>NC_142685.1:104500000-107000000 GCF_056320005.1 Nelumbo lutea
CCTAGATATTTAACCCATGATGGATCTCACTAATTAACATATTAAAAACAGTTCAGTCCAAAACCTAGTGTAATATTGTAATCAAGTTTTACCTTAAGTACAACTTTACAATTTTGTTCATCCATCTCTAAGGTCCAAAGAATAACTAAAAATTAATTCGGGTTTAATGTTTCTTCCAAACACCTATTAGCTATGCTTGGGTTCTAATCCTAGTAGTTGAAACAAGTCACTCCACCAAATTAACAATACACTAGTATTGGCCTTATTATGATAAAACTCACCAAGTCTATCCATTGGCTAAGAATTTTCTAAACAAGCACAAGTCTTATAAGGGATAATTCACAAAAATACATCAATTCAAACATAAAACAATAATGTATTCATTGATAAATATTTATATACATTAATGTGATTGGAACTAAGAACATACACTTTCCAACAAAAACTTTATATGAATTGCTAATATCCAGTACAGTCGTACAGTTAAAAAAGAATTTTAAATCCATTTTAGAAACAGACAAGTAACAAGTTAACAAAAAAGATCCTATTTGTACAACTTGATAGATCAATTTTTGGTGAAGTATCGATTTTTTGGCCAAGTACCTCGCCATTTTGTCTGCTTCCAAGTGGCCGATGACTCAAGCCATAGTGGAGAACTTTAGTTGCCGAGCTGAGTCGAGCTAGGTAGGCTAGGTGGCAAGCTGACTATAGTGTCGAGCTGCCTATGAGGTGCCGAGCTGACCAAGTGGTGAGTTGCCTGTGAGGTGTCGGGCTGACCAGGTGTCGAGCTGCCTGGGAGGTGTTGGGCTGACCAGGTGCCGAGCTACCTGGGAGGTGTCGGGCTGACCAGGTGCCAAGCTGGATTGGTGAGTTTCATTGCTCTTTAGAGACCTGCGAAGAACCAAATGTCAGAGGACCCGGGGTGGCTAACCCGGCGACGTCACTCCGATGCTTAAGTCAGTACTCTCATAATAGATTGCGAGCTAAAAATCACAAAGTCTGAGAACTAGAATTTGCTTACTTGCTCGCTTGCTTTGGGGTTGGCGCCTTTATATAGGCATTGTTTGGTGTGGGCTTCACGCACCATATCCGAGATTTCTGCAAGGTCGTCTAAGGGGTACGAGATTCTTGGAGGTAACCGCCATGCACGTTGATCACCCTCCGGATCATTCGGCACATGGACCAACTTCCAAGGATCGTGAGAGTGTTAGGATATGCATGCCGAATTCGTCGACGAACACGTCTCGCAGGCCGCAAGGTCATGCTTGGGCCAGGCCGCTAGGTCACACCTGTGGTGGGACACCATAAACTTGGCTAAGACAAGTTATTGCCAAAGTGATTCTGGGTGTCACCATGTGTCACAATATCATTGGAGGGCCAAATCCGCCCTCATCACAACTCAATAGTTCATTACAATAATGAAAGCAAATATATAACGGATAATACAGAAATCCCATACATGGCCAGAAAGATAATCGTATGTATTTCCAATTTCTACTGTAGAATCTTAGAACATGTATAACTTTCTGAAGAATAACCTGTATAACCTTCTCAAGACTAGATTATGCCCAAATTCGTATCCTCCTTTCTTGGATTGCCTACAGTTGATCACTTTTAACCTACATTTTTTTGTCTTTTTCACATTAATTTGTTTCCCTTGGAACCTATAAAATCTAACTTTCCTACAAATTATTGGCATTTTTAATACTTGGATCAAAGCATAATTGCTATTCTATTAATTCGGCATATGAGCTACACCAAACATGTAGAACAAAAGTACAAAACCATTAAACCGTGGTGGCACTTTAATGCGAACAAATTAGCAAAAAACAGCCAATTACAAATGCCACAAAATGCTTAAAATCTCCATACTTCATTGATAGCATATTTGGGTGCTTCATTTACATAAGATGAAATTTTTTTCATTCTTCCCACTAGTGTTGAACCCGAAAAGCTATTAGGACTTAGGGTGACAGATATTACAGTTCAATTGAGTGATAAGCTCATGGACCCAGTCAGAAAGAACCAAGAAAAGAAGCTAGAACTTCCCCTAGGCAACTTTTTAAATCAGTGCTTAACCAGCCAGGTCAACAACGATCTGAAAACACTTTTCAGAACAGATCACAGAGATAGCTGCAAGTAATGGTTGGTTTGAGTAGAGGAGAAAGGAAACACAGTCCAACAGAGATTCAGGCTCCATGATAGATAGGAAAACAGTGGAACATGAAAAATTGAATTTCAAAGAACAAACAAGTGCTCTACTTTCCTTCTCAGAAATCAGAATACATAAGCATTGAATGATCAATTAATCAAAAACAGATGCACGTCACCATAAATTCCTACCTATCATCTACCACTCCCAATGCCACCTACACAACCTCAGCCTTTCCCTAAAAATAGTGACATGATTTATTGCTTTTTATTGCTTTGCTTCTACATCTATTTAAACTTGAATTTCTATTGGCCATCTGTACATCTCTTTCTCCGGGACAGGAAGAGTAAAGGTTAGTAATCCAGTGTTGGAGTCATAGTTGAAGTCAATTTCCTTGGTTTCTATAATGCATTTCAGTGGGCGCTGGGATGAGTAGGCACCAAATCTTCCACATCCCCTGATTTTGAGGATTACTGTCGCACTTGGTGACCGCTTTTCACTGAGGGAACATGGGATGTCAGATTGAACCTCCCCATCAAAAAGTTCCGTCTTCTCGGTTACCATTTGGAAATCAAAATGCTCCACAGCTCCACTGGTGTTGAACATGTCAAGAAGGCCAATTGGTGAAAAGGAGATGTTGGATGTTATTTCCTGCAGTGACAGAATAAAGGATGAGGGGGAAAAAACAACTAACTTATGATTAAGTATGCTCAAAATCACACAAAATCCAGAAAGATGTTGGTCTGCACTCGAGCTGAAGATTTAGATAGGCTCACCTTCAGGGGACAAAAGTGGAAAAGCTCATACTCCAACACCTTGAGGGTCACTGGCAGTGAAGCTCCTTTTGGTAGCCGAACCACCTCCCCTGCAATGCAACAGTGAACCTTCAGTTGACTGTAAAAGACACTGGGTGGCCCTCTGGTGTTGTGCACATTGTGGGTGCAACAAACTTGGGGACCTTGCTCACCTGATCTATTTGCATACACCACAACTTCACCATCCCAATTGGAACCCGCAACTTGAGAAATCTGGTCAACATCTGTGGCACAGACAGAGCCAGTGAGAGTACCAGGGGATGCATCATGGATGCGTGTCTTCTTGATAATCCTGCACCATCCTGCGCCTTGGCAGTTGAATACACCCACCACGCCAGAGCATTTGTTCACATTCCATATTTTGAGCAAGCTGTACATTATAAATTTCTATGCCTTTAGATTGATTTCACCTTAGCAAGCAAGGATGTAGTAGTAATGTGGAAAAGCAATAGATGCTTAAGGATGGATATAGAGCAGCAGACCTGGTTCCATCTCTAGCCGGATCGGCAAAAAGGCAGTCAAGGGTAGGCCTGCCAGGAAGTTGGGCACGCAACACTGACCCATCAGGAAGAACCAGCTTCTTTAAGAGATCAAAGTTGTGATATCCTGGCTTGTCACTGTTATATGGCAAAGAGAACACTTATTAGATGCCATTTACGTTTGGTCCAGTAATTTCAGGCTATGAAGTTTCAAATTGTTTCCTAACCTAACAAAATAATTTAATCGAGAAAAGTTGTTGATAACATTATGCATGATATACCTGACATAGATTGCACATCCACCAATGGCTCGAGCTGCAGCATGATACTCTGCAGCAGGGTGTAGACTCTGCATGGTAGAATGGTATCTTATCAGTATGCTTGATGTTAAAGGCCTTATCTATAACTGGATAATACTTCAGGACAACCAAATCTAGTATTAGTCTGTTGAAAGCCTAGTGACATGGCTAAATGAGTGTTTACATCATGATCAAGACAATAATTTTAGAAGAAGTGAACCTGTTAATCACTCCAATAAGAACCCAGTGGACTACATGGAATGCGTGTTTGATCCATTAGTACTTACATGGAACATATCCCAGTCAGGCTGCATGAATTCACCCAGGAAAAGAGTGTTGTACGCAACTGAAGAGATGTGGATGGTGTGAGAAGCTGGGTCCCGAGGATAGAAATCATCAGATGCTCTTACCACAGCAGTCTGCTTGGCACTGTACAAACCATCAGTGTTGTGGCACATGCAGGAAATGCATCCATTGTCGGAGAAATTACGAGCAACGGAAGCTTCAAGTGCCTGAAGATAGCTACGGGTGAGGGAAACACGCCCACCATAGCCTGCACCAAGGGTCTCAATAATGTTCTGTACATCAACTTTAACTCCATCTACTCCACATGAGGCCAAGTAAGCATGGAGCTCATTGAAAAAGTTGTAGACTTTCTTTGGATGAACTAGTCCAAGACCATGCACGGCAAGGCTGTCCATGACAATATCTGGTTGGTTGCCCAACACCCCAGGTGACTGCACAGGGTATGCCAATGCGGTGTCATAGTGCTCCATGCCAGCAGCAGCTGGCTTTACACCACCCCAGTAACCAGCTAGAGCATGCCATACATAAACAAACCTGCACAACAAGTCTAAGCTCGTAAGAAAATTCTAAATGAAACACAGTTTAATGGTCTAATGGCCTTATAGATTTGGTTTTTCATTTACGATTTTATTTTGTATGGACAACCATGAACCACTAGGGGCCTTGGTCAAGGCCCTAAAGGATTGAAGAATTGAATTAGTGATTTTAATTTGTTTTGGATTTTGTACATACAGGAAAATGTGGAGAGAAGAAAACCTAGTTGCTTTTATCATGTACTTGATTTCACGCAACAATGGTACAAAACAAAAAACAAAAAAAAAAAAGGGCATATTTGATGTCAGAGTGGATACGGTATATAGGTTGAAGGCCCTTAAGCATTCAAAAACATCTACCCAAATATAAAGAGCACCAACAAAGGATAAAGATGAGCTACTTACTTAACATTGTGATGTTCTTTAGCTTCCTCTACAACGTGCTTTAGGCCCGAGGCTTGGTCACCGTTCTTGCCCCTCTTTTGAAATTTTGCATTCTCTTTGATTCCTGTTAGTCTGCTAGCAAATCTGTCAAGAACCAATTTAACAATATGTCAACTATTCCATTCAAAATTTCAAATCATCTACAAAAAGAAATTAGCATCGTGCACAGATGAAGGGGACATCACACATGGTAAAAGACCAGAAGAAAACAACCAATCCCCTGCCAAATTTCCTAAAGCTACTCAAGTGTGATCCAGAATGCAGAACACCAATGACCAGACAAATTAAGTATGACAACTGTTGAACAAAACCAAGCTCAAATCATGAGAGATGATATCTGTTACTTAAGTTGGGTAGGACATAGCAAATATAGTATACTCTAGGCATAGCAAATATCAAAATGTTCTATAAACAACCTGATATGGGTGCAACTATAACGAGATAGCACACTGAATGTGCAGCGAAAACAGAGAAGAAAAAATATCTTACTGTGCTCCTTCTTGGACAATACAATTGGGGTTATCCTTTACTTCATTGCCAATTTGTTGCCAACCATCATCAATGATCAAGAATCGTGGAGGGGTCCCTCCACCCGACAAGCTGCAATAAAATCCAAACTCAAGTTGAGAAACAATCTCTCCAGAACTATACCCCTTTATCGATTTTCAAAATTAACTTCGATTGCTACCTTTTAAGACCCTCTTCGACGCCCTCGGCTGTCACGCCGGTATAGTAAGCATCCCATGTGCACCAGCCGAACCAATCAAGGAAAGAAGGCAACTGCATAGCAATTAAAAGAAAAAATAATCGTCAGATTAATTCAGAAGCACTCGGATGTTTCTGTGCTACGGAGTGAGGTTTGGTGAAATGAAAGAAACAAAGAAAGAGACGTCTTACCCTTTTCTTCTCTCTGTGGTGAAAAGTTTGCATATGTTTCTCGACGGCCCTGTGTTTTCACAGGCAAGCAAACGAATGGTTAGTCATAAATGCCTCAAAAATAACATCTTGGGGAAATTCCCTGTTGCTCAGGGCCCTTTCCAGAAAAGGGGAAAAAGTTTTAGGAGAACAATAAGAGAAATGAACTCACTTTACTGCTTGGTTGATGACTTCGAAGGGGTTAGCCCCGGCATGCATGTAAACAAGGTGAAGGCCTTGGTTGGTCTGAATAGCATTGTCTCCTGCAAAATCAATCACAGAACAAACACAAGAACAAAGTCGTTTCGTTTCTTTCGAACGCCACCACCCTTATTTTGTTCTCCAACCAAAACCTATGAACTCCATAAATTTGGTTGTTCATAGGTTGATTGATTGATCCGACTTCGAATTGTAGTAGTTGTCATATTACAACCGAGTAACGAACGTAACGACAGCTCCAACCCTCCCCCAATCTCGTGACGGTTCGTCTTCTTTGAAATGAATCGTTCACCGACGGGAATGGGATAGGACTGGGTACACTGAAAATGTTTTCTTGATAACTCACCACTCTCAAGGCAGACTTCCAGCTCATTCTTCTCGTTGCCCTGGAGAACGGCACGGAACTGGCCTTCCAGGAGAGGCAGTAAGACGGTGTAAATGGTTGGGGAATCTTCCTGGTCACCTCCCTCTACGGTACCATCTTTGCTCTCTATGAGCATGAATTGGGTCTCCAGAGGAACATCCTTACCGCACATCCCCATTCTCTGGGTCATCCACCATAGCTTAAACCGGAAACAGCACATGAACCGGAGACCCCTGTTGAAAATAAAACAAATAAATTATATTTTGATACATAGGACTAGGTAAATTCCTATAAGGGTTCAATAATAAAGGGTGCAGACCGGTAAATAAACCATAAATAAATAACCAATGACATATTTCAGATAATCACTCGGCATCACTCCAAAATTGGAGGCCGCCTGCAGCCTGCAGGCTCTAATAACACGAAAATACAACATGAAGTGATCCTTCTTAGTCCCCTGGCCAGCTCGGGCTAAACCGGCACCAATCCAAAATCTAATGCTAAGCCCGGGCTGGGCGGGGTTATCCCCCTTCAGTTCAAAGTTCAACCTATAGAAAGAAACAACTCCAACTCATTATAAAAACTGCCAAAAAAAAACTCGTTACAAACACTGCAGACCAGGATATAAATGGTTTAGGGTTAAATACAGAGTAATGAAGCGACTATGGAAATGTTAATGCATTTTTTTAGAATAGATGATATAATGATCACAATTCAAAATGACCTTAGAAAAGAAATTCTTTGTCTTGGCAAGCTTCTCCTATGATTAATAGAGAGAAATTAAAGAAGACAGAATCATGTTCATACAAGCAAAAATTCTAAAAGAAAGGAATTATATCAGGGGTTGGAATAGGTGGGCTTACTCTAAGGTACCGACAGGGAAGACATGGAGGCTTTTACTAGAGGAGGCTGTTGCACCGATGAAAGCACCGGCGAGAAGTCCGGCGCCAGTTCCGGGAGTCAGGACGATGTTGTCCGGCACCCCAGTCAGTATGGTCTTCCCATAGACAACCAACTTCCCATCGTTGATGGAGATCTTAGGTGTCACCGTCATTTTTATGCTTACTCTGCCATAAAACAGAAAACAACACCGTTGGCACTGCATTTCAGTATCATAACCCAGAAAAAAGAAAGCAAAGAATTGCATTAAGCCATCGATCTATTAGAGATGGGCGATGTTTGAAACGATGATATTCGTTCCAATTTTGACTTCATGCAGGCAGGAGTTTAACTAAAACATACAAAAAAACAAAATTGAACAGACTTCACTTCAAACAGAAACAATATCACATTGAAAAGCTTTTCCACTTCAATTGTCTCATGCAAGTCATAACATTTATGGGCGCTACGTAATGTAGGTGCCAAGTGGCTCTAGGATCGACTCCCACATTGACCAGGATTGGGAGGTCTCGTACCACTGAAGCAGAGAAATTTATGAAGCATCGCTTTAAGTCGGGTGGAATTCTTTGGTTGTGAAGTCCGATTCCAGGAGCCCATAATCTCTTGGCACGGTGCCGCTCAGCTTGATTGAAAACTCATGGTCAGGTTTAACTATTGGTGAGATATTCCACCAAATTGCATTGAGCAGAATGCATGTAAACTCTAATTTTATAAGTTAATATAGTTTTTTTTTTTTTTTGAAATATACATGGCTATTTTACCCACAAAAGAAGGTAATTTTGGGCGTTTCTTTTTCGGGAAGGGGGGAGGCCTGAGATGTGCGTGCAAACAAACACACATCATTGAGCCCAAAAGATCCTCACTAACCACCCTGGCTGTCCTGATTCTAAGCCTAATTCGAGTCATTCAAATTTTATGGGCTGTTTGAGGGCTAAGTCCAAATCTGAGGCTAGCAAATTTTAATTCGCACTAACAGGATGATCATGGGCTGGGCCTGGGCTTAACACCTTATCATAAGGTCTATAGACCGTGACCACGAGCCTGATATATAAGCATTCTTTGGCCTATTCACAATATATTTAATATATAATAGTTTATATTGTATGTATAATTGTATATAATTTATCACACATTATATAAATATAAAATATCATGTGTCATTTTATTAAATAAAATACAAAATATAATATATAAATATATTACGGCCGGGCTGAGACTGGATTGAGACGAATTAGAAATGATCAACCAACTGGATTGGATCGAAGTTAAACAGACCTTAGGCCATGTCTGATATTAATCTGGCCTAGGCCCAAATTAGGCCAATGTCTGATATTAACTTGGCCTAGGCCCAAATTTTACTGTTGAACCCAAATCTTAGGCCCGAACAAGAATTAAAATATCACACAGACAGTCTGATATGTCAAATAGGATGTATCCACCTTTAAAATCATGTGTTTTTATTTATTTATTTTTTTAAGCATGTTCAAAGGTGGGGGTATATGGCCCGGCTACCCTTAGTGAGCCTGTATTGTGTATTGGTGGATCATATGTATCAGCCGATACGTTAATTTTGGGGGCATGGGGCCTCCAAGTCCGAGATTTTAATTTGGAATCGGAATCTGCTTCGCACTACATGGCCAGATGGGTAGTGAAGTCGGTGTGAAGTGCTCTCTCTGAGGGAACGGGATATCTGAGGAGCAGATCTTGACTCCTTAATTTTAGTTGTCGGTGACATCATCAATTATGAACATGACGCCATGACGCCTTACGCCTTAAGCGGCTTAGGTTAGGAGGTATCACCCATCAATAAAACCGACATACCCACCCACTAAACGGCAAGCGCTCTACTGTAGAGTGTGGACAGTGGGGATTCATTTTTTCAGAGTTGAAGCCATAACGAGGTGGATCGAATTCTAAATTTTTCAAAAGAATTAAATATTGGATCGAATTCTAAATTTTTCAAAAGAAATAAATATTGGGTTTTTTTGCAGATAAGGGCAACTTTTTACTTTGAATATCAATAAAAAATAATATTTTTATAAAATAATTAAAATAGAGTAACTTTTAAAAAAATATATCAAGAAAAGGCAATGATACTGTTCATTGTCTTCCTCTGCCTCTTATTCATCCGAATACACTGTTCATACGAGAGGCGAGAGGCGGAGTAAGGCACAGGCGCGTTTTCTTCACAGTTACTATTCTAGAATTGCAATGACACCGTTCTCTTGAAGCTGAGCATCGCATCGGGTTTGAGGTTATCTCTCTCTTTTCGTTTCTCCCTGGATTCGATGTTGTTGCAGAAGGGAAGAAAGACTGAAGAGGAAAAACAGATCTTACAGCACACGTGGTGTAAAGAATGCAAGTTGGTTTCCAGATCCAAGAAGCTTCGATTTTTCCAATTTCTGAATCAGGAAGCTTCAGCACGCGAGATCTTTACGAATCAGGAAGCTTCAGCACGCGACGCCATGAGAGATGAAGACTCGCTCGAGATGACCTCAAACCCGATGTGCGACTTTTGAGAACTCGAAGCTTCATGGATCTTTATGAAACTTTTGAAGCTTCATAAGAGAGATAAGAGGCCTGAAACAGGAAGACAATGAACAGTGTCATTGCCTGCCCTTGATATTTTTCAAAAAAAAAAAGTTACTTTACTGTGGTTATTTTATAAAACTATTATCTTTTATTGATATTCAGGGCAAAAAGTTGCCCTTTTCGGTTAGAAACCCTTAAATATTCAATGGCACTGCATACTGATGCCCATCACCGGACATATTCGTAGTAGACAGAAGTTAACAGGGACTGTGAAAGACCGAATAGGACAAACCATGAAACATTGCAAAGAAAGAAAAGCGAACAGAGATAATGAGGTTGGAGCCCTCAGCCCTAGAGGGAGGAGCTGCATAGATCGCATAAACTGATAAGAACTCTTTGCTTCATTTGTACGTTCGAAATTTCGTGTTTAGTCTTGAGAGGGAAACGCGTAAAAACTACTTCAAAACAGGAGGAATGCAGAGGAAATGAAATCAAGGCTCTAAATTAAAAGGAGACAGAGAATGGGGAAAGAGATGGCAAATGGACGGACGGATTTTGAAATGCAAAGACGCTAAGAAAAACCTACATGTCCGACCACGACAGCTTAGAAATATGAATCGAAATTAAATGGATCTTGCTAAGAGATTCCAGATATTTTGGTCCCAGATAAGTTCATTCTAGAACCTCCGCGTATGATTTATTAGGCTTTAGAGAGACAGTTCAATGGCGAGGAGGTCCGTACTATCATTTTCTGTTTCAATCACCAGATTCACCAATTATTCCAGCAAACCTCTCCACAACTACAAATTAGAAATCTCAAGTTGATCGTGCGATTAACAACAACAAAATAATCACCTAAATTTCACAGAACTATCTAATTTACCCCGGAAACTACCAGATAAATCTCCAGACCGAAGATCAAAAGAACATATAGGATCATCAATTTTTAGAGAGAAAGCGCAACCGCCTTGCATTTCTCTCCTTAAGCATCTTAAACATCAACAAAAAAATCAACCTCAGATTCCAGTGCACCATAGCCGAACACGCGAGAACAACTAAAAAATTCCTCCAAAGAACTAAACCACTCAACACAGAGAGCTTGTATTTGTTCAAATTTTGAACTCACCTTTGTGGATCTTAGCCGGCGATGCGCGAGCTTTTATCCGTTCAAGCTCGACCGAATAGAAGAGAGACGAAAGAGAATTAATGAGAAGAATCGAAAAGCCTAAACTGGAATCACTCGGTAGAGTGTAGTCCAACAGGAATGCCTCAACAGCTTTGCTGGTTGAATATATTGTACAAATACGATGGATTATGAGAAAGCTGGAAAAACATTCTTATATAGTACCCAAGCGTTAAACGTCGAGCATATTCCATTCTTAGATCTCACCTCGCAACGACACGTGACAAGAAAGACCGTCCAATGATTTCAAATTACGATTCTATAAAATTATTAAAATGTTCGAATTATATCACAACAAAGAATGATTTTGGAAAGGACCCAATAGACGTATTTTCCCTTTTGGTGCAGGAGCGTCCAGCGATATTCCCTATCACAGGGCACAGACGAGCCAGTAATGATGTTCGGTGCAGATCTTTTGAGACTAGGAATCTCGATGTGCCGTTATATATCGTGTAATTTATAGTTACATAACACTCACTCACATGGGAAGAAAAAGAAGTGAATCGAGAGTGCCTCCCGGAATCCGAGTAAATTCCAAAAGGAAGCAAATCCTTTCCTTTTCTTTGACAAGCCACCTGAATCAGTAGTGACAAAAAACAACTGCATCGGATTAACAACTCACAGCATTATAATGTACTAAGCTAAGTGGGACCCAGATATGGATATTTTGAGCCGTCCAATGCGTGGTCCGTGATCAAAGCATCAGAAAACAGAAATACCACGTGGGGCCCATCGGCACAATGTAGTGATACGCTGCTTAGAAGATCCCAAGTCACGGAAGGGAAGGGAGTACGATATATCGGTGAAACGAGAAGTAGATCTTTTTAATTGACTTATTGCCACATCGTGATTCGATGTTTAAAAATCCGTTGTCAAGTACACGTAACCCAAGCTGCCAGCTCTTTGTTCGTATCTAGCAAGGGCCTCACTGCTGATCAATACGTTGACAGCAAATTGGAGCCACGACTGGATCTGATTGTGTGCTGTGTCAGCATGGGCCCCACTGCCCCCGGGGTGATGGAGCTCACAGCTTTCTTAAACAGAGGGTGGGTTGGTGAATCTAGACTTATTTATGTGACACGTGGACCCACACACGTCAGCTCCCAGCACAAACTTCTTTGGATTATTCTGACCGTCACATGCCATCTCGCCAATTTCTCGCCCTTTTATTGCCCTTGGCAGTAGGCCAGGAAATTATATGCTGCACCAATTCCACCATAAGCCTGATCGGAATAATATTCTCCGCCTTCTGATCACTCTGCTTAGCATGTTTTCAATCGTTCGATTGGGATAAAAGCCTAAACCGCCTATACAAAATGAAACCGAATTCTATGCAGCAAGTCGGTAGAGGACAATGATTTGGATTAAAATAACTAAAATTAAAAAATTTATCAAGTGGGAGAGAGAGTAGTCCAAGGTGGCTTGGTTTGAACATGCCAACATGAGCCACGAGGTCCAAAATGGGCGGTTGTGAATATGCACAGATTTTGACAACTTTATTAAGCTTGCGGCGTATATTTTAGTTGAGAAAAAGCAAAAGCGCACATCGAGCCTCACAAGGGGTGAAACCGTGATGGAGCGTGGCCCACATGACTATAATCCGAGTCAGCATCTGACATGGTTTCTGTGTTAGGTGATGACACGTGGTGTTTTGTTCTTACGGTGATGGATAACTTTAAGAGTGGTAAGACACGTGTAAATACTGGAAAACGGAGGTGGTCCGAGTTTTATCTATTTCGTTTGTTTTACTGTCTTGAATTCCTTCTACATAATGTGGGCCGAACCCAATTGTCCTTACAGAGCTGTGCGTTCAAAATTATCTCCCATCTAATAAAACATACAAGTACGGAGTAAAAGCTGCCCTTATGGACTTTGCCCTGAATGAAGCCGAACTAACCGTCGTACTGCCAGAAAACTACAAGCCCGTATATGAAAACCGTTGAAATTGGATCTTCCGACCCCAATCGGGTTACACGGCTTTTACTGTAGAGCAAATGCAGCTTGCCAGCTCCCAATATCCGATGTTCCGATCCAACGGATTATACTTTGAGAGATGATCGAGCTAGAATGTTGTGCATGGGTGATAATCGAATAGTCCATATCTGTCGTGTATTAATGTCTATGGGCTGACGGCCAATTGTCTTGTCGAAACGGGTCAAGTCGATGGCCAGTTTACATTTGTCATGTAGGGTTGTACCATAAAGAAATCGAAAGATGAATGCTATTTATTTTAGCCATCACTTAAAGGTTGTTTAAGGTTGTTTGGTAATTTACTTTATAAATCGCTTATTATCTTTTTAAGTGTTTATTAATTTTGAGATAGTTGATAAGTTACTTTCTTCGTAAATGTTTATATTAACATAAATAACAATTTTAGTTTCCATTTATATATTAAGTTTAATCAAAATATTATACTAAAAATAGTTTTAAAATAAAGACGAGGGAGGAGGATGATTGACCTGCGTATTGCCAACGAAAACATAGTGAGAATGCATGAAATCACCCCAAAAAAAGTAAATCTGGTAAAGAGAAGCATCTAAAATCTCAAAAAAAAAAAGTAACTCTCAAGTGAATTTTTTAATAAGTACTTTTTTATCAAATAAGTAATTTATTGGTACTTTTTTACTAAATACCTATAAATGCTTTTTTAATAAGTACTTCTTTATCAAATAATCACTAAAACCAAATAAGAACAGAGGCAAATTATGCAGTGCGGAAGGTTTTAAAACCATTTTTGATGCAGATAGTTAGACCATTCAGTCCGGATACGTTTGGACCATCGACCTGTTTATCCTAGACAACAGTTTTTGCACCAGTTTTTTATTTTATTTTATTTATTTGTTAAAATGTCACAGGCTGATCCATTAGGACCCGATGGTCAAACCATTGATCTAAAACCGGGTGGCCAAAGTGGTTCTATTCCAGATCAAGTTTCTAAACATTTGTAATCCATGAGAGATACATTAATTTAAGTGCATTTTATATTGATAAGAGGGTGTTGTTTTAATAGACCAAAACTAATATTTAATAAAAGGGTTGATGATGGGGGCTGCTAGTTGGGTTTGGGTTCGGTACCACCGGACCAGTGAAATTTTGATAAATTCCCAACCCGACCCAACCCAAGTTTTACCTTGTTTAGAAGTCCTGGTCTAACCGCTAAGCCGAGAGTCTATGCTCATCCAATAACCATTCTAAGTTGCAGATGACCTTTTATTCAAAATTCTGTTTTAGTTTTGGTATTCTGAACAAATTTTTATAATAAATGTTATTTTATTAATATTTGTTAATATTTATATTTTTATACTTATTATTATTTTGTCCATATTAACATTTTACTCAAAATTCTGGAAAAATAATCACGTGCATAAAAAACCAATATTGTCACAAGTTGAAGGGCTAAAAGATCCAGGGGTATAGTTCTCGACAATGACTCGTGTGAAAGTAATAAGAAAGGATCTAATGTACTATATAGTTGGGATAAGGCTTAATTGGAAAAATAAGTGGCTAGAATCCCAATTCTTTTGACAACAACTGATTTGTTTTCTCAATATTTAATTCCTTTTGCTATATCTGAAAGCAAAATTTTGCAAAGTTTTTCTAAAATTTTGAAGGTAGATAATCTATGGTTAGTTTGGGAGAGCAAATATATGGAGTTGTCAAATTGTATTGATCCAAGTTGATTCATTAATATTCATAATTCAATATAATATTATCAAGTTCAGAAATTGAAATTGAATTTTAAACAAGTTCAGAAAACTACCTCATACCCAGTAATAAAAGTTAAAAAATAAAATCTAATTTGGTTTCATAACTCAAGTGAAAGACCTATAAGGATAGTTCTCAATACCTTAGATTACTTTGGGTGCTTTTTGTGGTTCTACATAAAATGGGTTGTTGACTTGTTGTAATAAGTAAAACCTGATTTAATCTCCTAAATCAAATAAAAAGCTTAACCTAAATAGAAAATATGTAGGAAAAGTTACCCATTATTCTATATGGGGTGGTTATTGACTAATTAATAAATTAAACCAAATTAGTAAGAATATTATATGTTATTAATAGAATAGTCTGGATTAATGGATTTGATACTGTATAGTGGACAAAGTTACTAGAAAATGCTTTTTAAATTCAGGAATAATACTGGAAAAAACCTATAATTTATAACCAAACAACCAATATCATGAAAGGAATACCAATGGTGGAGGAACTAATGACTCCTCCGGGATCGCAAGAATTGTATCCAATCAAATGCATTTTTAGTTAAAAATTAGGGTTTAAGGCCAAGTTGAAGGAGAGTTTGGGTTTAGGTTTGAAGACTTAGATTTGGGTTTTATTAATTTGGGATTAAGGTTTAAGGTTTCTGTATAAAAACCAATAGGTGATGCGTCAAACCATAATAGGAAAGAATATATAATTCCAATCAGAACAATTGGTGAAAGCTTGTTGGATTTCACTCTTTTCTTCATCATTATCAATTTATCGGGCGGTATTTATCAAAATTCAGGGTGGTATGGTGTATTAATTGGTTAAAAATTAAAACTCATCCAATATCACACCTTTCCACTAAATATGCAAATATAAGCATACAAATGTTAAAGTGTTCAATTTGATCAAATTATATTTTTGTCGGTGGGCTGGTGGAGATAAAACTATGGACAATGGGAAATTGAGAGTGTTTTTTTTTTTTTTTTTTGTGTGTGTGTTGATTCAATTCTCCTTTTGGTATAGCATTTTTCTCTAACATTATTATTGAGAGTTGGAACTCAGAATTTGCCAGAAAAAATGAACATATCGAAATTGATGAATTAGCTCACAAAATGGGTGTAACATTACACCCGATTAAAGCATCACGTAGATAGAAAGATATCTTAAGGAAGAAGACATTGAGAAGATGGTTTCTCGGCACCTAAAGGATCATGACGAACCTGAGCCAGTGGTAAATTTCGTTTCACATGGCATACGTGGCACACGTGAAAAGTGGGAGAGGGGACAGAATTTTGCATGTTCGACGGACCCAGGATTCTTTCATTTGGGGGCCCACTGTATATAGTGTTGGGTGTGGGTTCAGCCCATATGGAGGGGCCCACCCCACCTTTATTTTCTCCCAAAAAAACCGGATAGTGGAAGGAAAAAAGGATTCCACCTTTCAGTTTTTGGCATCAAGTTCGTAACCATCCGACTGAGAAAAAACTCAGAATCCAAAGGTTTTTTCTTGGTTCTTTTGAGTTTTGTAAAGAAGAAGAAAAAGCTGCGTCTTATTCCATTTAAGATCAAGTTCAGGGGTGCCTTTCAAGCCTATTTTTGATGATATTAAGTGCTGGAATTAAAAATCCCACTTCAGTTCAGATTTGATGATTCTTCTACTTTTCAGTTTAGATTTATAGTAATTTGGTGAGATCTAAACTTTTATTTGTGTTATATCCACCTTGCATTTGGTGATGTTAATGATGTTCTTGTGAGTCAAGGATTATTTTCTTAATGTTTGTAAGACTCTAGTTGCAACTAGAGAAGACTTTTGTACCCATTAATTTATGAATTAGTGGAAAACTTTTATTTTGGGATTTTCCATGTAAAAATTCTAATATACTATTGTGTGGTGATTATTATCTATTTTTTTTGTTACTTGGCTGAATTATTTAGTTGTTATTATTGTTATTGGCAAACCATTTTGACACACAAATTTGGGAAAAAGGTTTTTGGTGTCCTGTGAATGGTTTTACATTCATTTCTACTATTATAGTGTAACTTGCCTAACTATATAGGCGTCCAAAAACAGAATAGGAATCTAGAATGGGGGCCCACATTGTTGGAATCACATGACATTCACGTGATATATTGGGAATTTTGGAAGAGGTTTGGAATTCACAATTTCACATCAGCGTCTCACAACGAGATGGTGGTGTTTATTTTATATATTATTTAGATAACAGTAGTATAATACCTAAACAAAGAAATAAGAATGACTTCATGACTAATTAATCTTGGGTTCCCCTTGAGCTCCCAACTAAATAGGGTGTTAAACATTGGGAGCAGGTGGTTTGTTTTGGACTATGTAGTAAATAAATATCAATAATGCAATAATTTTTTATATACTTATTGTATTTTATGGTGTGAAGCATGGTTTTTGAACCACCGTTGACCTGGACGGTTGGACTGTTCAACGTGAAAATCATCTATTCAACGGGTTTCATTTTACTCCAAATTTGATCTTTGGCCAAAAACTGTTGAATCAATCAACAGTCCGTTGACCTAAACAGCTGAACTGTTGACCCATCGATTCATTCAATGATTTTTAGTCATTTTTTATTTTTTATTTTTTATTATTTTTAATTTTTTTTGTCATAATAAATCGTTCATTCAAATCAAATGGTCAAACTATCGATTTAGAAACCGGTGGTCAGAACGATTCCATTTCTGAATCGTTTTTGAAAACCATGGTGTGAAGTGTGACGAAAAATTGGATAGTGTAACACATCGCTAAGCTGCGGATGAATCCACACCATATGCACCAAACTACATCATGCTTATAGAGTCATTCCACAAGATCTTGTGTGGTCAGCCCACACCTAACATAACATATTGATTGCATGTTTCACATATAACATGTGTGAGGTGATCTACATTGTTCATCTAGTATAAAAATTATAATGTTTCATAAATAAGACAGTGAAAAAATACCATAAGTCATCCATGATTAAAATAAGACATGAACATATGTATTTACTAATAAATATATCATTATAAAATATTAGTTATGAAATTAATTAATAAAAAATAGTGAAAGATGAGACAAATTTATTTGATAATAAATAATAAAAATTAAAGTAAACAAATATCTAACATTAATAAATTTAATAAAAAGGCAAGAGGAGAAAAATGGGTTGTAGCATGTAACATTGAATCAATTTTTGCTATAAAAATTGGATCATTCACACCGTGGCATTGACCAATCCACAAGGAAGGAAAAAATAATGTAATATATTCAAGAGAAAATCTATGATACGGAAAGATATGGTATAGAAGGAGTTTTGATCAATCAAAACTTATTCATGAATTTTGATAAATAACACCTGATTGGCTACTACGTGTATGATTCCACTTGATTGGTTAGATGTTTTTGGGATATCATATCTTTTTTATATCATAGTTGAACCCATGGTCTCTTTCTAATTGTTCGATCCACACCAATTTCCACATAACTGAACACCCTTAGGGGTTTGGACAGAACAGGGTTCATGTGAAGTATACGGACCACACTACAAAAACCCTATGGTTCTGCAGGTTTGATCATGTCTTCTATTTTGGAGGGATGCCAAGTGACCATCTTAAACCAAATCAAAAGGGTTATGGGAGCCTACAGGGAGAATACTTTGCATCGCAGTGGTGCATCAGCAACATCTAGCCTCTTTCTCAGAAAAGAAATAATGCTCACTTTCGTTTATTTATAGATAGATCATATGACCCCAACACAGGTGTGGTGGGATGTGCTCCTCACAAATGGGCGCCTCACAGGCACATCCACCCAGCATTGGCAACATCTCCCGTGAATAATAATTATAAATACAGAAAATGTTCCCAATGCATGAGAGAATGTGTGTGTGTGAAGAGCCTGTGAGGCGCTCAGGTGTGAGGAGCAGATCTGGTCTCAAACACAGGCATGTTCTTCAGGTGTGCTTCAACTAAATGGTTATATTGCTTCAGGAGGTTATCGAATTAAAGCAATCAACCACTATGATGCAGAAGTTCAACCTATAACTCGAGGGCTCCAACAAGCCAGAGATCTACAATTGAAACAAATCTCAGTTTTTTTTTTTTTTTTAATTTCATAAAGCTTATAGATAAGCTTAATGGCTCCAACAAGGACTACTCATGGATAGATCAAATTCACGCAGACATCGCATTTCTACTTTAGCATGTCTTCACCTAGAATGGTTGAGAGGTTATGTACATTGTGAGCGATTTGGTTTATGGAAAAAAAATGTGGGAAGAAAAATTCATGTATATTTTTGTTTCAAAATTTAAAGATATAATATAATTTGGTGAAATAAATATAAATCACGAAATTGTTTAATCTCACAAATTTGGATTGAAAAAAATCAGAAAGTAAGGCTTTGTACTTAGTTTCATTGGTTGAGGCAAGAAAACTGAACTGAAATGTGTACTCCAATTTGTTGTCATCTGGAGTTAAGAGGATGAGGCCAATTCCACTCCCCCTATTGTTAGAGGATCTGTCAATATGCAAAGTCCAAGAGGGATGAGCCTCCCGGTCAGGAACATGGCTTCACTCAAATGTACACTCAACCAAGAAGTCTGCTAGTGCTTGTGCCTTTACTCCAGGTCTCGACTGATAGTGTAGATGAAATTATAATAGTTCTATGGCTCATTTAGTCAGTCTCTGGCTTCGATAGTACTTTCTTTAGGGGCTGGTTAATTAATACTATGATGGTGTGGGCTTAAAAATAAAGTCTTAACTTCTTGGCCGAAATCACCAATGCAATGGTTGTCTTTTCCACATCTGGGAGTTTAGTCTCGGTGTCGCACAGGACCTTACTAACAATATATTGGTCTTTGTAATCCTCCGTCCTCGCAAACTAACATTGAACTAATCGCCTCATCCTTGACTGAAAGATACAAGAGTAAAGTTTCCCCCAGAACAAGCCGCGGGAACTTGATTCAAGTTTCAACATCTCATTTTTCTTTGAATCTAGTTCCTCTTTTGGGGCTGAATTTTGGTTCTAATGTTCTATCTATAAGTCTAAGGTTTGGAATCCCATTTGCATTGCCAGAGTGGAAAGGCATTCCATCATTTGAGGGAATGGCCATTCCCTCCCCCTCCCTTGTGAATTATATCCCATTCCAACTTATTCCAATTCTTGTCTAAACCAAACGAACTATGGGAATAGGCTATTCCGGTTTTGATTCTAAGGGATTGTGATTTCAATCTAATTCAAATTTGGGCTATGAACTAAACCGATCCATAATAATTAGTGTTGTAGGATCTTTTACATTCTATGGATTTACTTGAGTAAAAAAATGAAATACCTTATGGTTCCTTTGTAAGAGAAAATTCATTTTACTCTTTAAATAAAATTGGGTTCGGTTGGGGTTTGACCAGGTTGACTCAAATTTCATGTGTTGAATAATACAAAATATGGATATAAATTTTGTAAAAAGAATAAAATAATGGGATGAAACTCTCTTTGGTTTTGCTTGATCTCATGAACAACCTCTAATTAACAACAAATTTGGTGAAGACAAGGGTTTGGTGTATTTCTCATTCTTCTCAAAGATTTTGTGTAGATTTTCTTCACTTTAGGTTTCATGCTTAATCAACTATAAAGAATACTTCTCTAAGGAGAACCTTTTTGCAATTGCTTAATCTTCTTGGGAGAGTTTGAATCCAAGTGTATAAATAGAGAACTAAGAAATTGCTTTTCTTCCGTCATCTTGAACTTAGGTTGTATTTGGTTTGAAGGGAAAGGTAGGAAAGGTAAGGAAACCTTTACAAAGCTTGTATGGGTTTCCCTTCCTTTCCCTATATTTTCCTTCAAACCAAACATAGTCTTCAAGTAAAGTTGATATATTCTGAAAGAGAGACTCTCAAGTGTGTGAGAGTGATTATAAAAGAGAGCTTCTTTCTTCGTAGGCACTTTTATTTATAGCATTGGCTTAGGGCTGCAACGTCAGCCCACTTTGCTAAACCGATCCTATGTGAGTACGATATTATTTGGGGACCTTAGGACTCTCGTGAATGCTCCATTATATAGGACTTGGTAATCTTGCCAAAATCCCACTCTATTATAATAAGACATAGGCCTAATTGGACTTGATACACTTGGATCCTTAAATTTACAGGTCATATGGTGCATAGGCGCATAGATGCACATAGTAAATTTAGAGGCTATGATGTAAATTAAACCGATTATTTTAGCTTAGCTTGATAGTTCACATGGCTACATGCCCGTTTAAAATTTTATCAAATACTCTATCTAATCATATGCAAATTTGCACCATTGATTTATTCTTCAAATCTTGGAATTGGGACTGCAACGAGTGCAAATTTGTATGCCCTTAGCTTCAATCCGATTTGATGTACTTTTGTTATTTAGTGTAAATAAATAAAGTGCATGTTTGATTCATGTTGTTTGGTATAATTCTGTGTAAGACCCTAAAACTGGACACTTATAGAGACTCGTGTTAGTTTTAAATGTTCACAGCCGATTGGATAAGTCTAGGGAGATTTATCCTGCCAAGGCTGATAATGGTGTGCCACCAAGTGTTGGGATGGCTTGTCTCGGCCACCAGGGTAAGACCCAAGGCACATGTAGTATGAGATTACTCGAATCCTTGAACCGGACCAGATTTTCAGTATTGCCCTAGACCTTGGAGACAAATGTGCAAAACTGAAAAGTTACATCTGACCCCTAGACTCGATTATGACACTTCACTAGGTGTCGGATCGAGTTGTCTTTGATATGCCAATCAGTGAGATCCTTAGCAGGGATCAAAACCTGGGTATGTTGGGGCAGTCTGAGAATTCATCTGAGTGGGTGATCATAGTGACAAGATCAGCCCCTTTGTTAGTCAAAGGTAATGATCGGGAATGCACTCTCTCTGATGGAAACCAAACTGCCGGCAGTTGATTTCAATCATTGAAATTTTGTTTTGAAAAATTAATATATACATATATATATTTGTATGGTTTCAAAATGTTTGTAAATGGTTTTAATTCCCGTGATCCATGTGAGTGGAGAGTGCGGCACTGTTTCTTGTAGCCGAGGGAGATGTCCTCTCTTGTCGGGCAGTGCTTGATCATTAAGGGCTAAGAGGTTAAATGTAAGACCATTTAGGATAGTACCTGATGGGCTAATCTTGCACCTACCCATAGTCCTTGGGTTTTTAGAAGATGGCTTGGCCCAGGGACCACTTAATGTAAGTGTTGGGCCCATGGGTCCATGTGATGGGCTCAGGGGTTCATTGAGCTTTTCAGTGAATTCGGCTGGGCCTTGTAATAAAGGTTGGGCCGAACCCATGTGGCTGGTGTGTAGATCAATGCTTGGGTCCCACGCCATACAAAGAAGCCCAACTGGGCAGCAGATTGGAAACTAGTTAAGCACTGAACACTTAATGGGCCAAAAGCCCATTTCGAGCTGGGCTGATATGATCACCCATCTATGGGGCGGATCTGAGATTAATGTTAGCAAAAGGATTGGGCGTTTAACCTTATCCACTCTGGGATACCAAATTCAAATCAGATTTGAATATGGTAACCTTCTGATAAGATCAAGAGTAAGCTAATTTAATCTGGAGATAAGATTAAGATAATCCCCTATCCAAATACTAATTTGGATTGGGATAACTCCTAATTTAGGAGGTTTCTTAATCAAGAAGAAAGGAGGAGAAACTCTAAGAGAAAAAAGAGATTTTCGAACCAAGGGTTCAAGCAAAAAAGCATCCTGCAAACTGAGATTAGATCTCATACACACTTCAGAGAGAAGAGAAGCAATTCAACCATCTTCGCCCTAAGAGTTCTCCTCCAGCTGCCGCCATTCCTTCTTGCAAGATTTGATCTTTGTAGAAAAAAGAAATCAATAAATCAATTCTTGACATCAGTCTTGCAGTAAAGACTATAAAAGATTTGGTGCTCAGAGTTTCCAGAGGGTTCTTGAGAAGGATCCAGTGTGTAGGACGCACTCTGCTGGTTCCGTTCCACCTACAACTGTGTCATGTTCAGCAGAAGCGGATCTTGGTGTCCTCTTTGGGCGTGAACACCAACTTTGGGAGATACTGCTTCTCCGGATCAGGTATAATTCTCCATTTTCCTTTTGGTTCAGATCTGGTTCGATTATGGTTCAAGTAGGATCCTTGAATATTGTATTCTAAATTTAGGGAATACAATTCCCAGTTGGGAGAAGGTAGGAAAATTTTTGAAATTCGCCCACCCATTCCGCAATCTTTTTGGCATCCATAAGATGGATCCTACCATTCTTTCAGTGGTATCAGAGCCACAGGTTCGAACCTTGAACCAAAAGAAAATCATATCTGAACTTGCGTAAATGGACAGAAGATGTTCTACCAAGATTTGCGCAGATTGTTTTCTTTTTTTTTTCAAGAAATCGTTTCTTGTTAAGGGCGATTGATTTGAAATTAATTTTTGTTAAATCCAAAATTTATTTAGAACTGTTCTTTATTTATTTTGATTTAATGGACTGTTCAAACATGGAGATCGCAGTGCAGATTTGGCGCAGATGGTTTGTGCACCCTTTTTATTTATTTAATTTAATTCTGTCTATAAATAATTTTTTTTTTATTTTCTAGACTGAATGTATAGGATTTTTGTTTCTTTTATTTTCTTGATTAAAGAAGAAGGAAGAAGAAGGCGGCGCTGGAGATTTCCAGATGGAGAAATCGCTTTCTGCGATATGCATTTTGTGAAACTGCAACCTTAGTGATTAACCTCTGTTTTGTAGGTGGTACGAATAATCCATATTTAATTTATGATTGTTGAAAATCAAAATTATTAATTTCAGATCTTTCATGAATTAATTCTTGAATTGAAAATCAGTTTCGGACCATTCCGGACTAGATTGGACCAAAACTGTTTGGACCGAATCTAGGGTTCGAAAGAGACTGTTTTTCAATCCTTTTTTTTTCACACTTGTTGTTCCAAATCTGATGTTCAATTGTAGGTTTTAATTCGGCACACCTGTAAAGCCCAGTTTTAAATGGTTAAAACTACAAAAGCCCACTATTGTGAGAAAAGTTGTATGGGCCGAACTGCTAACTACGATTCAGCCCATATACCTAGTCGACATTAATGTTAATGTTATGGATTTTAAATGGGTTGTTCAATGGGCTTTACAGCAGTTAATTGATTGGATCAATTCTTCCTTTACATGTGATGTTTGGATGTTTGATGTACTGTGTCCATGGGCCATAAGCACTTGGCCCATGAAGACTCGTTAGTGGCTCTTGCGCACACCATGGCTGAATGCACATCATTGCCATGGTGTCCCTTAAGGTCATTGGATGACCCCTCCTTGCTTGGTGGGCCCCACAACCCTAAAAAGGGATGCGTACGAAACACCTAGCCGATTAAGGCCCACAAGAAATCTGAATTCATGAAAGTCAGTGGGAGCCACTTTGGTTTGACCTAAAATTAGAATTAGGGTGTAGTTTTGTTCCCTCCAGCAAATATGAGTGCATGTGATAGGGAGATCCATGTGATGGACTTTCTAAAGGCTTTCCATCATTAGCACAATGATGGGTCCTTCAGTAATGAGGAAATGCACCATAAAATTGGGCTATCCATTTGTTGTTGGATCTGTCAAAGTGTTTCATAAGATGATAGGGGCGTCATAGACCGATGTAGGAGGGGCCTCACCAGAAAATGGAAACTCTCTCACGGTACCTTGGCGTAACTTGAATATGATGGGTGAGCACTCAAAGGATAGAAAAGTTTACCTGAAAATGGCTCTGAACCTTGTCTAGCAGAGGCCAAAAGGGAAACTCATTCGATGAGTGGATATGATCCATCACAGAAAGGTGGTGGGGTTATGCAACTGAAACAGTTGGCTTCACGCACCCCATGTGATTTCCCACATTTCCAGAGACATTTCATCATCTCCGTCACTGAGAAAGGAGGGAAATCTCAGAGATGAACAAATGGGAATGGAACATAGATTAAAAACCATATCTATGTAGGTAACATGAATCAAACTAAGGTTGTGGACTAACGTCTTTGTTGTTTTATCAGAAAATGGCAAACGGTCAATTCGCAAAGCTTCTAGATGATAACAAGCTTAAGGGCCCAAACTATGCCGATTAGTACAGAAATCTTATGCTAGTCCTAACTTCCAAAAAGTTAGATAAGTTGGTGAAAAATTCTACCCCGGAGCGTCCGAGTGATAGGGCTTCTGAGGCCCATAGGAGGGACTACCAAGATTGGGAGGATAAGAACTCCCTAGCCCGCTGCTTTGTCATTGCCTCATTGGACAACTCAATACAGAGGCAATTCGATCAAATCGAATTAGCCAATGACATATTGGACAGTCTAAAGACAATGTATGAAGAGCAGAACCGTTCTACTCGACAGAAGGTCTTGAAACTGTTCATGACCGCGCAGATGTCCAAAGGGCAGAAAGTTCATGACCATTGTCTTCGGATGATGGGCTACATTAACGAACTTGAAGCCCATGGATCCAGGCTAGATCTTGGCACGCAAGTGGATGCCATCCTAAATTCTTTGCCCTCTTCTTTCAATGCGTTCACAATGAACTACAACATGAATAAGCTAAATGTCAGCGTCCAGGAACTCAGCAATATGTTGCAGAGGGCCGAGGATCTACTCAAGAAGGATGAGCCTGTGGTTATGCTTGCTGAAGCTAACAAATCGGGCAAGAAAAAGAGAGGCAAAGAAGCCCCAAAAGAAAGCTGCCAAACCCAAGAAGCAGAAGAAGAATAAGGCATCTAATGTCTGTCACTTCTGCAAGCAAATCGGCCACTGGAAGAGGAACTGCCCTGCCTATCTGGAATCTAAAAAAGGTAACATCGAAACTTATGTCATATAAACTAATATGTTAGTTACTTCTGTATCCTAGTGTGTTGACTCCAGGGCTTCAACTCATGCATGTAACTCACTGCAGGGGTTCAAACTTAGCAGAAGATTGTGAAGTGACACTATTCTTGGGAATGACTGCAAGTGTTGCAGCTGAGGCAATAGGAACCATAGAATTAGTTTTTAGAGAATGAGTTCTTATACTTAAAGAATTAGTTCACGATTTGGTTACGTGTACCTAATGAGACACAAGTTTGAATCCTTTGAAAAGTTCAAAGAGTTCAGATAGAAAGTCTAGAAACAGTTAGGGAGAGAAATTAAGGCCCTTCGATCGGATCGAGGTGGCGAGTATCTCTCTGACAAATTCAATGACTACTTGAAGGATAATGGGATAGTGTCACAATTAGCTCCTCCTGCTACACCTTAACTCAACGGTGTTTCAGAGAGGAGGAATATGACCTTGTTGAACATGGTCCGGTCACTTCTCGTATGCCTAGAATTACCCACATCCTTTTGAGGATATGCATTAGAGACTGCTATCTACGTGCTGAATCGGGTTCCAACCAAATCGGTTCCGAAAACTCCATATGAACTATGGACTGGAAGGAAGCCAAGTGTAAGACACTTGAAGATTTGGGGTTGTCCTGCACACGTTAAAAGAACAAGTGCGGACAAGTTGGAATCCAAAACCAGTCGTTGCCTATTTATAGGCTACACAAAAGATCCAGTGGGTTATCTATTCTATGACCCAAGTGAGCAGAAAGTGTTCTGCAGTCGAAACGCCCAATTATTAGAAACCAAATACATCATGGACACCCATCGTCAGGAAATAGTTCTTGATGATGAGAACTCAGAAGCAGTGGGAGATGTCCCACAAGTTCCAGGTAGTGACAAACCTAGAAGATCCACTCGGGTATCCAAGCCACCAGTCCGATATGGTTATGACCAGGATAGTTACCTGGTGGAAGCCCTGATTAGTGAGGAGGATCCCGTAACTTACGTGGAAGCTATGTTAGACATAGACTGCCCTCCAGGGAAAAAGCAATTAGTTGCAAATGGATCTACAAGAGGAAGAAGGGCCCTGATGGCAGGATTGAGACCTACAAAGCTCGTTTGGTGGTGAAAGGGTATACTCAGAAAGAAGGTACCAATTATGAGGAAACCTTTTCGCCCGTGGCCATGCATAAATCCATTAGGATCCTGCTAACTGTAGCAGCATACCATGACTACGAGATTTGGCAGATGGATGTCAAAACCGCATTCCTGAATCAAGATCTTAGTGAAGATATCTACATGCAGTAGCCATAAGGCTTCATAGCTGCTGGTCAGGAACACATGGTATGTAAACTTAATAGATCCATATATGGACTAGGAGTTGGAACATCCGTTTTGATTCAGCCGTCAAAATGTTTGATTTTGAGTAGAATCCGGATGAACCCTATGTTTACAGAAAGTCCAGTGGGGATAAGATCACTTTTTACGATATCCTACTCATTGGGAATGATGTAGGAATGTTGACTTTGGTCAAGGTATGGCTATCACAGCAGTTTTCCATGAAAGATCTTGGAGAAGCTTCATACATACTAGGTTTTCGACTATATAGAGATAGATCGAAGCGGATAATTGGATTATCCCAGGCTGCTTACATTGACAAAATTGTCAAAAGATACAACATGGAGAACTCCAAGAAAGGAAACGTTCCTTTCAGGCATGGAGTCACTCTCTCCAAGAAGATGTCTCCCAAGACTTTTGAGGAGATTGAGGGCATGAGAGAGGTTCCCTATGCCTCAGTCGTAAGGAGCATCATGTATGTCATGCTGCACTCGTTCGGACATTGCTCAGGTGGTGAGTGCGGTAAGCAGATTCCAAGCCAACCCTGGGCAGGAGCATTGGACTGCTGTGAAGAACATACATGTTAGATAGTTTTGTATGCCCTTAGCTTCAATCCGATTTGATGTACTTTTGTTATTTAGTGTAAATAAATAAAGTGCATGTTTGATTCATGTTGTTTGGTATAATTCTGTGTAAGACCCTAAAATTGGACACTTATAGAGACTCGTGTTAGTTTTAAATGTTCACAGCCGATTGGATAAGTCTGGGGAGATTTATCCTGTCAAGGCTGATATTGGTGTGCCACCAAGTGTTGGGATGGCCTGTCTCGGCCACCGGGGTAAACCCAAGGCACATGCAATATGGGATTACTCAAATCCTTGAACCGGACCAGATTTTCAGTATTGCCCTGGACCTTGGAGACAAATGGGCAAAACTGAAAAGTTACACCTGATCCCTAGACTCGATTGCGACACTTCACTAGGTGTCGGATCGGGCTATCTTTGATATGTCAATCAGTGAGATCCTTAGCTGGGATCAAAACCTAGGTATGTTGGGACAGTCTGAGAATTCATCTGAGTGGGTGATCATAGTGACAGGATCAGCCCCTTTGTCGGACAAAGGTAATGATCGGGATTGCACTCTCTCTGATTGAAATCAATATGGGCTTTCCAAACCATAGTTTTGAAAATTGGATCGGACGATTCAGCTAAAAATCATTGATTTGGTCAGCGACCCACTGACCTAAGCAGTCGAACCATTGGGTCGGATAATAATTTTTGACTGTTTTTTATTTTATTTATTTTTAAAATTTTTAAGTTAAAAATGAGTCATTTGTTTGAATCAGATGATCGGACCATTCAACCGGACAAGTAGTACTTCCGGTTTTAAAAACCTTGCCCCAAACACCAGAATCGTGACTGTAGCATGAGGGTACTATGCATGAACATGGATGCCTAAGACATGAATTGATGCATATGTTTTTACAAGGACTGACATACAACCCACCGCCACAGACTTTCAATTAGGACATTTGGAAGGCTGACATACAAAGATTCAGTTTGATTTTGAACAAGAAGGGAAGAAAGAATCTTGTGCTACGTGGTTCTCTATCTGCTGTGAATTGGAGGCCCATGACCTATTATCACTTTCTAAATATTTATACAGGGTTTATATATATATATACATACATATATTTATTTATTTATTTATTTATTTATTTATATAATATATTTTTTACTATTTTAATTATAATGTTATTGGATCGAACCGGTGACCCGTGCGACCTGTTGGGAAAATCAGGTTGATCTCTGAGTCGATTTTAAAAATATTGATTTTATTCGAGCCAAGTCAAGATATGCTAAAGTTCAGCTTGACTTTGCTTAATTGCAACCATAATTGAACTTATGCTAAAAAAAATTAAAAGATATATAATCTAGGTTCCATTGGTCAACAATGGATCTTTGCTTTGTTATCCACAAAAGAGGGAGAAGAGACATAGCCTCTAGGTGTAATGTGATGTATAATATCAAATTATCTTTCTTGTCCATGGGTGGACGGTCTCCATCCACAAAAAATAAGCATTGATGAGAAACTAATGTGGAAAGGTCCCTGTCCACGAGTTATTGGGGATGATAACTGTCCATGATATAAATATGCTATCAAACACCACCTTAATGGTGCAATCACATACAAGGAGTGAATCCTTTTATAGCAAAGGTAGTAGTAGTTATAACTTTATAACTATTCTAGTTAGGGTTGTCAATGGGTCAGGTCTCATTAGAACTTGTTTTGAAAATTAAGATAAAATTATATACCCAAAATCATCCTAGTTAGATCCAATAAACTTGACTATATTTGAAACTATATTTGTTTATTTAAATAATAAGTTAAAATTTAAACTTTGATGATATAACCTTAATAAAAATGATAGAAAAATAGTGGATTATTAATATGTTAATAAATTAAACGTTTTTAACTAATATTATCTTATTTATCATCTATCAAATTTACTACTTCAAACATAAAATATGATAAAATTATAAGAAAATTAAAAAAGCATTATACACATTTAATAAAACAATCAATTTCGGGTCTGGTTGATTCAAGACATGCAAGAATTAGAACTAACCCAATTATTAATTGAGATAAAATCATGAAACCAAAACCAATGATATTCAGTTCGGCCAATTTAATTCTATTAGGTAAACCCGACCCATTGACGATCCTAGTTGTAATGGCCATCCAAAAGGAACCCAACTGGCTGTGGGTTGAGATCATGCATCACAACCTGACCTAACACTTACTAATCTTCTAATGGAACCCATAATCACTTTTTATGAAATGCACATATGCCTAGATAATGATAATTGGGATGGGCGCATTGATCCATTCAACAAATTATTAAACATGGATGCATTCATTGTCTAGATTGTAGAGGGCACTAAGTCTTTATATATTTTTCCCCTATTTTGTAAATGTTGTCTCTCACACGCACATGTATTTTATTGATGTGGATTTAACTCCATCCAATAAAACTAAAATTTGAATATGATTATAATTATAATATATATTGATTTTAATATATGAAATTTGTATAATTATATAAATCAATATATATAATAAATCCGATGTTTCAAATTTATATTAATACACACATACACATGAATACACACATACATACATGCATACAAGCTGATTGACTGGCTTATTGGAGGATGATTGTTTTTCCCAAGTGGAAGTTGACTACAAGTCTCCCCGATTCAATCTAGTAGTGTGTAGGTCATGTGGCTGGTGGTCTACTTCATTAGGATTCTTTAAATCAACAAGTTGCTTGATCACCGCCATGGATGTTTCTAGGTCCTTTACCCCTCATCATTGAAGTTCAGGCTTGACCCATGGTTTAAGGCCATCCATGAAATTGAACAAGAGGTCCTTGTCAAACATGTCGAAGATCTCAACTGTCAAGGCTGAGAATTCTTGGATGTAGTCATGCAACAAGTCCTTGTCCTTCAAATTCTTAATCTTTCTTCGTAAAAGATATTCGACATTCTTGAGGTAAAACTATCACTTGATCTCTCGATTGAAGTCAGCCTAGGTGTTGAAGGTATGTGTGCCCCGTTCAATGTCCTGAAAACACCTACACTACCATAACATTGCAATATTATTTAAATACATTGCAACCGTATATACCTAAATTTGATCATTATGGATGGCAGTCACAAAGAAATATTCTTCAACTTGCCACTAGAAGTTTTCAAGCTCCTTTGCATCTCGAGCACCTGGGTATGGTGTCGATTGTCATATCCTGATGTGTGTGACTGGAGCGGATGAGGCACTGGTAGAATTGGCCATTGTCCTTTTTAGGAGTGTCAACTCACCCCTCATCTCATCCAATTATGCTTGGAAACTGTTCATCATGCCTTGAAAGCAGCTTTGGGAGGAGTTGGCTTGTGAATGTTTCAAGGTGCCATGGATCTTTTTGAAGGCTCCATTAAAGCGGCTTTCTACTTCACCATGGCATTCTTGATAGTCTTTAGGTTGAGGTGAATTCCATCATCCTGGTCTTGGGTCTCACCAATGGTTGCCTTGTAACGCAAGACACACATGTCCATGATCACTAATTGATCAATGGGTTTGTCCTGCTTGGTTGTTTTGGTTATGTATCCCTTTGAGACTTGGTTTTTGAAGGGTTCTTAGATTGGTGCCTTGTTAGTGTCATGGGTGTGGCGTGAGATAGCCCATGTAGTATGTGATCAATGATGTCACGGTTGCTTTTCATTGTTTGTGCTGAATATGGGTCGATTAACAAGGACCAATGTGTGGAGGATTTCCTACTCTGATGCCAACTATCATGAGACTAGTCGTTGGGGCCCGTGCGACACCTAAATGGATCAAGTAAACCTAAGTAATAAACAACAACACAAGAAAAGACAACAAGGTGACACATGAATTAATTAAAAGACATTTTATATTACATTAAATGATGGCTACCATTGGAATTCGCTGCCCCCCCCCCCTTTACAAAATATGTGTATCCCCACCCAAGATAGCACTCTAATGGCATGTCGTGAGCACAGTAATGACATTTAAAAGTACTTGTGACAATGTGCTCTTCCACTAGTATATATAATACCCACATTTTTAACATTAAATGTACTGCTAATGCAGAATAAACGAATCATCCCCCACTAAAAGGTAGGTTGAGGTATGGGAGGAATATCAGAAGAAGTGTACCACTAAAGCTCACTCATGTCTCGGTAAATGACTTACCTACATAAATGCACTTATATGGAGAACAATGTTGTCTTGTCCCATTGCACTTATATGGAGAAACACTTGAAAGGACAATGTTGTCCCATTACGTATTAGTGATTTTCCGTGCGCATGGGTAAGCAATTTACCTAAATTTAAGGAGAGCATTACTTCCCTAAATAAATGCCATTCAAGAACCGTTCTTTTCTGCAAGACCCTTTATTTCTTTTAGTTAGAACCAATCAACATATCCATCCCTACTTCCCAAGAAAACGAACAAAGCCTAACTGCTAAACTTTGAGGAGACTTCCAATTATTGTTGAACCCGAGTAAACTACAAATCACAATCCAGGTCAACCAAATAAGGAAAACATACCAAGACAAGAAGAAAAAGAAACTGAATATTTGAGCGAGTAGCAGAAAAGCAATATAACCATAAGAGGCTAAGAAAGACCGTATAACCATAAAAACACTAACAATTTCATTTATCATGTGTATGTCTTGTCTCTCTAAGCCAAACAGGACTTGTGGGGGTAGCAGATAAGCAGCATATAGACAATGATTCTTAATCAAAAGGGGAGTGTTTCAACCAGATTGACATATTTACAACGACAATAACAACCTTCCCATGCCTTCAATTTTCTATGACCCATTTTTTCTCCTCCAGAAAACTCTCAAAAAACATGGAACTATAGCCAATTGCCATGAAATACACATCCGCTCCAATCCCCAAAAGTAGAAAATAATCATTGTCCAAGATGATAATAACAAAATGTAAGGAAAAAAAAAAGAATTTTGTAGACTCAACAAAAATAAAGAAATTTCTTTACTTTTAATTCTTTTTTTTTTTTTTGTTCTGATTCCCTGTCTTATCTAGCACCACCATTTACTGCTTGCAAAGACCCATCCTTCATCAACTTCAAGCTGAGACTATTGAACCGTTCTCTGGAATACTGTCTTGATGCTTTCCTCCAATCTGTACCGGCCTTCATCATTGCAGCAAACTCCTCATAACTAATGCGCCCATCCTGCAAGTAAACGCAATGGAAACAAATTTGAATTCCAATTGTCATGCAATTTAACAGGAGATGAGATCCTATACAGAGAGGCATATCGTTCATATTCCAACCCCATATAAAACCAACCTTGTCTGTGTCGACGTCCTGAATAATGGCATTGATGACTTCTTCATTGTTGGCATCCTCACCCTCTTCATCAGCCAAGGCCTCCCGTAGTTCTTCAATCTCTATATACCCACTCCGATTTTGATCAAAGAAAGAAAAGGCTTTCCGCAAGTGTTCATCATTGCCCATCTTTCTTAGGTGAACCGAAACTGCAACAAACTCCCCATAGTCCAAAGCTCCATCTCCATCTAAATCAGCCTGCAAAAAAATCAACTCTCAATAACTTCCAAAATATAGCATTCTTCAAACTGTGGAGATTAATAGCACTTTTCCAACCATCAGTAGCTAATCAACAAAGCACTCAAATGTATTATAACACAAATGAAGGTACTTAAATGTATATGCACAAACTGAAGAAAGCGAAGGACAGACACCAGGTCTTGAAGACAGTGGCTGCTTATGCTTTGAACCTCAAATAATGGCAACTCATAGAGAGGGGGGCTGTTGGGCTATGTGTATGCGGTATTACTTACAGCATCCATTAGAATCTGAACATCAGGTTCAGGGATATGATGGCCAAGCTTTTGCAAACCATCTCTCAGTTCCTCAAGGGTGATCTTGCAATTGTTACCAGTGTCCATCATTTCAAATGCCTCCTTTATGCCAGCCACTTCTTCAACAGATAAAAACTCAGCAATCACCTGTGATTTTAAAATTCGAAGTATTGAGTAAAAAAGTAGATGTATACTAACCCAAGGTTGTACATCTCAAATGTCAACTCATAACCAGCTATCAATAGATAATCTAGTCAAAGCAATTGATATCCTCACCTTCAAAGCTCTTTTCTTGAGCTTGTTCATTACAGAGAATTGCTTGAGCCTTGCTTTCACGGTTTCACCCAAAGACACATTTGGAGCCTTCTTTGCATTTTGTATCCAGGGATGATCTGCATTCAAAGATAGTTTCAAAAGAAAAGGGTAAATCTTCTGCAGGTTTTTATCTAGATTAATTTTGAAAAAGTTCCTAATTTTGTATTTGAATAACTCCATAAGCATAAAATACGATGAGTTCAAAAGAAATGAACATTACCAAGAACCTGCTGAGCTGTCAATCGCTGCGTTGGGTCAGGATCAAGCATCTTTTTCACAAGGTCTTTCGCATTATCAGAAACTTTGGGCCAGGGATCTCTCGTAAAATCTAAGACAGAGCGAATAATTGCCTGTGCAACACCTTGTTCAGTTTCTGCATAGATATCAGAACTTTTAGACAGGAAAAATCAAACAACAATGCAAGGATTGAATAGAAAAGCTCAATTTCAAAATGAGACTATTCTTTTATTTTTCCTTTGAAGTTTGCATTATTCAACTGTCTAGGCTCCAAACTGAACTTAAGAAATCTAACAGACTTTGTTTTTTCCAGATATTCTTAAGAAAGTTAACAGATGGGCACCCAAGTGGTTTCCAACTTCATAACTTCTTCAAACTGGACACACTACAACTAATGGGCAAATAGAGGGGAAGAAAAAAAAACAACCTGCCCAGAAGGGTGGAACCCCACAAAGTAAGATATAAAGGATCACTCCACAACTCCAGACATCAACTTCAGGGCCATAATTCCGTTTTAGCACCTCCGGAGCCATGTAATAAGGACTTCCCACTATCTCAGTAAACCGGTCACCTGTAAAAAAATGATAAAATTTTAACGACATTACGAGGAAGAATAAAAGTTCAAAAAAGAAATCACAACAGTTAGTCCTTAAACCAGCTAAACAAATAGCACAAAACAGCAAAACCAGGTTTAAATACATTAATGTTGTTATGAAATATTACCAGGTTTAAAGAACATTGACAATCCAAAATCAATCGCCTTTAGAGGTGCTGTTTCCTTTTTGTTTGAAAACAAAAAGTTCTCAGGTTTTAGGTCCCTATGCATCACTCCATGCTTATGGCACACCTGAAATGCAACAACAAAAACAAAACTGCATAAGCTTCATAAGACCACAGCACATGCCAAATGCAATTTTGTCATTTTTTTTTTTCTTTTGATTTCTTTTTGAAGAGTTCGACAGCAGGGGGGGTAGCCCATCCCCCCAACCCAGGTGCAGGTGGGATACGATCCCAAATCTCTGCTACGACCAGCAGGAGACCTTACCCACCCGCTGATTGGCACCTTGCAATTTTTTCAAGTTGAATGAAAGGCATACTAATTTCAATTTCACTTTCAAGTTAAAGAAACAAGAAAAGGAACAGTATTAACAGACTTACATAGATAGTAAAGAGAACGAGAAAGAGCAGGTGAACAAACTGAAAGAGGATGATGATAGAGCAGACCTAGTAACTTGATTTTTCTTTCCTTTGTTGGTTCTTCTACTTGGTTAGAATGTCGGGCATGGAATATTGGAAATTTAACATATCAAGATTTGAACACAGATTGTGTTGTAAAAATAGAAACCACTGTAACCAGCTCCAGGAGACACTAATAAATGATTGGTGTTGCAACAGGAAATGATAAAAAGTTACACCTACCAGAATAGTCCAGTCTGAGAAGCATTGCTAGAGAAAACACGATAAGAAAAATAAAAGAATAAAGAATAAAGGACAACTTTGTAGGAATTTCTGACATGGGATCGTGAATAACCTTGAATATGACCCAAATTGACCACAGAAAACATAACAGAAAGACACAACCAGACAAGGTCTCAGTTTTTTTGCCACTACCGCATGAAAGCAAGTACCAATTCGACTAGTACAAGTTATGTGATATAGATAATATTAGATGGAACACCATAGGACCATAATGAATCCAGGAAATTAATTAAAATAGGCCAAAAGTCCAAAGCATAAAGAGAAAATACCCAAATGGATTCTATACAACAAGGACAGAATTAATGTTACCAATTAAAGTTGAGTTAAAGATTTCATTTTCTACAAAATCAAAAAGATTTTCCTGAAAAGAAAGCTCATCAAGATTAAGATCAATAGAAACAAAGATATCAACAGGTCTATCAGAAAAAGAAACCCATGCGAACAATTCATCAAAGCATCAATCTGATATCAATTCGTCAAAAAGAGGGTGGATGAGAACAAACCTGAACAACTTCGACGATAGTTCGGGTAACGGCAGCAGCAGCTCGCTCGGTGTAGTGTCCCCTGGAGACGATCCGGTCAAATAATTCCCCACCTTCACACAGCTCCATCACGAGATGAACAGCATTGTCATCCTCGTACGTGTCCTTCAAGCTTACGATATTTGGGTGATTAGGCAAATGCCTCATGATCTCTACCTCTCTTCTCACATCTTCGATATCGACGGCTGTTCTCAACTTCTTCTTTGAAATTGATTTGCAAGCAAATTGCTCCCCTGTAGATTTATCTGTGCAAAGATACGTGACCCCAAATTCTCCTCTCCCAAGCTCGCGACCCAGCTCGTATGTGCTCTCAATGTCAGTACCAGTCGGTTCTTTCAAGACCGTGAGCTTATTTTCACCTCCGGCTGCATAATTTACAGAGTAATCAATGGAGAAAGGGTTCGGTTTTTTCTTTGCCTTTTTGTTCCCTATAGCAAGCGTGGGCGTCGTACAGCAATTGCCCATCTTTCAAAGCTTTACTTTCTACCTTTTTGTGATCTTTGAACACAACGCGTCGCAAGTTCTGAACGAGATCGATCGAAATAAAAAGAAAGTATCAATCAAAATCTTCCAGAAATTGTAAAAGCCTGAAACCAAGAAAACCTAGCCTCTGTTCAAGTTCCCAATGGCGAAACAACCAAATAAGGTCAAGAAAACGTGGGTTCCTGCCAATTAAAAAAAAAGAATAAAATCAAGAATCAATCTTCATATATTAATGTCCTTCTATTTTTCAGCAAAGCAAGAAGTGCTGAAGACGAGATCCAACTATACCCACAAGGAACTAAATCCGCTGCAGAGCTCTTGGACCGTTTTGAAGAAAGAAAATATTGAATAGGAGAGAACCCTTTATAAAAAGCACAGAATCTTCCTTGCAGAGAAATTATCAAGTCCCGTGAAATGAAGCAGGACGGGTCAGTTCCAGAAAGAAAACCTACAAGATTTCTGAATTTCCACGCAGGGAAAGAGAACTCCAAACAAAACCCAGGTGGGTTTTAAGACCGTGAGGTGCTTTAATGGAATGAAAGAAGTGTCGGGCTAGAAGAAGAGGATGAAAAGAGGAACCAAGGGTGTGAGCCTTCCATGGACGAGAGAGGGTCAAAGCTCATTCGCAGAGACTTCTCTCTAGTCTCTCCTTACCCCCTCTCTCTCTCCTCTCCCTCCTCTGTCGAGTTTCCTCTCTCACAAGCATACAAATCAGAGAGGGAAAGCAGAAAGAGAGAGAGAGTGGGAAACTCGCTTTCTCTCTCCTCTTTCTTCTTTCTCCTCTCTGCGCAAAATGTCCAAACAAGGCCCTGAATTTGTCACCTCATCTGAAAACAGAGGCCTCTCTGAAAATGCCCCTAATATCTCATTAAATTACATAATGCCATCCAACCGTTGCTTATTTCAACACCCTCAAATGACAGATGTAACCTCGTCCGTTATAATTTAATGCCCCTCTCAACAAACAATTTCCTGATTTAGTCTACACTAAGAAAAGATAAAAGAATTGATCAAAGCAAAAGGGTGTATATGGCCAATTTTCTAGATATAATTTTGTCATGAGAAGCATTAAATTGCAACCATTTGATCTACATCACATGGTAGGCAAGAGGATAATGGATGGCATAGCAACCTCAGTTTTTCTTGGGAAAGGATTGATCTTTTAATCCCAGCCATGTGAACACAAAAAGGTTAGCCATGAAAATATTCTCATCAAAGGGAATTGATTTAGCCACACCATATGCATATAAAAGGCACCCCACATGGTCAAAAGCTATGTTTTAAATGACAAAAAGAAACCCCTATACTTGGGTCATTATCCTTGTAGACATGTCTTCTTATGGTTACTTAAAAAAATGGGTGTGCCTAAATCAACCCCCAAAATTAGTAGATAGGGTTAGTTTTGTCTTTTGAAACATGTATAACAACCCTTTAATGGAGGGGAGGGAGGGTCCTAAATACATCCCTCAGTTAAAAATGATTTGGAACAGAGTAAATTGTCACCAGCCAAATGACAGTTCGAGAAAGAAAAGGTCTAAGCCTTCTAGATCAAGAGGTATTTCCAAGCTGAGCCATCCAAAAGTCTAGGCCATTCAGTCACCCAAATTAAATAGAATGAAAGTGATATATCATCTACAGAAAAGAAAAGAAAAGGGTATTGTGTTAAACCAATCAAAATGATCCATGTTTTAAATGAAATAAATACATTAAACAGTATTTTTACATGAAAATATATGATGAAGCATAAAAAGACTTGAAATTGAAATGGGGGAGGTTTATGCTAATATTTATTCGGTATCTAGAACCTAACCAACTTTGACTTTTGACAACCTAACTCATATAGAATAACAACTTTGTTTAATAATATTTCTTTCATAAATTGCAATCTTTTATCTACCATTCACAATGAAAGTACATTCTCTAAATATCATCACCATCTAATCCTTATCCTAAGTATATGGGGTTACATGGATCTTGTTTATACCATTTTATTATGTTTAATTAATGACATATCTATCATTCAATTATTAGTACTTAAATCATTTTTTATTATTTTAATTCATGTCTTTTTGCAAAATTTTGATGGACAGAAATTGTTGACATGTGGCTAGTGGAATGGGTGGATGATGCTTTGGTCATTGAGTGTATTTTTCATTCTTTTAAAAGCAGATTTTCCAATCCATCATTGACATGGATTCTTATAACAGTCGTCGGAAACAATTCTCCATTACAAATGGACCTGGTCCAATGAATATTTTGGACCATTTTGGACCAGTCTAGAGACTGTCCAATCTATTTAAATTTCTTTTAATTTAGATTGGTTTCAACTCAAACCTGGTCCACTGATACTTATGTTCTTATCTTCTATCAATGGATTAGATATTGGGTCAATCCAATATAAATTCATTATGGATGGACCAGGTCCAATCTAATATGTCATATTGGTCTGTTCAGTTCATCCAAATTCAATATCTTATTGGTCCATCCAATCCGTCCAAATGAATTTTTGAACGGAATCCAACCCAAAACCGATCCATTGACATCCCTACTTCTAACCTGCTATCATAATATAAAAGAAATGTTGACTTTGTGAATGATGACCCATCAAAAAACCATTAATTAAGTGGGATATTTGCATATTGTATCATTGAAGAGGATAAAGGGTTAAGGGTAGACCAAAGATAAGTTAGGCCGAATTAGTTAGAAATTATTTAAATGTCCATAACAATGAATATCACATTGAATAGAACAGAAAAGCAAAACAGGTTTCATGTTTGACCCATTGACCCTAATTGTTGAACCACTATCCCACCTGAAGAGAAAAGAGGTTCAGCTTCTAGACCAGGCATTGAAACATTGTTTAAGAGAGTGCCAATGCTCCAAGCTGAAATGGTGCTATAAAATAGAAAAGAAGGTCAAACTAAGACAATGGCTGCTGTAATGAGGGTGTCTAGCATTCCTAATTCTTGTAAATGTAAACCTTGATATTCCTATGAGTAAAGGACTCAAGATGGCATCCTCCTTGTGATTAGGACTAATTGATTGACAGATTTCACAAGTTGGGATTGATTGGAATAATAAAGAATTGAGGCCATTTTGTCAAGAATTCAGCCCCTACAAATTTCACATGGAAGGTTCTCATACATTGATATTTATAACAATCCTCAAGGTTCTAAATATCGATATTAGCCGATATACTAATATGCCAGTAGGGCCGATATAAGTATTTTTTTTTTATGTTTTATTTATTTATTTATTTTTAAATCGGTTCAGAGAGATCGATTGTCCTGACTATCCTCTAAATCATAACATGACCCAATACACCACCTATAGAGACATATCAGAAAATTCCTGATACGATATATTGACTGATATGTAACAATACTTTAAACCTTGACAATCCTTAGTGTTGTAAGCATAATATAAGCTTCAATTTTATCATTCAATACTTCGGATATGCATCTGTTTTCTAAATCTTATCTAGAACTTTGATGTCTGAAAAAGATGGAGGGAAAAGTCCAAGTCCAAGGGACGTTTTGGTAACTGCTGAATTGATTAAACTGAATTACTCTTATAATTTGTTTTGCAGCAATTAAATGGGTAAAAAGGAAATTTCTTGATTGCTAAATGACATAGTGAATGATCACTAACAAATTAACAATTTCTTTCATGTCACCATTTTTAGAAAATGGAATCCAGCCTGCTCAAGTATATTATCACTTAATGTAATATACATGGTTCAGAACTATGTCTCCATACTCTTAACAACTAATCCCAAATCCATATATATAATTGCAGAAATGTAGGAAGAAGATGTCCAAACAGGACCCATAAACAATTGTCCCCCAAAAAATATTCTCCTAGTGACATGATCCAAGAAATTTAAGAGGAAATAGTTTAGCCACTGGCCCATGCAGAGAGGAACAATACAAAGTGGGGTATGGGTCTGAACTATTTTCTTATTTCATATATCAAAAGATCACATCTCACGTGGGGGATCCCCTAATAAGAGGGCATTTTCCATCTGGTACTGATTTGGATTCAGGTTGAATCATTGCCACATCAGCATCAGATAGGCAATTCAACTTTAACATGCAAAAAAAAAAAAAATCTGGTAAATGGGTTCAACTTGAAACGGGTATACCACAACTTGCTTCAGGTTTTAACACATTCTCCCACCCCATTTGTCCCATGTTGGTGTCTAATGGCGCTTATGTGTTAGGGTATTTGTCATTTGGCAGTGTGTGATTCAGGTAGAATCACTGCCACATCAGCACCACATAGGCAAATCAACTTTAATGTTCAAAAACCAGTTTTGGTAAAATGGGTTCCACTTGAAACAGAAATACGACAACTTAGCTTCAGGTTTTACATACAATGGGCATATCAAGCAATGTCGATATGTTATAATGATGTTGTTGAATCAACACCTTCATGCCTCATTTGTCCGATGTGGTGTCTAATAGTTGTAAATGTGTTTAAAGATGCCCATTACACATTATGTGTTTTGAATTACATGCCAAAACATCATAATCTACTACAACTCCCACCTTTAAATTTGATGAAAAAGATGGTTGAAATTGATGATTCAATCACATCAGCATAAGTTCGAAATGTTGCAAAAATATGTAACATACAGCTAGAATGAAAGAGCAATAGAAGTAACCAAGGGAATTGGTTTGAACCATATAAAAAGAATCTACTAAAAAACTGGAAACCAATAATCATGGTAGGTTTTGGTACAGGCTCATCTTTCTAGTCTTAGCTGGACACAGTGAAATGGTTTGTCTTCATGCTTTATTATAGGTATTATAGCTAAGAGCCACTAGTTCCATAGTTTTAGCTCAATAATTTTCCACCATTGTTGTCAGCTTCAGTTTGGGTTAGATAGTCAAAACATTCAAACTAAGAACCTCTAACTAAAATGTTTTTCTTTTTACTTTTTGATATATTGATGTAGCCTAAATGATTCTGGTTTTCATAATTCTAATGGCTGCTTACCTAAATATTACCTCAAATACATTTATTAATAATAGCACTGACTTCTAATATTTATTAATTTATGCTTATTTTAATGTAAAATAACTTTTTAAAATAACTCATGGCCATTTTATATTAATTAATTAATTATAATATATTTTTTTCTATTTGGGCAATGGGGCACGGATTAGATGAAGATATTTTTTTATTTGAGAAAGTAGAACGGTTAAACAAGATGATTGAACTGTGACTCAATGACCAACATGGATTATAAAGGTTTCCCTACCTTTTTCCTTGAAACCAAGACTTCATAATGGCTTAATTGGCTGGATTGAATAGGGTGTGAAATCCTTAATTGCTGAATTGAATCACTAAATTGATTCTATTCAGCAATTCAGCCATTATTAAATAGTCCATAATTAGTTAGAGCAGAATAGCTGAACACTTTTGAAATCAATTAAAAGGGTCATCCACATCTAAGCCTTATCCCAATTAATCGTTTTGTTTAATGCTCTATCCATTATTAAATTATGAGCATTTAAATCATTTTTTATTATTTTGGCCCATGATTTTTAGTATTTGATATAGGCGCACATGGCCAGTTTTGGATTGCACCACCTGGTATCGCCGGATAGGATCCTATTCCTCTATTCCTAACTACCTCTAACCACTCCATGGCAAGTTCAACTATAAAAAGGGGTGCCCAATTTAAGGTAAATCCATCTTGCTCACTATTGATCTCTTGCATTCCTGCTTTCGAGAGACCTCATCTGAGTTCTTAAGGACTAAGCCATGAGTCTTCGTCTTAAGCCTAGTCCAACCCCTCTTTAAGCACCTGACTAGTTTGATCGTCGGAGCACCCGGGGCCTTTGACGTGTGCTCTTCTCCTGCTCACAGGTTGGACTCATCAGCCTTGGACATCAGTATAAAAAGGGGTGCCCCTTCCTTGATCTGTCCCTTGTTGATACTCTATGTATTTTTAAAGTAATAAATTCATTAAAAGTATTAATGGATTGAAAAGTAAGCGTATAGCTGCAGTGAAACACACTTAAGTTGAACTTAAAAGAGTTGAAGAAGTTAGGATTTCAGGTAACCAAGTGCAAGATATACCACATGGACTTAGACCAAACTCAGTTGACCAAATTTAAGAGACCATGGCCAAAAGTAAGGCCGTGTTTGGGGGTGCTTATGTTAAAAGTAAGTGATTACCGAACAAGTGTTTATTCCAATAAGCACTTATTTGTATTTGGCACCTATTTTTTTTAAGTGTTTATACAATAAGTGCTTATTGTTATTTTAAGAAGGGATTATTCCAAAATTCAAATAATAATGAACTTATGGATATATTCTTTTTCCTATAAAAATTTATGAGAAGAAGAAGAAAAAGGAGGCAACCATGTGAGAATTAAAGGAGTCATGAAAATTAGAAGAAAATATAAGCAAACAAGAAGAGTGATCTATTAAGGCTGTGTTTGGTTTAAAGGAAAAGCTAGGGAAAGGAAGGGAAATGTAGGAAAACCTTTACAAACTTTGTATAGGTTTCCCTAATAGCCTAAGTTCCCTATGAGCTAAACTAGAGAAAATCCTTGAGCCTAAAAGTAAGGACAGACCTATTTAAGCCTAGAGTATTCATGGTGTTATCTTGTATGCTGGATAATTTTGCTTGTAATTGTTCTATGAGACTATTAAGAGGCATTTCTTGGTAAGGAGCTTTCAATGTAATATCATGAAGGTGTAAAATATTTGGATAGGACTTCTAAGATTATCTACTAGCGTTGAGTCTTCCAGGTGTGAAGGCAAAGGCACGATATAAGATTGAGATAGCACGGAAAAGTATATTCAATGTATTGTAGTCACTTAGAAATCCTACTAATTGTAAGGTTTGGCTAGCCTCCAAAAGCTCAGCCATTTTTAGTAGAATGCTCAGGTAATGTGCCTAAGGAGAGAATATATGCAAGGATCAAAATATCGGAAAGACAATTTTAAGATACATATCGGGATATGCTTTGTATGCGCATGTGTATCGGAGAAAAATTAAGATACGCATAGATACGCTTGGAAACACTATAAATACTTTAATAAATCATAAAAATACATCAACAACACTAAACATAAGACATCAATGAAGTGTAAATACATTAAATTACTATATTTTAATGATTTTATGAAGAAATATTATAGCTAATTATAATTTCATTAAAAATCATATGCTTAACTATAATTCTTAAGTTTTAATGTTTTATGGAATGAGAAAAACCCAACTCTCCAATCTAACCATATAACATGCATTGGCACAACTCCTATGTGAAAATCTAATTAATAAATATTTATTGTTTAAATAATTATTATTTATTATTTATTTCCAAAAATTATAAAAAATAAATAAACATTATATAATATATTCAAAAAATGTTTACTAAAGAAGAAATTTCAATTGTGGATATGATAGATCATCCATAGAATTATAATATATTCAATCAATGTGATCAAATGATAAACTATAATTAATTAATTATTATTTTTTAACTCTAAAAAATTAAAAAAACAATTATTAAAGAAGAAATTTCAATTGGTCTATAGATATGATGGATCATCCATAGAATTTTAATATATTTAATTGTTATGATTGTTATGATCAAATGATAAAATATAATTAACTATTATTTTTTAATTCTAAAAATATAAAAAAAATATTAAAGAAGAAATTTCAATTGCTCTATGGATATGATAGACAAATCCATAGATCTAAAGCATACTTAGTCTTTATAGGCAAAGAAAAAACTTACATTTTCAAATTCCATAAATCTACTAATAGTACAAAAAATTATGATTTTGAATGTAAGAAATGTAGATCAACATAAACTTAAACATTCAAGGAAAAAAAAGAAATTACAAGATGTTATAAAATATTGAAAAAAAATCACCAATTTTTGCCATATTTTTTCAAAATTTGAAAAATCTTTAAAAAAATTAACGATTCACACTTGTTTCTTGTAAAACTTTGCAAATCTAGCACTCTAAGAATGAAATTTGGAGTTTTAGAGTCATTTGGAGGGATGGAAGAAGGCTTATTTCGGGGAAAAGAAGCTTGCTTTCTCCCTAATTTTTTTAGTTATTGGTCGTATCTTTTTTGTCAATACGCTACCGATACACCCTTAGTATGCCCCTAATACGCATGAAAAAGGACAAAACGTCTGATTTTCATACATATCCCGTATTGGTTTTTAAAAGATATGATACAGTACAACCCGTATCAGATATATTGTATCAAAATTTTAAATCTTGAATATATGAACAAGGTCAGATTAACCTCTATAAAATCTCATGTGTATTATGTTATTCTTGTTCTTTATTTTTCTTCATACAATCATGTTTTACTCGATTCTTTGCAATGTTACTTCTCCACTTCAATGGATTCGCATTCAAAATTTTGGAAAAGGACAGCAATTGGCATAAGCAAAGTAAGAGAACCCAATTCACTCTCCCCCTGGCAATACCCCTAACCCTTTTTACCTCCTTCAACTTGTATCTTCTTAGAAGTGCTATAAGTGATCTTTTGTGCATGTGATCCAACCACCGTAGTGTACTTTCTCTCATTTTATCACTTATTGGAGCTATTCCTATGTTTTTTTCAATGACTTCATTTTTAACTCTATCCTTTTTAGTTTTTTTACTCATCCACTCCGCATATACATATTTACTACATTCATTTTTTGGATATATTTCTTAATTTCCCAACACCTTTCTCCATACAACATCGGTCTTACAACTATTTTACAAAATTTTCTTTTTGATCTAAATAGTTTTCGTGCATCACATAAGACACTAGATGCACCCCTCCATTTTGCCCATCTTGCTCTAATTAGATGAATAATATCCCGATGCTGGAAAGACATATACCGAAAAAATTATAACCAATCAACCACCACTATAAAAGTGCTAATTAATTAAGTGGTTTTAACCAAAATTCACCACGGTTTGATTGGTCAAATCCCTTTTATATCATGTTTTTCCACATCATAGATTTTTCTTTATTTTAAAACATTTTATTCTAACCATGGTTTTTAAAACTGATCGAGAGACCAAACTGATTAGGGGTCTAGTTATTGGGTCGAACAGTTAGCCCGTTTTGACAAAAAAATAAAAGAAAATTTGAAAATTTGAAAAACGGTCAAAACCGTTCGAACGGTTAACCGACCAGTTCAGCGGTTTGCTGACCAAAATCAATGGTTTTGAGGAAAATGGAACCGGTCAGGTGACCAGTTCCTAGTTTTTCTGGTTTGACCATCCAGTCCGATTTGGTTTTGAAAACCATGATTCTAACATATTTCACCCATAAACTTAGCTTTGCATTTTAAAATCAATTAAAATATATTCTTTTGTTGATTAAAAGAGAGAGGTATTGCAAAAACAAAAAAAGTTTCTAAACAAGTGGGGCTGAACTGGCTGGTGGCAAATAACAAAACTAGGGTTGTTCATAAGAATGTCCAACCCGACCAAACCGACCAACCCGGACCAACCCAACCTGAGTCATTCGGGTTTGCATCCGTACTGGTCGGTTTCAGGTTGGGCACAAAACGAAACCGACATCTCGGGTCAGTTTCGATTTTCTTGCGTGAAACCGAATCCGACCCGACCCGAACCGACCTAGAGATCTACTAGTTTGGTAGTTCCTACTTCCTAGTTTAAGTAGTTTCCTAATTCCTACTAATCTTCTACTTTTAGACTTCTACTAGAATTAGAACTCTAGAAAGCCCATTAGGTAATTACAATTAGAATTCAATTAGGTGTCCTTTTTTAGTTTTTTACCTAGATTAGAAATTTAGAATTTAGAAGGTTTCTAATTTTTTATTTTATTGACCACTTTTTCCTTCTCTTAAAATCTTCTATTCTCTAACTTGGTTGGTCCACCCCCCTCAAGCTCAACTGCTCAAGACTCAAGTCTCATTCTCAAAGACTCAAAGTCTCAATTTCAGTCATTCAAAGGTTAGTATTTATTTATTTATTTATTTTTTAATTTAATGCATGTTACAAGTTGATATATTTTATTTGTGTTTTGTTTAAGTTTAAGCTTTGAAAAAAATCCAATTAATAATGATATATTTGCACAAAAAACTTCAGTTTTGTATGAAAAACCTAATCTATTTAAAATTTTAAGTATATATTTCGGTTTTAATTTAAATATATTTTATATTTAAAACTATTAAATAAAGATATTTCAGTTTTACATAAAAACCGAAATATCTGAAAAATTTTATATCTAAAAAATATATATTCTGAAATATATGAGATATATATTTCCAGAAAATATATATTCCAAATTTCCAATATATTTTATTTGTATATATATATATATATATATATATATATATATATATATATATATATATATATATTTGAAATACATATTTCAGTTTTATTTGGCTTTATACAGGAGAAAAACCGACCCAAACCAATCCAACCTGACTCAAACCGACCAGGTCGATTTGGCCTGTCAGTGGGTTGGTTTCGGTTCCCAACTTGGCTAACCCGACCAGGTCGGGTCGGTTGGGAAAATCCCAAGAAACCGACCCAACCCGACCCGTGAACACCCCTAAACAAAACCAATTTAGCGCGCGAGGGTAATTTCGTAATTGAACCTCAAGCAAGTGGGGTGCAAACCGTGCAATCGTCAGGGTCAGCCTCTAGCTGACGTATTGAGAGCCGAAGGTAACGAAATCCCAGTACATGTGGCGAGAATTTACTGGCTGAACTTCAGTATGACGTGGCAGACATTCTAGAAGCGCAACATCCCTTCCATGGCCTTGCTCGATAACACATTCCTTTGTTAACGGAGATATCTTATAGCTTTGAAAGTTGAAATTAGAGGGGGTAGCCCATCCCCTTTCCCTTAACCCCTTGTAAAAGCAAATATGACGAGGGGTAATTTCGTCACAGAATCAGGTCGTTCATATACACGTTCAAATGTTTCTTTTGTAATATATAGATGTTGACGCTTAATAGGCTGACTGGTATCCGTTGCATTTAAAAGTTCAGATAGATATTGATTAGTCGTTGGCATAGTTACGTGGTAATGTTAAAAGCCCCGCCAAACGCAGCCTTACTATTTCATCCACTTTCAGGGGCTTTTCCGTCAATAAGGAAAATGACTTGAAAGCCCATTTTTGTTTCTAAATTTGGAAGCTTCAGGGGTAATTTCGTTCTTAAGAATCTTCCTGCATAAAAAGGAGAAACGCCTCCTTTTAGCTGCCCGGTCAAACTCGACGATTTGACTTAGAGAATAACGTTTGGAGTTCTCTTTAGATGGGTATTATCACGCGTGGAAGTGGTGGCTCCTTTTCCGTTCTTAAAAAGAATCCACTAGAAGCCGCCTCATGTGAAGGCGCTCCCATCAGCCACTGGATTGGAATAAATGTATCACTAATATAAATAGATTTGATCAGAGATCATTGCATCGGATCAGATGTGAAGAGACTTGGATTGCAGCCCAAGCTAGCTCTGGGCCTCACTAGAGCTGGATTAGCTGGTCCGAAGTTGGATGGTAGAAACTAGAAAGCTTCCGGTTCAGGTCAATGGTTCGGTTCTTGAAGTTAGGTTGAACCTCAACTCAACCCAACAATTTGGACAGGTCCAAGTTGTAAAGTTGTGACAGTGTCATGGAAGAAAGAAAATTCTTAGGCCCAAAAGTCAACATAAAAGGATATGATTTCATTTCACAGAAGCAGTTTACTGCCTCATCTGATCTGAAATCAATCGACAAAGAAAGTGTCTGAATTGGCCCGGGCCACAGACATGTGAAAGCAGTTGGGTCAAATTTTAAGGTTCTGTTTGCAGGGACTGGGACACAACCATTAACGTCACTTGTGACTTGTGGTCTTCTGCAACACTTGCACCAGCAGAAAGGACGACTCTTTCCCATTCAGTCGGCCATATTTTTTGACTTTAGGACTTCATATTGACCAACTCGTTCACATTTTAGGACCAGATAAGTGGTGCAGCATGGATGCATAAAGGTTGGTTCTTGGAACATTGTCAGTAAACCAGTTGAATAGCCCAAGTTTTTGGACCATATGTTACTTACCCAGATGAATCAGGAACCTTGCATCCATTTGCTTGACTATCTCTGTCGGGTGTGTTATTAGGTAAACATGGTTTGAATGTCTGGTGAGACCTGCTTAACCCAGATTAACCCCTTTTGGGGTGTATCATCAAAAACCAAAACACCGAATCGAACCAAAAAATCCGACTAACCTATTGATTCAGTTCGACTTCGGTTCAGAATATTGCAAAAAACCAAAGGACTGGTTCAGTTTCAAAAACATGCCCAGCTGAGCACCTCTAGTCGGAACATGGTTGCCCAATTACTAGTTCAAATTGATTGGGCACAGGTGAGAGCTGAGAGGATCAATCTCTGTTAGGATTAAGACATGGAAAATTAGAAGAAAGGCTATTTTCTAATATTACTACTCTATGAAAAACCTTCATTTCCAGTCATTTTATGTACAACAGATTAGTGTAAAATAACATTTCTGGAAATCATTCGTTTTCCTTCATTTTGCTTGCAACCAAGTAGAGACTTAATACTGAATGTAGTAAATTGTAATGAGAATTTTTAAATTGTTAGTAATATGTTCTTGTGAATCTATGTTTGATAAATGATGGCAATTCAAGAATTGGTCAATTCTTAATTTCAATTAACTTATCCCATTCCAACTGCCAATCAATTTTCCATACATCATTAACTCCATAGCCTACTGTATCAAGCTCATTGGTGGATACACTGAGCCTGGTAAAATTGATTCTACGAATGCAGATTCTAATACAACAGTTTAATCTCTTGGATACACATAGTCCATGAATCTTCACCTGAAAAGGGGTACATGACTACCTTTTTAAGCAACATAATGTTTGAAGCTTCCAATTGAGAAAATAATGATATTGGATTGAAGACTTAGCACCTAGCCGACCCCATATAGTTGGGATAAGACTGGAATGATGATGATGATGCTTGAAGACAAGCACCTTTTTATAGTGACTTCTCAACTACCAAAATGGAACTTCTATTTCTTTTCTTTTTTTCCATGTTTTTCTTTTGATAGTAAACTTATGGCTATCAGAATGCACATCCCTCCAGGGTTTTATCCAACATGGTACCTTGTAAGAACTAGTTAGTATTGCAAATTAAGATGCACAGAAACAATTCACACTAAAGTTAACATTTAAGTTGTATAAAAATAGAGAAATTTCAGCGTTGTTCAGCAACATCTGGTGATGACAACTTCTGTACCATCAGTGCATTTGGAGTGTCTCTTATAACAGTTGGAGCTGGAGCTGATTCTGGTCCATCCACAAATGGTTTGATAACTGTAATGAAGAATACATTGTAAAAAATGGTGAAGATGAGAAGAGCAAATGCTGAATATGCAAGATAAGAACCAGAGAACTCTGGCATTTCTTCCCTCATTAGATCTCTTGCTTGACGGGGATCTGAAACTGCAATTAATTTGAAAGAATATTAGAAGTTTAAACACATTCATCCCTATAAATTCAATTATGAAGAATAACCAATTCATGCCTAAATCTTGTGTTCTTCTCATACAATATGGTTTAACTTTAAGCTTGAAGTTCTTTTTTTTGGGTATTTTGGTGATACACCCAAATCCCCCATAGGGACCGTTTGAATAGTGCAGCACAACACTAATACCCCCCCCCCCCAAAGTCGATGGTTGCGGGAATTGGATCTGCATCTCTGCTGGAACAGACCAGCCAACTGATCCATCTCTCAGTTGGCACTCAATCTTGAAGTTAAACCAAATATTTAAACATTCCCAGTAAGCAGATATCTTCAGAACTAAGAAAAGATATCTGCATAGGATACACATAAATTTGTTGACATGACCTGACTGGATAGACAACCCCCCAGTTAGTTGTCCAACCAATTTGGCCCATAATTGAATAGTCTGAGTTGACATAGTTGGTGGTCTAGTGTAAAAAGTGGGTCTTTAGGACCCACTGCAGGAGTATCCAAACTTGAAACATTTCCATAACTGAAGTTTCAAACCAGGAGAGGAGATTGACCCAATCAATGGAGAAAGTCAGTACCAAACTCCAAACCAAGACTGGTGGATTGCAACTCGGTCAACTCAATGTCATGATCTGGTCTGAAAGTTAGAATAAAAATAAAAATAGTACTCATTCATGTTCCATTAAAAATATTAATCTATCGGAGTCCACCAGTTATACCAGCCCATTTTAACAGGTCTTTGCATGTCTGGATCTGGCACCAGGGCAACCAGTAAAGGACTCAAGCCCCAGGTTAACTATCCCAACCACTGTTTTGGTTGGTATCAAAATTGTGTTAGAACTGACTTAGTAATAGACATTAGCTCAAGCTAGGAAAACATAAATTTGTAACATACAAGCTGTATGTTAAAATAAATAGAGATAAGAATGTAACCACTTATACATTAAATTCCTCCAGAGGTCCAGCTTTACATAAGAGGACACTACTTAAGGGAATATGTAAACAAAGCATTGGAATACACATCACTATTTTTCAGTATCTGTGATAATCATACTACCACTCTTAGTAATGGATCACAGGCATAGGTGTATGATGTCAAAGATCAAATCCAATTTTGTTAGTGGAATTACAAGTAACTTATTTTAATTAACACAGATTTGAAAGCCATTTCAAATTTGTTTATCCATTGGAAGAATTACTTTTAACTTTTTGATGGTTAAAGCACTAGAATTAAGGGATCCAAATAGGAGATCTAATAAGGGAATGGTCAAAATCTATTCTAACCAACAGAAGTATTTAACTATATAAATCTCTCCAGGGAGGTCAAGTAACTATTGTTAGGCTTGGTTACAATATAGTACAAATAAAAAATTGAACTAAGATGAATACCGAGACTTGAATTTCTTGCAAAAGAAACTGTGCAGAAGTAATTGGATGTCCATGCTTGGTTCAGGCTAAGGAGTTCAAATCTCCGTCCCACAAGGGGCCGCCCCACAACACTCCATAGCACATCTCCGCCGTGTATTGGAAACATCTCCCAATGATAGTACCAGAACTGATGATGTCATCATCAGGAAATGTTCCCAATACACGGCAGGGATGTGCTGTGGGGCATTGTGGGGTGGAAATGTGAACTCAAGGCTAAGTTGTCTCATGCCTCCTAAGATTTATTTGGTAATCCTGGTCAAAAGCAACAGCCTGACCACCAATTGCACCTATACATAGAATCTTTGTAGAAAACAGATTAGTGAATTCATATTGACATGACACTGATTTCCCTGAATCTTCTTGATCTTAAAGATACTAGCTAAAATTATATCATCATGAACCATATCAATTTTGTAAACCCACCATTATTTTTTTGATCGGTGTAAACCCACCATTATTTTTTTGATCAGTGTAAACCCATCATTATTATTACTGTGTAGTCAATTCTCACTATCAAAGACTACAATCAATACTCAGACAAGCTTACCTTGTTAAACTTAAAGCCAATTGTTAAAGCAAAACCAATGTTCATAAAGACAGACTCATACTTTCATATGTTTTTTCCTTGCCCTCCTATATGATTCTGATTCAATTTTTGAAACTATGGAACATCTACAAGGTATCTAAACTGAACCATTTCATGTTAAACATGTATTTTTTTGGTTGTTCTATCAGTTTTTTACCTAGGTTTGTATGATCTTCAAACTCCCATTAATATCTTTTCATGTCTTTTATAACTCTGGCTCGTAGAATTTGACTTAAGAGCAGTAGTCCACTGCAGCCAATCCCTCATATACCATCTCAAGTGGTTACACCATAATTGGACTTCCCCAAATAGGGGTTCTTTCGCATGGCTGATATCTACTTCCACAGGCTCTCTAATGAGAGCAAACCTTCAGAGATTTTTTCTATTCTATGTACTAGTCAGAGTAATTGTTTGACTTACTCCTCTGGTTGTACAGTGCAAGATGGGCTGATAGGATATAAACAGGGAGACCATTTCAGTGTTCCTTTTCTTGGTATTTTGCAAGCTATAACTGTAAACCACTCTGCTACATCTAATATGCCAGATATATGGGGTACATGATAGATGTCTTGGAAACTATGAGGAAAAAACACCTTCATAAACATAATTCTCAAAGGGGGATGGCATGGCTTGGCTAGGCTTTTGGAGTATGGACTTGATCCTTTTTTTTTGGGTAATCCTAATAGCTTCACCAGTATAGAGCATTAGTCTTCTTTGTCATCCATTTGTGATAGTTCCTATCTGCAACCCATCTCCTAAATAGATCATGTTCAGACTAAATACTCTGTTACAGACCCAAATAGGGACGTAACATAAATTCCATCTGCTTCAAGGGAGAAGAACACCTCCAAAGAGATAACTCTCAATTAACAAAAGATAATTCTCATAATGATTTAATTAAGAGGAAAATTACAACTTAAATAGACTCTTGAATAATAACCGACTCCTAAAAACATGTTATCCCTTACAATCCACTATCCTACTCAATGCAATCACTCTCTACCTAACTACCAACATTGACCCCACAAGACCCTACGTGAGCACAATACATGGATTCACAGGACTCTCTAACCGACTCATTTAGATACTTGTGCCTAAAGATTTTCAACTAACAACCTTTTTATTCTCCCTCTAATTCCTAGATAGGTGGGCCCACTAATGGATATGTGGCATACTCCTAATCACCAAGAATTTCAACAGTAAGGCTATGGCATAAGATGGTCTTATTAAGCAAAGCACAACCCATATAATTTAGAATGGTGACCTTGACAAGGCCACCTAGACGTGTTCATGGGCCAGGCCGAGCCGGGCTCGAACCACACTTTTACTTTTCATTAATGGAAATATGTTAAGCCCGAGCCCGAGCCCGGCCTGACCAACAAGCTTACAACCTGGGCCCGAGCCCGGCCCTGATAAAAAGCCCGAAGCCCGAGTCTAAAGCCCGACCTAATAAAAAAACTAGAATTTATCCCTATTCAATAATCAATATAAATCAGAATTTATTTACATTAAAAAAAGAATATAAATTCAATATAAATTCTGAATTCAATAATCAATATAAATCAGAATTTATTAATATTAAAAAAGAATATAAATTCTGAATTCAATAATCAATATAAATCAGAATTTATTTACATTAAAAAAGATATAAATTCAATATAAATTCTGAATTCAATAATCAATATAAATCAGAATTTATTTACATTAAAAAAAGAATATAAAGAGAAGATGGGTTCGGCTGGAAAAAGAAGGGAAAGAGGCAAAGAGGTGAAAAAAAGAGGGGTATTCGACTAGGGTTTTTAGGTTTAATAATAGGTTGTGTCGGGTCGGGTCGGGCCGGCCTGGGCCCGGGTCGGGCTATTTTGGCAAATCCCAAACCCGGTTCGAATTTATTGCAAGCCGGGCTTTTTGGCCCCGAGGTTAAGCCCGTGGGCCATATACCTGTTCAAACCCGTCTGGGGTCGGGTCGAGCCGGCCCGGCCGGCCCGTCGGGCCACCCCGCCCATGAACAGGTCTAACTCCACCATAGAAGCCAGAAAGGGGGGAAAGGATCAAAATTCTGTTCTCTAGCGAGAATGGAACATCTAGACGGTAGAAAGCTACCACTAGATAGAAACAATAAGGGACATTAGCAATCTAAAATAGTGATTTTAATATGAACTGGGTACCGTCTGAAATGATCGGACCATGATTATCCACCCGTTGCAAAATAAATCAATTAGCCATTCTAGGAACTATTAATGTGGAACACCTACGTTGTAGCATGGCAATCCTCCAAAGAAAGAACAGGGTCTCACAAAAGCAGAACTGTGACGTTCGCAAAATGTAAAGAAAACGAATAGAACAGATAGAAAGGACTGGAAAAAACAGAAACCAGAATACATTGAGGGAGAGAGTACCCAAGTTGGAAGAAGAGACCCTTTTCTTTGGAGGATTTATTTCTTTCTGAGAGAGGGTTTGGAGTTGCTCATCGAGCTTTTTCAGTGCCTCCCGGGCCTTCTCTTGGTCTAACTCGAACTGGGATTCCTTCTCCACGGCACGCAGAGATGAATTTCTCTTTCTGTTCTTGAAATTCTGACCCCCATAATGGAATAACGATATAGAGGGTATCACCTCGACCTTAAAGAGAACAGAGGGAGAGATTAATGGCGGCTTCTGAATTGTGAGAACTTGCAGTAGCATTTGACCACACAATCCAATTTCCAGAACCAAAATTCCAACTTTCAGGCCTCGCTCCAACGATAAACCCACTACGCTAGAAATCTCTATTATCTTTTAAAGCATTTATATGGTTCATATGAGCAGCATTAAGAACGATATTCACCACATCCCTTTAACACCTAAGCTGCATGAGACACCAGAATCATAGATTTTCCACCATTGATATCAATCGTGGGCCATCCTATCATTCTTTTAAGAGGATTCTGAATTTCTGATTGTCTGTAACATATTAGACCCAACACGTGTACAACACAAATTCGATAATTCAGGAGCAGAGATGTAATGGTAGAAAAAAATCGATAGTTCAACAGAGAACTCGAACTTCTGATGTCTTTAGAAGCGTGGGCAATGGATATACCTCTCCGTATCCAATGGCTGGTAAATGGTATCTAATCTTCTTAATATAAAGATCTGTCGGAAGATGACAAGATGTCAGACATCTCGAGTTCTTAACTGGCAGTTTCTATTTGTCTCTCAAGGTTGATGCCTTGATGGAACTAGCTCTTCGATAGTTCGATCAATTCCTGCCATCTCAGCTTCTCAGTTTCTCCCTTCAGACTGAAAATTGTGACAAATTTAAACTGATAAAGCTACGTGCCATCTAGTGCTGAAAATGTTTAGAGATTGCAGTACTTCAAAGATTCAAAAATGAAGTAATAAATGGAAGTTTGGAAATAATTGCTTGTTGAGAACTGATTCCGTAACAATGAGCTTTTTTCTCTAGAAAAAGGCATGCTTGAACGTCGCTCTACCTGGGATATCAAACAGGAAGCCAATCGGCAGAACGAACCCAAACCAGGATAATGAAAGGTTGATCGAACAATCCCTTTTTTCTTTATCCAAAAGAGGTAACAGACGAGCTAAGAAAACTCTTGACCAGACGTGTAAATCGAGCAGTGTTGGGCTGGCACCGCTCGACCTGTGGGCGGCCCCAGGCTGTACTTCTCTCCGATGAGATACTTTGGGGGGTCGGCCCAGCACGGCCCATAGCCCAAGCCATGCAACCCATGTCATGTCGTAGGTCGAGCTAGTCTGTAGGCCGAGCCTTGTGCTAGGCTGGGCCATAGACCAGGCTATACCATGAGATGTATAATCTTTTAAAAAAATTAACAAAATAGTCAAAAAGTTAATAAAAGTCTTAAAATTTTATTTTATATGAATTTTGATGTATACAATTCATAATCATGTCGTATCGTGCCGACCCATGGACCTGAAACCACAAGCCCAGCATGACCCTGAAACCACAAGCCCAGCATGACCCATATGATCATGCTGTGCTCAGCATGGCCCACGTTCCGTCATGTTGAGCTGCAGGAGGTATGGCCCATTTTACAGCTCCACTCTTGAGCTCTTCCAAGGGCTATTACCAAGGTTTTAAAAACTGGACAAGACAACCATTTTGGCTATCAGTTCCTAGGTTGAATGGTCGAACCGTCTGATTCAAATAGGTCAATGGTTCAACCACCCAGGTCAATGGGCCACTCCAAATCAACAATTTTTTGCCCAAAGGCGGTTTTAGGGTGAAACAGAATCAATCGCCTGAATAGTTCCTGGGTCAACCGATCCAACCAACTCGTCCTCTCCGGTTTTCAAAACCATGGCTATTACTCAATGTTGGTCTCGACCATCAAGGTTGTTGAAAAATGAACTGGGCGTTAAGAAAACTCCAACAACTTTTACTGTAAACGAGTTCACATCTCCACCCAACAACACCCCACACCATATCCCCGCCGTGTATTAAAAACATCTCCCAATGATGACATCATCGGTTCTGGTACTATCAACGGCAGATGTTCCCAATGCACGGCAGAGACGTGTCGTACGTTATGGGGCAGCTCTCCGTGGGACGGAGATCTGAACTCCAAGCAAACGCCTTTTCATCCAATCCACCCCTCCCAAGATAGCTGGGCGTCTGAGACAACATAGGGTAAAATCCTTCTTATCAAGCAATTGCCTCTAAACCCATCCATCATTTTTCTCTTAGACCATGGGACGAGAAGTTAGAACAATCCGGGCTTTGTTGAGATTAAGGATGGGTGGCGTTGAATCTTAATAAAGCGTCTTCAATTCTGAGGCCAGAAAGCACACAATGCCATCTGGAGCCTTCATAACTAGCCATAGCTTACGGGTCTTCATAATGCCATCAAGACTCACCATAAAACCAACCTCATCAAGGATTAGGAAAAACTGCTTTCATTGTTTTCTTTTTAATCTCAAAGGTGTCATTTACCCAGCACATCTTCCTCCAAGGAAGAATAAGAAAATAGAATTTCTTCTTCTAGAAACAATCTTACTAGAGTATTATGCACCCTGATAAAACACCGGAGAATTTTGAAACAGGAAAGAAAATATGATCAACCTTGACAGGTGAAACTGTTTTCTGCAAATAATTTAATGTCTCCTTACTTTATCTGCATCACATTTAGAAAAGTAATAATAATAATAATTACTCTGACGCTTATCATCTTTGGGTAGGAAGTACAATAAATAATGAAGATTCTCATTTCTGTGGTTCCAGGATTAGTTTTCCGACGTTCTTAAGAATGGAGATCCCGAAGGGGCATGATCTTGAGATTCAATACTGGCTATATACACAAGAAATCAGGGGGAAATCTTGTCTCATACCACCCTATGCGTCTCTTAGTTTCATCTCCTTAGTGAATATGATATGGATAATCTGTCATACACTAATCTTTGTAAGAGAGAACTGGCATATTCTTGCATCAACTGAAGTTGATAAAGTTTGACTGCCAAGGAATGGCGGGTGATTGATCTGAGTTTAGTAGGAAGACAGTTGATACGCAATCTCAATTCCCCGCCAGGTATTCATTTCTTCTTTGCTAGTTTTGGGTTTTTGCACATGCGAATACTTAATGGAGTCACCTCCACAAGCTCATCTTCTTCAATGTACTCTATGCAGTCATCCAGACTATAATCCAAAGGGGTATCAAGAACCACTGCACCAATGGAGAAGAAAGTTATGTAATTAAATGTAAGACTACCCTCACCAATAAAAGGGAGAATATAAGACCTTAAAGTCAACTGATGCAAATTGGTTGATTTTAAGCATAAACAGTGCAAACTAACACAGAAAAATAACCAAATAAAAAATGCCAAAGTAAACAAGGCAAGCCCTACTAGGCTGGAAAACACTATCATCATTAAATTATTTGTGACTTATGTCAACATGGACAGGTGCATATTTGGTGATTGGAGCCAGAAATCTGAACCTCACCGGTGATTACAGTGCACCTTAGAACATGGAAAACCAATAAATAGGTAGCAATAGACAAATGGCATATTTCATAAATTGAGGATATTTGTTAAGTATAGAAAGACTGTTCTTGGAAAAAACAAATGTGCATGAAACTACAAAAAATATTAAAAATAACTGTTGATGCCAGATCAATTAGCTGGTAAAATGACTGAATGCTGATACCAAAGACCTAAGTTTGAAATTTATCTTAATGGAAATGTGTGAAGAGAGTCTCTTCCCAACATGTCTTAGTAGATAAGTTGCATGAAGAGAGTCCCTCTACCCCACAGGGTTTTATTGAATATTTGATTGTATGTAGCTGCAGGGGTATATAATGTACTCTTTTTTTATTAGAAAAAAGAATAAATTATGGCCTAATAGCCATATTTTGGTTTTGCTCTCAATCATCTTTGTTCTTCGTTTCTTCTTATCTTTCTCCTTTCTTCTCTCTTAATCTGTCTTCTCTATCCTTCTAAGCTTACAAGGAAACACAACCTGAAACAAATAATCCTAACTACTCCAAGTGGGAACAATAGAATTTGATGGTGACATCATGGTTATGAAGTTCCATGGAACCATATATCAGCCAGAATTATATGTTCCTCAAAACTGCTCAAAAAAACTAGAAAAGAGAAAGGGTTACAAAAAAAAAATCTAGAAAAGGGTGTATGAAGCAGTTGCATAAGGAGTTAAGCAATCATTGTCAATGGCAGAGATAGGTCTCCGTATACTTTTCTTAGTGCTCTATGGAACAAGATGATCATTATGAAGTTGTATAGAGGAAGCATCATGATGATTGTGGGAAATGTAGTAGCTTAGCAGAGAATAGCATGGTTTTCAAGTTTATATTGTGTTAAAACCAGAGTTTTATATCACTAGACAACAGATTCTTAGACGAGGTATTGAGTTGGTATCAAGCTTATGCATTGGTGCAAGGATAAGAAAGTCGGAAGGTTGGCTAGGATGCAGATTCCTGGAATAGATCATTCTGCCCTTGCATTGACTAGGCAGAAGGCTAACTCTAAGGCTGGTAAAGCTACTATGCTAGATGAGAGATGAACTGAAGTGCCATTGTTGCTAAAAGACCAGACATAATCATGACAGGTGCTAGAAGTTGCACACACACTTGATGCCAGCTAAGTTTCAGAAGGGAAGAAAATGCCAATGTTGCTACCACTCTGATAATCTATTTTCTTTATTTTTTTCTTCTTTTCTTATTTTTTTCTTCTCTCTTAATCTGTTTTTCTAACCTTCTAAGAATACGCACTTATTTAGAGGAATTGAATATTCAAATATTGTCTCTATTGGATGGAAGACATTTCATCTTATTGCTTTCAGATACCCAATCATACAAGTAAATCTAATGCCAGCATGACTACTTTTTAGGAACAATGGACATTGAATTACCTTATCAATGAAAAAATAAAGGTAGTTTAACTCAAGAAGAGCTTTGCAGCTGTTTCCTACCTGTTTGTTCCTTGTTGGAACGTATATTTGTTGCAGCTTTCTTCTTGCATACATTAAGAGACAAGTCACCTGGTCGCTGATGAATGCCGACTATCTGGCCTTTATAAACTTCCATGCCTGGGCTAACAAACATCTGACCTCGCTCTTGTGCACTAGAGAGAGCATATGACGTGGTGGTTCCATCCTCAAATGCAACCTGAATTAATTTTCATTTAGGTTCTCTTAATACAGAATAGAAACTTTGTTAGATGAGAAATACTGATCTTGAAAAGGGTTCAGACTTTGGACAAAACCAAGAAACAAGAAACCATGTGAAGGTGCATCAGGGCCACATCTTTACGGATAATTTGGGAAGAGAGGAACAATAGATCTTTAAAGGCAAGAAAAGCACTCTAGAATCAATAAAGGAGTTAAAGGGAGCTTATGTAAAAGCGCTTAATGGTTTAAAACCTTAAACTTTTTAAAGCATTTCTTATTCCGAATTTTCTTAGAGGGTGGAGTGTGGTAGCACTACTACTACTCAAAGGAATGTGGTCTCATTGCATTTGGTTCCACCAAACAAAAGAGAAGTAAAAACTAAGTTTTAAAGAGTGCAGTTTTGGAAACCCTGGAGTATTGGGTATTAGAGGAGTCTCTATGGACCAAAAGGAGAATATTCTAGCTATATTCTCAGGCCCCATGGGGAAAGGAAATTCTATCAGGGTTGAACGGAAGGCAGAATTGAAAGGCCTAAGATTTGCAAAGAACCTAAACCCAAGGAAACTTGTAGTGGGGGAGACTCAAAGGTGGTGATAAGCTAGCTGAAATATAAGAAACAAGGACCATTGCAGTACTGGAATGATTTGAAAGAGCTGAAAACTTTGTGACCAGAACTGAATGCAAGCTTTACATGAGCATATAGATCTGCAAATGTGATAGCAGATGCCATGGCCAGACAATGGGTGAATACAAGAAAAATGTTTGGGGTACTTTGTCAAAAGAAATGCATGTAAAGGGAGGGAGCAGGTGCCAGCCTCATTAAATGAATGCCGGGCATTCTTGTATCATATTATTTAAACCGTTCTTTCTTGATGAAATAATTTCTACTGTTTCTGATCAAAATATGAAAAAAAAGGGGCAAGAATTACCAAAGAACCCTGATCTCGGGTGCTAATATCTCCAGCCCATGGTCCATAACTATCAAATATAGTATTGAGGATTGCTGTTCCTCGAGATGCCGTCAAAATTGCATTTCTCAATCCTAAAAGGCCACGAGTCGGTATCTTATATTTAAGTAATGTTGTTCCCTCTGACCTGGTGGACAAATGGATTTTAGAATATATGGCAATAAACACTATAATCACCTTGGTGCAACATGTGGGGAGAATTCCTATTTATCCATTCATTATAAAAGCAAATTATCAATAAGAATCATATTAAGCTTGTGACATAAAAAAAAGGAATATGATGTCCGACAATTGGAATAACAAGTCACCAGTGTGCAGATCATAAATGCAAGGTTATTTGCCAGATATAGCATACAGAAGTTGCAAAGTTGTTAATATGTAAGAGAAACTAACCATATAATCGGGCATAAATTTACTGTTGCTTCATTAGTTATTTTAGGACCTACATGCATGGAGAGTGTGGAACAACTTTCATTTACTTAGCATAATTACAATAGTTGTTCATAAATTATATGCATATAAAAAAATGAATTGTTAATGCACATTTTTTTACTATTGCATGGACACAAAAAAGCATAAATCCATCACTTCTATTGAGCATACAACATAATGCATCTATAATTTGTGTAAATGCATTGCTGTGATAAAGTGCAAATTTTATTAGTGAAAAGGAACACAGTTTACAAGAAGAAAGAGTTTTGACAGAATGACAGTACAAAAACAAGTTCCAAAAGATAGTGAAGTCGATATATTTACTATTACATCATCCAAGATGGACCAGAAGTTAAAGGTTCCAGCAACTTGTCATCCACTTTCTTGTTGATAACCTTGGGTGGTCCCACCATGAACTCATATCCTTCCCTTCGCCTGCAGTTCACAAGGATTATATAAACCTGCATACAAAATGAAACCAACAATAGTGAAAGGACTTGAACTCTAACTTACATGTTTTCTATCAGTATGGTGATATGTAAAGTACCCCTTCCACTAACAATGAAAGTATCTGCTGTTTCACCTTCTTCAACTTTCATAGCCAAATTTCTCTCAAGTTCACGGTAGAGTCGATCTCTCAGATTTCTACTAGTTACATACTTTCCCTGGAAAGAAACATTGAGTCAATTGACAGAGAAGAATGTTAACCATAAGAACAAAATGCTAGTGGTGAACAAAGCCAATGAGGACAGTGGGGGGTAAGAGATTAAAGGAATGCTTTTGTTATGGTGCCCCATCACCTCATTTTAAAGGAAGACCTTACAACACTTTTTCGATATGGATGTCTTATTTTGTAATCATCCATGCTGAGTCTTAAATGACCTTTTGTAAATTCCCCAATGTACGGTCTCTTGTTGTACAGGGGTTCTCAAAAAAATAGTCCCATACAGAAAGAAAGCATTCAAGGTAAATTAATTCACCAATATTATTTTGTTTAGACAACAAAGAGATAAATCACATTGTGGTGGGAAATATACTCAGAAAATTTGCAAGAAGAGTCATTCAGCCTAACTGGTCTGGCAAACCAGTAAGAATAAATTCTCGCGGTTCCTTTATGTGAAAAAACTTTTCTATTACATAACTTTTCCATTTGAATTCTGCCTCTAAGCACATGTAAGTGGAACTTTAGCATCAGCATCTCTATGTACAACTGTACAAGGGTGCCAAACTGTGTGAGATACTTCAATTTTTAGTGCAAATTCCACATCTGACACCATATACAGCCGTGTCCTTGTATCTGGGTAACATAATGTACTATATTATATCATTTTATGCGTATAAATAGTATACATTCTTCTTTTCATCAAGATCGATAAACCATACCTCACGGCCAACAAAAGGTGATGTGTTGATAGAGAATGACATTTTAACTGTTGGCTCTTCAACCTTAATGGTAGGCAATGGTTTCCCAGAAGTTTTATCAGCAATTGTCTCCCCAATCTACTTAAAAGAAAAGAAATACAGATTCAATTACTAGAGGAAAAAGACCATAATTTCCATCTATAGCATCTTCTTAAAATCAATCATGGAATTCATAGGAAAATGACATAAAACTAAAAAAAAATACATACCTGTATATCACTAACACCACATATGGCACAGATATCACCAGCTTCCACTCTCTCTGCAGGAACCCTACTGAAGTTCTCATATACAAAAAGCTCACTTATTTTGGAAAATCTACATTCTTCTTCTGAGGTACATACCTACAAAATTTCAAATTAAATTATTCATAGCAAACCATGAAAGAACTTGTTTCTTCACTGTGCATCCTAGATAATAACCAAAAGACTTACCTACTACTATCAACCACATTGAATTTTCACAAACAAATTGCCAAAAGAAATTAACATACATACCATGCAATGGTGCCTCCATGTGCAAGAAGACATTTTACACCAATAACAGTTTAGAGGAAACGTGATGAGGATCCAATAAGCCTTTGAAAACATGAACTAGAAGGAAAAGACTAACCAAGAGGCCATGATGTGATACAGTGCTGGTTCTTGGGATTTGGGACCAGGGTATTTTGGTCACTTTTCATAGAAGTGGGTCCGGACCTTAGGATCTAGTTTTTCTAGTTGTTTATGAGTTGTATTTATCTTTTCATTGTTATCAAATAAGTAGTTTAGGAGTCATTTTGATTCTTTTTTCTATTCAACCTGGATCTCAATCAAGAACTGCAACAAGATGTGGAGAAACTAATCAAAACCTAATCCAAATTAAAAGGTCTTCTTATCAGGTCAAGTCATCGAGAAAGAGAGAGAAAGAGAGAGAGAGAGAGCGAGAAAGAGAGATTATCCCTTCGCTTGAAATGGACCAAACAAAATGATAAGGAGAAAAGCAAAGCACTAGAGAAATTACAAGTGAAGGAAGCCAACTAGAAGAGGAAACATGTTTAGAAGGTCAAAGAAAGACTGAAAGGTTGATGCGGGCCTTGCCCGTTGCTCTGAGGATTCATGATAACTCAATGGATCGCACGGCCTTCATGCCAGCGACACATCAGCTTGATTATTGGAGGAGCTTTTACTTCTTTTTGGGTTTTTACCGAAAGATTTGCACAAGTTCTATACCTTTGTTCTCCTTCAAAGGGCTATGGCCCTATAGCAGATCCGAAAATAAATAAGCCCACCACCCAAAAGAGCATGAACCAAGAGTCATGACTTATGTTCCTCAAAGTAAGAAAATATTGAAGGAATATAATTGGCTACAACAGAAATATGTGGCTACAACTTGATCAACAAGTCATCTAGACAGGGAAAATTGGGGACTTGTGGGCTTCAGAAATGGATGGGTTTGTGGCTGCAGGACGATGGAGGAGAATGCTAAAGGTTGAAGCTAAGGAGTTTCTGCTTGAAGAGCTGAAAAACAAAGGAGGGGCAAGCTTGAAGATTAGGGAAGGGAAGAAGGCCACAGTGATGTTGCAAGGTATGGAAGTGGTTAAATGGTTCAAGGAGTATGTGAATGAAGCACGCCTTAAAGGTAAACAAAGAAACTGGAAGGAATTGAGAACTCAAGAAGGGAAGAGGTATGCTGTAGAATGCAGAAGAAACAGTAAAGGGGACTATTTAGCTCTTTCTGAATATTTCGGGAAAGGAAGGAGGCAACTAGTCTGCTTTCCTGAAGGTAGACAGGGGCTTGGATGGAAGAAAATCAATGGAATACTGGAAGAGTTTATCCAACACCTGAAAACCTTGCGTCTGGATCTACTGAAGGAGAATGGTAAAACCAACAAACTTTCAACTGAAGATGAAAACCAGATCCAAGAGCTACTAGCCTTTGGACAGAACAGGCTGGTTGGTTATTCCAGGAGAGAAGAATGGGAGAATAAATATGTGCTTCAAGTTAAAAATCAGGTTAGCAACTGGAGGAGAGTTGCAGACCTGCTCGTATTACAGCTGAAGTTGAAAGGGATGTTTATTCTAACACCTTTTGAGAACAGTAAAGCGGTGCTTGATCTGACTGAAGATAAGTTAGAGCTCTCAGCTATCAGTTTCCAATCTGAATATGGTGCGATTACAATCTCTAAGTGGAACCCTTCATCTAACTCTAAAGAGTTCTTCACTGAGGACGGGGTGGTGGTATGAGTTCTTGGTCTGCCCTTTCATTTGTGGAAACAGGAAGTGACCGCATCCATTGCACTGTTATGTGGTGGTAATCTTGCTAGAGCCTTTTGGGGGGACCTTCGATCAGCAGCTCTTCTATTGAACGGAGTGAAACCAGAAGACATACCCAGAAAAGTGGAGATAAATGTGGAAGGTTGCTTCTACTCAGTTTGGCCGGCCTCCTCCATAAATACACTGTGGAGGGAGGCTCGGAAGGAAGGGGATGAGAAGGTAGAAGAAGAGGCCCTACGTAGAACAAGGAGATTGGTAATATCAAAGGTTGTTCAGTCTTTCACCGATTTGGGTAAGCAAAAAACCGGAAACTTTAAAAGAGAAGGGAGGGCAGTAAGTAAATCTTATGCTCAGATGGTTAAAGGTGGCAAGAAAGAGGTTTTAAATTCAAGTTATGAAGGAATATTAAAGGTTTCAGACCAGGTCGAACCAAAAAAGGGTGAACTTGAGCCGGGTGTCCCAGGCACTGAGTGTGAAGTGGTAAAGCCTCACGTGCTAATGCAAGAAAGCACGCGTGGGCCTTAAAAATTGTTGGGCCTGTTAAAGAAACCAAGGTGGTCCGTGTCCTCAACTTAAGTCGGCCCAAATCAAGTCTCACTTAAAGAGGGCACGTGACTCGCTTAAGTTACACGTGTTTGGGAAGGGGGAGGCTCCAATAGATGGTAAAAACCATCTATTTTCTTCTCCTTCGAGCTCCTCCTCTCATATCTGCGTACCAGTTGCAGTTTCGGCCACTTCGTCACTGCAATGGATTCCGACCAAGAAGGTAAACCAGTTATCCCTAGATAGGCGAAACCCCAAAAGCATAAAACGGAGGGATCTAGACCTTGTTGAAGACAGTGATTACTTAGATGAAGAAGATAGTGGTGCTGAAGACGCGACTGAAACAGAGAGTTTGGGAAGTCTTGATCTGCAAGGAAACTTAGACATGCTCCAGGAAGGAAGTTTTAACACAGAGATTCTTTTTCTAGAAGGAAGCTCTCAAGGGAAAGATGCGAAGGTGAGGAGGATTGGAAGTTCAGCTTCGGAAGCCAGGCTTATCAACCCCCCTTTCCACGAGGGAGCAACTCCAACCTCTCAGACCATAAACGGAATTAGTACAAAGTCACAGGACTCTCCGATGATTTGTGAAGATAGGCTAGGAAGGAAGGAGAAGGAACAGGCTTCTCCAATGGTAAGATTGGACAAAGGTGAAATATTAACCTTAACCACTTCACTGCAACTGCCAACTAAAGGGATGGACGGGGCACTACCAGTAATGTCTCAGCCACAAGCCTTGTTTGCTCCTATTTCTCCTACTCAGCAATCAGGTATGGGTGTCCATTCGGTTTTTGCTACTGATCTGTGTGTTCAGCCTGTTGCAGATACTCTAATATCCCACCCGGAAGGAGCAGATTTGGTATCTAAAGGAAGTGGTGAAGGTGCTGGTGGAAATCATGAACTTAAAGGAGAAGGAAGAGCCAGTTCCTTGTGAGGGTGTGGGGGAGGAGGTGGAGAGAATTTGGAAGCTGATTTTGTACAGAAGCTGAGGCAATTGGAATGAAGGAAGGTTACTTGGAAGAGAATCATCAGAAAAAGGGTTTGCCTAGTGAGGAAGGAGAGAGTGGTGAAATAGATGATGTTGAGAGGACCCTAAAACAGGAAGAAGTTATCAAGAGGTTGACCTAGGGGTGGGGAATGGCATAATTAAAACTTACCATAGGAAACCTGAGGAAGGAAAAGAGAAAAAAAAGGAATATAAGAAGAAGAAAAGAACTGAGGTGCAAAGGCTAATATCTGACATCAAGGCTGATCTTGAGTTTAGCGGAAGGGGAGAGAAGAGGAGGAACTCTAGGTAAGGAGTCGAATTCAAGAGGGACTATTTTGCAAGTTTATCCATGAGAATTATCAGCTGGAATGTGAGAGGATTGGGAAGTGCAAGAAAAAGGAGGGTAATAAAGGATTTATTAACAAGAGAGAAGCCTGATATTGTTATGGTGCAAGAGACGAAGCTCTCTGAGCTAGACGGAAGGTGGATAAGAAGCTTTTGGAGGACTAGGGGTGCTAATTGGTCCTCGGCTCCATCTTGGGGAGGATCTGGAGGAACTGTCACCATCTGGAAGAATGAGGTAGTGGAAGTGGTGGAGTTAGTAGGTAGATACTCTGTCTCCATTAAATTCAAGAATGTGGAGGATGGATTTTGTTGGGCGCTTACTAATGTGCATGCCCCTAATACCTACAGAGAAAGGAATGAATTTTGGGAGGAGTTGTATGCAATTCGAGATTTATGGGTTGGGCCTTGGTGTTTAGAAGGGGATTTTAATGTCACAAAATATTTAGAGGAATCTAGTAATCTTGTACAGTCAATCACAACAAGCATGAGGAAATTTAACGGATTTATAGAAGATTGTGAGCTAAAAGAAATTCCGTTAATGCAAGCTAGATTCACCTGGTCCAATTTTCAAGACAATCCTCTCTGTTAAAAGCTGGATAGGTTTCTATTCAATCTAGAATGGGAAAACTATTGGGGAAATCTGGTTTCTAGAGCCTTGCCTAGGGTTACAACAGATCACTGCCCCATCAAGATTGGGGTGGAATCCCTAATTATTGGACCAAAACCATTTAGATTTGAGAATATGTGGTTAACTCATCTGGAATTTGGAAACATAGTGAAGGATTGCTGGAATGAAGAGTTAAGGGGAATAAAGTGGAAAGGAGTCAAATTCTATCAGAAGTTGAAGAGACTGAGAGTCAAGTTGAAGGAGTGGAATAAAGATCAATTTGGTAGGGTAGAGGAACAAAATCTGAACTTATTCACACAAATTGAAGGGCTAATGAGAGGAAAGCCCAAGGGTTGTTGAGTGAGCAGGATAGAGAATCAAGAAGGCAATTAAAAAGGGACCTAGAAGAGGTTCTACTCAGAGAAAAGATCTGTTGGAGGTAGAAGTCAAGGCATAAGTGGATTAAGGAGGGAGATGGGAATACTAGATTCTTTCATGAGTTGGCAAATGGTAAAAGGAGGAAGAACTTAGTGGATAGATTAGAGGTAGAAGGGCAGGTAATTACCAATCAGGAGGAGATAGCTGGAACCTTTGTAGACCATTTTAAAGCTATCTTTAGAAGGACATTGAATGAGAGGGTGCCTATAGAAGGATTGGAATAGCCGAGGTTAGAGGGAGAAAAAGCAAGGTGATTAGAAAGGAACAGTGAAGAAGAGGAGATCAGGAGGGCAATGTTCATGATGGATAGATCTAAGGCACCAGGTCCAGATGGTTTTACTATGGCTTTCTACCAAGATTGTTGGGACGTTTTGAAAGAGGATTTATGTGACGTTGTTAAGGAATTCGTGAAGACTTATATAGTAAGCCCGGGAGTCGATGCCACTTTTTTGGCCTTAGTCCCCAAGAAACCAGATGCTATCCACCCTAAGGATTACAAGCCAATTAGTTTGGTAACTAGCACTTACAAAATACTAGCTAAGGTGTTGTCTTTGAGGCTAAAAGTAGTTCTCCCATCCCTAATAAGCCAAGCCCAAAGGGCTTTTGTTCAAGGAAGATAAATAATAGATCAGATCCTAGTTGCTAGTGAATGTGTGGAGGATATGAGGATATCCAAAAGAAGAGGCTTTGTTTGTAAGTTGGATCTAGAGAAGGCCTATGACTTGGTGGATTGGCACTTCTTGGGACAAGTAATGAGAAATTGTGGCTTCGGGAATAAATGGTGCAGTTGGATTTTTGGATGTGTGAGTTCATGCCATTACTCTGTCCTGGTTAATGGAGTGGTGGACTTTTTCCTAGCTTGTAGAGGTATCAGACAAGGGTACCCGCTATCACCCTTCCTCTTTACTCTAATAGCAGAGGTGCTTAATAGAATGATCTCAAAGGATGACAGGGAAGAAATGATTAAAGGGTGGAGGATAGGTAGGGATGGTATTTTGGTCACCCATCTCCAATTTACAGATGATATTTTGATTTTCTGTGAAGGGGACAATATTGAGAAAGTGAGAAATCTCAAGGATCTGGTTAGGAATTTTGAGAGGGTGTCAAATCTGAGTGTCAACTTTGGGAAGAGTTGTGTAGCTGGGGTTAACTTGGAGGACAGTCAGGTGGAGGCTATAGCAAGAAGCTTAGGGTGTTCTATTTCGTCATGGCCTATGACCTACTTGAGGCTTCCGTTAGGAGCAAACCCTAGGGAAAGTAGTTTTTGGTGTCCAATGGTGTAGAGGTTTCAAAAGAAATTGACTTCTTGGAGGAAAAACTATATTTCTTTGGGGGCAAGAATCACGTTGATAAGAGACACATTAGCTAACCTACCAACCTATTTCCTATCTGTGTTTAGGATACCACCTAGGGAAGCTAGGAAGCTAGAGAAGGTGATGAGAGATTTCCTCTAGGAGCCGGGAGAAGGTAAGAAGGATCACTTGATAAAATGGGAGATTGTATGCCGGAATAAAGAAGAGGGGGATTGGGGTTAGGGACTTTGGTTAAAAATAATAAAGCACTGCTGGGGAAGTGGCTGTAGAGGTGGCCAATGGAGAGAGAGAGGCTCTGGCATGAGGTGGTGGGTAATATTCATGGTCGCTCTAATAATGGGTGGGATGCTAGAGTATCACGGCAAGCAACCTTGGCAACTCCTTGGAAAGCTATTCATGGCATCCTTCCTCAGTTTCTCAGTTTTGTCAGGTATGATGTTTGTAATGGTAACTCTATTCTTTTTTGGGAGGATATATGGGTCGGTGAGGTTCCATTGAAGGACCTCTTCCCTTCTTTGTTCTCTATCTCTAGGTACAAAAAGGAGGCTGTTTCAAAGTTTTGCTCCTATATGAATAATCCATTAACACCAAATTGGAATTTTGGGTTTCGTAGAGGCCTAAGGGAAGAGGAAATTGTGTCCCTAACAAATCTGCTAAGCCTACTTGATACAGTGTGTTTGGACCCTTCTGAACCTGACAAACGGATTTGGACACCCAAGCCAAATGGATCCTTCTATTGCGCTTCTTTCTTTAAATCCATTACTCAATCTAACCCCACTCAACTTTTCCCTTTTAAGGAAATCTGGTGTAGGCCTGTTCCCCCTAAGGTTATGGCTTTTTGTTGGGAAGTGCATTATGGGAAAATAAACATCTTAGACATTCTACAAAAGAGAAGACCTTATCTTTGTCTTTCACCTTGCTGGTGTATCCTTTGCAAGTCACATGGTGAGGACTATAACCATCTACTAATTTCCTGTTCATTTACCGCAGAGTTATGGGAGTGGCTCTTCTCATTGTTAGGGCGCATGTTGGTTAGGCCAGCGGATGCAAGCTTGATTATTTATCCTGCTTTCCTCCCTTGGCAGCACAGAAGAGGAAGAATTATGTGGAGGTGTGCAAGAGCAGCGCTGCTTTGGTCCGTGTTGGAAGAAAGGAATACTAGAACTTTCCAAGAGAAGGAGAGAAACTTAGAAGAGATGAAGGACTGCATTCTAAATAGGGTGATCTTATGGCTAAAATCCCTGGACTTATTTCATCATTTCTCATTTAGTGATATTTGGAGGAATTGGTTAGCAGTGGCTAATTGTTCATCTAGAAAGACTAAACTGAGTCTAACTTGGGAACCCCCTCCTGAGAATTTTTTGAAGCTGAACTTCAATGGAAGTAGTCTTGATAAACCAGGTCCGTCAAGGGTGGGAGGGGTACTGAGGATTGAGGCTGGGAATGTGGTTCTTATCTACTCGGGGCCAATAGGAGCTGGAAACTCCATTAGGGTGGAACTAGCAGCTGCTACCCAAGGAGCACAGCTAGCTGTGCAGATAGGTGTGGAACATCTGATAATAGAAGGGGACTCCAAGGTGGTAGTAGGATGGCTACAAAACCCGGTCTCTATAGTGTGGTGCTTTAAGAATGAAATTAAAAAATTCAACTTCCTGACAAGGAGCTTGACAGTGAGAATACAATGGGTGGGGAGATCTGCAAACTCTATGGCTGATGGCCTTGCAAAGCAAGGGGTAAACAAGGAAAGTTTATATTGGGCTCAATTGTAGATTGAATCTGCTTCCTGTTTTCTGTTTTCTGTTTTCTGTTTTCCTTTGCCTTTCTTCCTGCTATTTGGAGAGGACGCAGCTCGTGCCTCTCCATGGGAAGCTTGTAATTGCATTAATTCTCTATTAATGAATCTTTTCTCTTTACTCATCAAAAAAAAAAACATGTGGCTACAAATGACTCTGTGCTTAATCTCCCGGGGGGGGGGGAGGGGGGGGCTCTTGAAAAGGATAAATAAAAACATTAAATATTTTAATTGTTACTGATAAAAAATGGCTGACAATATTTGATATTTGTACTGCCAAATATAGAAACTCAAATATCATATTATAACATGGTCAAAGAATTCTCACCCTCACATCCATTCCTCTTTGTAGCACCCCAGCATGCAAACGCCCAATAGCTATCCGTCCTTTATGCTCATCATATTCAGTGTTTGTAACCTGAAAATGTGAAAACAAAAATTAAATAAAGCATAAATATCACAAGGACCAGAAGATATTAATATCTCAAACTCAAGATAATACTGTAAAATCTACGGTTCAAGCTACAATAATGGAATTATATACAAAAAATAAGAAGAGAAGTACTAAGGATGGAAAAAAAAAAAAAAAAAAACAAGAGAAAACAGTGCAAGAAGATAGGAAGAACATGGATGAACAAATATCACAACTGAAAACTCAAACACTAAACATGATTTTTTTTTTTTTGAAAAAAAGATAAGTTAAATTTGTATTGATACGATGAAAAAGAGGGAACAACCACTAGACATGATATAAATATGAACACTATTTCTGTGGGCATAAGAATGCAGGCAACAAGTGTTCTAGGACATAACTAACATTTGAACTTCCACAAAGATATTGGGTAATATACATGTGCTTTTCACTCTTCTTAACCAACAATCAAGGTTGATGGGTTGCCTTCCACAACTAGCTCCATTGAAATCATAAAAATCTAAGCAAAGACACCATACTGAAGTAGGAACTCAATTAGAAGTACTTGTCAATCTATATGTATTGGCATAAATTTATTTGACAAAGTGTAAATTGAAAAATAGGACCCATTTCACATTTTCTTCTTGGTTTGATAACATAACTTTTATCAGAAAACAAAAACAAAACTACACAAGTTGCACATAAAAGAAGAGGCAGCACAAATAAGAAGAAATAAAACAAGCGCTTGGCTACTTGGTACTCTAATAAAAAGGCCCAAAGTCTTAGTGTACAAGGGAACTCATTACCCAGAAGCCAGCCAAAAGACTCAAATCCACACCATGCTGCACACAGAAAGAAAGAAAAGAAAAGGCAATAAACTGCAACTACTAACCTCAACTTGCATTACACGAACCCACCTTCAAATCCCAAACCCCAATTGTCATATTCCACCACTGCAACCCATATGACTTCTCCCTCTAGAAGCAACAAACTTTTATCTCCTTTTACTTCTTAGCAATAAAGTCCACTTATTTTTTGCTTCATGGGGCTACATAACAGGGGGTTGCCCATCCCCCTCCCTTCACCCCCCCCCCCACCCTGGTGACAGCGGGATTTTATCCCAAGTCTCTACTCCAGTGAATCAGAGATCCTACCAACTGAGCAGCAATAAAGTGCCCACAATGTCTTCTTTCTCATAATTTCATCAACACTATCCTTCGGTCCTTCCTGCTCCCAACAGATCTCTCAGTTAGTACTCCATTGAGTGCCCCACCACACCTTCCTATTCATTTCTTGTTGTGAACCACTCAAGATCAGTTCCCCACCTCTGGACTCCCCTCCCTTCCATTCATCCTGCCATGTTGGTCTAAAGTGAAACTATGTCCATCCCTTCCTCTCCAACTGTTCATTTCCAAACCCTCTAGCACCTTCACAAGAAGCATCCACTGCTACTGATATCATCACTAGCCCCTCTGCCTCCATCAGTGCCAAGAATGCTGCAGCCGTATATCTAGAGCCACCTAGCTTGGCTGAGAAAACTAACCCATTCCCATCACCCTGCTAGCAGTAATGTCATATTCAGTCCCTCATATTCTCATTCTCCCATCAGTTCACATCATTAACTACAAGTCTTTGTGCCTTTGGTAGCCAGGTTGACAGTAAGGCTGTAAAAGACCATTACCCAATGTTGGTCCCATCTATCTGGGGTCATGGGAGGGGTAGACCAGATATGGTCCTAACCTTTGGCATTTTTTGCACAAAGTGGCCGCTTTCAAACTCAAACCTATATTCTCACACTTGACAGTTAGGCTGTAAGTAGATCAAATCACAGTCCTAATCCAAATCATAAAATAGATCTTCCACAGTAAGTACGGATCCTATAATATATGTTTGCCTACAAGAATTTATGTATTTTATTATATTTTTATTTATTATATAACATCTTGAATGGAATTTCTGACTGAGGCATCAGAATCAACTATTGCCCAATAGTTGAGTTAGTTTCTGTCTAGATTAAAAACTTCTGAGTTGAACGTAGCATATTTACATGTGGAATCTCTAACTAGTCCACCAAAAATCCAATCAGATTAAAAATCGGATCTAATACCTCAAAACCCAATAGGTGTCATGTCATTCAAGTATAGTAAATATGTAATTGAAAAATTATGGGTACATGCAGATAGCAATAGAAATCCAAGCATATAAGCTATTCCTTATTTCCTATTGTTCATTGTAAGGAGCAAGACAACAAGAAATTTATGTATAATGGAAACCTTGGTGGGAAGAAGTCTAGCCTGAACATCATAGTATCATTAGGAAAGGTGCAAGAGACATTGTACTGCTTGTTTTCTTCTCTGTTGAAGTAGATGCTACTAAAAAAATGCTAGGTAGAATATAGAAGCATCCAAACGTTGCACCAGGATGACCATCATAACCTCTCAGCTAACCAAATTTACCTTGCTCATTTTGCATTCGGCAGTCTTTCCTGATGCTATTAATTTGGATTCGTGTCACTTTAACAAGTAAAATTTTACTTTTCACCTGTTTATGACTTACTCCCTTTACTAACATTTTCATCCTTCCTATCAATCAGTACCAATAGGGGTGTAAACGGATTGAATTCGAATCGAATCAGGCAATATCTGAATTCTAATCCTATTAGAAAATCCCAACATGCGAATTCGATTCGATATCCGACGGATATTGAAAATTAATATTCAAATTCAAATCCGATAAAATATTCGAATATTCGATTCGATTCAAATTCGATTAATTAATTATTTTAGATAATCAATAAATATATAAAATAAATATTTTATTGATACAAAGTATATAAATATATAAATTATTTATATAACTTAATTATTATATATAAATTATATAAAATATTTTATATATTATATAAGAATTAAATAATCGGCCGAATTCGGATATTTATCGAATCGAATCAGGTCATATCCGAATTCGAATCTGATTAACTATTCAGTAAGAACAGGATATCCGAATTCGACCGATTATTCGAATTATCCGAATTTGATTCGATTATGTCGAATATCAAATTCGAAATCGGATTTTCGAATACCGTTGACACCCCTAAGTACCAACAAAAGAAATTTTGAGCAATCAACTTCTTCTTTTTCATTATAAACTTGCAGTCTTAGGACAAATATACAGAAAATGGCCATTCCAATGAGAACTTCCCTAGAAAATGCATATGTGTTCATGATGACATGTCTAATTTAGTTCTCTATGAAAAAGATGAAGTCTTATCCAAATATAACTACATCTATTAGAAAAAAGAAAAATGACTAACAAGCATCTGCAATGCACCATCTTTGTCAATGTGTGGCCCTGGTATGCATCTGATGATAGCTTCAAACAGTGGTCCAAGATCATCTGCCAGATTTTCCGGAGATAAACCAGCCTTTCCCTTGATACCACTTGCATATATTACTTGAAAATCACACTGCATAAATAATGAACATTCCTGGATGTTAGACTCAAATTTAAGTCACCTTACTACTTACAATGCTCTGGGATATGTCAACATTGAGTTAAAAAATAATTAATAAGAATATGAAATTATCTGACAAAAGAACCTGCTCATCTGTTGCATTTAGTTCAATAAACAATTCAAAAGTGGAGTTAATGACAAAGTCTGGACGAGCTGAAGGCCTGTCAATCTTATTAACAACAACAACAACTGCATGACCAAATTCCAGTGCTTTCTTTAGAACAAATCTTGTCTGTGGCATTGGACCCTCTACAGAGTCTACCTACAAAATAGAATTTCATCAAAACTTATCAGCATAATCAACCCCTGCAAAACATGTCACTGTGTAGAAGATTACTATTAAATTTCATGAAATATTGACACAATTTTTTCTCAAAATACAACTAAAAATGGCACCAGTTAAATAGTGCTATTTGGATTGACATTACCATTAAAAGAGATCAGGCAACCAGGTTTTTAACATTTCTCTAATTAAAAAACCCAAATAACTAACAAAAGAAAATGTTAATTCCGAAGTATGAAAGCTTCCTAACCAAAAGAACATGTACAGGCAACAAGATCATTGTCAACTATTAGGAAAGCAAATTTTTTTGTCTTCTTCAGAACAAAATAACCAAAACAGAGGGAAAAAACTAATTGTAGTCATGGGAAAAAAGCGCACAAAGGAGTCAATAAGCTGCCCAAAGGAAAGTAACTGATGATTTGACATAGAGTGAAAAGCACTTATTATTGGATTTCAGGAAGATGCATTTTGGGCAAGATCGAATTACTTTGGACTATGATTTTTATAATCAATTTGATTTGGATGCATATAGTGTTAAGATCAAATTACTGTCTCAGATATCCAATGTAGGAATATAGAAAGTCAATTTGATTTGTTACAATGACAGGAATAGCAATGCCATCTAAACTGGCTATCAAAATCATACAACCAATTACAGGTTTAAGTGTACCAACTTCCAAGTAAGAGAGGATTGACAGACAGTACCACTAGAAGAACACCCTCCACCATATTGAGAACACGCTCCACTTCGCCACCAAAATCAGAGTGACCAGGAGTATCAATTATATTAATCTTTGTATCCTTATAAGTTATTGATGTATTTTTACTAAGAATTGTAATTCCCCTTTCACGCTCTAGATCATTTGAATCCATTATCCTTTCTTGGACAAATTGGTTTTCACGAAACACCTGCACAAGAGAAGTAGTATATTTGTTACCACCATGGATGGAAATTATGATGTACCTTTTGTTTGGGTAATCAATAAAAAGAAAAATTTATTACTACAAAAAACAGTACATCTGGAAGTGATGAGATATCACTAGAGTACAGCCTTACAAGAAAGAGCAAAAGAGGAAAAAATACAAGGGATAAACAACAACAAAGATGATGCAATAGCATGGGCCAAAACAAAAAACGCATCATGCCATCTGCAAGGCATTCCAAAATTCAGCACCAAGATCTTCCTTTGTGATTCCTTCGAACTCTGGGAGAATCAGGACCCAGTCCATCTATCTGTCTATCATCTATCTATCTATATACATATACATATATGGACACCAATATTGCAGAAACCTCATCAGAATTTCTTCTAGCTTCTAACATAAGTAGCAATTGGTCAATAGGCCCCAGTATGTCCTAAAGCTAAACAGCATCTTAAGATACAACAGACTTCTATAAGTAGCACCTAGATTCCTAGCTAGAAGTAAATCATCTTTATGCCTAAAAGCATTAAGTCTCTGAAAGACTGATCAGTTAAACCATCTAGAGTGGAACTAGATGTTCCTGAATGAAAAATGTATGAGAGTTCTGAAACTATAATTTAAGTAAAGTTAAAAAGAGGCATAGAGCTAAGGTTTATTATAACCAATCCATGTCTTAAGAGTCAAAAACACATTTATGCACCTATACCAACTCATAAAACTATTGGGACAAGGCAATAAGTAATCCCATCTGGAGGATTTTGCACTAAGTTTGCATATATAGGCTGAGCAAGATAAGAAAGGCAGAAATAAGATGTTTACTAATAAACTATAGTAAAAAATGCATTTATGTACATGTTCTCAATCATTAAATTATGGGGACTAGAAATCTCATCTAGAGGGACTTTACACTAAGTGTCCCTTCATTCCATACAACAGGAAAAAATAAATAAAAGAAAAAAGAAAAAATGGCAGTTAATAAAGCTTTTGGTGCTTGATATTTAATCACTCAAATCTAAAAACAGAAAAAAAAAGTACCTCTTTATTTCAGAATTGAAACAATAGTACATGATGATATTGCTTGGAATTTTGGAGGATGTCAATAAATCCTACCTAATAGATCTTCTTATATAGCCATCTTTCTAAATGTGAAACCATTACACCAGATTACCAAAAAATTTATACATCAACTGATACAAACAATCATAGCAAAAGAAAAGGAGAAAAAGAAAGAAATGAAAACAGAAAAGAAAGCAAAATAACAGATATTTATGAGAAACACAAGAAAATATTCGTTAGACTTAATGATATATACCTACTTATTACATTTACAAAACTGAAACTGCTTGCATTCAGAACCAAAGTTCAATCCAATTCATCATGAAATCTGGAAACCTTGAAAAACAATATACAACAAGGTCAATTTGAGATACAAATTTCTCTGGTACTACCTTTGCTTGCCTCAACATTGCATCAACCAAGGTTGTTTTCCCATGATCTACATGAGCAACTATGGCAATATTTCTTATGTCTCTTCTTGTCTTTAATGAACTTCTTTTCCCTACATCAGGACAAAGGTTTATAAGCAAGACATTCTTATCATACAAACTAAAAAAAGTTTTAGAAGTACGGTTCATTTCAACCTTACATTAAAAAATAATTATGCATGAGATAAGTTCATCCATAAAAAGGAAATAGCGTAGGAGAATGCTAACATTAAAGTTTTCTTATTTACTTTTGATAGAAATGCCAACTCTGTAGTATACCATGAAAATATTTGAATTGAACAAACAGAACAATCTAATTGACAAGAAGAAGAAGAAGATATGTGATGAATCTACTGCAGATGTGGCAATAATATAAGATGAGCCACTGCTTAAATCAGCAAACCAATGCAAACCCAAGACCATACTCCATATTAGTTATGTTGAGAGACTGAAATTCAAACCAAGGAAAACCCCACAGATTAGTTAGGTACCCCATGGTGAAGTAGAAAATGACTGAACTGACCCCTATGGTCCTATCCCTTTACCAGTTGAGTTTAAAATTCCAACCTGAACTTGGAAATCAGGTTGGATAACACAGTTGAAGAGGAAGTCAATGGTTGCAGCCCTTGGGCCTTTAACCCCCTTCCTATCTTGAGAGTTGAGACACATTTCACTTCTTTGAATTATGGATAGATCAAAAGAGCTTACACATCCTTCAAAAATCAAAATGCCACACACCATCCCCGCAGAGAAGACAAGAATTATGACTAAACTAATTATGGCCAACTCCAATCCGTGTACAACCCTCTAACTAGACCTTCTTTTCAGTTTATCAGTAATATGTCCTCCATGTTATTTGCAATGAACAAGATTATGATAACAGGAAGCTCTAGCATATCTCCACATCAAAGAAGTTACCAGAGACCTTGGATACTTGATGAATTCCGATTGTTCACATATCCTCAATACAAATAACAACAACAACAAACAAGCAAGCAACAAATTTTAAAAGAGAATGAAAGAAAGTAACTGGAAGAGCAAGATGGACGATAAAACAACTAGCACCAAAACAGGAATGGGGTGGCAGAAGAAAACAAATAAAGAAAAGGGTAAACAACCACTACCTTTAATTCAAACGTACGAGAATATCAAAGGCAATCAAGTAGCTTTTGGCATAAGCAGAACTCGTTTATCAAAAGCAAAGATGAAAATTGAAGTGGAAAAAAAAAACAAAAAAAAAAAAAAACAAGCAATTCAAAAGAAAGAATCAACTTTTACCAGTGGTAGTTTCTGTGGCAGCAGAAACTGAACATTTTATCGGGGTACGACCGGAAGAACTCGAAGAGGAACCGAAACTTAAAGTGGTTTTAGCAGTTAGTGACGAGGGAAAGCTCTGGCCGAAAAATTGTTTAGAAAGGAGACAAGAAGAGGAGCTTCGCTTAGGGTTTCTGAGAGAGTGGTTGATAGAGAAGGACGATTTGAGAGGACTGTGGAAGCTAAACGCCATCTCCATTGCTCGCAGTCGCTGGAGTTAGTGTGAGAGAGCGAGAGCGGCAAATGGGGATTTGGCAAATGAGGCTGTCATTGGAGCTCAGAAAATATGAGAAATTGGTATTTATAGGTTGTGTTCGTCATCTTCGCAAAAGTGAAAAAAAAAAAAAAAAAAAAAAAAACAACGAATATGCCCTTCAAGTGTTATATGCCTCTTTGCATTGCTTCACTCTTTGCCACATTTGATTCAATTGCTAGTTTGCTACGTGTCATTCGCGTGGTCGATAGGCCTCTCAATGATAATCGGATTTGGATGTTACAATTTATATCCAATTAATAATCGGTAGGATTTGGACATGATCCATCCGATTCGATTAAAATCAATATTATAATATTTGTTAATTTTAATATGTATTTTTTATATAATTATATTTAAAAGGGTAAAATTACACGGAACTCCTATATTATGGGGTCAGTGATAGATACCCCTTGAACTTTAATTTTCGATAAAGAATATTTTGTACTTTCGCCGTTAGACAAAGACTCCCTTCGTTAGGGTTCCGTTAGTTATCGCCGAAAAAAGAATATCATTGTTATGATATTTTTAAATACCTAAATTGCCCTTTTGACATATTTTCAGACCATTTTACCCCTAAAATCACTTTAAAGCTTGCATTTAGTGATTTTTCTCATTTCTCTAATTACTTCAAGTTTCAAAGAGCAGAGGGCATAGGGTTTTTACTTCTATAGTGTATATTAACAGAGGTTTTTGCTTCATAGCGAAGGTTAACGGCAATTCTTCCTGTTTGATGAGTTCACATCCACCATGGTTTGCTTATTGTTAGGGTTTAAAGGTTGAAAGGATAATTCATTGTTGTTATAGAAATGAAAGTATAAGGTTTTTTTTTAACTTTAGTTAATCTCCGGATTTAACTCATTATTTGTAATGACACATGAAACCTATTCCTAATCTTCTTGTGATTTCTTATAACAAAACAATCTTATGAAGTTACTTAAAAAATTCATAAATTAATTTGATTTGCATGGCATTCATACCTTGCTAACAGTGTTAGTTGGGTATATCTTCTTAATATAAGCGATCCATGTGACCATGGCTGAACTCCTTGAGTTGAATGATTTGTCAGGAAATGGGTTTAATGTTCTTCTTAATATTAAGTATATCTTCTTAACATACTAATGTCAAGAAATGGGTTTAATGATCCATGTATTAATTCTCATGAGGTGTAACATTGTTTGATGTTGATGAAATGTGTTTAATGATATTTGAATGTCAATCATGAAGTGTTTAATGTTCATGAAAGTGGTCAATGGTCCATATATCAATGCTCATGTCTTATAGTGAAGTTCATTTTGCTAAACAGAATTTAATTAGTGGATGTTTGTAATTTTAACCTATTTTTAATGCAACAATGAGTGAGCATTCAAAGTTTACACTCTAGTCACCAAGTGATCTTAGGTTTGAGACAAGAGTTTGTGACTGTGGGTAGGGGTGCTCACGGTTCGAGTAACTGAACCGTGGGCCTTTTTTGTGGACTAAACTGATAGTACCAGTTTTTGGAAAATCAGTAGCTACAATTGAACCAAAACCAATTAGTTAACCGGTTGACCAGTTTAGTTAACTGATGGTTCGGTTCATCGATTTTTCAGTTTTTTTTACTTTACAATATTTATTATAAAAATATATATATAAATATATAATAAAAATTATAATTATATATAAATTAATATATTTTAAATAATAAATAATACATAATATATTATAAATATATATTTATATATATAATGCATATTTATTAATTTATAATATATAAAATACATATAATGTATATAACAATATATATATATATATATAATATACATAAATATATAAAAAAATATATAAAAAACATGTATACCGGTCGATTCGGTTAACCATCGGTTTTTTTTAATTGGTTAACCAAAACCAAACCGGTACCTTCAACTTTTTAAAATTACCAAACCGACCAATTCAGATAACCGATTTTTTGGTTCAATTTTGGTCAGTTCAGTTTTTCTTTTTTTTTTTTTTTTTGCTCACCCCTAACTTAAGAAGTGTGTGATAAGGGTGTCTTGTCTTCGCAAAGTTGTAAGTTTTACCATTCTTTATTATTGGCACCATGATCAGTGTTCATAATTTATTAATAAAAAAAGTGATTCATGCAAAATAAACAACCGAATGTTAAACCATGTGATTTCTTCGAATGGGCCATTCCAATCAACCACCAAGATGATATTACTTCACTTGTGATCATTGGAGATTGAAAATCACGTTTCTTTATGGAAGGAATTGGGGTGGGGAGTGGGGGGGAGGGCTAATGCAATATGAATTCTCTATGTTCGGATTTAAGGAAATGGAGAATGTTAACCATGTGAACTTTTGTTGCCTAGGATGTTGGGACCTTATTGTTTAAGTTAACTTATGGTCAGGCTTGAATTTTTATTCAAGTTCTATTCCTATATGAGTTTTCAATTCTATTTGTTTGGAGTATATGGATATCAGTTTAAGTTAACTTAACTTAAATTGGTAGTAGGGTTTTTTTTTTTAATAGGAGTTTAAGTGGTGTTTGATTGCACTTTTCAGACGTCTCAATCTGAAAATGTTGCTTTTTAGACGCCACCTTTGTTTGGTGTTGCATCTAAAATAGGGTATGTAAACTTTTTTCAAATCTAAAATTTTTAGACTCGGGCCCATCACTTAACGTATTCAGACACGTTTCAGACGTGGCCAAAAGTCAAAACTACCCCTCTCTATTTGACCTCACTTTCTCGTTTCCATACCCCTCTCTCTCTCTCTCTCTCTCTCTCTCTCTCTCTCTCTCTCTCTCTCTCTCTCTCTATATATATATATATATATATATATATCTATCTATCTCTCCCTCCCCTATCTTCCCACCACCGCCACCGTCGCTGCAACATCCAACAGTGGTGGTTCGGTGAGCAATAATAATATTTTTATTTAATTATTAAATATAATGTTTTTATTAATTATTAATTATTTTAATATTTTCCATTAAACATTAATTATTTTTTATTAAATTTACTTATGTTATTTATTAATTATTGATTATTTTTATTACTAGTCATTTTTAATTGTTTCATTAATTTTTAAAAATTATTTTAATTTTTATTTATGTAAATTATTAATTATTAATTATTAATTATTTTAATATTTTTATAGTGATTATTTTTTTTAATTTAATCATTTTATTTATTATATAGTAATAATTAATTTATTATTTATTATTTGTATTGTTTCAATATTATTTTGAGGTTGAAAATTATTTTTATGAGATAATGCAAATTGAATTTAACATTTCCAAATAGTATGTTCTAGGAGTAAAATAGTAAAATCAGTAAATTTCATATGGTAAAGAGTTGATCCAATACAAACAAACTTATGGATTTAGATCATCAAAAAAGTAGAAAAGCATCTATGCTTCTTTTCAGATTTCAGACACTTTTAACATCTTTTTAACTTTTCAGATCTAAATTTTTAAATTTATCAAACGCCACCTAAGTTTAAGTTCACTTATATTCAATGATTGGTGAATGAACTTATAAGTTTAAGTTAACTTATTTCTTTCTACCATTTGTGCAAATAAAAATGGATTTCACAATTAAGAGGGTGTTTGGATTTGTTTATGTTTATCGGATAAATGTTGCCACCTCAGCGCCACCTTAGCTTTTGGAACAATAAATGTTTATTGCCGCTGAAACTACTATTTGGTGGTAGCATTTAATAAAAAAACACTAAAAAACGTTTTTTCATTTATTTTCATCAGCTTTCGTGAAATTAGCCATTGGGAGAAGCAAGAAATTCTCCCTTCCCCCAATGGCTATGTGTTTCATGAAACGCACAGGTGGCATGGTGGTTACGTGTCATATGGCATGGCGCAATGAGGTTTTGATCTGATGCATCCCGAATCTACCATCCCATTATCTGTTTTCTTTTTGTTTCTCTATCCAATGAAACCCTAAGTTCTAACCATGAGCCAGTGTTTGCCGCCTGCAGATAACAGTGGAGATCGGAGGAAACCCTAACCACGACTGGAGGAGTGATACCGGAGGAAACCCTAACCAGCAAGTTCAGTTCCGTTTGTTAAGGGTTTTTTTTTTTTTTTTTCTCTCTATTTTCTCCTAATGTCTCTGGTAAACATTTCTCTTCTTTGATCTTGCATTTTTCTTTTATCCCGCAGATAGAACTTCTCATATATGCATCTCCCAATGAGGCAACGGCGAATGTTTCATATCTACAACAATCAACGGAAGAGAAACAGATGCAATAGAGCTTCTCGTATCTTCTCGTATCTTGCTTTGCTTTGTAAATTAACAAAATATTAATGAAATAACAAAATAGAAAAGAGAGAGGGGGGGAGAGAGATAGAGGAAGAGAAAGGGGGGAGAGAGAGAGTCAAAGTGAAAGTGTCATATATTCACCGTTGGATGTGGATTATATCATATTTTCGCCATTGGATTTAAAAATTGGTCTTTAAATACAAGCACATGTAATTTGGACTGTTGAATTGACTAATGGATCTTATACACCAAAATGAAAGTTTCACACTGAAACATCCATATGGTTGTTTCTTGAAACATGCCACTAAATAGCATGGTGGAAAAACGTTTATTGTGTTGAGCTGTAAAGGGGCGTTTCTTGAAACACCCGAAATAAACCTAACCAAACAACAAAATAAAAAACATTTAAAGTGAGTGTTTATCAGATAAATGTTTTTCCAATAAACATAAACGAAACCAAATACATAGTAAATTCACGTTTCAATAGTCAAGGGATGGAAATGGAGTGTTAAGTTTAAATTAAACAAAAGTGAATTTCAGACTTGGCATGCCAAACCAATCAAGGAGATATGGGAAGCAAGGGAGCTTGTACCTATTTGTAAATGCCTCTATTGAAGGCTAGATAATAACAACTTCATGTAATGTTGTTCAATTGCTAATTGTTTCAAAGAAGACCCATCACACCAAACTAAATTTATATAGACTAAAGCCATAATCAGATTTTGTGCTTCAATTGCTAGTTGTTCAATTGCTAATTCACCAACGCTTGAATCTCAATGAGTGATAAAAGATCACCATCAACATTGTGCTTCACAAACATGTCACCACCAGTATAAATCAATGGTGGTATGTTCAAAAAAGAGCCACCATGGTGTATGTTAATAGTTTATATCCCACTTGACATCTAGACCAAAAACCAAACAAACCTACCATTGTTAAAATCATAGTCAATTTCACATTGCTTCAAACTTTATTAGTAAACTATTAAACTATTAGACAACTTAAGATTGACAATATTCAAATGAAATAACCCTTGAGAAGTAAACATAGAGAGAGAATTAATACATAGATCACTAAACCCATTTCCTGACATTCGTATGTTAAGAAGAAATACTTAATATTAAGAAGATCAAACCCATTTCTTGACAAATCATTCAACTCAAGGAGTTCATCCATGGTCACATGGACCGAGTATATTAAGAAGATATACCCAACTAGCACTATTAGCAATGTATAAATGCCATGCAAATCAAATTAGTTTATGAATTTTTTAAGTCCCTTTCTAAGTTTGTTTTATTATAAAAAATCATAAGAAGATTAGGAATAGGTGAGATGCAGTGACAGAGACAAAGATTTACTAAAGTATTATCCAACCTAAGATAGACAACATTCAAACTTCATTAAAGTATTGTCCAACCTAAGAGAGAGACATAAAGAGATAGAGAAAAAAAAAAAAAAAAGATAGGTACATGGATAGATAGAGAGGGGGTGAGATAGGGAGATGCATATAGAGAGTGAGAGAGAAAGATAGAGAGATATATACCCCCTAAGATGTAGAATGATCCCATTGCCTTTTTCTCAATACATCCCCTTCTTTTCTAGACTTCCTCCTAAGTCCCCCATCAACCCTTGTACACATGCTAATTTGGACATACTAATATAATGAACAGCAAATATTGCTTTATCCTTCAACTATATTGGTTGTTTCACAATGTGGTTTGCCAAGAAGTCTAGTAGAGAATAGTTCTAGTTGAGAACATTGGGGTTTTCATAGGGTTTTGTTTGAAATGTCAATGTTTTACACACATTTCGTAATTGGGGTGAGAAGGTTATTTTGGTCATTTAAATTATTGCATGTGCCAAATGACTTAACGGAGGGGTGTTTTGGTAAAATTCCACCTTCCGTTACCATGGATAACAGATGAGGTCATTGTTTAACGGCCAAAGTACAATGGGTCTATGTCACAAATTAAAGTTTAGGGGGGGATGTCATTGACCCTATAGTACGGGGGGTTCGTGTAACTTATCCTATTTAAAATTATTAAATATATTATATAATCTATTTAGTATATTATATTTATATTAATTTATTATATATAAAATTTGATAAATAAATAAAATTTTAACTTTTCTAAGATTTTAAAAAATTATAATCGTTATCAAATTAAATTCGATGTAGATTTTGCTACATCTGATCAGAATACGATTCAATTACAGTCCTAATGGTCTATGAGAATTGATTGGTCCCACCAAAACAATGGATAGATGTCGGATGTATTGTGCCCTACCCCTCTTCCCTCTTATCACAAGTTCGATTGCTATACAATTCTCCTCGTGATTTTAAACAATCACAAGCTAACTTTCACTCAATTTATAAAAGAGGAAAAGGTCCGTTTTGAATCATTTGATGGTGGACGTAGAAGCTACCTCATCGGAAAGTCCAGGTATGGTTCAGTTTATTTCATAAAAAATTGAATTGTATAAATCAAAATTTTAAAATTCAAATCATAATTTCATTATAGTAAAATCAAAATAAGTAAACTAAAAAATTTCGATTCGACTTTTTAGTTTTAACCAAATAAATGCTCACCCTAACCCTAGTTGGACTTACCTAAACACTTTTCTTTTGTGTTGCTTTTGTATGAAAGTCAATTTGTTACTTTTAGCAGCCCATTCCATAGCTCAAAGTGCTAAACTTTTTTTTGGTAGTGATAGAAGTTGGTGAAGATACCCAGCTGATTGGTTGGAACGTTATGTTTCTAAGTGTTAATTAAGTTTTATTTTTTTCAAAAATAAGAAAACAAGGTGGCTGCTTCCTCTTTTATAATAGGAGAAAAAGTTTTGTCAACAATCAATATACATTTTTGTATTGAAAATGATAGTAAAGTTTGTAAGTTTGTATTCATACATGCTATATTTGTAATTGATAGAACCATGTTTGTACTCAACACATAGAGTTTAGATACAAATTTCTAAGACATTTAGGGTGCATTTGTTTATGATGCAAACACAAATATGTACAGTTTAAAAAGGCCCCCAGATCAGCTCACGAATGCAAACTGGGTTAACATTTCTTAGCCCATTTATATTGTTGCTATTTGTTTCCAATCAAAGCAAAAATTTGTACATTTTTGCTGGTGTTTGGAAGAAAGCATTAGAGCAAACATTAAATGCTCTATAAATGGGGATATGCTTTCAGATCTGCAAATGGGGTTTACCTAAAACATTGAAAGTAGTGGATATGATTTCAAAAAAAAAAAAAAAAAATAGAGAGAGAGAAAATAGTGGACATGCTTTCATATCTACAAATGGGGTTTACCATTTTTTTGACACGTAAAACCAGAACTATATTAAACCGAAGAAGTAGATACAAAAGATTGAATAGGAGGAAGAAAGGAAGGATAGTGAGAGAGAGAGAGAGATGTGTTCCTGTGGCATAATTTTACACCATTTTGCAAGTTCGTGTGCAGGAACATTGTACATACGTTTAATATATACAAACTTTAAATTAGAAAAAGAAGATGATAAGTTCAAAGTTTTTGTAAGAAATCCCAAAATGTGCCAAGAGAGGTCTGTTTGTCTTTCAAGAGCATTGATCACTGATTAAGAGTCTGAGCAGAGGATCGGACTGAATTTGTTCATTTAGTGAGCTAACAAAAGTCCTTGATTTATAGCAAAAAGCTCAATTCTTCAACTGAAGACATGTTTTTTCTTTCTCCAGCAATTTGTAAGCACTCCAAATTTATTGTTAGACAGATAATTTCAAAGGAGAAATTTTTCCTACATCTATGAAGATAATACAGGCATTGTGTTCCTTGAGATAAAGATGCAATCTGGGAGAAGGAAATTGGATTGAATTTTTAGGTGGATGATTTAGCAGGAATTTGGTTACAAATAGAGCTTGTTTTATGAATAATCAACAAACTAGACACATCTGAGTTTTTGAAGATTTTTTCATTTCTAGCAAACCATATGTAGTATAATGCAACCGCATACTAGTTAAGTGTTGTAATCAAGTCCGGTTTACGAGAAAATTTTTGTGCTAAAAAGAGAATGCAATCAGTCCAATCATGAAGAATAGTGGTATTCAAGTTAAGATTCCAAGGAGAGGCAAAGAGAACTGATTGAGTAAAGGAACAATTTAGGAAAAGATGGTTTGTGGATTCCAATTGGGATTGATAGAAAACACAAAGTTGGTCCTGATTAGGAGCAAATATTTTTGCTTTAACAAGAAGACAATTGAAAATGTTACGCCAAAGGAGAAGCTGATATCGAGGAGGACAAGAAAGTTACCAAATCCACTTAATACAGGATTGAAGGGAAGTGCTTAACGAAGGTAAATTATCCTGTATTAGACTTTTATAGGCTATTAAATTGGAAAATTTGCTAGTGAAATGTTTAGTCCAGATCCAACAAGTAGGAATATTATGTGAAGGATAGGAGTTCTCAAAATGGCAGAAGCCTGATTAAAATAAAAAAGAGAGTTGATTAATGAGGAATTCCAAGTTCCATGCTGAAGAAGATCATTAAAGTTCAAATTGGATGTTTCAGTATTTAAAGGATGTTGGATCATATGGAAAGTATGATTATTTTGGATCCAAAGTACTTGGGAAATAGGATTTGTTGAATTTTCTGAAATCAAATATCCTACTTCAAGGAAGAGGATTTAAAGCTGGGGGGCAGTGGATTTTCAGAAGAAGGAGCTGGTTTAAGGTATTCTTTGGGGGAATATTTCATTAGCAGGGAGATATTTTGGTTTCCATATTTGAACCCACCATTTGTGTTGCTCATTAAGGTATCTCTAAGCAAGTTTTTTAAGAAAAATTAAGTTAACTAATTTTATATCTCGGAAGCCTAAGCCGCCATAGGATTTGGGTAGGGTGAGTTTGGATCGAGAACACTAGTGATAAGGATGAGATTTAGAAGTTGTTTTTTCCCACCAAAAATTTTTGATAATATAATCCACAGAAGATAGTCTTTTGGGGTAACTAAATTAAGGTCATAACATGGTTAGGGATGAAATGGAGTACAGATTGGATAAGGGTTCGCTTACCTGCCTGACTAATTGAAGAGGCTTTCCAATTATTAAGCTCGTTCCTTAAATTTTCCATCAAGAAAGATAGTTGATTGTGCTTAGTTTGACCCCAAATCAAAGGGAACCCTAGATATTTGGAATTTTTAGGATGGTTTTTCATTTGGAGTTCTCTCCTAAGCATTCGTTGATGTTGAGTGTGAGTGTTCTTACTGAAGTAGACACCGGATTTTTATAAGTTAATGAGTTGTCCTGAGCAATTCTAGAATAGGTCTAAAATGTTTTTTAGATTGTCCAACTCATTTCGGTGAATCCGCATGAATAAGAGAATGTCATCAACAAAAGGGAGGTGAGAAATAGATAGGGTTCTAGAAGAAAGCTAAATGCCTTGGAGTTGATTTTCAGACCCAGCTTTTTGAATTAAATGAGTTAGCCATTCCATGGCCAATATAAAAAGATAGGGGGATAGGGGGTCCCCTTGTCTCAGACCTCGAGAAGGAATAATTTTACCCTCAAATGAGCCATTAATAAGTACAGAATGGGACACAGAAGAAAAGCATTTAGAAATGATTTGGCAAAAGTTTGGAGGGAGAAACCTAGGGCTTTGAAGACTTCTAGAAGAAAAGTCCATTCTAATCTATCATAAGCTTTTGCCATATCTAACTTAATAGCTACATAGCCTGTACCCCTTTTGTGATGTTTCAAAAAGTGAAACATTTCACAGGCAATAATGGTATTATCTGTCATTTGTCTACCCAGGATAAAGATTGATTAGTTGGGAGAGATGCACTTGTATAGGACAATACGTAGTTTATTAGCTAGAATTTTTGAAATGATTTTGTAAAGGACATTACAAAGACTGATAGAACGAAAGTCTTGTACCTTGGTACAATTTTCTTTCTTTGGAATAAGACAAATGAAAGTATGGTCCAGTCTTTTTAGAATCCTTTTGTTCTGAAAAAACTCTTTGAAAAAATTTAAGATTTGTGTGTTCATTTCAGGCCAGTACTCCTTATAAATTAGGGCAAGCATACCATTAGTGCCAGGGGACTTTAGACTGCCTATACTAAATAGAGCTTACTTAACAACAGTCAATAAACTATTATCCTCAATAAAGATGATTAGAGAAATTAATTCAAAGATAAAGGAGAGATCAAAAGAGGGTTGGTGAGAGAAAATCTCTGAAAAATAGGAAATGAAAACACTAGCAATCTCTTTATGATCCATAATCCAAGAACCTTGGTTATCTTTTATACCTTGAATTTCATTTCTTCTCTGGCAACAGATAACACTCTTGTGGAATTAATGGGTATTTTTATCTCCTAGGTTCAACCAGAGCTGTCTAGATCATTGTCTCTAGAAACTTTCAAATTGATTCTATATATCATCATACTGTTTATATAGAGAAGTCAAGATTTTGATCCCAAGGTGTAGATTGCTCTACTTGGATGATTTGGGACTCCAAATGATTTAATTTAATTTGTGGATCAATAAAATTAGACTTTCACCATCTGATCAAATTATGTTTAATCTAATCCATTTTGAAAGAGATAAGAAAGGCTGCATATCCAGTAGATGGGCAATCCCAACCTTTAAGAATTTCAGTTCAACAAGACTCCTCAGCAAGCCACATTTCATAAAATCTGAATGGTTTGGGATACTAGATTATTTTTTTGGAAGAGTTTAATATTAGAGGGTGATGGTCCAAACCCCAACGAGCTGCTAGATTTAAGGAGGCATGGGAAAAAGCAGAAATCCAGTCTAGGGTAGCTAGACTTAGGTCTAGGGTGTGGTTGACAAGATCCATCGATCTCTTGTTTGACCAACTTAGGTGTCCACCTTGAATATGAACTTCCATTAAATTTCAATAAAAAACCATGTAACGGTACTAAGTACAGGTAAGTCTAGAAGGTTTATTAGATGTTGAGGGATCCTGTACTATCACGCGATTTGCTTCATTAAAATCACCAATTAGTAAGTAAAGTAAATCAAAGGATTGTAGATCATGGTGAAGGTTAGATCAAAATTTGTTCTTATGCATCTTAACAGAAGGCCCATAAATATGTCCTAGTAACCAAGTATCTAAAGTAGGAGGGGAAGAGACTTTAAGAAAGACATACCTTGCTTGAGTCACAAAAATAGAAGTACTATTTTTCCAAAATAGAGTTATTCCTCCTGTTCATCCTTTAGGGGGAATAAAAAAAAGTGTTAGCATAGTGAAGTCGGCTTGCTAATAATTGCATTTTGTCAATAGGGATTTTAGTTTCACAAAGGAATAAAAAATAAGGATTATACTTTTTTACTAAAATCCCTAGACCTTGAACTGCCTTGGGGCACTCAGCCCCACAGCAATTCCAATTGATAATCAACATTGGTGGTCTTGTGGCTGTTGCAGGCCAGCCACAACTGCCTTTTCAAATAAAGAAAAAACAAAACAAAGTTCACCTAATGAGTAAGATCTGCATGAGAATCACTTGGTGTCAAAGCTTCATTAGTCATAATCGAAGTATGGTTAAGCACATTTGGATGGGATTGAACCATGTCCAGAATCCTTTCAATTTGATTGCTTTGGTTAGAGGATTCAGGTCTATCATAAATAGGAAGAGCAGGAGTTTTTACAATTTCCAGGTGCTAGAGAAGATCTATTCTAGGTCATTTTCCCTGAGAGGAGGAGGCACCCATTGTATCTGGAGGAAAGATATTAGTAAGGGTAGACTGAGCATGGACAGCCATGCTGAAGGTTTTTGGGGAAACTTGCAAAGCAAATGAAACTTGACTAGTGGGATTGGAGGAGGAGGAACTAGAAGTAACCCTATCAAGGGTTGTGTCCATAGGAATAAGGGGTGTCTCAGTTTGAGAAGGGGATAAGGTAGAAGGTTCAGAGGATGGAGGGGGTCGGGCATGTTGAACTGGGTTTGGAATGTTGACAAAGTCCCAAAAAGAAGGGTGGTGCCAGTTTCTTCGCATCTAGATTTCAGCACACAGCCAGGGACCCGAAAGAAGCATAGAGTGTTTGTTGAAATATTGCTCATAGGTTTGGCCTGTAATGTAGGGGAGAGGTTGGGAACAATGCCAATACATGTGACCTACCTTACCACAAAGATAGCAAGTGTTTGGGAGTTCTTCATATCTGTACACTACCCAATGGGTGGCACTAAAGAAAGAACCAATTTTGAGAAGTTGATCAATTGTAACTAAAACTTTGGCTTTAATGTAATTTTGAATAATTGTAATCTAACGAATAGGGCCTATATGTTCAAAAATCGGACGTCCAATATCTATAGATGGAAATTCATAAGGGATGTTGTGCAATTGCACCCAAATCTCTATCTAGTTAAGATGCCTTTCATATTGAGGATGCCCTGGTACCCGGGGTTTTAGAATAATCCACTGGCCATCTAAGAGCCAAGGCCCATTATCCCGAATGCGAACATAGTCCTCTTCAAAACGAAACCATAAACGAAAGTGACCACATTGAAAAGGAGATAAGAGAAGATGGTTGGGATCAAGACGCCACAGGTTATAGAGGCCCTCTTCCAGTTCCGAGAACTGATTAGTCAGACAAGGAAACAAATGACAGATGAAGGAGAACTGCCAGTCGTCATGAGGGATTTTAGGAATATGGGGTCGAATATCAACAAAGTCAATACCAGGAATGGGATTAGCTTGGAGCATGTTCTGAAATGCTTCGTTCAGAGCATCTAGATCTTCCATAGTTAAAGCGAGAAAAGTGGGAGAAAAGAACCAAGGAAGATAGAGAATGTAGTAATAGGAATAGTGAAGGTTAAGTGGACGGAAGGAAAGAAGAACATGAAGGGGAGAAGCAAAACAGAAGAAGAAGGAATGATTAAAGGATCTTTGAAATTCAAGGCTATGATAGTAAAACACTGGTGGCAGTCGAAGATTAACACTAGTCAAGTAAAAGTAGGTTTGAGTAATTAAAGGAGGGACATTCGAAAAGGCATTCGTTGAAAACAAACTAAAAAGATAAAGAGAAAATTAAATTGAAACCAAACAAGTATACTAAGCACGAAAAAAGAGAGATTTAGTTACTCTAACAAAGGAGATGCAACTAGAAGTTGAAACAACAATAAACCAAAGTAAAGTTTTAGATTAAATCAGATATCAAAATTAAAGTAGCCAAAGTAAGAGGATACTTCCTGTAACTCAATACTATTGTAAGCACGCTTGATCTTGTTAAGAGATGAAGAACACCAAGAAATAGTAAGCACAAATCTACAAAAGTAAGGGAGTGGTCAGTACAAAAAAATGGAAAATCATGTTTATTTGTTGGTCATATTTGATGGATATTTAGTGAGATCTGTTGTCACCATGGCAGAAAATAGATGATGATAACTTACCGTTGTAGTAGGGTTTAGCAGTGATGAAGACCACCTCCCATGGATGATCGGTGCAACCATAAAGCTTGTTTTACTCTCTCTTCAAAGAAAGCAAATGTTTGTATCGAAAAAATCAATTTGGAAATGTCTCGATTTCTCGAAACAAAACTGTCAAAAATTACAATTATCTACCATTTTACGATGTAGAAATGCCTATAAACTTAAACTGGAATACATAAATATACTGGTTTTGAGTTTATACCACAAACAAACGCAGCCTTAAACTCAAAATGAGAGCAAAGTTTATATCCAAAAACGTTTGTACTCAAGACATAACGTTTGGATACAAACTTCCAAGAGATGTTTATACTCAAAATGATAGGTGGATTTCAGTCCTGGATCCGTGTTTATACTCATTATAATTAGAAACCATTTGGTTGAAATAAGAAATTTGTTGGTGTAAAATTAAACCAATTATGTATTTATGAACCGTTTAGAAGGGAGTTTTGAATCGTACATTTTTGCACCGGAAACAAATATGCCTCCTTTATGATGCCATAGTTCTTCAGGCATCATGTCTTTGGATACCAAAGTCAGAACCTAGCGCCCCCCTCCACCCAGCCCCCCAGGCTTGGGCGTACTTAGGCCTAGCCCGAACCACATCATGCCCAGAAATTTGTGGTTCAAGCCTGGGTCTAACTGTTAATGGTTCAGGCCCATACCGGCCCATGATCACCCCAGGCCTTGCTCAGTTGCTCCATGTCATCTAGAGAGAGAGAGAGACTGAGAATGGATTTTTTTTATATGCAAAGAAAATGGAGTTTTGTCGATACCATAACGGCCTGTTAGTACTTATTACTAGTGGGCGGAGTTTGGGACAAGGGTTTTTAGATCATGTGTTGTAGGGCTGTTCATAAGAATGCCCAACCCGACCAAACTGACCAACCCATACCTACCCATCCCGAGTTGGCTGGGTTTTCATCAGTACCGGTTGGTTTCGGGTTGAGCAAATATATTAACCGATATATCGGGTCTGTTTCAATTTTCTTGTGTGAAAACCGAAACCAACCCGATCCGAACCGAACTAGTCTTCTACTAGTTCGGTAGTTCCTAGTTTGAATAGTTTCCTACTTAACTATAATTAGTCTTCTACTAGAACTAGAAGGCCCATTAGGCAATTACAATTATAATAGGCAATCTATCATAGTTTCTAACTTTCTATAATCTTTTACACCAAATAGGCAACCCATTAGGCAATTACAATTAGAATTAGATTAGGTGTCCTTTTGTACAAGAGCAAAACCAAAACCGATCCAAACCGATCCAACCCGATTCAAACCGACCAGGTCGGTTTGACCAATCAGTGGGTCGGTTTAGGTTTCCACTTCAGGTAACTCGACTAGGTCGGGTCGGTTGGGAAAACCTCAACAAACCGACCCAATCCGACCCTAAACACCCCTAATGTGTTGCTTGCCTGTTTGATTCATTTTCATAAACTAATTTATAACCATTTCTATCTGACCGAAAACAAGAAATAGCTGAAATGGGCCCTCTAATTTGTTTATGCTTAGGATTGGGCAAGACCAGGCCCAAATCTAACTGAATGAGTCAGACCATGGCCGATGGCACAACCTAGTTGCACCAATTGGACTAGGTTGGCCCCAGCACCAAGGCACAGGAGACTATGCACATGTGGAACTACCATTCACTACGGATGTGAACTCATGACCCTTCAAAGGGAGCAATGTCCAATGACCAATTCAACTGAGCAATGTCCAACCTCTAATTTGTTTACTTTCAAGTCACATGTGATTTTCCTTTCGAGCTTTCCTGTTTTGACTTTCCCTCAGTGTAGTGCTTTTGCCGTTTTTCCCTTTGTCGCTGCTGTCGGAATGAGAGCCAACCATTGCCAAGAACGTCTTCCCATTATTCTCTCTTCCTCATGAAAGAAAATCTCAGTTCTCTTTGCCGTTTCTGGTTTTTTCTGTTGGGTGGGGGGGGAGGTTTCAGCCTGAAACCACATGCAAAAGATTTGGTGTTTGTTATTTTTCCCTCCAACGCTATTGTTGGAAGGAGAGCCCGCCATTGCAAAGAACGATGGAGGCCTTCCCGTTTTGCCCTCTTCGTCATGAAAGCAAATCTCAGTTCTCTTTGCCATTTCTGGTTTTTTTTTGGGTTTTAGCCTGAAATCACATGCAAAAGATTTGATATTTGCAATACATTGCAAAAAGGAAAAAAATGAAGAAAAGAAAAAGTTTACTGGCAAATTCAACACCTCAGACGTCTCTGGAAGTGATGAATGTCCGAAGTGATGATTTGGGTGTTCTCCATTGTTCTCTTTCTTCTCCATCAATCGATCAAAACAAGAGATCTTTCATTTCTTTCTATGGTTGCATGGTTGCTACTGTCCCTTCTGCTGTTAGTTGATTTTAGCTCACATCCTCTACATCCTGGTTGGAGAAGAAAATCTGCAACCTCGAATAACAATCCACCACGTTACGTATTGTAACGGAGGGGTGGAAAAGTCATAGCAAACGGCCGTTTTGGCCAAAAATAAATAATTTATTATGTTGTAAAAATTTGAACACCCGCCTAGTCGACTCTTTTTGTTTTTTCTTCTTCCCTACCGATCTCTCCCTCTCTCTTCCCCATTTTTGTTTTTTCTTCTTCCTCCCTCTTCCTCCAACTCGGCAAACTAAACACTCAGACTGGGCCACCGCTTGCTCAAAGGAACCCGTTGCAACCACCGGACAAGGTTCTATGAGCAACCACCGGTGAACCACCAAAGCCACTGCAACCACCTCTGTAAACGTGAACCTGCTGATTTTTTTCCTCGCCAACATCATTCTTCCATTGTATTCTATTCTCACTCTAAGCAATTAGTTATAACCTTCTTAAAGAAAGCTTTCGTTGCCGATTACCATTGATGATGAAGAATCCAAAAAGAGCGATTGAATGCATATGATGAACTAAAATGCATATATATATGCACATCAAATATTTTTGAGGATACCCTCCTTCGTTCTCCTTCACCCCAATGTTCGTCGCACGAACCAATATTTTTGAGGATACCCTCTCGAGCTGTTACAAGGGTCAGTTTGGCGAAGTGTGTCCCCTTGTTCCCGCCTATGCTTGGCCCCTTTTGCCGAGCTGTTGTTCCTACCACGTGTCACATAATAGAGAGGTCGGGCCAAATCTTCCTTCATCAATTGCCCCCTCCTTGCGTCGGGGGTCTTGCCATGGTGCGGGGAGTTTTCGCGAGGTAGCAGGTGGATTTGTCCCGTCCTTCGAACCTTCACTGCACGAGACGCTTTTGCTAGGGTTCTTTCGATTTTCGAGAAGGCTGGAAACGTGCTTAAGAATGCTGGTGGTTGTGGCAGCGTGCATTTTAAATTTCAAACCAATTCGCGCCGCTAGGACGTGACAGCGGGTCATTTCAAAAAGGCATGCCACTGCTGTACGTGCGCGGGCGACTGTCAGGGAGACGTGCGGCGCGTCAGTTTCGGAAAGACGCGTGTCGAAGCGACGTCAGTTTCAAAAAGACGTGCGCTGACGTTTCACTTTTTTCGAAAAGACGTGCGCCAATCACGTCTCGACCTTAGGGGTCGTGCGGTTAGTAGGAACGTGGGCCGTCGGATCGTCTTCGATCTGCATGGTCGATTCTTGGTTACTGTAGCTATAAATAGTGGGGGACCCCAGTCGGTTTGTCACTTCTGCGGTTTGTCTACTGAGTTCGCGTCCAACCTTTCAGCTCGCGTCCAAGTCTTTTCCAGCTCGCGTCAAGGCCGGTTATACAGTCTTCACGGTTCTTTGGCTTGTTCTCAAACTTTCCGGTGAGTACTTTCTTGAATCCATCTTTTGTCCAATGTCTAGCTTTGATAGCTCAGACGATTCTTCGAGTAGGGCCGACATAGGCACCACCAACCGAGCAGTGTCCCCAGACTGCCTCAGTGATCCTGAGGTGGAGCTTGACTATGAACTAGTGGGCCGAGTCGCTTCGGGCAGTTTGGCGTCTACCTCTTGCCGAGGTCGGATGCTAGACAGGTTTGGTCCTTCAACCATTACGCCTGAGGGGCTTCAATCCATACTTCTGTCTTACAATCTTCCTGGGGGGTACACATATTTTATTCCTTCGGGTAGCTTTCCTTGGGAACACGGTCCCGACGAGATCGTGATTTTTCGAGAGCAGCTCGCTGCAGGGTTGCGACTTCCTTTCCATCCCCTTCTCGTCGAAGTCATAAACCACTTCGGTGTCACCGTTGGCCAGCTTCATCCGAACTCTATTCGGAACCTGGTGGGGACAGTTTCCCTTTTTTGCGAGTAGAACTTCCCCTTAGACTTAGAGATATTCTCCTCCATCTTGATGCTCAAGAGACAGGCGGGTTCTCTTCCTGGGGGGAGACGGGCGTATTACCTTTCTCCTCGCCAGGGTTTTAAGCTTCTGCACGATCTTCCTAATAAGGTCCCAGCTTGGAAGCGGGACTACTTCGGCGTGCGAAGTGCACAAGGATGGCCCTTTCAGACCGGGTGGGGTGAGGCCGCTCCCGATTCGGGCGTAACTCTTGATAAAGAGACGGTGAAGGGTCTCCGGCAATGGGCACGGCAAGGCTTAAAGTGCCACCACTACTTAATGGAGGCCAAGCTTATTGCAGTGACCTGAGTTCGGGTAGGTTTCTAGCTATGCGGTTTCTTGTTTGCTTTGTTCTTTCATTTTTTCTGATGTCGAACTCATTTCTGCAGGTGTGATGGACGCGGAGAGGACTCGTGGGGGGCGCTTGTTTCAAGGTATGAAGAGGAGGAAGCAGGTTGCCAAGCGAACTCGTACCGAGCTGCCCCTGGATGAGGAGCCCCAAGTTCCAGGCCATACGCCGGAGGATCTGCCCAGGGAGCCCGAAGTGACTCCACCGGTGCACGAAATTGCCAGGGCGCCTTACGCTGAGACCACTCATACGGGCGCTCCTGCTCACTCCGGGTCTGCTCATACGCGGGCTGGGCCCTCAGGCTCGGGAGCTCAAGGGGAGTTTAGAAGCGTGTTGATGCCGAACTACGCTCTTCAGAAGAGTAGGGACGCTACTTTCCCTGAGGAGGTCGTGGCGTGGACCGATCTTCCCTTGAATCAGGTCGCTTGCCGCGCCGTAACACATGCCATGGTGGTAAGTTAGATTCTGTCTTCCTTTTTTATTCTGTTGCTTCTGTTGTCATTTGCTCACTTGTTTCTTTTGGTAGGTGAATTCTTCAATTCATGCCTTGGCGGCCCAAGTGGAGAGGAGCTCGCGACAGGCGCGAGCTGCTGAGGCTGCCGCTCATGCTGCTGAAGAAGCCTTCCGTGCTGCAGAGGCAAATACCCGGGCTGCTGAGGCGGCTGCTTATGCTGCCGAAAAGGCTGCTCGCGTCGCGATGGCCAGACAGGTGAGGTCTCAGCGTGATGCCGAGGCCATGGGGGTAGTTGTCAAGCATATGGCGGACTTGAAGTTGGATTTGCAGCATCAAGTCGAATATCCTCAGGAGAACATCAGGGAGAGAACGCAGATTTTTTCCCAAGGCATTGAAGACGCCAAGAAGAAGGCAGTTGAAGACTACATTGCCTCTCTGCGTTTTGACGATCTGATGGTGGACTCTTACAAGAGGGGGTTCAAGTTGATCCGGTGGATGATCCGGAATACGTACCCCGACCTCGATGTAAGTGCCATAACCACTTCACGTATAACTCAGGAGATGGCCAATGCTGTCGATGGCGAGCCGGACTCTGAAGGAGAGGCAGGGCCTTCAGGTGTTGTTGAAGTGCCTTCCGATGGCGAAGAAGTGGCTCCAGACATGTAATTTTTTTTTTTTTGCCAATGTATTGTTTCTTGCAATGGAGTGTCTTTTTCCCCTTGCTCATCTTCCTCGAACTGTTTCTTTGCTGGGTTATTAAATTTCCGCGGTCTTTTATGCCGCGAACTGATTTTTTGCCGAGCTGATAATGTGCTCTTTGTTTGTCTACGCCGAAGTTCTTCTTGGCTTGCCTTGTGGCACATAGGGCCTGATTTCGTCCACTTCACTTGGTGGTTTATAAGTAGTATCGCCTTAAGTTCACGATGTTCCACGTTCGAGGTACTCGTTTGCCTTCCAAAGTTTCGAGTTCGTATGTGCCCCCGAGCGCTCTTTTTACTTTATAGGGCCCTTCCCAATTAGGTCCAAGCTTGTCCATGCCGGGTTCGGGCACCATAATCTTACGAAGGACCAGGTCACCGACTTGGAAGCTTCGTTGCTTAACTCTGCTATTGTAGTAGCAAGCTACTTGCTGCTGGTATGCCGGTGTTCGGATGTGCGCGAGGTCCCTTACCTCATCCAGTAGGTCGAGGTTGGTCCGATCGTCATATGTTTCTAATCGCAACGTTGGTATTTCGATTTCGGCCAGGATTACTGCTTCAGTGTCGTAGGTGAGGTTGAAGGGGGTTTCTCCCGTGGCTGCTTTTTCGGTAGTTCGGTGAGCCCATAAGACACTTGGTAGCTCTTCGGCCCACAATCCCTTAGCTCGATCCAGACGTGCTTTCAATCCGCGTAAGATGGCTCTGTTCATAACTTCCGTCTGACCGTTTTCTTGTGGGTGCGCGACTGATGTGAAATTTTGTCGAATCCCCATGTTCTGGCACCACTCTTGGAACTTGATATCCTCGAACTGTTTGCCGTTGTCGGAGATTAGTACCCGAGGTAACCCGAACCGACATACTATGTTCTTCCAGAAAAAGTTCTGTATGTTTCGAGCCGTAACAGTTGCCAGAGGTTCGGCTTCTATCCACTTCGTAAAATAATCTACTGCCACAACTAAGAATTTTCTTCCGCCTGTTGCTGGTGGAAATGGCCCTAGGAGGTCGATGCCCCATTGTGCAAAGGGCCACGGGCTGGCGAGGTATTTGAGGTCGGAGGCGGGTTGATGGTGGATGTTAGCGTGTTTCTGACACTTGTCGCATTTTCTGACGAACTCGATAGCTTCTGCCTTCATCGTTGGCCAGTAGTATCCTTGTCGAAGTGCCTTTTGGGCGAGTGCTCTACCCCCCAAGTGTCCGCCGCACAGGCCTTCATGAGTGTCGCGGAGTACGAACTCAGCTTCGGTAGGTCGCAGGCAACGCAAATAGGGGAGCGTGTACGACCGTCGGTATAACCGTTCGTCTATTATGACATATTTGGCCGCCTGGCGCTGCACCCTCTTGGCCGCATTGCGTTCTGCAGGGAGGGTTCCGTCTATCAGGAAGCTCGCGGGTGGATCGGTCCAGCTCCGCTCTGCTTCTGAGACGGGAGCGACCTCCTCTGTCCCCCCGAGAATATTAGGCCGAGGTAAGTCCTCTGTGTACACAGTTCTCATATTGTTGTGACTCGTACTGGCTAACCGGGACAGGGCGTCGGCCTCAGTGTTTTCTGACCTCGGGATTTGCCTGATGATGTGTGACCGGAAGTTGAGCAGGGCTTCTTTTACTTTGGCCAAATATGCGATCATGGAGAGATCGCGTGCTTCATATTCGCCGTTAACTTGGTTTACCACGAGCTGAGAATCGCTGCAGATGACCAAGTGTTTTGCCTTTACCTTTCGCGCTAGGTCCAGCCCGGCGATCAGTGCTTCGTACTCTGCCTCGTTGTTGGATGCCGCGAACTCAAAGCGTAGTGCGTATTCTAATTTTGTGCCGCCTGGGCCGCACAAGACTATTCCAGCTCCCCTGCCTTGCCGGTTCGAGGAACCGTCCACGTTAAGGATCCAGGGCTCCTCATCCCAGTTCGCGCTTCGCCTGACCAGGAGAGATGCCACACTGGCTGCTACTTCACGGGGTTCGGACTCTATGGGCTCAGGAGCTCCGGGTTCGCCCGAACTGGGGACCTCGGGCTCGACCAGTGGGGCTTTGTGGCTGAAAGTGCACTCGGCGATAAAATCTGCCAAAGCTTGGGCCTTGATAGCGGTTCTCGGTTTGTACTGGAGGTCGTACTCGCTGAGTTTGATGGCCCATTTCGTTAGTCGACCGGAGATCTCGGGTTTGAGTAAAACTTGTCTAAGAGGTTTGTCAGTTAGGACGATGACGGTGTGAGCCTGGAAGTATGGGCGGAGTTTCCGAGCTGCTATTACTAGGGCGTATGCTAGTTTTTCTATCTCTGGGTACCTTGCCTCTGCTCCCTGCAAAATTTTACTAACATAATAGATGGGTCGTTGGAGCCGGTCTGTTTCTTTTATCAGTACCGAACTGACCGCCTGGTCGCTCGCCGAGAGGTACAGTTCTAAGACCTCGCCCACCTCGGGCCGGGCTAAGGTTGGCACACTAGCGAGGTAAACTTTTAGTTCGTCGAACGCGAACTGGCAGTCCTGGGTCCACTCGAACCCTTTGCCTTTGACTGCCCTAAAGAAGGGTAGGCAGCGGTCTGCTGACTTAGACAAGAAGCGGTTTAGAGCGGCTATGCGGCCGTTTAGCCTTTGAACCTCGTTTACTTTTTGAGGTGGTTTCATATCTAGAATGGCTTTTACTTTGTCCGGGTTGGCCTCAATACCGCGCCGATTAACAATGTAGCCTAGGAACTTGCCCGAGGTGACACCAAAGACACACTTGTTGGGGTTCAACTTCATGCTAAACTGACGTAGGATTTGGAAAACAGAATCTAAGTCTTGTATTAATTTTTGTGAAAACTGAGTCTTGACGACCATGTCGTCTACATAGCACTCTATCTTCATACCAATCAGGGGCCGAAATAGCCTATTTACAAGTCTTTGGAAAGTCGCGCCGGCATTTTTTAGTCCGAAGGGCATGACTTTGTAGCAATACAGGCCAAACTCGGTTATGAAGCTGGTTTTATCTTCATCGGATGGGTCCATCCTAACTTGGTTGTAGCCCGAGTAGGCGTCCAAGAAGCTTAGCAACTCGTTTCCCGAGGTCGCGTCCACTAGGCGGTCAATTCTGGGGAGGGGGAAGCAATCTTTCGGGCAAGCCCGGTTCAGGTCGGTATAGTCGACGCACATGCGCCACTTGCCGCTTGCCTTTTTTACCAACACCGGGTTGGCCACCCAGCTCGGGTAATGGACTTCCCTTATGAAGTTTACTGCGAGGAGCTTCTCGACCTCCTCGTCGACTGCTCTCCAACGCTCTAGGGCTAAGTTGTGTTTCTTCTGTCTAACGGGTTTGACTACTGGGTCAGTATTAAGTTTGTGAGTTATCAGTCTGGGGCTAATGCCGGGCATGTCGGCCGCGGACCAAGCAAAAATATCTAAATTTTGAAGTAAAAAACTCACCAGTTCGGCTCGTAGGGGGTCTTCGATGGAAGCTCCGATGCTTAGTGTGCAAGCTGGGTCCGTAGCTGAAGTCGGGATTACGACTGTTTCCTCCGTGGGCGAAACTCGCTCCTCACCTTGCTCCGATGCTTAGTGTGCGAGCTAGGTCCGTAGCTGAAGTCGGGATTGTGACTGTTTCCTCCGTGGGCGTAATTCGCTCCTCACCTTGCTCCGTAGGCCGCTCCAGTTCGAGTTCGTCGGCCGCCTTGGTTTTTCCCTTCAGGGCAGCAACGTAGCACTTGCGGGACTCGAGCTAGTCGCCCCGCGCTACCCCTATACCGAAGTCCGTAGGGAACTTCATGGCCAAATAGTAGGTGGAGACCGTCGCCCGTAGGATATGCGTGATCGGCCGCCCTATAATGGCATTGTATGGGGAGGGGGTCGCGACTACCAGGAAATCATGGTTGAGTATGACCGCACAAGGCCATGTGCCGACTTCCACAGGGACAGTTACTTTTCCGAGGGGTCTGACTTCCTCTCCGTTGAAACCCACCAGGGGAGTGTTCGCGGGCTTCAGCTCACTCCTCTGTAACTGCAGCTGGTCGAATGCTGATTTGAAGAGGATGTCCACTGAGCTGCCCGAATCTACGAGTACGCGCCTAACCTCGAAGTTGCTGATCCTTAGTTTAGTGACAAGCGCGTCATCATGGGGGTAGTGGACTCCTCGCGCGTCATCCTCCGTAAAAAAGATTGGCTCTTCGGTCTTTGGTCTCTTTGGGGGGTTCCGTTCTTTGAGGGCCGCTTCGCGAACTGAAGTCCGGGCTGCTGCCGAGGTACACCCCGCTACCACCGAACCTCCTACTATTACATGGATGGTTCCCTGAACTGGCCTCTCTTCCGGAGGCTGCTTCTACAACGGCTCGGCAGGTCTGTTGCTAGACTCGGGGGCATCCTTTTCAGGCTCCCCTTGCCGACCTGCTTTATTGTTATTGTTGTGCTATACAAAGTTTCTCAAGTATCCGTGACGGATGAGCCCCTCTATCTCGTCCCGGAGGTTATTACACTGTTCGGTGCTATGATCATGGTCTCTATGGAAACTACAATACAAATTCTTGTTTCTCTCGTTCGGATTTCCCTTTAGGCGAGGTGGCCACTTAACGTATGAAGCATCTTTGATCGTCATTAAGATCTCTGTCCGCCCCGTGTTTAACGGCGTGTAGTCCGTCCGAACTGCTAGGGGGGCCCGGAATGACTGGTTCGGCTTCGGCTCCCGAGTCGGGTTTTTTCTATTCACCGGGTTGGAGAGCTCGCCTTCTCTCTTTCTTTTCTCATTCCCGCCTTCGGTTCATTGGTTGATTTCTTCCTCTGTCCTCATGAACTTATCCGCGAGTTTGAGGAATTCGGCCACGGTTGCGGGCTGGTTGGCCACCATGTGTCATTTGAAATCTTTGTGCGTCACCCCTCTTTTGGCCGCCGCGAGCTGCAGTGCGGGGTCCAACCGCGGTATCTGCAAGCATGCTTCGTTGAACCGCTTGATGTAGCCCCGAATAGATTCTTCTTCTCTTTGGACCACTCCGAAGATGCTTTCCTCTGTTCTGGGGCACCGTCGGCTGGTGACGAAGTGTGTGGTGAAGACTTGCACGAATTGGGCCCAGCACTTTATCGACCTGGGGGCCAGGTTCCTGTACCAAGTGCGGGCTACCCCCCTGAGAGTGGTGGTAAAGGCCACGCACATGCACGATTCTCTGGCCCTAGCGAGGTGCATTTGCTACTGAAAGGCGTCAACGTGGTCGTTGGGGTCGAAGGACCCGTCGTACTTGTCCAGAGGTGGGAGCTTGAAGTCTTTGGGTAAGGGGACCGCTAGGAGTTCCGATGCAAGGGGGGAAGGAACGGAGAGAGCCGGGGCAGTCCCTACCTCGCCCGAGCTCATGTCTTTGCCTCTGAATTCTGACAAGGCACGGGTGGCGGTTCGGCGACTTCGCCGGCGCCTTCGCCGTTGAGCGGGCCTTGTACTGGCGCTGCTGGCCTCCGTGTAACCGAGCTCGATGGGCCCGGAATGCTGGTAGTCTGCCGCCAGGGCGCTGAATCGGTTTTCGGTGAGCGGGAGCTCGGGCTTGGAGCGCCGGGGTGCCGACCTCGCAGGTGAGGTTCCCGACCCGCCCGCGGGTTGCGAGGCGGGGATGACACTTTTCTCTCTTCGGCCTGGGGACGAGGCCTGGCTGTTAGGGTGGTTCTGGGGCCGGGAGGCCTTCGCCTGGTGGGGGCGTCCATCCTGCGGGGAGGCCTTGACCGGCCTCGGAGCGGGGTGGCGAGGTGGAAGTAGTGGTTGGTTCAGTGGCAGTTGGGGGAACTGCTGTTGATAGTGATACTGGGAGATGTTGTGCAGCACTTGGTGTTGGTGAAGCTGGTGCTACTGGAACTGTTGCATTTGGGCTTGCATTGCCCGCATGCACTGTATTAGGTCCTCCAACCGGTTTTGGCTAGCTGCCAGGGGGACGGCAGTTGGTTCAGTGAAGGTTGTCTCAATGGGGAGAGGAAAGGGGATGCCTGTGGTAGGAGGGTTTATGGGTGCCGCTGCTTGTGGCACGTTCAAGCTGGGGATCCCATTCGCCGAAAGGGGGATGGTGAACTGTCCAACGCACACTACGGGGACTTGAAGTTGCTCCCTGGTGGCGTTTGTCTTCGTGCCACGTCTGGTGTTGCTGGAGGAGGCCATGAGTGTTGGGTTTTTTGAAGAAAAGGGGTTATCGAAGTTTGGAGGGAGGCTTTTTGAAGCGTGTTTCCACAGACGGCGCCAATTAATGGAGCGCAATCCGGCCAGTCTTAGCTGTCCACTGCCTTGCTTCCGAACGGGGTAGCAGGGAACCTGAAACGGAGGAGATGGGAAAGCTCCGGGGGGAACCCGGTGTAGAGGCTCCGAAGCTCAAGTTAGAATCCTTCAAAAGCAAGGTAATACCAGATAACACGAAGTTTGCATACCTCCGTTGTCGGGGGGCAGGGGGCTCTTATAGTCACTTCGTGCACTCGTCCCGAGGCCCTTGTCAGGTCGGGTATGATTACCCTTGTGCTTGTCAATTCGGCCGTCGTCCTTTCTGCTGAGACAGAACCGTCACTGCCTAACCGTTTTTCTAATTGGAGATGGCAGTGTCAGTGGCGGTGGCAGGTGGCCGTTTAGAGTGCTGCCGCTAAACGTCAGATCCCAAGTCAGTCAGGCGTGGCGCCCTCGGGCACGGACTTCCCTAGTGTCAGGCATGGTACGACTTGTTTGGTTTTGGTGCCCAGAAGGTGATGCGAAGTGCTGAGCGAGGCGGTCTTGAGCTCGGAGGTATCTATAGGGCAGGTCAATTTGGCTAGGTGTATCCCGAACTATTACAAGGTGGGTCAGTTCGGCGAAGTGTATCCCGAGCTGTTACAAGGTGGGTCAGTTCGGCGAAGTGTATCCCGAGCTGTTACAAGGGTCAGTTCGGCGAAGTGTGTCCCGAGCTGTTACAAGGTGGGTCAGTTCGGCGAAGTGTATCCCGAGCTGTTACAAGGTGGGTCAATTCGGCGAAGTGTATCCCGAGCTGTTATAAGGGTCAGTTCGGCGAAGTGTGTCCAGAGCCGTTACAAGGTGGGTCAGTTCGGCAAAATGTATCTCGAGCTGTTACAAGGGTCAATTCGGCGAATTGTGTCCCCTTGTTCTCGCCTATGCTTGGCCCCTTTTGCCAAACTGTTGTTCCTGTCACGTGTCACATAATAGAGAGGTCGGGCCAAATCTTCCTTCATCAGTTACGTTATTTCTATCCATTAATAAAAATCCAAGTTGATTATTTCTATGGACTATGAGTCCTCTTTTTATCTAGGATGCATTCCACGATGGCTTATTAACATCCATTGACCCAAGAACCTCAGCCCCCAATCAGAGACAACCCCCTATTTCTTACCAGTCTCAAGTTCGTTGAAAACAACTAAAACTAAAGTTGTATCAAAGAGAATACAAGCCATTTATGTTGGACAATACAAGAACGGTTGGAGATAGAGAAGACCTAGCAAGCTTTACAATGTCTTTCAGCACAAAAAAAGAAAAGAAAAGAGAAAAAAGTAAAAAGAATAAAACTTAGGACACAATATCTAAGGTTCTTAAACAAATACTATTTATCGGACTTAGGGAGAGAAAAATGTTTGTGGTCCTCAAGCCACTGGTGGTTGCGCTTGTAGTGGTTCGGCGATGAGTGCTGGGTTGAAGAAGAATGAATGATTTGCTCTAACTTCGGCCTATTTTGTTTTATTTTATTACATGCTGCTTTACCGGAGAAGGAGAATGAAGGAGGGGAGAGAAAATGACTTTGGAACTTTGGAGAAAATGAAGGCGGTTGCGGATTTGGAGGGAAAGGGAAGAAGAAGTGTTCCAGTTGGCGTGTTGGGTTACCCATTTGGACGAAGAGGGAGGAAGAAGAAAACACAAAAAGGAGAGAGATACCAACCGGTAGAGATTGTATGTACCGGTGGCACAACCATCCCCGGTGAACGGTGGAACAAGGAGAGGAGCAGAGGGGGAATGACGAGCCAGAGAAAGAAAGAGGTAACCTAATAACGATAAAAAGGTTTGGCGGGTATTCAAATTTTAACAAAATAATAAATTATTCATTTCAGTTAAAACGGCCGTTAAATATTCCTTTCCACTGCTCCATTACGTTAAATGACGTGGTGGATTGTTATTCGTGATTGCAGAATTTTTTCTGCAACCACAATGCAATGATGAAGACGATGTGAGCTCAGTTGATTTCTCTCCCCCCTATCCCTCTGTGTTTGTGTTAGCAGGGTTACTGAACCGGATCGATTCAAAGCATGAAGTATGAACCCTCCCCAACTGGTTCCAATAATCCGGTTACACGTGGGTTTTACCTTAACAGACCTTACATTGGCCGATCCACCTTCAATTGGATGGTTGTGGCATACACTCACAATGCAGAAGGTTTTTGTTCAACCAAGGCAAAGGCAATGACATCATATGTGAAAGTGAAATCCCCTAAATGTGGCACCAAGGTTTTTAAAATCGATCCGGACAATGAACCGGTTAGGGTCCTGTTCCAGGGCCAAATGGTCCGACCATTCAAACCAAACAATTGGCCTGTTCTGATAAAAAAAATAAAAACGGTCAAAACCGTTGAACGGTTTAAACGGTTCAACCATCTGGATCAGTGATTTGTTGACCAAATCAACGTTTTTGGCAAAAATCCAATTTTGGGTAAAACAGAACCAGTCACCTGATTGGTTCCCGGTTTTTTTATGTGACTGTCCGATTTGGTTTTGAAAACCATGTGTGGCACCATGATGTGGTATTCCAAAACCCAAATCCTTAGTGCTTGGGTTCTTAAACTAGCTTGGCTTAACTGGTAGAATTAGGTTAATGCTATTAAGGGCCTGTTTGGTATAGGCTGGAATCAAAATTAGAATCATAATTGACTTGAATGGATGGATTCTCATTCCAAGGGGAGGGGAAGAGAATGGTCATTTATATATATATATATACATACATTTTGATTGGCTTGGTCAACAAAACAATTGAGAAGTGCTATTATTTTGTTGGTGATTCATCAATTTGAGGCATCAAATGTGAACTTGTATAGAGGTGTCAATAGACTGGTTTTGGTTTAGGGGTGGTAAATGGGTGGATTGGGTTGGGTAAGGGTTGAATATCAACCCACTCATATTGATCCACCAACCCACTAATGACTCATAACCAATCCTAGTTAAAGGATCATAACCCACCCTAACCCTAACCCACCCATATTGACCCACTTAACACATCCATATTAACCTTTAACCACTCTCACCCATACTAACCTACCTATTCTCACTTATAAATACAAAAAAAGGGTCGGGATGGCCCGTATATGCAAAATAATAAATTTTGAGAGAATAATCTCTCTCAAGACTGCCATGTGACAAAAAACGAGTCAGATAAACCTGTATACCTAAAAATGCAAAAATTGTAGATAAATGCAGAAAATTGAAGAAAAATTGCAGGGAAAAAATTGTTGTAAATACAAAAAATACCAAAAATGATGAAAAATACTAAAAAAATACTAAAAAAGTATAGAAAATTCAGAACTTTTGCAAAAAAGAAATCAGAAAATACGCAAAAAGTGCCAAGAAATTATAGGAAATGCATGAAAACACCAAAAATGCAAAAAGCACCAAAATTTGTAGAAATGCAGAAAAATACCAAAAAATTTAGAAAATATTGAAAAATACAAGAAATTTGCAAAATTGCAGTAAAATACCAAAAAATGCAGAAAATAACAGAAAAATTGCAGCAAATACAAAAAAATGCACAACTTTTATAAAAGTGCTTTGATAAAAGTACTTTCATAAAAGCACCTTTAATTTATAAAAGTTCTTTCATTAAAGTATTTCTACAAAAGTGCTTGTGTAAAAATACTTTTGTAAAAGTGCTTTTATAGAAGTGTTTTTATGCTTTCATACAATTGTTTTCGTAAAAGTGCTTTTGTGTGAAAATACTTTCATAAAAGTACTTTAATAAAAGTATTTTCATGTAAAAGTACTTTTGCAAAAGTGTTTTCATAAAAGTGCTTTATGCTTTCGTAAAAGCACTTTCATGTAAAAGTACTTTCAACCTTTTCAAAAAATTACTTTATAAAATTGTTTTTTGTAAAAATGTTTTTTTATAAAATTGCATGTGAACACAAAAAATAAAATCCATTTTATTTCACTTTTATTCTCAAAATCAAATGTGGCATAGTGGTTTGGAAGTGTAATGAGACATTGGCGCACCAAGAGGCTTGAGTTTGAATCACTACAACTTCTAGTTTTGTGATTTGGCAAGTATAAATAGAGTTGACTTTGACCCGTGCGACCCAACCCATCCTGACCCTAATGGGTACCCTCGACCCAATCCATCCTAATCCTTTTCCACTGGCCCTAATGGGTTGCTCGACCCATATTGACCCACCAATAGATAGGGTTGGTATGGGTAAGTGGGTTGGTGGGTCAAATGGGTTGGGGTCAAGATTGCTGGCCCTAAGTTTTGGATTGGACCCTATCCAAATCAAAACTACTTTGAATAGATTGGACTGGCCAATAAGACATTGAACTGTACCAGTTTTGATTTAATAGTCCCAAGTATTTATTAGATTGGATTGGACCTGGTCCATCAACAATGGATTTATGTTGGGTTGGATTGAACCAACATATGGTCAATTGATAGAAGATAAGAATACATGTGTCAATGGACTAGGTTTGGGTTAGAGCCAATCTAAGTTAAAATCAATTTGAATAAACCAGGCATCTAAACATTGAATTGGATTGGTCTAAAATAGTTCAAAGTATTCATTGAAATGGATTCGGTCCAATTGAAACCCCTGATTGCACTACTCTCTTGTGTGACCCCCCACCCCCCACCCCCGCACACACACCCAAAGCAGTTGATATGATGTTTTGAACTTATTTTCATCACTGCCCTTGTCAATGTATCATTAGACTTAATTTGGAAGGAATACAAATATAAATTTGTAGAATGCAAAACCTTATTTTGTATGTATTTGTACATTATATATTTTTATTTATACTCCTTCCGAACTGAACTTTAGAGATAATAAAAAGGACAGACGTAACAGTAGTGGCAGCAGATATGCTCCTTACACTGAGAATGACTGACCGATGAGATTTTGTTAGAAAAAATTTGTAAAATATATTACACAAGCTAAGAAATCTGTATACAAAATGAACAGAAAGGGGTGATAAAAAAAAGGTTAGTATGAGTTGGTTTTTGATTCAAGTGGCCACCATATTTTGTGGTTTTCATGTTTGGAACCTTCAGCTAATAAAGGACTCTAGGTATGTTGTTTGGTTTACAAATAATCACTAATCCTTTCTTAAAAGAGACTAAGTAACCCTCATCTTTATTACCATATAGGTTGTCTTTGTTTGTTGTGTAAATACTGATCGGCATAATTAAAACCCTCTGATTTATATTTGTCAGCATTTGGATGGAGTGTAGTTAAAAATCTAAAACTGATGTAAACTCCACTTACGACGTTTTACATCAATAATTGATGTAAATATAATTTCTATAAAAATGGTGTAAATACAACTTCAATAAACCGTGTGTGATTTCTTTTGATAATAAATGAAAAAAGTGGCTACACAGCAGGTAGGAGTCTCTAGGAATGGAAACGGGGCGGCTTTGGGGCAGGGATTACATTCTCCATCTCCGACCCCGATCCCCAAATCACCCCCCATCCCCGTCCTTGATCCCTGTCGGGAAAAGGAATCCTCCCCCATCCCCGACTCCAACAGGGATGAATTCTCTGTCGGGGACCCAAATCCCCGAGGGCTACTACAAAATCCAGATTCTTAGCCCTATAACAGCTGGAGCAAATGCAAAGAATCAACAGACTAAAAGATATGAATAGCCACCACAGAGCTCCAAAATATACAAATAGCCACCAACTCCTCCACTGAAAAAAAGGAAAATAGGAAAAAAAAAACAAAGAATCAACCAAAACCCAAAGCACTACCATTTAGATCTCCATGTTATCTACCAAGAAACTCATTCAGATCTGTCGAGATTATCTGCCGAAAACCCATTCAGATCTTCTCTCCTTCTACTTCTCCTCCACTTCCTCCTCATTGAGTGGTAGATTGGTGGTCGACGATGATAGAGGTCCGACGACGTCTGATGTTCAACAGGCGAGTGGTGATAGTGATGGTGGTCGGCGAATCGATGACGAAGACGAAGGAAGAAGAAGACTAGGTTCTGGCCCTTATGGGTTCAGAATTCTCTCTTTGTTGTTAGTCTCTCTGTCGAAGTCTTGAAGATTCGACACTTCGAGTGTTTTTTAAGTTTTAATAAAAAATGAATAATAACATAATATATAATATTATATTATTATATTATAAATATTATAAATAATATAGTATTATATATATATATATATATTAATCGGGGCCAGGTTGGGGCAGGGATTGCATTCCCCATCCCGTTCCTGCCCCCGATCGGGGATTCAAGGATAGCCCCATCCCCGACCCCAATCCCGCCAAAATATACCCCACATACCCAACCCCATCAGGTTGGGGAGCCCGCATACACATCAGGGACTGGGAAAATTGCCACCCCTAGGAGTCTCTCCCCAACATATCACAAAAGCAAATGTAATTAAACTCTTAATCTAAATAACTAATCCTACTAAAACTGAACCGGTGACCCAAATTAGCCAGCCAACATACGTTCCATCCGCCTCTCTAAACAGTAAATAGCATTCAGCCCGAAGTTAAGAAAAATCAAATATTCAATGGTGGTTTTAACAATCTAGGGTGGTACTTCCCAACCCTTCACATTGTTGATGAAAATTTGACAATCGCCCTTCTATGATGACATTCTTTCCCCCAAAAGAATAAGCGACTTTGTAAGCTACTAGAGCTGCCCACACCTCTGTTATATTGATCTATCATGATAAGATGAACAAAAAAAGAGCCCGTTTGATATTTGCGTGAGCTGTCAAACTAGAAGAATATCCCTTAATTCAAGGGACAATTCTTATCATGTTCATAGTTAGTCATCCCTTAATCCAAGGGATAATTCTTACCGGTAGTTTGTGTACAATAAGGAAATATAGAATAGGACTGTATATATATTACTCATTCAGTGTAAAGAACGAATGCAAGGAAAAAAAGGGAAGAACAATATCTTTCGTATACATAAGCTGTCATGGTATCAGAGCGTATCGATCCGTGACCAACTCGTCTACCTTGCCTTCTGCGTCTCGAGCTCATTCATCTGTTGCTCTTGATCCTGATAGGAACCACTAAGATCAGAAATGTCGTTCCTGCAATCCAAGCCGCTTACCATTAAGTTATCTCACTGCGAGCTGGTCGATTGAATTCAACAATCTCTGCGACTGGTATACCCATCTCCTCAAGAAGTTTCCCAACAAGACCATCCATGTCCATTTGCTCAAAAACACAATTTCAGCCAATCTGAATAACGTCGAGTATATGCTGAAGACGAGGTTTGAAAATTACCCAAAAGGGAACCCTCTCTCCGTTATCCTAGGTGATCTCTTGGGTCGTGGCATCTTCAACAATTTTATTATATACTCTTTCTCTTCATTCCTTCCGGTAACATCGGATGCAGCTATGCAGGACTTGGCCAGCCAATCTATGACCTCATGGTCTGTTGGACACTGAGACGCCATTAGCAAGGACGTCTTTCAGTGGATACAACCATGTCCGATTCAGAAACCTCAGATCCTTCTGGGGAACAATGATCCAACCCTACCCTCACCGAATTGACTACCAGAATGGTTGAAATCCTGCACAGACTGACCTCAACTACAGAGACTCCCGGGCTCCGATTGGCATCAAGTTGGACGGCACCAACTATGCTCTTTGGTCTCAAGTTGTTGAGATGTATATCTCCGACAAAGACAAATTGGGATATATTAATGGCGAGCTTCCCCAGCCTCCTCAGACTGACCCAACCTTTCAGAAATGGCGCACAGACAACGCTATTGTCAAGGGATGGTTAACTAACTCCATGGACGTATCCTTGATTGGTAACTTTATTTGATTCCCTATAGTAAAGATGGTGTGGGATTCTGTTGCTACTACTTGCTTTGATGGAAGCGATACCTCGCAAGTATACGATCTCTGACGTCGTGTGACCCGCTTGCGACAGTTTGGAGGATCTCTTGAAAAATATTATAATGATCTTTAAGGTTTGTGGCGTGAAATTGATTTTCGTCGTCCAAATCCAATGGAGTGTGCTATGGATATTCAACATTATAATAATCTTCTCCAAGAAGAAAGAGTGTATATTTTCTTGGACGGCCTTGATGACAGACTTGACAAGATTCGAGCAGATGTACTCCAAATGCATTCGTTTCCCACTGTTGAACAGGCATACGCACAGGTTTGTAGGGAAGCTATTTGGCAAAAGGTCATGATCACCAGTATCAATACTGAAACTCCAGGAGCTGTTTTGGCCTCCAAAAGTGTTAAAACTGGACAACCTACTTCATCCTCAATGGGCTATCTTTCTTTGAGCAACGAAAAATCTGGTATGTCTTCTAAATCACGAACATCTTCTGATAGAACTAAGTGTTCTCATTGTGGTAACTCGAAACATATATGGGAGAATTGCTTCAAACTACATGGCTACCTTGATTGGTGGCATGAACTCCAAGCTCGAAAACGTCAAGACAAGGCTGAAACTAGTGGTAAGGCTGCGATGGTAACAGTAGAACCCCAACTTTCATTCACACCACCTATTGAAGTACCACAAGGAGACATACTCCTCTCAGACTCAAGAAACAATTTTTCCCATAACACTATTGATAGCAATGCATGGATACTTGATTCAGGGGCTACCGACCACATGACCTATGATGCTACTGATTTTTCAAAAACTTGACCACCAAGACGGACTACAATTGCTAATGCCAATGGGGTTATATCTCCAGTCACAGGAGCAGGCACTGTGACCTTATCACCTGCAATATCCTTAAATAACACTTTGCTTGTTCCCTCTCTCTCCCATAAATTACTATTTGTTAGCCAAATTTCCACTGATCTAAATTGTGTTGTGCTCATCTATCCTACTTTTTGTCTTCTTCAGGATATTCTCACCAAGGAGATAATTGGGCGTGGTATTAGGAGGGGGGCTCTACTACATGGATGATCTTAGTATGGGTCAAGCACATCATGCACATCATCAAGGTAACACCAAAGAACAATAGATTTGGATCTGGCATCGCCGGTTGGGACATCCATCATTTGGTTACATGAAACATTTATTTCCGAATTTATTTACGGATATGCAGCCTCATGATTTTCAATGTAACACTTGCATCTTAGCCAAGAATCATAGAACTATTTATCCTTTAAGTATGAATAAAAGTAAAGTTCCATTTGCTTTAATTCACTCGGATGTGTGGGGACCATCCCCGGTAACTATGATGTCTAGGTTTCGCTGGTTTGTAATATTTGTTGATGACTGCACTCGCATGACATGGTTATATCTGCTGAAACATAAAGATGAAGTGTTAACTGTATTTCAATCTTTTCATATGATGGTGAACACTCAGTTCTCAGCTAAAATTCAGGTTCTTAGGTCTGATAATGGCGGGGAATATATGAATCAACAGTTCCAAGATTATTTCTGGATTCATGGACTACTTCATGAGACTTCATGTCCACAGACCCCACAGCAAAACGGCATTGCTGATAGAAATAATCGGCACATACTCAAAACTGCTCGTGCTTTGTTACTTGGAACACATGTACCTAACCGATATTGGGCTAATGCTGTTGCTACTGCTGTACACCTCCTTAACTGAATGCCATCACGAGTCTTACATTTTAAGACACCATTACAAGTTCTTTCATCACATGTCTCTCTACCAACCGTGTTGATGAATCCACCTCGAGTTTTTGGTTATGTGGCATTTGTAAATCTGCATAAAAGTCAATGCACAAAACTTGATCTACGTGTAACTCGGTGCTTATTTTTAAGGTATGCGTTACATCAGAAATGATACTGATGTCATGATCTAACCACCCAACGCACTTATGTTACCATGGATGTCACTTTTTTGGAATTTGAAACATTCTACTGTCCTTCCGAATCCAATTCTTCTCTTTAGGGGGAGAGTCAGAGTGAAGAACAAAATTGGTTTCTACTCGACTGGCTGAATAATAGTGCTTCAACAAAAATGGTGGATAATACGGAACACTCTAGACCAGAAATGGTGGTCAACGAGGAACCTTCTACAATTGATATAGTTTCAAGAGAGACATCTACAACACTAGAAACATCTACATCGCTACTTCCAGCAGAAATAGAGACCCCTACCTCCACAGTGCCTGAAGACCCATCTCCTAAGAATATTCTTGAAACGAATGAGAACATTCCTGAGGTAAACTCTCCTACTACACCTTCAAGCTCTAATGATATGAATACTCCTACTGGTTACACTTTACCTTTCAGGCATAATCGTGGCAAACCGCCAAATAGATATTCTCCAGATATTGAGGATCGGAGGTCAAAGTATCCAATTGCCAATTATGTATCAACAAAGAGACTCTCGAAACCTCTCAAAACATTTGTGCAAGAATTGTCCTCAAATCATATTCCCACCAGTGTTCAAGAAGCTTTGACGAACCCGAAATGGACTCAGGCCATACAGGAAGAAATGGAGGCACTATTGAAGAACAAAACATGGACTCTTGTCACCTTGCCCAAAGGGAAAAGACGTGTAGGGTGTAAATGGGTATTTTCCATTAAATACAAGGCGGATGGGTCGATCGAGAGATACAAAGCGAGGCTGGTCGCGAAAGGTTATACTCAAACATATGGCGTAGATTATCAAGAGACATTCTCACTAGTGGCCAAATTGAATACAGTTAGAGTTTTATTATCTCTTGCAGCAAACCTTGATTGGCCACTACACCAGTTCGATGTAAAGAACACTTTCCTCCGTGGTGATCTTGAAGATGAGGTATACATGGACATCCCACTTGGTTATACAACGAATTCCAAGACCAAAGTTGTATTTAAACTGCAGCAAGCCCTATATGGACTGAAACAATCACCGTGGGCATGGTTTGGGCGGTTTAGTCTTGCGATGAAGAAATATGGATTTCAACAAAACAACTCAGACCATACACTATTTCTAAAGCACCGACAAGGGAAGGTAACAACCTTAATAATATATGTGGATGACATGATTATCACAGGAAATGATTAAGGAGAAATAGCAACACTTCAAAAGCAATTGGCAACTGAGTTTGAAATGAAGAACTTGGAAAGGCTCAAATATTTTCTAGGAATTGAAGTTGCTAGATCAAGGAAAGGTATATTTCTGTCTCAACGAAAATACACCTTAGATTTACTACCCGAAGTGGGACAATTGGAGTGCAAACTAGCAGAAACACCAATTATTCAAAACCATAAACTTGGAGAATACCCAGACCAAGTACCTACTGATAAGGAAAGATATCAAAGGCTGGTTGGTAAACTTATTTATCTCTCACATACTCGCCCTGACATCGCTTACGCTGTCAGTGTAGTGAGTCAGTTCATGCATTGCCCAAGCGAAGATCACATGAATGCTGTAATGCGAATTCTTTGATATTTGAAGTCCTCAACTGGAAAATGACTAATGTTCTCAAAGAATAATCATTTGAAAATTGAAGGCTATACAAACGCAGATTGGGCTAGAAATATCTCGGATAGAAAATCCACCTCGGGGTACTTTACATTTGTCGGTGGGAATCTTGTTACATGGAGAAGCAAAAACCAAAAGGTGGTGGCCTTATCAAGTGCTGAAGCTGAGTTTCGGGGAATGGCTAAAGGTCTTTGTGAGCTTCTCTGGCTTAGAATATTGATGACGGAAATCGGTTTCTCCCCAACCTCTGAAATGAACATATTATGTGAAAAAAAAGGCTGCCATAGATATCTCTCATAATTCTGTCCAACATGATCAAACAAAGCATGTGGAGGTGGACCGACATTTCATCAAACAAAATATTGAAGATAAGATCATTCGATTTCCTTTTGTCAAGTCTAAAGACCAACTAGTAGATATACTTACAAAAGTTGTATCCAGTAAAAACTTCTATAGCTCACTTGGCAAGTTGGGCATCCAAGATTTGTACGCGCCAAACTGAGGGGGAGTATTGGCGTGAGCTGTCAAACTAGAAGAATATCCCTTAATTCAAGGGACAATTCTTATCATGTCCATAGTTAGTCATCCCTTAATCCAAGGGAGAATTCTTACCTGAGGGGTAGTTTGTGTACAACAAGGAAAGATAGAATAGGGTTGTATATATATATATATATATACTCATTCAGTGTAAAGAATGAATGCAAGGAAAAAAGGGAAGAACAATATCTTTCGTATACACAAGCTGTCATTTGATTCATAAGAATAGGAGTACATCTAGAGTTGGAATTGGAATGCCCAAATCGAAATTCTATTCCCATTCCTGATGGAATACCATTCTCCCATTTGAGGAAATGGTCATTTCTTCCCCCTCCCTTGGGGCTAATACTCCATTCCAGCTTATTTTAATTCCCATTCCAATTCTTGTTTGGACCAAATAAGCTATAGGAATAGACCATTCTGATTTTGACTCTGATTCCAATTATAAACCAAACAGACCCTTTAATACATTATTTTCCTCTTTCTCCAAGCACTCTCATGTAAGGGTGTCAATAGACCGGTTTTGGATTGGATCACGTCCAGTCCGAAATCAATTTGAACGGATTGAATGGACCAACAAGACATATTGAACTGGACCAATCCGGCCCAAAATATTTATTAGATTGGATTAGACCTGGTCCGTCCATAACAAATTTATATTGGATTGGGTTGGATTAAACCAATATCTGGTCCATTGATATAAGATAAGAGTATATGTTCCAATGGACCAGGTTTGTGTTGAAACCAATCTAAATCAAAATGAATTTGAACAGATTGGACAATCCAGACATTGAATTGGACCAGTCCAAATTTGTCCAAAACATTCATTCGATTGGATTGGACCTAGTCCATTTATAATGGATTCACATTCGAACCTGAGCCTCCCTACACATTATTCAATTCCAAATTCACCCCTAAACCATTAGCCCAGTTTGACTCTCATGTTAATTATTGAAATACATTAAATTTTATTAAAGACTGTATGTCCATACTGCATGCAATCCTATTAAATAACACATTTATGTTTAATGATTCCTACTAAAAATTAAAAGAATAATATCAAAAAATTATTGTTTTATAAACTAATTTAATAACCAAATAAATAACCTATCAAATTCACATTAAAATAAAAAAAAAAGATTTTGATCTCAAGAAATGCATGAAAATAAAATTATTTATAATAGAATAATTATTTTAATACTTAAAATTTATATATCTATATATATATAAATTATTAATTAATATTCTAATTCACCTCACATTAAATAACAATATATTAAATATTTACAAAATATTTGGGAATATAATATTAAATAGAATCTATCAATTCTACCTTTATACAAAAAAATAGCTTTTAATTTTAGAAAAACTATATAAACAAAAATACTAATAATGTAATAATTATATTTGAACTCTTGATTGATGCATATCTATAAAATTGAATGATATCTATGCATCTTAATATATTAATTGTAATATATTTTTTCATACATACCATTAAAATATATATTTATTAGGTATTTATACATTATTTGTGGTTATTTGATTTTAAATTTGGTGTTATTAATATATTTATGAAATTTCTATGTATTTTCCTAGCATATCTAAATCTTTCGTCCATATTCATATATTCTTAAAGCATATCTGTATTTGTATCCGTATCCAAATTGTTCGATATCGATATTTTAATCCGTGATAATACATGCTGAAAATCTTTTTAAAATAAAAAACCTAACTTGTAGAGAAGTGGGGTTTCCACTTTATTTCAAAAGAAGGGACAAAAATACATGATTAATGGCTTATCGGTGTTCAATTATTCTTATTACAGGACAAAATAAATTGAAAATAATAAAATAATTATATTATCAAATTAGATGAACAAAATTTCCCTCCCTAAGCAACGAAGCAACTAATTGCATTTTGCTGCTTTATAGCTTTTAACATTGGCGTGATCAGATTGAATTTGGATATAGATTTGTTGTCTTGTTGAACCGGAATATGACCTGGTGCCATTTCGAATTTCCTATGCTTAGACAAGTGGAGCCAAAGCCAAAGGATAAGGCAATTCGCTTTCTTTTTCTCCTTTTAACATCTACACCCCAACGAACCTATAGACACGTGTACGTCACATTTGTATTTGGGTGGACACGTGGCTAAATCCTCACCCAACTATGCCCACCCATTACATCATCAGATGGCTCCAAACAAAAATAATCATGGTGCTTGGCAATTGAAGACTAGAAAGTGATATTCCAAGCATCTCTCATCCTTCCAGAAAGCTGTTATTATTAATAATAACCCTAATGAGAGGTGCCCTAATTTACACGCATTGATGGAGGGTCCGAGCAACCTGATGTAGGACTCACCGCAGAACATCCGTCCACCACGTGTCCAAAAAGTACCCACATTTTTCAACGTGTGTCAAAGTGGGATACTGGGCCCGGCCCACTACCTACCTCTGTTGGCTGGTCTAATATCTCGTGGCCTGGCCGACACTAAGATTAAAATCTAAAACAAGTTTCTTTATGTTTATTTGTCTAACTAATTAGGTTTATGGATGCCACGTCAGCTTTCCTTGAAAAAGACTAGGGTTCCGAATGAGGTGACCCGTCTAGATTCCTTCCCCACACGACCCTTTGAAAGTCGGTTGATGGATGACGTGGACAATTTGGAATGTATCATCAACTTATGGGGGTTCACATTAGAGAGTGGCTGAACCGAATAATTTATTTGTTTTTATGGATGAAGTCATGAAAGGGCTAGCATCCTCATGAATAATTTATTCACTAAAAACAAAATAAAAAGCAATTCAGTTCAGCCAATTTGGCTGTGACCAAACAACCCTTAGGAAGGGTCAAAATCCTCTGCAGTTGTACTCGTGTAATTGGGTCAATCATGTCCACGTCAGCTTAATACATGTGGGGCCATTATTAGGTTGACACGTCGTGGCCCACTACCGTCCGTATAGGATTCTGAGTGGGTGATGTGGCAAACACATGGAAGATTTGCAGTTGTATAATTCCTGGACGACTATATTAATTGAATTTGGAGGGGTGTGGCTAAAATTTCTCGTTGGCTTTAGTGAGAGAAATTGACGTTCTTGGTTCTTCTGCTAATAAGCTGCGAGCCTGCGAGTATGATTGTATTGGAAGGGATTGCGTCCTACTTTGCTCCACTGCTTTTGTCCGGGTCGGTATTGTACTAATTAGGATCTTGAGCTCTTCACATGTCGAATGATCAGACTCAGAGAGATGTAAGCAATGGAAGAGAGAATCATGGCGATGGAGATCAGGTCATCAGGGATATACATGCTCTAACGCCACCGCCGGCCCCAGCAGGGAATCGAGCTCGGCAGAGGGAGTCCTGGGAGACGAGCAGCCACAGGCTATCCACCTTGTCCATGAGCAGCGACGGTGCTTCCAGCGAGAACTTCACGAGCATGAGTCGCGAGTTCAATGCTTTGGTCCTTGCTGGCTCTGCAATCGGGAACGCCGATGGCTATGAAAACGAGGGTGGCAACGTCGGGAACAACCTGGCCAGGATTGGGGAGGACGATCGGTTGCCGGAGGTGACGAACCCATTGGCCATTGTCCTAGATAACAATCCGCTCGACCCCGTCCCCTCTCCTAGACGTCCGTCTGCTGGAAGTGGCATGGCCGAGGAGGTGTCGTTGCAGAGGGTGAAGCGGGAGGAGATAGAATCCAAGATATCGGCGTGGCAGACGGCCAAGATTGCTAAGATCAATAACAGGTTCAAGAGGGAGGATGCGATCGTCAATGGGTGGGAGGATGAACAGGTCCAGAAGGCAACATCTTGGATGAAGAAGGTTGAGGTGAGTAATTAAGGAACAATTTAATTAATTGCACCCACACCCCATATGATAATTTCATTCAATTCCAAGTTGTAAATAGTTAAACTTATTTATCATTGATCTTCTTCTGTAAACTATGGTGATCTAATTACTTGAGTAATAATCCATGGAGTCATGACTCATGATACATAAACTTTGTTTTGTTTGTAGAGAAAGCTAGAGGATAAAAGAGCTAAAGCATTGGAGAAAATGCAAAACGAGGTGGCAAAGGCACATCGAAGAGCAGAGGAGAGGAGAGCATCAGCTGAGGCAAAGAAAGGAACAAAGGTAGCTAGAGTTCTTGAGTTGGCCAACTTGATGAGGGCTGTTGGGAGAGCTCCCACAAAGAGATCCTTCTTCAAGCCCTAGTGAATACAACCCAACCAGATAGAATTTCTTGAAAAGGTTAAATGAGTACAGTACTTACAACTGCTCCCCCCGTACTAGCACCCTCCATCTTTTCTGCATTGAAGGGTGCCCTACTTGAAAGGGCATCAAGGAACTGTTCCCTGATAGAAAGACCAAAGAACTGTGTTTAATTTTAAGTGTTTTGAAGTGATTTTCCAAGTGTGTGGTTAGTGTTTGGTAGAAATTTAAGTGGGTTGTTGGCTATATGGTTGAACAAATTTTCCTCTATCATCTGCTATGTACAGTTCCATAGTAAGTATGCATCTGTTTGGGATGCAAGTTTAATTAAGTGCATCTATTGCTAGTAGATTGGTTTGTAGGGGCAACGATAGTTAATTGAGCCCTTATATCACCAATCTTTAAGGAATTTTCATTTGGAAAGGAATGAATAAAAATTTGAACATTGAGCATTCTAAACTTTCTTTAGAATGGGTGTGTGAGAGAGAGAGAGAGTTCACCCTTTTATGGATATACACTAGTAGAGACCCCATGTGATGCATAAGATGTTGTATTTCAACATTTTTACATGTTGAATAGTGGATTTATTTTTTCTTTTTCAGTTATTTATTTTTGAATTTTCGTTTTTATATAGCTTGTATATTATGAGAAGCACATAAAGCAAATGATGATGACTCTATTGATACCTTATCTAGTTAGTTGTAGTAGAGACTTATTGAGTTGGGCCAATGGGTTACCTCCCATTGTGTAGCCCTATAAAGCCAAAAAATGTTCTTAATTAGCATGGGATTAATAACCAAGCTGAAAAAAAAAACAATTTTAAAATTGAATTGATGAAAATAATAAAAAACTCACATTAAGTTATTTCTTACATTTTACTATTGAATTAGAACAATCCATTAAATAATTCTACATTAAATTAAATTAATAAAAACAATGGAAAAAAGCCTAAGCCTAAAGAAAGGAGCAAACTAGGGAAAAAACTAATAACCCAAGGAAAGGAGCAATGATTTGTTTAGATTGGTTCACCCTATATACTGGTACGCAAATTTAGGTCCAAACTAATGTTCATGTTGAAGTTGACCCTTAATCTAACTCAACCCATCTAATTTACACCCTACTTTATTAGAGAGAGCTAAAAGGGATTAAGAGATATTTAAGAGGAAAATAAAGATTTAATGGGGAGGGAAGATGTTACAAACATTGACTATTAAGGAGAGAGAGAGAGAGAGAAAGAGATTTATTAGAGTAAATATTTATTTTACGAGAGATAATAAAGACCCATTAGGTTTATAATGTTTTAATATAAAAATAAACTAGTGAATGACCCCATACTAAGTATGGGGAAGTTAATGCTATACATACATCCATACATATATATTGTAAATCAGTTTTTTGAATAAATTAAGTTTTCAATTTTGAAACTATTTGATAATATCGGTTTTATGATTTCATATTCTTCATTAGAGAATTAATAATTTTATAAACAATAATAAACTTCTAATAAATGAAGAAGTCTATTGAAACTTGTATGAACAATAATAAAATCACAGTAGTTAAGAAAGAAAAAGAATTGACATACAATGGGAGCAAAAATAAACATACTTTGGAGACTCTTCTTTCTACCACCAAATATAATTGTGCTCTCATGAAAGTATCTTCTATTAAACTCTTTAACAATAGTAATGACCTTCAAATCCATTCGCAACCTTGAGGTAATATTCAATAATGACCTTCTTTTAAACCCTTTAACCATGACCTTCTAATCCTTCTAATCCATTCTCGGTAATTAGTTATCACTGTTAATTATCAATAATTAATTAGTAGAAATTAATTACAACGTGTAATTTTAGCAAATAATTTTTAGTAATTCAATTTTCCTATTAACAATTTTTTAATAATAATCAGTATTATTAATATATTAATAATTATAATAATAATAATATTATTATTATTAAGTAATAATATACTCTTATAATGTGTGTATTGATTTTAAAATTATTGATATATTAATAATATTTTAATAATTATAAAATCAGTAGTAATAATAATATTACAATCATAATAATAATAGTAGTAATAATAATGATTTTATTATTATTATTATTATTATTATTATTATTATTAGTAGTAGTAGTAGTAGTAGTAGTAAGTAATAATACTATTATTAAGCAATAATATATTCTTATTATGTATGTACTGATTTTGAAATCAGTAATATTAAAATTATTGATATCCGTAATTTCAGCAAATAATTTTAAGCAATTCACTTTTCATATTTACATTTTTTTAATAATAATTAGTATTATTTATATATTAATAATTAGAATATCAGTAATGATAATAATAATATTACAATCATAATAATAAAAGTAATAATAATGATACTATTATTATTATTATTATTATTATTATTATTACTACTATTAAGTAATAATATATTCTTATTATGTATGTACTTAATTTGTGTATAGTAAGTAATTAACTTGTTACAATTAAATTTTTAGTTAATTAATGAATAATTGCTTTTATAATTAATTTAATTTAACAATATTGAATAATTGAAAGTTTTATAGTTTAACTTTCACTAAATCATGTAATTATTGTATAATAATAATATTATTAATTATAATTATTCAAATTCATTTTATTTTCTGATAGATTTTTGTTTAATTGAAGATATTTACAATATTTTATCTAGCGTTTGACCCCGTTACGGGGCAGTCACATGTATGTGTCATTTTGGTTTTTACATTTTTTGTTTATTACAGTAATATTATTTTATTTGAGTTTCACTAATTATTTAATAATTATATTTATATTTGAATTAATAAATTGAATTATTTAATAATAGTACTATTAATAAGCAATAATAATATTATCATCAAGTAATTAATTTGTTATAATTAATGTTTTTAGTTAATTAATGAAATAATAATTGTATCTATAATTAAGTTATTTTGTGAATATTGAATAATTGAAAGTTTTATAATTTGACTTTGACTAAATCAAATAAATATTGGATAATAATAATATTATTAATTATAATTACTGATAATAATTAGTAGTAATTAATTATTAGTAATATATTAATACTAATTAATAATAATAGTATATTAATAATACATATTATTATATTATTATACTTAATAATATTTTAATATTTATTAATTGAAAACAATAATATTAATAATTAATATTACTGATATAATTATCATTTAATAATTATTCATTAATAAGAATATTAATTAATATGGTATTAATTAATTATTATTAACATCGGTATTAATTATCAACATTTAATTAAATCGGGTTTGGTTTAAAAACAAACTTACTTAATTAATGTTAATTATTATTAACATCATTAGTAATTATGAGTAATTAAATATAAGTACTTGTTATTAATTATCAGCATTTAATTAAACCAGGTTTGGTTTAAAAACAAATCGAATTAATTAACATTTTTATTAAGTATCAGTAATTAAATATATGTACATAATTAAACTGGATTTGGTTTAAAGCCGACCCGAAACAATATCTGTCACCTTTACCCAACGTGAATACGCGCATGTTGTGATCACAGCCAAAACATGACCATTGGCAGCTTCAAAAGCAACAATGTATGAGCCTCTCGGTCACCGGCGGCCAAAGGTAAATGATTGCCGGTGGTCGGTGAACTCATCAGATATTAATGAAGAGCCAGTGGTCGCCTGTATTAAAAAAAATGCATCCCCTGTTTGGCTGAAAGTGGACCACCGACGGTTTCATAAACACCACCATATGAGCCTCCCAGTCACCGGCGGCCTAATGTAAATGATCGCTGGCGGCAGGTGATCTCATTAGATATTAATGAAGAGCGGGTGGTCGCCTGTTTTTTTAAAGAAACACCCCCTGGCTGAAACTCGACCATTGGCGGCTTCATCTACATGGAAGGTATGACGATCCTGGCCACCGGCAGCCACACATAAATGATCGCCAGTGGTCGGCGAAGAGTGCAGCAGATCCCTAATAAATTTTTATAATACCATTAATGCCCTTCGAAGAAAAGAGTATAAGGTTTTGCCCATCGACACAATCTTCTCTGCAACCAGCGGTGGTTTCTCTCCTTTAGCGAACATTGAGGTAAGATTTCATTCATGGCGGAGTGTTCTCCTTCCATTCACTGCAATTTATACTCTTTTCCTTCATCTCCTCACTGTGATTTCTCGTCTCCTTCATCTTCTCACTGAACCAACGGCGGGAGTCGTTCCAGAAACGGCGATCTATTACCAGCGGTCGAAATCGCAACAGGTTGGTGTTTCAGATCGACTACTATTTGCGTTTTTTGACTCCCAGATGTTTTGTTTGAGAATCAGTATATGTTTTCCCCTGTTTCATAGTTAAAATCGATTTCTCGTCTCCTTCATCTTCTCACTGAACCAGCGGCGGTAGTCGTTCCATCAGCGGCGATCTATTACCAGCGGTCGAAATCACAGTAGGTGTTTCAGATCGACTGCTATTTTCGTTTTTTGACTCTCAGATGTTTTGTTTGAGAATCAGTAAATAGTCAAAATCTGATTTCCATCCCTAGAAAATAGTCAAAGGGACTAATAGCATGTCTTACTCTGATTTCCATCCATTCAATCAAGCACGCGATTGAACATGTAAAATAGTTGGGAAATCAATAGAGGACGTATTAGACATCGAAGAATGTTCCTAAAACGCCTCGAGTTTGGTTGGGCACTCGCGTGGTTCATCTTCGCAGAGTTCAAATTACCCCTTGTAAGGTTTACTTCTATGGTCCAGAACCCATTCTTTCCAATCGTGTTTTGCGCCATTATCCTTAAGAGATTGATAGCTTTATCCGTGCTTCATTCGTTGATGAAGAATTCGATAAAATCTCTCCAACGAACTTGTATTTGAGTTTCTTGCCTTCTCATCAAGTCAACTGCAAGAAAATTCTGTGTGGATGTTTGCTTCAATGAATGAGCTTAGTGCAGATAGCATCAGAGAATGGATGGACGATTTTCGTAACATAAGACATGTGGCAAAATTTGCAGCAAGGCTGGGTCAGTCTTTCGGTTCATCCATTGAAACATTGACTGTGAATAGCTATGAAATTGAAGTTATTCCTGATGTGGAGATTGAAGGAGAGGATGGAACCAAATACGTTTTCTCTGACGGAATTGGCAAGATTTCTGTTGAGTTTGCACGCATAGCGGCAATTGACTGTAATCTCAAGGATTACTCCTTCTGCCTTCCAAATTCAGTATGCAGGTTATAAGGGTGTTGTAGCCTTGGACCCAACATCTACAGCGAAGCTATCGCTGAGGCCAAGCACGGCTAACTAATGCTGGGTTTCATCAAGGCAACCCAGCATGGCCAAGGTTCCACTTCATAGGTTCAATGGCAGGTATTTTAGAAAAGTAATTGGAATTATTGGTTTAGGGTAAATCTCTTGAATTATCCCTACCCCTTTCCGAAATTGATCTTACTGTTTGACTATTGTATAACGATACTCCTATTTGAGAAAATTACCAATGCTGTTAAAATATTATTGAAAGGACTGAAGTATCCATTTTTCTCTTACACCAAATTCGAAACTCCTCAGTCGTCGCTACACAGGCACGTCGGCGGCATTGGCAAGGAGAACCCGAACTCGGTTTCCAATCAGAGTCAAAGTCGAAGAACATGGTTTCCTTGAAAATGCTAAATGATATCCACCGAATCCATGGATGCAGCCTGCAGCTGTGAGGGGATCTGATGTGGCCATTGTAGATGGTTTTGAGCAGACCGCTCTCCTAGAGCTTCAGGCGCACTACCAGAACCAGAATACAACCAACAGCGCTCTGGCGTCGGTGCTAAGAATACAACACCAATTTGAGTATACAACACCTCTGTCGTCACTCCAGCCTCATCTTCGTCCCCTTTCGACGGACATGGTAACTCCGTCGACGGGAGAGGAGTTACCATCACGGAGCAACGCAAGATCCTCTCTCGAAATTGACTGTTCTCATGTTTTGTTTCTTGTTTTAACAAAATTACGCTTTACAGTTTCATAGCTTGGAGACATTACTGTTGCAAGCCCTGAATTAGTACTCCACGAATTTGGGCACCAACTTTGACACAAGAGCCTAATCTATAACAATAAATCAGGGGGAGCAAATCAATCATTAGTCTTGCAGAATCATACCAATATCATTCATGTAGGAAGAACAAGCAAGGAGGTTTAAACGTGCATACCTGTATCCATCGCAGTAGTAGAAACCTTTGCAGAATGAGTGATGAATGGTAGGTCGACTGTGGTTTTTCTTAGTTAAATCTTCATTTTTCCTTAGGTTTTCTCAGTTCTTGACTCTAATGGGGTAGAGCAAGAGGGCGGCTAGATGATTTAACATATTGGGAACCATAACTTAGGAATCTTTATATTTTGACCTAATAGGATCCCATTAAGCTTATATGGGCCAAAATGTGGAATCCACTCATCAAGCCCCATACCCTTTTATTGAAGTTTACGGGCTTTGCCTAAATGAATCACTTGATTTAGCCCACTTACAAGATAGCCCATCAATGCAATTGTTTCATTGAATATATAAGCCCACTTAACAGAGATTAAAATCTAGCAATCTCCCACTTGGGCTATATATGAGAACTGAAACAATTATATTGAAAGAATTCCTTATGTGTACACTTCTTATGCTAACTTCTTTAGACTTCTCCTTAGTTTCAATCTGGTACATCTCCTATACTAATATGAGACCATGACAGCATTCGCCCCATATATGCGTGACTAAACCTTTCATGCTCACCGTATCAATGCATTCAATGACATAGATCAAGTATGGATGAGTAGCATGGAAATTACATGCAATGTGATATCAAAATATGCCTATTTATAACTGGTTCAACTTTATTCTTTAGAGAGATCAATCAAAGTCACAAGCATATTCAGAGATGTAGATAATGGAAAGAGTCATAAACTTTATTATGTGTAAATGTAGACATGCAAATATGCATTAATCCAAAGTGCATCCAAGAGCAAAAGAAAAGAAAACTCCCACTAAATCAAGGTATCATAAAACATGCCTACACCCATATGAGTAGTGTGCTCATGAAAGACCTTAGGTGGCAATCCCTTGGTCAACGGATCCACTATCATGAAGTTTGTCCCTATATACTATATGCAAATCTGGCCACTCTGAGCTCTTTCCTTAACAGATAGAAACTTGATATCAATATGTTTCGACTTCAGAGAACTTCTGTTGTTGTTGGAATACAGAACTACAGATTTATTGTCACACAATAACTTTAATGGCCTTTCAATGCCATTAACCACTCGCAGCCCCGTGACAAAGTTACGCAGTCATATCCCATGATTGGATGCCTCAGACCTCCTATAGTCCTACTATAAATGCTATATCGGGACGGGTACAAACTTGAACATACATCAGACTTCCTATAGCCGAGGCATAGGGAACCTTTTGCATCTCCTTTATTTCAAGGTCTGTTTTGGGGCACTGATTGAAACTAAACTTGTCTCCTTTAGCCACAGGCGTATCACCCGACGAACAACTTTTCATGCCGATTCTACTTAGCACCTTTTCGATGTAGCCCTTTTGTGACAATCCAAGAACGCCTCAAGAGCGATGTCATAGTATTTGTATGCCTAGCACAAAAGAGGCGTCCCCAAGATCTTTCATCTCAAAATTCTTAGTGATAAATTTTTTGGTTTCGTGCAGCAACCCTATATCGTTACTCGCCAGCAGTATGTCATCGACATATAGTACCAGGAAGATAAACCTGCTCCCACTGAACTTGTGGTATACACATTCATCAACCACATTTACCTCAAAACCATATGAGGTAATCACTTGATGAAATTTGTGATACCATCGACGAGAAGCCTGTTTGAGACCATAGATGGATTTCTTTAATTTGCAGACCATAGACTTTGAATCTTTGGATTCAAAGTTTTCTGGTTGAACCATATAAATCGTTTCATCAATGTCTCCAGTGAGAAACATTGTCTTTACATCCATCTGATGTAGCTCTAAATCAAAATAAGCTACAAGTGCCATTATTGTCCTAAAGGAGTGAGTGAAACCTTTGGCGACTAGACGAGCCTTATATCTTTCGACATTGCCTTTTGAATCCCTTTTGGTTTTAAATATCTATTTGCAACCAATGGGTTTCGAGCCTTCAAGCAACTCGACAATATACTAAACGTCATTGTCTTTCATGGATTTCATCTCTTCTTGCATGGCATTGATCCAATGTTGAGAATTAGAACTTTGAAGGGCTTTGCGAAGGGTAATTAGATCATCTTCCGCTAAGCCTACCAAATCTTCTTGTTCTAGGAGGAGCAAGATATAATCATCTGGAATCGCACTTCTCCTTTGTCTATTGGATCCCCTCAGTGACACTTCTTGAGGTTGTTGAGTTTGCTCTATGGAAGGAACTTCATTGTTGTCTTGAATCGGAATCGCTTTATGAACAGTGTCAGGAATTGTTGTCTGATCACTGGCGATAATAATATCAGGAAGATAAATGAATTTCTCTTCTTGCAAGACAACTATTTCGTCAAAAGAGACGTTCCTTAATTCTTCCCCTCCAAACTCAACATCTTCAAAAAATCTCGCATTTCCCGTCTCAAAGGAGTGGGTAGTGGGATCATAGAACTTGAACCCTCGAGAACGTTCCGTGTATCCAACAAAGTAACAGCTAACTGTCCTACAGTCCAATTTCCTTTCGTTGGGCCTATAAGGCCTCGCTTCAACTGGACATCCCCAAATGTGCAGGTGCCTTATGCTAGGTCTTTTCCCAGTCCACAACTCATACGGGGTTTTAGTTACTGCTTTGTTGGGTACTCTGTTAAGGATATACACTGCAGTTTTTAATGCTTCTCCCCAAAGTGATTCAGGTAAAGAAGAATGACTAATCATGCTCCTCACCATGTTCTTAAGTGTCCTGTTTCGTCTTTCAGCAACACCATTCATGTTGGGTGTACCCGACATGGTGTACTGTGGGACGATACCACATTCATTTAGAAAGTTAACAAAGGGTCTTGGACGTTGCTCTCCTGATCCATCATATCTGCCATAGTATTCCCCACCACGGTCAGACTTGACGGCTTTAATTTTCTTACCAAGTTGAAGTTCAACTTCAGCTTTATAAGACTTGAAAACGTCCAGGGATTGAGACTTCTCACTTATTAAGTATAGGTACCCATACAACGAATAGTCGTCTATGAACGTGATGAAGTATTATTAGCCATTCCATGCAGGCGTAGGGAATGGCCCATAGATGTTCGTATGTATCAATTCTAAGACTTTCGTACATCTATTGGCACCTATTTTGTTTGTGTTTGTCAATTTTCCCTTAATACACTCAATACAAATTTGGAAGTCCGTTAAATCAAGGGAATCAAGAATTTCGTCCGATACAAGCCTCTAAATTCTCTGTTTAGAGATGTGGCCTAAGCGCTTATGCCATAAGGAAGCAGAATTCTCGGTTAATTTACGCTTTGCACCTTTAGTACTTGCATGCAGGACTGCATTGTGGGAAGCAATAGTTTCTAACATATAAAGATGATCAATTAAAATATCGATACCAATAATATTTGAATTTAAAGAAATACTAACTTTATTATTTCCAAAACCACAAAAGTAACCAGATTTGTCTAAATAGGAAATAGAAATTAAGTTCCGTTTAAATGACGGAGCTACAAATGTCTCAACTAAATTCAAATAACAACCAGTTTTTTAAAATCAATCTAAAATGTCCTACAGCTTCCACAGGAACTTTATTGCCATCGCCTACATAGATGAATCTTTCAGCATCAATTGACAGTCGGCTCCAGCTGCAACCCTACATAGACACACTTATGCGAGTAGTAGCGCCAGAATCTATCCACAAGTGTCTATAGGTACATAAGCTAAATTAGTCTCAGAACAAACTAAAGTGAGAGACATACCCTTCTTTATGTGCCATGCGGCGCATTTGGGACACTCTTTCTTCATGTGTCCTCCTTTCTTGTAGAAAAAACAGGTAAATCTATCACCTTGTTTCTTCGCCTTTTTCTGCGTGGGTATTCCATTTGCAGTATCCTTAGTCCTCTTCTTTTTATTATTCTGAGAGGTTGATGCTAAGTGAGCACTTTCTGTCTTTTCTCTTTGGATTCTTTCTTCTTCTTGCACACATTGAGAAATAATCTCATTAAGAGTCCATTTCTCCTTTTGAGTATTATAATGAGAACTAAATGCACGAGCAAATCATCATTTATCTCTAACTTTAGTGCCTTTAGTTTACTGGCAAGATTTGACATTTCCAGTATGTACTTTCTTGTATTTCCTTTTTCCTTGTACCTCATAGAAATTAGAGTAGCTAAAAGGTTGCTAGTCTCTGCTTTCTCATTCTTGGCAAAATATTGTTGTATCGCCACAATGGATTCCTTAGCATTATTGCTCTTAGAAATAGAGCCCCGAAACGCTTTTGGTATGAAACGTTTCATAATCATCAGACTCATGCGATTAGAACGATCCCATTTCTCAACTTTGCCTCATTGGAATTGTCCTCAGCCGGGATGGGTCGCTCCGTCCTTAACGCAAGGTCTAAATCCATGCAGCCGAGAACGATTTCCACATTCTCTTTCTAGATCTTGAAGTTTGTACCATTCAGCATGGGAATGGCACTAATTTGAGCAGAAACATTATTTGCAGTTGCTGAAACTGAATAGAGAACAAAAACAATATATAATCAATAATAATATAAATTACAAAGGCAAGATACCCAGCACAACTTGACATTTAATGTTTGCACAGAAACATCAATTGTAAATGGTACTCTCAACGCAACAATCAGACATTGATAATAAATCCTGTCAAACAATAGCATTTCTTTGGACCGACTACTATTCACATGGATAATAGCTTTACAATATCAATATTCATCATCGCATGTGTGTTCACTGCCCGACCGAACATCAACCTTCCTTTGGGCCAATCAATGTCCGCATGGACAATGAGCACACAAAATCTTCATATTTCAAATCATTGCATGATGCTACTTTGGTAACATGCTGCTTCAATCAATTTAATTTGAAAAGAAAAAAGTATTCATCCAAAACTGTATTCATCGCATGCATGACAAAGTTAAAAAGGGTTCAAAGTTACTTCCATGCAAGAACTGACACATGCAAATTGCTTACGTGCATGCAAATCATGATTCCATTTTTTTTGAGTCGGTTCTGTAGATGCATCGAATCATTGATGGGTTCCAGAGGCGCATCGCAACACTGATGCGTCATTGTTGTTTTTTTTTTTGTTTTTTGGGTTCCAAACACGCAACATCGATTCCAGAGACGCAACATCGATGCGTCTTCTGTTTTTTTTTTTTTGCTTCCAGAGACGCATTGCAATAGCATTGAATCATCATCACGATGCGTCTTTGTTCTTTTTTTTTATTGACTGAAAAACCGAATAATCAATGCGTCTCTCCCTTCGATTGAAATCAAAACCGCATTGAATCATCAATGCGTCTTCCTTTTATTTTTTTTTTGGTCAACTGAAATCGAAATCGCATTGAATCATAATGACAAGGTCAAAACCGAAACTGAAACCGAATGACCAAAACTGCATTGAATCAATGCATCTTTTTTTTTGTCGAAGCCGCATTGAATCATCAATGCATCTTTTTTTTTTTTGTCGACACAGCCTTGCTTCATGGCTGTTCAACAAGCACACACAACCGAATGACTATATCCAATCGAGGCAACCACAAAGAAATCAATAAAAAGAAAAACGATAATCCTAATAACCGAACATGATATAAGGCTCTGATACCACTTGTAACAATAAATCAAGGGGAGCAAATCAATCAGTAGTCTTGCAAAATCATACCAATATCATTCATGTACGAAGAGCAAGAAGACATGTTGCACCCCAAAGAATATCATGCTACAGTTATCAAGGAGGTTTAAACGTGCATACCTGTACCCATTGCAGTAGTAGAAACCTTTGCAAAATGAGTGATGAATCAATGGTAGGTCGACTGTGGTTTTCCTCAATTAAATCTTCCTTTTTCCTTAGGTTTTCTCAGTTCTTGACTCTAATGGGGTAGAGCAAGAGGGCGGCTAGATGATTTAACATATTGGGAACCATAACCTAGGAACCTTTATATTTTGACCTAATAGGATCCCATTAAGCCTATATGGGCCAAAATGTTGTATCCACTAATTAAGCCCCATGCCCTTTTATTGAAGTCAGGCTTTAAATGAATCACTTGATTTAGCCCACTTACAAGATAGTCCATCAATGCAATTGTTTCATTGAATATGTAAGTCCACTTAACAGAGATTAAAACCTAACATAATCCCATCAAGCTATACTACCGAAAGGTGGCCTACTTCCTAGAGGACAACTGGAAGCGGGTGTCGGTGCTGGTGCTCTGGATTTCCATCTGTGCCGGCCTCTTCACATGGGAGTTCATCCGCCATCGAGAGAGGAGTTACCATCGCCGAGAACGAAGGGGAAGAAGGAGAGAGAGAAGGTGGAGGGGACTCCACCTCAGCTCTGGCCTTTGTAACAGTAATGGAGAAGGCAAGGAGACTGAAATTTTGGCGAGATATTGAGAGTAGAGAGTTGAGAGACAAAGAGCAATCGACGAAATTCACATTCAATAACGTATAAGGATTGATGAGAGAGCTAGCTCAGCTCAGCTCAACTCTGGCCTCTGTAACAGTAATTATGGGTTGGAATGTTAGCTATGGCGTTGAATTCGTGCCAAGCACCGAAGATGGATTCACTGTAACCGTTCAGAAATTGAAGAAGATCGATTCACCGCGTTGAATCCACTGTCTGCCGCCTCCTCATCACTGCCGTTGCTACAGTAGTAGCGGCGGACTTCTCTAGCAGCAGCTCCCTCCCTCTCCCCATCCTCTTCGTTCTCTCTCCCTCTCGCCCCTGTTTCGTCACCACCACTGCTACAGACCTCTCCAGCAGCGTCTCTCTCCCGGTCCCCTTCGTTCTCTCTTTCCCCGTTCCTTCATTCTCTCTCTCTCTCCCTCTCGCCCCTATTTCAACACTGTTGCTGACAAGTGAAGATGCCCAATACATGAAGTGATGAACTGTGACTTTCTCTTTCTCACTACAGTGGCTGTGGACAAAAGAACTCACATTAGCTTAAGCTTGCGGATTTCTTGAGATGGAAACTGTGGGTTCTGTTGTGTTGGGTTCAGATGCCGGAGCGATGTCAGAGAATGCCGATTGATTGCTGTAGCGGAACGGTTGCACTACCAACAACCGTCGAGGATTGGTTCGTTGTAGCAGCTGCCGGGGAGATGGATGGTGAAGAAGGAGAGGGATGAAGGGCAAAATTGAGTTTTTAAAAGAAAGTATACATCCGTATTGTCACGTGTGGATGGTGAAGAAGGGAGAGGCATGAAGGGCAAAATTGAGTTTTTAAAAGAAAATATACATCTGATGGTGCAAAACAATAGTTAAATAATAAGGGTACAGTTGTCAATTTCATGAACAATAATAAGAATAGTTTAAGAGATTTACCCTTGCAAGAAACATAAACCCAATAAAATAGTAAAAGGAGGTTGAGAAATTAGGTCTGAAAAAAACCCCAAAAAAGTAGACATGCATTGAGCAATAATTAGTTGAAGGATGACTGACTAAGTTCCATCATCTTTCCTTTCTCATCAATAATTAGTTGGAGATTTTCATGGGATTACACATAGTTTTCATCTTGATATCTCTCCATCCTATTTTGCAATTATCATTTCAGACTTTATGACCAAAAATCAAATGAATGTAAAATATGATTTTATTGAGCAAGAGTTACAAATCCATGAATGAGTCTCAATCTTAGTGTTAATATAGATTTTTAACATGAGTTCTACATTCTCGTTGATTCATAAGAGGATCAATGTCATTCCAAGGAAAAGTGAAGGATTTCAGAAACTTTATCCTATTGGTGGAGGAGAGGGCATTTCCAAGTAATAGATAAGGGGAATGCTTTGGGGAGTTTGTTTGAGTGATTCTTGGCTTAACATGAACCTCATAAATTGCTCTTAATTTATGATGGTATAGTAAACTAAAAGTATATTTAACATATGTATAAAAAACTCTTCTTTTGACTGTAAAATTTGATATTTAGATGGCCCATCACAGTCTAATGTGGTAGCATGGATAGCAGTTAGGGAATATAAAGGAACGTGAACAAAGATGGTCCTTCCGTTCCTTTGGTAAAGTCCATTCTGATTTTTATTATACTATTAAACATGTACATGCATTTTCACGTGATAGTATCTCTAAGATGAAACTATTAATAATTCATGGATAATTTCTAAACGGTTACAAGTGGACAGTTTTTGAACAGTTATAAGTGGGTAATTTCTAAAGTGAGAGTAAAGAACACTCTTTATGCCCATTGTATTCTTAGATAAGGGGATAGAAAACGTCCAATAAAAATTCCAATAAAAAGAGGCATTTGCTCTTTTATAAATAATATAGATATAGATTTTAGCAAGCAGAAGCATTGCTCACATTAGAATTCATTTGTAACTTAATGTGGAGATAACATGTTTCGCTACTTATGGTGTTGAATGTTCAAGTTTGTTGTGCCATGTACCAAGAGTGGTACACCCACTAAATGTAGAAAAGAGGGCAAGGTTGTTGGGATTGTTTTTATTAATTATTTGGGGAAAAGCATGTAGTTTTAGGCATTATATTTGCAAGATAAGAAGCAACAAATAAAAACAAAACAATCATCATGGGGAAGAAGTTGATCCATCTGTTTCTATTGCCACTTGAAGAATAACAACAATAGACTTCGGGAATAAACCCCCTCTATTAGAATGAAACCAAGTATGGACTACAAAAGTGTTTTTCTCCTATCGGATGCCAATGATGTATTGTTGAAGTTAAAAGGAACTGATAAAAACATCACATGGGAAGTTCAAGCCTTATACAATCACATCTTCGACCTTTTATCCTTTTTTGTCGATGTAAAGGTATTATATATATGTAAATAGGTTGGTGGTGGTTAAGCCGATCCATAAACTTGCAAAACAGGCTAGGCTTAAAAACACTTTTATTAACAGGACCAATCCCCCTGAGCTTGTTTTTTGAATCATTGTAAAAAGGACTCCTAATGCACCGGTGGTGTTTGTGAAATTTTGAATACAAATCTAAGTCATGTAATTTGTATGTTCTCCATTGTAATGTTATGAATATCTTTCAACAACCAAGATGTCTTCGATAGAGAGAGAGAAAAATGAAATAATTATGACAAGATTTTGGAGAGTGATTTGAGGTGACTTGTGAAATTTTGTTTAACCATATATATATATATATATGAAACTTCCTCTAAAATTGAAACTGATATCCTTTTCTGAAAGCATAAATCGAGATCCTTTTTGAAAAGTGTAATTGGCCTAAGGGGTAATGACCAAAGCCCCTTTTAATATAATAATATTGCAAATATTATCATGCTGACAATTTGACATCAGAGTTATTATGTTATGGATGTGGGTGATGAGCTCCCCAACCCCCTGGAGGCTTGTATAGCCCATTGAGTCCATTAGGTAAAAAAAAAAAAAAAACAATATTGTTCAGTTGAAATTTATGAACTTCACTAGGAGGAAGTTAATTGTCAAAGGGTCGGGTCTATCCGCGTAAGGTGTGATTCTTGCTTGTCTTTCAAACCCACATTATTCAGCCGCTTCAGCAGTACTAATAGTATGGGCTAAATTTTGGGCTCGGGCCCAGGCCCGGACTTCGGGCTTTTTATGAGGGCCCGGCTCGGCCCAAGTTGTAACTCGGGCTCAGGCCTTAAAAAAATCTGTTAATATAGAGTGAAAATCCAACCCGAGCCCAACCCGGCCCGACCCATGAACAAGTCTATTCAAACCTGGATATACAATACGTAATATTAGCAAAAGTTATTCTATGATGGTGTCCTATTTCAATTTATAAGTTTCATGTTATATGAACACTTACATGTGCTTTAAAATTATAACAAAATTAATTATCAACTTATGCAAATCTACAATAACGATCTCTAGCTTCAATAAAGTAGGACCATCCTTCTTTAGTATGGTAATCGTTTGCCAAGTTAAAATGATGACTCCAATGACATCTTAAAAATAAAAGCAAATGTGAATATATACATATATAGATTAGTTGGATAGAAATATATAAATTCTTTTACCTATGATGCAATCTTCATTGTTTAATAAATCTTTTAAACCACTTAGCTCTTTGAAATAGTATTTATGTAAAGGTATTTCAATTCAATCATCATCAACTTTCTGGATAATGGTATCATTAATAAAGATAATAAGTATATGCATCCCTCTTGTAACATGTTAAAGCTTTCAATATGTTTTTATATAACACAACTTGTATTTGCAATCCCTAAGATCAAATTCATGATTATAAATATTTCACCAGCATATATAGAAGGGTTAAAGTTGTGGAAAGTGATAAAAAAGAATCAAATAAATAAACACATTTAATAGTTTGTTAATACATACCTTCTCATTAATAACCACAAAATTGAGTATTTATAGACATCTAAATTCGATTAATCTTAAATGTCACAAATTGGTTTGTTAATACATTCACCCTACTCATAGACATAAGATCATATGATAGAAAATGTCACAAATCCGTAACCACAATCTTAGGGAAAGGAGATAGAAAAAATTGTAGGCCTTAACCAGATTTACCTACTCTGATACAATAGAAACCTACAACATCTAGTATAGAAGAAATGAAATAGAAAGAGAAGATAAAAAGAAAAGAGAAATAAAAGAGGAGAGAGAAATTGTGTAGAGAGCAAAAAATACACTCTACATACACCTGGAATTTATTTATAATAAGAGTCAAATTATCTACTGAGCATGCAGTTTTGGAGTGTTTTTATAGAGTCCAACAAGTTGTGGTGGAGGAAGATTACAGTTGAGACGTATGGTTTAATTATTTTTTAAATTCCATAATTAACTTATGAATCCATTAAAACTTCAACCCAAAAGTTTAAATTATTTCAAAGTACTATTCATAATAATTATTTGGACTAAGCTATTCATTTATATACATCTGTCTATCATAGGCGTGTAAATGTATGGAATTCGAACCGAATAAGATAATATCTGAATTCGAATCTGATTAAATATTCGAATATTCAATTCGATTCGAATTCGATCAATTAATTATTTTAGGTAATTAATAAATATATAATTTATTTATATAAAGAAAATAAATATACAAATTATTTATATAATTTAATTATTTTACATATAAACTATATAAAACATTTAAATATTTTATATGTTATATATAAGAATTAAATAATTGGTCAATTTTGGATATTTATCGAATTGAATAAGGTCATATCCAAATTCGAATCCGATTAGCTATTTGATATGAATAGAATATCCGAATTCGACCGTTTAGTTATTTGAATTATCCGAATTCAATTCGATTATGTCAAATCTTGAATTCAAAATAAGATTTTTGAATACCGTTGTTAGATAGTGTATGCCCTGAGCTCCAATCAAATTGATGTACTGATGCATTTATTATAAATGATTAAAAGTACATAATTTTTCCATGTTATGATTGGGGTGTTTCTGTGTAATTACCCCCTAAAATAGACACTTATGAGACTCGTGTTAGTTTAGAATGTTATCAGTCATTGGATAGACTCGGGGAGTTTGTCCTGCCAATGCTGACACTAATGTGCTACCAAGAAGGTTGGTGCAACCTGTCTCAGCTTCTAAAGTTGGACCCAAAGCTCATGTAGTGTGTGTTTATTTGAAACACTAAACCCGAACCAATTTCTAGTTATGTCATGGACCTTGGAGACTGATGAGCAAAACTGAAAAATTACACCTAGCCTCTAGACTTAATTATGGTACTACACTAGGTATCGGATTAGACTGTCTTTGATATGACAATCAGTGAGATCCTTTGGGGGTCAAAACTTGTGTATGTTGGGGCAGTCTGAGAATTCACTCGAGTGGGTGATCATAGTGATAGGATCAGCCCCTTTGCCGGACAAAGTGAATGATCGGGACTGCACTCTCTCTGATGGAAACCAAAACTGACAGCAATCGATTTCAACCATATTTGAGATTTGTTATATATATATATATATATACATATATTATGTTTTAAGAAAAATATTTGCAAAATGTTTTAATTCCTAGGACCCATCTGAGCAGAGAGTGCAGTCCTAGTTGCCGGTTATCTCACCTCCGATAGAGCTGAAGTTGCTTGAAACAAGGAAGGAACTGGAGACTTCCCGGGAGGAACCCGGTTGGAACACTCCAAAGCTCAAGTTAGTGCTTTTGAGAAGGCAAGAGGAAACAATGGATTTCAAGACTAGAAAGCACAAAATATCACATACCTTCTTCCCTCTGAGATGGGGGCCTTTATAGTCACCTTGTATACTTACTCCCGAACCCCTATCAGTTCGGGTATCATTATTCTCTGCCAGATCGGGTCACTTCCTCTACCAGATCGGGGGTCATTTCGGGTGTCATAACCTCCATTGCCAGTTCAGGTGTCATAACCCCCACTATTCCTTGTCAGGGTCGTCCCTGCCACGTCTGAAATGGCGATGGCAGGTGGCTGTTGGATGGCGGCTATCATGTGTCGGACCCCTAATCAGTCAGGTGGGCCGCCTTCGTGTATGGTTCTCCTGGGCGTCAGGTACGATTGTTCAGTTAGAACGCTTGGAGCCAAAGTGGCGTGAGGTGAAATCTTTAGCTCGAATAGAAGTGTGGCCCAAACTGCCTCTGGGTGGGCAGTTCGGGTCTTTGCCTTTTGTGCTTTTTGCAAGGCTCAGGACCTCGAAGGGAGAGCTTGGGTTCCTCCTTGGGGAGCTCGGGTTGTAGGTTCCCCCTTTGGGGGAGCTCGGGACTTTTCCTCTCGGAGCTCGGGTTATGGGCATGCTGTCGTGCCGAGCTAGCGCTTTCTGCCAGGTCACTCTTAGTTACTTCCACGTGTCGTACGGCCAAAGGGTCGGGTCAAATCTTCCTCCATCACTAATATATATATAAAAAATATATATATATATATATATATATATATATATATATATATATATATATATATATATATATATAATACCAAAATAGACTGATACCAAGACAGTTAATAGAATAAAATGTACTGAAATCTGAATCAGGTCCATGCATTTTGAGTCCAGATCAGCTCCTCACAAAGCGCTCTTCACACTGACCTCCTAGCAAGTCCTAGTTGCATATTGGGATGTGGCTATGAGGTCTGTGTGAGAAACACTTTGTGGGAAGCATATTCTAATTCCAACATTTTAGGCAACATTTGGTTATTTGGAAATGCACAAGAAAATTTCTTGTGTTCCAACCTCCATGAGCAAAGAATAGTTAATTTTTAATTCTTCCAACATCCAAAAATCAGTTGTAGGAATGCTAACAAATACATAAAACTTCAAAAAAAAAAAAAACTAGATTTGACATGTAGATTCTTGGATCACTTAAGACCCTCTCTTTTTGACATGTAATAATAAAATTTAAGCTTTCTACTACTGTTGAAGTGATTCAAATTTTCATGATAGTGTTGGTTCCTACAAGAAGTTGTTAGTTACTGATTGAGAAGCTATGGAAGTTCAACATAGCTTGTCTTGCTAAGTGGCTTTGGACGTGGGAGCCAATAGAGTCAAGAATGCCTTATGGATGTGCATGTGTGGAAAGGAATTCAAAAAACTATAAGGTGCCAACCGACTGCTTATTAAGGTCTTTTGTTGGTTGTAGTAGAGACTTGAATAAAATTCTGCCTATACCTAGGTTGGGGGATGGGCTACCCCCGTTGTGTAACCCTTCAAAAAGATACCAAAAAGAAAAAAAAGAAAGGAATTCAAAAAGCTCTTGTGGAGTTCACAAAAGCAATCAAGTATATGGTGGGTTATGGCTCAATAATCAAATTTTGTACAGATCCTTGGTGCAGATATCGTCTTCTTAACCAAAGCTACCCTATCCTCTTAAGTAAAGATTGTTGGCCTGCTCAGGTTCATTGATGTCACATAGAAAACCCAAGTAAACATTGTTTTTAGGTTTTCTTATGAAATTAATGTCATAATTGATAAAATTCAAAAGGCTCATTGGATCAATAGTCTCCACATCTCCAATTAATGATGATCGATCACAATAATAAACCCTGATCTTGTTCCAATTATAAAGATCTAGATAGTGACATACAATTTTATGTTATTCAAATATGAGAAGAATTTGGTTCAGACCAAGGAAAAATATCCTCCTTTGTCATGAGCTAAACTGTCACTAAGAACCCAATGTTTAAAACTAAACCATTTAAGAGAACAATATATTGTCTTAATCAACCAGTTTTAATTCCTTGTCCAAATCCTTTATCCATACTCCCATCCAAGAAGGAATTTCAAAATGCAAAATCATAATTGTGCAATAATTACAAATTTCACATTAAAACAAAATTAATGAATTTCTTACCATCCTCACAAAGAACCCATTTGCTTTCATTGTGATCAGTGTGCAAATTAGAAGATACGACCATGTGATTGATCTTGTATAAATCATTCTATGCATATTAGTCAATGTAAAGACAGGGCAAAGTGCTAGAAAAGAAAAGAAAATAAAACCTCTAACCCACTTGCTTTATTATTCAGGATCGTACTGATCTACAACAAGCTTATTTAGTTAAATTCAACAAACTCTGATACCAAAAGTGAAAGCAAAAATGAACTAACAAAGCTAAAATCATTAGTTCAACATGAAACCACATAATTGAGATTTCAGAAGCAGACAATCACAGAGCATATTCAATTCATTCTCCAATGGCTGAATCTCAGACAAGACCCTTCTCACTCTTTCACCTGAAAATAGTTGTGTCAAGTTGCTTTCACTCTTTCATAGCATCTTGTTGCATACTAGAAATATCTCCCTACATACATGTTAGATTCATGGGGAGCTAGATTTCTATGCTTTCAAAGTGTGCAGAGTTTTTGTTTGTAGGTAATCCTATCATGAATCTTACCTTTTGCCACAATGATGATGACCTATAGTATAGGGTTTTGATGTAGAAGCAAATCTCATCGACATCAATTGCCAGAAGTAGTTGTTATTGGAAATTGACCACCTGCAAATGCAAATTCTTAGAGAATGGCTGGCAAGGACCAAAGAAAATCACCAAGAATGACAACAAGCAATCTTCAAAGTTCAAACCTTGATTTCATTTTCATTGTCTTCAATAATTTTTTGAAGCTTCATTGTCTTCGAGAATGACCGACTAAAATCTACCTTCTGTCATTTTAGCTATTTTATCTTTTTAACTATATTATTTTATTATCATATTTGTGAAATCATGGGTTGAACCAGAACTATTTGACCTGAAAGATTTAATGAATTTTGACCTAGAAATGGGAGGCTAAAGATATATTTCTAGGTCAAATTTTAAAATTTAAAACATTGCTGCAATTTAAATGTAACACTAGAGAAAATTGTAATTAATTTGCATGTTTACATAACTAAAATCATTATTGGTTCACTTAATATACCATCTTTGATGCTACGCACTTTAACACACTCTTTGTTATGTTTTAAAACAATGTACGAACCCTAACACAATAAGATGAATTAGAGCAAGATCTACTTTCTAAAACTATTTTGGTTAGATAATAGAAAAGCACATGCCATTAGGGCTACAGATAGCCTGGATCAGATTCCATAAAGGGTTATCCAAAGAAATCTGACCAATCTGAATTCAATAAGAATTTGTTGGGTTTTCAAGGTTATGATTCAAAATCGAATTTGGATATCTTATTGTACATCCAATTTGAATCCGATTAAAATATACATAGATAAATAAATATATAATATTTCATAACTAACGAATCAGATTGGGATAAATTCGACCCATTAATTAAATAGATTTTCCAATTCAATCCAATTTGTTAGGATAAAGGGAGGTATCTGAATCTGGCTCTTATCAGATTGAATTCATATTCTAATCGGATCTTATCCAACTTATTTGCACCCCATAACTTGGTTCACAATGGCGGATCTAGAACCTTTGAACCAACTAGGGCCACCAAACTATAGATCAAACTGTTGATGAAAGTGATGCAAAACCCAAAGGGAGGTTCACAATGGCGGATCTAGAACCTTTGATCAATGGGGGCAGGGTACCGAGCGGTGAGGATGGATATCCAATGAGGGCAAGGAAAATTGCCATATCTAGGTTTAAGGAGACAAAGTGGAGAGATGAGATAGAATTGTGGAGGGATGTGAAATGGAAAAAATGGCCCCATAACTTGGTTGATATGGAATAGAGGCATATGTGTCATTCTTTTATAGTTTTTTTCTTTATTTTTTACCTATTCGCCTGTAAGAAAATAACCTCGCATAATTAAGAAGCCAAACTTTATTTGACCCCCTATTAATTTATTTGAGTGAGTGCAATTGTAAAAAATTTTAAATTTCTTCATAATTTTCATAATTATATAAGAACATTTTCAAATATCGGTGGGGGCAATTGCCCACACTGACTTCTATATAGATCCACCATTGGAGGTTCATCTTCCTCTAACAAGATAACACTAACAAGAGACTCTCGTAGAGAAAGAACCTAACCACCAAAGCTTGAACAACAGCTATGTTTGGTGAAAAATCAGGAGAGCTCAAATTGGCTATTTATCAGCCATTTTTAGTGCTGCGTGCTGCCTTTTCCACAATGCTTCAAAGCACCTGAACCAATTTAGTTGAATCTTCAACTTGGTCATCCCAAACAGACCCTAAACTAAAGATGTACATAATCGGATTGTCTCTATTAAGAAATCTCCAAAGCTGAAACAACAATTATTTGGTGAAAAATCAGGAAAGCCGAAATTGGGTATCAATTAAATTGAACCAATTTAATTGAATCTTCAACTCAGTGCTCTCAAATGGACCTTAAACTAAACTAAAGATGTACATAACCGAATTGTTCTTGGTGTTAATCAAGATTGGTGTAAAATTTTATTCTTGGTCTGTATTTATCGACGTTTGGATGGAGTATAGTTTTACATATAAAATCGATGTAAATTTTATTTACCATAGAGTTTTACATAGATAATCGATGTAAATTTTATTACGATAGAGTTTTACATAGATAATCGATGTAAATATAACATTGACAAAATCAATATAAATATTTACATTGATAATCACACTTTTCAAAATTACAATAATTCACTCGTTTAAATCAATTAGTATTAAACTCCATCAATATAATTTTACATTTTTAAATTGATAAATATTTACACCGAAAACAAACCCAGTGTTAAGTAACGACTCACTTACTGAACTTGGATAGCTGGGCCAGGTTTAGTGCTGACCCAGTGCTGACCCATGCCCAAAACTGAAAGAGTGAGGAGAAAGATCCCAAGCTCGCAAGCCCAGCTCTGGACATATCAGCCACCTATGTTGACGTTGCGTATGATGATTGGCCCAGTATCCTCCAGTTCCTGTGGAGGATTCGGAGTGGTGTTTAGCGGAGGGAAAGAGACGGAAAAAAAGAGAGGAAAAAACCTGAAAAAAAAAGGAAAAAGAAAACGACCCAACAAATATACGAGTACGATTCTGTACGAGGAGGGAAAACGGAGAGAGAGAGAGAGATGACGAAATCCGGGGGTGAGAAAAAGAGGGTCCGACGGTCGTCCTCAGTTGCAAATGGTAGCAGAGATTCCAGCAATGACATCCCACCTAGGGTTTGTTCCTCCTTTCTCTCACTCTATATCTCTCTCCTTAGTTCAGTCGTTCTGTTTTGCGATCTCGGGTTTATGCATTGTTCATAAATTCCCAGATCTTATCCACTGGTGAAGTCGTATCGATGTCTTATGGACATTTTGATTGTAAATGGAAAGAATATTTGTTCATGAACTGCTGGCTTTGGGCCGTACTGGTTTTCGTTGATCATGAAGTTGGTAGACCATGAATTTGGATATCTTGTGATTATTTAGGGCTTTTCTTCTTTCTGTTTGGGTTGAGATTTGCTTTGGAAATTGGTTTTTCTGCTATTTCCTGACGACTACTCGTTAATAAGCTTGAGTTTGAGTCTCTTGACAGTTGACGAGAGTAGTTTCTGCTATTTCCTGACGACTGCTCGTTTGGCTCTCTCTCCCGGAAATAAATAAAAGATGATATCTCATCCCAGTAAAAAATGAAAAGAATTGGTTGTGTTGGAACATGAAAGCTCAATTGATCTTTGTTGCTGATCAAAAAAATGGCAGCTTAGTTTATCTTTGTTGCTGGAAAAAAGGCAGCTTAATTGAAGTTAGGAGTAATGTAAGAGAGAAACTTTAGCTGATAGAAGAAAGTGGATTTTCAAACCAACCATTTCGAAGGGAAATAGAGTGGCTGTATTGTTGTGATTCCATGTTTGTTATAACACGTTTCATGAGTGGTTTTGGTCTACTAATCAGGCCAGGACTATTAGTATCACTCGTACAATCAAGTGATAATTGAATAGTAGAGTTCCAAATTGCAACAGAAATGTTGCATGGATTATTCACTTCAAATGACTAAACTTATTTTCACCTGCCAGTGTGACCTTTTATCTTTTTGGCAACATAATATATTTCTATTAGATTTATACATGCATCTCATACACATCTTCTCCTCAGATGTTGGTATGGGAAGAGCAGCAACAGGTGAGCCACCATTCTCTATGCGCTTGGAAAAGGGAGTAAACATTCTGCAGATCCCTACCCCCGGATATGAGATAGTGAGAATTTTATCCAGGTATATAGTTTGTATGAGGAATCTTATTTTTTGTGAAGAGGCTTAGTGTCATCATCCTTTTTGATGCCAAAGGGTGCCTGTGTCCAACCCATCAAAGAGATGTAGCATGAATTAATGGCAAAGACATTATTCAGATCCAGGTCACATAGCCATGAAGAAGCATAGGTTGGATTGACAATGACCTGTTGAAACTCTTGCAATAACAACACCAGATTTTTAGCTTTCCAATCATTTAAGTTTTAGTTTCTTCTTAGACAAATGCCTCAAATTACCTACCCAATTATCTTCTTGTAACATTGCTTTATGGATGCTCTCTTGTCATCTGTAAGGTCAAAGATGTTTGAAAGGCAGTTTGAGGGTTGGTATCTTGCCCATGTTAGGAAGACAATTATTAATGCATTTTCTCATTTATCCAAAATTGTTTTCTAACCGGATCACAAGGTATAAACTGGGAGTTGGTTTGTAGAAGTAAGGAATGTGGTGGGTTAGGGCTAGGGAACACACAAGAAAGGAACACAACTCTTTTGGGGAAATGGTTATGGAGATTGCCAATGGATAGAGATGAGTTGTGGGCAAGGGTAATATTTTGCATTCATGGTCTTGCTGCAACTGCAGATGGTTGGGATTCTGGAATTTTGGCTAGGGCTACAAGGGCTTTGCCTTGGAAATCAATCTATGATGTTCTTCATCTTTTCTTACCACACATCAGGTGTAGCCCAGGTTCTGGAATTTGTGTTTAATTTTGGGAGCACGTTTGGGTGGGCAGTGAACCACTAACAACTTAAATTCCCTTTTCTTTATTCCCTTTCCAACCATAGGAGGAACCTATTTCTTTCTTTTTCGCTCCGCCTAATCCAATTGGTGAGTGCAATTGGGACTTGGGTTTCAAAAGAGGGCTTCAAGATTGTGAATGGAACATTGTCATTAACCTCCTATAGAATTTGGAAGGGGTGTGCTTGGAAGTTGGTAAGAGGGATAGGAGAATCTGGACCCCATCGCCCTTAGGTTCCTTTTCTTGTAGCTCCTTTTTCTCAGCCCTTACTCAACTGAGTGAAAGCAAAGTATCCTCCTTCCCATCTAAGGAGATTTGGTGTAAACCTATTCCTCTCAGGGTGGGTAGTTTGTGCTAGGAAATGTATTTGGAAAGAAGTAATACTTGTAAGCTACTGCAAAGAAAAAGACCTAATTGGTGCTCCTTATGCAAAGTTAATGGTGAGAATAGCTATCACTTATTAATTTCCTGCCCTTTTTCTTCTTCAATTTGGGAATGGTTATTTTCTTTGTTTGGGTGTGGGTGGAACCCTCCCCCTAATGGGTGGGTGGTTTGTGCTAGGAAACGTATTTGGAAAGAAGTAATACTTGTAAGCTACTGCAAAGAAAAAAACCTAATTGGTGCTCCTTATGCAAAGTTAATGGTGAGAATAGCTATCACTTATTAATTTCCTGCCCTTTTTCTTCTTCAATTTGGGAATGGTTATTTTCTTTGTTTGGGTGTGGGTGGAACCCTCCCCCTAATGTACAAAGCCTATTTTCTTCCACTTTCGTAAGCTGGTCAAAGAAGAGGGGAAGAATACTTTGGAGATGCACAAGGGCAGCGGTGTGTTGGACAATCTGGGAGGAGAGGAACCAAAGACTCTTCCATGAAAAAAGCAAGAAGTAGAGAAGCTTTCATTTGAAGCTATCACCATCAAGGTATTTTTTAAGGTGTTCTTGGCATTGAGGTAATGAGAAAATGGAAAGAGGTGGCTGATTCTTCTCCAACCAAGGAGGTGGTTAAGTTTATGTGGTCTCCACCCAAGGTTCAAAGTATTGACACAGGTCGGTAGGGCGTATAGGCCTGTCGGTGCTTTTTTTTATGTTTTATTTTTTATTTTTAAAACTAGTTCAGGGGGGTTGGTTTAAGTCCAGACTACCCTCTGAACCATGGTCTGACCCGACACAACCCTTGTAGGGGTGTATCGGGAAGCTCTCGGCACGATACGTATCGATCGATACGGGTCGATACGTATCGATACTTTGAACCTCGTCCCCACCCTGGCACCCTCTTGCAGTTTCATTAAACTCAATTTTGATGGAAATGAAGGCAATCTAGGTCCATTTGGCATTGAAGGAGTTTTTAGGAATGAAGAAGGAAATATGATTGCTCTCTTCTCAAGCCCAATTGGTGAAGGGGATTCTTTAAGAGCTGAAATTATGGCTATTATGGAAGGGATCTAGAAGGAGAAAGAGCTGAATATCAAGAACATAGTTGTCAAGGCGATGCCTAGGCAACAGGGCACCCTTGGAGGCTCGCCTTGCCTAATCACCAAGCAGTTTTCTACAGTGTGTTATAAAAAACTTCTATATTCTTAATTTTTTGAGCTTATAATTATAAAATATACAGTTTAAGCTAAAATATTAATTTTGTGTGTTTATATACTAATTTTTTTCTTTGACATCTTCTTTTTCTTCTTCCACCTTTTATTTTCTTCTTTTCCTATAATAGAAATAGGGGTTTAGCCCCTATATTTTTTGAACTTCTTTTCTTCTCATGAATATGTTGGAATATGTTGATTTTTTGTACTTTAACATGAAGTGTATACTTCTTATGAAAATTATGGATAATTATTAAGGAAATATGGTTATGGAACCTAGGGAACTACCCTAGGATACGTGTTTTTTTACTTAAAAAATCCATCGCCTAGGTGACGGCTAGGCGACTAGGCGACAGGGTGCCCCTTGTTGCCTAGCCACGCCTTAGTGCCCTAAAAACTCTGATCAAGAAGTTGGTAATAGATGGTGATTCGAAGCTTATAATTAGCTAGCTTCAAGAAAAGGAGGAAGATGGATGGTGGTGTTACATTTATGAGAAGAGGAAAGTTGTTAAATTGCTGCAAGGGGTAGAGGTGTCTTATAACTAGGTCAAAAGAGATGCAAATGCTGTTGCTGATGCACTTGCTAAACAAGGGGTGGGAAGGAATGACTTATTTTGGGCTGTTTTGTAATATTTGTATTGGGGAGGGCTAAGAGTGTTTATCCCTCCCCTTCTTATTGTACTAAATTTCTTCTTTTAATGAAATTGATTTTGTTATTGATAAAAAAATTGTTTTCTAACCAATGTTCTGAAAGAAAATTGTGATCGTATTGTAAATTGTAGAGAAAGTTGAATTGAATCGAATTATAAAATGTAAGATTTATTTTTATTTTTTACAAACTTGTCAAAAAAATAAATATAGATATAATAAAAAGGCTAAATATGTATAGGAAAGTGATGTTTCCCTAATTTTAATACATATCTACCATACAAGTAACTAAAGCAATAGAGTTCCACTTAAACAATAAATTCCTAAGATGATATAATCAACAGTTTGATTTGAAAGTCAAATAATCTACATAGAATGGTTCTTTAACCCACATATGATGGAAAATAAACTCAATCAATGGTCTTAACCAGTGTTTTAAAAGGCGTGGGAGGTGTATGCCTGGAGGCACCTCCAGGTGAGGTGCTCCCAAAACGCCCTGAGGTGTATGCTAGAGGCGCTGACACCTCTGAGGCGTACGCCTCTTGCGCTTTTTTCATGAGGCGTGAAGAGGCGTACGCCTCATGCGCCTCATGCACATCTGATATAAAAAGACAGGAAAAAAAAAAGAAAAAAGGAAAGGAAAGGAAAAGAAAGGAAAGGGAAAGAAAATGAAAAAGAAGAAAAAAAGAGGAAAGGAAAGGGAAGGGAGGAAAAGATAAAGGGAAAACGAGATCCCCCCTTTGAACTAATGTTATGTATTTTTATTCTTCTTAATATAAAAGGTTTTTATTAATAATAAAGAAAAAAATGAGATCCCCCCCTTCCTCTTCATCCTCCTCCTAACCCCCCTCCTCTTAAGGCGGCTTATGCCTCCTTGTGTTTAGGAGGCTTATGCCTCTTGCGTTCTGAACCACGCCTCATGCCTCTAGGTAGTGGAACGCCTTGCATTACGCCTCCGCGTTTTAGAACATTGGTCTTAACGTTAATAAATTATTTTCTAGTCTAATAAGAAAAGAAAAAAATATTTTCTTACTGATAAAAAAAATTATTTTCCGTACAGGCTTTAAAACAAATCTTGACAAAACCAAATAACAAAATGACAAAATAACTAATTCTTAGTTGAATTTATTTGAACTAGTGTTTTAAAAGTGCAAGGTGCAAAAAGGCGTAGGGGTCAATTTGCGCCTGAGGTGCAAGGCGCAAGGCAAGGTGCATGCCTTTTTGAAGCAAGGCGCAAAATTATAAAAAAATGCTAAAAAATAAAAAAAAATGTCAGAAAATAAAAAAAAAAAACTAAACATAATATTAATAAAAAAGTACAAACTTAAATTTTAAAATAATGTTTTAAAAACCTATTATCTAAAATTAAAATACATAAACATAAGATGTAATTATGTAAAGCATATACAAATGAGAATTTAAAAATAAAATCGAACATATAAGACATTTTCAAGCATTTAAAACCTCTAATCTCTTTTTTTCACTCAATTGCATTACTTCACGTAGCTAATGTAATGTAAAACATATTACATTCCTGATTCTACAAGCCACCTTTGTGCCACGACCCTCGAGGCAAGCCTAAACAAGTCCACATTAGGTCTTAAATTCTTAGTTTTCACACAAAAAATAATGATTTTGTAGTTTTATTTGCTTTTTAATAAGACATTTTATTAGCATGAATGAATGAACGACATTTCAAATTGGGGGTACTCGTTTGCTCGCTCACCGAAGCTCCGAGAACCCCCAATTTGGTAATGTTGTTCATTCATTCATCCTAATAAAATGTCTTCTTAAAAAGCAAGTAAAACTATAAAATCATTATTTTTTGTGTGGAAACTAAGAATTTAAGACCTAATGTGGACTTGTTTAGGCTTATCTCGAGGGGCGTGGCACGGGGGTTCGGGGGCAGAGCCCCCAGCCCAGCCATATGTTCTAAAAAGGCAAAAAGCGGCAAATTTTCAAAAGGCGCACGCTTGGGCTGAGGCGCAAGGCGCACCAGGCGTGCGCCGTGCGCCTTTTGAAAGGACTGCGCCTTGCCTGTGCGCCTAGGCACGCCTTTTAAATCACTGATTTGAACCCCAATGAATCATAAGAATTGTAAGATTTATTAATCAAACAAAAAATGTAACATTTTCGCAGAAAAGGATTCATTGATAAGATTCAAATCTAAACTCTTGGGATTCATGGTTAAAATTGTGAATCATATTGTAAATTGTAAAATTTTGACAACATTGTTTTTAATGACATCCCCTATTTTAATTATAAAAAAAATGACATCCCCCTATTTTTTGATGCTACGTGTAGGGAAACCCCCTTAAAATGTTAGCAAGGTTTACTTGGAATGGTTAGAAATTATTGGAATGAAAAAAGAAACAGAGGATTATATTTGTGGGGTGGAGGTAAAATGGCCTAATGGTTAATAAGTTAGCTCTTGTGCTTTTGTTTTTGTTCTGGTTCCAACCTGAGGCCCATCCAACATAGTCATTCTGAGTTGTTGATGACTCTTCTGGCAAAAAACTGTTTTCTTCTTGTCAACTTTGTCAAATCCTTACTCCCAAATGGGGTTAGAATACTTTTATGTAGATAAAAGATAGGAAGTTATGTTCTTCCTTGGCATTCCTTTTTTTTCCCTGGAACTTTTGATGTATAATTCACACCAAACTGTTAAGTTTCTTTGTCTTTGGTTTCCCTGCGAATGATATGGTTAGTGATTAGAAGAAGATTTCTTAAAGGTATCTCCTCCATGGTTTATGTATATGCGGGAGAACTTGTAAATTTGTGCTTTATTTGAACATTTTTATTTGATTGGTCTTTTTTATTGTGAACTCGTTAGTAATTTTTCTGCAAACATAGGCTGCAGGGTAGCCTTGTTAATTTGCCGCAAGCTTAAAAAACAGAGGGCTAGGGTTTTTAAAATGCTTACCTTGTGAGCCAGTTCTTCTGTGATCTTATGGTTTTAGTTTCAAATCATTAGTTGCTTCTTATTGATTTGGTAAGGTAATCAACTGTTGAAGATTAGCTATCATTCAGGGAAAACCTGTTCATTTAGTCAGTTCATAACAGTCTTTTCAAAACAAGGGACAGAGCTTCTATGATAGCTTTTCCATTCATTCAAAGCAGGATATGGCAAAACCAACAAACGAGAATACTGGGTGTGTTATTAAGTTCTTTTCTCTTCTGATGGATACAAATTTGCTCTGATGACTTAACTCTGCATGATTTTTGGCCTATGATATTCGTGTTGCTTCTGTTAATATTGTTTTCTTATTATGATACCCTTGTTGCAGAAGAAAGCTGCCAAGAAGGATGTGTTCCAGTTGTTTGCTGATAAGGTGAGGGACCATAAAGACTTAGAATCTAGATGGGCTGTTTTACAGGAGACCCGGGTGGAGTATTTTAGAGGAAAGGATTTTGTTAGCTTTATGAGAAATCATCCAGAGCTCAAGGAAGTACTAGAATCTGATAAGAATTTTGAAGCAGAAGATATTGCTAATGTTCTTTTAAGGAAGAATCTTTTAGTCCGATGTGATCGTGTGGTGAAAACTGTTCGACCTGGGAAGAAGAAGTTATCTACCTGGCCAGCACATCTAGAGATCTTTTCTGTAAGTATTCCTCTCTTTGGTCTTTGTTTCCTTTTATTGTTTTAAAGGAAAGTTTGATCATTATGGTGGGTGGTTCTTTTATTTCAATTGTTCTTCCACCACAGAGCATCTGGACATTGAAGGTTTTGATCTGTTTGGCTCGTGGTGTATCCCTGATATATGGATGTGGTATTGATACAACTGTTAAATTTGAATGCCAAGGCTGTCCTATCACTAATAGCTTGAGGGACATGATTTTGTGTTTCTTGGTGCATCATGTGAATTAGAAAGAAACCACATGACCTGATCCTCTTCACCAAGTTGTGGTTGTAAAAGATTGTCACAACTTGATGGAGCTTTTTATCCATGTACTAAATGGATTATGGCAATGTTAGATTATTTTCTTTCCCTGTTGGTATTTTTGATGCTAGGATGTGTATATAAGACATAATAGAAATAAGTTAAAGTACTGTGTATTTTTCAAATGTAGTCTAAATGTCAATTTTGATGAAGGGCCATGTTTCAACAAACTGTTTGGCTTGTTTAAGATATCTTTTCTAAAACATTTTAACTTTTCATGGTGTTTTATGTAAATATACAGTTTTTGGATGGGTAACTTACAATTTTATTAATAATATAAAAGAGGTAATATGTGTATATGAATCTCAGCCTTTTTCTGAACCGGAGATTGTTTCTTTTCTCTTCGTTTACAAAAACTGCTAGTTTCGAATGGGAGAGAATTGGGAACGGTGGATACCAGGTGTTTCAAATCGGTTGTTGCCATCATAATTAAACCTGTTTCTCTGTCTGTGCTGTATTAAGTTCCCAAATTCTTCAGCAGTTCAACATGTGCTATCACCCTCCCTTATGTGCATTAAATTCTGCTTGTTATTTGTTTTCTTGTGGTGGTGTATTGTGCAGGATCAAGTTTTTTCTGAAAATGATGCTTTTTTTGCATGGACTTTTGCAAAAAGAAGACCACTGTGGCAGACAATTCTCTCATTCCTTTGGCCAGTGTTGACACTGGCAATTTGCTTGTTCCCTGTATTTCCTCATCAGTGCAAGCTGATAGTACTCTACACCTGTGCTGGGGTCCTCCTTCTCATACTCACCCTGCTTTTGTGTAAGCTCTAGAATTCTTTTAGAACATGTCCTAACTCCATTAGTAACTTTATTTCTTTTATATCTTGTTCTTCAGAAACCTTTGTTAAATATGTCTGAGATAGGTGTCAACTATGATGTTGGTATCAATGATATCCAGATAACTATACATATTTAGCACACTGGTGTTGGATATGATACATACCTGACATTGACACCAGATACTGCATGGCCACTACTAGAGTATACTCCATAGTACCAACACTTCAAAATATGTAAAACATATATATGCTAGGAGTTCAATTAAAATTGGCAAGATACAAGTATTAAGAAATGCAATATGGCTTCAAAAACTAGATATAGAAGCATAATATTAGCATATTAAATGGGATGTCCATATATTTGTATCTGTATCTGTGTCTAGGATCTTAGGTATTTGAGAGTTGTATCCCATTTCCTGTATTGTTTTCTGTGTCAATATCTCTGCATGGGCATCATAGATTGGTATTAATGTTTAGATGTGTATTACTAAGAGGAAATGCATATATATTTGTGGTTTATTTTATTTGCTTTTGCTTATATATAAAACAGTTGTAAGGCCAACTATGTTGTATGGAGCAGAATGTTGAGATGGATTAGTCTAGAAAAACATGTCCAAAAAATGAGTGTGGCAGAAATTAATATGTTGAGATGGATTAGTGGAAAAAGTAGAAAGGGATAGTGTTAGAAACGAATTCACTCAAAAGAACCTAGGAGTAGCTCCAATAGTTGATAAAATGAAAGATAATAGACTAAGATGGTTTGGTCACATGCATAGAAGACCACCATCAGCACACATAAGAAGCAATATCTTGCAAGGGACTTGAGGGGCTACAGGTGGACCAAAACGGACATGGGTTGTTAAAAACGATTATGAGGTTGGACTTTTTTTTTTATGAGAAAAGGCAATGTATTGTATTAAAGATAAAAACACCATTCTACCCAGCAAGAAACTGTGAATACACTATATTCACCTGTACAAAAGGTATTGCTCAACCATTACAAAAATAACAAAGCGGAATTTAAACAAGAGATGTATGGAATATCTGTAAAAACTTCTCTTCACTGCAACCCAAGAGTGAATTCTACCCTATAGAAGCTCCAGCACAGATTTTGGAAAGCAAAAGTGTAGCCCAAAAATGTATATAAGTTTGGACTACAGCCTTCTAGCAAAACAGCAATGCAAAAATAAGTGGTCAACAGATTCCACCCCCTCATTACAGAAGATGCAGCTAGTGCTATGAATTAGAACCCCCCTTTTCAGTAAGTTATCTTTAGTCAAACATTTCTTAAGAGAGACTGTCCACATCAGAAAAGCAACCTTCTTTGGAGCAGCTGTGCACCAAACACTATTCCAAGGAAAACTTCTCTCCCCCCTCTCCACCGGCTTACTATAAAGAGGCTTAACCGAAAAACTGCCATCCTTGCACCATCTCCATTCTCTTTTATCTTCCTTAACCTACTTGGTATAAAACTATAAATTTTATGCAACAGATCAGCCAATTGCTCTACTTCCCAATCATTTAAGTTCCTCCTGAAAGTAGGAGACCAAACTGCTGTCCCATTTTGAAATGCCAACCACTCTGCCACCAAGCCCCTCGAGGCAAACCCAAACAAGTCTATATTAGTGTCTTAAATTCTTATAAAAAAGAAAGATTTTATAACTTAGTGTTTTTTAAAAATATCTTTTATTAGGATGAATGAGCAACATTAGCAAATATGGGGTGAAGTGCAAGGTGCACCAGGCGTGTGCCTTTTGAAAATACTCTTCCTGGGACTTATGCAAGGCACATACTCTAAATGCACCTCGCCTGTGTGCCTAGGTGCATGCCTTTTAAATCACTGGTTCCTCCACTCTATCGATCTCTGCAATAGTTGATAGACATTTCCTCTTGAGGATCTCATTCTTCCCATAAGTCTCTTTCTTCCACAATTTCAGCTTTTCTTTCAGGAAAGAAAGCTTTTAAGCAAAACTATGGCTGGCAGAACTGGACACTTCACAACTTTACCCACCAATCATGCAACAAATCCACAAAACCTTCTACTTCAAACCAGCTATGCTCAAACCCAAAAGGTGCCTTCTTGGGCGAGATGCCTCCACTGTCTAGCAAAACAGGAACACGATCAGAAGCATGTCTCAGCAATGCTTCTTGACTTAAATTAGGAAACTTTTCCTCCCAATCTGGAGTAACCACAAACCTGTCCAACTTAACCAAGACAGGGGTTTCTGGATTATTAGTCCAAGTAAATTTCGTTCCCATCAAAGAAAGATCCAACAGGCTCCTCCTGTTCATAAATTGGTTGAAGCTCCCTATCCCCCTTCCTCTACTTGTACCCCTTTTTTCTCAAAAGAAAATATCACTGCATTGACATCTCCCCCAAAACACCAATTTCCTCCATGAACGGACTGCATCCAACTCATCCCAAAACATAGCCCCCTGTCATCATCCTCATTACAACCATAAACTGTTGTCAGCACCCAATTGAAATCATCTTCCACTAACTCAAGATGCAGAGAAACTGAAAAATGACCTAGAAACTTATCTTCTAACCTAACTACAGTAGAGTCCCAAATGACCAGAATTCCACCCAGTGATTTAAAAGGCACGCCTAGGCGCACAGGCGAGGCGCATTTTAGGGTAGGCACCTCGCCCAGGTCCTAGGTGCAGCCCATTCATAAGGCGCATGCCTGGTGCGCCTAGGCGTGCGCCTAGTGCACCTTTTGAAAACTTGCCGCTTTTTCCTTTTTTTTTTAGTTTGGCAGCTGGGCCGGGGGCTCACCTATTTGGTAATGTTGTCCATTCATTCATCCTGATAAAATATCTTCTTAAAAGCAATTAAAACTATAAAATTATTAATTTGTGTGTGAAAACTAAGAATTTAAGACCCTAACATGGACTTGTTCTCGAGGGGCATGGCACAAAGGCGGCTCGTAGAATTAGGAATGTAATATGTCACATTAGCTACTTGATGCAATTGAGAAAAAAAAAAAGAGATTGTGGGTTTTATATGCTTGGCTGCCATTTATTTAAAAAATTGTTGATAACAACCCTTCTACCAGAATTTAGACCCCTAACATTCCAAGTAATTATCTTGAGCCTCTCCATGACACAAGAAAATCTTCAAAACTGTTTACACCCTTTTCTCCCTTGAGCACTGCTTCCAGTCCTGTCATTAAGCCCCCAAGCTAAATGAAATAGCTCCCTGTCTGTTCTTTGACCTTTCTTCCCCTTTTCCTCAATTGCCTTCTTTTTGATTTCCACAAGGAGCAACTTCATTTCCTTCTCCATTACATTAATTGACACCCCAAGGAATTCCCCCATAGAAAGAAGCTTTAGAGAACCCAAGGAAGTCCCCCATAGTTGAATATGGCAAAACAGGATTCATGTAGTTGATCCCATATAGTTGGGATAAGGCTTGGATGATGATGATGATGATTTTAACCAACTGATGGTGGCTTAGTTGATGGAATCTCTGGATGTTTGTAGCGGAGACTTAGGATCCAATCCTGCTGCCACCAGGGTTGGGGATGGGCTACCTCTGTTGTGTAGCCCCAAGAACATGAGTACAAAAAAATGCTGACAATATAATAATGTGACAATAATTAAAACTTTAGGAACAAGGAGGGAGGAGTTATTGCCCTTTACTCAGGGCCAATAGATGCGGGAGACTTTTTGAGGACAGAAATCTTGACTGTGATGGAAGGGATCTGAAAAGCCAAGGAGCTGAATACAAGAATGTTGGTCATAGAAGGGGACACAAGATATAGAGATCAAGTTGCAGTGGGTTAAAAGGAGTGCAAATGCCTTTGCTGATGTTTTGCCAATGCAATGGGTGGGAAGGGATCAACTCTTTTCACATTCTAGTTTTTTATATAAGCCACTGGGTGGGATGAGTCATGGTTTAAAGAATTGATAATGCTGTGGTAATATGTGGCCATATATCATTTTCAAGACTGGATTTCTAAACAGCATAGAAACATGAATGTTCCCTTAAGTCTATAAAAGCATATATTATTTTGTATGTTATACAGGTTAGCAGTAGAAAAGTGCCTTTGTGATGCATAAGAATTAATGGTGTATATTGGCACTCTTTGGACTGTCTGTGGTGCATGTCAGTGAAGAGGCCAAAAAGGCTTTCATGTGGTTCTTGATGCAGGATCTTTGTGATTTAGTACTATTCTTGCAACTAAACTCAGGTTGTAGTTGTGTAGATCAAAAACAAAAAGATTAAAATAAGAAGAAAGAAGAGAAAGAGAAGGATGTACAAGAGATAATCCTAGGCAATCGCACCTAAGGATGAGCCAACAAGGGCAAATAAACCCTAAAATTAGCAATGACATCAAATTCTGCATAGAATCTTCATAAAAAACTCCCCAAAAGGATCTTACAAGCTTAATAAAAAAGAAACTTCCCAAGTAAGAAACTTGCCCCACAAGCTAAACTTACAAATGAAGCTTAATTAGACTAAACCTGCCCCAAACAACTATAGGCAAAGAGCAAACAATGGGAAAATTATGCCATCAGTTTGGGTGTGCTTCCATGTGGATTACTAGTGTGCTTGACTTATTCCCTTCGGTAGAATTGCTGTTGGTGTGCTTCCATGTGGATTATTCTCGAGAAAGAAACATAGATCAGTTTGCATTAAGCATGATTAAGCCACATTTTTAGCTCTCCATTCTCAAGAATTATTTACTTAAAGTGACAACATGAATTCTTGCTGCCCTTCAGTTTCTTATGTTTTTGAGAGTTATGTTTTCTTTTAATGTGCAGTGAGATGTGTTATATTCGGTGCTGTATGGATCATTCTTGGGAAGCGAGTTTGGTTTTTTCCTAATATCCTTGCAGAGGAAGCAACACTGAAAGAATTATTCCGATTTTGGCCCACTAAAGATGAAGAGGAACGGCCTAAATGGACAGCAAGGCTTTTCTATGCTATAGTGGCTGTGCTGGTCATATTACTGCTCAGGCATCATGCACCAGATGAGGCTGCTAGAGCCAGGTCAGTTTTTATCTGATTTTTTGTTTGGCAATGTAACTTGTGCGTGCATGAGTTACATTTACTCATTTAGCCCTCTGCTATGCTTTGAGTCCTATTTTACAAGTATATGGTGGAACTTATCTCTATTTGATAGTTGACATGCTACACTGTAGCCATGAGGGCCCAGCTTATCTTCAGGAATAGCAAGTATGGACCGAAGCTCATTTCCTATTAGGCATTGGTAATTACACTAATGAGTAATTAATTAATTGAAGCCAGTTTTGGATGAACAGAAACACCACTTCCATGTCTATGGTCTCCTTTTGCCTCTTATCATTGACATGCCTTTTCTTTCATTTATTTATCAGTTTGACATGCCTCTTCCTTAGAACTGTTACAGACATTTTGTTAAACCTTCCATCCAGATTTGGTAGCTTGTCTCAGAAAAGCACCATATAAAAATGGCTTATAAAACCAAATGTTATTTTTAAAACATTGTTTATTGCACTTAGTTAACTGGGTACGAGATGAGATGGTAACTTGGCATCCATCCACATATGGAAGTGTGGGATCAAATCCGCATACCTGCCAAAAAAACTGGGTATGAAAGGAAAGAAAAAATGCAACATAACAAGTTTCTATTAGAAGGTGCAGCAGTTCTAAGAAAATCACTTAAAAGTTCCATGGTTAACATGGTTTCCACAAAATATTTTACTTTTTTTGGTAGAATGAGAGGTTTACACGAATATGCTCTTACTAACAATATAATTCAGCTCAAGGATAATGGTCGACCATGACTTTGTAGGATGGTGACCTTTGTTTGTTAGCCAGTCTGCTGCTTGGTTTCCTTGCTCTCTGCGTGTGTGTGACCATGTTTGATATTGAGGTTGTGATTGTGAGCAATGAGTTTGCCTTCAACCTTGACAAATATGCACTTGAAAACATAGTTGAGCTATAATCTCCTGAGATATTGTGGATTTATATAATAAGCTTGAACCACTAAAGTTTCAGCTCGATGGACAACATAATGCCTAGAATTAGTGAGCCTGCTTAGCTAAGAATTTGTTTTACCCTTGCCCCTTGCAGGTATCAGAAGCGGGTTTCCAACATAATCGATGATGTTTTAGAGTGGTCCCCAAGATTGGCTTTGTCAGGAATGATGGAAAAGCAGCAGACTGTGATCAATGTAACAGACACCAACAGCAATTCTACCGAAGGGAGTAAGTCAAGTACAGAAGAGGCAGCTCCGCCTGAGGGCATGGATGAAGAAGACAACTCATTCCCGAGCAGCTCCGAATGGAGTGGAATTAAGGGTGGGGAGGATGATGATCATCAACATCAAGAAAGTATTTGAATGTGAATTGCCAGCTTCTTTCTCTTCCCTTCTTTTTCTCTTCCAAATATATTTCCAGAATGTAGAACTGTTGACTAGAGCCATAAGCATTTGGAGTTATAAAATTATGCTTCCTTTTTTTAATAAAGCAATTAGATCCCAATTTCCATTATTTCTTGGTTTCCAGGGAAATGGGGGTGGAAATTGGATGAGTTGTGGTAGGGGGTCCCCATTTATATAGGTAGTAGCAAGTGGAGGCAGAACTAAAAACAGTAAAGTGGGTCCTTCCCCCCCCCCCCCCCAAAAGTTGAACTGAGATGTGAAGCTCTAATGCTTTTCCAACTCTCAAAAATTAAAAAAAAATGTTATTATTATTTTTTAAATCTATAATAAACACAAACATTCCAGTTCCATTTCTCTTGAAACCCTACCTGTACTCCCTATTTCATTTTCTTGGTTAACTTGGCCTCCCAAAAGAAAATTCCTGGCTCCGCCAATGATCTTAATGACGACTCTATTTTGGGCAGGGGAGTCAATTGGACTGGATTTGGACTATTCTGGACCGATCCAATTTAATGGATCAGATATTGGTTCAATCTAATATAAGTCCATTAAGGATGTACCAGGTCCACTCCAAGCCGATAAATACTTTGGACCATCAAGTCTGAACTGGTCCAATTCAATATGTTTTATTGGTCCTTTCAAATTGATTTTGATTTAGATGGGGTCCAACCCAAAACAGGTCTGTTCGCACCCCGCTACTTATGGGCAGGCAAGGTTAATTACTTGAAGTATTGATACGTGTGATTAACAAAATTGCAAATTGTGTGACATAAATGGGATACTCAGATTAAGTTTGGGTTAATTACTTGAAGTACCCGTAAGGTTTTAAACCCTATTTAAAGTACTCTTGGGAAATTCGATTTTTGTTCAGTCTTTCCGTTAGATTAGCTAGCCTAAAATGACTCTTACCATATTCTTCAAATTTTCAACATTGCCCTCCTTTTCTCTTCTCCCCTCCTATTCTTTTCTTTTCCTTCTCTCTCCTCTTCTTATTTACTCATACTTTCCCCCTCTCCCTCCGACAGTTTGATGCCCATGAATTCAAAAGTGCCTAATATTTTCTATCATGATTCACTACTATGATATTTCTCTAGCTACAATTGCCGAACGGGGCATAATCCGATCCAGACCAAATCTTATTCAATTAAGACCCCTACCCATATTCAACTTTCCAAGTAAATGAATGGGTTTAGATGGATCAGGTGGGTTTGGGTTAGAAATGTCCACACCAATTGGGAATTCATCCCCTATGATAAATGTTATTTATTTATTCATATAAATATAATAGATATATATATATATAATTTATTTATTTATAAATATATTATTTGTATTGTATTTTTATAAATTTGTTATATTAATTATATCTTTTATAAAAACATGTATATATATGATGAAAATAGTTGAAAAGATACTTATATTTGTTTTGTTTTTTTTTATTATTATATTTTATTTTTCTTTTAATAATTTATTAATTTTTCAAGAAATTTAAATCGGATTGGATCAGATCTGAAAATTTGACTTCTCAAATTTGAGCATGAAGCGAAATGGATCGAGCTAATGGACACTGAATAAAGAGACGATGAGATGTTTCTTCAAGCATTTTGAAGAAGGTGCCAATGCTTGTCCGTCAGAGCTTTCCTTTTAACAAGAACAAAATAGCTTTAGTGGCCTGGGTAAGCCCTCCCAGCGTAACTTCCATGCAAAGACTTTAATATAAACCTTTGGAGCAAATGGAGTTTCCATTAGAGGGGCCAATCCTTGCAGGAAGAGCTTTGACATTGCTCAATAGAAACTAGAAAGAAAGCTGCTGCAATAGACAGCGTGTGGTTAGCTTACCACACTTGTCCTCCACTCTTCAATTTGGCATTTTGGCTTGGAAGAATTGAGCGAGACCATCCCTTACTTTCCAAACGAAACTATGTTTAATATCTTCTTTCGGCTTCAAAATATTACGCCACCACAGAGAATGTCCCTGTTTTGGTTTGGTTTGGCTTAAAAAATGGAATTCATTAGTAATGCGGGCTGGCAGAAGATTGGTTTGCATCAGATAGACTATAATAGCTTGCGCCATTGACTGAATTAGAGTACAACTGCCGGCTTGGGAGAGGAGAGAAGATTTCCAAGATGCTAGTCTATCTCTAAGATGTCTTTATATATGTTCAAGCCCATTTATTTATTTCTCCAAATAAAGAGTTATTGTGCCAAGATAAAGACTATCTATGACCATATATCAACGAATGGGGGACCTCTCCCTCTCCCAGCTCCCACTCTATTTATTCAGATGAGAGACCATCCTCCTCCTCTTCCTAATCCAACGCTCCTCCAAGTAAGAATTAACCAAACCTAATAACTTTTACAGGAACAAATCAATTTTGTTATTATGTGCATATAGATATAGACGGAGGACCACGCTGCCTCTAGTGAAACAATTACACAATACCATCCAGTTGGCGGCTACATTGTTCCATAATTCTTGTGCTGGATTTTCCTTCTCTCTCTCTCTCTCTCAGACTATATATGGACATTAATTAACCACCATCCCCTTCACCACTCCAAAATGCTAATAGCACCCTACCCTGCTCAGGGTGTTTGCCTTGGAACTAGGTTAGTGAGATTACATTTTATTTAGAAGAAACCTAAATAGTGGTAACGTAAGGAATAGCATGTTTATTATATGCAAGATTATAATATGGTGATCATTCTGGAGAGAAACGGTGAATAGGAAGGATGATTGTAGTACTCAATCTAGTCCAGTTATGCCCTAGGAGTCCTAGTTGGGACCCATTATATGATAGTTTTGGTAGGCTGTTGTTTAGAACATATTATGTAATCTTAATCTGCTCTTCAAGTGGCCACTCCAAAAATATCTACTTCTCTTTAAATACAGGTTTCTGGCAACAAAGGAAAGCTATGCTCACCCAACATACAAACACATGTTAGTTGAACTAGACAAAACTGAGTATACAAATGTATTTGGCCGTGCAAGATGGCCTGGTGCGCCTCATTGTGCCCTGAAAACACCTTTCTTTAGTAATTTGAGGCCTCTCATTGAGGATGAGAATGAGATCAGCCAGCCGGTTATTGGTCATTCAACAATACATGACATGGTAAGAATCTTTCTCTCTTTTGAACTTGTAACAATTTTTTTCCTGCTTATTACTAATTTACTGCCAATACAATTACAAAGTTGAAAACATTGTGTTTGTAACATAGACATAAGTTGATAACTATCCACTGCTATGTCTTTTACAAATTACAACTAACCACTAATCCACTTGGATCACCAAATAATATGTCATATGGATATGAAAATCCTTGTCACTTTTTATCCAATTGAAGTTTAGTTTTAATGCAATAATCACCTTTTCCTTCCCATTTGGTGCGGCAATGACTTTGTTTTACATACCATGACCTGGAACAGACTACAAACTCCATGTTACTTAGTCTATAGTGTTATATGAATATTAAAATTTTTGCAGAGCATTGTCAACCACAACGGTATAGCCATATAGTTTAGTATCTCATATTAAATCATTTGTCTACAACTTAATGAACTACATTTTGTTTGGACTTTGTCAAACTCTTTTTTTCCATCAAGTAAGAAGGTCCATATTTATAAAATCTGTATTCTTTGCCAAAATTAAGACATCACCCCCCAAAAAAATACATTATTAACATTTAGAAGTATAAATTCAAAATCTATAATATCAATCAACTATGACAATGTGTTATACTTACTGAATGATAAGTTTATGCTTGTAAGAATAATTTCCATCATATGTCCAAATAAAGAAAAAACCATGGTGTTGAATTAGGCAGAATTTGTGTAGCAGTAAGATTTAGTGCAGGATGATGGCGATTCTTTGTAAAGTCCAAGTCTGAGTGTTATTCTTTGTAAAATCCAAGTAACATAAGAAGGGGAAGAAGAAAATAAGTATACAAGATCACTTTGTTTCCTGCTTTTGACTGAGTTTTGTCTCTATCTTCAGGAGAAAGAGATCCGGTTGCTTGTAGGTACTGTTCCAAATGTAACAACTGGTGATATTGAACGAATGGTCATGTATGCCGGTCAAGGTGTGGACCTCATCAAGGAGATTTTACCAGCAGGTGATGTGAAACCAGTCCGGCAATCCAATATAGAGCATAAAAGAATTACAAGATATATTAGAACTTACCTGGTTCAGAATTTTGGCCTGACGTCGGTCAATGCAACAAGGGAGGCTTCTTTGGTTTCTGTCGATTCGTCTATGACGATGAGAACTTGAACAATCTTTGCTACAGCCGACTCGAAATGGAGTGAGAAGCAGAAGGGACCTTCATCGCTGTAACTCTACTGATGCGCCATTGAGAAGATATAAGAAACAACGGGAGAGAAGGATAGAGAGGGAGAGGGAGAAAAGAAAAGAACTAACAGCAGAGAAGAAGCTAGGTCGGCTGGGTTGATAAGATAACGAGAGAGGGAGAGAACGAGAGAAAGGGGGAGGAAAAAAGTGGGAAAGCTGGTGGATGAAGGTTCGATCTCCTCTGTCCACCACCTCTTCGAACCGCCGAAGAGAAAAGCCACGCCGAAGAGAAGAGCCACAACCGGAGAGAATACTTTCCACATATGCTTTAAATCACCGAAGAGAAGAGCCACGACCGCCGGAGAAGAGTTGCCGAACGTTCGAACAAGTTTTTCAGAACTTTGAGCCTTCGAAGGTTTTTTGAGTTTCAGACGATTTTGGCTTTGATTCAAATCGGTAGGGTTTGGCGAGATGGTGATTCAACTATTGGGTTTTGGTTTTGAACCGATTCAAACTAATAATAAAACGGGCGATTTTATTTTGGGTTAGCCCAACCCAATAATTATTAATGGATTATCCAAAACCGATTTGATAAGATTTGAATCGGTTTGGATGCAACCTAAAACCGTCCAATTGACAGCCCTACGACCGGTGGGAACTTTGAGGACATAGTTGTGACCAGATAACGTCAGATTACGATGAAGTTTATCTGAAATTATAGTCACCGGTTGCTTTCCTTTAGCTTTTGAACTCTCAACCTGTTGAGGATAATATCATTACCACATCATCAGATATTGCCATGTCATCACATGTATCTCTATCTGGATTAAGTAAGACTCAACTAACTTGATAAACCCTATCAGATAGAGTTCAATTTAAGATCAACTCAATCTGATAGAATTCAGTGTAATCCCACTCTCTAATTGAGTGTTGTACTCAAATTGTAATTCTATATCTATAAATACACGGGGTTCGAATGGCTCACCACCCCATCAAACCATCCTCATTCAGTTCAGCTAGAGCTATAACTTGGGCCAAGTTGGCCCGAACCCAACCCGAAATTCAGGTTGGATTGGACTGGGTTGATGATCAGGTTAGGGTTAGGGTTGAAATTCTTGAACCTGAACCTGATGGAGCGCAATCCGGCCGGTCTTAGCTGTCAACGAATTCGCCTATGAGCTAGAGCGTCGGGGAGCCTGAAACGGGAAAGATGAGAGAACTCCGGGGGGAACCCGGTGTGATAACTCCGAATCTCAAGTCAATAATCTCTCAAAGGCAAAGTGTACACCAGATAGCGCAAAGTTCACATACCTTGTTTGTTGGGGGCAGGGGGCTTTTATAGTCACTTCGCGCACTCGCTCCGAGGCCTTTGTCAGGTCGGGTATGATTACCCTTGCATCTGTCAACTCAGGCGTCGTCCTTTCTGCTAGGACAGAACCATCACTGCCTAACCGTCTCTCTAACTGGAGATGGCGGTGTCAGGAGGCGGTGGTAGGTGGCCGTTTAGAGTGCGGCCATCAAGTGTTAGATCTCAAGTCAGTCAGGTGCGGTGCCCGTGGATACGGACTTCCTCGGTGTCAGGCATAGTACGGTTTGTTTGGTTTTGGTGCCCTGAAGGTGATGTGGTGGTGGTGAGCGAGGCGAAGTCTTGAGTTCGGAGGTATGTATAGGGAAGGTCAGTTCGGCTAGTTCGGCGAGGTGTATCTCGGACTGTTACAAGGCAGGCCAGTTCGGATTACTTTCTGGTTTGGGGCCAAGGTGAGTTCGGGCCCCTAGTAGGGAGTTCGGACCGCTGGTTTCTCCCCTTGGTGCTCGGGCCTTAGGCTTGCTTTTGTGCCAAGCTGTTGCCTTTGCCACATGTCGCATAACTGTGAGGTCGGGCCAAATCGTCCTTCATCTATTGCCCCCCACTCCTCGCGCCAAGGGTCTTGTCCTAGTGCGGGGAGTTTTGCGAGGTGGTAGGTGGATTTGTCCCGTTCTTTGAATCTTGACTGCGCGAGTTGCTTTTGCTAGGGTTCTTCGGTTTTCTAGGGTGTCCGAGAAGGCGGGAAACGTGCCTACTACTCATAAATGTTGACGGACGTGACAACGTGCGTTTAAGTTTCAAAAATTCGCGCTGCTGGGACATGACAGCGAGTCATTTAAATTTGAAAAAAGCGCGCCACTGCCGTTCTGAAGGGACGTGCGCTGGCGATTGTCAATTGCAGGGAGACGTGCGGCATGTTGTCAGTTTCAAAAAGACGTGCACCGGCGCGACGTCGGTTTCAAAAAGACGTGCGCCAATCACGTCTCGATCTCAGGGGACGTGCGGTCGGCACGAATGTGGGCCGTCGGATTGTCTTTGATCTGCACTATCGATTCTTGGTTACTGTAGCTATAAATAGTGGGGAACCCCAGTCGATTTGTCACTTCTGCAATTTGCCTCTTGAGCTCGCGTCCAACTTTTCAGCTCGTGTCCAGGTTTTTCGGCTCGCGTCTAGGCTGGTTACTTAGCCTTCAAGGTTTTTGGCTTGTTCCCGTCTCTGAAGCCTTCAAAACTTTCCGGTGAGTACCTTCCTGAATCCACCTCTTTTCCTCGATGTCTAGCCTCGATATCTCAGACGACTCTTCAGATAGGACTGATGTAGGTTCTACAAACCGTGTCGTATCCCCCGACTGCCTTAGTGATCCTGAGGTGGAACTTGATGACTATGAACCCGTAGGCCGAGCCGCTTTGGGCAGTTTAGCGTCTACCTCTTGCCGAGGTTGGATGCTAGACAGGTTTGGTCCCTCAACCATGACGCCTGAGGGGCTCCAATCTATACTTACGTCTTACAATCTGCCTGGGGGGTATACATATTTCATTCCTTCGGGTAGCTTTCCTTGGGAACACGGTCCTGATGAGATCATGATTTTTCGAGAGTAGCTCGCTGCGGGGTTGCGACTGCCTTTGCACCCTCTTCTCGTCAAAGTTATAAACCACTTCGGTGTTACCATTGGCCAGTTTCATCTGAACTCTATTCGGAACCTAGTGGGGACTGTCTCCCTTTTTTGCGAGCAGAATTTCTCTTTAGACTTGGAGATATTCTCCTCCATCTTGATGCTCAAGAGACAAGCGGGTTCTCTTCCTGGGGAAAGACGGGTGTATTACATTTCTCCTCACCCGGGCTTTAAGCTTCTGCACGATCTTCCTAATAAGGTCCCGGCATGGAAGCGGGACTACTTTGGTGTGTGAAGTTTACAAGGATGGCCTTTTCAGACTGAGTGGGGTGAGGCCGCTCCTGATTTTGGTGTCACTCTCAACAAAGAGACGGTGAAAGGCCTTCGACAATGGGCACGACAAGGTTTAAAGTGCCATCAGTACTTGACGGAAGCCAAGCTTATTGCGGCCGGCCTGAGTTCGGGTAGGTTTCTAGTTTTGTGGTTTCTTGTTTGCTTTGTTCCTTCATTTTTTCTGATGTTGAACTCGTTTCTGCAGGTGTGATGGATGCGGAGAGAACTCATGGGGGGCACCTGTTCCAAGGCATGAAGAGGAGGAAGCAGGTCGCCAAGCGAACTCGTACCGAGCTGCCCCCGGATGAGGAGCCTCAAGTTCCAGGCCACACGCCGGAGGATCTACCTAGGGAGCCCGAGGTGACTCCACCGATGCATGAAGCGGCCGGGGTGCCTTACGCTGAGACTACTCACACGGGTGCTCCTGCATACTCCAATGCTCCTGCTCACTCTGGGTCTGCTCATACGCGAGCTGGACCCTCAGGCTCGAGAGCTCAAGGGGAGTTCAGGAGCGTGTTGACGCTGAACTACGCTCTTCAAAAGAGTAGGGAGGCTACTTTCCCCGAGGAGATCGCGGCGTGGACCGATCTTCCTTTGAATCAGGTCGCCTATCGCGCCGTAACACGGGCTATGGTGGTAAGTCAGATTTCGTTTGCCTTCATTTTCTATTGCTTTTGCTGTTGTTGCTCACTTGTTTCTTTTGGTATGTGAATTCTTCTATTCACGCCTTAGCAGCCCAAGTGGAGAGGAGTTCTCGATAGGCGCGAGCTGCTGAGGCTGCCGCCCATGCTGCTGAAGAGGCTTTCTGTGCCGTCGAGGCGAATACCCGAGCTGCTGAGGCGGCCGCTTATGCTGCCGAAGAAGCTGCTCGCGTCGCCATGGCCAGGCAGACGATGTCTCAGCATGATGCTGAGGCCATGGGGATAGTTGTCAAGCACATGGCGGACTTGAAGTTGGACTTGCATCATCAAGTCGAATATCTTCAGGAGGACATCAGGGAGAAACACAGATTTTTTCCCAAGGCATTGAAGACGCCAAGAAGAAGGTCGTTGAAGACTATATTGCCTCTCCGCATTTTGATGATCTGATGGTGGATTCTTACAGAAGGGGGTTCAAGCTGAGCCGGTGGATGATCCGGAACACGTACCCCGATCTCGATGTTAGTGTCATCTCCACTTCACGTATAACTCAGGAGATGGCCAATGCTGCCAATGGCGAGCCGGATTCTGAAGGAGAGGCAGGGCCTTCGGGTGTTGTTGAAGTGCCTTCTGATGGCGAAGAAGTAGCTCTGGGCATGTAAAGATTTTTTTTTTTTGGAAGTGCTTTCTAATGGCCAATGTACTCATGTTTCTTGCAACGGAATAGACAATCTTTTTGCCTAAGTGTTCCTTTTCCCGAACTGATAATATGCCACTGTTTCTTGTCCGGGTTATTGTACTTATGCGACCTGTTTCGGCACAAGGATTTTGTAGCGAACTGATTTTTTGCCGAGCTGATAATATGCCCGACTTTTCTTTGCTTGCTTATGCCGAGGTTCCTCTTGGCTCTGCATCATGGCCCTTAGGCCCTTGAAGCGATTTCGTCCACTTCGCTTGGCGGTTTATAGGTAGTATCGCCTTAAGTTCACAATGCTCCACGCTTGAGATACTTGTTTGCCTTCTAAGGTTTCGAGCTCGTATGCCCCCCCGAGCGCTCTCTTTACTTTATAGGGCCCTTCCCAGTTTTGTCCAAGTTTGCCCATGCTGGGTTCGGGCACCATAGTCTTACAAAGGACCAGGTCGCCGACCCGGAAGCTTTGCTGCTTTACTCTGGCATTGTAGTAGTGAGCTACCTGCTGCTGATAGGCCGCTGTTCGGATGTGCGTGAGGTCTCTTACCTCGTCCGGTAAGTCAAGGTTGGTTCGTAACTCATATCCGTTTGTCCGATTGTCGTATGTTTCTAGTCGCAATGTTGGTACTTCGATTTCCACCGGGATCACTGCTTCAGTGTCGTAGGTGAGGTTGAAGGGGGTTTCTCCTGTGACAGTTTTTTTTGTAGTTCGGTGGGCCCATAAAACGCTTGGTAGCTCTTCGGCCCACAATCCCTTAGCTCGATCTAGACGTGCTTTCAGTCCGCGCAAGATGGCTCTATTCATAACCTCCGTCTGACCATTTGCCTGTGGGTGCGCGACTGATGTGAAGTTCTGCCGAATCCCCATGTTCTGGCACCACTCTTGGAACTTAATATCCTCGAACTGCTTGCCGTTGTCAGAAATTAGTATCCGAGGTAACCCGAAACGACATACTATGTTCTTCCAAAAGAAGTTCTATATGTTTTGGGCCGTAACTGTTGCCAGAGGTTCGGCTTCTATCCACTTCGTGAAGTAATCCACTGCCACAACTAGGAATTTTCTCCCTCCTGCTGCTGGCGGGAATGGCCCCAGGAGGTCGATCCCCCATTGTGCGAAGGGCCACGGGCTGACGAGGTATTTGAGGTCGGAAGCAAGCTGATGGTGGATATTGGCGTGCTTCTGGCATTTGTCGCATTTTCTGACGAGCTCGACTGCTTCTGCCTTCATCATTGGCCAATAGTATCCTTGTCGAAGTGCTTTTTGGGCTACTTCTCTGCCACCCAGGTGTCCGCCGCATTGCATTCTGTAGGGAGGGTTCCGTCTATCAAGAAGCTCGTAAGTGGGTCGATCCAGCTCGGCTATGCTTCGAGGACGGGAGCGACCTCCTCTGCCCCCCGAGAATACTAGGCCAAGGTAAATTCTCTATGTACACGGTTCTCATGTTGTTGTGACTTATGCTGGCTAGCCGGGACAGAGCGTCAGCCTCAGTGTTCTCTGAGCTCGGGATTTGCCTGATGAAGTGTGACTGGAAGTTGAGCAGGGCCTCTTTTACTTTTGCCAAATATGCGATCGTAGAGAGCTCGCGTGCTTCATACTCGCCCGTAACTTGGTTGACCACGAGCTGGGAATCGCTGCAGATGACCAATTGCTTTGCTCTTACCTTTTGCGCTAAGTTCAGCCCGACTATCAGTGCTTCGTACTCTACCTTGTCGTTGGATGCCATGAACTCAAAGCGTAGTGCGTATTCCAATTTTGTGCGCTTGGGCCGCATAAGACTATTCCAGCCCCACTGCCTTACTGGTTTGAGGAACCATCCACGTGAAGGATCCAGGGCTCCTCATCCCAGTTCGCGTTTCACCTGACCAGAAGAGATGCCACACTGACTGCTACTTCACAGGGTTCAGATTCTATTGGCTTGGGAGCTCCGGGTTCGCCCGAAATGGGGACCTCGGGCTCAACCTGTTAGGCTTCGTGGCTGAAAGTGCACTCGACGATAAAATTTGCCAAAGCTTGGGCTTTAATTGCGGTCCTTGGTTTGTATTGGAGATTGTACTCGCTGAGTTCGATGGCCCACTTCGTCAGCCTACCGGAGACCTCGGGCTTCAGCAAGACTTGCCTTAGGGGTTTGTCAGTTAAGACGACAACGGTGTGAGCTTGGAAGTATGGGTGGAGTTTCCGACTGATATCACCAGTGCGTAGGCTATTTTCTCTATCTGCGGGTACCTCGTCTCTGCTCCCTGTAGAATTTTACTAACATAATAGATGGGTCGCTGGACCCGATCTACTTGTTTTACTAATACCAAACTGACCACCTCGTCTCTCGTCGAGAGGTACAGTTCTAAGACCTTGCCCTCCTCGGGTCTGGCTAAGGTTGGCACTGAGGCGAGGTAGGTTTTTAGCTCGTCGAACGCAAGCTGGCGATCTTGGGTCCATTCGAACCCTTTGCCTTTGATTGCCTTAAAGAAAGGCAAGCAGCGGTCTGCCGACTTGGACATGAAGCGGCTCAGAGCGGCTATGCGGCCATTTAGCCTTTGAACTTTTACTTTTCGAGGTGGTCTCATATCAAGGATGGCCTTTATCTTATCCGGGTTGGCCTCAATACCGCGCCGGTTGACAATGTACCCTAGAAACTTACCCGAAGTGACACCGAAGATGCACTTGTTTGGGTTTAGTCTCATTTTATACTGACGCAGAATTTGGAAAACTGAATCCAAGTCTTTTATTAATTCCTGGGAGAACTGTGTTTTGACGACCATGTCGTCTACATAACATTCGATTTTCGTGCCAATTAAAGGCCGAAAAAGTTTATTTACAAGTCTTTGAAAGGTCGCGCCAATGTTCTTTAGCCTGAAGGGCATGGCCTTGTAACAGTACAAGCCAAACTCGGTAATGAAGCTGGTTTTTTCTTGGTCGGACTGGTCCATCTTGATCTGGTTGTAGCCTGAGTAGGCGTCCAGGAAGTTTAGCAGCTCATGTCCCGAGGTCGCGTCCACTAGGCGGTCAATTCGGAGCAGGGGAAAGCAGTCTTTTGGGCAAGCTCGGTTCAGGTCGGTATAGTCGACGCACATGCGTCACTTGCCATTGGCTTTTTTCACCAGCACTGGGTTGGCTACCCAGCTCGGGTAATGAACTTCCCTTATGAAGTCCGCTGCGAGGAGCTTTTCGACTTCTTCATCGATCGCCCTCCAATGCTCTGGTGCTAAGTTGCGTTTCTTCTGTCTAATGGGTCTGACTACAGGGTCAGTGTTAAGCTTGTGAGTTATAAGGCCAGGGTCAATACCGGGCATATCTCCCACGGACCATGCAAAAATATCTAAATTTTGGAGTAAGAAACTCATTAGTTCAGTTCGCAAAGGTTCCTTGGCGGAGGCACCGATCTGGAGTGTTCGCGCCGGATCTGTAGCCGAGGTCGGGACTGCGACTGTTTCCTCAGTGGATGTAGCTCGTTCATCGCCCTGCTCCGCAGGTCGCTCTAGTTCGAGGTCGCTGGCTGCCTTGGTTTTTCCCTTTAGGGCGGCAACATAGCATTTGTGGGACTCGAGTTGGTCGCCCCGCACTACCCCCACACCGAAGTCTGTGGGAAACTTCATTGCCAGATAATAGGTGGAGACCACTGCACGCATAATATGCGTAATTGGTCGCCCTATTATGGCGTTGTATGGGGAGGGGGTCGCGACTACCAGGAAATCGTGGTTGAGTCTTACCGTGCACGACCATGTGCCGACTTCCATAGGTACTGTTATTTTCCCCAAGGTCCTGAATTCCTCTCCGTTGAAGCCTACCAGAGGAGTGTGAGCGGGTTTCAAATCGCTTTTCTGCAATTGCAATTGGTTGAACGCCGATTTGAATAGAATGTCCGTCGAACTGCCTGAGTTCACCAGTATGCGCCGCACTTCGAAGTCGCTGATCCTTAGTTTTATGACGAGCGCGTCGTCGTGGGGGTAGTGAATACCTCGTGCGTCGTCTTCTGTAAAAAAGATTGGTTCTTCCGTCTTTGGCCTCTTGGGAGGGTTCTGCTCCTCTCGGGCTGCTTCACGAACTGACGACCGTGCTGCTGCTGAAGTGCATCCTGCCACCACCGAACCGCCCACTATCACGTGGATGGTTCCTTGGACTGGCCTTTCTTCTGGGGGAGGAGGTCGCTGCAAGGCTTCGGCCGGTCTGCTGCTCGACTCGGGGACATCTTTTTTGTATTCCCCTTTCCGACCTGCTTTATTACTATTGTCGTAATGTACAAAATTTCATAAGTACCCGCGATGGATGAGTCTCTCTATCTCGTCGCGGAAATTATTACATTGTTCGGTGCTATGACCGTGATCTTTATGAAAACTACAATATGAATTTTTGTTCCACTCGTTTGGGTTGCTCTTTAGGCGAGGTGGCCACTTTATGTAGGGGGCATCCTTAATCATCATCAAGATCTCGACCCGCCTTGTGTTCAATGGCGTGTAGTCCGTTCGAACTGCTAAGGGAGCTCGGGACGGTTGGCCTGGCTTCGCCTCTCGGTTTTGGCTTCTTCTATCGCTGGGGTTGGAGGGCTCGCCTTCTCTTTTTCTTTTTTCAACCCCGCCTTCGTTTCTCTGGTTGATCTCTTCCTTTGTTCTCATAAACTTGTCTGCGAGCTTGAGGAAGTCGGCCACGGTTGCTTGCTGACTGGCCACAATGTGCCATTTGAACTCTTTGTGCGTCACCCCTCTTTTGGCCGTGGTGAGCTGTACCGCAGGGTCTAATCGAGGGATTTTCAAACATGCTTCATTGAACCGTTTGATGTAGCTCCGGATGGGTTCTCCCTCTCTTTGGATTACCCCAAAGATACTTTCCTCGGTTCTGGGACACCTTTTGCTGGTAACAAAGTGCACAGTGAAGATCTGCACGAACTGGGGCTAGCTTCTTATTGACCCGGAAGCTAGGTTCCGGTACCAGGTGTGGACCACCCCTCTGAAGGTGGTGGTGAAGGCCACGCACATGCACGACTCGCTTGCCCTAGCGAGGTGCATTTGTGACTGAAACGCGTCGATGTGGTCGTTGGGGTCAAAGGCCCCGTCATACTTGTCCAGAGATGGAAGTTTAAAATCTCTAGGCAAAGGGACTACCAGAAGTTCTGCTGAAAGGGGGGAAGGAACTAAGAGAATGGGGACGGTTTTTACCTTGCCCGAGCTAGTTTCTTCCTTGCCTCTGAGCTCGGGTAGCATGCGGGTAGCAGTTCGGCGACTTTGTCGGCGCCTTCTTTGAGTGGGCCTGGTGCTGGCGCTGCTTGCCTCCGTGTTGCCGAGCTCGATGGGCCCGGAATGCTGGCCTGCTGCTAAGGCGCTGAAGCGGTTCTCCGTGAGTGGGAACTCGGGCTTGGAGCGCCGAGGTGACTTTGTTGGCGAAGTTCTTGACCCACCCGCGAGCTGCGAGGTGGGGGTGATCTTTCTTTGCTTTTGGCCCAGGGATGAGGCCTGACTGTTAGGTGGGTTCTATGGTCGGGAAGCCTCTCCTCGGTGAGGTTGTCCACCTTGAGGGGAGCCTTGACCGGCTTTGAAACAGGGTGCCGGGGGGGGGGAGCAGTGGTTGGTTCAAGGGTAGCTGAGGGAACTGTTGTTAATAATGGTGTTGGGAGAGGTGGTGCAACACCTGATGTTGCTGAAGTTGGTGCTGCTGGAATTGCTGCATTTGGGCCTGCATTGCCTGCATGCATTGCATCAGATCATCTAGTTGGTTTTGGCGGGCTGCTAGTGGGACAACAGTTGGTTCCGCGAAGTTGGTTTCGATGGGGAGTGGAAGAGGAATGTTCAGCGAGGGAGTGTTTAGAGGTGTCACCGCCTGTGGCACATTCAAACTTGGGATCCCATCCACTAAAAGGGGGATGGTGAACTACTTAATGCACACCACTGGAACATGAAGTTGTTCTCCGGTAGTGGCTGTTTCGATTCCACGTACGGCACTGCTGGAGGAGGCCATTTCGGTGTTGGAGTTTTTGAAAGAAGGGTAGGTAAAAGAGATTTAGAGGGAGGCTTTTAGAAGCGTTCCCACAAACGACGCCAATTGATGGAGCGCAATCTGGCCGATCTTAGCTATCAACGAATTCGCCTCTGAGCTGGAGCGTCGGGGAGCCTGAAACGGGAAAGATGAGAGGACTCCGGGGGGAACCCGGTGTGATAACTCCGAAGCTCAAGTCAGTAATCTCTCAAAGGCAAAGTGTACACCAGATAGCGCAAAGTTCACATACCTTGTTTGTTGGGGGCAGGGGCTTTTATAATCACTTTGCGCACTCGCTCTGAGGCCTTTGTCAGGTCGGGTATGATTACCCTTGCATCTGTCAACTCGGGCGTTGTCCTTTCTGCTAGGACAGAACCATCACTGTCCAACCGTCTCTCTAACTGGAGATGGCGGTGTCAGGAGGCGGTGGCAGGTGGCCGTTTAGAGTGCGGCCGTCAAGCGTCAGATCCCAAGTCAGTCAGGTGCGGCGCCCGCAGGTACGGACTTCCTCGGTGTCAGGCATAGTACGGTTTGTTTGGTTTTGGTGCCCTGAAGGTGATGTGGTGGTGGTGAGCGAGGCGAAGTCTTGAGTTCAGAGGTATGTATAGGGAAGGTCAGTTCGGCGAGGGGTATCCCGAGCTGTTACAAGGTAGGCCAGTTCGGTGAGGTGTATCCCGGACTGTTACAAGGCAGGCCAGTTCGGATTACTTTCTGGTTTGGGGCCAAGGGTGAGTTCGGGCCCCTAGTAGGGAGTTCGGACCGATGGTTTCTCCCCTTGGTGCTCGGGCCTTAGGCTTGCTTTTGTGCCGAGCTGTTGCCTTTGCCACGTGTTGCATAACTGTGAGGTTGGGCCAAATCTTCCTTCATTAGAACCCAACCCGACCCCTATAGTACTATACTACTAGTCTACAACTCTACTACATGTCAATATATATATATATATATATAGTTGTATATCCCCCCTACATACTATCATGCCTTTCTTTAAGTTATTCACAAGTACTTGATTACTTGTCTTTTCCTTTTGTCTTGTAATTTTTATGTGTGACCTATCAAATAGATTCAAATTATTTGCTTGATCCTATGAATTGTTATTAGTGATTTTATTTCCACAATTTTATGTTTCATTGTTGTTGATTTCATGAATTTATATTTTTGAGAAAAATTCTATCATAGTCCATAACTCATGATAAATAAATACTTATTTTACTATTAGATTTTAAGGGATGGGAAGGTCGGGTTGGGCCCAACCCGAGCCCAACCTAGCCCAAAGTTGACATTGGGTTGGGTTAGGGTTGAAAGAATTAGTTAGGGTTAGGGTTAGGGTTGAGTAGGTCAGGTTGAAAGTCGGGTTGGGTTAGGGTTATGGTTGGCCTCAACCCGACCTAACCCGGCTTGACTTGTATCCCTAAGCTCAGCTCTTTGTCTTTTATTATTTCTTAACCTGGTATTAGAGCCACAATATCATGGCTTCATTCAATAGCTTGACAGGAGGAGAAATCAACAACCTAGGGTCGTTGACTCCAACAACTACAACTGGTATGCCAGGATCAATCCCAAACGTCCCTCACTATCTGTCCATCAAGTTGAATAGTGACAACTATCTCCTGTGGCGTGTGCAGCTCCTTCCCATTTTCCGTACTCAGAAACTTATAGGAATAGTGGAAGGAAATACCCCTGCACCTCTTGAAGAAATTGGTGATCCGGAGGATTCGTCAAGGAAGATTGTCAACCCAACATTTGATCATTGGTACCAATGGGATCAGCTAGTACTTAGCTGGATTTTTTCATCCCTTACTGAAGGTATACTCGCTCATGTCATGGGTATGTCTTCATCATCTGAAGTTTGGAGTGCGTTGGAGGAGTTGTTTGCTTTCCACTCTCGCTCTAGAGTTTTGCAGTTGAAGAGACAACTCCAAAGTATCAAGAAAGGTACCCTTTCCATTTCTGAATATATACAGAAGGCTAAAGGTATTGCTGACAACCTTTCACTTTTTCTGTACTTGTCTCTCGAAAAGATCTTGTTATGTGTATTTTGAGTGGACTTGGATTTGAATATGATTCCATTATTACTGCTATTGCTAATAGACCTAATTTTGATAGACTGCGAATTGTTGATGTTGTTGGCCAATTACTCAATCATGAGTCTTGGCTTAAAGAAAATCACTATATTAAATCAGATGATGGTGCTTCTGTCAATCTTGTTTCAAAATAATAAAAATCATTCATAGAAATCCCAACAGTCACGCAATAATTCACAACGCAGAAGAGGCAGAGGCGGTTGTGGGAATCAGAATGATGGTCCCAAATGTGGTCGTGGATGCGACAATTCTATTGTTTGCTAATTGTGCAACATCACTGGCCATGGTGTTTGGAAATGCATGCGTCAATTTGATATTTCCTATCTTGGTCCTGATCGGCAACCTGCTCAAAACCCTACTCCTGATCCAACTGTAGCTTTTCACACTAGCTCTTCATCACAGTTTCATCCGGCTTGGTATCCGGATTCTGAAGCAACACATCATATCACGTTCGGTTTGGACAATATGCAGATTCGATCAGATTATGGAGGGTCTGATCAGGTGAAAATTGGTAATGGCACAAGTTTGAAGATAAAAAATATTGGTTCTTCAATTATTTCTCATAATGACGATAAATTTTATCTTGAGGATATTTATCATGTTCCCTCCATTACAAAGAATCTACTTTCTATCAGCAAATTTACCAAAGATAACAATGTTGTCTTTGAATTTCATCATTCTTATTTTCTTTCGAAGGACATATGGGGAGAGTTATACTCCATGGGCCTAGTAAAGGTGGACTCTATCAGTTCCCTACTTCAGCATCTATCCCTTCTGCTCCATCCTCCGACAATACTGCACTTATTGGCGAGAAAGCATCAATTCGGGTCTGGCATCATCGGCTACGACATGCTTCAATAAAAGTAGTTCGGCAAGTGCTATCTTAGTTTGGTCTTCCCTACAATGGTTTGGCATGCATGTCAGTTAGGAAAGAGCCATCGTCTTCACCTCCCCAGTTCGTCTACTTCTTATAGTCGTCCATTAGAATTGATCTATTCAGATGTATGGGGGCCAGCCCCAGTTGAGTCAAATAGTGGTTTTAAATATTATGTGTTATTTGTTGATGCCTTTTCTAAATTTTCTTGGATGTTTCCTATGCGCCGAAAGTTTGATGTATTTGATATTTTGTTCAAATGGACTGGGGGGAGGGGAATACCAGTGACTCTCACAATATCTTGATTCCCAAGGCATCAGACACCGTATCGCCTGCCCTCACACTCATGAGTAGAACTACACCGTTGAAAGGAAGCATCAACATGTGAAAGAGTCCACCCTCATCCTACTGGCCGCTGTCTCTCTTTCCCAGAATTTTTGGTCTGATGCAGCTGAAACTATGATTTTCTTAATTAACCACATCCCTTCTCAGACTCTCCAAGGCAAATCACCATATGAAATTTTATTTCAGCACACACCAAATTATTCTCTGCTTTGTACTTTTGGTTGTGCATGTTACCCTTTTTTGCGACCGTACAATCAAACATAAAATGGATTACATGTCTTCTCTTTGCATATTTTTGGGGTACAGATCCTCTCACAAAGGTTACCGCTGTTATGATATCAAGACAGGTCGCCTCTACATTTGCCGCCATGCTATTTTTGATGAAGAATTGTTTCCTGGTCTGCCACCACCGACACCATCTTCGGGTCCCAGTTTTGATGGCGTCAATCTTCTTCTAGTGTGTGTAAACCAGCAACGGTGATATATTCTTGCAGTTCTATCTTCATCTCAAACATCTCCCGGGACTGATGTACCTAGATCGGATAGCTACAATGATAATGTTGAGAGTACTAGACCTGTTTCTACTTCAGATGAACTCCCACACACTCGACCTCGGACTCAATTGGTTTAGGATCTCTTGGACTCCACACAACCGGTTCCTGCTCCAGTTCGGTGCACTCATTCTAAGATTACCAAGTCTATGCGCTCTGAAGCCTCTCTGGCCACTCGGTATGTTCTTCCCTTTTGTTATACTGCCTTTGTTTCTGCTACTGAATCTGAACCCAACACTTATTCCCAAGCCTCTAAGCATCGTCATTGGTGTGATGCGATGTCCTGAGAGTTTCAGTCTCTTGTTCAGAACAAGACTTGGGATCTCGTCTCATATCATTGTTTGATGAATGTGGTAGGCTCTAAATGGGTGTATAAGATCAAATGAAAACTCGATGAATCTGCGGATCGCTATAAAGCCAGGCTTGTTGCTCAGGGTTTTACTCAAATTCTGGGTGTGGATTTTTCTGACACTTTTAGTCCGGTCGTTAAACCCACCACCATTCATACTATTCTATCTCTTGCAATTCCCCATCAGTGGGTCATTCGGCAATTGGACTTTGACAATGCTTTTCTCAATGGTCTTGTCACTGAGAATATCTATATGTGGCAACCTAAGGGTTTTGAGGATACTGATCGCCCTAATCATGTGTGCAAATTATCCAAAGCCCTCTATGGCCTTCAATAGGCTCATCGAGCTTGGTTCTCACGCCTTAGCTCTAAGCTTGTTGAACTGGGATTTCGTACCTTTAGATGTGATCCCTCTCTATTTATTTACTCTCATGGTGCCCACTGTATATATTTTGTTATTATATGTGGATGATGTTATACTCACAGGGACTTCATCAGCTATTATTAAATATGTGATAACCAAACTGAGTCGAATGTTTCAGCTAAAGGGCCTTGGTGACCTACACTATTTTTTGGGTATTGAAGCTCACAGAGATCACACTGGACTTTATCTTTGTCAACGTCGGTATATTATTAATCTCCTTCATCGTGCTGGCCTTGATGGTGTGAAGCCTTTATCTACTCCTATGGCGGCAAGTACTAAACTCTCTAGACTTCATGGATCACCTCTCTCTGACCCATCTTAGTACAAGAGTATTGTGGGAGGGTTGCAGTATCTTACTCTCACTCGCCCTGACATTAGTTTTGCAGTTAACAAGGCTTGCCAAATCTTAAATAACCCTACAAATGAGCATTGCCTTCTCCGATGTTGATTGGGCCGGGTGCCCTGATGACCGTCGGCCTACTGGTGGCTACTATGTTTATCTTGGTTCTCATCTAGTGAGCTGGAGTGCTAAGAAGCAATAGATAGTTGCCGGATCAAGTACAGAAGCTGAATTCAGGTCTCTTGCAAATACTGCTACTAAATTAATTTGGTTGCAATCTCTCTTAATGGATTTTGGAATCCAACTTCCATCAGCTCCGTCACTCTAATGTGATAATGTTGGAGCATGTTATTTTGCTGCTCATCCGATCTTTCATGCTTGGACCCACCATATAGAAGTTGATTTTCACTTTCTACGAGATCATCTTCTCAAGAAATCTCTCCAGCTTCATCACGTTTAGTCATTAGATCAGTTGGCTGACATTTTCACCAAACCATTGGCTTCTCCTCAGTTTTCAACCATTATGCACAAGGTGCATGTGCTTCCAATGCCCATTCGCTTGAGGGGACGTATTGAGGACAATACCACTGCCACATCACCAGATTCTGCCATGTCATCATATGTATCTCTATCTAGATTAAGATAGGACTCAACTAACTTGATAAACCATATCAGATAGAGTTCAACCTAAGATAAACTATATCTGATAGAGCTCAGAGTAATTTGACTCTCTAATTGCGTATTGTACTCAAACTGTAATTCTATATCTATAAATACATAAGGTTTGAATGGCTCACCACCCCATGGAGCCATTCTCATTCAGCTCAGCTCTTTGTCTTTTACTATTTTTTAACTCAACCATTGTATGGGAACTTCAGAAGAAATGGGGATAGCGACATTGTTGGAAGACAGTGGATCACTCAAAACTCAATGAAGGCATAATGACACTCATAAGAAAGGTTTTTGTTTCTTAAATGAACTGACAGCACACTTCCATGATAAATGGGTGCTTACATAGGAGGTTGCTTCTTTTGGCGCAAAACCAAACAAAGAAAGAAAGGGTCTTTGGTTCACTGTTGCAATCAAACTTTGATATATTCACATAGTCTGTTTGATTCAGACAGGAATTGGAATCATCTGGAACATGATCTCATTCCCAAGGAGGGGGAGGGATTGGCCATTTCCTCAAAGAGGAGAATGCCATTCCACTAGGAATGATAATGGGATTTTGATTCCACTCAACAAAATAGACGGATTGGAATTGTTCATTTTTATTCTGGTTCTGATTCCAGCCCCCTAAATTTCTTTCCCTTGCCCATGTAGGGCATACACAAAATTCATAGCATTCCAAATGCAGTAATCTCAGCTTCAATTCCTATTTTGATGGTATGTGCATGTAGGCTTCTCCCTTGAGCCCAACAAGTTTGATCAGCAAAATGGACTTATAAGGGTCTGTTTGGTTTGTAGTTGGAATCGGAATTGGAAACAAAATCCTTTGGAATCGGAATAGGAATGGTGTATTCCCATAGTCTGTTTGGTTTTAGATAGGAATGAGAATGGGAATTGGAATCAACAGGAATGAGATTTCATTCCCAAGGGAGGGGCAGGGAATGTCATTCCAGCAGGAGTGGGAATGGGATTCCAATTCCACCCAACAAAATAGTTGGAATCGGAATAGTCCATTCTGATTTTGATTCCAAACCCCTATTCATGTGAACCAAACGAGGTCTAAGTAGTTATACAAAAGTAATATCATTCAGTTTTGCTCCAGTTAATCTTTGTTTTATTCAAGGAAACTAAGGGTCTATTTGGTTCGCAGTTGGAATCAGAATCGGAATCGGAATAGAAATCTTTGAGAATCAGAATCGGAATGGTCTATTCTCATAGTTTGTTTGGTTCAGATAGGAATAGAAATGAAATTTAGAATCAGCAAAAATGGGATTTCATTCCCAAGGGAAAGGGAAGGAATGACCATTCTACCAAGAATGAGAATGGGATTCCGGTTCCACCCAACCAAATAGTTGAAATCGGAATAGCCCATTCCGATTCCTATTGGAGACCCCTAGGGCCTAAGATTTTATTTGGTACTGAAGGGTATAAGGTAATTTTTTAACCTGAGTTAAAAAAGCAATGGCATCCGAAAAGACAAACTTAAAATCATGGATTCAGGAATTCTCATTCATCAGTTAAGTCCACATGACTGTTCCTTTCTCCGTATTTCATTCAACACACACCCATTATGTATGTCTTTCAATCTGTACATCGTTTTCAGGGCCTGATTTAACTACAAATACAAGAATTGTCAGTCTAGACAGGAGGTCTCTAGATTCAATTGAAAGTTAGAGGAGCTGAGGACTGAAGCTAGTCATTAGGGTGGTCATGGTCTGGGCTGGGCTTTGCACCTGTTATGAGGGCTACAGCCTGGGCGTGGGCCCAGCCTGGATTCTCTGCCTGAAACATAAGCCGAAGACCAGGCTATGTGTGTGGTGTGTGATGGACCTGAAGTATTGGGCGCAGGCCTGGCCCAAATATATATGGGTCTGATGTGGGTTCAGGCCCTTAGGCCGGGCTGAAAACGATGCTGTAGTCATGCGGCTTTGCATTTAATGAGAAGGAAGTGCTGTTGATTTGGAAATTTGATTGGCAGGAATCCTATCAAGCATATGAACTTTTGTTTTTTTTTTTTTTTTTCAATGTCCATGTCCTAATAGGTCGTTGGCTTTACCGCTTTACTATAAAACTAAGCTAAGAGAAAGGGTCCCCTACTCTGTATGACAGAGCCACTGGTTAATTAATGAATTTAAGTTGGCCTCTTTCTGGGTGGGCAAGTAAAAGGTAAAGAAATGGCTTAGGCTGCGTTTGGAAATAATGCAAATAAGTATGAATGCAGATATATAAAGTGTGATACGGTTCATATAAATTGTAAAGTTGAGTTAGTTTTGTACCGATAGATTTATCTTCTTACCAAACAGACTTTAATTGTAATGGATGCAAACACGAATTCCAATAAAACATGTCTTTTTTTATAAAAAGTCCACTTGAATGTAAATTTACTTCTTTTTTATTTATGTACTTTTACATCTTATTAGTTATTATCAATGTAAATATCCATTGGAAAATGTGTTTTCTATCATTTATCAATGAATAAATGTAATATTATCAAATACAAGCGAAAATAAACAGAGTGCAAATTTACCCTGAACTAGGATTTATACTCCATTTGCATTGTTTCCAAAAACAGTCTTAAAAATCATTAATTAATGAATGTAATTGGAATTTGGGATTTGAGCTTTGAGATTTGGAAATCTTAATCCACATTAAGTTGAAAGTTGCAGGCGTAGATTTGAAGACTGTGGCTTTGCTTTGTATACGCAAAGGGGTATTCTAGCAATTAATTTCGGTTTTTCTTTTTTCTTTTTAAAGGCCCTCACACCAATTCGGACTGATGGAGTGATAATGAGTGTGCCTTCATTGGCTACAAACTATGCATTTCTTGTTCATCTAATACATTGTTAGGCCTTTCAGGAAATAAAATATGGGCTAAATAGGCTCTATTTGGACTTTGGATAAGCTTTTGGATTTTGATTGGGCTATTGAAAACAAAAATGAGCCCAAGTAGTACTTTGAGCATTTGGTAAGTTGTTTTTGTAAATATAATCATCTAGGCTCCGTTTGGTAGTGCTTTTCCGATGATTTTGGGGTTTCGAGTTGGACTGTATACTGAAATTTCTGAACCTGTGCTTCATGGAAAGTCCCAAAAAAAAGCATCCCAAAAGAGTAAAGTTGATGTTAAGCCCCAAAGCGCAGAGCCTAAAAGTGGGATTTCGTGCTTCTGGTTTTGGGCTTTGAAAGCAGAAATCATGAAATCCTGAAAAAAAGGAAACTTTAATTCAAATTGAAAATATCTATGGAGTGAGATAGGTCACAATTTAATTAGTTCTATGATATTGTCTCCAGATTCAGATCAGAAAGCTGAGCTCATATTCTTTTATGACAAATCAAATTTATTTTATTTTGCCAAAGCAAATAGAAAACGAAAACCAACACAATTCAAGCCTAGTTCAGTCTCTTATATTAAATAAAGAATCTAACCTAAATGGTTCAAGAGTCATTAGGTGGATACAACATTGCAATTTGGGCCGCCAATGGATTCCAAAAAAACCAATACCCAATTTGACTCTTAATCCAATTATTCTGAATTTTGGATGTAAAATCTTGCATCCCATTAATAATTGTATCGAATATAGATATAATTCCATCCGATTTAATTAAAATATGAGTATGATAAAAATTATTATTTTATGTATATATATAGATATTATTTGTAATTATATAAAGTTTATAATTGATAAATTTAATATTTTATATTTAAAAATAATTAAATTTGTAACAAAATTTTTAAAAAATTTTGTTCATTTTAAACATAATATTGTTGCAGACTAAATCCAAATCCAATCTAAAATTCAACATAAAAATAGGATGCAGATGCAAATCTAGAGGTTTCATAATTGGATATAGATGTAGATGCAACTGAATTCAATCCAAATTGGACCCATTTACAGCCTTGCAGTACCATGTCATTAGCTAATTGAATAAAAATATAAAACCAATGTTTTAAAAACTGACCAAAAGGCAAAACCATTTTTGCCTCCACGTTGTGGGTCATCGGTTTGACCGGATGGGTTGAACGGTTAAGACCGTGTCACATCAATGCACATATGCATTAAGTATACATGCATACATACATACATATATGTGTGTGTGTGTGTATAAATATATGTATATTTATATTTGTATATTAAAATATTTTGTTAATTCAGTTTTTTACTTTTTTATTTATAAAAAATTAAAAATTATAATTTGAGGCTAAAAAAGGTTTTTTTTTTTTTTTTGCAAAAATAGCGAGGTAATGTGCCTACGGTCCCTTGACATAAATAGATCTCGACAAGTTACCCAAAAAAAAAAAAATCACCCCAATCGAACATTAGAGTGCAAAGTTATGACTTTTGAAAATTTGCATGTAATTAATGTATAACCCACAACCCGATCACCAGGTTGAATTGGCCGAATCAAACGGTTTTTGACCAAGTCAATGATTGTTAACCATTTGATGGTCTTGACTGAACTGGATCCGAAACCTTGACTGGGTGACGGTTCGAACGATTTGATCGACCAGTCAGTGATGAATTGGAAAGAAAATTTTGGCGCTCTCATTGAACCATCGTGCCTGGCATAGGTCTAGAGGTAACTGATCCACATTGTAGCTTCCTTGGTATCCCATCCTAGCTGAGATTATATGACAGGAATGCTCTCACATGGATAGCGTATAAGTTATGGAATAATTTATGTGGAACATTTCAAAACAGTTGAATCAGCTTCGGCCGATACATATTGTATCATAAGCTTTTTGATACGTCACTACAGAAAGTGTGTATAGGAGTTTTGAAGCTTGATGTTAACACACAAGTCATTGACTTACACGGCAAGGAAGAGCTTGATTTCCCCCAAGTAATCTGGAAGTCGTTGGACCGAATGGCTTATTGTTTTGTAGTGGATAAATTAATACTTCAGCTATTAACAAGAGTTGGGGCCATTACTTCCGTATAATAATAAAATCTCGGATATACAGCATGAAAATGTGAGTTAGAGACTGAGGGCGGCCACACCTTGTGCAAGAAAAATGTCAAAGCTTTTTCAAAGAAAAAATAAAAAAGGCAAAGCGCGCTTAGGACCGTGCCCAGTCTATACCTCCCAAGCCAAGACAAGAGATAATTGTGACAAACATCGGATGAAAAATTTATGATACCAGACAGCGATCAAAACATCTTATTTTATGAAAAATTTATGATACCAGACAGCGATCAAAACATCTTTATGAATTTTTTATGAAAACCATCTCATTGCTTATCTCTTTTAGGATATTTAATTGGCTGTAACCATTTTTTAAACCTTTTTAATAATTTATTCACTAAATTATAGAATCAGGACACCTAGGGATGCAAACGGATTGGATGAGATCCGAATTTGGGTATATTCGGATCTCATCCAACACCATTCATGTCAAATCCGATCGTATATTCCGATCTGATAGAACTTGATATGAATTTAAATCGTATTGATAAGTCAGATCTTTGGATCTGATCCCATCTGATTTGTTTCCTTTAAAAATTAATAAATTATTAAAAAAATAAAATATACTAGTTTAAATAAAGTAAAAACAAAAAATACAAGTATTTTTTAATTATTTTCATCATATATATGCATATTTTTATACAAAATAAATAATATAACAATTTTATAAAAGTATAATATAAAAAATATTTTTATAAATAAATAAGTAACATATATATTTATACATATACCGGATCTTCTCAAATCGGATAAGGGTGCTCTGGATCCAATACGATTTCTGATTAGATCCTATTATTCCATTCGATCCGATCCAAAAATCCAAACAGAAGCAATCCAAATTTGACTAAATAGGATCGGATCACGGATCAGATCATGATCCAATCCATTTAAACCCCTAAGGACACCTTACTCCTCCAAAATAAATAAAATAAATCTAAAAGCTTAAATATTGTAAACAATCAGCCATATATTCAGACTTTTATGTAGAGGATGGGGTGCTGGGCCTTACTGAATAAGTGAATATTTATTTTGGGGTGGGAGATCGATGAGGGGTTGAAAGCATGACAAAACAGAAGAGGATTCCTCACAGAGATTAGTTTTTTTTTTTTTTTTTTTTCTAAAAAGCCAACCCAATGTTGGTTTGAGCAATGTTTTCATGTTTGTCAGCAGAGATTTTAATTAGGTAAATTTCTCTTGTGTTATGAAAATTGACCTAAAATAACTCTGAATAAAAAAAAAAAAAAAAAAAGAAAACAAATATAAAAAACTCCACCCTGAAAGCCGGCATATAACGGTGGTGAAACAATCAAAATCATCCAAGGACCTGTCAGAGAAGTGTTTCTTTCAGTTTTATTCATACTTAATGTAAAACATCAAAATTTGAATCCACCCAGTTCTATTTTCCACCGACCACTGAACCGGCGCCAACTTTTTCATCAGTGTAAAATTAAATTTACACCTAAAACAAACACAGCCTAAGGAGTCAAGGTGGTCTCAATTTCCATATTGCAGTCATGCATCCATGCCCTTTGGCTTATTTGAGATTTCTCTTTTGGTGGATCAAAGGCTCAAAGTTTGACTTAAGGATTGGGAAACCATGATATTGGACACAAAAGCCTGCATACATGCAATCACCATATGGGTTAAACCACCTATTCTCAAAGCTATGATAACTTAGGACTTCCAGAAAATTTGGGCTAGGTTAAGCCTGGTTTGGGGCCTTTTAACTTTTATGTATAAAATATAATTAGTGAGGACCTATGCAACACACAGTCTTTATTTATAAGAAAAATTAAAGATGGAGTTCTATTACGTTTCCATTTAAATGGTGTCTATCTAAGTTTCATTCAAGTACTATTTTTTGGGGTTATGTCTAGTGTATCCAATCACAATCTAACTTGTGCTTTAGTGAGAGTGACCAATTTCCTATTCTCTATATAAATTTGTATTATTTTTTGTATCTTAAATCTATTTTTATTATTTTTTGAAAAAGAATATTTCAATAATGTTTATTATTTTTAGGTAAAATTATAAGAAAACATCCTCTTATAAGAATTCCATAAACCACCTTTGTGCTTTAACTCTAACAAAGGCCTCCCTTACAGTTTTGAGAAAAAGTGCAAATACCTCATTTCCCTTGGCTTTTCGGTAACAAAGACATTGAAGTTACCAAAATATCCTTATCATTGTTAATGCTTTATCAAATATAATTTAAAGTTTTAACTTTACCCTTCACTAATTTATTTTGTCAGACAACTTTCAAAGAATAATTCTCTTTACTCTTCTTAGACAAAGTAAGATAAAAAGGCCAAAGTGAAGTAAAATTAATGCATTACATCAACATTTTTTATTTGGAATTTTGACAAAAGGAAGGTATTTGTACCTTTTTTTTTCAAAACAATAGGAAAGGATTTTGTCAAGGACAAAACATTGGGGAGTTTCATAAGATGTTAGAAACCCAACGAGGTTTTTATAAATTTTCTTATTTTTAAATGGAATTTAGATTGATTTTGAAATAATTAAAGTACATTTAACATTAATACTTTCTATTAATTTTTGAAATTAGTAAAAATTGAATTTATAAAAGTATATTAAGTTTTATTAAATTTAAATTCCTTATAAAATTTAATTAGCTATATAATTTTTTATTTTTAAATGGAACTTAAGTTGGTTTTAAACTAATACAATTTAATTATAAAAATAATAATTGTTTGATAATTTTGTATTAGTTTTACATTAATTTTAAATTGATATTAGTTTTTAATTTATGTTATTCCTTTTATTAATTAAATTATTTTTATTATATTAATAAAAATATTTTATCAATAACAATAATTAATAATTATTTTTATTTTATTTAAGTAGCTTAATACTTTTTTTTTTGTTTTCAAATGGAACATAAATGGATTATAATTTTAATTGGAAGTAGATTATTTAGCACAATGATATATCATTGGATATCTCAATTTCAATATAATTAATCTTTACTAATAATTATAGTTTATTGCAAAAATATATAATATATATAAGATTATAGTTAAATTGAAATGGATATATATATAGATAAAGTTAATGTATTTTATGAAATTGAATAGAGTAATGGAGATGAGAGAATTAGTGGCATGGGTTATTGAAGGAGAGTTAAATGGCATAATTAATGAGAGATTATTAAAAGAGTTAATAGAAACAAGAGGAGAGAGAGAGAGAGAGAGAGAGAGAGAGAGAGAGAGAGAGAGAGCTAATGGTGTATTAATTAGGAGTGTTAAAAACCTTAAAGGTGATTTGGTCACTTGAGTTATTTTGTTCAATTTTTTAAATTAGAAAATTCAAAAAAAGTACAAAAAAAAATATAGATGTCTTTGAGAATAAACCAAAAAAAAGATAAGTGACTTTGAGAATAAACCACAAAAAAATTTCAATAATTATTGGAGATTAAACTACTCATATTTAAAATTTTAGATTTAGTTTATTACATTTTTGTTATAAATTTAATTTTAGTAATTATGTATTTTTGTTATAAATTAATATTTATTAGAGATTAAACTATTTATTGACTAATTTAATATATATTCAGTATTTATTATATTTTTATTAGTTCTTTATTATATTTTCATTATAAATTTATTTTCAATAATTGTGTACTTTTGCTATAAATTTTTAATAATTATTGGAGATTAAACTATTATAATTTATTAGAGATTAGACTTTTAATTTATCTGAAATTAGGAGTGTTCACGGGTTTGTTCGGTTTGGTTGTAGGTTGTCTGGCCAACCAAATCAACCTCTTCAGGTTGGGGGGTTGGTCACCCGAAATTGAATGACCATTAGTGAAAATTGGCCAACTCGGGTTATATTGGTTTGGGACAATTTTTAGTTTGGTCCATCGGTTCAAAATATTTAAACTTGAAAAATTATAATGGTATTATTAAAAATTAAATTTATGATATAAAATATTTTAGACTAAGAAACATGGGAAATTCCCTCTTTTGCATATGCTTTTTTATTTTTATTTTTTTATCAAAAGCCCACTTGAATGCAAATTTACTTATTTTTTAATGATGTACTTTTACATCTTATTATCAATGTAAATTTGCATTTGTCTGTAATATGTCAATGTACAAATGTAATGTTGCCAAACACAGGCAATAGTAAATCAGAGTGCAAATTTACCTTGAACCAAGATTTACACTCCATTTGCATTGTTTCCAAATGCAACCTAAGTGATTCTAATTTATAGGAGGTGCTGCATTTCAGAGCTGATATATTATCTGATATGTAAGAAAATATGTAAAGATCATCATCATCATCATCATCATCATCATCATCATCATCATCATCATCATCTATGCCTTGTCCCAACTATATAAAGGTGGTTACATGAATCCTGTTATGACCATTTCAAATCGATTGTTAATTTTGTATGCTTAAATCATTTTTATTACTTCTATTTAGAATCTTTTTGATTTATCACCATTTGATGATTCTTCTAATCCCTTCAACTTGTAATAGATTACTTTTTCTAACATATATGCCTACCTTGGATTAATTGAATTGGGTTAGAATTTGTTCTTTCACCTTTGTTCCGAATACCTTGCGTCCATAACATGATTTTGACCCAAGATGTGATACAAATAGGTGGGTTTGTGGTTTCAAATCAAGAATCTATTCTTGTACAACCACAATACAAAAATATACTCCAAATATCCGATATTTCTCTGTGCTTCTTCTATTTAATAATTCTTTTAAGCTTTTATTTTTTAAATAATCTGAGTAGTTTATGGAGGATAAGGGCAGTAAATCTTTTTTTTCTCTCTCTTTTAATTCAAAGGAAAACCTACAGTACGAAACTATCCACTTTGGGGAGAGTTTGGATCATTGCTTTCAAAACTGGACTAGACCGGATGGTTGGACCGAAAAATCGGAAACCAGTCCTTTCACCCCAAAACTGTTTTTTTGGCCAAAAACCATTGATTTGGTCAATGAACCGCTGACCCGACCAGTTGAACTGTCAATCCAAAACAACGTTTTTGACCATTTTTTTGTTTTTTAATTTTTTTGTCAGAGCGGATGATTCGTTTGGACTAGATGATTGAACCATTCAACCCAAGAATCAGACCCCAAAACAGTTCTTTGTCCGATCCAGTTTTAAAAACATTGGTTTGGATCCTTTATGTAAATGCTATTCAGAAGATGAGAAGGGAAATGATACAGTTCAGACCAATCATTCTAAGCAAATTTCCCTATTAGTTCTAATCAAAGGAATCAATGAGAAATAACAAGAATAGTAAATGCAAGCTAGACAGCCACAAGTGAAGATCCTTCTTGGAATAGAATCACAGAATTTGTCCTCTTTCTTTCTTTATTGGAAAGCCACAGTTTGTCCTCCTCCAGAACTTGGCCTAGGATCTCCCTCGGCACCCCCTTCAAATAGGAGTAGGCATGAGATCAAATAGGCAGTGGCACACACTGCCCGGCAGCACATTGCCGCGTAGTCATAGGCAGTGGCACACACAGTAGTCGCCGCACAGCAACACGCACCGCCCGGCAAGCGCACAGCATGCACTGCCGCACCGCACGACAGCAGCACTAGGCAGTAGCACGCACCGCACGATAGCAGCACTAGCAGCATGCACCTCACGGCAGCAGCACGCACCACACGACAGCAGCACTGTGAGACGCACACACCACCGGTAGCAGCAGTAGGGGGCCCACACAACATCTCATCAGGGGCCCACTTACCTTGCCACTCTAGCTAACTCGTCGCCAGTTGTATTATCCCTCATCCATTATCCTTACCTTATCTTATCTTTTTAAGAGTTCGATTTGCCACTAGAAATAGGAGTTATGTTATCATTAGGAGTAGGTAATTAGGAGTTTGAGTTTAAGTTGGATTACCCTATCCTAGCCGAATCCAACAAGAAGTTTCCCTTTGTAATCTCTTATTTAAGGAGATACGAATTGAAGTAAACCATTCAGTTTTCCAGTCAAGAAAAGAGTAAGGAGAGTCCAGGTGGTCTCTTGGACAAATCACATATTAGGAGAGCTCGGGTGGTCTCTTGGACAAATCACCCATTCGTTTTCCACAATAGGTTCTGCACACAAGGGAAGGCGCAAGGGAAAGTAGGACTTTCTCCCCGTGGACTGACCCGTGACGAAATCCTACGCGCGGGCCCATAACACTGTTGTGGCCAATGGGCTTCATGGGCACCTTACTCTATCCCACCTTCACTGGCTAAAATTGTATTTGTTTTAATCATGGTTTTTGAACAGTCCTTGACTCAGATGGTCGAACTCCAGACAATTGATTTCATTTTACCTTTAACCCGTTCTTCGGTAAAAAATCATTGGGGTTATTTGTTCAAATCAGATGATCAAACTGCTGACCTAAAAACCGGTGGTCAAAGCAATTTTGGTTCCAAGTCGGTTTTTAAAATATTGTATTTGATATAATTCTATGAAATGTTTTAGATTGATCAATAGAAATTGATAAATTATCCAATTCACATAACTAAAAACGATTGGTAATCACAAATTCCTATTTTTATTTGAAATGTCAAATTTGACGTTTCAACTTTCCTCACATGCATTTTTTCGGTTGAAATGACTCCTTTCACATAACGATTCATATTTCTCACTAATTTATATTGTATTTTATGTAAAAACAGCAATGATACCCAACACAGCCTAACTTATTCGCATTTATACAAACTGCCCCTCTCTCTCCCCATTGTGAATCACAATTCACATTTAGCGTTTATGGTTAGGGGTATCAATGAATTGAGTTTGAATTGGACCCATCGAATCAAAATCAATTTGAATGGATCGGACCTAATCCATATTTGTGATGGATATATGTTGGACTGGGTCAGATTGAACCAATATCCGTCCCATTTACAGTCATGATGAGTGCTCTGTATAAAAGCCAGAGCCCAATGCAACGTAGAATCACCCAATTGAGACTCTCACTGGATCGTTGCTATTTCTAAAACATGAAATTGCGAACTCCAATAACGGTGGGACAGAAGGTCTTATGGACTCCAGGTAGGGTGTCCACTTTATTCTGTCCTTTCACCAAGATGGAGGGTCCAAGGTTTTTATCCTCTCACTCTCATTAACTTGGCCAGGTCAAAATATATTTTGGTAAAGGTCAACCTGTAACCTGTCATTAAGAAAAAGAAAAAAACATTAACATTGACTTAGTCAACAATTTAGAACAGTTGAATGATCAACCTGTCTCACCCATTTAATGGGTTACTGGTTTTCTGTTTTTTCTTTGACTTTTCGTTTTATTGTTATGATTATGATGTTCCTTGTTGATTCATTGACTTGAATGATTAAACCATTGACCCAAGGGGACAAAGTAGGAAAAAAATTAAAGAAAAAGGGTTTGAGCACAACCTATTTTTGACAAAGGGGTATAAATTCTAATTAATATTTTAAAAGATAAAAGTAATGTATTTATATGAAAAATATATAGGATGTGTCCAAATGACAAGTTTGGTATGTTCGAGGAGATCAAGGAGAAAGGATGATGAAAATTTAAGGAATTGGCAATTCCCCTTCAACTCTAGTGGTTGGTTAAACATTAGGACCGCTTTGGGGGACTCAAAATGTTGTAAGTTTTAGGGTGAATGACGGTTCAGCCCAGGGTCGGAATTCTTAGGCCCAAAGTACAGTTGGGGTAGGTGTCAGTTCGGAATCGATGTCAATTCACGGGTGGGCATTAGTGTATAGTGGGGGTATTTGACATTTTGACTGTTTATAGATCTGTAGTGAGATTCAGAAATCTGCAATGAGCCTCTCTCCTTGGTGTAACTTTCAATCTTTCAGAGATGTAGTTCTTTCTACCCAGCTCACATGGAGTGCATGTGTATCAGATGTATGTCTCCTCCTTTTTAAGAGGAAATCTGACTATCCGAGCTTCTTCTTTTTAAATTAAGTGTCTGTTTGGGAGGGCTTTTCATGGAATTCAGATTTGATCTTCGCAAAATTGTCTTTACATCGTTCTTACAGTCTTTTACAACCATGTATTGGAAACATCTTTGTACTTGTACATTTTTATTCATGAGAAGATATTTCCAATGCATGACTGCAAAGAACTGCGAGGAGCAAATCCAAACTCTTTTTTATGGTGCTTTAATTTTGTCTTTTTAAGACACGGGATGGGGGCGTACCTGGAAAATTTATAAGCAATGTTTGGTGAAAAATCTAAAATGCACAGACCATTTTCCAGCCACTTAATTATATGAATCTTCGAAGCAACTCTGCTGAAACAACTCAACCAAAATTTAAGAGGGGGCTTCACCTTTGATTGAGCCGCTTTGAATAAGTTTTGATAGAACGTATATTCTGGCTTTTCAGGATTTTTACCAAACATGAGATTAAATATTTTAGAAAAGCATCCCGTTGACCTTTAACATTTAACATTGTTGATGGAAATTCAACTTATGAAAAGCATACCCTAACTTCTTTGCACCAAACATAATTTTGGAGCTTTGGAAATTTGTTAAAGCTGAAAAGCAGCCACTTTGGCGCCTGCTTGGTAAGGCAGCTAACCTGGTTCCCAGCTGCTTTGAAGCATTCTGAATAAAATCATTTAAAGATAAAGCTTTGAAAATCAGACCTGAAAAGGAATCGTTTTGGGAACTAATTCCTAGGTTGAACGGTCCGACTGTTCTCTTAGAATGGATGTCCTATTCTGATTTAAAAGATAATTAAAATAAAAGACCAAAAATCATTATTCTGGTCAATAGGTCAACAGTTGGACCATCTGGTTCAGTGGATTGCTAACTAAATCAATAAATTTTTACCCAATAGTAATTTTGAAATGGAACTAATTACCTGACCGATTCCTGGGTCAATCAGTCTGTCTGTCCAGTCTGATCCGATTTTCAAAACCGCTAGAAGGGATAGCCACACTTTAGTGACTGGTGACTTTTTTTTTGACAACCGATAACTGATTAGGTTTTCCCCATTGTTCACCAAACATAGCTTATACTTTAGGCTGACCATATACCACCCACAGCTTATAGGCTGTTGATATGAGACCCACTTCAGAAATCCAGAAGCTGCTGTGGGGACCACCCAAACGGGCCCTCAGAGCCCTGACAAACGGGTATTAAGCTATATTGTGTCGTCTATAGAATGCGTTGCTTCACGTGCACGGGAAGGCCTATGCATATATGAAATCCATTGCATGTGAATCTTTCTCTCATCACGAGCCATAAGCTTTAGCTCAAGATTCCACCTACGCAAGATATCCATCAATAACAGAGAATTGAGGAGAAATTAAAGAAATTGAATTCCTTAGTACAACTCATCTCTCAACTTTATGTTTCTTTCTTTTTTTTTTTTTTCGTCGAACCAAACACAGCCTAAGATAAAACAGTTTCTGCATCGCCATCAGCCCCAAAAAGAACATTTGATGAATGTGCTTAATCTTTTTCCATTTGTCCTTGGATTATTTGACTCTGGCTGCTGCTGCCTCTAACTTTAGCGGCCAAACAGCCCCTTGCTCGTGATGAGGCAGATCTTGAAGCAAGAAAAAGAACAAATTACATACAACCTGTTCAACGTCGTCTTCTACCAGACCCACAAATGTCGGTAGCAAAATCCTGAGTGTACAGAAAGAATGATATTGGGCCCATCTTGACAATTACAAATCCAAACATCTGATAAGAGACCCATACCCCTGCTGCCTACTGAACTCTTCTTCTTCTTGAGTTCTTCCCCCACAGGAAAGCATTTTGGTGTCATTTAGGCTGCGTTTGGTTCTAACATAAATTTCATTTGTACTGGTGTATAAGAGTGTAGAAGGGCTGAACGTAAATGGAGGTAGGAGGATGGTTGTCTGTGTAGAAAAGATATGATGCAAGATGATGTGATCCACACTTTATATAGGAAAGAATTGAAGTAGGATGAAGGTGATACAAATTTGATTTTAATTTTTAAGATGTAAACTTTGTACTATTAATAAGTACAAAAGTGACAAAAGTACAAATTTTATATCAAGTAAAAAAAAAAACAAATCATAATTATAAATAAATTAAAACAAAATTGAACCAAATACAAATTTTACACTCGATCAAGAATTACACTGCAACTAAGTCTTGCTGATAAGTGAAAAGGGTTACACAAAAAAGGAATCTTTTTTACGTAGCAAATTGGTTTGGGTCACCAAAAATCAAAATCACTTCATATATTCCTTTTTCCTATTCCCCATCAATGTGATAAATTTGAGCCCCTCAAACCATCTTCATGTGTCAAGAATAAATCTTTCTTTTCGACACAAATTTAGTATTAAGATATTGAAACCTTCATTGGCCATTATTAGCTATGAAATAATAAAAAGTGGGCCACAGGTTGATGTATACCGAGAGATTGTACACTTGACCAATTTCAAAGGGTCTCCTACATAATGAACTTGGTCAAGCCTCTCCTATAAGTAGGCCCATAATGTAGATGAGGATTGGGGGTGTCAATGAACTGGTTTTGGGTTGGACCCAAAATAAATTTGGATGGATTGGATAGACCAATAAAATATATTGAATTGGACCAATCCAGATTTAGTTTAATGGTTTAAAGTATTTATTAGATTGGATTGGGCCTGGTCCATCTGTAATGGACTTATATTAGATTGTATCGGGTTGAATCAACACCCAGTTCGTTAATAGAAGATAAGAATACATGTGTCAATGGATCAGGTTTGAATTGGAACTAATCTAAATTCAAATCAATTTGAACAGATTGGATTATCAGGAGGTTGAATTGGACCAATCCAAAATGTTCCAAAGTATTCATTGGATTGGATTGGACCTAGACCTTCAGTAATGGACTCGTATTGGACGAGAGCGGATTAAACAAAATCTGGTCCAATTGACACCCCTACATGAGGGGAATAGCCTAATTTTCTCTCTAAATTTATTTGATTAATTTAAATAAAGTGTTAATCATGATTTTTGAACCACCATTGACCTAGATGGTTGGACCCTTCGGCCCGAAATCGTTCAGGCAATTGGTTCAATTTCACCCCTGACTTGGTCCTTGGCCAAAAACCGTCAGCACCCGGCTGACTTGGGCAGTTGAGCCATCGACCCGTTTAACCCAAACAACACTTTTGGCTGTTTTTTCATTTTAATTTGCAGTGATTTGCCCATCCAGACCAGGTGGTTGAACTACTGACCAGAAAACCGTTAGACAAAGAGGTTCTTGTTCCAGGTTGGTATTTAAAACATTGGTGTTGATGGTCGTATTCATGGTGGGAAAGATCTTTCAAACACAGCACAGGTACAGCCTAAAAATGATGTAGGATCTCTACCCACATCTACCTATAACACACTACCCCCATGCATTAAAGACATCTCCCATGTATAATACTATGTAAGAAGATGAGATATTCTCCATATATGTTTATGATATTATGTGGGTAAAAGGAGATTTGGACTCCCTAAAAACAGTCCAACCACAAAGCATGCCGTAGTAACACACACTTACCATATACATAAGCATTGTTTTCAATTCTTACTCGTAGCAAATAAATTAAATTAATATAATTATATAAATTTTATGTTTTTGAAAGAAAGAAAAAGGTTTATAAGCAGGGTTGAAAATGTTAGGATTCATGCATTTAGCCGCGTTATACATTATTCATTCCATTCCAATTGCAATTTGTCATTGGATAAGACAAGTAGATCTATTTGAGAGAGAGAGAGAGAATTTGCCAAATTTAGTTTCTTTTTCTTTTTGATAGGACTGGAAATTGGGTTTGGGGCCATCACAAGTATAACTACTATTGTTGGATTCCACATAATTTGAAAAATGATAATAATAATAATAATAATAATAATAATAATAATAATAATAATAATAATAATAATTGAATGGGATGGGTTGAGATGAGTTAAACAGGTTTGAGATGGAACGGGTTTGTGATCAAGAGTAATTAAACCAGTTTGAAAATGAAAAGAGCAATTTTCATGAATACCCTACCCATTGCCATTCGCTATGAACGCCATTAATGATGAATCCAAGTATCATAGACCAAATGCCATAGGACCCTCCCCGGCCAATCTATCTACCGGGCTGATACTGATAATGGGTCAGTTGTGGTCGAGTCAGGGAATACCCAGGCCCGACCCAAAAAAGAAATAAATGTGAAAAACCAATGAAGTGTTGGGATTTGTATGGTCCTTTGTTGGACTCCGGATCTTCTGTCCACATCTACCTACAATATACTATCTCTCTATGCATTGAGAACATCTTTCCATACATAATACTTTTTAGGAGGATGATATGTGCTCCATGTATGGTTGCGATGATATGTGGGTAGACTTAGCAAGAGATTTGGACTCCCATTGTTAGGCCTTCATTTTTTTCTTTTTCAATGCTTTGTGACATCGTGTACAACATGCATTTAGTCAATAATAATCAATCGATAAAAAATTGATGCAAAATAGATTACGACTCAATTGTAATCTGAGAACATGATGCAACATCAATCCTATATAACTAGGTCACTTTTATCCAGTTTTTTCAAGTCTATTTGATCCATTAATAGTCTTATGTAAGATTTATTTCTAGAGAAATCATTGTTAACTACTAGTATGTATGTGGATTATTCTAAATGATGATAATGATAGTAATAATGTATAAAAAATTTCTATAAATATATATTTTTTATCTTTTGTCTTTTATTATTAATAGATTGCAAAATCCAAATTTGATTACATAAACATCTCATCCAAATATCTGATAATTGGATTGAGTTGTGAAGTTTCAAGTATGATTGACATGCCTACCTATTTGGCTAGATTCTTATTTTTGTAAGATTTAAATAGAGGTAATTGAATGTGAAAAGTAGTAGTTCAATTTACAATTTAAACATCATAATTAAATACGGGTTAAATTCAAAAATGAGTATTTTAGTCAAAAAAAAGCTCCACAATCATATTCATATGTTTAATAGTACTGTAAAAATAGAATTATAGATGTGTTCAATTTTTCTGTAATTTTTATATTTCTGTGCAAAAATAAATCTTATATGTCATACTTACTTTTTGTTTATATGATAATTATATAATATTATACATGTGCCTGAATTCTTTTTGCAAAATTTATGTATTTTTTATTTTTGTATTTATATATTTTATTAATTTTTATTATTTATTTATGACATTAAATGTTAACACATTTGACCCAAAAGCTTAACTATGATCTTTGCCAAACAATAAAAATAATTTCATTTTTAGTCAATTTTAAATTATGCATTTTGTTTTTAATATCAATTAAAATAATTATTATTTATTACACTTTTTTTAATTTGACTAAGAAAAATCATAGACATGTCTATTTTTTCTACATTGTTGTAATTTTCAGTTTATTTTTATTTTAAAAATTTTATACAGAACTATGACTTCATAGGTTGATCAATTTGATTCAGATGGTTGAATTGTTTAGTCACCACTTGGATAAAGAATTGTTTTGTTTTTAATCAATTTTAAAATATATGGGTTTATATTGTTAAAAATATTGACATAGATCTAACTAGTATCATTTATTAGTGAAAAATAACTTAAATATAAGATTAATAAGAGAAAAATGGGAGTTAATACCTTAAGTATAAAATTTAATGAGAATGATTAAATGAGGTGGAAAGTAATAATTGAAATTATATTTTCAACCCTTACAATTAAAGATGAACTAAATAGAGAAATATGAGAATTTTAGTAGCCATCAAAGCTAGCATTAAACAAAGAAATAAATTGTGAATTTAGTTGGCTATTTGAGATTCAATTTCATTTTCAACCCTTTTCTTAAACAAAGAAATAGAGGGTAATTTTAGCCCAATAAAATTTTCACTCTCCATCCGCACTTTTATATATAGTATAGACATAAATCGTGAATTTAGTTGGCCGATAGAGATTTAACCTATCTTTGATAGACTAGAATATGTTCATATTTAAAACACACAATATACCCCTATCAAAATTTTGAAAATTAATATATGAGATTTTTTTAATTTTAAAACTGGTGAGTGACCCTATACTGAGCATGGAAAAATTTGTATGAAGTTTTACTAACTTTAATGAATATTAATTGTTAGTAATTAATAAATGAGTAATTGTTATATATCATTTATGTTTTATTCTAATACAGATTAGAGTATTATTTAGTAATTTACCATTTGTTTAATCATTTTATGAATTGTTTAATTAATTTTTAAATTCATTTGAATTGGCATTTGTCATTAATATTTAATAATGATGAATATTTTTTTGAAATATTATTTATCACGAATCTGTATTAATTTGAACCTTTATAATTTTATTAAAATTTTAATCCATTTTATCAAATATTTTTTATTAATTATTTAACCATTTTGGTGTTTAATTAGGCATCCTTTAATAATATAATCATTTTGAAAATTTTAAACACATATTTTTTAATTTATTCTCATTTTATTCCATTTTTCACTTTAACTTTTTAATCAATGCATGCTTGATTTATTAAATTTTCTATTAATTAGTGAAAAAAACAATAATATACCCCTATTGATAATTTTGGAAATCAATATGTGGGATTTTATTATTTTTAAAATATGACCTTTTCTCTGTTGATTAAGGGTGATCCCCCATTTATCAAAAATTGAGATGTGCGCAATTCAAAGAAATCCAGTGAGCATCTGTGCAATTCTAGATCTTTGAGAGTGAGCAGTAGTGTCCAATCTTACAGGAGCTGTTCATTAGAAGCCTTAACACATTAGTGGGTCAGACGCTTAAGTGATTTCCTTGCACATGGTTAGGAAAATCCTTCCATTTTAGGCCGGAAAATCTAAACCTTGCGTTAATGAATTCAAGAAACAGGCACTATATATCCTACGGTTTAGAAGAACTGCTTAGCATGAGTTTTTGTTGTTGTTGTTTTTTTTATTATTATTATTTGAATCCCTAAGACAATTCCTTTTCAACAACAAAAAAAAAGATTATATCTCAACAAGAATTAAAGATCAAGGTTCAAAATTTCGCAACGTATTAGGGTGTATCAATAGTAAATCATATCGGCCCCACCCTGATATGCTAAATGCGAAATATTTTGTGTTTTTAATATTTTTCAAGTGTATGCCTTGCTGAGACTGTCCGTGTGTAAATTTTTGAAAAAAAAAATAATGTTGTATTTGGCGTTCCTTATTTTAAGGATTTATCTCATTTTTTCAGTTAAAATGCCCTTATGAACAATGACTGACTGATGCAACTTATCCATGGGCGTCCATTCCTCCCACTAGTCGTAAGGGACATAAGTAGTAATAAAGCCCAATCGAGCCCCCAACCCTAGTCCATGCGGGATTCAATCCCAAGCCTTCGCTACAACCAGCACAAGGCCTTACCCACCAACCAGTTGGCACCTCTCTCAATAGGTGTAGGTTTAAACTTATAAAACCAATGAACCTCACATGCACCTCGCTCTACCCCACCCTTTATAATGGCATTTATCAACTTAGGCCCTATTTGAAAGGAGTTAATGAGTTGCTTTTAAACTTTTAAAGAAATCATTTAAGGCTATTAATAAGTATGCATGTGTTTTGCATGTGCCAATTTTTTATGATGATGATGATGATATTAAATAATATATTTTCAATTTTTTTTACAATTTTAACTTTTTTATATTTATATATTTATAAAAATTATTCTTATTTGTCACACTTATTTTTATTTAATATAATGAATTTACGATATTAGAGACAGATCCAAATGTTTTCTACAAATATTATTTTGTACCTTTTATACTTTTGCATGTTTTATTTTTTAATTTTTATTATTATTTAATTATAGCATCTAGGGTTGGCACATTGACCCAAATTGTTTAATTATTGACTTGCCACTAAGCAATCCATTTTTGGGTTGGTTTTTAATTTGTATTTTATTTCTATCATTAATAAAACGAATTATTATTTATCATACTTATTTTTCTTTAATATGGTTAATTAATATAGGATTTAATTAAAGAACGGGGCACCCCATAAGTGCCCCACAGCCTATCAGAACCATGTATTGGGAACATCTCCCAATGACAAGTAAAGGAGATGTTCCTCATGCATGCTAAGATGTTCATGTGGGGCAATTTGATCTCGAAAGAATGGGAATTAATGCTCTGAACATAAGACTTTACAGGAGATTTTTTTTCAGCAACAAGAAAGAATTAAATGAAGAGAAATGTGGTAACTCAATGTCAAAAATAATAATATAGATATGCTTGATTTGATAGAAAACAATAGAAAAACAGGAAGTTGGGAGAGAATTTTCACAAAATTCATAAATAACTTAACCACAACTTTTTGTTTTTTTTTGTTATTTTCTTTCAAAACCTAACACAATGTAAAACAACAACAACAACAACAATAACAAAGAATCAGCTTAGTGGTGGTTTAGGGATGTAAGTGAGTCGGGTTAAATGGTGGATCCCCACTGATCCAATTTATGGTTGGTTTTGAGTTGAGGTTAACCCATGCTTAACCAAACTTGTTGACATTGAAGAATTTGAAATCTTTGTATGCATACGTTTGATTGAGTACAAAGTGTGTTCTATATAAGACGGGTTGGGTTGGATTCGACAAAGCCAGTGCACAGGACTTTGGTGAGCTATAATTATTCACCTGGTGATCCAAATTTCAAACGGTCATGGGTATCAAGAAATCCAGATCATGTGGTGAAATATCTGAAAAGCTAAAAATCTTGGCCCATGAAGACAAGTTTTGTAAATGGGTCCAAGATACCGTAAGTTTCCACTAGTCCCATGTTTCTGGTATCCAATGGGTCCCATCTAGCCAACAATCAACATGTGTGGAAGATTACAACCATATGATTTTCTTGTATTTAATTGGACAGTGTAAACTTTCTTGAAGTTAGAAAAGATGCTCTGCATCCTAGGTCGGAAACTAGATGTCAGAGACCATCTATTGTGTTGATTTTTAGCAAAGCCACTTTAGCATGAAATGAAGAGGGCCAACCTCAAATCTAACCTTGATCTAACCTAGGGTTGTCAATGGGTGGGTTTTATCCATTTGATCGAACTGAACCGATTATCAGCTCGGTCGGGTTTGGCAGATCTGAACTGATTTTTTTTAATAATATATAAATGATTTTTATTTTTTATAATGTTTATTATATTTTATGTATTAAATGATAAATCATATAGATAGTATATAAGATAATTTTAGTTAAAACCACTTGATTTAATATTATGTAAATAATTTATTATTTTATTGTCATTTTAATTAATGTTATATTATCAAAAATAATGTTTTAAGTTATTATTTGTATAAATAATTATAGCTGTCAATATAATCTAGGAATGGCAATAGGGGTTTGGGGAGGGGACCATACTCCCCATCTCGATCCTTGATGTTGATGGATTTCTGTTGGGGATCCTAATCTCCAAAATTTTTAAATTAAAAGTTTTTAGAAAATAGATTTGTTTAAAGTAAAAGATTTTTTTTAAATATAAAAATGTTTTAAATATATTTTGATATATAATACAAATAATATTATAAATGTATATATTTAACATATACAGTTGTGGTCGACAAAGGGTGGGGAATTAACTCCCCACCCTCGTTCTCATCCCTGGTCTAGTTTCACTATCAATCCTTATCCTCGCACCCATCCCGGCCAAGACAATCTCCATTCCTAATCTGGAGGGATCGGGGAAACCGGCTACCCAATGGGAATAAGGAAAATTGCCATCCCTAGCATAATCTGGTCTATTGGGTCAGACCTGAATATCCTAATTATTTAATTAGGATGGTTCTAGGTCTATGATTTTTTCTTTATTTATAATCAGATTGGGACTGAAACACCTTGTCCCGACTCAAACCCGACCCATTGGTAGCCCTATCTATACCTATATTTCAGGGATTTGGATCATTAAAAGCCCAGGTTTTGAATTGAATCTACCAACATGGATTTGAGATTGATATGGATCCATCATACATGTATCTTGCTTTAGAATTGAACCCGAATGCATAAAGGATCAAGTATGAATCCATGCCATTAATAGATCTGATGATTATCATACCCACAAATTCGAAATGAAATCCATTTCCCACTTGGATGAAAGAAGTTGCATTTTGTAATAATGGATTGTATAAGAGCATAGACCTCCATAGATCTGGTTTAAACCACCCCAAGTCAAAACAGAGTCATTCAATTCAAAGATCAACTCGGGACACCAAACAATAAATCAGAGTAGAAAAAAATATCCCTAAATCAAAGGGGAGCGCTGCTGACAATAGGGCACAACCTCTCTTCCTTTTAGGCTTTAGATTTATTGTAGGAACTACAATGGCTTAATCCCTCTCTAGAGAGTACATAGTACAGTCCCTTTAGGGGGTTAAACCATTTTTCAAGCTTCCCCAATCAATTCCTCCTCAGACCTTCAGGCTGACCAATCTCCACTCCCCAATCCTTTTTTAATATTAACCCAAAGTACTATGACACCCCTTATAGTTTGTAACCTATTTACTTAATTTATCTTTAACTAACAATTGTTTGTTTTGGCATCTAAAAATAGTAACATGATCACCTAAACCAAGAGAAAAATATTCAAGGGTATAGGCCTTATCTATGGTTGTTTATTTCAAAAATACCCCTAATACTTTTCTGTAAAAAAAATAAAATAAAATTGACCAAATAGAACTGAATAGAGTAATTCCTTATGTCTTATTAGGGGCACAATTGGCAGTTTCATTTATATTCACTTTTGATTAAATTTATTTGAATAAATGTTAGAGACAAAATCAATTAAGTAAATCATTACAAATTATAGGATAGGTTTTAATAAATCTATAAAATTATGGGGGTGCTTTAGTAAAATGACCCTTAAAATTTTAAACACTATTAAAAACATATACTTTTATAGATTTATGACATTTATAATACCAACCACCTTGCACCGTCACCACATTCATGCTTTAAAAAATTAAAAGTTTATTATTTATTTATTTAAATATTTAAAATTTAAATCTGTTCATCTTGGCCGAATTGTTTTTTTGGATAAATAGGTTGAACTTGAACCGTTGAGGAGATCCAAAAGGAAGTTTCCTAAAAAACCAGCTAACAAAGTCCGGTTTTGCGGTGGGATGGATTGAATAAGACCCAGAGCCAACGTGGAGAAGGGCCAGAGAGGGGCCAGGGGCTTGATTCTTGAATTCTCTCTCTCTCGCTCCCACTTTATATACGTCATGAATGCATTCCGGGTTTCTTCAACTCATTCTAGTCTTCTCCATTCATTCTCCGAATTTCGTTACCAGTTTGAGAGACCAGGTGGTTGGTCTTGGTTTTATCGATTTTTTTGGTTATTGTTTTATAGGAGATACTGTATTGATTTTTAGCTCTACAATATCATAAAACCCAAGCATCCCAACCAGCTTGAAGTGGGATTTAATTCTCTCTCCCTGGTAAGTAGGTACTTCCTTTGCTTTTCTGATTTTTTTTTCTTTGGTTTTGAGAAATCTAGGAACTCTATGTTTGCATTTGTTTGACGTTATTCTCTGTTTCGAAAGTTCGCTGTTTATTTTCTTTCCTTGGCCTTTTTTTTTGTAGGACTGCATTTTCTTGGCCTGTATTATATATGGACATCTGGGTTCCGATTTTCCTTTTGGTTTTCAGTTAATTAGGTTGTTTCGGTTTTTTTGTTTTATGTTCATTTGATGGGATTTAGTCCTTCAATGGATGCTCTTTTCTATTTCTCTATTTGTTTATGTATCCTTCCCTCCCATACAACTTGCGACAGATCCAGGTGAAAAAATGGTATTTCTGTTTCTGATCTTCTGCTATTTCTCTTATGCTTCTGGTTCAGGTTGAAGCTTGAATTAGAGAGCTAGATTTTCCATGGTGAGATTATTTTTTGTTTTTATTTTTATTTTTGAATTTTCTGTGGTTACCTTCTTTTGGCATTTACGAATATGTGACAAAGTAGATGAAAACTGCGACTTTGGAACAAATATGATACCTGGCCATGGTTTTCTTTTCGTAGAAAACTGATCTTTGAGTTTGTTGTAATGGGGTATGCAAGTAGTGGGTATTGATTATCTGAGTTTTGGTAATCAGGGTGAAGCTCAGGAGATCTTCACAGACGACGTTAAACAACATTTTGCCGTTGGTCTTGATTCAGAAGCCAGAGGCTACCAGACATCTACCATCGTAGGAGAAAAGATTGTAAGCAACAAATCTGAGTTGCAAATTAGATCTTCTTTCTGCACATCTTCTCTGTCTTTTGTTCTCGATGAAAAATCCATGCCAGTCATGTTAAAAGTGCCCGTGATTTGTTCAGTTTGTGATTGGGGGAACTGCTGATGTATCAACTTCTTCGTTTGACGTCCGGGTTTTCGACAAATCAACCGGGAGATGGTGAGTTCTTGGTCCTGGCATAAATGCTGTTGAGTTTTGACCTGAGTTGGGATTACAGATTTATGCTAAAATTTGCAGGAGTGTTCCAACAGTATTAGGCACAAAACCCATTCCATCCAAGAGTCACTCAGCGGTTCTTCTAAATAATGAGAGAATATTGATTCTTAAGAGGGACTCCACCCCAGAAAACTGTGCCTGGTTTCTTGAGGTTGGTGTCCTAAGTTTGTCACAGATCCATCCATCTAAAAATTTCAGATATCTAGTTGGTATCCTGCTGCTTTCATTTAAATGTAAGGTCATCTAATCTTTGTGACCCACCAGCCTTAAGTGTTAATCTTTGTTGTATTGCTGGTAGGTGGACACCTCATATGTTAGAGAGCAGAAAAGGATCTTGAGCACTGAGGTGGTTGCTTGGAGTAAAGGGGTTAGAGGTGATGCTCCCAAGCCAATAGTAATCAGTGGTCCCTCTGGAGTTGGGAAGGGCACATTGATAAACAAGCTGATGAAGGATTTCCCATCCATGTTTGGGTTCTCTGTGAGCCACACAACCCGAGCTCCAAGGGACAAAGAAAAGGATGGAGTCCATTATCATTTCACTGAGAGAAGCATCATGGAAAAGGACATACGTGATGGAAAATTCCTAGAATCTGCATCTGTTCATGGGAATCTTTATGGAACAAGTATTGAAGCTGTTGAGGTTGTAGCAGATGCAGGAAAGGTAAAAAAAAAAAAAAGAATATTTTGTTTCTTTAAAAACTCATCATGTATATTATTTCCTGTTGTAGGAGAATATAGAAGTCATGGGCTTATGGCTTTGGTATTCATAGTTTGGAATATTTTATATGCCTTAGATATGCTATAACTGAAACCTAACAATCAACATGAGTCTTAATTTGGAATTTTAGGATAGTGTGGACTTGGATCATAACCTAGAGCCAACTTTGTATTGGAATGGCCCACTTCCGCTTAGATTAACACTTAGCTTTAAGGCCAACCTGCATCATTAAGCGCACACACAGGATGAACACACACGAACAGAACTCTCAGCTCTCCTCTATGTACCATGATATGCTAAGATTAAAATGGTATATATCTATATTTGATATCTTTATATAGTTGGGATAAGGCATAGATGATGATCTATGTTTGATATGTCTTCGGTTCTATTGTAGAGGTGCATACTCGACATAGATGTTCAAGGTGCCAGGTCTGTAAGGGCAAGTTCTCTTGATGCAATTTTCATCTTTATATGTCCACCCTCATTTGAGGAGCTTGAGAAGCGGCTCCGTGCACGGTGAGTCAGAAGCTGGAAGCCCAAGAGATTAAGTTTTTTACTAATCTCTTAGCTAGTCTAATTAAATTCTTGTTTTTTTATAGGGGAACTGAAACGGAAGAGCAGGTCCAAAAACGACTCAAAAATGCAAGAGCAGAGCTTGAACAAGGAAGATCTTCAGGACTTTTTGATCATATCTTGGTAAACGATGACCTCGAAAGGTGCTACAAGAATATTAAGGTGTCTGTTGCTTCTTTCGTAAATTTATGAACCCATCAATTTAGGCTTCAACTTCAATATGGTCAAGCTGACCAGTTGGGGGAGTCCTTTTGGCTTCCAAGCACTTTGGTCTGATAACTAAAGGTAATCTTTGATGTAGAAAATATTGGGCCTTGATGTGAGCATGGAGGCCACTCATCAATCATGTAAGTACCCTTGGCTGCTTAGGAGGTCACATGAGATTATTGTTTCCTTGTTTACCTGTTTGCTCACTCCACATGCTTCCTCTAAACAATTAATTACTGAGGCACTGAAAATTTTATCCAGCTCCAAAGACTGTAGGTGTCCCCTTGGGCCAATCAATATCAGAAATGGATCAGAAGGTCCTGATACAATGCGAAGCATCTGAACTAGGAAAAGCATCAAAAAATTGGTAAGCATATATACTATGCCACCGATAGACTGACTCTGATGTGCATTCAAACTCTCATTCTGTCTATTTGTGTTTGAACAGGTTTGTGCTTGATGTGTCTTCCCTCAAAGGAGGGGCCCCAGGCCGGACAAGAGGGCTGAACATGTATGCCATCAACCCATTTGTGGATGCACAATATGGGATTAAAACAGCTTCATGATACTTAGCAAATTGACCTCTTGAACTAATTAACACTAACAGTGGAGTGCCAGTTTTGGACTTTAACATAAAAATGGGGAATTGGAGATATTGCTTCATTACCATAGTCCAATAAAATTTAAAAGTTCCAATATTAATATGCTCTTGTGCTGATTGATGATGATGATGATGAATGGATCTGGATTCCCCACATTCCTTTTTACCCATCACTAACAGAATTCATGCTCCGAGATTGAGAATTTTGTTTCGCAAATATGGTTGGTGAGGCTGATGGAGCTGCATACTTGTTAATCTTGTATCAAGTGGGTGTTTTAATAATAACAAAAAAAAAAAAAATTGAGTTGACCTAAAGCAAAGGTTTGATCTTGAACGAGCAATTAATAAAGAAAAAGAAATGAAAAGTTAGACTGTGACTGAGCCCACTGCAGATTAATCAGCTCCACCTAATAAACTAGAACTTCATTCCCACGGAAGGGAGTTTCTCGGTTTCTGCCTTTGTGGGGTGAGGGGTTAAACTAAGAGGACGCCATAAATTAATGAAACAACGACATCAGGGTATGGACAGGTTCAATGTCGGTGGTCAGTAGTTGGCTAGGAGCTTTGTTTGGCACCATCAACCATGTGATGTACCATACTACCATTTAAGAGAGTTTCCTTGAACCTGCAAAATCAGGTCAAGAGTCAAAAAGGCAGTGGGGGTTTCTGCAATAGCTCCCAGATCTAGGGCAGTAGGGCCATACGATACCTCCTTCAACCACCTCATCCGCCGCATAGTACTACACCAGCAATGTAGGTATAGCAGCAGCGCCCTCGGAACAGACACTAGGAGTCATACAAAGACGATCATTTCCTTGTAGTGGTGGAGCCGGCTATACGAGTATCCTATCCCTATAGCTAGAGCCGTTTATCTTGGCTGAGGTTAGACCCAGTCGTCCAATTTCGATCGCCAATTGCGTGCATGATATAAGAGAAGATTCATGCAGCTTTGTATTTTCCTCCCACTTGTTAATTTTCTATTCCTTTCTGGGAATAATGCTTCCTGGTAATCAGTGTGAAGTTGGAAATTGTGCTACAAATACAGGAACTACAAGTTGAATTGATCCTCAGCCCTTTCAGAACTAGTGGGTTCAGATATAGAGGGAACCTGAACCTGAACGAGAGGCATCAGCCATCAGGCAAGTGGGATACTGAGAAATCCTTTTCAGCTTCAGTGGATCCCTCCCTGCTTTCTCTGAAGACCAGAACATGGGCCACAGGCCTGGACACCAGTCTCTCAGCGTTTAAACCACCTTCACCTTTCACTTTCACTTTCCGTACCAAGGTACCAAGTACCAACCAATCAAATTCCCATTCCAGGAGAGAGATTTTACAGTTTCATCTATATATCCCTTTCACGACCACCAACAAAAGCATGACAACGAGGTACCAGAGGTGCTGGGTCGCTCGTCTTTCGAGTTGATTGACAAGCATCACAGGATCAATCGAACCATATTTGGCAGGTACCCAATGCCAATAGAACTCTGACGACGCACCATTGCTGTTTCATACAAAAACCGCATCAGAAGGAAGAAGACAGACCCACAACAGCTATTCTGCTATAGTTTGTGTACATATTTCTGTACATACATATACAAACCCGCACATGTACGAAAAGGACAAGCCTGCAACTGTTCAGCATTTATTTGGAGAGATGTAATGCGATAGAAAAGCACTACCCAATAAAGAAAAACAAAAAAGATTAGGGAGAAGGTTTCTCTCTTAAAGAAAGATGCCTTTACAAACCTGCATGATGTTTGATCGTCTGAAATCTCCAGATCACATGGCAAATAGAAAACAAGGAAAAATAAAAAAGAGAGGTCTTAGTTTGTTTTCATCCTTCACATTTACTTCTACTGCGTAACTTTCTTTGTACATGAGATTAGAGGGGGAAAACGCAAGTATGCCGGCAGAGAAGTCACAGAGACCACCACCACCTACATCGTCACTGCCTTCCCCCCCCAGACAAAAGCAAAAATGCAAGCCAAGAATGAATTGCCTGAGAAACACCATCCCTCCCTGGTTAGATGGGGGCCTCAAACCTCCAGCGTTGCTTTCTATTAGCTCTTCCCTGAAACATGACAGGTACACAATAATGCATGGCAGAGCACCAGTAGACCGAGTTACAGAGATGTAGACTGAGTTACAGAGATGGCATCAATAGGACCAACTAAGCAACACTGGAGACCCTTCAACCCAATGCATGGGGCTCTTACTGGATGGTGAGGGCCCTATTTGGGGCCCGATTCACTGGGATGTTTCCCCTCGGATGCCCTGAGCAGTCTCCTTCCTCACCTCTCTCCTCTGACATGGAATGAAATTTTGACAAAGGGAAGGCTTGGTTATGTTGGTAGCAGCTGTTGCCATTGGAATACGTCTGTGGTTGCTGCATAGGATCCTGAGCTGAGGGCCCATTTTCTTGCTGATTATTGGAGGAATCTGCATTTGCGGTAGAGTTGGAAGGCAAGGGTTCAGAGCCTGAGGAGCTTGCTGATTGTGAAGAGGCAGCTGCACAGGAACCTGTGCCCTTCTCAGTTGTGGCATTAGCAGAATTTTCATTAAGCTTCTTTGTGTTAAGAAAACGGCCTCCGCAACCCCTTGCCCTTCTCATAGCATGTTGATGCCGAGATTCATGAAGATAAGGCTGTAGAAAATGTCAATACAACCCACAAATCACATAACGGAAGTTGCATCCAGGATACTAATATTGTAAAATCACACACAACTGAACTCAATAGCACTTCATCCCAATGCTCAACACTAACATCTCAGTATTTCTTTTCTTGATCAATAAACAAACATCTCAAAATTTACTCATGCTACAAGTTGCAAATAATAAATAAGGTATCTTCTCGAGGGAAACTAGTTTTTGTTCTATAAAACCATCATCATTGCAAAATGCCTGAGTTGTTTGAGTTGGTTCGTTGGGTTCTAGATACACTTTTGGTACATTTAGGAGAAGGTAGAAGATCAGAAATTCAATTTTTTCAGACCCAAATAGGGCGATAGTTAGACCAATTGGACCATGGACCAGAAGTTTTATGGTTTTCTAATCTTGGTTATAATATTTGTTTTCTCCAGAACTAGAACACTGTTATTAAACCGGGTGGGTTTCAGCAACTTGACTGGCTTTCAACAAACTGCCTGGTTTTCACCCAGTCAAGGTTATTCTTGCTCAAACCTGGGTCACATCCATGAAGACGAGCAGAGAGACCATCATCAAGTCACAACTCAATTCTAAGTATCACAAGCTAGGTAAACTATATGATCATAATATGTTAAATAAACTATATAAACATCAGCATCATCGAAGTCTTGTCCCAACTATATTGGTTTGGTTACATGAATCCTGTTTTGCCATTCCTTTTATCTATATAAACATAAAAACCAACAAAGGTCACTAGGTTAAGTAAACTAGTTGTCTATTAATGCAACTATAGCTTATAAACATAGCAAACCATACATGAGAACTACTATTATTGAGATATTAGAAATGTGCTGACCCACAATTGCACAGCTATTAATTATTGTTTTATTGCTGTCAATGTTATTGGCGGACAGGGTACTTTTGTAATGTTATTAGCAATGAAGGGTGCACACCAGTCGAGAATGGGGTGGTTAGTTGTTAAGAGCACAAGGTCATCCATAAAGCTCTGCTGCCTATACTCCTCAACAGATGGAGTGACTGAGGAAGAATAGGCGAATACTTGGAGTCTCAAGGAGTATTTCTTTAGCAGCCATATTGCCATTCGATTTTTGGGGGGATGTGGTTCATATAACTATCCATTTGATAAACTGTAAGCCAACTTGGCTGGTTGCTTACAAATCTCCTTTCAGCCCTATTCCACTAAGCGCGTTTGTTTGTACATGTCATAAGAACAAAGTCTGAACCAAGAGCTATTGAGTGTGTTTTCCTTTGCTACACTGATGTTTTAAAAAGCATTCAAGGCATGCCTACAGGCAGAAGCCAAGAAAATGCTTTGAGGCATACATTTCCACCTTAGAGGCATAGGAGGCATATGCCTCTATTATGCTTTATACAAGAGGTTTATGTGTACCTCCAGTCAAGACACTAGGATAATGCCTGGAGGCGCAGCCTAAAGGATTATGCCTCCTCTATTGTGCTTTATACGCCTCTTGTATTTGCATTTAAGCCACTTTTTATAATAGATCAAGGTGGGGCAACCATTTTATCATGTTCCCAATTATACATTAACATAATGCATAGGATGAAAATCTTCCAAGTTTGTTTATTATATAGTATAATCTAAATGCCCATGTACAGACCCCCAAAACTAATCATACTGCACTATCTATTTACTGACCACATAAGACCAAAACAGAAAAATATAAAACATCTAAACAACACACTTAAACCTCTTTGTGCTCAGAAGGCTTATGCCTCTTCTGCTAACTAGGCATCATGCCTCCACATTTTAAAAAATTGTGTTATGCACATCAACAGGGGCACTTTTGCTTGGAATAAGACCAAAACAGAAAAATATAAAACATCTAAACAACACACTTAAACCTCTTTGTGCTCAGAAGGCTTATGCCTCTTCTGCTAACTAGGCATCATGCCTCCACATTTTAAAAAATTGTGTTATGCACATCAACAGGAGCACTTTTGCTTGGATGTCACCTTTCTTTGAGACAACCATTCTTTCCTGGCAATTCTAGTAAGGAGAATGTTTTAGATAATGGCATTGTTTAATGTTTTACCAAAAAAACAAATAAATGAAGGCTTTTTTGTCACCAAAAAGGTGGTTGGGGAAAGGAACTTGGGACCGAAAGATGGGTGCCCAGAGCAAATAGAGAGAGAACCAAAGGATGAAGTGTGAGGCACATGAGGCGTACACCTCTAGCACACCTCATGGACCTGAGGCATAAGACTCAAATGCATCTCCACTTCCGACATCTGTCTTATGAAAATTTGGGGGCACCTCACATCCTTGAGGCATATGCCTTATGGCATTTACGGGGCACCTTACCTAGAGGCATGACTCCAGGCATATGCCTCCCACACCTTTTAAAACTGAACCTTACTATAATGTAACAAACTCACCAAAAGAAATTTTTTGACCAACATGTCCAAGAAGAAAGCCTTAACTAATGCTTTTTTGGTTGCTTGGTCCCAGAATTTTAAAAAGGTGTTGGAGGCATAGCCCTGGAGGCATGCCTCCAGGTGAGGCACCCCCAAACAACTGATGCATATACCAAAGGTTCAAAGTACACCTTGTGTATCAACTGAGGTGTATCAATACTTCAAACGGTACTCCTTTTATTTTTATTTTTAGTTTTTTTCAACTTTCAGCTTTAAGCATATATTATTTAAAAAAATGGGTTCCCAAAAACACCTGTAAACAGGTATATCAGTGACCAAAAGATACAATACAATACGCCTAATACAGAGCTTATCGTATTGATACTTTGAACCTTGAAGATACCAAAGGCATTGATGCCTCTGAGGCATATGCCTTTTGTATGCGGCATGAGGCATACGTATCATGCAAAAAGGCAAAAAGGCAAAAACGAAAGGAAAGAAAAAAGAAAAAAGAAAAAAGAAAGGGAAGGGAAAGAAAATGAAAAAGAAGGAAAAAAGAGAACAGACACAGAAATCAAAAGAGATTCACTCCTGGTCATATCTTAGGCAAAGCAAATCAAATCAGCAGCTTAGAAGCTTAGGTTCACCTTTAGAGAGGTTGCATCTCGTGCCTTTCCTTGGGTTGCCTATAACTCTTATTTGCTGGATTAATAAAATCTTACTCATTTATCAAAACAAAAAAAAAAAACGGAAGCAAATGGATTGGCAGATGTCCTGGCCAAAAAAGAAGAAGATAGACTTACTTGATTCTGGGTAAACTGTAAACCGTTGTATTATGGGTCATTAAATTGCTGAAACCATAAAAATCCTGTACCTTAATCAATAATTGATGAATTAAAAAAGTTTATTTGCTTATCAAAAAAACAAAAAAAAAAAACAAAGAGAACAGACAGAAAAGTAAAGCCTGGAGTAATTTCATCTAGTATTATGCATCTTCATTCTTCTTGATATAAAACAACATTCACAAAAAGAAGAGAAAAAAGAAAGATGAGATCCCCTCCTTGAACTATGCCTCACACCTCCAGGTAGTGGAATGCCTTGTGTCATGCTTCCATGTTTTAAAATATTGCTTGCTCCTTATATATGTATTTTTAGTTGTTATACCCTCTATTATTTATTGTTTTAAACTTATCTTGATGTAAAATAATTTTAAAAGGATAGTCTGGAATCATTTCTTTTTTTCGTTTTCTTTTTTTTTTTTTTGCATTTTTTATTTGGACAAGCCAAAATGGTTGAACCAAATAGTCAAACAGTTCAACTTGCGACCCAGGCAACATATCCAGTCCAAGTCTAACAACATAGACCTCAACCAAAAGAAGAGAGAAATGATGTTTACTATTAACTCTTACAGGTGAAATAATGACATCTTGGTCTCGATAATATCTAAATTTGCATAGATAGGTTACTTTGGATTTATGAAAATTTGTAAAAGTCATGTGGTGCTCAGTTCATAAAGCTGATATCTGATGGAAAGAAGTTTATTCCTCCTCCCCCCCCAAAAAAAAAATAAAACAAAAGATATATATAAATGGGGATGTCAGCCTATTTCTAAAATGCAGGGGAAGTTTCAGCCCATTTCAGAAGTATAGGGAAAGTTTAAGTAATATTCCCTTCATATACCTTTCATTACCTTTTCAAAAAAAAATTGCAACTGCATCATTATTCTCAAAGGGTGGCCAACCCTATCTTCAATTGATAAATCTTAGAAGAGTGATTGATTTAGAAAATAATATTTGAATTATAACATCAAGAATTAGTATTCCTGATTAAATTCTTACTTCTTTTCTTGATACATTCCATTCTTGTTGGACATCATATCATATCTCACTATATTCTTGAATCTCTTTGAATCCTTCTTAATTTCTTGAAATACTTGCTTGCTGAAATCCCGAAACTTATTTGCTACCTTTCCCTTGATTATTTTCAATTGAAATCCCGAAACTTATTAATTGAAAAAATGTAATTTACATTAGGAAGTGTTGAGCACCCCAAGCATCTCTAACGCGTCAGCTATCAATCCCATTTATATAAAGTTCCCCAAAACACAACCCCGTTGACCCCTTGTTTGGCTAGAGCATCAACCAACAGTTTACATCCCTTTGTGTCCACAGAAATTGAACTCTCGAGTCTCATGCCAACTTAGGGCCTTTCTCGCTAGTCTCAAACTTCCCCATTAGTTAAGATGCAAATGACCTCAGGGACAACGAACTTACCTTAGGAAAGTCCAAGTCTTCTCCAAACCCAAAACTTAATCCTAAAAATCCCATCTCTCTCCCACGCACCATTACTAATGCTTTCTTAAATATGCATTTTAAGTTATAGATTTGATATTGCTTTAATTTCTGTAATGGATAAATAAGACTATTGAATATTAACTATTATGGCAACAAAAGTTGCTCATCTTTATTGGCATCCATGTTCTAATAACATCATACACGATCATCTTAAGTCCTCATCCCACATACAATATAGGTTATGTGATTGCAAATAATATCACACTATTGATACAGCATTTTTTTATCAGTACTATTGCTACAGCATTCACCCTTTGTCACCCCATACTTGGCAGCACAATTAATTAATAAGGACATGAGGTTGGGGAAAGGAAAGAAAGATACTAGTTCTCATCATATGTTATTCATCAACAGCGTAGTTGCAATTTCTATCCAAATCTTATTGTTTATGTCATATCCGAGCTTGTTGCTGAATTACTTTTAATGCCCCCAAATCATATCTATGAAAGTTACCAGTGCTTATAAGAATTCACAAAATCAGCTTTATATCATTCGATTTTTTTGGATATATTTGCTCCTAGGAGCCACACAATGGGGGAGTAGCCCATCCCCTAAACCCATAATCCCCCCCCCCCAACCCAGGTGCAGGCAGGATCCAGTCCCAAGTCTCTGCTACAACCAGCAGGAGACCTTTTTTTTTATAGATAATGATAATGAAAATTTTATTAAATAAAGAACTAAGTATTCATCATACAATTCCCCACAAAGAGGCACGAGCTGCAGCCTCCAAACTACATCATAAAGCTTACAATTGAGCCCAAAAGAGCTGATTCCTATGTACTCCTTGTTTAGCTAGAGGGTCTGCCAGCCCATTTGCCAATCTTCTTTCCCATTGAACTGTGACTGAAATATTTGAAATCAGCCACTTAAATCTTCTCAAAGCCCCCCTGTACAGCCAGGCTGCCATCTCTGGTTCTTTTAGCCATCCAATAACCACTTTGGAATCACCTTCAATCATTAAATGCTCCACTGCCAACTCTCTTGCATATTCTGCTCCTTGTAACACAGCTTGGAGTTCTGCATTTACAGAGTCTCCCCACCCTACAGGACCAGAAAATAGAGCTACAATCTGACCCTCATCATTTCTAAAGACTCCACCTATTCCAAATGGCCCCGGGTTGCCCAAACTACTTCCATCAAAATTTAGTTTAATGACACCTGCATCAGGAGGCTTCCAATCCACCACCGGCTTGCTTCTGATTGTGGAACTTTTAGCTAGTTGTTCCCAATTTCTCCTTATGTCATTGAAAGTATAGGTGGAAAACAGATCCAAGGATTTTACCCAACTTATGGCCCTACATAAGATACTTTCTAACACACATATTTGATCCCTCTCCTTGTCATTAAAGATTCTAGCATTTCGTTCCTCCCACACAATCCACACCAAAGCAGCTCTAACACACCTCCACAAAACTCTTCCTCTTCTCTTTGGCCACCTGAAAGTTGTAGGATCAAAAAGATTGCAAATCTGCACCGGTTCTGTCCACCTGCACCCAAAAAGATGAAAAAGCTTTTCCCAAAGGCCTACAACAAAAGGGCAAGTGATTAGTATATAGTAGCAACTTTCCACATTAGTTTTGCATAGGATGCACCAGTTAGGAGAGATATAAAGACTAGGTCTTCTTTTTCGCAAAACATCCAAAGTGTTGCTTTTCCCGAGGGAGACTTCCCAACAAAGGGCTCCAACTTTAGGAGGGACAGGTTTGGACCAAACTTCCCTGCTATGAAAAGGTTGAGGCAATGGAGAGGAGCACAAGAAAGCAAAGGAGGCACAAGAAAAGGAACCCAAAGGTAAAGGCTTCCAAATACGGGAGTCTACAGAAGGAGGGTCCAAGCAAACAGAATCAATAGTTTTAAGGAGCAAAGCAGCCTGGTCAAGCTCAGAATCTCTCAAATCTCTTCTAAAACCCATATTCCAGTTTACGCCAGAAGAAAATGATGAGGATACAAACCTTTGAATTGGCTCGTTTTTAAAACACGAGATGGAATACAAAGAGGGAAAGAGGTCCTTGAGGGCACAGTCACCAAGCCAAACATCCTCCCAAAACAAAACCCTATCTCCAGTACAACATCATACCTGATCAGGTTCAGGAAAACAAGAAAAATACTGTGAATAGCCTTCCATGGGGATTTCATCATAGCACGCCGAGATACACCAGCATCCCATCCATTGTCTACAACACCATGCACACTCCTTACCACTTTATGCCAAAGTCTCTCCCTTTCTAGAGGCCACCTCCATAATCATTTACCTAGTAATGCTGTATTTTTCTTCCTTAGATTGCCTAATCCCAATCCCCCCTACTCCTTCCTCCTACACACTATTTCTCACCTAACCACATGATCCTTCCTCCCTTCCCCCAACTCCCACAAGAAATCCCTCGTGACTTTCTCTACCTTCAAAATCACCTTTTGTGGCATTCTAAAGGCAGACAAAAGGTAAGATGGCAAGTTCGCAAGAGTAGCTCTAATTAAAGTGATCCGACCCCCAAGGGAAATGTAGTTTCTCTTCCAAACCAGCCAGCTTCTTTGTGCATTTTTCTACGGTCGAATTCCAAAATCTTCCTCCTCTTGGATTATCTCATAGAGGCATACCTAAGTACTTCAAGGGCCAGCTAGATGTAAGTCAACCTAAAGACTCTGCTACCTCACTCCATTCCTCCATCTCCAAATTTACCTCCACTACACAACTCTTTTCAAAATTGACACGCGTTCAAACAACTTTATACTCCTTTCAAGTTTCTAGCCTGAGGGATCTCCATACTCACAAAAAATGATTGTGTCAACTGCAAATTGCAGGTGTGACACCACAATACCCTCTCTTCCTACCCTCCATCCTCTAAACATATCCAACCCATCAGCTCTTGAAATGAGCCTACTAAACACATCGGCTACCAAGGTGAAAAGGAAAGGAGAGAGAGGATCCCCTTGTCTCAACCCTCTAGAGGATGGAAAGAAGTCTCTAACCACTTCGTTAACTAAAATTGAAAAATGGCAAGTTCTTAAACAAGCCTCAATCCAGCCACACCATTTCTCTCCAAACCCAAAGTTCCTCAGGGCTTCCAACAGAAAAGACCAATCGACCATGTCATACGCTTTCTCCAAGTCCAGTTTACATACAAAACCTTTCCTACCCCTTCTCTTGAAGTCCGCCACACATTCATTTACTATCAAAATTTGATCTATGATCTGCCTACCTTGAAGAAAGGCCCCTTGTGATTGGCTTATTAAAGTTGGCAGGGCTGATTTTAACCTTAACGACAACACTTAGGCCAAAATTTTATAAATGCTAGTCACTAGACTGATGGGTCTAAAGTCTTTCGATTGAACAACCTCTCCCTTTTTAGGGATCAAAGCCAAGAAGGTGGAGTTGATCCCTGGACTTATAAAGTGAGTCTCCGCAAACTCCTCAAATACTGCCAACATATCTTACTTGATGATATCCCAACAATCCTGAAAGAAAGACATAGTGAAACCGTCAAGTCCAGGAGCTTTAGATCTATCCATTGAAAACACGACTCCCTTTATTTCATCCAATTCAAACTGATTTGCCACCTCTGAGTCCTATCTAAGCCACTCTAACCCATCAACTCTAAGCCTCACATCCCCTGTCTTTTGTAAACTGCCTTGAAATGATTCGTGAAAAACATTAGCAATCTCCTCTTGATCATCTACTACTTCACCATTGATCTCTAACTTTTCCACGAAGTTTTTTCTCCTTCCATTAGTGATTGCATGGAAAGATTTAGTAATACCATCCCCTTCCTTACCAACCAACAGGAGACCTTACCAACCAACCAATCAGCAGTTGGCACGTTAGCTTTATATCATTCTTGATTAGGCAAATGTTCCTATTGGTTCCATAAGACCATTCTCCATTTGTCCTTCCACCACCACCCCCAAAAATAATAAAAATGTACAAAAAATAGTCAAATGCTTCTTTATAGTCATGTTACTTAAACATGACTTATTATCTTTCCACTTTGTTAGAATGCTCGAGTCAGGGGTATTTTGGTCATTCTGGTTTATCTTCTTGAAAGTGAAAGGTCTATTGTATCTGAGTTTAGGTTTTGTGTCCCATCTTCTATGAGGGACAAAATAGTCTTTCTTGTAACTCTAAGTTTTTTGAATAAATTCAAGTGGGTCGGCTAGGAGGGGTGATTTTACATTCTCTCTTCTAGTTTGGCCGAATACTCTTCTTCTTCTTTCTCTTTTCTTTATTCTTTCTTCTTCTCTACTTTGACCTAGAATCAACTAGGGTTTACTAACATGGTATCGGAGCAATAAGGTCTCGTGTTCTCTCTTCTTGCTGCTGTCCTCTTCCTGGGTTCGCCACCAGCTTCACAGTAGTTTTCATCCTTCAGCCGACCTGATTGAAGATTCGATAAAGGGCTGAAAAAGGAGTTGTCGTTTTGAAGGCCTGAAGGTGAGAATGCCTCTGGCCGGTACTGTGGTGGTCGTTGAAGTGGTACACTAGACCCTCTATTCAACGTCCGAAGAGGGCTGAACGTAGACAGGTATGAACACTGCTGTCGTGTGCTCAAATAATGGACTGTGAAAGCTATTTTGTGCTTCAAAAGTTAGTTGTTGTGGAGCTTGGTGAGACTGATATGCATATCAATCATGTTCTTTTTTTTCTTGCTCATATGTGTGCTGAAAGAAGAGTCAGAGACTACTGAAGTCCACGACAGCAGTGACGTGGTGGTGGTTGTGTCGTGGTGGCTGACATATCTATGATTCTAAATGCTTAAAAGTGAACTCCTAGACCTTGCGTGTAATCAGTTCTGCAGTATGAAGAACAAGTGTTCGATGAAATGACTGAGTGATTTCAGCTTTGGCGTGTTGATGGTAAATGGCCCTGCAGTGTGCAATCAAGGTGTTTGATGTGTTGACTGAATGATTTCAGCCTTAGTGTGTAGTGTGTAATGTGCAATTGAAGAAGTTGGAGTTGGTGGTATCATAAGTGAGATAAGTCTTGTGAGGTGTGTGAGGTTGTGGTGTATATTTGAAGGTGAAATAATTAAGATGACTTCATTTGCAGATGGGAATGACAACAAAACAGAAATCATGCCTTCTCCAGATTATCTAAGTATTCAAATGACATCCATCAAGTTGAATGGTGAGAATTATGTACCATGGGCAAAATCCGTGGAGTTGTTCTTGAAGGCCAAGAGGAAAGTAAAACATGTGAGAGAGGAGAAACCTCCCTCTGATTCCCCCAGGTTCAGTGACTGGGAACAAGAAGATGCACAAATAATGACGTGGCTTTGGAACAGCATGGAACCAAAGATTAGTGTGAAATTCATGTTCCTAGATACAGCCAAAGAAATCTGGGATCATGCTAAGAAGTTGTACTCTGGACAAGACAACACAACTAGGGTATATCAGTTGTACCAAGAATACTTCAATTTGAAGCAAGGGAGTCAAAGCTTAGAAGAGTACTATGCAAGTTTGAGGAACATCTGCAATGAGCTCAATGTGTATCACCCTCTAACATCAGATGTCCAGATCCAACAACAGCAACGTGAACAGATTGATGTGACTAGGTTTCTTGTGGGCTTGAAGGTTATGCATGAGCTTGTCAAAGAACAGATATTGGGGGATCCGCTCTCCCTTCACTTGAAAAAGTTTTTGCTCGTCTTAAGAGGACATCCATTGAGCCAGTAGAACATTCTTCCTTCTCTGATAGATCTGGTTTGGTAGTGAGTAAAGGGAGTGGTCGTGGAAGTAGAAGTGGTGGTGGCAGCAGTGGACCTCCAAGCAACCGTGGTGGATACATGTTTAACCGGGCTAGTGATCGAGCTGGAGGCCGAGAGTCAAGGGGAGGCCGTGGAAAAGGAAGGAGTAATGCTCAGAGAAAGTGTGGCTTAGAGGGGCACATAGTTAATTTCTACTATGATTTGTGCGGTCCACCCAACACTTGGGCTCACCATGCTACGTCTAAGAGTAGTAGCACAATTACTGAAAGCCAGCGAACTGACCCAACCCCCTCCACATCTGCTTGTGCTTCTGGGCAGGAAATGGTGAGTGTAGCACGTGCAGTATATGAGCAGTTCCTTCAAACATCTCAGCAGAACACCGCTACACTTGCCCATTTAGGTATGGCTTGCTTAGCTTCCAAAGCCTCACCCTGGATCATTGACTCCGGAGCCTCGAACCATATGTCTGGGACTCTTGATGTATTTTCTTTCCTTTCTCACTCCTCCACATCTCAAACAGTTACACTTGCTAATGGTTCTACACCTCCAATCTGTGGTGTTGGTGATGTTGATCTCTCCTTGTCTTTAGCATCTGTTTTATATGTTCCTAAGTTCCCTTTTAACCTTATATTTGTTAGCAAATTAACCAAGTCCCTTAATTGTTCTGTAACCTTCTATCCTTCTTCTTGTGTGTTTTAGGATCTCAAGACAGGGAGAAAGATTAGTGGAGGGCATGAAGCAGGTGGTTTGTACTATCTTGATGGTGGTGGCCCCCTAGTGGCTTTTCAGTCATCTCTTACTCCTCTCCAATGGCACTACAGACTTGGTCATCCCTCTCTCAAGGCTTTGAAGCCGATGGTTCCTTCCTTGAGTCATCTTTCATCATTAGATTGTGAGTCATGTCAGTTGGGAAAACATCATCGAGTCTCATTTAGTCGAAGAATTGATAGTTGTATCTCAAGTCCTTTTGCTTTAGTTCATTCTGATGTATGGGGTCCAGTTAAAGTGGTGTCATACAATGGGTATAAGTATTTTGTAATCTTTGTTGATGAATTTTCAATGATGACATGGATCTATCTTATGAAAGACCGTAGTGAATTGTTCTCTATTTTTCAAAAATTTCGTATTGAAATACGCACTCAGTTTGGTGTTCATATGAAAATACTTCGCTCTGATAATGCCAAAGAATACAACTCCTCACCATTTCAGCAAATACCTAGAACATCATGCGATAATTCATCAAACTTCTTGTGCCTACACCCCGCAACAAAACGGTGTAGCTGAACGGAAAAGTAGACATCTTCTTGAAACTGCTCGGTCCTTGATGATCAATATGAATGTCCCAAAGCATTTTTGGAGTAATGCTGTTCTTACATCCTGCTTTCTGATAAATCGGATGCCCATGTCAATCCTTGGAAGTCAATCCCCTTTCTCTGTGTTGTTTCCCACTTTGTCTCCATTTCCTCTCACCCCAAGAGTCTTTGGCTATGTTTATTTTGTTCAACACTTGGGACCTGGAGTAGACAAGCTAGATGCTCGAGCTACGAAGTGTATCTTTCTTGGCTACTCGAGGACTCAAAAAGGGTATAAGTGTTATAACCCAAAATCTCATAAATCGTTTGTGTGCTCTGATGTCACCTTCTTTGAATCAGTTCCTTTTTTCTCAAATGTTGGGGTCTCTTCTTCTCCCTCTGTGGTTCCTGTTCCTGTACCGGTTGTGGACACTCTTCCCGTAGCTCCCATTCCTACTACAGATGCACATCATATGTCTGTTACTACAAAGAGGCCATCAATTACTCAAGTGTATACCCACAGAAGTGCTTCAGCCCCTCCTCCACTTCAGCACCTGTCGACAGATCCTGCTACTGCTCCTTCTCCCTCAGATCTTGATCTCCCTATTGCTCTGCGGAAAGGTAAACGTACTTGTACTTCTCATCCCATTTCAAACTATGTTTCCACTGCTCACCTTTCTACTTCTCATTGCAAGTTTATATCATTACTCTCACTTGTTCCCATTCCCAAGACTGTACAGGACCCTTACCTCCCTAGGGTGGCGGCAAGCCATGGAAGAAGAACTCTCTACTCTACAACATAATTACACGTGGGAACTCACCACTCTTCCTCCTGGTAAGCACACTGTTGGGTGTAAATGGGTCTATACAGTGAAGTATCTTCCTAATGGCAATGTGGAACAATTGAAGGCAAGGCAAGGTTAGTGGCCAAGGGCTATTCTCAATTATATGGGGTGGACTATATGGAGACATTCTCTCCTGTGGCTAAAATTGGTTCAGTTCGGGTGTTGATTTCATTAGATGCTATGTATGATTGGCCTCTCGTACAACTTGACATAAAAAATGCCTTCCTACATGGTGATCTTGTTAAGGAGGTGTATATGGAGCAACCACCAAGGTTTGTTGCTCGGGGGGAGGCTGGTACGGTGTGTAGGCTCAAAAAGGCAATCTATTGACTGAAACAATCTCCACGTGCATGGTTTGGCAGGTTCAGTGAAGTGGTGAAGGCCTTTGGGATGAAACAGTGTCAGGTTGATCATTCTGTGTCCAGCTATAACTCAAGTGACAACAATGGAATTGACAGGCTGAAAATTTCTTACAGGACCACTTCAATATGAAAGATCTGGGGAAACTGAAGTATTTCCTAGGAATAGAGGTTGCGAGGTCAAAACAGATGATCAACCTATGTCAGAGAAAATATATTCTTGATCTACTTGAAGAAACAAGATTGTTAGGTGCTAAACCAACAGAGACTCCTATGGAACTCAATGCCAAGTTGAGTGTAGATGCAGGTGAAGAATTTAATGATCCTGGAAGATACAGAAGGTTGGTGGGAAAGTTGAACTACCTGACCATTACCCGACCAGATATATCATTTGTTGTGTGTGGTGAGTCGGTTTATGCAACATCCCTGGGTTCCTCATTGGGAAGTTGTTCTGAGAATTGTTAGGTACCTAAAGGGTGCTCCAGGTCGTGGTTTGTTATACCAAAATGGAAGAACTCTTGAGATAGTAGGGTACACAAATGCTAACTGGACTGGCTCTATATCAGACAGGAGATAACCACAGGGTATTGTACCTTATTGAGTGGCAATCTTGTAACTTGGAAGAGCAAGAAGCAAACAATGGTGGCAAGAAGTAGTGCAGAAGCATAATACAGGGATATGGCCCATACCATGTGAACTAGTATGGCTGAAGAACTTACTACAGGAGATGGGATTCTCAATTGACAAACCCATGAAACTATACTGTGATAACCAAGTTGCTATTCACATCTCATCCAATCACGTCTTCCATGAAAGAACTAAACATATTGAGGTGGATTGTCACTTTGTGAGAGAGAAAGTGATAAGTGGGGTAATAATTACATTTCATGTGAGCTCAGGAAATCAGTGGGCAGATCTCTTCACAAAGGGATTGCCTCGAGGAAGAATAGATTACATTTGTAACAAGCTGGGACTATATGATATATACTCTCCAGCTTGAGGGGGAATGTTAGAATGCTCAAGTCATGGGTATTTTGGTCATTCTGGTCTATCTTCTTGAAAGTGAAAGGTCTATTGTATCCGAGTTTAAGTTGTGTCCCATCTTCTATGAGGGACAAAATAGTCTTTCTTGTAACTCTAAGTTTTTTGAATAAATTCAAGTGGGTCGACTAGGAGAGGGGTGATTTTACATTCTCTCTTCTAGTCTGACCGAATACTCTTCTTCTTTCTCTTTTCTTTCTTCTTTCTTCTTCTCTACTTTGACCTAGAATCAACTAGGGTTTACTAACACACTTCTGGGTACCACCATGCTTAATCTTATCTCTGTAAGGCCAAATCATGTTATGACACTACAATCTCTATAAAACATATCCACCGTTAAGCCTCAAAAGACCGAATGGATAATTTAAGTAGTACTTCTAGAAAGTGTTCTCCTTGTTATGAAATATTCTTGGAAAATCAAAAAAGACAGAATGTATTAGGGCTCACATTCCATTTCTATGGAAGTCCATGGTATCTTGTACATTTCTAACTATAAAGGTGTTGGAGTTCAAAGAGATCAAAGAAATGGTTCTAAATACACCAAAAAAATGATTCCCTAATTATCCTATCTTACAAAAAACATAAAAGTGAGCATAAGCACCAATTATCTCTCTTCAGAAAGTTAGGTGCATTAGCCAATTAGAAAGTCACCTCCCAACCAAAGATGCCAATTTTAGGGGTCAAAATCATAAATGCTTTTAGAAACAAAATATGATCCACTAAATATTCCTTTAGCTTCTTGAGAAAAGTATCCAAAAATGGTCAATATAAGAAAAATCCCCATACGCAATCAGACATATTGAATGAAGTACAGTTTTATTATCCTCCTTCACCACCTTATTACCAAAAAATAAATCCCTTCCAAAGTAAAGTTTCACCCAAGCAAATCAACCATGTGAATGTGCCTGCACCATGGTGACAACACGATTTCCCAAAAACCTTGCCACTTCTGATGTTGTTCCACAATCCCCAAGTTAATTTGTTATGGAAGGATTTCTTCAAACAAATACCATCAGAATCTACATCTCATACACTTTTCACTTCAACCCCTGATACAAATATGAATCTAAGGCTTTCAAGAAAGTCAAGCATACACTAATATTCCTTTGCAAAAATGGCATCATAAATTAGTAGCAAAAAAAAAAAAGATTCCTATATGTTAGATACCAAACTACATTGCCTTCCCTGGTTTCATAATATTCATCAACTGTGTCGTATCTTGAATACATAATTCCTTTTCATCTCTGGTCAAATGAGTTGTTTTTGTCTTTTCAAAAGTGGCAAAGCTAAGTCATCTCCAATTCCCCATGCTGCAGTGATTCAGGTCACAGGTACCAAGCCAGAAATGATTTCGTGGCTTATAAAACATCATTCAAATGGAATGGTGTACAAGGCGTGGATCGCTTCATTGGAGCTCAATATTGGAGGGAAGGGAGAGGAGAATATGATGACCATGGGATGGCAGATGCTACATGGCATGGAAGGAAAGATGATACAGAAGGACAGAGATACTTTTTAAATCTGGAAGACAAAGAGTTGAGCAGGCCAAAAGACAAGTTAAGTTCTCCATGATTAATGAAACATCTGGGCATCAGGGGTTTTTTCAAAGCAACTCATTTTTGCCATATGCTCAGGCAATTGCACGTGTAACGAGGCAGCCAGTTACACAGAGAGAAATTCAATTTAATATAAATAGGGGGTTATTCAAAGCGACATGACGAATGAATCAGTTCAAACATTCCCGAGGCAGGGTAAAATAAAAATATTAGGGTGTAAAGAGATGTCACGTGGTAAGTGATAACTTAATGAACCACATGATAACACTTACTGGGCATGGGATAGACCATAAGTTGGGTCTATCATCTTACACTTTGATACAGGTCAAAAAATTGCTTTGTGATGTTGGGGTTAACAAAGTAGCGACTAAGCAACAAGTCTGTGAATCAAGATGAGAAGGGGCATGTCTGGTGCATAACAAAGTACATTTACAGGGATAGAGGAGAGAAAGCGGAATCCAAATATTGTGGAAGGGAGATGTGAATGGGGATCAGGTGATGAGTGACCTAGGTCTGAGGTATCACAGAGAAAGAGTTCTTTAGGGCCTTCTGGAATAGGGGGAGTAATAAGGGATGAAGCAGGAAATTTGTTGGCTATGTACTCTAGTCTGATTGGGGTAGGAGACTCTTGAGGGCTGAGATCCTAGGAGCTATTGAAGGGATACAAAGGGCCAAAGAGCTGAATATTAAAAAGTTGATCATAGAAGGTGATTCTGGAATTGTGGTGAATTGGCTAACAGAGGACGGTTCTATGCTCTGGAAATACAGCAATGAAAAGAGGAAGTTCAAGTGGCTCACCAAGGACATGGAAATACATTATACATGGATAAAGAGAACTGCAAATGCATTGGCAGATGGTCTAGCTAAGCAAGGGGTAAACAGGAATACTATGTTCTGGGCTGTTTTGTAAGTGTAATTGTATTTGATTCATGGTCATATTGTACCTTGGGAAGTTGGGAGTTAAGACTATTTAGCTCCCTTCTTTGTAACTCTGATTATCTCAATCTTTATTAGTAAAAGTTCATTGTTATTAATCAAAAAAAAAAAGAAAGAGTTTTTTGTTGACTTGGGAGTAAATTCGGAGTTTGAAAAGCAGTTGCAGGAAGGACTTATGGCCCAAGGGGATGGAAGTGTGTTAAGAAGTGGAACTCAAGAAGAATTGGTAAGGTGGGGTAGCAGAAAGGAGGAAGAGAGGGTGGGGGATTGTGCAGAGGGGAGAAGTGCAACAGAAGGACCTAATGAGGATAGGATGGAAGAGGAAGGGAGAATTAAGGGTGGGAAGGAGACAAGGAGTGCATGGCTGAAGAGGGGATCTTAAGTGGGGGGAATATCGAGGACTCAGAGACGGAGGGATGGTGTTGGAGAGGAGGGACATTCAAGGGAGGTTTTGAGAACTCTTGCTCAAATTTCTGTAGCGAAAGAGGAAATATAGAACTCAGCCATTTGACAAGGTGATTGAGGCTAATTCTGATGAAGAAATCGATTCATGTAAGGGTGATCTTATTCTTAATGAAACTCGTGAACATGAAATTGAAAAATCAATTGGTTTGGAGAAAGTGGTGAACAAAGTGTAAGTAAAATTTTGGGCTCATGCTTTATAGGGGATGGGAGGGGGGAAGATTTGCAAGGTCTTGTAAACCTTCAGAGGGGGAGAATGACAAATTGGATACAATAAAAATTGATTCTAATGCAAGGAATGAAAATGATCAAGATAGGTTGGGGTCTTCTAGAGTTGCAGGGGATATTTTTAAAAAGGGTGTTAAGGTGGTTGCAGAGGAACCTGGTAATATACATCATTTCTATCCCTGCATGTCGGTGACCGATATAATGCAGAACACATGAAGGGGTCTGACACCAAGAATTGAAAGAAAGAGGTCAAACCCTTAGCTTGAAACCAGGTGGAAAGAATGAAGGGTTGGGAAGATGGAAGAAAGAATGAGAGTTTTGCATGCGAGCATGGTAAGCAGAGTTGTGGGAAAGGAGATGGAAGCAGTGTTTTAAAAGTGCAAGGCGCAAAAAAGGCGCAGGGGTCAATTTGCACCTGAGGCGCAAGGCGCAAGGTGAGATGTGTGCCTTTTTAAAGCAAGGCACAAAAATTAAAAAAAATGCTAAAAAACAAAAAAAAAGTCAGAAAATTCAAAAAAATGCCAAAAAAATCAAAAAAATATTAAACATAATATTAATAAAAAATATAAACTAAAATTTTAAAATAATGTTTTGAAAAACCTATTATCTAAAATTAAAATACATAAACATAAGATGTAAAGCATATTCAAATAAGAATTTAAAAATAAAATCAAACATATAAAACATTTTCAAGCATGTAAAACCTCTAATCTCTTTTTTCACTCCATTGCAGTACTTCACATAGCTAATGTAATAAAACATATTATGTTCCTGATTCTATGAGCCGGCTTTGTGCCACGCCCCTCAAGGCAAGCCCAAACAAGTCCACGTTAGGTCTTAAATTCTTAGTTTTCACACAAAAAATAATGATTTTATGGTTTTAACTGCTTTTTAAGAAGACATATTAGGATAATGAATGAACAACATTACCAACTGGAGGTTCTTGGAGCTTCAGTGCACCCCCAGCCCAACTGTTATGTTCAAAAAAAAGCAAAAAAGTGCCAAATTTTCAAAAGGCGCACGCCTAGTGCTGCGCCTAGGACCTAGGTGAGGCGCATTTCAGGTGCCTGTGCGCCTTAAATCACTGGATGGAAGTGGAGAAATTAGAAGCGTGGGCAGTGATGGAATGGAGGAGGGAGAAGGTAATGGGTGTAAGAGAGTTGAATGCAGAACTTCTGTTATTCATGTTTCACAGTAGGCAATATGCAGAGTGCATGCTGGAATCAGAAAAATTGAAGAGAAGAGACTTTAACTTGAGGTTGGATTGATGGTTCCCGGCAGCAAGAGAGATAGTTGCAGATAGAAGATGTGCAGTGTGGATCAGAATGGTAGGCATCCCATTGCAGCTTGGAGCATTCTAACCTTTGAGGAGATTGGCAAGTGCTGCGGCTGATTTCTGAAGTTCAATGACAAATACAGAAGTTGGGAAAACCTTGATATGGCATGAATATTATTTGAAGTCTTGGACGGCTCAGCCATCCCAACTAAGCTGAATCTTGTTTTTGCATGGGTGTGGTACGAGTACATAGTAGTAGTTGAAGAAGCTGACGGGACTGTTGTGAAGGTGGAGGAAGAGGTTGTGAATGAAGAAAGGTCGAAGACGAAGTGTTTGGCGAGGTAGAAGCTGAGACAATGGGGCCTGGAGAACCATCTCGTTTCAGCACAGAAGAGGAGACAGAGGGGGTGGGAAGATGAACTGGAAAGGAGATAATGAGGTGGGTGTCTCTTCATGGAAAGGTGATGACATGGCCAAAGAGGGTAAGAGGGAGTTATGTGAGGAAAGACAGAGAGAGGGTGAAAATGTTGAATTGGTGGAAGTCCAAGGGTCAAGCAAGTGGGAGGGAAGGAGGAAGAAAAGATACAGACATCAGGAGGTAAATTTTAGTTTAAAAATAGCAGCTGGTACCACTACCTTGGGCATTTTTGAAGATAAAAGTCTGAAGCTTAAAGGGGGTGGGGCTCTATACGGCCACAAATAATCAAAGGAAGGAAGGAGAAGCAAAGAATGACTGGGTCTGGGTTGTTTCGAAGTATGAAAATTGAAGGGAAGTTGTGGTTACAGAAGGAGGGGAGATGGGTCTCTCCACCTATCTGTCATCGCTTGGATGAGCTTCAGTGATCAGGAAGTAAGTTTTCTGGAGAAGATGCACAATTAGGACGGAAATGAAGCAAGGTTAAAAACCAAAGGCACCAGAAGCAGATCTCACCACACAAAGGTTTTTCTTCAAATGAGGATCAACCATCACGAGGTTAGCCAAAGTCAAGAAATATGACTTTGGGGAAAAAGAATATTCTAAAAGATATTCAGTGAGTGCAAGTCCGGGGATACCTGGTTTGACGACAGAGTATTGCCAAACAAAACACAAGAGCAAAAACTTTGGAAATTATCACACAACTAAATGGTAAGGTATGCTCGGATTCTCATGGCTTTAGATCTTCTCTATCTTCTTCAAGGGTGGGGGTGGCTCTGTTAGGGAAGAAGCTTTGGGGGGTCGGTGGTATGATGGCGTGGATGGAGGAAGGAGTTTGAAGAGGAAAAGAGCAGAAGACAATCAACAGAGGCTTTACAATAGAAAGAAAAGAATGGTGGTTCAAGGAGACTTGGGGGAAAGGGTTGAAAGGAAAGAATCGAGCATGAGGAGGGTGGAAAGGAAAAGAGGGAGGGGGTGAGGAGATAATGGGGCCTGAAGCTTTTTTTTTTTTTTTGAAAGAGTAATAAAAGAAATTTTATTAAAACAAAAAAAAAATGCAAGGAAGAGGTGACAAGCAGGCACCTCGACAATACGAAACAAATAAAAACCATCAAAAACAAACTTGAAACTACTACGAATCTGAAAAACAAGTATATTCCACTAGATCTCCTCCGAATCTTGATTGCTACTCTGTGCAAACAGTGGGTCACCAGACCCAATCCGAGACAAGATGTCCAACTGAAGCCACCACACCTTAGCAGATTTGAAACACCACCCCTAGCAGGTCATCTTTTTTGGACAAAAGGTTTCTGATCAGGTTCTCACCAAAGATCTCCTGTTTCTCTTCCTCAGTCTTCTCTAGTTCAGCTTAACAACCTCAACCTTCTCCCCTGTACCCAAATCCTTCGAAACTAAGAAATTGACTCTTAACATATCCTCACCTAACACCTCCTCCTCACCCCCCCCCCTTTTTCATCCCACTCTCTTTCTTTGCCTAGTGGAGCCTGAAGTTATAGAGCTTACAAGGGAAGAAAACACTAAGAAGGGAAAGGTGGGTATTGATCAATTGGTGGACAGACAAGTGGCAATTGGGAAGTCTCTTAGCCTATTCTTTCTAGGGGGGAAGGGGTGGTGAGGAAGGCAGGCAATTGGACAATTTGAAAGAAGTAGAAGGGAAGAATATAACAAAAAGAAAGTTGGAGAAGGGGGTGAGATATGGAAGCAAGGAGAAGGGAGGAGGGAGGAAGCATTTGTTGAGGAAGTGTGGAAGGAGGTTAGGGGAGAATTAATAGGGAAGGGGGAGCCTGAAGTTTGAAGAAAAGAAAGATGAAGGATGTCAATTTGGCTACAAGTGTTCTTAGTAGCAATTAGCGAATAGGCAAAGCCTGACAAATAAGCAAGAAGATTGCTGAGGTCAACACTGGGAAGTTAGGGCTCAAATTTGTATTTTGGATAACTTATATTGATTGGTCTATGGGTGAATTGTATTGCTTTAGTTGGTTTGGAGGCATTGGCTTAACACTTGGCTAGTTTGTATCTCTTTTTTCCTTTCCATGAAATTTTCTTTTGCTGTTAAAAGAGTTTAGTACTCGTATGGGTGGGTCTCTTCAAGGGCGTAATGATTATGATTTGTTTAAGGGCTGACCAGATTTTATGTCCAGTGGTTGGTTGGGGTGTTTAGGTTTGGGTGTTTCAGTTGGGACAAGATGTAACCTAAGGATGAGGGAGGCTGTTTTTTCCGGTTCTGTTTGATTTTTCTATTGGATGGGTCATTTCTTATCACCATTTTTGTACTCTTTTTTCTTCTTTCTTAATAATATTTTCTTTTTACTTATCTTCTAAACCATTGGAAGTGCTTTGATTTTCAACCTGTAAGAGATTTATCTTCAAACTACCCTCTTTGAAGTCTAATCTTCAATGGTGATCAAAGTTATTCTACATCATCTTCCAACTTCACAGTATGGACACTTTCCCCATTACATCAATATTAGAAAATGGAAGCTTTATCCATCATTACAAACATATAAAAGCATAAATAAATGTAAAAATAAATCATTCTATAAGAATAGATAGAATTTACATTAACAACCAATGAAACCCAAAGAAGAAAATAAATCCATAAGTGTAGCACAAAAACGTGGACAATCAAGTTCATGACCACAGAATGAAAATTTTCTTCACCAATCAAGTATTATGCTACCTCAAAATACATTCTAGTATTACTCCCAGGTTCCAGCACATAAATACCATACCACAAATAAATAAAATATTAGACTCACAAAAAAGAGGGTCAAAACCCTCTAGGATTCAGGTATGTAAACCAAGAAAACAAAGTCCAAGAGTCCAAGAAGAAACTTGAAAGTAGCTGATCAAAACAAAAAAGAAGAAACTTGAAAATAAAGAGAAAAGGGTGTTGTTGAACCAATCACCCTCCACCCCCATAAGGTGAGATATTTTAAGTTAACAAGGCTTATATACACAATTACAATATTACTCCTATGGGCAAAGAAATAAATTAAATGATACTACTTTACAAGAGCATAATGATAGTATAGGATCTGTTTACCAAAAAAAATAGTATAGGATTTAAATATATACACCTATATCCAGTAACTCTTTTCACAGCAAATAGATTCCTCACACCATCCTTATCAGTCTCATGGCAAATGATAGGTAACATTAAACCAAGTATCTTTCTTATGGAGGAAAGGTTATCCTGGTGAAAAGTGTGTTATCCTCCCTCCCAAATTGTCTGCTGTCCTTGTACCCAATCCCAGCAGAAATGGCTGCTATCATTGAAAAGAAGATGAGGGATTTCCTCTGGAGAGGCTGGAAGGTGCAGAAATACCACTTGGTGAACTGGAACAAGGTATGTCAGCCCAAAGCTGTAGGGGGTCTGGGGGTTAGAAGGGCAAAAAGTATCAATACTGCTCTGCTGGGGAAGTGGTTTTGGAGATTTGGGGAAAGACAAGGAGGGCTGTGGAAAAGGGTGGTGCAGGGCCCAGTATAGTGTTAGAAATATGGGATGGGATCCAGGAACTTCAACTTATTCCTATGGATGCTCGGTTTGGAAAGGTATTGAGAAATCTTACCATTGTTTTGCAAAAGGTGTGAAATCCAAAGTAGGAAATGAGGAGAAAGTCAAATTCCGGAAAGATGTTTGGTATGGGGAGAGACCTTTGAACAAGAGGTTCCCTGTCTTGTTTAAAGTTGCAGCAAACAAGGAAGCTAAGGTTGCTGAAAGTTCGCAAATCCAAGATGATAATGTGGTTTGGATCCCACAATTCAGAAGGAATCTAAATGATTGGGAAGTGGGGGAGTGGATGGAACTTCTGTAACTCCTTTACAGTACTCAAGTGGGGACAACAAGGGCTGATGGTAGAATCTGGAGGAGGGAGAAGACTGGAAAGTTTACAGTCAAATCTTTTTATAAGGCAGTGGACAGTTTTTTTTTTTTTATCAATAACATCATTTTCATTAAATTAAGAGAAGAGAGGGAATAAGTATACAAAGGAGGAGATAAAATAACTTAGCTCCCCAAAAGCAGAAAACACAGGGAATGAAGAGAGGGAACAAGGCAGTGGACAGTTCAGAAGGACTTTCAGTTCCAACTCACATCATTTGGAGTAAAAATGTGTCTTAAAGATTGCCTTTTTTGTATGGACGGCTTACCTCAACAGAATACTTACAAGGGATAACCTCTCTGAGAAAGGTGCTCTGCTGGACTCAAATAGCTGTCCCCTATGCGAAGGACATCTGGAAACAGTGAATCATCTATTAATCCACTGCAAATTTTCTTCAGAGATCTAGAACAGAATCTCACAATTATTTGAAGTGAAAAGTTGCTGCCCAGGTTCAGTACAGGATTTTGTAAAAGGTTGGAGAGTGGAGGGCTTGAGTAAAAGAGGAAGATTAGTTTGGAATTTAACCCCAGCAGTGGTTTTTTGGTGTCTGTGGCAAGAAAGAAACAGTCGGGTTTTCAAAAATAAACAAGTTCTGCTGACTCCATTTTTCAGAAAATTGTGGGAAAGATGTTTTCTTGGTTCTCTGGTAACAGGCTGGTTAGGGGTATAGGTTTTGAGTCCTTTATTGTACATGATAATCTTTTTGTAAAGCAGGGTGGGGTTCAAGTCAAGAGGGAACAGTTTTCTGGTCTCCTTAGGAACTTTATCTTGCTGTATATTTTGTTCATATTTAATATTGATACTTTACTTTTCTCTCAAAACAAAACAAAAAAAAAACAGTAAACCGTAATACTCAATGACATCTATCATGTATCGTCTTGGATATATGGAAAGGTCAATAATATTTGGCCAAACAATCAAGAAAGTACTAAATAACCAAGTTCTATATTGATGAGTCATCCTGAAGTGAGCCAAACAATCAGCTAAGTACCTAGACTCTGACAACTACAAAGATCTTTCCTCTGAATAACTGTACAAAATAACCAAGTTCTATAATGATGATATCATCCTGAAGTGACATTAGTTCCCTTTGCTAACAAAAAGTGTAAACAATCAATGATCCATAAATGTGGACAAGGAATATAAGTGATATCAGTATCTTGACCCAAAAGATCAAGGTACCAATATATACATACCTTCCTAACTTTTATCAGCTTCTTTTCCAGCTCAGCCTTAGCACGTGACTGTCTTCGCCTCAGAATTCCATGATACTGCTTTGCATTCACATACACAGGCTCTTCTGTCATTTCAAGAGGCAAAGGCATTCTAGTGTGGTGCATCCCAAGTAAATGAGGATGTGCCTGAAACAATTTTTTACATGAATCGTTAGACAGCAATACCCATGTTTATAAACAAATCTGGTGCAAACTTTCCTAATATTGCCTTGTGAATAAAATATCCCATTGATAAATACTTCTACCCACTATAACAGCACTGCAATTTATTCACATAATATAGCAAAACACAAAAGAATGTCAATGAAAGTGCACGAAAAAAGATGGATGACCAAAGAGAATGATCTAAGAACTAGAGAAGAACTTAACATTATATTCCACTACTACTACTACTACTAAATTTTGTATTCCATTTTTGTCTTAAATAAAAATAATTTCCATTTTAACAATTATTTTTATTTAATATGATGATTATATAACATAAGAAATGTTCTGAAATATCTTTGACAAAACTCTGTACTTTTTTATCTTTTCTGTTCTATCTTTTTTAAATATTTATTTTTTTATGAATAATAATAAACTTATTAATTCAGAAGTTGATTTAGAGTTGTGAATTCAAACAACATCGGAGGAAGAGGCGCGAGCTGCAGCCCCTTCTTGAATCTTACAAGTAAACTAGGAAAAAAATACAGGAATGACAGCTGAGCCCAAAACAATTCTTACCTATTTACCCCTTGCTTGGCTAACACATCTGACAAAGTATTTGCTGATCTCCCCACCCACCGTACAATAACCAACATATTCCTTGTCAACCAACTGAATTTCTTCATTTCATTCTTTTGTGTTCTATCTTTTCTAAATATTTATTATTCAATCATGACATCATGAATTTCTTTGATAAATTTGATCATTGACCCACAATTTAAATAAGAAAATAGCTTTGCTTTCGAATCAGTTTTAAATTATATATTTCACCTACATTATATACATAATTTTTACTTATCACACTTAATTTTTGTTTGACATAATTAATATATAATTTTTTATATATTCTTTTGATTACTTGTACTTTTTTATTATTTTTAAATATTTATTATTTAACTATTATATCATCGATTAATCCAATTGACCCAAACCACTAACCCACAACCCAAAAAGAAAAATAGTTTGATTTCTAGGTTGACATTAAATTTTGTGTTCCATTTTCATCATTTATAAAAATACTTCTTACATTTCATACATCTTTTTGTTCAGTATGATGAATATACAATATTAATGATATGCTCATTATTTTTATTATTTTGTATTGTATATTTTATTTATTTTTATTTTTATTAATTATAGCATTATTTATTAACGAACTTGACCCCAAATGGTTGAATTGCTTACCCACCACTAAGAGGGAAGAAAATGATTTTGTTTTCAAATTATTTTTCAAAATGTTTATTTTTATATTATTAAAATTAATATTATGGATTTAATTAGTAGAATTTAATGATAAGAAAAATATATCTTAAATATAGGATTTAATAAGAGAATATACCTTAGATATGAGATTTAATGAGAGATAATAGGAAAATAGTTTAACTTCCAATTGGTTTTAAATTTTACATTTCATTTTCACCACTAATAAAAACATTTCTTATTTATAATCAATGTTTTAAACTTGTTGTTGACCTGCCCGATTGAACCATTCGAACCATCACTCGGCCTTGATTCTAGGTTTTGTTTTGTTGAAACTCTCCCTTTTGGTTAAAAACCGTCTAACTTGGGCAGTTCAACCATTGACTTGTTCGGCCCAGTAACCAAGTTGCATGTTGCGCACTTAATTACGTGCAAACTTTTGGAAGCCATAACTTTGCACTCGACTAGGATTATCTTTTTTTTTCTATTTTGACTAACTTTTCAAGATCTATACGTCCCAAGGGCACTATGTGCCTTGCCTTGCTATTTTCGTGAAATAAAAAACCTTTTTTGGTCCCAAATTGCAATTTTTAATATTTTTTATAAATAAAAAATTTAAAACAGAATTAAGAACATAAATAAATGTAACATAATACATATATTATATGTAATATATGTAAAACATAACTATGATGTATGTAAAACATAATTATACCATTTATTGATAAAATATGTATTTTTACACACACACACACATAGTGTTGATGCAAAGCAGTTTGGCTCGTTTGACATTGATAGTCCAATTGGTGACTCGTGACCCAAAGGCAAAAGTGGGTCGGTTTTTAAAACATTGCTTATCATACTTATCATTGTTTAATGGAAAAATCTATGATACGGGAAAGATATGATAGGGAAAGAGTTTTGACCAATCAAAACCCACCCATGAATTTTGATAAATGACACTTGATTCACTACCACGTTTATGATTCCAATTTATTGGTGAATTATTTTTCCGATATCATATCTTTCCATATCATAGTCGAACCCTTGTTTAATATGTCAAATATATGATGTTAAAAACGTTCTCATTTTCTAAATTTCTTTTTTTTTTCATTTTATATATTTTTTAGTTTTATTATTTAATTATGGCAACATGATTGGCCCATTTGACCCAAATGGTTTAATTTCTCACCACCACCTAGATGAAAACACTATTTTTCAGGTAGATTTTAAAGGTATAAGTTTTTATGTTATTGAAATTGTTAATTTATTATGTATGTATTTAATTATAGAACTTAATGATGAGAAGAAACAAAGAAGCCTTAAATATATGATTCAATGAAGGTGAATGCAAATTAATGCCTTAAATGTTGGATTTAATGAGAGATAATTGAATGCATTGAATATCTTAAAATGAACTCTTTTCAACTCATTTAATATCAATAACTAATTACCCTATTTGCCCTCATTTTTTATCATTAAATTTAAATATAGAGGGGTAAGTTTTGTCATCACAAAATTCCAGAAATATTATTGAGGGTATTCGTACCTTTTAAAATAGTATAGATTTTCCAGTTTGTTGGTGTCATATGAATATGTTTAATTGTTAGAGAGCTATGATACCTAGACACCTGCACATGCCTAGCATACCAATGTCGGACAAATACATACCTGATAATAATACCAGATAATAAATGAACACTTGTAGAATATATTTTATAATTTATACCATTAATGCTTTAAAATATATTCAATTATATGTCTTAGCAAATTATAATATAAAAAATTATGAGGTGCTAGAAGCTCAACTAAATTTGCCAAGGTATAGAATTGCACATACCTAGCCAAATGATGCAGAATGAAATAGTTACTTTAGTTCTCAGTTTGGGTTAAAGTAGGAGACAAAGTGTAGTTTTGTTTATCTGAGGCAGATTCAGTACAAGTATAAATACACATTTTAGGAAGATCTTAAATAGTTAGGTTTGGGTTAGCCGGTTAGCTTTACTAAATTATTGGAGTGTTTTTGAAATCAAAAAAGAAAAGTGTTATGAGTTTTGATTTCTGAATTTTCTTATTTTGGTTCTCTCTATATTTGTTCTTGTCATTACTACAGTGGCATGAACAGAACCTAAACTTCAAGAATACTTATTTCAGGTTTGGTTTGCTTCCACATCTTATTATTAGAAGTTCCTACATTTCCAGTTAAATTACCAACGGTGTCCCATTTTTCATCATTACCTCTCCATATTTTAACATATTTTGTTGTATATAAACTGATCCATACTCAACTTCCTTTCTGATCAAATATAAAAGTCTTCAGATTTTTTTTTCCCAAAGGAGTTTTTCTCTTGTTTCATCACATAGTTAACATTCATAGCAAAGAACTTTCAGAAAGTGCCATTTCCCATAAAACAAATATAATCATGGAGTGGCATCTTCAACATAACTCATGGAAAGGGTTTGACAGAATAAACTGGGGATTATAAATTTGAACAACAGAATCTCATTTAGAATATTATTCTTGCATACCATAGCCTGATTTCCATAAGCAGCCATTATTCCCCCATAATATGGATCAGAATATGGATATGGTGCACAAGCCTGTAACAAGTGAAAATAACATTTAGAATCGTTTCATTACTCCTTTATAAGAAATAGCATGCAAAATATGGAATCCATAACATCATGGATTCAAAAATATGAACTCTGAACAACTGCAGCAAGCCAGCAGCTACATAAATTATGAGAGGTAACCAACAAGTCCTAGTTGGGTGTGCTAAAACAAGATATCTTACAATTGAGTGACCAATGAGTTCAAGCTGGGTATGTGGTACAGCACTTTCACCCATTGTTGGAGGTACTGTAGATGTCGGATGCTGCATGCACTGATTTTCTTGTCCATGGTTTCCATCAGAGCCTGAATGAAGTCATGTTAGTACATTATAATGGATCTTATCCATTATGGTGGATAACATAAGTCCTAATAGCTACTATACAAGAAATTATCACAGATATCTCATTAGACAGAATGAATAGCAGATTTGAAGAAGTACCTGAATTTGTTGACCCACCATTCTGTGTTTCTTTACCAACATTAGTTCCCTTTTCCAGGCCACCATTTGCTTGTGTTTGGCCAGCTTTGTTCCCCCCACCACCACTTGGGGGCTCCACTGAAGCAGATTTTGATGCACTCTCACCTAAAACAGCAGGAGGCACAACAGTATACCCAATTGGACGCCACCAAGGTTGAGTGCCAACTGTTGATGAGGGAATGGTTTGTGCATCAGGATCTTTTTGGTTTCCATTGTCAGATTTTGAGTGCATGCTTCCCAACTTTGTTTAGAAAACCTTGAATTCCCTACCCAACAACAAATGAATAATGAATTTAGTCGGTTGATATAGAAAAGAGTAAGCAGAACCAAATGAAACACCTAAACAGAAACAAATTGTATTTGAACCAGTAAGTGATCAACCGATAAAACCAGCAATAATTCATGCAAGATACACAAAGAGAAACACGCGCAGAAAGGTGAGAAAAGCGAAAAAGATATAACGTTGAGGGGAAGCCGTTCCAAGTAAACCGTGAACTTCTCTCCCGCAAAATCGAAATACCTATTTTTCTCAATTAACAGAACAACTAGGAGATGAACATACTAGCAATCTAGTAGTACACAAAATAGGACTTAAAACTAAAACGAAACCTGCAAGGAACCCGAAGCAACGAAAACTCAAACAGGGGTTTAGAAAAACAACGATCAAAAAATAAAAAATACGTGACAGCGAACAAGAATCTATAGAACATGTGAACACTCTAATACCCTAAAAGTTCACAACTTTATTAAACATCAAAGCCTAAAATTTACTCAAAGTCAACACTGAATTCTAAAATTTGCGGGAAATCATCAAAGCCCTAACTCAAAAGGAAAAAAATCACGAAGTATAAGAAAACAAAGTAGCAGAATCTCCATGCAGAATATCATCTCTTGACTCTTCCATGCTGATCAAACTCAGATTTACCAATCAGATAAAACTAAAAGTCCAAAACTACACAAATTAAAAAATTTAAAATAAAAACAACAAAAGAAAATACGAAGAAAAAAAGTAACCTGACGAACCAATCATCGACCAAAAGTCCTCCTAGAGCAACGCACCAAACAACCAAACCATTAAAATCAAATTCAAAGCCCCCATCCACACATACAAACACGAAAAAAGAGAAAAAGAAAGGAGAGAATATCCATCGAAACCCTACCCTTCAAAGCCCCGCAAATCGTCGAAACCAAGTAGTAGACAAGCTAAAACCCACAAATCAAAACTGCGAAACTGGATGAGCAGCGAAGATTTACCAATTGAGAACAGTAGTCAAGAAACCCTATAATTCTCTTCTGTTACAGAATTCCAAGCCATCTATGTAAATCCATTTCTCTGCGATTCTCAACGAGAAACTGAAACTGTATCCCGATGGAAGAAGGAAAAAATAATAATAATTCGAGAAATGGATTAAAATAAAGAAATATATAATGTTTATTTTTTACAGTCGCGCTCACGCTAGCGTCGTCTCTCTCTCTCTCTCTCTCTCAGTCTCTCTTCCCTCTCTCTCTGTTAAATTAATTAATTATTTCCCAGAAACTACAAACAAACAAACCCCTTGAAACATTTTAAAAGAGGTTTAATAGAAATTTAGAAAAAGACAGATAAGCCCTATTTTTTATAAAAATAATATATTTACGTCAACATCCCCTCGCTTTCCAAGTATGACGAATTTGTCCCTAGGAAACTGAGCAGAAGATTCCCATAAATACTTAACATGTTTGTATAAAGGGAGAAAGGCCGCGTTTGGTAAAATTTTAATGCAACATTTTGGGGATTTAGCAAAAATTGCAATCCCATAACATAATAGAGTTCAGATCTGCGCCCCACAATGTCCCACATGACATCCCTGCCATGTATGGGAAACATTTCCTGATGATGATATCATCGAGTCCGGTACTATTACTGGGAGATGTTCCTAATACACGGCGGAGATGAGCTGTGAGACGTTGTAGGGCACCCCCTTGTGGGGCTAGATGTGAACTCCCCATAATATGCCCCACGGCAGACTTCGTTCCTCCCTCTCATCTTTTGCAGCTTCGCTATGGGTTTTCTTTTGCAACGAGAGCCAAAATCTCTTGTTCTCTTCAATTCTCTGCTGCATTTGATGCTTTTGGGATCAAAAACAAATCTCCCAGCACATATTAGCGGTTCATCTTTGCATTAGCATAGTTTTGCATTAATACAAATAAATTTCCATTGCAATCAAATGCAGCTCTAGGCTCAATTTAGAAGAGTGTAAATATAAATATTTGTAGTTTAAATGCTTGATTTAGAGATGTTATATACAAGGTTTTGTAGTTAATATATTTATATTTGTACACTACTCAAAACTGAGTAAAAATAAACCAATCAAGGGCTAGCTCGTTAGGTTCAGTTTGGAAGGAGTACAAATTGCAAATATGTACAGCGTAAATACATACAGAATAATACAAAATATAAGGTTTTGCACTCTACATGTTTGCATTTGTACTCCTTCCAAACTTAGCCTTAGTGTGTTAGCTGGTTTGTTTCAATGTTGACATGGAATCAAATCCCGCAACCAGCACTTTGGGTAAAAAGGGGTTAGGGGGAAGTTATTAATGGTGCGTAGCACCGAATACAAAAAAAAAAGTACACATACAAATATGTATAGTTACAGTTCAAATGTACGATTTAGATATAGCATATACAAGGTTTTGCACTTAACATATTTGCATTTGCACACTACTCAAAGCTGAATGCAAATACAAGTTTTAAAAAATACCATGTATAAAGTTTTGCACTGTACATATTTATTTGCACTCTTCCCAAATGGAGCCTTAGGCAGTGTTTGGTTGCAATGCAAATAAATTTGCTATGATGCAAAACCATAGCAGTGCAAATGATTTGAGTGTAAATCCTAACCTATTTTTGTTTCAAATTTTAGCTTATTTTGTTTGATTACAATACAAATAAAGTAAATTAAGACATGAAACATAATAAAGTAAAAGCCAAAACAAAATTAAAGAAGAATATGCATTTTTTACATTTGCATTCCCATACAATTTATACTAGTGCAAATAAATTTGCACTACAACCAAACACAGCCTAGTGAGTAAATTATTGGAGGTTGCTATGTTAACTCAATAACTCTTTGATGACTGAAGCTGAATTTGGGTTTTATCATTATACCTTAAAATATTAAAAAATAAATCATTACCAAAAGCCACCTGAGGGCTGGGGCAATGCAACTATATTTCCTCTCAACCTTTTGTTTTTCTTTTATATTCTTTCAAACCTAACACAACCTAAGGGACCATGCATTTTTTCTTCCCACTCTAGCTCATTCAAAACCTTTGTAGCATAAATGAAATGGTAAATTGCTGAAACTTTCTTGGAGTTTTGGACTATTGCTAAAACCTCCCCTGAAGTATGATAATTACAATCACCTCTTCCGAACTTTCTAATACAGTTGCAAGTAGACCCCCTTTGTTAGAATTCTCTAAAAAAAGACGTGAAAATATACAAAATACCCATGTAGTTACTATTGAAGCTAATTTCTACAAAAAAAAATAATAATATAAAACTTTATGAAACTGGAAAAAAGAAAATTTAAAGTTTCAACTTAACCTTTGAGTAATTTATATGAAGGGCAAATTTGGAAAATAAATCAATTTCAGAAAAGAGATTGGAAGGGTTTGGGGTAGCCATTCATATTTACAAAAAACTTAGAAAATAATCATTTTGGTTGAAGTAATTGTATGCATGTTTTAGACATTTTCATGCCTCTTTTTAGAGGGTTCTAACAAAAGGGATCAATTTACAATTATGTCAGAAGCTTCAGAGGAGGTGATTGTAATTATCAAATTTCAAAGGAGATTTCAGCAACAATCAGAAACTTGAGAGGACGTTTCATCAATTTACCCTAAAAGAAAGAAGCATTTCTTATTCATCTATTGATTTTTAACCAATTGAAGATTTTAATTGAAAAGGGCTTAAATGATTAAAAAAATAGGGCATAGAAAGAAATGACACATCTCCTTTGGCTTAAAATACATAAACTAATCTTTTTTAAGCCAAAATACATAAGTTAATGAAGCAAGGATCACCATCTAATTTATTATAAACATGTGGAAGTTTTATACACATCGAAGTTAGTTGCAACTAAATATTTGTGAGAATTTAATAATACATGTCCTTGAACTACAACCATAGAATTAGAAGCTTTAGAATGAAAGAATACTCCTCAATATCCATTATCATTTATGGGTGTTGTTAGTTCAAGTCTGAAGTGTAGTTGAGACAATTTTGGAGTTTAGCTCACCAAAAAACTGTTAGGACAATTGTTTACAAGAATGTGATCGGCAGACCATGAATGTCTAATCCATATACTAAGTCTGTGTTTGGTTTGAATGAAAAAAAGTAGGAAAAGGAAGGGAAATGTAGGGAAACTGTTAGGTTCTGTTTGTTTGCAATATAAATGCCAAACTGAGGTATTTATGTATTGCAGTGCGCGTTTGCAAGTGTTTGTTTGACATGCAAAAAAGTAATGATTATTATATCAAAAATATATTTTCTGACATTTTTTGTACTCTAAAAAGAGAGCATTAGTGTACTTATTTATTTTTTGGACAATTTTATATTCTTTTGAGAATCAACTTTTTAATCAAAGTTAAGGCATTGGAGCATGAGGTAGTTGGAGCATTTAATTATGGGACCCACACTAAGCACCAATTACAAACAAACAAGATGAGTCATGAGTGCAAAAAATGGTTTAAAATCTGAACCGTATTTACATTCATGAACCAAAAAGAAGATAAATATATAACGTAGATATTTGCGTTTGCATTGCAACCAGACGCAGCCTTATAAACATTGTATAAATTTCCCTATGTTTCCTTTCTTTTCCCTACCTTTTCCAAAGATTCAATCTCTGTTTTTAGTGACACCTCTACAGGAAAAGATTGAATGCTAGTAGATTATGGTTTTGTAACATTTGATTCAGTTACAACTTAAGCCAAATATCAGATGTGGCCCTCTACAGAGTGGACTGGTGAAGTAGGATTTTGGTTTTTTGTCACATCTAGTTGGGGCATGGCTTTTATGAATTGAGAATATTACAATTTTGATTGTAGAGTTTATTTATCAGTCCAATGGTTTTCAATCAATGGATAGCCTCATGTTTGAACCCCAAATATCGAAAGTTAGGGGGTATTATCAATGTGAATGGTTTCGTTTTACCCAAACAAAAACCACCACCACATCGAAAGTTAGGTGGTGTTTGCCAATATCAATGGTTTTTCGTTGTGTAGCTTTAAGTCTTTTACATTATCCACATTGATTAAAATTCCAATCCAATGGTGCTTCCTTGTGATCTATAACATTATGTAATTTTTCTTGGAATGGACCCAGAAATAGGGGTTATATTGGAGGGTGTATGAGATGGAGAATGCTATTCAAGCACATTTAGTGCATGTAACAAGTCAGAAATCCAAGTACATGCACCTACTGCATTGCCCAAAATAGTGAGTCAATTTGATGGATTGAAACTCCAATTGCTCTTTTCTCATTTTTCACATGCGCATTGGATGCATATATCTCATATTGAAGTTCATTTGAAAAGCAATACAAATTTGCACACTTAGGGGGTATTCTACAGCATAAATGCTTTTGTTTTTGAAATCACCACATTAGAAAAATGTTTTTGAACTGTTTGTTTTGAAAGCCAGAAAAACAGCACATGTTTGCTTTTGCAAGTAACTGTTCACAATTAAAATATGTGATCAGCATTATCCCTTTGGCTCTCCTTTGGGTGTTTTAGAAAGAAAGATGCAAGCATATTCATGAAGCTAAAGGTCTCCCTACCCTTTTATTAAGAAAATTACTAAATGGTTTGTGGAGATAAGTTCTATACAAAAAGCTCTTATTGAGAAAGATAAGGATTCACTTGCTATTTATGTTTTTGAATATCCTAATAAAATCCCCTTTAGTTCAAAAAATTAGATGAGTTGTAGAACACCCTCCATGGGGACGGAGAGAGCACTCCCCACCCCACAGGGAGTTCGGCTTCGGTTAGGGCAAAAGCCCGTTCGATCAACCTTTACCGCCTTGTATTAAGAATATCTCTATACTCATGTACGGGTTTGCTCTTACTACGGGGACCTGATCCTTGCCCCGTGAGATCCCCACTAAAATATATGTATATGTTTATATATGTATATATGTACACATATGTTTATATATTAGTATTTTAAAAACATGTTTAAATCTTTTCTAATAGGATTGTAAACTTTAATTATTTTATTTTTATTTTCTTAAATAAAATAAAAAAAATGGCTGACATTATAAAAAATCAGAGAGAATGGGGATCCTCGTGGGGATGGGGATAACCTTGTCCTCATTAGCGGGGATGGGAACAGGGAGAGGGATGGGGAGAGACTCCCCATTTCCGCCCTGCCCCGTTGCCATTCCTAAAAATCATCCAATTAAGCAAATGGTTCCATTTTACCCCTAAACCATTCCTTTGCAAAAAACTGCTGACTTGGCCAGCGACCTGCTGATCTAAGCAATTGAATTGTGGGCCCATTCAACCCAAACAATGATTTTTGGTCATTTTTATTTTTTATTTTTTAAATTACAATGAATTATCCATTTGGACCAAATGATGGAACCCTTTATTTAAAAACAGATGGCCAAAGTGATTCCGGTTCCAGGTCAATTTTAAAAAACATTGTGTGTAACTGTCCAATATATTATGCATTTAAACTGAATATAGATAGTGCAAGTGTGTAGCCAATAAAAATTCAGACCTTGTGGGAGGAGGTATATTGAGAACTTTGGAATTTTTTTGGGTGAAAATATGAAAACTTTTGATGGCAGTCAAATTACTATGGTCATGTATCCACATTGCTAGCTGAATTAGTGGCCCTCTATGTTGGTTTGCATCTTTGTTTCAGTAGGGGTATTAGAAAAGGTTGAAGTTGAGAATGACAGCTCCTTGATTGTTGAAGTTATGATGGGTGTTGTTCATCATCCTTGGAATAAAATTTATTTCTTAAGGAAAAATAGTACATATTCTAACCAACATGCAAGTTCATTTGTACTCTGTAGAAGGCAATGGGTGTGCTGACTTCTTAGAAAAATTGGGCGTGTAAGAGGAAATATTTATTGTCATTGGGAATTCCTTCCCTACTAAATTGATGAATTTGATTAAAAAATATCATTGTCTTTCAATTAGTTAATAGAATAATGTTTAGTGTTTTAGGGGTGAGTTTGTAAGGGAGAGGCATTTGTATCATGGGCTTGGGAAAGTAGGGGTGTCAAATGGATCGGATTTGCTCCAATATGAATCCATTACTGATGGACTAGGTTCAATTCAATCCGATGAATACTTTGGACCATTTTGAACTGGTTCAATTTAATGTCTGGACTGTTCAATATTTTCGAATTGATTTTAATTTAGATTGGTTCCAAACTAAATTTGGTTCATTGCATCTGTATTCTTATCTTCTATCAATGGACTTGGTATTGGTTCAATCCGACCCAATCCAATATAAATCCATTACAAATGGACTAGGTCCAATCCAATAAATACTTTGGACCATTAAGTTTGGACTAGTCCAGTTTAATATGTCCAATCTGTCCAAATTGATTTTGTTTTGGATGAGGTCCAATCCAAAACCAGTCCATTGACACACCTAGGGGCAAGACGGGCTACATCCTACCCTACAATCTTTTGTAGTGTAAGGTGGCCACTCCTTCACCCGGAGTAAAGTTTAGGGATAAAAAATGGTTTTCTTCTAAACAGAAACAAATTTTGTAGTGTAGAAATTATATGATTTATGGGATATTATATTAAATAATCAGATGAAAACATGCTTTTGAAACAAAAAATTCAAAAACATATTTTTGGTTTCAATTTTGGAGAAAACACACACATATACACCAATAACATGTTTTTTTGTATTTTTGTTTTCAGAAATAATCCTTTTTCAAACAAATCATTTTAATTTTTTTTTTCGGAACCAAAAACAAGAAAAAAAAAGGGTGTAGAACATCCCTTAACCAAAGTGATTTTCACTATCAGGTTTGCGCCCTACTAATTGGCACAAAAAAGAGATATTTAGGCCATGTTTGGTAGTGTTTATGTTAAAAATAAGTGCTTAAAAACAAGTGCTTATTCCAATAAGCACTTATTTGCATTTGGCACCCAACTTTTTCAAGTGCACTTATTTTGTATTGGGCATTTGGTAGTATTTTTTTCCAATAAGCACTTAAATAAGCATTTATGACTATTTTGTCCTTCATTTTTCTTTTAAATTTTCAAAATATACCCTTATGAAAGTAATTTTATTAAATTACTTTTATAAAAGTAAAAGTACTTTTATGAAAGCACTTTTACGAAAGCATTTTTATAAAAATAATCTTATGAAAAATACTTTTACACTTTTATAAAAGTACTTTCGTAAAGTACTTTTGTAAAAGCACTTTTATGAAAGCACTTTAATAAAATTATAAAGTCATTTTTACAAAAAATATTTTTATAAAAGGACTTTTACAGAAGTACTTTTATAAAATTCAAGTAGGGATAATTTTATAAGTGGTATTTTAAAATTCAACTAGGGATAATTTTGAAAGAAAAAAATGAATAAGTGCTTATTGTATAAACACTTAAAAAAGTTGAAATTTTGGCTTAAAAAATAAGTCCTAATTTTTAAAATAAACACTTATTTTAGACTTATTTTCTAAATACCATAAGTACTTAATGGTGTGATCCCGACCCAAATAAGTGCTTGTTTAAGCACTCCCTAATTTGTTTCCCTCTTTGCTAATTTAATGGGCTACAAAAACAGGGGATGGTCCCTACTCCCTACTACCAACACAAGAACAATCACTATGGGTGGCTCTTGCACAACTAGGCTGCGTTTGATCTGTTCCTTTATCAAACCAAAAATAGCATTAGCGTACATAAAAAAAAAATGTGGATTTAATATAGACATGGTTCGATGTATCAATTAGATATCATACCAAATACAAAGAATCTGGGATTTTTGTTAGCTTCAAACAGAAATGGTAGTGAAAAGAAGAGCATACCTAACCTAACTGAACCATGGAAGTATGAAATCGATTGGTTCAACCACTCGATATTGAAAAGTTCAGTTTGAACTTTGAACCATGATATAAAACCAAATAAAGCTTTTTTTTTTTTTTTTTTCTAATTTTAGAATAAGAATATTGTTTTTCTAAGTTTTCATGGTAGGTTGAGAAAAGAAAAGGCTAATTTATAGAAAAATATCTCAAGTCTAGGGCTACAAGACCCACATGCGGTTGAGTTCTGCCGCAACAACTTGCCACTTGTCACATATTAACAATGCCTACTCTAAATAGGGCTATTGATTTCAGCACAACATGGCATCCATTTAATAGAGTTACCACACTACACCAAAAACAAACATAAAATTTGTGCATTCCATTTGGAGCTTTATGGTTTGCCCCACCTGGTAAAATTTTATTAACATTCTAATTTTATTTACCCAAATCCCCAATCATGATAGATTCTCCTATCTATCATCGTTCCTAATTCTATAAATCAATAAAAATTTATAGGAAGAATTTATGATACCAGAAAGATATGATATCGGAAAAGCTTTGATCAATCAAAATACTCCATACTAATTTATATCTTTCTCTGAGCCCTAGAAGTAGCATTTTGTTCTTTGATACTTTGTTTATTGACCTTTAAACTGTCAAGTGGTGTACACATAATTTTCACTAGAAATGCAATATCTTTTGGTTCATTTTCATTTATTGGGTGACATATTTACCCAACGATGTGAATTGTTCTTTTTTGGTTGAAATGGTTGTATATGTGAACATAGGCAAAAAGTCTAGCTTTTAGCTATAAGACCCAACAAAAAGTCATATACTTTGCAATATGGGCCACATTTGAAGAACTGGACATAATATTAATGGATACTACCTTCTTGCATTTATTCTTATTTTTTAACTAAACTTATTGGATTTAATGCATACCAACTTCAAAGGGAAAGGTAAGGAAACCTATACAAGGTTTGTAAAGGTTTTCCTTCATTTTCTTATTTTTTCCTTCAAACCAAATACATCTTAGAAAGCCTGTTATTTGATCATACTTGACTCATAAATTGAACTGCTAAGTCATTTGATCATACTAACTGATTAAATGATGTGTTGTCCTCTCAATATCAAACTTGTTATTGAAAGATAAAGGGATTATGTTGCATTTAGCATTCCTTATTTTAAGGACTTATCTCTTTTTTACAGTTAAAAACTCAGTTTTCATAGGAGCATTTTAACTGCAGAAAAGGAGATAAATCCTTAAAATAAGAAATGCCAAATGCAGCCTTAGATTGTAGCCACCTATTCGGAGAGCCAACAACCACTCTAGTGGTTCTTTAATATAAGTTGGTAGTTAGAGAATTATTTAAATACTATCAAACTGCCAAGTCATTTGTTCTTACTAATTGATCAAATAGTAAGTCTTGTCCTCACAATATCAAGCTAGTTATTGAAAGATAAAACTCATAAAAGGAACTAGATTGCAGCCACCAACTCCAAGAGCCAACAACCACTCTAGTGGTTCTTTTGATTAGGGGCGTCAATTGGACTGGATTTGGTTCTCAATCCGATTCAGTCCAATGTAAGTCCATTACAAATGGACCAGGTCCAATCCAATCTAATGAATGTTTTAGATCATTTTGAATCGGTCTAATTTAATGTTTGGACCATTCAATCTGTTCGAATTTGTTTTAATTTAGATTGGTTTCAACCCAAATCCGGTCTATTGACACCTATATTCTTAATCCAACCCAATCCAATTTAAATTTATTATGGATGGATCAGGTACAATCCAATTTAATAAATATTTTGGATTGGATTGGTCCAATCCAATATGTCATGTTGGTCCATCCAATCCGTCTAAATTGATTTTGGACTAGATGGGGTCTGGTCCAAAACTGGTTCATTGACACCCTTACTTTTGATATGAACTGGTCCTTAGAGAAATATTTAGCCACTATCAAAGATAAAGAACCATTTAGACACTATCAAAACCATTCAACCTAAAATCTTAAGCTGTTTAAGTGAGGTCTGTGAAAAGGTTTTTTATCTCTAACATGCCCCTTCATGTGAAAAGCTATTGGGCTTGAAACGTGGACAAAAACATGCCACCCATGCCTTGTACTGAAATGGGGGAGGGGGTGATGAGGATCAAATACTAGACCAATATTTGGTCATACACACTTTGATACCATATCAAAGAATTATTCAACCTAAAATCTTAAGCTGTTAGGTGAGGGTCCTGATAATGATTTTATCTCTAGCATGCCCCTCATGCAAAAGGCTATTGGGCTTGAAACATGGACAAACACCTGCCATCCATGCTGTGTATTGATAATTAAATATAATGGGAGGGAGTGATGGGGATCAAATACTAGACCACTATTAGTCAAACAGACTTTGATACCATATCAAAGAACCATTCAACCTAAAAGCTTAAGTTATTAGACAAGAGCCCTGAAAATTTTTTTACTCTCCAACAGACATAGGTTGATTAACATGTTCCCTTCCAATGCAGCTGGGTTGGCTTTTGGATTTACATACAGATTTCTACATGTAATATTTGATTAAAAGATTTCATGAACGATGTCTTCATTTATTTATTTATTTTAATGTTTGAGAAAAACAGGACTGAATGATGTCTTCATATTTGAGACTTCATAAGTAGGGCTGTCAATAGACCAGATATTCATCCAACCTGACCCAGTCCAATATGAATCCCTTACAGATGAATCAAGTCCAATCCAGTCCCATACTTTGGATCATTCTGAACTGGTTTAATTCAATGTCTAGATTGTCTAATTTGTTCATCAAATTGGTTTTAATTTAGATTGGGTCCAACCTAAACCTAGTCCAATATAAATCCATTTCAGATGTATCAGGTCCAATCCAATCTGATAAATTCTTTGGACCATTAAACTGGACTGGTCCAATTCAATATATCTTGTTGGTCTATCCAACCCATTAAAATTGATTTTAATTTGGATAGGATCCAATCCAAACTCAATCCATTAGCACCCCTGTAGGACCCATCGGATGGCTGGGCCAATTCGACAAGTAGACTGTTTTACTGGTTTTTGTATAGGCCTATATATGGTAGGGTACTAGGGGGTCTGCTAATTAGGTCATCTAGCAAGCTTTCACATGACTTCCTCTTCCTACCCTATTTTCTTGGAGAATTTGGCCCTAAACACATTTCCATGTGTGCAAAATAAGCCCACTTTTACAATTTAAGTTTTATATTAAGTTATTAAAATTTGTGATAAATTAATATTAATTGCAAAAACTTTCATAAAAAAATAGTTGTAAAAACCACCAATATAAAGTGGGGCATATAACTCATATCAAATATATGATGGGTGTTGGACAATTTTGAGAAGCCACAGTTAGGGATACAATTTGGGCTGGTCCAAGTGGAGCATTTATTAACATTTGAAGGGACCTTACTCAATGATGCAGTTAAAATTCTTTAAGCTAGATAGGGCCTATATGGGAGGGAACTGCTCTGAAGAAGCCATTGCTTATGAGCCATCTGTAAAGCCAAAAGCCGTTGTGTAAAAACCCTCCTCCCAAATGAACACTTAGGGTCTGTTTGGAATGGCTTTCAGGACATAGCTCCTGGAGTTCCAAGTTGAGCCCCACATGGGAACGGTAGAACCAGAAGTTGTATTCGGTAAATTACTGTGAATAATTTCCTTGGAATACTGGTGATCAAGCATCTCAACTACTGCAATTTAGTAGGTGTTTGGCATTAGTGTTGGGAATATTGCACCATTTTCTTGTAAAAATGATGTTGGGCATGTGGAGTTTTATGAGAAAGCAGTGTTTATTTTTTGTTTGGAACTGGTGCTGCCACATAGGTTGTTTGTTGAGAAAACAACATTGGTTTTATTTGGTGCTAGAACTAGTAGCAACGTTTTCAACATGATATATATTATCCAATGTCCAAAATGATGTCACATTGATGCCACATCATTACAGTATCAGAAGTAATGCACCATTTTCTCAGAAAATATTGAATTTGGCGTTGCTCCGGACCATGCTTTCCTAATTTTCAAGGCGTGATCTGGAGTAATGTTTTTCTAAAACAACAATACCAAACAAGAGGGTGTTGTTTAAAACACCACTTTTTCTGATGTGATACTATTTTCTCCGGCAATGATGCCAAACACCGCCTCAATTAACACAATGCACCCCTCAAAAGATATAAGCCCTCCTTAAACTGGTTCTTAATCATGTTGTATATGTTTGGTTCCGTTTATGTTTATTGAATAAACATTTATTGGCAGTGCCACATAGGCGTCCCATCAGCAAATGTCTCATTAATTGCATTTGTGACATATCAAAGTTTGTATATTCGCCCCTCTCGTTTTAGGAAGCTCCAAAATGAAACTTCCTGAAACTAGTAGCCATTTATTGACATTTTAATGATGTGGTGCCTAATGATGCCTATTTATCATAATTGTCTTCATTAAATATGTTTTTTGATTTTAGAATCATACAAATACAAAACAGAAATGAAATCAAACACCATCTGTCTTTCCACATACACACGTACGGATAGCAAAAATGAGAAAAGAAAATCGTTCACACGATGTTTTGGTTGGAATTCATTTTCACTCCCTTTACGTGGAGGACACGAGCGTCCTTCCAAGCAGCTGGGTACGTATACGACTGACATTCAAGCCTTCTAATGTATTTATCTGTGGGGCATATGGACTGAGTTATTAGGACACTTGCATCCGTCAGCGAAATTAAACTCATTTGGTGTGATCAACTTCGTGGCCGGTGGGTTCACGCGACTAGAATTCCTTCTAAACATGGATACAAGATGGACACAAAATTAAAGAAATCTAAAACTGCAACGCCGTGGTGCATCACCCACCTTCAACCTGTTAGAAGGACAAAAGTCTACATCACTACATGCATAGAGAAATAAGGCATTTGGGTCGTTGACAACTTGACAATGATGGCTACAAAGGCCGTTAAGGTTACGTTTGGATATATATATATTTTTTATGGATTTTCATAATTGTATATGAGGCTAAGGATCAAAATTTTTATCATCCTCGATAGATCACCGATGTATTGTTTTTAAGGCTTTTTGAAAATTTGGATTTAAAAATTTAAATAATAAAACCCTTCTGAAATTAAAAAGAATTTCCATGAATAATATACAAGTATAGTGTTTATGATGCATGGTTGATATATGATGAGGTCAGTGTGAACAGCGCTATGTGAGAAGCAGATCCGGACTCATAGACTCCTGATATATCGGAGTGTATAGAGATATCTTGAATATTGTGTAAGAAAACTGAAAGGAAGATGCAACTTTATCACCAGGTAAAATATTCTTAAATCTTAGTATCTTTTTACAAAATAAAAATGATGATTGATCCCAAACACTGCCTAATATCGTAAGAGTGATGTAATCAAAAGAAAGGGATGAATAATATTGCAAATTTGCAATAGAAGTTTGGGATTAATATAGAAGCGGGTCCTCTCGCTTTTTCTTTTTTCTTTCTCTTTATCATTTTTTGAACTCTTTAATTCCACGCTTCTAGCTTAGATGGATATTAACAAGAAAATTAATGTCGTGTTTGGTTTGAAAGAAAAGGTACAGGTTTCTTTACCTTTTTTTACCTTTTCTTTTAAAACAAACACAGTCTTACAAAATAGGAGTGAGAAAGAGTGAAGGATTCAGATGTCATTAAACGAAAAGTCACGGACAAAGTATATCATAACCAGTGACCGTGGTTAACTGACTGCGCCTCGACTAATCGTCGAGTTAAGCTTTGAGGCTACTGAGGTTGCATCACTGCATGTGCTGACACTGGATCTGACGCGGCAACGTGTCCTGGAACAAGAGCGTATGGCCCGACCAGTTTAAAGATGCGCCACGTGGCAAAAAAGTTATTGGTAGTTCCTGAACTAACGGCGTCATAACGGCGGAGCCCATCGGCCCAGTGTCGTGGGTCCAGGTAGCAGCCAGGATCCGATTCCGAATGTAGGAAGCAGGCGCGGAACTCGTGACGGGGGGCGCCACTCGTCCCTAGGCTCGTATTAACGAAAGCCACTTTGGTAGCGAAACGTGGCATCGAGGTTCCGCCTCGGAAAACACGACAGTTCACTGTGTAGAGGCCAGAGGGAATGGATAAGCACAGAAGCTTGAGTTACGCGTTGATCTTTCGATGTCGATGAACGGGAGCGAACACGCTGAATGAATTGTGCGATCTCTACCATGTTCACAGATCATTGGCTAGAAATTTGAAGTTTTAGTGTTAGCCAATTGTTGAAGAACACGGTAGGACTCGCGGTTGTTTGTTCAACGGGATCTTCTCCCGCACGATAATTCAGCTTTATTTGATGAAAAAAGTGGAGGCTGGCAGGCTGCCTTGGTATCAAGCGCGTTGGGGCTTGTGCCAGTGGATTGAGTCAACTCGATAGATGGAGACGGAAGGAGCGATCCACGCGTCGCGCAGACGGGTGTGTTCATAACGGTAGGGCCCCCTCTGAACAGATCTACCTCGGCGGTGACGATGCATGTATTACATCATGCCTTCTAGCATTAATGGGCCTGGCCCGGTCTGATTGCCGGACTGTTTAATCGAACCTTAACGCACCGGCCGGCGTTAAAAAGATTCAGGATCCTTTTGGCGTGTCTTTTTGGTAGTTATGACAATTAAAAGACGCATTTAATTTTTGCATAAAGATATGAATAGCCCGAATCACGCAAAATGCCAAGGTTGAGAGAAGTTTCATTTGGAGCTTCTCGAAATTAACCCAAAATGGGCATTTTGCCTCTTTTCGGCATTCTGTCTTTTGGTGGCTAGATCTTTTGCATGCCAAGCAAAAATAGATAAAAAATCGGTCTTACTAAATAGACCGTGCTGAAAGACGTGCCAAATGCAGCCTCAATTTCTTACCTATAGTTAAATTGAGGCTCCATTTGCCACGAGGTATCGGTTGTTTAAAAACCCGGCAGCCCACGTTTTTGTCTTTTCCCATTTGGTTGGGAGAAGATGTAGCTACTGAAAGACTCTACGGCTTTGTCCTGAAAAGATGTAGAAAGCATATTTTAGGTTATTTTTAGAAAACTTCAAATGAAGTTTTTCTTTTTTCTTTTTTCTTTTTTTTTACTTCTTTGGCTAAGTCTTTGCATAGAAAGATGCACCTCCAACCAAATGGTCTGTATATTATCCAAATCTTTATATAAAAGCCCACTACATATTTATGGGCCGATTGGTAAATCTCTTTGAGGGGTGCCCATAAATAACTCAAAAACCGAACAAAAAATGCAATATGATAACCAATATCCTTAGGGAAGTTAAAGCATAACATGATTTTTGTTTTGGCTTCAGAAACAAGGTTATTTTTTCAAATCAAACCGAGAATGTCTAACCTTTGTTTCTGAAAGAATGACATCCATTTACATAACCCCCAAACTCGTTTTAATCACAAGTCTGCACCCAAAGAATCAAACCGAGAAAGTTTATGGGTGGATTGAACAATAAGACCCCAAGAATCAATTATTATCAAAGCAAACAAAAAAATAAAAAAAAATCCATTCACTGGATAACCAATTAATCTGGTACCGGTTAGTGGGATACCTTTGGCTATTGGGAGCCAATAGTATAAGCTGTTAAGAGCGTTTTTGGGCTAGGCACGTTCACCTACTCACGCGGTACGCCCATGTGATCAAAATAAAATAGGACAATTACTAATTTATTCTATCATATGATAACATGGCATTTCCAAAATTACTCTCAACAGTCTATGTTGTTGGTCCCCAACAGCCAAAATTTTCCCCGGTTACCTTGTCTAAAAAATGTGTGAAAATTCCATTTTTTAAAAAGATTCAGCTAACTGGAGCATGTTTTTTTGTGAATGATGTTATCTTATATGGGCCTTCAGTAATTATTTTGGAGTCACTTAACTTGGATTTTGGATTCCTCAATGCACCGAGATAAGAGAGACCGGATTATTAGAACTTGATGGCTGTGTTAGAGGCTATTGAACCAATAATAACACCTTATGCTATCACTCAAGTATTATACTAACTGATGGTGGCTCCATTGGTAGGATCTTTGACTCATTGTAAATAGACCTGTTCATGGGATGGGTCGGGCTGGCCTGGTTTGGATTTGATCCAATTCGATCCATTTACATTTTAATGGATTGGATTGAGTCTAATTCATTTATAAGTGGACTCATATTGGACTGGATCGAGTTGGACCAAATCCATCCAATTGACACCTCTACATGGGACCACACAACCATGGGGTAGCCTGTCCCTTTATTCTATGCACCACCCTTAAACCCGGTGACAATGGTATTTACTCCAAATTAAGACTCCGCTACAATATATATTGTCACATGTGCCTCCCCCTACTCTCCTTTCTTGCATATGTTTTTGAATGAAATAATTTAAAATATAACGTGGCAAAATTAAAACGCTCATGGTTCTTCATTGTCTCTCTCATAAAAACCATATTTACTCTCTAATAAGACATCTCTATCTCTCATCTTAGGGCCCATTTGGCAAGTCTTTTTTAGAAGATCTTCTTGTAACTCTAACAGTCAAAAGACGCATTGAGCTTTTGACATAAGATCTGGGCAGTTTGAAGACCATTTGGCAGATGCGTGTCTTTCCGCATGAGATTAAAATGCAAAAGACGTGAAAAGCTTCATTTGGAGCTTCCCGAAATCAGCCCAAAATGGGCTTCTCCTGTCTTTTGGCGTCTAGATCTTCCGTGTGCCAAATGGAAATAGATCGATTTTCGGTCTTCCCGGCTTGTAAACAAGCGAAAGATCGCGTGGAAAGATTTGCCAAACAAGCCCTTTATAATAAATGTTTGTAACATCTCCCCTTCCCCCTTAAATCCATATTTTCCTCTTAAGTCTTTTAATTCCTTTTGGATCTATCTAATAAAGTAGGGGTGTTAATCACATGTATTGGCTTAGGTTAAGGGCGACCAACCTAAATATAAACCCTAACTCGGACCCAAACTAATGTCAGAATCTAAATTTACCCACCAATACATGGGATGAACCAATTTTCTTCTTATATAAAGGTTTAAGATACCATTTATCATTTCCATGGATTATTAGGTTTTCTCTATTTTTCTATTAATTTAATGTAGATTTAATTCATGGATTCTTCTAGTTCAACAATAAATGTAGTAAGAAAGTACTTAACATGAGTCTTTGGTTATATTATCAGTTCAATTTTGAAATTATTTTTTAACTTGGTTATTGATTTCATGTTAAACACATTTTGGTTTTATAGGGCTACAATGGGGGTAGTCCATCCCCCAAACCCTTAACCCCCAAGCCTTAGTGCTAGGATGATTTGATCCCAAGTCTCTACTACAAATAGTGTTGGAAAATAATAAAGAAGGTAGATGGAACTTATGGGTAATCACTTTCCAAACCGAGAGGTTGCAGGAGTATAGTGTTGCATAACTATAAAACTAAGAGAAGGAGGGCTGAGTCGTGCTACTTGGTCATTCTCCTTAAAAACACATTTTGCCCTTACGGTCCAGTAAATTGGTCGTCAAGATAAAATAGCCCACAAGCCAAAACCAATTTAGTGCATTGCATGCACATACATGCACCCGCACCCCGACCCACCCTAGCCTGGTTTGAGCACGCGCACGTGAAAAGCACCCCCAACTCCCCTCACATGCATGGGATGTTTATAGTGTTTTTCTCCTATGGGTACCCATAGGGAGAACAAAACTATAGATATACTCTACCTCTACTCATTTCCTAAGCAATGTGGGACAAGGAGTCTTTTTCATGCACTTCAAGAGTGGGAAGAGAAAAAACAACTGAAAAACAAGAGAGGGAGGAGAGGGATTCTTGAAATTTTGAATCTCCCTCCAACAAATAGCCAAAGAATCTATTAACTAAATCACCATTAGTTGGTTCTCATGCTAAATAGTTGATTTATGTACTTATAAAGAACAAGAAATATATAAAAGTTTTTGTAAATCACTGTTACTTCATTTTTCCTTTAAAAATACCTTTTTAACAAGCAGCCCGTGCATCGCATGAGTCACCGCTAGTTAACTAGAAAACTTATAACTGAACCACCATCAGTTCATAACATAATTGAAGGTTGAACCACAACTTGACCTGTGACGAGTCACCCTTAGCAAGTTAAAGTTTGGCCAAGGGTTTTATAACATTGTTGTCCTTCATAACAAAAACAAACTGGGTCATCAAGAGCCCAGTTGAACACATCATGGGCATATAGAAGAAGAGGAAGAAAAAGAAGAAACTGTATAGGTAATAACTTGGTCATGTATACTTTTTACTTGGGAAACCTCTTAGTTGGATTATAGAAACTTTTATATATTTAGGAGACTTGTTCAATGGGGTCCTAAGTTGGTCAATCTTGATTGATCCTCTATATATATTACACATGGCAAGTTATGGCACTGTATCATTCATTAACCTCAATTCAAGAATTTCTATAAAATTATACCTAAGTTAAAGTCACATAAATCCTATGTTTGTTTGCATGTAAAAGGAACAGAAAATAAAGTTTTGGCCATTAAAGGACTAAAAATATAACTAAAATTATATTATTGAAAATTATTTACCCCTTTAATGTGAAGCAAATGGAGGAAAAGATGGAACTTTCTAGGTTTGAAGACATACATTGAGATGGGTTTCTTGCCACATGAAAGATTAGTCTTGTTTCAAACAATGAAAAAAATTACGGGTATCATTGGCCAAGGAAGTGATTCTAGCATTGTTTGATGAAGAATAAATTGAATTAGACTGTATTAATGGTGCTTCGAGTGGGAGTTTAGTGAAGAAAAATAATCTGTTTTGTTTAGTAGATGAGATGTGGAGTTTCAAGGGGCATCTTTTAATGGATATATCTTTTTCTATGATATATGTGCTAAAATTTCAAAACCAAAGCCATCGATGTATTATTGTGCCCCCATTTGAATTAGATGGTGATGATATTATGATGGGACCACAGCAGTACATCTAATGCCATGATTCTTGATTTTAACCCTAAGCTAAAACCTTGTTGGAACAAAAGTGAGCTATGAACTATGTGGATGACACATCTCCAATTAGCTAGTTCCTACAAGAAAAAAGTAGTAGGGGCAAGGTTAGGTTTTAAATATCGATACAGGGTAGACATATCGATCTGTATTGGTGTTTTTTTTTGTGTTTTATTTATTTTCTTTAAAACCGGTTCAGAGGGGATTTTTAAGTCACGACTACCTTTTGAACCATGGTCTGACCCGATACATTTCCTATACGGGCTGATACATTATGATATTTTGAACCTCGAGTAGGAGTGGATTAATTGTGATGACCCAAGCATATTCAGACTAGAATATATAGAAATAATGTAGGACTCTTTGCATGTGACAAAGAAATATAGGTGCAACTTGGGTGGGCCTAATTTGAGTCTGAACCGATTCAACCCAAAATTTTATATGGATTGGGTTTGGATTTTCGATCCTTGAGCTGGATTTGGGACCAAAGAGTTGAGCTTTATTATTTTTGGGCCAGGCCTGGGCCTAACCCTTAGGTAGCCCGAAACTGACTTGAGCTTATCCCAACTTTACATATTCATATATACATGTATAAATTTTGTAGGTTGGGCTTGAATTGGAAAGATCAGGCTTGACCTCAGGCTTGATCCGGACTCAGCCCTTAAGCCTAAACTTTAAGGTGGAGTGTGGATTGACCATAACCACGACTCAATTCGCCTGACTTGCACCCCTAGAAAGAAAGTTGGCTATTCTCAGAAGGGCTTTACATAGACATCTTTGATTGGATTGAGGATTCTAACTGATCATCTCACCCCTTTCAGGATCACGACCCTATATTTGACCAACTCGAACCTAAGGTCCAGGAGTGCTAACGGATGGGCTAAGCACATATCTGACACCGGACCGATTCTATAGGCTTTCTGAAAATTCAAACTGAATCTGAACTGAATCAATCGATTAACTGATTGATTGGCCCAATTTTTCGATTTTTTATTTTCAGTTCTTCAGTTAATCACTGGTTTTTAATAGGTTAATTAAAACAAAAAATGATCAGTTTTGGTTCGATATTTTGTTTTTTCATGAACACCCCATACTAAGTTGAGCTAAGTTGTATAGAAAAATGAGTTTAAAGTATAAACAAACACAAAAAACATAGAGCAATTGGCAGCAAAGTGCAAAGTTCAAGGTATCAATAAAGGCAGCAAACATGGTTTCCCAATTCCCATGTATCGCCTTATTCTAACAAGCAATATATGATTATTTACTAAGGTTGTATTTGGATGAGTTTCAGGATTTGTAGTTTTATTTAGGACTCAAATTTCTATTGGCTTCATATTTTTATGTTTTTATAACAACTGTTGTCAAATTCTTCTTTTAAGCCCCAAATTTTACTCTAGGTGGAGGGGATGGAAACTTTAAATTTAAAGACAAAAGCTTATCCAAACAAATCCTAAGTTTCAGCGAATGCCCAGTATAGTGGGTCAAGGTTCAAATTTTAAAGATGTCCCTCATTCTTAGGAGTTTGGATCACTTGCCAACAAAACACGCTCCAACACCTTACCAACACAATCTGGCACCACACATCTCATACATGACAGGTTCCACTTTTATGGTGAGTCTCAAACTCATGGTGAGACGTGCGGTGTCAGATCATGATGGTAGGGGGTTGGAAGATGTTTTGTTGGCAGGTGATCCCAACTCCATTCTTAGTATTTAGCGTATTGCCCTGTCAGAAAGTCGGGATGATACATATTTAATACTTTGTTCCTTGTTTGGCAGAAATGGCTCCAAATAGGGCAGTTAGGGCTTGGTTGGATTAGTTGAGGTCACGATCCAACTATTTTCCCTTATTCATTTATTCAACTTATTTTGAAAACTGTTTTTCTTTTCTTTTTTTTTTTTTCAATTTAATTTGGTGTAAAACTCTCACATACAACCCCTTTGGGCTTTGGTCTACTCATCATCCAGGAACAAGGTCCACATGGCAAGTTTTACTTCCAGCAACTCACATAAGTAGCACCCAAAGACCCTATTATGGCACCCAAAAACATTAGGAGTCTTCATGAAAATGGGCTGAAATCCATTTGTACAATATAAAGAATTTTGGGCCCATAAAGGTTTGCACATTAACTTCCATTTGATCATTGATCAAAGATCGATGGTTTGAATGAGTATCACAAAAATACGAAGTGTTTTTAAGATGCCAATGCCCATATAGTATCAATAAGTGTTTTCTTTTGCCTGCATATATCATGCTACAATGTCCACGTGGTGAGCTTTCTAGGGTTACAGCTTAGGTAACAGCATCTAGGGACCTAGTATGGCACCCCAAACTCAATACAAACGTTTTACATTTGGCGCTAGAGAACACCATCATTTAGGTTTTGTTTTCAAAAATATTGGCGCTAGAGAACACCATCATTTAGGTTTTGTTTTCAAAAATGTCATTTTTCACTTTAGGCCACGTTTGTTTGGGGTGGAAAATTCAACTGGGTAAACCTTACACCCCGATTCAATTTTACACATGTTTGAAAAGAGTGTAATTTTACAATGAAACTCATTTTTGAACTTAGGACGGCAGTGGAAAAACCCAGTTGCAACGGCGGTGGCCATTGCAACCAATTGCCGCGACAAATCTGTGAACCCACCTCTGACCTTTCTCTCTCCATCTGTCTCTCTTTCGTTCTCTCTCTTTCTCTCTTCTCCTCCTCCTTTTTCTTCTTCTTCTTCTTCTTCCTCTACTTCCCTCCTTCTATGTCAACTATAGTAGCTCTCATCTCAGGTTTCGTCAGTAGTCCCATCTCACCGAATTTACACCTTGACAACTAAACATGGTGTAAATTTTCAAAATCTATCAATCCTAATTTCCATCGACAACTAAACCAGTTCACATTTCCCATTGGGTGTAAAACTGAATTTACACCTAAAACAAATGCAGCCTTAAGAAAAATGGGCATAGTTTTCTCGACCAAACCAAAAGTTTTTTCAACCACCTACTTAACACCCTCTTAATAAAATTAATGAAATTGGACCCCACATTTAATTTTAGAATTTAATCATTTATTTTGAATCCAATTAATACTGTATATTTTGAATATTTGTTATATTAAAGACATCACATGATATATTTATCTTTTCATTTATTTACCTTTAATAAAGTGTATGTACCATTGAAATCATTCAAATGAAATATTATTTGGGTCCTTTAATACAAATTGATTTCTTTTATTTTCTTTCTCATGTGAATCAGGCATATTACATCAATAAAACAATGACAAGATAGACAAATGGTTGCTAATAACCCCATAGTTGAGTTACAATCTGTATTTGGTCCTCACAGAGTACTCCTCACACCAATATTTTAACTGTGCATTAGTAACATCTCCCATAATTATATGTTATCATTCATGAGGAAATGTTCCCAATGCATGACTAAAGTTAGTGTGGGGAGTAAATTTGATTTCCTTGATTTAACCACATGGCATACTCCCCACAGTGGATAGATGCATGATCAAAGTCTAGGGGGGCCTCATGCATCCTACCCCCACTCCCTACCAACCTTTCTTCATCCACTAGCCCTATTATACCAACTATCAGAATAAAAGATAAAAAAAATAAGAAAAGAAATAAAGAAGTAATGAGACCCCTAAAGATAAAAATTAGTTTTGAGGCTTAAGTTTTCAATTCATAAATCAAAGGGAATATTCCTCAAGTTCTACAACAATTTTAGAAGGTAAAACCATTTTTGAATAGTTTTATTTATTTTTTTTCTTTCGCTAAGAAAAGAGTTTGGTTGATTTATGCTTTTAAAATATAAAAAAAGAAATCAAAACCAAACCCTCTACAAATGGCTTCGATACTTCCTTTGTTTCTCAATAGAGCCCAGATTTCTACCAATAAAACCCTCTACAGATGAAGAACTTAATTGAGATCACTGTCCACAATGTGTCATTGCCTAGGGGTGTAACTTGGGTTGGGTTGGGTTGAGAATTTGTTAAAAATTCAATGGACCTGAACCTGATGTAGTTGAAAATTTTCAAATTGGGTAACATGGTTTGCTACCCTCATATAGTGATATTACCAATATTACCCTGTGAAGTTTGGTTTAGGAAATTGACAAACTTTAACCCTATTGTTTTAGTATTATCTTAAAGTATCCCGATTGTTTCTAAATTGACTAAATCTTCCTTGTTGTTAGTGTCCAAAGGATTAAAAAGACTATTGTGCCCATCATTTTTCTTTAAATTTTATGAAACTTTTGATACCTTAGTGAAAGTGAGACAATGGCGGAGACGATGTCGGACATCATTTGTATATGTTAGTGAGATTTGGTTTCCGTTATCTACGAGAAAGCTAACAATCAAGGGTATTGGTCATTGTTCTCGTTGAGAAAGACGAGCGCCCTTGCTCTACTTCCAGTTAACTCCGAAAAGAACTCCGATCAATAATCATGTTGCAGAGAATCATCTAGGTAATAATTTAAACTAAGGACCATCTCTTCCTTTGAAGCCAATCCCATAATACCTGAAGGTTCAGCTGATGTGAAATCGATCAAGACGGGCTCTTTAGTTCCCAACCTTCCAATCTTTGGATTAGTGGCGTCCCCCCATCTTTATCTTGAACCTTGGAAGCGCGAACTTAGATTCCTAGTGATTTCTCACCATTTCCTTAGATTTGTTTAGTCCTCCCAGCACTTATATCAGTTCAACATTTAGGCTCCTAAATCATCCGCCCCTGCTCTCGGTCTTTATTGCATCATAGTAATAATCTCTGCTCAGGTTTATTTTGTTCTCAATCCCAAGCGAAACGAGCACCTAGACAGTTGATCTTTTCTTTCTTAAAGAATTCTTCGTTGCTTCTTACGATCTCAGTTTTGAGTCTACTGCCTTCATTTGACAACCAGTTGCTCGACCTCAACCAAACCTGGGATATAGTTGACGCCATCACCTGGTCGTTTAAACTTGGGATCCAGTTGACACCACTACTGCCAAGGATTTCTGGTATCCATCGGAGGACCCATTTTCTCCACCATAATCCATGAATATATAGAAGAGGAGACAGGGGGAATTGTGAGTGATGCAGAGGGTCATGGAGGTGAGGAAAGAGAGAGAGAGAGAGAGAGAGAGAGAGAGAGAGAGACCACTTCCAAATGTTGTAGTAGTGGTTTCATTGACAGTCCACTATGCGAAAGAGGTGTGGGGAGAGAGAGAGATAGAGAGAGGAGAACCACCGCTTCCAAATGTTGCAGCGATGGGTGGTAGTGGTTTCATTGATAGTCCATTGTGCGAAAGAGGTGAGGAGAGAGAGAGATTGGTGGAGCTAGCACCAGCGAAAGAGGTGAGGAGACACCGCTTCCAAATGTTGCAGTAGTGGTTTCATTGACAGTCCACTATGCGAAAGAGGTGTGGGGAGAGAGAGAGAGAGAGATAGAGAGAGGAGAACCACCTTTTCCAAATGTTGCAACGATGGGTGGTATGGTTTCATTGATAGTCCATTGTGCGAAAGAGGTGAGGAGAAAGAGAGAGAGATTGGTGGAGCTAGCACCAGCCCGAGTTCATTGGCAGCCCCACTATCGGGACCGATTATGGAGTTGATGTACACCAATTTTGCTATTCGGGTGGTGATCTGCACCACATTAACGCACTACACCTCCAAATCAATTCGACAATAGAATACAGAGGTGTTTGAAGACAAAGAGAAGATTTTGAAAGACAGGACCGGTTATACATGAGAAGGTTCCGACTTCTGATACACGAATACATGAGTGAGATTTAGTTGAATTACAACACCATGTCTGTAGTTTGCGAAGTTCAATCAAATCTCACTCACCTCATATTGGACACGACGTCGTAGTTTGAGAAATAATGCATGTTTTAGCCCTTGGACTCTCCATTACCGACTCATTCTACTTCTACATTCTCCTGCTTGTAGGTGGACAACTCTGTAAGTGATCTTGAATGCCACTTTCCATCGGTCATGAAGGGGGCAGCAAGCGAATCCTTTTTGGCTACTCGGAAAGCTCCGATGGTGGCTTGAGCCATGGCTTCGGAGGTGTTGTGCGCTGGTGTAGTGGAGACCACCACTGGAATAGTGAAATCGGTGGACTCCTTCAACTTCTTCAGAAACTTCTCTTTTCGGACGACGACCTTTTAGATTAGGAAGTAGTGTCACAATTTGAGTTAAGGTTCTAGGTTGGCTTAGAAGTTGCTGAAGTTGTGAAGGGAGGGAGAGGTTTTTGGATAAAATTGGGGCTTCGAGGAGAAGAGGTGAAGATTAAGCAGTTCTAGGTAGGACCAAGATCGACGTTAGAGTTTGGTGGGGAGAAGAAGAAGGAATGAGAAGTAGGATTCGGGTTTAAGGCACCGAAGGCAGTGAAGAAGGGTTGTCAGCATAGAACAACCCTTAAGAGCGGTATATCTAGTGGAGAAGTTCCCTTTGAATTGGAGCAAGATTTCCTTCTTCGTCTCGAGAGAGACCATAGCTTTCAGTATTGTCTTAAAGTACCCAAGACTCAATGATGAGGATTTAAATCTCTCAGATTTGATTTGAGACGAGTCGCAGAAGGGGAAGAAGGAGAGAGAGAGAGAGAGAGGCCAGAGATGGAGGGTCCGCTGCTACAATGAGTTGTAGTGGGAGTGATGAAACATGGGAGAGAATAAAGGGGAAGAAGAAGGTGAGAGAGAAAGAGAATGAATGGTAAAATTGGATTTTAGAAAAAATCATGTCACGTAGTGTAACGTGTGTTTGGAATTTGATGGAATATTAATGGATGATAACCATAAGGGTAGAGTAAGTCAATTGTTAGAAATATAGGGGTACTTTAAGACAATATTAAAACAATAGGGGTATACTTAGTTAATTTCCTAAACCTTAAGGGTAGTTTAAGAAAATTTTCCTATTATTATTATTATTATTATTATTATTATTATTATTATTATTATTATTATTATTATTATTATTATAACTCCCTCATCCCATAATGATAACTTCCAAATGATGGTGAAGGTAGGAAATGATCCCACATTTATGTTTCTTTTGTGATCGGATTACGTAGGCTACACTTTTGGGGTATCCCAACTAAACGCCAACTATTAGAAAGAAAAAAGAACCACTCAAATTCATTAACCATTTTGAGTTATATGATTGATTAGATTTGGCAAAACTTCATCTTTATTGGTGATGGTTAAATTCTACGCCCAACCACTTATTTTGTCTTTAACACTGCCCATGACCCCATAGTTTAACATCCTTTGATGGAAAATATTTGGTTTCTACTTGACTGGAGGAGTTGCATCCTAGCAAATGCATTTTACACGTTAATTTTAGGACGTAGGGGCTTAGGATTTAGGATTGTCAGACTGGGCAAAGTAATGCATTCTTTTGATGAGGCATGTAAAATTTTAGGGCTTAAAGTTTAGGGTTTAGAATTATTCGATTGGAGCAAATAATGCCCTCCTCCCCCGCATTGTATGGCCCTTAAAAAAAATATAAAGCATGCAAGTGGGTCTACACTAACCCACTAAACCCCTTAGCTAGGAAAAACTTTGGTTGTTGGGGTCAACAGTCGCTACCGTTGAGGACATTTTTGGGAATGACACATTACCATAGAATGGGGTAAAATAGTAATTTCTCCCTATTTCTTTTTAACCATAAACAAAGACATGGGCGTGAATTGGTGAGCATGTCCAGCCTAAGACCGCTCTCAATAGCATACACTGTTGGCTCCCAATAGCCAAAGTTAACTCCATTAACTAGGTCTAACATATAGCACCTTAGAGATCACATTTGTGCCTCACAGATAGGGGTGGCAACGAACCAAACTTTTCACGAGCTGCTCAAGCTTGGCTCGGTTCGGCTCGGTTTCAACCGATTCAAGCCCAATTCAATGGCTCGATTAATAAACGAGTCGAGCTCGAGCCTAGTAGATCCGCCCTCACGAGCCAGCTCGGATATATATAATTTATATAATAAAATTATAGAAAATAATATATATATATATATATATATAATACAAATATTATAATTATTAATTTTTAAATATAAAATAATTTTTATATATAATTTTTATTTTTATAATAAAATGTTTATAAAATATGTAATAAATATTTTTATAAAATATAAAACGAGTTGAGCCGAGCCAAGCTCAAGCTCAAGGTTCTAGCTCGAACTGAGCTCGAGCTTGAGCCTTATAGAATAGTTTCGAGTCCAGCTCAAGCCTAGTACTATTCGGCTCAACTTGGCTTGAATCCACCCCTACTCACAGAAGGTGCCTCACAAATGCCTTACATGCACATCTCAACAAGCATTGGGAACATCTCCCAAGGTTGTCAACGGGAGATGTTCCCAACAAGATTCTAAATATTGATAAGCTTGATACGTCGGTAGGGGGTGTATCAGGTAATATTAGTACTTTTTTTTCAAATCCGATTCAGGGGGCCAGTTTGAGGTTCACCCCTTGAACCGGTCAAAACCCCAATACACCCTCTGTAGGGGCATATCGAGGTGCTCCCGATACGATATGTAACGACCGGTACGAACCGATATGTGCCGATATTTTGAACTTTGGTTCCTAATACACGGTTGGGATATGCGTTAGGACATAGATGTGAATTCAGAACCCTCCCCCTATGGGGCCAAAAATAAATAAGCAAGTTGGCCATGTTGTGCCCAGAACATAAGATACCCTTAACTTTTTTTTTTTTCTAAATTCTAACGCTACATGCGTAAAATATTTCTATTAAAGCATTATCACAATATATATTTTTATTGTATTTATTTAAGAGAAAATTTCTTAAACTACCCTTATCGTTTAGCTAATCGACTAGCTCTATCCTTACTATTTACATATTATCTTAAAGTATCTTTAAGTTTTCTGATAATTGATATCAAAGTTAAGTGCTAACGAGAAAAAAAATGAAATATCAAAATTTCCCTTCACTATTCCTCAAATTTTCAAAAAAAAACTCAACGGATGAAATTTTTTGAAAAACTATAAATTTACTAAAAAAAAAAAAAACGAAATGTTGAATTAAAAAAATGACATAGCCTTATAACCAACCATCCTGAAAAGGAACAGTCCCTTGCTGTATTACAGATTACTTGAACACAATACATAATCTCGATGAGTGGGAGGAAATCTCTATAATTAATCGACAATGCCATTCGATGATCCAACCTTTTATCAAAGATTTGTTGTCATTGAAAGGTATCTAGTACCAATTGCATGTTATGTTTGGTTACCTTGGAAAAGGTAAATGTCTCAAATAAAAGCATTTTACTACTCTTAACAAAGAGAAAATAAATGCTCCTTTTCACACTGAATAAGGCCATGTCTCCCTTAATTGTAGAAGGGAGTCATTCTTGATGGACGGAACCCACCCATCCTAAAAAGGAATAGTCCCTCCCATATGAGTACTAGAAATAGAATGCATCCAATGTTTAACCAGGTCAAACAATACAAAACATCTAAACAAAGAAACGGTTGGGGTGTTTTACCCAATAGGAGATTCGTTCTACCACTTCCAGTCGAGATCAGATCTGCTCCTCACACAGGGCATCTCACACCGATTTTACACGCACATCCTACCATGCATTGGAAACATCTTCTGTACTTATAAGCTATTATTCATGGGAGATGTTCTCAATGCATAGTGGATGTTCCTGTGAGGCGCCCATGTGCGAGGAGTAGATCCGGTCTCCTCCTAGTCAAAGCAGAACACAACAATGCTGAGTTCTTGTATTTTCCATGAAACGGTTGGGGTATCTTTGTCGCCACCACTCTCGGATCAGTCATAACTCCCGGTTAAACCCAATGGGATCAGTCATCGTTACAGTCATCACTCCGGTGCCATTGTTGGTGCTACAATCCTCTTGGCTGATTGGATTAGAGGTGCCCTTAGTTCATCGCCAGATGCTCCCGGTGTTGATTCTCAGAGTTTTCTGTGACAAGTAGGTATTTTAGGGATTTTTGGAAAATATACCAGTCACGTAATGTTACACGTTAATGGTTTATGATGGAGAATTAATGGTAGGAGAGGTTTTAGACAATTGCTAGAAACAATAGGGGTACTTTAAGACAATATATAAACAGGGATGAATTAGTTAATTAGCTAAACCATAAGTGTAGTTTAAGAAATTTGCCCTTTATTTAAATATAGATTCCATCTTAAATAGTCAATCCACCAAGTTAATGCGACTAGTTCCTAGATTGTCACAAGTCACAACTAGGGCTTTCGACCTTCTATGGTTCAGATCATATTCGCATATTCCATATAACATTAATACAATAAACCAAATGATCTTAATATTATAATATCTACAATATCAGATTGAGAAGTATGCATATAGATATTATTGATATTATCAGATCCGATTGAGGTGGATCCACGTTCAAATTAAGGCCCCATTTGGTCGTACAAATAGGGGTTTGGAATTGGAATTAGAATGGGCTATTCTGATTCCACCTGTTTGGTTGGGCGGAATCAGAATTTCATTTCCATTCCTGTTGGACTAGCATTCCCTCATTTGAAGGAATGGTCATTCCCTACTAGACCTGTGTCGGATTTGGGCTTCGGGCCAAGCTTATTGAAATTTTGGCAAAAGCCAAGCCCGAGCCCGACCCATGAACATGTCTGAACCAAACATTCCTATTGATTACAATTCCCTACCCCTCCCTTGGAAATGAAATCTCATTCCTATTGATTACAATTCTCATTCCAATTCCTGTCTGAACCAAACATACTATGGAAATAGACTATTCCAATTCTGATTCCGAAGAATTTTAATTTTGATTCCGATTACAAACCAAGCAAACCCTAAATGGATTTGATGTAATCATTATTTGAGTTAATCAAATTAGATTTTGAATTGGGTTTAGTTTGAATACTATTAATAGCAATAGTCAAACTTAAGATCAAATTATTTGTTGATATATCACTTTTTTATCCATAAACAAAAAATATTGTTGATTATTAACAGAATACAAATTTGCATAGGGTTCTAGCCAGGAAGGTGGATGAAACCATTTAGAGTGGTTACATATGAAGATTTAGCCTTCTGGACAATACAATGAGTAGCCTTACTCATAAATCTATATATGAAATAACTATATATATCATTGAAAAAAATTAAGATTTTATTTTTAATAAGGTTCCAAATGTTATAATTCTGCCATAAAATAGATGTATTCAACCCATAATAAGCTGAAATAGTTGAAATCTTTGAATTCGAGTAAAGGGTCCATGATTCATATTCCTCATCATTCTCCAAAGAAAGATAATTTACCCACCTGCAACCAGGGTTATTTATTTATTTATTTATTTATTTCTTTTTTTGGGGGGGGGCGTTTAAGGGAGGCAGATGGGCTACCTCCATTGTGTAGCTCCATGAAGAAAATAATAAAAAAATATAAATAAGTAAATAAATAAATAAATAATATCAGAAAATAATAAGCTTTCCAAGTAAGGACTTAAATAGATGCATTGGTGTGTCTTTGGGCCACATTCCAGGGTGTCTTTTGCATCACAGTTCTCCACCAGGCGTCTCCTCATCATTCTGACTCGTTGCTAGCAATTCAGGCCATATGTAGGCGTCTCCTCATCTATTCTGACTCGTTGCTGACAATTTAGGCCATATTTGGTTCATTGTTCTGAGCTTCATTCTTTTTATTCTTGCTCAGATAACATTAGAGTGTTTGGTTACAAACTTCTTGCCATGGGCCACATTTTTTTTAGAATGAAAAATCAGCCCACAACACAAAAATTGAGATAGCCTGCAATATGAAAAATAATCATGTCCCATCTTGCTCATTTTCATTCTTTGAGGAAGCTCTACCTATAAAACTGATGCCATAGATGTTTACTAGTGGACTACCGTGGAAGTACTTTTATGAAAGCAATTTTATAAAAGTAATTTTACACAAAAGCACTTTTATAAAAGTATTTTAATAAAAGCACTTTTACGAAAGCATTTTTTATAAAAATACTTTTACGAAAGAACTTTTGCAAAAGTACTTTTATGAAAGCATTTTTGTAAATGCACTTTTACGAAAGTACTTTTATAAAAAGCACTTTTATGAAAGTATTATAAAAATATTTTTACATGAAAGCACTTTTGTGAAAGCACTTTAATAAAAAAGACTTTTATAAAAGTACTTTTACGAAAGAACTTTTATAAAATTACTTTTATGAAAGAGCTTTTATAAAAGAACTTTTATAATAGCACTTTACGGAAATACTTTTATAAAAATACTTTTACAAAAATACTTTTACAAAAATACTTTTAAAAACACTTTTTATGAAAGTACTTTTACAAAATACTTAATTTTATAAAAGTACTTTTACAAAAGCACTTTTATGAAAGTACTTTTATCAAAGTATTTTTATGAAATCACAAAAGTACTTTTACATAGGACACTTGTTAGTCTGAAAAGAATTCATCTTTAGGAAAAAAAGCATTTGATTCTTAGCAATATTTTCTCATTCTCACTATTTTGACCCATTGTTGTCCAATTTAGAATTTCATCTTGGATAAGGATGAGAAAGAATGAGAATTGAACCAAACATGATCTCAGGCACTGAAGAACAAGGCTTCTTTGCACTGGTCTTGTCTATAGCTTTTACAAAAGACCAGAACTCTTCTCCAATCTTTTGCGTTTTGTCATCTTTGTTTTGTAAATAGAAAGTTTAATCAGCTAGCGCATTCAGTGGCCCAAAAAGCCAAAACTCTGAACTAGGACTTATTTTCGTTTGATAACTATCCATCTTGGAATAACTTTATTTCTATAGCTCTGTTATAATTTACCCGTTTAGTTAAAAAAATAGATGCATTGCTATTCGGCACACCAGATCCACCAGCCATAACACTATGAGATAAAGTGTGACACAAATTTACAGTTCTTTTTTTTTTTTAACTCAAACTTTGCTATAATCAATATATGTGAAAATGAAATCTTCAGAATTTTCTTGGAAAGTTGAAACTTCCTTCACAGACGTGGATGCATCCTTCATCAATTCGAATTGACATATCTGTTACCTCTAAGGGTATGTAGAAGGATGACATTGATATTATGCAGATGAAATCATCAATTTTTCATCACCCTATAAATTGAAACCATGGCTTATTACATTTAGGGCTGTAAATGGGTTGAGTCTACTTGCTTCCGGTTTTAAGATTTTGTCTCAAGGAAAATTGGGTTGGGACCAGTTCTTGCTATTTCAAACTGATTCAATCCTGTGTAATTGATTCCGTGTAAATATGACGCAGCGTGGAAGCAATGAGAACCGGAGCTGGCTATGCAAGCATCGGGCGTCCGCTAGCACCTAGCGAAAAATACCGATTTCTCTAGGAGAGAGAAAAAGGTAGCGAAAATAGGAAGAAAAGAACTTGAAGAGATTCTGAAATCTGAAGTATGAAAATTGATTAATAATTATGGGAAATAGCAGTATTTATAATACATTGAGAAATTATAAAAGAACTAGGAAAAGAAATTAGATTTGATCTAAACATCTCAAACTTGTAGATAGGATCGAACTCTTCTTGACTTGATCTCCCCCGTCCGATCTCCCTTGATCTTATCCATGCATGAATCTTGGATTATCTAGAATTCTTGAATTCTTGATGAGTCTTGGATTCTTTGAATTCTTGATAGATCTTGAACTCTTGAATTTTGATAATTCTTGAATTCTTGAATTATCTTGGATTCTTGGCCTTATCCTAGGAGCTGCCGCCCCTAGGAGTGAGATGGGCCTTGGGATGGGCCTCCATCATTCTCCCCCACTTGGAGAGAACTTGACCCTGAGTCGTGACGAGGATAGGCAAGTGTTATCTCTGGCAGGTACCGGTGAAGGTCAGTAACGTTGAAGGTCTTGGATATACCCATATGATCTGGTAGGTCCACTATATAGGCATTATCATTAATCTTCTTCACGATCTTGTATGGACCATACTTCCGAGGCTTCAACTTATTGTAGGTACCTACGGGAATTCTTTCCTTCCTTAAGAAGACCATAACCTCATCACCTACATCAAACACTTGAGGTCGGCGGTGTTTGTCTGCGACCATCTTGTACTTGGCATTGGATTGCTCTAGCTTCTGCTTCACGGCGTCTTGGACGGACCGGATTTGTTCTGCCATCTGTTCTGCTGAGATACTGGCGCTGGGTACCTTGGGTAGTTTCACTAAATCCAGTGCATGGTTAGGGACCTTCATGTACACGATGGAGAATGGGGATCTGCCTGTAGAACTATGCATTGCATTGTTATAGGCGAACTCGGCCTGGGCTATGGCGAAATCCCACTGTTTCGGCCGTTCCCGACATATGCTGCGAATTAAATTCCCTAAGGTTCGATTTACCACTTCAGTTTGTCCATCTGTCTACGGATGGGCTGTACTGTTGAAGTTAAGTGATGAATCAAACATCCTCCACAGGGTTATCCAAAAGTGACTGAGGAACCGTGTGTCACGATCTGAAGTGATGGTCTTGGGTACCCCATGTAAGCTAACAATCTCCCTGAAAAATAATTTAGCTATTGCGGATGCATCTGTTGTTTTCTTGCATGGGAGGAAGTGGGCCATTTTTGAGAACCTATCAACTACCACGAAGACGGAGTCCATGTTCCTTTGGGTCTTTGGTAAGCCTAGCACAAAATCCATGGACAAGTCTTCCCATATAGTAGTAGGAACGGGTAGGGGCATGTAGAGACCTGTGTTCTGGGTTTGTCCCTTAGTTGTCTGACAAACATAGCACCTGCTTACGATGGTAGACACGTCCCTTCTCAATTTCGGCCAGTAATATCGCCTCTTAACAGCTTCTATTGTTTTGTCCCTTCCCAAGTGTCCTGCTAGTCCACCCCCATGCAAATCCCTGATGATCTTTTCGCGGAGGGAGGTGCAAGGGATACACAACTGCTCCCCTTTCATAAGGAACCCGTCATAAATAAAGAAGTCTTCCGCTGGCTGCTTATTCACACATTTCTCCCATACCTGTTGGAAGTCTTCATCTCGGGCATATAAGTCTTTTAGGCACTCAAAACCCACGATCTCAACGCTGAGGGTCTTGATGAGAGCTACACGCCTACTAAGTGCATTAGCCACTTTATTTTGTTGTCCTGTCTTATACACAATTTTATATTGGAACTTGTCTAGGAAAGCAGACCATCTGGCATGTAAATCACTTCTTAATTGCTTTTGCCCACTAAGATATTTTAAGGCCTGGTGGTCAGTGTAGAGAACAAATTCTTTTGCAATTAGATAGTGTTCCCATGTTTCCAAGGCTCTTATCACAGCATAAAACTCCTTGTCATAAGTAGACCACTTTCTCCTGGCTTCACATAATTTTTCACTAAAGAAGGCAATGGGTTTTTTCTCTTGGGACAATACAGCCCCTATGCCAACTCCACTGGCGTCACATTCAACTTCAAATAATTTATTGAAATCAGGTAAGGCAAGAACAGGAACAGTACATAACTTTTCTTTTATGAGAGCAAAACTTTGCTCTTGTTCTTCTCCCCATTGAAATTTCCCCTTTTTCAAGCATTCAGTAATGGGAGCCATGATACTACTAAAATTCTTAATAAAGCGCCTATAGAAGGTTGCCAACCCATGAAATCGCCGGACATCTGTGACAGTGGATGGGGTCAGCCACTCCCTAATGGCTTTCACCTTTTCCTTATCTACTTTCACACCATCCTTGCTTATAATAAATCCCAAGAATAATAAATTATCATTCATAAAGATGCATTTATTCAAATTAGCATATAATTTATTTTCCCTCAATGTTTTCAAGACCTCCCTAATATGTCCCACATGCTAAATGATAGATTTGCTGTATATCAAAATATCATCAAAATAGACTACCACAAATTTACCAATGAAGGGGTGCAATACCTGGTTCATCAGCCTCATGAAAGTGCTGGGTGCGCTGGTTAGTCCAAAGGGCATGACCAACCACTCGAACAAGCCATCTCTAGTCTTGAAGGTTGTCTTCCGTTCATCTCCGGGACAGATCTTGATTTGATGATATCCACTCCTGAGATCTATTTTTGAGAAAACTACAGCTCTGCTTAGTTGATCCAGCATGTCGTCCAGCCGAGGAATGGGAAATTTGTACCCAATGGTGATCTTGTTAATGGCCCTGCTGTCGACACACATTCTCCAACTGCCATCCTTCTTAGGTGTTAATAAGGCAGGTACTGCACAAGGACTCATGCTGATTTGAATGTGTCCCTTTTTCAATAATTCTTCTACCTTTTCACGTAAAATTTCATTCTCCTTGGGACTCATCCTGTAATGTGGGAGGTTAGGTAGACTAGCACCTGGAACAAAATCAATATGGTGTTGTATATCTCTCATGGGAGGGAGTTCATTTGGTAACTCCTCTGGAACTACATCATTAAATTCATCCAGTAGTCCCTGTATTTCAGCTGGAATTGTATTTTCATCATTAACATCTTCTCCTTTTACTACTAACAAATGTATCTCATGAGTATCCTTACATTCTTTAACAAATTCAGCATGATGATGGGTGATGGTAAGGAAATTTTTCTCATGTGCCTTTGGAGTATTTGTAACATTTTTTTCTGCAATGGGTAACAAAGTATAGCATGTACCTTCTTTTTCAAGTTGGTAGGTAATCTTCCTACCCATGTGCCTTGCATCTGTATCAAATTGCCAAGGCCTCCCTAATAAAATATGGCAAGCATCCATATCTACAATATCACAATATGCTTCATCATGGTACTTACCAATTGAAAAAGGTACCTTGTAGCGTTCTTCCACTCGTACGCCGCCTCCTTCCTTAATCCACCCAATTGTGTATGGGTTGGGATGTTTTTTAGGAATCAGCTGTAATTGTTGGATGACATCCCTGCAAATAATATTTTCCTGACTACCACTGCCAATAATTAAATTAAATAATTTTCCCTTGACAGTACATCTGGTACGAAATAATCTGTGCCTTTGAGAAGTATCCTTATTTTTCTGGGACAACATCAATTTTCTTACCACACAAGTATACTCCTCATGTTCATATTGGACCCTCTTCATCCTCCCCATCAGGTCCACAATATACTTCATCCTCAATATCTTCTTCCTCCTCCCTTTCTACCATATTAACTGCCTTCCTCCTAGGACAGTCACTGGATCTATGTCCAACCTCATTACATTTAAAACATTTAATATGAGCAGGCCTTGCATAAGGGTTACTGAGTTTTGGAGGATTGGAAGGATTACCTCGAGTATGTCCTCCTGTAGTAGCCTTACCGGAGTTACTTGTACTTGCCGGGTGAGAAGGTTGTACTGCCGGAACTGATTTGTTCCTGTCGACAGTTGCCGGTCTGTTGTCGCTCCCACTATACCGGCGATAATTATCACTGCGTGCCTTGTCCTGGAACATTAATTCTGCTTTCAAGGCTAGGTTTCTTGCTTCCTGCATGCTAAGAACCATCTGTACCCCAATTTTATCTCTGATAGACGGTCTTAAACCGCTTAGATAACGGGCTGCCTGCTGGTTATCACTTTCAGATAATTGATTTCTTTCAACTAATCTCAAAAATTCAGATGTATATTCATTAACACTACGAGAACCCTGCGCACACCTCTGATAAGATTCAAACATATATTGTTCATAGTCAGGAGGTAAGAATCTACCTCTGATCAATTGTTTCATGCGCCTCCAGGTTCGAACAGGACCCCTTCCTTCTCTCATCCGGGTCTCTCTCATCCGTTCCCACCAAACAGATGCGCCTCCCTTTAATCGGAAAGCTACTAATTTTACCCTTCGTTCCTCTGGTATTTCCATGTAACCAAAGAACCTATCGACTTCTGTGATCCAATCCAAAAGTCCCTCTATACCAAGATCTCCACTAAAAGTAGGAATATCTACCTTGAGTTTAAATTCATCATTATTCCTACGGGGGTTGAAATTACCTTGATTGTGCCAATTTCTACCGTTTCTATCATTGCCGGGAAGAACTAGAGCACCACCAAATTCGAAATCGTCATCACTGTTGTCGTCAAGAACTGGGCGTCGGGACGCAGTAGCGACGGGTGGTCTGTCGTGGTCGTCTCCTGCGATCTGCGGTGGATTTTCCCGGATTCGTGGGACAACCTCCCGTAACAAGGTTTACAGTTGTTCAGTCACCTCTGCCAACTGCCGTTCGATGTTACGTGTGGTTGTACGCTGCTCTTCGATTGCTCTCCAAACAGCTGGGAACCCCTGATCTCCGTCACGGGGTGGGTTGCGACTGCTACCGTCTGGGTTGGACATGACTGGGCGAATTCCCTGCTCTGATACCACCTGACGCAGCGTGGAAGCAATGAGAACCGGAGCTGGCTATGCAAGCACCGGGCGTCCGCTAGCACCTAGCGAAAAACACCGATTTCTCTAGGAGAGAGAAAAAGGTAGCGAAAATAGGAAGAAAAGAACTTGAAGAGATTCTGAAATCTGAAGTATGAAAATTGATTAATAATTATGGGAAATAGCAGTATTTATAATACATTGAGAAATTATAAAAGAACTAGGAAAAGAAATTAGATTTGATCTAAACATCTCAAACTTGTAGATAGGATCAAACTCTTCTTGACTTGATCTCCCCCGTCCGATCTCCCTTGATCTTATCCATGCATGAATCTTGGATTATCTAGAATTCTTGAATTCTTGATGAGTCTTGGATTCTTTGGATTCTTGATGAGTCTTGGATTCTTTGAATTCTTGAATTCTTGATGAGTCTTGAATTCTTGAATTCTTGATGGATCTTGAACTCTTGAATTTTGATAATTCTTGAATTCTTGAATTATCTTGAACTCTTGGCCTTATCCTAGGAGCTGCCGCCCCTAGGAGTGAGATGGGCCTTGGGATGGGCCTCCATCAAAATACTGGAGCGAATCAACTAATATATCAATGAATCAGTCCTCCGTTGGTTAGTGGTTACTAGACCTGTTCATAGGTCGGGTTGGGCCAGGCTTTCACTCTGTATTAACAGATTTTTTAAGGCCCAAGCCCGACTCTCATAAAAAGCCCGAAGCCCAAAATTTATCCCATGCTGTTATTAGTGCTGAAGTGGCTGAATAGAGAAAGAGAGAGAGAGAGTGAGAGAGAAATTGTAAAGAAAAAAATAAAAAAAATGTATTTATTAAAATATAAATATTATATTATTTATAAATTTTATATAATATATAAAATACATATTATGTATTTTATAAAATATATAATGCTGAGTCGGGTCGAGCCGGCCTCGGGTTGGGCTTTTTTGACAAATCCCGAGCCCGGCCCGTAACATAGTCGGGCTTACTGTGTTAGGGCCGAGGTCAGGCCCGTAGGCCTAATTACATGACCAAGCCCAACTGGGGTGCGGGCCGGGCCATCGGGCTACCCGGCTCATGAACAGGTCTAGTGGTTACCAACTATTTTTTTTTTTTTAATGTTGATGATAAAAGCACTTTCCCAAGTTCCTTTCCCTTCGTAGATTCTCATGCATCTCTCTCCTTGCAAATGAACTCCAATTTGGGCTGCATTTTTGTGGTAGCCCAAGTGAACTCCAAAGAGAAAAGAAACAAAATAACTCAAATTCATAAACCATACTGAGTTATTTGACTGATTGGATTTGGCAAAACTTCATCTTTACCCATGACAGTAAGAAATCAAAATCTTAACCAAAGCAAAATTCCACCTTGATGAAGTCAATATTTTGTTTGCAGAATTGCAGCCATTCATTTTGGCTTTGTAGTTACACTATGTTAAACATTGCCGATGATCCAATCGAAACTTTTGATGTATTGTTGTGGCCCACCTTGAACTGGATGGAGCGATGTCTTAACCGAATTGGTCCCTACTTGTCCTTTTCGGTTAAAAGAAGATAGAGGGCAATTATTCTTTTACCCCACACTAATGGTAATGTTTCAAACCCAAGAACATTTCCAACAACCAAAATTTTTCTGGGACCACAGTAATACATTAAAGCTAATAAAGAGCATGTTTGGTTTCGTTTACGTTTATTGAAAAAATGGTGTCATCTTAACGCCATATCAACATCTGGCGCAATCAATGTTTATTGGCTTCAAAACCACTGTTTGGTACATGTGTTTATCAAAGAAAAACGTTTATGCATTTATTTTTCTTGGTTTTTGTGAAAATAACTGTTAGGGGAAGGGAGAATTGTGTTGACATGGATCCTACGTGTCTGTTGACATGTCACCCAATGGTGGTGATCCGGTGCAATCCAGATCCACCATCCCAATATGTTTTCTTCCTCTCTTATATGATCTAAGTTCTAAAGCACTAGAGAGAGGAGTTTTCGCCGCCTCAGAGGAGAACACCCAAGCGACAATCAGAGAGAGGAGTCTTCAGTGGAGGGAGGAGCAGTTGCCGCAGGCAAGGTCCCTGTTTTCTTCATGTTTTCTCTCTGATTTCTCTCTGTTTTCTCCTAACATTTGTTTTTCCGAACTTTTGACAATATTTCTGATTTAAAGGTATAAAACTTGCTTTTTGTAAGATATTTATTGATTTATTTTGAGGTAGCATTTAGCTAATGATATAACAAGATGTTGAGAAAGTGAGTTTTTGAATCTGACAGCAAACAATATATGACACAGTATGGAAGGTTGCCTAGATTGTAAATTCATGTTTTTCCTACCATACAAGGAATTGTTGAGATGAACGTGTATCTAAATGCAAGAAGATCACCAACTTTTGTGGATCACATTCTTCAGAATATTGATGACCATTACCTGGTGTTGGTTCTGGTTGTTTGGTTCTTGGTGGAGGTGGAAGAGTAAAGATCTAACCTCTGGCATTTTCACATAAATTGACGCTTTTAGCCCCGAATCTATGTTCTCATACTTATCAGCCTGAGATTTTACCATCACATCCTAGCAATGACCGTTATTCTTGAGAGCCAAATCATTATCAGGGAAGAGCCACTCTTAGAATATGTAAGGGATTAGGAAATCTTGGAGGGTTGTTCTTGAAGTACAGATTGCAATTTGCAGATAGGTGAGAAGTTTAGTGTTCCATCTAGAGACACAAGTTTTCAAGAATTTAGGCCATGAACGCTTTGGCCTCAAGTTTGGTGAATTTAGTGGTGGTGGATTTATGTGGGTAAAGGGAACCATTACATTTTGGGATGCAGACCCAAGGTCCATCTTGGTAGAAGTTATTTCGTTCCTCCATTTAGGTTAGTGTAAATTGCAGAATTTAGTTTAATTCAACTAAACTAGTCTTTGATAAATGGTAGGGTATCTTTGTTATTCAAAAGAAAAAAAAAGTGGCCTGATAAAATGTTGGAAAGAAGATAGATATTGGTAACTTTACATTTCAGAAATGTAAAACAATTCCATGTTGTTTTGCTCAGTTTTCTTTCGAGTAACATAGATAGGTAGAGAGAGAGAGAGAGAGAGTCAAAGTGAAAGGATCATATATCCACCGTTGGATGTGGATTATATCATATATTAACCATTGGATCTGAAAATTGGTCTTCAAATTGAAGCACATGTAATTTGGACCGTTGGATTGACTAATGTATCATATACACCACAATGAAAGTGTTATACTGAAACATCCATATGGCTGCTTCTTGAAACGCCCCACCAAACAACATGAAATGGAAAAACGTTTGTTGTTGCTAAAGTGTAAAGAGGTGTTTCTTGAAACACCCAAAATAAACTTAACCAAACAACAAAAAGAAAAACATTTAAAGTGGGTGTCTATCAGATAAATGTTTTTTCTGATAAATGCCCACCCAATAAATCTAAATGGAACCAAACACATACAAACTGAGTGGTGGTTCGGTTGGTACGTAAATTGGGTAGTCCCATAATGCATGTAGTTTCCTGGGGCCAAACATATTTTTAGCTGTAATGGATGCAAACACGAATTTCAATAAAACATATGCCTTTTTTTTATTGATATACTTTTAAGCTATGTTGTGAAATGATGCAAATGGTTTCATGTTTGATAAAAGAAGTAAATTTGCATTCAAATGGGCTTTTGATAAAAAAAAAGCATATGCTTTATTGGAATTGATGTTTGCATTCATTACAGCTAAAAGTTTCTTTGCCAAAAGGTAAATTTGTCAGTGCAAAACTAACCCAAATTTGCAATTTATATGAACCTTTTTACACTTTACATATTTGCATAATTTCCAAACATAGCCTTACATCTTATTATCAATGTAAATATGCATTTGAAAATGTATTTTCTGTCATTTGTTAATAAATAAATGTAATGTTGCCGAACACAGGCAAAAGTGAGAGTGCAAATTTACCTTGAACTGGGATTTACACTCCATTTGCATCGTTTCCAAACACAGCCTTATTATCAATGTAAATATGCATTGAAAAATGTGTTTTCTATCATTTGTCAATGCATAAATGTAAATGTTGCCAAACACAAACAAAAGTGAATAAAAATACAAATTTATCCTGAACCGAGATTTACACTCCATTTGCATCATTTCCAAACACATCCAAAACACTTCTACCATTCCTATATAATGCCCGCTCTAAATGCCAGAATCCATATTCCGAAAGCCCTTCCAAATGGGCGCTAATTTATAATAATAACAACTTATTAACAAGAACTCTATCACACATTTGTATTCAAAATTGGGCATTCTTTGTGCCAAGAATATAAGATGCTTTAGACCTTTTTCTTTTAATACCACATGTGCAAATATACTTTTTCTAATCAGGCCTTTCAAGTTCAACCTTATAAGATTCAGATCATATTCGCATATTCCATAACATTCATACAATAAACCAAATGATCTAAACATTATAAAATAAAATCATAGGTTTGGTATTCAGATCATATTCGCATGTTCCATAACACTAATAAGAAATATCTTCCATATGGCTTGAAACTAGGGCCCTCTACCCAAATGGAGATGTATGCACATAAAATAATATTGATTTGTCAGATCAGATTGAGGTCAATTCATGTTCAATTTGATCATAACTGGATTTGATATCTGAGATCCTTATCCAGGTTAATCTAATTGAATTTTGAATTCGGATTCAGATAATTAAATAATATTGGCAGCCCTAATCACACCTAAAATCAAATTTTGAATTCGGATTCAGATAATTTTGTTTGCAGTGCAAATATTGGCATAAATGCATGGGTATAAATTAGATTTATTCATGGGCTGGGCTTTAGGCTCGACTTTACATTGGTTCAGGCTTAGGCTTTGCGCTGGATTCATTCAAATTTTGGCAAAGGTCAAATTCAAGCCCGACCCATAAACAGATCTAATACAAATAAGCTGAGTATAAATTCTGATTTATTTTACTTTGTCTTATTTATTTGTAAGGAGTAAAATAGGAAGCAATCATTTTATATGAAGGTGAATGGAGGTAGAAAAGTGTCATTTGTCTAGACGTGAGGTAGGAAGTAGGGGTGTCAATGGACTGGTTTTGGGTTGGACCCTGTTCAAATCAAAATCAATTGGAATGGATTGGATGGACCAATAAGACATATAAACCAATCCAGAATTAATGGTCCAAAGTATTTATTGGATTGGATTGGACCTGGTCCAATTCATCTGTAATGGATTGAACCAATATCGGGTCCATTGATAGAAGATAAGAATAGAGGTGTAATGGACGAGGTTTGGGTTTGAACCAATCTAAATTAAAACCAATTTGCACAGATTGAGTGAACCTGGCATTGAATTGGACTGGTTCAAAATGGTCCAAAGTATTCATCAGATTGGATTGGACCTGGTCCATCTGCAATGAACTCGTATTGGACTGAATTGGATTGGACCAAATCTGATCCAATTGACACCCCCAAGGAAGCAAGTGATGTAATCCCTACTTATATTTATATGCATAAATCTGCTACAATAAACTAAATGCATGAGAATACAAAATACTGGATCACCTTTGATTCATTTTTTTCTTGGTAATTCATCTGTTTTGAATCCAATAAAATAAGATAAAAGTTGAAACAATCTGTTACCGAAAATAAAAAAAACCAAAAAGTCTGAAACAATCAAATTGGGATTTGCACTCCCATACATTTGCACCAGTGCAAATGGAATTGCGCTGCAAACAAATAAAGCCCAAAGAACAACGTTCTCATCCTTTACTCGTTCTCCATTAAGTTTGAATTTCATTTTATTTCCCCTTTGGAACTTTCCTTGAGTAAGAACTGAGTTTTTTTTTTTTTTTTCTTTTTTAATTCGAAAAATACCTACAAAACGGCTTGCGTGAAGTGCAATTGGCTTTTGAGCTCAAGGTGGACGATGCATAGTTAAGCCAGGGTTCATTGTTTGGTGGGCCTGGGGCTATGTGTTCAGTTCAGCCAATAATATATACCATACTGGACCTGGGCCTGGGCCAGGCTGGTTGGTTGTCCTAATATATTGTGTTTGTCTGTTTGACTTCACTCTGAAAACGGCCAATCTGTCTTGCCACAAGTATCTCTTCTAGTGGAACCAGATAATACAGCGCATGCAATGCCTAATGCGATGGTTGCCATGACGTTTTCAAGTTTCTGGTTCTACATAAGAGAAAAGACGATTCAATGAGTGCAATCACATGCACATGTTTGGCATAGTTTAATTTCAAATCATGGCTTTCAAAACCGGATTGGACTGGAAAAACTAGAAATTGGCCAGCCGACCGATTTCATATTATCCCAGAACTGTTATTTTGTCAAAAACCATTGATTTGGTCAGTAAACTGCTGACCTGGGTGATCAAACCGTTCAAATCGTTTGAACTGTCCAACGATTTTGGCTGTTTTTAATTTTTTTAATTTATTTTTAATTTTTTGTCAGAACGAGCCATCCATTTTGTTCAAATGATGGACTATTCGATCTGAGAACTGAACCCCTAACCGATTTTCTGTCCAATTCGATTTTAAAAACCTTATTTCAAACTTATACCGCTATATGGGCTTAAGTAGTCACTCGTGTGTATGGACCTAATTATCTTGATCATAATAGTCAATCCCATTCCACCCAACTGACAACAGATGGAATTGACTATTCAGCACAATTATAATTCTACAATCTATTCCCGTGAACCAAACAGGATCCGTCCATGTTTTGGTGGGATCTAGCCAAGGAGAAAGGAAGAATTTGATTATTTTGTTTGCTAGTCATAAATGAACGACGGTGAGGTCTGATCGTTGCCATGACATTTTCATGCTTTGGGAAAAAGACAATTCAATAAAGTGCAAGCACATGCACATGTTTGGCATACTTGAAATATAATTTACTACATATGAAGTAAATTATCTGCATCCTAATGAATAACTCCTTGGACTTTTGATTAGTTAAACCATCCAAATCAATGAAATAGCAATGGTACTGAGTTGCTGATTAAGTCGAGCATTGTTAGTGAGTATATATGTTATTAATGCAATGTGTTCTTATAACCTTCGATTAATCGTTAAGGCTGCATTTCGAAACGATGCAAATAAGTGTGAATGCAAATTTATAGTGTAAAATGGTTTATATAAATTATAAAACTGAGTTAGTTTTGCATTGTCAAATTTATCTTCTTACCAAACAGATTTTTATCTGTAATGGATGTAAATACGAATTTCAATAAAGTATATGCTTTTTTTTTTATCAAAAGCCCACTTGAATGCAAATTTACTCCTTTTTTATTGACCTACTTTTACATCTTATTATCAATGTAAATATGCATTGGTCTGTCATTTGTCAATGCATAAATGTACTGTTGCCAAACATAGACAAAAGTGAACGAGAGTGCAAATTTACCCTGAACCGGGATTTACACTCCATTTTCATCGTTTCCAAATGCAGCCTAAATTTACAGGGAGTACATAAAGTATCCTCACTTTACAGGATCTAAGGTTATTGCAAAATAGCTTGTGGGGATGCAAACGGATCTCATCCGATATGAACATTCCAAAGATTCAATCGGATCTGATAGGACTCAATTTGAATTCAAATCCTAACGGAAAATTGGATCTTCGAATATGATCTAATCCGAATTGTATTTTTTTTAAATTAATAAATTATTAAAGAGAAAATAATTTAAATAAAGTAAAACAAAAATATAAGTATCTTTTAATTATTTTCATCAATTATATACATGTTTTTTATAAAAAAATAACTAACATAACAAATTTATAAAAATATAATATAAAAATACTTATAAATAAATAAATAATATAACATATATATATATATACATACATATATCGGATTGGATCATGATCCAATCCATATGCACCCCTAATAGCTTGTCGAGTAGTGTTTGGAAAATCATGAATCAAAAACAAATTTAAGTCAATCGATTAATCAATTGGTTTGGTTTGGTTTTCAACCTATTTGATTTGTTGGTTTTTCAGTTTTCTTCTTTTATATTTATAAGATACATTATAAATAAATATACAAATATATAATAAAAATATTATAAATATATAACATAATATATTATCCAATTATAAATAATTATATTGTGGGTCAGGTCTATTTTGTATAGATTGTTTCCGTGAATGTTTGGTATATTAATAATGGTCATCCAAGGTAGTAATAATTTGTAGGAGTTGTCCTAGGATTTGCAGTTGAGTTATGGGCCCACTCAAGGCAGGGCTGAGTGCATGTGAGGCCGACTGGCCATATCACATAGAGCCTGCATTTTCATGTGTTTGATCCTAGAGCCTAAAGCGGAAGAAAAATGATATGGTCCACATAGAATGGAAGTAGAATGAAGGTTATTTATTTGAGAGAAGTATGAGGCAAAATGATGTGATCTTTCACTCCATCAGTGTGGAGGCTCCAATGAGATTAGGATGGAGAATGGGTTTGCTAAGACGTGGTTTTAGCCCTGGGCCAAAACTGTGAATCACAGCCTTTGATGTACTGTTGTGGTTCTAGTTCTTACGGTATTATGTCTTTTTGGTATCACAATGGAACTTCACCTAATTCAAATTGGGGCCACAATTCTGCACTTTCATCCCAAGGCTAAGGGAAAATCTATGATGCCATCAAGGTTCAAAGCATCGGAAACACTAAGTGTATCAGGAAGGCAATTTTAAGAGATGTATCAGGATACGTCTTGGATACACATGTGCATATATTGTAGTTAATTAAAATATATCAATAACACTAAATATAAGACCTCAATGAGGTATATATACATTAAGTTAATATATTCTAATGTTTTTATAAAGAAATATATTGTAGTTAATTATGATTTTATTAAAAATCATATGCTTAACTATAATTTATAAATTATAATTCTTAGGTTTTAATGTTTTATGGGATGGGAAAAACCCAAATCTCCTATCCAACCATAAAACATGCATTGACACAAATTATAAGTGAAAATATAATTAATAATTAATTATTATTTATTTCCAAAAAAATTATAAAAAATAATAAATTATATAATATATTAAAAAAATAGTTATTAAAGAAGAAATTTCAATTTCTTTGTGGATATGGTAGATCATCCATAGAATTATAATATATTCAATAATTGTGATCAAATAATAAAATATAAATAATTAATTATTTATTTTTTAATTCTAAAAAAATAATTTGTCTTTATAAGCAGAGAAAAAATTACATTTTCGAATTTTTTGTTAATTTATATTTTCCCCAAATATCTTCATGAAATTTCCATAAGTCTATTGATAACACAAAAAAATTGTGATTTTGAATGTAAGAAATGTAGATCAACATAAATTTAAACATTTAAGAAAAAAAATCACAAGATATTATAAAAAATTAAAAAAAACTTACCTATTTTTTCCATTTTTTTTCAAAATTTGAAAAACCTTAAAAAAATTAATGATTCACACTTGTTTTTTGGTAATTTTTGCAAATCTAGCACTCTAAGAATGATGTTTGACGTTTTAGAGTCATGGGGGGGGGGGTGAAAGAAGGATTATTTCAGGGAAAAGAAGCTTGCTTTCTCCCTTTATTTCTTTTCGATTTTGGTTGTATCTTTTTCATCGATACGCCCTTGATACGCCCCAATACACCCTCGATACAATCCTATACGCATGAAAAAAGATGAGATGCCTGATTTCCATATGTATCCCGTATCTGTTTTTCAAAGATATGATATGATATGCCCCGTATCGAGCGTATTATATCAAAATTTTAAACCTTGGATGCCGGAAAGATATGATGCTGGAAAGGCTTTGACCAATCACAACTAACAACCCCCATGAATTTTGGTGAAAACTTGCCTAATTGGTTCCTACTTTTATGATGTTGGTTGATTGGTTGTAAGTTTTTCCAAGATCATGTCTTTCCGGTGGCATCAGAGTGGAACCCTAAGACTAAAACCAAATCACAACAAAAGTGGTTTGGTTAGGATGAGTTTGACATGGACTCAAGAAGTGAATACATGGCCATCTACTGCAAGGCAAGTTGCCATTTTTGAAGAATTCCAACCACATCGTGCTCGAGTTTAGGTTTGGGCCCTTTTAAAATTTAGCAAATTTCCAACCCAACCCAATCATCTCTTGCTGTCTTTTAACTTCTCTAGCCTTTATTCATAGGGCTAGTTTTAACAAGAACTAAGATGGTGTTTAGTGTGTCTTTTGGTCTGTTGGAATTTTAAAAGACCAAAAAAAGGCCTTTTCTCTGTTTGGTAATGCGTAAAACAAAAGGCCTGAAGATGAGCATGTGGAAAGACCGAAAAAGCCAAAAATCGGGAAGACCACAACATGAACCAAATAGTCTTAGTATTAAAGATAAGACCCCAAAATCTCAGTGCATCTTCTTGTCTACTGAGTTGTTGAAAGATCTATCTAGAAAGATTTGCCAACTTTTTTAAAATAAGTAAAAATAAAAAACTATTGAGGATTCCCGATTCGACCAAAATGTTTAACAACTTTAGCCATGGTTATCCTGGCTCAATTGGTTTTAGAGCAAATCCAACAGTAAGAGTTTCGATCATATTCTAGGCAGTTTATGTTTGGAAATTGGAAATGGCTCAGATCGGGTTGAACTTGGTTCAACTGACCAAGTCTGACATTTAAAACAATGGTGAAAATTGGGCTAGATACGCTTGAGTCATTGTCTTAACCATTAATTTAAATTAACCTTTGAGCTAGGGTTGCAAGTCGGGCAGGTTGGGCCTGGTTTTAGTTCAACCCAGGCTCAACTCTAAGAATTGTGCTTAAACCCTGAGTTTGAGGTCAAGGTCAAATTATACAACCTGAGCCCAACCTGCAAAAGAAATTTGATGCACTCAAGTTGGGGTTGAATTGGTCAATAAGTCCAGACTAAAAATTGATATTTGTTTTCGAGTAAAACACTAAAAATTGATATGCATGTATGTGTAATATGTATGTATGTATGCATATATTTATAGTTTATTAAAAAATTGTATATATACATACATGCAAGCAAATATGAATCTATATATGCAAAATATATATATATATATATATATATATATATATATATATATATATATATATAATCTAGTTGGCTTGGGTTGGGATAAGATTGAACTTGCTTGGGCTAGACTCAGATTACCTTCGGGCTAGGCCTGAGCCCATCCCAAAAAATTAAAAAGTGAACTTTTGAGGTACAACCCAGCCTGTAAAAGTCTGATCTCGGTCCATATAAAATTGTGGGATGGATCTAAGGCTGCAACTTGGGCCAGGTTGGCTTGAACGCAACCCTGACTTAACCCAAAAAAGTTGGGTTGGGTTGGGTTGGATCGGGTTGATGTTTGGGTTAGGGTTAGGGTTGAAATTCATGAACCCGACTTTACTTTGAGTTGGGTTAGGTTTGACCCCTTAGTCAACTCGAACCCGACTTTATAGTACATGTCATATATAAATATATGTTATATGTAATATATAACATACATTGATTTGTTTAGATGCATGATATTTGTATAACCCCCACCAGATAGTATCATGTATTTCTTTTAAGATAATCACTTCACTCAATTCGAATAAGAAAGACAAAAACCTTAATAACATTATTTTGTGTTTCTTGAAAATCTTATTCTTCATCTCCTCTATGTTGTTTGTCGCCTAAGAAAGATCTACTGTAAGTCATAACTCGTAATAAAATATAGTCATTTCTAACACTTGTTTTCCTGAATTTTGTACCAAAAGAACAAAAAAAAAAAAATGTCAACAAACAAATACTAATGAAACATAGGATTAATATATGTAGTGAGAGTTGAGTTAAAATCTAAAATTGAGAAATTCCATGAGGTTTTAAGGAAAGAGAAGAAGGTTGGGTTGAGCCCAACCCAACCTAAAATTGACTTCGGGTTGGATTGGTCAGTTTGAAGGTTGGCCTCAACCTGACCTAATCCGGCCCGACTTACAGCCATAGATGGATCGGTTTGAGCTCAAGTCGAGCCAAGTTACACCCCTATTTCGAGCCCGTCAAAAGCATAAAAAAAATGTAAGACCCAATATACTGTTTGGTAATTGATCTTCTAGCCCAAATGTAGGCTCGTTACAATAAGGTTATTGTGGATGTAATTAATATATATAAAATCCTTTTTACCTTTTCTAGTATGTGACAATTAAACATGACTTTTTATTATTTAAATTTATTAAAATTTTCCAACTCAAAACGATTCAAAATATCAATGACCTTGAAAACTAATACGTGGCCTGTGATATGAATTAATACATTGCAAAACTTTCAACCTTGGTAATATATGATAGAATGTGGATCTCCTATACTTTCTATTCTACACCCAGTTATGCATTTCCAATAAGAGTTTAACATGTCAGAAATACACAAAATGTTAGAAACATGTGCGAGCAAGTAAACGCAGCCGTAAAGGTGCAATTTGGGAGGGCCCAAGCCCAAACCCAAACCCAAACCATATCGATCCAATTCAATTTTGCACGGGCTGGTTTTTTTAGGCCCTGTTTGGAACTTTGGATAGACTTTTATAAAATATTTTCATACTTTTGAAAGTATAAAAGTACGAAAAATATGATATAGCATTTGTATTATGTATTTTATTTATATTATATATAAAAGTGTGAAATATTTTTTAGACTAAAATTATCATTTATTTCTTTATTTAAGAAAAAGTATAAAAGTCATTTTATTATAGCTTTAATATTAGTTTTAGTGTTATTTTATGTATAAGGGTTGGGACGGGTTGGATTTGTTCTAATTAAGGAGGATAAATACAAAGTACAAAAAACTTTGTACTCTATATAATTGGATTGTACTCTTTCCAAACGAGTCTAAGGAAAATTACAAGAAACATGTACCGTCCTATATTACAAGCCCTATTAACATATAATGATGCACACATATTGGACCCCCGAGGAAGTAAACGAAGGGGGTGCTTGGGAAGGTTCCCTATCCGACTGTCTACATCAGAGATCGTCCCATCCCATATCTCCACATGGCGTCTGGTTGAAATGTCGAATAGGAGAAAATTTGTAGCTTTCTTTACCTTCCCAAAACACTCATGGATGGGCCGACATATACATATCATCAGAGAAAGTTACAATCTAATTCTTCAGTGAGCTATCTTCCTCATAATTGAAAGTTTGAAATCGTCACAGTTCATTACTTCATTGTGCAAAATTGAATTTCAATTGCCCAATTATTATATGCTCACAAGTCACAACTAATGAATGCATGTTTAATATTGATTATTTCAGATTTGGATGACGTGTTTATGTAATTGAATCAGATTCTGATTTTGCAATCTGTATCCGATTAATAATGGGTTGATTTGACTTCATCCAATTGGATTAAAATTCAAATCCAATTATATTATAATATTTATTAATTATAACATACAAAATTTCATATAATTATATTTAAAATTATAAAGATATGTTTTTTTATATTATATTATATATGAATTTATATATACATATATAATAAATTCAGTATATTATTTTTACATTAATTTATTATATATAAAAGTTGAAAATTAATTAACTTTTTAATTTTATATATTTTAAAAAATTAAAACAGAGTTGGATCAAATCCAAGTGTATTAGGATTCAAATTTGAATTCAAAGTCTTCGGATCTAATTGGATTTTGGATTGAATACGAATGCAAATCCAATCCAATTACAGCCCTAATGGTAAAAAAGACATGTTTGATTAAGATCACTTTAAGTTGAAATAGGAACACATCATGGTATATAGATTTTCCTGCACAAAGATGATGATTGGGGTATTAATGAAAATGACGAATATATTCTTCATTCTTCAAAATGGGAAATGGGGGAGGCTTTCTAACATCTGTTATCTGCCCGAGGCATTCCAATTCACGCCTAAATGTTTCTGCCTCTCTCTCTGCTGTTACCTTCACCTGGCCAGTGCCCACTAATACTTGTAGTCTTTCTTGTAAAGAGGTTAAGAAAAGGATGGGAAGGGGGTAAAGGGAGTCTTTTTTGAAACATAAGTTCTTTCAGAGTTTATTCAGTAGTCAGTACAGCTCTTTTAAAAAAATTCTGTCGGTTAAATTGCTACCAGTTGAAAGTCAGTACTAAGAATAATGCAGTCTGACCATACAAGTTTCACCTAGCTATGACAGTAAAATTAAAAGCTGAGTCCATTCAATTTAACCACATGAGAGAGAGAGAGAGAGATTTTGCAACCTATTTATGAAAACACCCCTACAGTTTTACGGATTTATTTTTCTAAAATACCCCATGCAATTTGCAACCTATTTATTTAATTGACCTTTCAATAAGAAGTGTTTGTTTTGCCATCTGAAACTAGTAATATTATCACCTAAATTAAATGGAAATGTTCAAGAGCCTATGATTGTTTATCCCGAAAGTACCCCTAACAATTCTTTGTACAAAAAAAACAAAATAGAGCCAAATAGACGAGTTTCTACTTGTGTCCTATTAGGGGCAAAATAAATGATATTTTCTTTTGATTAAATTTATTCAAATGGACAATATGCTTAGTTTGGAAGGAGTACAAATACAAATATATAGAGTGCAAAACCTTGTATTTTGTATGTACTTGTACCATACATATTTGTATTTGTACTCCTTCCAAACTGAGTATTAGGATTAAAACTGCCATTAAATGAAAGATCAATTAAATAAATCGATTACAAATTAAAGAATTATTTTAGTAAATCCATGAAAGTATAGTGGGTATTTAATAAATGGCCGAAGAATTATATAAAATAAATACAAGCTAGGGTCTTAACTATAAAACAATCTGTTATCTTGAAGCAATTAGAACCTGTTTCATTCTTTTGACATCATATATAGAACAAACTTAAAATAAGAAATGGATAGTAGTTAAATGTACATTTAACACTGTTTAAATCTTTTAGCAGTAAAAATAAATGTAACCACCCTTATTGCATCTCTGATTATCGATACTGGCCAAACTCCCAACATCTTTTCATCATCATAAACTCTGAACATAACTTTCTAGGGTTCTTGAATACCCTGCAATAATCACATACTCGCATGCGTTTTAATGAGAATAACGACATCTTTTTTCTCACCATCTTCATTGCATCTGCATCTGTTCATGGTTGGATTATTGTTATTATTTTGGGTTGCATGATTGCTACTTTTGTGTACGATATCAATGGTTTAGCTTGCCTATATATATATATATTGATTGAAAGAAAAATTAAGACAATTTACGACAATTATATTTGCTTAGAGAAAGATTCCTTGGCCTCATATTCTGATAATAAAAGTATTAATTCTACACCATTGAAGCAATTTCAGTAGTCAATTAATATTATTTTAATTACATAAATAGATAAGAACCTCTAAAAAAGTATAGTTTTTCTATTAAATGATGTTATTATAGGATTTCAAAAAAATAAAAAACAAAACATCATCGGATGCTTGGAAAGTGTATAAATGCACGTGAGTTGATGATTCTCTTTAGGTTTTGAGCTAGGCTCCGTTTGGAAGGAGTATAAATATAAATTCAAATATGTAGAGTGTAAAACATTGTATTATATATGTTTTTGTACTGTATATATTTATATTTGTATATCCATCTTAAATCAGACCCATATGGTTTTGATTTTGTTTGCATATTTGGATTTGAAATTTTGGGCTATCAATCCATTAAGGCTCCGTTTGGTTCACAGGAATAGGGGTCCGGAATCGGAATTTGAATGGGCTATTCCGATTCCAACTGTTTGGTTGGGCGGAATCGGAATCCTATTCCCATTCCTGCTGGAATGACATACTTCCATTTGAGGGAATGGCCATTCACTGCCCAGCTGCCCCTCCCTGGAGGATGAAATCTCATTCCTGCTTATTCTAATTTTTATTTCCATTCATGTTTGAACCAAACACACTATAGGAATAGACCATTCTGATTCCGATTCTGAAGAACTTCAATTTGATCTAATTCTGATTCTGATTTCGACTCCAGCTATGAACCAAATAGACCTTAAGACCCTGTTTGGTTTGTGGGAATAGGGGTTTGGAATCAGAATCGGAATGGGCTATTCCGATTCCAACTGTTTGTTCGAGTGGAATCAGAATCCCATTCTCATTTCTGCTAGAATGGTATTCTCTCATTTGAGGGAATGGCCATTTCCTGCCCCTCCCTTGGGAATGAAATCCCATTCCTGCTGATTTTAGTTCCCATTTCCATTCCTGTTTAAACCAAACAAAATATAGGAATGAATAATTCCGATTCCGATTTCAAAGGATTTCGATTCCAACTAAGAACCAAACTGACCCTAAATTTTGTTGATCCATAGTGAGTGGGTTACTGTAAATTATTATGACAAATCAAAAGCTGTGGCAATATGGTTCTCCCCTTCCTTGTAGAAGGTCATTTGCCAACAAATGGCAAACAATTCCCCAGTAATGTCTCATTGTGTCATACATCATTGGGGCAAAGTTTTTATAGAATAGTCTTTCTCTTCTGCTCCTTTAAGGAAGAAAGAAAAGAAATGGCAACCCCATACAATTAAAAATAGATAAGAAGCATGCACCAAGATGACCCACATCTTTAGAATGGATTTGACCCAAAAGATAAAGAAGTGTCACTTCCTATTTAGAGAGAGAGAGAGAGAGAAAGAAGACATCATTGGAATGAGAAAAGGAACTCCCTACACAGGGAGAAAGACATCCATATCCACATGCATTATGTAGTAAAAAGGAGGGCCATCCAGTGAAGAGGGAACCCCATTCCAAGGAAGAAAGAGAATGACATACAAAGAAAAGATAGAGGCCATAACAAATCCCTAAGACTCGCTGCTTCTCTCTTTTTCTCTCTATCACGCACGGACACAAACTAAATACCAGCAAAAGCAAATGAGCATGTGGTCATGGTCATGCTCGAATAGAAATTTGCATGAAGACTTGGACGTACTAGAGGGTCCATTGATCATTGCCTTCAAATGACAGGCCACAATGCTAAAACCACTCTCTCTCTTCTCTATCTTTCTATATCTCAGCCTATTTTGTGGAGGGCCTCATAATTCTTTCATTATCTTTTGAAAATTTAAACACTAAATCATAAGTAATTAACCACTAAAAGGATGTGGAAAAATTTAAACACTATATATATGTATGTATGTATGTATGTATGTAGAATCTGAAGAGAAGAGAGAGGGGTAGGTATTACAAATAATAGCATCAAAATGATGTTTATATTGACAGAAAAATTGTTATATATATGAATACGAATGAGGTATTGGTTTTCTGAAATTTTCTTGACTAAAATATCTCTTTTCTTGAATTTGGTCCATCTAAATTGAGAGGGCATAAATGTAATTAAAATAATACTATTAAATACATTCAATTACTTCTCATTAAGTCTTATATTTAAGTCATTAAAATCTCTCTCTCTCTCTCTCTCTTTCTTTCTCTCTCTCTCGCTGAAGTCAACATTTAAGTAGCTTTTGTTTCTCATCATTAAATTTCACTAATAAATACATACACAATAATATTAATAGAATGAATTTTTATATTTTAAAATAAACATAAAAATGAAATTATATTTTTCATCTAAGTGGTGGGTAAGTAGTTCAAACATTTGGGTCAAATGGATAATTTCATGATATCATAAAATAAAGAAATTTTATAAAAAATTGGACACATTTTTATTATTATATATTTGTCATATTAAAAAAAAGACAAGTATGATAAAATAGACATAATTTTATTAATGATGAAATTGGAATAAAAAACTTAAAACCAATAGGAAAGGAAACCATTTCCCCATGTAGAGGGTGGATTAGTGGTTTAACCTTTCAAGTTAAACGGGCCAATCCATGATGTATAATTAAAAAAATAAAATTTTAAAATAGAATAATAAAAAAATTATGGAATAATTTTGGACACATCTATAATATTATATATTAATCATATAAAACAAAAATAGTTGTGATAAACAAAAATTATTTTTATGAATGCTATAAATGAAATACAAAATTTAAAATCAATCTATAAGCTTTGCATAAAACATTTTGATACATTTATATATTCACCATTAGGGGTGGCCACGAATCGAGCTTCTCACGAGCTATTCGAGCTCGAGCTTAGTGAAGCTTGGTTCATGAGGCTCGCGGGCCTAGTATAATAAATAAATAATTTTTTACATAATACATACATACATACATGCACATATACATATATAAATATATATAACAAATAATTTATATATAATATTTTTACTTTTTATGTATAATGGAAAATACTTTTTATAATTCTTATTTTATTGTATGTAAAATAAAAATATTATTTATATATATATTTTTATTTTTTATATGTATAATAATAAATGATTTTTATAGTTCTTAATTTTTTATAAGTAAAATACAAAAATATTTTTATATGTATACTTTTATATTTTAGGAAAAAAAACTTGACTTGTAGTTGAGTTCGTGCCTAGCTGAGCTCGAACTTGCAAGCTTTGAACCGAGATGAGCTCGAGCTCAAATCTCTAGCTTGATTTGAGCTCGAACTTGAGCTCAAATCGAGCTCGAGCCTAGCACAATTTCAGCGAGCCGAGCTCGAATAGCCAAGTATTCGGCTTGGCCCGGCTCGAATTCACCCCTATTCATCATATTAAACAAAAATAAATATGAAAATAAGAAATACTCTTATTAATGATGGAAATGGAATACAAGATATAAAGTCAACCGAAAAAGCAAAATGATTTTTCCATCCAAATGGTGGGTTAGTAACTCAATTGTCTATGTCAAATGGGTCAACACATGATGTTATAATTAAATAATAAAGTACATAAACTTCTAGAAAATTAAAAAATTTGTAGAGAAATTTGGGCTCATTATATAATATTATATATTTATCATATAAACAAAAGTGTGATAAATAAGAATTATTTTCATTAATAATGAAAAATGTGATAAAAATTAGAAAAAACATAAAGAGCATTAATGCCTAACACATGACCCCGTTAATCAGGTCAAATTGTTCGATAGTTTAATTAGTTAGGTGACCATAGGCAAATGGTTTGGTAGTAAACGGACCTATAATATTGAATTAGGTTAAAGATGAATCAATCTAATCAATTGATTTGATAATGATATAAAAAACCAATGTTCAAACAATATATTGGAATTGCATTTCCTCTTGGTTAATAATTAACTTTTATTATGTCATAAATTAAATAATAAAAAAAATATAAAAATACTTTATAAATTTTATAGAAAAATATGAACATGCCATTAATGTTATATATTCTTCATATTAAACAAAACTATATTTGAAAAAAAAAATGAGAACTCTTGTTATTTGTTAGTAAAGATGAAAATGAGAAAATAATAAAAACCAAATCAATGTCTTAACCATGGTCCATGGACCTCGTCAAATAGGTTTGTGGTTCAACCAATAAGGTCATTTGGTTGTTTATCAAATCAATGATTTTTTTTTTTTCCTTTTTGCAAAAAGTGATTTAGGTTAAAACATACTCAAAAAGTGACAAATTAATAAACCCAACCATTTGGTTGAACCACAAATTGAAAACATTGATAGAAACCACAAGAGCATTTGAAATTAGATCTTTGGGTTGAAAGACAACATATATATTCACAAATAGACTATGACTTGATCACTTTTATTTATTACATAAGTTCTAGTAAAAATACTAAAATATTGTTATCGCCATCATCAACATTTGCACTACTAAATTGTATACACAAAGTTATATATCCTAAAAAATCAGGACCCATCCATTGCTAGCTAGTCAGGTCATTTAGTGAGAGCTTCCCTAAATGACCAAGGAATTAATCTTATATATGACAAATTAGTTTGGAGTTGAACCGAATCCTATGCTACTCATAGAAAACTATTCACACATACAAAATAAGCCCACTACTTTTAAACCTAATTAATTATATCTTAAATATTGATACGTGCCTTGGCCTCACATCAATGTGTGTGTGTGAAAAAATGAAATTGTGAATCAATAATATATCAATACAGAGAAGGGGGATATGGGTGATATGGATAAGGGGTTTGAATGTGGCTAATCCAGTTAATACATGGCTGATAGAGGGTGCTTTGATCGGGTTTAGAGTTGGGTCAAGTAGGGCAGTTGATCCGGACTGTCCATCAGATAAAGGGGTCCACTTGACTGGTCATACGTTCATTCCCAAAGTCAATATCAGCCTGCCCTTGTATTGAAGTTTTTGCCATTCAATAAATTAATTAAAGCTGTCTGCATCTGTAGTTAATTCTTTTTCCTGTGTGACCCTGAATGTAGGGTAGGAGAGGACATATAACGACTTCTTTAGAGCTGAAGCCCGTTTGTTTGCCGGTATCCTATGGCCGGTAGGTTGGTCAATCAGGTAATTGACCACCATTTCCGCATTAGTATGCCGCTATAATGAGTTTCACATGGTTATGTTTGGTTTGAAGGAAAAAGTAGGGAACCTGTATTTCCTTTCCTTTTCCTATTCTTTCCTTCAAACCAAATATAACTTTTAGTGAATTTCCGGAGAATATCAATTACTAGACTAATCGATACCCTCCTTGAGGGTGAATAAGTTTCTTATACACTTGTCGATAATGTTAATCCCCCTGCCTCTCTCTTTACCCGAATACAAAAACCTCCCCTCAAGTTTCTGGCAATCATAAAAATCTCCCTTATAGTTTTATTTTAATAAATATCTCTTATAAACTTTTGAGAAATTCAACAAAAACCTTCCTTCTATCATCTTTCCAGACAGAAAATGTTAGATTAGTGCATCAGTTTTTTTTCAAATGCCAATTCTACCCTTTTATAAATTATTCAGCATACAAAATTACAGAAATAACCACATTTTAACTTGACAAAAGCTTTCTTTAATGGTTATCCTCTAATATTTTTCGTCGAGTTAAAATAGGGTTATTTCAATAATTTTGTATGTAAAATAATCTATAAAAGGCTAGAATGAGTATTTGAAAAATAAAAAAAAACTGATGCATCAATCCAACATTTTCCATCTGAAAAGGTGATGGAATGGAGGTTTTTATCGAGTTTCTTAAAAATTCAAGAGAAGTACCTGTTAAAATGAAACTATAGGAGATGTTTTTATGATTGTCAGAAACTTTAAGGGAGATTTTTGTATTTTACCCTATAATATATCAAACCAGAATAGTGTAATTGAATTTACCCCGCCAACTTTTGTTTAAGAATTATTTCACCAGATAAACTCACTTACCCAAATAAGTCAAAACGGATGGAGCCATCTGGTGGAATTAGAAAATTCCATTTCCTATACAGACAAACTCACTTAATCAAGAACCTTTCAATTTGGCAGAGAGGGAATTGGTTTGATTTTCTAGGGAAAGTCATCTGATGGTCTGAGTCACCATAAATATTGTCACTGGTACATGTTTGAAAAACTTGATATCCTACCAATTGATGTTCCAACTAGCATCTTTGTTGTGCCAAGATTAGAACCGTCTGATCTGGGTATTTGTTGTAGAGCTTCTATTTGGTTTCAACTTCAAGATAAACATATTAATTAATTGGAGTTAGATCATATTATTATAACCTTCTGCACTATCATGTCTACTGGGTACACTATCATGTCTACTGGGTAGAGAGAGAGAGAGAGAGAGAGGAAAGCAAAGGTTTCTATAAGCAGTGGAACAAGGACATGGCTATGAGCTCCAAGGACCATGATGACAACCAACAAATATGGACCTATAACGGAAGTAAAAGGGGCCTTTGGGGGATGGAATGAATCATTTCGTGGGACTACTTCTCCTCAATGTCACCTTCTTTCAGAAACTCACTTTCCCTGTTTATATTCAAAAGCTCCCTTATTTTTTGAGGCCAAAGCGTTCATGACCTACGTTATTACTTTTTCTTGTCAATCTCTCTCTCTCTCTAGATAATTAAAGTGATAAACACTGCCGAGTGCCGACATTAATTGAATAGAATTTGGGAGAGCATAAGCTCACGAGAAATTCTATGAAAATCATCAGCAGTTATGATCACCGTCCACACCAGCTCTTTCATTGGATTCTCTTACCGATGTTTGGCTCAACCTGGACAAGCAGACATTAACATCTGACTCTATGATCTCAACATATATATAAAAACAAAAGAGATAAATTAAAATCCCATACTCTCTATGACTATCTTTAAACCCAAAACAGATTAATTATAACTGATGATATCATGTGTGCAACTTCAGATGATACAGTGGGTGATCACCATCTATTTGGTTGACCCAAGTCCAAAAAAAATTTGCTTTCATCACTAACTTAATTGATCTCTTGATCTGTGTGATTTAATCTAAATTCTTACATGTATCCTACCTAACTCTCTAAATTCTCCATCACAAGGTGGTGATTTTTTTATACAATATCTTTTTTTAATGTAATACCATCAAATATCACTATCAAGACAGGAATGGATGGAGAAGAGTTCAAAAGAATAAGAGGAGAAAAGACCTAATGAAATATATTCAGCTCTCACCAAAAGGATGGAATGACCCAAATATTTGACAAGACAAAGAAGAACTGCTAATAAAAACAATACCATGTAATATATACACTCTCCTTACTTCAAATCCTCATAGGGATGTCAGTGGGTAGGGTTAAGTGGTAAACCTGCCTTGACCCAACCCTATTGAGTTAGGGGTCGGGTCAGCATTAATCGGGTTACGGGTTAGGATCGGGTTGATGTCAGTCAATGTATACCCAACCCAACCCATTGACATAATATCATTGAAACATTTGTAAATATGACATTCCCTGTGTATAGGGGTACTGTTCGTGGAATGAGGGGCATCAAGCTTAGTATCTCATTTTATTTAGTCCATCGGGTCGGGTTAAGAACAGCCCGTTCTGAAGCCAACCCATTGAACATTTATCCTCCCTAACTCCATATGCAATCGCAGTCAGGTACAAAAATTTTATTGCTTCATTGCAATATTGCATCCCATCTAATCCCATATTCTCCTCCTCAATTGATGGTTGTTCATAAAATGTTATTTGTTTATTTATATAATATAAAGAATAAAATAATCAAAATCAAGGCCACCATCAAGGGAAGGCAAGAAAGGAGGGGAAAGAGTTGAAAAGAATAAGTGGAGACAAATCTGCAATTAGTGAAATATTCAGTTCTATTTTGTTTATTTTCAATGCAATTAAACAATTTCATTTGCACTGGTAATGAAATTGCATTGCAAACAAACCAGTCTCACAGCTTTAATTTCCGCTCTTAGTTTGACTTGATAATTAAAGGAGAATTAATTGCTAATTAATGCAGCTAACATTAAACTCTCACAGCTTCAAATCCTTACATCACATTTTACATCTCCAAATTAATATCATAAAATAAAATCTCCTACCCATTAAAAAGAAAGAAGAAAAAGGCAGTCTAGCAGCATTGACAAACAGAAGAAATAGAAAAGAAAAGTTGACAACTGCTTTTAGGATTGCTAGATGATACAATACTTCAAGCTTTCACACTATAAACAAACAAGAAAAATACATACATTACCTCCTCTCTAAAACTAGCAGAACTGATTATTTCTTCTTGAAATTAATTCTACAAACACATAATTCAGACTGATATATCACGAAGTGCAAAGAAGAAGAAGAGTTCTAAGTCTGGAGGAACAAAGAAAGTGATGGGAGGCCTCAGTGATGAACAGTGTGAAGCTGCTCTCCGCTTCTTTGGAGCTGGTGGACACGACAGGTTTTCTGGTATTCTAAACCTTTGAGCCTTTGGAGTGGAACAGCCACTGCTAGGCATATCAGTGACGCCATTGCTGTCTGTGTCGTGGGTGATCTTCGATACCTTATCTGAACTTGTGGTGGTAGAAGCACAAGACGATTCCAGTGGTGATGGCTCTGGACTCTCTGATTGGAGAAGGCACGTCTTGTATTGAATTTTACTTCTTGTTCTTCGTCTTCTTCCTGTTCTTCTCGTATCAGATGGAGCCATTGGAGGGACTAGCGCAACCGGACAATTAATTTCTAAAGTTGGGGAGAGAAGAAAGGAAATCTGCTTAGCCTTTACTATGTCTAAAACCCAACCAACACATTTCTGTACTTCAAAGGCAACCAAGTCTGATCAAATTAGAGCACTGTCTGAACCTAACTCTCTCTTTCGAGAAAGAAATTTGTAATTCAGAGTTAACAACCTGTGGTAATGCCTCCACAGAAAAATAAATTCAGAAGCAACTTCAAGTTCAAACTTCAAACCCACTTGAGATTTTCTCAGCAGAGATCAGAGTATAGGCAGCGGGAATCCCGGAGCTTCCGCTCATACTAACTAGGATTCACTGAGATGAACCTAACTAGAGTATTTCTAATGGAAATCACTCAAATCAGCTAGGTGCAGGAGTTAGGAGAAACTGAAAAAGCTGTCTCTGAGAATGTCTACTTAAATGGCAATAGACGCTACACAGCGAACTAGAACCACTGCATTAAATCGTTGAAAAGAGCAAACTAATTTTGGAGGAACGCCCATCATAACCTCCAAGACGAAAAACAAACCAGACTCCCTTCCATGAAAACACCAAGAAGCTTCGGCCTAGGAACCACCCATCACCCTCACTCAAGGGCTGAGAGACAGCCCTGAATAAAAACCCTAGAAAATCTAAAGAGGATTGGGGGTCTGAAAGATCGAAACAGACCTAACTGCTCCTGAGTAAAAGCAAACAAACTAACAAATGGACACAGGAATTTTGTCTAGTTTCCTCTTTACCCTTTTTTCACGTTATGAGCTTTTAAACCGAGGAAAAGTTGGGCAGGACTGGGGGCTGCCCGCCTGGGCCAGGCAGTCAGGCATGCTCATTTCTCATCGCTGGGTTCTGTGTAGACCTGGCAATTGGGTTGGGTGGGTCGGGTTCGAGTTGGGTGAAGAAACTTTGGGTTGAATTTGGGTTGTGTTATCAAATATTAGATCCTAACCCTAAATGTTTAGGTTAGAATTGACCTATGGATCAATTTGAATCATCCCAAAAATAACTGAAATTTAAAAACAAAAGAAAGATTACATGAAAAATGCCAGATCTGGCTGGGCCTATATCTATAATTTTAGACCCAGAACGGAATCAATCATAGATAGATAGATATGTATTATACATTTCTCGAATCAATTCTGTTTCCAACTTTCAAGAGATTTTGATTACCATTCCGACTGTAATACAAACAAACCCTAGATTCCTTTTATTTGTTTATAGGCAACCTTAAAAACCCACATGTATTATGCTATATGTATCTATACTTTGAACCTTAATTTAGTGTAGACTATGTCTCTTAATAAATCAGATCAGTTTTGAATATTGTTTCTTTAATCGATTCAACAAAGATTTTTAAAATCGAACCGGATAACAAACCGGTCAGGGATTCAGTTATTGGATTGAACGATCTGACCATCCAGTCTGATCCAATTTTGAAATCCACGGATTCAACCAAGGAAAAAGCATCTCTTTGCAATATTTTATTTAACCCTTATTAGAATCGTAGATTTACATGTTGAGTGCTTGAAATAATGCATGGATCTTGTGGGTCTATTGGTCAACACATAAAAATATAATTTATTTTCAGTAAGACAGAATCATATGATAGTGAATGCATTGAACCATCAAATATATATATATATATAAAGGATTTTTCTTAAATTCCGTAGTTGTGTTAGTTGCACTGTTCTAGCACATAATTTGTGTCTTAGCTTATCATTCATGGATCTTCTTGCATCCCATACATCCAATACAATGTAGTTTTTAATTAATAATTTGAATTAATATAAAGAATAGAATATTAATGGTTTAATATGCCAAATTTTCATCATCTATACTTGTCTCAACTACATGAATCCTATTTAAGCATTTTCCCATTCCGCGTTTAGTACCAAATCATTGTTAAATTACTAATATTTAAGGGTGGTCGACAATATGGTTTTTCTTTTGAAATCAAAAACAACTGCCACATCAGCAAAAGTAATAGAATTTTGCTGATGTGGCAGTTGTTTTTGTCTTAAAAAATAAAATCGATTATGTTGTCAAACACCCCCTAAATGACAATATGATTAAATTGATTTAAATTAATTCTTGGATTCTATTGGGATGCTATAATGTGTTATTTGCTAAATATTATATTTACTCGTAATACCCAACAAAATAATGGTTCACATGCATAAATAGTGTATCAATTTTGATTTCTTTGTTTTTATTTTGAGAGAGAGAGAGAGAGAGAGGTGGGGTGGGTGGTGACCACAAAATCCTTGTTACTGAAATGAGAAGAACGTCCTTGTAAACTATAAAGAGGACCCTAACAGCCCTAAGAGTATAGGACGTCCGACCCTATGGCTGAAGATGGCGACGAGGAGCAAGGAGTAGGCCTCTTTGGTCTTATATGATGAAAATATGAAAATTTGGAGTTGGATGCCAAAAGGGTGACACGTGTAGAAAGGTGGTACCCACCTTTGATGGGTCCCTTTTATTAGAGTTGACACGTGCAAAAATCGATTGATGTGTCATTCCTTTGTTTTGGTCGGGTTCCATCTTCCAGGTCGATTCTAGAGTTCGCCGTGCAGCCTGGTGTGTGGAGGAGATTAATTGCATTTATTTCTAATCTGTTTGGGCAGAAATTAAATATTTTGTGAATATGGTCACAGAACCGGTTCCCTTTAGAACTGGTCCAACTTTTAGCTCAGGATTGACTAGACTGTTTCTTTTCTTATAGAACCCACTAAATGGACAAAGGCATTTTTGTTTGGACCGAAATGGCCAAGTGGAATAAATGAGCCAGGTGTAATTAGGGGTGAGCAAGAAAAATCAAAACCGAACTGATGAAACCGAATCGAAAATTCTGATTAATAGAATTGATTAATTCGGTTTCGATTAATCAATATAAAAAATCAGTAATTAACTCAATCAACCAATATATATATTATTAATAGAATTGATGAAACCGAAATTTAGCGGTTTCGATTAATCGATCAGTTCGGTTTCCTTTCAAAATTTTTGTAAAATTCCTTATGCTATGTTTATTTGCAATCCAAATCTGAATCCAATACAAATTTTACACTCGATTCAATTTTGCATCTATTCGTAACTATGATTTGCACATCATTTTACTTTTTTTCCAAAGTTTACATTGCAAATGAACTGAGCCTTACCAACTTTCCCTCAACATTCTAATCCTCTCTTTTCTAAAAAAAAAAAAAAAAAACTATTTCTCTTACCATCCAAAAACAACCATTGGGTTTGACCCTCCAAATGAATAATCTTGGCTCATCCCTAACGCTGAACCCTAGATTATTTTTTTCTTTTTTGAAAAAGCCCATGAGCCAAATCAATTCACTGAATCTGAGTTCAATACAAAAGGAATTTATTCTCAAGTCTCTGGCCATTAGAAGACCCTCCTTAAAGGCTTTAGCTTCTGTGACTTCTCCAAGATGATTTCGAATCATAATGCCAAGGCTAGAACAGTCCTTCTTCATAGCGCCATCAACATTGACTTTCACTAATGGGGCTAAAGGAGCAATCCACCTAACAATGTCACCAACTTCAACATGAGAAGGGGCAGAAGATGGACAAGTTTGTTCTCTTAGGATAAAAGACCGGCCAATATGTGATTGGGCTGCCAACATAATTACAAAGGCTCAGTTTGAAAAGAGCACAAATACAAATTTGTAGTGTAAAACCTTGTATTTTGCATTTTTTTTTATATATATTTGCATTGTATATATTTATATTTATATTCCTTCCAAACTGAGCCAAAAGGATTAACATCTTGGTTCTTCATTACTTTACTATAGGATGCATTTGGAAACAATGCAAATAAAATGTAAATCTCGGTTCAAGGTAAATTTGCACTTAATTCATTTTTTGCCTTTGTTTGGCAACATTACATTTATGCATTGACAAATCGCATAATACACATTTTCCAATGTATATTTATATTGACCATAAGATGTAAAAGTACATCAATAAAAGAGAAGTAAATTTGCATTCAAGTGGACTTTTGATAAAAAAAAGGCATATGCTTTATTGGAATTCGTGTTTGCATTTATTATAGTTCAAAATCAGTTTGGTAAGAAGGTAAATTTGTCGGTGAAAAACTAACTCAAATTTTACAATTTATATAGACCGTTTTACACCCTACATATTTGCATTCACACTTATTTGCATCGTTTCCAAATGCAGCCATAGCATGCCTTCGAAAATTCCAAAAAAAGATTGTGCATTTGCTGAACAAGCTTATATCATCATTTGGGATCGATCTCTGGTAATTTGCTCCACTAAAACACCAGCCAATTTTCCATGTGCTAGATAGGGTGGGCATCAATGTGGATAGACAAGTTAAATCCAAACCAAATTGAGCTGTTGACAGGGCAGTGAAAGTAGAGATGGTCTCTTGTTTCTTCTTCCTTCTTGCAGAGAACACAGCACTTATCAATCTTGAAAGAATACTTAGCCAACTTTGCATTCACAGATAGAATATCCTTAATACATCTCCATATGAAGCATGGAATTCTGGGAAAGAGTTCATTTAACTTCCAAAATTGTCTCCAAGTGACTTATCGTGTGGTGTTAAGGTCGAGGGAAGAGAAGGCAACTCAGTTTGTAGAATATGCCATGCAACATCATCATCGGACATGGCATGAATTGCTTCTGAATTCCAGCTTCCATTGGTGTAGTTGGTCAGCACTACAACCTTTAAATAATTGGGATCTTGGAGGTTTGGGATCCAAGGATTCGTATAGATATTAGCGTGCCAACCATCTGCAATCAGCCATCTTGTGCCCCTTAGCTAGGGTTGTTATTCAAAAATCCGATTTTGAATTTGATATTTGATATAATCGAATCGAATTCAGTAATTCAAATATCTAATCAGTCAAATGTAGATATGACCTGGTTCGATTTGATAAATATCTGAATTTGACCGACTATTTAATTCTTATATATAATATATAAAATATTTTATACAGTTTATATATAATAATTAATTTTTTATAAATAATTTATACATTTTATATAAAAAAACATTTATTTTATATATTTATTAATTATCTAAAATAATTAATTTATCGAATTTGATTTGAATTAAATATTCGAATATTTAATCAAATTCAAAATCGGATATTAATTTTCAATATCTGTCGGATGTCAAATCAAATCTGGATATTGAATTTTCTAATCAAATTCGAATTCAAATATTGCTTGATCCGATTTGAATTTGATCCGTTTACACCCCTACCCTTAACAAATTGTCTCTAATCTCCAACATACTACACCAAATAATAGAATCAGAGGTCTTTTTTAGTGACGCAGAAAGAATTTAGAGAATCAATATATTTCCGGTACAAGAGATGGGCCTATAAGCGATTTTGCTCCTTTAGAAACTGCCATGAAAGCTTCATGGCATTATTTTTAATGGCAACATTTTGGAATCCTAATCCACTAAAGTCCTTGTTTCGCATGTATTTATGCCATGCTTGAAGGTAAATGTGACCCTATCCATGCTTGAAACACCACTAGAAGTCTCTAGAAATTGCATTGGATTTTGCACAATTTGATTATGGGATTAGTTGAGTGGTCATAAAATAGAAGAGGAAATGGCAGTGACTGTGGACTTGATGAGGACCTCTCTAAGTAGTTGGCCTTCCAAGTTTGGAGTTTATTTTTACACTTATCTACAAGAAATTTCTAGGTAGAGGCCTTACCATGGTTCAACAACATTGGGGCACCCAAGTAAAATTCTCCCCCATTCACCACTACCATGGCACCTAGTATGTTAGCTAATATCAGCCTCTCTCCAAATGGGTATTGTTACTAAAATAGATGGAAATTTTCTCTTTCGAACTCTTACCAAAGATCAAAATGTCATCAACAAACATCAAATGGTTGATTTTTGGACAATTGCGAGCTAATTTAAAGCCACAAAGAGAGTTAGTATCTCTCGTAATAAGAAAGCTATATATTGTTAAAGTTTATGAGCAATGATTTTCGTTACAACTTGTCAGAGATAGCTATTACGTCATCCACCAGGACTCCTAACCTATCTTATACACCAAGTTCTTCTTCTATTGTATTAATCCTTTTTGTAGATAATTGATGAGGCCAGATTTGGCCCTCCAGTAAAATTGTGACAAGTGGCACCTCGTGACAACTAGGAAAACACCCAACCAACAAACTTACGAAGTTGGTGACCCACCTGGGTACCTGTCTGGCCGGCCTGGCGCGACCTGCGCGCGGCCTGACACGCGCCTGCGCGACCTGCGCGCGGCGCGCACGAACTGCACGGTGCGCGCGCGGCCTGCACGAACTGCGTGTGGCCTGCGCGACCTGGCCGACCTAGACCAGCCTAGCGCATGATCCGGCCAAGGCGCCAGCTTGACGACCTGATCTAGACACTGACCCGCCGACTGACACAGGCGCCAGCTTGACGACCTGATCTAGGCACTGTCCCGCCGACTGACACAGGCGCCGACTTGACAACCTGGCCTAAACACTGACCCGTCGACTGACGCAGGCACCCCTCTGACAACCCGGCCCAGGCGCCGACCTGGCTGCCTGACACAAGCGCCAGCCTGACGACCTCGAGGAGTTCACCACCGTACCCCGGTTCTGACTGGATGCGACGAGTCTCACCGTTTGGAGGCTTTTCACCCACCTAACCCGCGAAGACTCCGGTATATAAAGACCTCACCCCCCAAAGGGGAAGGAGAGGGAAAGGAAAGGGAAGTAACCCTGCTCTCTAGCTCTCTCATATTATCTTCAAAGCTCTCTACAATAAGAGTGCTAACTTAAGCATCGGAGAGCCCCCACCGGGAAAGTACCCCCGGGACCTCTAATTCAGTTCTCGCAGGTCCTTCAGCTCCCGCCGCCTACGAAGAGGAGGAAAAGATGCAGTTCTCGGAAGTCCCTCAGCTCCCCCCACCTACAAGGAGGAAGAGATGGAGTTCTCGGAGGTCCCTCAACTCCCACCACCTACAAGGAGGAGGAAAAGATGGAGTTCTCGGAGGTCCCTTAGCTCCCGCCACCTACAAAGAGGAGGAAAAGATGGAGTTCTCGCAGGTTTCTCAGCTCCCGCCACCTACAAAGAGGAGGAAAAGATGAAGTTCTCGCAGGTCCCTCATCTCCCGCAACCTACAAAGGAAAGAAGACCGCCTCATGCTGAGGGCAGTCGGATTGTGCCGCACCAGGGAGCTCCAACATTCTCTAAGGCATCGACCGCCTAGTAGGGAGTTCGCCACCAAGGCAGTTCGCCCCCAGGCAGTTCACCACCAGGGAGTTATCCTCCAAGGCAGTTCGCCCCCAGGCAGTTCGCCACCAAGGAGTTATCCTCCAAGGCAGTTCGCCCCCAGGCAGTTCGCCACCAAGGAGTTAGCCTCCAAGGCAGTTCGCCCCCAGGCAGTTCGCCACCAAGGCAGTTCGCCCCCAGGCAGTTCGCCACCAAGGCAGTTCGCCCCCAGGTAGTTCGCCACCAGGGAGTTCGCCACCAGGCAGTTCGCCACCAAGTAGCTCGTCACTAAGGTACGCCACCACCGGGTCGAATAACGAGGTACTTTGCCAAAAAATTTTACATCACAAAACATTGGTACGTGGCCGAAAACGGTTACATCAATAATCATTATCCTAATAATAGTTATCCTTGTAAATTATCTTTGTAAAGGATAACACTTATTCTAATAAGATAAGTCTTATCCTAAATAGGATTATATCTAGACCTATCCTAGATCAAATAGAACTTATTCTTGTATATCTCATTCTTGCACTCTATATAAATAAATAAGAAAGAGTCAAATACATTTAATTCGACCATTATTCAAATCTCTCTCTCCCTCTCTCTCTCTCTCTCTCTTTGTTATTCCGATATGGTATCAAAGCTATAAGTAGTCGATTCAAAACTTCCATCATGTCTTCTACTATGTCTACCAATTCGATCAACCAATTAAACTTTGGAACATCAGGGAATCATATTCCTCAATTGATTTCAGTTTAATTGGATGGATCCAACTACATCGTATGGTGTTTTCATGTTGAGAATGCCCTTCTAAGCCATGAACTCCTTGGCCATGTCGATGGGACTACTCCTTGTCCACCTCATTCTATGGTAGCTACAGTCACTTCATGATCTTCCACTTTGATGACAGAACCCTATAGACAATGAGTCAAGCAGGATTGTTACATCTTCAACTGGCTCTTGTCCTCTCTAACAGAAACAACATTGGCACAGGTCATAGGAAGCAAAACAAGCAGAGAAGTTTGGGTAACCCTTGAGAACCTTTATTCTCCTCGAGGAACAGCTAGTGTCGTTGGTTTCAGGAATGAACTTAAAGCATTACGGAAAAAATGATCTCTCCATGATCGAGTATCTCCAAAAAACTCAAGGTATTTAGTACAAGCTAGCTGTAATTGGTGAGCCTATGACAAATTTGCAGTTAATTCATCATGCCCTCGATGGTCTTGGTCCAGATTATGATGCTTTCTTTACGGCAATCATTACTCAAACAGATGAGCTATCATTCGCTAGCTTAAAAGGTATACTTTTAACTCATGAGAATCGTTTGCTTCATTCAGTAACTGCATCTATACAAGCTAGATCTCTTTCTGTGAATCTTGCCTCTCAAGGAAAGGATTCTGAAAAAATATAATAAAATTGATCTACCATAAACGGGTAATAGATCCTCTAAGCCCTCCAAATATAGCAATAATCCTTGCCAAATTTGTGGAGGACAAAATCATTCTGCCAGGTACTGTCGAAAACTCCTTGCACATATTAACAATCTGAAGAACCGTAAACGACCACAACCTCTGGCATTTATAGCTGCATCAGGACATGACAAGAAAAATACGAATATTTGGTTTCCTGATTCTGGTACGACACGTCACCTCACTTCAAATCTGAACAAACTACAAATACATTCTGACTGTAAGGGTTTTGATCGTCTCCATTGGCAACGGTTCAGGTTTGCCGATTGCTCATTCTAGCTCTTCTATTGTTTCTACTTTATCTTCCAGATCATTGATTATGAATAATATTCTCCATATTCCCCGGATCTCTTTCAATCTCTTACCTATGGCCCAGTTTTCTGTTGATAATAATGTCTATTTTGAATTTCATCTCCATGAATTCTTTGTGAAGGATCGACGCACCAAGATGATACTTCTTCAAGGGCCACCGATTAAGGATGGTTTATATTAGCTTCATCTTCCAATCAAGATATCAGCTATGGCTTTGTCTCCTTCTACATTTATAGGTACTCGTGCCAGCCCTGAGATTTGGCATCATCAACTAGGTCACCTTGTTCTTAGTATGACTCAACAAATTATTTCTTCTCAGCATTTACCAGCAGTTTCTAGTACTGATTTAAAATTTTGTTCAGCTTGCTCAATAGCTAAGAGCGTACTTCCCTTTTCTCGGAATCATACCATTATTAATTCTCCCTTAGAATTAATTCATTGTGATTTATGGAAACCCTCTCCCGTGACATCTACTTCTGGCTATCATTACTATAATCTTTTTGTTAATGATTTTAGTCGTTATAGTTGGATATTTCCTCTTATTTGCAAATCCGAAATGTTTCAAGTGTTCTTGAAATTCAAAGCCAATGTTGAATTACTTTTTTATACTAAAATTAAATATTTTCAAAGTGATGGTGGTTCTGAATTCAAGACCTTTGAAACTTATTTCAATCATGTGGGTATTTCTTGTAGAATATCATGTCCACATACACAAGCACAGAATGGGCGTGCTAAACGCAAACATCGCCATATTGTTGAAATAGGCCTTGCCCTTATGAATCATGTTGGGGTTCCTCCTAAATATTGGTTTGAGTCTTTCTCCACTGTAGCCTATCTCATTAATCAACTTCGTACTTTGGTTCTTTTATCATGCTCTCTGTTTAAGAAATTATTTGGTCGCTTTCTGGACTACTTTGAACTCCGTACATTTGGGTGTGAGTGTTTTCCACATGTTCGTCCATATAATAAGTACAAGTTACAACCTCATTATCTTTTATGTGTATTTCTTGGGTATTCTAACTCTCACAGGGGGTATGTTTGCTTACATCACTCTATGAGACAGATTTTTATCTCTTGCAATATTATTTTTAATGAGGATTGATTTCTGTTTCTTACTACCATTGGTACTATCTGTACCACCCACAACATCGACTCCAGTTCTTCCAATTGGGGCCCCTCCCCTTGTTGTTGCTTCTAACACGACTTCTCCAAGTGAAGTTTCTTCTTCTCCATCTTTGCCCCGGTGTGATGCATCGCCACCTTCTAGTGTTGAATCCACTGACTCTACCTTGCCGCCTTCATCTTCTTTGCATCCCGTGACCACTCGGGCTCAACATGGTATCTTCAAGACAAAACAGAGGTATGCTCTACTTGCTAGTCCCCTCCCAAAATCAGAACCAAAATGTTATTCTCAGGCTCACAAGGATCCCTGTTGGGTCCTTGCTATGACTGATGAGTATAGTGCTTTACTTCAAAATAAACATGAACTCTCGTTTCGACTCCACCTAATAAAAATATTGTTGGCAACAAATGAATTTTTAAAATCAAACATCAACCTAATGGTTCGGTTGAACACTTCAAAACTCGGCTTGTTGCCAAAGGCTACTCTCAAGAAGCTGGTCTTGATTATGATGAGACATTCAACTTTATAGTTAAACCAACTAAATTCACATAGTATTATCTCTTACAATTTCCTTTAATTGGGATGTTCGCTAGTTGGATGTTAACAATGTCTTCTTACATGGTAATATTTTAGAAGAGATATATATGAAGCAACTGGTTGGGTTTGTTGATCCTAGATTCCCAACACATGTTTGTCGTCTCCATCGATCCTTATATGATTTGAAACAAGCACCTGAAGCATGGTTTACAAGGTTGTGTCATTCACTATTATCCCTAGGGTTTCTCAAATCCAAAGCAGATGCCTCACTATTTATTTCTCGTTATGAATTTGATATCATATTGGTTCTTGTTTATGTGAATGACATCATCATTACAGAATCCTCTCTATCTACCACTAGCTCTCTAATTCAGCATATTGCATCTCAATTTTCTCTTCAAGATTTGGGCTTCGTACATTATTTTCTTGGTATTGAACTTCGCAGATTGTCCAATGGTTTTCGTCTATCTCAGCACAAGTATATTGATGATCTTTTGCGTCGAGCACAACTCCATGATGCCAAACCTATCTCCACTCCTATGTCTGCCTCCACTCGGCTCACAAAATCAGAAGGGGAACCTCTCATTAATCCTACTTGTCTAGAAATTGCTTTTGCAATCAATTAGGTATGTCCCTTCATGCAAACTCCCACTACTATCCACTGGGCTACTACAAAAATGATTCTTCAATACCTAAAAGGAACAATTACTTGGAGTGGTTATTGTGTGTTCTTTGGTTCCAATTTAATTTCTTGGAGTTCCAAAAAGCAATCAACAGTGGCTCGATCAAGCACTAAGTTGGAATATCACAGTTTAGCTTCTACGACTGCTGAGGTTATATAACTTCATATTCTCTTCCAAGAATTAGGTGTCTCCCTCTTTGCAACTCCTTTGATATGGCACAACAACATGGGGGCTAAATTTCTTGCCACTAATCTTACACTTCATTCTCGCTCTAAACACATCGAGTTGGATATTCACTTCATATGAGAAAAAGTTGCAATTAAGCCCCTTGGTCTTCCACAATTTGAGGTTCTTCGTCACAAGCTCATTGTTTCTCTCCCGGCTGCGCTTGAGGAGTGTGTAACCGATAGCTATTATGTGCATGGTGCATGCGGGTATCCAAGTGCATGGCGCATGTGCGTATCCAACCAGGACTCTAACCTATCTTGTACACTAAGTTCTTCTCCTACTGGATTAATCCTCTTTGTAGATAATCCTTATCCTAGTAATAATTACCCCTATAAATTATCTTTGTAAAAAATAACACTTATCCTAGTAAGATAAGTCTATCCTAGATCAGATAGAAATTATTATTGTGTATCTCATTATTGTACTTTACATAAATAAACAAAAAAGAGTAGAATACAATTAATTTTACCATTATTCAAATCTCTCTCTCTTTGTTATTCTCATACAACCTTGTAAGAAACATTTGTCCATCCAATGGATCTTAGATCATTTAGTGATTCAACTCTCTCTTTCTTGGGAATAAGCACCAAGGTTGTGTCATTAAACTTCTTTGATGTCTTTTGGGTCCAATCAAACAACTTATGTACTTGAGAATTTATCATTTCAGAACTGTTGCACCATTGGTTTGAAATTGCTCATCTTGGTGCAGATTACTTCAAATTTAATTATGTTTTTTGTCCAACGCTACAATCTTGGGTATATAGAGCTATGGGAGAATGACCAATCAGCTCAGATCAGAATTTTATAACCCCAAAGTACACGGGAAATGCATATTGATGCTAAATTCATGGACAGGATGCTAAATTCATCGTGTGTATCGTAATTCTCCATCGAGCTATTGGTTGATAATCACTTCTATTTGTCGTTAAATGCTTGATGTGGGATTGACGAAATCTGGCAAGGAGACTGAGCAAAGGCCTCTGTCAAGTCTTTTCAGAATTAGTGAATACTGCCTTTGATTAGACCATATGAAGGGTGGTTCACAGAAGCCAAGGTCAATTAAATTACACCTCTTTACCAGTTGATTGAATTTCTTGATTTGATTAAAGTTAACTTTACAACCTCCTGTTGCTTGTTTTTTCAATCACATTCAATCCTCAAATTGATGCTCAACAATTCGGCTTTGTGTAGCTTGGCTGATATCAGTGAGTTCATTAAACTAAGCGAGTTTTCCGCTTGCCACGATCAACACAGGTTCATGGGAAGGAGATAGCACAGTTGCAGAAATTACAACATTAGTTGGTGAATTTGTCATGTTGATCGAAAGAAGATCGAAGTCATAAGTAGACTTGCCTACTTTGGCGGGTGTGCTTTTAATGTCAGATGCAGACTCGCCTACTTGGGCAGAGATAGAAGTTCCGGTCAATGAATTCATTACATTATCATGTCATCGATCTCCATAATCATCTATGAGGAATTTGGTTTCTGTGTTGAAACGGATGGACCAGTAGCCAAGTTAATTTTGGATACACGAGGAAGTTCACCAATAGGAGGAAGGTTTTTACAGAACTGACTTGATTTGGCGGAATGACATCTAGTATGATCGGGTGTAATTCCTTGGAGAAAGGGTCCTTCATAGATTCTGGTCGATGGTAGCTGCTCGACGACGGAGAGTTTTTCCGTAATCTAATTTCTTAGCCTTTGTCACTTTAATCAAAGCAAGAGTTCTAATGTCCTTTGGGACCCAGACCAAACAAGTCTCAATAGCAGCTTGAAGACAGTGTTCACGACCTTTAAATATGAGGGTAATTCTCTTAAGGAGTTCATCATCTTTATCTGCTTCAACTGGAGTCTTTCGCTTTGGTACAAGTAAGCGGGAGAGATCTTGCGGGAGAACGTCATTAGCCATTATTCATTTATAGAATAAGAATAGAGGGGGAAGGTAGTGAGAGGGTTATCATGGAAGCCTGCAAGAAACGCAAGAGGAAGGCAGTTGACTGTACACTTCAGTTGTGTATAAGGCCATTTGTATTTGCATTTTTCCCAGATACGTAGAGTGCAAATATAAGGTTTTAGATTACAGCCACCTTCTAGTAAACGGCATCCTGCCCGCGTGGATTTGACATCAATCCACAGTCAGGATTCATTCATCCTTAGGTGGAGTTAAGATTTATAGGGGTGGATTGAACAGTTAAAACTCATAAATTAATATGAATTATGTACACTTTAGTTGTGTAGCAGGCTATTTGTTCTTAGCTTTTAGCACTTTTCCCAAATACGAGATTGGATTTGGCATCAATCCATAGTCGGGATTCATTCCATTTTTAGGGTGGAGTTAAGATTTATAGGGGTGGATTAAACAGTTAAAACCCACAAATTAATGGATTAACTGAATACTTTAGCTGTGTAGCGGGGTGAGGAACCAATGGCAGAACATATGGGGCCCACACTGAGAGATCGAATGATTGTGGGACCCATGTATTTTATAACCAGTGCGGAGTGTTATCATTGATTTCACAACCTGCCTCTCTGAGCTTTTTTTTTTCTCAGTTTAAACATATAATGTACAAGATTTTACATTATACAATATATATTTTAAGACTCTATTTGGAAGGAATACAAATATAAATATATAAAGAGTGTAAAATTGTATTTTGTATTGTTTTAGGCTCCATTTACATTCTATATATTTCTATTTATACTCTTTCCAAACTGAGCCTTAATGACCAAAATATGTTTTCTTAATCCTTCAAATAAGGAATTCATAATATTTCTAGCATATGGAGGGATGTGAACCATTCACCGAGTAGGTAAGTCTTTAGATTGGCCTTGGCCACCTGTTAAATCGTTCAGCCAGGTGACAACTTGTTTAATCCTCTTAACCTTATATTGTGGTTCATGAATAAATAGCATAAAATTTAAACCTGAACCCGGCAGGGTGTGTGGGCGGCCAATGTAAAGAACTCTGACAAAGTGCGGAGGCTGCAGCTGGTCATCATAATCTGAAGTTCTGAACAGTAACAGTTGTGTGGGAAGAAGGGGAACCGAACAGTCTGAACTCCGGAGCAAGAACTGGATCAGGACAGGCCAAACTCACGCACATTTATCTGGACCAATCTGACATTTAACCTTTTAATCAACGACAGAGGTACCCTACATGACCTCACCTTAGAGAAGAGAGTGAGGGCCACTCTTCATTCATCCAAGTGTAGCGGTGTAATGGAGACAAGCCGGGTTATATACGTGCATGCAATCTGGAAGCTCCCTCGTGCCTGATAATTCGAGCTCCGACTTAGATGTTTTTTGGTCTGAGCTGAGTTGTGTTAGGCCGAGCTGATAGGTGCTGTAATAAGGAGAGAATTAGAGTGTTTGGGTGTCTTTTACCTGAAAAGTGTACTTTGATGCGTAAGTCAGAAAATGTTTGAGAGTTCTTTGAGAGAGTGAGAGAGCTTGAGAATGTTTAATTGTGCATACATTTCCAAGTGGAAATAAGTGCCTTTTATAGGCATCAGTGGTCAGGGCCCCTTGGTAACGGGCTTGAGCTTCTCGCAGAGTCGTTTCTGTTTTGTTAGGCGTGTTAATATGTAGGTTGTGAGATCCCCGCAGAGGTTACGATATGCCCGAGTAATTTCGAAGCGTGCAATATGGCGGGCTATTCTAATGGTCGAGATGTCAATGCTCTTAGTGGCGTATTGTTGGGAATGGTTAGCAGGCTCTCCCTCGCAGATCGCCTTGGACTCCTACAACTCGACGGGATCCTAGGATAGGTCGCTGCAATCTTATGGGATCTACTAGTTTTCCCTAGCCGAGGTGGAGGTCGGCCTAGACGAGGTGCTCCAAGCTAACTGGCTGAATTGTTTTGCTTACTCAACGTCGATGTGTCATCTAAAGGCCACATGCCACTATGTGATTGAAAGGACCAAATTACCCCTCATCAGTTCAATTTGACTAAAATGCTACTGTTTTTTAATTTAGTTCAAAAGCTCAAAAAAATAATATATTTTTATATTTTATAAATATATAATATAAAAATATATTTTTATAATATAATTGAGCTACACTATTGAAATTTTGAGCTGAACATCTTGTTCATCGAATTTGAATTTGAAATAGTTAATTGAACTTTATTATAAGATTTAAACTTAATTGAACTCGATCCAGAGCCATTCCATTAAAGCTCAATTTGATTACACCCCCTATCCACGAATGTCCCATTTGACTAGGGCATATTCCTTAGAAATTTAAAGCCCGGTCCACCCATTCTTCAGTCCTTTACTCTTGCCAGACCCTGGATTTGGAATGGGTCAATGGAAAATGGGTACCTAAAGACGGGCCGGATAATGGATCATTTCCCGGGTTAAAAGGGGCGTTTAGGGCCCTGGGGCAATAACATAGGATTCCATTAATGGAAGGTTACCATAAAACGTACAAATAAAGGAAACATATAAATGAGAGGAAGCATACGATTTGATGAATAAGAAAACAAAAGTTGGGGGATATGGAGTCCTCCATGAGCAAGGGTTTTTTAGACAAAATTACACTCTGGATTATCCAGGTGTAGAATTTACTTTTCATATAACAAAATAACGAAGAGAGAGAGCTTGACTTCAAAGCAAGCAACCCGCTCAACTGGACTGGATTTGTGCAATTGTTCTTCTTGTTGACGGATGAATATCAGAACCTAGAACCTAGAGCTGTCAATTGGACTGGATTTGGTCCAATGTGACAGTGACTCCATTATAAATGGACTAGATTTAATTTAATCAAATTCAATGAATATTTTGGACCATTTTGGATCGGTCCAATTCAATGTTTGGATCATTCAATTTTCAGTTCATATTTATTTCAATTTAAAATAATTTTAACCTAAACCTCACCTATATTTTATCTTCTATCAATAAATTATACATTGACTCAATCCAACCCAATTCAATATAAATTTATTATGAATGGACCAGGTCCAATCCAATCAATAAATACTTTAGACCACTAAGTCTGGACTGATCCAATTCAATATGGTCTCGTTGGTCTGTCCAATCCGTCCAAAATTCCAAATTAATTTTGGTTTTGACAGGTCCAATCTAAAACTGGTCCTGTGGTCCATTTACACTCCCTATCAGAACCCAGTAGTACCAACCAGACGAATCTGGTCCAAGCACTCAGGCTCAGTGACTCGGGAAGACTCAACGCAAGCTCAGAAGTCAGACCTGCTGCATGGGAGCAACCCAAAGTCCCTGGGAAAGCTGTTTGATTCTGAACACTGTTTTAAAAGGCTGTTGGTCCTTGGACCTCACCAGCAAAGCTTAGGCAGTTGGGCTTTGAGTAGTTTGAAACTAAACTTATGCTTTTGAGCTTTTTTGGCTCCAAAACGTTTAAACCCTCAAATGTTTGGTATACCAATGTTGAATATAATGTTTATACAAGGATAAAACACAAATTTAAGACAAAAGAAGAATGCTTTTTTGTATGTATTGGGGGTATTGAACAAATAAATAAATATAAAAGTTTAACAAACAAGGGTCCGTTAGGTTCATAGTCCGAATGGGAATCAAATTCCCAAGGGAAGGGGAGGGAGGAACGGGAATCAAATTCTAATTCTGCCCAATCAAATGGTTTTGATTCTGATTCCAAATCCCTATTCCCATGAACCAAATGGGCCCTAAATGTATATGAAAATAACTTGTTCTATTGTTCATGTTTTATTCTTATCCACTTGCCCATTTACCCCATACATGAAAATTTATTTATTTTAAAGCACATGCCTCACAAAGGTGGTCACCCTTCACTAATGTATACAAATGGAGGAAACAAAGTAGAAATGCCTTACTCTTAAAATACTGTTGGTTCATATCCCTGAACTAAATAAATATATAGTATTGTTCTTATTGTATTTAGATTTTAGGGGAAAAACTAATCTTGTAAGATTTTAACCCTGTCTAATACATCAAACAAGTCATACCAAACCTTAATTTTATGCTTTTTATGTTTTTATTATTTATTGATTATATATTTTTTTTCTTGGGCTTAGTTTGGAAGGAGTACAAATACAAATATGTACAGTACAAAATTCATACAAAATATAAGGTTTTACACTCTACATATTTGTATTTGTACTCCTTCCAAATGGAGCCTTTTGTGCTTGAATCTTATACCTCAAAATGCATTGAGGCTTATGCCCTCGCCCCTATGATACCCAACTGCTTCACTTTCATCTTTGGCCTTTTAAAACCATCATTATGGAAAGGGTGGGTGGTGAGAGAGAGAGAGAGAGAGGGGATCCATATGGTTTAAACTGAATGTGTAATAGTTGTGATTCATGAAAGAGTATTGTGCAAGAGTATATTTTGACCAATGGTGTTAATTTGGTCAGATTTGGCCCAATCGATCCAATCCAATGTGAGTCCTTTACTAATGGATTAGGTCTAATCCAATCCAATGAATATTTTGAAACATTTTGGACCTGTCCAATTCAATGTTTGGACCGTCCAATCTGTTCAAATTTGTTTTAATTTAGATTTAATTTTATTTCAAACCTGGTCCATTAATATCTATTGATGTTGTACAATTCGAGTTGTTTTGAACCGATGACACAATCAGATAATCCTATCAACTGGATGAGGCTGAGGTGGAAGGACGAAGTCACACATTGGGATCTGCAACCAAGAGGGAAAGTCAAAGGCTTGATGAGTTATTCCCCGGGTGGATACTCCGATGCTCAAGTTAATTGAATGGAAGGGTAGGTGGTTGGGCTGAGCAGGTAAGAATAGTGCTAGTCCAAGTAGAAGAGTTAAAACAGATGTCTCAAAGTCAAAAAGTCCCTTATCTTGAGTGCAAATTACCTATTTATAACTAGAGGTCTATGTTCTACTCGAATGAGGCTTCCAGGGTTGTTGGGATGAGGTTTCCCGTCGAGGTCTTCGGGACGACTCCTCTTCCCCAGCAGGGCTAACTTCGTCGCCCATGCAAGACACTCTTTGACTACGCTTATCTATCCTACATGGTGCTGACATGGTTGGAGAGATAAAGGTGGCCGTGGAAGATGTCACGTGGCATCCTTGGCCAATTCAATCATAACCCAAACATCACTCCCCCAATTCTGAAGTCAAGGAGTGTAGTGCTCGGCCTTGGTTTGGTGTGAAAGACCTCTATGGTCTTTGGCTGAGGAACATCAACTTGTCAATTAATTTTCCTTTTCCAAGTTGAGTGGCTTGGGGTGAAGCTGGTTTTCTAGGTGAACCGGCCGGTTTGACGCTCATGCCTTTTTTGAGACGGATCAACAGATGTGTCATTTTGTCTTCTCAAGGTTATGCGCATGCAGAGTGCGGCATTGAATCGGTGCCATTGATTAGACTTGATCTTGACCGTTGACAAAGTTTATAAAAGACGGGGTAAAGCGCCATTTCACTTTGTCATTTTCCAAGAGTCTGCTCCTTGGAATTTGGCAAGAAGTAGATCTCAACTGATGCTTTAATTATTCCGTAGTCCAAATATTGGCTCAATCGAACCCAATATAATATAAGTTCATTAAGGATGGACCGGGTCCAATCTAATCTAATAAATACTTTGGACCATACATTAAGTCTGAACTGGTTCAATTCAACACGTTTTATTGGTCCATCCAATCCGTCCAAATTGATTTTGATCAGGGTAGAATGCAAGACCGATTCATTGACACCCCTAATTTTGAGAGGACAAAGACCATGAAAGGTGGAAAGATGTGTGCCGCAACCTCCATCCTATTTGCTTCAAGGACACTTGTAAGTTTTAACTTTTAACTGGGGCGAAGCTTCCTGGTAGATTCAAAGTTTTGAGTTGAGACGGTGACGCTGACTCTTCAGCGTTCCTTCCTGCCCAATAACCAAAGGATAAGATCAATATTGCACATTTGACATTCCCTCTCTGGGTTTGGGAGCATCTGCTGACTGCTGCTAATATGCTATGAATGAACATCCATTAATTTCACATTTCTTTCCCTTCTTCAAAAGAGTTTTCAAGAGTGGGTTTTATGCTCCCAACGGTAATAAATTAATAATGGCACATGGGCATCCCAAATCTTGGTTACATTGCACAAAAATACATGATTAATGGCTTATTGGTGTTGGTGTTTAGTTATTTTATTACAGGACAAAATAAATTGAAAATAATAAAATATTATATTATCAAATTAGATGAACAAAATTTCCCTCCCTAAGCAACCCAGGACGCAACTAATTGCATTTTGCTACTTTGCAGGTTTTACTATATAAAGAGACCTTGGCATGATCACTGATCAGATAGAATTTGGATATAGACTTATTGAACCGGAATATGACCCGGTGGCTCGGTGCCATTTCGAATTTTCTATGCTTAGACAAGTGGAGCCAAAGCCAAAGGATAAGGCAATTCGCTTTCTTTTTCAGTTTTAACATCTTCACCCCCAACGAACCTATAGACACGTGTATGTCACATTTGTATTTGGGTGGACACGTGGCTCAATCCTCAACCAACCATGCCCACCCATTACATCATCAGATGGCTCCAAACAAAAATGAACCATGGTGATTGGCAATTGAAGACTACAAAGTGATATTCTAATTTCCAAGCATCTCTCATCCTTCCAGAAAGCTGTTATTATTAATTCTATTAATAATAGACCTAATGACAAGCCAAATAAAGCCTTAGAGGTCCCCTAATTGACACGCATTCATTGAGGGTCCGAGTAACCTGATGTAGGACTCACCGCAGAGCAGCGACAACAGGGAACCCTTTCCATTTGGCAACTTTCATCTACTCCAAATAACCCTTTCCATGGTAGCTCTAAAACCCTATTTTAACAGTATTTTTTCTTCTTCTTCTTCTTCTTATTATTATTATTATTATTTTAATAGAATTTGACAGTGATTGAAGAGTAATTTGATCGATTGCCGAACTTCCTTGCAAATCATGCTTATGGGACATACTGTTTGCCATTATTTTTCCATCCGGATGCACGCAAAATGAAGTCTACTGATTCCCTATTTACTACTTTAAATTGTTTGTTTGATCGTAAAACGGCCATGGAAAATAGAACTTTTAGAGAGTCACAGAGTACAGATGTAAGAGAAAGCTGCATTCCTTTGCTTTTCCACAAGCCATTTTGGTATCCTTTTGTTATTTGCAGTTGAACCGAACATCAAGAAAATCTGAAAAAAATAAAATTGATTCCATTTTACTATTAAACCAGCGAAATAACACGTGCTTAACTTCAACTTTTATTTTACTAAATAAAACGTAAAGTAAAAATTGAATACGGTTCAACTTCAATTAAATTTGTAAGAAAGATAAACCGATTAATTAAATATATGATTTTACTGTAGAAAAAAGGGACCGAATTAACTTCTAAAAAGCGTACCAAAAAACAAAATCGAATTAATAGGCACTAAATTAAGATTTCTACAGTTCATGAGAAGAGATACCATAAATACTATAACTTCAAATGCATATAGATTCAGAATATCTATGGATTGAATTACAAGAAATTCAGAAACAAGTAATAAGGCATCCAATAAAAGAGAAATTAAACAAAAAGATTAGCTCCAAAATGTTCTAAGAAGACCGCTTAAGTGTAATGCTACTAGATGCAGTCAATTGCAGTTTTCAGAAATCAACCAAGGATTTACAAGTGCCAGCTGTTTCAGCATTGGAATCATCTTGAACTCATCCACCTCTTCAGATTCCAAGCTCCACGACCAATAAAAAACATAACATGAAGTCTTAGAAGATTATGGATAATGTACTGAAGAAGACATCAGACATTTTAGTGAAAAAAACATGAAGTATCAGTTTTTCACAAATAATTTACAACTTAAGAGAAGAAACTCTGCAAAGCATAATAACTAACAGAGGAAAACCAGCTAATATATTTGGATTCTCAGTACTAATTCCTCCAACTATTCTACATATCCATTGCAAACAGAGAGAGAAATAATTGCACACGTGGCAACTTGTTTTGGTGCTAAACCCCAAAAAAAATGTTGGTGTTCTTTCTTCGTTCCCTCCTTTTTAATCCTCAGTTCTTCACAGCATGTTTTCAGAGAAGCCCAAAGCCCTTCTATAGTTTCTATTATTCTATCATCATCATTATATAAAATCCGGGATAAGGGGCTTATTATGGACATATTATACTGAAAAAGAAAAGAAATACAAAAAACCTTCTCACTGGATCATCACTACTATAAATAGTGCCATTATGTTGAAATTTGCCCATTAATGGAGAGAGGGTGGCAACTGGCAAGAGTGAGGCTCTGTCTCTGTGATGGGGAGCATGGGGTTTGGGAAAAGTTGCAGTCAGTTTTCCTAGATTAATTAGATGCTATATCTTAGGGGCATTCTTTTTTTTTGGATTTTCAGGGGGGAAAAGTTGGTCAATGTGATTTTGGTTCCCATTGAGCTGGAATCCCATGTTCATTTTTCAGATTAATGTGGGGACCAGGGAAAGTTTATTTTCCTGGGTAAGTGATAGACATGTCCTAAGTGGGTAAATAACTTTCCCACCTAAGAAAAAAGTTGCTAACACTTGAATGGGACAAAATGCCCTTTTAATAATGGATTTTTATGACTAAAATGGTCATTATTTTATTTACATGAGAAATAAAAGAACATGTGTAAATGCACTTATCGGGGTAAGTGTTTCCTAGGAAAAACTTACCGGGGCAAGTGTTTCCTAGGAAAAACTTACCCAGATAATTACTTCTACCCGAGTAACTTATTGAAAAGTGAACGGGGCCTTAATACAGAATCAGGATTCATAATAGATGTTCTGTGTCTGTGATGACTAAGACAGTTGGAAGTTGGAAGTAAGAAAGAGATTACTGTTCGGTTTCTTCGGTAATCTCCTGCAACACTAAATATTGTAGAGCCATGGAGAATTTTGCAGATCACTTTCTGTTTCTTGTGGAGCCACTCCCCGGAGCACTGCCACTACTTGTCAAAATGAAGATCCCGATCCATCCCCTAAATCCAGAGGCTCAATCTAATTACATTCTTTTATAAGTCAAACGAAGAGAAAAAGAAACTGGGCGGAATTGGAAAAGTCTGGGAAAATATTGAAAAGTTGCCAGTAAACATGGATGGACTTATAAAATGGGTTGGAGGGTTTCAGGGATTTGGGTTAGGGTTATCAATACATCTTGCAAACTAACCTTCGATGGTAAAAATGGAGGGAATCCATCTCTTGTAGATGAACAACAACCTTGGAGTATCGCCATGGTGGGTATCAGATAAGAAGAGCCTGCAAGGCTCTCCTGATGCCAAGCTCTCACTATTACATATAAAGAGCTAAGAATCAGACGAAAACAACCAAATAGCACTCCAAGCATTGAAAATGTAGACTATGGGAACAGAACAGTTACTTGGCATGGGCGATGGCATCCCAGCACAAGGCCAGAGTTCGAACCATGGCAAGATCTCTTCCTCTTGGATTACCCAGTCTCTCTTTACAATTCCTGCAAGTAGAAGTGTGGAGCCAAAACGACAAAACCGAAACCGGGGTAGTTCTCGGTTCTGAGGAGCACAAACACAAACACATGACCGACTTGACTTACTTGTCATCGAAGAAATCTCCGAAGTCATCAATTACAACGGCTGCTGGGTAGGTTCCGAGTTGGTGTAGGTGAAATCCAACCAAGTATTTGTTGATCCCCTCGTAATCTTCTACATACCTGGCAACGAATATAAACGCTTGGATAGATGTAAATTATTAGTAAGGAAAGGATCCTACTGGACAATGCTCTCACTCACACTCACTTCATCCTATCCGGTTAAACACATCAAACGAGGCATCGATGCCCTGCAAACAACATTCAAAAATGAATTATTGATTACATTACATACAGATACAGGTTAAAACGGAAAGAAAAACAGAGAGAGTAGTAATAAATGTAGAATACCTGGGATAAGTAAGGGGGTTTGGACTCTAACCTGCGGCAGTTGCAGATGAAGATTACATGACGATGAGCGGAGCTAGTGTAAGCGGAATTAAAAGCGAACTGGAAGAGGAGAGATGTCTTCCCGCATGAGGGAGGCCCTGAAAGGAGCATCATTTGGCTGTTGCTGCATTCCTTTTCCTTCTCGATTTGTTATTTCGTGGATAAGAAGAAGAACCTCTCTAGCATTCTCCCAGCAATTTGGGTGCGACCGTTAAGCAGGGTTTGGGGTTTGCTGAACTCATAGGAACTGAAGAACAAATGAACTCCGAGTAAGTTACACTGATCTGATGCATTTCAAGTTTTCAACAGTACCAGAGAGGGAGAGGGACTCGGACGAGAGAGTGAGAGCAGGGGAAGCAGGGGAGAAAGACGTGAAATGAAAGGATAGTGATCGGTTTCGTCATAGGGAAGGCCCATCCTGCTGTTTTTGCATGTGATTTCACGTGCGGACACCTTTTCTTGCGGGAAGAGAATGCCACGTCGCCTTAACGAAGGCCCATCCCACTTTAGAATATATAATAGATATCGTTGTCCAAGGAAACCAGAATCTTACCTTTACATTGCATGCAACCAAACACACTATTTGGAATTATCCTCTGAAAATAATCTTCTCAATTGTTAGCAATTCAGATTTGTTTAATATTTTTCCAATGTGGCAAACTATCATCTTTAAGTGCTAATCAAAGAAACTCTTCTTGAATGGTTGAATTGCATCTTAAACCTGGATAAGCATATGTGAGAAGACAAGCTTTTTAGGTGGTTAAAATCTTGCACCTGTGTCCATTGGACATAGAAACCATTTTCTCTACTTTGTAATTTGCTACTCTTTCCACTCTTCTTACACAAGCATCTCTGCACATTAAAGAATAAAGTACGCATCAGAACTATATGTTTAAAACGGCATGACCAAAGACAAAAAAGAGCATGCTAACCTGCTTTGTCAGTGACCAAATGATAAGCACTAAGTCTTCAACTAAAAGCTGACTGTTAAAAGTAACAATAAGCTTTATCTGAGAAACAGTTTAACATAGCACCCCCTATTTTTATTTCAATTATACTAATAGAGAAGAGAGTAGATGAAGAAAATAAAGTGATTTTACTGGCATTCCTGTATCATTTATACAAGTAATCATCATCATCATCCAAGCCTTATCCCAACTATATGGGATCAGCTACACGAATCCTGATTTGCCATTTTGTTTTGTTTAATGCAAGATCCATCGATAAATATGTGTCTAAATCATTTATTATTACTTGGTGGATCCATGTCCTTTTTTGTTTTACCCCTACCCCTTATAGCTCCTTCAACTTGCAACAAATCAGTTATTCTTATGGGTGTTGCCAAAGGTCTTCTATGCATGTGATCAAACCAACTTGGTCTACTTTCTCTCATTTTATCACCTATTGGAGCATATTCCTGGATTCCTTTGAATGGCTTCATTTCTAACACTATCCTTTCTAGTTTTTCCACTCATCTATCTCAACGTACACATTTCTGCCACCTTCATTTTTTGGACATGTTTCCTGACTACCCAGTACCCATTACTCTATTCCATACAGCGTAAGTGGTATTCACCTGTTGCATAATAATCTAGATGCACCCCTCCACTTTGCCCATCCTGTTCTAATTCTATGGGCAATATCCTTCTCAATCCCTCCCTTGCTACCCCTCCATCTTGGTCTCCAATCCTAAGTGTACCCTGATTTGCACTCTTCTTATTATTAAACTAACATATCATATATTCTGTTATGGTCCTATTTATTTTAAAACCTCTTGTTTCCAAGGTATTTGTCTATAAACCTAATTTTGCATTTGATCCTTCATTAGTTTCATCCATTAAAGCAATGTCATTGACAAACAACATGCACCATGGGACCTCCTGAATATGTTTAGTCAATTCATCTATTATTAGTGTAAAAAAATAAATGCCAAGTGCTGAACCTTGGTAAACTTCTAACATTGGTTGTTGCACCCTCATGCATCTTGTTAATTAAGTCCATATGCTTGTATGGAACCCCTTTGTTTTTCAAGATCCACCATATTATCTCTCTAGGGACTCTATCATATGCTTTCTTTAGGTTAATAATCACCATATGAAAATCTCTCATCTCTGAATTTTCCTCTCATCTCAAAAGAAAGATAGCCTCCATGGTTCATCTCCCTAACATAAACCCAATTAATAATTTCCATTAAATCCAAATTTGAAGATAAAAATGTCATCCATATCAACTGAAAGAATCTCAAGATGAAATATAGTAGAAGAGACCAAGGTTCCAAATACTAAACAATTTCAAGTATGTTGGACAGCATCTCATCTCTTTGGTCTTTACAGAGGATACTCTCTGAAAAGCTCATCATAGTAACACTTCACTGGTCTTTGCGCCCAAGATGTATCTAGGGCCTCCAGGCCATCTTCCTCAGAATGAATGAACAAATTTGGAGGGAGGAAAAAAACATATAGTAGAATTTTCATAGGTTCTAATACTTCCATTAAATTTTTGGGTAAATTGCAAGCACCCACGCTGTAGTTAGAGGGTCTATACACTTAGCCCTCGGAACTTTGTTTTATGACAAAGACCCCCCCCCCCGAAGTACCACTCAGACCCTGACCAGTTAATGGACTTAACAGTGAAAGTGGATTAGTGGAATTACTAGATGGCCCACTCAAAATTTGTGCTATGGATGCTCTAAGTAGAATGTACAAAGGGCTGTGTCTGGAAGCTTCTTAGAAGGTATCAAAGTGGGAGAGGTCCATGATCAAGTTGATATTGCTCTTCTCCAATTTGCATATGACACTTTTTTTTTTTTTTGCAATGCCAGCCAAGAATAGCTAGTAAATGTGAAGTCATTTATGAAATAGTTTATGGTAGTATCAGGCCTTTTGTCTAAATACTTCTAAAACTATGGTAATTGTTGTGGGTCAAGTGGTGAATTTGAGGCAATTGGATGAGGAATGTGGCTGCAAGGTAGGTAAGTTACCAACAAGATATTTGGGAATGCCTCTAAGAGATAAGTTAAAAAGCAAGAGAATGAGAGATTTCCAATGTAGAGGTGGAAAAATGAAAGGAAATATCAGTAAGTGAATTGGAAGAAGGTGCACACACCTACGGGGAATGGGGGCTTGGGAATCAGGAGGGTGAGTTGAATATTGCTATGTTGGGTAAATGGTTTTGAAGGTTTAGTGAGAATCAAGATAACCTATGGAAGAGAGTTATGGTACAAAAATACAGGAGCAGAAATGCAGAATTATGGGGTGGCATCCTGGAGTCAAGACAACCTTTTGGTTGTGTGGTATGTGGAAGATAGTGGATAAGGCTTTCAACAGTTTCTGTAAGGGATTAAGGTGTGTAGTGGAAAAGGCTTTCAACCTGTATCCTGCCCAGTTTGAGTTGGCTGTAGATAAGGATGCAAGGGTGACTGAATGTTAACAAGTGCATAATGGTGTTCAGGAGAAATCTGAACAATTGGGAGGTGACTCCAATGTTGGATTTGTTAGAGGAACTATACAATACTCATATGGTAATCAATAGAGAAGACAAGAATTTGGGCTTGGCAAAAATCTGGTTATTTCTCAGTTAAATTCTTTTACAATCAATAGCTTGAACAGTCAGGTGGAGTGCGACTTTCCGAGCAACAGAATTTGGTGCACAGCTATATGCCTATACCATCTAAAGTAGCTTTCTATGTATGGTCAGCTGCCTTGGACAGAACTTTTAGCCTGTAACCAGAGATAACCTGCTGAGAAGGGTGCTGCAGGTTGTTAATACAAATTGCGTCCTCTGCAATGAAAGCCTAAAAACTGTCAATCACTTACTGCTTCATTGTAAAATTTTCCAAACTTGCCAACAAAAATGATAAGGATTTTTGCTGTTAAAGGTTGATTTCTTGAAACAGTTGCAGAGTTTTGGCATTTGAGGGGTGTGAGTAAATATGGAAAAATAACATGGAGAGTGACACCTCCAGCGGCATTTTAGTCACTGTGCAAGTAAAGGAACACTAGAATCTATTAAAACTAAGCAAATTCACAAGAAGTGGTAGCCATCAGAATAATGGGGATGGTGTTTTCTTGGCTGGCATGTCACAAGATGTTTAAGGGAAGACAATACTAACTTCTTTTGTATTTTCAGAATCTTTTTAGTGTTATCTGTAGAGCTTTGTATATTCCCTGTGTAAAAAAATCAGTTGTACAGTGTCCTTTTTCCTTTTGAAGATCAATAGTTCAATACAATATGGATCCTTTCGTAACTAATAGCATTCTCTTCAATGTGTTAATTAATGAACAAAAGAAAATACATGAATAACAAGAGATCAAATCATAAAACATGTATGGGTGTGTAGTCTGCTTCCTTTCTTGGTGGAGGATATTGTTCATCATCCATTAGCTTTAGAACACTAGGATACTACAGATAAAACATGAGACATGAATAACAAGAGACAAAACATGTATGGATATGTGTAGTCACCTTCCTTGCTTGGTGGAGGAGATTGTTCATCATCCATTAGCTTTAGGACACTAGGATACTACAGATAAAGAGCTCATTATCTGCTTGTTTCCATAGCATCCACTTCTACATCAATAAACTAAGGAAGTCTACTACTCATGCAATAAATGCCCTATTTCAGTTACTCCTGTTAAAATCAGGAAAAGAAAGCACAATCTGACAAAATTCAGTTGCCGTCATACAGGTAACTAAGCAATTTTCTTTTCAATTGATGTGGATAGTAAAATGTCCACTCTCCAAGTCAATAAATTAGTGGAATCAACCTACCCAAAAGTAAATAAACAAGGGCATTTTGTACAGTGACAGCTATAAAATTCTGGGATTTAATGTGCCACATTCTGTCTGAGTGGCTTTTTCGCATTGCAGGGATGATTGTCATAGCTCATTTACCATTGTGCATCTAAATCCCCTAATATATACAACTTTTTCATTAACACTTGATAAAATACATGCACTTTCTTATTGATAAAAAAAAAAAAAAAAATACATGCACTTTTTCGACAATGAATCCAATGTACAATTCTGATTTAAGTCAATTTTGTTACTTCCTAATGAGAATGCCCTCTTCAACTTTTATAGTTTTTAAATTCCATTCCTCCCAAATCCGCCAAAACATTACACGAAACACATTAAACAATCAGAATAGTTTACAGTTGCCCATCTTCAACTGATGCAAGTGCGACTGTGAATATCATAACTCGTGAAAGGTGAACTCGATATTCCAACGAAGAAGCTCCCAAACAATCTAACTACCAAATGGCGCCGCTGAGCTTGCAAAATTTGTTTATATTGATACATTCAACTTCCTCCGTTAATAAAAGAAAGTAATAAAAAAAAGAAAAAAAAAAAGGAAAAGGATTTACAGGAGAGCGTAGCTTTCTAAATGAGATGAGAATCCTAGTTGCGATATATAATACAAATCCAACCAAGTAGAATCAATTAGCTACAATTTGAAAAGAAGAGAATAGCCCTTCTTAAAGTAAATGACTGCAAAAGAATGAAAACAAACTTGGTCCAGAAATAAAAATGGGAAAAAACTTACTATTCTCTCTTCCTAGAAGAAAGATTGCCGATTCAATTGACCTAAAAGACCACACTTTTCCTCTTCTCGGATGTAGCCCTAACGAGTACGAACTTCAACAGCAGAAAATCGCGAGGGTCGGTTTAAATGGAAAACTAAAACCAGGTCGGATTAGGGTCAGGCTTAGTGGCTTACTATGGTTTATTGGTTTATATCATGTGGTCGGGTCAAGGTTTTGGTTCTTCAACCTGAATCGGGTTCGTCTCACTTTCGGGCTTGTCTGATCCATCCGGCAAGTCATGATACGTGTAAAGGGAAATCTTTGGCCAAGAGCCTCTGCTGTGGAGAACGCTTTTGGGAATGCTAAGTTATCGTAGACTGGGGTAAAATAATAATTAGGGATGTTCATAAGAAAACCCAATCCGACTAAACCGATCAACCTAGACGGATTCAACCCGAGTCGGTCGGGTTTTCTTTAGCATCGGTCGGTTTCGGGTTATAAAAAATCATAAATCGATGATTTGATTCGGTTTTGGTTTTTATGTGTAAAAACCAAAATTGATCCAAACCGAACCGACTTAGTAGTTAGTTCCTAGTTAGTAGTTACAACTTACTTAGTTCCTAGTTAACTAAGTTGTTTATATTCTAGTTACAACCTACTTAACTAAGGTGTCTCTCAAACTCTGCTCCCTCCACAACTGGATCCATGGATGGGCCACAAAACATTAAGGAAATGATGGTTTTTTTGGGGAATGTAGAACCAGAAATGAACACTTAAACAACAACTAAGTCACCACTAAGTAGAGCCAAAACCGACCCAAATCGATTCAAACCGATTAGGTCGATTTTGCTTAACACAGGGTCGATTTCAATTTCAATTTCAAGTAACCCGACCAAGTCGGGTCGGTTGGAAAAACATCAATAAACCAACCCAACCCCAACCCGTGAACAACCCTAATAATAATTACGTCCTATTTCTTTTATACAAATATAGACATGGGCGTGAATTGGTGAACATCTTGGTCTTGCCATGTCAATAACCATTTCCTTACTTTAAATCCCTCTTCCTAATTTTTTGTTTTTTGATTTCTTTATTTTTTTAATAAAGAAATCACATATGCTTAATTATTTCTAACAACCATAAAAAAAGAGTGATTTGCTTTTTTAATGTTTAGCTAAGTGGCACCACTTTCCCCCACTTCCTCCTAAATTGTCTCTAATTCCTATTTATCTCCTAAATTATCTTTAATTCCTATTTATTTCTTAAATTATCTCTAATTTAATAGAGATATTCCCTCTTAAGCTATCTCTAATTCCTATTTATCCTCTCCCCCACTTTTTATCTATATCTATCTAAAGAAAGTTTCAATTAAAAAAATTCAGAACTATTTAAATATTATAACTAAATTATATAAAAAATTTAAAATATTTATTGAAAACACAAAAAATTAATAGATTTAATAATATTCATAGTATTAATAATTCAATATTTTTACAAAATTCATCATTAAATTATGTAGTGACAATATAAAATATAATTTATGAATTATTCAATTTAAATGTTATTCAAATAATAAAAATTTAACATTAAAAAATAAAACATTATTTAAATATCTCAATAACTAAAAATATTAAATAAAAAAATTAAAAACGGTAAAATAATATAACAAAATATTTAATATTATGTAACAATATTTAAATAAATAAAATTCAAATAATGAAAAAATTTAAATATTTTACATATTATTTGAATATTTCAATAACAAAACCTTTAACATGACAAATTTTTAAATAGTTAATAACGAAATTATGTAATAAATTTAAAAAAAAAATCTTAAAAGTAGAAAAATAATTATAATAGAATTCATAATATTCATATTAATAACAATTTAATATTTTACAATATTAAAAACGAATTATGTAATAATAGTACAATTATAATTTTATGGATTATTAAATTCAATAAATAATTAATATTTTAAGAATTTAAATAACAATAATATTTCAATAACTAATTTCACTTATATCAATTAATAATTATAAAAAATAACTATCAACAAAATTATATTTATTAGTAATAATTTTACATTAATAGTGTATATTCATTATATATTTACAGATACTATATTTAATATTTATTTTATTTTTAGTAATTATTTATTGCTTTTATAAATGTGCTTTCAATTATTTCATTATAAATGTATTTTTATTTTTATTATTTAATAGAAAATTATCAATAATTATTGGAGATTAAACAACTATTATTTAACTTTTGAAATTTAATGTATCATATTTATTGGATTTCTGTTATAAATTTATTTTTAGTAATTATATATTTTTTTATAATTTATAGATTAATACTTATTAGAGATTAAACTATTATTTAAGTTTACACTATTTATTTACTAATTTAGTATATTTTCAGTATTTATTATACTTTTGTAATCATTGTATTTTTATTATATTTTCATTATAAACTTATTTTCAATGATTGCTATAAATTTTCAATAATTATTGGAGATTAAACTATTGTTCTTTATTATAGATTAGACTATAAATTTAATTGAAATTAAGAGTGTTCAATGATTGGTTCAGTTCAGTTGCACGCTATTTCACCAACCAAATCAATCTAATCAAGTTTGCAGTTTGTCACTCGTAATCGATTAACCATTAGTGAAAACCCACCAACTCGAGTTCTATTAGTTTGGGTCTATATTTGGATTAGTTTGTTTGTTCAAAAGATTTAAACTTAAAAATTAACTTTAAATTACAATGATATTATTAAAAAATAAATTACAACAATTAAATCTATGACATAAAATATTTTAGACTAACAAATATGGGAATTTTCCTACTTTATAATATTAAAAATTAAATTTAAAATATGAAATATTAATATATATTTATTAAACCAAAGCCAATCTGAAAATACTAGAAAACCGACCAACCCGTGTTGAGTTTGATTGGATTGTTTATTAAAAAGTTAAAATATATAACAATTATATACTCTTATGCATTTCTATTGTTTAACTTTCTCTTAACAAAGCTCGGGTCCCCGTCACCATTTATCTCCTTGCTTCATTATCCCCACCCTACATTCTCTTTGATTTTCTCTACTCTCCCCTTCCCACCACTTTCATTAAGCCATGTCACCCAACTACCTAAAAATATTCCTATAATCTCTCTTCTAAGGTATCTCATTTAAACCATTAGGAAAGTATCATATTGCCCCACTCCCTAATCAATTCCTAAAAATGCATCCCCTCAATTTATATCCACTCTCCCCCATTTAAAATATTCACATTAATATTTAATCCCACCCATATTCAATGAGCATTGAATAGTGTTATTACCAAAAGTTAGTAAATATGATTAGTAAATTACCAAAATTAATAAATATTGTTACTAATTAACTCACTAACAACATTTTAAAGAAATTGAAAACTCTTTAACTAGTTTATATAAAATTGAGAATTATATTTAACAATTATCAAAAAGTATAAAATTTTAGTTATTGCTATTATTATAATTAATAACCAAATACAAATGGAGGAACAAAATATTATAATGTTAGAAACTGAAATTATTAATTAATTTATATTGAAATATAAAAGATAAATTAGTGTAATTTTGTTAGTAAACTACCAATATAGTGTACTTTTAGAAATTATAACGTTACACAAGTACAATAATTTTTTTAAAATTTTCACAAAATTACATTTTTGAATATTAAAGACAATATAGTGTACTTTTAGAAATTTACCATGTGGTTGATACTCAATATATCCTTTTGATCATTTCTGGTAGTGTGCGATTTGGAAGCTACTAGCTAGAAGTACGCCTAGATGTTGTTCACGTAGCGAGCTGGACCAAGCTGTAAGACAGAGATCAGTGAGACCGAGGGGAGTGACCCAGGGAGGTCTCTCCGATGCTTAAGTTAGTACTTGTATGTGGTTGCGAGCTGAAAGCTTATATGCTAGAGAGCTAGTGAGCAAATAATCACATGTACCTAGATCTTATAGGTTGATCCCCTTTTATAATTGAGGTGTCGTGGATCTCACGAGACATTCCCAAGATCTTCGGCCCGTAACGTTAAGGATATGTTCCGCCTTAGGAGGAAGGTAACGTATTCGTTAATGGGGCTTATCGCTTCCCTCCAATTCGAGTGGGATGAGGATAAGGCCCACAATCACGCGGCGTGATCCCGAGAAGTTCGGAGACAACTAGCAAGTCGTCAAGTTTGGTTACATGGCACTTCGACATACATGGGTTCCAAGGTGCTTCGGACCCGAAGTGACCGAGCACTCCCCTTATCTACTAATGGGGCACCATAAGTTAACATGTCGTCCTGTTGGCAGATCGCGTCCACGTGTCCTTCGCTTACTAGGTCGGGCCAAATCACCCCTCACCAATTTTTATCATCAAATTGAATATTGGGTTGACGGATACAATGTTTTCAAAACTAGATCAAACCAGATGGTTAGACTGAAAAAATTGGGTTTCGGATAACGTTTCACCTCAAAACCTTTGTTTGTCTAAAAACTGTTTATTTGATTAGCGGACTGTTGACCTGGGCGGTCAAACCATCAACCCAAACAATAGTTTTTGGCCTTTTTTGTTTTTTTTAGAGCGAGTCATCCATTCAGACCGAATGGTCAGACCGTTCGACCCCAAAACGGCTCCCTATTTGGTCCAATTTTAAAAACCTTGGACAAGGAATGGGTGCATTGCCTTGAGCTTGGCTTGGTGTGTGGCATGTTTTAGCCCAAGGCCCGGCCCATGGACCAGCTCGATCATAACATGGCACAGGCCCATGCGGGCTCGGGCCATGGGTCGTACCGAACCAACCCCCCAAATTATCCTAGAGGAGGGAAGCACGACCCAGGACGCATCATGGGCCAACACAACACAACTCGCACTTTGTGCGGGCCACATGCGAGTCATGTTGTGCCGACCCAACACAACCCAATTTACACCTCTACTTGAACCTGCCCAATAATAGGGACTAGATAGGGAAATTTGAGGATTCTTTATCCTTGATGAGGAGTGGGGTGCCTTGCCCCTGAACTCGTTTGACATTGAAGAGTGGTTACCTTGCCATGAACCTGTGTAACACTAGTGATGGGACGGGGATGGGGTAAAGTGTCTTGACTATGGGGCAGGGAAAGGGATGGGGTGCCCTGCCCTGAACCACCCCGTTGTCATTCTTATATAATTGCTAACTATTAGTGGAATTAATAAAAATGTTATCTTTTATAATCATTTATATTTATTTAAAGTTAATCAAAAATTTGTTTATAAATAATAAAAAGAATAAAATTTATTAAAAATACTACAAATTATTAATAAAACTAAATTTCATAATCTTTTTGCACTTTTCAAACTCTTTTCTTTCATGTAACTATATTTGCATTTCTTTGTTTCAGATTACTTTTTTTTTTTCCATGTCTTCCTAAGATTTTTTGCATATTTTCTAACGCTTTGAGAACAATGATGCATTTTTTTTTAATTTTAAGAAGAACCTTTAAAATATGATTTTCTTCTTATTTCTTATGAATTTATGGGTCTTATTTTCCCCTCTTTACTTATGTTTGCATTTGTTTGCTTTCCCCTCTACTCTACAATTATTTTCATTTTTAAGATGTTTGTTGAATATTGTCCTTTTGTATTTGGCATGAGCTCCCATACTTCTATTTACTAGGACTATAAATTAGCATTTTGGCTTTTTTTCTTTTTCTTTTTTAACTTATGCATGGCTTTTTATAATTAAGAGTGTATATGGGATAGCCTTGCATAATCAACACTGGTAAAAGTATGCATAGCCTTTTTACAGTAAAGTTGTTAATTCAATTGGGACTGGTAAGACAATGAAAGCATAACTTTGGCACCAATTTGAACTAATTAAAACAATAAAAAAAAAAATATTCATTTACCAGTGTTGCTTTGTTTTATGGTGGTTGATTGGCTTAGCAATGGAAACTTCACTCTCAAGTCTCAACCTGATTTCACCTGATTTCATGTCAACACAATGGTCTAACCACTGGTAAGGTATAAGTTACCCAAAATCTAAAGGATCTAAGCATTTGTAGAGGCAATCGCATTGCATTGCAAGGCTGGAAGCGTTTGCCTTCAAATACCAATTCTCATTATCTGCTTCAACCCACTTGTCTAACCATCAACCAAAAGACTAACCAGGATGTTGATCAACTTGCAGTTCAGTTAAGGCACCAAACCGTATAGGCTTCATAATTGAACATGAAAAGAAACAATGTTCAAGGGTCTCCACATATTTACCAAGTAGAGGTAAGGAGCCAGTCAAACATGGCTGGAAGAAATACTATACTCTAAGGTGAAGACACGAGAAGATCCTGGACCATGTGATTATTGGAAGTTGATTCAGCATTTTTCAACCAATAATTCATAAGCTGCTGATGAACACGAGAAGATCCTGGACCTAGATTTTGTCTAAAAGAATAAAATAAAGGAGCTGATGTAACTACATATGCAAGTTAGTTGTCAACAAAATAGATATCTTTCTTCTAAAAAAAGAGAGATGATCATTTGCCTAAGAAAAAAAATTCTCTAATTTAAGGGCTTTGCTTTAATCTATAACTATAATCTTAAAGCATCGATAAGATGTACAATAAACACCTTACATTTAGGAAGGGTAATTTGGGAGCATAAACTCAGCACCCAACATTTAGGAAGTTTTTTTTTTATCAATAACACAATATTTATTAACTGATAAGAATAAAAAGCATATACAGCAAGAAGTTGTGGTTAGAAGGAAAAGCCCAAAAGAAGAAAACCACTAATTAGAAACCATCATAGAACATAGATTATCTTCGAAGCATGATGTGTTGTTTATGGTATTTTTATGCTTACTTTATCTTTTACCACTAATTAGAAACCTTAATGAGTGGTGTCATTAAGACTTGACACACTAAAAAAAAATGGCTTTTAAATCTACATGCATGGAACTGCTTAACAAGCCATCATACTCAATTAATTTTGGAAAATTGTTAGAACGTTTAATTTCCAAGATGCATTTGGCAACCCTAGAATGGATTATACATAGGGACAATAGAGGCATATGTGTAGTGGTTTCCTTTGATAAGTATGGTAAGGATTGAGTATTTGTGGGTGTATCAAATCATTTGGAGCAAAAGGCAAGATAAAGGGCTGCAAGAAAGGCAGTATACAAGATCAAAGATTCCTTTGACATATACATACATGATGCTAATTTTGTTGAATATCAGTACTATTTATGGAAATCTAAATCTCTTGACATAGTAGTTGATCACTTAGAAAAATGAGTCGCAGAACTAGAGGAGGATCTATCTAATTGTCCAACTAATGAGCACGTCCATAAATTAGAGGATCAGCTGAAAGATCTTGAGGAATAGTTTCTTGTTACCCCATCGGATGCTGAATCTAAGATAATATAAGATTTGTATTGGAACTGAAACGTGGATATTTTGTTTTTTAAATTGTCACTATTGAATCATCTTTCTTATGTTACCAACACCAATATATCATGGTAGTTATCTTTTTTTTTTTTTTTGGATTGACACATTTTGTTGATCAGTGTGTGGTTTTGCATGAAGGAGTGCTTCTTATGTCATGAATGTTTTTTGTATGAATAGATTTTTGAAAGTCTAAAATGTTTTTTTGAGGTGGGATATTTTGTATGGATTGAATGCCTAATTAAATGATGATAATTGTTGTTTCTTATTCTCTATCTTCTATTCTATCCAGCAAAATGTTTGCCCATTTAATATTTAGATATTTTAAATCTTGCAACCAAGAAAATACTGCACATTAAACCCAATTACTTTTTCAAATGTTTTTTTCTATTTGCAAGGTATATGGCATTACCCAATTAATTTATCGATGTCTTCTTTTTTTCTATTTTATTTGTTGCTTATTTTAATGATCATTAATCTTTTTTTTTTTCTTCTCTTACTGATAGAATAAAAAAATCAATCATTCAATCTTTGTAAACACTTAAGCATGGTAGCTGCATCAGGTACTTTTTTGTCTTGATTCTTTACAAAATTATAGGTTTATAACATAACCAAAATCTTATTTCTTTCCAAGTTTAATTGGGAGGATGTTGATATTACCATCAGTTCCACTGTAATTTAATAAATTGTGGTGGTTGATAATTACAAAAATCAGTTTTCATTGGTGTTTGTTTATATATATGCATATGTATGTATGATTAAATGAACAAAAGTATAAGCTTTGCAACAAGGATAGCTACATTTACCATTTTTTTCCACCAAAGGGTTGTAAATTTTATGTATATAAATAGGATAATTACATTTATGATTATGTGTTACAAGATGAAACATTAAGAAAAGCTATTAAAGATTTTAAAGGGAAGTGTTGGAACTAGGAAGAAAACAGGTTTGTTCTTTTCCTTCTCTATGATTTTTTTCGACATCAGTTGTTATGATTAATCTTGATTGGTTTGAATTATTCAAGTTAGGATTTGATAAGCTTTCCCAGAGCTCATTTGGTGTTGTTTACAAGGAACAAACTTCATGTATGTTTTTCTTCTGCAGTTGTCTTTTTAATCTATTTAGATTAATAACTGTAAAAAAAAAAATTAATTCATTCTAGGAAAGGGATCAGTTGACCTTGGTTCAACACAGACATAGTTTTAGTATGTTGCATAATATACCAATTCACATTAATTTGATTATGTCATTTCAACTAACTAATGTAATTCCATCCTAGCTTGATGAATAATAATGAAAAAGAAAGATTGTTCTACTTGTCTTTCGACCATTGCTTCAAGAACAGCAATAGATGATTTGAGGTGTGGAGGTAGAGTGTTTGTGTGTGTGTAAATGGGGTGTCAATTGGATTGGATTTGGTCCAATCCCATCCAATCCAATGTGAATCCATTAAATCCAATATTAAGAAATATAGAATGTTGGTCATTTTAATTCTTGCAACCAAGTAAAGAAAATGTTATGTCACACAACCTCAATGGTTTTAGATATTTTAATTCTTGCAATTAAGAAAGTACCACTAAACCCAATTAAATTTTCAAGTATTTTTTCTATTTGCAAGGTGTATATGTATGGCATTAGCCAATTAATTTATCAATGTCTTCTCTTTTTTTTCTATTTTTTATTCATTGCTTATTTTAATGCTCATTAATCTTTTTTGGCTACTCTTACTGATAGAATAAAAAAAATCAACCATTCAATCTCTATAAGCAACACTCAAGTACAGTAACTCCATCAGTTACTTCTATCTCGAGTCTTTACAAAAGTTCAAGTTTATAACAAAACCATAAATCTTATATCTTATTTTTATATGTTATTCTTTGCACTAATAGCCTTTAATGATTGATAGAATCTCCTAAATATAGAATACTTTTGTGGATCATCTTGTCCTTGATAACTGTATTTCGAAATCTTATACAGAGGAATATAGATTTCCTTTTTCATCATCTACTCGTCTACAACACCTCAATGCAAAGTTGTCAACTTAGGGAGCCAACAAGTGCCTCCCCACCTTACATAATCATTCAAAGTGATACCCTTTAGAATAGCTTATTTAGTAAGTATACATGTCAAAAAGAATTTTATTCTTTCATTGTTATCCCTCAATTTCTATCAATTGGAAATGGCTTCCTTGTTGGATTTATCCTAAGTATAGAGATTATGAATAGGACAATAAAGGATTGAGAATTTGCAATTCCTTGCAAGAGAAGCTAGATATCACATATTACAACATAGACAATTGCATGTTGTTGATACACATTTGTGCAAATTACAATTTTATACATGATTATATCTATAACTAATCACTTTATTATTTAAAATCATGGCATTAGATATTGGATACCCGCATATATTGACTGCATTGACATAGAACAAGATTTTTAGTATGAATCATGCCTTCTTGCAAGCAAAATGTTATTCCAATTAATGAAGTTTATAATTGCCATCATTGCAACCTATTTCATGCAAGTAGTTTGCCAAGGTAATTACAATCACATTAATCTCCTAAATTTTTTAATATAATGTGACATAAAAGTACAAGCAATTTGCAGGTATTAGGTATACATTCATCTATAAGACTATAATGGCAAAAGACCATTCATTGTCTTTGACAAGCAAGCTGAGTTTATATTTGAAAAACCCATTTCACATGTTAAAGAATTACTTTCTCAAGCTAAGTAAATTACACTTGTTTTATTTTATATTTTTTCTTAAGACTAATTCCTTATGATAAGTAATTTATAATAGGAATAGTTTAAAAAATTTTCCCTAATTTTTAAAAATTATTATTATTATTATTATCATCATCATCATATGATAGCAAAGTGAGCATTAATTATTGCTAGATGTATAGTACATTAAATCTGAAAATAAAATGAGAACCAAATGTTCTTATAAGATCAAAAGAACAGGCCCTTTCTAAAACTTTGGATCCTTTGATTGTTACAAAACCCAGTACTTTGATCCCTAACCATTCGGTTCACCCTTAACCAAATCATATTCACATTTGAATTCACATAAAAGGATGTCATTCACAGCCTCAATAAAAACAATGCTGAGAAAAGAAGCAAAATGTAGGAAATAAATGTACAAAGACCATGCTTGTACTATAGGGTCAATAATAATTATCCCCTGAAATTTTCATTTATGATAAAGACCCCCTAAATTTCCACTTTGCAACAAATACCCTCTCCGTTTTACATCAATTAATTTCGAAAAAGATTCTCATTCATCTATTTAAAATTTTTTAAATCCCCCAAACTATCATTTTCTTATTTATTGAGTGATTTATAATTCGATTTAGTTTTCTAAGTGTAATATGACATTCTCTCAACTACTCTAATAGATCCTTGTAGTTTTTTACTAGATTCAATATTAAAATGAAATGGTAGAGGTTTCTTTCTGATAGTTTGATAGATATAAATTTAAGGTTTTGTTTGATTTTTCTTAATTTATTGGAGAAAGGAGTAAGTTTTTATATTTTAAGATGGGGAGAGGCATTTATGTCAGTGAAATGAAATAAAAATTTAAAGAATTTTGTTTTTCTATATTAGTGAAATGACTCATGTTATTTTAGTTGGTTTGTTTGGAAAAATATAAAGATATTTTTGGATCAATTAGGGTTTAAGAGAAAAGGGGGCAAAAAATAAAAGAAAAATAAGGAAAGCTCAGGTGGGGATTATGGAAAATTTGTAGGGGAGGTAAATAAAAAGGGGAAAATGTGATTTTCATAAGGTTCGTAATGGGAAAATTACTTAAACCTCCCAAATACTTCGACTGCAATACCCTCCTTCACGATTAAAAAAAATGCAAATACACCCTTTTAAATAACTATCTTGTAATGAAACATTGAAGCAATGACCATACAAATGTGCACAGTCAAAACCATTGTTCACACATCTAAATTTCTTGAATATGACCATACAACAAGTTGGGTTTGAGTTAGCAATTGGGTAAATTGTAAAGCTAACATTTTCCATCATTTCAATTGACTAAAGAGGTACGCTTACATGTTTATTTGAAATATGAAGAAAGATTTTTGCGGAGATGAAAGTACATTGGAGGTTTAAGTATTTGTTAGAAAACACAAGAGAGATTTAATTAAGGCCATGTTTGGGAGTGTTTAAAAATAAGTGTTTATTTGGACCATTAAGCACTTTTTGGTATTTGGTAAATAAGCTTGAAAATGGTGCTTATTTAAAAAATAAGGGCTTATTTTTTAAGTCCAAATTTTTAGCTTTTTTAAGTGCTTATACAATAAGCACTTATTCAATTTTTTATTCCAAAATTATCCCTAGTTGAACTTTAAAATACTACTTATAAAATTATCCCTAGTCAAGTTTTATAAAAGTAGTTTTGTAAGAGTTCTTTTATAAAAGTACTTTTATGAAAGCACTTTTACAAAAGCACTTATATAAAAGTACTTTTACGAAAGCATTTTTATAAAAGCACTTTTGTAAAAGTACTTTTACGGAAGAACTTTTATGGAAGCACTTTTAAGAAAGTACTTTTATAAAAGTGCTTCCATAAAATTACTTTCTCAAAATTGCTTTTGTAAAAGTATAAAAAAGTACTTTTATAAGTGTTTTTGTAAAAGTGCTTTCATAAAAGTACTTTCACAAAAGTGCTTTCATAAAAGTACTTTCACAAAAGTACTTTCATAAAAGTGCTTTTATAAAAGTACTTTCATAAAAGTTGTGGCTACCCGATTTAGAGGGGGGGGATGGAGTTGGATATAGAGTTTGGAGTCGCCACCTAAATTTTTGGAATTGAGACTTTTGAAAAATGCAGGACTTTTCAAGAAAAACATTTTGGTTTTCGTGGTAACTCGTTGCCCAAAGGGAATGAGATTCTTAAGGTCCGGGGACCAAGGTACGGTGTGGGAAGGTGTTATGCACTCCACACTCGCCCGGTTAAACGGGCTTGAAATAATTATCAATCACACACTCAATAAAAGAAAAAATATCTGAATAGCCTAAAGCGGAAAATTAAAGAATTAAATACTACTCAAGAGGGAACTACAAATAGATTAATTAAACATAGAACAAGAAATAAACTGACCTATTGAAAATTAAAGGCTAAAGATAACAAATTAATACAGACCTAGGATGATGAATGAGATATGAGAATGGTTGCATGATATTTATCGTAAATACGTCAAAACAGAAGAAGAAGAAGACAAAAAAAAAAACTAAAGAGATTGAATGATGAATATCCTATAGGTCAAGACTCTAAATAGAATTCCATAAAATGCATGAGGATTAATCTAACAATGGAGAATTATTAGAAGCTTTGTGGGGGCAATTAATCAAGGGACTAAATCAAATGGCCATGTACGACAACTAAGTAAAATGAGACTTATTATATATTATTGCTTATCATGCAAAATAAAAGACTATGAGAGAGAATGATACAAGGAAAATAGAAAGAAAAATAAAATCTACAAGAGTAGAGATTTAAATGGCTATGAAATTAAAGGAAAAGATGATGACTAAGTAATGGACTATTTAGGAAATTAAACATTGTAAGATATTTGAAGGGATAGGAAATCCATCATATGGACGCCCAAAGATTGCAGAATAAGGGGGGCGAATTTCAAAAAAAATTTCTCTCCCTTCAATTGGGAATCGAATTCCCTATTTAGAAAATCATATTTTCAATGATCATTCTTGAACCATAAACTAAACCAGATCTGAACCAAAAGGAGTAGGGAGAGATAATACCTGATACAGAGAAATAATATCTCTCAATGGAGGTGTTCACGCCCAAGGTAAGATCCAAAATATACTCCCACTGAAGATGGCGCAGTGCAGGGTGGAGCAGAATCAACAGTGTTCTTCCAAAAGAACTTGATCCTTCTCAAGAATCACCTGGACAGCTTGTGAATACAACTCCCACCAATCGTTTCCCCAAAAGATTGGAATCAAGATCCAATCTTGATTTCTCCCAAGGAATGGAGATCAAACTGTTGTAGGCGGCGGCTACAGGAAGGAGGTGGCAAGAGAGTATTTGTAGGGTGCAAAATTCTCTCTTCTGTTATTTCAGCTCTGAAGACAAGACTTGGTTGTCTGTTGTGATGTGTCTAAAGGCTGTCGCCCCCTCTTCCTTTTATAAACTTAAAGGGGTCATCTCCTAATCCCATTAGAAGTTGCTAACCCAAATCATATCTGGATTAGAAGTCCCTTTAAGATAAGGGATAATCCTCATCTTATCTGCAGATTAGATCAGCCATCTCCTAATCTAATTAGGAAGTTTCCAGATCTAAATCATTTAGATCTGGGACTCTCTTAGTAGATAGGGTGTGGGCCCAATCCTATCAACTGATCTTATCTCAAAATTCACCCCTTAATGACTAATCAAATTAGCCCAATTCGAAATGGGCTTAAGGCCCATTTAGGGTTATGTATTCATTTAGCCTTCCAAACTGCTGCCCCGTTGGGCTTCCTTGTATGGCATGGGACCCAAACATTGATCTACACATCAGCCACATGGGTTCAGCCCAGCCTTTGTTACAAGGCCTGGCCGAATACACTGTTATGGACAGTGCACCCCCTGAAACCCATCAGATGGGCTCTATGGGCCCAACACTTACCCTAAGTGGTCCTTGGGCCAAGCCACCTTGTAACACCTAGGGACTGTGGGCAGATGCAAGATTAGCCCATTAGGTATTATCCTCAATGGTCTTACATTTAACCTCTCAGCCCATAATGATCATACACTACCCGACAAGAGAGGACCTCTCCCTCGGCTGCAAGGAATAGTGTTGCACTCTCTCTAATATGGATCCCGGGAATTAAAACCTTTTACAAATTATTTCAAAACCATAATATATATATATATATATATATATATATATATATATATATATATATATATATATACTTTTATATCTCATATAAAATATATTTTGCAAAACAATTTTCAACGATTGAAATCAGCTGCCGGCAATCTTGGTTTCCATCAGTGAGAGTGCATCCCCGATCATTATGATCACCCACTCAGATGAATTCTCAGACTGTCCCAACATACCCAGGTTTTGACCCCCGCTAAGGATCTCACTGATTGGTACATCAAAGGCAGCCTAATCCAACACCTAGTGCAGTATCATAATCGAGTCTAGGGGTCGGGTGTAACTTTCCAGTTTTGCCCATCAATCTCCAAGGTCTAGGGCAATACTGAAAATCTGATCCAGTTCAAAGATTCAATTAATCCTACACTGTATGTGCCTAGGGTCTCACCCCGGTAGCTGAGACAAGCCACCCCAACCGACTTGGTGGCACCACAGTGTCAGCCTTGTCAGGATAGGTCTCCCCAAACCGACCCACTGGCTGTGAACATTCTAAACTAACGCGAGTCACTTTAAGTGTCCAGTTTAAGGGTATTAGACAGAAATATACCATGGGAACATGAATCAAATATGCATTTTTATTCATTTACAATAAACTCATAAAGTACATCATTTTGATTGAAGATAAGGGCATACAAAACTGTCTAACAATATTAACTAACTTAATGCAGAATACAAAATGCAATTAAGCAAAAAGTTACTACAAATTAAACATGATGTGATAAAACCGGACAATTTTAACTATTCTAGCCTACCAATTGTGAGGCTGAAATTAGAAAATCTAAATGCAAGAAGCAATGCCAATTAAGCAAATGAGAGGATTATTAGAAATGAGAAATGAGATTATGCTAATAACTTAAGATGTTGAGTAGAACTAAAAAATAACGGCTAGGCTACTATAGACAAAAGAAATTCTATCAATGTCTTTGATTGGCTGGAATGTCAATCCTACTTAATTACTTGGGCAGAAACAAAAATTAACTAAGACAAATGGAAATTGCACGCCTACAATATAAGAAGAGAAAAAATGGAATGTCAAGCCTTATGGATCATAAAGTGGGAATCACCTCTTGTCGGTTTTTTTATCAGCAACATGGCCTTTCATAGTTGCCCTTGTTATGCTTCTTCATGAGGCCTTTTAAAACTTTGTTAAATTCTTTGAGTTGAAGATGAATTCCTGGTCATTTGAGAGATCAAAGATGTTGGATATACAGCCCAAGATGTGTAGAAACACTGCTGGATCAAGTATCATTTCTGTTGCACATTGTTATTTCAAGAATTTTTTCAGCTTCTTCTCTTGGATGTATGCATGACTTGGGGAGTTCTTAAACTATAATACTGATATGGGAGGACTCTAGGGACGTGAGAGATGGTGGAGAAAGAGTATAGGACATGTGTTAGGGAAGCTTGGGGCTGCTTGGGATGTGAAGGGGTATTCTCTATACTAGTGAGTATAGGATAATATCTTTAGGCTTTCTTGTGTGTCTAGGATGTGAGAAAGGGGTGGTATTTATAGATTTTTTTTTAGAGGAGAATGGAGGGCTGATACGGGAGACAAGGAAGATCAATGGTTGAGGTTTAAAGGGTTTTTAGAGGGAGATTGATTGAGAGAGTGGGCTATTAAGACAGCTTTGGGAGAGATCCCTTCAATCAATCGAAACAGAGTGAAAGATTTCACCAATTTACCTAAATTGAACATTCAAAGTTTAGATGATTGGCTTGATTGATTGGAGGCTATAACTGGTCAAATCTTGGATTTTTAAGATACTTCTAGAGGCTGAGAGGAAGTTTCGGTCTTAGGGTGCCCTAGGTTCGAAGTTGTTGTGAAGAGGATTCCAAACGGAAGGTTCAGATTGGGTTTAGTGTCGGGTCTCAAGATGGAGGGGCTAACGGTGTCAGAATTGGACGATCTTGGTATCGTTGGACTCAAAATTTTGAGATCCATTCATATAAAAGGTTGGATTTCAGATTTCATGAGCCATAGGGTTTAGAATCAAAGATGATCTCGATCAGATGATTAGAATCGATTCTGACTTTGGGTCTTGAGATTAAGGGGTAAATGGTCTTGGATTGGGGTGGTTTTAGTGTCATTAGATTTGGATTTTTGAGCTCTACGTACCTATAGTTTTGGATTTCTGATTTGATATGAAATGAGGTTTGGGATCAAAATGATTCCGATCGGACAATCAGAATGGTTCCAACTTCAGGTCTTAGGATGATGGGTAAAGGGTGCCGAACTTAGGTGATATTAGTGTCATTAGATTTGGGTTTTCAGGATCTACGTACCTATGGTTTTGGATTTTTTATTTGACATGAAATGAGGTTTAGGATCAAAACGACTATGATCGGGCAATCGAAATCGGTTCCAGCTTTGGGTCTTAGGACGATGGGGTAAATGGTGTGGACTTGTGTGATCTTGGTGTCAATGGATTTGGATTTTTGGGCTTTATGTACCTAAGGTCTCAGATTTTGGATTTGATGTGAAATGGGGTTTAAGATCAAAATGACTGATTGAACTATTAGAATCGATTTTGGCTTCGGCTCTTGGAATGAATAGGTAAACGGTATTGGATTTGGGTGATCTTGGTGTTGTTAGATTTGGATTTTTGGGCTCTATGCACCTATTGTATCGGATTTTATATTTGATGTGAAATAAGATTCAAGATCAAAAGGACTCTGATCAGACGATCGAAATTGGTTTTGGTTTCGGGTCTTGGAATGAAGGGGTAAACGATATCAAATTTGGGTGATCTTGGTGTCTTTGGATTTCGGTTTCTAGGCTCTACGTACCTATGGTCTTGGATCCTTGAGGCCTCAAATTTTGTAAAATTCCAAAAATACCCCCAATTTGGCTAAGAAGTTAGCCGAAGCGTGCTTAAAGCTCAAAGTGTTGCAGAAAGACTGAAGAGCACAAAAATGGGGTGTCTACAAAAGTGTTTTTATAAAAGTACTTTCATAATAGTGTTTTTATAAAAGTAATTTAACAAAATTGCTTTAAAAGGGTATATTTTAAAATTTTGAAATAAAATAAAGGACAAAATAGTCAAAAATGCTTATTAGAGGAAAAAAAAAAGTTACCAAATGCCCAATATTAAATAAGTGTTTATTTAAAAAAATAAGTACTTAAAAAAGTTGGGTGCCAAATGCAAATAAATGATTATTCGAATAAACACTTATTTTTAACTTAAGCACTCCCAAACATAGCCTAACTAATTTTCCCATTAATTAGTGAAAGGAAGGATTGATGAATTTGTAGGATTGAATGACTTTGCAAAATTTTCCAATTCTAGCATTTCTTTTCTTTCTTTCTTTATGTGGGGATGGAAATGCTATCCAGTGGACACCGTGGTTTCCGCTTCAAATTGCTTGAGTTCAGCATTTCTACCAATAGAGAAGGTTTAAGTTCAACCCCAACTTAGCCAAATGAAATCTATTTAAATAAAGTGAATCACCTTTTTTTGTGGTTGGTAAATCTTCTTCGGATAAAATTAAAATTTTGAAAAACTTAAAGCATTATACTAGTATCTTTTTTAAATGTGAAGGGAGGTTTTGTAGATAATTAGATATAGATAATATAGGAAAGTTTAAGTATTTGTCAAAAAAAAAAAAAAAACACAGGAGAGATTTGAATAATTTTTCCTTCATAAAAAGAAAGGGTTTATATGATTAAATAATTGAATGACTTTCTCAAAAGTTTATAGTTTGTAGCATTTTTTGGGAGAGAGTGAGGGGTGGGGTGGGAATGCTATATATGTAGTCTGACCACGCAGGTGTTAGAGTTTCTTTTATTTGTAAACATTGTAGCCACTAATAACCAAACCATCCATTTGCCCATAGAATTCTTCACAAGTTTTTAGCCTCTAGTAGTTTGGGCTAAACTATAGAGGGTATGTTTGGTTTTTTAACATTTTTTTAGCATCTTTTGCAATATAATTGAACTAATGTTTTTCATTGTTCTGGACACTAGGGTATGTTTGGTTTGATGGACAATAAAGAGAGAGAGAGAGAGAGGCTATGTTTGGCTATCTTTTATTTTCTATCAAGCATAAGCATAAGGATATGCCGCTCCCAAATAAACTAAAAGCAAAAAATTGTGTACACATCTTGAGAGCATGGTATCCGGCCGCACATAGATACACCATCCTATGAATTTAAGGCACAAGTAAGATATTCCTTATGTTATGGTGTACATGAATTTTGCTTTTAAGAGATTCCATCTCAATTAAAAGAAAAAATTGTGTACACACCTTGAGAACATGGTATCCAATTGCACATGTATATATCTTCCAATGAATTTAATACATGGGAGACATTCCTCCTATTTTGGCTGTGGTGCTCTTAGGCTGTACATGATTTTTGCTTTTAGGAGATCCCTTCTAAACTTAAATGGGGGTTAAACTTTCAAGAATTAGGTGCCCATTTGGGAGTTCTTTAATGCAATGGCCTCACGCGGAAAGCCTAAAAGCTATGTTTGATAAAAAAAAAAAAAAGGAAAAGCTGAAAAGCCCAGATAAAGTTTCATTCAGCTAAGACCCCATTTGGTTTGCGGGAGTAGGGGTCTGGAATCAGAATCAGAATGGTCCATTCCGGTTCTAACTGTTTGGTTGGGCGGAATCGAAATCCCATTCCCATTCTTGCTGGAATGGATTCCCCTATTTGAGGGAATGGCCATTCCCTACCCCTTTCTTAGGAATGAATCTCATTCATGTTGATTCCAATTTCCATTTTCATTCCTGTTTGAATCAAACAGACTGAGAATAGACCATTCCGATTCTAAAACATTTCAATTTCAATTCCAATTTTAATTACAAACCAAACAAACCCTAAGAAATTAAGTTTCCTAGGTGAAACTGATTTTAATAGTTTTTTCAAAGCAGTTCTTTAAACACAACTCAATAAAAAATGAAACCTAAAAAATGTCCCTAAATTAAGGGTTCATAATATTAATAATGGATATGACACTAAACAAAACTGAAGGGCGTGGAGCAAAAACAGACTATCAAGATGATGGTAATCTAATTCCATATTTGCCCCTTCTCTAAATCTGATATCTTGAGGTACACAGTCTGAATCCAACATGGTGACAGCCATGGTTGGTCAGACTAGAATGTTAAGAGCACACGCAAGACTAAATAAAGCAGGTCTGAAAATGACCTAGAAAAAGTACTATCTATTGTAATCTCCATAACAGAGGTTACTAGAGAACAAATTAGTAAATCTTGGTTAAGGAATTGTTTGATAGATGCCATGTTGACTGGATTGGCTTTTTTATTGGTTTGTCTTTGTGGTCGAACCATCTATCCAAACAATGGCTTTGGCCATTTTTATATTTTAATTATTTTTTAATTTTTATTTTTTAAATCAGAATGGGTCATCCATTCGAACTGGATGGTCAGGCCATTTGACCCAAGAACCAGTCCCCAAAACGGTTTTGTGTCCAATTCACTTTTTAAAACCTTGGACAGAATTATTGTGAAATCAAACAGGTGTAGTTTTATTAAATAAAAAATATTTTTTTATCTTTGGGGTTTTATTGATTCCTCCACTTCATCAGAAAATTTTATATATTTATATAATTGGGAACATTGACAATTAGAGAAATCTATCACAATTCAATGAGGAATTATAGTTTAGGTGGGTGTTTTAGATAATACATTCAGAAACCAATAAAATTTTCCAAGGGGAACAAACCATAATTTTCCCTTTATAATGTAAATATTAAATCACATATTAGCATTAAAACAATTAAAATAACACAGTTCATAGTATTTAGAGAAGAAAATAAAACAAACCCCACACCCCACCAAACCCCTATAACCAGCTCAACCAACTAAAATAAATTAAGAACACCCTCTCAAAGAACCATTCAACCTAAAAGCTTAAGTTATTAAGCGAGGTCCTTGAATAGGTTTTATTCTCTAACATGCCCCCTCACACACAAGCCCATTGGGCTTGAAACGTGAACAGCACAGGCCCACCCATACCTTGTGCTGAAACTTAATTATTAATTATAATGGGTGTGATGAGAATCAAATACTAGACCACTTGGGAGTCTGATACTACCTCAGAAAACCATTCAACCTAAAAGCCTAAACTATTAAGTGAGGTCCTTGAATAGGTTTTATTCTCTAACACACTCTCACCAAATCAAAGATGAACACCTCAAAGCTTGCCAACTCTCTTAGTTGACTCCACTTCTAAGAATGGCAAGCTATCCTGTGATATATCTACTTTTTTTAAAAAGCCCTCAGGGTAATTTCATTCAATTAAACAGTTCAAGAGATACACATTTGCACTATTTTAAAATGTAAAAGTTGATAGTGTTTAAAAACCTAAAAGAAGATTTTTTTTTTTCATTTTGCATACTTTTTAATTTTTAAATAAAATTAATAAGAAATATTTTCTATTTAGGTCAATAATAATATCACCTATCAATATGTCCTTTTTTTGGCAGGAAAAGATCATTCATCCAGGTACTGCAGTCCTGTCCATGTATACCATATTTACATGCATTATATGCTTAGAGTATGGACCACTCTATATCTGGAGATTTACCCTACAGGCCATCATAGCTTCTAAATTGTAACACCACTCCCTCCCTGAGTCAACTCTGAAGGTCCGTCTGGTTCATAGTCAAAATTGGAATCAGAATCGGAGCTAAAATCCATGAAAATTCGTATTGAAACTGGAATCAGCTGGAATGGATCTTCATTCCCAAGGGAGGGGTGGGAATGGTTATTCTCTCAAATGGGGGATGTCATTCCATCAGAAATGAAAATGGGATTCTGATTCCACCTAACCAAATGGTTGGACCATTCTGATTACGATACCAGACCGCTTACCATTAACCAAACAGACTCTGAATCCTGAATTAACTCGAATTCGATTCATTGGCCTCTTCTGATTCTGCACACGATGGTGCTCTGTTTTTGACAGGACACTTAGATTCCAACTTGCCTTCCTTCTAAATTATGTATATGTTGAATTCCTAACGGGAAGCCTTTTTTAGACGTATTAACATTTAAAAGAAAAAGTTTCATCTTTCAGCGGGAAAAAAAGGTTTAAACAATTAATCATCGTGATCTTCTATGAACAGTGGATTTACCAGAAATATGGTTAACATCGAGATTGAGAAAATGAAATAGAATTCAAATATTTTAAGAGCAACTTCTTCCCTTCAGTTACATCACAATCCTTTTTTTTTTCTTTTTTGCGGTTCATAGAAGAGTACAATTCTAAACAATATACAAATGATGGAACTACAGACACTGAACACTTGAAGAAATGCCTGAAAAGCAACCATATCCATCTAGAAACCCCTTTTCATTCCCTGATACTACTACTAACTTATTCTTTAGGATCACTGTAGGAATAGAAATATGGAGAATAATGTAGAAAACAAGCTCAATTATCAGTTTTACTTCTCAGTGGCCAGGGCCAATTACAAGAATATAGTTTACACATGGAAGAATGACAATTAGATCAAAGAAAAGACATACAGGTCAGTCAAGATAACATTTCACAACAATGGCTTTCCAAAAGGAAGAAAAGATCCTAACTATTATGTGTCAAAGTCACTATAACTTTGGCTCCACATATTGCATTTTACTCAACAAAAAACTGGCACACCTCTACCAAATCAACAAGCACTAGGAAGCTAAACAATTGCATCATGCTACATAAGTACATCTCCAGCACCCAAAATTTTCAGTCTTGAAATGGTTAGTCTATATCAGGTTTTCTGGTTCCAAATTTGATTCTAATAATTCACCCACTGGCAGCCTCCGCGAGACAAAAGGAGGCGGTGGGGGATCAACAAGTAATGTACCTTCTAACACCTTCACCACTTCCCCCATTGAAGGCCTTAATCGTTCATCAACTTGTATGCACCAAAATGCAATCCTCAATGCACGCTCAACCTCCTCTGAATCTACTACATTTTTTATTCTAGCATCCACAACAGTCTCTGCCCGCCCTTTGACCCATTCCTTGTATGCCCATTCAGCAACACCCTTAACTCCTTGGCGACCACTCACCAATATAACCATCATATCTCCAAAGTTTGCTACATCTTCTGCAGCCCCTCCACTAGATGCCCCACCACCACAAACTCTCCTCAATCCAAAATCAGTTACCTTAGCCTCCAATTCAGCATCCAAAAGCACATTCTCCCACTTCAAATTCCCATGACTTACAAACTCCCTACACCCAGTGTGCAAATAGGACATGGCCCTTGCCACACCAATACAAATTTCCATTCTCTTCTTCCAAGTCAGCCTCTTAGAGCTGAGACTAGCTTCCTCTATCCACTTATCCACTGAGCCATTCTTTGCAAACTCATAGACCAAAAACTTTTGGCCTGACTCACAACAATAACCCTCCAACTTCACCAGGTTTTTATGGTGAATGCTACTTATAATTGACACAGTGCGCCTGAACTGCTTCTCTGATACAGCTGCCTTCAAGTCCTTGATTGCAACTGCTTGGTTGCTTGGAAGCACACCCTTAAACATCTTTGGCCCAAGGTGATGCTTAAAGTTCCCAGTTAGATCCTTAATTTCTCTATACGATAAGATGATCAAACCTCTGAAATTAGGATCCATGTGAGATAAAGTTGTGGTGTTCTTGATGGACTTCCTTCTCAGGATACAGAGGCCAATTCCAATCTGAATTATAACCAATGCTACAAGTGTGCCCATGGTTGCCCCAATAAGACATGGAATGCAGAACTGTTGTGACCATTTGAGCAGTGATAATGGTGATGGAGATGCAGAGGATGTAGGGCGGTGTTTGGGCAAGAAAGCAACTGGATCTAAACACATTTTGACAAAGGATATTGACTTTATTGAGGGATGTGCATAACCAGTAATATGTGGAGTTAGCTTTGTAAGGCATTGTGCAGTACCATCATTTACTACAGTCACGGATGTGCATTGGGGGTCCTCCAAGCATGACCTTTTACATTGTTCTAAACTAGTTCTGGTGACTGTGTCATTGTGTGGATAGATCCCATATAGGAATGTATGCTCAAGTGTGAGCATGGTAACGCCAGGTTCACATTTCTGTTTATGTAGTGTCAAACATTTCAAATTGGAATCAACCCCTGATCCAAATGGGTATTTGCAGTCGGTGGATCCTTCTGCTGTGAAGACACAGATGCCACAGAGCCCACAGGTGGCAAAGACATTGCACTGATTCTTGATAGCTTGCCATACTAACTGCCATGACCCCAATGCATCAACCCAAGAATACATTCGAAGATTTCCATCTACATCTAGCCTGAGAAATCGGAAACTCACCAAGGAATCATCGTGATCATCTCCAAATACTGACCACACTGGTTTGGATTTTCTATCATGAAGTTGCAGGGCTCCAACGGATGTGAGGGTAGCTCGAACAGCTGAAAGAGTACTTCCTCCTGTCCAGTAATTGACATCGCTTTGCCATTTCAGTTTCAACTTACCTGATGCGTCAAAAGAAAGACTGTAGTAGCTTGATACTGAGTTTCTGCTGGCAGCTCGGAGTGTTTGACCAACATTAAGATTCTGGCCTGGGATAAGTGTGTCTGATGGAGTGCTGAAGCTTTGCCAAACAACATCTTGATCTCCATTCTGGAGGATAAGATTGCCATTGTCAAGAAGAAATGCCAAAGTAACAGACAAGTGGCTAGTGTTACTGGTCCAAACAATGGTTCCCTTTAAAGAATCAAATAGAACAAGATCTCCAGCTTGGGTAAGCTGGAGATATGAATGATACCCTACAAAAACATCAGCCCCTGCAACCCAAACTACAGTTTGTTTGTCAATTGGTATAGAGTTTGAATTGAAACGGATACCAACGCTGTAGAGGTTAGGCTGGTCAGAGCTATTGAAGAACCCAAATGCAAAATCTCCATTTGGGGACACCCAGTAGTCATTTCCTACAACAGAGAGCTTAGACCCTAAAGGAATTTGAGGAATTTGTGAGACTACAACAGAGGAGAACAAGAAGACAAGGAAACCAAAGAGAACAGTCATCTTAATATGAAACACAACCCACCCAGTGATGCTTGGAGACACAGAGAATGTAAACGTATAACCTCTGCAGACAAATTAGGCAAGTCAAGGATCTTAGAGCTTATATTAATTCTAATGTAAAGACAATAAGATGATTGGAGGTCAACGGCTTTTCAAGTAGACTAAAACATAAAGAATTCAAATAGCACACATGCACAGACAACTCAGACCATGACCAAGAAGAGAGCCGAGGTTATACGGTTATACCCTGTAAAGACAGTCAAAAGCCAATAACAAGTGGAAGAAGTGGCCGGTGGAGACCACGGCGGCCTTGAGTAGAAAGTTCCAAATCGTTTCTGGTCCCATCAGAAAACCTATACCTATTCTGACAAATCCACTACCAAGAATTGACGAATAACAGAAAATTAATGAAACCTTTGCACCTAAACAATTAAAAGTCATAATCAAATGAAGGAAAAATGAAAAACTTGTGATCACAAAATAAAGCAGATATGGAATTGAGACTTCTATCAAACCTATAACTATTCTGGCCAAGACTGATCGCTTTCAAATCTTCAAAGGCGAGACTATAGATAGAAATCTTTCAGACTTATTAGCTACAAAAATAGAGCTAAATCAGGTAAACAACAGAATAAGACAAAAGAATAAAAGAAAATAGTAGAAAAATTCAAACTTCATACAGAACTAACAACCAAATAGCTCTTCTTAACATAGATGCATTCCAAACTGAAACCGGAAAAGAAAAAACTAAAACAAATTAATCCTTGAAAGAAGAGCTGCTAAATTTAACATGCAGGTCAAGTAGTCAACAATGTAATAACAAGAGGTATATTATACGGATTCAAAAGCAAAATCAACCTAACAGCACAATTCACAGAACGCGAAATCTCGATAGTTTCGCCTTGCAGAGTTGAAAACAAAACCCCAAAACAGATTACTTCAAACTAGAAACAAAAATTGACAGGACGTTTTCTTCGAAAACGACAAATAAAACGAATGTAAAGTTTTGCGGGACTCAGGTGTGAAGAAGAGAAAAGAAAAGTAGGGAGAAAAAGTCAAACGAAAATGTACTTCACAGTTTACACTTACAGGGACAGAGAATTTGAGGGCAACGGAGGAGGGAAACTGAAAAGCAAAGCTTCGTTTTGATGGCAATGGTGTCGGAAGTATGGAGGTAACATGGCAGGAAAAGTTGCAGACAAGTCCGGGAAGTGTAAAGATTTCTAATATCCACATCCATTTCCCACGACCAACGATAGGAATGAAAATGGAGCGGGTTCGGGGTGAGGTACCACTCAAATAATATTTTGATATTTAGTGGATTTAGAGGTGTAATGGTATACGGGCCTAGGGTTTCAAGTCCAGCAGCCGTAGGCCCATATATATATAATTTATTTTTAATTTTATTATACTATTTCATTTTATATATATATATAAACAATTGTATACATTAAAATTCATATAAAATAAAATTTTAAGATTTTTTTTTATTTTTTTTATCTATTTTGTTAATTTAATTTTAATTTTTTACTTTTTTTAAAAAATATACCTCATCGTTTGGTTTGACTTGGCCCAAGGCTCGGTCCATGGATTAACCCAACCCCAAGTGGGCTTGGGCCATGGGCCGTGGGCTAACCCCTCGAAGTGTCCCAAGGGAGGGAAGCATGACCCCGCTTGGCCTGCGGACCAGCATAACATAGCTTGCCAAAAGCATGGGTCTTGCCGTGTCGGCCCAACACAGTCAAATTTACACCTCTAAGTGGATTATGGTGAAGATATTTTAAAAATAAAATTTTGGAATCTTAGGATTTTAGGAATTTAGGGAAATTTAAGAGATATTTTAAAAATTAATAATAAACTAGGGATATTTGGGTTCAGGGATTATCTGCAAACCCCTCCCTCACCTGCTCTCAGTTCGAGGCAAAAACATTCATCATCCCCGCCCCATCTCTCTTTAAGATAAGGAACAACCTGCCCCAATGGGGTGGAGCTCCGGTTTTATAAGAAAATTTCCATCGCTAAGGCTGTATTTGGAAATGATGCAAATAAGTGTGAATGCAAAGATTTAGTGTAAAATGGTCCATATAAATTGTAAAGTTGGGTTAATTTTGCATTAACAAATTTAATTTTTTACTAAACAGACTTTTAGTTGTAATGGATGCAAATACAAATTCCAATAAAACATACGCCTTCCACTTGAATGCAAATTTATTGCTTTTTCATTTGATGTACTTTCACATCTTATTAGCAATATAAATATGCATTGACCTGTCATTTGTCATTACATAAATATAATGTTGCCAACCAAGGCAAAAGTGAAACAGAGTGCAAATTACCCTGAAATGGGATTTACACTCTATTTGCCTTGTTTCCAAACGCAGCCTAAATGAGAAATGAGAAATCGAAGTCCAAAGAAGGATTTCCATAGTGACACGCAAGTACCCTCAGCTTTCAAAAATAATATCTGTTAGCATTCCACATGCCATGTAATGCTCTATGAAGGGCTTTTCCAAATTTTATCAAAGTGGCCTTTCATCAAAATCTGACCATTCTTCGCTTAACAAATTCATCATAAAGACTACATAAAAGGAATTTAAAATGGATATTTTGATAATTTTATTGATTTTAAGTGTTGATTTTTGAACTTGATTATGGCACTTGAAAGTTTTAAGACATTTTTAATGTCACTAGCCCCAAATCACCTTCTACTTTGGGACGGTGATGCTTAGCTTTTGGAATTTTCATTTTCAACAAACCCCCCCTAAACATTTTAATTCCAATACTTTGCCCCTCCATTGGCACTGGGTCAATTAACTTCAAAAGAGATTCTCATGTGACTGTGATTGTAAAATATTTTTAAATCCTCAAACCACTTTTTTCTTAATTTGTGGGATTACTAGATTTATAGATTATAATATCTTAATTTTTCTTAAGAGTAATAATTTTTTTATTGGGTTGGCCTAGATATCTAAACCCTGGTCTTCATGTGAGTTTTATACAATTAAAGTGGGAGAAAGTTGAATTGTAATCATGCTGTTATGCATGCTCCTTTATCTTTTATAAGTTCCTTCAATTCATTTCTATTGTCAAACCATTTGGCATTGTAATTCCTCTTTTCTTTTTGAAAACCATGTGCTTACCCTGCCCATCTCATCTTCATTGTTTTCAAATGTCATCTTCTTTGTTGACATGAATCTAGAAAAAGCATTTAGTAAATTAACTTCCTCCATCAATCTAGTTAATGAAGAGGGGACAAAGCATTGGAAACTGAAAGCTCAGGGGTCAAATCACGAGTTCAAATCATCCCCCCCACAAAATTACTCCCCATGACGTTCTACAGCACATTCCTACCGTGTATTGAGAATATCTCCCGATGATGATATCATTATTTCTGATATTATCATTGGGAGATGTTCTCAATATACCATGGAGATGTGCTGTGGGACATTATAGGGAGGGGGGTGGGCAAGTGTGGTCCCTTTTTATTTTTCGAACCAATGTGCTTTGCCTACCCATTTTTGTTATTTTGAAATGTCCACTAATTAGAGATCATTGTCACAAAATGAAAACTGGGGATAAGTGTCATGGCCTCCAAAGTATAGGGTGGTAATCTGTAATTTAGCCAAAAATCAATTTTAAAAATGAACCATGCATTTAGAATATCAGGAATTCATGTACTAAAACACCCTTTGCCTTGGCTAAAAATACTAAATTGCCATTGGAAGGGGGGCATGGATCTCCTAAAAGCAAAAATCATATACACAACCCTAGAGCATTGCATCTATCTGCACATTGTGAACATCTCGTGTGGTTGTTTGTTAAATTCATAGGGTGATATTCCCCATGTATGGATGGATGTTGTACTCTCAAATTGTGTGTATTATGTTCGCTATCAATAAATCTCTCCTAGAAAAGCATTGGATCTCTAATAAATTCCACATACAACATCTAGTGGCACATTAAGAATATCTCATATACATATGTGTCAAATTTATGGAGAAATGTTCAATATGTAGGGCTGAATTCCCATAAATTTCTCCATAAATTTATGGAGAAATGTTCTCTGTGTTCAGAGTTTTTGCTAGCAGAGAATCCCATTAGATCCTGCCATGTGGGCTGCTGTTGGGTTTATTATAGAAAGGCATAAATATCATTTCGATTCCCTTCCACTAATACCGTACTTGACCAATGCCTAAAGTTGTTGGAACGTATTAAGTCAGTTTCTTGTAATTTTTATTATATTTTGTCCAAAAGGGGTAAATTTCATAAAACAATTATATATATAATACACAGTATATAACATAATTTTGATTAACACTTTTGTTTCATCAATATAAACCATTCCTATTTACTTTAGACTATATTATCGAAAATGAAGATCCAAGTTGTTATCCACTAGTTCTTGGTAATTTAATAATATTATTTTTACTACCAAAAAAAGTTCCAATTTTCAAGTTGCTAGTATTCTAGGTAATTATAAATGTCAAGTATATAATCAGGTCTACTCAGATCAAACCCATTTATTATGTTTTAATAAGTGGTCGATTCTGGGTATATTTTATAGGAGAATTTAGGTGGGGTTTGATAAATCTGAAAAATTAAAAAGATATTAATGGAGTCTAAATTTGTAAAAGAGACTGATGCTTTTTGACTTTTTAGAGGCTCTAAAGAGAGAAGGTTGTTTGTGTTGAATCAAATCTTCAACATCTAAAATTCTTTAATTTTACTATTTTACCCCTAAAACATACTATTTGGTAATTTTGAGTTCAATTTGTACTTTTTCAGAAAATATAATTTATTAAATTCAAAATAATATTGAAAAATATGAACAAATTATGATAAATCATAAGAAATTAAAAAATTATTAAAATATGAATAAAATTGAAAATATATAAATTTATAAATTAAAAATAAATTATTACAAGTTAAAATAATAACAAAAATAGTAATAAAGTCCATGAAGCAATGAAAAAATATTTAATAATTATCAAATTATTAAGTTAAACATATTGAACTATTTAATAATAAAAAAGCCAAATAATTAATAAAAATATAAAATATAAAAAATAAAAATAATTTATTAAAATAAAAATAAAATTGGAAATGCGTATGAATTTATAAATTAAATAATAAATTATTAAGAATTAAAATGATAGTAAATTATTAAGAATAAAATTCAAACACCACTACTAAGAGTTGCAGTGGCTGTGGTGGGAAGACAGGGGGAGAGAAAGAGTGAGGGAGAGCAGGAGAGGGAACCCGAACACCGTTTCTAAGAGTTGCAGCGACGGTGACAAGAGGACAAGAGAGAGAGAGAGAGAGAGGGTGAGAGTGAGGGAAAACGAATGCTGCTACAACTCTTTGCAATGGCGGTGGCGAGAAGAAGAGGGGAGAGAGAGAGGGAGAGGGAAACGCCATTATTGAGAGTTGCAAAGACGGTGGTGGGAAGACAAGGGGAGAGAGAGAGAGAGAGAGAGAGAGAGAGGGAAATGCTGCTACTGAGAGTTATAGTAGCGGTGATGAAAAGGCAAGGGGGAGAGAGAGAGAGAGAGAGAGAGAGAGAGAGGGGGGGAGGGAGAGGTTGTGGGAAATCGAATGCCACTTGCAGCGGTAGTGGCAATAATATAGGGGGAGAGAGAGAGGGAGAGGGTGAGGGAAATCGAGGATGGGCATTTTTGTCTTTTAACATGGTTTGTAAAGCGTCTGAGCGTGCATTGAATCATTGGCCTGCCTCTTACAAATTCAAATTTAAAAATGCATTTCGCATCTGAATTTTTAGACTCAACTCAAACATAGGTGGCATCTGAAAAGCAACATATTCAAACTTCAAAGGTCTAAAAAGTATTATCAAATGTCACCTGTCCATTTGATTTGCATTTGGAATAAGCAGAGTTAAAATTCCTTAGAACTGGAATTGGAATAGTTTATTCCCATAATTTGTTTGGTTCAGATAGGAATCAAAATCAAAATTTGAATAAGGAATGAGATATAATTCTCAAGGGAGGGGAAGAGGGGGAGAGAATGGCCATTCCCTCGGGGAAATGCCGTATTGCCATTCCAGCAGAAACAGGAATAGGATTTGATTCCACCCAACCAAACAGTTGGAACCAGTACAATCCATTCCAATTCTGATTTCAGACCCCTATTCCCGAACCAAATGGGCCCTTAGTAATAATTGGTTCAGTACTTGTCCAACATGTACTAAAGTAGCAACTTCACTACACATTTGACCAATACGTCAAAACTCCTACCACTGATGTATGGTGCTAACACAGCCATTTTGCACTAGTGCACCCAAGCGTAGGAAGTGAGAGAGACTTGTTCAACGAAAAAACTTAGGTCAGAGTGAGTCACACGCAGCTGTTCTTTTGCAATGCACCACCAATAACTATGGTTTTGAAAATCGGACCAGACCGATGGTTAGATTAGTTGATGTAGGAACTGGTCAAGTAATCAATTCCATTTCATCCTAAAATTGCTTTTTAGCCAAAAGCCATTAATTTGACCAGTGATCCACTGCACCAGGCAGCCAAACTGTCATTTTTTATTTTATTTATTTATTTAGTTTTTTATTTTTTTAAATCAGAATGAATCATCCATTGAAACCAGACAACTGGACCATTCAACCCGAGAACCAGTTCTCATAAAGGTTCCGTTTCCAGTCCGGTTTTTAAAACCTTGCTAATGAGTGGAATAGTCTCGTGCTATGGAGAAGTTATGGCTAAATTCATAAACTGTTCAATTACACTAGCAGTCCAAAGTTTTAATGGATTTTGAAAAAAAATATCTAAAAAAATAATTTTTCATGTGTTTTAAATGATTTTCAAAATAAATATATCTGTTAAACTCATTCTTCTGACGCTAGTTTATGCCAAAAAGGATTTTTTTGTTATATTTAAAAAAATTAAAAAATTAGAAAAATAATTTAGTTTATATACTGTAACAAGGATCAAAATTTCGTTACGTATCAGCCTGTATTGTATCGGAACCTTCCCGATATGTCACTACAGGGGGTGTTTCGGATTGGCGAGTGATTCAGAGGGTAGACCAGCCATAAGCTGGTCCCTCTGAACCAGTTTCGAAAAAAAAATAAAATAAAACATAAAAAACAATACCGATACAGGCCAATACGTTTATCGATATTTTAAACCTTATACTGTAAATGATTTTCATGATAAGGAAGAATATGGATACCTATTAACAGCTAGAATATATAATAATTTGTTACTAGTAATTTAATTAATCTTATATTAAACAAGTAAGAAACTGGCTTCCCCCATTAACATAACATCAACTTAGTTTTTCTCCCTACTAAACCCCCAATACTAATTGTTAGGCATCTTGTCTAATCAACTTTCTTCTCTTCTATCCTTTTTATTCTACTCAGATCTCTTTGTGTCAGCATCAATGATCTATCTTATTCTAATTTATTGCTGTTATTTCACCCATTATCTACTTAAAAAAAAAAAGAAAGAAAAACTGAGTGATTTTTAATGGATAAGCTTTAGGGTTTTTACTTTTAAAGTCTAAAAGCAAAAAGCTTTAGGTTGTAATAAGTGTGAGTCTGAAAACAACTCTTACCAAACGCTTAAAATACTTTTCGGCTCATTTTTCAAATGAGAAAATATAAATTTATCCAAATAGAGCCTTATTCATTATCCTTGTCAATCTAATAACCCTGTACAAAAAAGCAACATCTAATAACCATACTTGGGCTTCCCACTTAAAAAAAAAAAGGGAAGAAGGGATAAATAAATTTTAATTCAAAATTTATATTTTTGATATTTAAAGATGATTTGTGTTGTAGGGCTCTTCATCTTTGTCAACCTGTTTAAGATTTTTTCCCTTTTCAGAGTTTAAAAAAAATTAAAGGAAAATAAATACATTAAAAAGAAAACACATAAAGTATAAAAGTTAAGAAAAATGGTAGAAAAAACATTTAATGTTTTATTTTTCTTTAGATTTATTACAGAAATTAGCTAAAAAAGTTCCTTTATCAGATATTTCTTCCCTGTCAAAAAGCCACCACAATCCATCTATTAAGTAAAGCAGAAATATTTTAAAAAAAATACAATAGAACAACCCAAGACGTTCATCAATATATATATTTTTTGGGTAATAACTTTCATCATTATTGAACCCCACAAGAAAAGAAGATTTTATTTTACATAATAATACAAGTGGATGATGAAAAGAACTCTGAAAAATCAATTATTCTGATCAAAGTTCAAAATCAAATAATGGGCAATAAGAATCCACAGTCCCACACAGAGTAAAAAGAGTGGACCAAATCCAAATTTTGTTGGTCATTCACTGAAGAAAAAAAATATGGATGACACAAACCCAGGAATCCTCAAGCAAAATTCACCATCAATTTGGCTATCTTCTTTCTATTCAATAGGAGGGCTATCTACTTCGAGAAGCTAACAATCTGCTGACTATTTCCCTTTTCTAAATATAGTTTAGTAATCTTTGTTTAGCTTTTTTCTACAACCACAACTGGGTTAAGGGTTGTTTTAGAGTATGAATTCATTTCTGATTGACCATGTATATATTTGGCATCGATGTTGCAGATGCATACTGTCTTCTGTGTGTGGGTTAAAAGCACCGTTTTCTGAAAAAACGGGAGTGCCAACTTTAAGCAAAGACAATGCCTCACTTTCCTCGGGTGTGCCAACTTTAAATTTCATTGCCAGACCAAAACAGAAGTTACCTCTGTCATCTCTTAATTCCAGCTCTTGAATTGCCCAACTTATAAACACCATTGAAGTTAATCTTGTAATACCCTTCTCTTGGTCTCTTCCACCTCCTTGGCAGTAGGGGTGTAAATGGATCGAATTAAAATCGGATCAGGCATGAGAAAATTCGATCCGATATCCGAAAAATATTGAAAATTAATATCTAATTTTGAATTCTATTAAATATTCCAATATTCAAATTCGATTAATTAATTATTTTTGATAATTAATAAATATATAAAATAAATATTTTATTGATATAAAGTATAGAAACATATAAATTATTTATATAACTTAATTATTATATATAAATTATATATAACCTATATCATATATGAATTGAATAATCAGTTGAATTCAAATATTTATCAAATCGAATCAGGTCGTATCCAAATTCGAATCTGATTAACTATTAGGTAAGAATAGGATATTCGAATTCTTAATTGATAAGAATAGAATATCCGAATTCAAACGATTAGATATTTGAATTATCCGAATTCGATTCGATTACATCGAATATTGAATTCGAAATCAAATTTTAGAATACCGTCCACACCCCTTCTTCGCAGTGCTTGAACTAGTTGCTCCTCCCTACCACCGGTAGTCTCCCTTTCAGCATGTAAGGATGAAATAATTTAATAAACTTGTGCCAGAGTTGCAATGACAATTGCCACATACAAATTGCTCCTTTGACTATAAATGATACTTCTATCTAGTTATAGGGGTCATCATTTCTGCTCCACTCCAAAAGCCAGTCTTGCAAAGTCCAGTCATGATGGGCACCAGAGTGAAGACCCAAACTTAAAAGTCTTAAACGAAACCATACTGGTCTAATAAATGCACTCCCACAGAACAAATGATCATAAATTTCTGGTGCATCACTGCACAACGGGTAGGGTCTATGTTTATTTTGTGGCGAGCCATTATGTTTTGTCACATAGAATATATTTTGTCACATATGTGTACATCAAATCGGATGTTTGATACAACCAAGACGGGACGAAGAAATAAGAAAGCGGTGAAAATGCTGAAGCCATCATCAGTTCTATTCGTATTCGTTCTCATATTCTCTGCCATTTCTATCCACAAAGTTATTGCAGGTGTTACCCCAAGTTGCCATTGCTGATGACATCATACAATCCAAGTTAAGGTTGTTGGTGGTATCATATAACCCCAATTTTCATTACAAACACCATAATAAAGCTTATAGAAACCTTTGTTTATCAAAATAAATAAAGCGACGTCACAAAATTGGCCCATGCTTTAATGCTAATAGAGTTCCATTACCAGGTCCTAAAAGGTTGTACCCATACTTTAAGTACTTCAACTCTAGCGAGACTTAAACTGGACTTAAAATTAGCCTATTACAACTTTATTAAGGATTACAAGTAAAAAGTGGGCAGAAAAAGGATTAAAAAAACTCAGGCTCTAGATAAGTAAAATAGAAAGTAGCTTCAAACTCCTACTTTGACTTGAACCAAAGAAAAGAAAAGGATCCTAATTTCTGCCTTAAACATACTACTTCTAAAAATCAAACAGAAAGTAGAAATATAAAATACAAAGATAACTTGACCTTAAAACAACCATTTTTATCGTAGATCCCTATGTTTTTATTTTCAGCAACACAGAAATGGTTTTTCAATAAAATTAAGGGGGGAAATTACAACAAGAAATGCCATTGACAACCCATTACAATGGTAAACATCCCCACTCTATTGCAGGCCCAATACATTGATTTGCTGTTTATGAACTTCTTGCTTAGCTAAACCATCCGCCAATCCATTAGCTGACCTTACCCAACCTTTTCACAGCCTTTTGAAGAGCCTGAATTCATTTCTACAATGCCAAACCACCCCCTCTCCTTTCTTCAACCATCTAATTACTATCTTAGAATAATTGATCCAAAAAAAATTACTATCTTAGAGTCCCCTTCAATCACCTTGTAAAAGCCCAATTCTTTAGCCTTTTGTATCCCAAAAACTGCAGCCAAGAGTTCTGCCCTAACCGAATCTCCTTGTTCAATTGGACCTGAACACAATCCCCATTTATTACCACCTCTCCCTTAGCATAGACCCAATTCCTGAAAGACCAGGATTGCCCAAGCTACTACCATCAAAATTCAACTTCATCCAACCACCAATTGGGGTGACCAAACCTCGAGTATTTTTTGTTTCCTCAAGGAGGAGTCCACTATTATCCCCTAATTCCTAAAGATGTCCTCCACTGCAAAATCCAAAAATAGATTCAAAGTCTTCATCCAATGTGCCACTCTCAAGATTACTGATTCAATAATTGTCTCCTTACTCTCTTTTTTCACCAAAAATTCTTGTATTCCTCTCCCAAATCACTGCTACCCTTGTACGTCTCTATAGAATTCTGCCTCTTCTTTTTGTGCTCTTCACAAAGGATGGACTGCATAACCTATCCAAACTAGCAAGGGGAATCAACCTACAGCCAAAAAGAGAGGAAAACCATTCCCAAAAAATATAGAAAACAAAGGGACAGGAGATTAGGAGATGGTAACCAGTCTCATCATTCAACTTACACAAAATAGCAGTCAGGGGACAAGGCACAATTTGGTCCTTTCCCTTGCAGCTTATCACAAGTATTGATGCACCCATGGAGAACTTCCTAGCAAGAACACACCAGACTTCTTTCACAGGAAAAGAGGGAGAAGTGGTAACGAGAGAGAAAAAAGATTTACAATAAAACAAACCACAAGGATTGAGGGACCAAACCTGACTATCAATCACAGAATCATCGAAGACCACACTGTCCAAGAGGCCTAACAGATAGACATTGAAGAAATCACGCTCTCTCTAAGATTCCTTATTAGACCCATATTCCAATTTAACCCAATCAAGGAGGGGAACACAATGAAAGCCGAAACACATCTTTCTTTGAGGTTTGAAAGAGCAAACACAAAAGGAAACACATCTTTCAATGGGGACTCGCCAATCCAAACATCTTATGAAAATCTGATCCTATTACTAGACACCAAATCATACCTAACAAGAGCAGGAAATTAAGGGAGAATACCTAGAATAGCTTCCCATGGTGCAATGAGGTTAGCTCTTTGCAGAATACTAGCATCCCATCCATTACTTGAAAGCCCATGAATAGTAGACACCACTTTACACCACAACCTCTCACTCTCCAAGGGGAAGCAGCAAAGCCACTTGCTTAACATAGAGATGTTCTTTTTGCTAATATTACCAATACCCAATCTACCTTCCTCTTTTCTTTTTGTCACCTTCTCCCACCTCACTAAATGATCTCTTTTTTCTTCTCCTGGGTCCTGCAAGAAATCCCTCATGAGTTTCTCAATTCATTTCACCACAACCTTAGGCATCCTAAAGACCCACATAAAATAAAAAAGGAGATTAGCAAAAGTGGATTTGATCAAAGTGATTCTCCCACCTAGTGACGTATAGTTCCTCTTCCACACAATTAGTCTTTTCTCTATTATATCCACCACCAAAGCCCAAAAGCTAACTGATCTCAGAGTGTGACCTAGAGGTTGCCCTAAATACCTTAAAGGCCACTCCCCACTCCCACACCCCAAAACCTCTGCCACAGACCTTAAATCCTCCTCTTCAACATTAATTCCAGCCACCATACTCTTATTCCAAGTGCATGAGAGTGCAAATAAATGTGCAACTCCACTTCTAACTTTTGTTTTCATGTGCCATCTCTTGTATACTCCAACCTTTGATGTACCATAATTGTCAAAAGGACGCCTAGGCAACAAGGTGCTAGGTCATCTTGCACAAGTGCCTACATATTTTTGTATAAGGCACCACATAATATTTTCAGATTTTTAATTTATGATATAATAAAATTATAATAGATATTATGTTTCTTATACTTTTTTCTTTTTATTATTTTCTTATTTTGTTTTTGTTTGAGTTCAACAGTCACATAAATCAATGGCATAGCCTTGAATCCTTTAATACTTCAAAACCAAAAGTGTTTAGGAAGAACCTGAAGGTTCTATCCAATCAATACACAAGAGCAACTGAAGATTTTATCCATATCCTAGGGTAGCTCCCTGGACAAAAACAAGGGCTCAGCCCCTATATTTTCTTATTTTCTTTTCTTTCTTCTTTTTTTCTCATAAATATGTTGATTTATTATGTTTTGACTTTTGATATGAGGTTTATACTTATTTCATGAGTATGGTAATTACTAGTTAAAGATTACTACTGATTACTATGAAACCTAGTGAAACTACCCTAGGATTTAGAGTTTTTATCTTATAAAATTCATCGCCCTTGCAACTAGGCAACAAGGCACCCCCCCCCCTCTTGTCATTTAGCTTCACCTTGGCACCTTGAAAACTATGGTACCAAAGTGCTATTGTGTAAATTATCTTCCTATTACATGACAATCTAAACACCTAAGAAGTCTCCTAGCAAGATTCAACCTTCCATTTATGTTTTTGTCAACATTTCCAAATTCTTTTATCAGAACCAACCTTGGGAAACCTGAAAGATGTATGCATAAAAAGCATTTCTTTAGTTTATGGCAAATTTAGGCCTAAAGGATCAAATATCTCAGAGAATAACTCTAAGGTTGGAGCTGGTCAATCATCAGCAAATCTAAAAGCCTAAATAGGCTATCAATGAAGTTGAACAAATAATCTGACCTAGGCTTCTACAGGAACCTTCACTAGAGGAATCACTAGGAATCAACACCTTCAAGAAATCTGTACCATCAAAGAAGTTTGATATCAACACCAGATGAAAAAGCAATAGAAGGCAAAATTTTATTCCAAACTCCGTCATCTTTACAGAGCATGAACCTTAAACAGGCTAATTTTCCTATAATAACGACTCTTAAACATTCTCCAACTCATACTTACAGATGGAATGAATTCAGAGTTCAGAACTGATTAAAATCCCTAAATCTTCTAAGAAATCTGACCCATTAGAAGTCTGACAAATTTTTAATAAGCAGATTACCAATAAAAATGAAATAATAAGCTGACAACTTCTAAGAAAATAGCTATCAAAATAAATCCCCAAAAGACCTACTTGAAAAAGGAGAAAAACCTATCTCAATATTGATAAAAAAAAAAAAGAAAAATCTCACAAAAAAAAACTCAAATACCAAAAATAAAATGAATGAAAATCCATCAGAAACTTGCAATGCATCCACAAATCAGCCATAATTTGTTTAATTCATGTCTGTTGAAATAATTGATTTTATGTTTGTTAGGGTCTGTTTGGATGATTAAAGCCTTTTTATTTTAATCTATTATTGTACCATCACTTAGTAGGGGCACAAGGGTCATTTCCCTTCTTATTTTTTTCGCCCTATATATTATAACGAAGCTGGCACCGCCAGCACTGTTCCATTGCCTCAATCCTTCTTTCTTCTCTTCTCTTCTCTTCTCTTTTGCTGTAATCTTCAATCAGATTTACTGTCAAGATGGTATCGAAGTGTGGCCATTGAATCTGGGCAGAACAAAGGAGTACATCTGGGTTGATCGAATCAGACCTGCAACTGGTACCACCCCATTTTTCTTTTCTTTTCTTATCTTCCCTTGGTCATGTACCAAGAGGAAAACGAATGGACCTGAACCACCGAATGTCGGCACACCCTTGTGAGGTTTTTCCTCTGTTTTGGATCGTGTGATCCTGTACCTGTGAAAGGTTGCTGTAGGTCACGTATGACCTGTTTTCCCCACTTGTTGGCTTGATGCCTTGTGTGTAAGGATCTCCCTTTGTGATTATTGCTTGTAGACCTTCTGAGAAAACTAGTAGGCTGGGACTGCTACTCCGTACAGCTCTGGAAATCAGATCTGTCATCTTGTTTTTTCTGGAAACTGGTGCTGGTCTTGTGCTCAGATTAAGTTCAAAAACTGCAGTGTGGGTGGACTAATCACTTGTTGTGTGTGGAGCTTTTTGTTCTGATATAAGGAGGGATCCTAAGGTTGAAGTTTTTTGATAAAAAAATTCACTGTTGACCATGTCTTCTGAGAATTCCGCTACTTTAGGGATTTCTAGAAATCAAAATGGGGTAAGTGGGGGAAGTTATTCCCTTTGATGGTCTGAATTACCTTAAATGGTATAGGGGAATAAAACTCTACATCACTGCCACGGGAAAAATAGGATACATCAATGGGAAAGTGAAGGAACCGAATAGTGGAAGTGTTGAATATGATAGATGGAACCAAGAAAAATAGTATGGTGATGTCTTGGCTCTTGGTTTTCCATCCTGCTACAGGTGAGAAAAACTTTTATGTGGGCTGAAACTGCTTGTGAAATATGAGAACAAACAAAGTCCACCTATTCAGAGCAGAAACACTATGCCAAGTTATACCAATTGCAAGCTGAATCGTCCACTTGCAAGCGGGGGGAAAGGAGTCTCTTGGTGTACTATTCAGATCTAACATCGATATGGAAAGAACTTGATCACTATCAGAATGTTAACTGGAAGTGTGATGAGGATGCAAAGGCATACAAATCACTTGTATCTCAGAAACGGGTATTTGCCTTCCTCTTGGGGCTGAATCCTTCATATGAGTCCATCAGGGTGCAGATCTTGGGAAGTAAAGACTTGCCATCAGTTCAGGAGGTTTATGCCTTGGTTCAGTCAGAAGAAAGTAGAAGAAATGTGATGAATTCTACAAAGGGGGAGCCAGTTGCTCTAGCTGTCCGAGGAAGTTCAGATACTAATGTCGGAGGTGGTTTTAAGAAGGGTGACTCTCAGAAGAGAACAAATGATAAGAGTAAGCTTTGGTGCACTCATTGCCAGAAGGCAAGACACACCAGAGATACCTGTTGGGGTCTCCATGGAAAACCTAAATGGGCACAAGATTTGGGTAAGGAGTCAACAACTGATCAGGGCAAGAAACCAAGTCAACAGAATCAGAAAAAGTATAACTCAGCTAATATGGCATCTCAAGAGACTGGTCCCACGGTAACTCAGGAAAGGCATCCCAGTTCTGACCCTAAGGAAGAGATCATCAACTCCTTCCGTGACTATTTGGAGCTATATGGTAGGACTCTTCACTAGATGGATACTGGTCCTACTCCTACCTCTTTTGCATCTACTTCAGGTAACACTGCCACTGCCTTCCATGGGTCATCTCATACCTCAGACTTCCCTTTGGGTAATTGACTCCGAAGCCTCAAACCACATGACCAGTAAGTCAAATTTATTTTAGGCATACAATCTTCTCTTTGGGAGAGAGAAGGTGAGACTAGCTGATGGTTCTTTCTCCACCATAGCCAGCCAAGGAACCATATCTCTCCCACTCGGCCTCACCCTTTCTAACGTACTACATGTTCTAAAAAAGTTCTTAGCCACTCAATTTGAGGTGAAAGATCTAGGCCCTTTACGTTATTTCCTTGGAATTGAAGTTGCCCACTCTCACAAGGGCATCTTTATTTCCCAACGAAAATATGTACTATATTTACTAGAAGATATAGGCAAACTGGAGGTGAGACCAATTGACTCACCAATTGAACCTAACCATCATCTGGGAGACAGTCAGGGAGAATTCTTGAAAAATGTGAAGAAGTTTCAGAGACTTGTAGGGAGACTCTTGTATTTGTTTATGACCAAGCCTGATATTGCTTATGCAATGGGTGTCCTTAGTCAGTTCATGCACAATCCTAGGACAACTCACTTTGAAGTTGTAGAGAGGATCCTCAGATACCTCAAGAAGTTTCCTGGAACTGGTTTGTTGTTCCAGAAACATGGACATTTAAAGGTGGAGGTATATATCGATGCTGATTGGGCAGGGGCAGCTGATGACCAAAAGTCTACCAGTGGATATCATGCCTTTGTAGGGGGAAACCTAGTTACATGGAGAAGTAAGAAGCAAAGTGTGGTGGCAAAGTATAGTGCTGAAGCAGAATACAAAGCTATGTCTCATGGAGTTGCTGAAATAATGTGGATAAGAAATCTATTAGGAGAACTGGGTTTTATAGTTAGCAACCCTATGTCACTCTATTGCGACAATAAGGCTACTATCAACATTGCAGCTAATCCAGTCCTTCATGATAGGACGAAACACAGTGAAGTGGACAAGCATTTTATTAGAGAGAAGCTTGTAAGTGGAGAAGTGCACCCCATATGTCAAATCAAAAGAACAATTTGCAGGCATCTTCAACATGTGCGGCATAATGATTTGTGTGACAAGTTGGGAATGATTGACATCTATGCTCCAACTTGAGGGGGAGTGTTGAAATAATTGATTTTATGTTTGTTAGGATTTGTTTGTCTAATTAAAGCCTTTTATTTTAATCTATTATTGTACCATCACTTAGTAGGGGCACAAGGGTCATTTCCTTTCTTATTTTTTTGCCCTATATATTATAATGAAGCTGGCACCGCCAGCACTGTTCCATTGCCTCAATCCTTTCTTACTTCTCTTCTCTCCTCTTCTCTTTTGCTGTAATCTTCAATCAGATTTACTGTGAAGACCAAATGAGATATTGGAATTATTCGGTAGATTATCAAGTAATCTCTCTAATGACACAAACAATCCATCTTCCAAACAGTTGGTAGATCTTGGAATCCAATTGTAACTTGTCTTTGGCCCCTCAGACAATTGTTTGATCTCCCTCATTATTTTTAAAACTCGATTAATTCATTAACAAATTTGACTATCAGATCTCAGCGTCCAGAATCAGCCAACCATGGGAAACAATGGAATTAGACCTTCCCATGCCAATTAATATAGAAGACCTCCAAATATCACCAATCCTATTTAACAGATTTACCTTTTTAGCAATAAACTTAGTTTTTCAGTTAAACTGTCATTGGAAATTTCTTGTATCAACTTGTTTATTCTTAAACAAAGTTTCACCTCTTCAGTCAGCCAGTGAAACAGTTCACCTAGAGAGGTTGAATTTCATGCAACTTAAGTTACTTTTACTATTTGCGGCAACATTTGAAAACACAGAAATAGGAAAACCTTCAGAAGTAAAAGAATTGTTGATTTCCAACTGATAAGAAAATTGAATTGTTAACCTTTTTTGAGCCTCTAACTAATCTGATTTTCATGGATTATACAAACTTTTGCAATGATTTGGAACTATTTGATGCATTGACAGCATAACTCATACATGAGCTCCAGATCAATATCCCTTTCTTGTAAACTTAAAACAATTCTTCATCCATATACAATCACTTCCCTTTAATAAGTACTGTATACATTATATGGATAGGCCAACAAACAAGCTATGGGCATGGGACTGGATTAGTTGGCTCAATATAATTTTCGCGACCTACTCGAAAATTAACTTCCTTCTGATAGGCCTTCTCTAGTTCACTTAAAAAGTATATATTTCAACCAACACCATCAGTTCCACCATCCTTCTATCATGGGTGCAAATGGTTATATATGGGCGAGACAAGTCAAGTATTCTAACTTCTAAACTCTTTTTGGCACAAACTGAAAAAAAAAAAAAAAAAAAAAAAAAAAAAAAAAAACTTGAAGAATGACAAGGGTGGGGAAAGTACACAAAAGTCTTGATCAATCTTAAACAATAGAAGGTAGTATATATTTGCTTTATTTCTTCCAAGTATTTCTTTAGTTTTATTTGACCTAGATGAAAGGTCCTAGCATGATACGTAGACAATGCATTTAGATAATACCAAGTTGTTTTTTTTATATTGAGGTGAGTCCTTGATAAAAAGAAAAAATATATTTATTAAGTTTTGAAGAAAATAAAAGATGATGAACTACTAAGTTGTTATTATATGGTATAAACATTAGATCTTTTATTCAAGGAAAAACAAAAATATGGTATAAAAGATGATAAACTACTCTTATTCTAATGTCTCTATTATCTCTCTCCCATCTCTCCTTATTTCCTAGCTATTTGGGGTTTTAAAGGTTAGAGCTATTGGACTGGGCCTATTATCGAATTGGTTCTCTTATTATGTTATTGGGATTTCCTTTAGGGTTAGGCAAAAACTAAGCTGCCACCCACTCTTCTCTCTTCTATCTTCTCATCTTCTTGCTCAAAACCTTCATGGTCTCAGAGCATTAGGTCTTCCAAGGTGCAATTGAAGTTTCCCTTCCTTTCATCCCTCTTATTTTCTAGTTTATCACCACGTTGCAATCCTAATCAGAAAGTTTACAGTTTTTAGGGCTCTTTACCTTTGGTAAGAGACCAAGGGGAACCCTAAGAGGATTGTTTATGCCCTGTTAGGGTGAGATAAGGAGCAGTCTGTAGGAGACCCTGAGTAGGTACTGAGGGCTGAAGACAGAACCCAGAAAACCTGCTGTCCAGTCAACTTCCTGCAGACTTTGTGAAATTTGGGCTTGCTAAAGTTTATTGAATAGAAATAGAAAAAGATTGGAAACAGCTTTGCCTTTTGCAACATTAGCCTGTTTGGGATTTCCTAAGGTGGAAAACTTGTTGAACCCTCGGCTCTGCTGCTTTCCCTCAAAGCTTTCCTACTATCAGCCGAAGTTTGATTGTGAAGATTCATCATGTCTTTATTGATCAAAATAAAATATTCATCATGTCCAGCACAAGTGAGGTGACTTCAAAGGAAACCATAACTTTTTTTTTATCAATAAAAGGAAACCGTAACTGGGTAGTCCTCCTAGCATTGAGAACCCTAGTATTCAGATAACAAGTATCCAATTGGATGAATACAACTACCAAGAATGGGCTATTTCAGCAAAACTGCTCATTACAAGCCGTGGATTGTTAGGGTATATAAATGGACAGATTTTGGAACCTGAGGAAGACCAGCCTGAGTTCAAGAATTGGTGTAGGGAGAATGCTACAGTGATGTCCTGGCTTCTCAGCTCTATGACACCTAATATTGTTAGGACAGTGCAACATTATAGAAGAGCTTAGAAGATATGGGATAAACTCTCCATCACCTTGAGCAGAAGAATAACTTTGCAAGGGTTTACAGATTTAACCAAGACATTGCAGTTTTGAATTAAGGGGAGATGACAAATAGTAACATATTTTGCGACTCTTGAAGGCCTTTGGAAGGAACTAGATTCATCACTTAACATTGGACTAGGACCACAGACAAAGAAAGACATGATAGGCAAGTTGAAGAAGGGAGGATATTCAAGTTCCTAGCTGGGTTGAAGCCTTATGAGTGCATTTGTTCTCAAATTTTGGGGAAAGATGAACTTCCCGGACATCAGTAAAGTAAAAGAGGAGACAAGAAGAGCCTAAAGTGTTCACATTGTGGAGGAGAGAAACCTGTTGGATTCTTTTTCCTTACCTTAAACCAGCAGCTCTAAGTTAGGATAAGAAAAAATTCAAGGGTCCTAATGGTGTTGGACATGTGGCTAGCTCAAATGTTGCCAATGGTACTAGGAAGAATGCTCACTCCTTCACATTTGGCACAGACCATCACTCCCACTCCCAACTTTCCAGACTTCACCGCTGAGGAGGTAGATCTTCTCAATCAAGCTATGGATCAGTTGAAACATTCTTCATTTGCAAAGACAGGTATTGTCTCTTCCTTTAATGTTATTCAATCTTGTCCTCCTTGTTCCTAGGTTATTGACTCTGAGGAATCTAGACATATGGCAGTGTGTCTGCTTTGTTTACATCAAACCAGTTCACTTATAGTAAAGACAAGGTAAAAATTGTTGATGATTCCCTTTCCACCATTTCTAGGAATGGAGACATTACCCTTGGAAAAGGCCATACCTTAAAATATGTGCCCCATGTTCCCAAGATTACCACATTTATTGTGTCTAAATTTACCAAGGATTTATAATGTTGTGGCTTTTTTCCTACGCATTATGTGTTTCAGGACTGCTTGATGAGACAAACCATTGGGAGTGGTCGTGGGGCTAGAGGTCTCTAAAACTCGAATGAAGAAATCACGACAGATTGGTCATTTGCCTTTTCCATCTTTCAAAGTTTTATTTCTTGAATTGTCATTTGTGTGATGTCTGTCAAATGTCAAAACGTTGCAAGGGAAATTGCCCAAAGTCTATGAATGAAATCTCTACTTTTGAGTTGATTCATTCTGATGTGCATGGCCCTTCACCCATTGTTTCTATGGATGGTTATCTCTATTTCTTTAATTTTATTGATCCATACTCTCGATGCATGTGGATCTGTTTGATTAAGAAAAGGAGTGAAATTTCATAAATTGCCACAGTTTCTCTTTTTTTTTTTTTTTGAAATGGTGGAGAGAATTTAGGAAAAAAGTTAAGCAATGTCGTTCAGACAATGTAGCTAAATGCTTTGAAGGCTCTCTAAATACCTTCCATGAAGATGAAGGAGTTCTGCACCAACCCTCTTGTACCTATGCTCCACAACAAAATGGTATTGTTGAGAGGAAAAATCATCACCTTCTCATAGTTTTCAAGGCGCCAAGGCAAGGCTAGGCGACTGGGTGTCGCCTAGGCGATGGATTTTTTATGTTGAAAACATAGATCCTAGGGTAGTTCTCTAGGTACCATAACCATATTAAAGTATAGAAAATCAACATATTCATGAGAAGAAAAGGAAGAAGGAAAATAAAATTCAAAAAATATAGGGGCTGAACCCTTATTTTTGTTATAGGAAAAGAAGAAAATAAAAAGTATTGGTAGTAGTAGTAGTAGTAGTAGTAGTAGTAGTAGTAGTAGTAGTAGTAGTAGTAGTAGTAGCAATGTTTGTGTTGATTAAACCCTAATAAATAAGAAAATAATAAAAAAATTAGTATATAAACACACAAAATTATTATTTTATTTTAATAATGTCTATTTTATAATTATAATATCAAAAAAGAACGAACAAAAAAGTTTTTTTATAGTAGGAAGTAGAAAACTGTTAGGCGATTAGGTGAGGCAGAGCCTCAAAGGTCGCCTTGTCGCCTAGGCATCGCCTTGACAACTATGCACCTTCTCAAGACTACTCGTGCCTTGCAGTTCCAACATAGTTCTAAAGAAGCTTTGATCACATGTTGTCCTTATTGCCTCATACTTAATAAATAAAATGCCATCCAGGGTGTTAGGCATGAAAACTCCTTTTTCTATTCTTTGTCCTAATCAAGTGGTGTTTTCCTTAAAACCTGAAGTGTTTGGTTGTGTGCATTTCATCCATGTTATAGATCCCAAAGTTCTTTATGGGGTCTTTCTTAGCCATTCACCAAGCCAAAAAGGCTATAAGTGTTTTGATCCTTACAATCAAAGGAAGTTACTTACAAAATATATCCCATTCTTTTAGTCCCAATCCTTTTTTGAACCTCTCTGAAATCCTCCTTAGGGGGAGACTAGTAGGGTGGAAGAGATAATCATCAAGTGATTTAAAAGGCGCGCCTGAGGCATGCCTAGGCGCATTTTAGGGTAGGCGCCTCGCCCAGGTCCTAAGCGCAACCCATTCAAAAGGCGTACGCCTGGTGCGCCTAGGCGTGCGCCTTAGCCCAGGCATGCACCTTTTTGAAAATTTGCCGCTTTTTCCTTTTTTCTGAGTCCAGCGGGGATGGAGCCCTTAGACCCCCGTGCCACGACCCTCGAGACCAGCCCAAACAAGTCCATGTAGGGTCTTAAATTCTTAGTTTTCACACAAAAAAATAATATATCACATTAGCTATTTGATGCAATTGAGAAAAAAAAAAAGAGATTGTAGGTTTTTTATGCTTGAAGATGTTTTATATGCTTGATTTCATTTTTAAATTCTCATTTGAATATACTTTACATATTATATTTATGTATTTTAATTTTAGATAATAGGTTTTTTAAAACATGTATTCTAAAACTTAAGTTTATATTTTTATTAATATTATGTTTTATAATTTTTTAATTTTTTGCATTTTTTTTGAATTTTTAGTTTTTTTTTGTAATTGTGCGCCTTGCCTCAAAAAGGCACGCGCCTCGCCTTGTGCCTTTTTTGTGCCTTGCGCTTTTAAAACATTGATTTCTTCTGAGGTAAATCCATTTATGCCTCAACCAGTTGTTTGCTCTCCAAACCCTTCACCTTCTCCTCCTGATCCTCCTTATGGTCTGAATTCTACTTCTACTCTTTATCCTAACCGTCTTTGTTTTGTCCACCATGTCCAAACCAAATGTAACTCTTATGGCTCCTACCACTACTCATTCACTTGTACAAGATGGAAGGGCAAATGAGATTGAGATGAGTGTTTACAGAAGAGAAAGAGGGAACTTTATCACCCCTCTACGAGATACACTCCAACTAAAGGCTAGTATGGATTAAAATATTTCCTTTTGTAAACTAGTTCGTTCATGTACTTTGCATCCCATATCCAGTCGCCTCACACTCTACCTTTCTCCTACCTATTACTCCTTTGTGTCTACTTTGTCCTCTGTTTCCACTCCCACTAGGTACTCAAAAGCCATCTTTGACCCAAAATGGACAAAAGCTATGAATGAAGAAATGAGAGACTTGTTTTAAAGGATGCAAGTGCATGGGAATTAGTGGATCTGCTAAATAGAAAGAAGATTGTGGAATGCAAGTGGGTATACACTATTAAGCATAATGCAAATGAGTCAGTGAAGAAATATAAGGCAAGGTAGGTTGCTAAAGGTTTTATACAAAGTTTATCAAAAAAATAGGTTTTATACAAAGGGAGGGCATTAACTATAAGGAGAAGTTTGCTCTAGTTGCAAAGTTGAATACCATAGAGATTCTTCTCTCATTGGCTGAAAATTTCTCATGGAAACTCCAATTAGATGTCAAGAACGCATTCCTAAATGGAGATCTTCAAGGAGTTTATATGGACCCTCCTCCCGGATGTGATATTAAAGGAAAGGTGTGCCAACTAAAATGAACCCTATAGGATCTGAAGCAATAACCAAGAGCATGGTTTTAAAGATTGTGCAAGGATATGAAAAATGTGGGATACAAGTAAAGTAGTTAATGATCACACTCTATTCTACAAGAGGACAATGGTGATCACTAGAGATGAATCAAAAGAGATTCAAAAGTAGAAAGCATTTCTTAGCATCAAAATTTGAGATTAAGGATACTTTCTAGGAATAAAGATTGCAAGATCTAGTGAAGGGATATATATTTATCAATGGAAATATGCCTCAAATTTGCTGAATGAGACAGGAAATCTGGAAAGTAGATGATGAACTATGCGCCGCCGATAAGGACAGGTATCAACACCTAGTTGGTGAACTTCTCTCTGTGTCCTTTACCAAACCTGATATCACCTATGTTGTGCATGTTGTAAGCTCCGAGGACCCCCAATTTGGTAATGTTGTTCATTCATTCATCCCAATAAAATGTCTTCTTAAAAAGCAATTAAAACTATAAATTCATTGTTTTTTGTGTGATAACTAAGAATTTAAGACCTAACGTGGACTTGTTTGGGCTTGCATCAAGGGGCATGGCATGGGGGTCCGAGAGCAGAGCCCCCAGCCCAGCCACTATGTTCAAAAAATAGCAAAAAACGTCAAATTTTGAAAAGGCGCAAGCTTGGGCTGAGGCTTGGTGCGCCTTTTGAAAGGGCTGCGTCTAGGACCTAGGCAAGGCGCATACCCTGAAATGCGCCTTGCCTGTGTGCCTAGGCACGCCTTTTAAATCACTGTAGGAACCCATACCTAGGTCAAAGATGTCACCTAGTTGGAGGAGCGACTTGCGGCTGGTCAAGGATTGCTGAAAGGGGACGATGATGGACCAGTATTATTGTCCATCAACTCCCTACCTTGCCTCGTCACGTGCTTGTTTAAGGTGTCATGTGCCTCTACATCAAGATGGCCCATGGACTCTTTTGTAAAGGGCCCAATGGGCTGGCCCAAAACATTAATAGTTAGGCGGGTCCCATTGCCACGTGATTACTAAAGGAAGCATGTGTGGGACTTTGAGGCATGCTTACTCGATTTGAAAACCTGTATCGGTCCACCACCTATATCGATTTGAAGCTCACCCACACCTTTGCCTTCAAGTATCCCCTTTGTCACCGCCTAAAAAAAGGATCTGCCACCTTTCTTTCCTTGACCTATACCTAAACTACTTGAATAGCCGCATACCTCTTTTACTTTCTGATTTTTCAAATTTTGTTTATCTAAGTTTGTGAAATGCCTCTTGTCTTGCACTTCACGTAAAGCTGCCACCTCCACCTCTTCATCTTCCTCTCTCCACATTTGTGCTTCAATGGACGTTGCCAACCATACAGAGTAGCCTTCTACGACAATTATAACTTTTCTTGGAATATCTTCAGGTTTACCCCACTCAACTTCGTGGCAACAGAGTGGAGATCAAAATCAAAGAAACCATCTAGGTGAGCCTCGCAGAAAGAAGCTAGAACCCTGAACATCTCCTCTTTCCAGAGATGAAATGGCAGACCCAACACTCTAACGATTATATTATCCTCAACTCCAAAATGTTTTGTGTTGGATAGAAGACACCATTTCAACACTGTAATTATTAATCCATTAAGCTGAAAATTCAAGGCATTAAGAACACCTTCAGCTATAGTCATCTCCAGTAAAGCCTTACGCCTTTCAAAAGAGGTGATGATGACAGAATCCTTCAGTTCCAGACTCCACAAGATTGTTTCTGCAACTTCCCTCCAACTAGATGGAGGCTGTGAAGTTTCAACCACGAACTTCTTCTCCCAGTTCCCCACTCCACCATGAGTTATCACTTTATTAATCCCATCTGTCTTCCCTATTATCAAGATTTCTTCCTCCAAAGTTTCCATTTTGTTACAGATCCTATCAGAATTTACTATATTGTTGTCAGTTCTCTCACGTACCTCCAAGCCTGTTGAGGTTTCTATTTGTGCTGCCTTTGACCAGAGCAAGAATCTCCAAGCAGGCTAGCAACTTCTTGCCATCCTTGGCTCTTCCTTCCTTGCAGGAAGCACACCAACTGCTTCTTACCTTGACCAAAATATTCATACAGTGCAGTGAATGATCCTTTGGTGTTCTGCCTGCATTCTAGCACATACCTTTTTCCCCTGTCTGATCCTAACTCTTTCCAGATAGGTGGCTTACCTTTAGAGCTTGCCTCAAGGACAAAATCCCTAAGCCATTCAGTCACACCAGGGCCTTCCATCAGCACCATAGCCTTCTTTGCCTCCCTAATCTTCAGACTCGGTATCCCTCTGATCCTCATTTCTTCAAACAGGAACTCCTTAGCTTCAACTTTCAGTGCTCTCTTCCATCTAGCTGCCTCCACGAAAGCCTCCATCCGATAACTCATTCAAAGCCCCTCACAATTCAACATATAGCTCATGGTGTTGTTAAACTCACATGGATAAGAATTCTTCTAAGGAAGTTGGAGATCCAAATTGATGGGCCATTGAGGTTGTATTGTGATAATCAAGTTACCATCAACATAACAAACAACCCTGTCCAGCATGATAGAACCAAAAACATGATAGACACTTTTTTTCAAGAAAGAATAATCTCAAGAAATCCACAGATTCCTTCCTTGCCCCTGGAAAACAACTAGCAGATGCTTTTACTGAGGGGCTGCCAAGGAAAAGATTTCATGAATTTTTGGGCAAGTTGAGCATGATGGTTGAGAGGGAGCATTATAAGGCTTAGAGGCATCAGACCGGGCCTCTTATTTATTAGTTCTCTTATTATGTTATTGGGTTTTCTGGGCCTAGGATTATATGTTTTAAATCTTTCTTTTATACCCACCGAATGAGGGGCATTTCCGTGCTTGTGACATTTCTTTTAACAAAATTTTAAATAGGGTAAATTACAAAGACCCCCCCTGTATTATGGGGTCTGTGACAAAGACCACCCTGTACTTTGTTTTGCAACAAAGACCTCCCTATACTATGACTGTGAGACAAAAACCCCCTTCCGTTAACTTTTCGTTGAAATTTGCCATTACAATATTTTTTAATCTCCATATTACCCTTATAATAAGAAAAACAATGTTCATCTTCCCCAACCTCAGGATACACGAACAGCTGCAGCGATAAGGGGCAAGAAAGAGAGATTGGGGATTATCGCCGCTGCTGTTCTCTACCTCTGCAACATTTTCCCCACTTTGTACATCGCGTATCTGTATTTTTCCTCAGCATCATATCTGGTTTTGTCCTTGACATGTTTACAGGAGTGAATCACTTCGTCCCACGTGGAATTGTCAAGTCTCCGGCAAAACTTAACCTTCCCTGGATCCGGCCTGGGCTGCGTAGCACCCCAACTAGATACTGGTATCATGGAGATTGAGCGCCTGGGCGCAGACATGGCTTATTCTGAGAGGTAGAGAACTTGTCGATCTCCCTTTCTCTCCCCCCCTATAGCAACCGGAAGAGCAACCCCTCCTCCTCCACTTCCACCGCCGCCTCCACCTTCAAACCTGTCACCGACTTCCACCACTGCAACTGATTGCAGCGACAGATTCAAACTCAGCAGTGGCGAATCCACCACCAACCTCTCTCCCTCTCTCTCTCCATCTTTGTTTGGAATTTTGCAATTTAATTTTGATTTCATTCACTTGGGCGATAGACGCAAAATCTGCAGCAGCAACAGCAGCAACGTTCAAAATCGTCAGGGTTGTTGCTTCTTCTACCACCCGCAGAACAGCAAAGCCAACAACTTTAATTCCTCCAGGGGCCTCCACCAGGCCAGGTAATGCTCACTCTCTGTGCCTGTGGCATCACTGGTACTGTGTTCCTCTTATCGATCTCCTATTGTGTTCCTCTTATCGTCTGTAACAAAGGCTTGTACGTGTTGGCAGGGATCGAACCGTTTGTGACCTTGTATCATCATGACCTGCCACAAGAACTGGAGGACAGATATGGGGGATGGCTGAGCCCTCCAATACAGTAAGCCCAGAACATTTGGTTTCTCCTATCTGAATCTCGTTTAGATTTTATGAAATATAAAACACAAATTTCTGGGGAAGTGTGTTTGTTTCTCACTGTCACAAATCTTGTGACGAAGAGATAGAGTTTGAATGGAAATAGAAAATGGGATTTTGATTTTGTTGGTGCTTATTGTTGCAGGGAAGGTTTAATGTATTTTGCGGAAATCTGTTTTACGAGCTTTGGGGATCTGGTGAAGTTCTGGAGTAGCTTGAATGAGCCCAACGCGTATGCTCTTTATGTGTATCTCAGGTGACTGTACCCACCAGGCCATTGTTTGGAGATTGAAGTTGTAAAATCATCATGAAGGATCTCAATTCGCACAGTAAGAAGCCTCTGGGGGAGGGATTTGAAAGAATAACTGTTAAAATTTGGGGAAAAGGAGAGAACAAGACTCTGTAGAATCTGCTGCATTTGGGTTTTGGAGCACTCCCCATAGAGGAAGAAGAGAGATCGGGGGAGAGAGAGAGAGAGAGAGAGAGAGAAATGTGGATTATTGCCGATGTTGTTCGTGTACTGTGAGTCGGAGAAGATGAACAATGTTTTTTCTCCTAATTATCTACAAGGGTAATATGGGGATTAAAAAATATTGTAACGGCGGGTTTCACCAGAAAGCTAACGGAAGGGTTATTTTGTCTCATGGTCATAGTACAGGGGGTCTTTGTTGCAAAACAAAGTACAGTGGGGTCTTTGTCATAGACCCCATAGTACAGGGGAGGTCTTTGTAATTTACCTTTTAAATATTTTTTGGAAAATGGTAATGTAATTTATTCAGCCCATAAAAGAGAGATACAACAAGACCCAGACCACTAATTCTGCCTGGGCACAATGCAAATTACAAGCTCATCCAAGATTTAGAACAGAACAAAAGAGATACATTCTGGTTTTTAAATTCCTCATTCACTCTCCAACACATCAGCAGCTTCTTCACAGATTTTGGCATGGTCCAACTAATCTCCAAAACCTTAAGAAAATGCCCCCAGATCAAAGAAGAAACCGGACAATGGATACACAAGTGCTCTGTAGTTTCTACACAAACCACAAAAAAGATCCAGAATCTGAATAACACGTCTCTCCAAATTAGTCTTGGTCAAACATTTATCAAGAGCCATGGTCCAGACCAGAAAATTGATCTTGGAGGGACTAGTTGGATTCCAAATCTGCCTGACAAGGAAGTTCTCATGACCTGAACCGCACAACTTTAGAAATAGGGATTTGACTGAGAAACTACCATCTGCATTCCACTTCCAAACCCATTCATCCTCTGAGTTCGAATCAATCATCTGATTTTGAAGCATTCCCAACAACACCACATACTCTTCCACCTCCCAATCAAACAAATTTCTCCTGCAAAGAGTCCAAATAGTGGAATAACCAGAAATGCTAAAATTTTCAGCAACTGAAGAATCTTGATTCACCGAAATTTGCAAAATAAGGGAAAAAACATCAGCCAGTGGACCCACTGAACACCAGGGATCCTTCCAAAATTTGATTCTATCCCCCTTACCAACCTTAAATCTGATCCCATCCAGAAAGAAAGGGATGTTCTTCAAGATACCTGCCCAGAGAGATCTTCCCCCATTAAGATTAGGCTCCTTAGATCTCCAACCACCCCATTCCACACCATACTTTGCCGTAATAAGGTTTCTCCACCATGCATTCCTCTCAGAAGCAAATCTCCATAACCATTTGCTAAGAAGGGCAGAATTAAATTCCTTCAGCTTTCTTATTCCCAACCCACCAACTTCCTTAGGGAGACATACTTGATCCCACTTTACAATGTGAATCTTCTTTTCATCCTCCCAATCCCTCCATAAGAAATTCCTTTGGAGTTGCTCCAGCCTATTTGCAATTTTGTTTGGGGTGGGGAAAAGAGAGAGGAAATAAGTAGGTAGGTTGGAAAAAGTGCTCTTAATCAAAGTAACCCTACCCCCAAACGATAGATATTTTGCCTTCCACGAGGCCAGTTTCTTCTCCATTATCTCAATAACTGAGCACCAGGTTAAGGAGGAAGAAAATCTAGCCCCGAGAGGCAGTCCTAAATATTTTACCAGGAGGAATCAATTTGACAAGCCATCACTTTTGCACATTCTTCTAAAATTGGAACATGGCACACTAGGATGATCTGACTTTTATTCAGGTTAACTTTAAGACCAGACACCACTTCAGACCAACTCAGAATCCCAAGCACTGATTCCAATTGAGTCACAGAGGCGTCAGCAAAACATAAGGTATCATCTGCGAATTGCAAGATATTTGCTTTCTCCTTTCCAAGGGAGATTGCAAGCCCATTCCATAAACCAAATTCTGCAGCCATTTTGCTAAAAAGTGTGAGGATTTCCATGACACAGATAACAGCAAAGGGGACAAAGGATCTCCCTGCCTCTGACCCCTAGAGCAACCAAAGAACCCCGTAGATTGACCATTAATTAGGATTAAAAATTTTGGAGTCTTAATACAAACTCTGGTCCAATTTCTCCATTTCTGTCCAAAGTTCATTCTATCCAACACACATTCCAGACAATTCCAGTTGAAGTCGTATGCTTTCTCAATATCAAGTTTTACACTGCCTAACACCCCTTTCATTCTTTCTACCAGGACTTTGGCCAAGAGGAGACTAATTGGCCTAAAATCCTTAATATTCACAACCCCATCAATTTTTGGAATGAGAGTAATTTTCTTTGCAGAGAGGCATTTGAGTGAACGCCTGGAACACTTTCATCAAAGTCTTGTTTCACAAAGTTCCAACACTTCAAGTAGAAAAGGTTTGTGAGACCATCTGGCCCAGGTGATTTATCTCCTTCTAATTTCTTAATTGCTGCACAAACTTCCTCTTCTGAAAAAGGTCTCTCAAGCCAAGATTTCTGATCTTCATCCAGCTGCCTAAGTGGGAGATATGTAGGAAAGGGTCTAAACCTCCAACTCTCCTTATAGAGCTTCTTATAAAAAGAAGTTGCAACTGATTTAATCTCTGCACATGAGTCCCCTTTCCTATCTTCCCACACCAACTTGCTAACAGATGAAGCTCTAGCTCGGGCATTTGCCATTTTGTGAAAGAAGTGTGTGTGTGTGTGTGTGTGTGTGTTTGTCACCCTCCTTTAACCAAGTGATTTTAGCTCTTTGTCTCCACTTAATTTCCTCTTTCACAACCAATTTATCAAAACTGGTTTTTGCTTGGGATCTTTTCAACCTCAACTCATCAGATATTGGACCCATCTCTTCAGCTCTATCAATCTCTTCAGTGATACCCAGTAAAGCTTTCTTTTCAATGCCCAAATTTAATTTTTTTTCTCCAAACTCCAGATCTTTAGTTTCCTTTTATAGCACCCAGTTTTTTTGCCAGAACAAAAGGAGCTTGATCCCTCCACCTGAATATCATCCCACACAAAATTCATCAAAGGAATCAGCTTGTCTTCCTCATACCAAGCATTTTCAAATTTAAAAGGAGCCCTGATTTTCTCACGATGACCACATATTAGTTGGATAGGACAGTGATCGGAGACAGGTCTGGGAAGGGTAATCTGCCTAAAATCAGGAAAGATATCATCCCAGTTTGAAGAAACCAAGAATTTGTCCAACCTCACAAGGGTTGGATTTTCTTGAGTATTGGTCCAGGTGAATTTGTTGCCTTGAATAGGAATATCCATAAGTTCCATGTTATTTATAAAATCTGTAAACAGCCTTATCGACCCCGTTCTTCCACTCCTTGTGTTCTTCTCTTCCACCGACAGAGTCACATTAGAGTCACCACCAATGACCCAAGGATGGTCCAAAGAACCTCTCATATCTGATAACTCCTCCAAAAAGCCTGCCCTGAGATTTGAAACTGCTGGCCCATAAACATTAGTAATTTGGATAACATTGCCATCTTGAAGCTTCATGACTAAACAAATTGAGAAATTCCCAATTCTACTAGAGATTAGGCTACAAACAGAGGGATCTCAAAGACACAGAAGGCCCCCTGCACTTCCAGTAGCTGCCTTTGTCTTCCATCTGACCTGACCTTCCCCCCAAATAATTCAGATGATAGCAACATCTAAATTCTCCAATTTTGTTTCTTGAAGCAGTACAATCTTTGACTTCAACATCTTCAGGGATTCACAAACCACCATTCTTCTTCTGCCTGACCCCAAGCCTCTTACATTCTAGGATAAACTTCTTAAATCCATAAAAACTTTGAGAAAGAACAAGCACCCCCCATCTCAGATTTTCTTCAGCCCCCCGTCTCAAATTTTCTTCGACCCCCTTGCAACCCCTTCACTACTCCCCGCCTTGTCATTTAGGCCCGAAGTGAGTCTCATCATTTCCCTATTTCTCTTTGAATTTGTCCCTCCTTTTTTTGCCGCCATTTTTCCCCTCTCCATCAAAATTCTTTGCTCAATCTCTTCCAAATATTTTACTGTTTCTGCTTCCATCCCCTCCATCGAAACCCCCAAAAGAATCCCCAAACCCAAGAGTTTTGATGTAACCCATGAGCATCTTCACTACACTTCATCACTGCAGGGCTTCTCCCTCTTTCCACTGGTCTTTCGAGTTGATTGAAGCTTTCGGCCAAATTATCATTTTGACCCACAGAGTCCATCACTACTAGCGGCGTCACCTCCAACAACTTTGCGTTCACAGGCACCAAGGGAAGAGAGATTTGTTGCTGTTGTCGATTATCTACTTCCGACGAGCTCTCCAACCCAGGACAACGAGAGATGGAAGTCGCCCCAACCTGGAAATCTCCACAGTTCTCAAGGTCCAAAGACTGAGAAAACGGTTCAACTGGAGTCTCAAAAGCCCTCCTCCCAGCTTGCATAGAAGGTTGGCTGACCCAAACCGACTCCAACTGGACCAGGTTGTGCAATTTCTATCTACCATTGGACCACCTTGGTTCACTGGCAGATTTTGGAAATTTACTTCTTCTAGGCTCCTGTGTGGGTCAGGTATTTAAGTTACTTTGATTCGGGTCGAGGTCCTAGACCCGTATCAGAAAAGCCACTTCTACACAATCCCCAATCTTTGAAAACTGTCTAGCCTTCTCTTTCTTGTTCAGCAAATTCTCCTCCATGGGCGCCACATGCATTTCTCTTAAACACTAATTAAATTTTTTATTTCTTCAACCATCGCACATCCCCCAAAATTCCCCATTTTCAAAAAAGGAACACTTTCCTCAACACAATCTCTTGAGATGAAATCTTGGCCTTCCATAGGTTTCATAATCACACGGTTCAGATTTAGCCCTAGATTCGCATCTTCCCCTCCGATGACCTAGACGACGGGATATCTCGAACCTGGCAATTTCTAAGAGGTTCTTGCTGCAACAAGCTCTCCCCAATATCTTCTAAAACCACCATCTTAGACACTTCCAAACCCATTCTCTCCTTTTGAACCTTATCTTCTATCCGACTCTCCATCTTCCACCACCTTTGCACTGACGGTAAAGTTTCAAGCCAAGTGCAAACAGAGAAAAGAGATTCCCCACCCACAATCTCAACCTTTGCAAGGATCATATCGCCCTTCCTCACCTTCATTCGAATCCACTCACGCATGGCCAACTCAGCAGGAGAATCGTCTGTTTCAAGGAACCCACCGCAGGCATCCCTAATCGCTTTGATCATGCTCGGACACTAGAGAAGTAGAGGCAAGCCAAAGACTCTAATCCAGATGAACTCCGAACAATCGAAATCCTCACTCAATTCTGCATAGAAGCAACCCACACTGGCTCCCCACCAATCGAGGAGGGAAGGATTTCTCCCCATTTGCCATGGACCATTATTGAGAATCCATTTTGCATTTGATCTAGAAGAAAAAATGAAGAGAAAAAGCTCATCCGCCAACTTCTTCACCCTCACTCCCCCCACCTCCTTCCACGCTCTGCTTGCCCAGCTTTCCACCTCTTTGAAGTTTGAACCCCTACCCTCCACCAGAATCTTCCCAACAAATAGTCACACAGGAATTTTCTTCTTGTCTCAACCCCATGGATCTCCGTTACAACCACCTGCTTATCCTTCACTATTTTCAGTTCAGAATGCCCAAAGTTTGGTAATGCTCCCACCAACACCACTTTACTATAAGAAAAGTTTGGTCTTGTCCTCTCACCTATCCCTTCTCTCCTATACCAGTTCTGAGCTTCCTATCTTCTCCCTCCCCCTTGAGATCTCCAAGAAGATCTTTTATCGAGCATTCTTCTAGAACGCAACTCTTAGGGTTAGGTAGGAACTAAGCTGCCATTCACTCCTATATTCCTCCTCTTCTCTCTTTTTTCTTTCTCAAAACCTTCATTTGGCAAACCTAAACCATTGAAAGCCTTAAAGCCTTTATGCAGTAAGGATACTTAATTTTATATGCTAGATAATGCTTTAATATAATGAAACAAAATAACATTCAATTATGCAATATCCATATAACATCGTAAAGTATTATATTAAAATAAAGGTTCTTATGTGCAAACAATTAGCTTAAAGATTATTGGGCAAGTATTAGTGGGAATGTGCCAACTGGCTTGGTTGGTAAAATAGTCTATGTAGTTCCAACTGACCTGGGAACTAATCTCACCTTCACCTCACCACCACCACCACCCCAACTTTTCCCAGCCAAAAGAAAACATCATTATGGCCAGTAGCTGGTTTGACACTAATGCCATAGACAAGGATATTGGCTAGGAGAGCTTGTTCAGCAGGGAATAAGTCAACACAAAGCCTACATATATTCCATATCAAGTACTAGAAAACACAAGTAAGACCAAAAATAGTAAATAAACTACTGTTGGAAAGAAAAATAAATTTGTTGCTAGGTATAAGAAGATAACATGATAGTGAAAATCAAATATCAAAATAAGCATGTCATCTGTCAAGATATGCATTACAGTGAATGTAAAATCATGTCTAAACTACCATAAGGAAACATAATCCAAGTAAATTCTGCATATAAGCCCACCTCCTTAATGTTTTGCTTTAAGCATAAATTTTCTCTCCATAAGAACAATAAATGAAAAGTTTATTACTTCTAAGTTGTAGTGAAACAAGAAGAAAATAAAAAAACTACGACAAAGTCAGCGCACATAAATTTACACTACTGCTTTCAGGAAGACATCATCGTCCCTTTGAGACTGCTTCATCCAACTCTTCATGTGATGAAGGAAACAGCTCAATATAACGACTGCCAAGTGTCATCCTATCCTTTGCCATTGCTTCCTTTGAGTCCTCTGGACTGGCAAACTCCACAAATGCTTCCCCAGTTGGCCTTCCATCTGAATTAAATGTGATATGAATGGTATCTTCTGACAACTTGAAATCCTTAAAGAATTCTATCACATCATCCTTTCCAGCTGAAAATGGTAATCCCCTCAATCGCAAGACCCCTGAATGTTCAACTGAATCCTTTCCATCATCATAGGATCTTCCCCTTGGACCCCCTCGACGTGGTGAGCCACCACGAGCATCTGAAACTTCATTTGCAATAGCCTTGTAATATTCTTGTCTCTTACTCCTAAAAACCTCAATGTATCGCCTGCCCATGTTCTGCCTGTTCCTCTGAATCGCAAAATCAACTTGAAGAGGGTACCCCAAAACACAATAAGCCTCCCCAGTGAACCTGCCATTTTTGTGGACAAAGAGTACATCGATGATGTCTAGACCATGAAAGAACTCCAGTACATCAGCTTCAGTGCAATCAAAGGGAAGACCACGCAACCGGACAGCTGGGAATGGTGGAGGTTGACCAATATATCCATAGGGTGAAGCATTATACATGTAACTCGAACCAGGGGATGCACCATAAAATGACGGAGGTTGATCAATTAACCGCTGCCGCTTTGGACCCATTTCACGTCCATCACCAACATCCATGTATCTCCTTCAGCCCACGGCACCGAAAAAACCAAGAGAGATAACAAGACACCCGTCAATACCATCCTTGCAGAATACCAACCCAAATTGTAGTTTGATTTCAAAAGTTATACCTCCTAACCTTTTTTTCTTTTTTCTTCTTTTTGCTAACACGAGAAAAATTAACCTTATTGCCTCAAAAAGGTGAAAACAAGATCACGCCCATGAAGCAGAAAAAAAAAATAAACAAATTCTTGGTATGGAAATTTTACTCTTAAAAGGTGCTTGCCATTAAAATAAAATTTAAAAAAAAAAAGTCGATTCCGTTCCAAATAATCAAATAGTAAGATGCCAACAAAAAGGAATCCTCCAGAAAACAAAATAAAAAAAAAAAACGACGAGCAGAACCCAAGTTATAAGAATTAGAGAAGGATGATTTAAACTTGTCGCTTGTAATTCTGCCTATATTTTAGTGAAATTTGCAGTTTAAACTGGAAACAAAATAAACGAGACTTTCTGAACAAAGATGGAACGAAGCACGTCGTAATCAAGATCGCGAGAAAACCTCAAGACATGGATTTCTGAATCAAGCAAGAAAGAAAGAAATCTGAGATTTTGGAAGCGCTCATACCCTCTGTAGAACATTTTTCTTCAACGTTCCTCCGATCCCTGTCTTCGACAACTTGGGATTTCGTTCTTGCGAAACCAGTTGACGCGGACAAGATTCAGGAAAGACTATTTACGCTGCGGATGGTCGTAGAGAGGAAGTAATTTCGATTTTCGAGCTGCAGAACCCGAGTTGAATCGGCTTCGCTCCCTCAATAAATAAAGGTTTACGACAATCTGCGGCGCGCTGCCCTAAATCGCCTGAATCGTAGTTGAAGAGTGTAAATGGTGGAAGAAAGCCCAAGCCCATGGGCCAACCATGTTGACAATATTGTGGACCTGGGAGTGCGGAGAGTTAATTCGGGCATAGCGTACAAAGTACCGAAAAATATAATGTACTCAATATACATTTTTCATAGAAAAATTAATATATTTTAATGATTTTATCAATAAATACATCATAGTCAATTATAATTTCATTAGAAACTCTATATTTAAATATAATTTATAAATTATAATTCTTAAGTTCTAAAGGACAGAAGAAACCCAATTATCCTATCCAATCATAAAACATGCATGGCACAAATTTTAAATATAAATGTAATTAATAATTATTTTTATTTAAATAATTATAATATATTTTCATTTTCAAAAATTACTAAAAAAATAAAACATTGTACAATATATTCAAAAAAATAATTATTGAAGAAGGAATTTCAGTTCCTCTATGGATATGATAGATCATCTATAGATCTATAATATATTCAATAATTGTGATTAGATCATAAAATATAATTAATTATTTTTTATTTTTTTAATTCTAAAATTATAAAAAATAATATATATATATATATATTAAATAAGAAATTTTAATTGTTTTATGGATATGATAGATAATCCAAAGATGTAAAATATATTAAGTTTTTATAGGCAGATATAGAAATATATTTTCAATTTTTTGTTATTTTATATTTGTCCCAAACCTTTTCATATATCTACTCATAACACAAAAAAAAAATGTGATTTTAAACATAAGAAATGTACACCAACATAGATTTAAACATTTTAAACCATTCAAGAAAAACAAATCATAAGATATTATGAAAATTTGAAAAGGATTACCTATTTTTGCAATATTTTTCAAAAATTTAAAAATCTTAAAAAATATTGGTGATTCACACTTTTTTTTCTTTTTATTTTTTGCGTATCTAGCATTTTAGGACTGAGGTTTGGAGTTTTAAAGTTGTTTGAGGTGAAAGAATGCTTATTTCAAGGGAAAAAGTTTTTCCTCCTTTACTTTTTTTTTCATTTTTTTCTATGTATCTTTTTCGCCGATATGCTAACCAATACACCTGATATGCTACTGATACACCACCGATACACCCCCAATATGGAATGGTACGGTAGAAAAAATACGATACTTCCAAATTTTTCCTTTATCTTGTATCGGATATTAAAAGATACAATATGATACACCCAGTATTGTATTGAAAATTAAAACCTTGGTTGGGTCCATCCGAGATAGCTGGGCCAAAAAATATAGATGAAGTGTAGTTGGGTTGTGCTGGTTTTGGCCCAATCTAATATAGGAAATATCACTTCTGGGGTGAGGAGCTAGAGTTGCAAAGGGTTTCAAGATCTACTAACCACAATACATTGCCGATCATATTCATTCAACTACACAACGGAAACATCGGCTATATAAAGTACAAGAGATGTTTCCAATGTGTGGCTAGATGAATGTGGTCAACAATGTGTTGTGACCAACATATCCAAACTCCTAGGTCAAATTTGAGTAAGGGTATATTATCTATATCTGATAGGATATCCAAGGAATATGTAAAACATAATGTTAGGTTTGAAAATTATTTACAAATCCGAATATAATTTAGGGGTTTTTATTGTTTAGTCCACTCCTAGAAATCTTAGCTCCAGCATATAGTTGGGGTAGGTGCCACCTCAGAATTGATGCCAATTCACAGGTGGGTATAGATGTTATAGGTGGAGGTGTTTATAATTTTGAATTGTTGTATGTATGTACTTAAATTCAGAATTCTGAGGTGGAGAGTAGTCAACTTATCCATATAATTTATTATGATTCAATTATAATATTAATCAATTTATATAAAAATACTATATATTTGTAAAATTAAATAGAAAATAAAAATAATATATGCAAAAATAAGCTTTTCTAAATCCCAAATCTAAGGTAGTTCTAAATCACTTTAATATTAAAATAATATTTTATATATGAGAGAAAGTAAATTAAGATGGCTTGGTGTCACATGTGCATAGGAAACCACCCACAACACTTATAAGAAGAGACAATCTCATACATGTTGAAAGGGCTAGAAGGGTTAAGGGAAAAGGACATGGGTTGAAGTAGTAAGAATCTGTTTGGTTTATAACTAGATCGGAATTGAAATGGTCTATTTCTCCCAAATCGAAATCAAAATCAACTTAAATGGATTCTCATTCCCAATGAAGGGGGGTGGGATGGTCATTCCCTCAAATGGGGGAATGTCTTTCCACTTGGAATGGGAATGGGATTCTGATTCTGCCCAACCAAATGGTTGGAAACAAAATTGATCATTTGGTTCCGATTCCATACCATTATTCATGTGAATCAAATGGACCCTAAAATTGATTTAAGTACCCATGATTTAACAATAGATATGACATCAAACAAAATAGAATGTTGGAATAAGATTCATATAATGTTCCCTATATAGTTGGGACATAATAGTGATGAATATGATGATAATGACCCTAACATATTGGATCAAGTAATATCCCAATTTGGTCCAATTAATAAATGGATCAAATCTAATCTTTTGATCGGTTATAAAGCAATAAATGATGTTTTTGTATACATGGTATACTCTCTTTGGTTTTTCTTTTCATAAAAGAAGGGAAAGAAATGTACCATTTAAGGAAAAAAATTTGACTTTTTCACCTTCCATGTCTTGTTTTACACAAAAAAAAATAATAATAAAACATTCAATGGCCAAAGTAAATTAGTATCAATCTTGAACAAGACGTTTCTTCTTCCACACACCAATATTATGGGTTATCCACGACCATTATCATATCTCTAAATCAGAAAAGCCCATTTTTAATAAAGAACACATAACAAAATGTCAAAAAAGAATAGATCTTCATGAGCTCTTGACAAAAAGGAAAGCACAATGAGAGGAGAGGAGAAGATAAGAAGAAAGAGAGAGAGAAAAGAAAGAACGAAAATGAGAAAAAGAGAAAACGAGGTGGTGATACTAGCTTAATTGTGATGATCTAAAAAGAGCGTGGACTTTTCTACTTTGAGGACCCCATAATCAAGTGAAAACACCTAGGGCCCATTTAACTTTTTTTTTTGAAATTCTCTTTATTCTTTACTCTAGAAAATGACATGCATTTCTTCAAAATAGACATTTGATTTCTCAACACAAAGTTTACCCCTCCTCGAAATGGTAAACTACTTTGGAGGCCTAGACCGTCCATGTTTAAATTTCTACCAAAATCACATCATTGAGAAGTTATTGCATGCTCAAGAAATGCACAAATAAAAAAATGTATTATTTTTGCCATTAAATCTAATGAAGACTTGATAAAAAGGAGAAGTATGGTGGAAGAACCACAATAAAATACTTTTAACTACTTTAGCTAAAATATAAATTTATCTATTAGTAACTATATATCATCTAATTTACATATGCCTATCTATATATACCTAAAAATGGGACCCACACCATTTAAAGTCTTTATAATGTCTATTTTATTTGAATTAGGAAATTGAGTTAAAAGGATTACTATGAAATGACATTAGAGGCCCTCTTCTTTCAAGTAAATCATTTATCTATTTTCCTTCTCTATGATTTTTTTAATATGAAAATTCACACAACATGCATATGTCACTCATCCTTGTTGACCCTCACTCAAAAAAAAAACAATATTTAACTTTTCCCAATTATTTTTGAAAATTTTCCTTTTTTTGCACTAATTTATCTGTATCTTTAAAAGATGCTTCGTTTGTAATGAATGTTTTTTCCAAGAAAAGAAATCCAAACATGAGAATGTAATTGCTTTTCATGGTAACACGTAGTAACTTTCTTTCTTTCTTTTTTTTTTTTTTTTGCTTGATCGAACCTATAAATATAATACTCTCTCTCTCTCTCTCTCTCTCTCTCTCTCTTATCTATACTCTATACTCTATCTTATCTTAAAACAAAGCTCTCAAACCCAAGGTCTTCTCCTTCAAACAAGTGTCATTTAATCTTCTTAAGAAATAATATTAAAGAAATGGATGTTTCTACACTAAATATATAAAGAAATGTATGACACATCAGAGATCCTCTCCTTTCAAGTAAATTATTTATATTTTTTCTCCTTCTTATGGGGTTTCCCCTTTTTTCCTCTAAAAATTGATATAATATGTAAATTAGTGAGGGGTGCCCGTTTTAAGCACAAGCAATTACCCAAAAAATATTACGACATAATCATGTACCAAGAAAGACTGCTTATATTAAAGTTGATATCACTTAATGTAATTAAATGAAAGTAATTAATTAACTAACTTTACAGAATGTAGGTTTTTAAATAATTATTATTAATTATGATAGAAAATTTATTATAATTTTAAAATGTAAAAGCAAAACAAAATAAAAAAGCAAAACTAAAATCCAACATAAAATCATTTTTATAAATAAATGAAAGTAATTAATTAACTAACTCTACAGAATGTAGGTTTTTAAATAATTATTATTAATTATGATAGAAAAATTATTATAATTTTAAAATGTAAAAGCAAAACAAAATAAAATAGTAAAACTAAAATCCAACATAAAATCATTTTTTATAAATAAAAGAAACATTTACATTTGAAATTACACAACTAAGTATGTTAAGAAGAAAATAGTCATGCAACACAAGAAAAATATAAGAGGGATGATATAAAATTTGGATTGTGCTAACCAATAAAGAAAAAGAAAACAAAAACTTGACAACCAATAATCCAAGAAAGCTAGCTAACTATTAACCAAGGCTTGACTTCTAATCCAACAAACATCATTAATGGATACTACAAATCCGTGTGCTTCTTCATAAAGAAACATTAAGTATAGGCAACAATACATCAAGTATTAATAAATATATTATATATAAACAACTATAGCCGATACACATCAAGTATCAATTAGCTTCTAGAAAAAATAATGAATTTTCCTTTTAAACCAATCAGCAATATAAAAGCTCAGTCTTAAATATGGTAAAAAAAATAATTCTCAACTAAGAAATAGAAATGAAAATTCCATCCACCTAGACAACTTCGAACAAACTAAAACTAAAGAACAAAACCACATTCATTCACATTTAGTACTTACCTCCCTTGTCGCCATCTTCTCCTTCGGTAGATTCAACACCAACATTGTCTTAATCCTTCTCCAAAGCAACAAGATCCTCACGAACTTCAGAAAATTCTCCCCCTTCCATGCCCTTACCAACATACTAGTGAACAAAGGCATGATTACCATATATTAGATCGAACTTGTGGTAAATCCAAGAGAAGACCTCTACAACACTGGTGGAGTAAGAGATCATGCAGACAACCCTTCGAACCTTGGCCAAGTCACCCCCTAGAACAACAAATGGTAGTTGATGGTTGACACCACATTTGAACCCAGTGGGACACCAATCGGCAAATTGCATCAATCCAACACTTGTTATCATAACCAACCCGTAGAGTGCAAGTTTGGAAAACTAACAATACCAAAACCGACCCTCATCCATTCCTTTGATAAAAAAAGAATTACTTGGCATATAGCCTTGGGTTTAGTCTACACACAAGTTAGATAATCTTAATGAAATAAAATCATGTAGGAGTGAGATAAAAACCATATAGGTTAACCATAAATTTCAGCAATTGATCAAGCAAAATCATTCAAAGAAAAGAGAAAGAAACCAAGGAAATCTATAATTGAGAGAGAAAGAGAGAGTCAAGTAACCCCCTTGTTCAACTACTCCCTCAATTTCTTGGTCATCAAGTGATAATCTCTATGTAGCCTGAATGAGAAAACCTGTATACCCAATTGTCATTACCATCATTAAAAAACTAATCTAACATCCCCATTTCCTATATCTACACAACACTACTCTCCATTTAGTGGACTTGGATAGAACACAACACCATTATCAACAGAGAGGGAAAGGCAAATGAACCTTCCATTGTTCATGGTGCAAATAAAAGAGAGTAAATGTAAAGAGGAATAATTAAAAAAAAAGGCAATTTAAGGCAATTTTCTAAACATAAAAGTGCAAATACACTAAAAGAGTAAGTATTGCAACACTACCTATCGCTTATCTTATCAAGTTTCCTAAGTGGAAATAAGGCTTTTGTGCAAAAAAAAAAGATCAAATTTGATTATGCTTAGACACAATTTGTAAAAAATAGTGAATAAAAATATAAGAACTTTTCTGAAGACCAAATTGCCCTTGTACTAAAAAAGAAGAAAAGTCACAACATCCTTCATCTTCAATGTATAGTCATACTTTTCTCATCTCACATTCTCATTGTTCCTACAACAATCATGTCTTTCAAAGCTTCAAAGACATTGGTTGAACTCACAACAAGAAAAAAAATGTGATACTTTCCTATTTTCACAATAATTATCATCAAATGCTCATTGAATTTTATATCCTTGCTGAATTTTAGTTTTGTACCACTCAAAATTCTTTAACCTCTTTTATATTTGGAGGGAAGAAAAAATAGAAAAACAAAGAAGAAGCAAAATAGCCAGGGTTTCATCAATGGAAAGTTGAGTAGAAAGGAAAGGGTTTCTTAGTTTGTTTTGATATCACCGTGGTTCTTTCCATGGAGATTACATTTGGGGGATTATTTCTTTGCATTTGATAAAATTTTGGAGTCGAGGAAAAACTGAATAGTGTTCTAAGGATATTGGTATTTGGTGGTGTTTGTTTAAGGTGAAACGTGAGGCTTTAAATTATTTGAGGGGATGTGAGGATTCATATTTAAGATTTTGGGTTTGAGTTTTCTAATTCCAAGAGGCCATAAGAGTGAGTTGGGGAGTTGTTTCTTAAAGGGATTGTAAAGTTGCTGAAGTTGAAGTTTGGATGAATAGATTTTAAGGTTTTATGGAATATTTATTGGCAATTAGGGTGCTTTGCTTTCAATCTATTTGGAATTGAAATTCGAGGTATGAGATTTGAATTATATAGTGCTCTGATTCAGTTTTTAGGAGTTGAGGTGTATCATTTTCATAATTTGTAGGTTTTAAGCTATAATTTATATTAAATTTTAATAGTTTAGAAGTTGTTGAGGTTTGAATATTAGGAAACTGAAGAATATAGGTTTTGGAACTCCAAAAGAAAATCTAAGGTCGAATGCTTCATGATTCAAGGACCTATGTGAACCATTTTTATGCAAAAGTAAATGATTTTTTGAATGAACCATGTTTTGACATCGTGCTAACAATGGGTTTTAAGTCAGGATTTGAGGTAGTTGAAACTTTAATGAATAATGATGATTTAGGAATTTAGTACTTTCAATAAAAATGGTAATGTGAATTCAACATCATAATTACTAATTAAAGTTAAGGATGAAAACTAAAGGAATAAATCATTGATAGGGGGTTTGACCTAGAGGAAAATAAGGAATGCTATAGGAATACTAAAAAGATAGAGAAACTAGAGGGATAAGCTTGACAAAGATGAAGAGTGTTTCTTCTTGCTCACTATTTTTGTGATTAATTTCAAAACGCAACTGAATTTTCTAATAAGTTAGTCTTAGTCATTTTATAGGCAAAAAGTCCTAAAAAAACATGGAAAATATTTTGAAAAATATTCCTAGAACAAAAATATATTAAGCTACAAAAGGAGAAGTCTTACTTGGAGAAAACAAGATCTTCATAAAATTCTTAGAAATGATGATAAAGTGGCTAAAGATCAAACAAATAGTTATTTATATCTCAGTGAACATCCAATGGTCGTAACTCTAACAATTGTAGTTGTAAGATATGCCTGAGTGATGACCAACATCTATTTGTAGCATTCTTCAACAACTTGAACTATTCATAGACTTTAATTGTTTTGACTAGGAAATGAAAACACTAACTTAAAAAACTACAAGATTAACACTCGACCTCAGAAAAAGAAGAAGGGGCAAAGACCACATCTCAACAATTTGAATAAGTATTAAATATACAAAAAAATATAGATAGACTTACAAGGAAAAAGATGTCAAGTTAGAAGTAGAATTCAGTCAATAGATCTATGGAGAACACCTATTCTTGATGAAAAAGAAACATTGTAAGCCATGGATAACACATTTTTTTCAAAATTCTTCAAATTCTGAACAACAATAAACCCGCATTGCTTAGGTTGGTTATCTTGTTCACTTGTTATAGCTGAATCGAGGGAAAGAGAAAGGGAAAAGGGAGATGAAGAGAAGCGAAAGGTAGATGGTGAGAATTGTTCACTTATTGCTAAATTGATGGAAAGAAAAAGACGTAGAGAACCGAAAGATAGACAGGGAAATGGGAAGAATGATCTTAAAATGATAGGGGAAGTGGTTTGAGAAGAAGTAAGATATAAAGAACTATGGACACATGGAATATAATGCAATGAAAATATCTCATTGCATGTTTGAAGTGCGAACATGTGAATCTATAGTAAATCTACACATTTAATCATATTATTTTGCCAAAAATGTTAACTTGGTAAATGAGTGAATTCCCTAAGACTCATAACTTTTTGGTTCTAATATGATAGTTTAGTGTTACATAATTAGACCATTTTTCCCTTTCCATTGGTAAATAATTTACTCACATAAAAGGTGGGTAAAGCTTTCTAAGGGTTATTCTATAGCATAGATAAGAAATTAGGTGGTGTGTCTACATTGTGGACAAAAATGTGTGGACCAATCCACACCACACCTTTATGGGCATTCTACAAGGTATGGTGCATTTTATTCCACACCTTATATTTGATTCTATGCATCTCAACTATAACATTTAAGATAACCTATGCCACTAATCATTAAAAAATAATATTTTATATTTTAATAATATATACAATTTAATAATAATAGTAATTTTCTAAGCATTTTAATAATTAATATTAATAATATTAAATAGCACATAATAATATTAATAATAAATGAGTAATAACATTAATGATATTTGATAATATTAACAATAATATTAACAACATTTAATAATAACTAATAATATCAATAACAATTGATATTAATTATTAATATTAATGAAAGTAATATTCAAAACTTAATAACTATAAAACAATATTAACAATAATTAATAATATTTAATAATAATTAATATTTTTAATAATATTAAAAATTATTAATATTAACAAAAATAATATTCAATATTTAATAATTAATAAAATATTAACAATAATAATTAATAAAATAAAATAATATGTAAAATTTAATATTTTACTGATAAATAAAAAATGTTTTTTATTAATAAAATAAAATATACATTTATTTGATTAAATGTAATTAATTTTGTCATGCAAGCGGCAAGCACAGAAACAAGCAAGGGTTGTGTGGTTTGATCAATGCTTAAAAAATAATCAAGAGTCGCATAGTTTGATTTACGAGAAAAACCCGTGGACGAGATTTTGGCCTGTGGTATGGACCATTTCATGAAATAGCATGTATTAATCCACACCACAAGTGAACCGAACATCTATTTAGGTGTTGTGTGTTCTCAAACAAATAATATCGTGGAATATCTACGATGCCGGACACCCCTGAGTTGCCAAAAACTTACTCAAATGAAAGTTTTATTTTGTGAGTCCCACACTTCACTAATAAAAGGACATGGAAAAGTTCAACTTTTCCATTGGCCAACTTCCACCTTAGAAAAAATGGGGCCTTAGGCCCTCAATTTAAAATAATATTTAACTCTTTTCTAATTTCTTTTGAAATTTTTCTTTTTATTTTGTTTTTTGCTTAAAAGTTAATAAATTATGCACCTATCCATGCCCCTTTAAGAGACATTTCATTTTTCAATGAGCATTTCTCCAAGAAAAGAAATCTACATGTGAATATGTAGTTAACTCTCATGGCTTTACAATTTCTTTTCATTTAACAAAATCTACATGTACAATACTCTCACATGTTGCGTTAACTTTTTTTATTTATAATCTATTCTTTATTTTATCCAACACACATATTAAAATAAAGCCATCAAACCAAATGACTTATCATTTAGACAAATGGTATCTTATCTTCTAAAAAAAGAGTATTAAAGAAATAAATATTTTTAGACTAAAAAAAAAGCTTTCTTTAGACATACATCTACCTACTTATTAAAAATAATTAAAAATAGTTAATTCACTCTTACCTTATACCTTAAATATATGGTTAATCATCAAAAATAGAAAAATACTCACTTTAAAGATGTGAGGTCGATAATAATTTCTTTATATTCAAATGAAAGATTCAATATAAAGATTTTAAATATTATAGATCCATTTTTAGATGAAATGTGTTAAAAATCTATTTTATATAATAATAATAATAACGTAATTTCACATCACCCAATCTCTCTTTGCTTTATTTTCACTTTCTTTCATTCTTCTTAATTATTTCACTTTATTCCCTTATCCCTTATAAGTCATTTCTTTAGTGTTAAATTAGTATTCATTCTTTTTTCCTTTTATTTTTTAATTCTCTTATTAATAATGTAATTTTATAGAATAATTCATCAATGTATGATTTCATAGGCCTCAAAGAATTTGATTTTGTAAATAATATTAGATATTATATATAAAAAAGAGAAATAAAACAAAACACATCTAGTTAATTCAATGCAATAGGAAGCCAATGCAAAAAAAAAAAAAAAAAAAAAAATCCAAAGAGAACATTGTTTTTCATGTAGTATGTTTCGACGGAATGATAAAAGATAAGAGATAAAAATCTAAAACAATAAAGAAATAAGGAATTTAAAAGTTGGTCAATACAAAGATTTTTTTATAACTTTACAATGCTTATTTTTAAAGTAATGATGTTCACAAAGAGATCAAAAAACAATGTTCATTATTTTTTAAATAAAAAACATCTAAAACTTAAGTAATATTTGGTACCAATATCGTTTTCTGTGAAAATGATGCCACGTAGATGCCACATTAAAAAAAGTGGTGCTTTAAACAATGCCCTCTTGTTTTGTGTCATTTTCTAGAAAAAAATGTTATTCTAAACAATATCTTAGAAATCGGGAAATGTGGTATGGAGCAATGTCAAATTCAATGTTTTCTGAGAAAGTGACACGCTACTGCCAACGGTGCAATGATGTGACATCAATGTGGCATTATCTTGAATGTTGGATAATATAGATTAATATTGAAAACATTGCTACCAACACTAGTACCAAATAAAACAGGTATTTTTTAGAAAACGCATATGTGACAGTACCGATTTCAAATAAAAAATAAGCAATTACAACTTCACATTCCTAATACTTTTTTTTATGAGAAAATGATGTGATGTTCATATCATTAATGATAAACACATACTTGGTGAGAAGACATATTTAGAAGCATGTTAATAAATTATAAAAAAAATATAACTAAACTATTTCACATTTTCTTGATAAGCTACTTTATCTCGGTTTTTCACCAAAATGGTGAGACAAAAAAAATGTGTGGATAAAGAATAATTCAAAAAGTTATTGTGAATTACTAATTTTGCATTTGTTTCATATTAGATTCAAGAGAATGACGATGATAAAGAAACACTAGAAAAAAAAACACTAAAAATTTGAATCATGATAAAATAATGAAACACTAAAAATTCATTTCGAAAAGATTTTTATCATCCAAATTTATTTGCAAGATAGTGAATATATTAGTTTATAGGAATAGAGAAGTAAAGAGAAATATAATTAGATCTGTTTTCCTGTTATATCACAATTGTGAATTATGAAAAAATATCATCTTAATTTCTTAAGATTAAAAGGGGAACATTGTTTTGCTAAGGTGGCAATTCTATTGGCTTAAAAAGGGAATAATCAAAACACTTTACAATTAAAAGATTGAGATAATTGAATAAGGGGAGGTTATCTATTGTGATCATTCTTGTTTACTGTATTGTAATAGATTATTTGGCGGTTAATACTTATTTTGGAAATGTTCGTGTATCATATATTTGATTTGAAGATTTTGGACACAAACATATAACCCGTATTTTGATGTTAATCTAGGTGCCCCACATATTTTTTGAGACTTTCTAAAAATGTTAATAATTTTATAATATTTTTTTATCTGTTTTTTTGCTTTAAAATTGAATAAATAAAGCACTCGTCCACATTTTTTGAAAAAATGTATAATTTTTCAATGAACGTTTTTATAGGAAAAGAAATCTACATGTAAAAATGTGATTAATTCTAATAATGATATGATACAAATCTTCTTTTATATTAAATGGAATCTATAACTTTTATATCATCTTATTTTTTAAAAAATGAATATTAAAAAAATAGATGTTTGTAGACTCTCAAATAGAATTTTTCTTCTTTAAAAATTTGTCTATCCACTTTAAAAGATGTGAGAACAATAATAATCTTTTTAATTTAATTTCTTAATTTAAAAGTAAAATTTAAGACCATAATAGCATGGTTACACATCACCTACTATTTATTTGCTTAGTTTTTTCTTTCTTAACCCCATCATTAGTGCCATGTAATCATTTTTTTCTCTTAAATTTTAATTCTCTTATTAATTATATGATCTTATTAAAGTGGTGTTTGGGATCGATGCCAATTTTTTTAAAAGTGGTGTTACGTTAGAGCATATTAATAATACAAAAAAAATGACAATTTTTTTAGAAAATATTTTCTAAAATTGGTTTGAAAAAAGAAATCAATAAATTCGATAATTCATTTTTACAAACTAATTTTGATTATTCTTAAATGATATAACATCTAACATGGATATGAGAAATAATTCTCATTAACACAAAAATCACTAGTAATAATCACCACCAAACAAACCCATAATTGATTTTTGAGAAATTAGTAGATATTGTAACAACCATATTAAATATATTTTTTTATTTCTAAAAAGTTAATAATATAAAAATTAATACATTGGAAAAATCAATATTGGTCCAAACATATCATAAATCACTTCTGAACTTCTTAAATACCATCTCACATCCTTAATAAATTAACATTTTTCTCTTTAAGTCATTATACTCATCTTTTTATCTCAATTTCTCACATTTTTTTTCTTATCTTACATTGACTATATTTTAATAAATCCATACACAAATATTTCTCTTTTATTACATCAATTTATTTCATCTTTATTCCCCCCTCTCTCACAATACGATTTTTATAAAGACTACCATATTCCTCACATTTTATAATTCCACAAGCCCTACCCCAATATATAATTTCATTAAAAAATTTAGTTTGATACCCCAAAATTTATTTTGATTTTCAACTCTCTACATGTATACACACATTTTCTTTCATTGTTACATTTAATTTTTTCTAATCAACATGTTCAATATCTTTCTCTCTTTTGTGTATTAATTATGAAAGTATTTGAAACCGTGAGCATTTATTGAGTAGCGCTGCCACATAGGCACCCCATCAGTAAAGATCTCATTATGCGCATCTGTACGTAAGTAAACATTGATTTATGTGCGCCTCTCCCATTTCAAGAAGCTTCATTTTGGAGCTTCCTTAACGGGTAGGCATTTATTGGCATATTTATTGATGTGGTGCCTATGTGTCATAAACGCCTTTATTAATTGCTTTTTTCAGTTTTATAGTCACATCAAGTACAAAATGTTTACTCAATAAACACTAACGAAACCAAACACATATTATAGCATCCTCCCTCACATTTTTTCCTACCCATTTGTTTATTCACCCATCACCACATCCCCAAACTATGGCTATCACTAGGTCATTTATACTCGATCTTATCAAAATCGAACCAATTATATCATTTTCTACTTACGTGATTTTATAGGATTAGTATAGTTCTTGTTTATTTTGAACTAATAATTTTATTAATAATGAATAAATGATTTTTTATTTTGTAAATTAATTTTTTTTCATCGAAACTTTCAATAAATAATAACACCAAAATTATGATATGGTTTTTATGAGAACCATAATGTTAGAGTTTTTCATTTTTGAGAGGGATTTCAATAAAAATTCCCCCAAAATAAAGCCTTTAAACCATGTATCTTTCAAACAAGTGGAATGTTATCTTTTTAAAAAGGAGTATTAAAGGAATGGATATTTCCAAGCTCTCAAATAGAATTTTTAGACGTGTGTACTCACTTTAAAAGAATTTCAACAAATAATATGAGTACAAAAATAGTTTAAAAATGTGAGCAGAGTTTGCATTCATGAACAAAAAATAAGGTAATTGTGTAGAGTACATATTTGTGTTTGCATCGCAACCAAACATAACCTTGGTGTCATCTCAACATTTCTTGTTTTTCTTCTCTCACTTTCTCTTCACATCATTATACTAATCCCCTCCATCTCTCTTTCTATCACTCTTTCACCTTTTATCTTCTATTAATTATTTTTTTAATGCATATACAGATTTCTTTCTCTCTTAGCACATTAATCCACTTCCTTTTTTTCTCTTTTTTTCCATCTCTTAAAAGAGTATTAAAGAATTGGATGTTTCAATTTTTTCAAAGAAAAGCTTTTTATTCATACATGTGTCTATTCACTCACAAATAAAGTGAGAATAGTTAACTCACTCTTAGCTTGCTTCTGACACATGATTTACAAATAAAAATAGTAAATCACCTAGCTCAAAAGATGTGGGAAAAAAAAAAAAACACAAATAAGTGCACTTACTGAAGAAAATGTTTTACTGAAAAACAAATGGGGCCTAAGAATCATGGCTTTATATGTTTCATTATAGCCATATGAGGATATTGTTTCATCTAATTCAAGATTATGCCATAACAATACATCAAAGGATTTGATTTCATTGTTTTAGAATAGCAAACATGGTATGCCTTGTGATTTCAACACATTGTTGACCTAAGTAGTCAAATTATTTGAACCGTCACAAAACCCAAGATTTAACAAAAAATCATTAACTTGATTAAAGCTCACTTATCCTAGGCAATTGAATCATTGGCCCACTTAACCCAATCATTGGGTTACAAGTTAACCACTATGTGCATATAAAAACTTCCAAAGTCTATAATTTTGTGCTAAATTGCTCAATTGAGGTGATCTTTAGGCCTCTATTTGGTTTCAAATTACTTTTTTTTGCATTTTTATAAATAAAAATTAGAAACTAAATAAAATGTAAATTAAACATAAAATAATACATTTAGGATATATCTATACATTATTTTATTGATATATTAATACTTATACAATATTCTGATGTGTTGTGATTTAAACCTTTTGGCCTAAACTGTTCAACTAATGACTTGCGACCCAAAGGCAAAAAATTGGGGGGGGGGGGGGTGAGATAGATATAGAAAGAGAGATAAGTAGGGGGGTAAAGTTGTTACTTGTTTGAGAAGAAAATAAATTTAAATAAGGTCTAGGAGAGAAAAGGGTTTCTAACATGAAGAGAGAGAGAGAGAGAGAGAGAGAGAGAGAGAGAGAGAGAGAGAGAGATGGGAGGGAGTTTGTGGTAGTTGGCCTATAGGCACAAGGCCACAATGGAATTGTTTTGGGGGAGAGTAAGTCACCACCTAATTTTTACACAAAAATTAGAAAAAAAGATTTGGAAAACAAGAAATGAGGGGAATATAAAAACCTTTTAGTCTAAGTAAAAATAAAGAAGTTTTGGTGTCAAATTAAAATTCCCTAAGTGACTCCAAAACAACTAAGTCTAACCAACCTAGGTAAGGGATTAAAGTATGAATGTGAAAGGGGTTAGGCACCATACTTGTTTGAGACTAAAGCCTTGGCTTTTATTTCATTCCCTCATCGGTTCCTAGAAAAGTATATGTCCTAAGCTATATTACTAAATGCAATTTTACATGACATGTTATAATGCAAGAAATAGAAGAGAAATAAAAGTAATTTTAATGGCTTAAATGATGCATGATGAGCATATTAAGAAATAACATAAACAATAAGTAAACTAGCAACCTAATATAATGCATGATATTGTTAAAATTGCAAGCAATTATGCTAGAATAGTAATAGAACTATGATTCAACCTCTTTCTTAGACGACATCACATGGTTAGGATGCCTTGGGAAACTTATTAGGAATAATTGTTTGTGTGCCCAAAGCTTTATGAATGCCCCTATTTATAGAGATGGCTTTGGTTTGGACATAGATATGAGCTAGGGGGTGGATTCAACCTTCTCCCTTTGGCTCCAAAACTTGAATTTTGGAGGAAAATGGCCCTTGAAATGAAATTAGATAGGTTTTAGACCAAGCCCTTGAGTTAGGAACCAAGTTTCCCATGAGAATAAGCACACAAGAGACATCAATAGGTTGAAAATGTCAATATGGGCAGGAACTGCAAATGGATAGTCACACGACACATTGGATCGAAAGTGTGGCACATTGATCAGCCATGTTGTTTCCAAGACCAAGTTCTAAAACTTTTAGTGCTAATTGTTATAATATATTGTGTAGAAAATAGACACTTGTATCAAAAGTTATGACTGTTTGAAGTGTTAACACTCTCTTAGTGCCATTTCCACCTAAACCCAAAAATTCTAAGTCCTTGGTACCATAGTTGCAAATTAGAGTGTTCTGAGTTAGGTCTGGAAGGTCTCAGACATGGTTTATCACTTTAAAATTATATTTGGTCCCCAAAATATGAATAGATGAATGAATTATGAAAATTACAAGTAAAATGTTGAATTACAAGCTTTTATGAACTCATTTAACACTTGCAAAATTATGTAAAATTATGCAAATTATATGATAAGTGTGTGAATTAGTTGTGTTTTAGTCATACAGAATATGTGCAACATGAACAAAGATGGTCAAAATGGAGTGTTTACATAGTAGTTTTGTTCTTGTTAGATAAAAAAAAAAGAAATTTAAAGGAAGTATAGGAGAGAAAAGGGCCTCTTATGTAGGGGTGGGGTGGGGGAGAGAGAGAGATAGAGTACTCTTAAATGATAAAAGGGATACTAATCTGATGTGGAACTAAGGAGAGATCTGGAAAAGGAGAAATGGAGGAAGGATAGTCCATTCAAGGAGAAAAGATGGTTGAGGAAAGGGAGAAAGGAGAAACCTGCCAATGTGGCTCAATTTTTTTAGTATATAGTAGAAGATTCAAGAAATGTATATAATGCACAAGCTTGTATTAAAAAGATACCCATTTTATATTGCTTTTCTAGATTGGGTGAGTTTGATTAGTTGTGGGTGAGCTTATATATATATATATATATATATATATATATATATATATATGTTGAGGTTAAGCAATCAAACATAAAACAACAAAAAAAAATATCATTTTAAGATTATTAATTTAAAAATCCACTAAACTTCTACTTAAAACTAACAAATATTAACAAAACTTAGGAAAAATTAAGAACATTTTAGTTCCACTTAAAATCAAATTTAATAAACACTAATGAAAATAAGAAATTTAAATACAAAAAATATTAATTGATAGTTTTAATAATATTATGATTTAAACATGGGTTTTTATGTAACCGTTTCTGGTCACGTATCATTTTTTTGTGATGTATCAATTTTTTTTTTTGCTAAGTGCCTCGTCATTTGACCTGCTCCCAGGAGAGGATGGTGGAGCTCCCTGGTGGTGAACTGCCAGGTGGTGAGCTACTTGGTGACGAACTCCCTGGTGGTGAGCTACCTGGTGACGAGTTCCATGGTGATGAGCTACTTGGTGACGAGCTCCCTGGTGGTGAGCTACCTGGTGATAAGCTCCCTGATGGCTAACTGCCTGGGGGAGAGCTATGCCGAGCTGCCCGAGCTATGCCGAGCTCCCTAATGACGAACTGCCAGGGGGAGAGCTATGCTGAGTTCCCTGGTGGTGAGCTACCTTGGTTGACTCATCATTTGACCTGCTCCTAGGCGACCTATAACTCAAAGGATGGTGGAGCTCCCTGGTGTAGTGCAACCCAACTGCCCTCTGCATGAGGTGATCTCCTCTCATTTGTAGGTGGCGAGAGTTGAGGGAACTGCGAGAACTCCATCTTTTCCTCCTCTTTGTAGGCGGCGAGAGCTGAGGAACCTACAAGAACTGAACAAGGGAGCCCGGGGGTATTTACCCGGTGGGGACTCTTCGATGCTTAAGTTAGCACTCTGATTGTTGAGAGCTTGAAGATGATATTAGAGGAATGAGAGAGCTAGAGAGCAGGGATTACCTCCATTTTTTCATTCTCTCTCCTTGCCTTTGGGGGTTGGAGTCCTTATATAGTGGTGTCCTATCAAATCAGGTGTGATCGCCTCTATCAAGTTAGGCATAACCGCCTTTGTCTCTCTGCCATAGTCGTCGCTGTCCGAGCTGAGGCGACGGGTGCAGGCGACTGTTGTAGAGTATGGCTCTGCCAGGCAAGGTGCCGCTTGGTGTGAGACGTGGGCGCAGGTCTCTAGATCTGTCAGGTACAGTTGTCAGGTAGGAGATCATCTTGCGATATGCCAAACTGCTCTTCTGTACCGAGCTACCCAACAAGTGGCGAGCTGCCCGGGGGAGATATGCTGAGCTCCTTGGGCTATGCCAAGCTGCTTGTGGCGAGCTCTGCCGAGTTTCCTGGCTCCTTGGTGGAGAGCTCCTTGGAGAGCTGCCTGACCCCTTGGCGAGCTCTTTGGTGAGCTACCGAGCTCCTTGGCGAGCTCCTTGGTGAGCTACCAAGCTCCTTGGCGAGCTCCTTGGTGAGCTACCAAGCTCGTGGGGTATGCATGCCGAGTTTATCGGTGGGTGTCTTATGGGTTGCTAGGTCGGCCAAGTCGGCTAGGTCAGCCAAGTCGGATCATGTGCTGGGTTGATCCAGGTCGGCTAGGTCGGCCAGGTCGGATCATGTCCTAGGCTGATCCAAGTCGGCCAGGTCGCGCAGGCCACGTGCAGGCCGCGTGCAGGCCGCGCTAGGCAGAGCGCTGGCTGTGTGCAGGTCGCGCTAGGCTAAGCCAGGCCGGCCAGGTCGGTGCCCGAGTGGACACCAACTTGGTAAGTTGTTGCCTGGGTGTTGCCTAGTTGTCACGAGGTGCCACGTGTCACAATTTCACTAGAGGGCCAAATCTGCCCTCATCATTTGCCCCCCACTCCCGAGCTAAGAGTAGCTCAGTGAAGGGAGTATTCTTCTTTTGGCCTGTAAGTCCATGAGCTAGTAAGTGCCGATCCAATTCCTTAGGCCTTGGGAGTCGTGTGTATGTGGCGAGCTACCTACAAGTAGCAAGCTGCCGATAAGGTGAGGAGGTCTCCGCCAGTTCAGTAGTGTAGCCCTTAGGCTCTAGGGGCAACTTATAGTTCACTTTTGCTGATTTTGCCCATGCTGAGGAAGCAACTGGGTATTTAGCAATAATGTGGCCCGTAGGCTTTGGGAGTGACTTGTAGTTCACTCTTCTTGACTTTGCCGCTGAAGAGGCAACTGGGTCTTAAGCAGTAATGTGGCTCGTAGGCTTTGTCTGTGAAGTGCCAGCTACCTGTGAGGTGTCGGGCTAAAGGTGCCAAGCTGACTAGGTGCTGAGCTGCCTGTGAGGTGTCGGGCTGACTAGGTGTCGAGCTGATCAGGTGCCGAGCTGACTAGGTGCTGAGCTGCCTGTGAGGTGTCAGGCTGACTAGGTGCCGAGCTACCTGTGAGGTGCCGAGATGACCAGGTACCGAGCTACCTGAGGCATCGGGTTGACCGGGTGCCAAGCTACCTGTGATTGCGCTAAATCAGCCTCGTAATGCCGGTCACCCACTCCTACAAGAAACTACTAGGAGCTCGACCTTCGGGGGCAGCACTATTAACTTTAGGTCACCAACTCATACGGGAGCCTTGGAAGGCTCGACCAACAAGGGTGCCTATGTAGTCCGTTGGCCGCCAACTCCCGCGGAAGCCACGAAGAGCTCATCTTTGTAGAAGGGACCTTGCGGAAAGGACTGATAAGGTTTTATCTGAATTGAAAGTAAGGTCGGTAGAGCTACTTAGTCTGTTAGATCCCTGCATAGTCTTTGAGTTCATAAAAAATGTAAACTATAAAGCGATAACTTCAATTTCTAAAAAGTGAGGACTTAGCTTTCTAGGAGAAGAGGACCTAACTTTCATAGGATGATAACTTAGCTTTGGTAAGATGAGAACTTAGCTTTTGTAGGATGAGAACTTAGCTTTTTGTAGCATGTTCCCACAAATGGCGTCAATTGATGTAATAGTTTCTAGTCACATATCATTTTTTTGTAATGTATCATTTTTTTGTGATGTATCATTTTTTTTTGGCTAAGTGCCTCATCATTTGACCTGCTCCCAAGAGAGGATGGTGGAGCTCCCTGGTGGTGAACTGCCTGGTGGTGAGCTACTTGGTGACGAACTCCCTAGTGGTGAGCTACCTGGTGGCGAGCTCCCTGGTGATGAGCTACTTGGTGACGAGCTCCCTAGTGGTGAGCTGCCTGGTGACGAGCTCCCTGATGGCTAACTGCCTGGGGGAGAGCTATGCCGAGCTCCCTGATGGCGAACTGCCCGGGGAGAGCTATGCTGAGCTCCCTGGTGGTGAGCTACCTTGGTGGACTCGTCATTTGACCTGTTCCTAGGCGGCCTATAACTCAAAGGATGGTGCAGCTCCCTGGTGTAGTGCAACCCAACTGCCCTTTGCATGAGGTGATCTCCTTTCCTTTATATGCGGCGAGAGCTGAGGGACCTGTGAGAACTCCATCTTTTCCTCCTCTTTGTAGGCGGCGGGAGCTAAGGAACCTACGAGAACTGAACTAGGGGGTCTGGGGGTATTTACTCGGCGGGGACTCTTTGATGCCTAAGTTAGCACTCTGATAGTCGAGAGCATGAAGATGATATTAGAGTATTGAGAGAGCTAGAGAGCAGGGATTACCTCCATTTTTTCATTCTCTCTCCTTGCCTTTGGGGGTTGGAGTCCTTATATAGTGGTGTCCTGCCAAATCAGGCGTGACTGCCTCTGTCAAGTCAGGCATAACCGCCTTTGTCTCTCTGCCGCAGTCATCGCTGTTAGAGCTGAGGCAGTGGGTGCAGGCGACTGTTGCAGAGTACGGCTCTGCCAAGCAAGGTGCCGCCTAGCGTGAGACGTGGGTGCAGGTCTCCAGATCTGTCAAGTACGGTTGTCAGGCAGGAGATCTTCTTGCGATATGCCAAACTACTCTTCTGTACCGAGCTACCCAACAAGTGACGAGCTGCCCGGGGGAGCTACGTCGAGCTCCTTGGGCTATGCCAAGCTGCTTGTGACGAGCTCTGCCGAGTTGCCTGGCTCCTTGGTGAGCTCCTTGGAGAGCTGCCTGACCCCATGGCGAGCTCTTTGGTGAGCTACCGAGCTCGTGGGGTATGCATGTCGAGTTTATCGGTGGGCATCTTTGGGTTGCCAGGTCGGCCAGGTCGACTAGGTCGGATCATGTGCCAGGCTGATCCAGGTCGGCTAGGTCATGCAGGCCACACCAGGCCGCGCACAGGCCGCGCTAGGCTAAGCCAGGCCGGTGCCCGGGTGGGATACCAACTTGGTAAGTTGCTGCCTAGGTGTCGCCTAGTTGTCACAAGGTTCCACGTGTCACAATTTCACTAGAGGGCCAAATATGCCCTCATCAGGTTTGATATATTACAAATAAAACATGTATTCTAATGTTGTATTTTGTTTAGTTTCTTCTTTTAATTTTATTAGATAAATTGCATTTGTCGACACAAATTTTGTTTATACATCCAAATACAAGAAAAATGAAGACAAACTCAAATAAATTATTTTTTTTATATTTTTTAAATAAATGGGATAAAAACTCTTTGTATTTGAAATTCTCTTATAAAAGAGATAGAACCTCATATTCTCTCTTGGTGATGTACTTCTTGCAACTTAAGGATTTGGATTGAGTTGAAGCCGAGGGTCGGATGACGTTCTCCCCATACTTTAGAAAATGACAAAAATTGCTTCTTTCAATTGGGCTTTGAAAGCTTGACCAAAACAAGGATTCTAGAAGAATTCCAAGAGTTGTAGCTTTTGCTCTTCAAAAAGTTGTTGATGTGTATCTAGTTGTTAATGGGTTGAGTTCAACCCAACAGAACTGAACTAATTAGGTTGGTTCTGGTTCTAGGTACTGGAATCAACAAGTTGGTTATGGGTCTTGATATAGTGTCCCGATTATTACCGATTTGGAACTGGTTCCACCTAGTCTCGAATCAATTCAGACCCAACCTGAGCTATATTCATATAATACACATGTAAGCGTCGGAAAAACTGACTCACTTGCCACTTGAGTTAGAAATGGAGTCGCCACCCATCAAGTAGATGAAAAGGAGGTGATGGGACCTCCGAGATTTACATTGGAAAGCATTTCCGATTTATTAGTGACTCCAAATCCTGAGGCACCGACTAACCAGTATAGGTAAGACTCGAATGAGAGAAGGAAGGGCTTAGGCACTCCTCTCTCAGGTCTAATAGGTGGGGCCCACATGGTATCTCAGACAAAGCACAAATGATAATTAATCAAGCAACTAAAGAAAAATAAACAAAGAAAACCACAAGAATAGCCACTATAAAGATAAATTTGCCTATTTTTATTTACCTGCTTTTCATTTTGTTTTTTTATTATTATATTTTTATCTTTTATTTTATTTTATTAATTTTTTTATTTTTAAAATATTTTTGCTTTTTTTTTATCATTTCTACTATTTACTTTTTTTTTTGTAATTTTTATTATATTTTCCTTTTTCTAGTTCCTCTTTGCATTTTCAATCCGAATCAAAGCCCTGCATCCTCCATCAACTCGAATGGATGTTTCCTTTTGTACTTATAGACCAATCCCCTTTTATATGTAGGGGCCTGAGCAAAAGGGTGGAAAATTGCTCCCTCACCCCTTCTCTATCAGAACCCCCACCTTCTGACTCAATGGAATAGTCTGAAGAGAAAAGAAGTTCAAATCTCTCGAACTGTAGGAGAATGTTTGGACTAAAATTCAAATTGAAAGATTACTTCTCTACCATCATCTTCCCTATTATCAACTCCATTCTTCCTCTCCACCCTTTTATTCAGGTGAACACTTTTATTTAATCTAAGGAGAGTAACCAGTGAGGAATAGTATGGTTTAAGATTGAAAGGAACTAAAATACCAAGATAATCAGAGAACCCATCTGCTGGCAACATAGTCATATCAAGGGAAATGAAAGAAGAATCTGCAAGAAGTAGACATCACGCCAATAAGTAGAGGTTCCATTCCAGATTTGAAATTATCTAGTTTGAAATCATACTAATTACCTCACATACACCTAGAATACTGAGATATAAATCAATCTGCTACAATTTGTATCACCTATTAGAGGTATAAACAAAATATGGAGAACACATACCTTGCTGCGATGGGAGCCTTCTTTAGGATGTATGCTTCAATTGATCACCTAACTGTTAGTTGAAATCTGCAATTTGCATTTGTTGGATTTGTAGCATAAATCGGGGATCGAACGACCTGGTAAGTAGTGTGGCCTGAAGATGGGAAGTTTGCTGCAACTAGGAATGGGAGGTCGAGATGTATGTCTCATCATTTATCTAGGGGAGAGAAGTTGGAATCACAGGGAGAATTGAAGGAAAGAATGAAATAAAATTGATAGAGAAGAGAGAACAAAGTAGAGTCTAAGGCAGAGGATAGTCTCGGTGTCGCTGCTTGGTGTTTTCTTGAAGAAGACGATTATCAACAGTGGTCTCAGATTCTTCCTTCCGATGGCTTCACCCTCCCTTTGTCTATTCCATGGGAGAATGGAGGAGAGAAAGAAACAAGAGGGAGGTAGTGAAGAACGCTGCCGTTGCTAGGAGTTGCAATGGTGGTTCGAATGGAACGATAGTGGTAGGGAAGAAAGGGGGTGGTAATCGATGGAACGAAGAAGAAGAAGATATAGAGAAAGAGTGATAGAGAGGTTAGAGAGGGGATAGGTTAGACCTATCGCCACTGCAACTTGCAATGGTGGCAACAAAATGGAGGAACTAGAGGTTGGGGAGAGATTGTTGCCGCTCACTGCTGCTCTGTTTTTGTTTGAACGGGGGGAGATTATGAATAGTTTTTTTTTTGTTGCAAAAAAAATATATATACAGAATAAGAAGAAGAGGAAGAAAATCAGAGAGAGAGAGAGAGAGAGAGAGGCCGGAGATGGGGTTGTCGTGCTCTGCCACTAGTTCCGTGTTCAAATAAAGGGGAGAGTGAACGAATGGTAGATTACCCCAAATGAAAGAGTTAGGCATTGATTTATAGGTAGGGATAAGGGCAGTTTTGTAATTTTAGGAAAATTCAAGGGTATTTTGGTAATTTTAGAGAAAGGGTCAAATTGGATTTAAGAGAGTCAAACTGGGGTCCTGGTTCAATGATGGGTGGTTTAGGTTAAAAAAGTGGAAGGTTGAGATGGATTTGACCGCAGAGAAGGGTTTTGTGTGAGTGGGCTAGCAAGATTAACCAAGATAGAATCTTTTTAGATGGAAGGGTTGGTATTTTTTGCTGAAATTTCACTGGTGGGTTTTTAGACATTCCGAGTTTATTGGTGGGGTCAGATTGGCTCAACTGGGTCCGGATTGGGCAGATCCGGAAGGGGCTCGATTCAGACAATCTAGGGGCTCAAAATTTAATATTTGTGTAATCGAGGGGCAAACAAGATCTGTTTTGGATGAAATTTCATAGGGTAGGATTTTTGAGTAACCTAAGGTGATTTGTAAGATTAGATTGAGCCAAATGGGCCTAGATCGGGCAGATTTGTAATCCGATCAATTTAGGACCTTGAAATGAAATCTTAGTGCGATGAAAAGGTAAACAAAGGTATCTTGGGTTGAGATTTCATAGGTGGGTATTTGGGAGTGTTTGGGATCTAATGATGAGGTTTAATCACCCTGAGGGGGTTAAGATTGTAGGAATTTGGTCAACAGGATGTTTCAAAATGAAATCTTTGTTTGATAGATGGACATATGAGGGAATCCAGGGTTAAAACTTTATGGGTGGCTATTTTGATGTATCTAGAGTTCAATGGTGTGGTTTGATCGGTTTGGATGTTTCAAGATCAAGGGAATCTAGGTTCCGAGTGTTTAGATTAACTAGAGATGTCAAAATGGAATATTTTGTTGATAAAAAGGGTAAACAGATGAATCTTGAGTTGAAATTTCATGGGTAAGTGTCTTGGGAGCTTTTTGGTTTGATGGTTGTGTCTGATCTAATGGTTGAGGTGTAAGTGAGAGTCAATCGGGGCCATTGAACTGGTGTCGAGTAGATTTAACGATGGATATGAGGGCTTTGGGGCTGAAAGCTAGGATTTTTGGGTTTTCAGGTGCGTCAGAGATATCAAAAGTGCCTGATTAAGTATTTGGGGTGAATTGGAGGTTTAGGCGATGGACCAAGCAAAAATCAGGTGTTGACAATACATAATACATATATATATATATATATATATATATTAAATAAGTTATATATATAATAATATATATGGTGTATAATATATATTTAATATATACTAAATGTATTTATTTATTTATTTATTATATATCCCAGGAATCGATCAGTTCAGTTTTGGGTCTAAAAATTACAAATCCTATCGAGTCCAGTTCAATTCTGGATCCTCAATATTTCCTATCGAGTCAGTTCCAATTCTAGCTGGTCCCGACCCAGACCTAACCTGTTGGCAGCCTTATGTGGTTCCTCTTCAAAGAGCTTTCTAACTTTACTTAGTTTCTCCTTGACTCCAAAAGCCTCTTCCCTCTTTATGGGAACCCCTATTTGTAGATTTCTTGGTCTAATCTCTTAATCCCCTTAATTGAGGATATGATTAGCTCTTTTTACCCTTTTATAGAGAGTAAAAGATTGTAATTATTGCCATTTTGGAGAGAATAATTTATCATCCATAATTCTCTCTTAAATCATTGGCTAATTTCCATCTATGGGAAGATGTGCCTTGATTGACTAGAGATTTGATTGGCTCCAGTTACCTTCCATAGAGAAGAGGGTTGGCAATTTACCATTTATAGAGAGAATGATTTTCAATCATTTATTCTCTCTTCAATCATTGACTAATTTCCATCTAAGGGACTTGAAATGGGCTCTAGTTGGCTTATTTCCATAAACCATTGGACTTGTAATTCAAATTTGAATTTGATTCAAAGTGGGTTGCAAATGGACCCTTTCACCATGCTAATGGATTTGTAACAAATCCCAAATGTTAAGGCCCATGCACATATTTAATAGTGTGGGGCATGGTCAAAATAGAAGGACACATACTAAGGCTCATAACAAATTTTGAATTTACCAGGGTAAGGCCCATTTAGGAGCCCATGAAAATTTTAAAGTCTACATTACTAAACTATCAATGTGTTTTAATTAATTAATAATATTGTTAAAATTAATAATTTTTATGAGTTGAGACCTTTATTGTGCATAGTGCCCATGCTACACAAGAGACTTATATAAAATAGAGGATCCACTAAAAACGATATAAAAATAAAAATTTAAAATGTAAAATTTGTTTCACCACTCAAATGAAGAAGATAAGCTAAATGGGTCTGTATTGACCCATTTTCGAAAACGGTTTTGATTCATCTAGAAATTTGTAGCGTGTGATACATGACATACAAAATAACAACAACAACAACAACAACAACAACAACAACAACAACAACAACAATAATAATAATAATAATAATAATAATAATAATAATAATAATAATAATAATAATAATAATATATAATTTAGAACCTAATAAATATAATTAATAAAAATTAGTAGTTCATAAATTAAAAGGCTGAAATACAATTTAATTCTACTTAAATATTATTAATATTAATAAGATAATTAAAATTAATAATAAAAATTAAAAAATATGAAAAAATAAAACAAACCATTTTCATTCCATATAAAATTATAAAAATTAATTAAAATAATGTCATAAGACTCTTTTTACTTAGTGATTACCATTTATAACTTAACCCAACCTTGGGCTCAAGCAAATATTTGTTGAAAAGGTTTAGATGGCCAAATCATGCTAGATGGTTGGGCGAAATTTCAAAAAAAATTTTAACCCTTATGGGAACTGATTTCTTAATGAATTTGAAAACTGAATTTTTTAGATCGATCTTGCACTAAACCGGACCAGATTTGAAACCAAACAAAGAGGGAGATATATACCTGATATGAATTCTATGGATGTAGATTCCAATGTTAAAGTTTACGCCCAAATCAGTCCTAAAACCAACCTCCACTAAAGATTGCACAGTGTGTAGGTGAAGCCGATTTAACAACACTGTTTTCAACAAAACTATGATCCAACTTGCTTGAATTGGATGAGGTAAGTGAACATGATTTTCTTCTAAGTTTTTCTTGTAAAAACAAAGAATAAAATAGATTTAAATTAGTTCTTGAAAGTCTAAGTTGTGATAGGGTTTCTTGGAAGACAAAAGAGAAGAAAAGAGAACAAGAGATAGTGGTGTTCTAGTCTAGTTTGCCCTCTTCTTCTTTTATCTCCTTGTGAATCACTCTCCTAATCAAATTAAGAAATTATCTAAATCTAATTTGGATATAGGCTCTAGATAAGCCTTGTCTTCTTAATAGAATGGTTGCTCCATACCGATTTCCAAACCCAGATTTGACTCAAAACACGAGAACTTTCTTAATCTTATTAATTATGGGCTTTAGGCCATTTACTTCAAAAGCTCATGACCCAAGATGTTGCATGACCAACATAGGCCTGATTTGTATGGTGTGGGAACCTACAATGATCTCATATAAGTTCACATGGGTTCGACCTAGTTTTTGTAAAAAGGCTTGGTCAAATTCACTACTAAACGCAATGAACCCCTAAGCACATCACTATGGTCTTAATATAGGCCCAACATTTATACCTAAATGATCTTTGAATTCAACCATCCTATGAAGATACAAGGATAATGGACTTAAGTAAGATAAAGCCCATCAGGTAATCAACTTTGTAATGGTCTCTTAAATTTAACCTCTTGGCTCATAATGATCAAACACTGCCCAATAGGGAATGGCTTCTCCCTTGGCTGCAAAGTGCAATGTATTTTAAACACAATTGAAATTCATTGTTGACAGTTTAAGTTTCCGTTAGAAAGAGTGTAAATCCAATCATTCACTTTGTCTGAAAAAAAGGCGGATCCTATCACTATGATTACCCTCTCAGGTGATTTCTCAAACTGCCCCAACATACCCAAGTTTTGACCCTCGAAGGATCTCACTAATTGGCATATCAAAGGCAGTCCAATCCAATCTAGTACAATACCATAATCAAGCCTAGGATTGTGTATAACTTTCTAATTTTGCACATCAATCTCCAAGGTCTGGGGCATAACTGGAAAATGGTCAAGGTTCAATGTTTCATCTAAATACACATTACATGTGCTTCGGGTCTAACCCTATCAATTAAGACAAGCTGCCCCAATTTTTTTGGCAATACATCAGTGTCAGCATTGATAGGATAAACTCCCCAAGTCTATCCAATGGCTCAAAACATTCTAAACTAACACGAATTTCGTAAGTGTTTAGTTTAAGGGGTAAATACATAGAAACATGTCAATATTAGCATGGAAACAATAATGTGCTTTTATTTATTTACAATAAATGTACCTGTACATTAATTTGATTGGAGCTAAGGGCATACACAATCTAAATATTTTCTTCTAAGCTAGGTCTAGCTCTACACCAAGCCCACACATAATGTGGGCAATAGGGCTATAAAATTAAAAATTACTAAAGTTAATAAAAAAATATCAAAATTTACCAGTTTTTATTTAACAATTATTAAAAATTAATAAATTAATAAAAAATGGTATTGGTAGGATAATAAAAATTAATAATAAAAATTAATAAATCATTTATAGCTTAAACTAACCTAATTAGATTTAAAAATTTCCATGCTCAAACAACTATTTTCTTTTGAGTTAAGTTTAGCTCAAATATGCACAAAGCCCACACATAGTATGGTTAATAGGGTGTTAAATTGATTAGATTCAAATCAAACCCAACTACATCCACATCAACTTTCGATAATGAAATCTCTAGATCTGCATTCACATGATTTTTATTATTATTTTTTTATTTTGAATTTTAAAGTACAAATGCATATGTGTATAATTACACATAATATCTATGAGTATACAATAATTATACTATATATATAAAATAATATTTTTTTAGACATGGATTTTAATCAAATTGGATGGGGTTAAATCTACACCCAATCAAATTATTAACCAGATGTAAGTTCTAATACCCAAATTTGAGATAATCGGATTCAAAGTCTAATTGGGTATCGAACTTTCAAAGTCTAATGAGAGCCTTGGCAGATGGGGCCCAAGTTAAGCCTAAAAAACTCAACTTGGAAGTTATACGCATATATGGTTACATAGCAAATTTTATATTAATATATATATAAATGTTATATATATTTTTATACTAGACTATAAGTAAGTAAAAATTTTAATTTATAAAAAACATAGTTTTATAATTAACACAAGCAAGTACAAAACAAATATTGTTACACTTAAGGTGTAGGCTGGGATAGGCCAAGCAACCTTAAAAACTTGCTAATACATTATCAAAATTTTCATTGGGCTACACAATGGGGTAGCCCATCCTTCATAGCTCCTTTGGTTCAATATTATCTAAAAATAGTTAAACAAACCCTATAAATAATGCATGTATGGGTTGCACTCGATTTGGTTCAACCCATTTACGAATGTTAGGATTTGTGTAGCTTAGGTGGGTTGGGTCAAGATGAGGATCAATCCAAGACTAATCCAACATCTTAAACCTAAAGTTTGGGCTTAGATTAATTTAATTATGACTATAGCCTAATTTTATATGTTTACTAATCTTTAAGTAATTTAAATATTTAAATGATATTTACAAAAAATTGAAACATTTAATCATTAATAAAGTAAAATAAAAAAAATAAAATACTAACAAATGATATGGAAGAAATTATTACTTTATTAACTAATTAATAATAATTTATTATTTTTATTAAAAATATTAGTATAATTAATCCAAATTACAAAATTAATAAAATATTTTTGTAACAAATTATTAAAATAAAATTTTAATTATTTTAAACAACTTTGCAGTTATAACTTATAAGTTTTAATTATTTCACTTTCCTTCATAAATCCCGTGAATCGCATGAATAGATTAGTAAAGTTGGTTAGAAATTTTGAATATTGTGCTTTTACTGAACGTTCAAGTTTCTTATGAAACGCATTAACAAAGTCATTTTAGTTCATTTTATTATATATATATATATATATATATATATATATATATATAAATCTTTTAATCATTTTCACTTTAATTAATTAATAGTAATCAATATCAACGAGATAAAACGAATAAAATTTGGATCTTACCCATACCCAAATCTATTTGATCCGTTTACAGCCTTAAATCTGATAAATTATATCCCATGAGAAAGGACTTCCATGCAACTTGATCCATTCTGCACAGATTACCGATTACTATCACAAATAAGAGCTTTCTGTGAAGAGTTAGGAAGAAATCAAGGCGTGAACTCCATCTGCAGGATGGATAACATTGTGAAGGATGTTTTGTGAGTTATATTTCGTGGAATCACCAATGTCACTCTGATTGGACAATCCTACCTAGAAACCCAATGGTCTCATCTCACGGTGGCTACCTTGGGCACACTAATGCATCATCTCATATTTACAGTGTTCATTCATTGAGCAAAAGTAAAGTAATAATAACTTATGAAACAACTCATGGAACAACAGAATGGCATCAGACATGTCCCTGTTTCTTTTCCTATCTATACACACTGTAGACTCTGAAACCAATAGATTGGTACAGCCAAAAACATAAGAAAACAAAAAAGCCTACAAGGCTACAACAGACCAGATTTTTTTTTTTTCATATCTCTGACCTCCCTCTAGCAGTTGATTCCACATTGTTGAACATCAGGACCAGTCACCCTAGTGGTGAAAGGATCAATCCGTACCCATAGCAATGAGAATATGGAAGCAAGGAGAATGGACCATACGACAACGATGGTGGGAGTCCGGTTCTGTCGTCCCATCAGCCCTTTAAGGAATGGATAAAGGTGGACAATCACCCAGAAGGCAAAAAATAGCTTACCAAAGAGGGGACCCCAGGACTGGTATCCACTGTTGATTGCATAGGATATCCCAGCCACCACACCCACCAGATTGATTATGAGAAGAGTGGTCGGTGGGATGAGCAATGTTGTCCATTTAAACATGTAGAGCTCAGCAAAATCACCTTCCTCATCTGAAGCCTTGGAAGTGACGGTGAAGTTGGTATCAATCCCAGCCAGAACTTTTAGCAGGCCTTGGAAGACAGCAAAGAGATGGGCAGATACACCTCCAATAACCCAAAACTGTTCATTTCTCCACCATTCATCAATTCCGACACCGCTCCATCTCATCTCCAATATACCAGTAGCAAAGATTGAAAGGAAGAGTGATATAAACCAAATACTAGCAAAGTTGCTAATCTGCAATCAAAAGATGCCAAGTCACTCAATAAGATCCAATGAAATTCCACGCACTTGAGATCAAAACTATTAACTAGAAACAAATGTTTTCAGAGTGGTAGCAACCTGTGGAATAATAAACTTTCCAGTAAGAAGACAGACGGCTGGTAATGTACAATATGCAAGAAGAGGGACGGCTGTGACTGGGTAAATGGTGGTGTTGATGTAAGCGAATCTCTCCAGCCATTTCAGCCTTCCACCATAACCATACCATATGGGGCAATGTCGACTTAGAAGAATTTCAACAGAACCAAGAGCCCATCGAAGCACTTGGTTCAGACGATCTGAAAGGTTAATAGGTGCAGACCCTTTGAAGGCTGGGGGATTTGGCATGCAGTATATTGATCGCCAACCACGAGCATGCATCTTGAATCCTGTAAGGATATCTTCTGTAACAGAGCCATAAATCCATCCTATCTGCACAGAGAGGGGGATGGAGAGTAAGATAAAATTAAAATATCAATTAGATGTGAGACAAAAATACTTAAGGTTCTTCCAGGATGTTAATGTGCTGCCCTACCAATTTCTTAAAAAGAACAGACACAAGAAGACAAAAGCATTGATACATTAATACATGTGTACATATTGTTTTTAACCACAAACACACAGACAAAGCAGGTTCTCTGAGTTGTGCGAGCCAGCGGGCCCTATATGCATTCCTGAGCCTATTAAGATTTTCTTTCTTCCTGCTTTTTACAGAAATGAAAGGTTGGCTGGTTACAAAACCATCATAACTGGAAATCTTGTTTACATTAAATATAACCCAAGTGAAGCAATTAAATATGGTATACTTTGGCATTTGTAATCAAAATTCCAGAATAAGGCATGAAGTGAAAAAGGAACGGAAATCATATCTTGTCTTTTCTAATCAATGCTAGCTTAGTTCAGCAATTTTGCTGATGATGAGGTCCAGGGTCCAAGCTCACTATCTCAGATTAATTGGACTTTATATACTTACAAGTATTTCCATTACATAGAGTACACAGCCAAACTTAACACTTGATTGCTAATTTCTTTTCTTCCTCATTATTCTGGTGCATTGGATTTGGAAGAGCTCTTGCAACTTTTGGAACTAAATAGGACTAATCTGGTAAAGATAACAGATGATCCGAATTGGAGCTCGATCTAGAGTGCGATAGCCCTGAGCCAGTCTAAGCATTACATTCATGGCTCTAATTGATAAATAAAGTGAACAATATTCTTCTGATTCTTAAGTTTAGGTGGCATCTTGTAGTTCAATAAGAAAACCAATTAATGAAGTGAGAGCACGAGCAGACATACCTCACTACCCCAATCTGTTTTGTCTTCGTACCCACAGCTGATAACATGGATAGCTTCTTTGAGGAGATTTTCAGGAGTAGCTGATTGTGGCACGCCACCATTTTCCATAAGAGTGGAGGCAACAAATACAGCCGACTGACCAAATCTTTTCTCCAGGCTCATCTGTGACATCAGCAGCGACTTCTCATCATCAAACCCAGCACCTATTTTGAGAGATAAGAAAAAGAAGATCAGTCAGGCACCTAATACAAAGATTTTGCTCAATTTGTCTTGTCTGGGTTTTTATTATAATCAATGACAGTGTTATGTAATCTATACCATAAATATGCTGAAACAGACATTGGACTATGGCCTTAAGTATGCTGAAACAAAAGGGTACCTAGTGAGATAAAATCTTAGCTAAGCCTAAAATAAATTAACTGCTCAAAATTAAACTTGAATTTCACATCTTGTACATACAAGGCATCTCAAAGTGCCACTGGTACAGAAAAACTCAAAAAGAGATAAACCATGTTAAAAAAATGGCAATAAATATCAATGGAGATCCAAATGCTGCAGAGCATTATGAAATGAAAAGAATTACTTTTTCATATAAGCCTCTTCCAGCATTGGAAATTCCGTTCTTTTGAAGAAATATCCCTAGGGATAGAAAGAACCAATTCTTTAAGGGGACAAAATCATCATAGAGCATATCACCATTTCTTGTATCCTTCAATAAATGAAAATACAAGAATTTCCTCAACCAAAAGTTCTTAAAATGTCTAATGAATTCAAGAAATAGTACTCCAAGTCAATGTTGTTAAAATCTTACAATTTACAAATTCACGATTTGAATAATGAATCCCATGGGTTTCAATTAATCTTATGTCTGAATCATTTTCTGCAAAAATCTTACAATTTTTGTTTGAATCCTACAACTTGATTCATAAATCTTACGATTTATATGATTTGTGTGCGATTCATTGTGATTCAAATCAATTCAATTAAGAAGTAGTTCTCTACTTTGTCTATATATTGAGTTTATTATTTTCTGTCATGTGTTGGATGAAAAGCCATTATATGAGGATTATTTGACTTTCAAGTCAAACTCGACTATATCATCTTAGACTTCTATTGTATAAGTGGTAGGTTCTATTGTTTTAGGTACGTATATGGTAGATATAACTTAAAATAACACTTTCTATATATGTATAGTATTTTAGCATACATATATTTAATTTTTGACAAGTTTATAAAAATAGAAATAATCTTACGATTTACAATATGATTATGATTTTCAGAACATTGCTCCAAGTCAGTATATTCTAATTGACTTAATAGCTTGTTTGTGCAAAAGGTAAATTTGGTCAGGCAAAAATATCAAATCATTAACAGCCATACCTTCAACACCCTCTTCAATATCTTCTAAATTGAATATTGGCACAGTAGGATCCACATGCTTGCTTGATTTCTTTTTATCTGAGCCCTTTTTACTTGATTTTGAACTCTTCTTTCGTGACCCACTACAGCAAGAAGAGAACAGACCTGGTTTTTTATGCTTCAGCTTATGAGGAGGCTCATAACCGTATAGAGCTGTTCTGTTGAAGACACATCCTGTACCGACATATACAGGGCCTTGGATGCCATCCAAACCTCTTAAGTTTATCTAAATCCACAAAAAGAACAAATTATGAAATCTGACAATATAAGGCTGACTACTTTTTTTGAAGAATTTAAATGTCAAGAGTCACAAAGAGATAGATTGGATATTTCCACAACAAACACAAACATGATACCATTTAGTAACAACATAAAAGAGAAAAACAAAAGTGAGACAATAATTTTCCAAGGGATAATTGGCACTTACATCAAAGAAAACAGTATTACGGTTGGCATATCGGTCATTCTTATCAATACCATCAAACCTTTGTGGAAATTGGACATAACAAACTGATTTTCCAAGATTTGGATCCATAAGAAAACACATAGCTTCCCGCAAAGCCTTGCTGTTGTTTATGTAGTGATCACAATCAAGATTCAACAAGTAGGGTCCATTTGTAAGGACTGCTGATACACGAACCTATTGAGGATAAACATTAGCCATCAGAGGTTGAATTTGCTTAGATACAAGTAAGCTTCAAAGTGATCATTTAACCACTTACAAGTGCATTCATGGCACCAGCTTTCTTGTGATGTAGAATGAAAAAAAAATACAAAAATGACAAACTTTTACTTTCATAGCCCTGCGATCTTTGACAAATGATGGATGAACTTTGTCTTTCAAGTAGTCAATCTTTTGCGCAAAGTACCATTCTGGAGCCCGTGGCTCAATGCTGTACTTCTTGCAGAAAGGAACCCATTTTCTTGCAAATTCCGAAGTTTCAGACATAGCTTCAAATGTCAACATAGAAGCCCCATCATCGGAGACATAACAAGAGACCTTGTCAACTGGATAATCAACTGCAAGAATAGACAGAACGGTATTTGCTGTGACAAGAGGAGGCTCTTTTAAGGGATCAACAGTACTGACAAAGATGTCAACAGCAGCCAGCTGTGATGGCTCTCCTTCACGGTCATATCTGTTACAAATATGACCTTTGCATTAGAAATCTAAAGACGAAGAGAAACAGAAGTAGCATGGCATTCCTTTTGAAAATATAACAATTCAGTGAGATGATTGAAGATGTATAAATGCCTTACCTTAGAGCTAGTCTGTCAAGATATGTCTCACGGTTCACCGGGAACCATTTAGGGAACTGATCCAATATCCAAGATATAGCAAACCAAATCTCACAGATCACAGATATCAGCCACAAGGCATAGGCATTGGGCACAGGATTTGTTATACGGTAGTGCAAGAAAATGCACAAAATAACAAGCCGTAGAACAATGACCATTCTATAAGGATTTATCCTAGATGAAGGAATAGACACCTTCCTTGAGAGAGGTTGTCTCGCTTCATCGTTCCTGCATTACATTGGAAAGTCAGCAATGAAAATATCTCCTTTCAGCTTTAAATCAGAAAACAAGTGAATGCAAATGTTATTAAAAAACTGATCTGAGCAGGAATGACCATATACTTCAGAAGTTGTTCACAAAATGCATGATCAAACAACCCTTTTGTAAAGCACATTCAAACAAAAAACCTCATGGCATTCAAATAATGGAGGAGCTGAGCTTACAGCAATGAGTCATCAAAAAGCACATCAGTGCTGGCATCAATATCTCCAGCTCCCCTGCCCTCAGAAGTAGCATGGCCAGTACTCATCGGAACCACATTTTTCTCCTGTTTCACCTTCCAGCCATCAACCCTCTCTTTCCAGGCTACATTGCCAAATATTTGAGAATTATTAGCTGCAGAAAGGAATTCCCTTGAAGCTGAAGGGATTTCCAGATGACATAAACATCGTGCAAACGTATATATAGAAAGAGAAGAAGATATTTACGTGACTGATAAGGGAGTGGGTGTACACGCTTGCCACCACCTCCAGGGGACGCCATTGAAAGATGCTCAGGAGATGCTGTTGACAACTCTCCTGAAACCTAAAGACAAAGCAAGGACAGAAGGAAGTCAGTGCACAGAAAATTTTCATGATGACAAGTTGATGACTAGTATATACATAGCATACCACCTGATCATGGCTGAGCAAGGGAATATGATTGTGAGAAAGCTCTTTATCATAGTTTGGTGGACCCATGTCCTCTCCTCGTCCATAGTTCATACGCCAACTAAGCATGCGCTCTGCAATCTTCTGCTTATTGTTTTGATTCACCGAAGAGTAATTGTAATCAGTAGCCACATCAACATTTTCACCATCTTCTACATCATCACCACGAATTGGAGGACTTCCTGGAATTAAATTAAAAATAATAGAGGGAAACCACAAAAAGACATCATGTCTCTAATTTCATTTTATAAGCGATTAACAGCCATTACAAAGAACAAATCTCACTTCCAACAGACCTTTGTGCCTCTTGTATTTGGTTTTGCATTGAGGGCAAGACTGGTTACCATCTTTCCTTTCGTATTCATAGCATGGCCGACAAACAGGAAATGAACAGATGTCACAGGCAACAAAGAGTTCACCATCTGCAGTGGTGCCAACATTGTCACCACAGATCTGGCATACCTGACCACCAAGGTGCTTCAAAGGCTTTGGCTGTATAAAAAATTAACACAATTCAGAGAACTGGAGTCCTAAAGTCGATAGAAACTCACAAGAGATTTCTAGAAACAATGAAGGTTGTTTCTAAAGTCGATAGAAACTCACGAGAAACATATCATATAACAAATTATATGATATTTTCCTGATGATATCATATCTCACTCGTTTTAAAGATGTCGGTAGACAGATAAGCAATTTCTGGTATAAGGTCTGATTAGGATCGATCTTTCTTTTTCCTTTCTAAGTAGGGTCTGCTTAACCCCTAGTTTCTTAAGCACTATATAGGTTGAACAAATCAAGTCACTCAATCTGGTAACCCGAGCAAGTATACAAATATAAACAAACCCAGATGAAGAAGTGACAATTGAAGAGGAATTTGAACAAAACCACCAGTAAGACAAAATAACGAACATTTTGGTTGGACAAAATAGAATCATAAGCACAAAATGAACTTTATCAGTAACTGAAGAGGATTAGAGGAAAATGATTCCAATACTAACCGCTGCTTCTCCTTCCGACTCCATTGGTGTCTGCTTCGGTCTACTCAAACGTGCAAGATAAAGTAAAACGTGGCTTCAACTTCACCGAGATCTTTGGCCCATCAGCACGTTCGGAAAAAGCTATGCCACACCAAATGCAGCAAAGAATCTGCTTTTTCACTCTTCCACTTTGAAGAAAACAGACTTCACAAAACCTCAGATCTAAATTCACCGCCTGAAAAAAAAGAGACCAACAGAATCAACTTCTCCATTTGAACATATCTTCTTTCGCATACACACAATTATTCGGAGAAGAAAAAAAAGAAGAAGAGCTCGCTAGTCATCCACACTTCACTTCTCAGTACAATTCATTGGAGAAACAAATAGAATGTCTTCGAAATCCGCTATAATTCTCTAAAATCAGAAAGACAAAAAAAAAAAAAACATTTATTTTTCGCGCCAAAATTGATCAAGGCTCTGGAAATCTCACGCGAAAACCTCCAGAAGAAGAGAAAACTCGAAGCAGCACCTGAAAGCCAGCAACAATATCCGACCGACTACCGTGGGACGAAGAAATCGAGCCCGCGAGCGGCTTCAGGAGTAAGGTCCCCTTTTCTGCCTCCCTCTCGCCTCTTCTACGAGCACTCTCTCTAGTCTTCTATCTCCCTTTCCCTCACTGCAATATAATAATTGAACGAAGAAATGGACAGAACAGCTAACGAGCTCAACCAAACCCCCCACCGACACTCCGAGAGAGAGATAGAGGGAGAGAGCGAGAGAGAGAGGAGAGCCCACACACGGCCACACTACACCAATCACCATCTCGACGTATATCCTGTTAAGAAGAAAATATTAATAAAAAAGAAATAAAATTCACAGAATTGTGTACGGATTGCGAATTTTAACGGGGTGAAAGAGAGAAAAACAGAGATCGCAATAAAGACACAAGTACAGGAGTCAAGGGCAGCGCCAACTGCAAAAAAAAAAAAAAGGTTGGAGTTGCTGCTCAACACAACAATCTTCAGATTTATCATTTATCTCTCTTCCTTGCTCTGCCACGTGTGGTTCCGACTTCCGAGTTTACCACTTGTGGAGTTGTGGGATTTCAATTATGCCGGGCCCTACCTGGCTACCTCATTTAATCTCTCTCACTGGGAGCCTGGAGTCTTTTCCCACATCAATCTCCATTATTTGCCACGTGGCGAAATTATTAGGGATACTATATGGTTGTGGACCTTGTGGTTGGATCCGAAGTCCGAATTGAAGCATTTCTGACCCGAAACCATTTGGATATCAATTATGTTGGACCCTACTTCACCTTATCGATCTCTGGAGTCTGAGGCAACTCTTTCCCCATGTCATTCTATCTCCATCTTTTGCCACATGGCAAAACTGTTAGGGTGCTAATGGGTTGTGGATGGCATGGGTTTACTTAACCCGTATCCGAAGTCCGAACATGAAGCATCTCTGACCCGTAACCAATTGGATATCAATTATGTTGGACCCTACTTCACCTTACCTCTCTTGAGTTACTGTCTGAGGACAACTCTTTTTCCCACGTGACAAAATTATTAGGGTGCCAATGAGTTATTTTTGACATGGGTTTATTCAACTCGATTCCGAAGTCCAAGCACGAAGCTTTTCTGAACCAAGCATTTAATGAGTTCGGGATAATCGCATTTCATTGCTGTAATATCAACGGATACCTCAATTAGAACCTGAACCAACATGTATACCTGAAAAAACAGGGTTAGAGTCAAATATCCGAATGTGAAAATGATTCGACCCGACCAAACTCGAAAAAAACTGGGTTGGGTTGGGCCGGTCATGGGTCAATCCATTGACTCGATTATCAAGTTTAATTAGGATTATTTATGCATTGTTAGAAGATTTTATTCTTTATTTTTTATTTAATTTTTACTTTTTATTTTATATTTAGTATTTTAAGGTTAATTCTTTTAATTTTAATATTTTTCATGTATTTTTTTTTTTATTTTTTAAATTTCAATTATTTTTTGGAATGATCTGAATTGACCCATGGGTCTACCTTAACCCGAACATTTAAAGTTAGGGTCTAGCATTTGACAACCCAACCCAAAATCAACCTAAAATACCTTGACCCAACCCAAACTCAACCCACCCAACCCAATTGCCAGATCTACCAACATGACAACACATGGAATTTAAAACTGACAATTCACATGCACGCTCTACAGAGCGCGCCCCACAAGCTGATGAGATCTGTTCCTTACAAATGGGCACCTCACAGCACGTCCACTATGCATTGGGAACGCTTCCATGAATTATAATTAATAAATACGGAAGATGTTTGATAAGATGTGCATGTAAGGCGCGTGTAAGGAACAGATCTGGTCTCCCCAATAGAACATTCCACATTTCCATTCGTGCGCATAGAGAACATCTCAAAATGACAACTTCATCACATATTCCAAATGCACGCTGATGTGCATGTGAGGCGCCCTTGGGGCGCAGATGTGAACTCAAAACTGATCAGAACCTGTCAGACCCAAACTCAACACGATCAGGATCGGGTCAGTGCGCGTTTACCACTTAATCCAATCCACTAGCCAGCCCATCAACATCCCTAAAAGAAATATGAAAAACTGAGGGAATTCACACCTGTGCCCCACAAAACGCCCCACAGCACATTCCAACAATAGATGTTTCCACTGCACGCTGAGATGTGTTGTGAGGCGTTTGTAAGACACCTTCTGTGGGGTGCAGATGTGAACTGTTCTAAAGGCAGGATGTTGAGTTGAGAACATGGGATGATATGAGACTTTCAACTCATTCATTTTTTTGCCAGGTGGAAGGTAATGTGTCTAATTGTAATTGGCTACGAAGGGATTTCCAAATTTGCCACCTGTCAGTGCCGATGCAACTATCACATCCACATCAGCCATTTTAATTTTCTTTTTTATTGGCATTTCGCATGTAACTGAAGTACACAACACATTACTGAATTCACATCTGTCCCCCGCACAGCATATACCAAATTCAGGAGATGCTCCCAATTCACGCAGAGATGTGCATGTGGGGCTTTTGTTGGGTGTAAATCTGATCTTTATATTACCTTTGTTGTTGAATGAAATGGAAGAGAAATCAGAACTAATTTGACCAAGTGGTCTAGTGTTTGATTCTCGTCACCTCTATTATAATTAATTAAGTTTCAGCACAAGGTATGGATGTGCCTGTGCTGTCCATGCTTCAAGACTAGTGGGCTTTCATGTGAAAGAAATGTTAGAAGATAAAACATATTCAAGGACCTCATTTAACAGCTTAGGATTTTAGGTTAAATGGTTCTTTGAGAGAAAAAACCATTGAACATAATTAAATCATTAACATAATCCTTTCAATTAGTCTTTTCTTTTTCTTTTTTAAGGTAAATCCAACCCTTTGACAATCCTAACAAGTAGGGATGGCAATTTCCATCTTACACGCCATCATAGTGTTTTTTCAATTATTTATAAAGGATGGATTTTGGGAATTTATAGCCTGTATAAATAGCTATAGTATTAGGCCAAATCTAGCCCCAATCTATACACTAAATTTACTAAATTACTCATAATGGTTATAATTAAATTATTGTTGTAAGAATGTAAGGCATATAAAATTACGTATTATATGTTAAATTTAATAATACTTTGAATCTCGTGTTAAGGATAATTAATAATACATGTGTTTTTTTTACATGTTTCAATCAAATAATTGAAAATTTTGATATTTATTCGTGTTGTTTTGATTATATATATATATATATATGAGGGTTTTGGACCCAACTTGCCAACTTGACCTGTCCCACCTTTGAAAGCGAGGATAGAGTTAGAGAGGATTTTGTATTTTCATTTGTAAAGAAAGTTTTGGAGAGGTAGGGAGAGTTTAAAATTTATAAAAACCCTCCCTAAGCAGGCTACCTTACCACCCCTTGCCATTTCTACTTATAAGTAGACCTATTCATGGGTAGAGGTGTAAATCGGGTCGTGCCACTTGCAGCTTGGCATGGCTTAGCACAACGGTCCGTGGGCCATGTTAGGCTTGGCATGATCATGCGAGTCGTGGTGGGCCTAGGGTTTTAGATCCACAGCTTGCAGCATGGCCCATATATATTATTTATATATATTTATATAATATTATATAAATTATAATTATATAATAATATATAGTATATAATATATTAATAAAATAAATATTTATTTTAATTTTATTATACTAACTTATTTAATTATTTTATATATAAGCAATTTTATACACAAAATTCATATAAAATTAAGATTTTAAGTTTTTTTGTCAATTTTTTTAAATAACTTTGGCCCGATGCACGGCCTGGTTTGGCCTAAGGCTCGGTCCACGAGCCAACCTTGCCTGTAGCATGGCACGGGCCCGCACGGGCCTAGGCCATGGGCCATGTCGGGTTGACCCCCAAAATTTTCACTGGGGAGGGCGGCACAGCCCGTGAAGTCCCGTGTGCTGGCCCACTTCTAATCATGGGCCGGGTAGCCTGACGGGCTGGCCCGATGGGCTGGCCCGACCCGCTATAAGTCAGGTTTGGTCATAATTTTAGGCCAGTGCGCTTGCGCCTAAAGCACCGGGCCCAGATTTTTTCAAGTTGGGCTTGGGCTTTCTCAAAAAACCCAGATTGAGCCCAAGTCCGATTTGATACTATATATTAAATAATAAAAATTAAAAAAAATCTATTTTTCAAATTTATGACTGGACTCGGGCTCAAAGCCTAGACCCAATGATTGGGCTGAACTCGGGCTTAGCCCTAAATATATTCTGTTGATACATATACAAAGCCAAGCCCAACCCAGCCCATGCACATATCTACAAGTGACTAACTCAACTACAAGGTTCATCGGCACATGACGCGGGTTTGATTTGGGTGTTTAAATTTATTCCGTGAATAGAGAAATGGAGAATAGAATGAGAATATGTAGAATTATTTTGGACCCAAAAATCAATTTGCGACATGGAAGATTCCTTTCTCATTATTTAAAGGTAGGTAATACGTCTGGCCTTTTTTTCAATTCCAAACAACCATTATTAAGGTTATTAGCAAGAAGAATGGTCTTGATCAAATGATTGATATTATTATTAGACATAAAATTCAAGCCCAAACAACCATTCCCTAAAATAAATGAACCAATAGATTTTACTGGAGAAATTTAGGTACATTAATTAAAGTCCCATTTGGAAAAAAAAAATCATCATTACCATTAATTAAAGTCTCATTTGGAAGGATTGAAGCTTTGATTGAACTGTCTTAGAGAAGTCTCCAATTGAATGAAAAAAACCATTGGCTGAAGGAAATAAATTTGGAATCGTTATGTATTTTACCAAACATTACTCTTAGACTCTCCGGGTGGAGCAACATGGGAAGCCCTCCCAAACGGGACCGGATCTAGTAGGCACAACGTATATAAGCACGTTAGATGAGTATTTGATAAGTATTTTGACAAGTGTTAAAAGTGGGTTTTAATCTTTTTCAAGCAACACTTTAAAAAATGACCCGAACATGAAACTATTCTAGCCATCGGTTTTCGGGTTGACGATGCAATCATTCAGTTCGAATGAACGGCCTGTTCTGACAAATAAATTAAAAAAACGGTCAGAAACCATTGAACGGTTTAATGGGTCGATGATTCGATTGCCTGAATCAACGGGTTGCTGACTTTTTTAATAGTTTTTGGCCAAAGGCCGAGTTTGGGGTAAAATAGAATCGATTGCCTGAAAAATTCCTGGGTCAAACGGTCCAACCATCTGGATAAACGACAGTTCAAAAAGCATTATTTTCAAGGACGGGGTGAAGATATTTTAAGAAACAGGTGTCAAAAAATATTTCAATTGCTTGTTGAAGATGCTTACAACATTGTGCCTATCAGATCCGAATTGCACCCAAATGGGCAATTTTTTTTTCTATAAAAAAAAAAAGTTTGGTCTCAACTATTGGACTAGATATCTGGCCAAATTACTCTATGACTACTGCTATCTGATTTTTATTTTTATTTTTTTTAATTTCATACGTATCAGATAGTCCCACCATTTATTTTAAACTTTTAAGTTAAAAAGAAACTCTTATATAAGAAAGTCAACAAATTAAAAAAAAAATTGTTAATACAGAAACTCTTATATATAAGACACTCTTATATATCCATGTGTTTGGATATACCGCTAAAAATACAAATACGATATATTTCATATGATATAGGTATTTTAATTTTTTGTTACAACAATCAACGACCTACCATTAGGTGAAGCAAAAATATCATCTGTATTATTCTTGTCAGAGGGATTTATTTGTCTTTTACTGGAGATGTGGTCAGTTCACAAAAAGGGGTGATACACGTTTTGTTTTACTCTAGAGTTTTTGCCCACATCTTGATGTTTTACATGCCTCAGATTTTATATCATAATATATAAAGCTGCCGTCCAGGAGTTTGTTAAGCATAACATGATTAAGTTTCGTGTTAACTTTAGGCTGAATTTGAGAAGAGACGTATTGGAAACATAAGGTGTATTAGAAAGGTAATTTTAAGAGATATTGTGATATGCTTTGAAAATGTATGGATATGGACGAAAAATCAAGATACTCATGAATACACTAGAAAATAAAAAAAAAAAATCCTTAAAATTATTAACAACAATAAAAATGAGTTTTATGTGATTATAATTATTTTATTTAAACATAAAAACCATTGTTTAATGATTTATATAAAGTATCGGTATATCATTAGTAGCCGTTGAAAAATAATAGAAGAACTAAAATGTATGTGTGTATATACAAATATTTATTAGTTAATATTACTTTAAGTCATTTATTAGTTAATATTTATTATGTATACAAGTTAATATATACTTTAATTTTTAATAAATAAATATAATTTGTATTCATCTTATTATTATTTAAATATTAATAATCAAATTTTAGCATTTGTTGGAAAACATCCACCAAGGCAAGAAAGATTACTTTAAGTACAAAAAACATGTTTTAATAAGCAATTAAGGTTGGAATAAAGGTTAATTAATTATTGTTGTAAGAAAATGACTTGGGTTTGAAACTTGTTACCTTTGGTTTGTGCTTTTTAACAATTTATTTGACTTAAATAACATTTAATGACATATTAATTGCAGTAATTAAAGTTAACTCAAATGAGCATTTAATTAAATAATATTAGCCTTTAGTGACCTCTCAAACTTTAAGGAATAATTAAAAATGATATTAATGAGAGATAAGAGATAAATTACATTTAAATTTAAAAAGGAGAGGAAAATTAAATTCGGCTGATACATAGTGCATATCAAACCGTTTCAGGTATGTATTGGCTGATATGAGGTTGATATGGACAAAAAATATGAAACCATCTAATTATACATGTTCCATGTATCTGAACTCTTCTGATACGTTGTGAAATTTAAAACCTTGGTCAAGACATTCTACTCCATCCCCACTCCGACCTTAGTAGCGTGGCGGGTTAAGGGCAAGGCACCCATTCCCCATTGGGGGTGGGGAATCTCCAAATTTTCCCCACCCTGAGGCAATCACTTAAAAAAAATCTAATTTATGGATATTTTATAAATAGGATTATGGGAATTTGGGGGTATATTAGGAATTAGATTATGACAATTTGGGGGTATGTTATAAATGAAATTATGGAATCCTAGGATTATAAGAATATGAGGAAAACTTAGAGATATTTTAAAAATGAATAATAAGTATATGGATATTTTACTAATTTACCATCGGGTTCGAGGAATTATATGCAAACCCCATCCCTAATTTAGGGAAAAAATATTTTCCCTATTCATGCCTTGTCTCTGCCCCATCCCGTTTAAGATTTGAGAAAACTTGCCCCATTTGGGGTGGGATAGGGTAGGACCCCAACTTTACAGGGAAAATTGTCATCCCTACAATTCTAATAATTTTTATAACTAATTAACTAATAGTAAATTAAATAGCAATAAATTACAATATTTTATGATAATTTCCAAAAGAAATATTGAAAGTGCTATTGATTAGTAATAAAGTATATAAATTAATTATTTACAATAACAATAAATTAATGTAAACTATTTACTTTTTAAGCCCAAATTATTTACAATTAATCAAACTAAATGTAATAATAGTAAATTAATGTAATTATAATAAATTATATTATTTTTAATTAAAACTAAACCATTTGTTGCTAATTAATGTAAAATGAGGTATAATCACAATCTACCAAGTGGTCTAGATCGGTGTAGATAGACTAAATAATTTTCTTAAATTATTTAATAATTATTTATTGAAATAATAATAATGGATTGTTATTTAAATAATTATGAAACAATTTATGATAGATTAATTTCTTAAATTAGTTTTCCTAAATTTTCTTAATAATAATTTATTTGAATAATAATAATAATAATGGATTATTACTTAAATAGTTTTGGAGAATATTTTTTTCATTGATTAATTTCTTAATTTTTTAATTAGTTATTTAAAAATATTTATGGATAATCAGTTAAAGAGTTTCCATAAATTATTTGATAATTGTTAACTATAATTATTGATTTTATAGAAATTAGTAAATTATGCTAATTAGTAATATCTTTTATCAATAAATTATTATTGTAAAAAATTAATGGGATTTTATTAAATTACAATGATTGATGTAAATTACCTTAAACATTGAAATTTTGAACATTTATTAATAACCAAAAATTATTAAATAATGGATTATTTATTAATTTTTGGTAGATTATTAAATTATTTCATATTTGTTAAATAATGGATTATTTCTGAAATAGTTATTTCATAATTTTTTATATTTTTCAGAAATTTTTAATAATTTCATAACTAATGGGTTATTTAAAAATAGATTATTATTTAAGATAGATAATTTAACAATAATGGAAGGTGCCTTGAATATATTGGAAACATCAAATTCCCCTTACTCCCCTCTCTTTAATTTGCTTGAAATCACGTCTATAGTTATAAATATTGTTTGATTTGGAAAACCAAATCTTAGTGAATTACTAGTGGGGACCCATGTGATGCATGGGATTTATTAAGCAAAATTTAAATAATAGAAATGGTCATTTACTAAAATACCCCTTATAGTTTCATAGATTTATTAAAATCTACCCTATAGTTACAATTTTACTAAAACACCGCTTATAATTTGCAATGGATTTAATCAGTCTTTCATTACATGACAATGGAAAATGATAGTGTTGACCCTAATGTTCATTTAAATAAATTTAATCAAAAGAAAAAAAAATGAAAATACCATTTTTTTCCCTTTATAAGACACGGATAATCACTCTACTAGCTATATTTGGTTATTTTTGTTTTGTATAAAAAGTGTTAAGGGTATTTTTGGAATAAAAAATCATGGGTCTAATGGCAATACAAACAATCCTTAATGAAAGGTTGATTAGGCAAATAAGTTGTAAAATATATGGAATGTTTTAATAAAATGAAAACTATAAAGTATGTTTAAGTAAATATGTAAAACTATAAGATGTGTTCTAGTAAATGACCCTAATAGAATCACATAAGAATCTACAATTATTTTATATTTTCAACATTTTATAAATAATAAATAATTATTCATCTTTTATATACTACTTTTAATAAAAATTTCATAATACAAAAATAGCAAAAGTTAATTTCAATTGGGTTTATTCATCAAATTGATGAAATCGACCAACCTGATCAACTTGACATGAGTTGGTCGGTTTTTTAGTATTTTAGTTCGGTTTTGGTTCAAAAATTTCCTAATTCGCCAAGTTGGATCAATTTTACTTTGGCCATTTGTAAATCAACCAAAATCAAACGACCTAACTATGGATATATATATTAATATTTTATATTTTAAATATAAAAAAGTGAGAAATTTCCATATTTCTTAGTCTAAAATGTTTTATATCATAAATCTTTTTTAATAATTGCACTATAATTTTTAAAATTAAATTAAATTTTTAAGTTTAAATCTTTTTAATTGATTGATCAAACCAGAAAATAACCCAAATTGATACAACTTGAGTAGGTTAGTTTTCACAAAAGGCAGTCGGTTTTAGCTGACCAACTCCCCAACTTGACCAGGTCAATTTGGTTGGCCAAATAGGCTATGACTGAACCGAACAAACTCATGAACACTCATAATTTTAGCTAATTTAATAGTCTCATCTGTGATAAATAACAATAGTTTAATCATCAATAATTATTGAAAATTTATAGAAAAAATAGACAATTATTGAAAATATATTAACTTAGTCAATAAATAGTATAATCTCTAATAAATATTAATCAATAAGTTATAACAAAAATACAATAAGTACTGTAAATTAAATTTAAAGTTTTCACTAATAGTAGTTTAATCTCCAATAATTATTGAAAGATTTCTATTAAATAACAAAACAAAATTAAATTATACATAATCATTGAAAATACATTTATCAAAACAATAATAAATAATTACTGAAATATAATAAATATAAATTTTAATATATATATATATATTTATATATATATAATTATATAATAAATATAGATTAAGAGTTTATAATTATTATTAATAAATATTAATTTTTTGAAAGTTATTTTCTTGAATTATTACTTGATATAAGTGAAATTAGTTATTTACAATATTATGTAAAATATTAAATTATTATTAATTTTAATATTATTTTATAATTATTTTTCTACTTTTCAGATTTTTTTTAAAATTTATTACATAATTTCTTTATTTTAACTATTTAAAATCTAGTTATGTTAAATATTTTGTTATTTCAAATAGCTAGTTATTTAAATGCTTAAATAATATGCAAAATATTTAAAATTTAAAATATTAGTTATTTATGGAATTTAATTATCAATAAAACCATAATTTATTCTATTATTACATAATTTCATTATTAATTTTTCTAATATATTTAATTATTATTAATTTTAATATTATGTTATAATTATATTTATGCTTTAAAGAATTTTTTTAATTTATTACGTAATTTCGTTATTTTAACTATTTAAGATAAAGTTATGATAAATATCTAGTTATTTAAATATTTAAATAATCTATAAAATATTTTAGTTTTTTTGTTATTTGAATTTTATTTATTTAAATCTATTACATATTATTAAATGTTTGAAAAATATTTAAATTGATGACCCGGAAAAACATAATTTAAATTGTTAGTACATAAATTGGTGATATATTTTGTAAAAATATAAAATTATTTATCAAATAATTTCGTTATTTTAACTATTTAAAATATAGTTATGACAAATATTTAGTTATTTAAATATTTAAATAATCTATAAAATATTTAAATTATTTTTTTTATTTGAATTTTATTTATTTAAAGCTATTACATATTATTAAATATTTGAAAAGCATTTAAATTGATAATTCGAAAAACATAATTTAAATTTTTAGTAGATAAAAAGTAGGGGAGAGGATAAATAGGAATTAGAGATAATTTAGAAGATAAATAGAAATTACAGATAATTCTGGAGAAAGTGGGGGAGGTAGGTTTGGATAAATTTTAGGAGAAGAGATTATTTAGGTTTTTGAGAAAGTGCACCTCATTGGTTGTTTAAAAAATGACATGGAATAAAAAACAAAAAAGAGAAAAAAGAAAAAATTTCTTGACCACTTTGTTTATATCTATATATATATATATATATATATGACCCAATTTTTATGGGAAAGTGGAAAGAATAGAGGGGAATTAGAGATAGAAGTGAAGTAGAGGATAAAACATATATTGAGCTAATTAAGGAAAGAAGTCAGGTTGTTATAGAAAGTGAGAGATGTGAGTTGTGGAGGAAGAGGGAGAACCCAATGGGAAAGGAGAGGAATGAAGAGAGAGGGTGCTGAGGTGGCAAATTGGGAGTGGTGGGAAGAGGAGAGGAGAGAGAGTCAAGGAGATGCAGGGTTGGGTAATGGAGCAAGGAGAAGCAAGGTGACATAGAGTAAGCATTGAGGCCCTTAGGCAATCCATTGTAATTGAAACCCATAACATTAATTCTAAGGCTAAAAATACAATTTTTTTAATAAAAACATTATTACTCTTAAAGCACAGTAACTTTGAGAAGCAAAAACATTTTATTAAGCAAGAAAGAAATGAAAAAAATGAACCAACCTGAACACAACCTGAGATTCAACAACATAGGTCATGCTACAATTGAGCTCAACCCAACCTAACCTGGCTTGGCTTGCACCCAATACCCTAAAAGTATTACTATTTGCAATGTAGGCATTCACTTGTAAGCAAGGTTCAAATTTTTGATATGATACGACACACCTATTTATAGGTGTTTTGGGAGCTAGCCTCTTTTTAATGAAAGATATGGTTATAAATAGGCCCAAAAACCAAAATTTGAAAAAAAAAACTAAAGAAACATAAAAGTGTGTTATTTTAAGTACCGATATGCCCTTGCCGATACATGAGCATATTGATATTTTGAACCTTGCTTGTAAGCATAGTTTTCAAGGTGCCAAGGTGAAGTTAGGTGATAGGGGGTGGCTTACCACCTGGTCCCTAAGCGGGTGCCTGGACATATCCTAGGGTAGTTTCCTAGGTTCCAGAGCCATATTCTTTTAACAATTATTCATAATTTTCAAAAGAAAAGTATTAACTTTATATTAAAGTATAGGAAATCAACATATCAAAAGAAGAAAGAAAAGAAAATTCAAAATATATAGTGGTCGAATCCCTGTTTTTGTTGTACGAAAAGAAGGAAAGAAAAGGTGGAAGAAGAAGAGTAGAAAATAAAATGTATTGGTTAAGCAAAATTTTAAGTTCTTTACTTATTGGTTCACGTTTTGAAGTCTTTGAAGGTTCAATATAGTAGTTAGCAATGTTTTGTGTTGATTAAACCCTAAAAAATAAGAAAATAATAAAAAAAATTAGTATATAAACATACAAAATGAGTATTTTAGTTTACTCATAACTATTTTATAATTATAATCTCAAAAAGTTAAGAATATAAAAAATATTTTATAACACAATATACAAAACTGCTTGACAATTAGGCGAGACAAACCTCCAAGTGCACTTTGTCACTTAGGCATTGTTTTGACAACTATGCTAGTAAGCTTGTGTGCAATCAGGTAGATTATGGTTGAACCCCAAAGAGAGCGTATGGGGCTAAGGACATTGTAGATGGATTTAAGGGCTCTATACTTTTCCATGTGGAAGCCTCAATTGCAACCAATTGATGGTGGGGAAATTGTCACCTCCCACTCTAGGTAGGAATTCCTACTCACTTTTCTTCTTCATGCAACATGTGGCCTAGGCACTCCAAATTAACGTTTTTCATTGATATTATTATAATAGTTAACTAAGAAAATTTAAAAAATACTATTTGATTTTTTTTTATAAACAATTACTTTTTCATCTCCACTCCTCCCTTCTTTCGCTTCCCATCTATTATCACTTTAACCTATAGTCGAGATACATCGAACATAACATCCCCTTTGTAGAATAGTGGCCACTAACAAAGGTAATCCAACCTCCATTTAATATGTATCATACTCTGTTTTTTGTTTATTTTTTTCAAACATTCACCCCAACTTTCGATTCTAATTTTAAGTCGTTTAGAGATTGATCAACTGGAAACCGCTATCTCATAAGGAAAGCAAACAGAGTTCCCAATTCACCTTGGTTACTCCCTCAACTCCAACACTCGATGGTGCTTCACATGAAAATGTAGCTTTTGAAAATGGCTACAAAGATAACACATAGTGGAATGGTGAATCTTTGCCTATCTCACAATTCAATTGCATCTAATTAGTAGTATAAAGGATTACAAATCTATACTATATAAAAGTATGGATGTAGAGTGATAGTTTTGTTGGACTAAAGTTACCCTCTATTTCTATGTTCGAGAAAGAGTATAATCGTTATTTTATTACAGTTTTAATGTCAACTTTAATGGCTATTAAAATACCCATATTTGTGTATTTAATCTATCTTTAATTATAAGTATTGAAAATGCAACTTCAATTCTTACTTTCTACCTCATTTAAATTCCTCTCATTAAGTCGTACACTTAAAAGTGTTAACTCCCATTTTCTCTTATTAAATCCTATATTTAAGTTATTTTTCACTAATAAGTGCTAATAATTAGATTTATGCCAATACTTTTAATAATATAAACTCATATATTTTAAAAAGACTAAAAAACAAAAGCATTATTTATCCAAGTGGTGGCAAAGCAATTCAACCATCCGAATCAAATTGATCAATCTATGAAGTCTTGGGTAATAAAATTTTTAAAATAGAAATAAATCTAGAAATTTAGTAACACTTTTTTTTTTCAATTCTAGATGAACATAATGTATCAAAAAATTTTTATGGTGTATCTAATTTAATTATTTTTTAAATTGAGTAATAAAAATATCATAGATGTGTCTAATTTAATTATTAGAAATAAAAGTTCTTTAATAGAAACAAAAAATAATAATTTTTATAATAGAAAATTAGTAGCATTTTTTTGCAATTCCATATGATCATAATGTATCTAATTTAATTATTATCATAATTTAAGTATTTTTTTAATTTGATTAATAAAAATATCATAAATGTATTTAAGTTAATTATTACTATTATTATCATCATCAAGAATTGCCACGTGCAAAGCCGTACACACTTACTAGTATCTTAATAAGAAGTCATCCTTCAATGCCTATTCAGCCTATCATCATTGCCTCTCCCCTTCTTCCTTTTCAGTGGCAACTATCAAACGATATCCTCCACCACCACCATGGAATCCAAAGTTCAATGGGTTTTAGTTAGTTCGCACCAAGATCTGTAGCAAGAGTAATTTGGAATATTGTTTCACGAAAGAGAAAAAATTGGGGGAGGGGGCAAGATTCATATGGGTTAACTATCAATTCTAGATGGGGTCGGATTCAAGAGAGATATTCTCATGAAAGTTTTCCTGAGTGAATTTTACTTTGCTTTAGAAAAAAGGGTAAATTACAAAAACCTCCCCTGAAGTTTCTGACAATCATAAAAACCTCCCATCGAGTTTCACTTTAACAAAAACCTCCCCTCCGTCACTATACCAGACGAAAAACGTTTGTTTGATGCATTAGTTTTCTTAAATGCCCATTTTACCCTTTTTGTATACGATGCCACATAAAATGAAATAAACTTTAAATTGAGTAACCCATTTGTTGCCCTTTTTTCTCCCTGAAACTCCATCGAGTTCAAACACATGCCTCTCTTTTTTCTCCTTGCAGCTGCATTGGCGACAGATGGTTCATGATACAACGCCAATGGGATCGAGAAGGTGAATGATGGCCACCGACAACTTTGTTCAACCGGCTATTCCCCGCTTCGATGGTCACTATGATCATTGGAGCATGTTAATGGAGAATTTTCTCAGATCCAAGGAGTATTGGCAAGTTGTCTCCGAAGGATTTATGGAACCAACAACTAACACAACAATGGCATATGCAAAAAGAAGGGAGTTAGAAGAACTACGACTGAAAGATCTCAAGGCAAAGAATTATCTGTTCCAAGCCATTGACCGCTCAATCTTGGAAACCATCCTTCTTAAGGACACCTCCAAGCATATTTGGGATTCTATGAAGAAGAAGTACCAAGGTTCCACAAGGGCAAAGAGGCAGCAACTTCAAGCACTTCGTATGGAGTTCGAAATACTTTGAATGAAGTCAGGAGAATCAGTAATAGATTATTTCTCTCGAACAATGGCGATCGTGAACAAGATGCAGACCCACGGTGACAAGATGGAGGACGTGACCATAGTAGAGAAGATTCTTCAATCCATGACACCAAAGTTTAATTTTGTTGTTTGTTCCATAGAAAAATCTCATAATATTGATGAACTTTCAATTGACGAATTACAAAGTTCTTTGTTGGTTTTTACGATCATCGTTTTCTTTGCCTCTGCCTCTACCTCATCCTCTACCTCGTCCTCTATCTCTTCTTGGTGTTGGATGATTTTCTGTGGAGACATTCAAAGCTTGCTCCTCTTTCTCCTCCTGGTTGATTTTATGCTCATGAACCATACTTAACAAATGAAATTCTTTCTTCACACTCTTTTCTCTTTTAATCCATTTAACAGTTGGGTTGAATTTTTTTCATGAGAAATCTATAAAGGGTATATATGTAATTTACTCCTACATGTCTATGCATATAAAGGGTATATATGTAATTTACTCCTACAGTAATTAAAACCAAAAAGCAACAGTTTTATCTCCCACAAACTGTTCCCTCCAACTTCATGGTTTTATCTCCCACAAACACCTCTCACATTTGTATTCAAAGCGACAAGAGTTCTATCTCCCACAATCTATTCCCTACAACTTCACATCAAGGAAAGGGGCAGTGGTGGCAATTTTTATTGTCAAGTCTATTGCATATATAAGCATCTTCCTTTGCATTTCAATGCTTAAACAAACCAAATATTGAGAAGGTGCAAACTCCGATCAATTTCTTTTCTCCTTTACATCTCTTGTCTTGGCCACAAATGGGAAAGGATATGAGCAAGAAACATGTATATGATCAAGAGACTCAATAGAAGAAGAAGAAGAAGAAGAGGGTTAAGAGATTCTTTGCGTTGATAAGAAGTTTTAGAAACGCCTGCGGTTGTAGAAGATTGGAAATTAACGAGTCGTCATCTTATTTGTCTCTAGGGAAGATGATGAAGCTGATGGGTGAGCAGGAGAATAAGTCAGGTTGGGTTCCCAAGTTTGAAATGGAAGACTTCGAGGAAGAAATCAAGTTCACGAGCCCTCTGGTACTGCTCCCACTTCCTTGTTACAAGAAAAAGAGAGAGAGAGAGAGAGAGAGAGAGAGAGAGAGAAGAAGAAGAAAAGAACAAGGAGAAGGTAGCTTAGACCAGAAATTGACCCTCTAACACCATCTTTCACAATCGTGTACAAAAAGAGAAAGAAATAAAAAGAAAAAAAAAATTGATTGCAACCTCTCATTTCTTTCCTTGACACTCATTCTTAACTGATTAACTATTGTTATTGAGTAATACTCCTTTCAGTTATTAATATTTTTTTCCTATAATAACCATGCAAACGATAAATTATATCTGATTTGAAATTGACCCTCTATTGCATTCTGTTACTATTGTTTCCAAGATCCTTTGTTTGGTAGAAATATCATCAAAGATCATTTGTATCAGAACTGAGTCAAAGTCCTTTAGTTATAATTTTCCATTGTAACTAAACTAGGAACTCAAGTAATGTACTATATTGGAGCTTTTCCTCCAAAGACAATGTTGACGGTTGGGAAATAATTATTTTAGAAAAAAAAATCTTTTAGTTTTGCCTCTATTCCTTTCTCATTGTTCATCCTTCTCTTTTTAATCATAAAACTATCTCATGGATATATAACTTGGTTTTGATCTTAATCTTAGGTAGTTGTTTAGAATCCAGAAGTTAGAAACATGTATCAATACAAAATTAAATACCTTACTAAGAGATGTTTAGAGCTTTAAGGGGGCGTTCTTTTTTTGGATTTTGAGAGCGGGGGGGGGGGGGGGGGAGTTGGTCAATTGGATTTTGGTTCCATTGACCAAGAATCCCATGTTATTTTTTCAGATTTATGTGGAGGCTAGGGAAAGTTTATTTTCCTGGGTACCATCTTCTAAGTGGGTAAATAACTTTCCCACTAGGGGGAAAGTTGCCAACACTTGAATGAGACGAAAATGCCCTTTTTAATAATAGATTTTTATGGCTAAAATGGTCATTGCCTGATCCACATGAGAAAAAAAAAGAACATGGGTAAATGTACTTACTCGAATAAGTGTTTCCCAAGAAAAACTTACCTAGGTAACTGCATTTACTTAGGTAAATAACTTACCAAAAAGCGGACGAGGCCTAAAATTATGAAGGTACCTACTAAAAGAGTTAATACCAATACTTTGTTTTTTTTTTTTTTTTCAAACAAGCAACATGTATTAGGGAAATTGCACTTAACATATGTTATTGAAATGATTTTATGGTCAAAGCATCAACAATATTCTTAAGCATACATTGATTTTAAGAGGCCCGAGGATATTATTTAATTCGCTAAGTTCTTTGATGGGCATATTTTTGTTAATGAGAAGGGTAATTCAATGAAATATATTCTTCCATGCTTTAAAAGTTTTTTGAAAGGCTTTTCTTTATTTATTAGGCTTTTGAATTGGTACTAAACCTATGCCATTGCTTTTGAGAGGGGGAAACCTGTATTGCAGTAGGAGTGAAACATGGTTGAGAAAATGTAATGGATATGAATTTGATCCTATGGTTTGATCTTATTTTCTATAAGAAATTGTATTTTTGTCATTTATTTAATATGACCAAGTCCAAATGGTTGATGTAATTTGCACAAGTTGCATTTTTTTTTATCAACAGAAAAGGAATTTTATTTAATGAAAGACTACGAATTACACAAGACATGGGGAGTAGGTTCCACCCCTCCACAACGGGTTGCGAAGTCATAGTCCAAGAAAGATGGTCATGAAGGAACAATATTCAAATTAAGGTATTTTTTTTTTACTTAGTTGTTTACCCCTTAATGTAAATTTCAATATTTTCTTGTACCACATATGAAGCTCATCTACTAATGGCCAAATAAATCCGAAGCAATGCTTCACAATGGATGTATTGTGAATATATGATATTATAGATGTATTGATTTTTTTTTTTAATTCTTTTTAATTTTTCATACTTTAATGATTATAATAACAATCTCGCATGGGCAACTCACATTCACATTTACTAGTCTATACTACCTATAAAAGAGTGAATGCCCATTCTTTCTGGAATTTTCATTTGACATTTTCTACCCCCTTGTCTAAACATACAATACGCATAAAAGAGGGCATATAAGTCCTTTACTCTCACTTTAGAAATTACCCACTGATAATCGTTCAAAAACTGTCCACTTATAACCATTCAAAAACCGCCCATGGATTATAAATAGTTGTCTTAAAAATACTACCACGTACCAGTTACTTTTAACAAAGCGAATAGCCTTAGTTTTTGGAATTTTCATTGGACAGTTTTTATTCCCACCTGTGTATGCATACAAAGGGCATATAGAGGGTATATATATATATATATAATTTACTCCCTTTATAGTAGAAACTAAAAAACAAGTGCTCTATCTCCCACAAACTCACCCTTTTGTCTCCCACGAACTTTTCTCTCATGCTTAAACCTACTTACACGGGCGACTGAAAAACAACTACTCATGTTCCATCTCCCACTTTTGTCAACTCATTTCACAATATACGCGTTAACAGGTGTGGATGTTTTCGTATGTACAGCGGATCCCACGATATAGCCACCAACCATGGTGATCAACTAAGCATATAACTATCCAATAACGGTGGATCAAATTTGAGGTTCTACACTGTGTTGGATGCGTAAATAGCATTGGCTTCCCTTTTGCAAGAAATTCAAAGTGGAGCCGAGATTGCCAGCCGCTTATTTTTCCACGACACCTGAATCGCTTGATGCCATCCAGGCTAAGGAGCTCATATCTATTAAGGTAAGCTTTCTTAGATTGATAGTTTTTGGTTGAGATATTTAGTGTATCATTGTCAATGAGAATGTTCATAGTAGCAAATTGTTGTCATGAACTGAACTTGGAGTGGACGAATATACATTTAGAGGTTCCTAGGCGATAGGGGTGTCCACGGTTCGGTTAATCGAACCATAGCCCTTTTTTATAAATTGAATCGGTGGTATCGGTTTTTTTATTTCGCCGAACTGAAATCGAACCGGTACCACCGGTTAACCAGTCTGCCAGTTTTGGTTTTTGACTGATTCAGTTCTTCGGTTTTTTATATTTATAATATATTATATTATAAATAATAAATGATATATAATATATTATAAGTATTTTAAAAATATATAATATATTTGTAAATAAATCATTATAAATATAATATAAGTATATATTTATACATAATGAATATATATTTCTATAAAATACATAGAAAATATGTGACATATATTACAAATATATATAAAAAATATATATTGGTCGATTTGGTTAACCATCAATTTTTTATAGGTTAAACAAAAATCAAACCAGTCCTTTGATTTTTCAAAAATTCCGAATCGACTGATTCGATTAATCACATTTTACAGTTCAGTTTTCTCGATTTGATTCAGTTTTTTGGTTTTTCATGAACACCCGTACTAGGCACGGATGCGACTGTAAGACATTAAAGAAAGCAGATTCATTTTTTGTTATAGAAGCGCTTTGTTATACCTCCTTTATTACAATTTTAACCCTCATATTTGGTGATTCCCATAAACCTTAATCTTATTACTCGTTGATAAATTATAGTGGCTTAATCATATTTGCAATTTCAGGAATAAACTCTTGAAAGGTTATTCAAGATTCATTAATTTGAAAATTTGTCTTAATTACCCACAAAGCATTATTCAATATCTCTTATTTGCATTGGAACCTCCTTTTAAAAAGATCAAATCAAACCTTCCAAAGGTTTTGGAATCTTACACGGCACCAGCAACACGAGATCTTGACACGTAGGTTAAAAGGCCGCTAAATTTGAATACCGTCCAGGTAGGTAGTCGCCTGGAGAGAGGGTCAGAGCGGGCTGAGCTTTGATGAGTGAAGAAGAGCTAAGGAGTCATTTAGGACCTCAAAAAATCGTCTGGTAAGCATTTAACGGTTTTGAGGACCCCCCCTCCCCCAGAAAAAAAAGGCACCTGCATTGCTTGTTTTCCACCTCCACACTCCACAGCCTGTTTTCTCATTCCAGGTTCGTTCTCCTCCTGCAATTCCCGGTTCATGAATCTTACTTGGCTTGCCAAAGGCTAGATACTCAAATTTCGTAGGTACCCACTACTGGTTTTGTGATTTCTCGTGGTGGGTATCCCCTATTTCGATCTGAGTTGCAGGAAACTGGCAAGAAATTGTTGTTTCAGGGTGTGAGAGGATGGTAGGAACTCTATCGATCGTGGGATCGTCGATGGTCGACTCTCATGCCTGCCCGTGCATCTGTTTAGATGCTCTTTCTTCATCTAACATGAGTTTCAAGAGTTCCGGGGATCTGGGGTTGTACAGAAGTTTAACCGGCAGGAAGCAATTACGGCGGCCGGGGACATTGGAATTGAGAGCCAGTTCTTTTGTTGATGCTTGGGATGAGTGGCGTTTTTCAGCCAAAGCAATCTCGGGTTTTGTTAATCAGCGTTCCAGGAAACAGAGAAAAGCTCGGCGTCTCGTGATCGTCAACGAATTGGGTGGACAGTACGAGGATAGCTTCGAAGATGTTAAGGCGGTGAGATAACTCATCTACCTCAGCCATTATTGTTTATTTTTGGCATTTCTGGTTAAATTCAAAGCAGAAGCTTTTGGGGATTTTCTTTTTAGGTGAGAGACTTGATGAGGTCTCCTTTTTAGTTTCTTCGTTGCAAATTAAGTAATGGAGAAAGAAGAAATGAGTGTTTTCTGGTTACCATAAGTCCATCCCTCATCTAATTCTATATGGAGAATGAATCTTCCTCCATTACTAATAAATTCTTAGCATGATGACTTGGAATGAGTTAATGTTCTCAGATTGAAGTGAGTCATAAGTTCAATGGAAACAACCAAAATCATGTGCTGATATTAGCAGTAAATTCCTGTATTCATTTGGAGGATCACTTTGTATACCCTCTGTATCTGAGGCTAATGATAATTCCATTGTAAACAGTTCTAGACAGACGGAGTTGGCTCTATGTTGTATGGATTGATTATAATCCTTAATGCAATTTCCTTCACCATATTCTATTTGCTTCTGCAAAGAGACTCCTGCATGTGCTGGACTATATGCACCAAAAATAGAGTCGGAAGGTTGAAACCCAAATAAACATGCCTTTGAGATGTGATCTTGAGAGAGATATTTGTTCAATTACAAGCTACCATTGTGTGTATATGTAATTTGTAAACAATGTTGCTTGCGAATGTGCAATATTGAATTCCCTATTGACAACTCTGCATTTCTAGCTGTCTGTTTGCTTGTTATTAATTCTATGGTGGCTGAAGCTTGGGAGCCTTCAGAGAAATATTTATTGAAGTATTGAAACATTGTCATTCTTAATTCAATGCATTATTCCTGTAAAGCTATTTTATTCTGACCAATATTCTATTTTTTGCAGCAAATACTCAACTATTTCACATACAAAGCTGTAAGGACTGTTCTTAACCAGCTTTATGAGATGAACCCACCAAAGTACAGGTGGTTCTATAAGTAAGTGAACCATTTTCTTCCTTTTCCTTGAAAAGACTCCAACCACAATGCCTTTCGTGATCATTCCCATTTAGCACTTACTCTTATCTTGGTTTGCATTCTCATGCATTTCGAGCATCCGCATACCAAGTCAAAAGGTATGTCTGAACAATGCTTAAAGTTGTTTTGAGTCCAAGCTTTTGAAAAATCAACGATTTTCCCAAGTCAGCAATAGCAGGGTGTATTAATTCCTCTTTTCTTCTAGAATGTATTAGAGTGATCAATATAATTTGACATGGTTTCAAGAACATTTTTCTATCTATTACATTCCTTAGGCATGTCTAACATCCATAATTCTTCATATTTACTACTGAATTCAGTTTTACAGATTTTTTTTTTTTTTGATAGATGAATTCAGTTTTTATAGCTGGGTGAGTCAATTTAGAGTAAAATATTTTCTAATTTTGGCTAGTAAATATTGGCATTGAACCATGTCAGTTGTGACATTTTGTTATTTATCTCTACTTTGGTAACGAGAGATATTGAATTAAAATGGGGAGACCACTATCCTCCGACTAAGATTTTGCTATAGTCAGGACTGAGGAAGAGGATCAAATCCAGACTTCCATAACTTCTCTTGATTTGTTCAATAAATAGGTAATAGAAACTCCCTGTATGGATGTACTTAGTTTACATCCACAGAATCAGAAAGCAAAGCTCTTGCATTGATGATGCTTGCTGTGAGATGCCAAGGACACTCAACATCTTTGCTCTTGAGAAGGTTGATGAAATTATGACATTAATACTTTAATAGGATTTACCTTCAATTGCCAATCTATCAAACAGGAGCGAGAAGACTATTTTGGATCCCATAAGTTTCTATCTCATCTGATGATGCACGGAGAAGAGGATGTCAAATGCACCAATGAGCTATTTTCTTCTAACTCATGTTTCATTCACTTTTTGACAGTTTTGTAGCGACAAATAAACCCACAGATGGAAAGCGCTTCATTCGTACCCTTGCAAAGGTAGAGAAACTAACGCTATAACTTCTGTGTAGCTTATGTTTTGGAGTAATAAACCTTCTACCTGCACGTGTAATTGGCAGGAAAAACATGATCTAGCTGAAAGAGTGATGGTTACCCGCCTTCACCTGTATGGAAAGTGGATCAAGGCAAGCTTACAAATCTGTTATTCTTACAAAGTTTCACTTTTCTCTTGAACCTCATAATAAGTAATCCTTTTTTTTTTCTCTGATGACATATAAAGAAATGTGATCATGCTGCAATGTATCAAGAAATCTCCAATCAAAACTTGGAGTTGATGAGGGAACGACTCATAGAGACTGTTATATGGCCGTCTGATGACACAAACACACCAGAGAAGATTGGGTGATGGGTAGCACTGTTAATTGCATTGATGTGCTCTTCTTCCTTTGTCACTTTCAGTATACTAGAGTATCCTTTGGTTTTTCTCCACAAATTAGGTTCAAAAGGTGTATGTTATTTTCCACAATCTAATAAAAGATGTTGAACATTGTATTTGTATATGTATATGAAGGAAAAAAAATAGCAGCTTCATCCTGGATGGACATAAAGCAGTAACTTGACTGATGGATGATTATTGTTTCTGGCTTTTTGTTTTCATTGGAGGTTGATAGAAATCCCTGGGAGTAAATGCTGCATATTGTTCATATTTAGGTCAATGTTTTTAAGGTTCTTCTTGAAAGTTTACATAAAACCTTATAGAACTCCAATTTTAGTGCCCATTTAGGAGGTCTTTTAAGGTAGCAGCTTCTGGCTTTATGGGGTTGGCGTTGGCCTGACAAACCCCAGAAAGCGCAAAATAACTTTCTTTCAGTCCGAGATGGGGCTTTTTTCTGAAGCCTCTCCAAGACAGCTTAGTGAAAACAGCTCAATCTAAGCTTTAGTCCTCCATATAGGCATTTAACATGCTCTCATCACCCTGGATTCTTTCTTGGTCCGACCGGTGAGCATTAGGTCACTCAGAGAATCTTCCAAAGGGGGCAGGTATTAGACTCCACTATGGTGTGTTTGAAATGATAGGTATTTGAAGGGATGAGAGATCCATCCTATGGACGCCCAAAGATTGCGGAATATGGGGGGTGAATTTCAAAAATTTTTCTTTCCCTTCAACTGGGAATCGCATTCCCTATTTTAGAAAAACATATTTTTCAATGATCAATCTTGAACCATTAACCAAACTAGATCTGAACCAAAGGGAGTAGGAGGGAGGATGTACCTGATACGGAGAAATAATATCTCTCAATGAAGGTGTTCACGCCCAAGGAAGGATCCAAAGACTGCTCCCCCTGAAGATGGCGCAATGCAGGATGGAGCAGAATCAGCAGTGTTCTTCTCCAAGAACTCTGTCCTTCGCAAAAATCAGCAAGATGGCACGTGAGCAGAGCTTCTTATCAATTCTTTCTCAAAGAATTGATGTCAAGATCGAATCTTGACTTCTCCCACAACTGGAGATCGAACTAGCAAACAGGGGCGGCAAGAAAGAATTCTGCATGGATGCTTAATTCTTCCTTCTTTGATTTCAGCACTAAAGAGGATCTGAATGAGTGTCTTCTCAAGGCTGCCGCCCCCTCCTTCTTTTGTTAACCTAAAGGATCAGCTCCTAATCCAATTAGGAGCTGCTTATCCAAATCATATTTATCTGCAGATTAGATTAGCTTTTTCCTAATCTCATTATGAGGTTTCTAGATCTGAATCACATTCAGATCTGGACTCTCTGAGTGGATAGGGTCAAAACCCTATCCTATCTGCTAATCCATCTCAGAATTCGCCCCAATATTAACTAATTAAATAGCCTAGTTCGAAATGGGCTTTAGGCCCATTAAGCTTATGTGCTCACTTAACCTTCCTAACTGCTATCCAGTTGGGCTTCCTTGTATGGCGTGGGACCCAAACATTGATCTACACATCAGTCACATGGGTTCGGCCCAGCCTTTATCACAAGGCCTGGCTAAATACACTGTTATGGACAGTGCACCCCCTGAAACCCATCTTATGGGCTCTATGGGCCCAAACTTATCCTAAGTGGTCCTTGGGCCAAGTCACCTTGTAACACGCAGGGACTGTGGACAGATGCAAAATTAGCCCATCGGGTATTATTCTCAATGGTCTTACACTTAACCTTTCAGCCCATAATGATCATACACTGCCCGACAAGAGAGGACCTCTCCCTCAGCTGCAATAAACAGTGTTGCACTCTTTGCTTATATGGATCCCGGGAATTAAAACATTTTGCAAACATTTTAGAAACCATAATATATATACTTTTATATCTCATATAAAATATACTTTGCAAAAACAAATCTCAACGATTGAAATAGGTTGTCGACAGTCTTAGTTTCCATCAATGAGAGTGCATCCCTGATCATTACCTTTGTCCGACAAAGGGGCTGATTCTGTCACTATGATCACCCACTCAGATAAATTCTCAGACTGTCCCAACATACCCAGGTTTTGACCCCTGCTAAGGATCTCACTGATTGGTACATCAAAGACAGGCCAATCCGACACCTAGTGCAGTATCATAATCGAGTCTAGGGGTCGGGTGTAACTTTCTAGTTTTGCCCATCAATCTCCAAGGTCCAGGGCAATACTGAAAATCTGGTCCAGTTCAAAGATTTAAGTAATCGTACACTGTATGTGCCTAGGGTCTCACCCTAGCAGATGAGACAGGCCACCCCAACCAACTTGGTGGCACCACAGTATCAGACTTGTCGGGATAGGTCTCCCCAGACCGACCCACTAGCTGTGAACATTCTAAACTAACACGAGTCTCAATAAGTGTCCAGTTTAAGGGGATTACACAGAAACATACCAAGGGAGCATGAATCAAATATGCACTTTTATTCATTTACAATAAACGCATAAAGTACATCATTCTGATTGAGGCTAAAGGCATACAAAATTGTCTAACAGTATTAAAACTCAGTGCACTTTTAGTGATATTTAATGTTTTGTAGGGTGATCTGTTCGAGAAGGCTTCAACTTTGATTGCGCAGCTTTCACTAAGCCAGATTCACCAATAAGGTTTCGTTTGGTGTGTTTTTTCGTGTGGGTTGTTAGTTATTTAGAAGTCTAGCAGTTCACGTTTTGGTCTTTTCTCGTTTGGTTGAGAAAAGATCTAGTCACCAAAAAATGTCTTCCCAAAAAGATGCACAAAACCCATTTTGGATTATCTTGGGGAAACTCCAAATAGAGTTTTTTAACTTTTTGCACCACGTCTTCACATGGGAAGTCGCACCTTAATTAAATGGTCTTCAAGCTACTAAGATTTTAATACAAAAATTCACATTATCTTTTGGTCGTCAAGTCTATCAGAAGATCTTTTAAAAAATACTTGTCAAATGGTACCTAATTTTTTTACTGAACCCTCCCAAACGAGCACTGTGGTGGTGTGTATAAATAACCTTGTCAAAATATAATAAACCGATGTTGAATTGTTGATGAAGTGTTTCACTCTAGCTGAAACATGAGATTTTGGTGCGTTCCAAAATTTGTTATCTTACTTCCATTAGATGGAAACGAATTTCTGAATTCAGTAGCTCTAAATTTACCACGTCTTCTTAACTTTTTTAGTTCAAAGTTAACGGGAGTCCAGACTTAGGAATGGCAAGGGGCGGGGTTGGGATGGGGAGCCTCTCCCCATCCCCGTCCCCGTCCCCGTCCCCATCCTTGCTAACAGGGAGAAGGTTAACCCCATCCCCATCCCCATGGGGATCCCCATTCCTCATGATTCTTTATAATGCTAATCATTTTGTTTTTGTTTTTATTTTATTTAAAAGAATAAAAATAAAATAATTAATATTTACAATCGTATTAGAAAATATTCAAACATATTTTTAAAAATATTAATATAAAGATGTATGTTTACATATTTACATACATAACGTATGCATACATATATACATATATCTTAGTGGGGATCCCACGAAGTGGGGATCGAGGTCCCCACGGGGTGGGGAGTGCTCTCCCCGTCCCCGCCCCATCCCCACTAACGGGGATGAAAATTTCCCCATCCCCGTCCCCGTGGGGGGAAAATCATCCCCATCCTTGTCCCATTCGGGGCGGATTACCATGGGGATCGGGAAAATGGAGAAAATTTCCATCCCTATCCAGATTTAAATGGTAGCAAACAAAAAAAAAAAAAAAACTTTAGTTTTCTTTTTATAAACTTTTTCCTTCTTGCTTCTTTCTCACTCTCCCTTTCTCTCCTCGCTCCCACCAATCGAACTAGAGACTTTACCTTGAACTGTAAAACCAATTATATGATCCAGGAGTAGGGAGTGAGAGATGAACAACATGATAAGGAGGCAAGCTTCTGTCAAGACAAATCAAAGAAAAGAGAAAAGAAGGTAAATAGTGATGGATAGAGAAGAGAGAAGAGAGAGACATAAGGGAGGAATTGCCGCATCACACTGCAAAGTCTCCTTCCATGAATCTTGAAATGGATTATTTGAGATGATGTGGTGCATTGCTATTGGAGGGTTCATGTCTCCCATGGACCGAAGAATCAATAGAATGCAAATTCAAGTATAAACAAATAATAACATTCTTAGGCCATGTCTGGGAGTGCTTATGTTAAAAATAAATGCATAAAAAACAAGTGCTTATTGGAGTAAGCACTTATTTGCATTTGGCACTCAACTTTTTAAAGTGCTTATTTTTTAAAATAAGCACTTATTTTACAATGAGTGTTTGGTGGTCTTTTTTTCCAATTTTAAAAATGTCCAATTCAAAGTGAATGAATAAAAGTATTTCAATAGAAGTGCTTGCATAAAAATGCTTTTATAAAAGTATTTTCATAAAAGTGTTTTTGTAAAAGTACTTCCATAAAAGTGCTTTTATAAAAGTACTTCCGTAAATTGCTTTCATGTGAGTACTTTTATATAAGAGCTTTCGTAAAATTACTTTCATAAAATGATTTTGTAAAAATGCTTTCATGTAAAAGTACTTTTATGAAAGTGCTTTCATAAAATTACATTCATAGAAATGCATTCATAAAAGTGTTTTCGTAAAAATACATTTATGAAAATGCTTTCGTAAAAATGCTTTCATTAAAGTGCTTTCGTAAAAATACTTTGCTTTCATAAAAGTGCTTTCATAACAGCAATAATATTGAAAGGGTATAATTGGTATTATAAACATTTAGCAGGGACAATTCTGAGAGAAAAAATTAAAATAAGTACTTATTGTATGAACTCTTAAAAAAAGCTGAAAATTTAGACTTAAAAAATGAACCCTTATTTTTAAAATAAACACTTATTTCTGACTTATTTCCCAAACACCAATAAGTGCTTAATGGCGTGGTCCCAATCCAAATAAGCACTTATTTTTAAGCACTCCCAAACATGACCACTCAAGTGGGCCAACCGAGTGATTTTGGGTCAAGCTCTTTGGTCTCTACTGTTTTTTGTTTCTTTAAACTTTATTGTCTCTGAGATTAAAGATTGCCTACTTTTTTGCCCTCAATCCCTCTATGCATTTTCCATGGGGTTGAAGCAATCTCTTACATTCATTGATAATAAAGTGGTAAAAACTGGCAATAGTCCAGCGGATGCCATATATTGTGGATTATCAGTACTGGTCATAATACATCTCTGAATGAAAAAAAAAAGGTGGTCGTTCGCCATGGAGAATGTTCTCAGTATGATGAACTAGTTAATAGCCCAGATTGTTCATCTAGTAATTAGGCCATGTTTCTTTTTACTTTATTTGGATAAGTACATATACCCATGCAAGTGTTCATGATGGATAAAACTTATCTGGATAAGCAAGTTTCCAACATTCTTGTACATTACCAAAGTTATTCAAGTAAAGAGAGGCAAGAGCGACTGAGGGAGAGAGTGTTTATCAGCTTCAACAATTAGGAGAGTAAGGCCCTGTTTGGAAATGTTCTCACCTGCTCTGATTCTTTTAAAAATTCCTGTGCTAGAACAATAATTTCTTATTCCTTGGGAGTAATAAAGACATTTGGCAAATTTTTCTTCAAGAACGGATTTTTGTTCTCCAGAAACAAAAATAACGTTTAGATAATGAAACTATTTCTTAACATCATTTTTGCAAATCCACCCACATTAAGTCTAAAATTAACCATAAAAAATCAGATGTCATGTCATAACGATGTCTTCATGTTGTCACTACCTAATCTTTGATTACTTGAGGATCAAAACAAACATACAAGCAATAAAATAAACGCCCAAGTAATATGGAAACTTGACATCTGTTAGAGATGATTGTTGTCGGAGATGTAAGTTTGGGTGAATCTAGCCAGAGCAATGACAAGTATAAAACAAAGCAATGACGACTATAAAACTAGATACAATTAAAAGGAATACAACATACTTAGGCAAAATTTCAAAAATTTCTTTTTCTCCCATTCGGGACTCGTATTCCTTAATTTAGAAAACTACATTTTCAATGTTCGTTCTTGAAACAAAATCAGATCAGATCTGAAACCAAAAGGGAAGAGAGGGATATACCTGATACAAAATAACAGTAATTTCTAATGTAGGTGTTCACGCCCAAAGAGAAGACTAAAACCCGCCTCCGGTAAAGATGACACAATGTATGGTGAGGGAGGGTCAGTAGGATGGTTCTTCAGCAATAATCAAACAAGGGCTGGTGAGCACGACTTTGAATTGTTTCTTCCAGCAAGAAACAATATCAAGAACTATTCTTGATCAACTCCAAAGTGAAAATCGAACTGGGTAGGGGCGGCAAGAAATGAGGAGAATTCTGTAAGTTGTTGAGTGTGTATAAATTGAGGAATTTGCCCCCTATTTATAGCCTTCTTTGGATCAACCTCCTAATCCAATTAGAAGAGAGTTTCTTTATCAAAATCCGATATTTGGATTTAGATTCTTAAATAAATAAGACTTATCTTATTAGAAGAGAGTTTCTTGATCCAAATCTGATATTTGGATTTGGACTCTTAAATGAATAAGACTTATCTTATCCTTCAGCTAATTCTGATCAAGTTATAAATTAGATTTCACCCCCTTTTAATTAACTAACTTAAGTCCAGTTCAAAATGGGCTTTAGGCCCATTAAGTCACATAGATCACTTACCCTTTAATATGCTGACTAACTTGGCTCTCTTTGTATGGCATTGGACCCTAGCATTGATCTACACATCAGCCACATGGGTTCAGCATAGTTTCTGTTACAAGGCCTGGCTGAATTCATTATAAGACGCAATGAACTCTTGAATCCATCACCATGGGCTCTTAATAGGCCCAACATTTACACTAAATGGTCTTTAGGTCCAATCATTTTATGAAGGCCCAATGACTGTGAACAGATGCAATATTAACTCATCAGGTATTACCTTCAATGTGTTAGTCTTAACCTCTCAACCAATAATGATCATACACTACCCGAGAAGAAAAGACATCTCCCTCGGCTGCAAGGTACAATTTTGCACTCTCTACTCACATGGATCCTATGAATTAAATTTTTTTCCAAACATTTTGTGAAACCATAACATTAAGTATATATCTATATAAATATATTTTGCAAAACAAATTTCAAACACATTTGAAATCCACTACCGACAATTTAGGTTTACATCAAATAATGCATTCCCCGATCATTCACTTTGTCCGACAAAAGGGTTGATCATATCATTATGATCACCCACTTAGGTGAAGACTGTCCCAACATACCCAGGTTTTGACCCAATAAAAGATCTCACTGATTGGCATATCAAAAACATTCAAATCTGACACCTAATGCAGTATCATAATCGAGTGTAGGGGTCAAGTGTAACATTACAATTTTGCCCATTTATCTCTAAGGTTTAGAGCAATACTGGAATTTGGTCTGGTTCAGAGTTTCAAGAAAACTCACACTGCATGTACCACAGGTCTCATCCTAGTAGCTAAGACAAGCCACCCAACCAACTTGGCGGCACATCGGTGTCAGCCTTGGTAGGATAAATCTCCTTAAATCTATTCAATGACTGAAGATTCTAAACTAACACAAGTCTCATAAACATCTAGTTTAAGAGTAGTACATAGAAACACACCATAATAGCATAAATCAATTATGCACTTTATTCATTTACAATAAATGGCAATAAGTATATCAATTTGATTGGAGCTAAGGGCATACACTGCCTAACAATACAACCTACTTGTTGACATGAATTTGGCCAAAAATGTCACCGAAGATTTGTTTCGTTTGCTCGTCGTCTAATTGTTGATGCAATAGGAGCCAAGGGAATTCCCTCCTATGGATTGTGCAGTGATAATGAGGTAACGTCAACTGTCAAATCAATGAAAATTTATTGTTTTAGGGCTTGTTTTTATCATTTCACGTGAAATACCAAACATAACTCTCCTCTCACGTGGACTGTCACCCACGTATTCGTTAATATGAACATTGTGAGAATCGTGCATTCTCTAGGAACACATTCTTTGAGAGTGCTTATTTGTCACTCTCAAAGAACACATTATGAGTGTTGTTCTCATGCGAGAATAGCTTGTTTCTTTCATCTTTTTCTGCCAAACCCATTTCTGCTCTACAAGAACACTAGGAACAATAGAAACACTCCCATGGAACATTGCTAAATAAGGCCTAACTTATTTACCCACCACGCAAGAGGGTATCAATTACTCAGGCAACTAATATTCTCAGGTATCCTAAATTACCAATAGGGGTGCTCACAGTTTAGTTAACCAAACGGTGGGGCTATTTTTGAAATCAAACTAGTATTACTGATTTTTAGAAAACTGGTAACCAAAGGCTATTAGTTAACTAGTTGACTGGTTCAATTAACCATCGATTTTTTATATTTATAGTATATATTATAATATATATATATATATATAAATATATATTAAAAAATTAGAAATGTATATAGAAATATATAGAAAAATGCATATAATATATAGAAATATATGTATACCGACCAGTTCGATAAATCACCAATTTTTATATCAATTAACTGAAACCAAATAGATACCTTCAATTTTTAAAAATACCAAACCAACCAGTTCAGATAACTGGAATTTTAAGTTCTATCAATTCAGTTCGGATTTTTGGTTTTTCTTACCCCTAATTACCAGTGGGAACCAAATATAGTGGCAAATGAACACGAGTAGTATGGTCAACTTACTAGTTGACTGATTTTTATGCCCCCCACCCAAAAATACCAACAAACAAACAAGACCTTAGTGTATGAAGTATTAGCCATTAGCAAAAGGTTAGGAGCCATGGTAAAAGCTCGGGCACGCAAGCATAGGAATGACAGGAGAGAGGCTCTCCATCCCCGCAAAATTCTCCATCCCTATCCCTGTCCCCATCCTTGCTAACAAGGACGAGGCTATTCCCATCCCTATCTCCACAGGATCCCCACTCCCCATGAATTTTATAATGTCAATCATTTTGTTTTTGTTTTTTATTTTATTTAAAAAATAAAAATAATATAATTAGAATTTACAATTCTATTAAAAAAGATTCAAACATATTCAACCATATTTTAAAAATATTAATATATAGACGTATGCTCACATATATACAATATATTAGCGGAGATGCCACGAGGCAGCACTCCCCATCCCCGCTAATGGGGATGAAAATTTCCCCATCCCCGCAGGGGGGAAATTATCCCCACCCTACCCCATTTAGGGCAGATCCCCACGGAGATCGAGGGAAATGGGAAAATTGCTATCCCTACGAAAGCATAAGAACACGGGGATATGGGGGCAGCTACCTTGTGCAAAATAAAATGCCAAAGGTTAGAATTGTACCCACACCCTTACCAAGACCTCTAGATAGCTGGTAAGGAATTTGGGTAGTGGCCTTTAATCCAATGGGAAAGGTTGCTTAGATGGTTAACCCCTTAAACATCTTTAAATGGAATTGATTATGTAAGAAATGAGTTTGAAATGTGCAAGAAAACTTAAATTACAAGTAGGATAAAAACTTTGCTCAACTGTGCAGTGGACTTCGAAAGGGCGTTGTCTTTCTTATCCCAGGTGAGCATATTGCAATATTATACAATATTACATCAAAGGAATTGCGCCACAAAAACCAAGATGGCTAAAAAATCTGACTCAAATGAGAGTTAGGCATACCATCATGGGAAACATATCTTGGCTTATCCTGGCTAGACAAGATGGTGATAATAGTGGATAGACAAGATCTCTCAAAGCTCGAGCATAATCAAGGAATGGAGAGGTTGGATTTGCACAAGCTGTTACAAACCCTTGTGTATCATAAGCTATAGCATACCATGGTCTCGTAGATCCACAAGGAGCTTCATGTGATGTTGCCAAACATTGCGGTATTGAGCACTAATTGTGAAGATCAAAGACTGGTGATACAGGATCATGTCAAGCTGCTGGAAGAAGTTGACACTGTTCCAACACTGTTCTTACTCGGAACTGCAACGAATATAGATGAATGGATGATTTAATATAATAATTAGGGCATCTGAAAAAAGACAAGTAATAATCTTGTTAAGAGTGCATATCTCTTATGGTACCTTTGCATCCAAGCACGGATCATTAACCATACTCTTTATTTGAGAAATTATGCCAGCACTCCGGAGTTTCACAACACGAGAGGATGCACCGGGATTATCTGGGTAAGTTAGATTTATTATGCACCATATGGCAGCTGTGCGGAGCTGGCCGTCATTACTCTGCAAGAACTTCATCATGAAGGATTGGGTGTCTTCACCAGCTTGAGGTGGAAAGAGTTGGTGCAACACAGTTTCTTTGTGAAATTCATTTCCACTTGCTATGTTGCTTAGCACATACATTCCCTACATCACAAGGATTACATGATAAATCAAAGGTAATGCAGCTAAACCATCGTAATATTCTTTCTCTTTCCATGTGACTGCAACAAGAGAGCCACAAGGTATATCCTTATAAAAATATCTTTTATTTCAACATCAACATCTTGAAACTGAAAGAATATCTACACAGAAGTAAACATATAAGACGAAAGAAGTGCAAAGATAAAACAAATGCTAACCTGAATGCAAACTTCTGATCTTGAACAAGTACGGAGTTGCCTTCCAATGGCATTTATAATATTACCATCTTCTATAAACACATGCCTAATCGAGTTGATACCCCCATCAACAAGATTGCAAACAAGAGCCAGAGCTTGCTCTTGGATAAAGGGCTCTGGATCTGTAGCATAATGCAATTAGAAGGTTATATACATTCAAACATGTGTTAAGTGTCATTACATATGAACCATTAAGGAGAAGTATCGGTATGTTGTAATGTTACCACAAATAAGGCTTGCCAATGTGGATGTTGTCAACTCCAGTAAAATGACTTCTTTGTAATTGTTCTCAGCATGAAACATCAGATTCCTCAAAGCCCATACAGCATTAAACCTCAGAGTTGAATCCATTGATTTTGATAGCTGAACTAACTGTTTCACCCCTCCAGATTGGATGAAAACTGATTTGTGGCCTGTAAAGTCAATCACTATGTTGCTAATAGCACTAAGAGCTGCAACCTGGAAAGTAGATGATCATTCATGTAGATAAGAAAACCCATCAAAAAAATTATATTAAATTCTGGAGAGTTGATTAGGTAAATACATTTATGTAATTCCATACATATAGCCTTTGTATTTAAACATACGCACCATGGCGACTTTTAAGGCCAAGGCTCAAGATGATGATGATGATGACGAGTGCTTTTTCACTATAATTATATTATATAATTACATCATCATCTAAGCCATATCCCTACTGTATGGGGTCAGCTACATGAATCCTGTTTCACCATTATATATATTATATAATTTAATCAGACTTGGATCTTAACCAGATTAGATGTCAGACCAAGCTTCAGACTTTCGGAGTCCATGGAGTGCCCTAATCAGTCCTAACCATAGATACAACTCTTCATTTTTTCAAAATCCACCATACAGCTACAAATACAGTTATCCTATTCAACATGCTGATACCATGACTTTTGCTTTTACTTTTTATATGCTTCCTACTTTTTCCTGTTGATCATTTTTTTTGATAAATAAATTGATTTATTATTATAATAAGGAGATTAGCTGATACAAGTTTATCTTGGAGATACATGAGCTACGTACTCTCCACAGCAAAAACAAAAACAACCAACAAATGTGCCCAGTATAAATAATCCCTTGCTTTGGGGTGGAGTGGGGAAATTGGAGATCTAGGGATCCAGTAATCCACTTCCTAATTGGGGCTGTTCTTTATGGCAAGGCATAATGAAATGCTTTCCCATGTTTAGAGAGGGCTTAAGCTTCAAAGTAGGCAGAGACAGAATCTGATTCTGGAAGGAACCTTGGTGTTTGGAAAACCCTTTGGCTGAAATTTTTCCTCTTCTTTATCAGTGTGCTTCCAATCAGAGTGCTTCTATTGCTGACTCCTACACCTTCTCAGGTAATGAGGTGACCTGGGCTCCACAGTTTAGAATAAGTCTTTTTGATTGGTTGGTCGAAATTATGAGACTGCTGGAAACATTACAAGCTCAAAATATCGGCTGCAGTCAGGATGATCAGTGGACCTGAAATTGGACTAAAGAGGGTAACTTCTCATCAATGACCATTAAGCTTAGTAGCAGATAAGCAGTGGGGACTTTTCCATCTAAGCAGATTTAGAACTCAATCAGCCACCCCCCCCCCAAAAAAAAAAAAGTTGACTTCCTAGTCTGGACTATGGCTCTAAATAAATGCCTGTCCAGAACCAACCTAGAAAGAAGAGACCTGCAGATTTCTGATCTCGTCTTCTTTGTGGGTCACATCCGGATTCCGGAAACCACTGATCATCTTTGCATTCACTGTCCGGTTGCTGCACAGGTGTGGGACCATTTCTTAAAGGCTGTGGGGATTTGCTGGGTCATGCCAAAGTCTGTGAAGGATTTGCTCTGCAGCTGGTAGATCAGTAACTTGAAGGACAAAGGAAAGCTAATTTGGAATACTATCCTGGCTGCTGTTCTCTGGGCCATCTGGTCTGAGAGGAACAACAGAATCTTCAATCAAAAAGTGAAAAGTCCATAGGAGATAGGGCAGTGGGAAGTCAGCAAATTGATGTTCTGGATCTCTGTCATCCAGAATTCAAACATTTAACTGTTTTTCAATTGTTGAGTTCTCAGTCAATTTGGTGTTTGTAATTGGGGTTGATCCCAGTCCTGTCCTTTCCATGGCAGGTTTCTGTTGTATCTTCACTTTTCCTAATAAAATTACTTTACCATTTCAAAAAATAAATAAATGATCCCTTGCTTCCCCTCGCTTGGTTAAATAATCTGCCAAGCATTGGCTAATCTCCCAACCCCATCATATTCTTACAAGCAAACCCCCTGTTAGCCATTTAAACCTCTTAATTTCATACTTATAACACCAAACTACAGGTTCTGGATTCTATAGCCTACCCACTACCACCTTGGAGTCACCCTCAATTAACAACTGTGCCACACCTAGCTGGTTTGCAAACTGTGTGGCCAACAACTCCGCCCTAGTGGAATCCCCAACTCCTAAGGGACCCAAGTAGAGTAATACCACATTTCCGGCCCCATTCCTGTTGATCATTAAGCTACTTCCCTTATTCTTTTTTATATAAAAATCCCACCAAATATGAAAGAGCTTTTAGTATTTACCAAGTTTTTAAGTAAACGGTTTTATATATACCACTTATATTTTTGCTGCAAATATAAACAAGTAATCTGTTTTCCATTATTTATATTGATAGATCAAGTAATATTGTTTTCATGAAATTGTATGAATTGTCCTCTGCGGTTAGTGTGCATGTGTTGTCAGCTGTACAATAAATAAATAAATAAAATGACACACCATTTTTTATCTATATGAAAACAAACTACAGTAAAACAAGAGTCATGAAAATCCACTATTAGTCCCCAAAGAAGAAATATATACTTCTGCCAAGCTTTAATATAGAATGGTGAGAGAACAGATGGCTATACTTTCCTCCTGCAGCCTTTTCCTTGAAGTACTCTATAAAAAAAATGCAAGTTCCTCTACTTCGATGTAGATCAACAAAAAGGCATCATAAGAATAAGCATTGGGCCAGGATAGCCCAAGACTGGCATGTGGAATCAGGACTCAGATATGAAATGGCTGGGAATGGACCAAAATGTATTCAGTTCAGACTGGATTTGGGCTGGTCTTGGCCTGGCCCAAGAACAGCCCTAACAAAAATACATACATGGTCGTAATATTGATATCGATGAATACTTTTCCATGTAGAGTTGGGGAAATTTTGGAAATATTTTGCTAATTTCACTAAGATATTTAGAAAATTTTAAAAAATCGGGAAATTTTTCTAGAAACATTCAATTAGTTAATAAACCTTCAAGAGATCATTAGAAGAAATATCATTACACATTTAAGGATCAAAAAACTATAACAAAGAATTGTATAAATCAAATGGGAAAACATTAAGCGGATGTAATAGGTATATTTCAATTTGTCACCCTTTTGGTCTTTGGCCATCTTCTGTTCTTTATATATGTCAATTGTCTGCCGTTTTAACTTTTGTCTTTATTGTTACTAAATGTTTTGGTCAGATTGAGAATATTCTTTTGTAGTTCTATGCATTTTTCTTTTTCTTTTGAATTATAGTAACTTATTAAGTGAATCATATCAAAGCAGTAAGCCAATTATCCAATCACCAATTCCATGGTGAGGCACAAGCTGCAGCCTCTCCCAACAGCTCATAAATAAAATATCAATAAATTACATAAATCACGGCTGAGCCCAAAACAATTCTTCCCTATTTATCCCTTGTTTGGCTAACATCAGCTAAAGTATTTGCTGATCTCCCCCCCACTGTATAGAAACCAAACATATTCCTTGTCAGCCAAATAAATTTCTTAATTTCATTCTTGTAGCACCATATTATATTCTCAGGGCTTTTAAGCGAGCCCACCACCACCTTGGAATCCCCTTCAATGATTAAATGCTCTATCCCCAATTGGTTTGCAAACAGCACCCCTTGTAAAGCAGCTAAAAGCTCTGCCCTAACAGAAATCTCCAACTCCTAAAGGACCTGAGTAGAGAAGTACCACCGCCTCTCCAAACTCATCCCTTAGAGCACCCCCCATTCCAGATAACCCTGAATTGCCCAAGCTACTTCCATTGAAGTTCAGCTTTAAAGAGACTTCAGATGGAGGAGACCACCTTGTAACTGTCTTATTTTTAATGGAAGAGCACCTCACTATTTGTGCACAGTTTCTCCAAAGGTCATTATAAGAGAATTGCTAAAAGATTTCCGAAGTTTTCAACCACAAAATTGCCCTATTCAACACACATTCCTTCAGTTCTTACATGCTCCTTGTCTTGAAAAATTCTACCATTCCTTTCCTCCCACAAAGTCCAAATCAAGGCACCACGGGCACATCTATACATAATTTTCCTTCTTTTGTAGGCCAAGGGAAAGTAGAACGTTCAAAGATCAAGCAGACTTCAGCCAGCAAGCTCCAACTGCTCCCAAACAACAAGAGTAGCCAAACCTATAAGTCTGAAGAGAATGGATAAGATATTAGTAGATGATAACAATCCTCCGCATGAGCTCTACAAAGGGTACACCAGTTGGGAGATATACAAACGAAAGGTCTTCGCTTTTGTAGGTTATCTAGAGTATTTACTTTCCTATAATACAATTCTCAACAAAATGCCATAATCTTTGGAGGAACTGGCCTGCACCAAATTTCCTTTGAAAGAAAAGGTTGTGGGACAGAGGATTGGGAAATGGACTTGAAATAAGAAGCACAAGTAAAGGTCCCTTGGGGTCTAGGTGCCCACTAGAGGTGTAAATCAGGCCGTGCTGGGCCGGCATGGCATGGCCCATGGTCCGTGCTGGGCCGCAGGCCTGCGTCGAGCAGGCTACAAGCTATGTTGTGGGTTTGAGCTGTGTTGGGCCTGGGCCGACCCGGGCCAGAAAGGCCTAGACTTTTTTTTTTCTAACTTTCCTTTGGGCTTTGCCCACTTCGGGAACAAATCAACAAATTGAAAAAATAAAAAATCTAACAAAGAAATTAAAAAAAAAAAACTCAGAAAATATAAAGTGGACAACAAATTGGAAAGAATAGGAAGTTTATTTCATTTAAAATATAAATAAATACAAATTGAAAATAAAAAAGTTACATCGTTGAAAAAATAACAAATAATTTTAAGTAAAATTGAAAATATTACTCCATCTCCTTGACATTAATCATCTGCTTCATCAGGTGTAGTAGTGTCATCCCCTTCTTTGTCTTGTAATTTCCTCAGCATCCAGCAAATCTTTAAAGTAGATGTCTTTTTCTTGTTTCTCATTGAAGAGCAAATGTTTGGCCAAGTGACTAGTACCACCCTTGCTATTGAAGCAAAAGTCAATCCTACATTTTTGGAAAACGACTCTTTTTCCCTTCCCCTCAACCTCCTCTATTTTAAATATTTTCCAAATCGGGCTAGTGAACTTACTGTTGGGGAATTGGTTTCAGGAGGAGGAGCCAACCATTATTTTTAATTCTAAAAAACTAAAAATTAATTTAATTACACTTACCCAGATGGTCGGATTACCGGTTCAGAATCTCAGCTTCATTTCAACGTTTGAAACCTCTCAAAGCCTCCTAAATGGCTAAATTGCTAAGTGCCTAAGTCTATGACAATATGAGATTGTATGAGAATTGAGATGAAAGACTGAGAGAGTATGAGAATTAAGAAGAGAATTGCTGAATTGGTGTGATGAGAACAGTGGACTGGTGTGGAGGATAGGGTTATTTATAGAAATGAAAATGATTCAATTGCCCAAAATACCCTAAAAACTAGTCTTTTTTAGTTGTTGGGAGGGGTATTTTGGTCATTATAAAGTCATTTATCACTTTACCTAAATAGCCCCCTAAATTAGTTGTTATATAGTTGTTGGGGGACCATTATTGTCATATTATCTCCCCCCAGGCCCCCAAAGCCAAAATACATAAATACCCCCTATATTAGTTGTTGGGGTATTTTTGTAAAAAAAACCAAAAAGTTGAAACTAGCCATTGGGGGCTCTCCAAGACTTCAACCGTCCAATAGTTGGTTCTTCCAACAGGCCACACTCAACCCGCTATGGGCTAGGTCGTGTCGTGCTAGCCCACGGGCCACGAGCAGCACAACCTGCACTGTCGTTCTGTGCCATCCTGGCTTGTGGACCTAAAACCCCATGCCTAGCATGGCCCGTGAACCATCGTACCAAGCTGGCTCAAAATCATGTGGGGCTGCAAAAGGCATGGCTCGATTTACACCTCTAGAGCCCACACCCTTTTGTCTGACTTGGAGGGATCTAAACAAACCTGGTTAAGAAAACAAAGTAAGAGAGAGGGATTCAATTTCATCATCCCTTAAACCCATACGAGAACCAAAATCCCAAGTAGAATCCGTAGGTGTTCCCGAAGAAGAGATAAATTTTGAAACCACCTCTTTTTTATACAATGAAACAAAAAAAAACAAGGTTTTTAACCTGTCGTTGACCCGGATGGTCGAACCATCACCCTGTCACTTTTCTAGGTCTGGTTCTCATAAAACCTGGTATTTTCGTAAAAACCGTTGATAAGTCAACAAACCGTCCAACCAAGACGGTTGAACCGTCGAACCGATAAGCAAGCGATAGTTTGACTGTTAACCCCCTTCTCTTTTTACATTTTCTACCACTTTCTCTGTTCTAGATCTAGGGTTTATGCAAGATTTAGAACAGGAGAGGACGAACTCACAAAGAAGACGAATCTGATCTCCAGTCCCCAGCGGCACCTAGCTAAACACCACCCACATTCCTCACGTTTGGGTGACAATATTGGTTGTTCTTTTCTTGGGTGACGCTATCAGTTGTTCTTCTTTGTTTGGGACACAGCTTCACAGCCTTGCTCCTCATCGACGAGGGGCGGTTGTATCAACATCACAAGCAATTGTATCAAACTATCAACATCATAGGCTTCACACTGGTCTGGGCGGCACAACATCAGTCTTCACAATGGTTTGAGCAACACAACATTACAAGTTTTATTCATGTATATACATATATGCATATATATATAATATTTAAATTATGACATCACCAAACTGAACCATTCGACCTACCCGGTCGAACTAGTGACCCGCAACTCGGTGGGAAAACCAGGTCGACCTCCAGGTCAGTTTTAAAAACATTGCAAAAAACAACAAAGGGAAAAGGTCCTTTAGAGGGTTTTTTTTTTTATAGATGCCCTTTAGAGGGGTGTTACCAATCCAAATATCTTCCCAAAATCAAACAGCATTATCAACCAAACTTCATACCTAACAAACTAGAGGAGATGAGGAAGGATGTTGTGAATGGCCTTCCAAGGTGCTACCAAGTTATCTTGCCTTGAGAGACCAGCATCCCACTGTTATGGGCCCAGGAATAGGATCTCGTCACGGGTCGGTCCACGGGGAAAAGCTGTTGTTTTCCCTTGTTCCTCCCCTTCCTAGCTGAACCTATCTTGGCATCCTAGAGGGTGATTTGTCCAAGAGATCACCGAACTCTCCTGTTACTCTCTTTCTTGGCTGGAAATTTGATATCTTTATTCAATATTTTCAGCTCCTTAAATAGGAGATTACAAGAGGTAAGAGTCCTTGTAGGAAGACTCCTTGATAACAAAACTGCTTACAGATAAGATAGATAAGACTCCTAGATAAGACTAACTAAACTGCTTACAAATAAGATAGATAAGACTCCCTACTCAAGAAGGATAAAAACTCCCTAAGATAAATCAGACTCTATACTAATCCTTATTGGAACAGATAATATAAGAGTAAAAAGCAAATAAGATAAAGATAAGGTAAGATGAACTGTGGCTAGCTAGATAACCTGATGAGGGTCCCACGTTACTGCTGCTGCTGGCAGTGGTACTTCTTCCCCACGAATGCGTCCATAACACCCACCCACTTGTTGAACTCCTATGAATGCTTCTCGCCACTACGTGCCAAATCCTCTAGCTCTCCAATGGCCATTGTCACAACCATTTCCTTAATAGAGCTTGGTTTTTTTCAACCACCCTCCCTATTCCCAAACCTCCCTCTTCTCTACTTCTAAAACAATTCCCCACTTTATTAAATGATCATTTTTCCTTGTCCGAGTTCTGATAGGAAACCTCCCATTAAATTCTCCAGCTTCCTAGCTTCCCTAGGTAGTATCCTAAATACAAACAGAAAATAAGTGGCTATATTTGCCAATGTAAACCTTATTAAGGTGATTCTACCTCCCAAAGAGATGTAATTCTTCTTCCACAAGGCTAGTCTCTTCTCGAACTTTTCTAGCATTTGATTCCAAGATCTGCTCTCCCTAAGATTTGGCCCTAATGGAAGCCCTAGATAGGACAGGCTAGGAAGAGATGGAACACTCAAGACACTACAATAGCCTCAACCTCCCCATCTTCCAAGTTAATAGCCGCTATGCAGCTCTTATCCAAATTTATTTTCAGATTGGAAATCCTTTCAAAACCTATGATTAGCTCCTTGAGATTTGCTACCTTCTCACTAATACCCCCTTCACAAAAGATCATGGGTCATCTACAAATTGAATGTGGATAACTGGGATCTGATTCCTCCCTACTCTCCAACCCCTAATGATATATTCTCTATCAGCCTTAGTAATGATTCTACTAATCACATCAGCTACTAAAGTAAAGAAGAAGGGAGAGAGGGGATCCCCTTGCCTAACACCCCTGCCGGCTGGAAAAAAACCCTTCACCACACCATTAACTAATATATAGTATTGGCAGGTACATCCAAGTATCCAGGTACACCACATGGCCCCAAACCCAAAGTTCCTCATCACCTCTAATAAAAACTCCCAGTCCACTAAGTCATAGGTCTTTTGGAGATCCAATTTATAGACAAAACCTCTTTGCCTAGACCTTTTCAGCTCCTTCACACATACATTTGTAATTAAAATCTGATCTGCTATTTGTCGCCCTCGAATGAAAGCCCCTTGAGTTTCGCTAATGATAGATGGGAGGACTTCTTTAATCCTCAAGGAGAGCACTTTCGCCAAAATTTTATAAATACTTGTTACCAGACTAATAAGCCTAAAATCTCCCTAGTAACTCCTTGCTTAGCTAAAGTGTCAGCCATTCCATTTGCTGACCTTCTTACCCATTTAAAATGCACCCAATCTCCCTTGCTAAGCTAATAATCTCTCTTAGAGGCTGTCTAAGAGATCACACTCCCAGGTTTCCAGCTTCCATCCACTCTGTTACCAGCTCGGAGTCTCCTTCCACTTCTAATTTTTGCATTTCCCATTGTTTCGCCAGTTTCAATCCCTGAAGTAAGGCCATTACTTCTGCCCTTAATGAATCACCCACCCCAACTGGGCCCGAGTAAAGGGCCAAGACTTTTCCTTCCTCATTTCTATACACACCCCAACTCCCGACTGACCTGGATTACCCAAGGAGCTTCCATCAAAGTTTAGCTTCACCCTGAACTGAGGCGGTGGTACCCTGAAAGAGATAATAAAATCTTCCAAGGGAAGAAATGCAAAATGAATCCAGTCATTGGCAAGATGAACAATAAGATCTTCTCTTGGGCATCTAAGTCTTGCTGATTTGAAGGGCTAAAGTTCTCTGTTTTTGGTAATGGCTGGCAAAATATAATCTTTTAATCATAAAATGGGAGCTAGGTGTAAATGCTGTATATGATCTTAACAGGCTAGACTTTCAGCTCTCCTAGCATATTTCTAACAGTTAATATAATATTTTGTTTACTAAAAAACATATAGAAGATATATGTCTAAAGGGTTTGGACTTTGAAAATTAGCCTCTAAGAAAAAAAAATAAAAAGATATAAAGATTTGCTAACATTTTGTGATCAGATTGCCCCAAGGCAGCAAATATTATTAGCTTTGCCTGGGCTTGGGCTTAAGCATTTTGGCTGAGATCAGGCTTAGGTCCAGCCTGAGCTTGAAGTCTGAGTTCAGGGCCTTGGTCCAGGCTGACCTCAGACTAGAAAGAACTAGACTTTCTCATCCCTAAGAAAATGGAACATAGCAAATAAGGAATATGATCTTCATCAAGAAAAATAACAAGTACCTGGATTGATGTAGAAGGATCATGTAGAAGCTGAAGCAAGGGAGTGACAATCTTTTCATTCATAAAACGACCTGCACTCAGATTCTGAATAACATCTTATTAGAAAACACATACAGCAGATAAAATAATATCTTTACTACAGTCTGTTTGCAAACCTTAAGTGACCGAGAGACATTTCTTATACACAGGCAAGCCACAGCACGAACATCCACACTCTCATGATTTAATGCATCAGTTACCATGTTCAAGACCTAGTCCATAAGGATTGAGTTAGGAATAGCAAGGAAGAACCATGCATTAATATAAATATATCAAATGCTAGCTTTAATACTTACAAGGTGAAAACAGAAGCCAGAAGGACCTCCTTTTTCTATTGATAATCAAAATGATTTATTAGAGAACTAGTATGTAGCATGCACATCTGAGGAAAAAAAATCTTTCTTTGGTAATATTATCAAAACATTTTTTGAGAAAAAAAATATATATCAAGGCATGAACATATAATGTAAGTCCAAAGAAAAAACTCTGAAACTATCCCTGATCTGGTTCACTCTTCCTTTTATGAATCTCAAATAAGAATTGCAAATTCAGATAATGCATTTTGACAAAGGATTTTATGCTTGAATGGCATATCAATAGTCATTCTGAAGGTCCTCCCTGTTCTTTCGGTTGAGAGAATGTTCATCTTACTCAATCCGGGCAGTTGCCAGTTGCCAGTTGGCCTTATAGAGCAGACAAGATTCTAGTGTCCCAGGAGGGGCTTAGAATAAAAGCTAACAGAACTAACAAAGACTGATGACTGATGTGCATTTTGGAAAACAAACATTTTGCAACTAAAGGAATTTAAGGAGAGAGACAATACTTTGAAAGAAATAAGTGGGCCAAGCAAGTTAAACTGCACTTTTAGGTAGATATAACGCTTTATTGCAACAAATCAAAACTCAGTTAGCATGAACCATGAAGAGGTTGCATGGGAAATTTCGAGTCAAGAGACCCTATGTATGAAATTTGATACTTTTTATTAATGCAGCTATATGATGTATATAAATAATAACTGAAGTAAAAAAGATGCATGTGAAAGGAAGGTGGTGGATCCATACAAATAAATGGTGCAAAAGGCTTAATAAGAGGGCTTGCTCATACAAAACCCCCATGCAAAGACATAAAAAGAAACCTAGAAATAATAGCATCCAAATGAGCCACCAATCCTAGCTGACAAAACATAGATGCACTCTTTAGTAATGAAGAGAAACCGCTCCAAAGATGAGATGAACCTATTATCCAATTTATAATGGTTATCCAACCAAAAACCAATGTACACAGGATTCAATGTACCAAGCTAAAAAATGTAATTTTACAAAAAGATGCAGCCTCTAAATTACACTGGGTGTACTTTCACAATGCTCACCACATTTTTTTAATTAATCAGCAGCACTCCCGAGAGAAAAAAGCTAGTAAAAGCCAGCCATTTGACTAATGAATTAAAAGATAAACAAAAATCATCTTTAATTATGTGCAATTGTTGAAGATTAGTTAGTTTTGTGTTGTTTTAAGAGTAGTTGTTTTATGTTAGTTCTTACTTGTTAGATAGGAAGTGGGGACCACAGCAGTTATGTGAGTCCAATTTTTTTTTTGAGTCTTTTATATGCTGTTTTATGTTTTGCCATCCTATAAGGACATAGTAGTCTTTGTACTCTTATATTTTTAATATAAATAATAAGTGAAGGGGGCGGCCAGATGATTGCTCTCTTTCTTCTCAAGATCTCTCCTTTTTTTTTATCAATAACAACAGATTTCATTAAATAGTAATAAGGCTACAAAAAAGGGGAGCTAAAGTATCTTAACTCACCAGGGAAAGGATAAGTCCCAAGCTGAAAATGAACAAAACAATTACAACTGAGCCCAAAACCCAGAAATCCTATTCACTCCTTGCCTAGCCAGACCATCAGCAAACGAGTTTGCACTTCTCTTAACCCAATTACACTGAACTTCCATATTCTTGGACAACCATTTGAATTTTCTCTTCTCATTACTGTAACTCCAGAGCTTAGATTGTCTTCTTTCAACCGGCTCACTACAATCATAGAGTCTCCCTCTACAATCAGCTTCTTGACCTTTAGGTCTTTAGCCCTTTGTACCCCTTCCAAGGCTGCTAGCACCTCAGCCCTCAACGAATCCCCCACTCCAATTGAGCTAGAGAACATAGCTGTTATATTACCATTCTCATCTCGTAAAACACCCCCAATACCCGAGGGCCCTGGATTCCCCATGCTACTACCATCAAAATTTAATTTGATAAATCCATGAGGTGGAGGATTCCATGTAGTATTCAGGGTCTTCTTAGCCGAGACTGAACTTGCAATTCTTTTCCATTTTCTTAGCATATCATCTGTTGAAAAATCTGTGAACTCATCCATTGTCTTCAACCAGTGTATTACCCTTATATGGATCACTTCCAACATATTTTCCAACCCTCTCTCCTTTTCTGAGAAAATCCTTGAATTCCTTTCTTCCCATATTGTCCAGCAAACACAGCTCTCACACACCTCCACATGACCCTTGATCTTTTTGTTGGGCAGTTGACAGAGGAAGGGGTAAACAAGCTTTGCACATTCGTTGGGGGAGTCCACCTACACCCAAATAAAGAAGCAAACCATTCCCAAATATTTTTTACCAAAACATAAGATATTAGTAAGTGGTAACCGGACTCACTAGCAGCTCTACAGAGAATACACCAGTATGGAGACAAACAACTATTGGCTCTTTTTCTTTGAAGTAAGTCACCTGTGTTAATTCTTTCCAGAAAAGCTTCCCAACAAAAACTCCCAACCCTCGGAGGTATAGGTCGACATCACACATCCTTGACAGGGAATGACAAGCCAATAGGACTTTCTGGTTGCAATAGGGCCTTAAAGAAGGATGCGCAAGTAAAGGATCCAAAAGGAGACAAGGTCCAGATCCTACTACCTGTTTTTTCCGACTCCAAGAAAACCCCATCAAGAATGGACAGGAGATTTGAGGTACAATCCAGTTCTGTGTCCCTGAGGGTGCTTCTCAATCCCAAGTTCCACCCAAACCCAGAATTTGAATTTGAAGGAACAAGGAAAGTGGCAATTGGTTCATTTTTAAAGGTGGAGTTTGCAAAAAGGGCCGGAAATTGGTCGTTCAACGGATGATCTCTTCTTCTCTTTTCTTCTTCTCTCTTCCTTCTCTCTTCAAGAAAACACTCTTTTCTTTCATTTTTTTTTTATTTTGTAGATTTCTACTTGGTATCAGAGCATCGGCTAGGGTTCTTGAAGCATTCTCATGCAGCCCTATGTCGGTCGACTGCATGAAGTAACAAAGGGCTGATTGATCTGCTATAAATTGCCCAATTCTTAGATTTTTTTGTGAGATCTAGTCATCATGAAGGTGATCTTCGTTTTGGCATCAAAATCAGGAAGAACTGAAGTACGAGGAAGACTCCTAGAAAAGTTGGACTCTTGGTTTTTGATCTGATCTTAGGCGTATAGGTATCATTGGATTTCTTTTATTTTTCTATAGGGGGTGGTTAGTTTTTTGAACCTTTTTAGGCCTCTTGTGTGTGTGGCTTTAAATTGTTCTTAGAGGCTCTCAACCTTTTTCTTTCTAACTATTGAACTATTTGAAGTAAGATGAGGAGTTGGAGTACCGAGTTGAAATCCACCAGTACCATGGGACTGGGCGTTGGAGGTGGTAGTGATATTTTTGGGTCTAGAATCATTACTACAGTAAAACTTGACTATACAAACTATTTAGAATGGGCACAATCAGCCAAGATGGCCATTGGTGCCCGCGGAAAATTAGGGTACATCACTGGGGAGGAGAGGAAACCTGATATAGATTCCTCTCGATGGGTACAAGAGAATTACATGGTGATGTCTTGGTTGTGTAATTCTATGCTACCTCACATTGGCAAAAATTTTCTATGAACTAATACTGCAAAAGAGATTTGGGATGGACTAACTGAAACCTATTCTTAGAAACAAAATGTAGCTAGAGCCTATCAGCTAAGGAATCAGGTGATTATTATAAAACAAGGAGACAAACCCCTTGCCATGTATTTCTCCATGCTAAAAACCCTTTAGCAAGAGATAGATCACTTAGAAACTGTAGTGTGGGAAAGTGTCAATGGTGCAACAACCTATCAGAAACTGGTAGAGAAAAATAAGGTTTTTGAGTTGTTGGCAGGGCTAAGCCCTAAATTCGACATTGCTAGGTAGCATATCTTTTCTAGGGAGAGTGTGACACTCTCTCAAGCCTATGCCTTCATTTCTGGAGAGGAGAGCAAGAGGAATGTCATGCTGAGACAGTTTGGGATTGACCAATTGGCTATGGTTAATACAACCAAACCTAAGCCGAATGGAAATAGGGGGAGCAGTGGGGCTAGGAGGGAGGATAAGAAGAACTTAGTGTGTGATTACTATAAGAAGCCTAAGCATACCAAAGACACTTGTTGGAAACTCGGAAACTCCATCCACATCTTATGCCTACTTGAATCAAGAACAAGAAGGGAAATGCAAATGTGGCCATTACAAGAGAATATTCGGCCCCTCTTTCCCAAACTAATTGGGAATCCATTGCAGTAGAAGCAGTGAGAACAGAATTGGAAAGGTTTGGACAGCTTATGAGTAAGAAATATACAACTAGTTCTAGCTTTTTAGATGAACAACAAACTGCAGGAGACAACTACACCACTTCTTTTTCTTATACAGATAGTTCATATGCAACTACAAATCTTGCATCCACTTCAAGTAAGGAGGGACCTCCCTAGATTATAAACTCGGGAGCATCTGAGCACATGACTAATGTTCCTACCCTTTTCAGATCTTATCAGTTGTGCTCTAGTAGAGACAAAGTCTCTACAGCAGATGGTTCACATATTCCCATTGTTGGGAAGGGGACAGTTAGAGTGACCAATGACATTACTTTATCTTCTATCTTACATGTCCCTAGACTTCATACCAACCTACTTTCCGTTAGTTCTTTGACAAAAAATTTGAATTGTTCAGTGACTTTCCTTCCTGGTAATTGTGTTTTGCAGGATCTGGAGTCAAAGAAGATGATTATGAGTGGTCATGAGGTGAATGTGTAGAGAACACTGATGTGGGCCCCACAGCTGTGGTCCCACTCTGTCCATAGGGTAGAATGTGCCCTAGTCATCCTAGGGTTAGCTGATGGTCAATCTGTTATTCCAGTTGTTATTTATATTTCAGTTTTATATTGTTTTATGTGTTATGTAAATACCAAGGGCAGATTTGTCCTTTCATGTAACTAGCATAAACTATAAATACTAAATAGAAGTGGTGGCGGCAGAACATTCAGATTTTGTCCTTCCTTTCAATTCTTGTGTTCTACTGCTCTCTCTCTCTCTCTACTCTTTCTCCTCTCTCCTCTATACCTTTTTCTCATCGTTCAAACCTGAAATCTATTAGGGTTCAAGACTGATAGCAGTCTTGAACTTCTACTTGGTATCAGAGCCAAGTTAGGGTTTCTCATGTGAGTCTAGTCCAGCCGACCACATGAGAATTCCCTAGGACTGGAAACTGAGAAAGTGGAGTTCATGGACTGATTCTTGGAGATCGCCAGAGGGTTTAGCAGCTGTTGAAGACGTGTCACGGTTGCAGAGTGTTGGTGATCAGGAAGAATCAGAGAAAACTAGGGTTCGGGTAACCTTGGAAGGTAGTGAACAGTTTTTTCTTGTAAGTTATCTATTTTCTAAGAGAAGTACTATCAGAGAGGATAGGTTGGACCCATTTGGAAAGGGCGGCCGAACCATTCTAGGGTTTTCTCCCTTCTATTCTCTAGAGTTTTACAGCAAACCCTACTGTTGGGCCGAACTACCTTAGGGTTCTTTTCTCCTACTCTAGGGTTTGAAAGTGATCTTGCGGCAAGCCCTAATGTTAGACTGAACCTTGCGATTTACCTGGAGCTGTCCTCAAGTTTTGTTAGCATTGATCAGCCTTTAGGGTTTCATATTAACCCTACTGCAAGTCTATCTGTACAGTACTGATTGGAATGTGCAACTGAAATGTTTTCTTTAAGGACTGATTAAAACCCTAATTCTGCCAAGCATATCAGACCTGCTTCTAAGCTGATTTTTCAAATCCTTTTGGGGTTTTCAAACTCTCTTAAGGGGTGAGAACTGTACGGACTGTTGTTGTTGTGTTTGCTAGTTGGTTTCAGATCAGATTTCTACCTGTTTTGTGCACATACACTGTGAATACAGATTGGTCCTACATTGTTTTGATTGTGATTGGTAGTCCAAGTACTGTTTTTGAGACTTGACTAAGCTGGAGTTTAAAAATCAGGCAGAAGGCAGTTTTGGGAACAATAGTTATGGTAGTGTTTCTAAGACAGGTGGTCAGATTACAACCGTAAAGTTTGATGGATCAAACTATTTGGAATGGGCCCAATCAGCCATGATGGCTATTGGGGGAAGAGGTAAATTAGGGTACCTCTTGGGAGATGTGAAAGAACCCACCAAGCGAGATCCTACGTATACCAAGTGGATCCAAGAAAACTACTTGGTTATGACATAGCTGTGTAATTCTATGAAGCCCCATATTAGCCGAAATTACTTGTGGGTAAAGACAACTAAGGAGATATGGAATGTTATGAAAGAAACTTATTCCCAACCCCTTAATGTTGCCAGAGCATATGAATTGAAATGTGAAGTGAAAAACCTTAAACGATGAGAGAAACCAATTTCAGTATACTTATCTACCTTGCAGTCTCTGTGGCGTGAGATTGATCACTTAGAGACTCTTGAGTGGTAGGAAAACTCCTATATCTCTGCCTCACTCGGCTAGATATTACTTATGCTATTAGTGTTGTCAGCCAGTACATGCATTCTCCTAGAACTACACATCTTCTTGCGGCAAAAAGGATATTAGCATACTTGAAGAGATGCTCGGGTAGGGGTATACTGTTCAAGAACAATAACCACATGAAGGTGGAGGTCTATACGGATGCCAATTGGGCTAGGAGTGTTGATGACAAAAGGTCTACCTCAGGATATTGTGCTCTTGTGGGAGGTAATCTGGTCTCTTGGAGAAGTAAGAAACAAAGTGTTGTCTCTCGATCTAGTGCTGAAGCAGAATACAGGTCAATGGCTAACGGAGTGGCTGAAATCCTATGGCTGAGATCTCTACTTGAGAAGTTGAGTATTGAGTATGAGAAGCCCCTGATGTTGTATTGTGATAATCAAGCAGCTATTTATATAGCACATAATCCAATGCAACATGACAGAACCAAACACATTGAAGTTGACCGACATTTTGTACGAGAGAGGGTCTCATCTCAAGAAGTATGCCTCCCTTACATCACATCCAATATGCAACTAGCAGATATCCTCACTAAAGTCGTATCAAGAAAGAAGCTAGAGGCGGATCTATCCAAGTTGGGAATGATAAACATTTATTCCCAACTTGAGAGGGAGTGTAGAGAACACTGATGTGGGCCCACTGAATTGTTCAGTGAGTTTCCTTCCTGGTAATTGTGTTTTGTAGGATCTGGAGTCAAAGAAGATGATTATGAGTGGTCATGAGGTGAATGTGCAAGGAACACTGATGTGGGCCCCATAGCTATGGTTCCACTCTGTCCGTAGGGTAGAATGTGCCCTAGTCATCCTAGGGTTAGCTGATGGTCAATCTGTTATTCCAGTTGTTATTTATATTTCAGTTTTATATTGTTTTATGTGTTATGTAAATACCAAGGGCAGATTTGTCCTTTCATGTAACTAGCATAAACTATAAATACTAAATAGAAGTGGCGGCGGCAGAACATTCAGATTATGTCCTTCCTTTCAATTCTTGTGTTCTACTGCTCTCTCTCTCTACTCTTTCTCCTCTCTCCTCTATACCTTTTTCTCCTCTTTCGAACCTGAAATCTATTAGGATTCAAGACTGATAACAGTCTTGAACTTCTACTGAATGAAATCTACCTTCTGGATGAGATTCTGCAACATCAAAGCCACCATGTTAGTAGCAGCAATAGTAGTGGATCAAAGTCAATGAGTCAAATTATGCTTTGGCATAATCGGTTGGGACATATTTCTTTTGGTTCTTTAAAATTTTTGTTTCCAAAATTATTTGAGTCTATTCAGTTATCTACGTTGGAGTGTGAGAGTTGTCAGTTGGGAAAACATTGTAGACATTCTTTTAAACCAAGTAATAAAAGAAGTGCTTTTGCTTTTGATGTTATTCACACTAATGTATGGGGACCATATCATATTCCTTCCATGGGTGGCTACCGTTATTTCTCTTGTTTATGGATGATTGTACACGGTATTCTTAGATATATTTGATGAGATCCCGTGATGAGGTTCCTAATTTTGTACGACAGTTCCACTAAATGGTTCTCACACAATTTGGAGTGAGAACTAAAGCCTTCAGATCAGATAATGCCAGAGAGTATTTTGAGAAGGACTTGACCGCATATTTTTTAGAGCTTGGTATAATTCATCAAAGCAGTTGTGCATATACACCGCAACAAAATGGAGTAGCAGAGAGGAAAAATAGACACGTTGTGGTGGTGGCAAAAAGTCTTATGGTATGTGCTTCATTTCCTGTCCATTTCTGGGGAGATGCAGCTCTTACAGCTGTGCACTTGATTAACCGTGTTCCTTCACGAACTTTGGGGTTTAAGGTGCCATTCGGCCTTGTTTTTCCAGATGGGGAGATGTTTCATATACCTCTGAGGGTTTTTGGTTGTGTTTCCTTTGTTCACATTCTTGGCCCCCATCGCAAGAAATTAGATCCTAAGGCCAAGAAATGTGTTTTCCTTGGGTATGCTCAGAACCAAATGGGGTATTGTTGTTATGACCCTGTATCAAGGACCAGATTTGTTTCTATGGATGTTACCTTTTTTGAATCCACTAACTTTTTCTCGAGTGGTTCTCCTTAGGGGGAGAGTCTTGGAGAGGAGAACTCATAGTCTGTTCCTCTTCTTGTTTCTTTTGTGCCTCCATCAGTTCCATTAACTGAGCCACTACAGGCAGCCCCACAGAAATATCAGTGCCAACAGACGATGGTTGACTCCACACATGCTCAACCCACACCACTCTCCATTAGTCCTTCTGAACCTCCAGATTCAGCAGATACAGTTTTAGGTAGTCCCCTTGAGCCTGAGCCTGTTATTTTTTCTAATGATAATGTTCCTGTACCTAACACTATTGTTGCAGTTGATTCCACTGACCTTGATCTTCCCATTGCACTTTGCAAAGGGAAGAGAGTGTACAGTTCATTGCATTTCACACCATCTCTCCTATAGTGCCTTATCACCCTCCTACTGAGCATAGTTTTCAAGGCGCCAAGGTGAGGCTAGGCGATTGGGGGGCATAGTAGTAGTAGTAGTAGTAGTTTAATAATGTTTATTTTATAATTATAATCTCAAAAAAGAGTGAATAAAAAAGTATTCTATAGTAGGAAGTAGAAAACTATTAGGCGATTAGGCGATTAGGCGAGGCGAGCCTCAAAGGGTGCCTTGTAGCCTAGGCGCCCGCCTAGGAATCGCCTTGACAACTATGCTACCGAGCTTTCTTTTCTTCCCTGGATTCTGTGTCTACACCCAGGAATGTTACTGAGGCTCTCTCCAAACCTGAGTGGAAAACAGCCATGCAAGAAGAGATGGAAGCCTTGGTTAAAAACCAAACTTGGGAAATAATTGATCTTCCTCTATACAAGGAGACAGTCAGATGTAGATGGGTGTTCACTGTAAAGTACAGGGCCGATGGCAGGATAGAGAGGTACAAGGCAAGGTTGGTTGCAAAAGAGTATACTCAGACCTATGGCATTGATTATCTGGAAACCTTTGCACCAATGGCTAAGATGAGTTCAGTTCGTATTCTTTTGTCTCTAGCATCTACCTATTCATTGCCCATGTTTTAGCTTGATGTTAAAAATGCATTCCTTAACGGTGATTTGCAGGAAGAGGTATATATGGACATTCCAACAGGTTTTTATGAAAATGTTGGTAAAGGAAAGGAGGTGTGCAAAATCAAAAATCATTATATGACTTGAAACAGACACATAGGGCTTGGTTTGACAAGTTCAGAGAGGCACTTATCCGCTTTGGGTACACACAAACCTAGTCTGATCACACCCTCTCTGTGAAGAGGAGAGATGTTATTGTGCCAATTCTGATTGTATATATGGATGATATAGTGGTTACAGGAAATGATCTAGAAGAGATTGATACTCTCAAAAAATTATTGCAGCAAGAATTTGAGATTAAATATCTTGGTAAGCTCAAGTACTTCCTAGGGATTGAGGTTGCAAGATCCAAGCATGGGATCTTTATTTCTCAAAGAAAGTATATACTTGAACTATTGCGGGGGACTGGGAAGTTGGGAACCAAACCAGCCGATACTCCTATTGATCCAAATCATAGAATTAATGTTGTGGATGGTGAGTTGGTAAAAGATGTGGAGAGATATCAAAGAATGGTGGGTCGACTGTTATAATTGTGTATGACACGATCAGATATTTCCTATGTCATCAATGTTGTGAGTCAGTACATGCATGCACCTTGGGTTTAGCACTAGGAAGCTATTGAGAAAATACTTGCATACCTGAAGAAGCACCTCGGCAAAGGCATTCCTTTCTCACCATGAAAATCTAAAGTTGGAATCCTATACAGATGCAGACTGGCCAGGGTGTTTAAATGATAGGAGATCTACATGATTACATCAGGAGTATGTACCTTTGTAGGTGGAAACTTGACCTCATGGAAGAGTAAGAAGCAAGCGGTTGTGGCTGGTCAAGTGCAGAGGCTGAGTATAGATCCATAGCTCATGGTGTCTCAAAACTACTTTGGGTTAAATCCCTATTGAGCAAGATTGGGGTGAAAGCAAAGGAACCTATGATGTTGTAATGTGACAATCATGCTGCAATCAATATTGCCCACAATCCAATTTAGCATGATAGGACAAAACAACCAGAGAAGTTTGTTTGCCCTATGTCTCTCCAGAATTGCAGTTGGTTGATGTTCTAACTAAAGGGGTTGCGAAGAACAAACTTGAACATGATATACGCAAGTTGGGAATGTGTGACATTTACTCCCAACTTGAGGGGGAGTGTTGAAGATTAGTCAGTTTTGTGTTGTTTTAAGTGGGGACCACGGCAGTTATGTGAGTTCAAATTTTATTATTTTTTGAGTCTTTTATATGTTGTTTTATGTTTTGCTGCCCTATAAGAGCATAGTAGCCTTTGTACTCCTCTTATATTTTTAATATAAATAATAAGTGAAGGGGGCAGCCAGATGATTGCTCTCTTTCTTCTCAAGATCTCTTCTTCTCTTTTTTTCTTCTCTGTTCAAGAAAACACTCTTTTCTTTCATACCTTTTTTAATTCAGCAGATTTCTACTGCAATGAAAAGGCATGTTTCACTTATAAAAAAAATGAAAATGAATGTTTCTCATTGCATTATTTTTCATCTAGCACAAAGATAGAGTCATAATATATGATTGAATTATTTTTATTATTGATAATATAATAGAACTATTTAATGATCATGCAAAAAGGTTGTTCAAAAGAAACTTGGGGGTGGGGGAGCAATAATCAACCAGTGCAAATTAAAAGATTTGTAAGATGACAAACCTGCAATGAGAGGAACCTAGACCTGCAGTTTTCTAACTTTGAGCATAGTTCAGCTAATGCTAGCAATATTCCCTGGAAACGTTTGACCTGTACTGAAACTTTGTGCAATAGGTTGCAAAGTTTATCAACAGCATCAATTTCAAATGCTAGTTTTTGGACATCTTCCTTGTCTGCAATTAGAGATGCAAAAGCAAATGGAGCTTCCTCCCCAACCTGACCAGGATCCTCAAGAAGCTCAACTAATATTGACATTAACTTGGTTTTTATTCCTACACCTTGAAGATAGCAAGGAGATGTGTTCCCTATGACGATCAAGCACATACAGGCAAGAAGTCTTGTTCGAGGACATCTGTCCTTTGTTAGCTCAGTTATAGCACTCAGAGCCCTTCCATTCTCAAGTCCTACAAACTTTGAGATGACATCAGAGTTGTTTTTGAGAATTGTGGCTAGGGAATCTAAACTAGCATCCCTTTGGTTTAAAGAACCTTCAAGTAGACTTACAAGCCTACATAATACCCCAACATTACACAAAACCTTTTGTTCAGCACTTGTCTCACAAGAGTGTGTTATGATGCTTGCACCAAGTCCAGTAACATTTTCATTCTCACTGTTCAGAAGTGAAAGAAGGAACTCCAACTTTTTTTCTTCAAGGAAATCATATTTTGGAGCCAATTTTGATTGAAATATCATTCTCAGGGAACGAGAACCAGCATCCACAACCTGAAAGAACAAAATAAAGTCTTCCCAGTGAGCTTGGGCAATTCAAATAACAGAAAGAATATGAATTCAAATGAGCAGGAGGCTTCGAAATAAAGTCCAGTTCCATTATTGATATACAGAAGATTGGTTTCTCCAAAATTCCTATTTAAATTGTTCCAAGGATCAATTCAACAAATTAAAAATTGGCACGCCGTACAAATGGTTAAAACTTCAAAATAGCCAGGAGATCACATTGATATTTAACCTGATGGAGATGGCTGAAGTTGAACTTATAGAACATCACAGGTTCAAGAACATGATATGAAAATTTACATCAAAGTTCCTCACTTTGCCTAACAATATAGCCACACTAGAAACACTTGATCTCTTCACCCACCCAATGCTTGGTTGCAGCAGTTGAAACACTCTAGTTGTATCTAGAAACACTTGACCTCTTCGGCTTTTCCTCACCACCAAATTCTTGCACTTGGCAAAATAAAAGGAATGAATATTTGCATAGGTAGAAACCAAGAGAAATCATGCTTCAATCCACAGAGCCTTTACAGTAGTGGTGGTTGCTCAAAATGGGACATGAAATCATATATGTATTTGCAATCTGATAGCTTTGTCACCGAGACCCATATCTTTCTACCAGAAATGGAACTTAGAACTATTCCAACAGCTTTGAGAATGCCTTTGACTGCTGCTCCCAAACCCAGATAAAGGAGGAGGATTGCATCATCTTGGAAGCTTACATAAAAATCTTGCCAAACCCTGAAATAAATTTGAAGCTATCTAACATACTCCAAAATCATAGCTGAAGGGTTGAAGAAACCTTCACCAAAACTGTCACCAAATTCTCTTTTGCTCACCATCTCATCTCTTCCAACATTCCATTCAAGGATCATCGTGGATTCGTGGGCATGGAAACATCTTAATAAATTTAAGTAATGCACATAGTCGCATCTCCATTTCAATGATCTTGTGGGAAATGATATTACTAAGGAATACAATCACAAGAGGAGATAAATTAATGCAGCCCCCTTCAAATTACATACTCCAAAGCCGAAATTGTTACCATTTATTAAGCTCCGAATTTAAACGTAATATATATGGGTTGAAGAGTTTCAAACAATTGGTCGTTCTGTGTTAGTTCTCCACAATTCAACAGAGCTACTCATGAATTCAACCTCAAAGTCAACCGTTCCATAACAAGAAAAATTTGAACAGAGGTGAGCTAACCGAGTTACGATTACCTTCTCATCTGGATTTGACAGGATGCGGATGAGGTGCGGAAACGCCCCGGATTCAAGAACGGCCTTGACACCGACGTCAACACCGCAGGCGAAGCTGCCGATAGCAGCGGCGGATTGGACAAGTAGAGAGGCGTCGGAGTCATCTGCGCTGGCGAGGATGTCAACAACGATAGGAACAGCACCAAGTTTGATGTAGGAGAGCTTTTTGGTTCTGTTTCCGATAATCTGATTCTTCACTTCTCTTAGGGCTTTGAGCTTCGCCTCGCCCTCGCTGGATTTCAACCGACTGATCAGGTCTGCCGGCCGGTTGGTGGACGCTGACGCGGGCATGCTCGCCGGAATTTAGCAAGAAAATGACACACTAACGATCAGACGTGTTGTTGGTGGGGGACAACGACGGTGAGACAGCGGTATGACGCCTGACGGACAGGCGAATTCCCTCGGAGAGAAGATATTCGACATTACAGATTTATCTCTAGGTAAATTTCAAAAACCCCCTCAACTATAAGGGTATGTCATTTACTACCTGAGCCTCCGTTAGCCTTCCGTCAGGAAAATGGTCTTATTCACATTATTCGAAATTGTAAGGGGGTGTTCTACAATATGTATGTTTTTTATTTCTTTTTTTTTAAAACAAAAATATGTTCTTATACTATGTTTTTGTTTTGAAAACTAAAAACAAATTGGTTTTGTTTCAAAACTCAACTAGGCATGAACCCCCCCCACCCTTACTAATTACGGGCTAGTATTCTGTTATTTCTTTTACTCATTTATGCTAATTATTATTGTTTAACAGCCATTTTTTATTATTTAATTTAAGAGATTAAATTAAGTTTTATTTTTATAAAATTATTTATTTGTTTTCTATTTAACTATCCTCACTTTTGAAAAATTGGTTTGACACGTGGATAAACTTGAAGACTACTAATTGAAAGTAGAGTAAACAATACTCAACTTTTTAATTTTTTAGAGTGATTTGAATTTTATTTAAAAATATGAGCAAATTACCTTTGAAAATATTATTTCTTCAAAAATAATGGAAAGCCATGTGTTTGAATAGGGGCTGGGGGCTTTTACTCATGTATGCTGATCATTTTTGTTTAACGCCCATTAACCAATCAATCGGTATCAAGAAAGTGGTAAGTGATGTTTATCAAAACTAGTGGAGAAGCCACCGCCATGCACAAGTGAGAATGAATAAAAAAAATAATAGCTAAAACTATAATTAAATTCATTAATGTAAATCAAGTATGATAAAAAAAAATACAATTTGATATGAAAATATCGATTTGACCCTAAGTTGGGAATAACTTAGATTTAGGCCCTTAGAAAGTGGTTCGATTGATGTTTGACAATTTATTATTATTTCTTTGCTATTACTTTCTCATCTATTTGTATTTGTGTTATCTACTATCTTTCATGCCCTTTTTTTGTATTATATCTAATTTGCACTTTTCACTACTTCATCAGAAAATATAAAGTGGGTTGTGTCAAGTCGACACGACACGATTTTGCGGATTGTTTATGCTTTAATAGGTCGTGCCACGTCAACACGTGGTCCTGGGTGGGTCGTGCTCTACCTGAAACTCTTCAAAGGTTAAGCCTATAGCACAAGCCTAAATGAGCTCATCAGCCATAGGTTGGGGTGTGAGAGGCATGGTTTTTTATTAAAATTTTGAAAAAATAATAAAAAGTTAAATAAATTAACAAAATATACAAGAAATTGAAAAAAAAATCTTAAAATTTTATTCTATATGAATTTTGGTGTATATATATATGAAATTAAAAAAAATTACAATATAATTTAAATAAAACTGAATGTATATATATAGGCTTGCTTTGTGATAGGCTACGGACCTATACCAACATGGTCCACTTTTTTGTTCTATATCGTGCTGACACACGAGCCTCAAAACCCAAGCCCAACACAACTCGGAGGTATGGGCTAGCCCAATTGCTACTCGGTTGTGTTGGGTATAACCCACTTTATAGTTTCACATTTATGATAGATCAAATATTGGAACTAGAGGTGTCAATTGATTGGTTTTGGATTGGATTCAATTCAATTCAAAACTCATCAAATCGGATTTGGATGATCCATTATATTTATTGGGTTGGGCCAATCCAAAATAAAATGATCCATATTCTTATTGGTCTGAATTGGATCTAAACCAAACTTCCAATACTCTAATCATGAGGCCAAACCCTTGTCCAATTTATAATTGATCAAAACTGAAGCTGACATAAAATTACTTTTACGAAACACTTTTGCAAAAGTAATTTTATGAAAAGTACTTTTACGAAAACACTTTTATAAGAGTACTTTTATGAAATCATTTTTACAAAAGTAGTTTTATAAAGAACTTCTACGAAAACAGTTTAATAAAAGCACTTTTAAGAAAGCACTTCTATAAGAGTACTTTTACACAAAAAAACACTCATATGAAAGCACAAGTACTTTTATAAAAACACTATTACGGAAGTACTTTTATAAAGGTACTTTTATGAAAGCACTTTTGTGGAAGTACTTTTATAAACTCACTTTTATGAAAGCACTTTTACAAAAGTACTTTACAAAAGAAATTTTATAAAAGCACTTCTACGAAAGTACTTTTATGAAAGCATTTTTACGAAAGCACTTTTATGAAAGCATTTTTACGAAAGCACTTTTATAAAAGCATTTATGCAAAAGTACTTTTATAAAAAGTGTTTTTACGAAAGTACTTTCATAAAAGTGCTTTTACAAAAAAACTTTTGCAAAAGTGTTTTTTCAATTCCAAGAGTGTATACTTTTGTAATTTTTAGATTTTCTTCATTTTAATATATTTTTATAATTTTTTATATGTTTTGTCATTTTATATAAATTTTTTATATTTCATTCGGTTTGGATTGCATCTAATTTAGTCTATTTACATTTTAAGGGATTGGATTGAATTAAGTTTGTATTGGATTTGGACTAAATTGGATCAAGTCCATTTGTAAGTCAACTCACATTGGATTGGATCAGGTTGGACCAAATCCAGTCCAATTGACACCTCTAATTGGAATAACAAAAAATGACGAAGGTAAAAATGAAAAGATGCACCTTTGGTTGATAGTCAATATGTTAATAGTTAGTATTCATTTTTATTGGAAAAAACTTTGTTTAATAGTGTACATCCCATTTAATGATAGGTTAAATAAATACTGGAATAACAAAAAACATAAAGGGTAAAAAATGATCACAATTTGATCCGGTCCAAAGTTTGATCCTATTTTGTCGGATTTGGATATCTTCATTATGAATTTTCGGATTGGATTGGATAGTCGAATCCAATTAAAAATTGAATCAAATTTGGATCACCCCTATCCGATTCAAAAGGATCCAATATGCTATTTATATTATATTTTTATACATTTTTATATTATTTATTTTTTATAAAAACATGTATATATGATGAAAATAGTTGAAAGTACTTTTCATTTTTTTTGTTTTTCTTTATTTAAATTGTTATATTTTCTTTTTTTAATAATTTATTATTTAAATATTTAAATATGATTGGATCAAATTCGAATATCCAACATCCATATCAAATTTGAACCTAAATCAATATTTGTGTGATCGATCGGATTGGATTGGACCTATAATTTATTAGATCATATTCAAATATACCCTGATTTGAATCTGGCCCGATCCATTTGCATCCCTATAAAAAAGGAAGTGCAATCAGGCTTTTTGACGAAACATTCTTACCATCCTTATTTTTATTATAGATATATAAATATATAATGATTGTAGAGAAATTAGGGTATGATGGCTAAGGAGGGACAATAATGAAAATATAAAATACTATATATAATAGTATAAAATACAATTGGAATAACAATGACTAAAGGAGGGTAATAATGGAAATAGATAATCGGATTACCCATCTACCATTCTCATTTTAATAGAAATAAATAAAATATCCTATCTTTATTCCTCACTTGAATTGTTGTGTCATAAAAATCAAGGTATAATGACTAAGGGGCAATAGTAGAAATAGAAAAATTAAGGTCTTTTGACGATAACCATTTTTGTTTTTATAAATGGTACAGAATTCACATAGTGTTTTAATTGGTCAAAGCTCTTTCTATTAAAATAATAGTATAAGAATAGTTTTTTCCTATTAAATATCATGTCTGTATAACAACAAAGTTTTTCCTATTAAATAATAGTATAAAAATATGTTTTCTAAACCTAGAATTCAAGAACATGTTTTATGTTTCATTTTTTGAAACAAAAAACATATGCATAACTAAGAAGATGTTTCTTGTCATTGTTTTGAGAGCCAATTTAATTCAAACCAGTTGGTTTTGCTTTATTTTTAGAACTAGCAACAATAAGAACAATTCATTTTGGATAACACCCCCTAAGTTTTTCAAAGGGAAAACCTATGCTACCAAGAAGACATGGTACTGGAAGAGCTTTCACCGATCAAAACACTCCCGTGAATTTTAATGAATACCACATGATTTGTCACCTCTTTTATGATATCGGTTGATTGGCTATAATATTTTTCAATATCATAGTTGAACCCCTTTTTTACAAATTACTATTTTAAACATATTTGACCTACTCGAAGGCGTACAAATATATGTATATATTTATGTAGTGCAAAATCTTACATTTTATATTATTTTGTTTGCATTTCACTATACATATTTGTATTTATACCCTTTCCAAACTGAGCCTTAGAGAGCCTTTAAAAGGACACAAAATTGGTGGAAGAGCTGACAAATCCTATACTTTAGAGATCCTGCATGTTTGAGCAGCTTCACGAGAGATGCTAAAATCATTAGTGTTAATTCGATAATTTTATGTTTGTTTGTTAATACTCTATAGCTTTTGAAAGTTCAGAGGGTATATCAAAACTTTTATTGGTTTAAGTAGTAAAGTGCATACCCCCTAATATTATTTTTAGCAAGTAAAAAAATTCAAAAGAAACCTTGTCTTATATTTTCTTGACCCTTTGTTATTGTTCTTGAATCTTGATCACAACTAGGATATCAACGGATTGGTTCAACATGGGTTTGCCTCAACCCAGGCCTAGCCCAACCAACCTGACTAAACCAAGAGGGGACACTGAATCGCCCTACCCCATCCCATCCATATATAGTATCCAAATATTAAATCAAACTTATATTTACAAATATCTCGTCAATAAATCAGGTTTAGCAGTTTTATCAAAAAAAAAAAAAATCAGGTTTAGCATGGTTTTACCTCAATCCAAACCAAACCAAAATCCAATTAAAACTGACCAATTGGCCCTACCCGATAGGCACGGGCCCATTGCATCACTGACATCTCTAATCACATTAAAGCTTTAGACCAAAATATGAGTTGAAATCAGCCCCCCACAAGATAGTTTCTCACAACTAGGGGTGTCAATGGACCGGTTTTGGGTTGGACTCTGTCCAAATCAAAATCCATTTGAACGGATTGGACGGACCAATAAGATATATTGAATTTGGATGGACTGAATGAACCAATATGACATATTGGATTAGACCTGATCTATAATGAATTTATATTGGTTAAGCCAATATCTAGTCCATTGATAGAAGATAAGAACATAGGTGTCAATGGATCAGGTTTGAGTTGAAACCAATCTAAATTAACAGGAATTTGAACAGACTTGACAGTCTCTAGATCGGTCCAAAATATTCATTAGACTGGATTGGAGCAGGTCCATTTGTAATATCTTACATTGGACTGGACCGGATTGGACCAAATCCAGTCCAATTGACACCCCTACCCACAGCGTCCCACATCACATCCCCATTGTGTATTGAAAGCATCTCCCGATGATGCCTCATCATTTTTAGTACTTATCATTGGAGATGTTCCCAATACAGGGCGGCGACGTGCTATGAGACGTTGTGGGAAACTATTTTGTAGGGGTCATATTTGAAGCCTTTAAACATTTTTTCTAAAGGACATTTATTCATGGTCCAATTCTCAAAAGTGACTGATAGTTTAAGAGAAATTCCAAGTGTATAAATGATCAAATTCTATTCTTATACGCCTTACAAGCGCATCTTACACCACACAAGATGAAAATTGTATATGGATGTTTGCACTGATAATTGAGGAACCCATTAAAAACTGACAAAATATTTTAGTTTTAGATATGTGATATATCATGGGTCTGGTCGGGTCTGAGGCAAAGGAGAAAGTATATTCTTTTTCTTTTATTTTATATTGTTGTAATGCAGCTTTTGCCTCCATTGGGGTGGGGTGTTAGTGCATATTAATATGAGAACAGATTAGCTGAACTTGACAGCCGTCTTTGGGATGGTGGGACCAAAGTGATTATAATGGCCTACAACTGGGCGTTATGAATGGTCTTATAGCCCAAAAGACAACTATCAAGTGAGTTCACATCTGTGCCCCACAATGCCCTACATCACATTTCAATCTTGTATTGGAAACATCTCCTCATGATGTTTCATTATTTTCGTACTTGTCAGCAAGAAATGTTTTCAATACAAGGTCGGGATGTGCTGTGGGGCATTGTGGGGCACAGATCTGAACTCTATCAAGTTCAGCTAACATGCTCTCCATGCATATGAGCCCCTTGGAGAGAGTGAGGCACTCATTCTATTAAGGGGGTTTCTTTTTTTGGATTTTGAGAAGCTAGAAAGTTGGTCAATAGGATTTTGATTCCTATTGGCTAAGAAATCCAAGTTTTTTTTTTTCAGATTTATGTGGGGATCAAGGATAGTTTATTTTCTTGGGTATACCAATCTCCTAAGTGGCTAAATAACTTTTGCACTTGGGGGAAAGTCACTAACACTTAAATGGGACAAAAAATACCCCTTTTAATAAGGAATTGTTATGGCTAAAATGGTCATTGCCTTATTTACCTGGGAAATAAAAGAACCTGAGTAAGTACACTTACCCAAATAAGTCCTTCATGGGTAAATGCACTTACTCAGGTAAGTACATTTACTCGATTGGGTAAGTAATTTTCTCAAAAACAAATGGGGCTTAAGAATGAAAGTGCAACTTGAGTGGGAATTTGAATGCACCTAGCCCAAGGGCCTGATGTTATGTAAATTTTTTAAATCAAATACATCAATCTTACCTTTTTATAGAAGAATGTAGGGTGCAAAACCATGTATGTTGTAATACTAGTATATGTGTACGTGCTTTGCACATGGTAAATTTGGTGATGATGATAATATATAATATGTTTCCAAACATTGTTGCAAGTTTTTATATTTCTATGTCTATAAAATTATTCTTATTTTGCCACACTTATTATGGTTCATTAATATAGAGATGTATCTAGATGTTTTCTACACAACTTATATATTTTTTGTATACTTTTGTGTTTTTATCTTTTTAAAATAAAATTTTATTATTTAATTATAACTTCACAAGTTGATACATTTGACCTAAAATGTTGAATTGATCTATCAACGAATAGGAAAAAAATTTTACTTTTTGGTTAATTTGAATTTTGTATTTAATTATATCATCAATAAAAAATTAAAAACCATTCTTGTTTATTGTATTTAATTTTTAATATGATTAATATAAAATATTAGAGAAGTGTCCAAATGTTTTTCATAAAGTTTTTATATTTTTATATTTTATCTTTCTTTTTTCTAATTTTTATTATTTAATTATGAAATCAATGATTGATAGATATGGTCCAAAAGGTTGAATCGTTGACCTGTAACCAAGAAAATGATTTCATTTTTGGTTGATTTTAAGTTTTATATTTTATTTATAACATCAATAAATCAATTGTTATTTACCACACTTATTTTTCTTTAATATGATTAATAAAATATCATATAGGTGCCTAAATGTTATTTACAAAATTTTGTATCATTGCATAATGTTTTGTTTTTTTATAGTTTTTCCATTTTTATTTAATTATAATATTAAGGGTTGGCATATACAACTCAAAAGGTTGAATTGTTGATTCACCACCAAAAAATTATTTTTTGCTTTTGGATTGCTTATATATATATATATATATATATATTGTTATTTGTTTATATTTTAAAAGTTTTTATTTAATTATGAAATCATGGACTTAAATGGCTAAATTGCTTACTCACTACAATGATGGAAAAATAGTTCCATTGTTGGGTAAATTTTAAAAAATATGTATTTATATCATTAAAAGCATTGGATGTAGATCTAATTGATAAAATTTACATTTTTTATTTTGTGAAAATAATATCTTAAACATATGACTCAATAAAGGAATGGAAGTTAATACAACTTAATGAGAGGGAATTGAATGAGGATAAATATAATAGTTCAAATTATATTTTGTACCCTCACAATTAGAGAGGAACTAAATTCAAAAAATAAGGATACTCTAGTAAAAGAGTTCCACACAATTGTTCACACTTTTAATAATAAAATAAATGCATTAAATGAAAAATGTAAAATGGAATTTTTTCTATAATCTGTTTTCTAGTGATTGAACAAAAGAAATACTTTTGTGTCTTTTTATCAAATAAGCATTACTAAATGAAGATGTAAAATAAATGCATTATGTTTTACATTTAATATATGTATTATTTTATATTTAACTTATGCTTTTATTCAGTGTCAAATTTTTATTCACAAAAATATTAAAAATTGCAATTTGTGGCCTAAAAAGGGGTTTTGGCAAAAATAACAGGATATGGCACCTTAGGACACATAGATATCAAAAAATTACCCAAAATGAAAAAAAAATCATCTCAATCGAACATCAAAATGCAAAGCTATTGCCTCCCAAAGTTTGCATACATAATTAGTATGCAACCCGTGACCTAATTACCAAGTTGAATGTGTCAATGGTCCAACTATCTAGGTTGAATGGTTTTTGGTCAAGTCAATGTTTACATCTCTCTCTGGTTTTTACTCGAATTGGACCTAGAATCTTGACCGAGTGACGGTTTGAGCAATTCAACTAGCCAGGCAAGGTTTGAATTTTCAATACATATCGAGTTGTATTGGGAGCTTTCTGATATACCCCTACAGGGGTGTTTCAGTGTTTAACCCGGTTCAAAGGGTAGATAGGCCTTAAACAACCCCTCTGAACCAATTTTAAAAAAAGACTAGAAAACAAAGGAAATGAGCTTCGATACAGGCCGATATTCTCCTACTGGTGTATCAATCATATTGATATTTTGAACCTTGCGGTTAAGTCAACAGCAATTGAAAACACTGGCCTTCACTATTCAAACAATTGGCTATGATGAGAAGGGTTAACAACTTAACGTTACCTCTCTTCCACTCTTACTACCTTCATTTTCTTTGAATGCATGTGCATTTCTTTGTATTCTCTCCATCAACTTAATCACATTTTCCTTGTCAACCTTGCAAGGATTTTATTAAGTTTTGTCCTTTCTGATATAGCACATCTGGTACTCACTACTTGATTATAATTCAAAACTATGATCTCTATCATATCCCCAACTCCTTTGAGTTTAAAATCCTATGTGGATATACAATGTTCGGCATGTGTTGAAAGGGGGAATTGAGTGCTTCTTCCTAGGCTTCATATGCTAAAGCTACAAGAGCTACAATGTTGGAGGTTGGTGGTATAGTCTTAATTAATCACATGGATTATAAAGAAGAAAGTAACACTAGCTATATTCATTAGTTAGTTGTTTCTAAGACAAAACCGAAAGCCAATTATATTTATTCTTTAATTGTGTTAATTAATGTGAAACATTTTATCAAATTATAGTTACTTGTGTTAAACCAAAAGCCAAGACTCCCCATTGGCACTTTTATAGATGTTATAGATTTTAGTGTACATATTTGTATCTGTACTATTTCCTTAATGAGACTTAGGCTCAGTTTGGAAGTAAATATGTAGAGTTCAAAACCTTATATTTTGCATTATTTTGTATGTATTTGCATGGTACATATTTACATTTGCACTCTTTCTAAACTCTGCCTTACGCTCAGTTTGGAAGGAGTACAAATACAAATATGTAGAGTGCAAAACCTAATATTTAGTTTTATTTTGTATATATTTGTATTATACATATTTGCATTTGTACTCATTCCAAACTAAGCCCTTTGCCCCTCCAAATATGGAGGAATGGGATTAAATTTGCATAATTATGAACTTTTCATGGTAAGGTCAACGTACCTCACGGTCATTCTACTCTATCTCCATACCTTAATCCCTGTGATGTGTAATATTAAATATTGAGAAAAATATAATTAAAGGGTCATTGAAATTTTAAATTTAATGAGTTGGTTCAACATTCCTCAAATTTTGATGAAAGTAGTAGAAAATGAAGAAAAATAATAATGATGGCTTGAAAACCATACCTACATGGTTTGGTTAAATAGGATTCATTGCATTTTTAGTTAAACAAAGTCAAGGAAATTGGAATATTTTTCAATAGAATTGTCAGTTCAACCAGGAAAAATAAAAGGAAATAATACCCCCTTCTACTTGGATGCCTAATCTAATTTTCAGCACATTGAATGATATTAGCAATGAAATGTCAAAAGAGTAAAGAAATCCTACAAATGTTCCAAAATTTTTCACTACTCCAAAGGGTATAAGACTGTATTTGGTTTGAAGGAAAAAGTAGGGCAAGGAAGGGAAATGTAGGGAAACCTTTTACAAGCCTTGAATAGGTTTTCCTATGTTTCCCTTCTTTTCCTTACCTTTTCCTTCAAACCAAACATAGCCTTGAAGAAAACTCTTCAAATTTTCTTCAAAAAAGAACCATTTTTCTCTATTTTTCATTACTTTTTTGTATATTAAAAAAGGCAAAGGTGTTTTGATATAAGAAGGCAAGAAGAGAATTTCTTTCCCTATTTTTCTCATAAACATCAAGAAACAAGAACCATTCTTTAAATGTTATAGTTGTAGTCTTATTTGTTATTCTGAAGCATTCCCTCTTGCAATTAACTTATCCCTTAAGGTCTTGTTCACTTTTCGGTAAGTTACTTATCGGGTAAATGCACTTACCCTGCTCTTTTGTTCTCATGTAAATAAGACAATGATCACTTTAGCCATAAAATCCATTATTAAAAGGGGAATTTTTGTCCCATTCAAGTGCTGGCAACTTCCCCTAGGCGGGAAAGTTATTTACCCACCTAGGAGATGGGTATCATGTACCCGGGTAAGTGATACTTAAGAAAATAAACATTCCCGGGTCCCCATATAAATCTGAAAAAAAAAAAGAACATGGGATTCTTGGTCAATGGGAATCAAAATCCCACTAACCAACTTCTCCCCTCTCAAAATCCAAAAAAAGAACACCCCTAAGAGCCACCATTCATGATTTGATTTCCACTCTATTTCAATGTTCTAAAATCACAGTCATATTGACGTATTGTAAATTATAGAGAATGTTGAATTGAATCAAAATGTGAATAATTTCGTAAGTCATAAGGTTGTTTTTATCTTTTTTTTTTTCAAACTTGTCAAAAAATCAAATATAGATATACTAAAAGGCTATATATATAGAAAAGTAATTAGACCCTATTTTTAGTCTATATCTACCACACATGAACCTCAAACAATGGAATTTACCACTTCTACAATATAAGTCTTAGATGATGTAATAAAGTTTGATTTGAAAGTTAATTAAACCACATACAATGTCTATATATGTGATAGAAAATAATCTCAATATTGTTAGACAGTTTGTATGCCCTTAGCTTCAATCAAAATTGATGTACTTTATGAGTTTATTGTAAATGAATAAAAGTACATATTTGATTCATGTTCCCTTGGTATGTTTCTATGTAATACCTTTAAACTGGACACTTATTGAGACTCGTGTTAGTTTTGAATGTTCACAGCCAGTGGGTCGGTCTGGGGAGACCTATCCTAACAAGGCTGACACTGTGGTGCCACCAAGTCGGTTGGGGTGGCTTGTCTCAGCTACCGGGGTGAGATCCTAGGCACATATAGTGTGGGATTAATTGAATCTTTGAACTGGACCAGATTTCCAGTATTGCCCTGGACCTTGGAGATTGATGGGCAAAACTGGAAAGTTACACTTGACCCCTAGACTAGACTATGATACTGCACTAGATGTCGGATCGGGCTGTCTTTGATGTACCAATCAGTGAGATCCTTAGCGGGGGTCAAAACCTGGGTATGTTGGGACAATCCGAGAATTCATCTGAGTGGGTGATCATAGTGACAGGATCAACCCCTTTGTCGGACAAAGGTAATGATCGGGGATGCACTCTCACTGTTGGAAACCAAAACTGCCGGCAGCCGATTTCAACCGTTGAAATTTATTTTTGCGAAGTATATTTTATATGAGATATAAAAATATATACATTATGGTTTCTAAAATGTTTGCAAAAGGGTTTTAATTCCCGGGATCCATATAAGTGGAGAGTGCAACACTGTTCCTTGCAGCCGAGGGAGAGGTCCTCTCTTGTCGGACAGTGTATGATCATTATGGGCTGAGAGGTTAAGTGTAAGACCATTGAGGATAATACCTGATGGGCTAATCTTTCATCTGCCCACAGTCCCTGAGTGTTACAAGGTGGCTTGGCCCAGGGACCACTTAGGGTAAGTGTTGGGCCCATAGAGCCCATTTGATGGGTTTCAGGGGGTGCACTGTCTTTAACAGTGTATTCGACCAGGCCTTGTAACAAAGGCTGGGCCGAACCCATGTGGCCGATGTGTAGATCAATGCTTGGGTCCCACGCCTACAAGGAAGCCCAACTGAGCAACAGTTATGAAGGTTAAGTGAGCACATAAGCTTAATGGGCCTAAAGCCCATTTCGAACTGGGCTATTAATTTAGTTAATTAAAGGGGCAAATTCTGAGATTGATTAGCAGTTAGGATAGGGTCTTAATCCTATCCACTCAGAGAGTCCAGATCTGAATGTGATTCAGATCTAGAAACCTCCTAATAAGATTAGGATAAAGCTAATCTAATCTGCAGATAAGATAAGGGTTTATCCTTATCATTAGAAGAGAATGCTGATCCAAATATGATTTGGATAAGCACCTCCTAATGGGATTAGGAGCTGATCTTTTCAAGTTAACAAAAAGAAGGAGGGGGCGGCAGCCTTGAGAGAGACCAAGAAACACATCAGATCCTCTTTAGTGCTGAAATCAAGAAGAGAGAATTCTGCACCCTGCGAATACTCTCTTGCCGCCTCCCTGCTCTTGCTGCCCTGTTTGCCAGTTCGATCTCCAGATGTGGGAAAAGTCAAGATTGTTTCTTGACATCAATTCTTTGAGAAATGATTGAAAAGGGAGTTGTGCTCACGTTCCATCCTACTGTTTTTTGCGAAGGACAGAGTTCTTGGGGAAGAACACTGCTGATTCTACTCCATCCTGCCCTGTGCCATCTTCAGTGGGAGCAGTCTTTGGATCCTTCCTTGGGCGTGAACACCTTCGTTGGGAGATATTACTTCTCCGTATCAGGTACCATTCTCCCCCATTCCTTTTGGTTCAGATCTGGTTCAGTTTAAGGTTCAAAATTTATCATTGAAAATATGATTTTCTAAATAGGGAATGTGATTCCCAGTTGAATGGAGAAAAAAATTTTTGAAATTCGCCCCTTATTCCGCAATCTTTGGGCGTCCATGTGATGGATCTCTCAACCCTTCAAATATATGATCTTAACTAACATTATAAATTCATTTCTAATTAGGTCTTTAAAACAAATTTCCCTTTGACAATCACCAAAACCCTTCGGAATCATGATTCAAAACGTGAATCATATCGTAGATCGTAATATTTTGACAACATTGCTCTATTTTGAAATATATATATAATATGCTATTAAAAACTAATTTCAGTACCCTCAATTCAAAACAAGTAATCATTATAAGATCTTTTCGCAAGTGGAATTAAAGCTACTAAATCAAGTATTTTAGTGCCTCCAACTCTCCATATGAAGTCATGAAAATATAATGGTATTATAAAGAAAAAATAGAAGAAATCAAACTATGTTCGTAATTTTTCCAACCATCTTTCCATATATAAAGGAAATAACATGAGGATAATGTTAAGTGATACAACTTGGGCCAAGTTAGCCTCAACCAATATGACTAAAGCTGCATTTGGCTTTTTTTATTTTAAGGATTTTTCTTCTTTTTGCAGTTAAAATGGCCATATGAACAATGAATTTTTAACTACAAAAAAAGAAAAAAAGGATATAAGTCCTTAAAATAAGGAATGCCAAATGCAGCCTAACTTTTCTTCCTTTCTTTTCCAAGTTCGTCCATCACATCTAATTCTAAAGCTATAGGAAGCTAGACTCCCCACTGTTCAGAGTTTTGGATACTTTGGGGGGATCTCAAAAAGTGAAGAAGAATACAACTAACAAGGAAACAAAGAAATCAAATTTGCATTCTCTTCAACTTTAGTGGATGGCCCTTGCTTTAGTGGTTTCAAATGTTTGTCATGCTTCTATAACGAGACAAACATCTTAGCATTTTGCAGACATTGAATAAAGACTATAGGGTCATCCAACATCCTCTCTCCAAAGGATTAAGGTTGAACAAAAGATAAATATAAATAGAAAAAACAAGGCCTGGTATTCCAGATAACAAAAAGAGGAACACAACCACATAAATAAGATCATAAAGTAAAAGCTAAAAGCTCACTCAAGGCCTTCAAATTGTGCCACATTCATGTTGTGGGAGCTGAAACAAATGATCAAAAAAGGGCAAATTTCTTAAACTACCCTTATGGTTTAAGCTAATTGACTAACTCTACCCTTACGGTTTATATATCGTATTAGAATACCTTCCAAATTTTCTGACAATTGTCTAAAACCTCCCTTATCATTAACTTTTCATCAAAATTTGTCACATGTGACATCATGTGATTGATATATTTTCCAAAAAATCCTAAAATACCCTTCTTCGAAGTCTACTCCATCACCATCTCTCTCACCAATGAGGAATATGCCCAGAATGACTTCATTTGATTTGATCACTACCATGTCTCGATCAAGCCCTTGAAGAAATGGTCAAAACAAATCCTCAGGGCTTGGAATATCTCCACACTCATGACTCCTACATCATTAATAGATATTTCAATTGCAGCAGCGTCTTCATCAATGAGATCATTGGGTAGGTGAAGATAGGGAATCTGGGTTGGCAAAAATAGTGGAAAGGACCCATGTAGCACACTTAGTGTTGGGGACGTTGGAATTCATAGCACTAGAAGGACTACACAAAAACCCGCCTTTAACACACCGGGGCTATATAGAGTTGCTACCATCTCTCTCTCTCTAGGTTAGGTTTCTTGACAAGGTTCAACTCGCCCTAGGGGCGGAACCAGGGGAGCCATGGCCCCCTTATAGTTCAGAAAATCTTCATAATAATACATAATTTTTTATGTAAAATTTCCCCTCCCCCAACTGTCCAGCTCAATGGTTGGCCCCCCTATAGGTTTATCTATATTTCATTTAGTTTTTGGCCCCCCTTATCAAAATTTCCTGGCTCCGCCCCAGACTCGTCCAGCCTATCTCACACTTAGAAGAAGAGGAGTACACAGAAACCCATTGAAGATTGTCCATATCGATTTTTGTTGCATGATTTTCGGTTTGTAGTAGCCAGTAACGAGATCTGGTTTTATACGGTTCTCTCTCTCCGCCTCTTCTTTTTCTTTATCTATCTTACCTTTTCCAAAATCGATGATGTCATCTCTCATAATTTCAATGTATTTTAAAATCAATAGAGAAAAGGGGAACGAACCCTTCCCCCACCACTTTGATCTCTGTGCCTTCTGGCCTTCGCCCTTTCTCTTCTTCTTTATCCCCCTCTCTTGCTATCTCATCTAGTTCCTTGTCGTTTATACCCAACTCTACAATTTTTTGTCCATCCACAGAAAACCATATTCATATGAAATTTCAATGGCTCATTTTATTTAGTTGCTCCTTATTATAAACAAAGTCCATGGTATTTTTGGTATGTTTCTTACATTTCTTCCTCACCTTAAAAGGATACCCATTTTGGCTTTCGTTGTTGGTTTTGTTTTGGATTTAGATTTCTTGATCCAGCCATGACAAGAAAAAAGATTTTTTTCTCGTTTTGGAATTTTTCATTGTTGTTGCCCGGATTAGCCGAGGGCAGTAAGGTAAATTCAGAGGAGGGTAAATCGAGGCCGAGGCAAGATACTCCCTTCTGAGTACGGTAGAAGTTGAGGATTGCAGGTCGTCGGCTTGGTGACGAGGTCCCTGAAGACCTGAGGTGCTGCAAGGCAAGAGGTGTCAGAGGCCTCGGGTGGATACCTGAGGTGGAGACTCTGACTCTCAAGTTAGTACGAGGTGCGAGGTAGGAGAGGGTGCAAGCGAGGTGCTATTAGTAGTCCTCGGATGCATCGGATCCCCAGGAGTAAATGCAAGAAAAGCAACTTAGGTGCTAGGAATTAATTTTAGGTTCAAGATCCCTTGGCAAGAGAGAGTTACCTCACATTTATACTTGAGCGAGCTAGAGGCAGATGGAGATGAACGCACCAGATAAGAGCCGTACGAAGTCAGGCAACAGGTCCTTGAGAGTACGCCTAATTGCCCTGCAATTGGCTCTATACAAAGACAGCAAGGCTCCCCTTTGTTGTAGTTGGCGTTGTCACACGTTAGTGGGTCGGGCCTCTCACCCGTAACGGGTTGGGCCTAGCTAGCCCACATCACTTGCCCCCCACTCCCGAGGCCGAGGTGAAGTCTTGACTTCGGCTAGTAATGGAGAAGGTAGTCGAGGTAAGGCTTTGGCTTCGTTCATCGGGAGTAGCGACCGTTATGCCTTCGGGTTTGTCAATTGAGGGGGTGTTTTGTAGTGGCGTCGCATTCACTTCATATGCTTCTTCCTTCCTTATCGGTTTGGAGGTGCGGGTGGTGTGGATGCCTCAGGTTAGTAGGAATGGTCCCATGTCACCTACGGTCAAGTCGCATCAGGGGCCCCCCTCGTAGGGAGGACAGTCGCCCAGATATGCTAAGCACACATTTTTTGGTCTAAGCGATTCATCTGGTGGGTCACGATGGGTAGACTTCGCGGTTCACCCAGCGGGTTACGGCGGGTGAGCCCCGCGGTTCGTCTAGCATCATTTCGTCTTCCGAGGGCACGTGCCAAGAGGTGCGGTATAGCTGGTTTGCAGAAGCGAAGGGTCCCTGTGACCGTTGGATCCATAGTGATCTGAGCCATTGCCTGGGCTTTGTTTCATCTTCCGAGGGCGAGTGCTAAGTGGCACATTATGGTTGGATGGTGGAAGTGGAGGTACCTCGGCCGTTGGATTCGGAGAGATCTGGGCCATCCATTTTTCTTTAAATAGGGGCCTTAGCGGTGGCTTTCCCCATCATTTGAACTTAAGCGCCCTTGATGTCGAGTGAACTTAGCTCCCAGGTTCTCAATCCTTCAAGACACCCCGTCTTCACCTTCCTCACCATCTTCTAGGTAATTCGCCATGTCTTTCTCAAACTCTGGCCCTGAGAGCTATGAACTCCTGAACACCTTGGGAGGGAGCTCTCCTCAAACCCCTTCCCCTCTCTCCTCGTTAGGTCCCTTGGCCATCGTCCCTCTTCGGTAGGAGATTACAGTGCTTAGGGAAAGAGTAGCCTCTAGGGGCACCAAGTTGATGGAGTGGTACGGTATCACTATTAGCCAGCTTGTCCCCAATGCCCGTAAGACCATAATAGCGATGTTGGTGTGGGCTTGACTTCGGGATGTGGAGTTGACATCGAAGATGTTCCGCACCATGTTTGTGCTGAGGAAGCACACCTCCGAGGCCAACATGTACTACTTCCATCCCCGGAGAGGGAAGCCGGTGTAAAACCCTTCACCCGTCCATGAGTGGAAGGACAAATTTTTCTATGTCTCCTACCCCAAACGCTGGAGGTTCAGGTCAAAGTGGGGAGAGGCCTGTGTAGTGGTGGAGATATGTCCTCCTCTGCTTCGTGACGAGGAGGCCACCACCGTGGCTCATCTTCTTGTGATGGGGACAATCCAGGTGAAGCCATTTGTGGAGGAGGAGGTTCCCCTAGTGTTCATTGGGATTAGCCCTACCCCCTCGGTAGGAGAGGTTTTGTAGCTACTTCGTGCGTCCCCTATGTCTTCGGCTCACTGTACTGACTACATCGCATGTCTCCTATGCCAAGCAGCGCTTGCTCGAGAAGGCCCATGCCAAGTAGGTAGAGAAGAAAGCACAGGCGCTGAGGCGGCCTGATGAAGAGGTTGCCCCCTGTACCAACGAAGGGGGGAAGCTGCAAGTCCTCGCCAAGGGGAAATGACCAAAGGTGGCACCCCAAAAGCTAGCCAAGGGGGCCAAGAAGCCCTCTGAGGTGACCGAGGTGCTGAGGAGGCCCACAGAGGGGGCCGAGGTGGGTCGAAAGAGGTCCGTCGAAGACACGTCGAGGGAGGAGCCCCTGCAAAAGGCGGCCCACGCCGAGCGCCCGAAGGAAGTTGAAGCGAAGAGACCAGTGCCTAGGGAGTGTCCAACAAAGCCTTCCTCTGCTCCGCCGTTAGTGTAGGGGCCCTCCGAGGGAGTCGAGGGGGGTCACAAGGCATTTTGTCCCCAATGGCAACTTTGTGAGGGGGACTCCATTCTAGACGAAGGGGTCAACCAAGCCTTATTGAGCGAGGCGATCCTCCCGAGGGATCGTTACCCGCTTGATGCAAATCGACCCGAAGGCCATCTATGACGAGGGCCTGTACCATCTGGCCGAGGTAAGATCTTGGTTTTTACTTAGTATGTAGTGTATTTCTTTCTCTTCCTCCTCTTCTGTTCTCTAATTGGTTCTATAGCAGACATGCCTACACTTCATCAGTTTAGGGGACAGAACAAAGATGACGTTGTCCTGCCTTGACAAACTGGAGAAGGAGAAAGAGATGCTCTAGAAGTCCACTGAGGAGAAGCTTCAAAAGGAGAGGGAGAAGCTTCAAAAGATTGTTGCTGCCGCTAAGGAGAAGTACAAGAAGTTCAGGAAGGCACTCCTAAACAAGCAATCAGTTCGGGAACGCCTCGAGATACAACTGAAGGCAGCACAACATGGTCTCTCCAAGGAGCCTATGGAGAGAGTTCACCAGGAGAGCATTGTCTCCGAGGCAGAAAGAAGGGCAGCCAAGGCAGAGAAGAAGGTTGTCGAGGCCGCAACATCAGTGGAGCGGGCGACGAAGGTAGTTGCTGAAGCAATGGAGGCATTCAAGAAGTCCTCTAAGTATTAGGACGCACACGTAGAGTACGCATCAATGTCCTACCTCGATGGGATTATGGACACAAAGAAGGCTCTCCTAATGGTGATGCCTGACTTCGACGTCAAGGGGCTGCAGGTGATTCTAGACGCCCTTGACGAAGCCCAAGCTATTGATGGCTCTGCTCCTCTTGCCGGCGGTGAGGCCTAGGCGTGGATCTTCCCCTTTTCTTTTTTGCTTTTTTGTTCTTGTAAATGTACATGTGTTTGACCCAATAGGCCTCAAGAATTTTTCGTAAAGGCAATATTGAAGTATAACAATGAATGAAGCCATTTTTTGCATATGATGTGTGTCTTTTGTATGTTGTGTTCTTCTCCTTCTTCTTTCCTTCTCTTCTTTTTCTCTTCTTCTTCTTCTTCTTCTTCTTCTTTGCTTTTTGGTTTGAGAGGTCCTTGCCCCTCCAACGACGAGACAACAACACACAAAAACACGCATAGTTCGCTCATAGCTCATAGTTAGTTTATTACACGCTCGCTCTAAGTAGTTAGGGCATTGAGGGCCGAGGCGGGGCCACATGTCTGAAGTGAGCCTCGCTTGGCGCCAGATTTCCTTTAAGTACTTACTTATGCAAGGCCAAAGTGACCAGCACCGTAGCCGAGGTTGTGGGCTGAGGTGTACTGCCGAGGTACTTGGGGGGATGAGGGGCCGAGGTGAAGTGGCGCTATCGAGGTGCAGCTCGCCTGGCTTGTTTCCCACCAAGTGTTTCCTCAAGGAAGGCCAAGGCGTCACACCGGCGAAGCCAGGGGCTTGAGCCAAGGCAATCGGGGTTGTCATTTTTATTGCACTAAGTATAGGTAGTCGAGGGGGTCACCGTCCACTGAGGAGGTGATGGGGCGTGTAGGGCCTCGTCCACCCTAGGATGACGAGGGGGTCATCGTCCACTAAGGAAGTGATGAGGCGTGAAGGGCCTCGTTCACCCTAACGTGTATGCCTTTGGTGAGATGCTCATTCGAGGATTTCACAGTCTTCAGCATTAGTCCATTTCGAGTGCTCATCCCTCAGAGGAGGATTTCGCACGCCAGTAGGTCACGAAGCCGAGGGTTCTTGAGGACTTATGATGCACATTGATTCAACATTTGAGCCAAAGATGAACATTTGCTTCATTCGTTCATCACTTAGCCATAGGCAATTACATTCACCAAACCCAATGACATAGGGGAGGTATGCGCGATTATTTGCTTACAAGCCTACTAGCATACTTTCTAGCTCACTTACACAACCATATACTGACTTAAGCATCGGAGCGACCTTGCTAGGTTAGCCACCCAGGTTCTCTGATATCATCTGCCTTGCAGTTCGTTTGTCCAGTCAGCAATTGACGTCTAAGCTACCCTCTAGCTAGGAGCATCTAGATCACACACCATCAGTATGTATTAGTTCTCAAAAGGCAGTATGGCACTAACCAATTAATCAATAAGAACACACTTGATCATGCTTGTTAAGCTTGCAGAGTTGTCTATGTTCAACTTTTGGTTGGGCCCTTTGCAGACTCAAAAAATTATGGTTTCATCTACAATGACTTCCGAGGTGTTGACTTGAGCATAGCAGACAGTTCATGCCTTTCCCCCCTTATTAACTCTAGTTTAAGAACCAATTGGACGATGAAGTCTTCTCTTTCTCTACTAGTTTCATTTTCAGTATCATCCCTCAACGTGAATACTAAGATATAGGCGGCAATGGAATGGATTGCATGATCATACTGTCAAGAGGCCTCCCGAGATCTCTACCAATCCAATCTCTAGGCTTCTTCATCGATTCCAACAGTGGAAACTCATCCAACCATGTTGTTTCAGTTGAACTCGACACAATTGAGAATATTGAATTTGTTGATATAACCAAGAACCATGTAGGTATTGATGTTAACAACTTAACGTATGTTGCTTCTGCATCAGTGTCTTATTTTACTAATAAAAATGGTGGGCACAAGAACCTAACCTCAAAAGTGGAACAATATGATGGTTTCAACACTTGAATTATTGTCACATTAGCTTCATTATTGTGACAATGGCAATTCCAATGGTGAGGGTTGTAGCGGCAATTCCAATGGCGGTGTTGTATTGGCAGAGAAGATTTGGGCCGAAGAAGAGAGAGAGAGAAGAGAAAGAAGGGGTTAATTGAATGGATTAATTTGAGTGGTGAGGGAGGTTGCACAATTGTCTTTGACTGCGGGTATGATTCGCGATGCATGTGTAAAGGGGCGGTGGGGAGGGAGGAGTAGAGAAGGGAGAGGGACGACGAGGGTTGCAATGGCTCTATTGCAGAATCGTCTCCGATGAAGGTGAACAAGTTTCATGGTTTGATGTGAGTGAAAGTGAAGGGATGGTGGGGAGGGAGGGGAAGTGAATAGCGAGAATGATGGAGCGAAGGGGGGGGGTAGGCTCGTGTTAAACATGTTTGATAAAACTTGGCATCCATACTGCCATTAGAACCTTAGTTTCGTTAGTTTCAAAATGACTTAGGAGAGTGTGATGTGTTCGAACATAATTAGATGGGATAATACAAATATGTGAGATGTTCTCAATGTAAGGTTGTAGTGATGTGTGGGTAGTTCTAGCTTCTAGGTAGCCAAACTTGTGTGTATGGTTGGGGGAAAGTAAATGAAATCATAGTAGTAGTTTAAACTTTTAAAGGTTTTGGAGATTTCTTATAGATTGAGATTGAGCAACTCAAATGAGGCATTCAACCGAATCAAATTGAGTAGTTAAGTCAGGTTCAAACTTAAGTTTTTGTGGGTATTAGAAGAAGTTCTAGTTCAACACGAACTACTTTTTGTTTCAAGTGCAAATACTCAACAACATGATGGCTATATGGGATAGTGTAGACATACTCATCTTTCAACTATACATGTCAACTTAGCAGCCTATTCAAATCTCAGAGAGTCGAGCTCTATAGTAGTATTAGGGACTATCTCCTTGTTACTAAATTTAACTTTCATGGTTCCTATTATTATTATCTTTGCATAGTTATATCTTCTCCTTTTATTTTAGTTTGGTTCTCGATCTTGTTTCGTTACCTTTCTCTTTCTAGTTTAGTTTCGTCATTCTTACCTCGAGCTTTTAAAAGTGATGGTAGTCCTTTCTATTAATCTTTTCGCACTTGAGTATTAATCTACTTTCATTACACGTCACCTTTTCTTTTTCACTTGCTATCATTCTATAACAACAAATCAAGTTTCGTTTCCTCTTCTAGTTTCTTCTTCCTTCTTCTTTTTCGTCTGGTTCTTTGTGTCCTTTTTTTGTTCTCTTCTTTCTTTTTCTGCTGCCTTTGCTGGTCCGATGGACAACATAGATGCCCTGAACGAAACTTTTCGCAATATGCTTTAGGAAAATAACTTTCCAGGAATAGATCTAGTGGATATTCAACCCCATCTTCCCCCGAATCTCCATGAAAATTGGAATTTCTCTTTTACTTGTCATGTTTTCCCATGACTCTCCGATCAATTTTCTGAACTAGAAGAGGGTCTTTACACACTTTGGAATCTCAATCCTAACCGTCTCCTAATAGCTCCCTTCTAGCGTGGCCATTTTCATTTAAGATTCATATATGAAAATGGTTTTGTTAACATTCGAGACAATGGTCCTTGGCTCCTTAATGGCCAATGGGTTATCCTTAAAACTTGGGTACCTGGTCGACCCCAGTATGAATGGCCTCTCAATCAAATTGAACTTTGGGTCCAACTTCATGACTGACCATACAAAATCCTTTCTGAAGCTGTCGGTTGTCCCCTATTTGAAAGAATCAACCCTTCTCGTAATATTCAAGTCCTTCAAAATTACATTAGAGCAAAAGTCCTGGTTACCATTGACCAACCTCTTCAAGTAGGATGTTTTTACAACCATGTTCATTGGGTAGTTTATCAATATGAGGACCTTCCCGCTACTTTCTTTATCTGTTGACGTGTTGGTCATTATTTCCGTCGGTGTTCCCAACCCAATCCTCATGTATTTGGTCAATCTTACGAGTAATATTTTAACCAAAGACACATGCATCTTCTTGGTCTTTGGCTTAGAGCGGAAACTCCTATGCGAAGAGACTAACATTGACCATACTTTCGTTCTTTTATCCATGTTCTTGCTCCTTTAGATCCCAATCCAAACTCCACTACTGCTGCCCCTAATCCTCTTTCTCCCACTCAATCTGCCCAGACTACAGATTCCGCTCTAGCCTAAATTACTTCGACTGATCATTCTTCTTCCCACTCTACCGATTCATCTACCTTAAGAGTATTTGCAGAAAGTTTTCACATTGCTGAACATACTCAGCAATTGTTATCCAGAGTGTTTCCCTCTTTATCTTCTTCGGATCCTTCTTCTTTTCGAGGAAAGTGACCTCGGGTAGACCTACTACAGCAGTTGGAAATTGAAACTTCCCCTGACCTCCCAATCTATGACCGACCTGAATCTTCGCATAGTAACCAGACAGAACATATCCTATCGGTCATCGATCCAAATATAAACACTAAGACGGCTATGGCAGTTCATCCCTCTACTTTACTTCCAAGAGAAGAAAATCTTGATGATACTTCGAGTACTCTTAGTATCTTTTGTTTATTTTTGTCTTTGTTTAAACTTTCTCTAACAAAGGCGGTAGTGGCTGGCCTTCAACAGTCACACAGTGGCCAATGTTAGTCTTAAGTTGGAACTGCCAAGGGGTGAACGTCCTAAGGCAGTTCAAGGATTAGGGATTTTAGTTAAAAATTTTAATCCTGACTTTATATTTTTATGTGAAACCAAAATCCCTACTAATAAAATGCAAAAATTTGCTATCTGTTTTCACTTTTCTAATACTTAATTCTTCCTGAAGGTCAAGTAGGAGGACTAGCCATCTTCTAGAAAAATGGCTTTTCGGTTCCTATCTTTTTTAGTCATTTGAGGTATGTTCTTTTGAAACTAAATTTTATACCTACTTTAGATAATTAGCTGCTAGGTTTTATCTATGGACCTTTAATTAAAGCCTAGCGGAACACTTTCTGGTCACAGTTAAACCATCAACTACAAATTGCTAATTTTCCCTTTCTTCTTATAAGAGATTTTAATGAGGCAAATCATGTCACTATTCATGACCCTTCTCTATCTAATAGACCTATGAAACTAGCTTCTACCCAATACCATACTCTAATCCTTGATCATCATCTAATGGAACTTTACATTCAAGGTAATAGAACAAGTTGTTCTAATAAATGGCCTATAGGATTAATCAATAGAATTTTAGATCGAGCTCTAGCTAGTCCTGATTGGCTTTCAGACTTTCCTCATGCCACCCTCAATATATTCTCCGTTGGGGTTCTGATCATAACCCTTTACTTCTTGATATTTCCCCGAAATTGGAGCATCATCCTAAGCCATTCAAATTTTTCAAGATGTGGTTATCAAATGAATCTTGTAAACCGGAAATTTTAAATGGTTGGAATTATCATGCTACTGGACATGCATCTTTTAGGATTTCTTAAAAAATGGATCAAATTAAGAAAAACCATATCGCTTGGAGAAAAATAAATTTTCTAATCCTCATCATCTATTACATTAAGTGGAAACAGAAATTATCCAATGTGAATAGACTATTCCTTAGGATTAGGTGACTTTAAATTCCCTTTACAAACATTATGATGGACTTTTAGCTCAAATCAAGAGCTTTTGGAAACAAAAATGCAAATTATTTTCATAAGAGTACCATCTATCGCTAAAGAAGAAATGAGATACAAGGAATCCGAAATAACCAAGGGGTGTAGGTTATTGACCATAAGGATATTCCTATCACTTTCACAGACTACTTTGAGGATTTATGTACCCATTTACCCTTCTCTAATCTAGATCCAATCTCTGATCTTATTCAGCCCATCATAACAGAAGCTAGTAATCAAATATTTATTGCCATACCCTTTGAGGAAGAGATCAAATCAGCTCTCTTTAGTATAAGAAGCCTTAAATCCTCTGGTCCAGACGGTATGTCGGCCTTAGTCTATAAAGAATTTTGGGATGTAATGCATAATGATATCATAACTTTTGCCCAAGAGTTCTTTTAAAATAAGAAACTTTTGAAACATCTTAATCATACATTTATTTGTCTTCTTTCCCCAAAGGAAAATTGTACAACAGTTCAGGATTATCATCCAATCATTCTCTGTAATGTGTTGTAAAAAGTTCTTTCTAAAATTCTGGCTACTCATCTCCATACCATTCTAGATAAGTGCATTTCTCCTAATCAGTATGCTTTTATCCCTATCTGTCAAATGATGGATAATGCAATAATTGCTCATGAGATGTTCCACTTTTAAAAACATCATAGAAAAGGAACAAACTACATAGCCATTAAATTAGACATGGCTAAGGCTTATGACTATCTTGAATGGTATTTTCTTCTTGAAATCCTTAAAGCCCTAGGTTTTTATCCAAAATTCTATCAACTCATTCATGAGTTTATCTCCACTGTTTCTTACTCTATACTCATTAATGGTACACTAGAAAGCAAATTCTCACCCACTCTGAGGTATTCGTCAAGGAGGCCCCTTATCTCCCTACCTTTTCATCATTGCAATGGAATATTTTAGCCATATGGTTTCCAAGGCCAAATCTGATAACCAACTCCAAGGTATAAAAATCTCTCCCAGAGCCCCCACTATTGCACATATCATTTTTTGCGGATGACATTCTTCTTTTCTTGAAAGTCACATATATGAACTTGACTGGTTTAAATGTCTTTTTCAACCTTTCCAAAATATCTCTGCCATAATTAGTTAATCTGGACAAATCTGGAATATACTTTAGTAAGAATACCCACCCTAGACATCAACATATGCTTAGAAGGCAACTCCAAATGAATCCTTTAACTGGAAACTCTAAATATTTGGGGTTGCCTTTAATCTGGGGTAGAAATAAGCACTCCCAATTCACTTTCCTCTTAGATAACCTTAGGAATAAACCTAACAAGTGGAAAGCTTCCACCATCATTCAAGCAGGCAAAAGAGTTCTAATTCAGTAGGTCCTTCAATCAAGTCCAAATCACTCTACGTCCGTTGCCCAATTACTCAAGAAAACAATTTCATAAATAAATCAAATCATAAAAAAGTCCCCATCCTTATCATTGGACTTCTTGGGGTAACCTAACCATACCTAGATTAGCGAGACGTTTGGGCTTTTGGCAGACTAATCTTCTTAATTTTGTCATTCTCAAAAAATAAGCCTTGAGATTCCCCACTAATCCTCAAAAAATAAGCACTCCCAATTCGCTTTCCTCTTAGATAACCTTAGGAATAAACCTAACAAGTGGAAAGCTTCCACCATCATTCAAGCAGGCAAAAGAGTTCTAATTCAGTAGGTCCTTCAATCAAGTCCAAATCACTCTACGTCCGTTGCCCAATTACTTAAGAAAACAATTTCATAAATAAATCAAATCATAAAAAAGTCCCCATCCTTATCATTGGACTTCTTGGGGTAACCTAACCATACCTAGATTAGCGAGACGTTTGGGCTTTTGGCAGACTAATCTTCTTAATTTTGTCATTCTCAAAAAATAAGCCTTGAGATTCCTCACTAATCCTCAAAAAATAAGCACTCCCAGTTCACTTTCCTCTTAGATAACCTTAGGAATAAACCTAACAAGTGGAAAGCTTCCACCATCAGTCAAGCAGGCAAAAGAGTTCTAATTCAGTAGGTCCTTCAATCAAGTCCAAATCACTCTACGTCTGTTGCCCAATTACTCAAGAAAACAATTTCATAAATAAATCAAATCATAAAAAAGTCCCCATCCTTATCATTGGACTTCTTGGGGTAACCTAACCATACCTAGATTAGCGAGACGTTTGGGTTTTTGGCAGACTAATCTTCTTAATTTTGTCATTCTCAAAAAATAAGCCTTGAGATTCCTCACTAATCCTCAAAAAATAAGCACTCCCAATTCACTTTCCTCTTAGATAACCTTAGGAATAAACCTAACAAGTGGAAAGCTTCCACCATCAGTCAAGCAGGCAAAAGAGTTCTAATTCAGTAGGTCCTTCAATCAAGTCCAAATCACTCTACGTCTGTTGCCCAATTACTCAAGAAAACAATTTCATAAATAAATCAAATCATAAAAAAGTCCCCATCCTTATCATTGGACTTCTTGGGGTAACCTAACCATACCTAGATTAGCGAGACGTTTGGGCTTTTGGCAGACTAATCTTCTTAATTTTGTCATTCTCAAAAAATAAGCCTTGAGATTCCTCACTAATCCTCAAAAATGGTGGGCCCAAATGTGGAAATCTAAATACCTCACGAGCAACATAAAATTTCCTTACAAAATTCCTCGTTCTAGCTCCTATTTTTGGAAATCTGTTGCCCCTAAATTGCAATCCTTATACTCTAATGTAGGTTTTCTAGTATCCACTTCACGTACAGGTCTTGTGTCCCATATACTCTAGATCCACAATTCTCACCATTTCCACACAATTACTCAGCCCATTCCCGATCATTTAAGAAACACTACCTTCTCAGATCTCATGATAAATGGTCATTGGAATTCTTTAATTATCCAAAATCTCTTTGACCACCATCAAGTGTCCCAAATTTTATCTACCCCCATTTTACCCCCTAATTCAGCATCCCAATGGATTTGGTTAAAACACCCTATAAGGAAATTTAAAGTTTCTTTAGCTTATTATGACTTGATCTGCATGAATCTCCCTAATATTCCCGATCAAGTTAAATCTTGTATTAAGATGACCTGGAAACTCTCTTGTCCCCCTAGATTCCAATTCTTTTTCTAGAGATTAATTTGGGATTATATCCTTGTAAAAACAAAATTATTTCTAGATTCTCAGGACTTATCATGTGTCTTTTGTCATCAGCACAATGAAATTGTAAACCATCTTTTTATAGAATGTTCTTTTACTTAATTTATTTTGTTTGTTGCCCCTTGGAATATTCACTTAACATACTCAAACCCTGCATCCTGGATAAATTGTATCCTTAATATTAAACAAAAATGTTCAAATCAAGAAATGTTACGAGCAATCTTAACCTGGTATGTTATTGCTTTATACTACATTTGGCAGGCTCAAAATAAAAAAAGTTTTTAAAGATTCCCGTGTTTCTAATCTTTGGATTATTGGGAAAACTAATTACGTTTTTCAAGCAATTACAAGTTCTCTCACAGAGCTAAGAACAGACAATCATTTTTTAGAACAAATTTATTTAAATCTTAGCTCAAATACTGATTGTCTTATCTTTACTGATGCAGGTAAGATAATTAATTCTTTATATTCCTATGGGATTATCATTCTTGATACTCATCTCCAATGTATTCAAATTTTAGGAGGAAAATGAGAATTACAATCCATAGAGGAAGCGGAAGTTTTTGCGATTCACCAAGGAAGCATTCTCGTGCAACATTTTGGAAATACCTCTTCATTTTTTTTGTTCGGACTCTAAAGTTATCATTCAAGCTCTATAGAACCAGTTCTCTCTTCCTTGGTCATCATTATTTTTGTTACTTCAAACTCGGAACTTATTATCTCAATTTTCTTCTTTTGGTCTTCTGTATATCAATAGGAGGTATAATGTTCCTACACATTAGATCGCACGTCTATATAAAAGTACTTTGTGGAACACACAATATTGAATAGTTATCCTCCCAATGTACCTATTGTTCAAGACTTTGTTGTTTGTACTTTTTGTTAATATAAATTATCTTTATCCGTAAAAAAAAATAGACAGGATAGAAAATTTTGTCCCTAAGGGTGCATTTGTTTGCAATACAATCACAAATATGTACCGCACAAAAAGGCCCCAGATTGGTAGATCTTTTGCTGATTATGTTTGGGAGGAAGGTCACTGTCTCCAATGGGCGGTGGTTCAGAGTGGACAACACTTGTATGCAATGGGTAAAACGAAGAACACCAACAAATAGTAAGCACAAATCTAAAAAATAAGGGAATGGTCAGTACAAAAAAAAATGGAAAATCATGTTTCCTAGTCATATTCGATGGATTTTTAGTGATATCTGTTGTTGTTGATGCAGGGAATGGACGATAATAACTTACCGTTCTAATAGAGTTTAGTAGAGACGGTGACTGATGGAGCGCGATCCGGCTAGTCTTAGCTGTCCGCTGCCTTGCTTCTGAATTCGGGGTAGCAGGGAACCTGAAACGGAAGAGATGGGAAAGCTCCGGGGGGAACCCGGTGTAGAGGCTCTGAAGCTCAAGTTAGAATCCTTCAAAAGCAAGGTAATACCAGATAGCGCAAAGTTTGCATACCTCCATTGTCGGGGGGCAGGGGGCTCTTATAGTCACTTCGTGTACTCGTCCCGAGGCCCTTGTCAGATCGGGTATGATTACCCTTGCGCTTGTCAACTCGGCCATCGTCCCTTCTGCTGAGACAGAACCGTCACTGCCTAATCGTCTAACTGGAGATGGCGGCGTCAGTGGAGGTGGCAGGTGGCCGTTTAGAGCGCTGCTGCCAAACGTCAGATCCCAAGTCAGTCAGGCGAGGTGCCCTCGGGCACGGACTTCCCTGGTGTCAGGCATGGTATTACTTGTTTGGCTTTGGTGCCTAGAAGATGATGCAAAGTGCTGAGCAAGGCGGTCTTGAGCTCGGAGGTATCCCGAACTGTTACAAGGTGGGTCAGTTCGGCGAAGTGTATCCCGAGCTGTTACAAGGTGGGTCAGTTCGGCGAAGTGTATCCCGAGCTGTTACAAGATGGGTCAGTTCGGCGAAGTGTATCCCGAGCTGTTACAAGATGGGTCAGTTCGGCGAAGTGTATCCCGAGCTGTTACAAGGTGGGTCAGTTCGGCGAAGTGTATCCCGAGCTGTTACAAGATGGGTCAGTTCGGCGAAGTGTATCCCGAGCTGTTACAAGGTGGGTCAGTTCGGCGAACTGTATCCCGAGCAGTTACAATATGGGTCAGTTCGGCGAAGTGTATCCCGAGCTATTACAAGATGGGTCAGTTCAGTGAAGTGTATCCCGAGCTGTTACAAGGTCAGTTCAGCGAAGTCTATCCCGAGCTGTTACAAGGTGGGTCAGTTCGGCGAAGTGTCCCCTTGTTCTGCCACGTGTCACATAATGAAGAGGTCGGGCCAAATCTTCCTTCATCAATTGCCCCCCACTCCTTGCGCCGAGGGTCTTGCCATGGTGCGGGGAGTTTTCGCGAGGTAGCTGGTGGATTTGTCCCGTCCTTCAAACCTTCACTGTACGAGACGCTTTTGCTAGGGTTCTTTCGGTTTCCGAGGAGGCTGGGAACGTGCTTACTCAAGAACGCTGGTGGTTGTGACCGCGCGTTTTAAATTTCAAAACAACTTGCGCCACTGGGACGTGACAGTGGGTCATTTCAAAAAGGCACGCCACTGTTGTACGTGCGCGGTCGACTGTCAGGGAGACGTGCGGTGCGTCAGTTTCGAAAAGACGCGTGTCGAAGCGACGTCGGTTTCAAAAAGACGCAATGACATTTCGCTTTTTTCGGAAAGATGTGCGCTAATCACGTCTCGACCTTAAGGGTTGTGCGGCCGGTAAGAACATGGGCCGTCGGATCATCTTTGGTCTGTACGGTCAATTCTTGGTTACTGTAGCTATAAATAGTGGGGGACCCCGGTTGTTTGTCACTTCTGCGGTTTGTCTACTGAGCTCGCGTCCAACCTTTCATCTCGCGTCCAAGTCTTTTCCAGCTCGCGTCAAGGCTGTTTACACAGTTCACGGTTCTTTAGTTTTTCTTCAAACTTTCCGGTGAGTACTTGCTTGAATTCGTCTTTTCCCCAATGTCTATCTTTGATAGCTCAGACGATTCTTCGAGTAGGGCCGACGTAGGTTCCACCAACCGAGCCGTGTCCCCAGACTGCCTCAGTGATCCTAAGGTGGAGCTTGAAGACTATGAACTAGTGGGCCGAGTCGCTTCGGGCAGTTTGGCGTCTACCTCCCACTGGGGTCGGATGCTAGACAGGTTTGATCCTTCGACCATGACGCCTGAGGGGCTTCAATCCATACTTCTGTCCTACAATCTTCCTGGGGGTACACATATTTCATTCCTTCGGGTAGCTTTCCTTGGGAACACGGTCCCGACGAGATCGTGATTTTTCGAGAGCAGCTCGCTGCAGGGTTGCGACTTCCTTTCCATCCCCTTCTCGCCGAAGTCATAAACCACTTCGGTGTCACCATTGGCCAGCTTCATTCGAACTCTATTCGGAACCTGGTGGGGACAATTTCCCTTTTTTGCGAGCAGAACTTCCCCTTGGACTTAGAGATATTCTCCTCTATCTTGATGCTCAAGAGACAGGCGGGTCCTCTTCCTGGGGGGAGACGGGCGTATTACCTTACTCCTCACCAGGGTTTTAAGCTTCTGCACGATCTTCCTAACAAGGTCCCGGCGTGGAAGCGGGACTACTTCGGCGTGCGAAATGCACAAGGATGGCCCTTTCAAACCGAGTGGGGTGAGGCCGCTCCCGACTTGGGCATAACTCTTGATAAAGAGACGGTGAAGGGTCTCCGGCAGTGGGCACGGCAAGGCTTAAAGTGCCACCACTACTTAACGGAGGCTAAGCTTTTTGCAGCCAGCCTGAGTTCGGGTAGGTTTCTGGCTATGCGGCTTTTTTTTTTTATGTCGAACTCGTTTCTGTAGGGGTGATGGATGCGGAGAGAACTCGCGGCGGGCGTTTGTTCCAAGGTATGAAGAGGAGGAAGCGGGTGGCCAAGCGAACTCGTAACGAGCTGCCCCTGAATGAGGAGCCTCAAGCCCCAGACCATACGCCAGAGGATTTGCCCAGGGAGCCCGAAGTGACTCCACCGGTGCACGAGACTGTCGGGGTGCCTTACGCTGAAACCACTCATACGGGCGCTCCTGCGTACTCAAGTGCTCCTGCTCACTCCGGGTCTGCTCATACGCGGGCTGGGCCCTCAGGCTCGGGAGCTCAAGGGGAGTTTAGGAGCGTGTTGACGCCGAACTACGCTCTTCAGAAGAGTAGGGACGCTACTTTCCCCGAGGAGGTCGCGGCATGGACCGATCTTCCCTTGAATCAGGTCGCTTGCCACGCCGTAACACATGCCATGGTGGTAAGTAAGATTCTGTCTTATTTAATTCCGTTGCTTCTGTTGTCTTTTTGCTCACTTGTTTCTTTTGGTAGGTGAATTCTTCGATTCATGCCTTGGCGGCCCAAGTGGAGAGGAGCTCGCGACAGGCGCGAGCTGCTGAGGCTGCTGCTCATGCTGCTGAAGAAGCCTTCCGTGCTGCAGAGGCAAATACCTGGGCTGTTGAGGCGGCTGCTTATGCTGCTGAAAAGGCTGCTCGCGTCGCGATGGCCAGACAGGCGAGGTCTCAGCGTGACGCCGAGGCCATGGGGGTAGTTGTCAAGCATATGGCATACTTGAAGTTGGATTTGTAGCATCAAGTCGAGTATCTTCAGGAGGACATTAGGGAGAGAACACAAATTTTTTCCCAAGGCATTGAAGACGCCAAGAAGAAGGCAGTTGAAGACTACATTGCCTCCCCGCGTTTTGACGATCTGATGGTGGACTCTTACAGGAGGGGGTTCAAGTTGAGCCGGTGGATGATCCGGAATACATACCCCGACCTCAATGTAAGTGCCATAACCACTTCGCGCATAACTCAGGAGATGGCCAATGCTGCCGATGGCGAGCCGGACTCTCAAGGAGAGGCAGGGCCTTCGGGTGTTGTTGAAGTGCCTTCCGATGGCGAAGAAGTGGCTCCGGGCATGTAAAATTTTTTTTTTTTTGCCAGTGTACTGTTTCTTGCAATGGAGTCTTTTTCCACTTGCTCATCTTCCCCGAGCTATTTCTTTGCCAGGTTTTTAAATTTCTGTGGCCTTTTATGCCGCGAACTGATTTTTGCCGAGCTGATAATGTGCTGAAGTTCCTCGGCTTGCCTTGTGGCACAGGGCCTGATTTCGTCCACTTCGCTAGGTGGTTTATAGGTAGTATCGCCTCAAGTTCATGATGTTCCACGTTCGGGGTACTCGTTTGCCTTCCAAGGTTTCGAGTTCGTATGCGCCTCCGAGCGCTGTTTTTACTTTATAGGGCCCTTCCCAATTAGGCCCAAGCTTGCCAACGCCGGGATTTGGGCACCATAATCTTCCGGAGAGGCAGGTCACCGACTCGGAAGGTTCGTCGCTTTACTCTGCTATTGTAGTAGCGAGCTACCTGCTACTGGTATGCCGCTATTCGAATGTGCGCGAGGTCCCTTACCTCGTCCAGTAGGTCCAGGTTGGTGCGTAACTCGTCTCCGTTCATCCGATCGTCGTATGTTTCTAATCGCAACGTTGGTATTTCGATTTCCGCTGGAATTACCGCTTCAGTGCCGTAGGTGAGGTTGAATGGGGTTTCTCCCGTGACTGCTTTTTCAGTCATTCGGTGAGCCCATAAGACACTTGGTAGCTCTTCGGCCCACAATCCCTTAGCTCGATCCAGACGTGCTTTCAGTCCGCGCAGGATGGCTCTGTTCATTACTTTCGTCTGACCGTTTGCCTGTGAGTGTGCGACTGATGTGAAATTTTGCCGAATCCCCATGTTCTGGCACCACTCTTGGAACTTGATACCCTCAAACTATTTGCCGTTGTCGGAGATTAGAACCCGAGGTAACCCAAACCGACATACTATGTTCTTCCAAAAGAAGTTCTGTATGTTTCGAGCCGTGACAGTTGCCAGAGGTTCGGCTTCTATCCACTTCGTAAAATAATCTACCGCAATAACTAAGAATTTTCTTCCGCCTGTTGCTGGTGGGAATGGCCCTAGGAGGTCGATGCCCCATTGTGCAAAGGGCCACGGGCTGGCGAGGTATTTGAGGTCGGAGGCAGGTTGAAGGTGGATGTTAGCGTGCTTCTAACACTTGTCGCATTTTCTGACGAGCTCGACAGCTTCTGCCTTCATCGTTGGCCAGTAGCATCCTTGTCGAAGTGCCTTTTGGGCAAGTGCTTTGCCCCCCAAGTGTCCGCCGCACAGGCCTTCATGAGTGTCGCGGAGTACAAACTCGACTTCGGTAGGTCGCAGGCACCGCAAATAGGGGAGCGTGTACGACCGTCGATATAACCGTTCGTCTATTATGACATATTTGGCCGCCTGGCGCTGCACCCTCTTGGCCGCACTGCATTCTGCAGGGAGGGTTCCGTCTATCAGGAAGCTCGCGAGTGGATCGATCCAGCTCGGCTCTACTTCTAAGATGGGAGCGACCTCCTCTGTACCCCCGAGAATACTAGGCCGAGGTAAGTCCTCTATGTACACAGTTCTCATATTGTTGTGGCTCGTGCTGGCTAACCGGGACAGGGCATCGGCCTCAGTGTTTTCGGACCTCGGGATTTGCCTGATGATGTGTGACCGGAAGTTGAGCAGGGCTTCTTTTACTTTGGCCAAATATGCGATCATGGAGAGATCGCGTGCTTCGTATTCGCTGGTAACTTGGTTTACCACGAGCTGAGAATCACTGCAGATGACCAAGTGCTTTGCCTTAACCTTTCGCGCTAGGTCCAGCCCGGCGATTAGTGCTTCGTACTCTACCTCGTTATTGGATGCCGCGAACTCAAAGCGTAGCACGTACTCTACTTTTGTGCCGCTCAGGCCGCACAAGACTATTCCAGCTCCGCTGCCTTGCCGGTTCGAGGAACCATCCACGTGAAGGATCCAGGGCTCCTCATCCCAATTCGCTCTTCGCCTGATCAGGAGAGATGCCACACTGGGTGATACTTCACGGGGTTCGACCTCTATGGGCTCAGGAGCTCCAGGTTCGCCGCAAATGGGGACCTCGGGCTCGACCTGTGGAGCTTCGTGGCTGAAAGTGCACTCGGCGATGAAATCTGGCAAAACTTGGGCCTTAATAGCTGTTCTTGGTTTGTACTGGAGGTCGTACTCGCTGAGTTCGATGGCCCATTTCGTCAGTCGACCGGAGACTTCGGGTTTGAGTAAAACTTGTCTAAGAGGTTTGTCAATTAGGACGATGACGGTGTGAGCCTGGAAGTACGGGCGGAGTTTCCGAGCTGCTATTACTAGGGCGCATGCTAGTTTTTCGATCTCCGGGTACCTTGCCTCTGCTCCCTACAAAATTTTACTAACATAATATATGGGTCGTTGGACCCGGTCAGTTTCCTTTATTAGTACCGAACTGACCGCCTCGTCGCTCGTCGAGAGGTACAGTTGTAAGACCTCGCCCACCTCGGGCCGGGCTAAGGTTGGCACACTAGCGAGGTAACCTTTTCGTTCGTCGAACGCGAACTGGCAGTCCTGGGTCCATTCGAACCCTTTGCCTTTGACTGCCTTGAAGAATGGTAGGCAACGGTCTGCTGACTTAGATAAGAAGTGGCTTAGAGCGGCTATGCGGCCGTTTAGCCTCTGAACCTCTTTTACTTTCCGAGGTGGTTTCATATCTAGCATGGCTTTTATTTTGTCCGGGTTGGCCTCAATACCGCGCTGATTGACAATGTAGCCTAGGAACTTGCCCGAGGTGACGCCGAAGACACACTTGTTGGGATTCAACTTCATGCTAAAGTGACGCAGGATTTGAAAAACAGAATCTAAGTCTTGTATTAACTCTTGTGAAAAGTGAGTTTTGACGACCATGTCGTCTACATAGCACTCTATCTTCGTACCAATCAGGGGCCGAAATAGCTTATTTACAAGTCTTTGGAAAGTTGCCCCGGCGTTTTTTAGTCCGAAGGGCATGACTTTGTAGCAATACAGGCCGAACTCGGTTATGAAGCTGGTTTTTTCCTCATCGGATGGGTCCATCCTAACTTGGTTGTAGCCCGAGTAGGCGTCCCGGAAGCTTAGCAACTCGTTTCCCGAGGTCGCATCCACTAGGCAGTCAATTCTGGGGAGGGAGAAGCAATCTTTCGGGCAAGCTCGGTTCAGGTCGGTATAGTCGACACACATGCGCCACTTGCCGCTTGCCTTTTTTACCAACACCGGGTTGGCCACCCAGCTCGGGTAGTGGACTTCCCTTATGAAGTTTGCTGCGAGGAGCTTCTCAACCTCCTCGTCGACCGCTCTCCAGCGTTCTGGGGCAAAGTTGCGTTTCTTCTGTCTAACGGATATGACTACAGGGTCAGTATTAAGTTTGTGAGTTATCAGTCCGGGGCTAATGCCGGGCATGTCGGCCGCGGACCAGGCAAAAATATCTAAATTTTGAAGTAAAAAACTCACCAGTTCGGCTCGTAGGGGGTCTTCGATGGAAGCTCCGATGCTTAGTGTGCGAGCTGGGTCCGTAGCTGAAGTCGGGATTGTGACTGTTTCTTCCGTGGGCGAAGCTCTCTCCTCACCTTGCTCCGCCGGCCGCTCCAGCTCGAGGTCGTCGGCCGCCTTGGTTTTTCCCTTTAGCGCGGCAACGTAGCACTTGCGGGACTCGAGTTGGTCGCCCCGCGCTACCCCTATACCGAAGTCCGTAGGGAACTTCATGGCCAAATAGTAGATGGAGACCGCCGCCCGTAGGGCATGCGTGATCGGCCGCCCTATTATGGCATTGTATGGGGAGGGGGTCGCGACTACCAGGAAATCATGGTTGAGTCTGACTGCATAAGGCCATGTGCCGACTTTCACAAGGACAGTTATTTTTCCGAGGGGCCTAACTTCCTCTCCGCTAAAACCTACCAGGGGAGTGTTCGCGGGCTTCAACTCACTCCTCTTTAACTGCAGCTGGTCGAATGCCGATTTGAAGAGGATGTCCGCTAAGCTGCCCGAATCTACGAGTACGCGCCTGACCTCGAAATCGTTGATCCTTAGCTTAATGACAAGCGCGTCGTCATGGGGGTAGTGGACTCCTCGCGCGTCATCCTCCGTGAAAAAGATTGGTTCTTCGGTCTTTGGTCTCTTTGGGGGGTTCCTTTCTTCGAGGGCCGCTTCGCGAACTGAAGTCCGGGCTGCTACCGCGGTACACCCCGCTACCACCGATCCTCCCACTATTACATGGATGGTTCCCCGAACTGGCCTCTCTTCCGGAGGCTGCTTCTGCAACGGTTCGGCAGGTCTGTTGCTAGACTCGGGTGCATCCTTTTCGTGCTCCCCTTGCCGACCTGCTTTATTGTTATTGTTGTGCTGTACAAAGTTTCTCAAGTATCCACAACGGATGAGTCCCTCTATCTCGTCCCGGAGGTTATTACACTGTTTGGTGCTATGACCATGGTCTCTATGGAAACTACAATACAAATTCTTGTTTCTATCGTTCGGATTTCCCTTCAGGCGAGGTGGCCACTTAACGTACAGAGCGTCTTTGATCGTCATTAAGATCTTTGTCCGCCTCGTGTTCAACGGCGTGTAGTCCGTCCGAACTGCAAGGGGGGCCCGGAAGGACTGGTTCAGCTTCGGCTCCCGGGTCGGGTTTTTTCTACTCACCGGGTTGGAGAGCTCGCCTTCTCTCTTTCTTTTCTCGTTTCCGCCTTCGGTTCGTTGATTGATCTCTTCCTCTGTCCTCATGAACTTATCCACGAGTTTGAGGAATTCAGCCACGATCGCGGGCTGGTTGGCCACCATGTGCCATTTGAACTCTTTGTGCGTCACCCCTCTTTTGGCCGCCGCGAGCTGCACTGCGGGGTCCAACCGCGGTATTTGCAAGCATGCCTCGTTGAACCGCTTGATGTAGCCTCGAATAGATTCTCCTTCTCTTTGGGCCACTCCGAAGATGCTTTCCTCTGTTCTGGGGCACCGTCGGCTGGTGACGAAGTGTGTGGTGAAGACTTGCACGAACTGGGCCCAGCACTTTATCGACCCGGGGGCCAGGTTCCTGTACCAAGTGCGGGCTACCCCCCTGAGGGTGGTGGTAAAGGCCACGCACATGCACGATTCGCTAGCCCTGGCGAGGTGCATTTGCGACTGAAAGGCGTCAACGTGGTCGTTGGGGTCGAAGGACCCGTCGTACTTGTCCAGAGGTGGGAGCTTGAAGTCTCTGGGTAAGGGGACCGCCAGGAGTTCCGATGCGAGGGGGGAAGGAACGGAGAGAGCCGGGGTAGCCCCTACCTCGTCCGAGCTCGTGGTTTTGCCTCTGAATTCCGTCAAGGCGCGGGTGGCGGTTTGGCGACTTCGCCGTTGAGCGGGCCTTGTGCTGGCGCTGCTGGCCTCCGTGTTACCGAGCTTGATGGTCCCGGAGTGCTGGTAGTCTGCCACCAGGGCATTGAATCGGTTTTCAGTGAGCGGGAGCTCGGGCTTGGAGCGTTGGGGTGCCGACCTCGCGGGCGAGGTTCCCGACCCACCCGCGGGTTGCGAGGCGGGGATGACATTTTTCTCTCTTCGGCCTGGGGACGAGGCCTGGCTGTTGGGGTGGTTCTGGGGCCAGGAGGCCTTCGCCTGGCGGGGGCGTCCATCCTGCGGGGAGGCCTTGACCGGCCTCGGAGCGGGGTGGCGAGGTGGAAGTAGTGGTTGGTTCAGTGGCAGTTGGGGGAATTGCTGTTGATAGTGATACTGGGAGATGTTGTGCAGCACTTGGTGCTGGTGAAGCTGGTATTGCTGGAACTGTTGCATTTGGGCTTGCATTGCCCGCATGCACTGTATCAGGTCCTCCAATCGGTCTTGGCTAGCTGCCAAGGGGACGGCAGTTGGTTTAGTGAAAGTTGTCTCAATGGGGAGAGGAAATGGGACGTTTATGGTAGGAGGGTTTACGGGTGCCACTGCTTGTGGCGTGTTCAGGATGGGGATCCCATCCGCTGAAAGGGGGATGGTGAACTGTCCAACGCACACTACGGGGACCTGAAGTTGCTCCCCGGTGGAGTTTGTCTCCGTGCTACGTCCGGTGTTGCTGGAGGAGGCTATGAGTGTTGGGTTTTTTGAAGAAGAAAGGGGGTATCGAAGTTTGGAGGGTGGCTTTTTGAAGTGTTTTCCCACAGACGGCGCCAATTGATGGAGCGCGATCCGGCTAGTCTTAGCTGTCCGCTGCCTTGCTTATGAATTCGGGGTAGTAGGGAACCTGAAACGGAAGAGATGGGAAAGCTCCGGGGGGAACCCGGTGTAGAGGCTCCGAAACTCAAGTTAGAATCCTTCAAAAGCAAGGTAATACCAGATAGCGCAAAGTTTGCATACCTCCATTGTCGGGGGGCAGGGGGCTCTTATAGTCACTTCGTGTACTCGTCCCGAGGCCCTTGTCAGATCGGGTATGATTACCCTTGCGCTTGTCAACTCGGCCGTCGTCCCTTCTGCTGAGACAGAACCGTCACTGCCTAACCGTCTAACTGGAGATGGCGGCGTCAGTGGAGGTGGCAGGTGGCCGTTTAGAGTGCTGCTGCCAAACGTTAGATCCCAAGTCAGTCAGGCGAGGTGCCCTCGGGCACGGACTTCCCTGGTGTCTAGGCATGGTATGACTTGTTTGGCTTTGGTGCCCAGAAGATGATGTGAAGTGCTGAGCGAGGCGGTCTTGAGCTCGGAGGTATCCCGAACTGTTACAAGGTGGGTCAGTTCGGCGAAGTGTATCTCGAGCTGTTACAAGGTGGGTCAGTTCGGCGAAGTGTATCCCGAGCTGTTACAAGATGGGTCAGTTCGGCGAAGTGTATCCCGAGCTGTTACAAGGTGGGTCAGTTCGGCGAAGTGTATCCCGAGCTGTTACAAGGTGGGTCAGTTCGGCGAAGTGTATCCCGAGCTGTTACAAGGTGGGTCAGTTCGGCGAAGTGTATCCCGAATAGTTACAAGATGGGTCAGTTCGGCGAAGTGTATCCCGAGCTGTTACAAGATGGGTCAGTTCGGCGAAGTGTATCCCGAGCTGTTACAAGGTCAGTTCGGCGAAGTCTATCCCGAGCTGTTACAAGGTGGGTCAGTTCGGCGAAGTGTCGCCTTATTCTGCCATGTGTCACATAATGAAGAGGTCGGGCCAAATCTTCCTTCATCAGTGACCATTTCCCATAGACGATCGATACATCTGTGAAGCTTGTTTACTCTCTCTTTGAAGAAAACAAATGTTTGTATTAAAAAAAAATCATTGCGGAAATGTCTCGATTTCTCAAAATGAAACCGTGAGAAAATACACCGTTTTATGATGGAGAAATGCATTGCAAACAAACTTCTTAAAACCTGAACCGGAGTACATAAGCTACCGGTTTTGCGTTTGTATCGCGAACCAACGATGTGAGTAAACATCAGCCAAATCCATACAAAGGATAAAACCGTAAAATCACACAATTAGGGTTTCATCTCGGTGTTTCTCTATGCTTGGTCTCCCGTTCGGAGTTCTTATAAAAGGTGAAAGCTCGGCTTCCCTCTTCGCGGATCTATTTCCTTGTGTCGGTCTTCTTATTCTGTCGCAGCTAGGGTTTTCATATCCGTTTTTTATTTCATTTCTTTCTTTCATTTAGTTTAGGTATGGTGAGATTCGTAGGATCCGCTTCTCTCTTTTAATCCTTCTCTGTTTATTTCCAACATTGTTTCTCTCATCTTCTCTTATCGTCTTTCTCCTTAAAACTTACAATGGATGGACTGTGATGAGGATTGAGAATGTCATGCACCACTCTGATTTCATTCAGTGCTGATAATCGACAAACCCAATTATCTGAGTCTTGTTTATATCAATCATCTACTTTGTTTGTTATGTAGTTTTCAAGGATGTAGTGAACCAGGTGATGTGGCCTGTTTCAATGGCTGACCATGATGCGGACCGTACAGCTCTGCGCTGTTGGGGACAAACTTTGGTATCTGATGGTTCCTTACTCACCCCTTCTGCTGATAAAAGTTTTAATTTATTCCAATCTTTATAGTTTAGCACAATTGGTCAAAAGTATTTGTGAGTCTATTACAGATTTACAGGGGGATTGGATCAGATCAATATAATCAACAGAAATAGCAGCGATTGCAAAATCTAGGTGAAATTTTCGTGCTAATTTTGAATTTGAGCATTAAATGCGAAGAAATCTATCAAACCGTGGAAGTTTAAGCACCATAACAAACTTGGGAGTTGTGCATTTACATAATTTGTTGTAATACTGCCTCAAATAAGTTTTTTTGGAAGATCAATTGCGATTCCTTTCTATTGTTGGGTTAGGGTTTTCTTCACCGAAAAATAGGCTATTTCGAAAAGCGCAGTTTTGACAAAAAAGTCTGTTAATCGCCGATCTGTTTTTCATTTTTTTCCTTGCAAAACTAAGAAAAAGTATTTTGGTTTACAGGGGGATTGGATCAGATCAATATGAAAAAACTGAAAATTTATTGCAACCAAACAAAACAAGTTAAAATTTGAAACAAAAATAAGTGATAATTTACACTCAAATCATTGCACTATCATAATTTTGAATTAGTGCAAATTTGTTGCGTAAGTTGCATTGCATCCAAACACAGCCTAAAGGGTTGGACAAAATTATATGAAAAATCTAGAAAATATTAAAAAAATATATTGAAATGTTTGTTGCAATTCAATCCAAATACAATTCAAATGAATTAGATTAGGTCTATTCAAATTCAATAGTGAAAAAAATACAAAATTATATGAAAAAATATAAAAAATGTTAAATAAATACATAAGCATCTACTACAATCCAATCCAATGTTAGAGAAATTTGTCCCAACTTTTGAGAGTGTTCCAAATTGGTGAAAACACTCAGAGGTTTCTTGTCCACGGTTACTCTGCCCAAGTCTACCCAGAATACATTACCGCCATGTAAATTGGAAAGTGGGAACATCTCTCTTATATAATACTATGCAGGAAGATGAAATGTTTCTTTAGGCGGTCCAAACGGTATCATCATGTTGCTGACAAAAAAATAGGGTAGAATACAAAAGTCTCCCCTGAAGTTTTTGATAATCATAAGTTCCCTTCTAGTTTATACCTGTTATACTATACTGGTGTAGTAGTTTCTTCCAAATATCCATTCTACACTTTTATTAATTATTTTATATACAAAATTATTGAGTAACTATGTTTTAATTCGACAAAAACAAGATTGTTAAAGGGATATTTTTGTTAATTAAAAATGGGATTATTTTAATAATTTTGTATGTAAAATAATTTATAAAAAAAAGGAATGGGTGTTTAGAATAAATTGACCCATCAATCTAACATTTTTCTTCTAAGAAAGTGATGGAAGGAAAGGTTTTGTCAAAATTTTCAAAAGTTTAGAGGAGGTATTTGTGAAAATTAAACTACAGGAGAGATTTTTATGATTGTCAAAAACTTTAGGAGAAGTTTTTACATTTTACCTAAAAAAAGTATTACCATGTTCACTTTTTAATTGGGTGATGAGGGGATTATCCCCTTCATTACTAGTTCGCTATATTTGATGAGCTTTGCATGGCGATGATTACCATGGTTGAGGAGGACCCCTGCAAATATCCGAAAACAATATGCTTGGGCATCTTACTCATTCCAGGATTTCATAATTTTCGTATAACTCTTCATTGTCTGTTAATTATTCTTTCAATTGTTTCTCCTCTTATCCTTCAAGGATTGTCATTTAGATAATTTCAGAACCTCACCATGAAAATTTCTGGGTTCTTGACATTTCCTCCAATTCCAAACCCAATTACAGATTTTGTATCACAACATCAATGGGGTTGCATCTTCTGCATCGGTCCAATTTTCTTCCAAACCGACCTTGCAACAATTTGGCGTAGTTCACCACTTGGCGTGATGCATCTCCATCAAGAAACCCATTAACTATTCCATTCACCTCAATTAAACTATATCTCGGCACCTTCTTGATTCCAAGCTCTTTCATCTTCTTTCTTACCTTGATTGCATGTTCCCATTTGTCAGTTGCAGCATAAATATTAGAAAGACGTGTATGGACACAGGAATTGTTGGATTCGATTCCATCAAGGTTTCCAGTTACATCTTAACATTGCCATGGATTCTGTAGGCACTACGGCTATGTTTGGTTTGAATAAAAATGTAGGGAAAGGTAGGGAAATCTAGAGATGAAAAGTGGGTTGTGTCGAACCGGCACGACATGGTCTGTGGGTGGCTTGTGCAAAGTGCGAGGTGTGTTGTGCTGGCCTGTGGGTCGTTGCGGGCTGTGCTGCCCTCACCGGTGAAAATTTTGGAGATCGGCTCAGGATGACCCACGGCCCAAGCCCATGTGGGCCCGTGTTGTGCTGTGATGCGGGCTGGGCTGGCTCATGGGTTGAGCCTTGGGCCAGGTTGGGCCGTGAATTGGGCCAAAGCTATTTATTTAAAAAAATGATAAAAAGTTTAAAATTTTAATTTTATATGAATTTTGTGTATACAATTGCTTATATATACAAAAATTAAATAAATTAGTATAATAAAATTTTAAAAAATATTTATTTTATTAATATATTATTAACTATATATTATTATATAAATATCGGCCCACCGACTAGCACGGTTCGCTAGGTCGTGTTGTACCGTGACGACTCATGAACTTAAAACCCCAGGCCTAGCACGGCCTGCATGATCATACTAGACCTGTTCAACATGACAATCCATAGGCGGCACGACCTGATTTATACCTATAGAAAAACCTTTACAAACCTTGTATTGGTTTTCTTGTCTTTGCCTTCTTTTTACTACCTTTTCCTTCACATAGCCTAAATAAAACACCCTACTACAATCTCAATATTATCATACTTTCATCAATGTATCCATATTATTTTCCTTGCATTAGAGATCCCAACCAAGCACAACACGTAAAGGAATGCAACAAAAATGAACTTATCCGACTTTACTCTTTTCATTTGCATCTCTTGAAATAGAGACAAGGCTTCATTAAATTGGTTATATTGCCCATATCCATCAATCATAGCTGTCCAAAGAACATCCCTTGCATGATTAGCTGACCACAATTTACGTATCTGGATTCCATGCTTGTCCAAGAAATTACATTTTTATCTGGCATTTCATCAAAGATTTGACGAGCCATACTTAAGCACCCGCACTTTGAATACATATCTAACAACGCATTACCTATTAGTACAGTGGTGAATTTAAGCTCATTATCATTATATTGGTGAATCTCCTTACCCAGTTCCAAGTTTCCCAAGGCGGCATAAGATGAGAGAGTGTTGATAACCGTTGCTTCATCAGGTCTCACACAACTCTGTTGTTTCATGTGCTGGAAAATATCAAGTGCATCATTAAATCTCCCACTCTTAACATATCCAGAAATCAAAATATTCTAAGCAATCACATCTCTTTGTGACATTTCTTCAAACAATTGTCGCAACGTCTTGACATCACCTATTTCTACATGCATGTCCACAAGTGAGTTCCACACATAAGAATAAAATGCAAATCCAACTTTAATAATAAGCAAACCCATGGATGTTTCTCCCTTGCAAAACTGACTGCAAATATTCAATTGCTTTGAGAATTGCTGATAGCGGATTTGGCCCTCCAATGACATTATGACACCTGATACCTCATGGCAAATAGACAATCCATCACAGACAATTCACCATCATGTAGCCTGGCACTTTACAGACAGATTGGCACTCAAGCAGTTTGCCACTAAGCAGCTTGCCACCATGCAACACTTATAAGCAGTTCGGCACTATAGTCAGCTCGCCATCTAGCCTGCCCAGCTTGACTCAGCTCGACAGCCAAAGTTCTCTACTTCGGATTGAGTCATCGGCCACTTAGAAGCAGACGAGATGACGAGGTACTTAGCCAAAAAAAATGATACATAACCAAAAATTGATTCTTCAATTGGCGCCGTCTGTGGGAAACGGTACAAAAAGCTATGTTCTCATCCTCCGAAATGCTAAGTCCTCTTCCTCCAGAAAGCTAAGTTCTCACCTTTTAGAAATTAAAAATTCACTTTCTAGTTTCCATTTTTTATGAACTTAAAGACTATGCAGTAAATTGGTGACCAACAGACTAAGTAGCTCTACCAACTTTATTTCAACTCGGATAAATCCTCATCATCCTCTTCGTGAGGTACCCTCTACAAAGATGAGCTCTTCGTGGCTTCTGCTGGAATAGGCGGCCAACAAACTGCATGGACGCTCCTACCGGTCAAGCCTTCCAAAGGCTCCTGTGTGAGCTGGCGACCAAAAGTTAGTAGTGCTGCCCCCGAAGGTCGAACTCCTAGTATCTTCTTGTAGGAGTGAGTAACCGACATCACTAATGAGGCTGATGCAGCGCAGTCGTAGCTTTAAGGAGCCGACCAGGCCTAGGTGCGAGCTGGCGGACTGGCCCTGGCGTGACCTGGCTCAAGCGCGAACTGGCGAGCTGATAAAAGACTTTGGCTCCACATAAGACTCAGTCGCCTCTTTGGCATGGGCAAAATCAAAGATCAAGGAGAGTGGACTCCAAGTCGCTCCTAGAGCCTAAGGGCTAAAATACCACATAAGACCCAGTCGCCTCTTCGGCATGGGTAAGATCAAGGAGAGTGGACTACGAGTCGCTCCTAGAGCCTAAGGGCCAAAATACCGAACTAGCGAAGACCTTCTCACCACATAAGACCTAGTCGCCTCTTCGGCATGGGCAAAATCAAGGAGCGGACTGCGAGTCACTCTCGAAGCCTAAGGAATTGAATCAACGCTTATAAGCTCATCGAATTATTCATTCTGGGCCAAAAGGAGCAATCTACTCCCTTCGCTGAGTTACTTTCGGCTCGGGAGTCGAGGGCAAATGATGAGGGCGGATTTGGCCCTCCAATGATGTTGCGACACATGGCACCTCAGAATAACTAGGTGACACCCGAAACCACTTTGGCAACAACTTGCCTTAGCCAAATTGATGGTGTTCCACCTGGCACGACCTGGCAGCTTGGCACAGGCACCGACCTGGCGGCCTGGCCCAGACGCGACCTGATAGCCTGGCACAGGCCCGACCTGGCTGCCTGGCACAGGCGCCGACTTGGCGACCTGCAAGACGTGCTCACTAACAAATTCGGAAAGCATATCCTAACACTCCCACGATCCTTGAAAGTTGGCCCACATGCCGAATGATCTGGAGGGTGGTCAACGTGCATGGCAGTTACCTCTAGGAATCTCGAACCACTTAGACAAACTCGTAGAAATCTCGGATATGGTGCGTGAAGCCCACGCCAAACAATGCCTATATAAAGGCACCAACCCCAAAAACAAGTAAGCAAGTTCTAACTCTCAGACTTTGTGATTTTTAGCTCGCAATCTACTATGAGAGTATTGACTTAAGCACCGGAGCGGCTTCATCGGGTTAGCCACCCCAGGTTCTCTTGACATTTAGTTCCTTGCAGGTCTTTAAAGAGAAACGAAGTTCATCAATCCAGCTCGGCACCTGGTCAGCCCGACACCTCACAGGCAGCTCGACACCTGGTTAGCTCGACACCTCACAGGCAGCTCGACACCTGGTCAGCCCGACACCTCATAGGCAGCTCGGCACCTAGTCAGCCCGGCACCTCATAGGCAGCTCGGCACTTCACAAGTCTCAGTCGCCTCTTCGGCTTGGACAACTAAGACCCAGTCGCCTCTTCGACATGGGCAAAGTTCAGGAGTGGATTACGAGTCGCTCCCAAAGCCTAAGGACTACAATACTGCTTAAGTCCCAATCACCTCTTTGACATGGGCAAAGTTCAGGAGTGGACTACGAGTTGCTCCCAAAGCCTAAGGGATACAATACTGCATAAGACCCAGTCGCCTCTTCGGCATTGGCAGAATCTAGGAGTGGACTACAAGTCGCTCCCGAAGCCTAAGGGCTACAATACTACATAAGACCCAGTTGCCTCTTCGGCATGGGAAAAGTCTAGGAGTGGACTACAAGTCGCTCACAGAGCCTAAGGGCTATAGTACCAAACTGGCAGAGACCTCGGCACCTTATGGGCAGCTCACTACCAAGCAGCTCCTAGAGCCTAAGAAACTGAATTAGCACTTACGGGCTCGTCGAATTTCAGGCCAAAAAGAGAAATCTACTCCCTTCGTCGAGTTACCTTCAGCTCGGGAGTGGGGGCAAATGATGAGGACGGATTTGGCCCTCCAATGACATTATGACACCTGGCACCTCATGACAACTAGGCAGCTCGCCATCATGTAGCCTAGCACCTTACAGACAACCTGGCACTCACAGGTAGCTCGCCACCATGCAACACTTACAAGCAGCTCGCCACCATGTAGCACTTACAGGCAGCTCGCCCCTAGGTAGCTCACCACCATGTAGCCTAGCACCTTACGGGCATCTCGTTTCCTACTTAGACTGACCACCGCATGACAACCCCAAGGAGCTCACCACCGTACCCTGCATTTTACGGGATTGTGACTTGTAACGGCTATATTAGCTCACCCACTCCCCGATTTAGGCAAAAATGTGCAACCTTACAGGTTGGTGACTTTATCCCCACCTAACACGAAAGTAGGTCCCATCATAGCAGGAATCCAGGAACTGCTCCACCAAACCCACTAAGACTCTAGTATATAAAGGCCTTACCCCCCAGGGGCAAAGGAGGAGGAGGAAATGGTGTGTGATCTCTGCTCTCTAGCTCTCTCATTCTCTAATATCATTTTCAGCTCACTATTAAGTACTGACTTAGCCATCAGTGTGTCCCTACCGAGTAAGCCACCCCGGGTTCTCTGATTCAGTTCTTGCAGGCAACCCGCCATCTACAAAGATGAGCAGATCATCTCCTGCAGGGAGCACCCCGGGTTGCACCACACTAGGGAGCTCCACTTCAGCCTCTGAGTCATTGGCCACCTGGGAGCAGACGGGATGACGAGGTACTTAGCCAAAAAAAATGATACGTGACCAGAATTGGTTACATCAAGAATAAAGAGACAAGTGAAAAGGAAAATTCCATATTAGTACCACGTGCTTTGGGCCTAGCATCACTTTGATCCCCGAACTTTAAAATGTGCCAATCCAGTATCTAAACTTCCAAAATGCACCAATTTAGTCCCAACCATTAGGACTGTTGTGAAAAGATGCAAATGCCCTTCAAGTGTCATCTAATTGTCTTTATCAACCATCTATTCCTTCCAGATGATTGAAATTATTTGGATCGTGTCCCAAATTGGTACCATGGGCCGTCTCTATGATGTGAATAACGCATAGTGAGGTTGCATGGGAAAGTCTTTCCCTTTGGTTGGGGAAAGCGTGGGTGGAGAAAAGATTTCCCTGATTCCACCTTCCAAGAAGGAGGAAGATGGCGTGCCATGGGCCGTCTCTGTAATGTGAATAACTTGTACTCCGTTCATAAGCTAGTTTAAGGTTGGATCTGATGTAGCCACTACATAGTGGTCGTTGCAATTAATCCAATAAACATACACCAAATCATTCAAAACCATGTGAAGAGTAGTAAATTACAAAGACCCCCCTGTACTATGACCATGAGACAAAGACCCCCTACCGTTAGCCTTCCGTCCAAAAAGACCATTATAATATTTTTTAATCCCCATACTATCCTTGAAGATGAGAATTGAAAATACTACAACGTCAAGATTGAACCCATTTAATCTTGACTACAGCCAAATGATGATTGGCTGCTAGTACAAGTAGGCAAATCCTACAATAAATACTATAGCCAAACGATGATTCAATCCTGAGCCAACAATTCCAGGGATGAAGAAAGTGGAAGCAACAACGGTTACTTCAATGAAGATTTATCCAGAATGAGTAGTATCATAAACCCTGTACAGAGTCACATACTGTTTTTCCCCTTCAAATCTTCTTGATTCTGTAGAGACTATGTGGCTAGGGATCAGTCCAGAACCCCCCAACTGGCCGGAAAGGGTTGACATTATCCCTACGAGCATAGAGGGGAAGGTGATCAGCATTGATCTTCCCCTGTCCCTTTGGATGATAAAGAAGAAGAGGCGATGGCAAGAAGGCTTCAGAGAAGCTGGTGAATCCGCTTATTGCTCCGTGAAGAAGGCCTTCTCTTCCATGGTATTCATCATCCGAGAGCTTCACAGTTATGCCTTGCAGATGTGGAAGATCCTTTTCGATGAAGATCTGCAAGGGATTCTGGATCGAGTGAAAAATCCCTTGGACATGATTCATGGACTAACCTTGGACTGGGTCTACAGTAAATCCTCTGGGCCAGCAATTACTTCATGCCATTGGTTCGTTGTAATTTTGTTGCTGATGGTCATGAAAATGCAGATAGAAAACCTGTAGAATGAGTGGATGATGAAATGGAGTACATTCTTCACACTTGATACAAGTTCTAGCTGATCTTTGAGTCTGTAAGTGTGAAGATGTGAACGGAAGAATATGAAGTTACAAGATTTGAGAGATCCAGGTCAGTCATCTTATGGGTAGTAATTATCCAAATTAGTACAATGGAATTTGATCATTGAAAAGCAAGTAGTGGCCCAAAGGTTTGAACTTTGAAAAATAGAGGGCAGTAATTGGAGCACGAACCATGACCACGAATCATGATCATTAGCAACAAAACTACAATGACGAATACGAAAATCACGATGAATACTTGCTGGGAAAATAACTTGTTCCACTTGTGATGGTGGTGGCGACCACAGTCCTGCTTCAACATCTTCGCTCGCCGGTTTTTGTCTTAGATTGCAAGAAAATCGCCCCGATTCAATAGGAGGCAGTGAGCTAGTTACAAAAATCCATATCTCGCGCCAGTGGATTTATAGAGGGAACCAAAGAAGGGGTCCTTTGTCTCATGGTCATATTATAAGGGGATCTTTGTCACAGACCCCACAATACAGGGGTGTCTTTGTAATTTATCCTTTATTTTTTGTTAAATAATTAGTGGAATATGATTTGAATCATTCGTATCCGTTATCACTTCAGAGAACAGACGATTCCCCACCTTTACATTCTTGTCAAGTGGAAAGAATCTTTTCAGCAACCTAGGTTATTGAATTTAGAAAGCCAAGCTTTTCTGCAAATTGGCCCGAGGGTTTCTCAAAAAATAAAAAATGTCTTCATGATACTTTTTATCTTATTGAAGCAAAAATGGCCACGTTTTCTCATTGTAAACGACCTAGTCGATGGTGTATGTGTGGAGTAACCACAATAACCACTTTAACACCAGAAAAACGCTAACCCACAATTCTTGTTTGATTAACAATTTGAGAATCCACTCTTATCCTATTACATCCCTTGAATTGAATAGGCATAGGACAAGCACTCAACGTATATGCCACAGTGCTAACTCTGTGCACTTTGTCACTCACCCAACTAGGGACGAGCTTGGATCTCCTGCACACAAAAATCCTATCCGCGTTTGATACTACTGTACACGGGGAACTATTTATATGTTATCACTCATGGGGAGATGTTCCCAATGTATAGTTATAGTGTCATGTGGGTAGACGTGGATAGGATTCTTTGTGGGCAGGAGATTTGGAGTCTCAAGAAGTTCACATCTGTGCCCCTCAATGTCTCACAACTCATCTCCACCGTGTATTGAGAACATCTCCCGAAGATAGTACCAGAACCGATAATGTCATCATCGATAGATGTTCCCAGTACATGGTGGAGATGTGCTGTGAGACATTGTGGAGCACCCACTTGTGGGGTGCAGATCTAAACTCACATTGCAAGGTTTATGGAGAAATATTCCCAATGTGTGCTACAAGGGTTGCGAAATGATTATAAGTACAATTTTTTTGAAGAGGAAATCCAAACTCCCAACATTGTGCAAGATATCCAATGTCCTGCTCTCTTCAGTCATTATTTCTTCCCGGATTAAATCAAGCAAGCCACAAATTGATCAACATAAATAATGCTTTCCGCTGAATTCCACATAGTATGTAAATAAAATATTCAAATTCAACTAACAATTGAAGCAAAAAGGAAACTATCATAACACTAAACATCTATACTACTACCGTGATCATATAAATAAAGCAGATAATTGCCTTTGTATTGGTGCAAGTGATAAAAGCTAAGTTAAATGTGATTATATAATGTTAACTTGTATCTTTACCCTTTACTCAAGTTCAGCTTCGATCAGGGTAAAGTCCATTCAAACAACGTTTACAACCTTGCATTGAGAATATCTCCATACTTATATGCTTTAATTCATGGAAAGATATTCCCAATGCAAAGTTGCAAGAGGCTGTTCGAATAGTGTGAACACGAGCTTGCCCTAAACGAAACTGAACTCCTTTTACTCATATATGCTCTTATGGTAGAGTAAAGATTGAAAAATGTCATTTATCTGATTTTAGATTCACCTTGCTAAGCCTTTTTTTCTTCATTAATAAACAATCACAAAACCGCGTGAGCTGAAATTAGCCCCTATTGCTCTATAAACAAAGGCCAAAAAAAAATCCTAAATGAACCTTTACAGATCTTTGCATACAATTTATTTACAAATGCCTGTGGAACACATATAAATCTCACCCATCATGATGCAGTTACTAACAACATTAAACCTAGAACCGATGGACTCACTTTCTTCCCTTTCTTCCCCTTTTTCTTCTCTCCTTTAGTTGATTCATCAAGACTTACCACCATATCTGCCTCAATGTCCCCAAGTCCTGCACTGTCAGTATTTACCAATGTTTAGAGAACCGAGTTGGGCATAGACGACTGGGTCAAACTGTAATGACATGACATATATATATATATATATATATATATATATATATATATATATATATATATATATTACGAGTAACATAAATACTATATATAAGCCTTTTAACTTACATTTTCTTTAAAATATGTGCATAATAATGTAATATATATAATAAAAATCACTAATTAGCATAAGTAAAGAGGTGGATTAGTGGTAATTAAGTAATCTATGAAAATAAGAGGTGTTGAGTTCAAATCTTGTTAATAACATTTTAAAATTTCACTTATGTATGGACCCAAGAGGTTTCATGAAACTGGGACCAGTTCACCTGTTTCTAGTTTAATTAGCCAAATTTCAACGGGTTTTGAACAAGTCCGATTATTGTGGTATGACCAAACTGATCAGGGCCCCGGGTCGCGGTTCAATCAGTTCAGCCGCCTGGTCAAGTCTGATTTTCTAAACAATGGTATTTACATTTGCATCACCAAACCTAGTCAATTTTCTGTCATTTCGAGATTGGAAAGCAATCTCAAGCATATCCACTAGTAAGAGCTCCTTGTAATTAGGGAATTTGTCTATGAACTCATGGTCACGATCAAATGAGCCAAGGTTTTACTATCATTTTGTCTGCTTTATAGCACATGAGTTTTCCACTACTATAGCACATGTTTCTCCGCTCTATTACACATGAGTCTTCCTTTACCATAGCACATGTTTCGCCATTTTATAGCACATGAGTTTTTCGCCTTTAGTACATCACAAATAAGAATTTTTCGTTTTATAGAAAATGAATTTTCCACCATTGGCACATCACAAATCAAAATTTTCGCTCTATAGCATACAAGTTTTCCACCTTTAGCACATCACAAGTCAAAACTTCCCGCTTTATAGTACATGAGTTTTCCACCTTTGGTACATCACAAATCAAAATTTTCCACTTTATAACACATGTGCTTTTTGCCTTTAGCACATCACAAATAAGAAATTCCACTCTATAGCACATGATTTTTCCACCTTTTTCACATTACATGTGAGAATTTCTCACTCTATAGCACATGAGTTTTTCGCCTTTGGCACATCACATATCAGAATTTTCCGTTGCATAGCACATGAATTTCCCGCCTTTGGCATATCACAAATCAGTATTTTCTATTACATAGCACATTGATTTTCAGCCATTGGTACATCACAGATCAGAATTTTCTGTTGCATAGGACATGGATTTTCTGCCTTTGGCATATCACAATTCAGTATTTTCCACTACATAGCATATGTATTTTTTTCTACATATCATAAACCATTGATTTCTCTACTCTATAAAACATTGATATCTTTCGCCACACTTGCATATCACAATTTTAATCAAGACTTTATCATTGTTTTCATTGCCGCATGACACATTATAGGTTTCAATTTTATGTTTTCTCATCTTACGGCGTATATCTGACCAGACTTCACATGATCAACCATACGTATTGGAAAGTTCACTATTGCCAAAATCAAATAGTCTTAACACTTCAAATTGCTTTTAATATTGTTCTATTTGTTTTTAAATGTTTTTCTTTATGACAATTGTACCCTCATTCTATAAAGGTTTCTGATACCTAAGAGAGGTCACCTTGCCAAAAGTAAATAATTTTCACTTTACGAGTTGTTTTTTATGTTTTTTCCATACGACATATATGCCTTGATCTTGTAAGGTTTCTTAATACTTAGGAAAGGTAACTTTGCCAAGAATAAAATGGTCTATACATGATCAAAGTGATCATGGGCTGGGCTGGTTCGAGCTTTGCACTTATGATAAGGGATATGGCTTAAGCTTAGGCCTAGCTCGGCCTGGGGTTTCAGACCTAAAACATAAGCCCTAGCCCAAATTCATACGAGCCTGGGCCAGGCTGGGCCTGATTCCAGGCTTATGTCTTTCATATATAAAACATCACACACACCCCACACACACACACACACACACACACACACACACATATATATATATATATATATATATATTATTTTATATTAAATGACATAACATGCATATATGCTTATTCCATACATTATATAATATAAATATTATATATAATATAAACTATACATGTTATATTATAATATTTATATATAAAATATATAAAATAATGTAAAATAATATGTGTACATATGTATACATTATACACAAAATGTGTATGTTTACATATATGTAGGCCGAGACAGGCTTAAATTATTAGGCCCGGGCCTAGCCTAAAAATTTGTAGGCCTGATGCAAGCTTGGGCCCAAACACAAAACCTTGAACCCAGCCTGGAAGTTTTGGGCCATGCTTATGCAGGGCGGCCCAGGCTTGGTTGAAATGATCATCCCTATACATAGGAATTCTTCTTCTTTGCCTTAACCCTCTTTCCTTTCCTCGCCTTTCTATTGATCCCATCATTCGTAAAAATCTCTATATGCTTCTTTTGGGTCTTTGTTATTTCATAGTCCCCTACCTTACAACAAAGAGAGCTAATTGTTAACACTCAATTTTTGCTCAATTCGCCGCATGAACCCCAATTCACCCTAAATGCCTAATCGGACTATTTCGATCTCTCTAAAACACCTAAAAACCCAAAAGATTCGAATTTTAACGTAAAATCCCTCATATCCACTATTAAACCTACCTGATACCAGTCTAATGATTCTGATTAACACCCATTTACAACTTGACCCATATATTAGACACCACCAATAAATCCCGGTCACCCTAAAATGCTTACACATAAAATTTGAGCCCCCAATCCCCCATTTACCCATTTATCAAGAAAATGTTTCATTTTGAACCCTCTCATTGGCCTGAATACATGTGATCCAAATCCCCTGATCCTAATACACTTGAACCAATTAGACCACACAATTAAACTCTAGATAGACCAAAACATCTACCTATAAAGTTTTAACAAAAATTCCCTTAATCACCCTTTTAATCAAACCAAGATTCCATTTTAGATTCTCTTGTTAAATCGAATTTCCACGATATTGACCCCCCAAAACCAATTAGGCATTACCCTCATACCCAAAATACTCAAAAATACCCTCCTATAAAATTTTATCCCAAAATATCCTTGTTTTCCCTTTTATTATATAAAGATTCTGTTTCGAAGCCCTAGATTGACCAAATTCCAAACCTATCCGATTCGGGCCCAGTTAGGCCAATCTGACCCCATGTTTCAACCCAGAATACCTAGAAACCTAACCCTACAAAATTTCAACCAAAGCTACCCTTATTTACCATTTTGTCTAAAAACTCCATTTTAAGGCTTCAAATTGGCTGAATCCTAAATCTGTCTAATTTTGTGCCCAATTGGGCTAATCTAACATCACCGATTAACTTAGAATATCCAAAAACCCAACCCTGCCACTTTTCAGCTGAAAACACCTCTGTTTACCCATTCATCCAAAAAGATTCCATTTTGACATTTTAGATTGGCTGAATTAAACCCCTCTCAAATCTACCTAATTTGGGTTGAATTGGTTCAATTTTACCCCACTAATCAACTTAGAATGTCTAAAAACCCAACCCTATGAAATTTCAGCCAAAAACCTCCTTGTTTATGAGTCCATCTAAAAAGTTTCCATTTCGATTAATTTCGTTGGCCCATACACACAAAACCCTCTAAAAGCACTCAGATTTATCTTGGGCATTTACATTTTGGCCCAAAATCCCAATCGTCCACCCAGAATTCCGGTTTAACCCCCATTAGACCCAATTTGACCTAAAATTCACAAAATTATGATAAATTTTCCTATATTTATGAAATTACCACTGATTCCATCCTATAAATTAAACCCAAGCCCTGCTTGTTTACTACCAAGATAAGTACACTTATCTAGATAAAATATTACTTGGTAAATAAATAAATAATGCAAAATGATCCATTACATTTTACAAAGTTTGTTCCACATGGGAGATAATTAAGTTTACCAAAAGTAAAGTTGATTTTACCATGAGATCCCTTGGTTAATGTAAAAAGATCATAGAAAATTTTGTTTTATAAAAGAAAACATAGAAAAAATAAAAAATTCGTTAATGGGTAGGCAATCTAAAATCTCCTGGACCTGATGGCATGCCTGAAATCATAGACTTTGCGAGAGAATTCTTCCAAACTAAGAAATTACTAAGATGTTTAAATCATACCTTTATTTGTCTTAATCCTAAAAAAGAAAATTGCACCAAGGTACAAGATTTCCGTCCCATCAGTCTCTATAATGTCCTATACAAAATCATTTCGAAGATTCTACCTAATAGACTTCATACTGTCCTGGATAAATGTATCTCTCCTAATCAATCAACTTTTATCCCAGGCAGACAAATGGTTGCCAATACTATTATTGCCCATTAAATGTTTCATTATCTGAAACATCATAAAAGGGGTATAGGGTATGTAGCTATTAAGTTGGATATGGCAAAAGCCTATGATAGATTGAAATGGTCTTTTTTGTTAGAGGTACTAAAAGCACTAAGTTTTTCTCAAGACTTTTTTCAAATCATCTTTGAATGCATATCATCTATCTCCTACTCTATACTTATTAATGGTTTAGCTGAGGATAGAATTGTCCCTTCGTGAGGACTTAGGAAAGGAGACCCTCTTTCCCCTATCTTTTTATCCTTTCCATGGAATGTCTGACTAGACTGATTCAAAAAGCTGAGCAAGAAAACCATCTTCCATGGAATGTCTGACTAGACTGATTCAAAAAGCTGAGCAAGAAAACCATCTTTTTTGCTAATAACATCCTTTTATTCATTAGAAGTCACATAGAAGAATTAAACAATCTAAAATTATCCTCAATTATTTCCAAAACTTCTCAGGACAATTAATTAATTTGGAAAAATTTGGGATATACTTCAGCAAAAACATTCACCCTCATCACCAAAGAATGATTAGGAGACAATTCCAAATGAAGAATTTCCCTGACAACTCTAAGTATTTAGGGCTTCCTTTGCTTTGGGGTAGAAATAAACACAACCAAATCTCTTTCCTATTGGATAAACTTAAGAACAAACTTAATACTTGCAAAGCTTCAACCATTAGTCAAGCGGGAAAGCGAATTCTTATTCAATTTGTGCTTCATTCCATTCCCAATCATGCTATGACCTTAATCCAATTACCAAAGAAAACAATTTCTGCCATGGATTGTATTATCAAAAACTTCTGGTGGGGTAGATCTACCTCTAAACCCCACCCTTATTACTAGTGTTCTTTGTCTAAGCTAACCTTGCCTAAAACCCATGAAGGATTAGGATTTTGAGAAATAAAGTTGGTTAACTTAGTTTTTCTCATGAGGTTGGTTATCTTATCTTAGTAAATTCAACGGATTCCATTTCACAAGTACCTTGGATCCAGAATAATCACTCTTTTCACATGATCCATTGTCCTATGACTGTTGAAATCCTAAACTATACCTTCACAAATCTAATCCAGAGCGGAGATTGGAATTTTACTCTAATCCATTTTCTCTTTGATACCACTCGAGGATCTTACATCCTACAAACACCTATTCTTCCGGTTAATACTCCCACCTCTTGGATTTGGACTTAAACATTTTTCAGGGAAATTTTCAACCTCAATTGCTTATATAGTGTTAATCCAGGATAATTTTCCTCAGTTGAATAATAATACTATAAAATCCGGTATTTAGTGGATATGGAAACTATCTTGTTCTCCTCGTTATCAACTCTTATTCTGGTGTGTATACATAATTACCTTCCAGTGAAAACAAAAAGCTTTTGCCAAGATCAGGATCAAACTTGTGTCTTTTGTCAAGTCCATCCAGAATCTTCAAACCATTTATTTTTGGAATGTTCATTTACTCAATCTATACTTTTTGCTTCTACTTGGAACATCAGACACCTCTTCCCATCACAATTGGATTGATTGCATAATTAGTCTTGTACAAAAAAATTCCACACGAACTTGATTTTTACAAAATTCTTAACCGGTACGCTATTGCTTTATACTATATTTGGTTTGCGAGGAATTAAAAAGTTTTCAAGGATTTTAATCTTTCCAATTTATGGATTATTCACAAAACAAACTTTGTTTTCAATCAAATATTGATCAAGTCATCTAACCTAGATCCAATTCCAAACTCCCCTCCCCAGCTATGTCTACATCCCAATTTGGATATTGATTGTATCATCTTTGCAGATGCAGATGAACTTACGCATTCTTATTTCTCTTTTGGAATTATTATTTTAACTATACAATTGGAGTGCCTACAAGTAATAGGTGGTAAAAAGGTTATGACATCAATATAGGAGGCAAAACTTTTTGCGATCTATCAAGGAATTATATATGCAGGCCAATTGAGAAAATCTAGTTTGATGATTTGTTCAGACTCTCGGCTGGTGATTAATGCACTTGAACATCAGACTGATTTACCTTGGACTACTTTAGAATTACTTACTTCAACCACCAACTTATTTTCTTACATATTAACCGCAATAATAATGTTCCCGCACATGAGCTAGAAAAATGGTGTAAACACTAATTTTGTTACCTCTGTACCAAACTTTATATTTTGTTCCTCAGTTTAATATATTTTGTTTTTATCTTTCAACAAAAAAAATCGTAAATGGGAAAAAGATACCGGTGACCAACTTTTTTGATAAACGAAAAACATACCCGGTGACCAACTTTCCTGCTAAACGAACGGGTCGGGGCCCAAAAGTAAATTATTTTACTGCGCTAAAATCCACTGTTCACCCTCTTCTTCCCACACGATGCCCGACGACGATCTCCTCTCCCTAATTTTCTCATCCTCCCATCCTCTCTCTCTCTCTCTCTCTCTCTCTCTTCCTTTCTTATTCTTCTTCTCCTTCTGATGATGCGCGATCTAGAAGCTCCTAGCTAGAGGGTTGTCTGGACGTGCTTCGTATGGCAAGCTGGATCAATCTACGAAATAGAGATCAAAGAGACCGGGGTGGAAGAATCGATGAGGTCACTTCGATGCTTAAGTCAGTAATATGTTGTGGTTGCGAGCTAAAGTTTTGGATGCTTAAGAGCTTAAATGTAAACAATTGTGAATACCTGGGCTTTGGAGGGGTTGTTACCTTTATATAGCTGAGTTGCCGTGGGTCTCACAAAATGGTCTCGGGATCTTAGGCCTGAGTAGATGAAATTTGCTTCCGCTTTAATCAGAGAGTAACATATCGGTTAAGGAAGTCTATCGTCTCCGCCTGATCCAGGCGGGGAGAGGATAAGGCCTACCGTTATGCAGTGTGATCCCATGAGGTTCAGATCTTGCTGGGCAGCTTCTGGAGTCGATTACGTGTCACACCAGGTCTTGAGCCCCGAACTGGACTAGGTGCAAAGATTCCTTCACGCCGAGGTGACCGATCACCTGACCGTTCGGCACGTGGATTTGGCACGATGTCTAGGTGATATGGATGGTGGATCGTTAGTCAGACTTGTTCGACCATTTGGCTCAACCAGGAAGTGACCCAAATTGCATGTTAGGTACGCACGGATGTCAAGCCAATTATAGTCTCCACAAATGTCAAAACGTGCGCTAAACAAATTTCAACCTCAGGAGGCGTGTTGTTGGTTTTCCTTGGAGCCGTTGGATCGTGTAGACCTTGGCCGTTATTCCTAGATACAATGGTTATAAATAGAGGCCGAAGGGCCCATTTTCATTGTCACAAATCGCAAATCCAAAGTCCTTGAGGTCGCGTTCAAGTCTCTCAGTTCGGTGCCAGCTATTCTTGGGTTCGAGGTCGTCTTACTTTTCTTCGATCTTCATTTGGTGAGTTCATCTTCCTTTACTTTCGATTTCGTTGACCTTTTTGTTAGAATGTCTTGTGTTTGCTTAGATAGCCTTTTAGATGGGAGTGTTGAGTCCGCCCAAGGTGGTCACCTTGGCACAGACTATGGAGCCTCATCCTACCAAGGTGGGCATTTCGGTACAAGATGTGGACTCCAATCCATCCGAGGCAGACTCACCTTAGCGAGAGCGAGAGGCCTCCAAACGGTCGGCCTCCACCTCGCACCGAGGTCATTTTCTAGACAACATCGGTTCGTCTACCATGATAGTGGACAAGCTCCTATCTCTAGCTTGGTACATATTTCCCAACGATCTTGTATATAGTATCCCTTTAGGCAAATTCCCTTATGACCACAGTCATGACGAGATCATGATCTTTGAGGAGCAGTTCATAGTTGGACTGCGTCTTCCACTCCATCCTCTCATAATCGAAATCATCAAGTTCTTTGACCTTTCCATATACCAGCTTCACCCGAACTCCATCCATAACATCGTAGGTACCATTACCCTTTTCCATGAATACAACCGACCTCTAGACCTTGACATCTTCTCTTCGATCCTTTCCATAAAAAAGAACTTGTCATGTGTTCTACCCGATCACAGGCGAAGTTACTATATGTCTCCTTGCCTTGGGTTCAAGCTATTGCATGAGCTCCCCAACAAGGTCCCGGCTTGGAAGAGACGCTACTTCATCATCTGTAACACTAAGGAGTGGCCTTTCCCGACTCACTGGAGGGCTGCCATCTAGGACCCCGGCGTTAGACTGACCCGAAGACAAGGGATGAGGTCCGATCTTGGGCAAAGCTCAGCCTGAAGTTCATAAACTTTGTGACCAAGGAGAAGCTCGTGCAAGCTGGTCTGAGCCCTCCTTGTAGGTCACAAACTATTGTACCTTTTTACTGTTTGTTTTACTTCGATGCCGTACTTAACTTGGCTCGCCACTTGTTACAGTTGTCATGGACGACATTCTCGCTGATGAGCTCTTCGGGAGCATGAAGAAGGGAAAAATGAAGAGGGCCTCCTAGAAGGCTTGTCTCCACGCCGAGACCACCACTTTTGACGTCGTCACCTCTGCCCCCAAACACCCACCTGCTGCCGAACATCCTCCTGTGATCGACTTAGTTGAGTAAGACCCAGGCAAGGCCACTCCACCCCACGTGGCTAAGGAGACCACATCTTCAAAGCCTCAGCCCATACAAATGGTCGCTACTACTTTGGGCAGCGACACCTCAGTCTGGAGTATTTTGACTATGAAGTATGGCCTTCTCAAGAGAAACAACGTGGTGTTCGCTAAGGAGGTCACTCGCTGGGTTGTCTTGCTTGTCGCTCAACTCGGGGTTCGAGCGGCTACGCACTGTATGGTGGTACGTATTTAACTTTCAGATTGCTTCGTACTTAGATTTTTCTTCATACTTATGCTTGTTTTCTTCTTTTGGCAGGTGAACTCCTCTATCCATGCTTTGGCCTACTATTTCGAGGTAAATTTAAAGTGAATTCTCAAAGCCGAATAATCCTCTCGGAGTGCTCACTCCGAGCTCAACTTAGCACGCAACGAGATCAACCAGCTGAAAAAAGACGTGCGGGCTAAGAAGGAGCTAATGACTCTGCTGATGGTGGAGAAAAAGTAGCTCGATGAGTGCAAGGCAGCACTGAAGAAAGAGAATGAGAACATCGAGGCTCATTTGAAGGAGCAGACTGAAATCCTGCTTCAGGCGATAGAAGAGGACAAGGTCAAGGCGGTCGAGGAGTATAAGTCTTTGGCGGAGCTTCGAAGGAGTTGGTTGAGGCTGTGACAGCGGGCTACCACAAGGGGTTTAAGCTCAATAGGTGGTTGACCTGACATGAATTTTCCCATCTCGACCTCAGTGCCATTACCACATCCAAGATTACCAAGGAGATAGCCGTTGAAGTTGCCAAGGATTCGGACTCCAAGGCGGAGAGTGACAATGACCTACTCATCGACGAGACAGAGGGAGAGGGAGAGGAGGTCGATGCTACCGAGAACCGCATGGAGACAGATCCGCCTACTGAAGCCTCTGTTGGGGATGAGGAGCCCCAAAGTGATTGATGCCTCTTTTCTTGGACCCCCCCTTGTAAATATTTGATGTCTGAGCCTTTGAGCTCGACTAAGCAGTTGTAATCTTGTTCTCTCTCTCTTCTTTTTTTTTACTATGTACTCAAAGCATTTTATCAATGGAATACAAGTATTTTGCAAAGCTTCTTGTGTACAAATTTTTTTCTAAGTGTAGATTTCTCCCAAACTCGCGAGCTAGACCATATAGGAGCAAAATTTTTCCAAGTATAGTTCACTCCCGAACTGAAATAGGAACAGTCATTATTGTAAGCCAGGGTGGGCAGGCACTGTAGGGTATACATGCCCGACCTGTCTGTACCTTAGCCCTTATGTGGTGCCGAGGTCTTTTATCAGCTCAGCACCTTAGCCCTTAGGCTCTGGGTGCCACTCATGGTCCACTCTCCTTATCCTTGATCTTTCCCATGCCAAAGAGGTGACTGAGTCTCACGTGGTGCTGAGGTCTTTTATTAGCTCGACACTATAGCCCTTAGTCTTCTAGGAGTGACATAAGGTCCTCTCTTCAGTTCGTTGTCCATTGGACCAGCTCGGTGATCTAAGGACTTTGCCGTTTTTTGCTTGCGTTGAGATTTACAAATAGTATCTCCTTAAGTTGTCACTGTTCCAAGCTCAAGGTACCTATTTTCTTTCCATGGTCTCAAGCTCATAAGTTCCGTCTCCGAGCACCCATCTCACCTGGTAAGGACCTTCCCAATTCGGACTAAGCTTTCCCATGTCGGGCTCAGGTACCATTACCTAGCGAAGGACAGGTCGCCAACTCAAAATAGTCCCTTCTTGACCCGGGCATTATAGTACCGAGCTACTCTTTATTAGTAAGCCATGGTCTGAATGTAGGCCAAGTCTTGTACCTCTTCTATCAACTCCAGGTTGGTACAAAGCTCGTCATCGTTTGCTTCCCCGTCGAAAGCCTCGAGTCACAACGTTGGCATTTCGATCTCTACTGGGATCATTGCCTCTGCACCATACGTGATGTTGAGGGGTGTTTCACCCGTGGCGGTCTTGATGGTGGTTCGGTATGCCCAAGGAACACTGGGCAACTCATCCACCCATAATCCCTTAGCTCGGGCCAGATGAGCTTTCAGCCTACAAAGGATTGCCTTGTTTGTTACTTCAACTTGTCCATTCGCTTGTGGGTGTGCTATCGAGGTGAAATTTTGCTGGATTCCCATCTTGGTACACCAGTTCTAGAACTTGTTGTCTTTGAACTGCTTCTCGTTATCAGATATCAGCACACGAAGTAGTCCAAAATGACACGCTATGTTTTTCCAGAAGAAGTTTTGTACGTTGCGAGTTGTGATGGTTACCAAGGGCTCGGACTCCACCCACTTCGTGAAGTAATCTACTGCCACGACCAGGAACCTCCTCTGCCTAGTTGCTGGGGGGGAAAGGTATAAGGGATGTCTATTCCCCATTGATCAAAATGCCACGGGCTAGTGAGGTATTTCAAATTGGCAATAGGTAGTCAGGGGATGTTGGCATGCCTTTGGCAGTTGTTGCACATCTTGACGAGCTCAAGGGCATCTACCTTCATGGTAAGCCAGTAATATCCTTGCCTCAGTGACTTCTGGGCAAGTGCCCTGCCCCCCAGGTGTCCTCCGTGGTGTCCCTCATGGATGTCGTGCAGTACTTAATCCGCTTCTGAAGGCCACAAGCAACGTAGGTAGGGGAGCGTGAAGGATCTCCTATACAACCACTCATCAATCATAACATATCGGGCTGACTGTCGCTTTACCCGTCAAGCTGCATTGCGTTCTGCTGGCAGGGTCATGTGGAGCAGATAATAGACAAGCGGGTCGATCCAACTTAATTCTGCTACTAACACGGAAGCAACCTCTTCTGCCCCCACCCCCGAGAATGCTACGGTGAGGCAGGTCTTCGATATATACTGTCCGCTTCATGGTTTTGTTGGTACTAGCCAATCAAGATAATGCATCGGCCTCAACATTCTTGGGTCTCGGTATCTGCCTGAGGAAGCAAGAGTGGAAGTTCAGTAGAATTGCTCTGACTTTGGCTAGGTATGCTGCCATGGTCCGGTATCAAGCCTCGTAAGCATCGTTAACCTAGTTGACCACTAACTGGGAATTGCTGCATACGATGAGGTGTTTGGCTCCCATCTCCTTTGCTAGGTTTAGTCTGACAATTAGTGCCTCATACTCTACCTCATTGTTTGACGCTTTGAATCTGAATCGGAGGGCATACTCCAGCTTCACCTCGCTTGGCCCGTACAGTATCTGTCTAGCACCGCTTCCTCACAGATTCGACAAGCCATCTACATGGAGGATCCAGGGCTCCTCATCCCACGTCGGCCCAACCCAGGCGAGGACCAATGCCACACTGGTCGATTCCTCCAACATATTAGCAGGCTCAGTCAATTCCAGGGTCGGCTTGCTAAACATGCATTCTGCGTTGAAATCCACCAAGACTTGGGATTTGATCGCTGAGTGGGGCTCAAACCGGATGTCGTATTCACTTAGTTCGATGGACCATTTTGTTAATATTCCAAATACCTCGGGCTTGAGCAAAATCTGCCATACAGGTCTGTTGGTGAGGACGACAATAGTGTGGGCCTGGAAGTACGAGCATTGTTTTCAAGCTTCTATGATCAACGCGTACGCTAATTTCTCGATCTCAGGGTACCTGGTTTCAACATCCTGCAAGAATTTGCTAACATAGTAGATGGGTCGTTGGACCCGATCTACTTCTCTGATTAGTACCGAGCTGACTACCTCATCGCTCGTGGCGAGGTACAACTTTAACTCATCTCCTTCTTCAGGTCGGGTTAGAATCGGAGCAGTACTTAAATAATTTTTCAGTTCGTCAAACACAAGCTGACACTCCACAGTCCATTCGAAGTGCCCATTCTTTTTTATTGCCTTAAAAAAGGGCAGGCATCGACCCGTCGATTTAGACATGAACCGGCTCAGGGGTGCTACTCGACCGGTCAGTCCTGCTCTTCCTTTATTTTCCAAGGTGGTTTCATATCTAGGATAGCCTTAATTTTTTCGGGGTTGGCTTTGATGCCACGGTGGTTCACTATATAACCTAGAAATTTACCCAACGTGAACCCGAAGATACACTTGTTCGGGTTTAATTTCATATTATACTTCCTTAAGACTTGAAAGACATCATTTAAATCATTTAATAAAGAGTTCAAAAATTGGGTCTTCACGACCATGTCATCAACATAACACTCAATTTTATTGTCAATTAATGGTTCAAAAACTTCATTTACAAGGCATTGGAATGTTGCCCCAACATTTTTCAACCCAAAGGGTATTAACCTTATAACAGTATAGCCCGAGCTCAGTTACAAATGCGGTCTTGTCCTGGTCAGCAGGGTCCATCCTAATCTGGTTGTAACCGGAATAGGCATCCAGAAAAATCGACAACTCGTGTCCCGAGGTCGAGTCTACTAGGTGGTCAATCTGGGGCAGTGGGAAGTAGTCTTTCGGGCAAGCTCTGTTCAGATCGGTATAGTCGACGCACATGCTTCACTTGTCGTTGGCCTTCTTCACCAAAACCAGGTTGGCAACCCAACTCAGGTAATGGACTTCCCTGATGAAGTCTACCGCAAGGAGCTTTCTGACTTCCTCATCGACTACCCTTCATCGTTCTAGGGCGATGTTGCATTTCTTTTGTCTTATTGGCCTGACTAAAGGGTCGACATTAAGCTTGTGAGTTATTATTTTAGGGTCAATTCTGGGCATCTCTGCCATGAAGCAAGCAAAAATATCTAAATTTTCAAGTAAAAAACTTACTAGTTGAGTTGGAGCGGTTCGCTGATCAAGGCACCAATCTGAAGAGTTTTGGTCGGCTCGATATCGAAAATCGATATGTGGACCATTTCTTCTGTCAAGACAGCTCGCTCCTCTGTATGTTCTGCTAGTTGTTCGAGCTCGATATCCTCTACCAGTTTTGCCTTTCCTTTCAGGGAGGCCACGTAACATTTACGGGATTCGAGCTGGTCACCTCACACGACATCCACATCGTAACCAGTTGGGAACTTCATCGCTAAGTAATAGGTGGACACTATCCCATGTAGAACGTGTGATAGGCCGACTTATAATCGCGTTATAGGGGATGAAGTCCCTACTACTAGGAAAGTGTGCTTGAATCGTACGACGTTCGGCCACAAGCCTGCCTCCACTGGTACTGTGACCCAACCAAGGGTGCGTCTGCTGGCTTTAGGTTACTCCATTGTAACTGCAGCTTATCGAAGGTCTCCTTGAAGAAGATATCCATCAAGTTGCCTGAGTCCACCAAGATCCGCTTCACTTTGAAGTCGTTGATTCTGAGTTTCACGACTAAGGCATCATCATGCGGATACTGAATCTCGTGCGCGTTGTCTTCAGTGAAGTAGATAGGCTCTTCGAGCCGAGGTCATGTTGGCGGGTTTGTGACTTCATTCTCCAATTCACGGACCAATGTTCTCCCCGTTGCCAATGTGCACCCCGCTGGTGATCATATTGGTCACATCGCGGACTGGTCTCTCTTCTTGTAACTGCTGAGGTGGCTGCTTGTTCTGTCTATTGCTTTTTGGGGTGTCTTTTTTCCGATCTCCCTGTCGGTCCCCTTGTCCTTTTTCCTCATACAAAATGTACTTCTTCAAGTACCCACAACGGATTAGTTCTTCGATCTCATCGCGGAGGTCTCTACAGTTTTTCGTGCTATGACCGTGGTCTCGATGAAAGTGATAATAGACATAAAGGTTCCTGGTCGTTGGGTCTCCCCGTAGCCTGGGTGGCCATCTGACGATAGAGGAGTCTTTGATGGCCATTAGGATCTCTCCCCTCTTCGCATTCAGGGGAGTATAGTTGGTTCTCTCCTTAGGTGGGCTCCTGGAATGCCAATCCGTCCTATAGCTTTGCAAGGGAGACTTACCCCTCGAGCTCGGGGGCTTGCTTCTTCACTTAGGGGACTTGCTCTTTTTTCTTTTTTTGTTGCTCGTTCTTTCATCTTCTCTCTTCCTCTTTTCTCCTAGCTAGTTGTCGGTTTTCTAGTTTATCTCTTCTTCTGTACTGATAAACTGATCGACCAACTTGAGGAACTCGGTGATGTTCTTCGGCTTGTTGGTGATGACGTGCCATTCGAACTCTTTGTGAGTGATTCCTTTTCATGCTATGGTGAGACGTACCGCTGGATCAAGGTTCGGTATCTACAGGCATGTTTCGTTGAAGCACTTGATGTAGCTTCAAATTGACTCTCCTTCCCTATGCACCATGTTCAGAAGGCTCTCTTGTGACTTCAGACACTTTTTACTGGTGATGAAGTGGGTCATGAACATATCCACGAACTGCGCCCAGCTTCTAATGGAACCCGATGCAAGGTTTCTATACCAAGTTCGAACTACTCCTCTAAATGTGGTGGAGAAAGCCACGCACATACAAGCCTCATCGGCCCCGGCAAGATGCATCTAGGACTGGAATGGGTCAACGTGATCGCTAGGATCAAAGGACCCATCATACTTGTTTAGTGGCAGGCACTGTTCTTGTGGCCACCGAGCTCACCTCCTCTCTTTCTCGACCTTGATCCACTGGATGGCTGGGCTTTGTTGATGCATCGTTCCTTACAGATAAACGACGAGTCTTGCGGCGTCGCCGCTGCTGCTTCTTTGGTGGTGCAACATTCGTACTGCCAGCCTCAATATTGTCAAGTACTTTGATCTTACTCCGAATTGTAGGGCAAGGTGGTTCAGGGGTTTTCCTCACCGCCACTTCTTCGCCGCGTGTTCAGTGCTGGTTGTCACGGGGAATTGAGGGGTCTCTTATCGAGCCCCAATCTGACGATCCATATGTGGATTTTGCTGATTGAGCCTCTTGGGTTGGCTAGGTTTGGGCCTATCTCTTAAGCTTTCTCTTTGGGAAGTAGGGGCTACGTCGGTCGCCTACTGTGCCCCACGGCGGGGTCCGTCCTGAGGAAGGGACCAGTACCTACGAAGTTTTCTCACTGCAGGGGGGAGACTGGCGGACGCTGTGGTGAGCCCAGTGCTTACTCTCGTTTTGGATTTGCCCTTGATAATGGTTTACCGACTGGCTTGGTTGTAGTGGTGGAAACTGCTGCTGATATTGTTGATAAAAGTAGTATAGCTGAAACTATTGGAACTAGTGGATCTGTTGCATGTGGATTTGCATCGTTCGAATGCTCTGGGCGAGATTGTTGAATTGGGAGTACTTGACCCCTAGGGGAATCACAGAAGGCTCCGAGAATGTGGTGCTCACCTAGGGGAGCGGTACACTCACCTGTTGGGTAGTGTACCGAACTGACAGTGACAGGACGCTGGAGGCAATCGGGGGAATGGTGAACTAGCCGATAGTTACCGAGGGTCATTGGGGAACGACTATTTGCTGCTCTTGCCTCCCAGTAATGTTCATGTCACTCTTTCCGTTGTGGCTGGATGATGCCATTGAGGTTGAAATCGAGACTAAGACTGTAACTAGGATTGTGAAGACCTTTCGACTGTATCCCATAGACGGCGCCAATTGATGATTCGCAATCTGGAAGCTCCTAACTGGAGGGTTGTCTAGACGTGCTTCGCGTGGCAAACTGGATCAATCTGCGAAACAGAGATCAGAGAGACCAAGGTGGAAGACCCGGCGAGGTCACTCCGATGCTTAAGTCAATAATATGTTGTGGTTGCGAGCTAAAGTTTTGGATGCTGAATAACTTGAATGTAAACGGCTGACTAAGCTCCATTTAGTGAGTTGTCACCCTTCAGGCAAATCGCGTCCACGTGACCTATAGTTGCTAGGTTGTGCAAAATCACCCTTCATCACGTTCTTCCACCAATAAACCACCGTAGTTTAAACTGTTCTTCTCCCCATCGCCTTTCTCCCATTTTTCTCTCCATCCTCTCTGGCATTCCCTATGTTTTGTTCATCCCCACCGTCCTTCTTTCTTCCACCGAACTGGATCCGGATGATCGATTGACCCTGCTTGTCGTCTCCTTCCTTTAACGCAGACGACGGTTACCGGCGGCGACGCTCTCAGCACTCCTCATTCTGTGTCGACTACAGCAGTTTCCATCTGAGATTTCGTCCTCAACCCATAGTCACAAGCTGGTATCGCCTTCAGTGTTCGGGAAAATCTATCTGGACGCAGAATCCTTTCCCTGTTCGTTGATCGTTCTCAGGCCAAAATCCCAGGTCTCCTTATTCCCTCTCTAGTAAAATCTTGCTTAGTTTTATTTTATTGTTTTTTTTTTTTCTTTTTAACCTTTGTTTGAGTCGATCGAGAGTTGGAGGGAGTAAGAATCGACAGAGCTGGTAATCGTTCCCGCCGAACCAGCTCCTGTAGGTGGTTATCAGTACTTATTCAATCCCGGCGTTTTTCTCCTTTATTCGTAGCATTGGTTAGCTTTCACAGAATATGTTTGCTAACTATTTAGAAGATGAATCGTTGTTTTGATTATTTTTTTTAGAATCCTTTTCCTTCCCCCCGATTCATTTTACTGATAGTTTTTTAGACAGTGAAGTGTTGGTTTAATTAGAAGTAGTAAGTTACGGCTGAGAGTTAATCTCTGTTCTCTTGTTTTCTCTGATTAATTAATATTAATTAGTTGTTCGACTATCTCCGGTGACTGAATGATTTTGTAGGTTTAGGAAATTTAATAACTAGTAACTACACCCTTATACTTCTAATCGCCGTCGTTAATTCTTAATGGAGACACACAAAAAATCGTTTTTACCCTTAAGTAAGGGAAGGATGCCAAAAGTAAATTACTATTTTGACCCTATATTTAATACAACAGGCGTGGGGTGGAGAATAACATCTTGCACTACTGTTGCAACTTCTGTCGGGTGGTGACAGTGAATCATCACCGTCGTCTCTCTAAATTAGAATTTAGAAATCCTGCAACAACGCAGCTGGCATCATACATCGGTCTTGGGATATGGTTTGATGAGGGACTGATAGGAATGAGGGAGGAATGGAGAACCAGAGAGAGAAACGAGGTGACAAAACTGTGGGAAGGGAAAGAGAGAGGACGAAGGTGAGAGAAGAATGGAATTGAGAGGGAAGCGGGCATCTTCCGAGGAGGATACGACCAGTTGGCCACTGTCAAACAATGACGGCCAATGACAGAGAAAGCGGGCAAATCTTGAACTCATTCGACGGATTCGTTGCAGCGTCGGTACCGAGAAACATTTGTTGAAGCAAAATCGAATAAACAGAGGAGGAGCTGCATTAAATGTGCTCGACAAAACTCGTCTGTTACTCTTGTGTCGAATCAAAGCTGCAACCCGTTTGATGCTTTGCAAGAAGCAAGAAGGGACAAAGTTCTCAGAGCTGCCGTGGATCTCATCAAAGCTGCACCGACCAATTTCTCAGAGTTGCCGTGGATCTCATCAGAGCTGCACCAACCAATTTCTCAGAAAATTAGACAACTGAGCCTCAGCCGTATCAGACCCCAACAATTGCAACATCTCATACAACTCAGCTCCCCTGCTTGGATGGCTACTGATGACAACAGTGAAAGCGTCAACTTGAGCAACAATTCCCTCTTTTTCAGCTCCTCTTTTGAAACGGGAGAGACCGGAACCAGCAAGGAAGGAGAGGCTGACACCCCGATTTTTTTTGTTTAGTTTCTCTGCTATAACGACAACGCCGACTACGACTGTGTAGGAGCGAAAGGAAATTGAGGTTAATTGAGGTTGAGAGATGGGTTTTTTTGTCGTCGGCGATAATTGTCGAAGGGTATTTTAGGTATAAAATACATTAAATCAAACAGTGGTATTATATGTAAATGTTTTGTAACGGAGAATAAACGAAAAAGGAACCGTGCAACAATTATTAAAAACCGTAGTAATATTTTAAGACAATACTGAAATAATAAGCTTATACTTAGTTATGGGTTTGTTTTAAAATGGTAACTTTACTAACAAATATCGCTAATTTACTATTTTACCCTTTATTATCTTCGATTCATTTTACTATTTAACCTAATGTTCGATCGTGTGAATATTAAAATATTAGAACAGACACTCATGGCTGTCAGTGAGGTTGAAGATCTCCGGCATAAGACGACCGGAGAATGAGTTGTATTGCAAGAAGAGGGCGCGAAGATGGGAGCATTTAGAAAGAGAAGAAGGCGTTGGAACGAAGGCTAAGCTTGTAGAGTTCGGTGAGTTTACCAAGGTGGTCGGTTAGTTGGCCAGCGAGTTGAAGACGAGGCAAGCGGAGTTCGCTAACTCGACCATTATAGCAGGCAATGCCTCGCCAGTTGCAGGGAGTGGATGGTGTGGAAGCATCCCAGCCGCTCAACGCGGCAAGCGAGTCATGCAGATTGAGCTTGAACGATACCAAGGCCTGGATCTCACCTAGTGCTTCAGGACTCCTCTAGGCGCATGCAGCATAACAGGGTGGTGGAGAGGATCGTATGTTAACAGAGGTGGTGACCGGTGAATGTCTGTTTCCTGGGTTCTCGCTTCCCCTAGAGATCTAAACCAGAACTTAAAATTCTCACCTGCAAGAGGACCATGGTGGACTAAATGGGCTGCAATTTGATTTTCATCAAGAGGGATATTTGTGAAGTTGACGACTCTTACAGCCACTTTTTCTGGGTTGAACTTGCATTCACCAGGTTTTCCAGTGTAAGGGTATGTCTCCTCCTCTTCCAAGCCACCGGCCTCCATCAAATATTTGTAGGCATTGGTCATTGGGCCTCCACCGCATTCACTGTCACAGGAAGTCATGCCCGTTGCATGGCACTAAACAAACAAACACAAACATGGAACAAATCATCAATTCAAAAATGAAGTATGAAGCAACATTGCTTCTGGATTCTGATAAATGGAGCTATGGTTAGAGTCATCAAAGCAGTGAACCATGTGATCACAATCCACGAGTTGTTGCTCGCTAAGGCTTACAAGCTTCCCAGTTGCTATAAAGTTGGCCCCTTCGACAAATCCTATGGTAGTGCTAAATGCCCAACGAAATCCACAAGTTCCTTGCATCAATTTCGACGTTTTCAACTTTCCACTGAAGTTTCAGAGCAGTGGGAACTGAGAGAGAGAGAAGCAACAGGGATTAGTGGAGAGGAGCGTATGTTAGTAGAGGTGATGACCGATGAGTGAACGGTCTAAGCAGCGTCTTTCTCTGTTTCCTGGGTTCCCACTTCCCCTAGAAACCTTTCAATAAAAAAGAACAGAGAAAGACGTTAGAAAGTGTAGCGATTTTGATGCGAACTGTTTCGGAAAACAGACGAAGTCGCTGATAGAGAGGGAGATAGTGAGCGGGAATATTATATATGAAATAGGATTGGACGCTTAAGGGCATTTCCGTCAAAAATATATTTAACAAGTTGATTCATCATTTAAGGGCAGTTTGGTCATGAAACTTGCATTTAAGTTGATGTGGACACAATGAACTTTAATGATATTTTAACTTATGGTGAATTTTAGAAAATAAAATTGAGTTTTAGACTATTTGAAAAGTTACGGTGAATTTAAGAGAATTCAAAGTGATGGTGGGTTTTGGACTATTACCCCGTTACTTAATTTACTAAATGGTATTGTAAAGGTCGGTGAGTTTTAGAAAATAAAATATTAATGGCATAGTGAGTTTTGGAAGATTTGAAAAGTGATGGGGAGTTTTAAGAGAATTTAATGGTGGGTTTTGGACTATTGCCCATTACTTAATTTCCTAAATAGTATGCTAAAGGAGGGTAAGTTTTAGAAAATAAAATATTAATGACATAGTGAGTTTGGAAGATTTGAAAAGTGATGGGGAGTTTTAAGAGAATTCAAATTGATGGTGGGTTTTGGACTATTACCCATTACTTAATTTCCTAAATGGTATGCTAAAAGAGGGTGAGTTTTAGAAAATAAAATATTAATGACATAGTGAGTTTTGGAAGATTTGAAAAGTGATGGGGAGTTTTAAGAGAATTCAAATTGATATTGGGTTTTGTACTATTACCCATTACTTAATTTCCTAAATGGTATGCTAAAGGAGGGTGAGTTTTAGAAAATAAAATATTAATGACATAGTGAGTTTGGAAGATTTGAAAAGTGATGGGGAGTTTTAAGAGAATTCAAATTGATGGTGGGTTTTGGACTATTACCCATTACTTAATTTCCTAAATGGTATGCTAAAGGAGGGTGAGTTTTAGAAAATAAAATATTAATGGCATAGTGAGTTTGGAAGATTTGAAAAGTGATGGGGAGTTTTAAGAGAATTCAAATTGATGGTGGGTTTTGGACTATTACCCATTACTTAATTTCCTAAATGGTATGCTAAAGGAGGGTGAGTTTTAGAAAATAAAATATTAATGACATAGTGAGTTTTGGAAGATTTGAAAAGTGATGGGGAGTTTTAAGAGAATTCAAATTGATGGTGGGTTTTGGACTATTACCCATTACTTAATTTCCTAAATGGTATGCTAAAGGAGGGTGAGTTTTAGAAAATAAAATATTAATGACATAGTGAGTTTTGGAAGATTTGAAAAGTGATGGGGAGTTTTAAGAGAATTTAATGGTGGGTTTTGGACTATTACCCATTACTTAATTTCCTAAATGGTATGCTAAAGGAGGGTGAGTTTTAGAAAATAAAATATTAATGACATAGTGAGTTTGGAAGATTTGAAAAGTGATGGGGAGTTTTAAGAGAATTCAAATTGATGGTGGGTTTTGGACTATTACCCATTACTTAATTTCCTAAATGGTATGCTAAAGGAGGGTGAGTTTTAGAAAATAAAATATTAATGACATAGTGAGTTTTGGAAGATTTGAAAAGTGATGGGGAGTTTTAAGAGAATTCAAATTGATGGTGGGTTTTGGACTATTACCCATTACTTAATTTCCTAAATGGTATGATAAAGGAGGGTGAGTTTTAGAAAATAAAATATTAATGACATAGTGAGTTTTGGAAGATTTGAAAAGTGATGGGGAGTTTTAAGAGAATTTAATGGTGGGTTTTGGACTATTACCCATTACTTAATTTCCTAAATGGTATGCTAAAGGAAGGTGAGTTTTAGAAAATAAAATATTAATGACATAGTGAGTTTGGAAGATTTGAAAAGTGATGGGGAGTTTTAAGAGAATTCAAATTGATGGTGGGTTTTGGACTATTACCCATTACTTAATTTCCTAAATGGTATGCTAAAGGAGGGTGAGTTTTAGAAAATAAAATATTAATGACATAGTGAGTTTTGGAAGATTTGAAAAGTGATGGAGAGTTTTAAGAGAATTCAAATTGATGGTGGGTTTTGGACTATTACCCATTACTTAATTTCCTAAATGGTATGCTAAAGGAGGGTGAATTTTAGAAAATAAAATATTAATGACATAATGAGTTTTGGACGATTTGAAAAGTGATGGGGAGTTTTAAGAGAATTCAAATTGATGGTGGGTTTTGGACTATCACCCATTAGTTAATTTCCAAAACCTTGAGAATAATTAAAAAAAAATTATCTTGTTTTTTTCTTTTTCTCTCTATTTAGCATTTGACTTGACTTTTGGGGTTGTGATATATATATATATATATATATATGAAAAATAAAAACTAATAAAATGAAATAAAAATATAAAAATAATAAAATAAAATAAGAGAAAGATAAAAGAATATAAAAGATTTCAAAAAATAGAAAAAACAAAAATAAAAAATAAGTTCCATAAGAAGATAACAAAATAAATAAATAAATAATTGACAAAAGTAAGAAAAATAATACTTTAATAAAAATTATAATACTAATAAATAAATAAAATAAAAATAAAAAACAAAAAATATTAATTATTTGTTTATAAATAAATATATAAAAATAGCAAAAGGTAGATAAAAGCAGGGGGTATTTTCCTTTGTGTTTGGCTTATTCTTGTGATTTGCTTTCTTTATCGTCATTTTTGTTTTAATAATTGTTTAGTTTCATGTTTGTTTATTGGTATCCCATGTGGGTCCTATCTATTAGACCTAAGAGAGGAGCGTCCAACCCTTTCCTCTCTCATACGAGTCTTATCCAGACTGATTTAACCAGTTCTTGGGCTTTGGAGTCACTATTAAAACAAAATTGATTTTTGATGCTATTTGAGAAGGTATCATCACCTCTATTTGGACAACTGATGGGTGGCGACTTCAAATCAATCCAAGTGAACCGTTTTCCGATGCTTACAATGCTAAATTAAACTAAGCGAAACTCATCAACTGGATGTTTGAATTAGAATAGACATCGAGTTCTGCATTGCTCCATAACAGGTTCCACTATAAATCCTGATTGCTTCCGCTTTACTTTTCCCCCCCTTGAATTCCTTCTACCACAAGAACTGATTGGAAATAACATTTTATAGCACTCTATGACATTTCTATAAGACGGGTAAACGCGAAAATTCATGGTATGCAACACTCAAATTGCATTCTCTTTATTGTCACAGTATTCAACGAGAATTGTTTAATAAATATCTACCCATGCGTTAACAATTCTAGATGAACAGAAGGCCTATGAAACGCCTCAGTCCCAAATGCCTTACTAACGAGAGATTGATATTGTTGTGTATTGTTAGTATATTAACATGTTCTACAATTGTTTATTCACATATTATTTGAACAACTATTTACTGTTTTGCAGATCCATGGATTTAGGAGTTCAAATTTGGATAGTCTTCGTCCCAGTGGCTCATGTGAGTAATGTAACTTGAAGTTGGTTTTCTTCCTTATCCCTTTGTTGAAGGGCATCCCTACGATGATATATGCATCTTATGATCTTTTGATTTAGGGTATTTAGTTCATGTGATCCGGTTGGGAGATATGATGAGGACAGCATGCCATCACAAGGATTCATGTCTTCTAAACTTCGCATCTCACAAACTGGCATTGCTCTGAATTGTGTGTATATATATATAGAAGTTGGAAGATTCATTACCCCCCTCCAATGTTAACCCCAGGTTGTGGGCTAGTGTGGTGGCTGCTGTTCATTGATGTATGAGTTGAAGAATATAGAACTAATCTGCACAGACAATTGGTCAGATTTTATAAATAATTAGTATCTTCATTTTGAATTGGCTTAAAACTCCCAATATACACATATACATACACAGACATATAAATGCATGTACGTGTTTTGAAAACCAAACCACACATTTAACTGGAAAGGGGGCTTTTCCTGGTTTTCAGGGCTTATCCAGCTGATGTGGTTTTCAAATTTTTGATATGCATACAGATACAAATACATACATATACCTTTAACATGCAGTTAAAGGTAACCTTGTAACAAAAGTAGCCCCCTGTTATGGTAATTGGTGATTTAGTCGATGACATTAGGTGGGCTATTAGGATAGCCTTTGGCCAATTGAGGTTGATACACTATCTTAATGAGATGATAACCTTGTAAGTTTTATGTATTTTCATTCTTCTTTCGTAAAAAAAAAAAGAAAAAAAAAATGAGATCCTCCTTCCTATTCCTCCTCTTCATCCTCCTTCCCCTTAAGAGGCTTATGCCTCCTCGTGCTTGGGAGGCTTATTCCTTTTACATTCAAAACTATGCCTCACACCTCTAAGCAGTGAAATGCCTCACATTATGCTTCCACATTTTAAAACATTAATTTCAACAATTTTATCTGTATTTGTGTAATTTATCAAGTAAGATATCTCAATAATTTAATATATATGAACTTAGTTTTATTTTGTTTTTTACACTACTAAAAAAGATTTCAATCCTTATGCATTAAAAGAAAACTTGTTGAAAGCACTGTTGTAGTAGCCTTGAGAAACTTTGTGTTTACGTGCAAATTCCAACTGTTTTATCTGCTTATTGGCATGCTGACAATTCCTCTCATGGTAAAAAGTCCATGAATAATTTGGTTTGAAAATTTTGTATTGATCAGATCATAGACTGATTGAAACTATATATTTCTGATAAGTAAAAATGGCTGCATTCTGGATTTCTACATATAGAAAATGGTATATTTTGTCGGAACATCTGCATCTGCATTCCTGTCAAGCTGTTCAACTGCTATCTGCCTTGTGGATGCCTATGCTAAAAAGTTGTATTTCCACAATTTTGATGTTATGGTCTGAGGTGGTAAGGATATAATGGTTGGAAATTGGAAAATGAAATATTTAATATTTGGGAAGAAATTGTATCCCTTAGGTGGTTAGGATTCTCCAAGTAATATAATTATTTATTTTTTTTATCTGCAATTCATATGCTTATTCAACTACAGCCCATTCAAAACTGGATCAGTCAGCACATAAGAGTTATGGTCATTCATGTGCATAGTACTTGTATTGGGCTTATTTTTAAATTTGTGTGCTTTTCTTGCAAATTCAAAATTTGTGTATGCATTTAAGACTTGTATCCCATTCATGACTGTTTTGACAATTTGTCTAGTAATCAATCACATCAGTGAAGTGTGGTTTTAAAATTCATGTTTAATTTTTTACTCTTTTTATCATCCCACTTTCCTTAAATTGGCTTAAAATGGTACTTCAATAGTTTCTATTCTTTATGGTACTATCATCGCACACACCTAAAAGTGTAGGGCACTTGCTTCACAACTTGAGGTGTTTTATGTTAATTATGTGTTTCATGAATTAGTTGCAATAGGTTTCTCATTACATGATTAAGTTAAAGACCCTTTATATTTTTTTTCTCTTGATATGTGATTGTGGTTTGATTTAATATGTATAATGTTTAATACAGTAATGATGTTTTGATTCTAGTGTGAGATTGTTTTAGACCACCAGGCCCAAGCCCAAATGGGGGTGGGGGTGTGGGGGAGGGTAGACAATTGCAGGAAATAGACTAACACTCCATAAATACTAGTCTGATCACTTCATTTGAAAGCTTAATGGTTGTCTTGTAGGCCCAAGCCCAACCGTTGAAATTTGTTTGCACAAGGTTTTAATTCCTAGGATCCATGTGAGTAGAGAGTGCAGCACTGTACCTTGTAGCCGAGAGAGAGGTCATCTCTTGTCGGGCAGTGTTTGATCATTATGGGCTGAGAGGTTAAGTGTAAGACCATTTAGTGTAATACCTGATGGGCTAATCTTACATCTGCCCACAGTCCTTGGATTTTTATAAGGTGGCTTGACCCAATGACCATTTAGTATAAATGTTGGGCCCATTAAGAGCCCATAGTGATGGACTTAGGGGTTCACTATTTCCAACAGTGAATTCAGCCAGGCCTTGTAATAGAGGCTGGATTGAACCCATGTAGCTAATGTGTAGAACAATGTTTAGGTCATACGCCATACAAGAATAGCCAACTGGGCAGTAGTTAGAAGGTTAAGTGAGCACTTAGACTTAATGGGCCTAAAGCCCAATTCAAACTGGCTTAATAAGATTAATTAATTAGGGGCGGTTTTGGGATTTAGATCAACAGATAGGATAAGAGATTATCCCTATCCACTCAGAAAGTCCAGATCCAAATAAAGATTTGGATAAAAAAACTCTTAATTTGATTAGGAAGGTTGATCTTTATCTGCAGATAAGATAAAGAATTATCCTTATCTCTTCAAGAGAGCCCAGATCCAAATACAAGATTTGGATTAGAAAACTCCTAATAGGATTAGGAGAACCTCTCTTTAAGGCTATAAATAGAAGAACAGGGCAAACCTCCAGATCATCTCATAGACTACTAAATTCCAGAGAGAGACAACACAGTTTGATTGCACTGTCTTCTTCTCTCCAGCTTTTGTCCCCCTACCAGTTCGATCTCCACTTGTGTCGATGATCAAGAAATGTTCTTGATATTACCTTTTGGTAGAAAAGGTAATCTGAAGTTGTGCTCACCAGCCCTCTATCACATTCTTGCTGAAAATTTGGTTCTTGTTGAAGAACCATCCTGTTGATTCTGTTCCACCTCACACTGTGTCATCTTCAATGAGAGAAGTCTTTGGTTTTCTCCTTGGGCGTGAACACCTTCATTGGGAGTTACTGTTACTCCGTATCAGGTATATCCCTCTACTCCCTTTTGGTTTCAGATCTGGTCTGGTTTGGTTTCAAAATTGATCATTGAAAATGCAGTTTTTTAAAATAGGGAATGTGATTCCCACATGGGCAAGAGAGAAATTTTTGAAATTTCGCCCAACCTTCCTACAGGGCTCGGTCATCCATATGATAGATCTCTCATCCCTTCACATACACTGCCCAACAAGAAAGGGCATCTCCCTCAGCTACAAGGTACAATGCTGCACTCTCTACTCACATGGATCCCAGAAATTAAAACCTTTTGCAAACCATTTTGTGAAACCATAAAATATATGTATATCTCTATATAAATATATTTTGCAAAATAAATCTTAGAATTTGAAATCAACTGTCAACAGTTTTAAAATCAACAATTTGAAATCTCTTTAGGCAATGTGCTTAGCTTGGCTTGAGGACTATTTTAGTACTGTTTAGGACCCCATCTCAAAGATGCAACCAAATGTAAACTTTCTATCATCTGGATCTGATTGAAAATCAGCATCTGTATACCTAACAACTTGTAGTGAAGTACCATTGAATACTAGACAAAATTGGATTAAAAAACTAACCCCATCGAAGCATAGGTTTGGTCCAATACCTAGGTCAAATTTGGCCTAGGGTTTGGTGTCCAAAACAATATGCAATTTCAAAAACATTATCTGAAAACTAATCACAACTAATAAAGACAATCAAGATCAGCAAGAAAATAAATCAGAGGGTTGTAGTGTGATGTTCTTGGACAATTTGCAAACCTGCAAAACAAAGGTTAATCGCAGGTAGTAAATTCAGTATCTACAAATCATAGATTGCATATCTTATATCTGCAAAATGTCTTCTTCTCCTCCATGCAAGCCAACACTTCTTCCAATGTAAAAAAAAATAGAAAACCTTAATTTTTTATTAATTACATCATATCAAATCCTATACATTTTTTCTAAAAATAAAAAAAAATAGTTATAGACCAAAATAATAGAATAGAAAAATGCAATGTGCGCAAATCTTGGCGCCATTAAAGATTTCGATCTCCATCACACATACAGCCCACACATCCACAAAATAATCATGGAACCATTCCATAATTAAATCATAATAATAAAAATTAATTTTCAGATCATATACCCATAAACTGGGAACCAATTCCCAAAAACATTGCAAACTACGCAAATAGGGTAGAACAGATTCTGCCCATTTACGTAGGTTCAAATCAGGTCTGATTTGGTTCAAGAATTAAACCATGGATTTGGTACCACTGAAGGGATGGGAGATCTATCATATGGATGGCTGAACCATGTAGGGTGGCTGCGCAAAATTTCAAAAATTTCTTTCTCCCATCTGAGAATCTTATTCCCTAATTTAGAAAACTACATTTTCAAGGTTCATTATTGAAACAAACTGTACCAAATCTGAAACCAAATGGAAGCAAGTAGGGATGTACCTGATACGAAATAACAGTAACTTCCAACGTAGGTGTTCATGCCCAAAGAAGTGACCAAAACCCGCTTCCACTAAAGATGACACAATGTATGATAAGGCTGGATCAGCAAAATGGTTCTTCAGCAAGAATCATGCAAGGGGTTGATGAGCACGACTTTAGATTGCTTCTTCTAGTAAGGAATAATATCAAGAACTATTCTTGATCAGATCCAAGAGTGGAGATCAAACTGGGTAGGGGCGGCAAGAACTGGGGAAGAATTTCGTAGATTGTTGAGTGTGTTTAAACTGGTAAATTTGCCCCCTATTTAAAGCCTTCTTTGGATTAGCTTCCTAATCCAATTAGAAAAGAGTTTTTTGATCCAAAGATGATAGTTTGGATTTGGACTCTTAAATGGATAAGACTTATCTTATCCTTTAGCAAATCCTAATCGGATTATAAATTATAATTTATTCCCTTTTAATTAACTCACTTAAGCCAGTTCGAGATGGGCTTTAGGCCCATTTAGTCGCTTAGCTCACTTTCCCTTTAAATGCTGGATAGCTTGGCTCTCTTTGTATGGTGTGGGACCCTAGCATTGATCTATACATCAGTCACATGGGTTTAGCCCAGCCTTTGTTACAAGGCCTGGTCGAATTCACTGTTAGAACACAGTGAACCCTTGAATCCATTAGTATGGGCTCTTAATGGGCCCAATATTTATAGTAAATTGTCCTTGGATCCAATCACCTTATGAAGACCCTCAATGGTTTTACACTTAACCTCTCAGCCCATAATGATCAAACAATGCTTGACAAGAGAGGACATCTACCTCGGCTGCAATGTATATATATATATATATATATATATATATATACATTGCAGCCGAGGTAAAAATAAATCTCAACAATTTGAAATCAACTATCGGTAGTTTAGGTTTCCATCAAAGAGAGTGCACTCCTCGATCATTAACTTTGCCCGACAAAGGGGTTGATCATATCACTATGATCACCTACTTAGGTGAGTTCTCAGAATGTCCCAACATACCTAGGTTTTGACCCCCTCTAAGGATCTCACTGATTGGCATATCAAAGACAGTCCAATCCAAAACCTAATGTAATACCATAATCGAGTCTAGGAGTTTGGTGTAACATTCCAGTTTTGTCCATCTGCCACCAAGGTTTAGGGCAATACTGGAATTTAGTTTGGTTCAGGGTTTCAAGAAAACTCACACTGCATGTACCTTAGGTCTCACCCTAGCAGCTGAGACAAGCCACCCCAACCCACTTGGTGGCACATCAGTGTCAGCCTTGGCAGGATAAATCTCCTCAGATCTATCCAACAACTATGAAGATTCTAAACTAACATGAATCTCATAAATGCCCAATTTAAGGGTATTATAAAGAAATACACCAAACTAACATGAATCAACTATGCACTTTATTCATTTACAATAAATGACAATAAGTACATCAATCTGATTAGAGCTAAGGGCATACATTGTCTAACACTTTCTACATTGCTCCATCATAAGACCTCAAAACAAATCCGAAGACAAAGATGTTTATCAATACCACTTACCGATAAGCAATGGACTAATGTAGATACATATTAGTCACTCAGGCCACCAGAGCACAAAAGGTGTCAAATCAATACCACACGGATGCCTATGATGAGTCCATAATTCATCGCACATGTGCAATGAGTTCATAACTCATCACATGTTTGTGATGAACTCGTACCTAAAATGAGTTGCTATGAACTTTGCCCCACGTAAATTTGCGATGAGTTTCAGACATGCGCGGACCCGCAATGAGTTTTGGATGTGCATGAATCTACAATGAGCTCGAAGCCATTATAAGCCCACAACAAATATGGAATTAATATACAACCAGGAATAAATATTAGATAAATGTGCATCTTTAAATTATGCATGTGGCAAGACATTTTATAGGCCTAATAAGAGCATGCCGGCTAAGTGATGAATTCACCCACACCACGTCGATTAAAAGGGTCATGAAATGAAGTAGCATACATGGATTATGAGAATCCTTGGACGAAAGGAAAGTTCATCCCCAATATATCTTGTGAGACACATGGTGAAACCCTATCAATGTTTCTTGACAACTAATAGTGAATCCAATATTCCCTTTCCTAGTGGGAGTTAAATGCTATTGACTCCTTCCTTTTGGTACCTAGGGATCCCTCCCTATAAACAGGAGTCCGTCTCATAACGAAATGATCATCCTATCATTCACATTTTCCCTAACCTTTAGCCTACCTCCTATATACGGTCTTCCTTTCTCCTTCAAGGAGACCCCCGTACGTAGCCTCACCACTACACTTACACTTGTAGTATTTCCATTCAGATAACATGTCATCTTCAGAGAAGCTGAAATTAGAGCTTAAAACAGTTAGGGATGAGTTTAAAATGTCAGAATCAAATTGTGGATCTGCATGTGTTTAAGGTAAGAATGTTTATCCTCTATCATTTTGTAATTTTTTATGGGCCATAGATTTAGATCATATGTTCACAATAGAAAGGGAAATCTCCAAGTTTCCAGCATAAGAGAGGACAACCTTAACCAAAAAGTAAAAAACATAGCTCTCTTGCACGACACTCCTTGAATCGATAAGTTATAGATCATCTTAAAACTATCCAACTACATAATGCATTGTGAAGTCACCACCATTTTCACTAGTCTTAATCCTTTTACTTGAATACACTAGGTAGACAAGTAGATATACCTGAATATTTTCTAGATGGATACATATACCTTGAAACACATTGTAGGAAAGGTTAAGACTCTTTTTCCATTAAGAGTAAAAGTGTTTCTATAAACTTTTTTAATCCTTTACTTATAGAGAATCAATGATCCCATAGGACAACATAAATCATGCTTCAAAAAACTTGAAAATGGTATCTAATTAGGAACTAGTTTTACTACAATAGATGAATGTACCACTACAAACTCAAATATGTTGAAAATGATTACCACTACAAACTCAGATATAAGAGAAACAAGACCATGTTTGGATGATACATGGAAATGAGATAGGTTTGTTGTGCTATTGATTTAATTTTCAAGAAAATACTAGTTTAATTTCAAAGAATGGGCTTATTGATTTAGTTTATTTTTCTTTTTTTTATGTGTTACTTTTCTATACAAGTTGTAGAGGAAGAGATGATTGGATGAGGACTAAATGATCATTTTTCTTTATAAGTTGGTGTAGGTACACAGTGCTCGCTCAATCCTTTAAGGTACAGAAGATGCCAAATTGATACCACATGGATGCTTACGATTAGCTCAGAACTCATCTGTCATTTGCGATGAACCTATGATACATTGTACACTTGCGATAAACACATGGTTTATCACCCGATCACGATGAACCTATGCTTGACGCAGGCCAAAAGCTGACTTTAGTTAAACCAGCGATGAATTTTATACCCATCCGGTTCTATGATGAACCTTGAATGCGTGCGACTTTGCGATAAACCTTGGACACACATGGTTCAGCGATGAAATTTGGAGGAGTGAGTTCCATGATAAACCCTGGACCACTATGGAACCCCAGTTCGTTAAGAACCAGGCTTAAATATTGACCGCATGTGTAATTTTATGCAGCGGGTGTAATAAGGTGCCACATAGGTTTAATAAAAGGTTGCCCACTAAGCAATGATGTCACTAGTGCCACATCGGTTAAGTAAGGTGCAAAAGGCAGTAGTACACATGGACTATGAGGATCCTCGAGTGAAAGGAAAGTCAATCCTCAAGAGATCCCATAAAAATGTGGCAGAATCCCAGCAACACTCCTTAATGGCCGATAACGAATCTAATATTCTCTTTCCTAATAGAAAATGAACGCTTTTGGTTCCTTCCTTTCAGGATCTCATGATCCTTCCCTATAAATAAGGATCTTCTTCATAATGATGGGCATTCATTTAACCCCCGATTAACCCAATTATTGGATTCGCTATTCAACTGTCTCATCACTCCCCTTACCCAAACCTCTCGGTTGATTCTCCGCTCCCGATCTTTGTTTGTCCTTCAAGGAGACCATCTCCACCTAGCCTGACCACCTCTTACTTATGGTTGGATTTATTTTGGATTCTTTCTTGTTTTTAGGTTGTCAAGAAAGAAAGACAATAAGGGTTGAATGTGTTTTTTTTTTCTCCTCTTGCTATTAGAAATAAGATGAAACTTAAGTAGTGTATCATTTGATTGTTTTTGTTTAATCATAATAAAATAAGGTTATGTTGTATATTTTGGATGAAGTTGTTTAAATATAATTCATACATCTTTTGTCTTAACATTAAATATAGATTATTATAGGTACTTTGTATGATGAAAAATAATTTTTTTAATAAAATATCTTTAGAGGTGGCCAAGAGTGCCTCCAAAAATTAAATTGATATTTTATCATATTACTTTTGAGGCACATAAAAGTTGCCTCAAAATCAATTGGAAGTAATTCAATCTGCCTCTAAAGAGGACTTTTAGAGGCATTTTCATTTGCCTCTAAAAAGGGCTTTTAGCATCAGTGTAATAGAGGTAGTCATATGTGTCTTTAAAAACTATTTTTTTATGCATTTGGTTTGTTCATCTCTATTTCTCAATCATGTGCCTCTAAAACATATAAAGGTAGGGCTTTTAAACATAGTCACCTAGCCGCCTCCTATTTGTTTTAGAGGCACTTCATGTACTTATAAAGGCATTTATGACTACCTCAATAGATGCATTTTTTAGTAGTGATTGCAAAACCTACAACTTTAGTAAGTATTTTGTATTTAATTAGTGTTTGCAACTTGATTTTGATTAGTGTAAAATAATTAATTTTTTATTTCTTATACTCTTTTGTCAACTCTTGCAAATTCAAAAGGAGGGACACAACGTTGAACACATTATTGAATTGATGAGGATGTTACAACACATGGAGGATACTTTCTTTTGTTATGTTTATTGTTAGAAACAAGAACATTATTTTATTATGTTTTTTGTTAAAAACATTAATTACTTTTGTTAAATGATATAAATTTTTTGTGATTACATTTACCTATTAAGAAAATCAAAATTTACAAAAATTGTTATTGTTTAATAGGTTACAATATGGTTTGATAACTATCTATTCATTCTATAACAAGTTATAATGTGGTTTAATAACCATACAATTATCTTATGACAAGTTATATCAATGCTTAATATTTATTTAATTATCTGACAGTTTATATTGATGGTGTAATATAGCAACAATTTTTTATGTTAAATTATTGCTATATGTAGCTTTTAACAATGATTTTCATTATAAGCTATTATTATTAGTATTATGTACCAATAGTTTTTATGATGATTCGTTGCTATAAATTTTATATTGCAACAGTTTTTTGATGAACCATTGCAACAGGTATCATATAGCAACGGTTTTCTTAATGAACTGTTGTTATAGATTGTATGTAGCAACTGTTTTCATGATACTCCATTGTTATAAGTATTATGTAAGTATGTAAAAATAGTTTTCATGATGAACTGTTGTTATATGTATCATTTAGCAACAATTTTTTGGATGCATCGTTGCCATAAGCATTACGTAGCAACGGTTTTCACAAAGAACCATTGCGGTAAAATGGTTTTCATAATGAACCATTGTTATAGGTATTATGTAGCAACGGTTTTTTGTTAAACAATTTCTATAAGCATTATGTAATAAAGGTTTTCATAAACAACCGTTTCAATATGTGTTATATAGCAACGATTTCCAAAATAAACCATTTCTATAGATAATATGTAGCAATGATTCTTTTTGATAAATTGTTGTTATATATATTTTTAAGCTATGGTTTAATAAAATAACCGTAGCAATAAGCACACAAATTTTTCTTTTTTATAATGTTTTAGCTACGGTTTTGTCTATTTTTATAGTTGCTTTTGCAACGGTTTTTATAATGATTTAGCAATAGATATATCCTGTTGCTAAATGCTATTGCAAGAACCTATCACCATGGTAGAAGAGGCATTGATTTTCTGTCCATTGCTAGTTTGTTGTAATAGGTCTCTAGCAACGGTTTTGGGTACTTCTAGCAATGGTTTTGTTCATTGCTAGAAGTCCATTTTCTTGTAGTATACATAGAAACAACTTTCCCAAATTGCTTAATACAATTGTTTTCTTTTTCTTTCTTTCTTAAATTCCATAAGGTGAAAAATAAAAAGACTAATCTGAGTTTTTTCTTAAACTTGTGGTAATCCGAACAAATTGCTTAATACAATTGTTTTAATTTGAATCAAAATTTTCCATGATTTTGATGTGTTTTGAAAATATTTCCTTAGTTTTATGTTTTCATGATAGAGATCAAACTTGTTCACATCATACTGCATTTTGCTTTTCTTTAGTCTATAGTCAGCTATAGAAGCATTAATAGTTTTTTTTCCATCCAAAGAGCTATCTTGAACCATTTTCCTAAATTGCCTATACCTTCCACCCCTTCTAAGTTCATTCCCATTTTATTGCAAATTACAACTTAATGCATCGATACCCATTGCACTCAACTCCTTATCTCCTATTTTTCCATCACCACCCCCAGACCTTTTGATTAGATAGTCAGCTCCTGGCAGCCTACCTTCTTATTAGGAATCCATTCCTAGCTTCATGCATATTTCTTTTCCTACCAAAGTTTTTACTCCACCTAGTTTTGAGCTAGGGGTAGATCGGTTTTACAATTGTTTTCTTAATGCCTTGTTGGCATTGCATCTGTAGTTGCGATGAACAATTTACACATCCTGCCACATCCAAGAAACGACTAAGTGACATAATCCCATACGATAACAACAACCTGCCATGGCCAAACATTTATGCGCAATCAAGTGATAGTTATTACAAGCGCACTCTAGGTTCAAACGCCTACCCAAAACCCAAAAATACTTTGCACCATAGGGTCAATACACATTCAATCATGAAGAATCACCCAAGCAAAACTAATGGGAGCCCAGACTATAATAGAAAACAATCAAAATAGCCCATCATGAGCCTACTAATAATATGTTTGGCCATATGGGCCTACTAGAACTATGTTCAGCCCAATATCTCACACAAGGGTAGAACATCATCGCATACAACCTAAGAGGGAAACAATCATCGCAGAACAAACACAAGAAAATTGCCAAAATACACAAAATAAAAATTTGTCCTTTCCATTAAAAAAAATGGTTCTATACAACAGATAAGTGCAAAGATCCGATTCCTTGTACCACTCATTTCTCATCAAATTTATCTTTTCCAAGCTCTGTCGATGCGCTCATGTCTCTAAAATCTCTTTATCCTCCTCTTCAAATTGCTATATCGTTTTCTACAGGCGAGCAACCTCATTGAGTAGAGCAATCATTTCTCCTTAGCCTTTGAGAGACATTCCTGGACAAACTTTTGGCACTTGTGGAGTTCCTCAGCTTTTGAGAGACACCCCAGTGCAACTTTAGATGACTGAAGTTGCACAATTGAGAACTTCTTATAGGTATCATATGCCTCATGGTCAGCTGGTGCAGCCTCCTGTTCATGCTAAGATTCAACTACCATATCTCTAAAGGGCTAATCTGGTAGAATTACAGAAATCCTCTCCTCGCGCTATCCCCTAGGGGGCTATTCTAACAACACTTCAAAAGCCCATTGTGCTCTACGACCATAGCAAAAGGCCTCCACTCCTAACCATCATTAGATTCACCCACTAAACTACTAGGGGCTACTCTAATACCACAATAGAGGGCCTATGCTCCTGCTCACTTTCACACACCGTACTCCTGGGGGTTGCTTCGATACTGGAATAGAAGGCACCTACTCCTGCTCTTTCTCACCCTCAACCAACAAACCACCAGGTGGTTGTTGCTCTTGATCACCACTTTCAGTCTCCCCCGCTAGCCCACCGGGGAGCTACTCCGCCACCTTAAATGATTCTCACCCTTCCTCACAATCATCGGGCACATAATCACCAGTGACAACCTCCTCATCAACACACATCCAAACACCTAATCATAGGCACCACAGGCACATTCCTATGCGGCAAAGCAAGCATAATTAGTAGAAGCAAGTGCAACACGATAAAGAATCAAATACAATTGAACTATGCATACCTCCTTATCCACAATGCCCTAAGAAGGAACTTGTAGGACCTCAACTTCAGGGTAAGCCTCCCCAACATCTACCTACTTCAACACAAATGACTGCAATAGCATGATCAATACAAAATAATAGAAGAAACAGTTAGACAGCTTTGTATGCCCTTAGCTCCAATCAGTTTTAATGTACTTTTGACATTTAGTGTAAATGAATAAAGTGCAAGTTTGATTCATGTTGTGTGGTATGTTTCTGTGTAAAACCCTTAAACTGGACACTTAATGTGACTCATGTTAGTTTAGAATGTTCATAGTCGTTGGATAAGTCTGGGGAGATTTATCCTACTAAGGCTGACACTGGTGTGCTGCCAAATATTGGGGTGGCCTGTCTCAGCCACCAGGGTGAGACCCAAGGCACATGCAGTGTAGGATTACTCGAATCCTTGAACCAGACCAGATTTCCAGTTTTGCCTTGGACCTTGGAGATTGATGGGAAAACTGAAAAGTTACACCTGACCCCTATACTCGATTATGATACTGCACTAGGTGTCGAATTGGAATGTCTTTGATATGCCAATCAGTGAGATCCTTGGCGGGGGTTAAAACCTGAGTATATTGGGACAGTATGAGAATTCATCTGAGTGGGTGATCATAGTGACAAGATCAACCCCTTTGACGGACAAAGGTAATGATTGGGGATGCACTCTCTCTGATGGAAACCAAACTGTTGGCAGTTGACTTCAATCGTTGGAATTTTGTTTTGCAAAATTTATATATAAGATATATAGATATATATGGTTTCAAAAATGTTTGCAAATGGTTTTAATTTCCCGGGATCCATGTGAGCAGATAGTGCAGCACTGTTCCTTGCAGCCGAGGGAGAGGTCCTCTCTTGTCGGGCAGTGATTGATCATTATGGGCTGAGAGGTTGAGTGTAAGGCCATTTAGGGTTATACCTTATATGCTAATCTTGCATCTAACCATAGTCCCTGGGTTTTTATAAGATGGCTTGGCCCAGGGACCACTTAATGTAAGTGTTGTGCCCATAGAGTCCATGTGATGGGCTCAAGGGATTCACTGGGATTTCTGGTGAATTCGGCTAGTCCTTGTAACAGAGACTGGGCCGAACCCATGTGGCTGATGTGTAGATCAATGCTTGGGTCCCACGTCAAACAAAGAAGCCCAATTGGGCATCAGTTTGGAAGCCTATTAAGCACTTAAAACATATTGGGCCTAAAGCCCATTACGAACTAGGCTGATTTGATCAGTCACTTAAAGGGACGGATTTGAGATTAGGCCAAGCCAAAAGGATTGACTCTTACCCCTATCCACTCATGGAGACCAAATTCAAATAGGATTTGAACCCTTATAACCCCTATCCACTCTACAGATAGGATTAAGAAGACACCTTATCCAAATACAGATTTGGATTAGGATAATTCCCAATGAGATTAGGAGGTTTCTTAATCACAAAGAAAAAGAGGAGAAACAAGAATTTGAATTACAAGAATTTGAACCCTAAGGATTTTGCAGATAACTTTGCAACTTTGAGATAGGATCTCAAAAACCCTAGAGAAGAAAAAAGTAGTTTGCCATCTTCTTCTCTAGCCTTCTCCTCCAACAGCCGCCGCCATCCACTACCAGTTCAAGTTCTCTGTAAGGGAAGATCAAGAAAAGATCTTGATTGAGTGTGGTGCTCACTGCTTCCATCGAGTTCTTTAGAAGAACCTAGTTCAAGGGACGAACACTGCTAGTTCTGTTCCATCATCACTGTGCCATCTTCAGTGAGAGAAGTTCTTGGGATTTTCTCTGGGCGTGAACACCAACGTTGGGAGATACTACTTCTCCAGATCAGGTATTTCCCTTCCCTTCTCTTTTGGTTCAAAATTTGTTCGATTTTGATTCAAGATAAATCCTGGAAACTTCAGGGAATATGATTCCCAATTGGAAGAATGGCAACAAATTTTTGAAATTCGCCCACCCATTCCGCAACCTTTTTGGCATTCATATGTTGGATCTTACCATTCTTTCAGTGGTATTAGAGCCACAGGTTCGAATCTTGAATTAAATAAAATCAGATCTGAACTTGAGCAAATGGGCAAAAGGTGTTCTACCCGGATTTGCACAAATTGTTTTGGTTTCTAGTTGTAGATTTGGCACAGATTGTCTGTGCATTCTTTTTGCAGTTTCTATTCATTCGGTCTGTAAATAATTTTTTTTTATTTTTTTAGACTGAATGTATAGGATTCAATCAAGTTGTAATTAATTAATAGAAATTAGGTTTTCTATTTTTTTTTTATTTCTTGATTGAAGATGACGGCGGCATTGGAGATTCGTAGATATGACTATCGCAATCTGCGTTTTACAATTTATGAAACTGCAACCTTGCATTCTAACCGTTGTTTTGCAGGTGGATTTGGTACGAACAGTCTCTTATTTGATTTGTGATTGTCTATAATCATAATTATTAATTTCATATCTTTCTTGAATTGAAAACTAGTTTTCGGACCAGATTGGACCAAAACTGTTTGGACCGAATCTAGGGTTCGAAGGAGACTGTTTTCGGTCCTGATTTCTCCCACTTTCAGGTCTGAAACTAATGTTTAATTGCATGAATTAATTCGGCCCAACCTGTAAAACCCAGTTTTCAAGAGTTAAAACTGCAAAAACCCACTTTTGTGTGAAAGCTATATGGGTCGAATTGCTAACTGTCATTCATCCCATATACTTAGATAATGTTAATTGTTAACATTATGGACTTTTAATGGGCTTGTTAATGGGCTTTACAGCGATTGATTGATTGGATCAATTCTTCCATTTCATGTGATGTATGGATGTTTGATGTGTTGCGACCATGGGCCATAAGCACTTGGCCCAAGATGATACGATAGTGGCTCTTGCGCACACCATGGCTGAATGCACATCATTGCCAGGGTGTCCCTCGCGGTCATTGGATGAGCCCACCCTTCGTGGTGAGCCCCATAACCCTAAAAAAGGGATGCGTGCAGAAACCCTAGCCCATTTTGGGCCACCAGAACACTGACTTTTTGAAAGTCAATGGGAGCCACTTTGGTTTGACCTAAATTAACTAGGGCATAAACTTTGTTCCCTCTAGCTAATATGAGTGCATGTGATAAGGAGATTCGTATGATGAACTCTCTAAAAGCCTTCCGTCATTAGCACGATGATGGGTCCTTCAGTAATGAGGAAACGCACCATAAAATTGGGCTATCCATTTGCTGTTGGATCTGTTAGAGTGTTTCATAAGATGATAGGGGCGTGACAGAAAGGTACATTGGCATAACCTGAAAATGATGGGTGAGCACTCACTGGATAGAAAGGTTTACCCTAAAATGGCTATGAACCTTGTCTGACAGAGGCCAAAGGGAAAACTCATACGATGAGTGGATGTGATCTTTTACAGAAAGGTGGTGGGGTTATGCAGCTAAAACAGTTGGCTTCATGCACCCTATGTGATTTCTCACATTTCCAAAGACATTTCACCGTCTCCGTCACTGAGATTAGAGGGAAATCTCAAAGATAAACAAATGTAAATTGAATATAGATTAAAAGATATATCTATGTAGGTAACATGAATCAAACTAAGGTTGTGGACTAACATTTTGTTATTTTATCAGAAAATGGCAAACAGTCAATTTACAAAGCTTCTCGACGATAATAAACTTAAGGGCCCAAACTATGCCGATTGGTACAAAAAACTTATGTGGGCCCTGACTTCAGAAAAGTTAGATAAAGTGGCAAAGAATCATGTACCAGAACGTTTGGGAGATAGGGTTTCAGAAGCCCGCAGGAGGGACTTCCAAGAGTGGGAGGAGAAAAACTCCCTAGCACGCTGCTATATCATAGCCTCTTTAGATAATCCAATACATAGGCATTTTGATCAGATCGAACTCTCCAAAGACATATTGGATAGTCTAAAAACTATGTACGAAGAGCAGAACCATTCTACTCGCCAAAAGGTCCTGAAGCAGTTCATAACTGCGCAAATGACCAAGGGGCAGCAAGTTCATGACCATTGTCTTTCGATGATGGAGTACATAAATGAGCTGGAGGCCCTTGGCTCTGGGCTAGATCTGGTCACACAAATAAACGCCATTATTAACTCCTTACCTCCGTCCTTCAATCCGTTCAGTATGAACTATAATATGAACAAGCTAAATGTCAGTGTTCAAGAGCTCAGCAATATGTTGCAACGAGCCGAAAAACTGATTAGGAAGGATGAGCCAATAGCCATGCTTGTTGAATCTGTAAAATTAGGCAAGAAGAGGAGGGAAAAGAGAAAGCCTCAGAAAAATGCCACTAAATCTAAGAAGCAAAAGAAAGACAAGCCATCCTATGTCTGTCACTTCTGCAAGCAAGTCGGCCACTGGAAGAGGAACTGTCCTGCCTGTCTGGAATCTAAGAAAGGTAATTTCGAAACTTGTGTCATAGAGACTAATCTGTCAGTTACTTCTGTGTCCTGGTGTGTTGACTCTGGGGCTTCAACTCATGTGTGTAATTCACTGCAGGGGTTCAAAGTAAGTAGAAGGTTGAGCGAAGGGGAAGTGACACTTTACTTGGGGAGTTCTGCAAGTGTTGCAACTACGGCGATAGGAACCATAAAATTAGTCTTTAGAGAAGGAATACTTGTACTTAAAACTTAAGAAGAAATTTGATTTCTATTTCTAAACTGTGTGCTGATGGATATACTGTTTATTTTAAAAATATGATTACTATTAAAATGAACAATAAATTCATCGCATGCGGGGAATAGGAGAACAATCTCTATGTTCTACATCATTCTCTAGAAACTAACTTAACTGAAACTACGTCAGTCGAAATCCCCAAGAAAAAAACTTGTGATATAGTTAGTCCCACATGCCCGTGGCATTACTGACTTGGCCATATCGGTATTGACCAAATCACAAGGCTGGTAAAGAATGGTCCTTTAGATATTCTAACCGTAGAAGATCTTCCCACTTGTGAGCCTTGCCTCCGAGGTAAGATGACAAAACGGCCATTTAACGGAAAGCCTGAAAGATGTACAGGCATGCTTGACCTTATACATACTAATGTATGTGGTTCCCTGAGTGTTAGAACTCGTAACCAACATGTGTATTTCATTACCTTCACCGATGATTACTCACGATATAGTTATGTGTACCTAATGAAACAGAAGTCTGAATCCTTTGAAAAGTTCAAGGAGTTCAGACAAGAAGTTGAGAAATAGTTAGGGAGAGAAATTAAGGCCCTTCAATCAGATCAAGGTGGTGAGTATCTCTCTGACGAATTAAGGGACTACTTGAAGGCCAACGGGATAATATCACGGTTAGATCCTCCTTCTACACCACAGCATAACGGTGTTTCAAAGAGGAGGCATAGGACATTGTTAGACATGGTCTGGTCACTTCTCATACGCTCAGAATTACCCACATCCTTTTGGGGATATGCATTAGAGACTGCTATTTACATGTCGAATCGGGTTCCAACCAAATCGGTTCCGAAAACTCCATACGAACTTTGGACTGGAAAGAAACCAAGTGTCAGACACTTGAAGATTTGGGGTTGTCCTGTACATGTTAAAAGAACGAGTGCGGACAAGTTGGAATCCAAGACCAGTTATTGCCTATTTGTAGGCTACCCAAAGGACTCGATGGACTATCTATTCTATGACCCAAGTGAGCAGAAAGTGTTCTACAATCGAAATGCCCAGTTCTTAGAGACCGATTACATCCTGGACACCCATCATCAGGAAATAGTTCTTGATGAGGAGAGCTCAGGAGCAGTGGGAGGTGTCCCACAAGTTTCAGGTAGTGACCAACCTAGAAGATCCACCCAGGTATCTAGGCCACAAGTCCGTTATGGTTATGACCAGAATAGTTACCTGGTGGAAGCCTTGACTAGTGAGGAGGATCCTGTGACTTACATGGAAGCTATGTTGGACATGGATTTTCAGAAGTGGGTGGAGGCCATGAGAGTCGAGATGGACTCAATGGAAGCCAATAGAATCTGGACTCTAGTAGATCTACCCTCCGGGTTAAAAGCAATTGGTTGCAAATGAATCTATAAGAGGAAGAAGTGCCCTGATGGCAAGATTGAGACCTACAAAGCTCGCTTGGTGGCGAAAGGGTATGCTCAGAAAGAAGGCATCGACTATGAGGAAACCTTTTCACCCGTGGCCATGCTTAAATCCATTAGAATCCTGCTAGCTGTAGTAGCATACCATGACTACGAGATTTGGTAGATGGATGTCAAAACCACATTACTGAATAGAGATCTTAGTGAAGATATCTACATGTAGTAGCCGCAAGGCTTTATTGGTGCTGGTCAGGAACACATGGTATGTAAACATAATAGATCCATATATGGACTTAAGCAAGTTTCTAGGAGTTGGAACATCCGTTTTGACCTACAGTCAAATCGTTTGACTTTGAGCAGAATCTAGATGAGCTTTGTATTTACAGAAAGTCTAGTGGGGATAAGGTCACCTTCTTGGTGTTGTATGTGGACGATATCCGACTCATTGGGAATGATGTTGGAATGTTGACTTCGGTCAAGGTGTGGCTTTCACAACAATTCTCCATGAAAGATCTTGGAGAAACCTCCTGTATACTGGGTCTTCGACTCTATAGCCATAGATCGAAGTGGATAATAGGATTATCCCAAGCTTATTACATTGACAAAATTGTCAAAACGTACAGCATGGAAAACTCCAAGATAGGAAATGTTCCTTTCTAGCACGAAGTCATTCTCTCCAAGAAAATGTCTCCCAAAACTTCTGAGGAGATTGAAGGCATGAAAGACGTTCCCTATGCCTCAGCCGTAGGGAGCATCATGTATGCCATGCTATGCACTTGCCCTAACATTGCTCAGGCGGTGAGTGTGGTAAGCAGGTTCCAGGCCAACCCAGAGCAGGAGCATTGGACTGCTGTGAAGAACATACTCAAATACCTTCGAAGGACAAAAGAGTTTTATCTGGTATTCGATGGTAGTTCACTATAAATCCTGGGGTATACTGATGCCGATTTCCAATCAGATCCAGATGATAGAAAGTCTACATCTGGGTATGTTTTCACGATAGGATCGTGCGCTGTTTGCTAGAAAAGTAGCAAACAGGGGTCCACGATAGACTCCATGACCGAAACCGAGTACATTGCCGCAAGTGAAACAGCCAAGGAAGTCGTGTGGATGAAAAAGTTCATTCATGAATTAGGAGTGGTTCCGTCCAGCACATCACCCATCCCGTTGTTGTGTGACAACAATGGAGCAATCACCCAGGCTAAGGAGCCTCGAGTCCACTCGAAGTCGAAGCACATCGAGAGAAAGTATCATGTACTGCAAGAGATTGTTGGTAGAGGGGACGTCCTGATTCAGAGGGTAGCATCAGCGGATAATGTGGCAGACCCATTGACTAAGCCACTCACACAGAAAGTGTTTGAGAAACACGTGGAAAGAATGGGACTATGACTTGTACCAGATTGGACCTCAAAGCAAATGGGAGCTGTTAGACAGTTTTGTATGCCCTTATCTCCAATCAGTTTTGATGTACTATTGACATTTAGTGTAGATGAACAAAGTGCATGTTTGATTCATGTTGTGTGGTATGTTTCTGTGTAAAACCCTTAAACTGGACACTTAATGAAACTCGTGTTAATTTAGAAATGTTCACAATCGTTGGATAAGTCTGGGGAGATTTATCCTGCCAAGGCTGACACTAGTGTACTGCCAAATGTTGGGGTGGCCTGTCTCAGCCACCAGGGTGAGACCCAAGGCACATGCAGTGTAGGATTACTCGAATCCTTGAACCAGACCAGATTTCCAGTTTTGCCTTGGACCTTGGAGATTGATGGGAAAACTGAAAAGTTACACCTGACCCCTATACTCGATTATGATACTGCACTAGGTGTCGAATTGGAATGTCTTTGATATGCCAATCAGTGAGATCCTTGGCGGGGGTCAAAACCTGGGTATGTTGGGACAGTTTGAGAATTCATCTGAGTGGGTGATCATAGTGACAGGATCAACCCCTTTGTCGAACAAAGGTAATGATCGGGGATGCACTCTCTCTGATGGAAACCAAACTGCCGGCAGTTGATTTCAATCGTTGGAATTTTATTTTGCAAAATTTATGTATAAGATATATAGATATATACGGTTTCAAAAATTTTGCAAAAGGTTTTAATTCTTGGGATCCATGTGAGCAGATAGTGCAACACTGTTCCTTGCAGCCGAGGGAGAGGTCCTCTCTTGTCAGGCAGTGATTGATCATTATGGGCTGAGAGGTTGAGTGTAAGGTCATTTAGGGTTATACCTAATGGGCTAATCTTGCATCTGCCCATAGTCCCTGGGTTTTTATAAGATGGTTTGGCCCAGGGACCACTTAGTGTAAGTGTTGGGCCCATAGAGTCCATGTGATGGGCTCAAGGGGTTCACTGGGATTTCTAGTGAATTCGGCTAAGCCTTGTAATAGAGGATGGGCCGAACCCATGTGGTGGATGTATAGATCAATGCTTGGGTCCCACGCCATACAAAGAAGCCCAACTGGGCATCAGTTTGGAAGCCTATTGAGCACATAAAACATATTGGGCCTAAATCCCATTTCGAACTGGGCTGATTTGATTAGTCACTTAAAGGGGCGGATCTGAGATTTGGTCAAGCCAAAAGGATTGGGTCTTACACCTATCCACTCATAGAGACCAAATTCAAATAGGATTTGAATCTGGTGACCTCCTGATGAGATCAGGAGTGGGTTGATCTAATCTGCAGATAGGATTAAGAAGACTCTTTATCCAAATATAGATTTGGATTAGGATAACTCCCAATGAGATTAGGAGGTTTCTTAATCATAGAGAAAAAGAGGAGAAACGAGAATTCAAATTACAAGAATTCAAACCATAAAGATTTCACAGATAATTCTACAACTTTGAGATAGGATCTTAGAAACCCTAGAGAAGAACAAAGCAGTTCGCCATCTTCTTCTCTAGCCTTCTTCTCCAGTAGCCACCGCCATCCACTGCCAGTTCGAGTTCTCTGTGAGGGAAAATCAAGAAAAGTTCTTGATTGTGTGTGGTGCTTACTGCTTCCATCGAGTTCTTCAGAAGAACCAGGTTCGTGGGACGAACACTGTTGATTTTGTTCCATCATCACTGTGCCATCTTCAGTGGGAGTAGTTCTTGGGATTTTCTTTGGGCGTGAACACCAACGTTGGGAGATACTGCTTCTCCGGATCAGGTATATCCCTTCCCTTCTCTTTTGGTTCAGAATTGGTTCGGTTTTGATTCAAGATAAATCATGGAAACTTTTGGGAATATGATTCCCAGTTGGAAGAATGGCAAGAAATTTTTGAAATTCACCCACCCATTATGCAACCTTTTTGGCGTCCATATGATGGATTTTACCATTTTTTCGAAAACATTAATCCAATTATAAATTGAATAAAACACCATACAAACTTACCAATTCATAACACTCTAGCTCCTTCCTCCAAGGGCAAGGAGCCACCTTCTTTACCCACCCACTGATTGTAGGAATAGTAGTCACGGTAGTCGGAGGAACCGGAATTTCCAATTATACTGAGTTTGCATTTGTCTGATCCACCCCCACAGTCAAAAAATCTAGGAGATCCTAAACAACATCTCCAAATGGATCCTACAACATTTCTTCAACAGGCTATTCTTCCCCTTGAGCCACCAAATCGCTAGACATGGACACTGAAACATTAGTTGGCCCTTGTACTACTAGCCAAAAAGACCAAGGCACCATCGCTGCCCTACGCCTCTTCTGTGGAATGGGATGATTGGTCTCACCTTCCTCACTAGTAGGGCACTTACCCTTACCGTCAACACCCAGGACTCCCTGCTCCTCCGCAACAACCTGAACAATCTAAGGGGCATCAAAGTGAGATAAGGTTTCTTCCTCCTCCTACTCAAATACATGACCTGGTGGCAGGGCCATCATGTGATGAGGGTGGGGATCAGCAACCATGAATAGTTACATCCCGCCAAAAAGAGAACACAAATAACTTGAACACACAAGCTTACAGGCTTCAACCCTCTTTAAACCAATTAAAGTGAAACGTGAAACATCAAGAAACGCTAAGTCGTTCCAACAAATCCAGAAGACATCCTCACCTCATAGGCGCACAAACTGCAAACCCATGTCGTCATAACCAAATTGATGGAGAAGTCGGTCAGGACGATAAGCTGCCACTTGTGTCTCTCTGGCACAATCAAGATATCTGATGATCTCAGGCCAAAGAATAAGGCGTGTGATGTGAGCGAGAGCATGGTTGGCATCAATGGCACACTGGTGATCACCATCTTTAGGGACATTGACACTAACACTGAATGACATGGAGAGACGAATGGGTTGAACATAGGGTTGTAGAACAACGCCTTCAAGAGAAGATAGCTTCGGCTCGATCTCAGCATCATTAAACTACTTAAGCCTCTTCACATTGAGCCACGTAAACATCTAGAGTTTCTTCTTCGGTTTGATCCCCTTCTAGAGTTTCCATGGTGATAGTCAATGGAGACAACCATCGAGGCATGACACTATTTTACAACCGCTCACAAATAAACATAAACAAAAAGGGGAAAAGATGTATGAGCAATGCTGATTGTAAATCAGATCCATTATCTAATGAACAGTGTTGTCCATCTATTCGAAGAGGTAACCCAAGAACATTGACGCTAATGGTAATTGATTACCATCTGCTACAAGAATAGAAAGGGGAACCAACACTGCCTGAAGACTGTAATTTGGATTACTAGGAAATACAAATTGCGATATAACATATAGAATGAAGGCTACAAGATGTAATTAATTGTCCCCCTTCTGAACCATAACATCGTCCAAGCCCTTGCTCTTGAACTAGTATGCACTCTAAGCTTTCGATGGCTACTTCTCACGAGCTGTAGACTTGTCGACCTGAACTTTAAAAATGTGAATCTCCTATGTTAGCTTTGCATACAAGTCCAAAAGATTGCTAGGGATAGACTGCATACTGAAGGTGTTGGGTAGAAACGACCCCTCCCAACGAAAGAGCAAGCAATGCGGCAACATCTTTGATAGTGACACGGAACTCACCAAAAGAACCCACAAAAGTGTGAGTAAGGCAACACCAATGAGCAAGGAGATGCATCATGTAACTAACCCCTTCCTTCCTCAAGAGGTCCATGAAACAATCGATGAAGCGAAGAAGCTTGGCACTATGAAGCAATCAACAAAACATAGGGTTATCTAGAATATAAGATGCCCAATCCGAATAGTTCAATGGTGACTTCAAACCATCCATCCTTGGCTTGTGACACTAGAAAGATATAGAACAATGCAAGTGACTGTACAGGCACATTGGTTCCTTCCCCTCTACAACATCAAACTCACCATCTTTACCCCTTAACACTGACATGGGGGACCAAAAACCTTTCCCACCATCAGCCATTTTTGTAGATTCACGCTCAAAAAGGAGACCCTTAGTGTTGACAAGTCTCACAAAATTGAAAAATGGACACTCAAGCTTCCCAAACTTCTTTTATGCACAAGGAGCCATTATCAAGAAGAGTAGGTGTTAAAGAAAATGAAAGAGAAGAGAAATCGGAAAGGGAAAACAAACAAACACTGAAGGCACCAATAGACTCAAAGAAGGAATGCAGAAGAAAGCACAAAAATCATCTGAGCAATGCCTTCTTATAGAAGCTTTGCACGAGCCTGTTAGTCCAAACGATGTCGTGGAAGACTAAACGAAATGATTACCAATCACCCACCGTCAATCAGCTAAAAAGGCTAGAATACCAGAATTATGATAATACCCTTAAAAAGAGCGGGACACTCATCAGCCCAATTTAAAAGCATTGCCATGTCATTAGGCCGCCGTTTTCAACCAAATAACCCCCAATCCCAAGCCACACATAACCTGTAACATATAAATGTGATTCGATAGTTATACGTAAGGCATGATGAAGATCATGCCACACATATAATGGTTGACTTCACTACCATTACACAATGCAAGAATGAGAAGTCATACCATCCTCCAACAAATGGTTACAGAGAATAAAGAGTCACGAGTTGGGCATGCCCACCAACACAAAGGGGGGATGAAAGCCTTGCCTAGATAACCAAATTCCAGAATGTATATCACAACAAAAAAATACTCTACCAAAGACAGGGGCTAGAAATCAAAATCACAACCTCAATTGTCTTTGGCAAAGCATTTCCTATTAAGAAACAGGGGGACTAAAATCAAATCACCATTACAAACTGCCCTAACAAAGAACACCTTGTTCAAAATAGGGGGTTGGAAATCAAATCATCAACCAATAGTTATCTTTCGACAAACTACTTTCTATCAAGACACAAGGAGGCTGAGAACTTCATAAAACAATCTAATACCAAAATGCCTCTTGATAGAAAGCACTCTGTCAAAAGACAGGGGGACTGAGTATGACAATACAATCGACCCCAATGATGAAATAATTAATGCCAAGTATGTGGAAGATGAACTCAAAGCAATCGCCCCCGCTTGGCCCAAATAACACCAAGATATATAAGAAACATAAATGCCTATTAATAAGCTCACACTTACCAATAAGCAGAGGGGTTAATAACCTACCCAAATTAAAAAAAAAAAATTATGCACACAATTTGCCATGCATCCCAACCAGGAACAAGAATGATTACTAGACCCAACACAACAAATGCACACCCCAAAGCTAGGAAACCCATATACTATATGCCACGAAGAATCACAGAAACAAGGTACCAAGACTCCCATGGTTTTTTGTACTCGTCACTTTGTCACAGCCCACCAAATGCTTAAGTAAGCTCCCACTTACCAATAAGTAGGGGGGCTAATTGTAGGTACATGTTGATCACTACAACCATAATAGCATAAAAGGTGCTAAACCGATACTACAAAGATACCCATGATGAGTTCATGACTTGACAAACATCTATGATGAGCTCAAAGCTTGCACAGACTTGTGATGAGCTCAAAGCCTGAAATGAGCTTGCGATGAGCTTAGGGCAACAATGAGCCTACAAAGAACCCAAAGCCAAAGCACCGAAAAGGAATCTGAAGTTGCCAGAGATCTGCAATGAGCACGAGGCCATCGTAAACCTGTAATAAGCTTAGAGCCATCATGAGTCTACGATAAGCTCAGATCCATTGCAAAACCTATGATGAGCTCATGCCCATTGCAGGTTAGAGACAAGAAAAGAAACACGTGATTCATTGACGTTGCATGCGATAGAACAACCAGTAAGATTATAAGACACACGAGATTAATATTGATGAGGCTCGTACCACGTTAGTCTAGAAGACTCACAAAATGAAGTAGAATACGTATATTATGAGAATTTTCATAAAAAAATAAACCTTGTCCTTGAGATATCTCATAAGACATGTGGCAAAAACCTAACAGTGTTCCCCAAACAACTAACACTGAATCAAAGATTCCCTTTCCTAATGGGAATAAAACACTTTTGGCTCCTTCCTTTCAGGACCTTATGACCTCTCCCTATAAAAGGAGGTTTATCTCATAACGAGAATATCATTCTGTCAATCAGAGCCTTTAGCCTACCCTTTACCTACTACCTTTCTTTGTCTTTCAAGGAGGCCTTCACATGTAACCTTACCACCTTACTCACACCAACCTTCCTTCATTTTTTAAAGAGACCACCGCACGTAGCCTTACCACACCACTCACAAGAAGAAACATACCTATTGATCATATTTGAGTTGATGTCAATGCCTTGGGTTTTGACAAGGAAGAATAAATACATCGATTTGACAATGTTCTGAGTTGAAGCCGTCGATTCAAACTAGTCTTAGCCTAGAGAAGGGGTTAGAATAAGGGGAAATCCATCATATGAATGGCCAGATCATGCAAGATGGTTGGGCAAAAATTCAAAAATTTTCTTTCACCATTCCGAGAATTGCATTCTCAATTTTAGAAAAACTACTTTTTCTATGATCGTTCTTGAACTGAAACTATTGAAACCAAAAGAAAGGGAGAAGTATACATGATACAGATTCCACAAATGTAGCTCCCAAAGTAGTAGTTCACGCCCAAAGTAAATCCCAAAAACAACCCCCACTGAAAATGGCACAACTTGTGATGAAGTTGGCTCAGCAACGCAGTTCTTAGCAAAACTGCAATCCATCATATTTGATCGTACAAGGGAGGTGAGCACGAGATTTCTTTGAATTTTTCCTACAAAAATCAGAGAGAAAGAACTGATCTTTATTAGTCCCAAAGTTGTAGTCAAACTAAGAGACAAAAGGGTGTAGAGAGGACCAAAAACTGCAAAAATATTAAGTTGTCTTGGACTAGTTCACCCCCTCCTCTTTTATAATCTCTTATGGAGCTTTCTCCTAATTTAATTAGGAGATAATCTAGATCTACATTAGATCTGGACTCTAATTAGAGATAGACCTTATCTTCTTATAAGATTAGGTGCTCCATACCCAGATTTGCCTCATGTCGCATCTTGATTAATCATATTAATCATGGGGTTTAAGCCCATTAAGCAAGTGGCTGACGTCCCAAGATAGTTGCTATCCCATTTAGGTTCAATTTGTATGGCATGGGACCCCAATAATTACCTCACATAAGCCCGCATGGGTTCGGCCCAACATTTGTGAAAAGACTTTGTCGAATTCACTATCTAGCACAGTGAACCCCTAAGTCCATCAGTATGGGCTCTTAATGGGCCCAACATGTACATTAAATGATCATTGAGTACAACCATCCTATAAAGGCCCAAGGACAATGGACTTATGTAAGATATAGCCTATCAGGTAAAAACCCTAAATGGTCTTGTACACTTAACCTCTCAGCCCATAATGATCAAGCATTACCCGATAAGGAAGGACCACTCCCCTAGCTATAAGATGCAATGTTGCATTCTCTGCTCGAATGGGTCTTGGGAATTAAAACCTTTTGCAAAGCTTTTTTTCTTAAAGCATAATATATAGATATCATATAAATTTATTTTGCAAAACAAATCTTAAACAAGTTTGAAATCAACTATTGATAGTTTTGGTTTCCATTAGAGAGAATGCAGTCTCGATCATTCACTTTGTCCGATAAAGGGGCTAATTATGTCACTATGATCATCCACTAAAGTGAATTCTTAGACTGCCCCAACATACTTAGGTTTTGACCCCTAAAGGATCTCACTGATTGGTATATCAAACACAACTCAACTTGACATCCAATGCAGTATCATAATCGAGTCTAGGCGTTATGTGTAACTTTCTAGTTTTGCCCACCAGTCTCTAAGGTCCAGGGCATAACTGGAAATTGGTTCGGGTTTAATGCTTCAAACAAGCACACACTACATGTGCTTTGGGTCAAACCCTGACAGCTGAAACAGGCTGCCCCAACCTTCTTGGCAGCACATTAGTGTCTGCCTTGACAAGATAAACTCCTCAAATCTATCAAATAGTCGAAAACAATCTAAATTAATACGAGTCTCATAAAGTGTCCAGTTTAAGGGGTAATTGCACAGAAATAGACCACTCATAACATGAAACAATTATGTACTTTTATTCATTTACAATAAATGTATCAGTACATCAATTTGATTGGATCTAAGGGCATACACTGTCTAATAGGGAATTGTTAAAGAAGAAGAAGAAGAAGAAACACATTAATTTGACAATGTTCTAAGTTGAAGCCATTGATGCAAACCAGTCTTAGCCTAGAGAAGGGGTTTGTTGAAGAAGAAGAAAAAGAAACAAACCTATTTGCATTAGGAGTGGTGAAAGAAATCTAAGTTGAAAACATCGATGTCTAAGGGATTTGTTGAAGAAGAAGAAACACATCGATTAGAGGTCATAAATCGTAGTATATGTGTTTTTGGAAGTATCCAATATTGTCTTTCCGGTGTTGAGTCATGGAGAATGGAAGCAAACCGGTATCTTCTTTACTTCAATGGTAATTGGGAGGAAATTTTTGCTTCCTAAAAATTGAAGTAATATTTTTCTTTCTTAATCAAAGTAAAATTTGACACCTTACCACTTTATGCCGATGCTCGATGTATTTTATTGCTTAAACCAAATGAATGCAAAGTTGAACCATAATGCATTAATGCATCGATTTGGCATTTACATCTCTTCCAAAAGCAGCCTAAAAGGGTAATATGATAGGAACCCTTTTGGCTACATTTGGAAGTGATGTAAATTAAGACATCAATTCGGTTTTGTAGGCGTTTGGAAAGAGCATATAATTATGATATGCATAAAACTCCACTTCAGTTTAGTTTTGTGTGCATTTGGATAGAGTGGAGTTTCTCATCACTCATAAAATTTTACATCGATAATCGATGTAAAAACTACATCGGATGATGTAAAACTTTACACTTTTTTTATTTTTGCCTGTGTTTGGCAACATTACATTTATGCATTGACAAATGACAAAAAAGAACACATTTTCCAATGCATATTTACATTTATAATAAGTTGTAAAAGTACATTAATAAAAAAGAAGTAAATTTGCATTCAAGTGGTCTTTCCATAAAAAGGCATATGCTTTATTAGAATTTGTATTTGCATCCATTACACCTAAAAGTTTGTTTGGTAAGAAGGTACATTTATAGATGCAAAACTAACCCAACTTTACATTCTATATGAACCGTTTTACACTTTACATAATTATATTCACTCTTATTTGCATCATTTCCAAATGCAGCCTCAATGTACACTAACGATGTTTTACATCGGATCCAAAAGCATCTTACTAATAATGAATCATTCACAAACGAATATTACACAAACAATTCCTACTTGAAGATGCATTAAAGCAATAGAGGGGGTATCGTGTAAGAGTCTGGATCTCTTGCCCATGAGAACTCTGCCCACGTTTGCCCACATAACATCGCAACCACACATGGTGAATATCTATCCTCCTATATAGTATTAGGCAGCGCAACAGGGGGAGATTCCCAATTCACAGGGGTAATGTATTGTGATTAGATGTGGATAGGATCCCGCGTCATCATCTAAATGACGCTTAGTTATTTTTGTAAAGCACGACTTAATTCCACGTCATCCACGTGGACGGTGATAAGATAAGGAACAGTGACTCACATGTTACCTTGTTGTAGGGAGTGCAACCTCTTTGCCACTTCCCTCCAACTTTCGATTCATCACATAGTTTAGACACTTTTGAGTTTTGAATGGGTTGGGCCAGGATGGGCTTTGCACTTATGATAAGGGCTAAAGCTTAGGCCTAGGCCAGCTCGGACCTAATTTTAGGTCAATGTCTGGCCCGGGCCTAATTTCAGGTCAATGTCTTTCATATATAAAACATTATATATCTACAATATTTTATATTAAATGACATAATATGCATATAAACTTTTATTTTATATATTATATAATATAAAATATTATATATAATATAAATTATACATGTCATGTTATAACATTTATATATAAAATATATAATATAATGTAAAATAACATGTATACATTATACACAAAATGTGTAAGTTTAAATATATGCAGGTCGAGCCGGGCTTGAAGTATTAAGCCCAAGCCCGACCCTAAAATTTGTGGGCCTGATATAGGCCCGGGCCCGGGCTTGGCTTGAACACAAAACCCAAGCCCAAGCCTAGAATTTTCGGGCCGGGATAGGCTGAAATGATCACCCCTACTTAAACCTAGCAAAAAGTTGACCCAGCCCAACCCAACTTGAAAAAATAGGGTTAGGGATTCATATTTAGCTACCTGAACGTGAAAGCGACCCGACCCGACCTGACCCGAGGTTGACCCAATTGTCAAGTCTAATTGGGATTATTTATGCATTATTAGAAGTTTCCACTCTTTAATTTTTTCTATTTAGTCTTTACTTTTTATTGTTTACTCTTTAAATTGTTAAATGTTCAAAATTTTTATTTTACATTTGAAACTTTAAGATTAATTCTTTTAATTTTGACATTTTTCTTGTATTTTTTCTTTATTTTTTCAAATTTCAATTTTTTTTGGAATGACCAAATTGACCCATGGGTCAACCCTAACCCGAACATTTAGGGTTAGGGTCAAGCATTTGACAACCCAACCCGATCCGAAATCAACCCGAAGTATATTAACCCAAACCGAACCCGAACCCGACTCGCCCAACCCAATTGCGATGTCTACCCCTACTCTTATTTCTCTTCGTATCTTTCTCTTCGCCGCCGCTCTATCTTTTGGCTCTGCAGCTTCCGGTGAGAGATCCCATTAATAGCCCCGGCACCATGAACGGAGGTCCGATCGAAGATGGTTTTCCGGCAGACCGCCTCTTCAACCAGGGATACTCCTATACCTACGACGACGTCATCTTTCTCCCTCACTACATCGACTTCCCCACCGACGCGGTCAACCTAAGCACGAAGCTCACGAAGAACATCGACCTGTCGATTCCTTGTGTTGCTTCTCCCATGGACACTGTTACCGAATCCTCAATGGCAGTCGCCATGGCGTCGGTCGGTGGCATTGGTATCGTGCACTACAACAACCAGCCGTTTGAGCAAGCTGCATTGATTAGATCGGCCAAATCTCGTCGGATTCCGTTTATCTCTGACCCCATTTTTAAAACCCCTTCAGATTCGATCGGTTCGATTCAGGACTTTGCGTCATCGCCTTGTATTTTTGTGACCGAGTCAGGGAACTCCAAGTCCAAGTTGTTGGGTGTTGTTGCCAAGTCTGATTGGGAGAGGTTAAGTGATAAAGAAACTTCGGTATCTAAATACATGTCAGGGTCGCTAGTTTCTGCCCCTTCGGGTTACTCATTTGAGCAAGCTGCTGTTTTTTTAGCAGCGAACAAGCTGGATTATGTTCCTTTGGTCAGTGAGCAAGATGGCGAGGTTGTGGATTTATTTACTTCGGCGGATGTGGAGAGGATTCGCGGATTTCCGAAATTAGGGTTTCCTTCTTTAGGGGCTGATGGGAAGTTCATGGTCGGAGCCGCTATTGGGACGAGGGAACGGGATAAGGAGAGGTTGGAGCATCTGGTTAAGACTGGTGCTAATGTAGTGGTGCTAGATAGTTCGCAGGGGAACTCGATTTACCAGATAGAGATGATCAAATATGTAAAGAGGACTTATCCTGAGTTGGACGTCATTGGTGGTAATGTTGTCACAGCATATCAAGCACAAAATCTAATTCAGGCGGGAGTAGATGCTTTGAGGGTTGGGATGGGTTCTGGGTCAATTTGTACTACACAGGAGGTGTGCGCTGTTGGCAGAGGGCAGGTAACTTCCTTTAATCACCATAATCAATATATCTTCATTTTTATTTTTTGCATATTTTCCATGGGACTAAACTACAAATACACAACTTTTAGGTTGATGGTACTTCTCTTTTTGTAACCAGATGATCTGTAGCGTTATATTGGCTTGTAAATTAGTGGCTTTAGGAAATTTACTTAATTTTCCTTTAATGATGTAGTGGTTGAGGTGTACAAAGACGAGAAATTAATATGGCAGTGTCCTAATTCAAGATCTTGAAAATGTAAATTTAGTTTTTTTCCCGATCAGTAACAGTTTCGATTAAAATCAGAGTTGACAAATGACAAGTACATTTTATTTCAGCCATTCAGCATAGAATAAAAAGGAGCTCAACTTGGATGATCATGACTGTTTGGTGGAGTTATGCTTATTATTCACCATTGCAACTGTTATGTTTGAATGGGGAAAATATAATATCTCTATTTGTAGTTTCCTAAATATTTACTCTTTAGTCTTTTCTCTCTCTGGGTAAAAACCTATCTATGATTCCCTTCTTATCCATGAGGTGTTCCCAAATACAATCCAATTATTTTTATGCCTTCCCTAGCAGCCATTGTCCATTGAGTTAGCAAATCATGGGATTCCTCTGAATGAGATATTCACTCAAATCATTAATCCTGCCCTCATCTTCAATTATATTTTCATAATCATCAAAATCAGGATTTCTGCCCTCTTGACTTCCAATTATGTCCTCTTTCATTGATTTTTTTTCTATGCTTGTATGCTAATATCTCTTTTTTCACCTCTTTTGGACATTTGGGACAGACTTGTACATTTCTTCTTCCACTAATCAAATGCTCTTTTGCTCTATAGATCCCTCCATTTGTCACTTTGTCACAAAATTTGCAAGTGACAGAATTTGTAATCTTTGGATCTTGCAAATAACAATATTTCCAGCCTGGGTCTTTCCTATTGCTTTCTCGAGTATTGTTGGACTTGTCTCCCATCTTTTTATTTTACTTGGTTGGCAAAATTTCCTATTTGAAAATGACAATTACAATTTGCAACCATCAATACTCATATTTGTGAACCTATCTTCAAAAATAAATAAACTATTCTAGTTCTACTTGATAATAATAGAAAAACTCAACAGTTTTAACTCACTAAGAAGCAAGACTGCAATTCTGCAAGTATGCAAGTCTTTGTAGAAACTATAAAGAAGAATGGGCAGTTTTAGTGATAAAAACTAAAAAACAATGAGTGGACTGTGGAACCCCAATTTTAATGAGAAAAACTGAAAACAAATGGGGCAGATCCCCTGTTTTTATGATAATAACTGAAAAGCAATATGTTTCAATGAGAAAATATGAAAAAAAAAGGGGTGAATCCTCTATTTTTATGATAAGAACTGAAAAACAATGGGGCAGAGCCCCTGCTTTAATGAGAAAAACTGAAAAAACAGGGGCAGATCCCCTATTTTTATGATAAAAAGCGAAAAAACAAATGGGGCATAGCCCCTATTTTTGTGCAAGTGTAAACATCATCCAAGTGCTCGCCTTCGCCTGGGCGCAAAGGCGAGCACGCGAAGGCGAGCACCTGTTCAAGGTTTGTGCACCTTAGCCTGGGCAAGATGCCCAGCCTGGAAAGTGCCTCGCCTCTGCGCCTAGGTGCCCCTTTTAAAACACTGGTATAGTGACAATTTATTTCCTTTGTCATTGGTTAGGAAGGTTATTTTGTTCTTTGATATTTTTGAGCGGTTCCGGTAAGGTGTATCCTTCCCTCTTTTTGTTAATGAAACTTAACAAAAAAAAAGAAAGTGATCTATGCTATCCCTTAACACTCCTGGATTTCCAAGACTGCAACCATTACCGTTATGTTGGACCTGATTCCACAATGGTGGAATCCATTTTTTTAGTTATTCTTGATATTAAGGGTTTTGCCACATCTTGCCATCCTGTAATTAAATCATTTTTGGAAAATGGAGTAAAGATCTCCAAGGTCAAAGGCAAAAGATGTAAAGGGGGAAGCACAGATTAAGGAAACACATGAAGAAGCCAAACACACCCGGGAATCCACGGCAGAGAAATTGAGGTAAATGCCCTCAAAAAATGAAGTGAGATACAGAGTTTGAGATAATTCATGTTTCTTCATACCTCATCCAAGATTCCAAGATTAGCTAGACTCTGAGGTATTGACCAAAACCAAAGTAGGTTTAAGCTTGAAGTTGGATGAAGAATAAAATCAAAGGCAATAATTGACCCCCCCTCCCCGTGCCCAAACATCTTCCCAAATTTTAATTCTAGTGCATTTTGACATCATACCTGATGGAGAGAAGCATAGGAAGAACAACCAAAATTGCTTTCCAAGGAGAAGCATGGGTAGTTCTGTGGGCAACCCTGCATATTTACCATTATAAGCCAAACCATGAGTGGTTCCAATCACACAAGGCCACAAATTCTTGACTTCCAGGGGGATCCTCCTAAGCCATTTTCCCAACAATGCTGAGTTCATTTTTATAAAGTGACATTTTATTCTCCATATTCAATCTGTTAGTTATTGAGCACATATCAACCCCTGATTTCATGTAATTGATGTGATTTAAGTTTTGGTTTCTATCTAGGCTTTAACTTGACTTGAAATTGAAAATTTGGAAGTTTCAACCCTTACATCGTGCTTAATTTTTGTATTTTCCCCACCAAGAAAGCTGTACATTCTCTCCTTTAAGTGACATCTTTTATGACCTTATTTGCAAGTCCTGTACTACTGCATCAACATCTTGATATTGAAATGTAAACACAGGTACTCATAAAGTTTAACTGAAAATGCTATCTAGCTAAATGGTTAGTGTTGGGAGAGGTACTGGATTATTATTTCTTATTTTGAATAAGTCAAAACTGTGTAATTAGATCATCAATAGAAGTTTTTTCTGTCTGATAAAAAATAAGAGAAGTCTGTGCCCACTCATATTCAGTATAGCATACCTTCCAAAAAAAACTGATAGATTTTGCTGCCTCTTGGTTTTGTTCCTCTTCTAAGGATTGAGAGAACCTTTTTCAGTCTATGTACTGTTGCACTTTTATTTTGATCTATAAAATCCATATTTCTGTTTCTGATGAAAGCATTTCTTGTTTTAATTACATAAATACATTTTTGTTTTAATTACCACATACCTTGAGGTTTATAATGTTTCTTCAAACATAAACTTGCTCACAAATTTGTAGGCCACAGCAGTTTACAAAGTTTCATCTATTGCTGAGCAAAGTGGTGTTCCTGTCATTGCTGATGGTGGTATTGCAAACTCCGGACACATAGTAAAGGCTTTGACATTAGGAGCATCCACTGTAATGATGGGTAGTTTCTTAGCTGGCAGCAATGAGGCTCCTGGGTCTTACGAATATCAGGTAATATTCCAGGAAATATTTTTATCACACTAAGAACAACTTCCTGCCAATGAATTAGTGCTTTAACTTTTGATCATTAATAGTCAATATTTTATTAATGTGTGACATGAAGAATGATGTACAAATAGAGATGTGCCAAGTCCCCCATTAGTTTTGCAAATGGATATTTTATTTCCATGTTAATAAATAATAATCTGGCTAGTCTTCCTATCAAATATTTCTCATATGATGAATCTTAGTGATGACTTTTTGTCTCTTGCATTATTATGCTATAGGTAATTGTGCAAGCATATGGTGGTTGGTTACTTCTTGTTTCTCTTGTTGCAAGTTTTTATTTTTAAGCCGTTACTTTTGTATGCCTTTTCTGTATCTGTATGCGCTGTCTATGTTTTTCACAATATAGTTGTGAATTATAACATTTAGAATTTGAAGAATTTCATGACAGTTATTTGTGAAAGTTCCTTTGAAGCCCTGCTGCAATCTAGTGCTAATTTAATTAAGTTTAGGATACTTCTTTTTTTGTTAATTTTTTGGAACTTGTGGGATAAAAGTATGACATGTGCTTCTACATAAAGAAATTTGATATAGAGTTGCTAAAATGTCCCTGCTTATCCTAATCTTTTCCAGTTCTTAACAAAGGTGACACTAACTGGAGTTTAAGAATTCTGAATTCAAAACCTGTTGTTTGGCAAGATTTTGGTTAATTTTGCAGGTATAAGAGGTTACCGTGTATTGAAGAGTGCTACATAAGATGTCACAAGCCCAAGGAACCAAATAGAGAATAGTCCTTGGCAAAATAAAACTAAGTAGAATTATAGATAGGTTAACGTTTAGGATACCATTTATGTATTTTTGTCAGATTGGCTGCTTATCTAGTATGTACCAACTTTGTGCATTTTCTTGTTATGTTATATAATAAGATTATCATATATAAATTTTATATTTCAGTAAACCTTTCAAGTTAAAGTGTAAAACCCTTGGTGTTTAGTTTACTGGAGTCCTGCATGTATCTTAGATCTTTACAAATGTATCAAAAGTTCAAATTTGTTTTCCAAAGAAAGAAGTTTAAATTGGCAAAATGTTAGTTCTTTTTAGGTGGGGAAGAATATATAAAGAAAAGTGTATTTTGGAATTAGAAGAAAGAGAGAGAAGTAGAAGACCTTCATTATGACAGGCTTGTCTGGGTGGAAATGATGTTAATGAGTTTCAGGGTGTAGGGAGTGTAAGTTATAGGAGGCCTGTTGGTTGTTATAAGAGAAATATGGAGTTTTAATTTATTTGATGATTTTAATGATCAAGCCAGTGAGGCTTATCTTCTGGTTTATAGTGTTGGTTTGTGGGCTAAGTTTTTTTTTTTTTGTGTCCCAAAAGTGAAATTAGTTGTTTTTTTTTTTGGGGTGGAGGTTGTAACGGGGAGGAGTTGATGAAACTTTATTATATCTCTGTTCTTAGTGATATATTATCTTCTAATCTGGTGTTTTAAAAGTGAAAGGTGCAAAAAAGACACAAGGGCCATTTTGCGCCTGAGGCGCACAATTTTTTGAAAAATAAAAAAAGAAAAATGAAGGTATAATGAAAAAAACTGAAAAATAATGGGGCAAAGCCCCTTTTTTAATGAGAAAAACTGAAAAAAATGGGGCGGATCCCCTGTTTTTATGAGAAAAACTGAAAAAAAGGGGGGTGGTTCCCCTGTTTTACTGAGAAAAACTGAAAAAATAAATGGGGCGGAGCCCTGTTTCTTTGCAGGTTTTGTACGAAAGAAGATACCTGATATCTGTAGCTCTGTTCGATTCAGGCTTGGAGTCTTGGATGAACATGAGCTTGAACTGGATCTGGATGAGCTTCGGCTTCCTCTTGTAGTTTGGTTTGGAGAGACGAACAAAGACCCTGTCGATTCAGCTTCCTTTTCTTCCAAGTTTCCTATTTTGCTTTTTTTTTTTAAATATTTTTTTAATATATTTTCGAATTTGATTAGTTTGGAGTGACTTATAGTGTAGACATCACCCAGGCACTCTTGCCTGGGCTGCCTGTTGCCTGGCCTAAGGCGCACGCCTAGGTGCAAGGCGAGCGCCTATCCAATGGTTGTGCACCTTAGACTAGGCGAGGCACCCAGCCTGGAAAGCGCCTTGCCTCTGCGCCTAGGTGCGCCTTTTAAAACACTGATCTAGTCTTGTACTTTTTTATTTTGATTTATTTTTTACTATAAAAATAAAGTCTTATAGATGTGAAACAAAAAATGACAGAATTGCCACTATTACTCTTAATTCAAAGAAAACCCAAAAACTCCTAAACTACTCGTGTGATGATTTTGAATCTTTAAACATGAACCGATTATAACTAGTCAAATCTGATCCCATGTTTTGATGAAAAAATACCCCTGGTGTTGGATTGAGCCCAAGTTCCAACTTCCAAATAACATCATTATGCCGTTCCAAGACCTGTTGAAAGGTTTTCCTTTGGAGCTGCTGATCGATCTCCATCTCCTCTTCAGCATCAAATTCCAAGTTAATTCATCAAAACATAGCAATAATCCAGGTGCAATGGTGCACCTGGGTTCATTTGAAGTACACCCCATAGAATGAACCTTTCCAGTGAACCTAGGTGTGCCTGAGGAACACCTTTTAAAACTGTAATGAACATACACACTTTATACCTTACATTGAATATTAGATATATCACTATTTTCTCAATATTATACTTCCTAATGGATCTGCAATAATTGATGGCTAATCGACCAAATGCTTGATCATATCTTATACATTTTGGACATGTGTTACTAATTGGGTAAATGCATGGGCTAAGAATGTATTGATACAAAAGCGAGGCATATACTTCAGATGTAGCCGACTAGCTTGATTATTTCAAGCCTGGCCTAGCCCAGGCCTGGTACTGCATCGGATCAGGTAATTTGTGAGCCAGGTCTGAGTTGGGCCCAATACTTCAGGTCCAGCACATTTATGTCATTATGTCATTATGACGTTATGTATGTTGTATCACAACAACCACATATGGAGTGTGTATTCACTATAATGGGCTGTAGGGTTTGTATTTGCACCTTCTACATTCTTCCTTTTATTTTGTTACCAGGGTGGTCGTCGGATTAAAAAGTATAGGGGCATGGGGTCACTTGAAGCCATGACAAAAGGGAGTGATGTCCGGTATCTAGGTGATACCTCTAAACTAAAGGTTGCTCAGGGGGTTGTTGGAGCTGTTGCGGACAAAGGTTCTGTACTCCAGTCTATCCCTTACACAATGCAAGCAGTCAAGCAAGGATTCCAGGATCTTGGTGCATCCTCTGTGCAGTCTGCCCACAACCTCTTAAAATCAAGGGTGTTAAGGCTGGAGGTATGATTCAGCTTTAAAATTTTCATGCATGTCTCCTACCGTTATGAGCATAATTTACTGTTTCAACTATGTTGAAAATTCTCCTTTGAATCCATGTCACGATTCATGTAATCATTCTTCTGTTGTTGAAGTTAGCTATAATATATGCAATTGACTGCCAGTTCAACTTTTTGCTTCTGTTATGTATGGACTAAGTAGCTTTTGTATGCAATTTTGAATATATAATCATAGATGAAAAAAATTTATGTATGTGTATATATAATCACAGCTTTTTGTATGCAATTTTGAATTTGAATATATAATCAAAGATTCAAAATAAAAACTTTGGAGGGTTTCATAATTTATCTCTGATTGACATTTTGAGATCTGGGAAAGAGGTGGCACTCTTGGCTCAAGAAAAGGAAAGGCAGATTATGCAATGGTTAAAACTCAATTTTGATGAAAGCTTCATTGGCAATTGGGATTGGTTGGGGTAGGGGGAGTCTTCATGAATTCAGGAGTGGTGGCTCTATATTTAGGACCACTGGAGTATGGTGATGCACTTACAGCGGAATTGGTGGGTTTATTGAAGAGTTTAAAACTTGCTAAACAACTTGGGTTACTTAATTTAGAAGTGGAAGGGGATTCTCAGGTAGTCGTTTCCTGGACAAGATGCAGTACCTAAATCCCATGGGTGTTCTGGTATAAATTTAGGGAGATTGAGAACAGCAAATGGGATGGCAGATTCTCTAGTCAAACTAGGGGCTGTAAGACAACATTTGTTTTGGGCAGAACTGTGAACTTATGTACTGTTGGGGTGGATCCTACACCCAACAATAGTTGGGCCCAATACAATAGTTTACAAAGAGGAATAAATGGGGTAAGGTTACCCCAAAGAGTACAAAAATTATAGATGGGCCCAATCCAGTTGTTCCCTAACAACCCCTTGCCTAGCTAGAGAATCTGCTAGCCCATTTGCCTCCCTTGAAACTCATTGAAAAATTACTGTTGTTCCTCTTAGTAACCATTTGATTTTAGGTTAAATCTCTTAAACTACCCCTACTGTTCACGAAATTGACAAACTGTACCCTTACTATTTAGATATTGTCTTGCAGTACCCTTAAGCTTTTTGACAATTGTCTAAAACCTCCCTTGCCGTTAATTTTTTGTCACACTCTGTTCACATGTGACATCACATGAGTGATAATCATTTTAAATTCCTAAAATACCCTTATTGTTCACCGCTGTTGTTGAAAGTTGCAGGGGTGGCAGTGATTTTGGAATCATCGTTATAGGCGATGGCGGTCACTGCAACTTCCGAATGGCAAAAATTTGGTGAGAAGGAGGTGAAGAAAGTTGAAGGAGCTACCGCTGCAACTTGCAGCAGCAGTGACGAAACAGAAAATAGAGATAAAATGAAGGGAAGAGAAGAAGGAGAAGAGAGAGAGTGAATCTATCCGGAAGCTCTCAACAGTGGCGATGGCGGAGGAAAAACGAAAGACAAGAGGAACCGGTAAGAAGAGAAGAAGGAGGTCGTTGAGTTTGAATCCGCCGCTGCAACCAGGAAGGCTTCAACTCATTGAGCTTTTTCATTGACTTGATTCCAAATGGAAGCTCACCTGATAGTTTGTTATTGTGAAGATCGAGCATGCTCAGCTCACTCAGCTTCACCAATGTCATAGGTAGACTTTCGAAAAGTAGATTATATCCACTAAAAAACTCAACAAGATTCCCCAACGATCCAATCTTTTCCGGTATGTTTCCAGTGAACTGGTTGTTTGATATGAGCAGAAGTGAAAGATTAGAGGCACCGGAGATCGTCTTAGAGATGCTACTAGAAAAGGTATTCTCAGAAGCTTAAGCAAAGAGACATGAGGTAGGCCCCAAAACGCCGTCGGAACTCACCGGATAACTTGTTATTCGACAAACGAACCCTACTCATGCTTCGGCATTGACCAAGGCTCTCTGGAATTTTTTTGGATAACGAATTCTGGATCAACATGAGCTGTTCTAGTACCCCCATGGCACACAAGTTCGCTTGAATTTCACTGGAATCTAACTCACGAGATTAGATTGAGTAAGCCAGAGAAATTCCAGGTTCGTCAAGTTATCGATGTCCGACAGAATTTGACTGGGTGTAAACGGGTTGTAATCCAGATTAAGCACTCTAAGAGTGGAAATATTTACAAGAATTGAAGGTATGGTGCCATTAAGGAGATTCCCGATGAGAGCCAGCTCCTCAAGTCTCTGGAATCATCCAAAGCTCTTTGGAATATCGCCGGAGAAATTGTTTCCACTTAGGATGAGGCTACGGAGAGTTGTAATGTTAGCAAGCGTGGACGGGATTGGACCCACAAGGTAGTTCTCCGAGAGGTCTTGGTGCTGCAGTTTCTGAAAGGTGGAGATGTCATCAGGGAGAGAGGAGATGATGGAATTATTGGAGAGGGAGAGGTTAGTTAGGTTAGGGAGATGGTAGATGATAGTAGGGAAAGGCCTAGTGATGTTGGCATTGGAGAGGTCGACTGAGGTGATTGAATGAGTTTTTGAGTCGCATTTGATGCCGCTCCATTCACAGGGAGTGTCCTGTCTATCGTTCCAGTCGGAAAGAAGCAGAGAAGGAGAAAGAAGCAACAAAAGCAGAACCATTGTTGTTGTCTCTCGAGACAAGAGAGAAGAAGGTCAGCAAGACAGAGAGAAAGAGGAAGAAGAAGAAGGATAAGAGAGAGAGCGAATCGATCTAGCAGCTCTCAGTAGTGGCGATGACGGAGGAAAGACGAAAAACAAGAGGAAACAGGAAGAAGAGAAGGAGGTCGCTAGGTTCGAATTGCAATGGTAGAAATGAAACAGAGAAAGGAAAAGGGGGAAGAAAAAGAAGACTGGAAGAAAAAGGGAGAGAAGGTCGATGTGAAGGGGTAGCCGTCGCTGCTCTGTTTTGTGTTCGGAGGATACACAATGAAACATTTAGTTAAATGGACAGTGGAAAGTGGAAGCCTCCCAAATTGACAGAAAGGAACAAAAGAAATCATTGATTGATTTACTAGAAAAATGCTGAATTTCTATGCCTAACTTTGCATTTGAAATATGGAAAATAAGAGGAAAAAAAACCGACAAATCAGAAGTGGGGAAGATTGGCATGAAGGCTTGAGAGAGAGAGAGAGAGAGAGAGAGAGAGAGAGAGAGAGAGAGAGAGAGACTGGCAGGAAGGCTTGCAATAAGCTCACCAGTCTGATAAACGGAAAACCATGTCGTCGAACTGGTGCTTAGCCCAAAACACACAGTTTGCCGGAAAAAGGGATCATGCATATACTGGGACTGCTGCAATTTCCAACAGATAACTGGGGACTCGTTGAATAGCCCCAGTGACAGTTGGTATCAAGTAAAGCTTTGAAAAAACTTGGAAACTAGGGGTTTTTCATCAGTTGGGTTTTATTTTGAAAATTTGATAAATAGTGAAGGGCAAATTTGACATTTTGTTTCCTTCCGTTAGCACTTAATGAAGATGACATTTGTTAGCAAACTTAAGGGTACTGCAAGACAATATCTAAACAGTAAGGGTATAGTTTGTCAAATTTGTGAACAGTAGGGGTAGTTTAAGAGATTGACCCTTGATTTTATTAACCCCTTCTTGGTAGACCCAATTTGTCTTCTTTCCATCCTTTTGCCAACTAATCATCAATTGAGAATCCCCTTCAACAATCAGCCTTTCCAGATTTAACTCTTGCTATTTGAGCCCCGCCTAAGATGGCAAGCAGTTTGGCTCTAATAGAATAGCCTAGACCAATAGGACCCAAGAAGATAGCTATTATATAGTTCCTTATTCCTAAGACCTCTCAATGCCTGAAGGGCCTAGGTTACCGAGGCCACTCCTGTCAAAATTAAGTTTAATAAACCTTTACAAGGGTGGAGTCCAAGGTTTGATAATTTTCTCGTTCCTTGTAGATGATGAAGCCACTTCCCTCCAATTTCTTTTTAAATCATCAACAATGTAGGATGAGAATAGGTTGAAAGATTTGACCCAGTGTTCACCCTTATTAGATTGCAGCCCATAAGAGCTTCCAAGTGTCTCTTCTCTTGCTTGAAGATTCTTGTATTTCTTTCTTCCCATACAGTCCAAAGTACAGCAGCCCTTGAAGATTACTCTATATGAAACTCCTTTCTTTTCCAAGATCCACCATATTATCTCTCTAGGGACTCTATCATATACATTTTCTAGATCAATGAATACAATATAAAGATCTCTCTTCTCTTTCAACTTTTCTATCAATTATCTCAAAAGAAAGCTTCAGTGGTTGGAATCATGCCACTTTTCTTTTAGCCTATCTTCTGAGAGGCAAACTTGTTCATCTTGTTTGTTTTTGGTATCATTAAGCTGGTTATTGACATGTCTATCCAATGAGACCAAGATCTTATAAATCCACATGTTTTGAGAGAACTACAGCCATTTTAATGATGATCGGATTGGTAAAGGGCCATTTAATGTTTTTTTCCTGCTGTAATATGAGTCAAGTTTTCATCTGGTCTTTATTTTGAGAGATTTGGGTTTTAGTCAGTCTGGTTAATGTTGTCAAGGGGTGTTGGTCACCGACTTGCTAGACAAACTGAGACACATTAGCTAGATCCTAGAATGCAAAGATTGGCAAAAGTACGAGGATACAGATAGTAGAAGATAAAGAAGCTAATGTATGTCATAATTCATGTCTTAGATGATTAGTTGCACATTGCTGAACTAAGGCAGATGCTTGGTGTACAGCGAGGTGTATTGAGCCTGTCCAGCGGCCATTTTTAATCAGAAATGGACAAATGTTGTGAGCATTCAGTAGAGATGTGCTCATCCCGAGGAAGAAAACACCTCAGCATAAGGATCATCAATGAAGGAAAGAGCATAGCTGCTCCATTTGATTGGCCGTGGAACAATTATCAGTGTTTTTCTATGTTCAGTGTAGGCAGGTTTAGATTCTAGTCAGGGGGGGTGGTAGTGGGAAAAAGCTGACAATGCTAGTATGCTTACATGATTTACTGTGCTGATTATGTCTGATTCTCCTTGACCAGACTACCTATATCAAAAGCTAGGGGACTGATCTTCGGGTCTAGGATTAAAGGAATCAAAGGCGATTCTATATGCATGATCACATGCATGTAGAAAGGCGAAAGAGCAACGAATAATCATGTTTCTTTTTTGAGAACTGACGCTCATACCAAAAGCTGGGAGTGTATTATGTCCCAAGTATTGCTGAACTAAGGCTGAGATTTAGGCTTTCTTAATAGGTTGAGTGTGCATTTTGTCCCAAGTAAAATTCAGGTATCTGTTCTGTTTGGGCCTTATTTTTCAATTGATGGATTATTGGGTTGTGAGCTAATGGTGGGTATGGTCCTCCTTTGGAAAGGGTTCATATTTTGCATATAAAAGTTCTCTTTCCTTTGGTGTGTTATATGTAAGATCTTTTGGTTGAAAAAGGTGTATGCCCCCTTTTATTTTCTGTTATGTTCTGAAGGGCTACACAACACGGGATTCAATCCCAAGTCTCCACTGCGACCAAAAGGGGACCTTACCAACCAGCTGGTTGGCACCTTGCACAGGTGTGTGGTTGTGTGCCTCTTTGAGAGAAAGGATGAAGATCTCTTTTGGAGAGATTTTTTTTTAATATGAATAACTTGGAAAGAAAGAGGATGTTGTTATTATTGATAAAAAAAGAGGGTGGTGTCATTGTAAGAGTGGGTTTGTTTTTCCTCTATATGCCTTCTTCTGATTGAGAGAGAAAAAGGAGAATGGGGTGTATTAAGATTAAAAGTTGGTTTGGGTTGCAAACCACAAGGTACCATATATTTGGTGTTTTAAAAGCACAAGGTGCAAAACAAAGGCGCAAAGGGCAGGGCAATTTGTGCCTAAGGTGTTATGTGTTTTTCTGAAGCAATGTGTAGAAATGCAAATAATGAAAAAAATAGAAAAAATAGAAATATCAACGTAATGTTAATTAAACACAAATACTTAAATTTAAAAATAAATATTTTAGAAATTATCTAAAATTAAAATTACTTAAACATATTCAAATGAAAATTTAAAAATAAAATCAAACATATAAAACATATCTTTTTGATATATACATTATAAAACATATTCAAGCATGTAAAGCCCTCAATCTTTTTTGTTTTCCAATTGCATTACTTCAAATAGCTAATATGAAAATAAATATTTTAGAAATTATCTAAAATTAAAATTATTTAATTTAAACATATTCAAATGAAAATTTAAAAATAAAATCAAACATATAAAACATATCTTTTTGATATATACATTATAAAACATATTCAAGCATGTAAAGCCCTCAATCTTTTTTGTTTTTCCAATTGCATTACTTCAAATAGCTAATATGATGTAAAACACTTTGATCGAGTCTACAAGGCCGATTTGTTGGAAAATCTTTGGAATACCCTTGAATTACAACCTTGTAATGTAGAATCATTTTCAATTTGAAGTTTTGAGAATGTATGTGGTGTGTCATCTAGATAATCAAGGATGTTAGGATGTAACTCTTTTACCTTTTAATGAAAGTTTTTCTTGAGTCTTCAAAAAAAAATGTAAAACATTTTGCATTACTAATTCTATAAGCCACCTTTGTACCAAGACCCATGAGGCAAGCCCAAAACAAGTCCATGTTACGTTCCTAAATTGTTAAGTCCTACATAAAAAATGGTTTTATGATTTTAATTTTTTTTTAAGAAGATATTTTTTTAAGATGAATGAACTATATTAGAAAATAGGAGGTTCTACTTTACTCCGGTCACTGGTTCAAAAAAGAACAAAAGGCACAAAAATTTAAAAAGGCATGCTTAGGTGTTACGGTCTGACACAGACTTAGCCTTGCCTACGCTTGGCATGCTTACGTTAGGGACATCATCGTCATTTTCGCCTGTAAGATTTTTGGGAGAATTGATGTTCTCTTCATGCAGACCACCAAAAGCTTAACGTACTCTTTGAGGAGGGGTTGTCACTCCTAGACCATCATCCCCTTGCGGGGTGGCCCTGGTTAACGGCTAGCATGGCTACTAGGGTTCCTCATGGGCGCACACATACTCATGGGGATAGTGTTGGACCGGTACTGTGCTACTGACACTCAAGGGAGGCTTGGCATGCGGGCCTGGCTCAAGCATGACCCTTCACCTTGCCAGCCCCTAGCGCACAGGTGTGTTTCGGCCCAAGCGGTTGCCTATCAACATGGCACACAAATGCCTATCATCATCGGCATACAGGAGACCCTTCACATCGATGCCAAGTCACCTCTTCGACACACAGTCGCCTTGCATTATGGTTGTCCCCCTTTAGCACGTAAGCGGCGCCTCCCATGGACCGGTTTGAGCCAGTCGTGTGCCCCGACCATTGGACTTGAGGTCATGATCCAGTGCTACTGACCTTGGTGGAGCCATCTCATCGGGCAACTCCTAGCCTCTAAGCGCATAAAGGCTTGTCCTGGATGCTGCACGACCTTCTTCTGCTGTAGAACTACCCCCGTGACAGTTGGTATCAGAGTGAGCTAGCCAATTGTTGCTGCATTTGGTTTTCAGCAGATTAGCTCAGAGCCAGTTGAAGCGGTCATTCCGACAAGCAGCACATTGTGGGGTGCGGTCCCTAGGCACTTCCACCCAGAATCGAGCAGAAATCTTATCAGTCCTGGTAAGAGGCCATTCATTGTTCGTGCCCCCATTCCAATGACCCTAAAACAGCTTCCCTTGCGGGGGCAGATGCGTGAGCCTTGATAGGAATATGGGTAAACCTGGCCCTTGGAGCATGGCGGCCCTACACCGACAAAGTATCAGGTGGACATGCTTAGTTCAAATAGGTGGATCATTTGCAGAAGCGATAGCGCATCACAAGGCGAGTGCATGTTCGGCAACATCATGGGTAAAAGTTGCCACCACTCGCGTTCAAAGCGGTCAGGTCTCCTTGAGGCAGTAGCGGTGGGGCCCCCTCGAAGTGAAGAGGTAGCCCGAGTCGGCGAGGCGAAAGTTTTGAGGGCCAAGAGAGCATAAGCCATGGTTAGGTTTGAGAAACCCGAATCGGCGAGGTGAAGTCTACAGGCTAGCATGGTGAAAGGGTACCCAGGTCATCGTCAACATGAGGAGTAGACCTATCAACGTGTTCAGTAGCATCACTGAAAAGCTACCAAGAAGATGGTTGAGCCTTGAGGTAAGTCTAGGCAGGGGATGACCTCCACGAAGCACATCCAATTTCTTCGAGGGCCCTTCTTTCACAGTTCAACGGCATAGCCATTGCGGTTTGAGTAACCTCAACACAGGGGGTGAAGTCTAGGAAGGCCGGCATGGTGAAATGGTTCCATCCCCATAAATGGACACCAACATAGGCAAGACCCGAGCTAGCCAGATGAGCCCTGGAATTGGCAAGGAAGTGGATGATGTGGGACACAGACGCCCATTCACGAGGAAGATCATTGTCGAGGACGACAATGGATTGAGTGGGGGAGCCTGTTACGGTTTGACACAGGCTTAGCCTTGCCTACGCTTGGCAGGCTTACGTTAGGGACATCACCGTCATTTTCACCTGTAAGATTTTTGGGAGAATTGATGTTATCTTCAGGTAGACCACCAAAAGCTTAACGTACTCTTTGAGGAGGGGTGGTTGACCTCCTTGGGTGCCTAACCTTGGCAGTCCTAGACCATCATCCCCTTGCAGGGCGGCCTGGTTAATGGCTAGCATGGCTACTAGGGTTCCTCTGTTATGGACACACCGATCGGCAGCGCACTGCGGCGCAGTCATAGGCAGCATCACGCACAGTAGGCCGCACAGCAGCATGCACTGCCCGGCAGAGCCGCATGGCAGCACGCGCCGCCTGGCAGCAGCACTAGGCAGTAGCACGCACCGCACGACAACAACACTAGGCAGCAGCACTGCGAGACGCGTGCACCGGCCGGCAGCAGCAGTAGGGCGGGGCCCACACGATAGCACATCAGGGGCCCACTTACCTTGCCACTCTAGCCAACTCGCCGCCAGCTGTATTATCCCTCGTCCCTTATCCTTATCTTCTTAGTAGGAGTTCTGTTCTTACTTATCTAGTTCTGTTCTTATCTATTAGAGATAAGAACGGAGTGCTGTTAGAAGTCTGTTAGAAGTAGGAGTTTGATTTAAAGTTGGATTGTCCTAGCTTAGTCAAATATCTCCTCTTGTAATCTTCTATTTAAGGAGCTACGAATTGAAATAAAGGTATCCGGTTTTCCAGTCAAGAGAAGAGTAAGGAGAGTTCGGGTGGTCTCTTGGACAAATCACCCATTAGGAGAGTTCGGGTGGTCTCTTGGACAAATCACCCATTCGGTTTTCCACAATAGGTTCTGCACGCAAGGGAAGGCGCAAGGGAAAGCAGGGCTTTCTCCCCGTGGACCGACCCGTGACGAGATCCTACGCGCGGGCCCATAACATCCTCATGGGCGCACACATGCTCATGGGGATAGTGTTGGACCGGCACTGTGCTACCGATACTCAAGGGAGGCTTGGCATGCGGGCCTGGCTCAAGCATGACCCTTCACCTCACCAGTCCCTTGCCCAAGCTGATTGAGCTATCCTGTTGCCCCTAGCGCACGGGTGTGTTCCGGCCCAAGCGGTTGCCTATCAACACGGCACACAAGTGCCTATCATCATCGGCATACAGGAGACCCTTCACATCGGTGCCAAGTCACCTCTTCGGCGCACAGTTGCCTTGCATTATGGTTGTCCCCCTTTAGCACGTAAGCAGCTTCTCCCATGGACCGGTCTGAGCTAGCTGTGTGCCCCGGCCATTGGACTTGAGGTCATGATCCAGTGCTACTGACCTTGGTGGAGCCATCTCATCGGGCAACTCCTAGCCTCTAAGCGCATAAAGGCTTGTCCTGGCCTAACTTGGCCTGGACGCCACACATGTTTCTTCTGTTGTAGAACTACCCCCGTGACATAGGTGCACGGGGCATACGCCTTTTGAAAGTGTTGTGCCTGGAGCCTAGGCAAACCACATACCTAAAATGTGGCTCATCTGTTTAAATCACTACATGTGCTGTGTATCATCATTTTCATGGTGAGGAATGGTGTTTGTGGTGCTTGTTTTTGTCTTTGCTTGGATTTTAATAGTTTTGTTGCTATTGGATTCTCTTGATTGCATTGGTTTTGCAAATGCTATGGTTTTGTTGTGTTGGTGGCATAGTACCACAGGGTGCCCAAGTGCATAGGCGTCGCCTAGGTGTTGGAATTTTAAAATGTTAGTTTTCTTGAGTTTTTTCACTTTTCCTATGCTTTCGTAAGCTATTTTATTGGTTTTGTGTGCTAACTAGCAAGCATGTAAACTAACTATCAACACTATAAATCATTCAAATGAGTATAAATATTATATAAAAGGCTAAAACATAAAATATAATCAACTTAGCATGTGTTCATGACTTCATGTTCAACATTCAAATATATTATTTTCAGTAAAAAGGAGTCCAAACCAACTACACCAAAAAACTAAACTAATAAATACTAAAAATATTTTTTAAATTCATAAAGAAATACCTCTGAGTTTTAGGTGAATGTTGAGTCATAGTTGTCAAAGCAACGCCTAGGCGGGCGCCTAGGCGACAAGGTGCCCTTTGAGGCTCGCATCGCCTAATCGCCTAACAGTTCTCTACTTCCTACTGTAAAAAACTTTTTTATTCATTCTTTTTTGAGATTATAATTAAAAAATAGACATTATTAAACTAAAATAATCATTTTGTGTGTTTATATACTAACTTCTTTTTATTATTTTCTTATTTATTAGAGTTTAATTAACACAAACATTGCCAAATGCTGTAATAAGGAAGAACTAACAATTTTATCTAATCAACATATTTTCCTCTTCCATATATTCTTCTTCTTCTTCTTCTTCTTCTTCTTCTTCTTCTTCTACTACTACTACTACTACTACTACTACTGCCATTACTTTTTCATTTTCTTATTTTCCTATAACAAAAATAAGGGTTCAGCCCCTATATTTTTTGAATTTTATTTTCCTTCTTCCTTTTCTTCTCATGAATATGTTGATTTTCTATACTTTAATATACTTTTCTTATGAAAATCATGAATAATTATAAAAAAATATGGTTATGGTACCTAGGTAACTACCTTAGGATCTATGTTTTTAACATAAAAAATCCATTGCCTAGGCGACTAGGCGCCCCCCAGTCACCTGTTTTCAAAGCCATGGCCTATTTCGCTTGGTGGTTTGGTTCAGACCAGAATTAGTCTGGTTCATCAAGAGGCTGGAATTGGAATCAGACATGATTTCCAATTTTGCCCCTAATAAAAATAAAAAAGCAGAAAATGCATGAAATACCAAAATAATGTATAAATTGAAAAAAAAAATTACAAAAAAATGCAGAAATTACAATATTTTTGTAGAAATCAGAAAAATGCATGAAAATACTCGAAATTTGAAGAAATTGCAAAGAAAAAGCATAAATTTTGTAGGAAAATGCAGAAATTACAGCATTTTTACAGAAAATTCAAAAAACAAATGCATGAAAATATCAGGGATTTTGCAGTTATTGCAAAAATTGCAGGAAAATGCAGAAATTACAACAATTTTGTAGAAAATTATAGAAATTATAGAAAATTTGCAGGAAATTGCAGAAATAAAAAAAAAAAAAGAATGCATGAAAATACCTGAAACTTTGCAAAAACTGCAAGAAAACCAGAGAATGCAGAAATTGCAATAGTTTTGCAGAAAAATTTAGAAATATAACCTCTGCCTACAAACCCACCAAGTTCTTAGCAGAACTGAAAGAGAAATAATTCCCATAGCATAGTAGAGACAAATAGAGATAATCTCCAAAGACAAAAATACCAGCCATTCTCTGTGGCCCTGAAAACTATTATCCCCGTCATGAACCTTGACTGCTACTTGAAGGGGCTTTAAATCCTCAGAAATGTATCCTTTATTATCTTTAGTTCATTGTAAGAGAATGCAATCAGTGGATTTGCAGCAGAATCACAATGTAGGTCCATAACCTCTTCAGGATTGGAAGGCAATTTCTGGCCATCTTTCCCTTCCCTCTTTGGTGGGGCTTGGTATTTTGGAGACTCTGGAAAGACAAGATATAATTATATATAGAAATTGAAGAAAACATGGGGTAAGAAGCACAATTCATTTCTTTTCTAGAAAAAAAACAAAGAAAATAAAGAGAAACAGATATAACAGTCTCAAAACGGATGAAAAACCAGAAAGAAAAAATAACAATAAAACATAAAAATCTTAGTTTGCTTTTGTATTTAATATTTTATTCATTATATCCTAATCAGGTAAGATGGAGTCAACGTTCAATTAGCTTCCATTGCTTATGTATTTAATAATTATTACTCTACATATTTGTTTTAGATCTGAATTGATATTGTCCGTACACATTAGGCCTACATTTTGTAGAAAAAACCGGTTACAACATGTTCGAGCACTCCAACAATACCCAAATACAAAGATCTATACTTATATCCAAAAAAAAAAAACTGATGTCTATTGATCCCCTGCTTTGCTAGTACATCAGCCATTCCATTTGCATTTCTTCTAATCCAATTAAAAGTGATATTGAATTCCCTTGAAAGGTAAGCTACTCCCTAGTATATATATGTGATAATTCCTTTCTAATCATTCAATGAAAGTAAAAAGAAGCTTTTCTACCTTCCAGGCCTGATGATACCACCGACATCTTTGAGGATGTTTATCTTGGCTTCTTGATGATTTGAACCTAACAGTTTTGAGAAGACCTGTCCGATAGAAGATTCCAATACTTCAGAAAAAGCACAAGCATGCAACAACTTGACAAAGTTGCCAAAAACCCCAAAAGAAAAGATGCAAAGAAAATAGATCTTGTATTGGTCTTTTCTTTTACTTCATTTGCTTTCACTTTAACTTTTATTGAACTTTTCTTTTCACTTCCCCCTAAACTAACACTTCCCTAGGCAAGATCTTAAGTCCATTGCAAATTATCTTTGGCACGGCATAAATATTAACAAACTTCAATGTTCAGTTTGAAAATAGGGGCATGCTGTTGTACATTGGAAAAAATCTCTATATGAATTTCACATCCATGTGTAGTTGGATGGTGTGTGCATAGTTTTTGCTTGTAGAAGATCCAGGCTCATAGCCCTGTTTCACCAGGGAGGGATAGACCACATCCCAGCCATGGCCATGGGACACCGGACTCGGCAATTTTACCATCCTATTACTAGTTTACTACTCATTTACTCTTTATGTTGCATAGAAGTCCTGTACTCCTATTATCTTTCTGAAGAAAAAGAAAATTTGTGATTTGTGGAGGACACCTCTTTGTTCAATCAGTTGTGATTTATTTAGTAAGGTAGTGATCCAATCTCTTCTTGGTTCTGGCTTTTTCAAATGCTTCTCAAACCTGCATTAATGGTATTTTGTTTAGTTTGATTTTTTTTTTGAAACTAACCATAACATATCCCTCTTAATTAAGAAGTTAATCTAAAACTAACAATGCCAATTTCCCAAAAGGGGTTGTTCTTCAGTAAGGGGTCCCTTGCATGAGGTATGCTCTTTTACCACCCAATTAGGAATATGGTTAGTTACAGTCCTTTAGAACATTTTTGGTGTTCCAAGGAGCACAAGATAGTTATTTTCTTGTTCCTGGAACACCAGAAGCATTCTTTGAAGTTTGAAGAAATGGTGCCTGAGATTCCAATCTGACAATAAATAAGTGGCCCCTTATGCAAGGAACCCTTCCTAAATCAGGATTCAAAAAATTCCAAATATGTAGTTGTATTTCATTTTCAGCCAAGGATGGATAACTTGGATTGTTCAAACTGATTAGTATCGATTACTATTTATAAAACAAATAAAGGATTCAGTAAAATATGATAGCACAAAGAATTAAAAAAAAATATCATCCATAAAAGTATTCACATTCCCATAAATCACAGAAAGACCAAATAAATTATCACAGAAAAGTTATGAAGTGCAGTCCTCTCAATGCTATAGATCATATGGAAAAAAATAAGCAAGATAAATTATAATCATATATGATCCCTGAATTGTTTCTGTATTGCAAATAGTAGTCTTCTTAAGAGTTCCGTGAAGTCCAGTTTTTGAATTAGAAATGATATAGTGGATAATCTAATCAGTTTTTTCCTATTATTAGTGTTTTGGCATGAAACTTGGTCATTGTTGGATCTTGACCCAACCCATACATGTACAAGTGTACAATACAGAAAGCTTATGTCTTCATATTTTCCAAAAATAGGTTAGATTTTGAACCATCAAATATACAGAAAATCATAGGACTGGAATGACCCAAGTAATTGCCATGCAGACCTGTATGTATGCTTGTATAAGTTAAAAAGCAATTAACTGTTTTTTTTTTCATATTTTAGTTTTTTATTTGTTTTAAAGAAATATAAAGTAAACTCGGATTAAATCTGAATCTGATCCAGGTCTGCATGATCTGAACCTAAGCAGATATCTCAAATAAGCCTTAGAGTTTTCCACAAACCTTTGTTTCTCTAGTTTCTATGAGAAACAATCCTTCAGAATTATAGGATATCAAACAGTTCATGCTTCCTCAAATGACCACAAAGTCACAAACCTCTGTTTCTCTGGTAACATGATTGCAATTTCAACTTTGTGGTGTTGGGCTCTGTAGAAGTTTTAAAAGGGTTTACAGAAGAAGGTTTAGTAAAGGTTAGCTTCGTGCAGGTTTGAGAATGGACTAGAGGATATTTGTTGGGCATGATAACATTGACACCTGTGTTCTTATTTTCTATCAATGGACTAGAGGATATTTGCTCAGTTGACCCAATCCAATATAAATCCATTAAGTCTGGACTGGTCCAATTCAATATGTCTTATTGCTCCATCCAATCCATCCAAATTGATATGATTTGGACAGGCTCCAACCCAAAATTAATTAAAAAAACAGATATTAATTACTAAACTTTGGAAATTAACATTAATCCCTATATTTCATGTATCAGCAACCTCACAAACAGATGTATGACACATGAATATTTTGAACCAAGGATAGAACTCCCCCTCCTCCTTCCAATTCTCTTAATGTAAGGACCAATCACAAACATTAGTATGATGTAGCAAACTTGTTCATTTAAACAAATCTTAAGAAAAGAGATTGCTTATAATAAGACAGGTTCTAACAGACAACAATGATGCCTACCCATTCCAAACATACTCAATTATGACATCTTCACAAGCCCCTCACATTTGGGGATAAATTCAGACATGATCTTTTTAACTTTTATCTTTAATCATCTATAAATGGAAACTAAAAGCAAAACTTGTAGTAAGAGTTTGAGTGTCCGTAATAAAACCATACATGATAATTAAAAGATCAATGAGAACACAAGACCTTGCCACTCACTCCTATCACAAGCATTGTCGAATGCTGGTTCTCATTGCTGCCAATGTCATCAAACAAACAAGCACTCCAGGTAGAAATACTGATGCATGCTAGTAGCAATCATGTCCATAAATAGCAAGTTCATCTTATGGGAAATCAATAACCAGTAAAAATATACTTAATAGTGATTAGTTGGAACTAAAATTCCTTGAAGATATACTCAAGGAAAATTGAGTATGGACAGAAAATTGACAATGGATAGAAAATTGAAAACCCACCATTCCCAAGTCAGCCTTGGACATTCTCATCAACTAGAGCCTAATAGGTCTTAGTGACTTGCTTAGAAGATATACTCATGTTCTTGGCAATAGAGTAATGTGAAATAACCATGTCAAAAACTGTATTCGAAAATTTAACCTTCATCTTAAAAGTTTAAGAATATAAGAAAATTTTCAGAGAAGAAAATTGGATTAAAGAGTTCTCTTGATTATTTCTATGTTATTTCTCATGTCAATCATGTTCTTGGCAATAGAGTAATGTGAAATAACTATGGCAAAAACTTTATTTTAATTTTTAAGATTTAACCTTCATCACAAAACTTTTAGAATATTAGAAAAGATACAGACAAGAAAATTGAAATATTTATCATCACTTCAGATAATTTTCTGAAGAAAGCTTCTGAAAAGAAAGATGAAAAGATATGAAACGATTAGCTCCTTTTCCTATCAAACCAACATTGAAACAAATAAATAGAGTAGATCACAAGGCCAAGAGTTGTAAAACATCAAATTCATCTAGAAATATTTGACAAAACCTTAAAGAAGAAAACCCAGTAGTAACAGTCAAGATACATCAACTCAAAACATGATTTTACACTAAGAAGAAAACTCAGTAGTAACAACAGTTCCAAGAATTGCTAGGAAATTGAATATAGTAGTCCAATCTCAGGATCTTAGGATCCAATGACAAGGTCCAATAAAGGCCCATCATTCAGTCCGATCTCAGGATCCAAAGATGGACAACCAAGTATCAAAATTTAAAATATGAACAAATATAGATTGACATTGGGACAGAAAGATCTGTCAGGAAAGCAAACAACCAGGTATCAAAACAAAATTTAAATTTGAAGGGCACAAATATCACCACAACCTGGAGTACAAGCCTAAATGCAAACAAGAATGCAATTGAACTTGAGAGTACGAGATTAAATTCATTAGAAAACATCTTAACCTGGAGCTTTCTGAGCATAAAGGACGAGCTTTAACAAGTTTTCAGATTCAATAATCTGCAAAGGAACATACAAAAAACCTAATAGGTTAGTTTAGTATTAATAGTCCCAGACAGGAAATTTAGTAGGGAGAAGAATCCAGCCATGAAGAAAATGCATGAAATTTGAAATAACTTCACAAAACATTCTTGAATCATTAAAATCTGTCTACATGGATAATGTGCGTAGATGATGGTAGCAAATATAAACAAGTGTTGCAGACTTGAATCATTAAATCTAGTCAAACTGCACAATCTGAAAACTTGAGGAATGGAGGACTAATTCACTCACCTGATTCTGTTTCTATCCTAATCCAAAGATGGTAATAATTGTTGAAGAAAGAAAGAGAACAATAATAAAGACAAAAGGAAACTATAATGTTCCAAATCTGTTGCTTTCATTTGTTTAATTGAACATCATATTATGGTGACTGAAATGGTGGGGACAAATAGCTCTACTTGTTCATCATCTCCTCTTCTCTTATCCTAATCCAAAGATGGTAATAATTGTTGAAGAAAGAAAGAGAACAATAATAAAGACAAAAGGAAACTATAATGTTCCAAATCTGTTGCTTTCATTTGTTTAATTGAACATCATATTATGGTGACTGAAATGGTGGGGACAAATAGCTCTACTTGTTCATCATCTCCTCTTCTCTTATCCTGCCAACTTTAAGCTAAGGGATCTCTGCCGCCTGGCAGAAAAGGAAGTCTTTTATTTTAAAAATAAAATGTAAAAATGTATTTTTTACATGTACATGTTTTGTGTATATATACAAGTACACTTTTTTTACATGCTTGAGGGCTTCTCGCATTAATGCAATCATTTATACTATTTATCAAAAAATTAATGGGCTATAAAATGTAATGGCATTTTTACAATAATTCTGCGCACCCTTGAGAACCAGTTTTGCAGGCAATAGCTTATTTCAGCCTGGGTCCTTACCTCAGCAAATGATGTTTCTGATACTCTATCAAGAAAAGGGGTTAGCAGACACTTACTGAGGAACATACCCATGAAATTAGAAATTGTGTTCTTAGATTGGGGCCTGCAATTACAACTTGAGGGGGGTAGCAATGGGTCTGACAATGTTTTCACTTTTTGGGAGGTCATTGTAGTACTCAGTTTCTGTATCTTTTGTACTAATCTTTACTATTCTTGTTTCTGGCTCAATAAAATTCAAATCCATAACTAGTAAAGAAATACAGAAAATGATAATTTTTTAATCTACTATATCTACTAATGTAAGTTAAAATTCCCATAATTAATCTAATAAATATATTAACAGAGGTTCAAATTTGTTAATTCTAATCACCCATAAACACTGGTATTTATTTCATTACAATGTGGATAAATTCAATAATAAAAATAAGATTGAAAGAGTTGTTGCAAAATACAAATAATAACTTACCAAAGTGGGTAATGAATATCCATGATATAATCATGATACTTATTGAAGATTGCGCTATAGGTGAATGCACTCTGATTGTTGACAACACCTGACACATTTTTTTTTCATATTTATATCACCACACCCTTCCCAACCATGTATTAATGTTTGTAGAGATGTTTTAGGTGAGGTTTGGTAAAGTTTAGAAGAAAGTGGAGCAAATTCAGGACATACCTAATTTTCATTGTAAAATCTAGTTAGGGAATGTGTGATACTTTGGGGAAATCCTATGTATAGAGAAATTAACTTAGGTATTGTCATTCCATGAACTTAGGTATTGTCATTCCATGAACTTGAGGAGGAACTGATGAATCCATGGTTCAACAACTCAAATTTTCTTGTAAAGATAGAAAAGGAAACTCAGGAAACTAGAGATCTAAGTTTACATACAAGTGGAAATAACTTATCCCCAAGTACTAAACATGATTGTACAGTTCTTGGGGATAATGCGCATGCATTCATTAAAATGGAAACTGAATCAATGAAGGAAGCAACCCAAGCTAGGCTGGCATCTCAAACTTACAACAGATGCACAGGTGTTGCTTCGACAAAGGCTCATAGTGCTTTGCTGAAAGTGCTAGTTGGTGAGCTACATTCCAGAGTTGTAGCACATCCAAATCTTGATGCCAGAGAATCAAAACCAAGGCAGGGAAGAAAGAAAGATACCGATAGCTCAGTCCCGGTGAAAAAAAGCTAAGATTGACATGCTTCCAGTTAATGAACTAACTTGGCCAGAATTAGCTCGTAGATATATTTTAGTTATCTTGCCCATGGATGGTAACCTTGATTGTGTAGAGATTAGCAGCCGCAAAGGGGGAAAGTTTTTTTTCTGCTTGCATGGTGATGGTGGGATAACTATCCTTAGGTCATGGAGGCTTCGGTGATGAACAAACAATGATGTGAGATGTGAGCAAAACCTGAGACTTTGAGGCTCTTTCAGAACAAGGAAAATCGAACAACGGTTGCTAGAGAGAGAGGGCCTTTGTTGAATCAATAAGATTGTGGTCTGATTATGAGAAGTTTGCTGTGTCGGGAAATAAGCTCGAGCTTCAAATCCAACGAGGTCTTCCACTTCTTACTGACTCTAAGCCTTCAAGCAAAGGACGCCACCGATGATGAAGAGAAGATATTCTCAAATACAGATGAAAATGTTGAGATAGATGCCATTGCCGATGCCATTGTCGGCTGGATGTTATTCATTGCATGAAGACGGTGAGAAAAAGGAGCAAAGACAAAATAAAAAATGATCATCTGAGGGCACCAGTTGGATGTCATTAGATCGCGTAGGAAAACTGTGAGAGAGGGAGAAAAGAGAAATGAGAAATGGTTGAGAGAGAGAGAAAGAGGAGATGGGAATACAAAAAGTGAGAAAATATAAGTGGGAGGGGAAAATCTTGAGTTTCACACGTTTAATGCTATGGGCTTAAGACTTGAACTTTCTAGTGGTAGTCACCCATGTGCCAGCTAAAAAACTGCCACTAATGCCCATTTCTCTTGTATTGACATAAACCCACATGGGTTAGGCCCAACCTCTAAAAGAGGCTAGGCTGAATTCGCTGCTCAGGGCAATGAACCCTTGACCCGCTCAGCATTGGTCCAATTTGGGCCCAACATTTACACTTAAATGATCATTGAATTTAGCCACCCTATGAAGACCCAAGGATAATGGACTCATGTAAGATAAAGCCCATTAGGTAATCAACCTTATAATGGTTTCTTACACTTAAACCTCTCGGCCCATAATGATCAAAACACTATCCGACAGGGAAGGACTTCTCCCTTGGCTGCAAGGTGCAGTTCCACTCTCTGCTCGAATGGATCCTAGGATTAAAACCTTTTGCAAACATTTTTCATAAAATAGTAGTATATAACATATAAATGCATTTTCCAAAACCAAATTTCAAACACAGGTGAAATCCACTACATTCACTTTGTCCGATAAAGGGGTTGATCCTATCACTATGATCATCCACTTAGGTGAATTCTTAGACTGCCCCAACATACCTAGGTATTTGACCCTTAATGGATCTCACTAGTTGGCATATCAAAGACAATCCAGTCCAATACTTAGTGTAGTACCATAATCAAGTTTGGGGTTATATGCAACTTTCCAGTTTTTCCCATTTATCTCCAAGGTATAGGGTATAACTGAAAATTGGTGCGGGTTCAATGCTTCTAATAAGCACCCACTAGCTGTGTCTAGGGTCTAACCTTAACAGTTGAGACAAGCTGCTCCAACTAGCTTTGTTAGGATAAACTCCCTCAAGTCTATCCAATGTCTGAGAACATTTTAAACTAAAACGAGTCAATTAAGTGTCCAGTTTAAGGAGTAATACACAGAAACAAACTAATATTAAATTGAAACAATAATGTACTTTATTCATTTACAAATAAATGTTTATGTACATCATTCTCATTTGAGCTAAGGACACACACTTTCTAACACATACACAAAGTTATGGACAAAATCTGATTGACATTCACTATTTCTGATTTACATCCACTCTCCACTAACACTAATGATGTTAAAAAGGCTAATTAAGTAAAAAATTTATGGACAAACTCACAACATAAGACATTATCCATGCAAGAAATGAACAAAAAACTGATGCACCAAAATTAAAAATTGGGGAACAGCTCAACAGCCCCTGTTTTTTTCACACAAAAATGAACAAAAAACTGATACAAAATAAATTGATTTCATTCTACTAACAGCCCCTGTTTTTTCACACAAAAATGAACAAAAAACTGATACAAAATAATTTGTTTTCGTTCTAATAACAGCCCCTATTTTTTCACACAACAATGAACAAAAAAACTGACAAATAAATTGATTTCACACCTATTTTCTAATGGAACAACCACTGTTTTTTCACACAATAATGAACAAAAAAAAATGATATAAAATAAATTGATTTCACACGGTTGTGAACCCATAAGCATAAAATGAAAAAAAAAGGAGTGAGGCGGAGCCCCTCTTTCTTCACTCAAAACTGAGCAAGAAAATGGGGGGCGGAGCCCCTGTTCTGTAACTTCACTGAAAAAAAATCCGCCCTTGAAAGAAGAACTGAACTACTGAAGAAGAAGAAGAAGAAGAAGAAGAAAAGGTCTGGACTGTCTGGTTCGTTCTTGCTGTTCTGGTCTTCTGGATTGGACGAACTGAAAAAACAAAAAAACTACGAGCTGAAGCTGAAGCAGTCTCGCGGAGCAACTGGAGTTCCTGTTTGCCCTCTCCTTCAGTCTTTGTTCGATGGAATGAGAAAGCCCTAAACAAGAAGAGGAAACAAAACCATTTAGTGTATTAGAAGACATTTGACAAATAGAACAAGTTAATATATAACAGGTTCTATCCTATAAATGTAAGACACATTAATATTTCACAAAAAAATATTGGACTAAGGACACTAGGTGCCCGCCTAGTCACCTAGGCGACTAAGGCCTAATAATCTGGGCGGTTATCGGTTGTCTGGCTGAGGCGACCTCAAGACACTTCCTAGTCGCCTTGACAACTATGGTGGGTGGTTGTTGCAGGCCCAACCGCCCAACATGTTTTGGCCAGATTAGTAAGGCCAATTTGCCAAAATATCCAAGCGAGTTGAGTCACATGCTACCATTGATCATTCTGCTAATCTAACTATTCTTCTTTTTTGGTGGAGGGAAGGAATGGGTCCATTACCCTATATTCTACTCTTAGAATAATGTTCAGTGTATCGTCACTATAAATATTCTTGATACGCAAAATTTGCATATCGAGGAGCAAAGCCTTTTTTTATCTTTTTGGTGACAGATTATGACGGGCCTCATATCAGTGCCTTTCAGCATAGAAAAATATTAAAGTCATCTAAATAAATGTATCAAGGACCCATAGTCATGATACGATACGCCTGAACCTTGCGCGTTAAATTTGATCCTAGCTTAGTTACCACAATATCACCAATATTAGTTTCTGTTTTTTCCCTTTAGCCCAATTAGTAAACCTTTTTATTATATTCTGTCTACAATTTTTTGGTTCTCATTCTATTATCAATATATTATATGTCCAACTGATTGTTAATAATTGAGAAGACTAGCTGGTTGCTAATTTATGTTTAACCATAATGATAATGAGTATTTTAAGTATTGGTGTCTGATGATAATGTTAATTAAGATAACAGCTTACTGTGAAGTTCTTATTTTCTTTGGAGTAATTCTGAAAATATGTGCCTCGAAAACTGACAAGAAACATCTTGAAGGGGTACGATTTTTGGGCTGCAATCTTCTATCTACAAGAAAGGGAGATTTTTGCTGTAATGGGGCTGAAAAATACTACCAAGATATCTCATATTCAAAAAATAAAATAAAAGACCCTTCTAATGTGAAACAAAACAAATGGAGCTTAAATGCAACTATAGTGGCATCTTGTCTTTGTTTCTCATAAAAATTACCCTGGAATCCTGAAAAGTAGTGCAACTGCAATCTCATTTAGAGAGTCCCCCCTCCTAGCATTTTTTTGACACTTGACCAAGTCCTATGTTACATTTTGCTTGGAGGATGATTTACGAGGCTTCTAATTTGGAGAATGCATGTTGTTTATAACGGCTTGACATGTTATACTTTTGCCTAAATTTTAATGTCTTAATTGTGTTTTCCTCTTTTAAATAGGCCCTCATGGATCTTGGTGAGTGTTGAATTAATATTGTGCTGCTACAACCTTTTTGTTGTTTCATAGGTTCGTACAGGAGCAGCACAAGTTGAAGGGGGAGTGCATGATTTGGTCTCCTATGTAAAGAAAGCATTCTGAGAATCCAAAGGTCCCAGTCATGTATGCTTATTCTTTGGAAATCATCTTCTTCATTTCTATCTTATTTGATCCAGATGTTCAAAATAGCAGAATCAGAGTAATTTTGTTCTAGGATGACTGGAGAAGGTTGTATTAAGAGGTTATATATAAGCTGAACTACAATCAATTACTGGATTGGTTCTCTGGTTTTATTGTTAGGCCTAAGCCGTTTCATGTTTTTGTTGTGGTATGCTGGAGAAAGAACATAAGTTATAGGCTAACTTATTGACTGGTACATTCAAAGAATATGGACTGGACTATAATTTTACTCCTTTTTTCATTATGGATAGTGAATTGAATACTTGCAACTTAAAATCAGTTCATGGGTCTATCTCTTGTTTATGATAATTGCGTCTGTGAGTTGGAAAATGCCGGAAGCAAAAAGCAACATGAACCTTTAGAAACTGAGCTGATGAGAAAATGCTTGAAACCAAAATCTGTGTGGTTGTGGAATACTGGAATATGCCTCTGTGATCTATATCTTTGGTGCCATTCCCAGGAAACCTTAACCTGCTATGATTTTGATTCAATGATTCAACATTTTAAAAAACGACTCGGAAACGGAATCATTCTGGCCATTGGTTTTTGGGTTGATGGTCCAACCATTCGGTTTGAACAGATGGCCCATTCAGACAGAAAAACTAAAAATAAATAAAATTTAAAAAAATGGTAAAAAACTATTGAATGGGTTGACAGTTTGACCACTTGGGTCAATGGTTTATTGGTTTTTTCATTAGTTTTTGACTGGATTCTGGGTTTGGGGTAAATGAAACCGGTTGCCTGGATGGTTCTTGGGCCAAAAGGTCCGACCGTCTGAGTCAATGGTGGTTCGAAAATATTACAATAATTTAAAGAAATAGAAAAGTCCATGCATTCACCAACGTGGATTACCGGAAACTTTCTGAAGTGGATCTCACACTCATACATTATGTTCACACCTTTGAAGGTGAGCCCGCACCTTAGGGCTTGTACAAGTTTTCCTAACTTTTCCTTTCCTTAAAACCAAGCATAGCCTAAATTGATATATCTTGAGGTCCATTTGGTCTGTAGGAATAGGATCTAAAATTGGAATCGGAATGGATTCCAATTATTTGATTGGGTAGAATGGGAATCCCATTCCCATTCCCAGTGGAGTGGCATTCCCCCCACGGCCATGCTGTGTCAGCTCATGGGTCGTCTCGGGCTGTGCCTCCTGCCCCTAGGGTATTTTGAGGGATTGACCTAGCATAATCCACGTCTTGAGCCCGTATGGCCTGTGCCATGCTGTCACGGGGGTAATCTTTGGGGCCCCGTGTGGCACTCGAAATGGGCGAGTAAGCCTACGAAACAAAGCAAACACACACAGAAAGGCAACAAGAAGGCACACTAATTAGCAAAAGGCTACTTGTATTGCATTAATCAGTGGTAAGCACAAGCACACAGTACAGTGTCGAGGGGATCTCGTGCTTAACCTTTACACGCTTATGAGCTCACTCGACTACCTACCTCCCCTCAAAGAGTACGTTAAGCTTTTGGGGGAGTGACAATATGAAACATCGAAATAATGGAAAAGCATACTAAGTAATTACAATTACGCCATTGGCGGTCCCCCTTACAAAATACAAGCAAAGCCCACCCATGACACACATGTAGGCACCATGAAAGCACGTGGCTGGCACTCGGATGGCTCACTGTAGGTGCTTGATGGCGCGATGAAGGAGTCACCCGTGACATTCTCCCCCACTCAATTCGATCTACGTCCTCGGAGATCGGCTTCGGCTGGTCGCTTAGAGTCATTGTTGCGGAAGGAGGGTTCTTCTGCTGCTCCCCGAACCGGCTGTCGTCCAAGGCCGAGGTGTATATTTTGGTGGCATGGTCGGGTTGGCTCATTCTGTTGGGGTTTCCTATGGCTAAGTCCTTTCCTGGCAGCCTCAAGGTATGATAGTGGCTGGTCCTGTTTGGCTAAGGGGTAGGTTTGGGCCAGGGAAGGATCAAAATGGTGTTTTGGACTATTAAGGTGTGGATTCCCATGCATTTTTCCCCAAGGGTATCTCACAGGGCTACTACAGGAACTAGCCTTAGGGATAGTGTGATTGTGGTCCCTAGATGGCTTGGGTGGCACTCGCTCTCCCCGGTGGTCGTGGTAGTAGGTGTGGGAAACGTTTGACACGGCCTTGGGTCTTCTTCTGTTGGGCCCACTAGTTGCGGGCACTTGCGACTTCTGCTGCGAAGTCGACTTCTGCTGATGTGGTTGGCGTTGAAGCTGATGTTGCTGCTGGTGTTGACTTGGGCGTTGACGTTGGTGTTGACGCTGAAAATGGAACTGTCTCGGAGGTGGCTTCTTCCTGGTGACGACTTCCCAACCAGTTCCAGTGTCGATGTGAGGTACTTGACAGGGGTTCTTCCTTGTTGACGCAGAACTGTCTTCGTGAAAAAGTTGTAGTGCAGAAACTCGCTTCCCATGAACTTTAGTGGAAGTCGTAACTGGTACCATGCAAGGGGAGCGCTCGTCCAAAATGCACAAAGAGTTGATGTGAGGTAGGAGTGCTGCTTCTGCTTGTCTCATGAAGTCCATTCCCAAGACAACTCGAAAATCATCTAGGGGTACCACTGAAAGATTAACCTTGCTTGTCCACGGTCCAACTTGGAGGTCAACCCCACGAGCCATGCCTTCAATCGCCTTTGCCCCGGAGTTCACGGCCTTGACCCACCCTGTCTCTTTCACAGCGTTCAGATTGAGTCGCTTGGCCTCGGCAACTGAAATGAAGTTGTGGGAGGCCCCTGTATCAACAAGGGCTTGGGTCGGCTTCCCGCCGAGGAGGATGTCTACGTACTTCAGCCCCCTTTGGGCATTCTTTGGCCTTCCATGATTGGCCTCTTTCTTCACCATGGCGTTGAAGAGTTGAAGGGCGCCCACTCTAGGCGCCTGCACAGATTTTTCCTCATCGCTTTGCTCATCATCACTGAGCTTGGCAACGAGGGCATTGATCTTCCTTTTGGTTGGGCAGTTGCGAACCAAGTGATTTCCCCCACAAAGGAAGCAAGAAATTGGGGACCCAGCGGTTCTGGGCTTGTAACGGTGCTGAGGGCCTTGTTCTCCTTGTGGTTTCTTCCCATAGTCTTGTCTTGCTGGCTTGTTGAAGCGGGAGTTGTCGTACGGAGGGCGTGAGGGACCTGCTCCCCCACTCAAATTAGGGGAACGCGGGCTTTCTGGCTCAGGGGCTTCTTCGTCTGATGAGTTAGTCTCATTGAGTTGCTCCGCCACTGCCATTTCCGTGGCGAGGTCCTGTACGTTGCGGCGTTGGAGTTCTAATTCGGCCCAGGGCTTCAGTCCGTCCAGGAAGTTGAACAATAGATCCTTGTCGGACATGTCCGTGATCTCCAAGGTAAGGGCTGAAAACTCTTTAACATAATCGTGGAGTGAGTCCTGATGCTTGAGTGATTTCAACTTCTTCCGCGCCAGGTACTCCACGTTCTCTGGGTAGAATTGCCGCTTTAGTTCTCGCTTGAAATCAGCCCATGTCTCGATGGTGCACGTACCCCGTTCAATGTCTTGGCATCGCCTGCGCCACCATAGCATAGCAATGTCAGTCAAATACATAATCACTGTACGAATTTGCGTTAGGTCATCATCAATGCCAACAGCATGGAAATATTGTTCCATTTGCCACAAGAAGTTGTCAAGTTCTCTGGCATCTCGGGAGCCAGCATAAGGTGTGGGCTCCCGAATCTTCGCACGAGCAGGGGCCAGTGTTGTGGAGGGGTTTGGAGCGCTGGCCACTAGTCTCTTGAGGAGCGTCATGTCTCCTCTTAGATCATCCAATTGAGTCTGGAGGTCGGAGGGAGAGGCCATGGCTACTTTCATGGCCCCCCATTCAGCTCTCATCTCATCCACCTGGTCTTGGATGTCGGATCGAGATGAGCTCCCTTCTTGTCGGGATTTTGTTCCAAGGACTTCCTTGAGGGTTCTATTCAGGACATCTTGGACCTCATTCACAATGCCATTTAGACGGGCTTCTAACTCCACCACGGAGCTCTCAATTGTTTCCACATTCAAGTGGATTTCTCCTACTCGGTCCCGCATCTCCCCAACAGTCACTTCACAGCGAAGGATGCGCGTGTCGAAGGCAGCAAGCGTGTCAGCTAACTTGTCAGGCTTGCTTGTCTTGGATGTGCGACCCCTTGGGGCCTTCTCTATGGTGGCTTCATCGCCTAGAGACTCATCAGTCTCCCTCGCATGGGCAAGGCCATGCCCAATCTCGTCGGTGAGTTCCTTGTTGTGCTTCATTGCGCCACCACTAGTGTTGCTATGGAAGGGTCACGAGCGTTGAGGAGAAACCCGCTTTGATACCAACTGTCACGGGGGTAATCTTTGGGGCCCCGTGTGGCACTCGAAATGGGCGAGTAAGCCTACGAAACAAAGCAAACGCACACAGAAAGGCAACAAGAAGGCACACTAATTAGCAAAAGGCTACTTGTATTGCATTAATCAGTGGTAAGCACAAGCACACAGTACAGTGTCGAGGGGATCTCGTGCTTAACCTTTACACGCTTATGAGCTCACTCGACTACCTACCTCCCCTCAAAGAGTACGTTAAGCTTTTGGGGGAGTGACAATATGAAACATCGAAATAATGGAAAAGCATACTAAGTAATTACAATTACGCCATTGGCGGTCCCCCTTACAAAATACAAGCAAAGCCCACCCATGACACACATGTAGGCACCATGAAAGCACGTGGCTGGCACTCGGATGGCTCACTGTAGGTGCTTGATGGCGCGATGAAGGAGTCACCCGTGACAATGCTGCAGGTTTGGGTCGAGTAGGTTGCAGGGTGGGCTTAGGTTAGGTTAAAAAGGCCCAAACTGTTTTTTTTTTGACATTTTGATTTTTTTTTCTAAGCAAAACTAAAATACTTAATTTTCTTTTGGAAACAAATTGAAAAAAAAAACTTATCAAAATACAAAATGCACAACGTATTGGAAAAAAATAGAAAATTTATTTCATTTAAAATATAAAAAAAATTACAAATTGAAAATAAAAAGTTGCATTGTTGAAAAAATAAGAAATAATTTAAAGAAATTTGAAAAAGCTACTCCATCTCTTTGACTTCAATCATCTACTTCATTAAGTGTAGTAGTGTCATGCCCTTCTTTGTCTTGTAATTTATTTTCAGCATGCAACAAATGTTTAAAATCGATGCCTTTTTCTTGTTTATCATGGAAGAGAAAGTGTTTACTCAAGTGGCCAATACCACCCTTGCCATAGAAGTTAAAGTTAATTCTATACTTTTGGCGAAGAAACTTTTTCCTTCTCGTCAACCTCCTCTATTTTAAATACTTTTCAAATCAGGCTAGTAAACTAATTGTTGAGGAATTGGTTTCAAGAGGATTTGGTCATTTTTTTTTAATTCTAAAAAAATAAAAAATAGTTTATTTGCACTTTCCCGAATGACTGAATTACCGATTTAGAATCTCAACTTGATTTCAGTAGGTAATTAAGCTCTCTTAGCATCTCTTCTGTGTTTCACGTTCTTTTATTTTAATTTTTTTCTCTGTTATCTCATTTCATTTTCCTGTATGTTGTGATGGTTTAATCGAATCTGAGGAGGTTACCGGAGCCGGTGGCGAAATAGTCGCCGAACCAGTCTCTGTCGAATCCTCAATGTTAATCCTGTTTCATCATTGTGTTATTAGTTTTTTTATCTTCGGTTTTAAAAATTTGACCATCGCAGTGATCCGTTTTGGAAGGGGATTGTCTGTTAATAATTTGGAAGGTTTTGCTATTAATATGTTCTAAAGGAGGATCACTGCTTGTTGAGTTTTCCGTTGTTTTACATCTGACGATTGACTATCTTGGAATAAAATAATTGAGGAGTTTAGAATGGAATGCATTAATCTCTTACCTGTCTTATTTAACCGAATGGGTGGTGATGGAGCGCAATCCGGCCGGTCTTAACTGTCAACGATCTTGTCTCTGACTGGAGCAACGAGAAGCCTGAAACAGAGAAGATGAGGGAACTCCGGGGGGGAACCCGGTGAGATAACTCCGAAGCTCAAGTTAGTATTTTCTCAAAGGCAAGATAAAGACTAGATGGCGCAAAGTTCACATACCTTGTTGTTGGGGGTAGGGGGCCCTTTATAACCACTTTGCGCACTCACTCTGAGGCCTCTGTCAGGTCGGGTATGATTATCTCTGTTTCTGCCAGTTCGGGTGTCATCCTTTCTGCTGGGACAGAACCGCCACTACCCCTTGTCGGAGTCATCTCTGTAACTGGAGATGGCGGTGTCAGGTGGCGGTGGCAGGTGGCCGTTTGAAGTGCGGCCGTCAAGCATCAGATCCCAAGTTAGTCAGGTGTGTTGCCCCTGCGTACGAACTTCCTCGGTGTCAGGCATGGTACGGCTTGTTCAGTTTGGCGTCTTGGAGGCGAAGTGCTGGAGTGGTGAGCGAGGTGAAGTCTTGAGTTCGGAGGTATGTTCTATACTGCCATAGTGTAGGCCAGTTCGGTGAGGTGAGTCCCGAACAGCTATAAGGCAGGCCAGTTCGGTGAGGTGTGTCCCGAACTGCTATAAGGCAGGCCAGTTCGGTGAGGCGTGTCTCGAACTGTTCTAAGGCAAGATAGTTCGGTGAGGTGTCCTGAATTGCTATAAGGCAGGCTAGTTTGGCGAGGTGTGTTCCGAACTGCCATAGGGCAGCCAGTCCGGGTTTAACTCGGGGCCCAAGGGAGAGTTCGGGTTCCCAGTAGTGAGTTCTGGCCGCTGGTAGGGAGTTCGGACCACTGGTTCCTCCCTTTGGTGCTCACGCCTTAGGCATGCTATTGTGCCGAGCTGTTGCCTTTGCCACGTGTTGCGTGATTACGAGGTCGGGCCAAATCTTCCTTCATCAATTGCCCCCCACTCCTCGTGCTAAGGGTCCTGCCCTGGCGCGGGGAGTTTCGCGAGGTGGTAGGTGGATTTGTCCTGTACTTCGGATCTTGACAGCGCGAGGTGCGTTGTCAGGGTCCTTTGTTTTTCTCGAGCATCCAAAAGGTGGGAGACCCACCTACCTGCTTATAAATGCTGACAGACGTGGTGGCGCACGTTTATTTCAAATTTCAAAAAAGCGCTCCACTGGGAGACGTGACAACAGGTCTTTTGATTTTGAAAAAGCGTGCCGTTGCCATTTGAAAGGCGAGGAGACATGCGTTGGCAGTTGTCAGTTACAGAAAGACGTGTGTGGCACATCGTCAGTTTCAGAAAGACGTGCGCCGGTGCATCGTAAGTTTCAGAAAGACGTGCGTCGACGTTTCGTCAAATTCAAAAAGACGTGTGCCAATCACGTCTTGGTCTCATGGGACGTGCGGTCAGCGCGAATGCGGGCCATCGGATTGGCTATGATCTGCACTGTTGATTCTCGGTTACTGTGGGTATAAATAGTAGGAGACCCCAATCGATTTGTCACTTATGCGTTTTGATTCTTGAGCTCGCGTCCAACTTTCCAGCTTGCGTCCAGGCCTTTCAGTTCGCGTCTAGGCTTGTTATTTCGCCTTCAAGGTTTTTTGCTTGTTCCAGTTTCCGGAGCCTTCAAAACTTTTTTTCGGGTGAGTACTTTCCTGAATCCACCTTTTCTCCACGATATCTAGCTTGGATAGCTCAGACGATTCTTCAAGTAGGTCTGATGTAGGTTCTACGAACCGAGTCGCATCCCCCGATGGCCTTAGTGATCCTGAGGTGGAAGTTGAGGACGAATTCAAACCTGTAGGCCGAGCCGCTTCGGGAAATTTGGTGTCTACCTCTCATCGAGGTCGGATGTTAGATAGGTTTGGTCCTTTGACCATGACGCCCGAGGGGCTCCAATCTCTTATCATCTCTTACAATTTGCCTGGGGGGGTACGCTTATTTCATTCCTTCGAGTAGCTTTCCTTGGGAACATGGTCCTGATGAGATCGTGATATTTCGGGAGCAGCTCGCTGCGGGGTTGTGATTGCCTTTCCACCCCCTTCTTGTCGAGGTCATAAACCACTTCGGCGTTACCGTTGGCCAGCTTCATCCGAACTCTATTCGTAACTTGGTGGGGACAATCTCCCTTTTTTGTGAACAGAGCTTTCCTTTAGAGTTGGAGATATTCTCCTCCATTTTAATGCTCAAGAAACAAGCGGGACTACTTCGGGGTGCGAAGTGCACAAGGGTGGCCTTTCCAAACCGGGTGGGGGGAGGCTGCCCCTGATTCTAGTATCACTCTCGATAAAGAGACGGTGAAGGGCCTCCAGCAATGGGCACGGCTAGGGCTAAAATGCCATTAGTACCTAATGGAGGCCAAGCTTATTGCAGCCGGCCTGAGTTCGGTAGGTTCCTTGCTCAGAGGTTTCTTGTTCGCTTTGTTCTTTCATTTTTTTCTGATGCCAAATTATTTTTTGCAGGTGTGATGGACTCAGAGAGGACTCACGGCGGACGCCTGTTCCAAGACATGAAGAGGAGGAAGCGGGTCACCAAGCAAACTCGTACCAAGCTACCCCAGGATGCGGAGCCTCAAGTTCTAGACTACACGTCAGAGGATCCGCCCAGGGAGCCCGAGGTGGCTCCTTCAATGCAGGAAGCGGCAGGGGCCCCTTATGCCGAGACAACTCACACGGGTGCTCCCGCCTACTCTAGTGCTCCTACTTACTCTAGGTCTGCTCATACGCGAGCTAGGCCCTCAGGCTCGGGAGCTCAAGGGGAGTTCAGGAGCGTGTTGTCGCCGAACTACGCTCTTCAGAATAGGGAGGCCACTTTCCCCGAGGAGATCGCGGCGTGGACCGATCTTCCCTTGAACCAAATCACCTGTCGTGTCGTAACTCAGGCTATTGTGGTGAGTCAAATTTCTTATTGGTCCTCTTTGTTTTCTATTCTTCTTGTTGTCGTTAACCACTTATTCCTTTTGGTAGGTGAACTCTTCTATTCACACCTTAGCGGCCCAGGTGGAGAGGAGCTCGAGGCAGGCGCGATATGCCGAAGAGGCTTTTCGTGCCACCGAGGCGAATACTCGAGCTGCTAAAGCGGCCGCTCATGTTGCCGAAGAGGCTGCTCACGTTGCTATGGCCAGGCAGGCGATGTCTTAGAGGGATGCTGAGGCCATGGGGGTGGTCGTGAAGCATATGGCGGACCTAAGGCTGGGCCTACAGCATCAAGTCGAATACCTTCAGGAGGACATAAGGGAGAAAACACAGATCTTTCCCAAGGCATCGAAGATGCTAAGAAGAAGGCCGTTGGTGACTATATCGCCTCGTCGTGCTTTGACGACCTGATGGTGGATTCTTACATAAGGGGATTCAAACTGAGCCGGTGGATGATCCGGAACATGTACCCTGAACTCGATATTAGTGCCATATCCACTTCGCGTATAACTCAGGAGATGGCCAATGCTGCTGATGGCGAGCCGGATTCTGAGGGCGAGGCAAGACCTTCGGGTGTTGTTGAAGTGCCTTCTAATGAGGAAGAAGTAGCTCCGGGCTTGTGAATTTTTTTTTTCAAACGTATTGTTCCTTATCTTGCAATGGAATGGACTTCTCTTTTGTTTAAGTGTTGTTCTTTCTCCCGAACTGACATAATTGCCGAACTGATAATATGCCCGATCTGTTTCTTGCCCAGGTTATTGCACTCGCGCGACCTGTTTTGGTGTTTAATACTTCGCTTCGCCCGTCTCTTTACCTATGCTGAGGTTCCTTTGTTAGCTCAGCATCTTGGCTTAGGCTTTGGTAGTGATTCCGTCCACTTCGCTTGGCGGTCTATAGGTAGTACCGCCTCAAGTTGACGATGTTCCACGCTCGGGGTACTTGTTTGCCTTCCAAGGTTTCAAGCTCGTATGCCCCTTCGAGCGCTCTCTTTACTCTGTAGGGCTCTTCCCAATTTGGTCCAAGTTTACCTATGCTGGGTTCGGGCACCATAATCTTATGAAGAACCAGGTCACCGACTCGGAAGCTTCGCTTCTTTACTCTGGCATTGTAGTACCGAGCTACTTGCTGCTGGTAGGCCGCTGTCCGGATGTGCGCGAGGTCTCTTACCTCATCTAGTAGGTCGAGGTTGGTACGTAGCTCGTCTCCATTTGTTTGATCGTCGTATGCTTCTAGTCGCAGTGTAGGTATTTCGACTTCTGCTGGGATTACTGCTTCAGTGCCGTAGGTGAGGTTGAAGAGGGTCTCTCCCGTGGCAGTTTTTTCTGTAGTCCAGTGAGCCCATAAAACACTTGGTAGCTCGTCTACCCACAACCCTTTAGCTCGGTCTAGACGTGCTTTCAGTCCGCGTAGGATGGCTCTGTTCATTACTTCTATCTGACCGTTTGCCTGCGGGTGTGTGACCGATGTGAAGTTTTGACGAATTCCCATATTCTGGAACCATTCATCAAACTTGATATCCTTGAACTGCTTGCCGTTGTCGGAGATCAGTACCCGAGGTAACCCGAAGCGACATACTATGTTCTTCGAAAAGAAGTTATGTATGTTTCGGGCTGTAATTGTTGCCAGAGGTTCAACTTCTATCCACTTTGTGAAGTAATCTACTGCCACCACTAGGAAGTTTCTCCCACCTGTTGCTGGCGGGAATGCCCCCAGGAGGTCGATGCCCCATTGTGCAAAGGGCCCTGGGTTGGTGAGGTATTTGAGGTCGGAAGCAGGCTGATGGTGGATATTGGCGTGCTTCTGACACTTGTCACATTTTCTGACGAACTTGACAGTTTCTGCCTTCATCGTTGGCCAGCAGTATCTTTGTCGAAGTGCCTTTTGGGTGAGTGCTTTGCCCCCAGGTGTCCGCCGCAAAGACCCTCATGAGTGTCGCGGAGTACGAGCTCGGCTTCGGCAGGTCACAGGCAACACAAGTAGGGGAGCGTGTAGGACCGTTGGTACAACTGTTCGTCTATTATGACGTATTTGGCTACCTGGCGCTGCACCCTCTTGGCTGCATTGCGGTCCGCAGGGAGGGTTCCATCTAGCAAGAAGGTCATGAGTGGGTCAATCCAGCTCGGCTTTGCTTCAAGGACGGGAGCGACCTCCTCTGCCCCACCGAGAATGCTAGGCCAAGGTAATTCCTCTATGTACATAGTTCTCATGGTGTTGTGACTTGTGTTGGCTAACCGGGACAGAGTGTCGATCTCAGTGTTCTCTAACCTCGGGATTTGCCTGATGAAGTGTGACTGAAAGTTGAGCAGGGCCTCTTTTACTTTTGCTAAGTATGCGATCATGGAGAACTCGCGTGCTTCGTACTCGCCCGTAACCTGATTGACCACGAGCTGGGAGTCGCTGCAGATGACTATGTGCTTTGCTCTTACCTTTTGTGCTAGGTTCAACCCAGCTATCAGTGCCTCGTACTCTACCTCGTTGTTAGATGTCGTGAACTCAAAGCGTAGTGCGTATTCCAATTTTGTGCCACCCGGTCCGCATAAGACTATTCCAGCCTCGCTGCCCTGTTGGTTCGAAGAGCCATCTACGTGAAGGATCTAGGGCTCCTCATCCCAGTTCGCGCTCGGCCTAACCAGGAGAGATGCCACACTGGTTGCTACTTCACGAGGTTCAGATTCTATTGGCTTGGGATCTCCGGGTTCACGCGAACTGGGGATCTCGGGCTCAACCTGCTCAGAGGCTTCGAGGCTGAATGTGCACTCAATGATAAAATCTACTAAGGCTTGGGCCTTAATGGCAATCCGTGGCTTGTACTGGAGGTCGTACTCACTGAGCTCGATGGCCTACTTCGTCAGCCGACCGGAAACCTCGGGCTTGAGTAAGACTTGTCTCAGAGTTTTGTCAGTCAAGACAGCGACGGTGTGAGCCTGGAAATATGGGCGGAGTTTCCGAGCTGCAATTACTAGTGCCTACGCTAACTTTTCTATCTGTGGGTATCTTGCCTCTGCTCCCTGCAGAATTTTACTAACATAATAGACGGGCCGCTGGACCCGATCTACTTCCTTTATTAGTACCGAACTGACCACCTCGTTGCTCGCCGAGAGGTGCAGTTCTAAGACCTCACCCTCCTCGGGTCTGGCTAAGGTTGGTACAGTTGCGAGGTAGGTCTTTAGCTCGTCGAACGTGAGCAGGCAATCTCAGGTCCATTCGAACCCTTTGCCTTTGATTACCTTAAAGAAAGGCAGATAGCGGTCTGTCGATTTGGACATGAAGCGGCTGAGGGCAGCTATGCGGCCGTTTAGCCTCTGAACCTCTTTTATTTTTCGGGGTGGTCTCATATCTAGGATGGCCTTTATTTTGTCTGGATTGGCCTCAATACCTCACCGGTTGACAATGTACCCTAGAAACTTACCCGAGGTGACACCGAAGACACACTTGTTTGGGTTTAGTCTCATTCTATATTGACACAGAATTTGGAAGACATAAACTAAGTCTTTTATTAATTCCTGCGAGAGCTGTGTTTTGATGACCATGTCGTCTACGTAACATTCTATTTTCGTGCCAATTAAGGGCCGAAAAAGATTATTTACAAGTCTTTGGAAGGTCGCCCCAACATTCTTTAGTCCGAAGGGCATGACCTTGTAACAGTATAGGCCGAACTCGGTTATGAAGCTGGTTTTTTCCTCATCGGATTGGTCCATCTTGATTTGGTTGTAGCCTGAGTAGGCATCCAGGAAGCTTAGCAGCTCATGTCCCAAGGTCACGTCCACTAGGCGGTCAATTCGGGGCAGGGGGAAGCAGTCTTTTGGGCAAGCTCGGTTCAAGTCGGTGTAGTCGACGCACATGCGCAACTTGCCGTTTGCTTTTTTCACAGCACTGGGTTGGCTACCCAGCTCGGGTAATGAACTTCCCTTATGAAGTCCGCTGCAAGGAGCTTTTCGACTTCTTCGTCAACCGCCCTCCAGCGCTCCAGGGCTAAGTTGCATTTCTTCTGTCTAATGGGTCTAACTAGAGGGTTAGTGTTAAGTTTGTGAGTTATAAGGCCAGGATCAATACCGTACATATCCGCTGCAGACCATGCAAAAATATCTAAATTTTGAAGTAAGAAACTCACTAGTTCAGTTCATAGAGGCTCCTTGACGGAAGCATCGATCTATAGCGTTCGTGTCGGATCTGTAACCGAGGTCAGGATCGCGACCGTTTCCTTAGTGGGTGAAGCTCGTTCCTCGTCCTGCTCCGTAGGCCGCTCCAGTTCGAGGTCATTGGCTGCCTTGGTTTTTCCCTTTAGGGTGGCAACATAACATTTGCGGAACTCAAGCTAGTCGCCCCGCGCTACCCCCACACCGAAGTCCATGGGGAACTTCATTACCAGATAGTAGGTGGAGACCACTGCCCGTAGAATATGTGTAATAGGCCGCCCTATTATGGCATTGTATGGGGAGGGGGTCGCGACCACTAGGAAATCGTGGTTGAGTCTTACCGCGCAAGGTCATGTGTCGACTTCCACAGGTACTGTTATCTTCCCCAAGGTCTTGACTTCCTCTCCGCTGAAGCCCACCAGAGAAGTGTGCGCGGGCTTCAACTCGCTTCTCTGCAACTGTAGTTGGTCAAACACCGATTTGAAGAGGATGTCCGCCGAACTGTCTGACTCCACAAGTACGCGTCGGACTTTGAAGTCGCTGATCCTTAGTTTTATGACGAGCGTGTCATCGTGGGGATAGTGAACACCTCGTGCGTTGTCATCTGTGAAAAAAGATCAATTCTTCCGTCTTTGGCCTCTTTGGAGGGTTCTGCTCTTCTCAGGCCACCTCGCGAACTGACATCTGTGCTGTAGCCAAAGTGCAACCTGCTACCACCGAACCACCCACTATCATGTGGATGGTTCCCCGAACTGGCCTCTCTTCTAGAGGAGGTTGCTGCAAGGCTTCGGCCGGTCTGCTGCTGGACTCGGGGGCATCCTTTCCGGGCTTCCCTTGCCGACCTACTTTATTATTATTGTCATTATGTACAAAATTTCTCAAGTATCCGCGATGGGTGAGTCCCTCTATCTCGTCCTGGAGATTATTACATTGTTTGGTACTTTGACCGTGATCTTTATGAAAACTATAGTATATATTTTTATTTCTCTCGTTTGGATTACTCTTTAGGCAAGGTGGCCACTTTATGTAGGGGGCGTCCTTGATCGTCATCAAGATCTCGGTCCGCCTTGTGTTCAATGGCGTGTAATCTGTCCGAACTGCTAAGGGAGCTCGGGACGACTGGCTTGGCTTCACCTCTCGGGCTTGGCTTCTTCTGTCGCCTGGGTTGGAGGGCTCACATTCTCTTTTTCTTTTCTCGACCCCGCCTTCGGTTCTTTGGTTGATTTCTTCCTCTATTCTCATGAACTTGTCCGCGAACTTGAGGAAATCGGCCACGGTTGCTAGCTGGCTAGCCACCATGTGCCATTTGAACTCTTTGTGCGTTACCCCTCTTTTGGTTGCCGTGAGCTGTACCGCGGGGTCTAATCGCGGTATCTGCAAGCATGCTTCATTGAATCGCTTGATATAGCTCCGGATGGATTCTTCTTCCCTCTGGATTACGCCGAAGATACTTTCCTCGGTTCTGGGGCACCGCTTGTTGGTAACAAAGTGTGCGGTGAAGATCTGCATGAACTGGACCCAACTTCTTACTGACCTGGGAGCTGGGTTCTAGTACCAAGTGCGGGCCACCCCCTTGAAGGTGGTAGTGAAGGCCACGCACATGCATGACTCACTGGCCCTAGCGAGGTGCATTTGTGATTGGAAAGCGTCGACGTGGTCGTTGGGGTCAAAGGACCCATCATACTTGTCCAGAGATGGAAGTATGAAGTCTCTGGGCATGGGGACTGCCAGAAGTTTTGATGCGAGGGGGGAAGGAACTGAGAGAATTGGGACAATTTTTACATCGTTTGAGCTCGTTTTTTCCTTGCCTCTGAGCTCGGGTAGGACACGGGTAGTAGTTTGGAGACTTCGCCAACACCTTCGTTGAGCGGGCTTGGTGCTGGCACTGCTGGCCTTCGTGTTGCCGAGCTCGATGGGCCCGGAATGTTGGTCTGCTGCTAGGGTGCTGAACCGGTTCTCCGTGAGTGGGAACTCAGGCTTGGAGCGCCGAGGTGACTTTGTGGGCGAGGTTCCCGACCCACCTACGAGCTGCGAGGCGGGGGTAATTTTTCTTTGCTTTCGGCATGGGGATGAAGCCTAGCTATTAGGGGGGTTCTGGAGTTGGGAAGCTTCTCCTCGGTGAAGGCGTCCACCTTGAGGGGAGGCCTTAACCGGCTTCGAAACAGGGTGTCAGGGGGGAAGTAGTGACTGGTTTAAGGGTAGCTGAGGGAACTGTTGCTGATAATGGTGTTGGGAGAGGTGGTGTAGTACCTGGTGTTGCTGGAGTTGATGCTACTGGAATTGTTGCATTTGGGCTTGCATTGCCCGCATGCATTGCATTAGGTCGTCCAGCTGATTTTGGCGAGTCACCAGTGGAACAGCAATTGGTTTAGCGAAGGTTGTTTCAATAGGGAGTGGAAGATGGGTGTTCAATGCAGGAAGGTTCAGGGGCGCCACTACTTGTGGCGCATTCATGCTGGGGATCCCATCCACTGAAAGAGGGATGGTGAACTGTCCAATGCACACCATGGGAACTTGGAGTTGCTCTCTGGTGGTGGTCATTTCTGTGCCACGTCCGGCATTGTTGGAGGAAACCATGGGTGTTGGAGTTTTTTGGAAGAAGAGTAGGTAAGAGAGATTTAGAGGGAGGCTTTTAGAAGCGTTCCCACAGACGGCGCCAATTGATGGAGCGCAATCCGGCCGGTCTTAGCTGTCAACTATTTTGTCTCTGACTGGAGCAACGGGGAGCCTGAAGCGGAGAAGATGAGGGAACTCCGGGGGGAACCTAGTGAGATAACTCCGAAGCTCAAGTTAGTATTCTTTCAAAGGCAAGATAAAGACCAGATGGCACAAAGTTCACATACCTTGTTGTTGGGGGTAGGGGACCCTTTATAACCACTTCGCGCACTCACTCCGAGGCCTCTGTCAGGTCAAGTATGATTATCTCTATTTCTGCCAATTCGGGTGTCATCCTTTCTATTGGGACAGAACCGCCACTACCCCTTGTCGGAGCCGTCTCTGTAACTGGAGATGGTGGTGTCAGGTGGCGGTGGCAGGTGGCCGTTTGAAGTGCGGCCGTCAAGCGTCAGATCCCAAGTCAGTTAGGTGCGCCGCCCTTGGGTACGAACTTCCTCGGTGTTAGGCATGGTACAACTTGTTCAGTTTGGCGTCTTGGAGGCGAAGTGCTGGAGTGATGAGCGAGGTGAAGTCTTGAGTTCGGAGGTATGTCCTGTACTGCCATAGTGCAGGCCAGTTCGGTGAGGTGAGTCCCGAACAGCTATAAGGCAGGCCAGTTCAGTGAGGTGTGTCTCGAACTGCTATAAGGCAGGCCAGTTCGGTGAGGCGTGTCCTGAACTGTTCTAAGGCAGGATAGTTCGGTGAGGTGTCCCAAACTGCTAGAAGGCAGGCTAGTTTGGCGAGGTGTGTTCCGAACTGCCATAGGGCAGGCCAATCCGGGTTTAACTTGGAACCCAAGGGAGAGTTTGGGTTTCCAGTAGTGAGTTCGAGCCGTTGGTTCCTCCCTTTGGTGCTCGCACCTTAGGCGTGCTGTTGTGCCGAACTGTTGCCTTTGCCACGTGTTGCATGATTACGAGGTCGGGCCAAATCTTCCTTCATCAGGTGGTAAGGTTTTTCCTCTTAAAATGAAAGGTACCAAGTTGTTTTAGTTATTCAACATCAATGATGCTGAGGTCGAAGGACTGTTAGTAGTAACTCTTTGGTTACAGCAAGCAAAATAAACCAATATATATATACATATATATATATATATATATATATATATATATATATATATATAGATAGATAGATAGGTAGATAGATAGATAGATATATATGATAATAATAGGAGGTTAGAAATCTGTAATGGTGAGTTTGGATCACTAGTATGGGATGCTTAATTTGATAGATTAGAAATATATAAAAAAAAAACACAAAACATGAAAAACAAATAAATAAAATAATAGTAAAAGTGATTCCAAAAGAATTTTACAGATAGGGTTTTATAAGAAGAATAAAAGACAAATAAATAAATAAAGGTGAAACAAACAATAATATATATAAATGGAAAATAATGAGAATTGATACAACAGTCTCCCTTTTGTATTGGCTTGTTTTGGTGCTTGGTTCTTATTACTATAGTGGTTTATGCATGTTTGTTGGAGATAACATTTAGGCCCCACCTATTAGACCCGGGAGAGGGGTATCTAACCTCTTTCCCTCCCATCTAAGTCTTATCCGGACTGGTTTATCGAGTGCCTTAGGTCTTGAAGTCATTATTGAACCAAAATATTTTTTGATGCCATTCTCAGAGATCCTATCACCTCAATTTCCATAATTAATAAGTAGTGAATGTGGAGAGGATTCACGGATTTCCAAAATTAAGGCTTCCTTCTTTGGGGGCTGAAGGGAAGTTCATGGTCGGAGCCGCTATTGGGACGGGGGGAACAGGATAAGGAAAGGTTGGAGCATCTGGTTAAGGCTGGTGCTAATGGAGTGGTGATAGATAGTTCGCAGGGGAGTTCGATTTACCAGATAGAGATGATCAAATATGTAAAGAGGAGTTATCCTGAGATGGACGTCATTGGTGGTAATGTTGTCACAACATATCAAGCACAAAATCTAATTCAGGCGAGAGTAGATGGTTTGAGGGTTGGGATGGGTTGTGGGTCAATTTGTACTACACAGGAGGTGAAGGGCAGGTAACTTCCTTTAATCACCATAATCAATATTTCTTCAATTTTATTTTTTGCATATTTTCCATGGGACTAAACCCTATTTGTAACCAGATGATCTGTAGCGTTATATTGGCTTGTAAATTAGTGGCTTTAGGAAATTTACTCAATTTTCCTTTAATTTTGAAGCAAGGCACACAGTTTTTTGAAAAATCAAAAATAAATGAAAAAATTGAAGGGTATAATTAAAAGTCAAATTCCTAAATTTCAAATTAAATTAAATGATCAAGTTTTCAAGTACTCAGCAATGATCAATGACCAATCAACATTGAGTTCAAGAATTCAAGCAAGCTACAAGCTATTAATGCAATACAATGAACAACAATCACATAGAGTTAGACAATTTTTATTTTTTATTTTTCAGAAAAGACATATAGATTATATACAGTGTCATAGACAGTTTTCTACCCAAAAAAAAAAAAGAGTTAGAGACAATTTTTTTACAAAACAAAAGTCATAGAGGGGGTATTACACAAACAATTCTACATGAAGATGCATTAAAGCAATTCCTACTTGAATAACGAATTCTTACGAATAACCAATCACTCACAAATGGATATTACACAAACAATTCCTAATTGAAGATGCATTAAAGCGATAGTCATGTAAGAATCGGGATCTCCTACCCATGAGAACTCTGCACACGTTTGCCCACATATGGAGATTATCTATTTTACTATATGGAAGGGGTATTATGCAGCGCAGGAGGGGGAGATTCCCATTGTGAGTAGACAGGATCCCGCATCATCATGTAAATGATGCTTAGTTATTTTTGTGAAGCACAACTTCATTCCACGTCATCCACGTGGATGGTGATAAGATAAGGAACAGTGACTCACATGTTACCTTGTGGGAGGGAGTGCAACCTCTCTGCCACTTCCCTCCAACTTTCGATTCATCATTCTTGTTTTCTAGTCACAGTTTAGCCACTTTTGAGTTTTGACGTCTCTTATTTCTCTTCACCGCCACTCTATTTTAAAAGGCGTAGATATCTTTTTGCTCTGCAGCTATCGGTGAGAGATTCCATTAACAGTCCTGGCACCATGAACGGAGGTCCAATCGAAGACCCGAGCTATTTGAGCCCCGCCTAGGATGGCAAGCAGTTTGGCTCTAATAGAATAGCCTAGACCAATAGGACCCAAGAAGATAGCATTTATAGTCCCCCTATTTATTCCTAAGACCCCTCCCCTCAGTGCCTGAAGGGCCTAGGTTACCGAGGCCACTCCTGTCAAAATTAAGTTTAATAAACCTTTCCAAGGGTGGAGCCCAAGGCTTGATAATTTTCTTGTTCCTTGTAGACGATGAAGCCATTTCCCTCCTATTTCTTTTAAAATCATCAACAATGTAGGATGAGAATAGGTTGAAAGATTTGATCAGTGTTCACCCTTATTAGAATGCAGCCCATAAGAGCTTCCAAAGTACAGCAGCCCTTGAAGATTACTCTATATGAAACTTCTTTCCTTTCCAAGGTCCACCATATTATCTCTCTAGGGACTATCATATACATTTTCTAGATCAATGAATACAATGTAAACATCTTTCTTCTCTTTCAACTTTTCTTTTACCCTATCTTCTGAGAGGCAAACTTGTTCATCTGGTTTGTTTTTGGTGTCATTAAGCTGGTTATTGACATGTCTATCCAATCATACCAAGATCTTATAAATCCACATGTTTTGAGACAACTACAGTCATAAGAAACACTAACCTTGATGCATCAATGGTGGCGATTTTATCATAACTGCCACCATTGAATTAAACCGAGGAAATTGTTAAAACAGGGTGGCGGTTCAGTGAATTAAACCGGTGGTATTTGCATTGAATTAGTCGGTTCAGTAAATCAAAACCGGTTCAATGCTTTCCCTCCATTTCTAAAATAATGGAGCCGTGCGATTTCTACGAGCAATATGACTCCTCTTCTCTACTTTCTCTCCTACACAACTCCACTTCTCCACTTTCTCTCCCACACAACAACAATGATATGGAAAGTTTCCTTCGTTGATCAAGATTCTGAATGATTGAGGTCGGATTTATATTCAATCGACACATTGAGAACTATGAAATTAACAGAGAAGTCGAGAAAGGTAAGTTCATCGACCCCTGTATTTTTATACCTCATTCGTCTTTCTCTATAAATTATAAAACCCTAATCTTGCTTTTCTTTTCATCTTAGGGCGAGAACAGCTACTGCTCTACACTCCTAGTATGTAGAAGTTCAATCTATATTTTTTTTATATTTTATAAGTTTCTCATACTATAATTTTCATTGGGGTAAATTTGAATGAAATTTTCAATTTAATTGAAAATAAAAACTTATTAATGGTACTCGTGGTTTTGAATTTTGATCTCTTTCCCATCAGCGGTGACGAGTTTCTTAAACTTTTTCAAGAGAATCTTGTGCTATTTGATATTGTAAGATTCTATACTCCATAAATAATTTATTTACGCTATCTGCTTTTTTTTGCTTTGGTTCTAATACGAAGATGAGTACACGTGTCGTAGATCAAGTATGTGAATGCAAGTTTTTTTGTTGCATTGGTTCTATAGGCATCAAAATAATTGCATAATACATATCTCAATTAATAAAATGAATTAAAAATTGTTTTTATATTTCATATCATTATCATGAGCAAAATATATTAAAAATGAATATTATGAACATTCTTTTAATCATATGGCTACACAACCGAGGGTTGCCCACCTTCAGACTCCAACATTGCCAACTTTACATGTAGATGGGATGCAACTTAGGTGGGCTCAACCGCCTGACCAAAATACCTGGGTTTGGTTAGGGGTGTCAATTGGATTGGATTGGATTTGGTCCAATCTGGTCCAGTCCAATGTGAATTCGTTACAAATGGACCTAGTCCAATCCAGTCCAATGAATATTTTGGACCGTTTTGGATCGGTCCAGAGACTGTCCAATCTGTTTAAATTCCTGTTAATTTATATTGGTTTCAATTCAAATATGTTCCATTAACACTGGTGTTCTTATCTTCTGCCAATGGACTAGATATTGACTCAATCCAATATAAATTCATTATGGACAGATCAGGTCCAATCCAATATGTCATATTTGTTCGTCCAATCTGTCCAAATGCATTTTTATTTGGATGGAGTCCAACCCAAAACCGGTCCATTGACACTCTTAGGTTTGGTGCGATGTAAATTCTTCAAAAGAAAAAGAAAAAAAAAAAAATCTATGCTGCAGGAAAGACATGATATTAAAAGGGTTTTGATCAATTAATCCCCGAAGTCAATTTTGATAAATACTACTGATTGATTACCGCTTTTATAATACCAGTTGATTAATTAAAGTTTTTCCCTATGGGCTTTGCACAATCATCCCACCTCCCAGGTGAATTTTGAAAAGTGTCACCACTTCTATGATATATGATAGTTGAACTCAATATAAATTTTAGATTTGATTTTATTTGATTGGATAGAGGTGGATCCGATTATAAACGGATCAATATCATCCTTAACGGGACCAAATTTGAATCAGATGAACGAATCCCATTTACAGGAACAAGGTGAATCTAAATTCCAAGGCCCTTTTCATGAATCCCATTTCATATTTTATTCAATTAGGTCAGCATATAAATTGAAATGCAGCATGTTTCTTTATAAAGAGTTGAACTCCAAGTGGAGTTCGACTGTTTGGAATGTAAAATGCCCCCCAAAACTAAAAGTTTTTCTTTATCTTCTTCTAAATTAAAGATTGCCAATAAAAATGCTCCTTTAGAAAAGAGGTCTCAATATAGATGGAAAATGAAATTCTTGTGGAGAAAACGAAGATGTGGATTATATTTTAAAAAATGTATAGCTGTTAATGAAATATGGGATGCAATTGGACCCGTTTTAGAGGGACCTACTGGCTTAAACTCTTCTTTGGAGGAGTGGTGTTTGGAAATTTGTAAGAAGAATTTGAATGGAGGAAACAATGAGAGAAAAAAGTGTGCATTATTATTATGGTATATCTGGAAAAATAGAAATAAAAAATTTTTTAATAATGTGTTAACTCCTATTCAAGTGGTGATTGATAGAGCTCTCTCATCCTACTCGGAATGCCATGAAACCAGTATGAAGCCTATTGGGTGAAATCCCAAAAGTTGTGGAAGTACATTGTGTGGTAAGCTCGAAAAGTTGGTACTATCAAAATAAATTTCAATGTGTCCCGGCTAAACAACCTGATGTGCTTAGATGCAGTCATAGCTAGAAATTTAAGGGAAGAGGTGGTAGATTACAAGGCCTACCACTTAGGCTCTTCAACAACTAACTTGGCAGAAGGATGGACCGTTTGGGATGCCCACAATCTAGTAGCAAACTTCTCTAATCACTCTATCATCATCAAAGGTGACTCCTTGCTCGTGATCTCCTTTCTTAAGTGGCTTGTTGACCCCCCTAGAATCTGTGGAAAATCATAAAGGAGTGTCTGGAATTGAAGAATCATGTAAATGAAGAGTTTGTCGACAATCATGTGTATCAAGAAGCCAATCAAGTTGCATACTGACGCGGATGGTCTTGTTGGGCTCGTCCTCATCTAGGGGGACCGAGACAAGGTCCTTGGTTGGTTGGCCTCGTCTCGCTGGCTCCTCCCTGAGGTCGAGGCCCTCTAGTGGTAGGGTTTCTTTGCTCTTGCCCTTCAGTGCTGCCACATAACACTGGCGGGTGGCATACCGGTCTCTACAAACAACTTTGACGCCGTTCTCGGTGGGGAACTTCAGGGTGAGGTGGTAGGAGTTCATGGCTGCCCAGAGTGCATGAAGGGTCGGTCGTCCCATGATGGCATTGTAGGGTGAGCCGATCTTCATGAATAGGAACTTTGTCATCCTCGTCACCTACCGGGGCTCCGTCCCTATCGTGACCGGTAGGGAGATCTTGCCCTCTGGTTTGACGATACTACCGGAGAAGCCGACTAATGGGGCACCTACTGGTTTAAGGTGCTCCAGAGCTATTTTCATCTTCTCAAAAGCTTCGTAGAAGAGGATGTTGGTGGAGGAGCCACTATCAAAAAGGATCCTCTTGACTACGAAGTTCGCAATGACGGCCAAAACCACCAATGCGTCATCATGGGGGACTGCTACCCCCATCAGGTCCTCATCCATGAAGGAGAGGGGTTCTTGTTTCAACTTCTTGGGGGCCAGCTCCTGGATGTTCAATTGTTTGGTTGTGCCTCCCACTATGATGTCGATGACGCCTACTGCTTCCTGGTGCTGCTGCTGCTGTTGTTGAGAGGACGAGTTACCACCCTCGCCTCTGACGTACTACCTGAGGTGGCCCCAACGAATGAGGGACTCTATCTCATTTTTTAGATCATAGCAGTCTTTAGTGTCGTGGCATGTACCTTGGTGAAACTTGTAGTATTTTTTGGGATACCCCCAACGGGGGTTCTTCTTACAACTTTTCAAGCCACTTCATGGATTTCTCATGCCCGATCTGCATCAAAATCTGTGTGTGGGCAGAGTTGAGTGGCGTATATTGATTGTAAACCAAGGCCGAGGTCGAAGGATTTTTGTTGTTGTTGTTGTTGTGGCTCTGGTCCCTGTTTTGTCTCTTCTTCTCGGTGGCTCCATCCCAGTGCTTCGCGCCCCTCTCATGGGTGCCCGTAGCTGAGGCCTCTTCGAATGCAATATACTTCTAGGCCATTTCTAGGAACTCTAGCTTCATCTTTAGTTGTCTTTTGGCCGCGGAGCATTTGAGGGCAAAGTTGGGGAGGAGCCCATTGATAGCAACATGCATGGAGACCAGGGGGTCGAGGTCGCAGACCTCAAGTTCTTCTTTCTTGAAGCGGTCGATGTATGACCGCAAACTTTCCCCTCGCTTCTGCTTAACAGTCATCGGCGAGATAACACTCTTCTGAGGGCGCTGGTTGCTGATGAAGCACGAGAGGAACATGCTGGAAAATTGCTCCTATGAGTTGATGGACCGAGGTGGGAGGCTTGAAAACCACTGTCGAGCGGCTCCCTTGGAGGTTGCCTAGAATGTCCGACACGTCAAGGCGTAACAGTACCCATAAAGGATCATGAGTGCCCTAAAGCTCTCCAGGTGGATGTTCGGGTCAGTGTTTCCATCGTACATCTCTAAGGTGGGAGCTTTGAAGTTTGGGGGCAGAGGCTCAGCGATGATATCAGAGGAGAAGGCATCCATTCTCCCTTGGCAAGAGCTTTGTCCGACCAAGGTGTCCGCTCGGCCCTCCTTGACTTGTTTGAGCTCGACTTTGACAGCATCGATCTCAGCTCGGAGTTCAGCAAACATGGGGTCGGGCTTGGCCTGGGTGCCATCCTAGTCTTCGCGGATGCGATGATGTTCGATGCGAATGCCAAAGTGCTCAGAGTTGAGGTCATGTGCTTCGTGCCTTGCACGGTGATCGTTCAGGACATCTCAGAGGTCCAAGATGTGAGGGGAAGAGGCTCGACGCCGTTCCTCGGCCCTGGAGTGGGCGCTAGGGCGATCACGGTGCCCACCTTCATCCCCTGGGTCGGTCCTCCAGCGTCGGTGATGCTGCTCAGAGGGCTGGTAGCTGCCCTCCAACTGTTCTGGTTCTTCCTCCCTTTTGCTTGGAGGTCTGGAATTCCCCCCCGGATGGGGGGTCTGGAATTGTCCTCCCTTTAACTGGGAGGTCTGAAAGTGCTGGAGCGCAGGTCGACCGGGCAACTACTGCCAGATTCTGAAGACTCAGCCTGCTATGCGTGACCAAGGCTGAGGGCTGACTGGGTGGTGGACCCGTGCCGGCCCGGTTGTGTGGACTCCCCAGTGGGGCAGTCACCTTGGTGGTGACCTCATGCCTGGGAGAAGTTCTGCTCGACTCGTTGTGTCAAATATTCCAGGCTATCAAGCGCAGCCTGGAATTGTTCATTGGTGACAAGATTTTGTGTATTTCTTGTTCTTTGTACCATGTTGATTGGTCAAAGTTTGGGTATTGTTAACTTGATATAGTTCTTTTGGGGAACTTATCAATGTCGTTCCCACAGACGGCGCCAATTGTTGGTGCTCGGAATTGCTATGACAACAAGTAATTTTTCCCCTGGACTCCGAAAATTGGCCGAAGGCTTCGAGGACTCAGAGAGGTCGTTGTTGAGGCCAAGGTGTGTAGGCTGAGGTGGGGTGGACTCCAAGTACGGTAGAAGCCGAGGGTAGATGGCCAAGGTGCTGCAAGGTAGGAATTCATCAAAGGCCCCAGGTGAGAACCCAAGGTAGAGTCTCTGATGGTCAAGTTAGTATAGGGTACGAAGAGAGAGTACCAGGACAAGATCCTGGTAGCTAGTTCTAGACTAGAGTCACAATAGTAGTTATTGCAATAGCAATTATGATAATAGCTACAGGTCTTGAATTTGTAACCCCTTACGAGGAAGGGGATACCCTATACTTGAGATGCCCGGAGGAAGGTGGAGATGAATGCCTGATATGGGAGCCGTATGGGGGGCTGTCAGCGGGTTTGGCAGGGCCATGTGAATGCCCTACGATTGGCTCCGTACGATGGGGGCAGGGTAACCCCTGCTGTAGTGGATCTCTTTTCCTATTTTGGCACTCGTAGACTAGGCCTCCCAACCAAATATGGGCTGGATTGAGTCACCCCACATCATATATATATATATATATATATATATATATACATCCATTTTACCATGGTGCGGACTGATATAAAAGATATTGTCAAAATTACCATATTTTACATTTAAAAACCATCCAATGATAATTTCAAAACATGCCACATCCCTAAAACATCATATCCACATAATATCTATAATACATAACACCCTATTAGTGGCAAGATTGAAGAAAGGTAGAGATTGACGATTTTTTTTATTAAATTCTTTCTTCTTATAATGCGAATTAAAGATGATAATTCACAACTTGCCTTAGCTTTCCATGTCATATTTTCTCTTCTTGTATTGTGCGTACGTGTGTGCAGTAAATTAGGCCCCGTTTGGGTGCATCTTTCAGTGGAATTTGTCAGCTATTTAAAAACTCACAGACCGTCATTCAGTCTTTTCTCATTTGGTCCATGGTGGATTTAGCTATTAAAAGTCAATATATTAAAAAGATATTTAAAATAGATGATTTTTGAAAAATTCCAAATGAAGATTTTGCATTTTTTTCCTATTCATCTTTGCACATAAAAATAACTAAATGGACTTCAAACCGTTCATATCCAAAAGCTCAATGGGTATCAAAAAATCTTCCAAAAAACTTGCCAAACGGCCTCTTTATTATATTAAATTTATAAATGTACATGTCGTATGCAAGCTTATTTTTATTTCATTGGGCATTTAACAACCGACACACTTCAGCTTTTATGGGCCCTGTCTCTGTCATTCTATGTTTTTATAAACTATATTTCGAATTTTTTTAATTAGATTGTAGTTATCTTTATTTCTTAGGTTGCTTTGTTTAAGCTCTCCCATGTCATCTTTCTCAGGGCATCAAAAGATAAATTAACCTCCAATCCCTTTCAAGTTTCAATTATACATTTAAAATTAAAAATCAGATAAAAAAGATTTTTTTTAACAACAAGATACATTTAAAATTAATAACAAGGATATGATTATTTTTTTTATTTTTACATTTTATAAACATTAGAAAGATGCTTATAAACCCCTCAAACTATTAAAACCCCAATGTTTTATTGTATTGGTCCACCAATACCGATAATGTATCAAATATATCAATACTTTGGTCTTTGGTCCCCAGAACTATATTTATGTAAATTTGTTAGTTTTATAATATCCTTTTTTATTATAAAAGAGAGAGAGAGAGAGAGAGCACCTTTTCCTTTATATATTTTAAATATTTAACTTTTCTTTTATAAATTTCTCGGTCTCACAACTTCACCAAACATAAGAAACCAAGTTGAGGGTTTCAGTAATTTCTCTCACAAGACATTACACATAACTATAAGGTTGTGTTTGATTTATCGAACCGGAGGTCAAGCCCAATTGGTTTAACCTGAGCCCAGCCTATACTAAAATTTGATGCACGCAAATCGGATTGGTGAATCATTTTATACTAAAATTTAACATAAATGTATACATTGGTGTATATAATAGTTATTGAAAGGGTTATGCCTGAATCCAACTCAACAGATGAATACTCAAAGACCCATGTCCAAAAATTGCGGGTTGGATCAGTCCCGGAACGGGTTGGATTTCAGCCCAAATTACAGTAACCACTCAGAAGTATGTGATTGATAACAGATGGTTTGGGTCATTTGATCTGGTCAATCTTTTGTCAAAAATATCTCTGCCGAGGGACCTCTCATGCGTACAAATTTCAGGCATTACATGTATGCATGAAAGGGAGGGGGAACCACCATGTTGTGGGCCCGGTTATGGTGACCTTCTGGCCCATAAATTAAAAAAAAAAAAAAAAAAATAGAAGAAGAAGAAAAGAAAAGTTCCCCTTGGACCGGGCCACATCAGTGATCGTCAGGTAGCTAGGCTACATTATTTCCTCAACCCACTTGTCTCCATCGAATATTTCTTCCACAACTTCCACCACCCATAAAGAGTTTGATTGGTTGGACGGCTGCGATCGTCCCATCTGGTCGCTTTTCGCCAAGAAATTGATTGGTGGATCTTTAGTCTATTGGATTTTTCTTTATTTTCTTTCTAGTGCAGTCCAAGTGCATGGATTGGGCCGGTGCCTATGTGGGCCCGTTCGTGGACCCCCTCTAATTTTGGTCCATAGTGTTCCCATTGGAAAAACATAACTACAAATGAATTGGGAAATTAAAATGGAGCTTTAGTACGGACCGGTAGACTGGGACCCACATGAGTGGTCACCGTAGATGAGGGTTTGGTCACCTAATACTCGCCAAGTGTCCCCAGATTTAGAGGATTATGGTCCTCTAAGGGCCGGACATGTCCCTTATCCAATGGATCAGGGTCCACTGATGGATGGTTATTACCCCAGATGATTAAATGGGCAACCCAACCATTTTCCACGTGGCAATATATTGGGATTCTAAAAGGAGCCTATCCTTTAGGGAAAATTTCAGCCAAAAACTTTTTATTATATACCCAACATAAGCCCTTCTCTAAGTGCTTTTACAAATGAGTAGGATTGTTTGGACAGCTTTTTTAATTTGACTCTGTAATAATTAAGAAAACCCTTTTCCTCGGGCAGTTAGGTAGAGTTTGTTTTTCATGTAAAAGGGACTGAAAACCAAGTAAGAAAACCCTTTTCATCGGGCAGTTAAGTAGTGTTTGTTTTTCATGTAAAAGGGGCTGAAAACTAAGTAAGAAAACCCTTTTCCTCGGGCAGTTAGGTAGTGTTTGTTTGTCATGTAAAAGGGGCTGAAAACAAAGTTTGGCCTTTAAAGGGCAGAAGCATTAACTAGAATTTTACTAATTGAAATTTTTTCCACCCTTTATACAGTAAAACAAAAGGAGTTGAAATAATACAGAGATGGTAGTCACTCATGAGTACGAAGTACTTTTATGGGCTACTGATAAAAAAAAAGTACTTTTATGGGTTCTAATCCTATGAATAAATTCCACTTTTCACATTTTAAATTAATAGGTGGTTCTAATGTTCTATACTACAACTTGCCATGGATCTCATCTTCATGGGATCAATATCTACCACTAAATGGGTCACAACAAAACATTAGCCCATATAAAAATCAGGTCGATTCAAGTACATCATGGGGAAACGCATAGCTGGTCCCCAAACCATGGTTAGGCCCAACTGTTGTTTGGGCCCACTGTGCTCCAAGGGGGACCAGCTCAGTATATTGTGTGGTATTTCATGGAGGAGGACAGAGAATGAACCAATATACATTTCACATTGCAATATTGCGTTGGTTATGCAAGGAGGAATTCTTTCACTGCAAACAGGGAGTAGTTTAAAATCTGCTACACAACCCCAACATGAGAACATGGTGGGCCAGTTTGGGCCAGTTTTGGATTAAGCTGCTTCTACAACCACCACCCATGACCCACCTGGTACTAGTTTGGTTAGTTAAGAATGTTTATAGAAACTGTAAAGCTTTAATTTACAGCTTTTTGCAGCAGGAGGGGGTAACTTTCCAGTGGGGAGCTTTAGAAACAAAGCTGGTTGGACTCCTGGAAGCAGAATATCTAGCTAAGCTGTTTAGGAGACGAATTCAATGCCAGTAGCTGTAGAAGCTCTCAGTTGTTTGGAATTTGGAAGCTGGTGAATGCAAATTTGTATGTTGCGGAACAGTTTTGAATCCTGTATGCTATAGGGATTTGAACCATGTAGTGAATAGAATGGCCCAAGAAGCCAAACCTGATAATACTGTACATTCTGAATGCGTTGGGGATCATTCCTCCTTGCTTTGTGGAGTTAAAATTCTTTTGTACTTTTTGTCTCTAGATATTATTTGGATTGCTTTTTTTTTTTTTCTTCTCGGTTTCTTTGCAAATAAATACATAAAGAGTACAAATCAAAATAATGTAGGTTCTGGTTAGCTTTTTCCTGGGGTTTTATTTCATTTTGCTTCAAGCCTTTATTTACACTGCAAAGGAACAAACAGGATAAAATTCAAAAATGTTGAAAATATCGCAATGTATTGATCTGTATTATACGATTCAATTGTTTTCTAGAGTCACCAATTATTAACATTTGGTTGAATTTAAGGATTTCAAACCAGGTCTGATCCAGAACCGGATCTATTTTGGCCATTGGGCAGTCTGTCCTAACTTAAAAAATAATGTTCAAGTCAAACGAATCAATAATTCAACCATCTAAGTCAAGGGATCATTAACTAAATCAACGGTCATTGGCCAATGATTAGATTAAGGGTGAAATTGTGAAATAAAATCGGTTGCGTGAATGATTTATGAATCAAATGATCTGATTGTCCGGATGAACGACAGTTCAAAAATGCTGATTTTTAAATGTTAATATATGATTTGATGTATCTGTTTGACAAAATATCAGAACCAAAAATTATACAAAAAAAGTTTTGATTGAATGAAATTCACCATAATTTAAATTTTGGGTATTAAGAATATTCATATTTTAATTTTTTTATTTAAAATGAAAATAAATCTCAATTTGCATTCAACTCATTTGCACTCTTATACTTTTATATCAGTATAAATGAAATTGCATTACAAACAAATCAAGCCAAACAATAAAATAAAATGTTTAATTGTGTTAATGTTTTCAAACTAAATCCATGATACGATTTAAAGAAAAAATAGAAGTCAATGGTACGATTACTAGATGCCAAGTGGGACCCATGATGGACCCAAGAGATGCCAAGTGGACTAGTTTCGTAAGATTTGACCAACTTCAATGCCTCAACGGGCATAAAGAATGAAGGAGAAAACGCTATCAGGACATTTTGGTAATTACATAATGAATAAGTTAAATCACAAAAATGCCTTCCAACAATGCGTAAAATGACGAGCGAATACAATTGGGATAGGCCGGCCCATAGGGACGTTCTTCTCACATCACAGGGAGCCGAAGTGAGTGGACCAAGAATCCATGTCACAATCACACAAACAGTGAAACAGGGACTCTCGCACCAAATGGGGGCCCACCACTAGGAAAGATATATTGTGGGTGGTGGGGACCCAAGTGAGGTTTCTTTTCCACAGCTCTATCCGAAAAGCAAGTTGGAGATGGGGTGGTCAATTCCCTTGTTTGTCCGAGATGGATAAATATTTAAGTAAATATATCGACAAGGGCGTGTTTGTCAAAATTCGATTGGGATTTGCCGCTGCTTCGTTCCATGTCTACATCTCAAACCTTGTCGAAAGCGAAAGAATGCCTTTCTTTGTAACAATGCAAACAACCCCCAAAATTGACCCTCACAATGGGAGCAAGTGAGGCCCCCACACCCACGCTTAACGACAAAGAAGAATTAAATCTTATCACAACACGTGTATCTTTTTTCTGATTCATTGTAACACGTGTAACTCTGATTTTAAGGACACCTTTTCCACCAAAGCTGGTTTTTTCTAATTGGAGTTTGCCACTCATAAAGAAGCTACCCACATGTACCAAGGAGAAACACTATAACCACACATCAGGAACATCACTGAATCAAGTAAATCAAACCAGAAAATCCGATTAACCAAATAAATTCATTCAATTTGGATTTGGCGTTTTGCAAAAATCGATGTTATAGCAGTTAATCTAACCGACCGGTATATATATAATATTTATATTATATATTTTGTATTAATATTATATATTAAAAAAAAAAAAAAAAAACTGAGAAACCAACAAATTGAATCAGTCAAAAACTAAACTAATCTAACCGTGAGCAATCCTACTTGTAGTTAATAGATTCGAAAACATCTTTTGTCATTCATGAATAGATGTACAAACGAAATGGCTAAACTAGTGGCATTTGATTATAATGCTAATTAAACTGTCCCTTGCCCATTTCTCTTTTATCTTTCCTCTTCTTTGAATGAAGAGTGTGGAACCATCTGATTGGAATATTTTGAACTGGGATCTGATGGAATAGCCAAAGGCTTTAGGGTGCTCAATCTGTAGATAATATCTTATTGGGTACCATATGCTTTATTTTTGCTTCTACTTTTTGCTTTTTCTTTATTCTACAAAGTTATCTCTTTTGTTTCATCTTTTATTTTATCATGGGAGAGTTGACTAAAGTGATGAAAAATCTACCATGCGGAGGGCAATAAGGCATCGAAAGGCTGCTTTTGAGAAAGGAGGAAAAGAAAGAAAATGGCCTTGGTGATCAAACACTCAAACCATAAGGCAAAGTTAGGGTGGTCTTTTAATTTTATATTTATTCTCCCTCTGACTTTCTTCATTTCTTTCCCCTTTTTCCCTTTTATGTACATTTAGCTGTGGTAGTGCTGGAGTTATCAAATGTAAACTGTTAGAGAGAAGAGAGAGTCCTTCTAGTAATAGGGGAACAGACTTAAGTATAATTCAAAGACCTCCATTAGAGCTAGAGTTCTTCTAATTAGCTTCTTCCTAACAACAAAGTCATGTGTCATCTACAATTTGTAAGAGAGCTAAGATTAAACAAATTCTAACTTGCTTAACGTGATAAGATTCTTATTCTAATAAGCTTCCTAAAGAGTCCCTAGAAGGCTAGAACTAATATGATTAATACCTAAAATAAAAGAGCATATCTTTTAACTTATATATATTCTTCTTGATTTGGGGTAGATTTTCAAAACCTGCAATTGTGATTTGTTATGCAGCCACTGACATAAAGGGGGGGGGGGGGGGGGGAGAAGGGGAATTTTGTAGCAGTTGATTGTTGTCAAATGGAATTTATGACAATACAAGGTGGCATTTGGTGCAATTTTTATGCCAATCTAATGCAAAAGATTTTTTTTTATTTGTTGTAATTCTCTTATCATTTACTAGAAATAATAAATTAGAAGGGGTGGTGAAAACAAAGTCTTTGCTGTACAAGAACAGAAAATAGTACCTGAAATATTTCATTCAAGATAATTTTATAACCCTTTTATGGAGAAAAAACACAGCTTTTGAGGAAATTACTTTTAGAAATGGTGTGGCCAAACAGGCCATTTACATGGTGCATCTTGCTTAGGAATTTGTGCTATACTATGTCTGTTATCAAAGAGCTTCAATCAATGTGGGAATAGTAGTTCATGATTGGGATGGACACACTGTGTTATTTGGTGGCAGCTTAAGGAATCCCAAGTGAAGCAATTTGTGCAAAAGAAGCCAAATTCCAAGGAGCACTAGTTGGATCTCCCCTCCATAGAATTGCTTCAATGAAATGAATTTGGAATATGATGCAGCTTCAGTAGTGAGATTGGTTGTGCCACACTATGTTAATACAGATGCAATTTAGAATAATATTATCATGCATTAAGCAATGAGAATGTAAATTTTACAAGCAAAAGCAAAAGCAAAAGGAACAATGAATTAGATACTCCACTTTTTGGTATATGAGGCAAAAGGCTAAATGCCTTTAATTATGACTGAAAGTGACAAACAACTCCCCTTTTCGCTCTAATGTTTTTGAAAACCGGATTGGAGGCCGAACTGTTTTTGTCTTCGGGTTGCAAGTCACCAGTTCGACCGGTCAGGTCGAACAATTCAGACCGTCCCATGTTCTGACTACAGCTTTCCTTCAGATGGTAATATAATTTATTTATTTGAAATAAAGGAAAAAAAAATCATGTATATTGAAGAGAGGGCTGGGGATTGTCCAGGAAAGAAGGATTAATTTGGCCATGTGCATATTAGGGCTCGAATTTATCAATTATTCTACCATCAATGCTAGTTGTAGCAGAGACTTGGGATCGATTCTCCCATCTTCATTAGGGTTTGGTGGGTTATAAGGTTTTAGAGAAAGCTCTGCATCTCCTACTCACAAGACTCTACCCACAAACCACTATAGCCATGCATCGGGAACATCTCCCATGCTTGTAAGATACAAGTAGAGGAGATATTCTCAATGTATGGTTGCGATGTCATGTGGGTAGGGTTCTTGCTGGGTAATGCAAAACCATCTGGCAGAGGATTCCGGTTCTCCTACTCGCAAGCTCTACCCACACCTTTTGGAGATGAGTTTGTTGGGTCATATTTATGAAGCTTTCTTGAACAATCTAGGAATTGTCCACATGGCAAGTTAATTTGGAGCTCAAAAGGAGCCCTGTATTTTGGAAAAGCAATGAAAAGAACGTAAGAACTTATTATGATTTTACATGAGAGATCTTCAATTAAGGGTAGAAAACCTAAAGAAAGTTAGTCTTTGAACATATTCTTGTTTTTTTTAAAAAAAAAAAAAATTGCAGTATTATGTCTATCATCCATGTATCGATATTTGAACTATGAGTGAGTTGAGAGAAATATTTAAGAAATAAAAAAGAACAAAGAACTTAAGAAGATTTTTCTTAAGACACAAGAAATTAATTATGAGAAGGAAGGATCAATTAAGGTTACAATTTATGTTCATTCAATTTATTAATATGAATCTCATCCTTCCTTTTGATATAGAGAGTGGTTCAAAATATTGATATGCCCGGTACGCTAGTAGGAGTCTATCAGGCGATATTGATACTGTTTTTTTAATTTTTTTGAATCAGTTAGGGGGACAGTTTAAGGCTCCTCCACCCCCCTAAACCAGTCAGAACCCCGGTACACCTACTATAAAGACATATCGGGAAGGTCCCGAAACACTACGTATCAATTGTATTGGCCGATACATATCACTACTTTGAACCTTGATAAAAAGTAATAATTAAAAGATTGGACCTACAGAATCATTTTCTCAAAGATATATTTCAATTAATCTCCAAGCAATTAGACATAAAATGTACCTAGAGCAGTGTAATTAACTGTGGCTCATAATATAGGAAGTGAGACCAAGGATAAAAAAGAAAGGTACTCCTTTGGCTTCTTAGTGTCTTAATCCTTTAGATCATGTACTATCTAGTGTGGTCCACTATACTAGTTGGTGCATCAAGGAAAAGAAAAAGAAAATTTAGTTAGTAGATTGGTCATGTCCATGACTGTAACTACCATCAACCTATAACTGAATCCTGTCCTTCTTTATCTTTCTAAGTTTAGCAAGCCTGACCTATATATAATAGCTTTGATGCTGCCCTACTTGTTGGTGCATATCTAGCTAAAATGATATATTTCTTTTATCACTTAACCCTACAAAGGCCTAGGCTATATTACCTAACAAAAATCTCTAATCTAAGTTCAACAAATATTAGTTCCAAATTACAAGAATTATATTTATATATACTTTTCAATAAATAATACCTTCTTACCATTTCCTTTATCATTTTATCTCTAATACCTCGTGCTAAATAGCATGCAATTTATGATGAAATTCATTAAACAAATCACTACATTTATTATTATCCTAATTAAGTATTTTGGTGATATTTTTCCATAACATACTTTTTTGTTTTTTAGCATACTGTTTTTTGTTAAACTATGGGAATTGTTCGTTCACTTGTCTTACATGTTATTTTAACTAAAAATCTTACCATAAATTAAGGCCCCGTTTGTATTTGATAAGTTATTTGTCCGAGTAAATGCATTTATCCATTTTTGTATTTCCTAGATAAATAAGACAATGAGCGTTCTGGCCATAAAAATACATTATTAAAATTAAAGGGACATTTTTGTCTCATCCAAGTGTTGGTAACTTTATTCGAGGTGGAAAAGTTATTTACCCACCTGGGAGATGAATAAGTAAGTGATACGTACCCCAGAAAATTGATTTTCCCTATTCCCCACACAAATCTAAAAAAAGAACATGGGTTTCTTGGTTAATGGAATTATAAATCCTATTGACCAATTTCCCCCTCAAAATCCAAAAAAAACCAATGCCCCCTAAGTCATGTAGTATAAAAACATATTTCATGGTACCACTATGATGTGAAATTGCATTCCACTTATAGTGTTCTAAGGGTGTAATATTTATTATTATCAGAACAATGATGTAACATTTCTAGCCTGAATATGCAAGATTTATTGCCCAACTGTTTGTTGTATTTTATTTTTCACAATGTGAGCACCATGAGACATGTTTCCATAATATAGAATTGCTCCAAAATCTTCTATGAACATAAAAGCAACAAAAGTATGTCCAAGGAAACCCCCATGACCTTATTATAGACATGTTTTGGCATCATTGTTTCCTAATATATAATGGAAAATTAATATGTATTAATCTAAAAAATAATTTGTTATATACATGTATGTATGGTCAAAGGAACCTTGAATGTTCCTAGTGGCAGTGAGTTCATGGCTCAAAAAGGAGTTTTCATATTCATTCACAATCCTTTGTCATGAAAAAAAGAAAAAAGAAAAATAAAAAACATTGGCCCAAATGATTAATGCTATGTTTGGTTCTATAAGCGCTTTTTGGAAAAACACTACCACATCAGCACTGCTTAGGTGTTGGTGTTGATTGTTCATGAAACCATTGTTCAGTTTCAATATTTATCAAATAAACTTAAAAAAACAGAAACGTCTGGATTTATGCACATGAGGCATTGGGGGGAACTTTAAATTCTGGTTTCTCCCAATACTCCAATGTTTGTTAAAATGAAATGCTTACTCAGAGCATTAATGTAAGCTGAGGTAGAAGATACTTTTATAGGGTGTTATTTGAAATGCCCAACCCACAGAACCAAACACATACTAAATGACTTGCGACATGTTGAAAGTGAACCCTCTTTCAAGGGCAAAATTTATATTAAAGAATAAAAAATATGGACAACTATTATTGAGTGGACAGAATGCCATCACAAGGCTCAACATAGGGATTAAAAATATAGCCAACCAATGGGTACCCTATCTATTGGATGGTCCAGGTGGACCATAAAATCCATCCAACTAAAAAACCATTTGCAATTTAAATACATGCATACATTGATACATGGTTTTAATTGTTCAAAGTCCTTTCAATATCATGTCTTAATTTCTAGCAGCATATAAGTAAGTTTCTAATCAGGTCTTCTGGTTAGGGAGTCTTAGTTTTTGGCAATTTAGTTCTGGGTTCTAAATAAGTTCTGAACTCCTCTCCTCACCTCATGGAAAAAATTGGTTCAAAATAGATGTTAAAACAATTTGTAGATGAAGGCCCATTATTGATCAAACAATTGAACTCAAGGCTACATTTGGTAAGAATGAAAAAAAATGAATGACTTACATGAATGCATATTTATTCTTTCTACCAAAATAAAAAATACAGAATGCAAATTTATTCAAACTCGAGGACACACTCAGTGTGGGTGCAAAGATGAATACAAATTTGCTGGTATTTGTTTGTTGGACATTAAGTGAATATAAATGCCAAAAACCCAGCTCTTTGATTGTTGGACATTAAGATGAGCATAAATGCAAATAATGACTGCAAAGTTTGTACCCTTTTTTCTTGGAAGCAAAATCTGCTCCCTAAATGAGTGCAAGCATAGACTTAAGAAATAAGAACATTTTTATGTCTATCTTGGAAGTAAATTAATATGCACTCTTACCAAAAACCTACAAAACCAAACCAAGCTGCAAATTTCTCTCAGCTTAAAGTTTTCACTCTAACCAAAGCATAGCCTGCCCTACAATATGATTTCCTTGATCAAATGGAGAATAAAAAAAGGATAGTACTTCATTTATGTTAAACACAACCATTCATTTGGATAGTATTCAAATAAATATTGAGGAGTGAGGACACAATTTTTTTTTTTTTTACCTTGCCAAACTAGGATTAACATTCCTTTGAAATAAATAGTCCTATTACATGAACAATAAATGAGGGTGGCTTTATCGAAGTAGACATTACATTTTTTTCAGAGGGCATTAGATGACTATGGATGCCCTCTTAAAAGGCCAACCCCATGTGAAAGATTATTAAGCAAAGTTTTTTAATTTGTACTTTGTACCCGATGACCTAACATGTCACTTATTTGTTGTGCTTTTGCAAAGCATTTTATGTCGTGTCAGTGCAAGGATATTGGTACATTCAAAATTTGAAATAAACAAACCCACTGTTTCATTTCATCAACCTCACTGAATGGTTGAAAGATTGGTAAGCCACACATAAAGATTAAGCTGGTGGGACCCATCAAACATCACAAAACAAATGAGGTCTTCATCAACCATTTTAGGCCTTGTATATTGAGATCAACTCAAAAGAAAAAAGGAGAAAGAAAAAGCTGATGGGAAATTGATTTGTGTTCTGGTCATAAACCATGTCTGTTCTCATGATGGACCCCTACCATAAAGAATTGCACATTCATAATACAAAGGTTTACAATTTTTTAATTTATTTAGTCGAAATAATTATAATCCTCTTAGATTATTTGTTATTACAAAGTACAAGTTTGTTATTTAATCAAATAAATCCCCAGGCCTAGAAAGTATGATACATGATCTCCACATGTTATGAAAATCATATAATATAACTAAATTGTCTGGAAAAAGTAAATTTCAATTAGATGGTGTTTGGTATCACAGACATTCTTTCAAGGTGTTTTCGCCCTTCTGGTTCGATCTAGGGTTTTCATGTTATTTCAAGCAATAAATTCTTTGAAAACAACTTTGGAAGAAAATATTAATTTAATGTTTCTTACAATAAAAACAGTGTTTCCACCTTTTGTACCTAATGACAGTTAATTGACACCAAATAACAATATAATATGAAAAAATGAAATTACATTACCAAATTACAAGTATAAACTGTCATGTATGAAAAAATAATAATGATACCAAACATCCCCTTATTCTATTTAAAAGCTAATTCCTATTTATAAAACCAGCGTTGTATGCACTGTATCATGAAACAAATAGTCAATATGAGTGATTAATGCATATCTCATTTCAATTAACCAACATATCCCTAGTGAATAGACAAAGAAACCACTATAAGTCACCACAAAAGTTATAAATTAAAATAAGATTGTCTTTTAATGCATGTACCTTTTTGAGTAATGGATAAGATAGTCCCCATGTATAACAAATTAGATGTGCCCTCACCTTCACTCTCCATATTGAAAATCAATATGAAAGATCAGAAGGAATTTCAGTTTTAAATTTTGCTTAGATAAGTTTTAACTTGAAGGAAAAGAAACTATATTTTCTACTTTTATCTATTGCAACAAATATTACTTTAAATTTTCCCTCAAGTTGTTTACTGTTTTCAAAAAAGAAACAAGAAAGTCTTTTTTTTTTCCTTTTTTTCACAGCAATGAAATTTAGATTGGCCATTTCAATTCTCCACAAACTAAAAACCCTAATATATTGTTCTTAAGGTAGCATTTGAAAACAATGCAAATATGTAGAGTGGAAAACGGTTCATATAACAAAAGCCCACCTGAACGCAAATTTACTTCTTTTTTATTGATGTGCTTTTATATCTTATCATCAATGTAAATATGCATTGATCTGTCATTGTCAATGCATAAATGTAATGTTGCCGAGCATATGCAAAAGTGAACCAGAGTGCAAATTTATATATTTCCCATATAAATATTTGATATGGTTTTTTATGCAACTAAACAAATCTAAGCACAAGGATGTTGCTACTTCATCTCAATTATATAGAGTCGACTAACCATTAATTCCCTCAATCAAGAGCATTTTCTTTTTAAATAATGAAGCTATATATCATTTCTTGCAATCTTAACCCAAGATGTTTTGCTAATGATCTAGTAGAGATGGTCATTCAACATCCTCTGAAGATGGGGTGTAGGATGAACCCCTGTGTAACTGAATTCAGATTAACTGAATGCTTTGGCTGTTCAGCGGGCTGTGAAACCAATGATAAGGTTCCACACCAGTAATTAAATAAATGTGGCCCAAATCTTTCTGCTAAACCTCATCATTAGTTCCACAGCTTACTAAATAGCCAAAGTGTTCAACTAAACCTTGCTGCTCTGCATAACTGCAGGCACTTCGTGGTAAGGTTAGTAGACTTCACGGGCACCCTACTGTGTGTTTATCCCTTAATCCCATGTAATGTGTAATATGTAATACCGAAAAAAATTAAAAAATAAAATCAAGTTCTTTTTGGCCTTTTCCTAGCTCTTCCATAACCATCAATTTGCATTCCGTGTATATGCTCAAGTCTACTTTACTTCATTTTATCACCAAGCAAAGGTTACTCCTACATTATAACAAATTTTCTAATTTTTATTTTTTGCTCTTTAATTTTCAACTGATCAATTTTGAAATATTCTCTATTGTTTTCTCTTTAATCTCTATTCTTATTTTATCACCAAGCAAACGCTACTCCTATTTCAGTTCATTTTATTTTTATTTTTGGAAACTGATTATTAGTTAGTATCTTAACTATTTATTGAGATATATCCTTTTCCTACCGAATAAAAACATGCAAATGTGAATGAGAGATTGGATACAATGTCATAACAAATGTACAATGTCAAAATTTCACTTTTACCCTATTTTGATGAAAAAACTACTTTTGTTGCAGAAGTACAGGTGAAAGATACAAGACATGTAAGCTCTTCTTTCTCTGCAATTCCATGGTTTTAAGGTTAAGATTCTGTACCCATGAGGCTATGACATGTCAATGGAAGGAAAAGGTGATGAAATGACCTACAATTCTGTTTACCCAAAAGTGAAAAAAAAGAGTCATATTTACCACATTCCTTAGTGACCCATAAGTCAATATGTTCAAGCCACTGCATTTTAGGGATGATTTGACGTAAATGTTCATAATAATAATAATAATAATAATAATAATAATAATAATAATAATAATAATAATAATAATAATAATGTGAGATTAAAAGACATCATCCTATAGATCGATGGAATTTTTTGTAGGGCTGAGAGTCAGATTACTTGACATTAAGAACCTGTTTGGGAGAGCTTACGCATTGATTGATCTGCATTATTTGGCCGTTAGGAAAGCCCTCTCAAATGGGCACTATGAACTTCATTACATCCATCTCGGATTAGGTTTCAAGTCCATTAAAAATTCGATCCAAGTTGGACTCTTAATGATATTTGTATAGATTTTCCTATCTTTCCTTTTCTTTCTTTTCTTTACTTTTTCCTACAAACCAAACACAGCCTAATGTATATTAAGGAATGTGTTTCTAATACTTCCAATTGAGATGGGACTCAAAATTGAGAGCGGCATCTTGTGCTTTTATAGTTTTATTTCTTTTCAAGGGATATTATACGCTTTTATCTTCTCAAAGACCTTACTGGAATTTATTTATTAAAGGGGCTGCAACGTTTGGATGCTATTACCCTCTATTCTATTCTCTCAGCCTCTCAGGACACTATTAGTAATTAACTCGTTGTCTATTTATAGAAATAACAATTAACCTTTACTATTAATGGTCTAACTTACAAAATTACCCTCAGATTTGTTTTGTTTTCTTTTGCCTTGCAATGGGTCTTAACCTTGAAGGGCAAAAAATGAAAAAATAAAGGAAAAAATGGGCCAATGCCTATTACCAAAGATTAGGGTTTCAATACTGAATGCTGATACAAGGTCGGAAAAGTATATTCAAGTCGGACGATTGAGAGGTGAGCTTTTTCGGCTGAATTATTTAAATTAAATGATTTATTTGTTTTTTATCAAAAATTAGTTTATTGTTTTTTGTATTTTAGTGAATAAAATAATTAAATAATATTTTTTTGATAAAAAAATAATAAAATATTTGACGGTACAATAATAATCAACCCGACTTCAGCTTTAGCCATCAAGGAGTTTTAAGCTCTTTAAACGCTTCTACACCAAACGACAAAATGCCCGTTTGGGAGGACTAAAGTGCAGTGGCTTCTAATTTTCGGAAACGGACAGCCTATATAAGCTATGTGTGACAAAAATCCGGAGATTTCAAATCGGTTAACGATAAATCATTTCAAGTGCTGTCCGCTTCAATTTCTTTGAATATTTTGTCTGGACATTATTTTAAGCCTGTGGGTTGGGGCTTTTTCAAAAATAGTTGAGGCCCGATTTGATAATGTATATTATATAATAAAAAAATATTTTGTTTAATAAAAATTATATATATAATATATCTTTTTGTATTTTTCTTCTCTTTTTTTTGAGTAATAGAGATATTTTTTATTATTTTTGAGTTTTGAGCGCTTTTAATATAAATAAAACATTTTTTATTAAAAAAAAAAACAATTCTATTTTCAAAATTTTGATCAGTTTTTAGACTTCGGGTTTTATATGAGAGTCGGGCTCAGGCTCGGGCCTGAATGTATTCTACTGATACATAGGCAAAGCCTGACCCGAACCCAGCCCATGAACAGATCTAGTCCCAAGTGCCTTCAAAACAGCTGAGCCAGCTTATCTGAATCTTCAGCTAGCTTAGCCCTCCCAAACAAATTGGTCAGCTGGTGGCAATAAGTCATTCAGTGAAGCCATTTCAACCATGGTTTTCAAAACCAAACTGGAAAAACTGGAAATTGGTCAGGTTTCATTTTTCTCCAAAACTGAATTTTCTTCAAAAACCATTGATTTTGGTTAATAAACCACTGATTCGGGCAATTAACTATTCAAACGGCTTTAATCATTTTTTTATTTTTTTATTTTTTTGTCAGAATGAGCCAATCATTCAATTTGAATGATCGGACCATTCGACCTAATAACCGGAGCCCTAACAGGTTCGATCTCCGGGTCGATTTTAAAAACCATGATTTCAACTATTATCAAGCGGCTTCTTATAAGTGAGTCAAATTTCAAACCAGTAAACTTGGATTTTGAATCTAGCAACTTGAAAGCATTTCAACTTTCAAGTTTGAAATATGTAAACCGAAATCCGTATGCAGTTGGAGGTCAGGCCCACAAAAATTAATGCTTACTTTTTTTTATTAACAAAATTAGCATAAGCAAAAACTACCTTATTGTGTTGATTCTGGATTCCCTACCCACAATACACTGAGTCCGAATCTACTGTCCACGAGAAATTTGCCCACATTTCTCCCAGTCAGTTAGCCACACATAGACAATACCTCATCCTCTCATAGTATTATGCTGGGGAGATGTTGGGGTAGTGTATTGTGAGTAGGCGTGGGCAGAAGATCCAAAGTCCAATGTACTATCAGGAACATCTTATAGTGTATAACTGTATAATACTATATAGGAGGATAAAATGTTTTTCATATGTGGCTGAGCTGTTCTGTAGGTAGATGTGGGCAGAGTTTTTGTGAATAGGAGATATTGTGCTACTCTCTATTTTGGAAATGCTACGTGGAGAGTTGACGTGGTAGATCCATTTTTCCATGGTGTACCAGAGCTGTTACTTTACAAGATAACAATTGATATTTAATATTTATTTATTTTTTTGTTGTAAATGAATATCTTAATTTTCTTTAAATAACGCCAATACTGATATATCAGGAAAGAGTGAAGATAGAATAGAAAAATGATTTTCTTTTTTTTTTTTTTTATTTCAAAATCTGTCTATCATTTAGGCTGTGTTTGGTTCGAAGGAAAAAGTAGGGAAAGGTAGGGAAACCTATACAAGAATTGTAAAGGCTTCCCTACCTTTTCTTTCAAACCAAACATAGCCTTAATTGTTGAACTCAAAAGATTCCTATTAGAAACACTACAAGGGCTAGATGTTAGTCCAATATCTTATTAATTTTCATTAATATGGAAATATAACATTGTTTGGTAGTGTTTTCAAAATTTTGTACAAAAGCTATAAATGTTGCAAAATGCTTTTGAACATTGAATGCTAACATTAGGGCCCATTTGCTTTTTAGTACGATACTTGCATGTTCTTTTATTTTTCATGTAAATAAGGCAACAACCATTTTAGCCATAAAAAAAATCATTATTAAAAGGGGCATTTTTGTCTCATTCAAGTATTGCCAACATTCTCCCCATGTGGGAAAGTTATTTATCCACCTAGTAAGTGATACTCAAGAAAATAAAATTTCTTGATCCCCACATAAATATGAAAAAAGAACATGCAAATCTTGTTCGATAGAAATCAAGATCCCATTGACCAACTTTCCCCCTCTCATAATCTAGAAAAAGGATGCCCCCTAGCAGTTTTGTTAGGAGGATTATAAAGCCATGTTTCTTGGATAGTTTATACTTTTTTGTATATAATATAATAGTTTATACTAGTTATTAATAATGACTTGAGAGTAGTGGTGATCATGGCCCGGGTTTGGTTGGGCTTTGCACATTTTGATGGGTGGACAAATACCATCCTCACCTCGTTCCTCTGTCACCAAAGTTTTGGATTTCCCCAAATCTGCTTCAAACCCAATTAGTAGTAAAGATCGGCCCCAATCAAGGGTAGGGTGAATTGGAGCCATGCAGGGATGGGTCAAATTTCCATCTCTACTAGGGGGTACAACTTGGGCAGGTCCAACCCAAGCATAGGTTGATTCAACTCATAATTTTGTACAAGTTGAGTTTATATTTTTGATCCTCAAGCTAGGTTTAGAAACAAAAGTTTAGATTTTTATTTTTTTAGGCTAGACCCATGCTTAGCCCTTAGGTAGTTTGAACCCGGCCCAAGTTTGGACTTGGTTTTATCACAACCTGAGCCTAACCCAATTATATACATACATATATGCATATATAGACACATATTTGTATGCATACATACATATATGCATTTATTGATAAACCAATACATGCACAAATTTTAGTGGGGGCTAATGAGTAACTCAAGCCCAATTCAAACCCCAGTTGGATAACTCAGGCTTGACTTTGGGCTTGGGCCTTATGCCTAATTCTTAGGGTTGGGCTTAGGTTTAGCTTAAACTCGACCTAGCCCGCTAACTTGCACAGCTATAGCCTAGACCTCAAGACTGAAATTTAAGTCTTAGGTATTTATTTTCTAAAATGCCCCTTCACTAAAAAACCAGACAAGCACAAACTGGCCCCTACATCTTGTGCTGAAATTTAATTAATTACAATGGGGATAATGAGAATTAAACACTAGACAATTTGGTTAAACGTAGTCTCGTACCCACTCAAAGAGTTGTTCATCCTAAAAATTCAAACTTTGAGGTGAGGTCTCAAAATTAGGGCTATAAATGAATCAAATTTGGTTCAGATTCAGCAAAATCTGAATCCTATCTATTTATTGAGAACTTTGCATATGAATCTGATTGGATTTGAAGAGCTCGAATCCGAATTCGAATTATAATATATCCAAATTCGCTTCAGATTTAATCCGATTCCACTTTAATTTTTTAAAATACAAAAGAATTAAAAAGTTAATTACCCTCCAATGATGCCTTGACACGTGGTAGTGCAGACCCTTTATTGCACCACATCGCGATGTATATGGCAGCACACACTTGATCGCACCTTGGATCACTAGTGGCAGCCCAACCCAAATATCCTAATGGCTGCAAACCTCTGACCTAGAATGGCCTGGACTGCATTGCTCACCAAGGACATGCATTTGACTTGATCTAGTCGTGCGGCATGGGCCATCTCCGAGATAAAAGATATACTTCCGAGTTCCGACCTCGAGCCAACTCCGACGTGGAGGACATGCTCCCGACCTAACTCAGCTCCAATGTCAAAGGTAAAGGCAAGGTTGAAAGTATCAATACGATACGAGTTTCGGTATTTAAAAATGATCGGAATACATTTTTTTTAGTTTTTTTATTCAAACTTTGGTTTTTTAGAAATATTATAGGCTGTTTTTTATCATTAAAAAATGGGGGTCTGAAACATCTGGAAACAGACGTTTTGAACCATATCATTTATAAAATATACGATACAATATGCCCGATACTTTAAACCTTGGGTGTAAGACCGACCTATGCCATGCACAATTGCAGATTGCCACATGTGGCATCGGTACCCTACTTCGTGAGGAAGTGGGTCTTGAGCATTCTCCAAGAATTGTAGACATGCCATCCAACTGCCTAGACATGTCCACTACGGCTTACCACATTGCTCTATATAAAGATAAGCATTTTGCACTTATTGCATGTATTGACTAGGGTTGTTCACGGGTTGGGTTGGGTCGGTTTACTAACGTTTTTCCAATCGACCTGGCTTGGTCGATTTACCTAAAAATGAAACCGAAATCGACCCGGTACTAAGTAAAATCGACCTCATCGGTTTGAATCGGTTTGGGTTAGTTTTGTGAATGATTCTCTCAGTATGAACGATAAAGGAATAAGTCTAAGAAAGCAAATGCTGGATGCCTAAAAATAAAAAATGATTTGATAGATTAAAATTGATATTTATATATCTAAAATTTTATATATAATATGTATATTTCTGAAATGAAGCTAATGTGTATATATATATATTCACAAATATATATCTGAAATATATATATAGTAAAACTGAAATATATCAAATATATATATAATATCTAAGTCGATTTGAATCGGTTCGGTTTTGATTTTCACATGAAAACCAAAACTGAACCGAACTATCGATTTATGCTTTTTTGTAACCTGAAATTGACCGATGCTGAAAAAAAGCCGAGTAACTCGAGTTAAATCGGTCTAGGTTCGTCGGTTTCATCGATTTGGGTCTTGTTGTGAACAGCCCTAGTATTGATTTAACCATTTGAGTCCATAGCCCGGGACACTTACCCGAGCACTCTAACTTGTTTCTTGTGCAGATTCTAGGAGTTTGCATCTAAGCTCGAGAGTCCCACTTGTAGAAAGGATCAAAATGTTTACCTTTGATCTTTATCAGTAATAAATTAATGTAAATCTAACATAGTGAATTTATTATAATATATATGATATATATTTTTATAATTTTAAATATAATCACATAATATTTATTAATTAAAATCAATAAATATTATAATATAATTGGATCGAATGGAATCAAATTTAAATTCAGTCTGATTATTAATTAGATTTAGATTGCAAAATTTGAATGAAATCCGATTATATAAATACATCAGGAATAATCAAATTGAATGTAAAAGTGAAAAGTTTGGATATCATTGACTATCTACGTAAATAGGTTTTTATTCTCTAGTCTAATAAGAAATGATTTTAGTGCTCAAAATTTTACAAATAAATATGACACTAAATAAAAGATAATGATATGAGAATCCCTATAGTTGGGATAAGGCTTATATGATGATGATGTTGCATAAACATTCATACATACATGAAAGGCATATAGAGTTTGGGGTTTGTTAGAATTGTTTTTTTCATAAATATTGTACTGATTTTGAGGACATGTAGAGTGTCACCAAGTTCAGCCATTTTCTGAAAAACATCAACGTGGCGGCAAAATCATAGAATGAAAATGACAAAATGACAAGCCATGCCAAACACACCTTCCATGTTTGAACAGGGAAATCCGTGATCTCAATATTTTGGGTCTAGTTTGGTCTAAACTGTTTAGGTTTAACCTGGTCGGACCGTGGTAGGACCGGATCGAGCTTCTAATTTGAATGATTGAATCTCTTCTGCTGGTAAGTACTGTGGGTACCTGTCGAGAGCTGATTGCAATACGGAAAGGGGCATTGAAGTCTTTTCATCACCAACATCCCAATCACATATATTCAATTTTCCCGTCCCATTACAGGGGTAATACCGTAATTTTAACCATGTCCAAATTCAAAAGCATGCAAAGAAACAGGACAATCGAGATTAAAATCCATTGGAAATTTCGAGAATCCGAAATAAATAAATAAATAAAATTATTTTTGTTGTCAAGAGGGGCGGCTGACGGGCTGAGCCGCTGAGGCTTTATTTATTTTATTTCTTAATTTTTGAAATTGATTAATCTATTTTTTATAAATATATTTTTTTCTTTTCTTTATTTTTTTGTTGTCGTTGGTGCTGCTCCACGCCTTTCCCCTCGATTTGACTCCACATTTAACCAAATTTGACTAATGCCTGAAGTCCGCTAGTACTCTCCAATCCATCCCGGCTCTGATTCGCGGACGTAAGACCGGATTCCAATCCATCATAATCCACCAAAGCAAGCACGCTCCTCCACCTGCTGAACCGGTCACTGTACCGAGTTACTCCGTTACTCGGTTGCTCCCTTTCGATACGCATCCCAAACAAAGGTCACCTAACCGGTGAACGCCTCACCCACGCTCTCATCACCTTTGATCGGAAAAACCGGTCACCACCCGTTTGAATTCCCCGAATTTAACTGTCATGTGAAGTGAATTTAGGGTGAATTTCCATGCGTATTTCGTCCCGCTGAGTCCGAGTTAATTTATTCAAATTTATCTGCATTTGAGCGTTTCATTTCATTTTAATTTGGATACGTTAGACAAAGAGAAGTCTCGAAGTCTCCTTCCCTCTCTCTCTCTCTCTCTCTCTCTCTCGATTGGATCGGCGATTTTCCCAACTGGAAAAATGGTGATCAAAACGCTTCGTTTCGGGCCTGCGTCGCGATTTTCTTATTGTTGTCGCATCGTCTCCAAGGCATTCTTCGCATTAGATATTGGCGGCTGTTTATACTTCTCAGATCGGTGAAGATTTTATAATTTTTTTGTTCACAGTTTGTTTATCCGTAGATCGATAGAGAGATCTGTGAAGTTGATGGAGTTATTAATCGTGGCTTAGCTTGCCTGTGTCTTCAGAATCTGGAAATCGGTGAGTAGGTGGAAGTCGGTGATTCTTTGTTAAAAAATTGTAATTTGAGCTGATTTTTCTCTGGACTTTGGAGAATGGTTTTGCACTTTTGTGTTCTTTCTGTTGTAAGGTTTGTTAGGCGCGCATTTCGTGAACCTTCTTGACGGTCCATTAGATAGTTGACATTGCTGTGATTTTAAACATTTTTAGTGAAGTCTTCAGTTTCTAAAACTAAGAATGAGAATAATCGGTTGCAAATATTAAGGAGTTCGGATTTTGTTTCTTGTTTTCGTGTTTTCAAGAGTTTTTATTTTTTGAAAGTATTATAAATATGCATTTCTTCTTCATGATTTCTGTGAGCGATCTGTAAGAGAAAAATAGTTATATATTCTGTTTACGGAAAAAATAAAATTTCTGTGGAAAATGGTCGCTGTCTTTGAGAGTTTCGATTTTTCGCCATATTTTCTGAGAGGAGTCTTTTTGATCTTGCATTCATTCCCTAAATCTTCGCCGTGATCTTCTGTCAATTTCCTACTCTCTTTTTCTATCCGTGATTGAGACCTTCCTTGTAGTCGTTCTTATTGGAATCTTTTTTTTTTGCAATTATTTCCTTTCTAAAATCGAGATTTCGGCTTAATTTATTTTTATAAATGTCCCGACTTTACATACCAAGGACTTCGGTAATTTTTTCAGGCAGTCTTCACATTTTTCCGGCGATTTGTTCTTCTTGAATCACGCTTTCTGTACTTATCATTGATTTCGTTCTTTCTTGGTTCGAACAGTTCTGGGTTTTTTTTTTTATTATAAGGCAACTTTTTGCATTTCTTTTTTATTAGGTGGATTTCCAGGCAATCGAAGTATGTGTGGTGGACCGGAGAGGTTAAAGTCCACCTCGTCATCGCCGTCTTCTCCTTCATCCTCCGAAGAAAGCAAAACTCCCGTGAAAAGCATGAATCACCTGACTGTAGAAACCGAAGATTCTTTTTCAAGTTTACTTGAGCTTGCGGCTAACAATGACGTTGAAGGCTTCAAGCGTTCGTTGGAGCGTGATGCCTCTGCTATCGATGAGATTGGTCTTTGGTACGTCCGCCAGAAGGGCTCGAAGCAGATAGTCCTTGAGCACAGAACTCCTTTGATGGTTGCTGCAACTTATGGTAGTATCGATGTCTTGAAGCTAATCCTTGCTCTATCCGATGCTGATATAAATCGTTCCTGTGGCCCGGATAAGAGCACTGCTCTCCACTGTGCTGCCTCCGGCGGATCTGTAAACGCTGTAGATGTTGTGAAGCTGCTTTTGATGGCCGGTGCAAACCCAAATTCAGTGGATGCCAATGGCCACCGGCCTGCTGATGTTATTGTTGTATCTCCTAAGCTCCCTAATGTGAAGGCTGTGCTTGAGGAGCTCCTAGCGAGCAATGGTTCTGATGGTTCTTCTATTGGAGAGCTCAATCTGCGGGTTTCCACAAGCACATCGAATTCAAATTCACCCCCTTTGTCATCATCCCCGGAGAATGGATCTCCGTCGTCTGCCTCAGACTCGACCTCATCTCCCACGATCAAGTTCAATGATCACCCTGTTTCTTCGGCAACGGAGAAAAAGGAATACCCTATTGATCCATCTCTACCTGATATCAAGAACAGCATCTATGCAACAGATGAGTTCCGCATGTTCTCCTTTAAGGTCCGCCCTTGTTCCCGAGCTTACTCTCATGACTGGACCGAGTGTCCATTCGTTCACCCAGGTGAGAACGCTCGCAGGAGAGACCCAAGGAAGTACCACTACAGCTGCGTTCCCTGCCCTGATTTCCGAAAAGGGGCATGTCGACGAGGGGATTTGTGTGAATACGCGCATGGCGTTTTTGAGTGCTGGCTTCACCCGGCACAGTACAGGACACGGCTGTGCAAGGATGGCACAGGTTGCATGCGGCGAGTCTGTTTCTTTGCTCACGCATCTGAGGAACTGCGCCCCCTGTACGTCTCCACTGGCTCTGCCGTTCCTTCTCCCCGTTCAACTGCTTCAGCGGCCTCCGCCATGGAGATGGCTGCAGCTATGAGCCTCTTGCCTGGTTCTCCCTCTTCGGTATCTGTTATGTCTCCTTCGCCCTTCACGCCACCCATGTCCCCATCTGCAAATGGTATTAACCATTCATCTTTGGCTTGGCCGCAGCCCAACGTCCCAACCTTGCATCTCCCTGGAAGCAATCTTCAATCCAGTCGCCTGAGGTCGTCCCTTAATGCAAGAGATATTCCAGCTGAGGACTTCAGCATGTTGCAGGATTTTGAAGCTCAGCAACAGCAACTCCTGAATGATTTGTCCTGCTTCTCTCACCCACGTCTTAGTTCATCCACTGTTAACAGATCTGTTCGTTCCAAGACCCTGACCCCTTCAAACCTTGAGGATCTCTTTACTGCTGAAATCTCCTCGTCGCCCCGGTATTCAGATCAGGCAGCGTCAGCGGTCTTTTCCCCATCTCACAAATCAGCGGTTCTCAACCAGTTCCAGCAACAACAGAGCATGCTATCGCCGATCAACACGAACGTTTTCTCCCCAAAAAACGTTGATCATTCATTCTTACAAGCATCCTTTGGTGTTTCATCCCCGGGCAGGATGTCACCTCGAAGCATGGAACCTCTCTCTCCGATGAGCTCTCGGCTCTCTGCATTTGCTCAGCGTGAGAAGCAGCAGCAGCAGCTTCGTAGCCTCAGTTCACGAGAACTTGGATCCAACACGACCGCTGTTGTGGGATCTCCTGTAAATTCCTGGACCAAGTGGGGATCACCAAATGGGATGTTGGATTGGGCGGTTAATGGAGATGAGCTGGGGCGGTTCAAGAGGTCGTCTTCTTTCGAGCTAGGAAACAATGGAGAGGAGCCTGATTTGTCGTGGGTTCAGTCATTGGTGAAGGAATCACCACCCGAGATCAAGGATAAGTTGGCCATTCCAACCTCAGTTGCTGCAGCAGCATCCTCTGCTGAGGTTTCAAATTCTAATTCTCAGGTTGAAGCCATTGATCACTCTGTTTTGGGAGCTTGGCTTGAACAGATGCAGCTTGATCAACTCGTGGCCTAGTAAAATTAAATTTTTACTAGGCTAAAGAGAAAAGTAATCAATTTTAGTAAATAATATTTTTTTTGGGTTTGGTGGAGGGGTGTGAGGTAGGGGACTGAACAAGGGGAAGAAGGGGGAGAGTAAAAGAAAAAAGAAAAAAATTTCAGCAAGGAAAAAAATTCGTTTTCACCATTTATTAAAAGCAGAATCAAAGGGTGAAAAAAGAAAGCCTCTATCTGGGTAAGATATTTCAATGACCCAACCCAGATTAGGTAAATTTTTTCTCCCAATATTCGGATTTTAGGTATCCCTTTTTTTTGTCATTTTAACATGTTTTTTAATCTTATTTAAAAGAGCTATATGTTTCATTGAAATGAAACAAAAATGCTTCTGTTTGATGTCTATTTTCACTTATTTCTCTTCATTAATTTATTATCTTTTGCATTTAGTAACTTGGGTTGAACAACATAAAGGGTGTTGGGGTTTTTAATGGAGGCAATATTTTTTTCCTGTTCTGGAGGGCTTTCAGTGTTTTGACCAGGTCTGTGTGGAAGGGGTCGCGTTGGAGTATAAATTGGCATTAACTAGGGCGTCCATAGTGGTCGCAGAGGGGAAAGAAGGCATATTATCCTTTCTGATGTAACATTGAATTGAAGTTCCATTGTTATTATTTCAATACCTTTATTTTTTCCTTCATTTGAGTGTAACATCTCTCTGTCCTCTCTCTCTCTGTTTTATCGGGGGCTTTTGCTTTTTTACTCGTGGAAGAATTATTTCTATGGGTGCTGTGGTGGATCCCAATGGGATGGGTTTGTGTCCTCTGGGATTGGGGAGGTGAGTGATGGAAGGGTTTTTGTTTGGATTTGGATTCTTTTCAATCCATACTCTTTTAGAGAAGACGAGACATGGAGGATGTTTTCCTTGACCTGGAGATGGGTTTTCGCCTTTTAGGTGGCCAGCTACCTCATTTGATGCCCATTTGAGCTTCAAGCCCCACTACCAACATTTACACCCCACCAGTGGGGGTGGGGCGGAGTGGGGGTCTCTGTTGAAGCCGGTGGTCCTCTCTTCCTCATTTTTACGAACATGTGGAATTCAGGGGCACCCCACATGTTTGGTTTGAATGTAAGAATCTACTACGGTGAATTTTCAAATTTTTATAACGCATTACATAAAATTTGAAACAAAGTTACCACATAGTCCGTTTAATTTTTATTAGTATTCAATGGTCGGGCTTGGGTTTGGCATTTGCCACATTGCCAAAATTTAAATGGACCAGTCTGATGCTTAAACGCGATACAGATATACAGTGTATGGTCAGGCCCAAGCCCAACCCATGAACAGATCTATTCATTAGAAAACGTTTCACATTATCATTAAAGATTTTATAAGATCCGTTTTAGATTTTGTGGTGGTTAATTCTCAAATGCAAGGTTCAAAATTTCATATGCTCTATATCTAGCGTTAGCTCCCTGAAACCCCAAATAAGGGGTATTTCGGAATTTGGCCACTTCAGTAATCTGATCTGATTACTGAGACTCTACATCTGAATCCGATTGGATTTAAAGACTTGGATTTGAGTGTAATCCGATTCTTCAATAAATTTTCTAAAATACTAGAAAAATAAAAAATATATTTATTTATTTTTAATTTATATAATAGATTAATATAAATGTAACATACTAAATTTATATATATATAGATTCATTTATAATATAACATATAGAATATATTTTTATAACTTTAAATATAATTATATAAAATTTATATATTAAAATTAATAAATATTATAATATAATCAGATCAGATGGGGTCAAATTAGAATTCAATCCGATTATTAATTGGATGTGGATTGTAACATTCAAATCTGATCCAATTATATAAATAGTTAAATATATCATCCTAATCAAATTAGATGTAGGATGAGGCTTCCAATTTTCAGGTATTATTAATAGGCCTGTTTCTTAAAAACTGACCCCTTGAAACAATTTTGAAAAAAATATAAACAAATGCAAAACACCCCATTCACTTGTTTGTGAGTACAGGGCATATCAATACTTTAAACCATGCTCAAATAGGATTATAACTTCTTTCTCTTTATTTTATTTATTTTTTTGGGTTAAGTGCCGATTTATCAAATAATTGTATCATTGGACATTTCTTTGAGTTGGATGGCTTGGTGGGGTTTGGTCACTGATGCCTAATCAAACAGTCTATTTATGGGGGTCGATGCCTTATCTCTATTGGATTAAAGTATGATTATGTCTTTCAGATATTTGACGATGTAGGCGGGGGAATCATTCTTGTTTGCTCCTCCATTTGTATGTGTTTCTTCAGAAATAATAATACCTTAATTTTTTTTTTTCAAAAAAGAGTTGATGATGTATGATGGATATTGCATTTTCTACCAAAAAAAACAAAGTTTGCTGGATGATGGTCAGAGAAAGCTTGAGAGACCCAGATTCAGATTTGAAAATGGAGGTTATCTCATTTGACAAAGCCTTCCAAAAGGATATTGCACCGGATGGAACTGGATGGAAACCTAACCCTACCAAAACAGTTCTGAATTATTCAACATTATTATTGAAGGCAATAATTCTTAGATGATGGTGATGCTTCCTTAGAAACCCATGACTTTGGTCAAGTTTCATATTGCTCAAACTTCCTCTAAATTGGAAGCAACACCTCCTTGCGTCAAGAATTTGAGGTCAGAATTACTTTCTGTTTAAAATACATTATTATTGGCCTTTTAGGCCACTGAAATAGTCATCCTCTTCCTCCAAGAAATATGTTTTTTAAAGGAGGAATGTTATCAGAGGAATTGTGCGGAGAATTTCATTTGCACAAGGCACTTAACCATCTGATCCTGTTGATTTCATGATGGGCGATAGGGGAATTGAAAAGACAATGCATTTGGAGGATATGGGTGTCTCCACTGTCACACAAATTTACAGTTTCTTTGGTCTAAGACTCTAAACTATTGATGCTCTCCTATGGTTTTAACCTACTGCCTTTCTGCAACTGCACTGTTTGTTTCTTTGCGCCACTGGAGTCGGACTCAAGAAGGGGCCTGAAATTTACACATCTGCATCTTTTATACCAAATTCTTGTTGAGAGAGAGAGAGAGGGAGAGAGAGTAGGCTCATCATTCCCAATTTACCCTAACTGTGGTTAGGGCAAAATAGTTATACTGGTATCATTTTGAATATTCTTTTGGAAAAATTCCCAATTAGTACTTTGTACTTTGGGTTTAGTGCCACTTTGGTCCCCAAACTTTAAAATGTGACAATTCAGAACTCAAACTTTCAAAAAGTGACAATTTAGTACATACTATTAATTTGCTGTTAATTAGCCATTAAGAGGCATTTGAAAAAGACACAAATGCCCTTCAAATGTCATCTAATTTTCTTTATCAACCAGTCAAATATTGACAAAAAATTAACAGTCCAAAATCCTTGCTTCTTCCATTCAAGAAAGTTGAGTGAGCATTCTGGTGACCCCAACTTTCTTGAATAGAAGAAGCAAGGATTTGGGACTGTTAATTTTTTGTCAATATTTGGCTGGTTGATAAAGAAAATTAGATGACATTTGAAGGGCATTTGTGTCTTTTTTAAATGCCTCTTAACGGCTAGTTAACAGTAAATTAATGGCAGGTACTGGATTGTCAATTCGGGTACTGAATTGTCGCATTTTACAAAGTGGCATTAGACCCAAAGTACAAAATACTAATCGGAAATTTTACCTATTCTTTTCTATGGAACTTGAACAGTGGAAGTCATTTTATTACTTTTCCTCATACTTTTTTCTTAGTGTGGTAGTTGGGACCAGCCCATGACCAGATCTTCTGGCCTCCTCCCACAAGAGCCTTTTCCTAGCCCAACAAGTATTTAGAACTGCAGTTATTTTTAGGGTTTTAGTGGCCAAAACGTATGGATGTAGAACTGGTTAGGGTTGGATTGTTGGGTTTATGATATTGGTTGTTAAGGTGTCAATGAGTCATGGTTTGATAGTATAATGCTACAAACAACCTTCCTCATTCTCTCTTTTCTTATGCTGTTCCTTTTTAGTGTATATCTGTCCTATTTATGGTGGCACGTCAAATGGGTTTTCGTCATATCGTTATTACTTTTGAAATTGAAATGGTTGTTAGCATTGTGTTGTCACTCCAACTCTAGACAAAGCACACATAGAACTGATCATTTCCCTACCAAATCTTACATGGTGTTAATGCTCTTCCCTAAAGTTTGTTTAGTTGGTTGGAAAGAAAAGAACAAAATGAAAGTTATACTTGCACAACACAAGACTGGTAGATAGATCTACCTTGTCATTATGGGTTAGTTATTGAATAAGGATTAGGGTTAATGTGCCCTTTAGTTGGGAGAGAAGCTAAGAATTTATTAGTGCTTTCACCATTTCAGTTACAAATGAGAGTTATCCATAACATACAAGATTCGTCAGATGGTAAAAAACCGTTGATTTGGTCAAAAACTGTTTGACCCGGCCGATTTGACCACTGACCCATTCGGCCTGGTCATTGAGTCACGGGTTGCACACTCAATGTATGCAAACTTTTGGAGGACATAACTTTGCACTCCAATATACGATTGGGATGATTTTTTTTTTGGAGGGGGGTAATTTTTTGAGATCTATGCATTCCAAGGAGTCATAGGAACATTGCCCCGCTATTTTCGCAACAAAAAAAAACCCTTTTGTAGCCTTAAACTGTAATTTTTAATATTTTTTATAAATAAAAAGAATTAAAAAACATGAATTATATATATATATATATGATGTGGCACGATATGAATCGTTTGACCTGGCCGGTCGAACCAGTGACCCACGACCCAGAGGTAAAAGGGGTTCAGCCTCTCGGTCGTTTTTTAAAACATTCCTTGGAAGATTCCCAGGTCGTTTAATGAGAGGCTCAACTAGAAAACTAGAACCCATTATTTACCAGTCTATCCTAAGGGCCAAACCCATTTCCAAACTTCTCTTGGTCTAGCACTTTGTTCCAGGCTTGAGATCAGCTCAAAGCTCTCAAACCCAAGTACTAAGCCAACCACCAACCTGACCTAAATCAGGCACAGGGCATCTTTATAGCTCTACACTGTAGTTCTTCCCTATTAATAAATGAAGTATCCAATGGTGGACCTGTTCTTTGGCTTTGGACATCCTCTTCCTTAATGAGGTGCCAAAATCCAGGTGAAAATAGAACCATATTTGATGGTTAAAGGGGAAAGATCTGTCATGTGGTCTTAACATTGGTTGGAAATTTGACTGCGTAGTCCATCAGACCAGCTGTTGAAGGGTCCAAAGAACTCAAATTTGGAAACTTGGAATCTGCTGGGATTGGAGTCTGGGAGAACTCAGCGATATATCTGGCCTAATTCCAATACCAGTTCCATGTACAGAGATGGATATATTGAATCTCTATGTAGGAAAGATAATAATATATAACAATACATTCTATATGTTCACTTATACCAAACTGATACAGACAAATTACAAAGAAAAAATATTCAAAAGGTGTGGCTCTGAATCCATGGAGTGTCAATTTCCTTCTCAGCATGCCCATCGCATACAGTTTGCTGATTTCGAATAATCCAAGCAACACTGAATTTCATATGCCACACTTGATGCTAACAATAGGAGAGGAGACCACCAATTTCCATAAAAAAACAAGGAATCAAGCAAACTGTACCCTTACAAAGCAAAATCATGTTTCTTTCTTTTCTTTCTTGCTTTTTCTTCATGCTAAGCCAAGAAGGATATATCACAACCATATAGTAGGGCAAAAATCAACACCTTAGAAAGTGCCAAGGTCCAGTTCCAGTCCCTATCCTGCAAATGTAGGCCAAACCAAGTGTAAGTCCTGGGTTTATATAGGAAATTTTCTGAATTTTACTCACTAATTTAAACCTCTAGTTCACGATGTTGGCTTTCTAACATTTCCAAGTTCAAGAAACACTTGTATGACTCTGTTTGCAGTGTAAATCTGAACCAGATAAGATTTTTGGTTCAGTTTTGCATACATGTGTTTGTAAATATCATTTTTACTCCTACCTAATGCAAAATTTGCACCTTTTGTCTCATCCGCACTCATTGGCTGTGCAAATTTTACATCCATAAAACTAATGCAAAATTTGCACCACCTTCCTTCTACCTTAATTATCTCTCTTATACTGTGGGGACCACATCAGTTTGCTTCCTACCTTAGCTAATCTTCCTAAGAAATAACCTTCCTCCATTCTCTCTAATATAAAGTACAGGACTGCATCGTTTTACTTACCATTCTATTTTTGACAAACAAATAAGGCAGGCAAATCTGAAGCAAAAGCTAAACCAGAATTTACACTCAGCCAGTTTGCACTCCCTTGCTTTTATGCCAGTGCAAATGAAAATCACACTATAAAAACTATGTAGATCATGCCTTTTAGCATAGGACAACCTGGTTCCTACCTAAATAGACGCTAATCTTCCAGTGCCATCAAATGCCACTTCTTGTAAGGTCATTATTGAGATCCGAGTTAATGGTTTCTGTGGACAACTCTTGGGCCTGAAGACACAATAATACTAGAGATCAAGAACCACCACAAGATGAATCTTATGGCCCTTCTTGGTAGATTATTTGTGACAAAAATAAGCATAGACAGAAGAATATAATTATCTAATTATCTAAGTGGTGGGAAAAACGAGTCCTGTAAAAAATGGTGAAATCAAATGGTGTGTATTATGTTGACCTTTGATAGGGATGTGTTTTAAATGGAACCATCTAATAATGGATTCTGAATCTCTTGATCCTAGAAAACATGGGACACACAGCAAGTTATGGGGTCTAAGACACATCTATACTGCAATTAAGTTATGAATTTGAAAACCTCATTATGAGGTAAACAAGAACCAATACACGATTATAACTTTCCTTTTCCTTATAATATATGCACGAGGGAAATTACCTCAAAACTCCAGCAAGTGCTCTAAGAGTTATGTAGATGGTCAAACCAACCCAGATTCCAATAAAACCATGACTTGAAGATAGAAAAAATAAGCACAGGATACTTAATATAGCCACCACTACCTGAAGAAGGAAAAAGAAAACATTTACTCAAAACATAAGAATGACATATGGGTAAAGCAATCCTACTGATTCTTAAAGTTCAAACCCAACTAACCGACCATCGAGTAAGCAGAATATGCAAAATCTGATACTCCAAAGTTGATGCCATCAAAAACAAATGCTAATGCATTAATGGGCTGAGTAGCTGCAACAAACTGATGGATGAAGGGATACTTTAGTTCTAGTATCATTTTGAGTGGCATAGTAACACACTATATAGTAAAACAGTAATATTCTCTTTATTGTTTATAAACATAAGAAAGAGATACCGGGGTGCCTATAATTATGAGGTGAAGAACGCTTATGTCCTTTGTAAACAGTCTTGCTGCAAATGGCATGCCAATTCCAATACCAGAAAGAAGCACCAATCCTAGAACTAAACTCAGCTGCAAAATAGATCCAATAACAAAATTTAGCGTGGTTTGTAGCATTGCAAAAGTTGCTAAATATGATTTTGTCTAAAAGCAAAATACCTGCAACACCCGGGCTGTAGTGGCTGTTGCCTTGTTGTAATCCTTTCTAGCAATTGAACTTGCAAGTATTGCCTGAAACCATAGTTGTATAATATGGCTAAGAACTGGAAAAAATAAAAGTAATTTTATATATGTATCTAAATAAGTTTATATTAAGATTGAACTATTTCTAATTGATTGCTTTCAGGTTCATGAGATTCTTATGTTGAACTCTGACCACATCATAATTGTACCCAGTCAGAATGGTGCACTTCTTACCTGTCCACCAACTGCCAATCCATCAGCAAGAAGAGATGTGGCCAACCAAATCTGCAGACAGACCTGGAATGCAGCCATGGGTGTTGATCCATGACGTGCAGCTAGTGATGCAGCCAGGGTAACACAAAATGTTACAGATATTACCCTTACTAGCAATAGACCACCTGAATCCAGATGCATAAATTATTAAATATAAGTCAGAAACTACTAAAGCATTTCAAGCATATATTGGTACATGGGTTAAAAACTTGGAAAGCACATGAAACTAAAATAATAATCTTGCACAAGAAAGACAAAAAAAAAAAAAGAGAAGAAATAAAAGGATAGTCATCTTGGCTCAGTAGCAGTAAGACCAACAAGAAGGTGCACAAAAATACATCTAGTTACTTAGCAATTTAAACATCATAAGGTTTGTATGATGTTCATAGAATAGGATCAATAATGATAGAGGCTATCTTCAGGAAATTTGGCCATTATATGCACAGTTCATTAATAATGTGTGTACACGTTATCTCTATCTGTTACTATTTAGCTTCACCTTAATGCTAAAGATTCTTCATGAATTAGGCATTTGGGTTGCTTCATAGAAGATACATAGTCCTGAGATGCTGTTCCTTGGTTGGTTAGTTGTCATAGTTAATTTTGTCATAGGAAGATTGTTAATTTGTATGATTTCAACCCCACTAAGTTGTTTTAGGATAATACTTCTCAAATCTTAACAGCTTCGACTCTTAAACTGCACCTGATCATCCCCAAACCTTAACAGCTTCGACTCTTAAGTGTCTATTGTGATCCATATCTGATAAAACCCTTGTATTGTAGATCATAATGAAATAAAATAAGTCCTGGCATCTTCAGTCATGGTATACTCCTACACATGCATAATTTTTTACCACCCCCAAGTGAATTTCCATTCCTCAATGACACCAATTTCCTTTCTTCTTGGCTTATCAGATTGATAAGGTCATGGAAGGAAAGGAATCCAAGGGATGTGTTACATAGATTTTTTGTATATTAATTTTTAAGGGTGAATTGTGTACTCTTGGGGAGACAGGGGGTTTGGTTAGGCAAAGGTGAAAAATGTCCATCTTTGTATAGGGATATTCTGGGTCGAATTAGAAACTAGGAGAATCTAGGACTGTAACAGGGGCCCATTAGGGTTATGATCGACTACATTAAACCTTGTATTGTGTGTGTATGCTTTCTCATTTTCATGGTTTTATTCACTCTTAGTACTCTGGAAGAGGGGAAAAAGGCTTGAAGCTATTCTCATTTCCCAAAAGGCTCTTATGAGGTGCATATTCTTGGATTTGTCACCATACCTAAAGGGGAGACCACGTCATTTTACCGAAACAGAATTCAAGGCTGAACCTGTCCTGGGAAGAGGGTATGGTGAAAGGAAGTAAAAGTTGGTCACTTTGGCATAAAAAGATTTGTTGAACAAATCCATGGGAATTAGTTAATAAGTGACTGCACATTCATGTAGCTTATGAGTATTTACTCTTGTTGTAAATGCACAAGCTTTGCAAGAGACTGAATATGTGCATTTGGCAAAGATGGATTCTTAGGGTGAAGCTTATTTGAGATGGATTGAATTGAATTTAGTGGGACACTCATCTATTACTAGACAGTAGGGCATTTATCTTCAGCTTGTGTGGGTCTTCTGAATCCGATGCATGAAATTCAATGATTTTTCTTTTATGAGTATCTATTTAAATTTTATTGATAATGTGAAAAATTGTACAAACCTGTGCAACACTGACTTCTTTTAATGTGGTTAGCCATGGTTAACCACCTATATAGTCTCAATTACAAATCCCCCCTTGGGGTATTCGACCCAAGAACATCTGATTACTTTTTGCTACTTTTCTGATGCATGAAGTTAATGCTTCTAGTAAATAACAATTCATTGTCAATAGACAGTTGGGCAATGTGGATATTTACTCAAAATTAAGTCCAAGTGCAAAACATTTCTCAACTCAGTTACTTTTTCTCATATATGCAGGGTTATGAGGTAGTTATTTAGTAGATTTACAAGCTTGTTTCCTAAACTATAGATTGTCAGAACTGAAATACTATGCTTATGGTGTCTCAGTTTTTTCTTATTTTCTATAAAATTTACTTAATTTGTCAAACTTCTTAAAGATTTTGAGCTTCCCAATTAATGTTGGAAAGAATTACATAGGTCCATCCGTCCAACTATCCAACTATGCACATCTTCAGTTCAGAAGTTACATCCTATTAAGAGTTTCAGTTGAAAAGTCAGCTGCAGGTACTGTTCATCTAAAGAATTCCCACTCTTCTCAACAAAATGTAAATAAAATTAAGGAAATTGTCTCCTTTTCCACCTAACAACAACTCAAAATTTGGGTTTCCTCTCATGACAAGGAGAACTTGGAAACAGCCTCTCTGTATATGCAGGGAGGCTGCGTACATCTGTCCTCCCCAGACCCCACATTGGTGGGTGCCTCATGTACTGGGTTGCGCTTTGTCATGACAAGGAAAAATAAAATTCTAGATTGTATTATAGTTGGCATTTCAAAAAGGAAATGCACAGATTGAACCCCTTACCACTTTTAAGGAACCTCCAAAATTGTAGGTCTTTTGCACTTGGAGGCAATAGGTCAACTTTTTGCAGTAATCTCCACAATAGTATCACTGAAATCAGGTACCTAAAAGGTCACAATACATTATATGAGACACCAATCAAAATACTTGTAAATTCTAGGATATCAAATCAGTGGCTAAGTATAAGATATCACATATCTATTAATTAGGAAACACTGATAATTTCAATTGGTACTCAGATACAACTTACTGTGAAATAACATGGGCAATAGCTGCACCACTGACGCCCATATGAAGAACAAATATAAATAATGGGTCTAAAATTATATTTGCAACATCTCCTGCCACTGAATTGGATAATAAAAACAATATGAGCTATGGTTAGATGCAATACACTTGAAACCCACCTAAGAAAGCTGAAAGAGTAAAAAGTAACGTTAAAACTTGTCTTGTCTTGAAATATTATGAGTCCACACACAGAGGCATGCTATCATGCAACTTCATATGAACGGGCAAACTTGCATGTAATTACTTTTTAGAATTAAAATGAAAGAAACAAAATGAGTATAAAGGATTTTCACCAGTTGCATATAGAGGAGTTTTTGTATCTTTAATTCCACGGAAGACTCCTTGCATGGCCAAAGAGAGAAGAACCGCTGGAGCACCAAGCGATCTCAATGTCAAGTACTGTCTTGCTGGCTTTAGCATAGGGGAATCCTATTATAACAGATGTCCCAGATGTTATTTAGCATTTTGCAATAACTCAGATATTTAACAACCATGCCAAAATAGGAGCTAGGTTGTTTTCTAGTAAAAACAATCACTAGATAATGCTTTGGTTTAGACAATTCTACAATTACAGAAATATAAGAAATCAGATGCTTTACCTTCCAAATTCGGAACACTTGCAAACAGTTACAAAATGATTTTAAGTATTAATTGTGTTCCAATATTGCACATGACAGAGGAAAGTTAATGATAATAATCAACAATGAAGATCAGAGTATGATGAATGCTGGAGTTGCTTTAGGGTTGAAAACAGAACTGACATCTTAGGTTGCTGGGGATATTACTGGGTCCATAGCTGGCATTAATGCTCTAGCCTGTATAAATTCTCCCCAAACCAAGAAAGCTACAACTACAAAACTCTAGCTGGAATTAGTTGGACAATCAGAAAAACTGGATTGTTTGGTAGGAATCACGGATGGGGCATTTCCTAATGCTATCCTGGTTGAAGGGATTCTCAGGATAAGGTAGTATACTGTTATACTGATCCACCACTCCAGCAATAAAATTGAAATGGCCATGGTGAAAGTTATACTTATTTGAGTACTAATCATATTAGACCAAAATGAGGAGCAAAAAATATATAATCTTAATTCTTGAATGCACAAAAGATGAAGATAAGTTATAAATTAGACTCTCTGTCATTCCAAATAAAGACACTTACAGAGTGAACACCCATGAATTTCAATAGTGGCTTTGCTGTAAGAATAAGGAATATGGTTTGGAAAAGGCCAAGCACCCCGCCAACAATCAATGCCGTGGATGCTGATGCAATATTCTTTCTCTTGCCCGCACATTTGAGCATAGTTGAACTTCCTCCAGTAATGGATGGTGGGTTGTACCCACTTGTATCAGAATCTGATTGTAGAGAATTTAGAAAACTTGAGTTACTTGGTGATCGAATTACTCAGGATGGTACATATAAATTGACAATTTCAAGTGTGTCGGAATATAACACTCTTAAATAAAGTGAATGGAGCAATCTACAGGCTGAAGTTTTGTTTCCCACTAGCTCTTCAAACAATAAACAGAAAATCAACTTACCAAACTGCACATCTTTTGTATGGCTGTTGATGGGTAAATCCTTGTCCAAGTTCTCACTTTTTTCTTCAGAGTTCACTGCTCCACCAGTATCTTCATTGCTCAAGTGACTATCTTCAGTTGAGGTTTCAAAGCCCTCTTCCTGTTCTTCAGTGTTCGATGTACTTTCAGAAGGTGTAATGCTCAATTGGCAGCATTTAGAAAGACCCTTTTCCAAATCTTTACTTTCGTCTTCATCAATTGCCACTGCTTTGATAGCATCTTCTTCCGCGACAAAAGAAGTAGTGATGTTGACAACTGGATATATTGTAATCTTTGATACCTGGTTAAACAAAGCAATTGAAACCCCGACAGCAGCAATCTGCACTGTACCTGTAATTTAAAGGACAAAACAGAAAGAGTGTTACAGCTTAACGATGGATAGCTTTCCAAAAAGGAATTCATGTGACAAGTTTCCACTTTCCAGTTCCACTACTAAATGGGCCAAAACAGAGCCTCGATGCTGTGATAGGATCATATTCATAAGATACATTGCTCTCTTTTATTCCAAGTTTCCAAATGGGTTTGTTAAATGTTTCTGAGACGTATTTATTAAGAAAAACTGTAATATTTCAATTTTTTTGGTTAATACTTCAATTAAACAGACGTACCCGTGTCCAATGATCATGGGATGGGCCTAGATCGAATTGGGATATCTTCCCAATAAAACATTCCAACTACCTATTAACATGATCCTATTCCAACTCCCTACTAACATGACTCAGCAACTAATTGGTTGTGCCTCCCTTTTTGTGGGCTAAGCCTTAGGTCAGATCAGACCGTAAATCGGATCAAAGTTATTTATTTAAAAAATAAAAAAATTAAAATTTTTATTTTTTATAAATTTTGATATATACAATTATTTATATATATATATATATATATATATATAATAATTAAATAAAATAGTATGATAAAATTGAAAATAATTATTTATTTTATTAATATACTATATATATGGGGCTCACATGCTGGCATGACCCATAAACCATCACGTCAGTTTAGGCCACAGGCGGCACAGCCTGATTTGCACCTCTAATGGCACCAGACATCTCACCATAAAATTAAGACCTACCATAAAAATGGGATCGGCCAGTATGATATATGCAATGCCAGATTATATTGGTAGGGGGTTGAAACGTGTTTTTGCTGGCAGGTGATGTGGACTCACCTAGATTGGGCTCCACATGATGGCACTAAGGCTGTAAATAAGTTGTATCAGATTCAATTGGAAACTCATTCAGTTTGAGCCAGATTTGGATATCACCCTTGATCCTATGAAATTGGGTCGAATTGGAAGAATCGGTTCATTTAATTAAGAGATCAAATTCGAATATATCTTTGATCCAATAATCATAAAATATTATATATGATATATTTTATATAATTATATATAGTATATTATTTATATTATATCATTAAGTTTTTAATTGTATCTAATTGAATACCTAATAAAATATTCAAATTTGCATTTGAATCATAATTTTGAAAATTCGGTGGATTTTTATACTCTTTATCGAATCCAATTTGATCAATTTGCAGCCCTAGGTAGCTCCTATGTTAAGACTTAAGAGACATAGTTCGGGCTTGGGCCTGGCCTGCCCCTCAGGCATGAAATATAGGTCCAAGCCCGACAGGGCTCCAGCTAGGTCGGGTTGTGCTTGCTGCAGGCTTACAAGTTACAAACCGTTGAAACATGTATGTGTGTTCCCGCTGCAGACTGGGCCATCGAGTATTGGACCGAATTTAACCAGCAAATTCCCTGGTCCTGGTGCAAGTCCACGTTTGGGTTTACATTGGACACAAAATCTAGGCCCAAACCCAGAAATTTGTAAAAATCTGGGCCCACAAGTTGTGTTTGGTGAAAACCTGGAAAGCCAATCACTATGTTCTAGACACGTTAAATACGACTAAAATAGGAAGCAGGTAGCTTCTCCGAAACAAAAAACACGGGTGCTCAACCACAGCTGACTCAACACAATTCACCTCTAACACAGAAGCCCTTCCAAACGGGCTCTAATTTTGTTGATTTTTTATGGGTGATGGTGCAACAGTTTGATGAAATTAAAATTGGAAGCAGAAGCCAGCAGAAAGACATAAAGTTGAAATGAAAAAGATATATATGTATGTATGTATGTATGTATAGATATAGTACCCAAACGGCCAATGAATACAGTATCAATAAGAGAAGCAATAGGGTCGGCAGCCAAAGCCAGTGCTGCAGGGATTGCAATCCGTGCTATCTCCATGCCAAGCTCATCCTTCTTGAACACAAGCCTGCATGCCCATTGATAATAAATTAGCTATTGCAAGTTAATTCTAATTGGGGCTCGGATCTTCTACCCACAAACTGTTCTCACATCTCTCCTACAGTGAGAATATTTCCTTTGTCATTCATGGAGAAATGTCCCAATACTCTGTGGGAATAACTTGTGAGCAGCAGATCCCGGGTGAAATAATTGCTAGGCCTCCTTATTAAAATAATAAAAGCACAGTGGGTAGTGCAGTCTCCACTGACTCACTCATTATCTCAAACACCTAGCAGCTCAGCTAGATTTTCAAGCAAAAGTAACTTTACCTTGCATCCTTGAAGAAAATGCCAATGGGCATCTTTGGTTTGTTTGTGCAATTCTCCATATTTTCAGCCTTTTCTTTGTCACTTCACTTCAGTGCTCTGTGAAATCAAGCAACACCGAAATCTGCTTGGCTTATTGCTTTGAAACTTCCTCAAGTATATAGAATATATAGAGCAGACCTTGATCAGCTGAATGGGTAATCTAGAACAGACAAGATGGGGTAATGCCACAGATGATGAGCAGACAAATAACAGAGAAAACTGATCTATGAAACCTTTCAGAGGCAGCAGAGAGCAAAGAAAGAAAACAACAAAGAAGGCTACAGTGGAGGGCTGCTTAGCATCCAAGTTGTCTGGGTTCAATTAAGTAAGAGTCCAATTCATTAATAACCTCCCTCAGTTATTGAAACCACCAGACCCATCAGATCACACACACCCAATTCATGGTTCGAAATTCGAACATACCCACTTATCAAAAAGGTACCAACCTACCACTATCCCCCAGCCATCAGATTTTCTGAGATTAAACCACCCTGCACAACAATCAAAAAGATTTTTTTTTTTTTCTTTTGGCAACAATAAAAAAATGAACCACCTTTATCTGCATGAGAGAATAACAAAGATAGGGCTACACCCGTTGGAGTAGCCTAGGGCTATAACAATGAATTACGGCCCTCGATGTATTCCTGTCCCCTACAGGCGCCCCACAGTTCATCCCTCCCATGAATGAATTAGTAATATCTCCCCATGACATATATGAGAGATGTTTTCAATGCACCATGGGATGAACAGGAACTCATCAGAACTGTGGCCCACGTTGGATTCGATGAAGTGAGATAAGGTGGGACCTTTATCTGCATGAGAGAATAACTAAGATAGGGCTAAGCCCGTTGGAGTAGCCCAGGGCTAAAACAGTGAATCACAGCCCTTGATGTATTCCTGTCCACAGGCGCCCCACAGCCCATCTCTCCCATGAATTAGGAACATCTCCCCATGGCATGCATGAGAGATGTTCCCAATGCACGATGAGATGAACTGTGGGGAGTTAATCAGAACTCTGGCCCACTTTGGATTGGATGAAGTGAGATAAGATGGCCCTCGGCAGATGTTTTAAGAATTAACTATGCCATTCGGTTTAAGTCATAGTCTGACTTGATACCACCTCTGTAGAAGTGTATTAGTATGATATATATCTGCTGATATGGATTAATACGTATCAATATTTTGAATCTTGGTCCTGACCACATATCCCATATTATTTATGAGGAGATGTTTCTAATATACAATGGGATGTGGTTGTGAAGTCGGTATGAGAAGCATTCTGTTCTTTATGGAATATTCTTTGCAGCCACATTTCACGGTATACTGAAAACATCTCCCCGTAAATAATAAATAACAAATACAAATAAGAAAAATGTTCCTAATATGCAATCAAGATATGCTGTGAGGTGAATGTGAGGAGCAGATCCGGACTCTTAATATGAAGAATGCATCAAAGACTGATTTTACGGTTTTAGCCCAGTGCTACTCCTCGTGTCCTAGCTAATTTATCCTACCCTGATAACAGCATTAGGGACACCGGAAATAACTACCTTTCCGTTATAAAGTAATTGGTTGTTAAAAGTTTCCAGCTCGATCCAGTTCATGGTTTAACTAACGAGTATAAAAGTATTAGAAAAACACCGACATGATTCAGCTCTCGGCCCCCAGAAGAACGGGAAGGAATTAAGAAAAAACAACGAGAAAGGAAATGACAGAGGAGACGTGTAGGATATTACGTGGTTTCACAGAAAAGAATGTAAGGATTTGCAGATGAACCTGTGGGAGGAAATCGCCGGGCTAGATGTAACTGGATCTCGACTCTCGAGCTGTCACCAACCAAAGGCACGAATTCAAATGCAAGAAGACGAAGCGAAGCGAAGTTGCACTTCTTTTGACGTCTCTGCAGTACGGTATCCTAAACACAGATCTATCTCATGAAAGCTCCACGTGCCCAGAAATGTCGACCTCAGGCTCAGAGGTGAAGATTGATGGAAGCCTCACCTCTCCAATATCTTCGAAGAAGCTGCAGGCCTACATCGATCTTTCAGAGTTTCAGTGGGTGTAGTCTCTCTCAGTACCGTCTCTATGGGAAAGCGGGCAAGTCGGTGCAGAAAGATTTATGAGCAGCTTATAAGCTTTATTGGTCAAGCTCGTTGCTTCCCCTTTTTAACTATTTATAGATAGATTACAAAAGAGCATAGGGTTCGATCCATTCGAGATAGATAATTGGAACGATTGAGTTTTAATTAAACCCGATCACCTAACAAAGATAAGGTCAGGCAGCAAAGGACACAGAGAAGCTGCTCCACTGCTGGTAGTGTTTCTGATCTGAGATCTCTTATGTCGACCCATCATTATCTTTGATCTGAGATCTCACAGACGTGCAGAGTTATTGAATAATAATGGTAATGGGTGTTTCTTTTTCAGCAATTTTTAGTCATGGATCAGTGCAAAGAAGGAACAAGAAATCATCACTTGAAAGGTAATATTATATGCACTTGCATTCTTTACATGGACTAATTGCCCTCTCCAGCTTTAAATAAGCTTACCCAATTGCCTTTATTTATGAAGGAAGAAAAGGTGCAACAGAAGCAGAAAGCTACACTTAGTATAACAGAATGCCCACTAAAGAGAGGTCCCCTACATGGGTGGGAACTAAGTTGGCGTGAGAAATTCTTATATAGACCAATTGCAAGGTGGGTGTTTATGGCCTATCATCAAGTAAAAAAGGAGGAATTGTATTTGTGGGTGTTGAGTAGATCCCAAGCTCATATCATATATTCCCTAGTTAATTCATTTGTTTAATTCAAATGGGTCCATAAAATGGATAGATGAGCATGCTTAAATAATTCCAACCCATTTGAATCACATCATATGGAATGATGATGGAAACAAGGATTATTCCTATATATGTTTTGCTCTCACCTTTTTGAATATAAACAAGTTGCTTATAATTTTTATTATGGTGCAATTCTGTTTTTTCTTTCTATGTGTTTGATTCTGTTGGCATCTATAGATAGGCCGTATTGTACGATTTTTGTTTTAGTTGTTTGGTTGAGTTTTACTTTAAACATTTTTCTATTCTCCACTTCAGATTAATGCCCATTAGAATGTGTCACATCAGTATTTGGTTTTAAGAAACGTTGGGGCATTGGAAGAAACAAGAATTTGACGTTTCCTCAAATGCCTCATGTACAAAAATCAAAGCCTTTCAATGGTATTTTTTAATAAATGCCCACGGAACCAAATACAACATTTATCTTTCTCTTAAATTCGATTTCATTGTAATCAGGGCAAGAGAGAGATGCGGAAATAAGTATGAATTCCTCTTCTTCTTATAGGTGCAATGCAAAAAATGAGGAGAGACAAGTGGAGGAGTTAAGCGTGCATGCATGGACAAATTAAACAAATTAAGGTTGCCATCAAAGAAAAGGTAATTGATGAATAAATAATGTGGGTGGTTTCTGCATCTTGGTGCGCTTCATTTTTCTAAGGGATTGTGATATGGGTTCTCATTGGGTGGAAAGTTTAGGTTAGATTGCAACTTTTGGGTTTATAGGTTCAGTGTATATTGTTGCATTATTTATATCGTTTATTGGTGTAATGGGGTTACAGTATGACTATAGAGAAATCGAATAATCAATCAATGTTTGATACTATAAATCTTGATTAAATTGTTACCAGAACGAAGAATAACACCAAGGCATCCGTGGCTGCACCTGCTAAAACCCAATCAAGAAAAGATGCATCAGTATGAGATGATGACAACGACTTCGTAGCCCATTGTACACATCTTGTTTGTAGCACATAGCAGATGGTAGTGTCTATAAGTGCCTTGAAGTTGTGATCATTGCGTAAAGGTGCAGTGGTTTGTGGGAATCGCCAAAGTATGATTTCAATTTAAATTCATTGCACACTAAACCCTAATAAATCAGTTACAATTACAAACCCCAATTTTATATAATTAAAAACAGAAAAAGTTTGTTTGTTTGTATTCTCTCTATCATGTTTATGGAAATCAAAATAGATAAACAATTAAATAAATAAGGAAAAGAAAATTTGTGGCGTCTGCTTTGTATGAACGAACGTACAAAAACAAAAGAAATATATGTATAAAAAAGAAACTCACTTGATATATAGTTAATAAATCTTTCCTGACAATGATAAAAATCAATAAAAAATTGGTTGTCTAAAGACATAGTGGTCACCATTGCTAATTTTAGGGATGGCAATGTTGACCCCAATCCATTTGACCCACACAACCAATCCACTTAAAAACCTATCTATTGACGTTGGAATTAAACACAAAGGTGGAGATGGAAAATTGTTGGAGTAGGCTGTTAAGAGATATTAGAGGCCCTGGGGTGATACCCCAATTGAGCATGGGCTCCATCAGTTGAGTCAGTAACTTCAAGGGAAGAAAAGATGAGCGGGAGAGCTTATTGAGATGTGGTGAGATGTGTGTTGAGGTGTCTAGCATGTCTTGTGCATAGTAGCGTAATGTAGTGTTATGTTGTGTGTCTAAACGAATGAGGGGCTCAGCTATTTATAAGAGAGGGGCTTCATCCAAGAATTGGCATATCACTCACACATAGTTGGAGTTCAATCCACTAGTTACTTCCTTGGTTGACACATTGTGTACACGTAGCATGCACGTGGTAGGCCATGGGCTTTCATGGAATGATCTGGCATAATTGATGTTCTAATCGGCTTGGCCACGTGTTGTTTGTGCATGTTATGAGTTGCTACCAAGTTAGCTTGACCAAATCAGGTCAACTTGTCTATGTCAACATGCTTTAGGTGAGCTTGGTCAATTAACAAGTTTGCCCCCAACCTACTGCCACTTGGCGGTTTTTGACTGGTGGTCAGTTTTGCCTCCCAAATGCAGGTCATTATGGGTCGAGTGACCCACTAGGTCAAGGGAAAAGGGTCAAAGTGGAGTTGGATCGAGGGTACCGATTGGATCATAAAGAGTCAGGGTTAGTTGGGTTAAGGGAGGGCCAAAGCTTGTCTTAGCCTCAGAATCTTGGTTTTCTCATCTTTGTTCCATTTGTTGCCATTGAAGTTCAAACTTTTTCTCAATCTCAGAGTTGCCACTAAGGGAGGGTCAAAATCTTCTCTCAGTCTCATAGTCTCTCATCTCTCATCTTAGAGTCTTGTTTGGTTGAGGAAGGGTTAAAAGTTGTTAAAGTTTCAAAATTTTCTCTATTAATTCCACCATTAAAGCCATCTCTTAGCTCTCTATTCTACTAGTCTCCAACTCTAAAGGCAACATCCTTATTGAACGTTACATAAAATCTCTACCATATGCTTTGTTTATCTATTATCTCATCAATAGATCTCCTCTCTTTCATTTTGTGTGTATAGATTTCATTGGTTGTTATTTCATTGTTAACTGTTTTTCTTAATTTCTATCAAGATCAATAATATAATTGATGATATTCGAAAGTCACCAATGAAGATAGGGTTGCTTGTTGCACACCTTGAATGTGGACAATGCCTATAACATAACAAGTGCTAGATGGCACAGGGTGATATCTCGGGCTGGTGAGTGGTGACTCTGATAGCCTAGTCACTACAATGAGAGAGGAGATAAGGTCGAGTTGTGTGAGGTGTCTCAGTAGTGCGGTAAATGTGATAAATGAATTGTGTAAATGCTACCTTTATATAGGTGGGTCACTCACTTCTTGAGGTTAAATGGATCGTAAACATGGTCAAGATCTCGAGACACCTGTGTGGCGTGTTAACATATCTAATGTACATGGTGTACTCTGGTGCCCCACTTCTTACTCCAATTAATCACGTGAGGTTGTGATGCTATTAGGTGGTTTTCAAACTACTACCACTTGTCATTCCTTAGCTTGACATGTTCTCGGTTAGGTTGTGTTCCTCAGATGCCAAGGTGATCGAATCTCTGAAAGGGGATGAGGTGATCGAGTGAAGTCAACAAAGGGCTACCCGAGTTGAGGTACCGAATTTGTGTAGGTTGGTACTAGATGTCCAAATCTGATAGGTCCTTTGTTCTGGTCATATAAGTTGCCCCCACTTCTGATGCCAATGTGCTTTGTCACAAAACACAAGTGCTCAGTTCAAGTAGAGTTGTTCATTAAGTGCCTTGTCAGACGCTTCGGTACAAAGTTTCTCCTAAGTGTTGGATTCATACAATTTAGGGGTACACCATCTAGGATTGTTAGAATTCGTGTCATCCCATATATGCATGAACATTATGCAGCCTATTAACCATGGACGACCGTGAAAAGCACACTAAACGATTTTGGTTCTCAAGAAGAGGAACTATTGTGACTCTACACCATCAAATCTAAATTGATCTAGATCGTTGAAGTTTTTGATAAATATTAGTAGCAAGAGGGATATTTGCCACTTGCCTATCTTGTTACTGTCTTGAGTTTATGTCAAAGAGCTTGGTTAGATGCAAGGTGGAAGTGTCCTTTACTAGTCTTCAAGTTGGTATGGTCCTAGCTTTTCCTTGAGTGAGTCTTCTATCTTGTTCCTTTGTTTTACTTTCATATTTAGAGTATGTTGGACTCCCTAGGGTCTAGTTACTTAGAGCTAGAGTAAGAGGAAGATGCATTTGTTCTGATTAGGGAAAAGGGCTCCTCAACCTCCGAGCATAGGGAGCTAGCCAAAAGGTGTCTAGTTCCAAATCTAAGAAGTCCTATTTTAGTTCCACCCAACTCATCTTAGTTGATCTCAGGCAAATTAGGAAGAAATAACAGATCTCTGATGCCTTTAGGTTTATGCTCTTAAGTCCTAATGCACTTCCATGGGAACACAAAGAGAACGAGGTCTATGTGTATGAGAACGACTTCATTGTAGGTCTTAGGCTCTTTCTCCACCCCCTTATCATTAAGATTCTAAACTACTTCAAAATCACTCTAGGTCAACTCTCCCCAAACACCTTCATGGTGGCCATTGGTTCGATGTCTATAAATCACCATTTTAATTTTGGCGTTAATATTTAAGGTCTTTGGTGCCCTTTGTCACATAAAGCTCCAAACAAGTCAAAGAGGGTCCTATGATTTTTCTTTTCATCCCTGATGCAAGATTCTAAGTTGACTTCCCTCTAAAGTCTCAAACTGGAAGACAAAATTTTTCTTTGTGTCCATTGAAGAGGATGAGAAGCAATTGGTCGGGGCAATAATTTCAAGAAACTTAAAGGTTGAGGACTACTTGACTTAAGTCGCCCTAGTGAGGGCAAGTCTAATTCCAACTTGACTAGGTAGCTAGTCAATCCCTATTTCCTCACAAAGTTATTCCTTTGCTTTTTTTTTTTATTTCTACCATTTTACTAACCTAGTTTCACATGTTCTCTTGACAAATGAGATGGGAGGCGTAGACATTGTTGATGTGCTTGTTAGAAGTAGGGCCAACAAGAAGAAGTTAACTAAGGACTCGTGAGAAGCTCAAATCGTGGCCGCCCCTAATGAGGACACGAAGGGTTCTCACAAGTACATCCCAGCTAGGAGAACCACTCCCTTACACCCCAAGTGATCCATGAAGATGGGACCTTCCCCTCTTCGTTTAGGTGCCAGGATAACAAGGCACATAATGTAGGTAAGCCACCTTCTCACTTTCACTACAAGGTTCCTCCATCTACACAGGACTTCCTAACTAGTTGTTCTTGTTGTAGATCAATACTTTGTCCTAGGGGTTGCTTAACCGAACTAATGCACAAGCCCTTTGTCTTGAGCAATTGGTAAAGGCGGAAGAGAAATTGTTAGCCAACTTGGAGGCTTTCAAGCGAGAGAATGCTAAATTGAAGGCCGAGATGGAGGCCCTTTGTGTTGAGTTAGAGGCAAGGTTGGTCGAGATGGACAGCAAAGTCAAGTTTGTTGAGGAGAATACGACTTCTTTGAAGAAGAAGCTATATAAGGCAAAACACTAGGTCAACTATATTTTAATTGATCGAGCAGGAGAAGAGGGAGGTTGAGCATGTGAAGATGTTAGAGGCTATTAAGGTTATAAAGAGGATTACACTGCTTCCAAAGAGTTCTTGGACAATTAAAATGACTACGCTTTCTCTTTTCTCAGCAAAGGCTTCAAGTTGTGCCACATGTGGTCATTGCTCAATTCCATGACTTGGACCTCAAAGAAGTCAAGATGTTGACTCTCACCTAGGAGATGGTCAAGAAGGTGGACCAAGAAGGCAACAAGGATGAGGAGGAAGAAGACGAGGAGACTAGGGTGGTTGAGAATGCATGTGAGGACATGCCCCCTAGTGATGCTTGAAATTCATTAGCCTCTTTTCTTAGCTCTCACCTTGTCAATGTTCAAATCTCTCACTAAAAGGATCCCATCTCAAAGAGCATAAGCCTTCACCATTAAGTTGGTAGTGATGTGGTAGGAAGCATGGAAGGCTCTGATTAAACCATTTTGGCCATCTTTAATAATTCCCTCGCCACTAGAAGGACCCAAGTTTTCCCCTAGATGCATCATCAACATTCAATTTAACATACCCATTCAAAACTGGATTCATATGCAGCACTTTGGCTGGAATAATTTTAGGAGGACAAACTGTTGGTCCCAATCCAGCCAAAGAGAGTTGTTGGTCCAATTTGAGAACACTTGTACTTATCTTCCATTCTCTAGCAATTCTGTTCTTTCCATATATCCCAAACTAAGATGCAAACGGTCACACCAACTAACACCACCCACTGATTATTAGCATGAGCGGATGGTTGAAAGAAATTCACTAGGAAGGCTCTCATTGGTTCTATACCATGGAATTCCATACCCAAAAGTATGCTGATGTAATTCCACACGTTCTTCTCTAAGCAGCTTTCAATAAAAAGATTATTTGTATCCTTAGTTGTAGGATATTTATAGCCACACAACACCTTGATCCCAAAGGTATTCCCACACTTTGAATGTTTTTACATGTACCCATCTTCCCTCCTAATTGTTTCCACACAAAGAAACTAATTTTAGTAGGGGAGAATTTTGTTCCAAGCAGCCTTATGCCAACACACCACCAGCTTTGGGGTTCAAATGTGATCCCACGCTGATTTTGTGGAGAACTTTCCATTTGATTCATGAATCCAAACAATCAAGTCCTGGCGAGGAGATAAGCAAATACCTGAATTTTTTATTATGTCCATGGTCAGCTGATCCAACCTACTAAACATTTCAGTAAAGGGCCATTCACCATTTTTATCCAAAACATCCTTGATTTAGTATTTGCATCCACATTATCAACTATGGGAAGGAGACCAATCAGAGGGCCAATATCAAGATACCTGTCAAGTCAAAAGTTCAAATCACCTTCACCAATTAACTACCTAGAATTTGCAACCATATCCTCTATCAAACCCAGGTTTTTCCTCCAAGTTATTGTGGTATTAGATGGGAAAGTAGAGATATGAAAGTACTGGTCATGAAGATATTTAAGCTTTGAAAAAGGATGGTGAAAGAGAGTCTTGAAAAAGTGTCCTCCATAGGAATTTGAGTCTTAGAGCATGGCTAACATCCTTCAACCCCCTTATGTTTTGGTTAAAACAAAAACCTCCCCTTCCTTCCGTCATCTAGTCAATAATGGAGAAGACAAGGAAGTTATGAAATTGCCCCCATTACACATTAGAGTATTATTCTAAATAATTTAAATCCCATATTTACCCTTCTAAATTTTAGTTAGCTGGAACAACTCAGAAACCACTATCCACATTGTTTTCCATTTATTCCCCGATTCCCTCGTAGCCACAATAGGGTATCAATTTATTATGTTTTCGTTTCAGTGTGCTTCACCACCAAACATAGAACAATGTTCAATTCATACAAGAGAGGATCCATGCTTGCACATTGCAACTAGTGTTGCCACAACCCATAATAACTAACCATTTCTCATCCATGCCGGATTTGTACACCATTTTAATCTCCATTGTTTAGTCCCTACAAGACATTAGCAACGATTGTCATTTTTCTTTGCTTTGGTCAACTCTCTATGTTCTTCCCATCAACATAAGGGGACCCAAATACATCCAGTCTCTGCTTTCTACCAACCATGATCAAATACTTGAAGATTTAATAGATCTTCTGTAATTCCTTTATTTCCATATACACCCACTTCCATCTCGGACTGCAAAGACACCACACTTGCAATAGAGTACATGGTGACCACTCCGTGGTATACTATAGAGATGCCTTAAACATAACTGTCGAAAGGTCCTATTTTGGGTATATAGCCCTAACAGCTCGAAGTGATGAGATCGCTTTAGCAAAAATAAAAAGAGCACACTATACTTAGAAGAAGAAAGGAAATTTCATTACTGTTTAAAAAAAAATGAGCAAAACAACTTGAGAAAGTTCAGTAGCAGGAAAAAAGGGCACAACCGCTCAACAATGATCTTTTCAAGACCGGGTTTATGGCACCTGGGAGCCACCAGAAATCAGAAGTAGAAAACCAACGCCGCCAGCCTCAGGGGTCCACCTCCTCCACCTCGTCCTCGTCCTTCGGGGAGTCAGGCTCTTCCTCCTCCGCCTGGTACGCCGTCTCGGGAGATAGGCCCTTCATAGTAATGCCGTCAAGGTTGAGCCCGGAAAATTTCTTTCAGACCAACCAGCGGCAAAGCTTGAATCCAGAACGATACGAGCTCGAGCCATACTCCACTTGGAGGTCGTGATATTCCTGGGAGTCATTGAAGTCCCAGACTGCCTTCTCTCGCTCGACCTCCACCATGTTGTCGAAGTTCCGAGTTCGATCCAGAAGAGTGGACTCCAAGTCCCGGACCTGTTGGCGAAGGTGCTCTCTCTCCGCTGCCACCCTCGATGATTCCTCCCTGTAGCGCGCACTCTCTTCAGAAAGCCTGGCAATTTGCGCCTTTTGGTCTCGGACGAGCAGCTCTTGGGACTCGCTCCCCTTGCGAGTGTGAAGGAGCTCGCCCCGGAGCTTTTGAACGTTGACCTTCTGGTTACGAGCATTGCAGAAGTGGACTCTCTCTCTCGGAATTAGATATGAACTTTCACTCTTACTTGCTCACGAGCTAATCTCGAGACGTAGTGATCTAGTGCGATCTACACTCTTAGCCTTTTGTATTCTCTCTTCTTCCTCCCCATTGTTCTAACTTAAGCTTCGGAGTATTCCCACCGGGCAAATCCCCGGGAATCCTTGTTCTTCATCTTCTCAGGTGTTGTTCGTTGCCAGCAAGGAGCTAGTCAGCCGCCAGCTAGGAGTGCCCGGATCGTGCCGCATCAGGGACCAAGCCACCCCTTATTTTTTCTTGTGCAATAATGAAAGAGGGTTGCATTGCCTTCCTTGGTTTTCAAGCATAGAACAAAGCCCTCATCCATTCTTAGAGAAGAAGAAGAAGAAGAAGAAGAAGAAGAAGAAGAAGAAGAAGAAGCTTATTCACCATATTCAGATTGTTGAGATTTCCTATCTTCTTCTTTGGTTGAGTAAGATACTCTCTTTAGAAGAAGAACAAAAGAGAGTGAGAGACAAGAGTGTGAGAAAACGAAAGGGGATTTTGTCTCATTAGCATGGCTTAATAAAGGGCAGTTTGATCAAAAGACATAGACTTTTTGCCAAATGAGCAAAATTGCTCATTTTTTTATGAAAAAATCCCAAGTATATATGTATATAAATATAAAGTATTAAATTTATCAATTATAAATTTTATATAATTATACATAATATCTATATGCATACATAATTATACTACATATATACATAAAATAATAATTTTTATTAGACTCAAATTTTAATCGAATTCAATGTGGTTAAATCCACATTCAATCCAATTATTAATTGGATGCAAGTTTTAACATCCAAATATGGGATAATTGGGTTCAAAGTCTTATCGGGTATCAAAGTTTCAAAGTCTAATGATAACCCTAACGGACAAGGTCCAAACTAAGCAACCCTTAAGCTTAGCCTGGAAGTTATATACACATATGGTAAATATTATTATATAATCTTTAGATAACAAATTTTATATTAATAAATACATAGATTTAAATTTTTATATGTTCTTTATAATAGACTAAAATTAAATACCGATTTTAATTTGTAAAAAATATAGAGTTTTATAATTAACACGAGCAAGCCAACCCTTGCCCTAGGCCCAAACACATATTATTACACTTAAGGTGTGGGTTGGGTTGGGCTAGGCAATCTTAAAATTTGTTAATACATTATCAAAATCTGGCCCAAGATCTTTTATTTATTTATTTTTTGGTTCATTGGGCTACACAATGGGGTAGCCCATCCCCCATCACTCATTCAGCTTCAATATTATTTAAAAATAGTTAAAAACCCATATACATGGGTTGTACTTAGATTGGTTCAATCCAATTACAAATGTTACATTGCTCTTAGGGGTTACAACCTGGGTGGGTTGGGTCAAGTTGAAGATCAACCCAAGCCAAACCTAAATTAAACCTTGAGCTTAGGTTTATATTAATTTAATTATGATTAAAAAAGTTAATCTATAGATTAATTTAATTATGACTATAACCTAATTTATATATTTACTGATATTTAAGTATTTTAATTATACAAGTAGTATTTACAAAAATTGGAACATTTAATCATTAATAATGTAAAATAGAACACTAATGGATAATATGGAAAAACTAATTATTTTATTAAGTAATTAGCATCAATTTATTGTTTTTGTTAAAAATTATTAATATAATTAATAAATTATTTTTATAACAAATTACTAAAGTAAAAGGTTAATTATTTGAAACAACATTGCATTCCTTCCTTACAATAATTATCAATTTCTATTGTTTCACTTTCTCTTGGCAAATTCCGTGTCCGTATATATGTATTTAATGTGTTCACTTATTTTATATATATATATAAAATTATATGTTATGTGATATTTAAATAGTACATATCCAAAATGTAAGGATGTTAATGTATTAAGTCTAGGTGAAACTAGAACTAACCCGATAAGAAATATTAAGGAATTGGAACCAAACTATACCTGTTAGGGTTTGTAAATTTAGACCTAGAGTAGAACCAATTAGTTCTTGGGATAATCAGGACTGACCTGATGAATTCAATTAAATAAACCTACTGTAATTATTATACGTTTAATATATATATGTTAATTTATTTAATATAATATACATTTAATATATTAATATATATACCTACCATATATAATTTGTGTAATATATTTATATAATATATGATATATAATAATTGGATCTGAATCGATTCGGTACCGAGTATAACCGGTTCCAAACCAATAATAATAAGGATAAATTTCTTAAACTACCCTTATGATTTAACTAATTGACTAAGTATACCCTTGCTGTTTGAAAATTGACTAACACTATCCTAATTGTTTTTGATAATTAACTGACTCTTCCCTTACCCTTATGATTTAACTAATTGACTAAGTATACCCTTGCTGTTTGAAAATTGACTAACACTATCCTAATTGTTTTTGATAATTAACTGACTCTTCCCTTACGTTTGCTAACAAAAATGTGAAAAAGACTATTTTACCTTTTTATTCTTCTTCAAAATTTCAAAATAAAACAGAAAAAAAAGGAAAAGAAACACTGAACTCAATAATTTCAGCAGCTGCACAATGATCCAAAATGCAAAAATAAATGAGGCGAACCAGCGGCACCCCTCTTTGACCAGTGTTCCGTAGATCAATGCGGAGGTTCTCAAAGAGATTTTTCTAGTACAATTCTAACCTGGACTGTACCTATACAACAACAACAACAATTTGTTCCTCATCGAAGGCTCTTGCTGAATAACCCAACACGTCACCTACTTCTCCATCGGTTGTGAATATCAACAAACACAAGTAGTCAGGTTTCAAGAGATAAGATAGAGGCTTTATGGGTTTTCTTGCGCTTTGGACTTCAACTTTGTAGCAGCAACTAAAGAAATTCATCCCCAAATCGAGCTTCAACTTATTTTATCTTGAATCATTGAATCTTCGATGCTCATGTTTTCAAACAAGCTTTTGTGTTGGGCTTGAGTTGTAGAGCTAGAGTTATTTTCAATCTGGTGGGCCAATCCATAGTTGGTTGGCCTTTTCCGTATAAATGAAACTCGAAGGTGTTGTTTCGTAGCAGTAGCCGAAGAACCAAAGCTCGATTTACAAGTTGAAGATAGAGGTTCGCTTCTCAGGTTCAGATCCTCCATTAACGATCCAAAGCAAAGTTTGGTGAGGTGGGTTGGGTTCAATGTAGCAACTAGACCGGAATCGCCTGCGAAAACCGTACTAGGAGAGTCGTTTCCATCAATCTCAGATCATTCAATCTCTCCAGACTGATCGATTCCAGTTTGTGCCAATTAGAGCTTTGTCCTCCAACATCCTTTCCTCTCCTCTCTGCTCTATGAAACCCACTAAGGGTTCTCGAGGATTCTTGTTATCTCAATCTTTTCTAAATGAAAGGAAACCATAGGAAGAAATTAGAATATAGATAGGCCTCTATCTCTCTCCTTCACTGCCTTAAACGAAGAAAGGATTTTAATGCTTTATTGAAAACTTTGTTGCTGACACAAAACCTAACCTTTTGATCCTTTCTTTCCTCCCTCCTGTTTTTTTTTTTTTGGGTATTAGGCTAGATGTTATTACAAGGGAGTTCGAAGACGGAAATGGGGAAGAGGAGAGAGAGATCGGGAAAGAGACCTGGCCGGAGGTGGATAGGGTCGATGTTGGTTCGTTGCCGCTGTGCATAAAGTTGAAAGAGATGATGAATAATGTTTTTTCCGTTCTCTCGAAAATGAACTTGGGACGAGGTATGGGTAATATTGGGTTTTAAAAGAATTTTGAACAGGGTTTTGACGGAATAGTAACGGATGTTAAGGGTAAAGGTAGAGTTAATAAATTGTCGGAAAAAGTAAGGAGAACTGACTTTTTAAGAAATTTACCGTGGAGAATGTATAAAAACCGTAACGAGAACTGACCCGTCGGTACCGGATCTGAAATCAAAGTCGGCTCTATCGGTTTGGACCCGACCCATTGACAGCCGTACCAAAAATGTCACATAGGGTTTTCTCCATTCGACCGAAAACTGAAGGGTCTCTTTGAACTTCTGCAGCTCACCGGTTCTCGTTGAACTTCTGCGTTCCCCATTCGACCGACCGACTGAAAACGAAAGGAGTCTCACCGTCTCTCTTCATCTTCTTTGTTTTTTGTCATCAATTACGCTGCGTAAACACGAGATAGAGGTCATGGCGGAAGAAGAGATGCTTCATGTGAGTTCAAAAGCAGAGCTGAAACGAAAGGAGAAGCAGAAAAAGAAAGCCAAGTCAGGAGGATTCGAGTCTCTGGGTCTGAGCCCTAATGTTTACAGAGGCATCAAGCGCAAGGGTTACCGAGTCCCTACGCCGATACAGAGGAAGACGATGCCTCTCATACTTTCCGGCGCTGACGTCGTCGCCATGGCAAGGACCGGGTCTGGAAAGACGGCAGCATTCCTGGTGCCGATGCTTGAGCGGTTGAAGCAACATGTCCCTCAAGGTGGTGTTAGGGCTCTTATTCTCTCTCCCACTAGAGACTTGGCACTTCAGACATTGAAGTTCACGAAGGAGCTTGGTCGATTCACAGGTCAGTTTTGGACTTTTGTGAAGTCACAGCCCTTTTGCGCAAAACAGGATTTGGATTTTGAAATCACTGAAATAGAACTAGAATTACTTGATATTCAAGTCTCCGTGGTGATTTTTTTTTTTTTTGAAAAAGCTTCTTCCTTGTATATGCTATTCATTCACATGAAAATAGTTAAGGAAACTCTGATAAACCATTTATCAAAACGAAATCTTTGCTAATCAAGTGAGTGTGAATAGAAAGTGCAAGGCACACACACATTCACAAAAGACATATAGAACATTGTAATTAATGGTCAATTCGGTAGAAAATTGTGTATTTGTGACACTGGAGGCTGATTATTGTTTTATTCATTTGAAACCTCTGAGGCGAGACAGAATGATAACACTTTTAATTCCCATCTATGGAAATATGGAAATTTTAACTACGCATTCATAAGAATTCTATTGAATGGCCCTTCGAGTGGTAAAATCTTTGTTTTTCATAGCGACAGTTCATCAAATCTATAGAAGCAGGAAGACTCTAAAAAATCATTATATGTAGTTGCTTTTAAACTTTTGTCTTTTGATATTTGGTTTAAGGAAAATAAAAAAAAGGGTAAAAGAACAATATTGTAGCTTGTCAATTGATAACCCATTTTTCCCCATGCAGATCTTCGTATTAGTTTATTGGTTGGTGGAGATAGCATGGAGAGCCAGTTTGAAGAGTTGGCTCAGAATCCTGATATCATAATTGCAACTCCCGGAAGACTCATGCATCATCTGTCTGAGATTGATGATATGTCCTTGCGGACTGTGGAATATGTGGTGTTTGATGAAGCTGACTGTCTATTTGGTATGGGGTTTGCGGAACAGTTGCACAAAATCCTTGCACAACTGTGTGAGATCCGTCAGACCCTTCTCTTCAGTGCAACCCTGCCTAGTGCCCTTGCTGAGTTTGCTAAGGCTGGACTTCGAGACCCACAACTTGTTCGGCTTGATTTGGAGACTAAGATTAGCCCTGACCTGAAGCTTACCTTTTTCACCTTAAGGCAGGAAGAGAAGCATGCTGCATTGTTGTATTTGATCAGGGAGCAAATTGGTTCTGATCAGCAGACATTGATATTTGTTTCCACAAAGCATCATGTGGAGTTCCTCAATATTCTCTTTAGAGAAGAGGGTATTGAGCCATCTGTATGTTATGGTGATATGGATCAAGATGCTCGTAAGATTCATATATCAAAATTTAGGGCAAGAAAGACAATGTTGCTAATTGTTACAGATGTTGCTGCGAGAGGCATTGATATTCCATTGCTTGATAATGTTGTCAACTGGGATTTCCCTCCGAAACCTAAAATTTTTGTCCATAGAGTGGGGCGAGCTGCTCGAGCAGGTCGGACTGGTATGGCGTTTTCCTTTGTCACATCTGAGGATATGCCATACCTCTTAGATCTCCATCTCTTCCTTTCAAAACCAATTAGACCTGCTCCTACTGAGGAGGATGTTCTTCAAGACATGAATGGAGTGTTATCCAAAATTGATCAGGCAATTGCAAATGGTGAAACTGTCTATGGGCGTTTTCCTCAGACCGTTCTAGATCTTGTTTCAGACAAAGTCCGGGAAATCATTGATTCATGTACAGAACTAGCTACTTTGCAGAAGACCTGTAATAATGCATTTCGCTTGTATTCAAAGACAAAACCTTTACCATCAAAGGAATCCATTAGAAGGGCGAAGGTTTTGCCCCGTGAGGGATTGCATCCAATTTTCAAACATTTATTAGGTGGCAATGAGCTAACAGCACTTGCCTTTTCTGAACGTTTGAAATCTTTCAGGTTTGTGCTCTACAAGTTTAGTAAATTGTTATTGGGTTTATTTACTTTCCAGCATAATGCAAGTTAATTTCTTGTTCCAGACATTTATGTCTTAAATATCTATTCCTTTCCACATTTAGGGGATTATTGTGTTCTGTTTTTTTGGTCTTAGATATTTTAGAGCCTAATATCTTGATGTGTTTTGCTAATTTTTAATTATCCACATGATGGTGTGTGCTAGACCAAAGCAGACTATTTTGGAAGCTGAAGGTGAAGCTGCGAAATCAAAGCATCTACAAGTAATTTCCTTTACATGATTACCTTGTATATGTTTCTGAGGATTTATTAACATTTAATTTATGACTGCAGTATGAGATCTCTTTGAAGTTTTTTTTTTTTTTTTTTGTTATTTATCCACTTGGTTGACATTATACTTCATTGTTGCTGTAAAAATTTGTGACAACTTTGCTCATGGAAAATATCTGGACTTTTTTTTGGTTGTTTCTAACTTTCTATAATTATCCTAGAATCCAATTTCTTCTTAGTCCATTGGCTTGTTAGAGCCTTCGACTTGCACCCACTTAATCTTTTTAATAACATAGTGCCAGCATCTCAGTCCTTTGTTCACATAACTTGATTATCTTACTTAACTATCCCTTGTATTCTTTAGTGGGTGATACCCTCAGTTTCCTTGAATATGCTGATTTATAATTTGATTTTAGACTTTTAGTCTTATTCTTGTTATCTGTCTCAATAGTCTCATGAGTTTTTGAGTAAGGAATACAAATTCAAGCCTTTTACACAAAAGGATACTCTTGAAGGCTTGATTAGTTTACAGTATCGTCTAAGCGGATACCAAGTTAATCTTGACTGATCAGTGATAAAGGATAGGATAAAGGTGTCTGAGATACTAAAAATGATGATCCTATTGTTGTTTGGATTAAAGATAAATGGATTGTTTAACAATTATATTAAGTCTCGATGTCCAACCTAGTTTTATGGTTTCATATCTTGGAAAGAACCAACATGATCTCAACCAACTGGGTTTCAATGAAATAATGATTCAGGTGCCATGGATAATTTTCTTGTTGTTCAATTGGGGAGAAGTGAACTATGTATGTAAGGCCAGTTAAAAATTTCCAGTAGATAAGGTCACTTTAAATTCTCCATTCCAACCCTTATGGTTATGGTCATATTTTTTCAGCCAATATGCCAAGGATTATGTTGTCTTAAGGCTCTCAAACATTCAAAAGAAATGTGTAGGAGATTTATGGTGCCTAAAAAGGAATATAGATTGTTGTCATATAGTTCAAGGCATATTAAGAAAGAGGGGAAAGGTGGTCTGGAGAACTAGCTGCTATCATCTGGTCAAAAGAAACTCAAGTGTCATTGACAACCTGTTAATGAAGGAATGCAGCTAGAGAATAACCTATGGTGTATGTCTCTTGGAGCCTGAACCTCTCCCACCTACTTGTTTAATGTTGTTATTCTGATAGTGGTAGCCCCATTGTATAAAGATGCTCAATAAATAGTTGCTACTCCTGGTTATATCGGACAGGTTATGGCATAAAGTGGTTGCTAGTATTCATAGGCTCTCAGAGAATGGGTGGGATGCTGGAACTTCTAGCAGGGCCTCTTGTTCTTCACCTTAGAAAGCGATTCAGAAATGTCTCCCAATTTTTCTCAATCACATCAGACTTGATATTAATTCAGGTAACAAAATCAAATTCTAGGAGGATCTTTGGGTGGGTGAAGTCCCTTTGAAGGATTCTTTCCCTTCGTTGTTCACCCTATCTGCTCTCAAGGGCAAACTAATTTCTGAGTTTTTGCTCCCTTCTCCTTTGGTTAATGGGTTCAGGTGGAATCTAGGCTTTTGCAGAAATGTGAGGGACACTGAACTGGGCCATGTTTCTAACCTACTACACATTCTTGAGGGGGTTTTCCTTGACCTAAATAAACAAGATGATAGAATTTGGACTCTCCATCCTTCTGGGGTTTTCAGCTGTGCTTCCTTTTTCAAGTCGTTGTCTTTGCCTTCTAAACCAGTTGTTCCCTTTTCAGCCAAAGAGATTTGGTGTCATCCATTTCCCCCAAAAGTGAGTGCTTTTTGTTAGGAGGTCTTCCATGGTGCAATCAACACTTGTGATATTCTACAGGGAAAGAGACCTGGATGGTGCCTTTCCCCAAATTGGTGCTGTTTGTGTGAATCTAATGGTGAATCTGCTCATCACATTTTCATTTCCTGTCCGTTTGCTTGTGGTATATGGGATTGGTTTTTCTCTCATTTTGGGTGCATGTGGAATACTCCGGACAGATTGGACAGGTTGTTTGATGGTTCTACTTTCAGCTGGCCAAAAACAAAGGGAAGACTAATGTGGAGGTGTACAAGAGCTGCAGTAATCTGGATCTTATGGGAAGAGAGAAATAAACGTATATTCGAGGAAAAGAAAAGGAGCAAAGAGGCATTAATTGAAGGGATTATAGCAAAAGTAGCTTTCTGGACAATGACAGTGGAGTTGTTTTCAGCTTTCTCTATTGATGACATAATAAGGAACTGGAGAACAATTGTAGCCTCAACTTCCGCCAAGTGGAAGGCACTAAAGGGTTGGGAACCCCCAGAGTTAGGATGCCTGAAATTAAACTGACGGAAGTAGTTTTGGGAATTCGGGTCCGTCTGGAATTGGAGGGATTTTAAGAAATGAAAGTGGAGTGATCATGGACATGTACTCAGGCCCCATTGGAGTGTGTGATTCTGTAACAGCAGAACTGAATGCAGTGATTTATGGGATGCAGAAAACTATGGAGATGGGGGTAAGAAAGCTAATAGTTGAAGGTGACTCCAAAATAGTAATAAGTTGGCTAAAACTGAATGAGAAGGCTCCTTGGTTTTTTAAAAACAAAATCAAACAATTCAAGAGGTTTTCAAGGGATATGCAGCTGATAATTCAATGGACTCCTAGGTTTGCGAATGGTCTAGCTGACCAACTAGTAAAGCAAGGGGTAAACAGGGCAGTGTGTTTCTGGGCTCGGTTGTAAGTCTGAATATTAAATTGTCTTTGCATTTTCTTGGTGGTAGCTGAGGCTGCCTTTGTCTTGTACATTTCTCTTTATCTAAGTAATAAAATTTGTTGTTGATGCTGATAAAAAAAAAAGAAAAGATTTCAGTCCTTGTGGAAACATCCTATGGCAACTGGTACCTCTTATTATCTGTTGGTTGATTTGCTAAGAGCACAATAGATGGATGTTTAAAGACAAAGCTATGACCAAGGAACACTTAATTGGAAGTTTGATAGACCCATAATGTATTAGTCTTGCCTTCCTAAGGAACTTGAAGGAACTGGATGCCACCTGTAGCCTGTGCGGTGCATGACCTGAATCTATCCACTATCTTTTGATTCACTGCCCCTATACCTATCAGGTTTAGTTTCATTGCATTAAGCTGTTCCACTTAGTTTGGTTTCCTCCTTCCGCTGTGGTTGATTTAATCTCAGGATGGAGGATTAATTGCTTCTTGGACAAAGGATGTTTTCTGTGGAAAAGCTTGCCTTTTGCAGTTTTTTGGATGGTGTTGAAGGAACACAATCAAAGGATTTTTTAGTTTAAATCCGTTGCAGTGGGGGTAATCTTAGGGAAGATGGAGAGGTTGCTTGTGAGCTGGACTAGGTGCTCGGAGTTTTTTGTGGATGTGCCTGCCTGCTCTTTCTCTAATCACTGGTGGTCCATCTTTTTTCGATTTTTCTATAAAAAGCCTTCATTGTACATGATTTGTGCATGCTTTAAGGCAGACTTCTTTTTGGATATGATTGAGGACTTCTTACCCTCTTTATTATTAATACAATACATTTCTTACCACTTATCAAAAAAAAAAAAGAGGAACTTGAAGAACTAAAATGTCAACATTTTTGCAATCATTGGGAGCATATAATTTCTGATGTTAATTTCCTAGTTCGATTTTGTGCTTTCGTTTATAGGAAATACTCTGACATCTATATTTTTTGTATGTGTTTTGAGCAAAAGGGAACCTCTCCCTCTAAGATTAATAAAATACTATTACCAGGTGTTGTAGGCAACAAAAATGATAAGGTGAGTGCCTTATTAAAATATCCTCTATATTACTACATCTTACTAATTACTAATATGTGTTAATACTTTTTATTATATACTACATATGTTATTAATACATTATTTTAAAATTTTACTATTGAAATTTAAAAGGTCAAAGAGCCTTGAGAAGAGAAAAAGAAAGAAAGAAAAGAAGTATAGAGGTGCTTCTTTTTTTTTGTACTCTCTTACATTAAATAAAACAGCTCCAACCTTGTTCTTTTCTCTTTTACTTTCTTTCTTAAATTTGTATAATATAAAATTGTAGTATTCTTTAGATGCTAATATATATATATATATATATATATATATATATATATATATATATATATATATTAAAACAAAGCGGTCAAGAAATTTTTTCCTTTTTTTGAATTATTTATTTCTTTTATTCCATGTTATTTTCAAGATAACCAATGAGATGCACTTTCCCAATAACCTAAATAATCTCTTCTCCTAAAATTTCTCCTAAACTACCTCCCCCACTATCCCCTACTTTCCCCAAAATTATCTCTAATTCTTATTTATCTTATAAATTATCTCTAATTCCTATTTGTCTTATAAATTATCTCGAATTCTTATTTATCTCTAAAGTTATCTCTAATTTAGTAGAGTTTCTCTCCTAAATTATTTCTAATTCCTATTTATCCTCTCCCCTACTTTTAATCTATATCTATCTAAAGAAAGTTTAGATTAAAAAAATTAAAAATTATTTAAATATTCTAACAAAATTATATAATAACTTTAAAATATTTATTAAAAACACAAAAAATAATTTTATATTTTTACAAAATATATCACGAAATTATGTGCTAACAATTTAAATTATGTTTTTTTGGACTATCAATTTAAATGTTTTTTTAAATATTTAATAATATGTAATAGCTTTAAATAAATAAAATTCAAATAACAAAAGATTTCAAATATTTTATAGATTATTTAAATATTTGAATAACTAAATATTTATCATAACTAGATTTTAAATAGTTAAAATAACGATATTATGTAATAAATTTAAAAAATTTCTTCAAAGTAGAAAAGCATTTAAAACATAATATTGAAATTAATAATAATTTAATATATTACAAAATTAATAATGAATTTATGTAATAATATTATAAATTATAATTTTATGAATAACTAAATTCAATAAATAATTAATATTTAAAATTTATATAATTTACATATGGTTTAATTATTTAATTAAATAAATATTTTAAATAAAAAATATTTAATATAACTAGATTTTAAATAGTTAAAATAAAGAAATTATATAATAAATTTAAAAAATCCTGAAAATTAGAAAAATAATTATAACATAATATTGAAATTAATAATAATTTAATATTTTTACATAATCTTATAAATAAATAATTTTAATTATATCAAGTAATAATTCAAGAAAATAAATTTCAAAAAATAATATTTATTCATAATAATTTTAAGCTCTTAATCTGTATTTATTATATAATTATATATACTAAAATTAATATTTATTGTATTTCAGTAATTATTTATTGTTTTTTGTGATAAATGTATTTACAATGATTATGTATAAATTTATTTTGTTTTGCTATTTAACAGAAAACTTTAATAATTATTGGAGATTAAACTACTATTATTGAAAATTTTAAATTTATTTTATTAAACTTATTGTATTTATTATATTTTTGTTATAAATTATTGAATTATTTTTATTAGATATTAAATTATTGTTTTAGATTATACTATTTATTGGCTAAGTTAATATATTTTTAGTACTTATTGTATTTTTGTAATTATTGTATTTTTTTCATTATCAATATATTTTCAATAATTGTGTATTTTCGCTATAAATTTTCAATAATTATTGGAGATTAAACTATTCTTAATTATTTATCAGAGATGAGACTATTAATTTAGCTGAAATTATGATTGTTCGTGACTTGGTTTGGTTCGGTCATAGGCTATTTGGCCAACTAATATGACTTTGTTAGGTTGGGGAGTTGGTTAGCTAAAACCAATTAACCTTTTGTGAAATCCAACCTTCTCAAGTTGTATCGGTTTGGGTCGATTTTTGCTTTGGCCAGTCGGTTCAAAAGATTTAAACTTAAAATTAAATTTAGTTTTAAAAATTATAGTACAATTATTAAAAATTAAGTTTAAAAATTAGATTTATGATATAAAACATTTTAGACTAAGAAATATGGGAAATTTACCACTTTTCCATATTAAAAATTATATTTAAAATATAAAATATTAATATATATCCATGGTTAGGTCGCCTGATTTTGGTCAGTTTACACATGGCTTAGATCGCCTGATTTTGGTAAGTTTACACATGGCCAAAGTGAAACTGATCCAACTTGGTTGAATTGAGAAAATTTTGAACCAAAGCCGACCTAAAATAGTAGAAAACTGAGCAACTCAAGTCGAGTTGATCGGGTTGGTTCGTTTCATCAGTTTGATGAATAAACCTAACTGAAAATAATTATTGTTATTTTGTATTATAAAAAATTATTAAAAGTAGTATATAAAATATGAATAATTATTAATTATTTAAAAAGTTGAAAATATAAAACAATTGTATACTCTTATGTGTTTCTATTAGGGTCATTTACCAGAACACACCTTTAGGGATCGCAATTTTTCCCATCTCTGACGGGGACCCGACTTCCCCGATCCGATGGGGCCGAGGGTGGGGATTGTTTTGGAGGAACGAGACAGGGACGTGGACTAATAGGAATCCCCAGTCAGGGTCGGGGATGGGGATTTAGGTCCCCGCCCCGCCCCCGACCCCGATTGTAATATTAAATGTTATTTATATTAAATATACTATTATATTTTTTACATTATATATATTAAAACATATTTAAAACATTATTTATAATTTAAAAATTTCATTTATTTTAAATAAATTTATTTAAAAAAATTATTTTTAAAAAATACTATTATCTGAAAACATTTTGGGGATTTAGGTCCCCACGGGGAACCGATCCCCGCCGGGATCAGGGATGGGGGTTAATTTTAGAATCAGGGTCGGGGACGGCGAATATGATCCCTGCCCCGAACCCGCCCCGTTGCCATTCTTACACACCTTATAGCTTTACATATTTACTTAAACCTACCTTATAGTTTTCATTTTACTAAAAACATCCCATATATTTTACAACTTATTTACTTAATCAACCTTTCATTAAGGAGTGTTTGTTTTGCCATTAGACCCATGATTTTTTCTTCCAAAAATACCCTTATTAAGGGAAAAAATAGTATTTTTATTTTTTTCTTTTGATTAAATTTATTTAAATGAGCATTAGGGTCAATACTATCATTTTCCACTGTCATCTAATGAAAGATTGATTAAATCCATTGTAAATTATAAGTGGTGTTTTAGTAAATTGCTAACTATAGGGTAGACTTTAGTAAATCCATGAAACTATTATTTAACTTTTGCTTAATAAATCCCGTGCATTGCATGGGTCCCCGCTAGTTGATATGAAAGTACTTTATTAAATATATGTTTAAAATATTTTTATCTTTTAGATATGATGATTTGCCACGTTTTAAGAGGAATCTTAATGTTTTTAATAAATTGGATTGCTATTTTTTTGCGATTAACACGTTTGCTGAATGGTATATAAAACTAAGGAACTAGCTAAAAGTTCTTAGTGCCTAAGTGACTAGGTGCCCCTCTGTCACCCAGAATTGTGTAGATGCGTTGGCAATTATTTCCATTATTTATAAAATAAAAAAAACTGTGGTGGTACTCCTCTTAAGGAAATGAGGACTGGCAAACTTTGTTGTCCTTTCTTCCCTTTCTCTTTTTGTTTTGTTGTTACTAATCTTTGTACCTTTTTCTTTCAATAAAATTTCCTTATTCAAAAAGAAAATTAGTTTAGTACATGTTCATGTACATTAGCCAGTGAACATCTTTTGGCAATAAGAATTTTTTGATCAATAACCACCTATAATTAAATTTTCAAGTTAGAAAGAAGTACAAAGGGAGGGGTAAACTCTCTTAACCCTCCCCAAAGAAATTAATTCAATTACAGAATAGCCCAAAACAGTTGTTCCCTTCCCATCCCTTTTTAGCAAGGGTATCAACAAAAGAATTGGCACACCTCCTTATCCATTGAATCTGAATCTCCACACCTTGCGCTAGCTGGTTGAACATTTTCTTTACATTAGCAAACTTCCAAAGGCCTTTCTTTTCTTCTTGAAGCCATCCTATAACCAACTTTGAATCCCCTTCAATAATAAGTTTGCTGCAACCCAGCTCCCTCGCCTTCTTCATTCCTTCTATCACTGCCAGAATCTCAGCTCGTAAAGAATCACCCACACCAATAGGACCAGAAAATAGAGCAAGGACTTTCCCATCTTCATCCCTAAAAGTTCCTCGAATTCCCGAAGGCCTTGGGTTACCTTCACTACTCCCATCAAAGTTCAGCTTGGTAAAAGCCAAAGACCGGGGGAGACCGAATGGGGCTAACCTTGGTTTTAGTAGGTGCTGAGTTGGCCACTTCCAATTCTTCTTATCATATCTGTGGAGATATTGCCAAACATATCTAGAGATTTCACCCAATGCACCACTCTAATAGTAATTGTTTCAATAATGACCTCCTTATTCTTCTCCTTTTCATTAAATATCCTTGAATTTTTTCCTCCCACTGTCCAACATATGGCAGCTCAAGGATAGGCACCAATTAGGTCTTTTTCTCTAGAGAAAGTCACAAGTGTTACATCTTCCCAGAATGGCTTCCCAATAAAAAGCACCAATCCTTGGAGGAATCGGTTTGCCCCAAACTTCCAGGACTAGAAAGTCTATGTTGGAGCTACTCGAGGATTTTGTTAAGGCCTTAAAAAAGGAGGCACAAGAAAACTCTCCATCAGGGATCAGAGTCCAAAATCTACTATCCCTTCTCCCTAGGTCCAAGACCACCCCACCAAGGTCTGAAATTCTGAATTAAGGCTGAAACATGGTTGACTTCAGCATCCCTAAGGCCCTTTCTTAGACCCAAATACCAATCAAAGCTGAGGAAAGAATTTGAGGGTACCGTAAAAAAGTGGAGATTAATTTTTAAATATAGAGATAGAATACAAGGAGGGGAACTGTTCTCTCAAAGTTGCATCTCCCACCCAAGAGTGTTCCCAGAACTTTACCCGGTCTCTAGAACATAGGTCATTCCTGATGAATGGCAAGAAAGAAGGAAGAATGGCGTGTATAGATTTCCAAGGAGAAGCTCATTTAGCCCTTGCCAAAACTCCAACATCCCAGCCATATGCCAGTTGCCCATGAATGCTCACAATCATCTTAGCCCATAGTTTATTCCCCTCCCTTAGCAGCCTCCATAACCATTTTCCAAGTAGTGCCTCATTACTCCTTTGAATACTTCCTATCCCAAACCACGTGCCTCCTTACCATAGTTTTCAAGGTGCCAAGGCGAGGCTAGGCGACCATGGGGCGTCCAGGCGCCTAGGTGCCTAGGCGATGGAATTTAAAACTAAGGCTTGCTGATGTTTTCTACCCCTTTTGAACTAGTTTTTATTGGTTTTATGTATTCTGCACTTACTTTTGTGCTTGTATTTCTTGCAGTGTTGCTTCAAGTAGGCAAAACAATATATTAGAGTTGCAACTTACAAGTTAAAAGTTAGTACTTGAAAGAACTGAAGGGGGCAGAGCCCCTATTTTAGATCAACAATACATAGGGAACGGATTCTAAAATAAAAGAAGAAAATGAAAAAGAAAAATAGGAGGCAGAGCCCCTGTTCTAGACCCAGAAAATCTGGTGAAAAAATATTAAAACAAAAGAAGAAATATGAAGAAGAAAAGAAGGGACAGAGCCCCTGTTTTAGACCAATGATGTGAACAAAAAAAAGCTGAAAAAATGGAAGAAATTAAGAACAAAAGAAGGGGGCAGAGCCCCTGTTCTAGACCCAGAAAAGATGGTGAAAAAAATACTAAAATAAAAGAGGAATATGAAGAATAAAATAAGAGGTGGAGCCCCTGTTTCAGACACCAGTAATGAGAAAAAAAAGCTGAAAACATGCAGAAAATTTAAGAACAAAAGGAGGCGGAGCCCCTGTTTTAGTCCAATAAAATGATTCAAAAATCTTGGAGCAAAGATACAAAAAGGAAGAGGAGAAAATGGGGCGTAACCACTGTTTTAAACCAGGAAATATGAAGAAGAAAACTGATTATCTCACCTCGACTTTAGAGGACTGTGTGGGAACGATGGAGGCTGTTGTTCTCTCGTCTTCCTCAGTTTGATACTTATTCTATTGCCAATGTGAAACCCTCGAAGATTAGCTTTTTTTTACTTACCTCAAAGCATGATAACATGCAATAGGTTCTATTATAAAAACTAAAACAACCAATAAAATACTATGAAGAAGAAAACTGATTATCTCACCTCGACTTTAGAGGACTGTGTGGGAACGATGGAGGCTGTTGTTCTCTCGTCTTCCTCAGTTCGATACTTCGATTCTATTGTCAATGTGAAACCCTCGAAGATTAGCCTTTTTTTACTTACCTCAAAGCATGATAACATGCAATAAGTTCTATTATAAAAACTAAAACAACCAATAAAATACTATATATTTTATATTTTTTATTTAAATAAATATTTGTATAATATATATTTGCTTCAGCCCACTAAGCATGCGCCTAACATAGTTGGCGTTTGGGAAAGGCATTCTTTGAAAAGCGCCTAGTCGCCTAGGCGAATAGGTTCTATTATAAAAACTAAAACAACCAATAAAATATTATATATTTTATATTTTTTTATTTAATAATTATTTATATAATATATATTTGCTTCAGTCCACTAAGCATGCGCCTAACATAGTTGGCGTTTGGGCGAGGCGTTCTTTGAAAAGTGCCTAGTTGCCTAGGCGTCGCCTTGACAACTATGCTCCTTACTTCTAATGACCACCTCCCACCCAACTCTGTGATCCCTTTTTTCCCCTAGTTCCCACGAAAGTCTCTCATCAATTCTTCTAACACCCTACTCTTTTGGCAATAAGATTTGGTTATTGGTTTTCTAAATGGCAAGGACAGATTTTTAGCTGTGCATTAACAATCAAAGAAAAAGCCTTATTTATCCTTGGGTATGTGGATTTTTTTTTGATAGGAACTTGGGTATGTGGATTTTTTTTTGATAGGAACTTGGGTATGTGGATTTATTTTTGATAGGAACTTGGGTATGTGGATCTCTGAAATGTTTAGGGGAAAATGAAGGCTTTGATTATTTGTCAAAGATCTATATCTTTAATGTAGTTGCTTGTATTCTATGTGAATAATATTTTTCTGAATTACAGGGTCCTTCTAGTCAATGGGTTGATGTAATGAAGAAGAAAAGAGCTGTCCATGAAGAGATCATCAACAAAGTACATCAGCAACGCTTTGTTGATCAGGTGTCAAAGGTAGCAACTCTAATGCCCATCTCCCCCTTTTATACTGTTATTTTTAATTAATAAGAAGAATAGTTTAAAAATAAAGGGATAAAGGTACAAAATGACTCTTTTCTGAAGACAACAGGAAAATCAAGAGTTCACTACCACCAAGAATGAAAAGCTACATTTTATGCTCTGTTTCTTTCACTTGCAATTCAAAGTTCATGAGCCAAAGTTGGTTATTTACATTTCTTTCACTTAATGTGATTAATATTGTTAATCATATCATTTTTCCAAAAAAATTTTAATATCATATTCACCTTCTTGACACAATTTATTCAGTCCATATGAATTAAATGCTTGACGGCTATTGCTTGGTAAAATGGTAAAAATTTTATTTAACAAGAATTAGACATGGGTGTGAGTTTGAGAGTGGCCAGGTTTTGCAAGAAAATGCCAAAGGTTAGGTTGATATCCAGTGCATGTCTTTCAAGACCCTGGATATCTTGGATCAGCAATCCGTTATTAGCCCTTGAGATTGTTCTAGTCAAGGCTCAAAATATCAGTGTCCGTGGAAATGTCAGTTGTCCAAATATAATGAACATGTCGGAAATATTGTAAAAATTATAGATATAGTGGAAACTTTGTAAAATATGCAAAATATAGAATGGTATTTTATGAAATGATAAAAGAAGCATAGGCACACTTTTTAAAATTATTATATTGTTTAAAATCATCAAACAAAGCTAAGAAACCAATGTTATAATTAAAAGAATACGATCTGAAGTTGTCATGTGAACCTTAAGATTCAAAGCATCATGATAGAATGAATTAAAGTAAAACTTAAGCTCATATAAAATGTAAATGGTTGTAATAGATCAACCAAACAATCTATTTCACAAAGAAAAACTAATGTTTAACTTCATGTTTGAAATGAATATTGAGCTAGCTCAGAGTGGTAATCATGTAAGTTTTGCAATAACATTGTTATTCCACATATCTACAATATTGTAACCAACTGATACTATAATACTATCTATTGTACTCCACATAGTGAGGGTGGGCCTTGGTGCAACAGTTGTGTTGCTCCATTGCAACTTGGGTGACTAATGTTCAAATCTTGGAAACAACCTCTGTGTATGTTTAAATTTTGCTTCTTGGAAACAACCTAATCCATTCACCCTAATAAAAAATATTTTTTGAAGACACTTGAAGTTTTAATTTTTTTTTGTAGGGATTAAGAATTTAGGACCCTGATATGGACTTGTTTGGGCTTGCCCTGAGGGGCTTGCTACAAAGGTGGCTTGTAAAATTAGGAATGCATAATATTTAACATCACATTAGCTGTTTGAAGTAAAGCAATTGAGAAAAAATAAAGAGATTAAGATTTTACATGCTTGAATAAGTTTTAAATGTTATGATTGATTTTATTTTTGAGCTTTTATTTTAAATATGTTTACATGGTATGTTTCTGTATTTTCATTTATATAATAGCCTTTTTAACCAGTTATTTTAAAATTTAAGTATATTTTTAATTAATATTGTGTGTAATAGTTTTAGTATTTTGCATTGTTTTTGAAAATTTTCGTTTTTTTATTTTTATTTTTTTGCATTTTTGTGCCTTGCTTCAAAAAGGTGCACACCTTGCTTTGCAACTCGCACCTCAGGTGCAAAATGGCCCTTGTGCTTTTTTTTCTGCCTTGCATTTTTAAAACACTAGCTGCATAAATCTGTCTTTCCCTAGATCCCACATTGGGGGAACCTCATGTATTGGGCTGCTCTTTTTTCTTGTACACCACATAGTGTTGATAGTGGTCACTAGGGAAATGTCAATTCCAGTAAAATTTCATGTTGCTACCCCTGGAAGTGGAAATGGAAATATGTTATGAAAACTGTATTTTGTACTCCACATAGTGCTCGTAGTGGTCATTGGGGGACATATTGATTCCTTTAAAATTTTGTGTTGGTATCCATGGAAATGGAAACATGTCATGGAAATATTAGGGAAACTTGGGACATTTTAAACCATGACTTCTAGTTTAGTAGCAATGTAGACAAGTTATAGGATGTGCATTGTTTCCACTAATGCATTTTTTTTATCAGCATCCACTACTTGTGCATTTAACCAATGGTTGTTTCGTAGAATAAACCAGTCTTGATAAATTCTGTTTTTGATAAGCAGAAGAGGATTTTGTATTAATTTAAATAACTGGTTACAAGTACTTTAGCTACTCTGCAGTCCAGAGTATAGCAATATACAAAAGTCACGATTGATAAACTCATTGATTATATTGGAAGTATAGAACAAGCTGTACAGAATGGGCTAAAAAACAAGACAAAAGCATAAAGGCTGGAGTTGCCTCATCTAGCAAAAGGAACTAAATTTAGACTAGATAGAGGCAAATGTTTTTGACACTGTCCAGAGGAATCGATAACATATATAAATATTGTTGTTCTTTTTTCTCTAAATATCCTAAGAAATATCTAAGAAGTATCATTCTTCATATTTTCCTCTTGAAGATGGCTTTGATTTTCCATGTAAGAGAAACCAATGGGGCACTCAAGGATGGCATTAAGTTACACATGTTGCTCTAGAGAATCTGCAGAGGAAAACAGGAATAGCATTTTCTCCACTGCCCTTTAAAACCATGTTTTCTGCATTATTTTCACCCTTCCTTTCTTCTCCAATGTGTCTTTTGTACCTTTTCTCTATTGTCTTTACATCTAATGTCTTTTCATTGTGGTTATACAACTGCTTTATCTTTCTCTTTGATCATATTAGTAATCAGGAAGGGGAATAAAAGAAGTTTGTGCAGAACCAACAAAGGAATATAACTATCTTTTGATATACTGGAGCCCTATGTATAGTTAAATTTTTCCATGGTAGGGGCTTAGGTATTCATTGTAGTGGCTGTGTCTCTGTTGTGAAGCTACGGTAATTATCCCATTTACATGCCCTTTTTTACAGCCTATAAATGGATAACAGTTATCTCAGAAATTGGTCCACCAAGCAGTTAGTCTTTCACATTTTTACTTTTCTCATGAATCCAAATGAAGCTTCCTCTATGCCAGTTTCTCAGATATAGTAATTCCTGTCCTGGCCAATCTGTACTAGGTGAGTATCTCTTGATTTGTTAATGATCCAAAAAGACTATTCCTCCCAAAATATTATATTACATTTAAATTTCATGGAAAAGAATGCGTTTTGAAATCTCAGTATCTCACATAATGGCACTTAGTGAGTCCAAAAAGTTGGGCTTGAGGACACCAAGTATACTTTAGTTTTTCAATTTTATTAATGATGTTTGGTTTAGTAAAAGAAACAGATTAAAATAGAAGTATGAATCTATTACAAACAACAGTAGATAATCTATTATGGGGTGGGTCCTGATTGTGGATATTGGATTGCACTGAGATCACTTTGTTTTAAGTACCGAGGCATTGCACATAAAACGTTTGCTATCATACCCAACTAAATGCTTTTTTATTTTTTATTGAAAAAATATAAGTAAATTTCCATCAAAATGCAGAGTATACTTTGGCTTACATTTTAGATTCAACTTTATTTTATAATTTTGTAGGATTTTCTTTTCAGTGGTGATTGTGACACATCCTGTTTTTTATAAACCAGGTTCATCCCTAATGAACAAGCTAAAAGTTTCTTTTTGTCAAGACTAAAAAACTCTATGTTCTAAAAATTTGTCCTATCACAATCAATGTGCCCAATTTATAGAAAAAATGTTCCTGGTGAGATTAACAAACTATCACTATCCTGTTTTATTTATTGCAGGAAGTCCAATCAGAAAGTTCTGTTGCAAAGAAAAAAGAGAAGAAAGGTTTTGCTTTGTCGACTTCTCTAATTTAATTCTCTCATTTTCCATAAAGTGCTTTTTCCTCTATTAATATTCAGATTGTTGGAGTTTGTTTAGTATTTCTTGTCACCTCTCCTAAGTTCTAAACAATAGTTATTGTGTTATTTTTTCTTTAAATTGTTCATTTGAAAAATTCTGGCCTTCATCTTTATGGCCTTGTCAATGAACATAATCACCTCTAGCTACATGTTTCCTGTACTCAACATCAAGTGTTTTTAAGCTTGATGGCATTCCACTTGGCATTTGATTGCACAGAATCTGCTCATTGTCTCCAATTTCAGACTTGTCTGTGAAATAAAATGAACTCTAAAATGTGCATGGATTTTGTCTGTTTGTGGTCTTCTTTTGGCTCTTCCTGACTGAACTTCTGAACCTACTAGACTCTTGAGAAAGGCTGAAATATGTTTTACCTCACATTAGCTACTTGAAGCAATGCAATTAAGGAAAAAAAAAGATTGTGGGTTTTACATGCTTGAAAATGCTTTATATGTTTGCTTTTATTTTTAAATTTTCATTTGAAAATGCTTTATATGTTATGTTTATGTACTTTATTTTTAGATAATAGGTTTTTAAAACATTTATTTTAAAATTTAAGTTTATATTTTTATTAACATTATGTTTAATATTCTTTGATTTTTTTGCATTTTTTGGGCATTTTTTTTGAATTTTGACTTTTTTTTTTTATTTTTAGCTTTTTTTTTTTGTAATTTTGCGCCTTGCACCTTAGGTTCAAATTGGCTCTTGCGTTTTTTTTGTGCCATGCGCTTTTAAAACACTGATTTTAGGTGAACTCAGGGGTGTAAAGGATTTTAAAAACCTGAAAGTCGTCTTTTCGTTGGTGGTAAAGGTATTGAGCCTGAAGGTATATCTTATGAAGCGTAGTTTGGCAGGAAACAAGGAAATGGAGTCTTGTGCTTCTGAGAGGTATATCTTATGAAGCGTATGCCCTTGGTTGTAAGGTGGCATCATGTCTCCTTAAATATATAGACATCTTCTGAGAGGTATACCAAGGAACATGCCTTGAGAAATAGTCATTGGGAAATTGTCTAAGAAAGTTTCAGCTTGAAAGGGGTTATATCTCTCCAGGTGGCCTGATTACATTCCATTTTGCAAATTTGCCCACTTTTTTTCTTGTTGGTGTTTGAAGCCCCAATGAAACTAGTAGAGAATTAAAAAAATCATTTGAGATTTCCTTTGTCATCACTATCTTCTTTTTTTTCTTGATTTTTATTTTGTTGATGCATAGTGTGTGCTGTGAAGCAACTTTATCTTTTCAAATCAAAACAATATCGAGTGACACATCTTTTACATTTTCTGGTTACTATCATTGATGTTTCTGCATCGACTGTAGAAGTTTGTGGTTCTAAAAGAAAGGCAAAGAGCTTCAAGGATGAAGAGTACTACATAAGTTCTGTACCCACAAATCAAGTAGGTCTTTTATTTCCTCTGAAGATACTATTTACACCAATGATCTTTCTCTCTCTCTCTCTCTCATATTTCTGAAGATCCAGTTTGGACAACTTAACATTCTGGTATTGCTTGCAGCATTTGGAAGCAGGACTCTCAGTAAAAGCTAAGGAAGGCTTTGGCTCAAGTCGGTAAGTACAAAGACATTGTATATTCTTCTTTTTCCGTTCATTCTTCCTATACATTCATACCTTATAAAAAGGTGATAAATGAATAGACAGAGAAGGTGACTAAATTTTTTGCATGGTTGTCTGGATGTAAGGCCAAGTGCTGGTATGTGTCACAAAAAAGAGTTTTAGCAGTGCTGCAACTTAGCTTATGTTATGGTCTAGCAAATATAATTATATATTCTTGATTTCTGTGCCATAATCAGGTATTTGGCTCAGTGTTTTAAAAGGCGTGGGAGGCGTATGCCTGGAGGCGCACCTCCAGGCGAGGCGCTCCCAAAACGCCCTGAGGCGTATGCCAGAGGCGCTGACACCTCTGAGGCGTATGCTTCATGCGCTTTTTTCATGAGGCGTGCTAGAGGCGTACGCCTCATGCCTCATGCCTCATGCCTCATGCACATCTCATGCGCCTCCTATCCCCCCTCCTCTTAAGGAGGCTTATGCCTCCTTGTGTTCGGGAGGCTTAAGCCTCTTGTGTTCTGAACTATGCCTCACGCCTCTTGGTAGTGGAACACCTTGCATCATGCCTCCACGTTTTAAAACATTGATTTGGCTACATGGTGGAGTCAACCATATGTTATATCATATTTGATCATTGTATGTAGATTGAGAACAAAATATATGGTCACTTTTCTCTTGCCATCAGGAATGAATCATTTTATAGAGCTCCACAGATTGAGAACAAAATATATGGTCACTTTTCTCTTGCCATCAGGAATGAATCATTTTATAGAGCTCCACTTGATTTGGTTGACATATAGGCATGCTTATGTCTGTGCACTTGCATCATATGTAAATCTGTAGTTTGAGTGAGAAAGCTCTGTTGTAGTGAAAACAATGAAAACAAGGGTGAGAACGTTTTGCTTCTCATTTTCTGATATTATTTTATTATAATGCTGTTCTGGAATCTTTATGATTTTTCATCAGTAATGGATAATTGAATTAATTCAAAATAAGCAGCATAAGCTGCCAAGAAACTAACAGTGCATTTAAGTGAGATTTGCAGCAATGCCAGGCCTTGGTATTCCCCCTAAAAATTGTTCTCCAATCTTTCCAGATTTAGCCAACGTGTCAGCTACTGAGTTAGCTGAACGAAGGGTACAACTGAATGAGCAATTCCGATTGGGTGCTGAAAAATGGCTTCTCTAATTATAGGGTGGCTGTTGCAGCCACCAAGGACCCTTGTCTTTGTTTTCCAGCCATTCCATGGTCACCTTTCAGTTTCCTTCAATCATCAGCTCTAACCATCCTTGAGATTGGGCTAATTTTAATCCTTGTAAAAAGTGCAGCAATCTCAGCATTGAGTTCCCTACACTAATTGGTCTTGAAAAGCTAGTTATAATATTTCCAAGATGGTCCCTTACCACTCCTACACCTGATGAACCCAGGTTGCCAAGACTTCACCCATCGAAGTTGAATTTCAGCTTCCCTGCCTCTGGTGCTAACTATGGAGTTTCAATACAGTTTTTCTGGAGGAGAACCTAGGCATTTTATATCAGCCCTAAAGTATATTATCGGTTGTTAAACCATTAAACTCCTTGGTGGTGAGTACCCAATGGGCTGTCTTCACTATAGAGTTTTCTACAATACTGCACATCTCTTAATGTATTTCCAAAAACTCTTGCATTCCCACTCCCATGAAGAGTCCACAGCACAATATGATTGCCTCCATTGTGTTATTTGGGCTGGGCCATCTTGCTCCAAAAAGGATGAAGAAATACACACTACAGAGTAGGGACAAAAAAAAAGAAAGATGTTCAACACTTCTCCTGCACCATAGCAGAGAACACGCACATGGCAAGGTACCATGATTTGCTTTTTCATTGAAGAGAACACACATGTTGATTTTGGGAGCAGCTTCTCATTACAAATGCTTTTGTTTTTGGTGGTACGGGTCCATTCCAAATCTCAAGGAAGGGAGAAGGATCAGGAGGGGAATTGTTGAGGGCTCTAAAGAAGATTAACATGTGAAACGGACCACAGGATCTGGTTACCAATCTCTACTGTCATGACCTTCTGATTGGAGGAAAACTTGATTAAGGTTTTCAATTGGCTGACAGACTTTGTAACTTCTCCCTCCCCCAAGTTTTCATTTGAGTCCCAAATTCCAAGATATTCTGTACTCTTTATGATGGACAGTTAACAATGTCTTCTTTGTTGTTATTTGGTGTTCATCATGATTGGCAAAGATTGACAGATTTCATACTTCTTTCTTTGCTTTTAATCCTGTATAGATTCCTTTGTCTTTTTGTCTATTCTCCTTCTAAGAACTTCTTATAGAACTAAAGAAAGGTTGGAGACCAATGTTCTGAAACTTGTAGTCAAATAAAACCTCACAGTAGCTTGGCATGCTTTAGACATTATATATTGTTTTAAGTTTCTAGTCTTGTGATAGGTGTTTTTCATTTTCTTTAGGTTTCTACAGAGGCATAAAGCATGCTCATTTGGTGCATTATACAAGATTTTAAGGAAATTTCCATTTCTTTATTTTTTAAATGTGTATCTGTATTTATAGGTTGGATGCTGCTGTGCTTGATCTAGTTGCAGATGATAGTGTTGGTTTGCAGAAGCAAAAGTCTGTATATCATTGGGATAAGGTATTTTCAGCAATCAAATATTGATTTGTTATTATTGTCTTGACAACATTCTCTAGTTTTACAAGCTGTGAATCTGCTTGGATGACAGAGGAGTAAAAAGTACATCAAACTGAACAATGGCGAGCGTGTGACAGCCAGTGGGAAGGTATTATGTTGAATCCAGTTGTAAATTTCAAGGAAATGTTTACTTTATCCTCATGTTTTAGATTGGCAGGTTCTAGTGGAAAAATGCATTTTTTACAAGGTAACAGTGAGCACTCCAGTAATTCTTTTTCAGTTTGAGGCAGGCTGTGGACAAGTCATTATTTTGGGCCTGTCTCTGGGTTTTAGAGCTCAGATCTTGCTTTTCTGTTGGGTCTCATTATCCATTAATCATGGAAAATAGAGAATTTACCTGGAATACTTTGTAAACCATTGAAGTCATTACTAATAAAAAAAGAAAATTAGTCATAAGAAATTACATGGTAATCTAATAAAGACTAATATCTACACATATTGATACATTGTACTATCATAGCCATAACTGTTGTTATCTCCACCTATTACATCATTCACATGTACTACTAGCTGCTGCATGTAGTTTCAATGCTATTTTGTATGCTCACCCCTTGGTTGTACAATCACTGTATATTTACTGGATCCTGGTCAATCTGGATCGTGGACAGTATCCCTAGCTAATGTGTATCTGATAATGGGTCATTACCATCATGTGGATAATCACTTTCATGTTTAGCCTAATCTTGCCAGACAACAATTAGATTCTCTTGCGTGCATTATTTTGGTTAGTTGTTTTGAAATATTCTTTATCCTTCTGTCATCACATATGGTGCTCAAACCTCAGAGTTTCTTTTGTATTTTGTGCATAGAAAGGTGTTCCAGTTTCATTTACATCTAGTTGATGAGGGCATGTGTGTTATAGTATGCAAATAGATTCTTTTTGGATCAGGTGCAACAATTTTATATAATAACCCATCAGTAAACTAAATTCCATTTAACAATCATCAGACAACCATTTACTTTGTTTTTCCACGGCTTTTTGTTTTTTGTTTTCCCCAGTAATACCAATTCCATTGTTGATCAGTAGTTGTCTTTACATTCAGATATAGATTTATATAATGGTAAACCATGTAAATTTGTATGTTTCTGTTGTCAGGGTTTTCTATTAATTACATTAACAGGTTGGTTGAGTATGGGATTATTGGCAATGGGGCTATAACTGTTTTTTCCATTGAATAATCTGAAGTTTTAAAGGTCACATATTCATTCTTGTTCTATATAATTTAATGAGCGTTTCTCTGTATCCTTAAATTGTTGTGCAGGTAAAGACAGAGAGTGGTTCCAAAGTAAAAGCGAGCAAGACTGGGATATATAAGAAGTGGAAAGAACGGTCTCACAATAAGATCTCTCTTAAAGGAACAAATGCTGAAGGGACCCCAGGTTCATCAGGTGATGCTTGGAAATCAGTGTTTTACAATTGTGAACCTCTCTCTCTCTCTGACTCTCCCAGTTTGGCATTTTGTATCGTTGTTTCATTCTTTGGCATGTTAGTCTAATCAAATCCTTTTCCTTTTCTAAATATGCTTCTTATTTTATTTTGTCACTTTTTTTTTTTTGTTTTTGAAAAGGTATTATATTGTATTAGTAGCCCTGTGTTGTCAAAGAGCTCTTTATGATTTGTAATGCATTGAGAATTTATTTTTTATTGCATTGTGAGGAAACACCAACGTAGCTTTTCTATTATGCATATTTTATTTATCTTATTTTTATCACCAATAAAAAAGTTCTTTTTCTTTATGTCCCCCTTTTAATAGAAATTCTATTCCTTGTTTGTTGAAATTTCTTCAACAAGAAAGCCAAATCTCCTAATCTAAAACTATGATTTCTAAATCGAACTTTGGCTTTTCACCATCAAAAGTTCGTGGCCTATCACTTACTGGATCACCTTAACTCAAATTTGTTGCAATTACTAACCTTGCGCAATTTCAATGTATATATTGCTTAAGAAAGTTTTCCATGGAATAACAATTTAAACCTGTTTCAAATTGTTCTCTGACATACTTATCAAAAACAAATTGTTTCTCTGACATCATTCCTGTTTTGCAGGGGATCGCCAGATGCACCAGGGATTCAATAGAAAGTTCAAAAGGGGCAGAGGGCATTTCTCTGTGCCCAATGCCCATGTGCGTTCAGAACTTAAAGATCCTGAACAAGTTAGGAAGGATAGGCAGAAAAAGGCAAGTAAAATCTCCAGTAGGAAGAACAAAACATCAAAAGGAAAGAAGCTTGGCAAAAAAGGGAAAGGAAGAAAATCATAGTCGTAAGAGTTACGATTGGGTTAATCGTCAACAAATTGAAGGCGCCAGCTGAGCCAGCTAGTAGTAAAGTCTTGCCGGGTGTAACGAGGACCTGGTATGTATCCCGTCTTCATCAGGGTTTACAGGCGTTTTGGGATTTTGGGGGGCAGGCCCTTCCATTATAAAGCCCATTTGCCTAGCACACACCAAATGGCCAAAGAAAAATCTCATGAATTTAGAGCACTTAAATACAGGTTTCAAAGCGAGTGAAGGGGGAAAATTTGAGTCGCAAAGACTGGCTCCGTTAAGAGACTGAAACTTTTGTGATGCCTGTGCAGTTTTACAACAGACTTGTAATTCATTACGAGCCTTGAGTTCTCTGTTTCTTACTCTTCAAGGTTTATTCATTTGGTTCTTTTTATTGTCCTTTGTTGGAAAACTTTTGATGCAACTTTCCAGTGAACTTGTAATTCTGAGTCATTGTAGACTTGCTTATAGTTCATTTTTTACCCTTTTAACTCAAGTTCACCATGTTCATTGATGTGATGTAAGGTACATTAACATTGAAGTTATTTTATGTTCATCCCCTTGGCCATATTACTGTTAAGTGAGTGTAAATATCTCGAATTTTGATGCAAAAAACGCGATTGGCCTCAGCCATCTGTCTAGGGCTATCTTACTTCCCAAGACCCTTTCATATGTATTAAGAATTTAGGAATAAAGATGAGACATGGTAACAATTAATACCGGTTTGAGGCTTGATAAAAGATGAAATCAACAAAGATGGAGTTCACACCTGCAAGGAAATGGCGAAGACTCGTCAAGGTGGAGGCAAAATAGCTAATCCTGGAAGAGAAACTCCATCAAAGGGAAACGACGGTGAACCAAAGCTTCCCCGATGGAGCAGTGCATGTGAGCGATACCTTCAGTCCCTTCAGAAAGGACAAAGGAGTACGTTGCAGAATGAAGAAACTTTAAAGGGTGGTTAGACTTTCGAGGAGAAGTTTGAAAAAGGAAGGAAACAACTGATCGTCATCCCAGGAGGACCATCCGCAGGAAGAAAAACTAAGGAGGAGATGCTTGAAAGAAGGAGATTAGAGAAATTGGGGATTGCACACTCCACGTTGATACCAAAACCAATGGTAGATGGGGATAAAGGAGATTGGGAGAGAAAATTTGTAATTTCAGCAGAGAAGCCTATCAATGATGGAAGATGGTGTTAGAGAAAGTAACTGAAAAGCTGGAAATCGAATAGACAGCTATTCTCATACCTTTCGATGGAAAAAAAAGGCAGTATTGGATGTGGGTAGGGTAGCTATCGATTTTACCATCATAGAGACTAAAGAAGGATCAGTGAGGGTGGAAAACTGGTGTCCTTCCTACAACTCGAAGGAGATCAGTGACGACAGTTTTCGGCTGAAGCTCTTAGGGTTACCTTTCAACCTTTGGAAACAATCTATCTTTGAAAAAATAGCAAAAGCATTAGGTGGAGCTCTTATCTCCTTCAAAACTTTGGATTTGAGAGCTGCTAGGATGCAGATTGCTGGTGTAAAGCCTAAATCGATTCTACGCTCCTTTGAACTGTTTGCTGAAGGCTATTGGAGCTAGGTTTGGATTGCTTCAGAGGCAGAAGCAAGACTGTGGAGTGGTTCAACGAATCTTGAAGAAGATGATGATGTGGCAAGGTGGATGGCAGTTGGCAGAGAAAGAGTGGCTCTGCCTGAATAGGTGGGTAGACAAATGGGCCGACATGTGGAAGGAATGGAGGATGTGATACCAAAGAGAGTCAAAGAGATGTTTCAGCTTCCTATTAAAGAATCCATTTCGAATGAAAAGATTATTAACGCGAGAGTTTACTCTTATAAGGAATCTCTACAAAAAGACTTTCCTTTGGTAGAAGATAGGGGCCCACATTATCCTACGGTGCAGGAAAAAAAAAGTTTGGGTGAACCAAAAGGACAAATTGACAAGGTTGTTGAGAAATCGGTTAAAAGAAGTGCGGTTAGTAAGCCACATCTTATTCTAGTAATCACATGACAATTTTCTAGGCCAATGCTGGGTAGTAGTTGTGGTCTAGCATTGCCCCCAGGTAGAGAGGTTCGTCAATGGAAATCATAAAAAGCGGTGAGTTACAGTGGAAGACAAGAAAGTAACAATTGACTGAGCATCCAAATATGAGGTTTGCTAGGAAGAGGTAGGTGTGGAAAGAGGATAGTGAGATAGATTGGAGTAGTTCAGATAAAGAAGATGATGCCTATAGTTCTACTAAGCTGTCAAGTCTTGGAAGCATGCAAGATTAGGATCCTTTGTCCGATGCTGAAGACCTGAGTCTAGAACTTCTCTTCAAGCTTTTTGTTGACGACTGTGTAAATCTGGGACTTTCAAAGCTCTTGGCTGATGATTCTACTTATTAGCCGCTTCAAGGTGTTGTAGTGTGGCCAGAAAGAAAGAAACTAGATCAAAGACAAGAGCATTCATAAGGGATTAGTTCATTGTTAAAGGAATCTAGCCAGAAGATTAGCACAGGTTCTCCACAAGAGGATAAGGCACCAGACCTTGTTTCCCCCCAACCCCTTGCACCAAGGAGTAACCAATTTAAAGATTCTATGTTGGTGGGAGTTAGGTTCAACATGGACTCATAGCCTTGGGATTTCTCCTTTTCAGCGTACCCAACCACCCAAAGTAACCCAGTGTCTTCAGTTTTGAATATTATTGATATTGGCTCTGATGTCTGTGCAGATTCTTCCTCTCCAAACCAACGACTCCAACAACCCATGACTATAGCAGGAGCTAGGGTAGAAGGGATAGAAGGTAATGCAAGTATTGTAACAGGGAGGACAAATATGAAAGAAGTACAAGGGGGAGAACAATCAGTGGACAAACAAGATGAAGAAAAAACTAGGGATCAGGGGGAGTTAATGTTTAACGAGGAAGTTACCTTAAGGGAGTGGACAGAAAGGTGAGTGAGGTAAACTCAAAGTTGATTTGGGGTAAAAGAAAAAGAGGAGTGAGATGATAGGAAGGGGAAAAGGGAGTAATTAGAAAGGGGCAGGAGTGGTTCAAGCCTTGAAGGGATTATATAGTCGTTTAAGCTGGAGGTTTTAACTTGGAATGTAAGAGGTTTGGGAAGTGTTAATAAGCGATGGATCATTAAAGAAATGGTGAGGAGAGAGAGGCCAGAGGTTCTACTGATTTAGGAACCTAACCTCCAAGACTTAGGCAAAATATGGGTTAGGAGTGTTTGGGGAGGAAGAGGCATTGGTTGGGTTCAGGCCCCCTCATGGGTTAGCTTCAAGGGGTATAATTGCCCTCTGGAATGAAGAAAAAGTGGTGTATGTGGATGAATTGATAGGCAAATTCTCAATTTCTGTAAAATTAAAAAGCGTAAGTGATAATTTTGAATGGGTTGTAACAAATGTTTATGGACCTAACTCTTGCAAGGAAAGGAAAGAACTGTGGGATGAATTGGCAGATATAAGGGGTTTATGACAAGGACCATGGTGTGTGGGAGGTGATTTTAATGTGATCCAACATGTTGCCAAGTCTAACAAACCTAGGAAAAAGGTGATAACAAGCATGAAGAATTTCAATAGATTTATAGAAGCCTTTGAGCTAAAGTAAATTGTGACGGGGCAAAGCAGATTCACTTGGTCAAATTGTGAGGAAAACCCTATTTGTTCAAAATTGGATAGATTCATAGTTTTTGTGGATTGGGAGGAGCATTGGGATTAACTTGTTAGGGAAAGTCCTGCCTAGGTTAACCTCAGATCATTGGCCAATTAGTCTCTACCAAGGAACAAATGGAGGAGGTCCGATGCCTTTTAGGTTTGAGAGTGTGGCTCAGTGTCCCTAATTTCATGTAGAAAACAAGAATGTGGTGGGAAAAAGATGAGCCCCAGGTTGAATGGAAAGGGATTAAGTTCTATAGGAAGCTGCAGAACTTAAAAGAGAAAATCAAGGAGTGGCATTTGAATCATTTTGGAAGAATTGAAGAGAAAAAAAAATCAAATTTGATCCGCCAAATTCAAGAGTTGGATAGGAAGGAGGAACAAGGACAAATGATAGAAGGGGAGAGGATATTAATGAAAAGAAAGATGGAAATTACTCTCTTGAGGGAGGAGATGACCTAGAAGCAAAAGTCAAGAGTGAAATGGATTAAAGAGGGGGATGGGAATACAAAATATTTTCATAAGGTTGTGAATGGAAGAACTTCATTTCTTTGCTAGAAACTAAGAATGACACAGTTACACATTAGGAGGAAATTGAAAAGGCATTTGTGGACCATTTTAAATCTATCTATGGAAAGCCAACACAAGGAAGATAAAAATTAGCAGGCTTGGAGTGGCCAACTATGGAGTTTTCATTGAAGAGGGAACTGGAGAGAAGATTTGATAGGGAAGAGGCGAAGGAAGCTATTTTTTCTATGAATAGGACTAAGGCTCTTGGGCCTGATGGATTCTCTATGGATTTTATTAAGATTGTTGGGAGTGGTTAAGTAGGGATTTGATGAAAGTTTTTGAGGAATTTTATAATAGAGGGATTATCAACAGAGATGTTAATGCTACATTCATTGCCTTAATCCCTAAGAAATCAGGAGCATATCATCCCAAGGACTTTAGACCAATCAATTTGGTAACCAACCTATACAAGATTTTAGCCAAAGTTCTATCTTTCGGTTAAAAAAGTTTATCCATTCAATTATCTCTTAGTTCCAAGGGGTTTTCATTCAGGATAGGCAAATCTCAAATCAGATACTCATTGCCAATGAATGTGTGGAAGCTTTTAAGAGATTTGGAAAAAGAGGGTGTGGTGTGCAAATTGGATTTGGAGAAAGCTTATGATTTTGTAGATTGGGAGTTCCTACTTGAAGCTTTGGTGAATTGTGGTTTTGGTGTTAAATGGTGCAAATGGATAAAAGGGTGTTTGCAATCTTGCTATTTCTTAGTATTGGTGAATGGGGTGGTAAAGGACTTTTTTTGTGCCATTAGGGGTTTGAGGCAAGGGGATCCTCTTCCCCCTTTCTTATTCACTCTTATAGCAAAAGTGTATAGCAGGTTAATTTCAAAAGCTGATGAAGTGAGATTATTAAAGGGGTGGAAGATAGGAAGGGATAGGGTAGTGGTAACTCATATACAGTTTGTAAACGACATTATCATCTTTTGTGAACATGAAGATGGGTTAGGAGTTAGGGATGTTAGGATGTTGGTGAGTCTTTTTGAGAAAGCAACAAATTTAAAGGTCAATTTAGATAAGTGTGGTGGCTAGGGTCAATTTGGAGCAAGAGGATTTAGATCTGTGGGCGGGGAAATTAGGGTGTCTATTTAATGAGTGGCCATTGAAGTATTTGGGTCTTCCTCTTGGTGTAAACTTGAGAACTTTGAGTTTTTGGAAATTGGTGGTGGAGAAGTTTGAAAAGAAGTTGGCTGTGTGGAAGAGAAATTACCTTTCTCTAGGGGGTAGAATAACACTCAGTAAGTTCACCTTAACAAATCTCCATGTGTAATACTTATCTATGTTTCACATGACCCAAACCATTATTAAAAGATTAGAAAAACTAATGAGGATTTTTTTTTTGTAGGAACCATGGGAGGCAAAGAAAGATCATCTAATTAGATGGGAGATAGTGCAAAAGGAAGGAGTCGGGAGGTTTAGGTTTAGGGAGATTGAAAGAGAAGAACTCGACACTCCTAGGAAAATGGCTTTGGAGATTTACATGGGAAACAGATAAACTATGACATAAGGTGGTGGCTAGCATTCACGGGCTTTTGGAGAATGGTTGGGATGCTGGAGTTTCTAGTAGGGCGTCTAGTGCCTCTCCATGGAAAGCCATTCACAAAGTTCTTCCCCTCTTCCTTGCTCAAATAAGGTTTGATCTCAACTCAGGCAATAAAATTAAATTTTGGGAAGATCTATGGGTGGGTGAAGCTCCCCTAAAATTCTTTTCTTTCTATTTATGCGTTGTCTGCATTCAAAGGCAAACTAGTTTCAGATTTTATGATTCCCTCACCCTCTCCCTCTAGTTTTGGTTGGAATTTGGGTCTGCAGAGAAGTGGGGTTTTCTTTGAAACTAGTAAAGGATATGATAGTTTTTGGACTTTGAATCCTTTTGGATCCTTTAGTTGTGCCTCTTTCTTTGAGTTTTTGACTTCCTCCACTCCACCTCCTTTGTTTTTCCCATGTAAGGAAATTTGGTGTCGATCTATTCCTCCTCAAGATACGTGCTTTTTGTTGAGAAGTCTTACATGGGGAATCAATACCTGTGACTTATTACAGAGAAAGAGACCATGATGGTGCCTCTCCCCAAACTGGTTTTACCTATGTGAATCTAATGGTGAAATTGTTTATCATGTTCTTATCTCTTGCCCTTTTGCTTGTTGTATTTGGGACTGGTTTTTCTCACTCTTTGGGTGCAGGTGGAACACTCTAGGTAGTTTGGACAGGTTGTTTGACTCTTCTACTCTCAGGTGGCCAAAAAAGAGAGGGAGGGTAATGTGGAGATGTACGAGGGCAACAATCATATGGACCATTTGGGAAGAAAGAAACCTGAGAATCTGAGGAAAAGAAAAGAAGCAAGGAAGCTGTGATAGAAGGGGCTACGATAAGGGCGGTACATTGGGTTAAGACTTTAAGTCTATTTTCAGCAGCTTCTTCTCATTCAAAGAGGAACTAGAAGGTAATAGCAGCTTCTTCTCATTTAAAGAGGAAATTGATAAAATCTTGGGGACCCACCAGTGAATGGCTTCCTTAAACTAATTTTTGATGGAAGCAGTTTGGGCAATCCATGGTCATTTGGAATAGGAGGGGTGATAAGAGATGACACTGGAGCAATTTTGAGACTATATTCCTGCTTTCTTAGCCCAAGGGATTCCATAACAACAGAATGGAATGCTATGGCATTTGGGATACAAAAAGCTATCGAAATAGGAGTCAATAAATTGATAAAAAAGGAGATTCAAAGGTAATCATTAGCTGGATGAAACAGCCTGGAAAAGCCCCATGGTACTTTTAGAATGAGATAAAAAAGATAAAAAAATTGCTAAGTAGACGAAACAGCCTGGAAAAGCCCCATGGTACTTTCAGAATGAGATAAAAAAGATAAGAAGATTGCTAAGTAATAGGCAGGTGGAATTTCAGTGGGTCCCAAGGTTGGCTAATAATATTGTAGATCAACTAGAAAAACAAGGGGTTAACAAGACACAATGCTTTTGGGCTCATTTGTAATGATTTAGTCATTCTTACAGTTGTGTTTTCTTGTTGCTTATCTGTGTAATGGGGTGGCCAAGGCTGCCTAAACTAAGGTTAATTTGTTTTATCATAAAATCAGAGTCTAAAATTGAGATCTAAGGAAAGTTTCAATTTTTAAATAAGATGAAATGATGGTGTTAGGATTAAATGGGTATTCTAATACTAGTTTGAAAGGGAAGGGTATGGGAGAAGTGGATGTATTTTGGTCAATTAAGTTATTTAATAGAAATCAAGAAGGTGCTTGACCTATATTTAAAAAACAAGGGTTTGATCATGATATCATAAAAGTGGTAATCAAATCCCTTCCTGTAACATGTCTTTCTGGTAGCATTGATTTTTGATAAAAACAAAGGTAATATACAATGTTATATTAATTAACATGGGATAATTCACAAGCCAAACTTTTGGAAAGTGATTGAGTAAATGAAACAAATATTTTAGAAACCAATTTGCTTTATGTAGGAAGATTAACTGTAAAAGTTGTATTTTTATCAAGATGATTGATAGAAAAGCTTAGAGAGAGAGAGAGAGAGAGAGAGAGAGAGAGAGAGAGAGAGAGAGAGAGAGAGAGAGAGAGAGAGAGAGAGAGAGAGAGATCTTTTCATGATATTCATTGATCTAAATAGGACATATGATAGAGTTCTTAGAGAAATAATATGGCAAGTTATAGAAAAGAAATGAATGTTAAAAGTATATAAATTTGATGAAAGGCATGTATGAAGGTGAAATAACCAATTTTAAAATTCTTGTGGAGAAACATTGAAGTTTTAGATTTGCCAAGTCTTAGAATTCAATCCTTCTTTCTTTTATTTTGAAAATGAACTCAATCCTTCTTCATTGTACAAATCATGAACCCCAATTGATATAGTATTTACAAGGAGATTAATTCTATGGTCAGGGACGGAACCAAGCATATTGGTGAGGGGTCCTTGGCCCCCCAAACTTTGTGTTAAAACTTAAAACCATTATTTATTTGGTTATTAAGGGGAGGCAGGGTAAAAAACATAATAATGTGGGTATTTGGAGCCCCCAAAACTTAAATTAAAATGTAAAGTATCACTCTTTAGCTCTCTTCCAACTTCCAAAATTAAAAGAAAAATATCTATCTTTTTCTGTAAAAAATCTGTAATAGACCCAAACTTTCTCAGGCTATTTTTCTCCAAACCCTACCTCTTCAGCTCTTCTACTCCCTATCTCATTATCTTGTTTAACTCCCTCCTTGTCTGTGATGTATATTTTTCATGGATGCATGATTTGATATAGTATTAATTTGACAAAACTTTAAAAAGGATAAAATGCAAAATCAGATTTTTGTAGAATAAGAAAGAAGGAACAAAGTAGAATTTGTGCTATGTAAGTTTAATAATAATGTGAGTGAAAAACAATATACACTTAAGGATTAGAAACTAAGAGATCTCAATATGATCTCTTTTCATTATGTTGGTTCCATAAACAATAACAAGGCATCGAATGAGGATGCTGCTCATAAATTTAGAGTACTAGGGTGCATTCAAAGTCCTATATGATAGGAACATGCCACTTTGGTTAAAAGAAAATATTTATGAAATAACTATAAGGCCAACAATATTAGGAGCATACCACTTTTGTAATTTTTGCATTTCTTTTCATTTCATGCATTTTCTATAATTTCTTCAATTTCTCTGCATTTCATGCAATTTTCTGCATTTTGATTTTTTTTTCAATTTTCATGCATTTTTTTTGCAAACTTCTGCATTTCATACGTTTTCCTACATTTTCTGCAATTTCATGCAATTTTCTGCATAATTTCATGTATTGTTTTTGCAATTTCTGCATTTTTTTTTTGCAAAATATCTACATTTTCTGAAATTTACCCAAATTTCTGCAATTCCTATCATTTTTCTATATATCCATGCATTTCCTGCAATTTGCAGCAAAAGTTTTGCATTTTTGCAAAATTTCTACAAAGTTTTTACATTTTCTACATTTTATTTTGTATTTTTTTTTGCGAAATTTATGTATTTCTACAATTTTCGGATATGCTGATTGAACCAACCCGTATCTATAGATACAACTACCATGTGACGGTCATGAGAACAAAGCATTTCTCTTAAAATTGATTTCTGTATATATGGGTTACAAGATTGTTATGAACAAGGCGTTTATCTTAAAATTGATTCCCGAGTATATGGATTGACCTGATCCGTATCTGAATAGTTCTCTTAACTTAGATTTTTTTTTTTTTTTTGGTATACAATTTGACCCGACCTCGTTATGACATTTGATAGAATAATGTAAACAAGAATTTATACTTGGTGAGGGTCAATATAGTGATTCAATGGGTTGGCGGGTAAGGGTGGGTGAGGGTCAGGGTAGTTGTGAGTTATGACCCAGTAACAAGGATTTATACTGACTATAGTGGGCTAATGAATTAGGTGGGTTGATTCCAACCCAACCCACCAATTTGCCACTCCTGTATAAATGGGTATGTATGCAAAGATAATTAAATAGCGCCAACCCATTGAATCACATCATATGTAGATGACCATTTGTTTAATTTTTATTATGGGCAATTCTGTTTTTGTTGCCTTTTTCTGAAGGTTCTATTTCAGACTCTGGATCTCCTGCCCACAAGAACTCTGTTTATGTCTATTCAAACACACTATCCCCTGTGAATTGGGAACATTTCCCCCTGCATAATAATATGCAGAGGATGAGATATTCTCAATGTGTGGTTGCGATAAATATGGGCAGAATTTGCATGAACAGGAGATCCAGACTCTCTATTTCATTGTGCTAAGAAGATATACCTCAAGTCCAAAAAGGCAATAGAGAGAGAAATAAGTATGAATGCTTCTTCTTATAAGTGCACTCAAAAGGTGAGGAGAGACAAGTGGAGGACATAAGCATGGATACATGGACAAATTAAAATTGCTATCAAAGAAAAGGTAATTGATGGATAAATAATCTGGATGGCTCCTGCATCTGGGTGTTCTTCATTTTCTAGGATTATGATAAAAGCACTTGTTTAAATCAATCTTTTGATCACTTGGAATATCTCAAAATTTCCTTATTAGGGGGCCATACCATTCTTATAATCTTTTTGTAGCCATGCATTGAAAACCTCTCTAATTATATACGTTTTTATCATGAGAATATGAACGAAATGTGAGGATGATTTTGAGGAAAAACCCAATTCGAGAGGGCTTCAATCTCTCTCCTCCTTTATTAAATCCCATGTGATATTGGTGCATTTGGGCCTTTTTGGTGTGGGAGTTGTGCTGGTTGAGATAGTTCTCTGCTAGAGGCAATTTTGTCCTCAATTTTTGTAGCTTCCTTCCATCTATCCAAAAAATAAAATAAAATAAAATAAACCTCCATTTTGACATTTTTTATAGGTTAGCGCAGTTTGCAGAGAACTCTTGGTTGGTTTCCCTTCTTGGGAGCTCAGTTTTACAATTTTTTTTCACCAGCATCTATACTTGTAATCAACATGAGTTCATTTATAATCTCTCTCATGAGTATGTATGAGAAAATTTATGATACTGGAAAGACATGATATTAGAAGAGCTTTGACTAATCAAAGCACTCTCATGTCATGAATTTTGATGAATATCTCCTGATTGGTCATAGTCAAATCCTGTATCAATGGATTTTGATATCCTGTTTTTGATATCTTAAGTTTTTCAGTATGGTTTATAAACCATCATTGACCCGGACAGTCCATCCGTTTAGCCTGAAAACTGTTTATACAATCAGTTCTGTTTTACCCCTAATCTGGTCTTATGTCAAAAATCATAGACTTGGTCAATTATCCACTGACCCAGACGGTAAAACTGCTGACCCAGAAACCAGTAGCCAAAACCAGTCTTATTCCGAGTCAGTTTTTAAAACATTGATTTCCAATGTTATAGTTGAACCCTGTGGCTGTACACCCCATATTTAGTGTATCTTATCTTTTCGTTAGGTGTTTGAAATATGAATAGTTTGCAACTTTTGTGCTTCTTTATGATTTTATGGGATGTGATGGTACACCCACAAAAGAACAGAAAAAACAGTTACAAGATATACAATTTGACCCTCTGAAACTCTCAACAATACACAAATTTGGTATATTGAGAATACCCATACTTTGAAGCATGGTTTTGGTGCAATGGAATTAGACTTAGGGCTTAAAAATAGATGCACCATAACGGATAGAAAATATAAAAAGCTATGCTTTTATAGTTATTTTTGTGTGCTCTCTCTTAGAGGTGGGGTATCCACTTTATATTTAATAAGCCATAAATGAAGTCTTATTTTGGATAAATTGCGCAAGTGTTTGAGGCTAACATACTTTACATGAAAATCCCTACTCCACCATTTTTTCTTGTTTTTTTTTTTTGAAACATTTTCTTAACCTCTTCCCATTGCAATTGAGAATTGCTTTTTTCTTGGGTTCTATTTACTTTTTGGATTTTTAGAGGGAGGGAAAGAAATTTATGTTTTTTGTTCAGATTTATGTGGGAATCATGAAAAATTTATTTTCTTGGGCATCTGGAATAAGTGATACTCATCCCCTTTTAATAATAAATTTTTATGGATAAAATGATCATTATCTTACTTAGGAAATAAAGAAAACATGGGCAAATGTACTTACCCGGATAAATAACTTACTGAAAAACGAACAGGGCCTTCTGTAAAAATTCGGTAGATTCTAATACTTATATTGGTGGGCCAATGTCTGTTGAGGGACTGAGTTGAAATTTCTTGAAAGATAAAATTGAAAACAAACTTCGAAGGTTGTTTGGGTAATGTTTTATTTAAAGGTTGTAAGTGGTTTGGTGGGTGATGGATGGAGTATTGATATTTTGTAAAACCCTTAGCTTATCACTCATGTACAATTTGTGAATAATGTTTTTATGCCTTTTCAGAATTGGGATCTCCACCAACAAAATACTTGTTGGACGATTACGTTGTATATACAAGTAAGGGTGCCAATGGATCAGTTTTGGATTGGATCCGTCCAAACCAAAGTCAATTTGGACGAATTGGATAGATCAATAAGACGTATTGAATTAGATCAACCCAGACTTAATGGTCCAAACTCTAAAGTATTTATTGAACTGGATTGGATCTGATTCGTCCCTAATGAATTTATATTGGACTGGGTTGGGTTGAGCCAATATCTGACCCATTAGTATGAGATAAGAATATAGATGTCAATGGATCGAGTTTGGGTTAAATCAATCTAAATTAAAACGAATTTGGACAGATTGGATGATTCAGACAATGAGTTGAACCGATCCAAAGTGGTCTAAAATATTTATTGAATTAAATTGAACCTGATTCATTTGTAATGGATTCATATTAGACTGGACCGGATTGGACCAAATCCAGTCCAATTGACACCCCTGCATACAAGCATTATAATCGAATAATGGGCAGTCTAAGTTAGCTGATCTGCTAATATACTTTACACATCATTATCGAAAAATCTTAGTAGGTTTACAACAGATTACTTGATATGTTTCACGTGTCAGTCCTCGCCATCCTCGTCATTGTATTCTCAAGGCATCAGAAAAGAGAGTTACAGAACATCAATTCCATGAACGAGCTTCTGTAATTAAGGCCATGAATCACTGTCCACCACCGTTCAGCTTGGGAACTAGACGAGGCCTTAGATGCTTCAGATTTCTGTCCACAAAGCAGAAAATTATCGCAAGTTAATATGATGAAACCTGTACCTACAACAGTGCCCGTTGTTGGATCAAAGGAGCCATCAACAAAATCCTGCATCTCTATTGTTAGTGGATGTCTCGTTGTTAATCATTCTTCTACTTGATGGTGACATGTTATAGCTAGGGTAAGTAAAGGGGTTTGCTCTTTCTAGTCGGGCCCAGATTTGTACTTTCTCACTTTACATGTTTATTTATATATATTTTTATTTTAAATGTTTTTTACTCTTTATCTCTGATTAATACCCATTAAAGTGTGTCGCATCAGTATTTTGTTTCAAGAAATGTCGAGGCGTTGGGAGAAATAAGAATTCGACGTTTTCCCAAATGTCCCATAAACAAAAATCAAAGTATTTCAGTTTTCTATGTAACGTCAGGATGGACTATCTATCACAAATTCATGAGTGAATACGCTAGTGTTCAATACAAGTGGGGCCCAGATGAGGCCCACATGAATACTGGTGTGTTCACTCTTGATAAATAGTCCAGGTATGTACAATTATCTCCAGCTCATCCAGACTACTAAGCATAGTTTTTTTTTTTTTTTTAATGGATTTTTGTGTTTCTCATGTCCCAGATGAGTCGGAATAATATGAGAAAATTTGGCTATATAGGGGGATTAGAGTTCTGGATCTACACTATGGGATATCATCTATAGGATGTAAGGGATCCAAGGATCTAGGATATAAGTAATCCACAACTTTTTTCCACCAACTGGAATAATTTTCTGTAACTTGAAGATTGAGTTATTTTTGATAAATTTTTGTCCAATCACTAAAGCCCAAAGCTCATATTTGGCTGTCAAGAGTCTCCAAACCTGTTTGAAGAAGAGATCTTTACATTATGTTTGGTTTGAAGGAAAAAGTAGGGAAAGGAAGAGAAAGATAAGGAAACTTTTACAAACCTTATATAGGTTTTCATACCTTTTCCTTCAAACCAAACATAGCAATTCATTTATTTTCCTGAACCCCAATCCCCCCCGTTTTTGGGTTTACAAATTTGTTTTCACGAAATTGTGTAAACACCTATTTGGCTTACCCCCTCCCACTAAAATCTTTTCTGAATTTTCTCAATTTCAGTGAGCTTCTTTTTTCCAAAGTAGTGGAAGACATAACATAAGTAGGTATTGCTTGTAGGACAGCTTTAACCAATGTGGTTCTTCCTGCTTGAAATAATAGCTTTGCTTTTTAGGCTGCTAGCTTATTATTCATTTTGTCTATAGTATCTTGATGAAAACTGTTTATTTTACCCTAAAAACAAAGATTTGCCCCCAAATATTTTTCTTGAAATTTCATTTCTTTTATTTGGAGGATGTTAAATAGGAGTTTTTTCTTTCTTCTATGTATGCCCCTACTGAATTGAGCTCCTGATTTGTTATAATTTATTTTCTCCCTAGACCACTTCACACTCTGCAAATAATATATGAGTGATTGAGGTGCCATTTCTACTTTTTTTTATTCTTCGGATCTCATTGTTGTCTTCAACTTTGTTGAAGAGGCAAGATAAGGTCTGCATCTCAACGATAAATAAATAAGGAGATAGAAATCCCTTTGCCGTACCCCTGTCTAAAAGGAAAGAATTCCTTCATAGTTTCATTTATTTTGATAGAGAATTTTGTTTTCTGCATATAGAAATCCCCCATTTTGCACCATTTCTCCAGAAATCCTATCTCTTTCATTATATCCACAATAAAGCCCCTAATTAATCAGCCTATATCATAAGCATTTGATATATTAATCTTCAAAAAAAAAAAAAAAAACCCATTCCTTTCCTCTTTTCTGCTTCTTCATTTTGTTTGCAATTTCCTAGGCCATAATCATATAATTTATACTTTGTCTTCCCTTTATAAAAACTTGATTTGGTGCAACCATTCTTTTTTTAATTTTTATTGCATTCTGAGCACCAAACATTTGGAAATTATTTTGTAAATGACATAAACACTTGTGGGTCTGTATTGGCAAATTTTCTCATGTTTTCCTTTAGGAATATAGACCAGGTTTGGTCCTCAGGGCAGAGGGAATTTTTAGGGAAGCTACTATCAAGCCTATCTCCTCTTCTGGGGGGTGGGGGTTAACAGCTCATTTGCCTCCTCTTCCATTAGTTTGTGTGTTATTAGATCCTGAAGCTCCAGGGCTGCATCTTCTTGGTTATTGCTGATTTGACATGTGTGTTGTCTAATGGCTTCGGCTATTTCTTGCAAGTTCATTGTTTTCCATTCTCCTTAATAATTGGAGGGATTGAAATTTTCGATTTGATGAAAAAACTTCATATTTTGATCTCCTTCCTTCAGCCGGTTTTTTCTGGACTTTAGACACCAAAGGTGTCTTTTCTCTTAGTATTGCAATTTTTCATATTCTCTCCACAATCTCCATTTTTTAGTGTTTTCCGTAGTTGTTTCTTACCCTTCTACCTCATTGGTTTATCTTCAATTTGTCTTAGAATTTCTTCAATTGTTCCAAAATTTTCAATTTGTCATTTGGTATTATTCCAACCAAAGCATTCCTTCATTAGCACTTCAAACTTCATGATACCTTATGTAGTTTTTCATTAAGGCTATCAATGGACCAGATATTGGTCCAACCCAGTCTAGTCCAATATGAGTCAATTACAGGTGGCTCAATTTCAGTCCAATCCAATCTGATAAATATTTTGAAATAGATTGTCTTATTAGACCCTCCAACTTCAACTTGTTTAAATTGGTTTTAATTTAGATTGCATCTAACGCAAACTTGGTCTATTGACACCCCTAGTCTTACTAGTAAATATGCGTGTGCATTGCATGTGGTAATTTCATCAGATAACAATAATAATTTCAATATCCTTATTAGAACCATTTAAAAGGGTAAACAATCAAAGCATAGTATGCTAGTGGATTTAGATTTTATATTTCATTTTCATTATTAATAAAAATGTTTCTTATTTATCATATTTATTTTTTATTCAATATGATAAATATATAATATTAGAGATGTGCACAAATTTTATAGACAAATTTTTGTGTTTCCTATATTTTTATTTTTATTTATTTTTTGAAATTTTATTATATAATTATGACATCATGTTCTAGCCTATTTTACTTGAAAAAAAATATCATTTTTGGACAACTTTATTTTTTATTTCATTTTCATAATTAATTCTAAAAATAATTATTGTTTAACACACTTATGTTTGTTTGATATGATAAGTTTATAATATCTGAGATGTGTAAGAATTTTGTATTTTGTATTTTTTTGTGTTTTTATCTATTTTTTAAACTCTTATTATTTAATTATGGCATCACTGGTTAATCCATTTACTCAAATGATTGGACCATTATGGTGCAAGTCGAGTAGGTTGGGCTGAATTTAATTTTAACCCAAACCCACCCTATGCATTGGACCTAAGGCTTTAGACCAAAGTCAAACCTGGTTTGTCCAACTTGGGCCCAACTTGTATTGAAATTTGATACACTTGGGTTAGTCTTGGACTTGTTCTCATAATTAGTCTCATGACAAAATTTGACATAAAATATATGTGCATAATTACATGTACATGCATGCATGCAAATATGTTCTATATATGTATTTATGATTATATGTATATAATTAGGCTTGACTTTAGCTACCTAAGGGTTAGGCTTGGGCTAAACAAAAAATAAAAAATAAAAAATAAAAATAAAAAAGCTCAAACTTTGGAGATTAGGTCTAGGCCCAAGTCAAGGACTGAAAATCAAAAGTAGCTTGTGTAGAATTGCAAGTTGGGTCAATTTGAGCTCGAGTTAAACCCACATAATTTGCCTCCTTATAGACCATTAACCATCAATTAGATGCAAAAATAGTCTTTTTTTTTATGTTAGTTTACTTTTTAATTTGATTTCTACCATTAATAAAAATAACTCTTATCTCACATTTATTTTTCTTTAATATGATGAATACATAATATTAGAGATGCACCAAAATGCTTTTTTTTTACAAAATTATTATATTTTTAATAATTTTTGTGTCTCTAAAAGGTTGATCCATTTGACCTAAAAGGTTGAACCATTGATCCTCCACTTAAATAGGAAAATGATTTTGTTATTGGGTTAAACTTTAAATCCTGTATTTCATTTGCATTGAATAAACATATTTTTATTTAGCATGCTTATTGTTGTTTGATATGATAAATAGATAATATTAAAGTTGTGCCCAAAATTTTCATAAAGTTTTTACAATTTTTGTAATATTTATATTTGTATTTAGTTTTAAATTTTTATTATTTAACTATGAGAACATTGGTTAACTCATTTAATGTGGATGGTTGAACTATTTACTTGCCAATCAAACAAAAGGGTGATTTGTTTAATTATTTTCCATGTTAGTTTTGAACATAGGTTTTACATTGGATATAGATTTAATTTGTAGGATTTATTGGTGAGATGCAAAGATACTTCAAATAAAATATCTAAGGAGAGAGAATGAGAGTTAATACCTTAATGATAGGGAATTTAATGAAGTAGAAATTAATAGTACTTTAAATTACATTTTTATCCACAGTTAAAGAGAGACTAAATTCATAAATAGAGGTGTTTTAGTCAAGAAAAATTCATAAAAAGCTCATTTATTTAATGAATAAAATATAAGGTTTAATGAAAGGAAATGAGAGTTAATACCTTAAATATAGGACTTAATGATAAAGAATATAATGAATTTAATAAAAGTATTACTTTAAATCATATTTTTTGCCCTAATAAGGGGAGACCAAGTTCAAAAAATAAGATTATTTTAGTAAAAAAAAAAATCTAAAATCTTGACCTCATTCACACTTTTAATAATAGCATAAATATAGAGAAAGATCTTTTGCCAATAAACTGGATATTGATTCAACCCAACCTAACCCAATATAAATCCCATTACAGATGGACTAGAGTAATGGTATCAAAGTCACCGGAAACAGCAACAAGATCATTACTAGAAAAAGTAGTAGCTCTAGTGATGATTCCCACAATAGCATCATCCACAGCGCATCTGCAAACACATCAAAACTCAAGGACGGAAAAGATGCCACCGATCGGCTATCAAACATGCATTCACGCCTCTACTATTAGCCAGAAGAGATGAGCCTCCACTGGGTGTTAGACTGTTTAGTAGAATAGTCTACACTTGCCTGAAACTTCGTCTTCCTTAACGATTCTTGCACTTCGTATGCAACAAATATTGGATCCAACTCGAATTTGAACGCCATTGATTCTATCATTTTGATTTTGGGTATAAAAACTAGAAATAGGTAACAGGAAGGCCAGATTACAAATTCACCACTGGCCTACTCTATTTGCTTGTTATAATTATATTCATTTTTATTTTTAAATAAACTTTTTCTTCCTAAAATTGATTATTAAAATTTATATATTAGTAAATATTAAAACAAATTACATTAACTTTTAATATATATATTTTAAGGTCCATTTGATTCGCAGTCAGAATTAGAATTAAAATGATCTATTCGCATAGTCTATTTGGTTCAGACAGGAATGAGAATGGGAATTAAAATCAGCAGAAATGATAATTCATTCCCAAGAGAGGGGCAGGGAATAGCCATTCCAGAAAGAATATGAATGGTATTCCAGTTCCGTCCAACTAAACAGTTGATATCAGAATAGTCCATTCCAATTCCGATTCTGGATCCCTATTCCTGTAAACCAAACGGGGCTTTAATTCTTCCAGTTTTCAATGCTAACCAATTGTGTCCCAATATCTCTTAATTTTTCATCTGTATTTATGCATATCCAAAGCATATTTGGTCTCTTAAAATTGCCTTTCCAATACTCTGAGCCTTTCTCGTATGCCGATAATGGGATTATTCTTTTGGACAAGGACTCGAGGAAATTAATCTATTTGGCATCCGATAAACTAAGCATGTATTAGCATGAGCAATCTCTATTTCTGTACATGTACATCAAATGTAGTAGTTTTCTGGATGTTTGAGTCATTCAATGCATAAAAAACATTCTGAAAAGGAGGGCAATGAAAATACATTCAATACAAGAAGATTCTGGAAAGAAAGGCAAAAATAAATTAAATATAAGAAGAGCCATAGGGAAGATATTAGATAATCCATCAAAAAAGATATCGAGGCCCACATATTCCAACTATGAACAAGACAGCAATAATTAGCTCCTGAGAAACCTCCAAGGTCCTGTAGCAGTTCCAATTCTGCATTAAGGGACAGAAAGGTTAGAACAAGTTAAGATTCTGAAATTCCATCAATAAGTAGTGCATGGGGATCTCACAAGGACCCATTGAACCTTGCAGTTGCAGAGTCCCAAAAAGATAAATTTTAAGTAGTTGTTTTCTGGGAACAGGCTTCTTAGCACTTTCCCAACATTAGATCCCTTTGGTAACCTAAAAGATATTTGACGATAGGACATATCCATCCAGTCCAACAGGTAAATTAGTTTCAAGCTGGAAAAGAGACGGAACAATACTTCCATTTCATTACAGATCCTATGACTAAAAATACAAAAAGAAAGACAAAAATCTACAGATAACAGAATATTTTCCAATGTTTAGCATGAAACACAATGAAGTGAGGATTAATTTTCTCCTCATTGGCAAGAAATGGATTCTACACCATGAAAGGAATTACCTCCCAAAGCCAGCAAATGCCCGTAGACTCATGTAGATGGTCAAAGCTACCCAAATTCCGATGAAGCCATAGCCCGAGGAGAGAAAAATTAAGCAGAGGATGCTCACAATGGCTACAAGAATCTGAATAAAGAGTTTGCACAGGGATGGTTTTTATCAAAAAGGGGTTAATGAAAGATGGGTTTCCAATTTTCTTTTCTAATTAGACATTGTAGTATTCTTCCATTTGAATGGTTGATACTACAGAACTTACCATGGAGTAAGCAGTATATGCAAAATCAGATGCTCCAAAGTTCACTCCATCAAAAACAAAAGCTAGAGAATTGATAGGTTGAGTAGCTGCAACAAACTAATGGCCAAAAGAAGAGAGATTTCAGTTCCAGCATTATACTGCATGGCAATGAAAAGAAATTAGTAGCTATCTTCTCCTCTGGTAGACATGATATACCGGGATGCCTATGTTTATAAGGTGAAGAACATTGACGTCCTTTGTAAAAAATCTAGATGCAAAATGCAAGCCAGATCCAAGGATTACAGAAAGCACCAACCCTAACACCAAGCCTAACTGCAAAAAAGATCCTTTCACAATGTCATGCACATATGAAAAGAAAAAGGAAAAGATAGTGTATGCTTTTTGTTTTAAAGTGAGGTACCTGCAATACACGGGAAGCAGTGTCTATTGCCTTGTCATAATCATGTTTTGCAAATGCGCTTGCAAGTATTGCCTGAAAGAATCTGAAACCATTATAATCCACATTATGTCTAAAGAGTTCAGACTAAATTTTGAAACTATCAAGTATAAGCACATAAAAAATAGGATAAAAAAATTTGTTAATCAAACCCCTACTGATGACAATTAAGAAAGGTTCAACATAAAAAAAGAACCCAAAAGCAACTTGAGGCTAGACATTTCTGGATGCAAGTACTTGTGAAGAGACAGGTGGAAAGCACAAGAGAAAAGATTAGATAAATTCTGTGTGACAAATCAGAAACTTGAGACAGTGACTAAGAAGATACTCTAAATATTGAACCATGAGCAGAAAATCTTGTGCCAAAACAGCTTTAATCCACCATCCAAATAGAATATTCAAGTGCCTCAAATTCTAGTTTTGGTAACAACAAGCAGCATGGATTGCACAAATATGAAAGGACTGGAAACTAATATAAGTCTCTCAACTCACAAACTTAGGCAAACCTAATATTTATTCTTATAATTGTGTCAGAAAACTTCCTCTTTAGTGGAACAGTGGCATGTGAGAAATTCTCATTATCACAGAAACGTTTTTATTTATTGAAGTCCAGTTATTTTCTTCTTACCCAAAACCATCATCTATTTTTTAATTTTTTTTAAGAATGTTTTGGCACTATGAAAAATAGTATTCCATCGTCAAACTTATGAGAAGATTGTAGTGTAAATTATCCCCATGGATCTATCCTTAATATGTTAGGCACAGGATGTGTTGAATGCATAAGCTGCATTTCTTACCTGTCCAGCAACAGCTAATCCATCAGCAACAAGAGATGTTGCCAACCAAATTTGCAGACAGACCTGGAATGCAGCCATGGACGTTGATCCATGCCGTGCAGCCATTGATGCTGCTAGGGTCACACAGAATGTTACAGCTATTACCCTTGCTAGCAATAGAAAACCTGAGTTCAGATGCAAAAGTGTTACCACAAACTAGAGCATTTCAAAGATATTGGTAATTGATTGCAATAATTAAGAAATATATAGTCATTTCACAACCAGAAAAAGGATGAGAAGGCCAAGATCTCTCAAATTACCTAAATGATACCAAACAATTATTTGATAATCCAAGCAATTATTAGGATGTCAAACTTACATTTCAGAAATGTGTCTGTCTGAAGCAATTTTGATAAATTGCCAGCATTTAAACACTTGATCATAATTATTTCTATCCTTGCGAGATCTTTTCAGCATGAATTTCATAAAATACTCAACCAAGATTATCAAGAGCCTATACAATCTTCTTGTGTTAAGCTGGAGTATGTACACAAGTATAATGCATAAAAATTAGTTTTGCTGTTTGTGACCAATGGACTGAAAGTGATTTTAAAAAATTAATTGGAACAACTGATGTAAGTACAAGATAGAAGACCAAAGAATAAGAAGAAGAAAAAAGATAGCCCTACTACATATGGTAATATGATGAAGTATAGAATACAACATGAAATATAATTCATCCCATTGCTCATGAAAACAGCATAGGCTTTTGTTTTTTTCTTTTGGGTTCAACATATAACCCGAATGGGAGACTTGCATACTTCTTTCTTTAATTTACGGGATTATTCTCATAATTATTGAAAAATTCTCCTGTCAAGTAGGAAAACTATTAGAAAGTGAAAATTTAGGGCCCATTTGGCAAGTCTTTTGGGATGATCTTCTGGTAGCTCTGACAGTCAAAAGACGCATTGAGCTTTTGCATGAAGATCTGAGCAGCCTGAAGCTAGTTTGGCAGATACACGTCTTTCTGTGCATCTTTCCGTGTCTTTTTGCACGAGAATAAAACGCGAAAGACACGAAAAGCTTCATTTGGAGCTTCCCGAAATCGTCCCAAAATGGGCTTCTCGCGTCTTTTCGGCACTCCGGCTTTTGGCGGCTAGATCTTCCGCGAACCAAACGAGAATAGACTGAAAATTGGTCTGCCCGGCATGTAAACAGCCGAAAGACTGCGTGGAAAGACGCACCAAACGGGTCCTTAATTTTCTGGGCATAATTCGTTTTGTTCATTAAGGATGGTTGAATTTCAAAAAATTTGTTTGCCGGTGAATGTTGAATAAGATGCCAAAGATTTGTATAATTCATTGTTATCAAGCATAGACTAGTCATAGAAAACCTGCTAGTCAGTTGATGGCCAGACTGAATGCATCACTAACGATAGCTCCATTCAAGAATTCTTGTTTAGGCAGTTCATACCATCCATACATAGTGTTTTGATCTAAGATTTCAATTCTTCCATGTTTCAGCAGTAGCATATTGTTCCATAGAGCTAAGGTCCAAATATGGAAGAATCAAGTGTTTCCACGACTCTACCACCCGGTCAATTCTGTTCCACCTAATCCCTCTTTCATGGTCACATATCTTTCCGGCTAAGGAATGGGAAATCTGATATGACCCAGAAATTTGACACGCAGTTCACAGACTTACAGCAGCGTTCACACACTCGAACATCAACAAAAGAAACTAGTATTCATTCAGCAGAAAACATTAACAGTTGGTCGGTTCTTCGAGAGACCGCCGGCTCTCCCAAACACTCACAATATTCTTTACTCAAAGAAAACATACCACCCTCATCCCCCAAAGCCCCTTCTTATACTCTACTGATAGCATAACTGACTCCCTCTATAAATGCCCAGCTGGCCTAGTTATAAATGCCCCAAAACTCTTCTTATTCATAACTGACATAGCTATAAATGCCCCAAGACTCTCCTTATTCCCTCCAGCTATAATTGCCCTCATGTGATTAATTGTTCAATTATTTTCCCCCCCTTAGCTGATTGTTGACATTTCCTCTTCCTGGCATTAATTGGGGCCTATCAAAATCTTTCTCCTGTTACATGAATCAAATGTTTCATTTCATAAGGGAAAAGCCATCTCTTTCTCAACAATGTCTTTGTCATTTGATCCAATAGTGTTCCGTTAGATAGGAAGAGATTTGATAAATACTGATAACTCTCAAATAGAGTATTAGAACGGAAAGATCCATTAGATAATGAACTATTGATTCTAAGCCATCTTTGGCGATGAATCAACAATTCAAAGTGCTTTTCTTGCGTATTCTTGATGAACCAGTGTTTATATATAGATGTAGGAGGATTTGTTTGGGAAGTAAGAAGCCCCTTTGACATTTCTTCATCTGCAAAGAATTCTCAACGTGAAAACACAGAGACAGAGGGCTGATTTTTGAATAGAAAAAAGAATGGATATGCAGGGTCCCAAATGAATTGGCTTATTCGAAAAAAGCCTTGTTCTTTGGAAGATCTATCTCGCGTCTGGTACTGCATGGTTCCACTCTGCAAGAACTCCGAATCATTCTCTTGAAGCTCATCCTCTTTACGATAAATGATCCGCTTGCCCCGAAATGACCTGGCGCAATAGGGAAATCCCAATTCATTGGGCCTTTCGATACAATCAAATAGATTTCCACAAGGGCGCCATATTCTAGGAGTCCAAACTATGTGATTGAATAAATCCTCCTCTATCTGTTGTGGGTCGAGGGCTCCTTCTCCTTCCCCTTCTTCAAACTCCGATTCATATTTTTCATATAGAAATCTCTGATCAACGATAGGGCAAGATCCATTTTGCATTATATCTAAGGGATTCCTTGGTTCGGACCGAAGAAGCAGTGTCACTTGATCATTATCAAACTGACATACTCATGGCCTGGTCTTCTAGGATGACTAAGCATCAACTAGGTCAATCAGTCAATTAAAACTAGTCAACCACAAAATAAATTTAAAGTTCTATTTATTTGTCTGTCTCTAATTATTCGAACAAATATAAAATATGTTTGTATTTTGTTATATTCATGATGTTGATTTAAATAATTTTTATAGAACATGACTAACTGGTGGTATATAAAATAGAAATAAAAAGGTATAAAATAAAAGAAGGCAGTGAAGGAATGCTTTTAAGTTTTCTTCCAATTAGTGGTGTGTTGGCACAGATTTGCCACAGACAAAGGACACATCAAACAGTCAAGATTGCACTCTTTCTTTGAAAACAAAGGCTGTAATTCCCTATCCCAGCCTATGCAGCCTAACCATTTTATATTTTTAAAACTGTAAATGAAATGTTCAACAATATGGCTAGTCATTACCTTACTGCATTAATAACACTGGTCTTACTAAAATAAAAATAACCCCTCTGCTTTTCCTATTTCCCCTAGAAAGGAGCAGGGAGATGGCAGGAGTGCATTTAGGGGAAGCTACAATGGTTGGTTAGGGGAAGTTAACCAAACATAACGTATGGTTCCAATTGGGAGGGGGTGTGTCAGTTAGGGGAAGCTACAATGGTTGGTTAGGGGGAGCTAACCAACCATAACGTATGGTTCCACATTGGCGTAGGGGGTGTGCCAGTTAGGGGAAGCTACAATGGTTGGTGAAGCTAAAATTCCATAAAATTGGAATGGGGACGCTACTCTTGTGAAGATTTTTCAAATGATTCCTTTGAGGTTATTTAATTATGCACCAATCTATCAGCTTCCTCATTGATGTCATTAGTGGTGATATCATTACCAGCTGTGGCCTCCAATAGCATTCTCTGACACTACTATTTGACCTTACAACCCTCTTCTTTGTTGGGGAGGTGGAAATGAGTTGAAAGCTCAATAATACATATACAATGGCATAAAAACAAATAGCATCAGTGACTGCAAAAATAACAGACATCCACATGCACAATAGTGCAATACAATATCCTATTGGATAAACCTCTTCTAATTTCTTGACAGAACAGCTTCAGGTGCAAGTTCATAATTGGACAGTTGATGCAATCAGGAAATGGTCTAGTGTTTAATTATAATTAGGTATGTCTATGCATATTTTCATTCCGAAGTTTGAGATCTAATTTCTAATTTTCTAAAAAGAAATATGAAAAAAATATAGCCATGCCTTTAGGTTGTACAAGAAGGAAGTATGAATTATATCCCTTACCATTTTTAAGAAACCTACTAAATTGCAAATCTTTGATATTTGGAGGTAAGATGTCAACTTGTTCCATTAATCTCCATAACAGTATTATTGAAATTAGGTACCTAGAAGATCATATAGAATGTGAGAAATGAACAAAGAAATTGAAAAATATTAAGGCATAAATATATTCTGTATCTAAGAAAAATACATGCTGGTAAAATAGTAATTGATATAAAAATATAAAATTAAACAATTCCACTACCAAGATGCAACTTACTGAGAAATAACATGAGCAATGGCTGCGCCACTGACACCCAAGTGGAAAACAAATATAAGTATTGGGTCTAAGATGATATTCATTACATCTCCTGCCACTGGATTAAATCAAATAAAGAAAACGAACTAGAATTAGATAAAATGTCCATTAATGAGAGCAAAGGAAATAAACTCTATTTTGGTCTTGATAAATTTCATGAAGTTGAACTCAAATGCATGCACATACATACACGTGCATGCATGCAAGCAAGCAACTACACTTGCATGTTACACCCTTAGATGCAGAAGTACAGGTATAATCACAATACATGTTCCATTATTAACAAAAGGAGTTTATGGCATACCAGTAGCATATAAAGGAGTTTTTGTATCCTTAAATCCTCGAAAGACCCCTTGCACGGCCAATGAGAGAAGAACAGCAGGAGCACCAATCGACCTTAATGTCAAGTACTGTCGTGCTGGAGTAAGCATAGGTGAATCCTATTAAGACAAAGATGTCTTCCTGTTACCATTGCATTGTAGTTACCAACCTCTAGCAAAAATCTAATACTTCAGACAGCCCATTACTATATCAGAAATTAGGTATTTCTGGTTCAAACTTGCTAGATTATACCAATTATACAAATATCTCATTGTCTAGACAAAGCTAAAAAAATCAGAATTCTTCCACAATCCTACTCAAATTAGAAATATCAATAAAAAACATGCATTTCTTTGAGACCACTCATGCATTTCCTAGTAATCAAACTTCAAGGGTAAACTTTATCATTAGAAAGTGGACTGATCATCAAAATATAGTAATTGATAAAAGTCAATCATGTGTTTGAAACTTCATAGGTAAAACTAATCTTCCTATACCAGTATTACATAATGCACGGATACTCTTTTGTTAGCACCTGATTTTATGGGGAATCTGAACACATTTTTAACTCCCTTTGTCCCTAAACCCTTTAACTTATTTTAAAACTCCCCTGGACTCCTAAATATGATCAATAAAAATATATAAATGGTATATTTTATGAATTCATGTTGTAAGAAACTTGGAAATATCTAATGTGAAACACCTATTTCTACTCCTTGTACTCCAAGAGCTATATTCCCTTTTCCATATCATTGTTCATATCTGTATTCATATCTAGGCATATTAGCTATTGCTTGTCAGAAGGCATGCCAATGATGCAACTTCAGTGGCATAAATGAAGTCTAATGCCTCTATAAAGCTCTTCATGCAATGTAGACTCTTTAGGAGTCAGGCTATGAGAGAATTCTCTTGATGTCGAACCCCATCCATCTTACTGCAGTAAACATGATAACAAAAGTTAACACTCTGCTTCTAACCAAGGTCCAAAGTATCGATACACCCCAATATGCTGGAAGGGATGTATTGGTACTCTTTACCTAGCTCCAATCTTTTTTTAGTTTTTTTTTTTCAAAAAATAGGTCAAGTGGTAGGTCTTAGGCCTGCCTACCCCCTGAAATATGTAAGAAGGCTAAATCCCTTGTATTTTGAGTATCAGACACCCACTGATACGAGACGATACGCCTGAATGCCTGATATGGGGCATATCGTGTTGAAATTTTGAACCTTTCTTTTATGGGAAATTGTCTAAAACTCATCATTACTTTTCAACATTTCTCTTAAACTCACCATAACTTTTCAAAATGTCTAAAACTCACCATGTCGAGTAACAGACTAACGATTGTTACTATATTACCATTTTACCCTTCATAGAAAAATATAGAATATATACATTGTTAAAAGACTGTTATTTATCAGTACCGCAGGGGTACTCTTGTACTTTCCTCCTTTTATTTTTTATGTTCTGTCACCCTAGATATATATATATATATATATATATATATATATATATATATATATATATATATATCAACAGCTGGTGCTGCCAGCAGCACTTTTGGCTCTCAGTTCTCTCTTCTTCTCTCTCACTCCTCTCTTCTTCCATTCTTCTCTCCTGCATAACATGGTATCAGAGCGGGACTATCAGATCTGAAAGGAGAAGTCGAGTGAACAGTTTTCTTCGCACCAGATTTCTAGATCTGCCGCCCTCATCTACTGTTTGGCTGATTGAAGATCTCACGCACCGAAATAACTTTTCTCCTTCTCCTCCTTTTTTCTGGTCGTGTGCCAGGGCAGAACCTGTACTAGGTCTGCTGGTTGGATTTGAGGTGATCAGCACCTCTTTCTTTCCTTTTTTGTGGGGTTGACTGATCCCTGTAAAACTGTAGGTCACGAAGACCTTTTGTGTGCTGCAACAGCAGCTTTTATGGTGAACTGAAGGTCAGAAAGTGACCTGTACTTGATGTAATAGCTTTCCTGTTAATGCGTAGGTCAAGAGATGACCTGTATGTACTGTGGCAACACCTGTGTTGATTCTGTAGGTCAAGGGATGACCTGTTAGTGCTGTAACAGCACCTGTGTTTTACAGAAAAGAGTTGTGTTTCCGAAGAAAAAAGGGGTTTCCTTTCTCCCTCAGTGTTAGAACTTTTTTTAAGGTTTTGTACCCACTTTAAGAGTGTTTTTTGAATCTGTAATCATGAGTGGTGAAGATTCTGCTACATCTAGTGTTTCCTCAATGCCGAATGGAATGAGTGGGGGTGTGGACCTATCCTTTCCCATGGCTGTTATTCCTCTCGATGGCTTAAATTATTTAGAGTGGTCAAGAGGGATCAAGCTGTACATCATTGCAAGGGGAAAGATAGGTTATATAAATGGGAGAATCAAAGAACTCAATTCTGGGAGTGCTTAATATGACAGATGGAGCTAGGAAAACAACATGGTCATGTCCTGGCTTTTAGTGTCTATGCAACTTCAAATAAGAAGGAATTTTATGTGGGCTGAAACGGCAAATGAGATCTGGGAAGAAGCAAAATCAACCTACTCTAAACTGCGTCACTATGCAAAACTCTACCAGTTACAGGCAGAATCGTCCACTTGTAAACAGGGGGAGAGGTGTCTATCTATGTACTACTCAGACTTGACCTCTGTCTGGAAGGAGCTAGACCATTATCAGAGTGTGGACTGGAAGTGTGATGAAGATGCAAAATTGTACAAAAAACTTGTTTCCCAACAGAGAGTGTTTGCTTTCCTACATGGTTTGAACCCTACATATGAATCTATCAAAGTCCAGATCCTAGGTAGCAAGGATCTTCCATCCGTCTAGGAAGTTTATGCTCTTGCACAATCAGAAGAAAGCATAAGAAATTTGATGAACAATTCTGGAGGGGATGCAGTTGTGTTGGCAGCAAAAGGGAGTGTTACTACCGGTGGGGGAAATACCTTTAAGAAGGGTGATTTTTAGAAAGAGTGGATGACAAAGACAAACTGTTGTGTACTCATTGCCAAAAACCCCGACACACCTGAGACACATGCGGGGATCTTCATGGAAAGCCGAAATGGGCTCAAGATCTGAATAAGAAGCAAGGTTCATATATGAATAAAAAGTCGGGACAGAAAGGTACAAGAAAACACACTATGGCAAATATGGCTACTTAGGAGAATCAGCCCCCCATTACTAAGGTGACTCAGACACATGCCTCTGGATCTGACCCAAGGGAGGATATTATAAATTCCTTCTATGACCATTTAGAGCTTTATGGTAGAGCAATTCGTCAGATGGATGCTCCTCCCTCAACTTCATTTGCGTCTACATCAGGTAACTCTACCACAGCTTTCCATGTAGCATCTCATACCCCTGATACTCCTTGGATCATTGATTATGGAGCATCTAAACACATGACTGGTAAGTCCTCTTACTTTCAAACCTATCACCTCCTTTCTAGAAGAGACAAGGTGAGACTAGTTGATGGATCATACTCTACCATAGCTGGTTAAGGAACCATTTATCTTCCCTTTGGCCTTACCCTGTCTAATGTTTTACATGTCCCAAAATTTTCCATTAATTTGTTCTCTATTACTAGTATTATTAATTCCTTAAACTGCTCAGTGACCTTTTTACTTTCTCACTGTGTGATACAGGATCTGGCCTTGGGGAAGATGATTGGTAGAGGATGTATGGTGGATGGGCGTTACATATTGGAGAATAAGGTTGGTCTTCAAGTCACAGAGTCTAAGAGTCAGTCTTGTAAGGGTCAGGTCTATTTATGGCACAGTCGTCTTGGTCATTTATCTTTTGTGTCTTTAAAAATTGTGTTTCTAGAATTATTTAAGTCAGTATCAGTGTTAGAATTTACTTGTCAAACTTGTCAATTGAGTAAGCAATGTAGAACTCATTTCTCTTCAAAGAATAATAAATCTGAATTTCCTTTCCACATAATTCGTTCTGATGTTTGGGGCCTTGTTACTTTACTATTTGAGAGTGGCTATAAGTATTTTCTTACCCTTATTGATGATTACTCCAGATATACATGGGTATATCCCATGCGAACCAGGGATGAAGTACCTAAAATTATTCAAGATTTCCAGCGGATGATCTTCACCCAATTTCAAACTGAAATCCAAAATTTTCAATTAGACAAATGCCAAAGAATATTTTCATAGTGATCTTAAAGAATTTTTTGTTTCACGTGGCTCACTTCACCATAGCTCTTGTTCCTGAACATCACAACAAAATGGTTTTGCTGAAAGAAAGAACCAACACCTTCTTGAAGTGGCCCGGGGGTTACTATTTCAAATGAATGTCCCGAAACGTTTTTGGCTTGAGGCTGTCCTTTGTGCTACCTATCTCATCAACCGCATGCCCTCTCGTTGGTTAGAGTGCAAAGCACCACATCAACTTCTTTTCTCTAAGGCTCCCCTTCTTCCTATTCCTCATCGTGTGTTTGGGTGTCATGTTTTGTTCAAAATATGTCACCCACTCATGGAAAATTAGATCCTCGTGCCATTCCTTGCATTTTCTTGGGGTACTCCTTCACTCAGAAGGGATACTGGTACTTTGGTCCTGTTTCTCGGAAATTTTATCTTTATGAATGTCTCTTTTTTTGAGAGTGAGCCTTTCTTCCCTGTTTCTCCTCAAGGGGAGTGTAGGAATGAGGAGAAACTAGTTTAGCTCCCTCCTCTTCCTGATCCTCCTCCATTTCGTGTCTTCTTTTGTCATCACAAAGGCCGACCGTGTTCAAGAGCTGTGGCACACCTAGAAGCTATACCACCAATGCAATCAGACTCTCTGGGAGCGGATCATACCCATTTAGGTACATTGTTCCTGACCCTATTGCCGTTGACACTTCTGTTGCTAATGACCTTGACCTTCCTATTGCTCACTAGAAAGGTGTTAGATCTTGCACCACTAAACACCCAATTTCCCACTTTGTTTCCTATGAAAACATTTCACCCTCCTTTCGAGTCTTTCTCTCTTCCATTGACAGTGTCTCTATCCCTAAGAATGTGGCAGAAGCTCTTTGGTACCTGAATGGACAGATGCTATGAAGGAAGAAATTAATGCATTACATAAAAATGGCACATGGGAACTAGTAGATCTTCTTGAGGGGAAAGATCCAGTTGGATGCAAATGGGTTTTCACGGTTAAACACAAGGTTGATGGCACCATGGAATGGTATAAAGCTCATTTAGTGGCAAAGGTGTTCACACAAGTGTATGGAGTAGATTATGCAGAAACTTTTGCACCTGTTGCTAAGATGAACTCCATTAGAGTCATTTTCTCCTTAGCTGTTAATCTTGACTGGGATCTACATCAGCTTGACATCAAGAATGCCTTCCTGAATGGTGACCTTGAAGAGGAAGTATACATGGTACAACCCCCTGGTTTTCGGGCTCAAGGTAATGAACAGAAAGTGTGCAGGTTAAAGAAATCATTATATGGGCTGAAACAATCACCAAGAGCCTGGTTCAGCAGGTTCCATGTAGCAATACAACAAAGAGGATACAAGCAATGTCAGACTGATAACACATTGTTTGTGAAGAGAGGGGAAGGGAAAATTGCAGTACTGATAGTATATGTCGATGATATAGTTATCACTGATGATTGGAAAGATGAAATTCAGAAGTTGAAGAATTTTCTTGCTACCCAGTTTGAAGTGAAAGATCTAGGTCCTCTAAGGTACTTCCTTGGGATTGAAGTGGCCCGCTCACAAAGGGGTATCTTCATTTCCCAAAGAAAGTATGTCCTAGATCTACTCCAGGATACAGGAAAACTGGGAGTGAAGCCAGTTGATTCCCCTATTGATCATAACCACAAACTAGGTGATTGTTAAGGTGAACCCATCAAGGATGTGAAACTGTTCCAGAGACTTGTAGAAAGACTGTTATATCTTTCTATGACTCGACTAGACATAGCTTATGCAACGGGTGTTCTTAGCCAGTTCATGCATGCCCCTAAGACTACCCATCTTGAAGCAGCATAAAGAGTTCTCAGATATCTTAAGAAGTTCCCAGGTGTAGGCTTGTTGTTCCAAAAGCATGACATTTGAAAGTTGAAGTGTATACTGATGCAAATTGGGCAAGATCCCTGAATGATAGAATGTCAACTAGTGGCTACTATACTTTCATAGGAGGTAATTTAGTTACCTGGATAAGTGTTAACAGGTGTAATATATGTACTGTTCACAGACTTGATACAGCTTCTCAGCCCAAAAAAGGCACAGTAGGAGCAGCAATACGAGTGGTGATTCACCACACCTAATCGGCCGATATCCACTTTCCAGGGCAGCCGAACAGTCACTCAAGTTCTAGGGTTCATCAACAGCCCCTTAGAGTGCAGACTAGGGCAACATACAATCGGAGGAAGGGGAACAGTCCCTACTCAGATTCTGGAACATTAACAGTCGTGCAAGAAGCCATAAACAGGAAGAGAGAAAAAAAAATCTTAGTACCAGCAATAGGCAGCACAGTCATCAATCATGAATTTGAACTTCCCTTCAGGTCAGATTGCAATAGGCAGTTCAGTCATGAACTCGAACTCCCCTTCAGGTCAGAGCCTTCCTTCGAACATCTGGGATGGATTTCTACAGTCCTCTTAGCCGAAGCAACCCAGTTACCAGCAAAAACATGTAGCCGAACCCTTTTTCTATGCTAGGAAGTTGAACAGTCAACATACTTGTAGCAGAGCCCTACTCGGCAGTGAAGACTAACCGCAACACTAGAAAAGCTTCTTCCTCCTTGTCTTCGAGCATCAGTACTATAGCTCCTTCGCAGCAGAGGAGAGAGACCTCAGTTAGTTGTTTTCTAGGCCTGGACGAACCTTCTCTGATACCATGTTGAGCAGGAGGCCAAGAAGAAGAAGAAAAGAAGGAGAAGAGAAGAAGGAAGAAGGATATGAGGAAGAAGAATAAGAGGCTACTGAGTTAAGGCCTCAACAAAACTTAGCTTCAGTCGAGTGAAGCTTTGCATTTATACTATTCTGGTCGTACATAACAATATGTCTACAAAATTACAAAAATACCCCTGCGGGTACTAAGTCTGTGAATAGTACATATATTACACCTGTTAACAAGAAGCAAAAAGCAGAATGTGGTAGCTAGATCTAGTGCTAAAGCTGAATATCGGGCAACGTCTCATGGAGTGGCTGAAAAATTTGTTGAGTGATTTGGGTTTTCTAATTGACGGACCTATGACACTATTCTGTGATAACAAAGCAGCCATAAACATTGCTGTTAATCCAGTGTTGCATGATAGAACTAAACACATTGAAGTCGACAAACACTTTATTAGAGAAAAGGTCGTCACAGGGGAAGTGTGTACTCCTTATGTTAGCTCTGAAGATCAACTTGCAGACATCTTTACAAAAGGGTTACACCACTCATGGCATCATGATTTATGTGACAAGTTGGGCATGATTGACACTATGTCCCAACTTGAGGGGGAGTGTTAAAAGACTATTATTTATCTAAGTATAGTACCGCAGGGGTACTCTTGTACTTTCCTCTTATTCTTTTATGTTTTGTCGCCCTAGTATATATATCAAAAGCTGGCGCCACCAGCAACACTTTTGGCTCTCAGTTCTCTCTTCTCTCTTCTCTCTTCTTCTCTCTTCTCTCTTCTTCTCTCTTCTTCCATTCTTCTTTCCTGCATAACATACATAAACAATTTAAGGAGTGTATGATTTTGTTTTTCAAAACAAAACAAACATAACATAAGTGTTTTTTATTTCAAACAAGCAAAATCATAAGTAATGGCAAATTATATTGAGAAATGAAAGCATTAAGCATTCTAAGAAAAAAACTTCTCTTGATTTTGTAAACACGACAACCACGATATTTCCTTCCCTAATCACAACTTTGATGGAAAACCCCATAATATCTGTCGTGATGTTCCTCCCTTCTAGCACCAGAGACCGGTGAGGTTTCCCGTAGAAAGTGAGGAGCAGCAGCACAGTAGTCCATGTCATCACAATTGCAGGGATGGCAACGGCCAGCATTGCCACCATAGAAAGTAGACCGAACACGGCGCTGAAGAGCACCGAGGCGTAAAGAACCAGCCACCCAATAGCTCCAGCTCCATTAGAAGAAGTGGAAGAGACGTTGGAATTGTACCAAGACAGAATGGAACGGAGGAAGTTCCATGACAAAGACAGAAGAAGAGCGAACACCAACACCAACAGGCACACCCTTGCTCATCAATCTCCTTAACAAAACCTAGGTCTCTAAGTCTGAGGAGCTACTTTGCCCTTGTTCCTCTTCCTTCTTTTCTCCTTCAGAGTGTGCCACTGAAGCTTGATTTCTTCTGTTTTAGGTTGATTTGCTCTTTGTTTTATTCTGATTTCTGAGGAGGGTTTTGGATTGGAATGGATTTCCTGGGGACTGGGGTTCTGCTGTCTCTTCAAGACCTCACTTCAACTAGGCCAAGCCACTCAGAAGTCAGAGCAGAATAGTGAATAATTTTTTTATTCACGACCCAAAAATTTGAAGAAGAAAGCAATCTAATCTCCTCCAAATATATTACAATTCCTAAAGAAACAACAAATATATATAAATAAAAGAAGAAAGAAGAAAAATCTTTCCTTTCTATTCTGCTCAGCTGATTTGCAAAGCGAAGCAAAGAGAATCCAAAAAAACAAAATCCTTTTTTGGTTGAGAGTGAAGAGAAAGAGAGACAGTTGAGGGCTGGAAGTTCTGAGCGACAGAGCAACAGAGGAAGAATGAAGATCGGCAAAATGAGAAAGAAACCCTAAATGAGCCTTTTTTTTCTCTAATTTGCCCGTTAGGGGTAATTTGATCATGAGAATTATACTTATGCTGACGTAGACAACTTCTGTTAGTGAATATTAACGGTGCTTTAACGGAAGGTGAGTTTTGGAAAATAAAACTCATTGACATGGTGAGTTTTAGACATTTTGAAAAGTTATAGTGAGTTTAAGAGAAATACTGAAAAGTCATGGTGAGTTTTAGACAATTTCCCTTCTTTTATTATGCCAAACACCTAACTAGAAAAAAATAAAGTGAAACAAACTGCAATCAGTGGTTGTAACTTAACACATTTTCAGAATTACATCATTGTAGTAAATCCATACTTGCACAGGAAGGCATCGAGTACCCTGCTCTTCCATTTACCCAAGGTATAATATGGTTCTGAGGTCAATAACTTTTGCAGCTTGATGCCTATCTTGAGCTGCACTCAATATAAGTGGCACCTTCAAGACATCCAATTGATAATACAGCTAAATATCACCAATCACAATTACAAGGCTCCATTTTTGCCTCATCTAACACTGATACTCCTTTGCAGCCAAAATCCTCTAAAATAATGTCCTCTATTGCATCAAAAATACCATATTATACTTCATTGTCCTTTACTCATAATCATCTAGGCCTTGTCCCAAGTCCCAACTTGGCCATTCCATTCTATTTAGTGCCATATCCATTGTTAAAACTTGATAGTCCTTTACAAGGCTCCTATAGGTTCCTTCCATACGTCTGTAGATGGAAAGGAGCATTAGAAGGAAAAGGTGAAATCAAGTCCACTTCCTGTCATACATGGTCGGGATTCAGGACTAGATAGGGTCCCAATTCCACCAATACATTAACCTTACCATTGAAGCTGACAAATAACCATGAGCATTCTTCAACTACAGAATTATTATCATCCGGAAACTTCTAGTATTGCAAGAAATAGTCCATATGTTAATAACTTTAATTAGGAAACAAACAAAAGGAAAAAAAAGAGAGAAGAAATAAGCTTAATGTTCTTAATGAAGATACTTACAGAATTCACACCCATAAAGTTCAAGATTGGTTTCGATCCAAAAATTAGGAATATGGCTTGAAGGAGACCAAGTACCCCACCAATAACCAATGCTGATGATGCCGATGGAATATGTCTCTTCCCATGCTCAAACTTGGACATATTTGAATTATCATCAATTTTACAGACTGACTTGCATACATTTTGATCAGAACCTGAAGGGAGATTACCAGGAAATTCAAAACATTTTACCAAAGTGGTTGAGTTATCTAGGATGATACATATCCTGATAAAAAAATAACCATAAGCAAGCTAGAATATAATTCTAAGGAATTGGAATGCATTCTGCTGGCCATACAGTCCTTTAACCAATAAAATAATTAAAGAACATACCAGAACGAGGAATCAACTCTTTCATCTCACTGTGTATAGATAAATCCACTTCTACATTTTCATTTTCTAGTTCTTCAATGTTTACTCTTCCAACAGTATCTTCCTCTGCAACAAAAGAAGTTGTGACACTGACAACTGGGAAAATTGCAATCCTTGATACTTGATTAAACACAGCAATAGAAACTCCCACAGCAGCAAGCTCCACTGGACCTATAATTTATGGATCAGAACAGAAACGTTACAATATAATCTACATTTTACCTTAATGATCATTAGTTACTCATAATTATTTATTGAAGAACTTCTTACAGCAAATTGGTTATATCAAGAAGGACAATGACAAGGAATAAATGGTGCATGTAATCACAATAAAGATTGACTACATGGATCCTTGTGTTCCAATATAGGGAATTTGATAACATATTTCAATTCAATGACACTTGAGGCAAGGATCATGGAAAAGGGCTAAAGACTTAACACTAGAGGATTAAGCCTCAAATATAGGGTACATGCCTCATGCCTTTGGGTGCCTCACATTAAGTAGGTGTTCCTTACAAATTAATTGGAAGATAGGCTTCTCATCACAAAGCTGAAAGAACTAAAAAGTAAAATTTCTTTATTTTAGTTTATTCCTTTTAAGGTTTAAGTTAAAACTTCTTTATTAAATTGAATATATTTGGAGTTTCAAGACCCTTTTGAATTTTTGTCTCTAATAAGCATTGATTGGTTTGTACACACAGCAATTCAATACTGCTTTTATATATGCCATCTTTTGAAATCAAAGCTTGCAACTATTATTTACCTTTTGATGTTAATTGCAGACCATACATTATTCCTTGACAGATTCTTAGTTGATATGAATATGTAATAATAAATTTTCTGGAAAAAGGTGTGGATATATGGCCGGTGACGATTATGTTTGATGGTTTTTGTGGTTGATGCCGATGATGTTTTTGTGGAACAAAGACTGGTAGAGTCTTAACAGCATTAAAACAAGAATAACACAGAGGTTCAGGACAAGATGACTGACAGGGGTAGGGGGTTTTGAAAGCTTTCGAAGATCTGGGGCGAGGTGGAGGGAAGTGTTGGTCAACCAGATAGAAGAAGCTGGAAATAACAGGTGGTGAGATAGCAAAGAATAACTTCCTGTAGAGAAAGTTTCTCTGAGAGAAGCTGGTTCAAAATGATAGGCAAAGAGAGAGACACTTTTACAGACAAGGCAAAGTTATTAGAATGGTCAACAAATAGAGATGTTAGTATAAAAGTCGATACTGATTGTTTTTATTTAGTATCGGATGATTGGGGTGAATTTAAAAGGAGGTGTCTGGAAGCTTGTTTGGTGGGGGTGGTGGAAACCACATACTTAGTGAGCGATCTGTAGTGGTGGGTGACAAGATGTTGGAATGTGACTTTGAGGGTAAGTGTAAAAAGCTGGCAAGAAGCAAATTCCTTTTCATACTCCCATCTAAAGGAGAAGCCAACAAAATTATGAAGACTGGTACAGGAAATGTGGGGGGATCTCTCTTACATCTCTACCCCTGGAGAACTGGGGATGTTGGCGGAAGGAAGAGGGAATTCGAAATGTCTTCTGGTTCTGGATGTTCAGGCTCCCACTTCATCTATGGAGTGAGAGCATGGTGAAGAAGATAGGTGACATGTGTGGTGGCTGGTGGGTACCTGGAGACTTACAATACAAATGAAGCAAACGAAACAATCAGATGGATCATAGTAAAGGTGAGGTTGAGAGGTTTCCCACCGATGGCTATGAATGTGTTCAATGAAGGACAGGGAAAGTTTGTTGGGGAAATGGTAGAGATGTGTGGAAGAATCAGGACACGTGGGAAGATCAAGGCATGAGGAAGGAGAAGTCAATCTAGGTCGTTTGTGGCCTGACAAATCCATTATGGTGATTAACAATCAGGAGTAGAGCGACAGGAGAGTTCAAAATTTAATTTGTTTGAAGAACAAATATTAGAGCAGGTGATGGACAGATGTTTAGAGAGGTTGGGTATTATGGTGGGATAGGAGTTAAGGAGAGGCATGAGTAGGGTAAGAAGAAATTGACATCATCGATCTTGGAGTAGGGGGGAGGGCATTAGGAAGTTAGTATGGGGGAGGGGGAATCTCGAAGAATGTGGTCAAAGCAGAGACTCAGAAGGCAGGGAGAGGTTTTAGAGTTTAGAGGGGAGGGGCAGGTGTCAAGAGTTTTGTTTAGTTACAAGTGGGTGGACTGAGGATGAAATGAAGCCGAGTTGGGCAGAGGGGGTTTTGGGTACAAGTCAAACCATCCAAGCTTCAACTTTTAATGAGGGAGACAACCCAAATGAAACAGGAGACTCTTCATGATTCTCAAACCAAAGAGAGATTGAAGCTCCTGCCATTTCATTGTCTACAAAGGAGATGCAGGAAACTCCACCAACAGGTCAACAATCATCAAATAGGAATGAAGAGTTTGGTATGAAGAACTGTGCTACTTAGTCAAAAATGCAAGGAAGAGCCATTTTTGTGTGTAAAGAAGGGGAGTTGATGAAAGTAGGTCTATCACAGAAGATAAGACCAATTACAATGGTGCCATTGCCATCAGGAAAGTGGCATGAGATTGAACACGAGCAGAATAACAATCAAAATTTGAAAGCACAATCGGAGACAAATAAGTTTGGAAACGAAGCAATGTCCCCTTGGGTTCTCTCTAAGTTACAATCCTTTGGGGAATTCCTTGGAGTCTCGATCAAGGGCATTAATTCAGCAACCATTAACTTATTAAATGAAATAGAAAGGAGAGAGAAAGAGAAAAAAGGGAGGAAAGGCAAGAGAACTGATAGAGGAAAAAGATTGTGGGAGGAATGAAATATAACAGGGCCAGCAAGTCATGTGTTCAGCAAGAAGCTAATCCATGTAAAAGTCTAAATTGAAACAGTGGAGTAAACAGAATTTTAAAGGCCTAGAAGCAAAGAATGAATACCTAAAAGAAATTGTTGAGGTGGATAGAGCCAAAGAGTAGAGGGCAATTTCGGAAGTAGGGAAACAAAGAAGGGCAAAGGCAAAATTGGAGTTTGGCAAGGTGTGCTACCAAGAAGAGATTAAGTGGATGCAATGTTCTAGGTGCTTGTGGCTGAAACTAGGGGATGAAAACACAGCTTTCTTTCATAAAATGGCTAATGGGACAATAAGACAAAATCTTATTAAAAGATTGGAGGAAGGGGGGTAAGTGATTGTGGGGGAAGGATGGATTAGGAGCACAGTCACAAACTACTATCTTTATAAAGAAGGGTGGACAAGGAGGCCAAAGTTGGATGGTTTAAATTTTAAGAGCTTATCTCAAGAAGATGCCAATCAACTGGAAGCAGATTTTTCTGAAAAGGAAGTATACGATGCAATTAAAGAAATGGAAGAAGATAAAGCACCAGGTCCAGATATGGATTCACAATGGAATTATTTAAAAGATGTTGGAGTTTCATCAAGGAGGACCTAATGAAGGTGTTTAACAAGTTTCACCAGAATGGGGCCTTGGAAAGAAGTCTGAACTCTAGTTTTTTTGTCTCTGATTCCCAAGAAGAAAGGGGTGGCAGGAACATTTCAGGCCAAGAAGTCTTGTTAGCAGTGTTTGCAAAGTGTTAGCTAAGGTGTTATACTGTTATCTAAAAGAATGAAAGGGGTGATGGGGAAGTTGATCTCAGAGTCTCAGTGGTCCTTTGTTGATGGGAGGCATATTATTGATGGGGTTCTAGTAGCAAATGAGTTGATTGATTCCAGGATAAGAAGTGGGAAGAGGGGGTATTGGTTAAAGTTGATATGGATATGACCACATAAACTGGGATTTTTTAGACTACATGCTTAAGAGATTCAACTTTGGTAGAAGGTGGAGAAACTGGATAAAGGTATGTGTATCTACAGCACACTTCCCAGTTTAGGTAAATGGTAGTCCAGCAGGAAGGTTTCATAATTCTAAAGGATTAAGATAAGATGATCCCCTTTCGTCTCTGCTTTTCATTTGTATAACAGAAGCCCTTAAAGCATTAAATGGTACAGTTAAGTATAAATGGCAAGATGGTAGTTGGTAGTTGGGAGGCTGCTTAATAATCTTTATATTCATGATGATTTAGAAGCTGTTTTCAAGGTTCACATAACAGAAAGTCCTGCCATTTAAATAAAGATAGAGAATATAAAGGAAATACCTATTTGGCCAATGAATGCTGTATCAATAAGAGAAGCAATGGGGTCAGCTGTTAAAGCCAGTGCCGCAGGAAATGCAATCCTTGCTATCTCCAAGCCAAGTTCATCCAATGCAAGAGCAGACCTTGTCATACAATTACAAAACTTAGCATCAGGCCTTGGTTGTCCTAGTAATCTTCTCCCCTTTTCCCCACTAAAAATTGAGAAATTTAGAGAGTCCTAATCAACCATTTAAACAACACACATGCAAGAGAATGAAATGGTACCTTGCATTCTTGAACAAAATTGAAAGAAACATTTTTTTCTTTTCTTTTCTTTTCTAATGGATACAGATCAGCATCCAGGGCTATAAATAGAACCACGTTTCACCTGAACGTTGTAAAAGATAATTTTGATATACAAGCGTTCCACAAGCATCAATCTCAATCAAGTCTCATTGTGCCAAATTGGCAACTCAAAATTGCACAACGAACAAGTATTACAATCTGCAAATTCAGAACCATCCAATTATAGGCAATTGATAGATTGATTAGAACAAGAAAGTGTCCATCCTCAGTTTCAAAAGCAAACCAACATCAAGATAGCGTAGTCAGACATAATCAAATTCCCCAAACAGATAAAATTAAAATCGTGCAAATGAAACAGGGAATTAAAGCTGCATTCCGGAAAAAAAAAACAAATAAATACCAAGTATTGGGGCCTAAAAAAATTAGCCTTCTGTTAGGAGGTTGCATAGACCTCCCTGGTTTCACCAGAGCCATCAAAAGATTCAAACAATAGCCTCTAAAATCATAGTTCATGCAAATTCAAACATGTAAAGCTATTAGAGAAACTCCAATCCTATCTCAGAATTTCCTAACCACTTATCCAAATTCCAACACAACAAACAAGAACCTCGTTGGAGAATGATGGAAAAGAGGGCAGTTTGCTTCTTTCGGTTTCCGTCAGAGGAGTCCCCAGATGGAACCTCAGTTTTGAAATTTCCGTAGGACCCACTTTTGGATGAAGACATATTCCAGTAAAGGAGGCAACGAAGCGCGAGGTCGGATCTGCTCCTGATACAGCACCCCTCACACCGACCTGACAGCAAGTTTAAGCCGTACATTGGGAACATCTTCCCATAAATAAATATTTTCAAGTACGAAAATGTTTCAGATGCACGGATAAACGTACTGTGAGGTCGGAGTGAGGCGCGATCTGTGAGGAGCAGATCCGAACTCACGCGCCAACGCCAAGTAGAAAGCGTAGGTATCGAAAGACGAACCAGAAATACAGAACGAGGAAGAGCCAGATGTCAATCACCGCTCAGGCTAGACATTATAGAATTGTCGGGATTCCAACAGTTTAATAACATATAAAATGTAAAGCTATTAAACTCATATTCTGGATTTACAATTTATATACTATGCCTTAACGACGAAGGTTTTGTTCCCATCAGAAGAAAAGAAAAAGTAAAAAACGACGAAGGTTCGCTGGAAGAACTCCAGAGATGAACCTGTCTAGGGTAATTCAGGCCAGAAGGAAATATGTTTCTAAATAAACAAATCACGCAGTCCTTTTTTTATGCCAAGGAATTCAAAAACGAGACGACGAAAAGAGCAAACCACAAAAAGACGGAAACAGGGGGCGCGAATTTGAATGAGAAGAACGTCGTCAGTCGTCACTCCAGACCTTCGGAAGATGAAAGTGATTGAAGCTACAACCCAGAGATTGAAAGTTGAAAATGTTGATGATTTGATCAAACAATGATCGGTGGGTGGGTGTGGGGTGAATTTCAGATTCCACTGTTGTTAATGGGTAATCTCCAATCTGGTTCTACAGTAATGGCATTTCCTTCCCCACTCTTTATCCTTTCTCGTTAAGAAGGATTAACTGTGACCAGTCGGAGTTTACCCAAAATCTGAATGTAATCCGGCGACAAATTAAACCCTGTTTGATCACATCCTTTAATAACATCTTTTAACCATCTTTTTAGAAAATTCTGTCGTAATTGTGGTTTAGAGCGAAATTCTGAGTTCGGATGGATTACCCTCGCAGGGGCTCATTCCCCGTGCATTTGGAACATCTCCCCATGATAACATACGGGAGATGATCCCGATGCACGGGGAGATGTGCGTGTGCGTGGTGCTCTGTGGGGAGCCCATTCGAATTCGCTTTGTCTGGTAAAATACGCCATGAAATAGTCAAGTGCCAGAGATCAGATCGGCGCCCCACAGCACCTCCTGGGAACATCTTCCCGTTATGAGCACGGGAGATGTTCCCATTGCACGGTGAGATGTATATGTGGACGCCAAGGGTCAACTTGTCGAGTTAAAACCGCTCCCAACATGTCTCAACTGTCCACTGCAATCGTACATTGAGAATATCAATATCCTAACATCTTCCCATGACAAATACATGCAGTACATGTGCATGTGGGGCGTGCGCTCGATCCAAATTTTAGTTCTCGTTATTTTAAGTTTGGAAAAATTCTCTATTAGTACCCTATTATTTTGGCCTCTTAAAGATAAATTAGGATTCGAATTTTCAAAATATATTGATTTTGAAAAGACACAAATGCCTTTGAAATGTCATCTAATTCTCGTTATCAACCATCTAAACTTGATAAAAAGTGAACCGTCCTAAATCTTTGCCTCTTTTATTCTGACGATCCCAATTTCTTGAATAAAAAAGGCAAGGATTTGGGACTATTCACTTTTTATCAACATTTGGATGATTGATAAGGAGAATTAGATGACATTTCAAATGCCACTTAAGGGTTGGTTAATGGACTAATTGATACATTTTAAATGTTTGAATATTAAAATATTGTGTTTTAAAGTTCAGGAACCAAAATAACACCAGACCCAAAGTATAAGATACTAATGGAAAAATTTCCTTTTAAGTTTTTGTCCAGATTAATAATTGGTTCGGTACCAGTTCAGTTTGAATGGTTGGACCGTTCAACCCAGGAATCAGACCCCTGATCGGTTTGTTGTCCAATTCAGTTTAAAAACCTTGAAAAAAAAAAAAAAAACAACTTGTACAAACCCTATACCAAAGTGGTCATTGGTCAAAAACTATCTAATCTTCTGCTCTTGAATAAAACCAAAGAAGGAAAAAAAAAAACTAGAAAGGAAAAAAAAAGTCCACTATCATCTCAGCCACAACCTTCAATTGATTTCTCTTTTAAGGGCTGAACGGCTAATAACACTTCACAACCACTAGTCCTCAAGCAATTATGATCAACGTGGGATTTGCAATATTTCAGTGGTCCAAATAGGAGACCTAATCAGCCCCCCACAAGATTAATTGCCCCTCACAATATCCCACAGCACATCCCTGCCGTGTATTGGGAATATCTTCCAATGATAATCCCTGAAATGATGATATCATCATCGGGAGATGTTCTCAATACACAGCAGGGATGTGCTGTGGAACGTTGTGGGGGGAAATCTTAGGGGGGGGGGGGCTGATTTGAACTCTCCAAATGGTCTGTAACAGTATGAGGTGGAACCAACCTCAGCCCTAGCTATTGGTGGCTGCCCTTAATTGTAATTGAAAGTTGGGGCTGGCTAGGTCTAAAGACACAGTCTTCATAAGTTTTAGGTGTGAGGTGGAACCAACCTCGCGTGATACATGTGTTTTAGGTCAGGATTAGTAATTAGATAGATTTTACCTATATATATATATATATATATATATATATATTTGCTCTAATTTCACAATTTCTATTTGTTATTAATTAAGATGAAAAAAATTTAATTCTTATGTTCTTGTGTCAAGATCCTTCATTGTAACTTATATGCTTTAAAAGTATATTCTATTTAAACACAGCCTACGCATTGATGTTTAAAATTTGGCCACAATACAACACATGAAGAATCTTAAAACCTGAATGATTCTTACATTCACTTATGTACTAAAACTATTATCATCAAAAGCCCTAAAGCATGCAGGATCATCAACATTCTACAACCACTTGTCACTATTCAATCAACATCAATCCATTGTTGAACTATAAAATAAAAAATTCCTGTAATTTGTTAGGGTTAAGAGGAGCCATGGAAATCTGCTCCAAATCCAATGGAATTTGTCATTCCATCATTAACCAAAAAAAAGGCATGAAGCAATTTGGCCAGGAGTAAAAATTGACTATATTTCTACCTCATTGAATGTTTGAAAAAAATAAATCCCTAGAGGGGGAATATGACTGAAAAGGGAAATTTTAGATGGTGATTGGCAATGGAAGTTGACCTTTCCTGGTGAAACATGGGATGGAATCCTAAATCATAGATGAATTCTTTAAAAACATTTTTCTATTTTTTTGAAAGTAATTCCTTTTAAACTTTTTTATTCATGAGGCTAAACAACAAGAGGTAGTCCATTGCCCATCCCTAATTTAATCCCAAATCTCTCCAATACAACCAATCAGAGACCTTATCAAACATGGCACCTTAAGCAAAAATATGTGAAGGATACCTCCTTGTTCTCATCAAGGAAATGCTGGAAAAGCATTATGGAAATATATACCAAACCAAATAAAGTGGAACATAGTATAGCAAATAAAAGAAAGATGTAAGGCAAAAATACTTGATCTTTCGGTTCCCACCATACTAGATGGCATTCCAAAAATAAAATCTAAATCCCTGAACTTGCTGCCTTTCTGTCATGTGGAAGAGCTCAATAACAACTAGGGTGTTTGGGATCAACACAGACTCAATATGATCTTCCAAGAAGATTGAATTCCTCATATTTCCCAAACATTATTATCCACTCACCTTTCTAAGGACACTTTACTACTAAAAAAACAAGAAAGGCACTTACACTCTCAGTTCGGGCTACAGGTTCTTCATTGAAAATCAACCATGCACTGTCATCTCGACAAAGGTTAAACTAAAACATCATCTGGAGGGCCTAAACGCCATTGAGATTTAAAATCTTCATGCGGAAGTCTTGGTGGATGGTGTTGAAAGGAAGGATAAACTAACCTGCTTCCTACCAAAAATAGGAAAAAAATTGCTTATTCAGTGACACAAGAATGGAGTCATGGTAGCATCTCTTCATCTCATGCCACCGTGCAAAGGTTGGCGAAATAGTTGCGCATTTACTTTGAAGACACATAGAGGTGGCAATTGGGCGGGTTGGGTTGGGTTAGGTTTGGGTCGAGTGTTAACCCAACCCATCTAACCCGCCAACCCATTAATGACCCAATTAGATAGAATTAAATGGGTTGGGTTCAACCCAAATCAACCTAAATCCAACCCATCTCATTTAGAAAAAATAATAAAAATTACACAAAAATAATAAAAATTGCAAAAAAATAAAATAGAAATGAAGCAAAAACACAAAAATGCATAAAATTAATATAAATTACATAAAATTTGAAAAAACAAAAATTACAAAAAAAACTGAAATTGCATAACTATATAATAAAAATTATACAAAAACTTAGAGAATGAAGAAAAATAACATAACTTACAAAAAAAAAAAAAGAAAAGCTAGAAATTGCAAAAATAAAAAGAACAAAAACTTGAGAATGATATGAAAATCATAGGAAAACATAGAGAGTGAAGAAATATAATAGAAATTATAGACAACATAAATAGCTACTGGAAAAATTACAATAATTTGTAGAAAAACTGGTGTCGTGCAAATGCCTCTCAGCTCATATAAGGATACTTGTCATTTAGATATTTAGCAAACAATAGTAGTAGCCCCATTGCACACACAACTTAATACTATTGATTCCAGATTCTAATGATCCTCTTCCCCACCCCCCCACCAAAAAAAAAAAGGTTGAACAGAGCCAATCCAAGAAAAAACCCTAGCTCAAATGATGGTTTCTCTTCCTCTAACAATCGATCTTCTTTCGAACTAATAGTACTACCATTAGAGGTGTAAAATGGGTCATGTCAGCCACGACTTGGCATGGCCTGACACGAATTTGGACCGGCCCGACATGACGGTCCATAGGCCATGATAGGCCTGGCACAATCGTGTGGGTCGTGTTGGGCTTGGGATTTTAGGTCCACGGGCTAAGTTGACATGTTATAACCGAGCCGGCCGTGCCGCCAACGGCCCTCAGGCCAACACAACCCAACCCATAGCCCATCCCAGCACGGCCTGACATAACCCATATATATTATTTTTATATTATATATATTAAATTTATATAACATTATATAAATTATAATTATATAATAACAAATAGTACATAATATATTAAAATAAATATTTTTTTAATTTTATTGTACTAATTTATTTAATTATTTTATATATAAGAAATTTTATACATCGAAATTCATATAAAATTAAAATTTGAACTTTTTTGTCAAATTTTTAAATAAATAGCTTTGGCCTGATGCACGACCCAACCTGGCCCAAGGCTCAGCCCATGGGCCAGCCCTGCCCACGACACGACATAGGCCTAGGCCGTGGGACCTGTCGGATCAACCCCCCAAGTTATCCCTAGGGGGCCATAGCCTGGGATGGCTCGTGTGTCAGCAAGGCAAGACCCGCACTTTATGCGGGCCCATGACCCGTTTTACACCTTTAGCTGCCATTAGATTAGGGTTCTGGTCCAAAGAGAGAGAGGTTAGTAGAGGATTAGGCTTTTCACCCTCATATCTCAAATACGTAGAGAAGGAGACTTATCGCCCTTAGATATGAAAGTTGTAGAGGAGGAGGAGACTTATTGCCCTCAAATTTCAGACTTGTAGAGGAGGAGACTTACTCTATTCGTAAAGGAAGAAAAATTGTCGAGATTTCTCTCCAAGATATAAACAAATGATGAAAAACTAGAATACTTAATTGATGAATATCCGTTGACACCCATGACCCAACCTGCCCAAAGCATTTAAAATTTTGTTATTGGGTTGACCCACCAGCTAAGAATCCAATATTAAAAGTTACAACCCAACCTGTCAAAAGAGATAAAAAACTATTATATAGTTTACAACAAATAGAAGATTATAACTAACTAGAGAAAAAAACTATTATGTATAGACCTAACTAGTGAAAAAAGCAAAGCAATAACCAAGCACAAAGATTATAACTAAATATCTATTATATGTGGATGGGTCGAAACAAACAAAGCAGCAACAGGTTTTATCATCCTAACAAGACCATATGTTACTTTGTTTGCAGCAAGTAGAAGAATTAAAAGGCATTGTAAATACCATAGACATTAACTGGACTACCGAGTGGAGCATGAACGCCATATATACAAGAGAAGGTCAAAAGCCTTATGAGCGTTTTTGATGTTATTTTAGTAATTCATGTTAGTACAACATCAAATTGTACTACCCACAATCTAGTATACTATGCCATGTAAGTATAACCACTTAGTCGATCGTGAGGCAGCATAAAGTCTTCTAGTAATGATATTGACATATGAATGAAGTCATTTCCTTTTGGAAAAAAGAAATTGTTTGGTTTATGGTTGAACTGGCCTTGGGTGTTGTGTGTCCCTTCCATGGCTGCCTTATCACTTTTAGCCACATTGGCACCACGTAAGGTGGATAAATGCGATTAAAGAAGGAGAACCCCAAATGGATAAGGAGGACGGCTCCGGTAGGGATCAAGACATATCCTGAAGACCTCGGTGGACGACCTCATCCCAACAACCCTAGAAGCCTCATCCGAATAGGACACGGATCCTCGATTATAAATAGATAATCCTCACCCAAGGTAAGGAACTTTTGACTCTTCAGCATCCATAATGTTATTATGCTTTTGCTCGAACCAGCACGTTGCCCAACCACCCACTATCGTTGACTAACTTGAGTGTTGGAGTACCTACCTGGGGAACAACTCCTCGGTTCTCTGACCATATTCTTGTTTCAGCCCTTGGTGCGTAGCTTCGTCCTTCCACCTCAGCTTCGTTAGTTGGTAGGATTATTTGACTGTGATCTTGGGGACACCTCGAATTAAACAACATCAGATTGGTGTCGTTTATGAGAAATGCATAAAAAGTCATTCCCAATTTTCTTTCAATGCAATCAAGAAACATGCCAAGAAATGCATTTGATTGCTCCATAAGCCTAACTACATCTCAGGGACATGAAATTAAACTTAATGATATACTCTTTTTTTGTAGTAAGGTAAAATTAAAAGGCCTATTGATAGCAAAGTTGCACAGAGAACATGAAAATATATCCATGCGAGTTTAGAGTGTCGAATGTGTGTACCTTTGGATTTGAAGAAAACATGAATGAATTGAAATTGGATGGAAATTCAGGACCATCACATGTGTGTACCTTTGGAGTCAAAGATGATTTTCGTCCCCTTTGAAAATTCAAGACTACCTTCTTAACTCCTCGATTTGAAGCACTATGTCTACTCAAGAACAAAGAATCCCACAAACAAAATAAACAATATATACAAAAAGAAAAATAACAAATCTGATTAAGATACCACCGAATTCGGGAGGGTTCTACCTATATCAACTATGACTTGGGAAGGCATTGGATTGGGTTGACCTTAAATTGTTTTCAAACGAGAACGATGCTGCAAGAATGTGATATCTCGAATCTAAACAAAAGCACGATAGGGATAGGCTTCGGCAACACCAACTTTCGTGAAAGAAGAAAAAAGAGGCGACAAGATTCGAAGGCAGGGAAAAGGCCCCCCTCCCCCCTTAAAGCACTATGATGTATCTAAATTCAAGAGATTGAAGATAAAAAGAAAAACGATGGTGGTACTTGGATCAAAATGTCGATCACAAAGTGATCCAACAACTGCTAGAGGTAGACTTAAAAACGAAGAAAAACAAGGAAGTGGATTGAAGATACCGGCAATTCAATTTAGCTACAAATACCATAGAAGGCAAGACAGGTACACCATAACAGTGATTCTCGAAAGAAGAGAAAAAAATCTGCATAAAAAACAATCACCAGACAATCTAGCAGCTTCATGAGACAAAAATCAAAATGTAGAAAAATAGAGAAGTAGATTTATGATTAAAAATAAATGAAGAGAAGAAAATAGACAGAGGGTGCATGGTAATCGTACAAACAAGAAAAAGGTGGAAGTCATTTAGCAACAAACTAGGCATCAGTATCAGACTTCTAATGTTCCCTTCCGTGACGACAAAGCTATGCCCCTCCATTTGTTGAGGCAGGCAGCAATTAAAGGAATCATCGAAGAAGAAGAAGAAGAAGAAGAAAAGAAGAAGAAGAAGAAGAAGAAGAAGAAAAGAAAGGGAGAAAAAGATAGAGAGAAAGGTTGCAATGAAGGTGGGAAGGGTTCTAGTAGTGAGACGGTGCTCTGTATTCAGATGGGACCAAAGAGACGAATCTAGTAGTGGTAGTGGTGTTGAGGAAAGAACAAACCAGGGGATGGGAAAAGTGTTCAGGAAGACTCCCACTACCGTAAACTTTTGTTGCCGCTGTCAATGAATTTTGGGGAACTCCTACTAGTCCAAGTTTCCATATTAGATTTGGTGTCTCTAGAGTTCTCAATAATGGTTACCGCATGAGGTTGGAGGCTCCTACTTGTTGAGTTGGGGTATGATGGCGACAATCCTATGATCGTTGTCTAATGATGCCCAAGGAAGATGAAGGTAGACAGATGCCTTGTCATGACTGGAGTCAGTCATGGGAAGTGGTGATAGGAGACCACACTATCTTGTCGTCTTGATTACAACAGAAAATAGGAGGTTGGAACAAGGTCTTTGTAAATCTTTGCAAATCCTTTCCTTCACCCACCATCCTTAGCTCTCACCCAATGAAATTCTCGGAGATCGGAGATGGTAATTAGAGATTCTAATTTAAGCACCATGGCAAGGAAAAGGTTGGTTAGTCTTCAAAGGTCCAGAGGTGGTGGCGGGATAGAGAGAGGATGTGGGGAAGAGAGGAGGGAAGGGAGTTGTTTCTCTCTCTGGGGAAGAATTTCTCTCCTCCTTTTATAGAGAGAAAGTTAAGGTTATCAACCAAGAAGTTCTTTCCTATTAAGAAAGAGGATCTTTTCTATTAGGAAGGGAGATATTTTCTTTTATTTGAATATTAGCAAATCATTATTAGAGAATCCTATCTCTTCAGATAGACTCATATGCATAATTTAAAAGCACATGTGTAACCGGCATTTATTCCCGATCTGCTGTGATTCCCCAGCTTTGTAATGGTCTTAGGTTCATGGCAACTCTGCACGTGTCCAAAGTTCATCTCGAATCCATGCATGTCTTTATAGATCATCGTAATTCATGCGTACCTAAGCATTATCACAAGTTTATGTATGTCTAAGGTTTATTGTCGATTCGTGCTAGCCAATGTTCATTGTAACTTGTTTCGATTATGAGTTCATCACAATCACAGATCTACGACGAACTTATCGTAAATGTGCGATGGGTTATGGATTCATCATAGGCGTTCGTATAGTGTTGGTTTGACACATTCTTTACTCCGGTAGTCTTTATGACCACTATGTACCTACAATAGGAAGAAAATAATAACATACATGTCAAACACATTTACACGAAAGCAAACCAACTTATTACGTATTACTTGATTAATATTGGCTAGGAAGTGGATGGAAAACATCTCTCCCCCATGCATTTGAATGCAATCAATGGGCTCCCCCCTAGTTTTGCTAGTGTGCTTGTTCTTTTCCCCCCTTTTTATACAAAGCACTCTTTAGAATGTTTCCTAAGTAGTACTAGTCTACTCTCTACCATATGCCTTTTTTAAATAAAGTTGTATTATTAGCCTTGGTCTACACAAGTCCTAATCGCCTCTTCGGCATGGGCAAATAAGTCCAAGTCATCTCTTTGGCATGGGCAGACAAGTCCTAGTCGCCTCTTCAGTATAGGTAAACAAGTCCTAGTCGCCTCTTCGGCATAGGCGAATCAGCCCTCACACCTAAGGCATAGATGGTTTGGGTATAAACCCTATGACGTCTAGCCCAATTCGGCATATAATAACAAGTTGGACCCACTAGCTCTAAGGGACAACCGACATCTAAGCAAGTAGCCTGTGTGTAGACAGGTCAGATATATACCCTCCAATGTTCATTCACCTCAGTGTATAATATGCGAAGTTACCCCTACTTGTAGTCTAGCTTAGTAGCTCAGTAGTTCGGGGTAACCTACACTTCAAAAAATTTTATTTCGGTTACCCCTACTTGTAGTCCAGCTTGTTAGCTCGACAATTCGGGGTAACCTACACATTTCTACTCCTACTTGGTTGGTTTGCCAGTTCGGGAGTTATTTACACTTTGAACATTTTTGAACAAAGATAAGTCAAAATGTGTATTTCATTGATATAAAATTTTGAGTAAGAAAAAGAAAAAATTCACTATAGACCGAGCTTGGAGGCCCAGGTATACAATATAGGAGATAAAGAGGTCTCTATTCATCTTAGTGCTCTTTGCCCTTGTTTGAGGCTTCAGCAGGAGGGTCAACACACTCATCAGCACCGGTCTCCTCAACGTCATCGAGCAGGTCGTTGTCACTTTCTGCTTTAGAGTCCGGATCTTCAGCAGCTTTGGCAGCCATTTCCTCTATGACCTTCGAAGTAGTAATGGCACTAAGGTCGAGCTGAGGGAATTCACCTCGGGTCAGACACCTACTAAGCTTGAAGCCTTTGTGGTAGCTTTCTGTCCCCACCTCGATCATTTCCCTCCGGTACTCCTCTGAGGCCTTGACCTTGGTCTCCTCCACTGCTTGAAGGAGTATCTCAGCCCGCTCCTTTACGGGGGCCTCGAGGTTTTCCACCTCCCTCTTCAACACTTTCTTCTACTCTACGAGCTCCTCCTTCTCGGACATCAGTAGTGTAATCAGCTCCTTTTAACCCGTGCATCCTTCTTCAACCAGTTTACTTCATTGCGGGCTAAATTAAGCTCGGCGTGAGCCTCGCGAGAAGATTCGTCAATTGCGAGAGCCCGCTTCAGATGCACCTTGGACTAGTAAGTCAAGGCATGGATAGCGGAGTTCACCTGCCAAGAGAAGAGAACAAGCATTAGTACATGAAAAACCAAGTACAAGATCGAAATAGACAAGTCAAAAACTTACCACCATGTAGTGGGTAGCCGCTCGTACTCTAAGCTGAGCAACCGGAAGTTCGACCCAACCAGCAACCTCCTTGGCATACACTACGCTTCTGTTCTTGAGTAGGTTGTATTTCAGAGTCAAAATGCTCCAAGCTACGTCTTCGCTGCCTGAAGAAGTGGCAACTGCAGGGGCGGGCTCTGAAGACATTGCCTCCTTGGGTGCGCGGGGCGGGGAGAGCTTCCCAGATTCCTCCTTGACCAAGTCAATCACATGAAGTTGCTCGACAGACGTTGACTTCTCGGGCTCTAGATCGGCAGCCAACAGAGACTCAATGCGAGCTCTTTTGGCAGGTCGCTTCTTCTTCCCCTTCTACATGCTGCCGAAGAGTTCGGTAGCAGGGATTTTCATGGTTACTGCAAAAAAAGCAAACTGTCAGAAACAACACCGAAATAAAACAAAGACAATACAGCAAGTGGCAACCTACTGGGACTTAGACCGGCTTGCATGAGCTTGTCCATGGTCACATAGTCCTCGAACTTCAAGCTGAGCTCTGCCCAAGATCAGAGCGCTTCCCTTGTCTTTAGGTCCAGCCTGACACTGAGATCTTGGATGGCCGCCCTCATATGGGTTGGGAAAGGCCACCCCTTAGTGTTTCAAACCACAAATTAATGCCTTTTCTAGACCGAGACCTTGTTTGGGAGCTCGTGCAAGAGTTTGTAGCTTGAACAAGGGGATAGGTAGTAAGTTCGCCTATGTTCATGCAAAACACAGGAAGAGTACTTCTTTATAGAGAGAATGGAAGAGAAGATATCAAGTTCAAAAGGAAGGTTATAGTCGTGGAAAAGAGAGATGGTTCCTACTACATTACGAATGGAGTTTGGGTGCAACTGGTCAATGGTAATGTTAAAAAGCTTTATGACCTCGACTATTAAGGGGTGAAGTGGAAGACGAAGACCAGCTATGAGTTATTCCTTGAAGATCATGATCTGGTCGAGACTGTGCTCCCAAGGAAAGTTACCTAGAGGGATCCTATAGACTAGGTCGTTCGAAAGCCTATACCGGGTTACCAGGGATAGGAGTCTGTTTGCCGTCATTGTCGATGGGCCAAAGTTGTCCAGCTGCCAACCTCAATGCGAGGTGGAAGCCAGACCACCTGAGACCTCTCATGCCTCCTGGGGTGATTCCACCTCATGATTCTTGACCCAAAGTAGCTTCTTTGGTATGGCGATCTACAACCTGAGCCGAGGTACCTACCTCGGCCCTAGCGGATCCACCGCTCCCATCTAGAAGACTATCAAAACTAAAGCTAGACATGGAAAAGACACTGAATCGAAAAGGAGAGTAGGGAGGATTCACCAAAGAGAATCCAAACTGAAGGAAGATGACCTCAGGAAGACACAAGACTGAAGAGACACCGAGCTAAGGAACCTGAGCACAACCTCAGACCGAAGGCTAGTGAATTTGTGGTGAAGCAAATGAGTCTCAGGCCACTTTTATAGCTGTTGTTTTCAAGAAACAATGATCGAGATTGAAGTGATCCAACGGCTCCTAGGAAAACCGACTGCACAAGCCCCGATGTTGAAATCGGTTTAACGCATGTTTTGACATCTGCGGAGTTTATAGATCATGTGATGTCCATGCATAGACTAGACGCGACCTGGAGCCGGGTGGCCGAACAGGTTTGATCAATGATTTGCCCGACAAACCACCTAGACCTCGGGCCAAATCCACCTGGACTCGTTATGTACTCCCCACACCGGGTTGGGACCCTTGGCTCAGGGAGTGAGGGGCAATTGAGGGTGATTTGGCCTAACCTAGTAAAAAGGGGATATGTGGACACGACTTGACTAAGATGACAGCTCAGCGTGACATGCCTAGTTCACAATAGATTGAGCTCGGTTAGGGTAGTGACCTAAAAATGCAAAGAAAATCAAAATAAGAGTTCGATGAGCCTGCTCCCAGAGAGGTCAACATGTCTTAGGTTCTTCATATTTCCAACTCATAGTTACAGGTTTCTTCTCCTTCCCATACAAACCTGAAACTGATGCTACCATCGAACTTCTCAATATCAAACTTCATTGATGACATTATAAGTGCCAAACAAAAAATAGGGCTTTGATACCAATTTGTTGCAAAAAACCTAAGAAAACATATTCAAAATGGCACTCAAATGAAAATAAAATTGAGATAAAGAGAAAACAAACATAGAGAACACACAAATTTATGTGGTTCGGCTTATAGCCTACGTTTACTGGCGTAGAAATAGAAATCCACTATGTAGTAGATAATGGAGAAGAAATATAGAGTTGTGCTCTCACAGAAAACCCTAAGCCCCAAAATACACCCAATATCACTCAAGACTCCACCTTGTATATACAAGAGAGAAAACTGCCAAACAATACACGACTCTTTGTATTCGGTTCAGACCTATAAGATGAATATGGGTTAGGTCCATACCACTGTGGGTGATTTGTGGTGGGCTATGGGCTTATGCATCTACCACAAACCACTATGAAATTTTGCCTTTGGGATTTTTTTAAATTAATTCGGAACTGATTCATGAAGCGGGTCGCCACAAAGAATTCAAGGCACAAACATAACATATCATATACATGCATTTTAAATGTATATGGTTACTTTTGGTGGTAGTTTAGTTAATGAAAATCGCTTAAAGAATTTCTATTATTTGATTGTAGAACACGGACACAATAAGAAAACAACTGGACAAATTGATGTCTATAGCTTTGGCCTCAAGTTATTAAAGCTCATTACTGGTAGACAAACTAAGCTACTAGAGTCTATAAACTTGGTTAATGTTGTAAGTGAAGTGGGAGTAATAAAGTGTTCTATGTGTTTGATATCAAGATCTCCGGTTCATCCCAATAGGAGATGTTTGATGCTCTTGCAGTTTCCCTTCATTGCACTTTTATCATGTTAGAAAAACAACCAACAATGTTTGAACCTTGAAGTTATTCAATCACTTCGGTCCTTGGACTATAGGACCTACATTTTAAGTTCATTTTTCAGTGATAGCAAATTCTACACCTTAGACGAACATTTAGACCCAACCAGAACTTGAATAAATAGTAAAGTAATCCTTTCAGGCTATGTTTGGTTTGAAGGAAAAAGTAGGGAAAATAAAGGAAAGGTAGGGAAACCTATACATGATTTGTGAAGGTTTTCCTAACTGTCCTTTCCTTTCCCTACTTTTTCCTTCAAACCAAACATAGCTTTAAGGTTTCCCCTCTGCCTTTGTAAATTTAACTCTAGTTTGCACTATTTGTTTTCAAGTTTTTTGTTTTTGGACATTGTTTCTTCTGTAATTAATACCAGAATTTCCTTTTGGATTTTGATGAATATAGTTATATTCACCATATTGATGCTAATCATCAAGCACCACTTCTGAACTGCTTCTTGTTAAACTAATAGTTAAATGGGGTCATTACCGCAGTTCCTTTATGGATCATAGTTAATTGCAATACAATCTTTACATGAAATCGATTTCAAAATTGCCATTTGTTAATCAATTTTTAAACGGAGAAGTATGGATACATCTGATGCAGAATTCTGAATTCCAGCCCCCCCCCCCTACTACTAGCCCTCTCCCCCCTATAAACTACATCCTGCCCGTGAATTTGGCATCAATTCACGGTCAGGATGCATTCCCCCTGTACTTTGGGGCTATAAAATTCTGTTCTATATTTGAGAAAACACTACATTTACTATTTTTGTTCTAATCATCATTAATTTGCTCTAATTTCACAATTTCTATTTGTTATTAATTAAGATGAAAAAAATTTAATTCATGTGTTCTTGTGTCAAGATCCTTATTTGGCCACAATACAAATCCTACGCATTACAAGAACAATCTTAAAACCTGAATGATTCTTACATTCACTTATCTACTAAAACTATTATCATGAAAATCCCTAAAGCATGCAGGGTCACCAACATTCTACAACCACTTGTCACTATTCAATCAACATCAATCCACTGTTGAACTATAAAATAAAAAATTCCTGTAATTTGTCAGGGTTAAGAGGAGCCACGGAAATCTGCTCCAAATCCAATGGAATTTGTCATTCCATCATTTACCAAAAAAAGGCATGAAACATTTGGCCATGAGTAAAAAGTGACTATATTTCTACCTCATTGAATGTTTGAAAAAATAAATCACTAGAGAGGGAATATGACTGAAAAGGGAAATTTTAGATGGTATTTGGCAATGGAAGTGGACCTTTCCTGGTGAAACATGGGATGGAATCCTAAATCATAGATGAATTCTTTAAAATCATTTTGCTATTTTTTTGAAAGTGATTCCTTTTAAACTTTTTTATTCATAAGGCTAAACAACAAGAGGTAGCCCATTGCCCATCCCTGATTTAATCCCAAATCTCTCCAATACAACCAAGCAGAGACCTTATCAAATAGGGCACCTTGATTCTTTCTAAAGTTGAGAAGGATAAACAGAATGTGCTTTTTTGGAAAGCAATCTTCTATAAGCTACTGCTTACCTTTACCATAACTCACACAATTATGGTCTAATATCTTCACATCTAACCTTGGCCCAGGAATCATAGTTGGAGTTAAAGATGTAGCCTTGGTCCAATTCACAACCCAAATTTAAAAATGAAAAGAAATTGCACAAAGTAAAAGAGATCATACAACATTTTGAAAGAATATAAAAACAAATGATAAATCAAATTGGAAGCACATTTCGTCGGGGAGTTGATAGAAGGAAGAGAAGAATACTCTTATGAATCAGGATTTAAACAAATACCGTCCGTGGAAAAGTATTTAGGAGCCAAACTAAAATTTTGGAAAAGCAAACAAGTTAAAGCAACTGGAAGCTATCCAAAAAGTTGAAAATAGATTGACATGTAGGAGAGCAAAACTTTTATCACAAGGATGGTAAAAGTAGTGATACAAGCTCTACCAATGTAAACCATGGGTGCTACAATTATACCATCACGTGTTGTACAAAAAATGGAAAAAATCCAAAAGGATTTCCAGTGGAATGGCAACCCAACAAAGAAGAGTACACACACTATATCCTAGGATGTGTTCTGTAGACCATAAAAAGAAGGTGGATTGTGTTTTTGTAGTATGCATGAGGGAACTTAACAAAGCACTATTCGCCAGACAAGCATGGAGATTATTTTCTTTCTCAGACTCCCTCTGGTCAAAAGTGATTAAGCAAAAATATGTAAAGGATACCTCCTTGTTCTCATCAAGGAAAAAAAATTGCCTATTCAGTGGCACACGAATGGAGTCTTGGTAGCACCTCTTCATCTCATGCCACCACGCAAGGGTTGGCGAAATAGTTGGGCATTTACTTTGAAGACACATAGAGGTGGCAATTGGGCGGGTTGGGTTGGGTTCGGTTTGGGTTGAGTGTTAACCCAAACCATCTAACCCGTCAACCCATTAATGACCCAATTAGATAGAATTAAATGGGTTGGTTCAGCCCAAACCAACCTGAAACCAACCCAACTCATTTAGATAAAATAATGAAAATTACACAAACATAATAAAAGTTGCAGGAAATAAAATAGAAATTAAACAAAAACACAAAAATGCATAAAATTAATATAAATTACATAAAAATTGAAAAAACAAAAAATTACAAAAAAAACTTTAATTGCATAACTATATAATAAAAATTATAGAAAAACATAGAGAATGAAGAAAAATAACATAACTTATGAAAAAAAAGAAAACCTAGAAATTGCAAAGAAAATGAACAAAAACTCGAGAATGATATAAAAATCATAGGAAAACATGGAGAGTGAAGAAATATAATAGAAATTACCGATAATGTAAACAGCTACCAGAAAAATTATGAAAATTTGTAGAAAAACTGGTGTCGGTCAATTGCCTCTCAGCTCATATAAGGATACTTGTCATTTAGATATCTAGCAAATAATAATAGTCGCCCCATTACACACACACCTTAATACTATTGATTCCAAATTCTAATGATCTTCTTCCCCACCCCCCTCACAAAAAAAAACCCTAACTCAAATGATGGTTTCTCTTCCTCTAATAATCGATCTTCTTTCGAATTGATACTACTACCATTAGAGGTGTAAAATGGGTCATGTTAGCCATGACTCGGCATGGCCTAAAACGAATTTGAACCGGCCCGACATGATGGTCCGTAGGCCACGCCAGGCCTGGCATAATCGTGTGGGTCGTGCTGGGCTTGGGATTTTAGGTCCATGGGCCAAGCTGGCATGGCACGACCGAGCGGGCCGTGCCGCCAACGTCCCTCATGCCAGCACAGCCCAACACATAGCCCATCCCAGCACAGCCCGACATAACCCATATATATTACTTTTATATTATTTATATATATTATATTTATATAACATTATATAAATTATAATTATATAATAACATATAGTATATAATATTATAAAATAAATATTTTTTAATTTTATTATACTAATTTATTTAATTATTGTATATATAAGAAATTTTATACATCAAAATTCATATAAAATTAAAATTTGAAGATTTTTGTCAATTTTTTAAGTAAATAGCTTTGGCCTGATGCACGACCCAACATGGCCCAAGGCTCGGCCCATGGGCCAGGCCAGCCCACGACACGAGTGGAGCATGAGCGCCGTATATACAAGAGAAGGTCAAAAGCCTTAAGAGTGTTTTTTCTGTTATTTTAGTAAATCATATTAGTACAACCTCAAATTGTACTACCAACAATCTAGTATACATTGCCATGTAAGTATAATCACTTAGTCGATCATGAGGCAGCATAAAGTCTTCCATTAATGATATTGATATATGAATGAAGTCATTTCCTTTTGGAAAAAAGAAATTGTTTGGGTTATATTATGTGTCCCTTCCGTGGCTGCCATATCATTTTCGGCCACATCGGCACCACATAAGGTGGATAAATGTGACCAAGGAACCCTGTACGGATAAGGAGGACGGCTCCGACGGGATCAAGACATATCCTGAATACCTCGGTGGAAGCAAAATAATACTAAAAAAATAAATCAGATCTAGAAAAAAATTAATTAAAAATTCAAAAATAACTATTCTATAAAAAAAGAGTTTGAAACTAAAAATAAGAAAATTAAAAATAAAATGAAATGACTACACCCGAAATGCAATCCAATTTCTCTTCTCTTCTCTTCTGTCCCGCAGTCCCGCAACGCTCCGGTACCCCACCTTTCACTATTCGGTCCTGTAGATTCATAGAGAAACAAGAACTAAACAGAGATAACGGATCAAGTAATGAAACAAAAAAGAAAAAATAATGAAACAGATTCGGAAAATGTAAATAAAAATTTTTCTCGGTGCTTCCCCAGTAACAATGCCAAAAACTTGGTGTCTCCGAAAGTGTCTCGTTAACCGCTTCGGAACATTAAATAATACTTGATAGAAATAGGTTTGATATATCCTAGAAGGGAATATTAAATAAGTTAGTAAAAACTTCAGCTTATGAAAATAATAAATTATCTTGGTTAGTTTAATAAATTGATATTCATTGGAAAGGTTAGGTAGACCAATAGTCCTGGCACTTTCAGTTAAATCGTTGCAAGTTCAGTCATTGATTGCCATTGTTTTTTATCTCTTTTCTTTTTTCTATATTTAATTTTCAATAGTTCCTATCATTAGATCCAAAATTCGGTTCTCCAAATAATTGAGGGAAGCTATAGTTCTAATACTTATTTTGTTAAATCCTCATGGGAATGATATCTTTATACTACTTGATAACTAGTGCACTTTCTAGGGTTATACAATTATAGCTATCACATTCTAATTCGAATTGTTCATTTTCCCACAATTTTACAAGAGGCATTATTACCCATTAATACAACTCCACCATTAATAGATTCATAGGTGGAGAACTAGTCCCTATTGGGACACATATGGTAGGAACAACCTGAATCTGGAATTCATTCATCCTTGGATCTAGTTCTATCATCTATCACTAAAAAAACATCCACATTCTCATCCTCAGCCACACTAGCCTCTACAGAGTTATTCTTTTTCTTTTCCTCATTCTGATTTTTATTTTCCAACTTATAACATTCTGACTTAATGTGCCCTTTCTTGTGACAATAGTTACAGGTCAAGTTCTTATGTCTAGATTTTGACCTAGACTTTGATTTACCATTTGAGCCCTTATCCTTAGACCTCCCTCTTGCAAACAATCCTGAGTCTTGCAAACAAATAGTCAAGTCTTTATCAATCACCTCTTTAAAAATTAATGCCTTTTTAACATCCTCTGTACTAATGGTGTCTCTTCCATAAATGAGAAACTCTCTAAAAGATTTATATGAGGGTGGTAAGGAACAGAGTAACAAAAAGGCTTTGTCTTCATCTTCAAGCTTAACATCAATATTTTGCAGGTCCATGATAATAGAGTTAAATTCATCAATATTAGATTTTATGGGTGTACCTTCAACCATCCAAAATAGCAACAATCGTTGCTTCAAGTAGAGCTTACTAGTAAGAGATTTTGACAAGTATAGAGACTCCAACTGTCACCACAAATCCGCAACGGTCTTCTCATGAACGACTTCCTGCAAAACTTCCTTTGATAGCAATAATCGAATTGTGATTAGGGCTTTAAAATATAACTCCTCCCATTCTTCACCACTTATAGTTATAGGTTTCTTCTCCTTCTAGTATAGAGCTTTGTGTAGTCCATCTTGACCTTAAATGGCATGTATCTCGACTTTTCAAATATTGAAACTGATGCTATCATCGAACTTTTCAATATCAAACTTCATTGATGACATTATAAGTGCCAAACGAAAAATAGGGCTTCGATACCAATTTTTTGCAAAATACCCAAGAAAACATATTTGAAATGGCACTCAAATGAAAAATAAAATTGAGATAAAGAGAAAACAAACACAGAGAACACACAAATTTACGTAGAGGAATAGAAATCCACTATGTAGTAGGTAATGGAGAAGAAATATAAAGTTGTGCTCTCACAGAAAATCCTAAGCCCCAAAATACACCCAATATCACTCAAGACTCCACCTATTGTATACAAGAGAGAAAACCACCGAAAAATACATGACTCTTTGTATTCGATTCAGACATATAAGATGAATATGGGTTAGGTCCATACCGCCGCTGGTGATTTGTGGTGGGCTACGGGCTTATGCATCCACCACAATCCACTATAAAATTTTGCCTTCAGGTTTTTTTCAAATTAATTCGGAGCGGATTCATGAAATGGTTACTTTTGGTGGTAGTTTAGTTAATGAAAATCGTGTAAGAATTTCTATTATTTGATTGTAAAACACGGATAAAATAAGAAAACAATTGGACAAATTGATGTCTACAGCTATGGCCTCTAGACAAACTAAGCAACTTGAGTCTATAGACTTGGTTAATGTTGTAAGTGAAGTGGGAGTAATGAAGTGTTCTATGTGTTTGATATCAAGATCTCCAGTTCATCCCAATAGGAGATGTTCGATGCTCTTGCAGTTTCCCTTCATTGCACTTTTATCATGTTAGAGAAACAACCAACAATGTTTGAACCTTGAAGTTATTCAATCACTTCAGTCCTTGGACTCTAAGACCTACATTCTAAGTTCATTTTTCAGTGATAGCAAATTCTACACAGAGAACACACAAATTTATGTGGTTCGGCTTATAGCCTACGTTTTCTGGCGTAGAAATAGAAATCCACTATGTAGTAGATAATGGAGAAGAAATATAGAGTTCTGCTCTCACAGAAAACCCTAAGCCCCAAAATACACCCAATATCACTCAAGACTCCACCTTGTATATACAAGAGAGAAAACTGCCAAAAAATACATGACTCTTTGTATTCGGTTCAGACCTATAAGATGAATATGGGTTAGGTCCATACCACTACGGGTGATTTGTGGTGGGCTATGGGCTTACGCATCCACCACAAACCACTATGAAATTTTGCCTTCGGGATTTTTTCAAATTAATTTGGAGTTGATTCATGAAGCAGGTCGCCACAAAGAATTCAAGGCACAAACATAACATATCATATACATGCATTTTAAATGTATATGGTTACTTTTGGTGGTAGTTTAGTTAATGAAAATCGCTTAAAAAATTTCTATTATTTGATTGTAAAACACGGACACAATAAGAAAACAACTGGACAAATTGATGTCTACAGCTTTGGCCTCAAGTTATTAAAGCTCATTACTGGTAGACAAACTAAGCTACTAGAGTCTATAGACTTGGTAATGTTGTAAGTGAAGTGGGAGTAATAAAGTGTTCTATGTGTTTGATATCAAGATCTCCGGTTCATCCCAATAGGAGATGTTTGATGTTCTTGCAGTTTCCCTTCATTGCACTTTTATCATATTAGAGAAGCAACCAACAATGTTTGAACCTTGAAGTTATTCAATCACTTCGGTCCTTGGACTATAAGACCTACATTCTAAGTTCATTTTTCAATGATAGCAAATTCTACACCTTAGACGAACATTTAGACCCAACTAGAACTTGAATAAATAGTAAAGTAATCCTTTCAGGCTATGTTTGGTTTGAAGTGAAAAGTAGGGAAAATAATGGAAAGGTAGGGAAACCTATACAGGATTTGTGAAGGTTTCCCTAACTATCCTTTCCTTTCCCTACTTTTTCCTTCAAACCAAACATAGCTTTAAGGTTTCCCCTCTGCCTTTGTAAAATTAACTCTAGTTTGCACTATTTATTTTCAAGTTTTTTGTTTTTGGACATGGTTTCTTTTGTAATTAATACCAGAATTTCCTTTTGGATTTTGATGAAAATAGTTATATTCACCATATTGATGCTAATCATCAAGCACCACTTCTTAACTACTTCTTGTTATCAATTATAATATGGATGCAGGATCTTCTCGAAGAAAAAGCAATAAAGAGTCATTTAAAGAAATAGTTAAATGGGGTCAATACCGCAGTTCCTTTATGGATCATAGTTAATTGCAATACAATCTTTATATTTGTAATGCAAGACATGAAATTGATTTCAAATTTGCCGTTTGTTAATCAATTTTTAAAGGGAGAAGTACAGATATATCAGATGCAGAATTCTGAATTCCAGACCCCCCATTACTAGCCCTCTCCCCCCTATATACCACATCCTACCCATGCATTTGGCATCAATTCACGGTCAGGATGCATTCCCCCTGTACTTTGGAGCTATAAAATTCTGTTCTACATTTGAGAAAACAGTACATTTATTATTTTTGTTCTAATCATCATTAATTTGCTCTAATTTTCCAATTTCTATTTGTTATTAATTAAGATGAAAAAATTTAATTCATGTGTTCTTACATTCACTTATCTACTAAAACTATTATCATGAAAAGCCCTAAATCATGCAGTGTCACCAACATTCTACAACCACTTGTCACTGTTCAATCAACATCAATCCACTGTTGAACTATAAAATAAAAAATTCCTGTAATTTGTTAGGGTTAAGAGGAGCCATGGAAATCTTCTCCAAATCCAATGGAATTTGTCCTTCTATCATTAACCAAAAAAAGGCATGAAACATTTGGCCATGAGAAAAATTTGACTATATTTCTACCTCATTGAATGTTTGAAAAAAATAAATCACTAGAGAGGGAAAATGACTGAAAAGGGAAATTTTAGATGGTTATTGGCATTGGAAGTGGACCTTTTTTTGTGAGACATGGGATGGAATCCTAAATCATAGATGAATTCTTTAAAAACATTTTTCTATTTTCTTAGAAAGTAATTCCTTTTAAACTTTCTTTATTCATGAGGCTAAACAACAAGAGGTAGCCCATTGCCCATCCCTGATTTAATCCCAAAACTCTCCAACACAACCAATCAGAGACCTTATCAAACAGGGCACCTTGATTCTTTCTAAACTTGAGAAGGATAAACAGAATGTGCTTTTTTGGAAAGGAATCTTCTATAAGCCACTCTTTACCTTCACATCTAACCTTGGCCCAGGAATCATAGTTAGAGTTAAAGATCTAACCTTGGCCCAGGAATCACTGTTTATCATACAACATTTTGAGAGGATATCAAAACAAATGATAAATCAAATTGGAAGCCCATTGACTCAAGCAGTTGATAGAAGGAAGAGAAGAATACTCTTATGAATGTCAGGATTTAAACAAATACCGTCAGTGGAATAGTATTTAGGAGCCAAACTAAAATTTTGGAAAACCAAACATGTCAAAGCAACTGGAAGCTATTCAAAAAATTGAAAATAGATTGACATCTAGGAGAGCAAAACTTTTATCACAAGAGGAAGAACAACTATGGTAAAAGTAGTGATACAAGCTCTACCAACGTAAACCATGGGTTTTACAATTATACCATCAAGTGTTGTACAAAAAATGGAAAAAATCCAAAAGGATTTCTAGTGGAATGGCAACCCAACAAAGAAGAGTACACACACTATATCCTAGGATGTGTTCTGTAGACCATAAAAAGAAGGTGGATTGTGTTTTTGTAGTATGCATGAAGGAACTTAACAAAGCACTATTCGCCAGACAAGCATGGAGATTATTTTCTTTCTCAGACTCCCTCTGGTCAAAAGTGATTAAGCAAAAATATGTAAAGGATACCTCCTTGTTCTCATCAAGGAACAAGTCCTTATACTCGAAATGCTGGAAAAGCATTATGGAAATATATACCAAACCAAATAAAGTGGAACATAATATAGCAAATAAAAGAAAGATGTAAGGCAAAAATAGTTGATCTTTGGGTTCCCACCATACTAGATGGCATTCGACATATAAAATCTAAAGCCCTGAACTTGCTGCCTTTCTGTCATGTGGTAGAGCTCAATAACAACCAGGGTGTTTGGGATCAACACAGACTCAATATGATCTTCCAAGAAGATTGAATTCCTCATATTTCCCAAACATTATTATCTACTCACCTTTCTAAGGACACCTTACTATTGAAAAAACAAGAAAGGCATTTACACTCTCAGTTCGGGCTACAAGTTCTTCATTGAAAATCAACCATGCACTGTCCTCTAAACAAAGGGTAAACTAAAACATCATCTGGAGGGCCTAAACGCCATTGAGATTTAAAATCTTCATTCGGAAGTCTTGGTGGAATGTTGTTCAAAGGAAGGATAAACTCACCTGCTTCCTACCAAAAATAGGAAAAAAATTGCCTATTCAGTGACACAAGAATGGAGTCATGGTAGCACCTCTTCAACTCATGCCACCATGCAAAGGTTGGTGAAATAGTTGGGCACTTACTTTGAAGACACATTTGGGTTGGGTTCGGTTTGGGTTGAGTGTTAACCCAACCCATCTAACCCACTGATGTGAATAAAAATTATTATATTTTTATCCCCAAATATTCATTCTTTTACACTAAATTAATACTTAATTGGACTCATTACTCTGGTATTTCGATTCAGGGCAAGCCAGAACGCGACAGGAGGAAAACAAGGCTAATCGGATGATTTTGCATAGTTTCGGCACCATTCATTAATCTGGGCATAACTCTCAGATTCGGACTTCGATTGGGATGATTCAAGATGCAATATAACGATAAGGAAGAATTCCACAATTCTTAAGTTTTGGGTTTTGACAGATTCGATCTGCATCAATATCAAATCTAGCCCAAAGTGAAAGAAAATTAGCAATGAAGCCCAGTTCACAACTGAAGCCCAATTCGCAGAAACGCCTTGTAGCAGCACAAATTATTAAAGAAGCCCAACTCGAATTCAAGAATGAAGAGTCCTATCGGATTTAAATTTCAAATGTAATTCTAGAATGATAAGAGGATTGAGATTACTAGATAAGAGATAGGATAGGATTAGATCAAAACCAATTTGGACTTTCTATTTTTGAGGATAATCTCCTAAAGGGAGTTGGAAAACAGCCCTCTCCCTAAAGCTATATAAACGGGGGGGCGGACTAGTTTCAGCCACTCGATCAATCAGAAGATTAGTCCATCCATCTGGAAAGCAAAGCAAGAAGGAGTCAACAACCATGAGCGGCTGAGATTTTATTTTCTGATTCAAGGGGGATTTTAGATTCAATTGTGTCATCGTGAGGTTGTGTTTAATTTGAATTCTTGATTTTAATTCAAGTATTCGTTGATTCTTGTGCATATTTCTTATGGAAGTTAATGTTGATTAGTCTAAAAAAATTAATTAATATTGATCTTTCTACTGCTATCCATGATTCGATGATCCGTAATTGTCACGAATAGTGGTACAAGTAGCAATTAAGTTAATATCTTTATGGGTCAATCGTTCATGGGTCAATTGCAGCTATCTCAATTATTGTTATTTTGGTTTAACTGTTTTCACAGAGGTTATTGCTACAATTAATTGATATGGAACGCTATCGTACCCAGTCGGTTAATGGTAAGTGTTGATCGAATGTTGGGTTTGGTGAACTAATTTAGGAAAACACGAGATTTATTATGGCTATCCTAATAAATCCAAAGGTTAAATACTTGAATTGCAGGACTGCTGATGTTTACATATGATCGATGACCAATTCAAACCCTTGGATTAGAATTCGGTATGACTGAATTTTCCTTAATAACTGTTAATTGCTCTTTTGTTATTTTAAAATTTTAATTATTCAAAATTCCCACTCTTTAAATTGTGCATTCGGCTGAGAAATTACTTACTAGCTTCCTTTGGGATTTGACTTGGTACCACTGTTACTACAATTTTATTGTAAGGTGGCACTAGCATTAATTTTGAGGGCTTCGACAACGCGTCAAAATTTTGGCGCCGTTGCCGGGGAGCTATTTTAATTTCTTAGCTTCGTGCCTTCTATTTGTTTTAACCTCTTTTGTTTTATGACTCGTGCTTCTCAAAAAGGTGAAGTAGAATATAACCCTAAAACTGAGAAGACAACCCGTCATTTAAGAAAGGAGGCGAAGCAAAGGAAGGACCGTTCACCTCCTTTGGTGAATTCTGATATTGACTTGCCAACTCGTGATTGACCCATTTTTGAAGAGGAAGAAAGGATGGCTGATAGAGAAAGAACGCTAAGGGAGTTAGCTGCACCAATCATGAATCAACAACCTTTGTGCATAATATATCCCACTTTCGAGGTAGCTTTTGAACTTAAATCGGGTTTGATTCAATTGTTTCCTGTTTTTCATGGCTTTTTAGGTGAAGACCCTCACAAGCATCTTAAAGAGTTCCATGTCGTCTGTTCAAGCATGAAACCATAGGGTATGATTGAGGATCAAGTAAAACTGATAGCTTTTCCTTTTACTTTACGAGATAAAGCAAATGACTGGTTATATATTCTTCCTCCTAGTTCAATACGTACATGGGATGAGATGAATAGGATATTTTTAGGTAAATATTTCCCTGCATCATGAGCTGCAAATATTAGAAAAGAGATTTGTGAGGTATGGGAGTTTAGTGGTGAGACACTATACGAGTATTAGGAAATGTTTAAACAACTCTATGCTAGCTGTCCACACCACCAAATACCCGAGCAGCTCTTAATCCAATACTTCTACGAAGGACTCCAACTTATGGATAGGAGTATGGTAGATGCAGCTAGTGGAGGAGCCTTAGTCAACAAAACACCTGAGGCGGCTCGGGAATTGATTTCCATCATGGCCGAAAACTCCCAACAATTTGGAGCAAGAACAGATGGAGCTAACAGACGTGTTAATGAGGTAAGCCATTTTAATCTAGAAAGTCAGATTTCTGATCTAACTACTTTGGTTTGTCAATTAGTTGTAGGGCAATTACAAGCGACTAAGGCTTGTGGCATATGCTCGATTCCTGAGCATCCTATGGATATGTGCCCATCATTGCAAGATAGTTCAATGCAACAATTCAATGCCGTAGGAGGATTTCCTGGCCAACCACAATGCAAATATGATCCCTATTCTAACTATTACAATCCTGGGTGGAGGGATCATCCCAATCTGAGCTATGGAAGTCAAGGAGGGCCATAGAGATTCCAGCCTCAAGCTTTCAACAGACAAATTCTAGCACCTATCCAAACACAAATTCAACCCTCAAGTTCAGGTATGTCTTTAGATGAGATAGTTAAGGCCCTAGTGACTAACACTCAACAATTCCAACAGGAAACAAGGGCTAGCATCCAGAACTTAGGGAACCAAATCAGTCAACTTGCTATTTCTATTAGCAAGTTGGAGGCGCAAAACTCTGGAAAACTACTATCACAGATAGTGGTCAATCCCAAGGAGAATGCGAGTGCAATGGTGCTGAGAAGTGGAAAGGAATTGCAGTCACAACCTACTTCACCAAAGAAAGTGGATAAAGAGTAGAAAGAGGAGGAAGGACAAGAACCACCTAAGAGTTCCCATAAGGTAAAACCTGATCCCCTTTTAACTAAGATTTCTAATGCCATTGTTCCACATTTTCCTAGTAGGTTGGAAAAATCTAAGAAAAAAGAGTATGAGCAAGAAGTTTTGGAGACCTTTAGGAAGGTGGAGATAAATATTCCTTTGTTAGATGCCATCAAGTAGATCCCGAAATACGCAAAATTTTTGAAGGAGTTGTGCACTAACAAAAGGAAGCTGAGAGGTGATGAGAAGGTAAGGTTTGGGGAGAATGTGTCAGCTATCATCAAGAGAACCCTGCCCAAAAAGCGTGTTGATCCAGGTATGTTTACTTTACCTTACGTGATTGGCAAGAAAAGAATTGAGCGTGCCATGCTAGATTTAGATGTATCTATCAATGTCACACCATACTCAATCTATTGTGCTTTGAATTTGGGTTCATTAAAGGAAACTAGAGTAGTCATTCAATTAGCTGACCATTTTAACGCTTACTCTGAAGGGATTGTTGAAGATGTTTTGGTGCAGGTTAATGACCTAATATTTCCAACTGACTTCTACATCTTGAAAATGGAGGAAGACACTATCACGAGTTCAGCTCCACTTCTATTAGGCAGGCCATTTATGAAAGTGGCCAAAACCAAAATAGATGTGGATGAGGGTACCTTCTTCATCGAATTTGACGGCAAGATTGTTAAATTTAATATTTTTGAAGCAATGAAGTATCCCAATGAATGTCATTCGATTTATTCAGTTGACATTGTTGATTCAATTGTACAGGAGAGAAGGGAGTTGTTTCTCTCTTAAAAATCCTAGGTCAAGATTGTATTATGTTGTCCATAGGGAAGAATTTCTCTCCTCCTTTTATAGAAAGAAAGTTAATGTTATTAAGGAATAAGTTGTTTCCTATTAAGAAAGATGATCTTTTCTATTATGAAGGGAGATATTTCCTTTTGTGTGAATATTAGCAGATCATTATTAGATAATCCAATCCCTTTGGATAAACTCACATGCATAATTTAAAAGCACACATGTAACCAACATTTATTCCTGATCTACTGTGATTCCATGGTTGTATGTCTTTATAGATCATCATAGATTTGTGTGTATCTATGTTTTATTGCAAGTTTATGTATGTCTAAGGTTTATTGCGGATTCGCGCTAGCTGATGATCATCGTAACTCGTTTTGAGTATGAGTTCATCGCAATCACAGATCTGCGATGAACTTATCGTAAACGTGCGATGGGTTATGGATTCATCATAGGCGTTCGTATAGTGTTGGTTTGACACCTTCTGTACGCTGATGGTCATAGTGACCACTATGTACCTACAGTAGGAAGAAAATAACAGCATACATGTCAAACACATTTACACAAAATCAAACCAACTTATTACGTATTACTTGGCTAATATTGGCTAGGAATCGGATGGAAAACATCTCTCTCCCATGCATTTGAATGCAATCAATGGGCTCCCCCTAGTTATGCTAGTTCTCTTGTTCTCCCCCCCCCCCCCCCCCCCCCTTTTTGTGCAAAACACACTTTAGAATGTTGCTTAAGTAGTACTAATCTACTCTCTACCATATGCCTTTTCTAAATAAAGTTGTATTATCAGCCTTGGTCTACACATTTGTTTACCAATAGGATGCTATCAGTAATTTGAATATTTCTAATGAAAAAATATTGGTTTTCAAAGATTTCATCACCAATTACTCTTTAATTCTCTCTACTAAAACTAATGATGGATAAAATTGGCTCGGCAGTCATTCATTGACACGTTGGCATCCAGTGCAACCTCGGATCACCTTGGGACTTTAAGTAGCACCAGGTCGGAACTTGCTCGCCAACAGAATGGATTCATGTCACATTGGAGTACCCGAGCTCAATTGGGAACAGTTCGGTGAAGACCAAGCTACAATATTAATTATCACCTTATAGCATTTATACAGCATAGGCATCAGACAAGTTCCTTGATCTCATGATAGCTGACTTACATCACTTGCTCATTTTGTACCAAGCGGACCATTTAATACCATTGATATGCATGGGGGGCACACCACACATTTAGAAGTAGTTACAAAAGTCTCCCCTGTTTCTTTGGAAAAAGGAAAGTGGTCGATTCAATGACTGTCCTCGAGTGTCCCTAAGATCCCGGGGTCGAGGACCGTTAACTCCATGAATCTTGGAGACATTTTGATCTCTCCCTAGAGCTTGTTTAAGGCCAGTCCCTCACCCTCAAATCGTACACTATATTAACCATTAAACTCTTACTTTGCTCTTTGTTTTTTACTTTCAACTCAACTAACTCGGTACTAACTTGACGGTTGGAGCCCTCATGCTTGAGTTCACAACTTGGGCACTCTGACACCATCTCCCTTGTAGAAATAGCTTAAGCGACCTCACCTAACTCATCTTTCCAGCAAGGACAAGAGCAAATCGATCAAATCAAAAACCATAAGCACTCTCTAAAAGACTAATTGGTTTGTAGTCTTTTACTTCAAGATTGCTCTCTTTCTAAGGGATAACAAATAAAATGTTAGAGCTAATATTCCAATTACATTGCAATATTTGTTGTATATTAAATCAAAATTTCAACTAATCATATTAACGACATCACATAGTCTAATTATTTTTCAATGGTTCATATTACACAAAATGTAGTTATCATCAAAGTCTTTAACAACACTAAAGATATCAATGTCACATTTTGCTTTATTATAATTCATTCACCTTCATGTTATCTTACAACATTTTCCATAGAATGCACCATTTTGCCTAAAGTTAATTCTTGGTTCATTTAGGCATATTGTTTGACACAACCATGGGATTTGGTGTGAATTCAAACTGGTAGAAAGGCAAGCTCCCCAAGTGAATGCCAGTGGGCCCATATATAGCAGATCTGGACTTACTTTAATCTCATGTCACTATTCTCTTTTTTGGAGAATGACTATTCAGCCTAGGGTCAGAATTTTTAGGCTCAAAGTATAGTTGGGGTGGATGCCAGCTCAGAATTGATGTTAATTCACAGGCCGGCACTAGTGTATAGAGTGGGGGATTTTGACATTTTTGAATATTTATAGGTTGGTAGTGAAAATCAGAAATTCGCATTAAGACTGTTTGTACTTCTCCATTTCTTTTGTTTTTGTAAAAATCTATTATGACCACAGTTAAAAGGACTTTTACTTATGACTACTAGTCGTAACCCAACTGGGGCTCTATGATAAGCCATCTTTTGGATATCTAAGGATAAAAAATATTGGTCCCTCTTATTTGGGCCACAACTATAATATGTCCCGATAACCTTACCCTCGAAATATATTACAAATAACAAGACGGGAAGGCCCGAACCCATTCCTGTGCTTCTTTACATTATTGTCCTTGCACATGGGTTTGGTTGAATGAACCATAATTAAGTACACAACTGGCCTGTGTCTTCTTGTGGAAAATTCAAAGATGCTGAGACTGTCGGCAGCGTCATCATCTTATCCAGCTCTCCAAGGTGAGGTGGAGGTGAATGCTCACTTGGTTCAAGTCTTTGAGTTTATTATTCTATTCCAAGTGCTTCTTTACATTATTGTCGTTGCACATGGATTTGGTTGAATGAACCATAATTAAGTCCACAACTGGCCTGTGTCTTCTTGACTTGTACCATCTCAGAAAGATGTTATTATTGGCATATTAATTTTTGCCAAAAATTTGGGTACACATAAAAGCAATGGATAAGATCAGACTCAGGCCACGCCACAATAGAAACCCAACTCACTCCCCGTGGTAAGGTGTTTTTGTTATTTGCTCTGATCAGTGAGTGGAACGTTGTGACCGCTTTGCTTTAGTCTGTTTTCTCTTTGGCAAGCAAAGGATGGCAGAAGGTGTGTTTTTTGACTTTGTTGGGAACATAGTGGCGAGCTTGGCCTCCCAAGCTATTCAAGAGATTGGTCTGGCATCAAATGTCGGAAAGGATGTTGAAAAGCTCAAAAACAAGCTATCAGCGATCAAAGTTGTGCTTCTGGATGCAGAGGAACAGCAAGCCAACGACAAAGCCGTGAAAGATTGGCTGGGAAGGCTCAAGGACGCTGTTTATGATGCAGATGACGTGGTAGATGAATTTGAAACTGAAGCTTTGCGAAGGCAAGTGGAGATCCATGGCAGCAAAAGAATGGAGGTAAAAAACTTCTTTTCACGTTCAAATCTTCTTGCATTCCGTTTTAAGATGGGGCATAGAATAAAAGAGATCAGGGAGAATCTTGATGTGATCACATCAGATATGTCCACATTCCATTTTATAGAGAGATTACATGATACCAGGTCATTTGCCAAGATAAAGAGGGAGCAAACCCACTCCTTCATACGTGAATCCAATGTTATCGGACGAGACCAAGATAAAAAGAAGATTGTAGAGCTTTTATTAAAGGGACCCCCCGACTCCAACTTGGGTGGTGGTGATGGTGTTCATCATCATCATCATCATCCAGCTGATCAGAATGTGGGCATCATTCCCATAGTTGGAATTGGGGGACTGGGGAAGACCACACTTGCCCAATTGGTCTACAACGACCAGAGTGTGGCAGAGCACTTCCAACTGAGAATGTGGGTGTGCGTGTCCGATGAATTTGATGTGAAATTGCTAACACAAAAAATTATAAGATGTGCCAACTCGTCAGATATAGATTGTTCCAACAAAGAAATGGAACAATTACAGGCTAGCCTTCGAAAAGCTGTGGACGGGAGGAGATATCTACTGGTGCTGGACGACGTGTGGAACGATAAAGCAGAGAAGTGGAATAAGCTGAAAGAATTGCTAATGGGTGGTTGTGTGGGAAGTAAAATCCTAGTGACAACACGTAGCAAAAAGGTGGCAAAAATCATGGGGACAGTTGGTATCGAAGCATACCATTTGGAGGGGTTGAATGAAGAAGAATGTTGGGAGTTGTTCAAGCAACGTGCATTTGAGCAAGGACATGAACCAGACCCAAAGCTGGTGGAGATTGGAAAGGAAATCGTCAAAAAGTGCAGAGGAGTACCACTAGCAGCAAAATCACTAGGGAGTTTGATGCGCTTTAAAACCCAAGAAAGCGAGTGGTTGTATGTGAAAAATAATGAGATATGGAGAATAGAAGGGGATGATGATGATGATGACGAAGGAGATAAAATTGTAAGAGTACTGAGGCTAAGCTATGATCATTTGCATTCCAAATTGAAGCAATGCTTCGCCTATTGCTCAATGTTTCCCAAAGATCATAAAATAAAAAAGGAGACCCTCATCCAATTATGGATGGCACAGGGGTTCATTGGAGGGAGTAGTAGTAGTGAGAGGAGGAGGGTGGAGGAAATAGGTGAGGAGTATTTCAACGATCTACTGTGGAGATGCATGTTTCAGGAAGCAAAAGAAGATGAAGAGGGAAACATAGTAAGTTGCAAAATGCACGACCTCGTGCATGACCTTGCTCAATCAGTCGCAGGGGTCGAGTGTTTTCGGATAGAGAGGGCCAGGTATGGAGAGGTGACTCGACCACCTACTATAACTATTCCGAAAGGAGTTCGACACGTGGCACTTCTTGACAGTGGAGGATATAGTTGCCCTGACGGCATTGAATTCTGGTCACAATTGAAACTTGGTAATAAGGTGCGGACTCTTATACTCTTGCCCCATGGATATTATTTTGGGATGAGATTGCCAATTGAAAGAATAGTGAATTGTTGTGCTTGCTTACGTGTGTTAGACTTACACGGCAGATGTATTAAGAGAAAGCAAATAAGAAGCATAGGTAAATTGAAGCACTTAAGGTACCTTGACCTCTCTCGTAACGATGAAATTGAGACACTCCCTGCTTCTATTACTAAGCTCCAAAATTTGCAGACCATGAAGCTTAGATATTGTTTTCTTAAAAAATTGCCAGAAGATATTGGGAATATGAAGAGCCTAAGACATATTGACCTCTCTTGGAACGGGACCATCAAAGCCCTCCCTGCTTCTATTACAAAACTAGAGAATTTGCACACTCTACGTCTTGGTGATTGTATACTTGAAAAATTTCCAGTGTATTTGGGAACATTGACAAAGATCAAGAGAATCAAGGGATTGGGGTTACCTGCCAAACATATTAAGGAGTTGCATGGCCTGCACCAGCAGCTAAGTGGTACTTTATCTATTGGGGGAGTTGAACAAATGAGAGATGCCAATGAAGCAAACTTGAAGGAGATGCCATACCTTTCAGGCTTGAAATTAATATGGAATAATTCAACGTATGGAAAAGAAATAGATGATAACAAGGCAGTAGGAGAGGAAAATGTCTTGGAAGGACTGCAGCCACATCCAAATCTAAAGGAGTTGAACCTAAAAGGGTATGGAGGGATGAAATTTGCTTCTTGGATGATTAAATCCTCGTTGCTCCCAAATCTAGTGACAATCGCATTATATGATTGTACAAGATGCGAATCTCTAGATTTCTCAGGTCCACTCCCTTCCCTTGAGTTTCTATGGCTATCTGGATTGACATCCCTCAAGAGCATTACAAGTAAATTGAGGAAAGGAGATGGATTCTTCCCATCCTTAAAGTTGCTCAACCTCATGTTAATGCCTAAATTGGAGAGTTGGTCAGTAGTAATGGAAATATTAGACGGTGATCAGGAAGTAGTGGTAGTAAAAGAAGAAGAAGAGTCACATAACTCATTATCAGTAGTACTGTTCCCTCACCTTCCCAATATGTGTGAGATTATTGATTGTCCTAAATTGGAAAGTATTCCTTGGGGTTGGCCGGCACGTGAAAGAGTGGAATTATCTTTGATTGATGCCAAGGCATTGGAGTTAGTTCTGAAGAAAAAGACGAAGAAGGATAAAACCCCCATCCCATTAATGTTGACATCATCATCATCATCATCAACTACAAACTCATCATCCTCTTCTTCTTCTTCTTTTCAACACTTCCTTCCCACCACTCATGTAACCACCACATCATTGTCAATTAACAGCTGCCTAGACCTAGAGTCTTTTCCTTCGGAGGCGATGGAAGGCTTGACTTCTATCCGAATTTTACAAATTTCAGATTGTGATCAATTGACATCATTGCATCCTCAAGCAGTGAAGCAGTACCTCGCCGATCTTGAGGAGCTACAAATTAAGTCTTGTGGAAACTTTCAATCGTTGGAGGGCATCGGAGGTCTTACAGCCCTGCAAGTTTTGAAGATCGACAAAATGCCCAAATTGGTTGCATTTCCAGAAGAGCTTGGAGACCTCAAATCTCTTCGGGATCTTCATATTGAAGATTGTCGTAATCTATCATCACTACCTCAAGGTATGCGGCGTCTGACAGAGCTACAGATTCTACGGATTCAAAGATGTCCCAAGTTAAAGAAAAGATGCGCAACCGGTAAGGGTAAAGATTGGCCTAAGATATCTCATGTCCCAGATGTGCAAATACAATGATGGTGCTGATGACCTCCAGAGAGAATTTTAATTATTAAGTGATTGGAAACTGTATTACTTCTCAACTTTCACATTCGTCACATCACTCCAAAAAGGAGAAGCCATGGCGCATCACCATCTCTGTTTTACTTTTATCCACATCAGACTTCCTTCTTCTACCTCTGGTACGTACGTAGTCACTTTACTTTATCTTCACAACCAAACTACTTCATTGTGATTCTTTTAATGTTCATCTACAACAGGGGAGGCCAATTAAGTTTCGTCTATTTCTATAGTCTTCTTGTGCTTTTACCACAATGGGTCACAATAGGCTTTGTAGCTGTGCATTGGAAACATCTGCCTAATCCTCAACGTCCAGATGTTCCCATTGCAGAGCTTCTACGCTGTTGTGACTAGTTGTTGAGACTTGATCCTAATTCGGTCACAAATTAATGAGTTAAATAAAATTTAGGGTAAATTATAGATTAGTACTGTACTTTTGGGGTGGTGGGAATTACCCTCTTCAACTTTCTAATTCCGATAAAGATCCCCTCTGTTTGCATCTCATCAATTAATTGAAAAAGATTCACATCGTAAGGCTATTTAGATATTTTTAAATCCCCAAAGTACCCTTTATTCATGGATTCTCTAAAATTAACGTTGGTGTTCAGTTTAGCGTTTTTTTTTTTTTTTTAATTTCCATTTCTTATTAGTTTAGTTGATATTAATTGCATGTTGTGTTTGTTGCATTTCTAGGTTTCTGTAGAATTTTCTTGGGTTTCTTGTTATATTTTCCATTTTATAGAAGTTTCTGAAATGGTATTTTGGTAAGTTAACTTCTTTGTCATTCAACTTAACCAAGAGGGGGTCTTTGTTGGAATTTGAATGTTTAGGGGGTTTGTGGAATTTGTTTATATTATATTGTATAATCAACTAGATTTTTTGTTTAACCTTCTTATTCTGATTTTGATGATGCATTTGGACTTATGTTTTTCTTTCTTTAGAGCACTGTAACAAAATAAAAGGACTACAAACTACTATCAACAAGAAGAAATAGAGTTTTTCAACAAGGCAATCACATATAGGGGCCTATCTTGGTGTCATAAATACACATGCAAAGTCTTTGTGGTCATAGCTGTCGAATAAATGAGAGACTATTGTAGTGTCTATTTGCGTAAAGAGACTTTGACTAAATCCAAACAGAAATATAAGTTTGTTTATGTCCCATTAATGCACTAATTATTGAATGTTTGAACAAATAAAAATAGAAGAATATTCAGCTTTTTCGGCTGCTTGAAAAGCATGATTCCTCCACAGACAAATATGGTGTTAGAAATTTATTCAACCTGTGAGTATCATCTAATTTTATTGATTAGCTTCTTTTTAGCCATTTTCATTTTCCCTCTTTTAAATTTTAAAAGTTCCAAATCCTCATTGTTTTTCTAGCCTCTGCATAAAAGTTTGTGTTGTTGTTTCTTCTTTTGTTGTACAAATTTGACTACTCCTAATATTCTTTACAAATACCTTTTACTTGGATCTTAGTTTTAGAATTTTTCCTAATTAGGCATTTCAAATTTACCTTTAAACCAAAAATATTCATTCAGGTGAGATGCAAATTTTCTCTTGCACATCTGAAGAATCATGTAGGGATCATCATTTCCTGTAACAATCAAATCTCAAGTTGACAAGCATGAGACATGCATGGGTTCAAGCCTAAGAGTCGCCACTTTGTGAAAAAATTTCCAAAGATTAGGGTTTATATCCTCTCCTTCCAAAGACATTGGATAACCAACTTGGACCTATATTGAGTTAAGGAATCATATGATAGTAGCAACAATTATTGTTTTATTGCACACTTTCTTTCTATTCATTTTTTCTTGTTGTGTTTCTTGACATCATGGTCAGTCCTATTAAAACTTGCATATCTTCTGAGGGTCATTTAGAATTTGGAAGTTTGAAGTCATCAAGTAACTTTACAAGTTTGAGCTGCAGATGAGATGGAACCACAACAAGTACGTTGCATAAGAACATAATAATGGCATATTCAAGATTTTAGTATAGTTTAAATTTGTGACTTCTATGAACAACCAATAGAGTTATTCTTTGTCCTTTATGTCTCTTTTATTGTGTAGCAGGGCCAATTGATGATTCTTGGCACATGGCACATGTAGAGAGAGCAACCAAGTTGTGGATATTCTTGCAACTTTGATGTGACAAGAAGGAAAATTGTTTTTTCTTATTTGTAATCAATGCATGACCGACCTCAAGAGGTATGTATTGCAGTGAAAGAAGATTTTCACCTGGATGGCCTAAAATTAGGCATTCTTGGTTAAATCTAAATGTTTTGTAAAATGGAAATTTGATCTATAACTTGTTTCTTTTTCTTCTGTTTCGGTTGCCCACTGTTAAGGTCTATGTTTAAGTTCCCCTCTCAAATAGGGGTCTGTATGAAGCCTTCTCTAGTTGACTTTGGCTCTTGGTTGGAAGATGGGTAGGGGAGGTTCAAGTCACCTAGAAATTTGGTTGCAAACTTGCTGGTAGAAATTTGGATATGCTTGAGTCCTTTTATAACCTAGCCTTTTAGCTGTAAAAGACCATCTGAGATGCACTATGTTTTATGGTAGAAGTTTAGTTATTTGTTTATGTAGGACTTCATGCAAACAATTTGTCCATACCTTATATCCATTAACTAAATTCTTACTATATATTCAAAAGTAACATACAATATTATCTACAAACTCAACTCAACTAAGCCTTATCCCAACCATATATATGGGGTTGTCTCCATAAATCCTCTTAGGCTATTTCACTTTCTTTATTGTCATAAATCCTATTAACGTAATAAGATTTGATCATGGGAATAGATGAGAAAAGTAGAGCATGCTATTGGGTAATTTTTAACAGAGTTCACATAATTAAGCTGGGTAGTAGTGAATTCAGTGCTATAATGAAGTTAAACATTGAAGGTATGTCTATAAATCTTGGAAGGCAAAGATCAAGACATTAGCATATCTTAGGCATAAGAACTTGATGAAATATTTGAGATTTTTCTGTCCCAAAGATTTGATTCTCCTAATATATGAGCTTATACAAAGAGATAATTCAAAAAAATTTGATATGCAAATCAGATTTTATTTAAGGTGGAGTGCATTGCTATAGGAGCTACCCAAGGACTAGTTTACCTTCATGAGAATTACAATTGACACTTGCTTCACAGGAATATCAAATCAAAGAATATTCTTCTATACATGGAATTCAAATCCATGCATACATATATTGCATTTGATAAAACTATTGGAGTCTTGGTGAGACTATTTATAAGTTGTCCATGGCTTGTAATAAAGCAGGATCGGCCTGTTTTATGGAACTAGGTCCATAACCATTCTTTCGTGATAAAATATGTTTGTTGCTTGATCAATTTGCTCAAATTAAAGTGGATTATTTTTAGATGTTTTTAATTTGACTTATTTATAGAATTCTTTGAGAGTGAGGTTCTTGCTAATTGCTTTAGTTTTAATCCATTTGATAGGGAAAACTATGGTAATTCAAGCTAGGCCCATGGAAACTGCTTTATAACATACTAAAGGCTTGCATACAAATCGCATAATGAAAACTTTTAGCACGTACAAGCCTGAAGGATGGGTGTGGAAAGGTAGTAATGTTTCAATTCTTTAGTTTTTAGATATAGCATAGATTTCTCCTATTTAGTTATACCTCTTTACTGAAATATTTTGTAAGATTACTTTGATCTCTTACTTATTTATACTCTTTGTTGACACTTTTGTGAAAACTTTCTAATGTTAAACACAACTGAATAAGAATTCTTAATCAACTTGAAACCAGTCATACTAATATGTCATGTTGCAAAGAAATCCAAGAACACAGAATCAAAATGGCACTCAAATGAAAATAAAATCAAGAGAAAGAGAAAGAAAGCACAAAGAACAAACAAATTTACGTGGTTTAGCTTATAGCCTACGTCCATGGGCGAAGGAGGAATAGAAATCCATTATATAGTAGGTAATGGAGAATAAATACAGAGTTGTGCTCTCACAGAAAACCCTAAGCCCCAAAATACACCTAATATCTCTCAAGACTCCACCTTCTGTACACAAGAGAGAAAACCCCCGAAAATTACATGACTCTTCATATTTGGTTTGGACCTATAAGATGAATATGGGTCAGGTCCATACCGCGGTGGGTGCGAACCCTCAATGGTGATTTGTGGTGGGCTACGGGTTTATGCATCCACCACAAACCACTATGAAATTGCCTTCGGGTTTTTCTCAAATTAATTCAGAGCGGATTCACGAAGCGGGTCGCCACAAAGAACTCACGGCACAAACATAACAAATCTCCACCTTGGCTTCAATTCTCTCAAGTATCATAGAATAGTAATCTCTCTCTACCTTCTCTAAGAAAAGCCCCAATGGGCAAACTCAAATGCTGCAAACACCAATTAAGTCCAAGCAATGCTTGAACTTAGCCATAGGAAAAGGCTTTGTTAACATATCAACTGGGTTATCTGTAGTACCAATCTTCTTCACAATGATATCTCCTTGTTCTACAATATAACGAACAAAACGGTACCTCACATCAATGTGTTTCATCCTCTCATGGTACATTTGATCCTTAGTCAGATGATTAGCACTCTAACTATCATAGTAAACAACAGTCACCTTTGAATCCAAACTGAATTCACCAAATAAAGTTCTCAACCAAATAACTTCTTTAACTACTTCGGTTACTGCCATATACTCAGCTTCAGTAATAGATAAATCAACTGTAGATTATAAAGTAGTTTTCCAACTAATAGCACAACCACCAATAGAAAATACATAACCTGTGAGTGATCTTCTCCTGATCTCCATGCCAAGAATTTTCTTTACTGCACCCAAATCTTTCATTTCAAACTCACCACTCAACTGTGTTTTTAATCGGTTGATCTTAAATATTTCTCTTGCTGCAATAAGCATATCATCAACATAAAGCAGCAAGTAAACAAAAGAATCATTACAAGTTTCCTGAAATAAACACAACTATCATAGTTGCATCTAGAATACCCAAGATCCACATAAAAGAGTCAAATCTTCTATACCATTGTCTAGGAGACTGTTTTAAGTTGTATAGAGATTTCTTTAACAAGCAAGCATGGTCGTCCTTCCCTTCAACAACAAAACCCTTGGGTTGGTGCATATAAATCTATTCATCAAGTTCTTCATGCAAGAAAGCAGTTTTAACATCTAATTGTTTTAATTCCAAATTATGCATGGCAACCAAAGCAAGAAAAACACGAATGGAGTTATGTCTAACAACTGGTGAAAAAACATCATTAAAATCAACACCTTGTACCTGACTGTAGCCTTTTGCAATCAATCATGCCTTATATCTAGCATCCTCCTCTACACCCAGAGTACCTTCTTTTCTTTTGAAAACCCATTTGCATCCAACAATCCTCTTTCCTTTAGGTGGTCTTACCAACTCCCAAGTCTGGTTCTTATGTAAGGATTCAATCTCTTCATGCATAGCTGTCAATCACTTAGCAGAATTAATAAATGAGATAGCTTCTAGATAAGTACCGGATTCTATAACATCAACATTCTTTGTAACTAACAATGCATAGACAACCAGATCAGCATAACCATATCTTTGGGGTGGTCTAATCTCTCTCCTTGTTCTGCCTGTAGCAATAGAATACTGCACCTCCTCTTCTTCCTCTTGTACATGTTCTTCTATCTCAGTAGAAATGGGCACCTGGACAGATGTAAACTGAGGTGAGAACTTTTAACTTATAACTCCACCTTCTTTCCTGAACCTTGTGTTATATTTACATCACAAGAATTTGAAGACACCATTCTTGGGTGAAGCATAGCAGATTCATCAAAAGTAACATCTCTACTAACTATGAACTTTGGTGATTTAGGATCAGGACACCATAATCTATTTCCCTTCACACCTGAAGCATAACCAAGAAATATGCACTTTGGTGGGTGTCGAATCCAACCAAAGATAAATAGTCTTGCTCTAAATAAATAATTTGTAGATAGTGATGAGCAAGGTCATCTCCACAGGGATTTGGTGGATTTATTTCCAAGTAAACGAAGTAAGGGGGTTGTAAATCTAAGGAAAATGAGATAAAAGAAAATAACAGAAAATATCAGAAAGCAAAATATCAAATCGATGGGAGATAGCTTCCAGTTGAAGGGACAAGTTCAGCTTTGATTCTTCTCATTGATCATCGTTGCAAAGTTAGATTCATATGTTTACAGATAAATTGGTTATAGCTATTAACAAGCTCTAATAGCCAACCTCTACTCGTATTATTCGACAACCAAAACAAGCTCTTTGATTGCTTCACTTATTAATAGACAGTCCTAAACTCTTAGGATTTAATCTATTAATAGCATTAAGAGGGGAGAGACCTAATTCTGGTCAATGATCTCATAAGCTCGAACCGTTTAAACCAGATCATACATTTTTCTAACATAGATCGGGAATATTTTTTTAATCAATTTCTGTTAGTTGCCACCATGATAAAACCTACCAATCATATACGAAACTGGAAGTTCAATCGGCCATAGATTATTTGCATTGAATGAGCAAGGGGCCATTCTTGCTTAATCAATAAAAATAATCCTCACATTTAATCACAGAAAACATATGAATACCCATAATCAATGAACTGAAATAAAAAACAATTAGATTTCACAATGTTTATAGAATCAAAGATTCTCTAACCCTTCAACCAGAAATAAAAACCTTATAGACACTTCATGCTGAATCGCAGCTTCCAGATGAAAAGGGGGCGAACTCTACTTCTTCCTCCTTGGTTGCTGATTGTTCTCTCTAAAGGCTGAAGCTCTCTTGGAGGATTCGATGCCCTTGGGTGCTAATCCACCCCCCTTTATATAGATTTAGGAGGAGGGTTGTTTTCCAACTCCCTTTAGGAGATTATCCTCAAAAATAGAAAGTCCTAATTAGTTTTGATCTAATCATATCCTATCTCTTATCTAGTAATCTCAATCTTCTTATCCTTTTAGAATTACATTTGAAATTTAAATCTGATAAGACTCTTTATTCTTGAATTTGATTTGGGCTTCTTTAAAAAATTGGGCTGCTACAAGGCTTATCTACGAATTGGGCTTCAGCTGCGAATTGGGCTTCTCTATGAAATTGCTTAGACTTTGGGCCCAATTTTGACTTCGATGCAGTCTGAATCTATCAAAACGCAAAACATGAAAGTTGTAGAGTTTTTCTTATCTTTCCAATGAATCTTGAATTTTCTCAATCGGAGTCCGGATGGAAGAGTTATGCCCAAATTATCTCGCGGTGCCGAAATTGTGTAAAATTACCCGATTAGCCTTGTTTTTCCCCTAACACATTTTTTCATGCCCCAAATCGAAATACAAGAGTAGTGAGTCCAATTAGGTACCAATTAAGTGTAAAATACTGAATATTGAGGGATAAAAATATGACAATTTTTATTCTCATCAAATCCCCCCACACTTAAACCTTGCATGTCCTCGCGCAAGTAAAATTCAAGCAAAAATAAAACAAGAACAAACTATCTATCCTACCATTTTTTAAACTCAACTCTCCTTCATGTTTCTCCACAAATGTTCTAGGTTAAATATTGCAAACCGTTAAATCAACACAACCAAGTCATACACGACTCATTCATCAGTCAATCCAATTTTTGCTATTGCAAACTAGGTAGTAAATCAGGAAAAACCTCTTTATCTTTTCTCTCTTTTTATTTTCTTTTTCTCTCCTCTGAAGAAGTGAGTGAATTTTAAGCTCCATCTCACTTTTGGATTACTTGGTCAGTAGGTGCATTTTATGCTCCATCCTACTATTTGAATTGCTAGTTAGTAGGTGCATTTTATGCTTCGTCCTACTATTAGATGACTTGGCCGGTAGGTGCATTTTATGCTCCATTCTACCAATTGTAGCAATGGTAAAGTATCAGCCCTATTTACTTAAACCTAAATTTAGGACTAACTTAAAAAGGGAGTGGCTTCAGATATGTCGTGTACTTCTTAATTGTACCTCATTACTAGGTCCACAAGAATTTTCCCAGAGTATTGTTTCGATCGACTTCAAAAGAGTTGATTTTTTTTTTTAAACTGAAACAAAAAGCATACTCCCCCACACACTTAAAACTTAAGAAAAGGTGGAAACAACCAAACGATAAATGCAAAAACAAGGAGAAATAGAAAGAAAAAAACAAACTTCCTTGATGCGGTGGAAGGTGGGTGAGGAGGACAGAATTTCATGCCTTGCTCTATATAGATCGGGCTTTCGAGAGATACTTCTTCCATATTGTATACCTAAAATCCTTCATAGAAAGGTTTTAGACGATGCCCGTTTACCTTGAACCTCTTGGCTGTGGTTAGACTTTTAATCTCAGCTGTTCCATAAGGTAAAACGTCAGTAACAGTGAAAGGCCCAACCCACTGAGATCGCAACTTATCAGGAAAGAGTTTAAGCCAAGAATGGAAAAGAAGAACTTTCTGACCAACTACAAAATCTTTCCTTGAAATCATTCTGTCATGGAAGGCTTTTGTCTTTTCCTTGTAGATTCGAGAGCTCTCATAAGCGTCGTTGTGAATCTCTTCTAGCTCTTGCAGCTGCAACTTCCTTTGTTCTCCTGCCTCATCCATGCGCATGTTGCATTGCTTGACCGCCCAGTATGCTTTATGTTCTAGTTCGACAGGGAGATGACATGGCTTGCCGAATACCAAGCGGTAGAGGGACATACCTATAGGAGTTTTGTAGGCCGTGCGATAAGCCCATAGTGCATCATTGAGTCTCAAACTCCAATTCTTCCTTCTGGGGTCAACCATTTTTTCAAGAATGGACTTGATCTCCCTATTGGACACCTCGACTTGTCCACTTGTTTGCAGGTGGTATGCAGTGGAGATTCGATGGGTGATATTATATTTCTTGAACAAAGCCTCCACCACCTGGTTACAAAAATGAGTGCCTCGGTCACTTATTATCGCCCTGGACATTCTGAACCTGGAAAAAATGTAGGACTTGAAAAAATCTACAACAACTTTAGCATGGTCAGTCCAGGTAGTTTTAGCTTCTACCCATTTCGAAACATAATCCACAACTAGTAGAATGTAAACATTACCAAAAGAGGAAGGAAACGGGCCCATGAAATATATTCCCCATACATCAAATATTTCACATACAAGTATAGGGGTAAGTGGCATTTGATTTTTATGGCTCAAGTTACCCATCTTTTGGCATTGTTCACAGGCCGTGCAGAACATATAAGCATCACGAAATAGAGTAGGCCAAAATAATCCGCACTCTAGTACCTTTCGTGCTGTTCTTTTTGGGCCGAAATGGCCCCCATAGGCATATGAATGGCAAAACTGAAGAATGGAGGGGATTTCAGGGTCGGGTATGCACCTTCGAAGGATCTGATCAGAGCATTGTTTCCATAGGTATGGGTCATCCCAGATGTAGTATTTGGCATTGCTTTTTACCTTACCTCTTTGAGCTCTTGTTAATTCTCCTGGTATGGTTCTAGTAACCAAATAGTTAACAATATCTGCATACCATGGAGTTTCTTCTTGAATTGTAAAAAGGTGCTTGTCCGGGAACTCATCCTTCAAGGTTGTTGCCTCTTCGCTTGTAGTCAGCCTACTAAGATGGTCTGCAACCAAATTTTCTGCACCCTTCTTGTCGCAGATTTTGAGGTTGAATTCTTGTAGCAGGAGAATCCAGCGGATAAGCCTTGATTTTGCTTCTTTCTTGGCGAGCAAATATTTCAGGGCTTCATGGTCAGAATAAACAATTACTTTAGTACCCAACAAATATGAACAGAGTTTTTCTAGGGCAAAAACTACAGCCAAGAGTTCCTTCTCTGTTGTTGAATAATTGCATTGGGCAGCATCAAGGGTTCTCGAAGCATAATATATCGCATGAGCAGCTCTCCCAACCCTCTGTCCAAGAACAACACCAACAACATAATTGCTTGCATCGCACATAATTTCGAAGGGGAAACTCCAATTCGGTGGCTGAATAACTGGGGCTGAGGTCAACGATTCCTTCAACTTATCAAATGCTGCCTTGCATGCTTCATCAAAATCAAATGTCACATCTTTCTGGAGCAAATTACATAAGGGACGAGTTATCTTGGAAAAATCTTCGATGAATCTTCGATAGAATCCTACATGTCCAAGGAAAGAGCGAACTTCCCGTATGTTTGTGGGATAAGGCAGGGATTTAATAACATCTATTTTGGCTTTAATAACTTTGATTCCCTTAGAAGAGATTACATGCCTTAGAATGATGCCTTGATCGACCATGAAATGACATTTCTCATAATTCAGCATGAGGTTCTTTCCTATACACCTTCCAAACACTTTTATGAGGTTAGATAGGCACATTTCCAGAGGAGCTTGGAGACCTCAAATCCCTTCGGAAACTTCATATTGAAAATTGTCCTAATCTATCATCACCACCTCAAGGTATGCGGCGTCTGACTGAGCTACAGATTCTACGGATTCAAAAATGTCCCAAGTTAAAGAAAATATGCGCAACCGGTAATGGTAAAGATTGGCCTAAGATATCTCATGTCCCAGATGTGGAAATATTAAGTGATTGGGAACTGTATTAGTTCTCAACTTTCACATTCGTCACATCACTCTAAAAGGGAGAAGCCATGGCGCATCACCATCTCTGTTTTGCTTTTATCCACGACATCAGACTTCCTTCTTCTACCTCTGGTTGTACGTAGTAACTTTACTTTATCTTCACAACCAAACTATTTCATTGTGCTTCTTTTAATGTTCATCTACAACAGGGGAGGCCAATAGAAAATGGTCTCACATTTTAATTAGTTTTCAATTTAGAAGTTTCGTCTATTTCTATATTCTTTCTTATCTTTTATGGGAAAATTGACAATTTGTTTAAGACCTTAGAGTCATTTCCAAGGAACAAGAAACAGGGGAGGCCTATAGAAAGTTGACTAGTTCCAGAGACTTGATCCTAACTAGGCCACAAATTAATGAATTAAATAAAATTGTTTTTTCTTATTTGTAATCAATGCATGACCGACCTCATGAGGTATGTATTTCAGTAAAAGAAGATTTTCATTTGGATGGCCTAAAATTAGGCATCCTTGATTAAATCTAAATGTTTTGTAAAATGGAGATTTGAACTAAAACTTGTTTGTTTTTCTTCTGCTTTGGTTCCCCACTGTTAAGAGGAACTAAAAGGTCTATGTTTATGTTCCCTTCTCAAATAGGGGTCTGTATGAAGCCTTCTCTAGTTGACTTTGGCTCTTGGTTGGAAGATGGGTAGGAGAGGTTCAAGTCACCTAGAAATATGGTTGCAAACTTGTTGGTAGAAATTTGGATCAGCTTGAGTCCTTTTATAACCTAGCCTTTTAGCTGTAAAAGACCATCTGAGATGCACTATGTTTTATGGTAGAAGTTTAGTTATTTGCTTATGTAGGACTTCATGCACACAATTTGTCCATACCTTATATTCATTAACTAAATTCTTACTATATATTCAAAAGTAACATACAATTTTATCTACAAACTCAACTCAATTAAGCCTTATCCCAACCATATATATGGGGTTGGCTCCATAAATCCTCTTAGGCCATTTCACTTTCTTTATTGTCATAAATCCTATTAACCCAACAAGATTTGATCATGGGAGTAGATGAGAAAGGTAGAGCATGCTATTGGGTAATTTTTAGTAGAGTGCACATAATTAAGCTGGGTAGTAGTGAATTCAGTGCTATAATGAAGTTAAACATTGAAGGTATGTCTGTAAATCTTTGAAGGAAAAGATCAAGACATTAGCCTATCTTTGGCATAAGAGCCTGATTAAATGTTTGAGATTTTTTTGTCCCAAAGATTTGATTCTCCTAATATATGAGTTTATACAAAGAGATAGTGCAAAAAAATTTGATATATAAATCAGATTTTATTTGAGGTGGAGTACATTGCTATAAGAGCTATCCAAGGACTAGTTTACTTTCATGAGAATTACAATTGACACTTGCTTCACAGGAATATCAAATCAAAGAATATTCTTCTATACATGGAATTCAAATCCATGCATACATATATTGCATTTGATAAAACTATTAGAGTCTTGGCGAGACTATTTATAAGTTGCCCATGGCTTGTAATAAAGCAAGATCGGCATGTTTTATGGAACTAGGTACATAACCATTCTTGAGTGATAAAATATGTTTGTTGTTTGATCAATTTGCTCAAATTAAAGTGGATTACTTTTAGATGATTTTTATTTATAGAATTCCTTGAGAGTGAGGTTCTTGCTAATTGCTTTAGTTTTAATCCATTTGATAGGGAAAACTATGGTAATTCAAGTTAGGCCCATGGAAACTGCTTTATAACATACTAAAGGCTTGCATACAAATCGCATAATGAAAACTTTTAGCACGTACAAGCCTGAAGGATGGGTGTGGGAAGGTAGTAATGTTTCAATTCTTTAGTTTTTCGATATAGAATACATTTTTTTGAAACTTTTCTAATATTAAAAACAATTGAATAATAATTCTTAATTAACTTGAAACCAGTCATACTAACATATCATGGTGCAAGGAAACCAAAGAAAACAGATTTGAAACGGCACTTAGTTGAATCAACAGATGAAATGGCTTCTATATAAGTATTGGGTTCTATAACATCAACATTCTTTGCAATTGACAATGCATAGGCAACCAGATTAGCATAACCATATCTCTGGGGTGGTCTAATCTCTCTCCTTGTTCTGCCTGTAGCAATAGAATGCTGCACCTCCTCTTCTTCCTCTTGTACATGTTCTTCTATATAAATAGAAATTGGCACCTGGACTGATGTAAACTAAGGTGAGGAAGCACTTTTAACTTCAAACTCCACCTTCTTTCTTGAACCTTGTGTTTTATTTGCATCACAAGAATTTGAAGACTCCTTTCTTGGGTGAAGCATAGCAGATTCATCAAAAGTAACATCTCTACTAACTATGAGCTTTGGTGATATAGGGTCAGGACACCACAATCTATATCCCTTCACACCTGAAGCATAACCAAGAAATATGCACTTCTTGGCCCTAGGCTCAAACTTGCCTTCATTAACATGTGCATATGCTGGACAACCAAATATTTTCAAATTTAAATAATTAGGAGGGTTGCCGGACCATACCTCTTCTAGAGTCTTACATTCAGTGGTTGTAGATGGAGATTGATTTACTAGGTGACAAGCCATATTAACTGCTTCTACCAAAAAATTCTTTGAGAGACCAGTATTTGACAACATGCACCTTGCTCTCTTTAGTAGAGTTCTATTCATATGTTCTGCAACTCCATTCTGCTACAGTGTTTTAACAACAGTACGATGCCTTACAATGCCTTCATTTTTGCATAACTTATTAAACTCATTTTCACAAAACTCTAAACCATTATCTGTTCTCAACTGCTTGACCTGTTTTCCTGTTTGCTTTTCAAACAAATTTTTTCCACTGTTTAAAAGTCACAAATACATCATTCTTATGCTTCAAAAAATAAACTCATACCTTTCTGGAATAGTCATCGATGATGGTAAGAAGATATCGAACACCACCTTTTGATGGAATTTGTGAAGGTCCCAACAGATCTGAGTGAACATAATCCAAAGTTCCCTATGTCCTGTGAGTGAATGGTTGTATCAAAAAATAAACCCATACCTTCCTGGACTTATGTTTTTCTTTCGTTTAAGCATTGTAACAAAATAAAAGGACTACAAAATATTATCAACAAGAAGAAGTAGAGTTATTCAACAAGGCAATCACATATAGGGGCCTATGTTGGTGTCATAAATACACATGCAAAGTCTTTGTGCTTATAGTTGTCGATTAAATGAGAGACTATTGTAGTGTCTATTTGCATAAAGAGACTTTGACTAAATCCAAACAGATATATAAGTTTGTTTATATCCCATTAATGCACTAATTATTGAATGTTTGAACAGATAAAAATAGAAGAATATTTAGCTTTTTCGACTGCTTGAAAAGCATGATTGCTCCATAGGCAAATATGGAGTTAGAAATTTATTCAACCTGTGAGTATCATCTAGTTTTATTGATTAGCTTCTTTTTACCCATTTTCATTTTCCCTCTTTATAATTTTAAAAGTTCCAAATCCTCATTGTTTTTCTAGCCTCTACATAAAAGTTTGTGTTGTTTCTTCTTTTGTTGTACAAATTTGACTACTACTAATATTTGTATATCTTTACAAATATCTTTTACTTGGATCTCATTTTAAAATTTTCCCTAATTAGGCATTTCAAATTTACCTTTAAACCAAAAATATTCATTCAGGTGAGATGCAAATTTTCTCTTGTACATCTGAAGAATCATGTAGGGATCATCATTTCCTGTAATAGTCAAATCTAAAGTTGAGAAACATGAGACATGCATGGGTTCAAGCCTAAGATTGGCCACTTTGTGAAAAAATTTCCAAAGATTAGGGTTTATATCCTCTCCTTCCAAAGACATTGGATAACCAACTTGGACCAGTATTGGGTTAAGGAATCATATGACAGTAGCAACAATTATTGTTTTATTGCACTTTCTTTCTATTCATATTTTCTTGTTGTGTTTTTGATATCATGATCAGTCCTATAAAAGCTTGCAGATTTTCTAAGGGCCACTTAGAATTTGGAAGTCATCAATTAACTTTACAAGTTTGAGCTGCAAATGAGATGGAACCACAACAAGTACGTTGCACAAGCACATAATAATGGCATATTCAGGATTTTAGTATAGTTTAAATTTGTGACATCTATGAACAACCAATAGAGTTATTCTTTGCTCTTTGTCTCTTTTATTGTGTAGTAGGACCAATTGATGATTCTTGGCACATGGCACATGTAGAGAGAGCAACCAAGTTGTGGATATTCTTGCAAATTTGATGTGACAACAAGGAAATTTGTTTTTTCTTATTTGTAATCAATGCATGACCGACCTTATGAGTTATGTATTGCAGTAAAAGAAGATTTTCATCTGGATGGCCTAAAATTAGGCATTCTTGGTTAAATCTAAATGTTTTGTAAAATGGAAGTTTGAACTATAACTTGTTTCTTTTTCGTCCACTTTGGTTGCCCCACTGTTAAGAGGTAACTAAAAGGTCTATGTTTATGTTCCCCTCTCAAATAGAGGTTTTTATGAAGCCTTCTCTAGTTGACTTTGGTTCTCGGTTGGAAGATGGGTAGGGGAGGTTCAAGTCACCTACAAATTTGGTTGCAAAAGATGCATTATGTTTTATTGTAGAAATTTAGTTATTTGCTTATATAAGACTTCATGGACACAATTTGTCCACACCTTATATTCATTAGCTAAGTTCTTACTATATATTCAAAAGTAACATACAATATTATCTACAAACTCAACTCAACTAAGCCTTATCCCAACCATATATATGGGGTTGGCTCCATAAATCTTCTTAGGCCATTTCATATTTCACTTTCCTTATTGTCATAAATCCTATTAACCTAACAAGATTTGATCATGGGAATAGATGAGAAAGGTTTAATATGCTATTGGGTAATTTTTAGCAGGGTTCACATAATTAAGCTGGGTAGTAATGAATTCAGTGCTATATTGAAGTTAAACATTGAAGATATGTCTGTAAATCTTCGAAGGCAAAGATCAAGACATTAGCATATCTTAGGCATAAAAGCTTGATGTAATGTTTGAGATTTATCTATTCCAAAGATTTGATTCTCTTAATATATGAGTTTATACAAAGAGATAGTTCAAAAAAAATTAATATGTAAATCGTAATTTATTTAAGGTGGAGTACATTGCTATAGGAGCTACCAAGGACTAGTTTACCTTCATGAGAATTACAATTGACACTTGCTTCACAGGAATATCAAATCAAAGAATATTCTTCTATACATAGAATTCGAATCCAAGTTTACATATATTGCATTTGATAGAACTATTGGAGTCTTGGCGAGACTGTTTATAAATTGTCCATGGCTTGTAATAAAGCCTGATCGGCCTGTTTTATGGAGCTAGGTTCATAACCATTCTTTAGTGATAAAATATGTTTATTGCTTGATTAATTTGCTCAAATTAAAGTGGATTATTTTTAGACGATTGTTAATTTGACTTAATTATAGAATTCCTTGAGAGTGAGGTTCTTGCTAATTGCTTTAGTTTTAATCCATTTGATAGGGAAAAATATGGAAATTCAAGTTAAGCCCATGGAAGCTGCTTTATAACATACTAAAGACTTGTATACAAATCGCATATTAAACCTTTTAGCACGTACAAGCCTGAAGGATGGCTATGGCCGTGTGGGAAGGTAGTAATGTTTCAATTCTTTAGTTGTTCGGTATAGCATTGATTTCTCCTATTTAATTATACCTCCTTACTGAAATTATTTTGTAAGATTACTTTGATCTCTAATTTATTTATACTCTTTGTTGACACTTTTGTGAAACTTTTCTAATATTAAAAACAACTGAATAAGAATTCTTAATCAACTTGAAACCAGTCATACTAACATATCATGGTACAGAGAAACCCAAGAAATTGAAATGGCAATCAAACGAAAATAAAATAGAGATAAAGAGAAAGCAAACACAAAAAACAAACAAATTTACATGGTTCGGCTTTGTAGCCTACATCCACGAGCGAAGGAGGGATAGAAATCCACTATGCAGTAGGTAATGGAGGAGAAATACAGAGTTGTGCTCTCACAGAAAACCCTAAGCCCCAAAGTACACCCAATATCTCTCAAGACTCTGCCTTCTGTACACAAGAGAGAAAACTCCCAAAAAATAAATGAATCTTCGTATTCGATTCGGACCTATAAGATGAATATGGGCCAGGTCCATACCGTCATGGGGGCTTCGCACCCGCACCCCCAATGGTGATTTGTGGTGGACTACAGGCTTACGCATCCACCACAAACCACTATGAAATTGCCTTCGGGTTTTTCTCAAATTAATTTGGAGCAGATTCACGAAGCGGGTCACCACAAAGAATTCACGGCACAAATATAACAAATCTCCACCTTGGCTTGAATTCTCTCAACCATCACAGAATATTAATCTCCCTCCACCTTCTCCAACAAAAGCCCCAATGGGAAAACTCAAATGCTACAAACACCAATCAAGTCCAAGCAATGCTTGAACTCACCATACTAACTGCATGTGAAATGTTAGGTCGTGTGCAAATCATGGCATACATAATACTCCCAACTGCATTGGAATAGGGGACATGTGACATATATTTTTCTTCTTCATCTGTCTGTGGTGACAAAGTTGTTGAAAGTCTGAAGTGGGCTGCAATAGGAGTACTTACTGGTTTAGCATCTTTCATGCCAAAGCACTCTAAGATCTTTTCAACATGCTTCTATTGTGTCAAATACAGTTTTCCTATTTTTCGGTCCCTCTGAATCTCTATGCCAAGAATTTTCTTTGCTGCACCTAAATCTTTCATTTCAAACTTACCACTCAACTGTGTTTTTGATCTGTTTATCTCAAATATTTTTCTTACTGCAATAAGCATATCATCAACGTAAAGCAACAAGTAAACAAAAGAATCATCTACAAGAAACATCAACGTCGTAATTCTTGGCATGATGGTGTTCAGGGAAGAAATTGTCCTATCCCTATGGATTATAACTGGACTTAACAGTTTCACGTTAAGGATTAGATTGGGAGTTTTTTCTAATTCCCTTCGCTCAATTTCCAGAGAGCCGTCGGTGGTTATGGAGGCTTTATTATAAACGGTCAGTGTTATAATTCTGATCTTTCCGTCGTGATCTTTTCGATGCCTTTTGGGACCCCAGATGGAGATTACACTATTCTGCTTGGTGACTGGTACAATTGAAACCATATGGCTGTGATCTTTCGATCTTACTGTGTTGCTTGGTAGGGATCAGCGTATCTGGGTGCACGGAGATTTTATCTTCGAACCCATGGTTTGTACAACTGAAGCTCTTCAACAATAGTGTTTTTCCGGCACTCTACCTTTGGATTTAGGCTGGAATTCAAATCTCGAAGACTTCAATGTTTCCAGTAACAGTCTCGTAGGAAAGCTGCCCCCATACCTGTGCTACGGTGGGAAGTTTCAACAATCGGTTTTCTAGAGAACTCCCGGAACCAATATAGTGACTGCAAAAGTTTCACGTACGTGAGGATCTTCAATAACGAACCGGAAAAATAATCCTCCAACCCATTGCAAAGACTTCTGCAATGAGTGGAGTTTCTGAGTTTGAAAGGTTAGGGTTTTGATGAGCCAGCATCTCTTTCCCTTTTTTCTGTTTTACTTTGAAAATTTGAAGAAGTCATTGACGAAAGTGATGAGATACAGACGGTGACAGTGATGGCGATGGCAGAGGAAAAATAGGGAGTGGAACGGTTGCAGAGTAGTTCACTGTAGCTACAGCCGGGGAGAGAGAGGAAGGTTAAAATTTAGTTTTGAAAATAAATTATACATCATGCAGTGTCAAATGTGCATGAATTTCGATGAAACATTAACAGATATTAATGGGTAGAACTAAGCAATTGTCAATACCACAAAACAATAGTTAAAGAGTACCACGTATCAATTTGCTAAACAGTACGGATAATTTAAGAGATTTACTCTTTATATTATATAGAACCATCCACTAACATGCGCATTAGAAGATACGTTAAGCTTCTACAACGTCGAAATCTCAACCAAAAATTCGGTAAGGCGCTCATGGCTCACGTTAGCTTTTGCTGATAACAGGAATGCCTTCAACGTCTGAAAAAGGAAGTTTTTTTCATCGCAAAGACAGCATAAGGACGAAGAGACTACAGCAATGAAGATTTGAGACTGACAGGTGGCAAGAGTAAGCCATGCTGTCCTTAGCTTCTTTCAGGTGGCAAGAGTAGGCCATGCTGTCCTTAGTAAATGATCGATCCAGAAAACTGCAATTTTTCAAAACGCTGAGCAATGTGGAGTTAATATTTAATGAAATTTTTTAACCAAATGAATAAATTATTAATTGTTAAAATTTGAATACCCAACTAGGCCTAATCTATTTTGTTTGTATTTGATGCACTCTCCTCCCTTTCTTTCTCTAGTTCTCACCCCGTCGCCTCCGCTCTCAGCTCTCCTTTGTTCCATTGTCTACCAACGACAATTGCGCAAAGAAAATGTTGCACAAATAACATGTTAGAACTCTAATGTTATCTACATGTACTCTCTTCTGGGAAATGGGGTCACTGAAATTTGGAGGAGAAACTTTGATACATGTTTGAAAACATTGTCTTTAGAACGATATTTGCCCTTGTTTAATTTTCATTAAGTTTATTGTTGAGTTATAGGCAAATCTATTCCCAAGATACAATAGAACCTTGGACGAGAATCTACAATCAATAAAGTTGAAGAGTCTTCGAAGAAACCTTTTGTGAAACTGTAATAGACCGGACCGAGAGAGAGAGAGGGAGAGTATGTGTGTGAATTTCGAAGTTGTGTGTGAAAAGCCTGTTTCGGACTCCTCAAATAGTTTCTAAAGAGTTATGAAGAAAAGGTAAGTATTGGTTCAGAAAAAGGCACCTTGAACAGTTGTCAATGTTTGGAAGGTAATTAACAGTTAATGTCTATTAATTTTGAATTGTGACTCTTGATCACACCCGATCAAATTGTGACGGTTGATCACATCAACAGTTAGCATCGCACCAAAAGGCCAAAGCTGCCCTTCATGAGCCACACACGCACAGTGTGAGCAAAGTGCGCCTCTAAAGCACATCATTGCGCCGAATACACGTGCGCGCGCATTGCATGGTAGCAAACCTCCATACTCTCTTCTACTATTTCTAAGGAAAGTAAATTAGGTCCTATTAAAAAACTCAAAACAAAACTTGTAATTTTCTAATGTGGGACAAGTTCAAAATTGGTTTTTGTAAGAGAAGAGTTGTTTTCTAAAACAAGTGTGCGAGTGTAATTTCTTATATAATTGACCAATCAAACCCATTGGATTTATTCTAATTAGATATTAAAATCCAACACTCCCCCCTTTTGTTGTTTTCTCTTCTTCCCTATTCCTTCGAATTGGCAACTCAACACTCTAGTCGGGCCATCACTGCAACCACCGATGTTGTTGCAACCATCAATCATTGAACACTCTCAAATCACAACACCAAGATAAAGTTAGAACCATAACCTCCAGTTTTTAACCCTAACTATCATATGGATGATAAAATATAGGGAAAATTTCTTAAATTACACTTATGGTATAGCTAATTGACTAACTCACCCTTACCTAACATCATTATCTTTGCTAAATGGGATGACCATTTTGTTATTTTGAATCTTTACTTGTGATAGTATAATAGTTGTGATAGATTAATTATGTATACTCTATGCGTCTAATAGAGGTGGACTTGGTTGTGTCACTGCATGCATCGATTTTAAGATATCCCAAAATATTTATGCTGTAATTTCAACAAAAAAGTGGATCTCAAATAAGAAATGGTTGTCTAGCTTATGATTCATTGAGCTTACTTGAGGTAGCAAAAAAGTTGGGGGTTTTTCTACACAATCGAACTGTGAGTTCTACCACAGTTGAATTTTATTCCCACTATCTTTGGCAGCAAATAACTAAAATTGCCCCCAAGTATATTTATGGGACTAAAAAGACTAGATTTGCACTTAGCCACAACCATGTTTCTTTTTACTAGAAAATCCTATAAATTGAAAACAATAGTTAGGTAGAAGGCTAGGTAGTTGTAAGAAATGCATAAAACAAGAAACCACAATGCATGTTTGGTTTGATAGAAAATAAGAGATATGGTAACAATGAATATAAAAAATTTCTGTTACCATTTATAATGATAGAAAATATTAATCCATTTGTAATGGATTAATATTGGATTGGATTGGATTGGACCAAAACTAATCTGACACCCCTAGGTCATAGCCCCTATCAAAGTGCAAAGCATGTCCTTTCCCAGCCTACGATCACCCCCTAGCCCTACGCGGCTAAGTCCCTAACTTGAGCCAGCATCTCCTAAGCAAAAGTGAATCTATTGTTGATAAAAAAAATAGTTCTTCTCATTTGTGCACCTATTTTGTTTAATGTGATGAACAAATAAGATTAGACAGATGCCAGATAGCTTACAATTCCCTGCTTTTTTAACTATTTTTAAGTGATGATTTCCAATAAATCACAAATTTCTGCATTTTTAGCCATTTACATTTTTAACAACAATACCTCTTATTTGTTGCACTTATTTTCTTTAATGTGATGAATAGATAAGATTAGAGAGATGCTCCGTTTTGTGTGATTTTTCACATTTTTTTTCACTTGTTGGCCATGCCCATCATTAATAACAATAGTTCTTATCTTGTTTTTTTTATCTGCAAATTTGAGACATTAGAGCTATGCCTAATTGTTTTTTGGAAGATTTTCTGTAATTTTTTTCTGAAAATATATAGTTGGTATAATACTTAGATGATGACGATGACAACATATTTTATTTTGGTATTCGTTGAGATTAATGCCTAAATAAAGTGGGTATTTTTTGTTACTTAGATCTCAGTCCGAGAACAGGAAAAGCAATCATCATGTGAGGATGATTGCTTCTAAGCAACTTTGAAGCAAATGTGATATAAAATATTGTTTTAGTTCTCTAATATTTTTTCATTTATCTTTTCTAATCAATCCTACAACATACAGGACCTTTGACTTAAATTTCTTTATCCATTTCAAATATGAAATCACTTGAATGTAAATTTCCATGTTTTTAAATTTGATCATACAATATAACTGTTTGGCAGTCTTAGCCAGCAAGGCAGTACGTTTGTAATCGCTTTCCAACCACGAATAAATTCTAAGAAGGTAATATATACAATAATGTTTCTTAAATTGTTTTTATGTTTCTACCCACAAATATTGAAGAAATTGATTTCTTCACATTGAGAAGTGAGAAAAGTTTGTCTTCATTTTTCATTCTTGTTTGGTGGGGAAGAATGGAGCTTGATGTCTCACCCAAGATGGCAAAGAAACTCTACAACGGTGATGGTGGGTTGGTTGTACTATGCATGGTTGCCTTTTGATCTTCCCATGCTCTGAGAGGTCCACATAGGTGCAGCAAAGTTTGTGTTTGAGAAGTATGGTCTTGTTGTTGTTATTCTTATTCTGGAAAGGTTAATTGTTTGTGTTCTTCAAGTTTGGTATATCAAGTTCTTGACCTCTTAGGTTTTTTATTGATCTTTTGTAATATATTGGTTTGATCTTATTTGTTTATGTTCAGGGATTGGAAGGACTGTTGTTCTTCTTCCTGAAGCAGAGAAGGAGAAGAAAAGGAGAAGATGATCTTGATAAAAAAAAGGTGATGCACTGGTACTTCACTCCCTTTCGGTGTTGTTACCTAGTGGTACAATGCAGAGGACATTGGTGTCAACGGTATTTAAAAATCCAATTTTAAATTTGAGATTAACATAATCAAATCGAATTCGGATATGACCCGATTCAATTTGATAGATATTAAAATTCAACCAATTATTTAATTCTTATATATAATATATAAAATATTTAAATATTTTATATAAGGTATATATAATAAAGAAACTATATAAATAGTTCATATATGCATATACTTTATATAAATAAAATATTCATTTTATTAATTACCTAAAATAATTAATTGATCATATTCGAATTTGAATTCGAATATTAAAACATTTAATCGAATTTAAATGTTAATTTTCAATATCTGTTAGATATCAAATCGAATTTGGATATTGCTGGATTCGATTCAAATTCGACCCCTTTACACCTCTATCTTTGGATAAATATCCGAGCCTTACAAAGTTGGTGAGTTTACTAGTATCGGGTCACCTATGTCGTCTAGGGGTGTGGCTGGGTTCAGGTTATGGGAGTTGATGGTCGCTAGGTCCTTGAAACAACTTCCAAAGCCTGTGATTTATTTATTGTTCCTGGGTTCTTTGCTGTCTCATTTCCCAATTTGTAACTTAGTCCTGGTTACAATCTGATTCATCTTGGCTCTTCAGTCTCCACTGCAAATTGAAACAAATACTTTTCTTTTGAGGGATTGGGAAGGGGGTTGTTGATGAGATCTCAATACAAGGCAAATCCAAAGAATCAAACTATCATTCGAGCTTAGTTGATAGGTTTGTAGATATTCTTAGAGTAATCTAGATTATGGTGGTGAGAGTGACCAATTTGTAAGAAATTTGGGATTTTTGATATATTATTAATAAGATTGCAAACTTAAAAAGTGAATATGGAAAAGAGTTATATTGCAGGGATTAATATGGAGGATAGGGAAGTAGATTCCTTTGCAGAAATTTTGGGATGTGTTAGAACCTCATGGCTGATCAACCCTATTGTGGAAAGGGTAATTAAAAAGTTTTCTGTATGGAAAAGGAATTATATCTTAATGGGTTTGAGCAGGTTGGATTTGGGTTGAACTCCAACCTAACTTGCCAACCTGTGAATAATCTATTTGGAAAAAAATAGGTTGGGTTGAACCTAAACCCGCCTTTTCTTGTGGGCTTTCAGAGCGGCCCACATTTTAGCATCAATGTTCATTATACAAACCATTAGAGCCCATTTTGTCCATTAAAACTTCAGAATTTCTTAAGATGCAACCAAAAGCGCAATTTCCATTTTCTTTTGACGAGGCATCAAATTTTATTTTTAGAACATTATGGGAAGGTGGTTCCCATCGAATCCAGTTCAAGGTTTTGTTTGTGTTTTGGTTTTCACTTTGGTTTGCATTTGCTCCAAGGTAAATTGTCTTTATTTTGATTTTTTTTCCAATTCTATTTTTTTTATGTGTCAGCTATTTTTTCCTAAAACCAAAGTACCAAATTTTCAATTTTCTCATCCATCATTCGAGTCCATCAAATTTCTAGGTCCCATCCATCTGTTATCACTCAATCTGACATTTGTTGTTTCATTTGGTTCCAAACTTGCTTGGCCACTTGGTAATTTGCCATTATGTGGTTTCTATCCTCCTATCCACAAAAAGGACAGTATGCCTATGCTTAGCCCTTTGTCTACCTGCAAATTCTTCCTTTGTCATAATTTGTTTTATATCAATAGCCAAAAGAAAATTTTAATTTTTTTCTAACATGAAATTTTCGTTGACTTTTTAATGATTTTATTAGTATTAGGATCTATAACCCTCTCATCTCTCATGGAATTGGAGGTTGATTTTACTTTGAGGTTTCCATCTGTACATTCACCCCACACTCCTTTATCTTTTTTCTTTAGTGGAGATGTGAAATGCCTTCACTTATAATTTCTTGCGGGCAGCTTTCCTCAAGTTTGGATTGACTCCAACTTTGTTATCAGCATTAATAAAGTGACTTGCTTTCCAGTTTCGAGTTTCCTAAGTCCATGTCCAAGAGGCTGATTTTTAGACAATTTAGACCCATATGCTATTTTTCTCTTTAGGATTTTTCATCCTAATTTCATTAAATTTGTCTAATTTATTTGATACATTTTCCAAATCCCTAAACCACTATTTTTTTTTGTTTGTATATACAATTTCCTACTTAATAACTGCAAAGGTTTTATGGTTTTGATTTGCATCTATAAGAATTTCCTATGGTATTTGATGAGGGGTGATTTTTCCCTCTAGTGACATTGTGCCACATAGCATTTCCAAACCGTTGCATAACACCTCGGTGCCTTCTAAGTAATGACTTGCCTTTGCCAAGATTATAGAAATCACCTTGAAGCCACGTTGGATGCACCTCACACATCCTGAGAGTGCTTCTTAGCCATCTCGATAGGGCTGACCTGTAGGCACTTCGGTAGGATTAGGCCGGTGACCTCAGGGCCAAGCCATAAACCTCGATACGAGGGGTGACCTCCCATCAAGGTCCCACTAACTTGATTAAGACCCAGATGGCGACTTGCGTAATGTGGCAATCGACCTCCACTCCATGTGACTTATCATCTCCAAATCCTTTGGGATCATATCGCCAAGTTGATGGAACTGGCTCCCGTGTCGCCCGCTTTGAAGGTAATTGGATAAACTCTATCACTTTATGCAAAAATCGTCATCGAGAGTGAAACCACCTTTTAGTGTGGCAGGCTGATAAGCCACATCCTCCTAGAGATCTCGGGCATGCTACGTGAAGCTTACGACTACCGGTGCCTATATAAAAGCACCCCCTTCAACTAGAGAAGGTACGTGTGATTTAGTTCTCATAGCTCTTTTGCTCTTTCATTCTTTATCTCTCACAAAAATTCTTCGTTAACTTAAGCATCAAAGTGACCCACCCCGGGTGAATCACCCCTAGTACTCTGACTATTATATTTTTGCAATTTGGCCAATCCACCATGTCAGCCCAACATCCAAACTATCATCCAAAGGGAGCACCAAATTGCGCACAAGTAGTATTTATCTATTTCTTTAGTCGTTTCTTTTGGGATTCCAACCATACTCCTTTAGTATTGTGTGAGGTTGCCCATTACTACTTTTAGGAAGGTTATTCTTCCTTTCAGTGATAAGGTTTTGCTCTTCTAGTCTTCTAGTTTGCCTTTGATTTTTCCAACATATAGAAGGTGTACTCTCTTTTCAATTATTGGGGTTCCTAAATATTCCTTTTTATTTGTTCTTGGATTTCAGCTATTCTTGCCAATATTTTTCGAATCTGTTCGGAGTTTTTTTTTTTTTTTTTTAAGTTGCATTTTGAAAATTTGGTCTTTGTCTTGAGGTTTTTACAAAATTATCTATAATACTTTGAGCACTATGGTTAGCCTCTAGGTTAGCTTTGGAAAAAATTAAATAGTCATTCACGAATTGAAGAATGGTAACTTTTAGGTCATTTCTGAAAGTTTTAATCCCTAAATTTGCATTTTCACTCCTTGATAGGTTCTTTATTGCATAGTGAGAGCCTCCAAACATAGCACAAGTATATACAGAGAGAGGGGATCACCTTATCTTATTCCCTTGATAGAATTGAAAGAATGGGTTGGTGAACCATTTATTAGCACTTAGATATTGTGGTTATGCATTCCATAATTTAGTTTATACATTTCTCATGAAAGCCTAGATTGATCATCACGTTATATTTTTTAACCTAATTTATCATATGCTTTTTATATCCATATTTCACTAATACAATAGTATAAGAGCTTTATGTTAAGCTAAAAAGAAGACCTTTCATATGCCTAGTTCCAAGATAGAAGACCAATAGATGGGTGAATAACAACATTGTTTTATACCTCTATTTTGAATTTAGTCCATTTTTAACTGTGGAGGCTAAAATGGTAATTTGAAATACTCCTTTTTACCTCTTTTAATCCTCTCATGCATTAAAAAGGGGCAGCCCAGTGCATAAGTCTCCCAGGGAGGGACAGATATGCACATCCTTAGATTTGCACATACTAAGAGGTCATTTCCAAGATTTGAACCTTGGCCACCCAAGTCGCAATGGAGTGATCCAATCGTTGCTAAGCCTACCTTCATTTAATTCTCTCATTAAGTGTTATATTTAAGATATTAACCCATATTCGCTATCATTAAATCCTATATTTAAGGTATTTTCTCTCACTCATACATTTTAATAATTATATCTAAAGTTTTAACTATGATGCTAGAAAGACACCACCACCATCATCATCATCATCATCCATGATAGGAGGACGTGACACAAAAAAAATAACAAAAATAAAACAAAACAAAACAAAACAAAAAACTTATAACCAATCAAGTGTGTTTTCATCAAAATTCGGGGGGGGGGGGGGTTTGATGATCAAAGCCTTTCTATTATCATGTATTATTGACATCATAGATTTTCCTAGATCTATATCCAATATAGCCTACATTTTTAAAACCAACTCCAAAACAAAATCATTCTTCTATCTAAATGGTGGGTAAGAAATTCAACCATCCATGTTAGATGGGTCATCTAAATGAGGGGTTCGATGATCCATGCTTTATCCATGATAGGAAGACGCGATACAAAAAAAAAAATAAAACAAAAATAAAACAAAACAAAACAAAACAAAAAACTTGTAACCAATCAAGTGTGTTTTCATCAAAATTCGGGGGGGGGGGGGGTTGATGATCAAAGCCTTTCTATTATCATGTATTATTGACATCATAGATTTTCCTAGATATAGCCTACATTTTTAAAACCAACTCCAAAACAAAATCATTCTTCTATCTAAATGGTGGGTAAGAAATCCAACCATCCATGTTAGATGGGTCATCTCAAGATATTAAAGTTGAATAATAAAAATAAAAAAGAAATAGAAATAAATACAACAATAGAAATACAAATAAATTGTAGAAAAAATTGTGCACACCTCTAATATTTTAAATATTAATTATATTAAATAAAAATGAGTGTGATAAACAAGAATTGTTTTTAATGAAATAAAATTTAAAATTAACTAAAAAATGTTTCCCTATTTGGTGATGAGTAAACAATTCAACTTTCAACCTTTGATGTCATAATTAAATAATACATATTAAAGAAAATGATAAAAAGATACATAAATTTTGTAGGAGACATTTAAGCATATCTCTAATATTTTATATTCATCATGTTAAACAAAAATAAGCATGATAGATAATAATTATTTTATACATATAGAAATATTAAAAATTGACCACATCTAAGACTATCTATATATACTACTATTAAAAGTATGAATGAGCTTGTGGAACTTTTTATGACTAAAATATTATTTTTTTTATTTAGCTTCTCTTTAATTGTGAAGGTACAGAATGCAATTTGAAATACTACTTTTCACCTCATTCAATTTCCTCTCATAAATTATATTAACCTATATTCTTTTAAAACTAACCTAAAAATGAAATTGCTCTTCTATCTAGGTGGCAAGTATGCAATTTAACCATTTTGTCAAATAGGCCAACTTGTGATATTATAATTAAATAATAAAAATTAAAAAAATAAGAACACAAAAAATCATGAAAGATACATAAATTTTGTAGAAAACATTTGAACATGTCTCTGATATTATACATTCATCATATTAAGTAAAAGTAAGTATGACAAATAAGATTTATTTTTGTACAAAGAAAATATCAAGAAAAAATTGGACATATTATTACTATGATGGGTATATAGTAAAAATAAGCATGCTTTGCACATGCCGCTCTACAACAACCTGTGCAAAGCATGTGCTCATTTGCTAGTTGTTGAGAAAGGGCCAACAGATGGGTTTATAACTCCATTGTTTTATCATAATAGAGTAAATTACTTAAACCTCCTCTTTAGTTGCATCAACAAACCAGCTCTTGAATAGGCTTAGTTTTTGACTACCACTCAACAACAACCTACTTATTTCTCTCTACACGTCATAAAGATTGAACAAGCCACACCCTTTCCATAATTTTTTTCTCTTTTTTTTAAGCCACCCTTTCCATCAATTGGATGTCAAAGTTATAATGGGACATAATGGTATAATGCCTTAAGCATCATAAAATCCCAATGTTGCCCATAGACAACAATAGTAGAGAACATTTCTTATTGTACTTTTTTTTCTTGGTTCTATAAATATTTTTTTTCTCTTTTCTTCTACTGTAGAGAAATTATAAAATAATAAAAAGGCTATACAAGGGCCAATGATACAATCACACTCCTTCCCTTAGTTTAGTGTAGATGGAGATGGTGAAATTTCTGCTACACCCTTTTCTCTTCATTATAAAGAAAAGTAAACCTCTTTCACCTATAAAGAGTGTACTAATGAAAGGGATGTACTTGCATATTTATTTGAAACATGAAAGATGGTTGTGTGGAGATCAAAATATAGGGGAGGATTAAGTAATTTACCTAACAAGTTATGGCCTTATAGGTAGGGGTGCACCTTGGATTGAAAATTTTGTTATGTTTCAATAGTCCTAAACCCTAACCTGAACATGATGTCCTTGAAATTCTTAAGTTGGGCTACCCAACTTGTAGCCCTATTTATGTGTTAATCGAACTTAGAGTCATGACTAGGGTCAACAACAGGTTAAGAACATTGATCATAACCATAGAGATATGGCTACAAATCAGGTTGCTTAACTTGAAGAATTTCAATTACAATGGGCTTGGATTAGGGTTTAGGCTTATTAACATCCAATTTTTGCTCATTTCCTTTACCTTACCTCTTTGTACCCTCCTTTTAGACCCCAAAACTTGAAAACATAACCAAATCAACCTAAGACTTACTAAAACTTGAAATTCCCTCTTTTAATTCAATCCACACAATAAATGAGAACATTGTGATCAACATCGAATATCCAATTTGACACAAAAAACTAAAGCTTAGTTGCACGTTGAATTTCATGACCAAACCCTAAAGATATATTGATGATCACACCAACCCCATCTCTAATAGTTCTGATCTACGCAATACTCAAACAGTGGCTCTACAAATCTAAATCTGACACATCCATTGCCTCAAGGACACTACGACATAATCACCCCCCAAATCCCACCTCAAATATACGATAATCAATTGTGAAAATGCCAATATTCCATTTCAACGACCTTGAATGGATAGAACTAGACAACCAAGGTCAACCATTTCTTTCTTGGAATGGAACCATTCATTAGACTCTTCATCTTAATCCATGTCTATATGCCAAATTTCAACTTCAAATTCCATTGTTTAACCATTTGATCAACAAAGTTTCCAATATAACGTTTATGATCAAATCATACAAGAAGTCATCCAAAATCCTTAAGATAACCAACATGTCTGGTTTTAGCCTTAAAATTTTCCATTTTCTCCTAGAACAATCAAGATTCCATTTTAGACCTTTTCATTGGTTGGTGAACCATAAGCCAAAACTTTGATCAGAACCAAATCTTTCAATCCACACCTCTAATCAAAGATCCATCATGTTCATCAGATTCATGACATTCAAAAATGTCTATCCACCAAATTTCATCTGAAAATTCCTTCATTTGATCCATATTAAACAAAAAAAAAAATTATTTCAACAAATTTCATTGACCAACGTATACTAGCCATAAATCTCCACTGGTCAAGCTTTATTTCACCAATCAAATATCACCACTATGTTTAAAGACCCAAAAAAACCCAATATATCAATTTTCAAAACCAAATTCACCCCATTTAACCGTTAAACTAGAAAGATTCCATTTCGATACACTAGATTAAAACAACACTTCATCTGTCCCAAATTGAGACCTCAAAGGGTGATGGCTGATGTCAGCCCCATACTTGTCCTATTTAGACGCTTTGACCAATAAATTTAAGCCTAATAGACTCAAAAAACCCAAAAACCCAAAGATACCCCTACTTAAAGCTAAGAAAAGACCAAATAACATTTATTAGTGAGTCAAATTTTTGTTTTATTCCACTAGCAGCCCCAATATGAGACTATAACAACAAACACACCCTAAACTTTCATTAGACGCACAAACCCCATAAAATCAACCCTTAATCGAGGAGAATCATTTCACCAAGAAGGAAAACTTAACTGAAAACCTTTTTCTTTGAAAATCTTTAGCCTTATCATGAAAACACTCCCTTGAAACACCAAAAGAGTGATGGTTGATGTCAACCCCATACTTGTCCTATTTAGACACTTTGGCCAATAAAACTAAGCCTAATAGACTTTAAAAGCCCAAAAACCCAAAGATACCCCCACTTAAATCTAAGAAAAGATCAAATAGCACTTATTAGTGAGTCAAATTTTTGTTTTATGCCACTAGCAGCCCTAAACGTGGGATTATAACAACAAACACGCCCCAAACTTTCATTAGACACACAAACCCCATGAAATCAACCCTAAATCGAGGAGAATCATTTCACCAAGAAAGAAAACTTAACTGAAAACCTTTTTTTTCTTCTTTTTTTGAAAATCTTTAGCCTTTTCATGAAAACACTCCCTTGAAACTGGAGCTTTATGATTGGACAATATTCATACTTATTTCCCTTCTTTTCTCTATAAATAGAGACTCAACTCAAATTCTAGGGGTGATCTTTAGGGGAAAAAATGGAAGGGTGACTACAGAAGCATTCCCAACCTCTATAAGTGCTCCATTTGTGAGAAACCTCCAAGCATTTGAACCTTAAATTTCAAAACTATCCATTGTGTTTTGGATATGAGATTTGCACGAAATCTCCAAGCCTTTGATAGTTTCAGACCTTTCTTGAGCTCGTTTAAGCACTCTTTTCATCCATGTCAACTGTTGGAATTTCATTGATAAGGTTACATACAAGAGGTAAGTCTCTCACTCAGTCTTTTTACTAGTCCAACTTGTAGTTCCTAAATTTGTTTTATTTCTGGGTTACTTAAAGTTTTTGAAACCTTGGAGAACTTGCATTTCAGCTTCTTGTAAGCTAAGAGAAAGAGGTAGAAAGGCAAGGGTCTTAAGGAAAAAATACCTAAGGCCCGATAACATCACCTCAAATCAGTTTTGGAAGAAGTTAGAAGCGTTTTTCTCCAAATTTTAAGTATTCTTTGCAATCGTTTTATTGGTTTTTCATTGTAAATTAAGCCTAAAAAACTCTCATATTGGGCTGCTACAATAGCTTGGAGAGAGGGGTGCTTACACCTTCCCTCTCCCAATCCTTTAGAATCCAAAAGTTTGGTTGAGTGCCTTATAAGTAGAGAAATGGAATCACTATCAAGACAAATAAAATCAACTTTCAAAAATGAAAACGGTGGTCCATTTCATCTAAAAAATGGGTGCCGACTCCTTTGAACCAGTCATGAGCTTCCTAGAGCTCACAAGGCCCGTTAAACGTTTAACAAAATTTCCAACCTAACCCGACTCAAATTGCACCCCTACATAGAAAGGTTATAAAATAACAGGTCAATTTCATATTAGTACCATGTACTTTAGAGATAATCTTATTTTAGTACCAAACTTCAAAACATGCCACTGTAGTACCTAAACTCCCAAAAACTGCTACTTTAGTCCAACATTGTTAATGGATGTTAGGGTAGTAAAATTACCAGTGTTCTTTGTTGTCATAATAGAGCTACCAAACTCTTCTACTAATTTGATTGATGGTGCTCCACTTTGATTGATCCCTCTTAAGACTTTATGCTCAAAATAAATTGAAGATTGGTGGGGGCTACCAATCTCCCATCACCATCTCATTCCATAAAACACATCTAAACCTTGGGACAGGTTACGCTAAGAGGTATGATGCAAACCCAAAAATCTTGAACATCTTCGCATGGAATAATATCTAGTATTAGTAATGGTTTAGTCTCCAATATCTCTTCTAGCCAGGCTATTGTAGACAAATGAGTGGAATTAAGCATTTGCTTCCATCCCATAACATTGGAAACATCAAAGTCTGGCACCAATCGCCATGGATGTAATAAAATGACCTTTCCACAAAGTAAAACATTTCGGTCCGATATGGTTGTACTGAATCAAACTAAGGCCATGTTTGGGAGTGCTTATTTGAGCCACTAAGCATTTATTGGTATTTAAGAAATAATCTTGAAATAAATGCTTATTTTAAAAATAAGGGCTTAGATTAAGCCCAAATTTCCAACTTTTTTATAAATGCTTATATAATAAGCAGTTATTCAATTTTTTCTTCTAAAATTATCCCTAATTGAATTTTAAAATACCATTTATAATATTATCCTTAGTTGAATTTTATAAAAGTACTTTTATGAAAGCACTTTTGATAAAGTACTTTTATGAAAATAATTTTAAGAAAGTACCCTTGTGAAAGTATTTTTACGAGAGCATTTTTACAAAAGCAATTATATGAAAGTACTTTTGTGAAAGAACTTTTACGAAAGTACTTTTATAAAAGTGATTTTGTAAAAGTGCCTTCGTAAAAGTACTTTCACAAAAGTGCTTTCGTAAGGGTACTCAAAATTATTTTCGTAAAAGTGTTTTCATAAAAGTATTTTCTTAAAAATGCTTTCATAAAAGTATTTTCTTAAAAGTACTTTCATAAAAGTATTTTTATAAAAGTAATTTAATAAAAGTGCTTTCAAAGGGTATATTTTCAAAATTTGAATGAAAATGGACAAAATAGTCACAAATGTTTTTTTAAGTACTTATTAGAGAAAAAGACTACCAAACGCCCAATCTAAAATAAGTGCTTATTTTAAAAACTAAGCATTTGAAAAAATTGGGTGCCAAATGCGAATAAGTGCTTATTCGAATAAGCACTTGTTCCAAAACATGGCCTAAATTGTTTTTCCTCCTCAATGTCTATTCTTATTTCCGTTGGTTTAATGACCCTATGCACATTTACCTGGATTATGTGCTTTTCAGAGGGAACTGAACCTATGCCGATCTTTGGAGCAGATTAACCTACATCGACCTCCTCAACTAGATGCTTGACTCAGTTATCTTCAACATTGTCTAATCTTCTATGTGATTATGTGGGTCATCCCCTTTTTTACATTGTTTTGCTCAAACAGTAAAAGAGGAGTGGGGATTGGGGCTCTGCTCACTGCTGCTTTGGGTCAATCTCGATGAAGAAGACAACGAATAATATAATCTTCTTTTGAGGGATAATTTTAGGATTTTAAAATATTTCAAATCAGACGTGACATCGCGTGCTACATTTAAAATTTTGGTGGTAATTCAGGTATTGCAATGACACATTTCAAAATTTTAGTACTGAATGTGATACTACCCCCAAAGTACAAAGTACTAATCTACAATTTACCTTCAAATAATTTAAACTAGTTCAAAAATACATTTTTAGAATTGTATTATTTTCCTATACCAACATCTCATATGGCCATTTCCTGGATTTCAGTAATCACAGGCACAAATCTTTCTCCTACCTTCATCATCATTATCATCCATATGCCTTATCACAACTATATGGGGTATTTGTTTTATTTAAAACCATATTCACTATTAAATTTGATTTACCTCTACCTCTTCCTAACTCTTTCCACTTGTAACAAATTATTTCCTCTATCTTATTAGGTAACAAAAGAGTCCAAATCTGCTCTTCACACAGCACTCTTCATACAGACCTCACAGGAACATCTCACCATGTATTGAGAACATCTCCCGTACCTATGTATTATTATTCATGGGAGATATTCTCGATACACGATTGGATGTACCTGTGAGGTTGGTGTGAGATACACTCTATGAGAAGCAGATCCCAAGTAAAAAAATCAGAATGACTGAATATGTAAACAACAAATACAAATTAATCATAGGAGCATTTGATGGCTAGAGATACAGGGCTCATAAGATTTTCAACTCAAACCGCAGATCCCAAAGATAAATCCAAGATGTGGGTTGGTGGTTCCTTTTTTAATACTCCACCCCAAGTATATTACATTGAACAAAGCCTAAGGATGGATGAGTCCAAAAATCGAGGTTCTTAATTGAAGGACCTATGAAAGCCTAAAATTGGCTACTGAGTTGAGTTGTAGAAAAGTTTTCATTGGAAGTGATGCAGAGGTCGTGATTTCATTTTGAAAGGAAAAGAAAGGAAAGGAACCACCATGGTTAGATGGTATATATAATAGTTGATGAGATCTTCTAGAACTGAAAGGAAACTGTAAATGTGCTTAGAATTGGCTAATAGCCAGATTTGCAGACAGATTTGATGGCGAGTTGTCCAGATTCAAAGTCAAAAGACTGCAAATATGCTATTTTGATCAGATGGAAACCCTAGTGATTTAACCCGACTTTTACTGTTGATTACGCGCTTAGGAAAATTCTATTCTATGTCTGTATAGTAGCCCTCTCTTCTTTGTTTGATTTCTTCAGCCTTCATTCAACTAATGGAGGTAAAAGAGAAAGAACTTGATCATGATTTATAACATTCATATGTAAGAATTGGGTAGGGAGAATGATGGTTCAGCCCAGGGTTAGAATTCTTAAGCCTAAAGCACCAGTTCAGAATTGGTGCCGATTTATGGATGGACATTGATGTATAGAATGGGGTATTTGACATTTTAAATTTTTAAAGATCTGCAGTGAAATTTAGAAATCTGCAATGGACTTATCCATACTTTTCCATAAATAATTTTTTATGAAACTTGGTTCCAGTTGAAAAGACATCAAAATCTAAGGTAGGGCTATCAATGGATTGGATTGGATAAGGATCGGGTCTAGGTAACTGATTAATAATTGAGACAAAATCATAAACTCAGAACTGTCCTGATTAATAGTTGGGTCTATTGAGTCCAGAAGATTATATTTATTTATTTAAATAATAACTTAAATTTTAAATTTTGATAACATAACCTTAATAAAATGATAGAAAATGCTAAATTATTTATATCTTAATAAATAAAAAAAATGTAATTAATATTATCTTATTCATTATTTATCAAATTTATCATTTCAAACTTAAAATATGACAAAAATTATAAAAAAAAAAAAAAGAATATTATATATTCAATAAAATAATTAGTTTTCCTGTCTGAACCGATTTAAGACTGGCAAGAACCAAAACCGACCCAATTATGAATTGGGACAAAATCATGAAACCAAAACCATTATAGTTAGTTTGGTCAGTTCGAAGCCATCATGTAGACCCGACCACTAGACAGCCCTAACCTAAGGTATGTGTATGGTTTTTGACAATGGTTAATAAAAAAAAAAAAATACCTAAGGGGTCTTGCTCTTTATTAAAAAAAAATGAGAATTGAGTAACAATTAACAAGGGGATCGTAAATGATCTCGAACCTAGATCTAACTATGGGTTTAAAGACCATTATAGTGATAATTTTTTATTCTTTCCATAATTTCTTTATTTCACAAAATAATATTTTTATTGTTAAATTAATGTTAAAAATAGTTAAATACTACAAAAGCTAGGTATGTGTATGGTTTTGGTATCCCATTATTACACAGATGGGTTGCTCTGCAACTTGAGCTCTGATTATTGTTAGCGTTAAGGACTGATTTACATGAAAAGAGCCAAGAGTCGAGGCTTGTAGTATAATTGGGTCTTATCAGAAACGATAGGATCATTGACCTGACGAGCATGAACTGAACAAAAAGTATTATGATACATCTAAAGCAAGAATACTTTTTATCCCTAACACAGAGTCAAATGGGGGCCTTAAGCATTTGGGATTTAAAAATTAAAATCACAAGTCCTGAAGCTCATCCTAACCCAACCACGTTAAGGGTCCGTTTGGTTTGAATTATAATTGAAATTAAATTCAGTCAGAATCGAAATGATTTATTTCCATATTTTGTTAATTCGGATAGGAATAAAATGGAAATTGGAATAATCTGAAATGGGATTTCATTCCCAAGGGATAGAGAGAGAATGCCATTACCTGAAATAGGGGATTCCTATTCTGCCCAACCAAATAGTTGGAATCGATGAACCAAAGTAATAAATCATTAAATTAATCCACTTCAGCCATTCCCAAATAACCATTTAAAATTTATGCCAAATTGCCACCCCTCTCTTTATCAATTGCCTACCCTAATTAATAGTGGAACAACCACTTCTTTTCCATTGATTTGCTTCATCTTGTTTGCATGGATAAAGGGTGGTTGGTGGGTCTGGCTTGGCTTCTACCTGACAAGTAACCAAAGTCTTTCTTTTTTTTTTTTTTTTGGTTCCTTGCTCCAGCCATAACTGTTCCTGCAACTATAGCTAGCTTGCCAAAGAAGTCACTTAATCAATTAATTTTGCCAAAGAGTCAAACAGATCCATTACTCTGTTATAATAAGACCATTCAGCAACTACCCTACACAAGAATGACTCATGACTTTATTATCTGATTATCTTTCACTTCATTTCACACTTAAACAGAATCATCCCTACCTCAGCAACCTTGTCCAGCAATAAACAGAATCTATCCTCACCTACCACTAAACTGTATTATTTCTATGACAGTTATATGCTTTATTGCTAGCTAGACCAGTCATTGCTAAACAAATGGCTTCACTACTGAAGAAGAAAGTCAGCATCATTTAATTTTTTAATCTTTTTATTCTTACAAAGTGATTTGAATCAGTCTGAAGTTTTTATCATTGCACCAAACAATAGCTAGCCACCTGCCCCATCTGGGTTTCTTAAATTTAACAGAACTCTAGTTCCAGATTCATTGGAAGAATGTCCAGATCCTGGGGCAAACCAATCTTTCTTCATCTCTAAAACAGGAAAAAAGAAAATCTCTAGAGGACACTCTGGGCAGAGAAGGGTAAACAATCTCTATACATACCAACTACACATTAAAGTATGGATTGCTTCCAAGAACCTTCTACTCTCTATAAAATGCACACGAATTAGGTGCACAGGGGCTCGAGTGTAGACTTGAGTTTGTCTAGATTTATCTAACTGAAAACTATTACTTTTGTTCAGACTTGAGTTTGTCTAGATATATCATCAAAGAGGCATTCTCCATGCTTCTCTGCAAATTGGCATACACCCTAAACTCAATATGCCCCCACTCCTCTCTCTCTCTCTCTCTCTCTCTCTCTCTCTCTTATGTTTCGTGACTTTTGTCCTCTCTTCATCCTTCAATCCTTATGCACTTCTAAGGAGCAAAGGTAAATGGGGTTAAATAGAGTCCTTATTAGGGATGGATTTGAGCCAAGTTGAGCCGAATATTTGGCTATTCGAGTCATGTTGGACTCGACTCAAAAGCTCATAAGCTCGAACTCAATTGTGAGCCAAGCTTTTTATAGAACTAAAAAAAAATTATAAATATAAAAAATATTTTTTTATTTTACATAACAAAATTTTAAGAATTGTAAAAACTAGTCATTATTATACATATAAAACTAAAGATATTATAGTATAATATTTTATTTTTTATTTATATATTTATGTATATATTATTTTTATATGTATAATATATATAAGCTTGATTAGGCTCACGAGCTTTACAAGCCGAGTTATATTAGGTTTGAACTTGGTTCGACTAGAAAATGGACTTAAATCAAACTTTTCACGAGCCAAGCTCAAATAGCTCATGAAAGGCTCAATTTGTTTCCAGCCCTAATCTTAAGAGAAAGATAACCTCTGTTCTTAGGAGCCAGTTGATGAACACTATTATGAACCCCCCCCCCCCCAACTAGACGTCTGTGAAGTCCAAGAATCTTCATTATCTACTTCCACAACAAGAAATAAAGTTTATTAAGGGTAAATGTGTTATTTAAAAAAATAGAGCATTATATTTGATATTTTCCACCAAGAAAATTAAGGGAATGAAGACATTTACACCATTTTTTTTTTTTACAAAAGGTTAGGAGAGATTTTTATTATGATCAAAGGGAGATTTATAAGATTCTTAGAAAGCCTAAAGGGAGCTTTTATAATTTACCATTAATGCGTCGTTCACTTTTTGGTAAGTCACTTATCTAGGTAAATGTACTTACCTGGGTAAGTGTTTCCCAAAAAAGACTTACTCAGGTAAGCGCATTTACCCATGTTCTTTTATTTCCCATGTAAACAAGGCAATGCCCATCTTAGCCATAAAATTTTTATTATTAAAATGGGCATTTTTATCCCATCTAAGTATTTGCAACTTTCCTCTAAATGGGGAAGTTAATTTAGCCACCTAAGAGATGGGCTATGTTTGGTTTGAAGGAAAAGATAGGGAAAGGAAGAGAAAGGTAGGGAAACCTTTACAAACATTGTATAGGTTTCTCATCTTTCCCTTTCTTTCCCTGCATTTTCCTTCAAATCAAACATAGCCTTTAAGGTATACCTGGTGCATATCTCCTGTGCTCAATACATTCATTTATTTTTTCCTTGTTTCCTTTTAAAGGTGCTTGAATTTATAGATGGATGACAGAATATTAAGCAAAATTTTACATGCATCTAATCTAGTCTTTACACAAACGTCAGCATACCTTGTACCTTCTACCCTTTACTAGGGCTTCCAATGGGTTGGTTGGGTGCATTCGACAGAACCAAGTCGAACCGATCTGGTTTGGCATCATGTGTCCTGATTAATTATAATTAGATCAGGACGGCTTCTGGTTGTAGTCTCTGGCAGATTGTAGTGGAGACCTACGATCTAATCCTACCTTCATCAGAGTTGGAAAGTTATGGGTTTGGAGCATGGTTTTGAAAAACGGATTAGACCAGATGGTCGGACCGATTGACCTGAGGACCAGTTTCACTTCACCTTAAAATCACTTTTATTCCAAAACCGTTTATTTGATCAGCAACCCACTAGTGCTTGGACATTCAACCTGTCAGACCCGAAAAATGGTTTTTGGACTTTTTTTATTTAAATTATTTTTTAAATCAGAATAGGTCGTCCATTCAAATTGGACAGTCGGATCGTAGGATGGAATCCCCCTGGTCATGGCTATGTTAGCTTCATGAAAAAAAAAATGAAAAAGAAAAAACAGTTAAGACCCAAACTAACTATATATATTATATTACTAAGGTACACCTATTTTATTTAGTGCCTGTATTTCTTATTTTATGCTTGTAATATTATCATTTTATCACATCCAAATGTGCCGATTTAACAAATGAACAAATTTATTGTTAAATTAGACTGTCAATTATAATTTGCTCTTATCTATAGAGTCAGACTTTATAATTGGATCAGTTCTGCATTTATTTTCACAGACCTCCATAGAGCCAACTCCACACTGCTATGTTTTTCAACTTGTTAATGATGATCAAACAAGAAAAGAACTAAAAGTTCTCCTGGCGGTGGTCGTGACAGTGAAAGACTACAGATCACTTATACAAATCACTTATTATTATTATTATGTGCAAATTGAATCCTATCAGGCAATCACTTTAGCAATCAAATATTTCCATTTGCATCAATTCTTCAATACTATGACCACATCAAAGTGTTTTTTTCCCTTCACAAATGAAATGAAAGCCCTCTGACTTGGGGTTGGGGAGCCTTAAAAGGTAAATGTTTTTTTTCCAAGTGGACCTCTCATTTGGCTGACTAAACCCCATTTACAAAAAGAAAAATCATCACAAATTTTGTATAATCAGAGAGAGAAAGAGATTGATTCTATTACTTCATCAAAGTGTGGTACAACCTACATATCTCCACTAAAATAATTCCTTTGTACATCTCATAATCACTATAGTTTACCACCTAATCTTATTAATTGTCGTTTCTAGCTAGCCTGAATGTGACTATTCACATTTTTTTCTTCACAAGCATGATGATGATTATTGCACCAAACCCCACCTCACAAAAATGACTAAAATACCCTTACCAGGGGGAAAAAAGTTACATGTGCAGCATCACCAAAGTACATATTGTATCTATGACCTTTATTGCAATCCCTTCCGACATCATGTATATATGACAGTATTTGTAACTTGGCTTCCTGGTTTAAAGACATGAAAGGAGAATTGAGATTACCTAGAGCAGAGACCTAGTTTGCCAACCAGAGGCTTTCAGGTGGTTTTGTAATTATGGGAAATAGTTTTCCTCCTTCAGATTTCCTATGACATGGGTTTTTAGGCATGAATTCTGAGGAAAAAGAAAAAGGGGTCTCAACTAACAAAATGGGGTTTTCTATTTTCTATATTGAAGAAAAAGAAACCAAAAAAAGGAGGGGGAAGGAGATCAAAGGGTGATCAATTATTCAACTTGGAAATCAAGGAGAGGGTAAGAAGAGACATCTCCCATAAGATCTCCCAAATCCCATTCCCCCATTCTCAAGTTTTGTCCTTCCCAATAACTCCCTACTCCCATCAGGTCCTCTATTTTGTTACTGCTGCTACTGCTGTTGTTGCAGTGATTGATGATACTGTCAATGTTACTGAAGTAGTGGTCGTTATTAGTGTAGTTAGGGATCTTCTTATGGATGTCATTATCAGTTACAGTACTGTTCTCAAGGCCAATGCTCTCTAATGGAGGAACAAACAGCTCCCCTCCTACTCCTACCCCCATGTCATCACCGCCACCAAAGATCCCATGATCCCCATAGAAACTATCTCCCACCCCAACTTGTGTAAGGCATTGGGATGCATTGTTGAAGTATCCGGCTGTTGCAGACATGTCGTAGCTGTTGTCGAGCGGAGGCAATGTCTGGAATTGGTTGCTCATGACCATCGCCTGCATGGAAGGTGACGATGAAGAAGATGAATCCATGCACCAGGCCATGATGTCCTGCTCACTCATGGGCATCAGCCCTCCCATGACATCTCTGTGCTCCGACGAATCACTGTTGTTGGGTGATGGCGTCGACGATGATGATGAGTTCTTCAGCCTCTTCTTTATTGTGGAATTCCAGAAATTCTTTATTTCGTTGTCTGTTCTCCCTGGCAAGCGTGCTGCAATCTGAGACCACCTGAATGATATATCCCAAGCAATTCAACATTATCAGATACAACTATTCAAGGCATGGTTTTGCATGCGTAAGCTAAAACTGCAGAACTGGGTCTAGCTAGAGAAGAATAGTCTCCCAAAATAAATAATATAAAACAAAAATCTCAATTTCTATGTGACTCAGATTGACAAAGATAACTCTCTCTACAGTTAGAAAATGCCCTCATTGTGTTTGTGTTGTGGACGAGAGGAGAGAGAGAGAGGACCTGTTGCCAAGGAGGCTGTGCAAATGGATAATGAGCTCTTCTTCCTGGGGTGAGAAGGCTCCACGCTTGAGGTCAGGCCTCAAGTAATTAATCCATCTGAGACGACAACTCTTTCCACACCTCTGCAAGCCAGCATTCCGGGCGACATCGCTCCAACAACCTTGTCCATTGCTTAGCATGTAGTTGATGAGCTTGTCATCTTCCTCTGGTGACCATAAGCCCTTCCTGAGCTTGTTGGGGATGTTGTCGTTCTTCTTCCCCAGGGGATCGGGCTTCCTCATTTCCTGCTTACAATACAATGTGCCCTGGAGTCCTTGTTCTCGCAATTGGATTTGAAGCAAGGGAGAGAAGATTTTATAGCTTGGTGAAAGATAAAAGAAGGACAAGGAGAGACAGAGAAATGTAGACTGATAAAGAGATGCACATAGGCATAAATGCATATATACATGGACAGAGGGATGGAGAGAGAAGGCTTCATGGGGTGGGAATGATGATAATGATGACTGTGATGGTTGTGTGGGGTTTGCTTAGAATATGGAGAAGAGAGAGAGAGAGAGAGAAGGGTTTGTTGGTTGATGGGTATTGGGTAGTCCTGTAAAACTGAGAGATATGGGTATTGGGTATTGGGTATTGGGTATTGGTTGATGGAGAGAGAAGGGTTTGCTTAGTGGAAAACGGTTTGGAGGGGGACCTCCTGTAAAACTGAGAGATATGGGTATTGGGTAGTCTTCTTGTCTTTGACTCCATACCTTGTCTTTTTCCCTCCATTTTTCTTCACTCACAAGGTAATCATCATATGTGTATGAAAGAGGAGAGAAAAATAGAGAAGCTTGTTTTATAACCAAGTAAGATATTTGCTTCAACTTCACATAAGATCCTGATCCTCTCTCTCTCTCTCTTTCTCTCTCTCAGTTTTTTCACTTCAAATACACATGTGGGTAGAGACATCTTAGAGGCTTAGGGCAAGAGAGATCAGACTACAAAGGTACTTTTGGTGCCCATGCTTCATTGTTATTATTATGAGCTTCTTTTATTTATGGTTTCCATACCTCGTCCATACATTTTCATCAATCTGAATCAATGGATCCATTTCATTGGACAGAACTCAAAAGGCCTAAAATACAGTACCCAAAGGCCAAAACTTACCTTCCACTTCAGAAATGGAAAAAGAAAAAAAAAAAAAAGGATGGAAGTCCCACCTTTACATTCCATAAAATGAAAGAGGAAAAAGGATTATCATTAGATCCACTGTACAACCATTTACATATCATATTCATTCAATGCATCTGAACAAAATCAAATCATTTTCTGCATCAAATATGTTGTCTTATTTGGCTTGTCTTTTGATTTTTTATTTTTTTCAAATTTCTCATTCCTAGGATTCAATTCAGCTTCCAGCATAACCACAATATTGGAATGGTTGAATCACAATATTTTACTAAAGAGACCATGATAATGCAAAAGCTACTGTGCAACTTCACAATTGAAGATCGTGAAGCAAAAAAATTAGAGCCAATTAGACCTGTTCATGGCCGGGCTTTCATTCTGTATTAACAGATTTTTTTAAGGCCCGAGCCTGAGTCCGGCCCGACCATCGGGCCTACAACTTGGGCCCAAGCCTGGCCCAAATAAAAAGCCCGAAGCCCGGGCCTGGGGCCGAGCCCGAAATTTAGCCCATGTTGTAACTACTGCTGAAGTGGCTGAATAGAGAGAGAGAGAGAGAGAGAGAGAGAAATTATAAAGAAAAAATAAAAAAAAATGTATATATTAAATTATAAATATATATTTCAATAAATATTATATTATTTATATATTTTATATAATATATAAAATACATATTATGTATTTTATAAAATATATAATATTGAGTCGGGTCAGGCTTTTTTGACAAATCCCAAGCCCGGCCCGTAACACAATCAGGCTTACTGTATTAGGCCTGAGGTCAAACCCGCGGACCTAATTACATGACCAAGCCTGGCTAGGGTGCGGGCCGATCGGGCCATCGGGCTACCCAGCCCATGAACAGTTCTAGAGCCAATGAAAAACTGACATACTATGGATGACATTTTTAATGTTGTTGAAGTATTTAATAATAGTTACAACTTGTAAATTGTAAATCAATGAAAATTAAATATAGACCATGATTGCTTGAAATTAATAATCAAACATATCACAAATATTCATTTATGTACCATAGTCGAACTATATTTATAAATATATGTTCTCTTCTTGAAAAGTGCACGTAATTTATATATATATATATATATATATATATATATAAAGCAAGACACCCCACATCAGCATGCCTCACCTTGCTTCATTACCCCCATCCTTCATTTTTCTTAAATCTCTCTCCTCTTTCCTTTCCACCACCCCCATTAAGCCATGTCACCATTTCCAACCCAACTACCTATAAATATTCTTAAAATATCTCTCCTAAGATATCTACTCTAAGCCATTAGTAATGTTATCATGTTACCCCACTCCCCAATCAATTTCTAAAATATTTCCCCCTAATTTATATTCACTCTCTCATTTAAAATATTCATATTAACTAATAAATATTTAAATATGGTTAATATATAATCCAACCTATATTCAATGAGTATTAAATATTGTTATTACCAAAAGTTAATAAATACGGTTAAAAAATAACTAAAAATTAATAAAAAGTGTTATTAATTAACTCGTTATGACTTTTTAAAGTATTTTGGGTAATACTGTTATATTCATGTTAATTTACAACATTTTGTAGAAATTGAAAACTCTTTAACTAATTTCTATAAAATTGAGAATTATCTTTAACAATTATCTAAAAGTATAAAACTTTAGTTATTTCTATTATCATAATTAATAACCGAATGCAGATGGGGGATAAAATATTATAATGTTGGAAAATGAAATTATTGAGTAATTTATATTGGAAAATAAAATATAAATCCGTGTAATTTTGTTAGTAAACCTTCTAATAAAATAAATATTTAATAACAATTTAAAATAATTTTCAATAAATCTCCATAATTACACAAGTGTAATGCATTTTTCAAAAATTTACATAAAACTACATTTTCATAAAATAACATTTTGGAAATTAAATAATGATTGAAAATTATTGAAATATTTTGGAAATTTTAGGAAAATTTATTACATTTGATAGATTTTGGAAAACTATTGAAAATTATGTAATTTTCATTGTAAATTATTGAAAATTACTAAAGATAAATGAGTATGGGAAAGCGAAAACTATAATTTGAACCAACAATTACACAAATTATTAAGATAAATTAGTATAATATTGGAAAAAGGAAATTATTGATTAGTTTATATTAGAAAATATAAGATAAATTGGTGTAATAAGTAAACCATTTAAAAAGAAAATAAATTATTTAATAATAACTTAAAAATAAATTTTCAAAATTACACAAATGTAATAAATTTTCCAAATTTTTCATAAAATTACATTTTTAATATATAAAGACAATTTGAGTACTTTTAGGAATTTACCAAGTGTTTGATACTTAGTATATCATTTTGATCATTTTTGTCATCAAATTGAATAATAGGTTGACAGTGAGTTGGTGTCTTGCCTTGAACTCGCCCGACATTGGGGACAAGGTGGAGAAAATTGTAGGATTCCCCATCTTTAATGAGGAGTGGGTGTCTTGCTCTAAACTTGCCCAACATTGAGGACAAGGCAGGGAAATTCAATGATTCAATCCCCATCCTTAACAGGGAGTGGGTGTCTTGCCTTGAACCCACTTGGCACTAGGGAAGGGGCGGGATGGGGTAGAGTGTCTTGACTATGGGGTGGGGACAAGGATGGGGTGCCCTGCCCCGAACCCGCCCCGTTGTCATTCCTATATAATTGTTAATTATTAATGAAATTAATAAAAATGTTAGCTTCTGTAATTACTTTTATTTATTTAAAGTCAACTAAAATTTCATTTAAAAATAATGAAAATAATAACAGATATTAAAATTACTACAAATGATTAATAAAATTAAACTTATTAAAAAATATTTGTTCATATTAAAGTAACAATAATTATTTTCTGTAAATAAGCATTATATGAAAAATACAATTATTAAAATTTTAAATATTAACAATAATTTTGAATACTTTTAGTTAATTAATAGACATTTTGATTATTAATTTATCAATTAATTAATAATAAATAAAATTATTCAATCTCTCAGATTTTCCCGTGCATCGCACGGGTCCCTGCTAGTAGATACATAAATCAATACATGTATTGTGTACAATAATATATAATTACAAGTGTAACACATTGGGTTTGGGTTGAATCAAGGCAGTACCTGACCCAAACTGAGTTACCAAAAAAATAAATAAATAAATAAAAATCTTCCAACCCAACCTTATTTTTCATTTTGGGTTGGCCCAGCCCAAGTTGCAATCCTAATTTCATATGTAAATATATTTGCAATTGTTAATAATTAGTTAAAATGCAATATAAATAAATATGAATATATTTGTAGGATATACAAATAACCCCTCCCCCCACTGGCCCCTATATTGAGAGACTTTGGCTTTGAAAATCTGTATTATTCACATATTAACTGTGTTATATTTTGAAAATTCTTTATATTTTATTAGACTTAACGATTGTTTGATGTTTTAAATGTCATTTTGCAGGAAAAAAAAAAAAATTGGTGTTGTGTCTAGAAACTTTCTCAAGTATAAATAAAAGATGAACCACGAGGAACACAACGAAGAAATGGTGCTGATTAGATTTCCTTTTTTTATGTAACACAAAATTCAAGGGGAAAAAAAGCTCTATTTAGCTTTTAGATTAGGTGCAATGCAAAGCAAAATTTGGATGCAACGAACAAACGAGCTTCTCAATTTGCATCACTTTTTTTGACTTATAGTATCAAAAGTGCTCTTCCTTTTTGAGATTCCGTCCATGTCTTGTTCCTTGATGAGTTATTTGCATCTGAATTATCATAGATTTCTTTGTTTTGCAAAGCAAAAAATTATTTTTGACTCTTCTATTATTGAAATCAATCAGCAAGAAAACAAAATGTCCAACATCTATATAAGCACACCATTACAGCATTAATCCCCATTTCTTTTCATTCTTTTTTTTTTCTGATTAACTAGATCTGCAACAAAGACATAATAAAGAAACAAGCAGCAAAAACAAGAATAAACAATAACTTAAAGAGTTGTAAAAGTTAAGCTTATTTTTATTGTTTTTTTATTTCTGCTCTCCGACCATGAATGACTTGAATCTCAAGTTGTAGCCACTTTCCCTCAAAATTGTTCAATTGACATAGTCATTTGGCAGGTATCAGAAAAGTGAATCACAAAAAACTTATGAAAGAAATGTTTCAACATCTACCCATGAACACTTTCTTGCCATCTTTTCAAATCATAATTCAATTTAGCTGAATTTGTCTCTTATTTTGACATTAGGGCCACTGCTTGTGTAATATATATTATATATTACATATGATTATACATACTTGGGACAAGACTTAGATAATAATGATGATGATGATCATTACATACATGTTACATATGATTATACATACTTGAGATAAGACTTAGATAATAATGATGATGATGATGAAGATTACATACATGTTACAGATTAAAGGGGTATGTGAGGTCCATTAAACTTACCAGGGAGAGCCTGCACTTACAGAGGTTTGATCCCAGATCTCCATATTTGGAGAATGCCGAATGAGCATCTCAGCTATTGGGTCATTGGCGATCTGGATTCATACCTTAGAGCAACCATTTTATGTAGGGGTGCAACTTGGATGGGTTCAAGTTAGGAAATTATTGAAATTTCAATGGGCCTAGACCAAAGACCCTGGCCTAATACAATGTAAATTCTTCAAATCGGACACCCGATTTACACCCCAAATTTTTATGTAAAATAATAATAAGGGAAATTGTCTAAAACTCACAATGAGTTTTCAACATTTCTCTTAAACTCACCATTTTTCAAAATGTCTAAAACTCACCATGTCAGTAAGTTTTTTTTTTTCCAAAACTCACATTCTGTTAGTGCACCGTTAATGCTTCTTAACAGACATGTCCATGTCAACATAAATAACAATTTTCATGACCAACTTACCCTTGAATGGTGAGTTAGAGGAGAAATGGCCTTTTCAGTATTCAACTTTCTTGTTTTTGTTTTTTGCATTTTTAGTGTTTTGTTATAATTTCCAATGTTTTTTATAATTTTTATTTTTTGCGTCTTAAAATTTTCTAGATCTATAAATTTTCCTGTATTTTTTGTTATTTATTTACAACTTCTGTGTTTTTCTATAATTTTTGGTGTTTTTTCTATAATTTTTATTTTCTGATTTTGTTTTTCAATTTCTATAGTTTCTATAATTTGAAAATCATTTTTTATTTTGTTTGTAATTTCTATAATTTTTTATATTTTTGTAATTTCTATGTTTTATGTATTTTATATTTGACAATATCTTTTGAACTTTTTCTTTTTTTCATGTCTAAATATTAAAATGGTAATATATTAACACCCATTAATTTATTTTGTATACATTTTCTATTTTTCTATGAATGTTAAAATAATAATATATTAACGCCCATTAGTCTGTTTAACATCAAATTAGTAACATGATGAATTTTAGAATTTTGAAAAATTGTAGTGAGTTTAAGAGAAATGCTGAAAATTCATGACCAATCCATCCCACCCCTACAAAATTAAGAATCTATATATTAAATGACAGCATCCCTCGTCATCAAAATTTTCTTGTGATTGGTCAAAGTTATTAGGTATCGTACCTTTCTTTTTTAAAACAAAATTTTCTTGACCCCAACAGTCTTTAGATTCTGACCATCTAAGTCGCCATCCACCATGAGGAATTATGGAAAGATTTGTGGTGAGGGAGAGATTTCAACCAACGAATGAGGTTCAATTATTTCATCAAGGGCTGTAATTCAAAATGGGGGCCCCTCGCTTGACAGGGATCCCTCAACGATTAGATTGGGCCCGATGGGACTAATATGCCCGTGCGTAGAGGGTGATGTTTGGATGTTGACCAGATTCCAATCTGACGACAACAACTCAAGTCTTTCCATCTGAAGGCATGTATCTCATTGAACCAAAAGTTTTCCATGTAAATTTAAAAAAAACAAAAAGAAAATTGATTAGCAGGAACCAAACATCATGGACATGAGTTCACTTTTGGCTCCTAGTGAGGAGGAAAGGAAATGATGGTGGATGCTAGAACCACGTCAACAGTATCATCTTGAAATTTTATTTTATTTTTTTTTTCTGAAATATGGGAAACGTGGTCTGTTATCCACTTAAAAAGTAGGATTTCCCTTTTTTTTTTTTTTTCTGTGGGCACCCCTTCGATGCCTACCCACCCCGGCCTTAACAAGTTTGGAAGGAGTACAAAACCTTATATTGTAGTATTGTGTATGTATTTGCATTGAACATATTTGTATTTCTACTTCTTCCAATCGTAGCCTAAGCGGCAAAAAATTTAAGGCTTAGGCCCCATTTTGCTTTTCATGAACTTATTTATTCATATAAATGTATTTATCTTGATAAGTGTTTTTTAGGAAATATTTATTTGAATAAATGCATTTACCTATACTTTTTTATTTTCTCGGTAAATAAAACAACGACCGTTTTATCCATAAAAATCTATTATTAAGGCAATTTTGTCCTTATCCACTTGGGAGATGGGTAAGAAAAAAAAATTCCATGAACCATACATAAATCTGAAAAATAACATGGATATCTTGGTTAATGGGCACCAAAATTCCATTGACCAACTTTGTCCCTCTCAAAATCCAAAAAACAAATGGGTCCTTAGGCTAAGTTTGATTGCAGTGGAAAAATTTTTGATATAAAACTCAGCCAATCGGTTTAAATTTTAAAATTTGAATGGACCATTGGGGGATTTTTTATGTGAGAATTGATGTAAATGTACATCAATAAAATTGATGTATCATTTACATCAATTTACGATGGAAAAATCAGTCGATTAGATGATTTACATTGATTTTCAATGTAAACTACACATTAGAAACAAATGCCTGAAAAAATGGACGGGGAGTGGAAATTTACATCATTCCGCTTTTATATTAGAAACAAACATGTGTAAATACGAAACGATAGTAAAACTTTACATTGATTCGCATTTACATCACAATCAAACGGAGCCTAAGGATTAAAGGTTAGAGGATTGAGGCCACTACTTGTCAAAACGAGAGGCCAATTCATTTGGAAATACCAATAATACAAAATTCAAAAGGACTGAAATTTTCATTAAAAAAAAAAGAGTTAATACTTTTCAGTTTTCTCCCTTTCATAAGGGAACCAAATACTGAAGCTCAAATTCTCTATTTGCCTTGTTGCTAATGACCCAGTAGTCAAGATAGTTACTTGGGACCATCTCCAATTAGAAGACAATAATGTTCTGAAAACCAGATCGGATCGGCCAGTTGAACCGGTTGAACCATGACCTGGCCCTAGCCAATCCTAATATACCCTCAAAATTTGTAAGTAAAAAAATAGTGAATAACCGGCCACTCGGATGGTTCAACTGATGAACTGTAGAAACGGTCCCGATTTTGTATAACCGGTCGGTTTTTCTCCATTTTCACATTAAGTGAAAAAAGACAAAAAAAAATCTTTTTGGGCCAAATAGGCCCTTAGGTCCAATCAAATCCCAACTTCCAAGTTCCCAATCGAGCCAAAGAAAAGAAAATTAAAAACTAAAATGTAAAAACCATCGATCTTCTCTCATCTTCCTCTCTATTCAAACCTAAGCTAACACCACCACCAGTGCCTATAGCTCCATCAACGCCATTACCATCACCGCCGATAGGTATTCTCTCCTCCTCCTCCTCCTCCTTCTTCTTCTTCTTCTTCTTCTTCAACCAGTTTCCTCTCCTCCTCCTCCTCCTCTTCTTCCATTGATTTCTAAATTCTAAACTGCAACATTTTTTTCTAATTTTGCAACATTTATTCATTACTGATTAAGTGATTACTAATTAACTTCATTCTCCAACATTTTTTTCTTTATTCTACAACATTTTTTTGTAACTTCTAATTACAGGTTTTGCTCAAATTGAAATTCCAATTTGACTTTTGCTTGAGGCTCAGAATTTGATCTTTCCTTTAGTCTTTCACTTCAATCCACCAATGGAGTCTCAAGCCAGTGATGATGGTGGCTATAAGTAGGATTGAGTCTTGAATTTTATTGGATTGTTGATGTATTAGTTTTCATTGTGGGACATATTGCCTTAAACTCTGAAATTTTGAAGTGTTGTTGACTTATTTCTATTTTGGATTAGTTTTCCTTCACATTCATTATTTTTTTTTTTTTGGTAGAGTAAAGGTGAGCTACACAAGCCTGGGGGTAGCTCTTCCCCAAAAATCGCACCAACAAATGAACTCTAGAGGCCTAGGAAGCACGGGGAGAGAATTGCTAATAGGAGAATCTGAGTCAAGAGAATGTTTCACCAACCAACCAGCTGCCTGGTTAGCTTCACCAAAGGCATGAGAGAATCACACCACAATCCAGCAATTCCACCACTCTGAAGCATTCATCAATGATAGTCCGTAGTCTCCAAGGCGGGCCAAGTGTCTTCTTGAGGCAAGAAATGACAATGAGTGAGTCACCCTCAATGTAAATGGATTGATCTCTGAAGATAAAAGCCATATTGAGGGCTTCCCAAGTAGCCCATGCTTCAACAAGATTTATCAATGCCTCCCTAATAGGACAAGCTTTCAAATCCAAGACCTCCCCAAGGGAGTTCCTAGCAATACATGCAACAGCACAACACCCCTCACTATTACGAGAAGCATCAAAATTGATTTTGATAACCCCGGTTTTGGGTTCCTCCAATACACTGAGTTTCAAACTTTTTATCGATCTTGCCCCTAGCTGTGTTGTTACAAATCTCCAGTTGGTTGTAGAAAGATTGAGCTTTATCAATGATCCCAACCAAATTGATGCTTTTGCTATTAAAAATTTTCTCATTTCAATTCAAAAGCAAGTATTATTCTATGGTTCTTATAAAAGAATAGAAATGATAAAAATTTTAATAACAAAAACATCAATCTGGTTGGGATCATTGATAAAGCTCAATGATCAATGTTCTTGCATTGATCATTGTTTTGTAGTCATGTAATTTTTGAAAATGTGATCAATGTTCTTGTCATCTCCACAAAGGTCACATGCCTCACTTATCTTCATACCCCTCTTCCTAAGGAGGTCTTTGGACGGTAGTTAAAGAGCAGGAACATAAAGATTCTTATCTTGGGGGGACATTGAGGCCCCAAATAGTGTTTAGGAAACCTTTGTGCTGCACTTGCATATTATCCCTAATACAAGCTTCTTTGTACGCTGATCTTATAGTGAAATTCCCCTTAGGGTCGAGTCTCCAAATAACTTCATCTTCTTTTGAATTCGAAGGGATAAAGATCGCTTTAATCTCGTTCCAAATCGACTTTGGGACCATTTTGCATATTTGATCTTCTTTCCAAATCATTCTATCATGATCAATACAATCACTAACTTTGAAATCTCCATTAACAAGAGTGTCCTCTATCCTAAAGTCTTTAAGGATGTCATCCCCCACCCATTTGTCATTCCAAAAGTTAATAGATCTCCCATTTCCAATTGACCAACCAAGGCCTCTCCTGAGTAAATTTCTAGCTTTATGGATTCCCCTCCATGCCCAAGAGATCCCCTTTTTATCCTTTGGCATTCCAAAAGTCCACTTTACTTAGGTATTTCTTTTTCACAACTTTAACCCATAGGTTATTCTTTTCAGTGATAACTTTCCACCCAAGCTTAGCAAGGTTTGCGTCATTCATCCATCTTAGGTTTTTTAGCCCAACACCACCCCATATCTTAGGTAAACATACTTTTTTCCAACTCATGAGGTGTATAGGTTTCCTTTCATTACTATTTTCCTATAAGAAATTACTTTGGTGTCTATTGATCTCCTTCACATTTTCCAAAGGGATCTTGAAAGATCTCCTGATGAATTAGGATATAGAGCTAATTGTGGAATTGAGGAGGGTGACTCTCCCTGCAAGAGAGAGTACTTTTCTTCCACCCTGCAAGCTTGTTGCAGATTCTTTCCTTTAATTGGCCAAAAGTCCTCTTCGTCACCCTTTTAAAGATCATTGGAACCCCAAGGTAAGAACCTGAGTTTGTCTCGATGGAATTCTAATACATCTAGAAAGGATTCTCTGTAATTTCTAGGAATGTTCTTTGAAAATCTCAAGACAGATTTTTCAAAATTTGGAACTAGCCAGATGCTAGCACAAACCGATCTAGAATTTCTTTGATTTGGAAACAAGCAGGCATCGAAGTCCTCACAAAGATGATACAGTCATCGGAAAATTGAAGGATTGGGGTACAAGGTCCACTTTTTGAGACTCTACACCCAATTTGACTTTTGGGTTTGGTTGCTTCGTACTCTAACTTTTTAGAAAGAACTTCTACAAATAGCACAAAAATATAGGGAGGCAGAGGGTTCCCTTGTCTTATCCCCCTAGTTAGGGTGAAACTTCTAGAAGGGGAACCATTGATGAGAATTTTGTATGGGACAGACTTGATACAAGCCACAGTCCAATCCATCCATCTCTTAGGCAATCCAAATTTTAGAAGGACATTTTCAATGAAATCCCATTCCAGCCTATCATAAACTTTTTCCATATCCAACAGGTCATAATTCCACTCCTTCCTTTTTTTTCTTCTTCATTGAGTGGATAATCTCATGGAGTATTAGGATATTATCATTAATCTGCATATTAGGGATAAAAGCGCTTTGAAACGGGGATATTATACTATTCAGAAAAAGCTTAACCCTATTAACTAGAATCTTTGAGATAATTTTATAAATCATGTTGCACAAGCTTATGGATCTATAATTATTAGTTGTCTCTGGATTTTTCGTTTTGGGAATCAAAACTACATTAAAAAAATAGTTCATTTTCCCCGAATGGGAGAAGGTTTTGACATCCTTACATACCGACTCACCAATAATATGCCAAAACTTTTTGATAAAGAAGGCAATAAGGCCATCAGGCCCAAGAGCTTTCATGTCCTTAATGGACTTAATTGCCTCAAAAATTTCGGCTTCAGTTACTTGCTTAGTAATTTGATCATTTTGTTACATCAAAAAGCTAGGGCTAATACCCTCAATAAGGTCATCTATCCCACTAGTCCCTTTAGTTTTAAATCTATCTTCAAAATTCTTGAGAAAGACCTTAGTGACTCCACTTTGATCTTGGACCCAATCACCATTATCGTCTTTAATTCTATTAATCCTATTTTTATTTCTTCTAATAGCCACCATAGTATGGAAGAACTTATTATTCTTATCTCCCAAATTTATCCAATCAATTCTGGCTTTTTTGGCTCAAAAAATCTCCTCCTTTTGGAGGATATTCTCTAGCTGGATCTATAACACTATCTCCATATTCTTTGAGGGAATATCTTGAGGGTTATTTGCGATGATCCTTTAAGCTTCCCCAATCTTATGTAACAAGTCTTCTTTCTTTGTAAGAATGTTTCCAATTTGATTTTTATTCCAAGTTCTGAGCTTCTTTATCAGATTATTTCTTTTTTTTATTAAAGTCATAGCCCTTGATCAATTAGCTTCAAAATTCCAAGCATTGTTTACCACAATTTTGAGGCTTGGGTCACTACACCACATGGCCTCAAAATGGAAGATCCTAGGGCCAATAAGATTTAGACTCGTTGTGTCCAGCAAAAGAGGGGAGTGATCAGAAGCAAGAAAGGGCAGGTTTAATAAGTTAGCATCAGAGAATTCCCTCCTCCATAAATCATTAGAGAGAACCTAGTCTAAGCACTCCCAAGTGGTGTTGTTCTTCCAGGTATACTGCAGTCCCTGCACATTGATATCAATTAAGTTGCAATCATTTATCATCTTGTTGAAGTCACGAGTTTGATATGGGGTGACTTGCCTCCCCCCCAGCTTGTTCTCAATCAATCTGAATGAGTTAAAATCTCCCATTATTTTTTTTGAATTATATAATATATATATATATGTGTGTGTGTGTGTGTGTGTGTGTGTGTGTGCCTTTGTCGGGTCAATGCTTGGTTTGGTTCTTTAAACATTGGAAGACAGAACCAAACCTACAGAACTCTCTGCCCTACCCTCAATTCCCCTCCAGTATGTAGACCTGTTCACATGCCAGGTTTAAGACTCTACTCATGAACATTTCATTGCTTCAAGCTCAAGCTTCAGGTGGGGCCCATTCAAATTTTGATAAAAGATCAACCGAAACCTAGCACATGAATCAGATCAATAGTATTTAATAGGGGTGAGCAAATGGGTAGGTTCTACCTTGAACAAAATAGAACCAACCTTGAACTAGCCTTGGACCAACCCTATCCAATATGTTACAAGGGTAGGGCTTGGTTCTAAATTCTTGGAACCAACCCCCACCCAGGCCAATTCTGGGGTCTAGAGATTTATCTTACCCAAACCGACCCAATGAACCAGCCTTGGTAGAGTTGACCTTATTGGAACTTTCCTTGGAACCGAACTTTCCTTTAAATAAACCCCAGAATACTTTTGGGAATGTGAAGATTTGAACCCAAGCATTCATGGTTATAAAGTCCATTGTCTCGCTTGACCATTGAGTTACTTAAGTGATTTGATCATTTGTTTTCATTTTAATTTTTGAATGTGTACAATAAGTAGTATAAAAGTTAATATTTATAAAATTTAAATTTATTTTTTTAAGTTTTTTACCATATAATGATAATCTACACATTATGTTATCCAGTTTAATCAATAAAGAGTATATAAGTTTTGAACTATATATTATATTTATTAAAAATCAAATTTTTAAAGAACATGCGTTTTTTTTTTTTTTTTTTTTTTTTTGTGAAGGGGGGAGAGTAAAAAAAGTACAAGTTTCATGAGGTAGACCCTGGAATCGACCTCAGAACCACTAAGGCCAGAACTGACCCTAGAACCAACCTTCACAGGGTAGGTTTTGGTTCCAAAAACTTGGAACCAACCCCTACATGGTAGGTTCCAGGTTTTACCATGGAACCAAACCAAACCGGCCCATGCTCATCCCTAGTATTTAATGCATAAGGAAAAAGACTAAAACTCTGCATGCCCAATTAGTTCATGTGTTGTCAATAATTACCATTTGCTACAACGTGGTTTTAGGTTTAGACATGTTGTGTTTAGTATCATTGATATGTCTACATGAGACATTTTGGTTTGATCAACACAAATTGATACACAATTGTTATTTAATGTTTAGGAAACTGGACCAAACTAGCCCGTTGGATTGGTTGAATTGTCCTCAGGGCCCTAGATGGTTTGGTCACCTCCCAATATCCGTTTTTGTTAAAAATCCAATGAAAACCAGCTGTCAGCCAATTAGCCAAAACTGGTGAACCAGTTTCATGAAACCACCCAGATCATTAAATTAAATAATTGAAATTTTAAAACATGTTTGACAAGACTTAAACCCATGACCTCTTATTTTCATGTATTGCAGTAGTCTACCTCATACTTGTGTTATTTAATCTTTATTTATTGTATATATTACTTTATTACACATATTTTAAAAAATATATAAATTAGGAAACTTGAACCCTAATCATTTGCTTTAAAAATTAAAAATTTTGTCACCCATCCATTATATCTAAGAATATTAAAAATTGTAAAATATATTATCTATAGTATTTATATGACCCATAGTATATATACATATATACCACATCATCACAGTTCAACCTCTAATTTGACCCCAGTTGAACCTCTTCATTCCCTGGTTCTACGCCCAATCTGATTCTCTGCAATACCTTAAAAACACATCCGCCAAAGGTTGTTACTATAAACATCAAATTGGTGTCTCTTATCTCAATGGGGTGAAGTTTAATCATTCTAGTTGAAGCAATCCTTACATGTGATGTGGCAATATATATCTTTCAACAATATGTATTGATCAACCCAAAATGTTTCATGTAGCATTGGTACTAAACAAAACCTAAGATTGTGAAATCAATGCCTTTAATGCATAGCTATGGAGATACAAATAACACATCTTATCAAAACCGTCGATCATGGTTACCACGTCATAGCAAAAGTCAGCTCCGATTACCAACCGACCCATGTTACCAATGTAATGGAAGCTCATAAAACACAAAAAGGCTGAGTTCGAAAGAGTGTAAATACAAATATGTTCAGTGCAAAACTTTGCATACAGCAATTTTTTTAAGCCTGGTATTTACACTCTTCCCAAACTTCTTTTCTTAATATGAAGTTACATCATTGGGAGCACTCTTTCCAAACCGAGCCTATGGTACAGTGAAATAATTAAGACGCATGGTCATGGATGCAATAGAAAAGCCCACATAAATATTGACAATATATCAATAACACAAATGAAAGGCTCAATTGGCTATAAATTTCACCAAATAAAATCGAATATAAATAAAATATAAACACTTGAAAAAAGAAAGCTCGCTTTTAACAATTCGTGCAAAACAATACATGAACAATGATAATTCACATTTGCATGCAAAAAGAATGTAAACCCATTACAAGTTCTAAATTTACTTAAGTTATATAAATTGCTTACAATATACCAATTATTATGAATTAAGACAAAATCCATGAGGCCAGAAAAGACACGTTTACCCGTTCATTGGTTATAAGTTTTTCAGATGTATCATTTGGGTATCATAGTCGAACCCCATAAACTAATACGCATAAATATAAAGGTATACTGAACTTTAAAGTTCTATTTATATAAGTATTGGCCGTAGGTCCATATCAATCGATGGTTGTATCATAACCCCCAAGAAAAAAAAAAAAAAAACAGAATAATTAATGCCCAATGTTGAACCCAAGCCCCAAGCTATCTGGAGTGTTGGGAGAGGTAGACTAGATTGGTGCCTAACCTTCGTTTTCTCTTTATTTCTATCAATTGTCAGCGGACACAAATCAGCATTGTCCCACACACACTTGTCAGCTCAAGATCTTACCACTACAAACAATGTCTCCCTCCCAAAAGAAGGATAGATATGCACCCGTTCTTTGGCTGAACCGATGAACGCAAAACAATCCATCAAACAAATTTTCTAAAAAATCTGGACCAAAAGAAAAGGTTCAATAGGACTTGTCCCCCATACGGAAATGACACAATATTAATAGCCTCTTTTTGTAGCTTTTATTTTTAAAGAAATGGAGAGCCCACCTCCAAGAAAAGGAGATGATCAATTCGGGCCTAAAAACAAGAGAAACTGAAAAACTCCTGGTTGCATCAGCATAACAAATGAGGGTTTCAGAGGCTGTCGAAGTTGATAGGTTCCCGTAGGAACCGCTCCATCTGCCTTGCCCTGGTCTTTATCGACATGTCGAAAACCTTTTGACCAAATTCCACGACCAGTCCACCAAGAATGCTAGGATCAATCTGGCAGATATTTAGTGTTAGAATCATGTTTGTTTCAGCTGTAAACAAAAAGAACGAACATGAAATTGGCAAGCAATGTCTGTGTTTTCATGGAGGTGGGAAACAAACACAGAAATGAAGAGTCAAGAGCGATGAGTAACATTTAACGTGCCAGATAGTAGAGGGCAATAGAGTAAAACAAATCCACGAGAAAAAAAATTACATCAAAATACAGTATTAATGTCCACACATTGGGAACATTCCTTGTAATATCACCGATATTTTTTTTTTATCAATAACACTTTCATTAATTCATCAATAGAAAACTTACAAGTGGAAGACAAACACACTTATCTTCCAAGAGTCATAAAGAACTTCAAGAAAGGAAAAAAGAAAATACAAAGATACAAAGACACTACGTTACAGCTTAGCCCAAAACAAAGAATCCCTTTCTGCCCCTTGTTTTGCTAAACCGTCAGCTAGGGAATTAGCTGATCTTTTAATCCAACATGTCTTAACTTCCATCTCCCGCACCAGCCATTTGAATTTTCTCTTCTCATTATTATACTTCCATATATCATTTTGATCTTTAGTCAGCCACCCTATTACCACCTCTGAATCCCCTTCAATTTTAAGTTTCTTGATGTTCAATTCCTTGGCTTTCCGGGCTCCTTCCATAACTGCACATATCTCAGTTCTAAGGGAGTCATCCACTCCAATTGGGCCTGAGAACATAGCAGAGATGACCCCATTATTATCTCTAAAAACACCCTCAATCCCTGATTGTCTCGGGTTTCCCCTACTGCATCCATCAAAGTTTAATTTCAAGAATCCACTAGGGGGGGGGTCCAAGCCACACTCATTACTGACTTGGTTTGCGTGTAATTTGCAATTTCACCCTACTTACTCAACATGTCATCCACAGTGTAATCTGTGAATATTTCCAAAGATTTCAGCCACTGTACCGCCCTTCCCAATGTGGGTGGTGAACGTGGCCAGTAATGTGTTTGTTGTCTGCTGATCCAGACTCAACTAATTGCATGTGTTTGTTTGTTTGCCACCTCTGTATTCTCATGATAAATTTAGCATTGTCATTTCCAACTATCTGGATAACCGAGTACAATTTTTGTCTTCTAGAGCGCCTCCAGATTGGTCTCCAGAAAACTTGAATAGGAAGCGACCATCAGAGCACTGATTCACCTCTCTACTATAACCACAAAATCCCCAGTCATGACAATCTAGTATCAATGTGATGCCAGATGGGTTTAAGAAAGTGATCACAAAGTCTCCAAAAGAAAAAAAAAAAATTAAAAGAGGACGAAGAAAACTTGGATGCAGTAACTCAACATCTGGGCAGATTTTGGAGATTCAATTTCTCTCAAACCAACCCTTGATTGAGCTGAATTATATAGAAGGAGCCCTTAAAATCTTAGGCTAATCAAATAAAGGCCTACATCAAGTGGACTTTCAATTGCTGGAAAATGTAAGCTGCAGATTTTGGTCAATATTCAAGTGGACCCCACACTTTGACTTGTCCAAGGGTGTAACATCATTGGTAGAGAATCTTAGTTGAGAAAGTGGTGTCCAATTTTTTGTTTTTTCTTTAAAGAACCATTGTGAAAGGGTATATTTGGGAATTCGATTGTTAAATTTTGGTATCAAATGGGAGTGTGAGACATCCAGGATAAGTTTTCTACAAATTAACAATTCACAGTAAAAGACTAAATTACTATTTATAGCAACTTTCAGACTTATCATTTATTAGATGAATTTCAGACTTATCATTTTCTTTTGAGATTCACTATCTAGGCAATAAATATTGAAACATTTAGGCTGAGCTTATTTATTTATTTGATTTAGGACAATAAATTAGATTTGATTTGTGATGAACAACCCACTTTATCTAGAAGAATGGATCCCATGCCAATGTAACATATTTAAAGCCCTTCTGCTGGGTTTTTTATTAGAGTTGTAAAACTATGATTTGATTTTTAAGGTTTTGACTATGATGCCAATACATGATACTGGAAATCTTATAACCAATCAACCAGTATCATTTAAGTGGTAACCAATCAGGTGGTATTCATCATAGATTTATCCTTCTATTAAAGATATGAATTAACTTCCAACTTGAGTTAGGAAACAACATAATTTCAGTTAGAGTGGGGCCCATGCCCTTAATATATTTATATTAGATTCCCCTAGTAACTATTTATAGCAAATCATGACTTCATATTTTAGTAATTTCAAGTATCTTCTGGTAGGGGTTATGGTCTAAATAGAAGTCCTAGTGCTACTCTAAGATGTTCTATATATTTTTTGGACTATATTTTGTATACACAATTTTGGCATTATCATCAGAAATTCAGAATCTCAATAAAGCCCAAGTTGGTTTCCTTACAGTGGAAGGAGTTTTCCCGACTTTCCTCCATAGCTTATGTTAATGAGTGATTATTCTTCATTGCTTAAACCAATATTCCTCAAATGACTGCTGCTAAGTTCTTTTTCTACTATTAGTTTGCAGTTTAGAGGAGCTTTTTTCATCAGTAACTGAAACATTTCATTAATTATCATGAAAATTGCCACAAACACGCACATTCAGCTGTACAGGGAATAAATGAGCCTCAAAAAAAGAGAAAGACACCATTCCATATGCAGTATGTACCTTCTGTTCCAGCTTCACTGTCTTCCCCTCCCCAATAATATCCTGCAGTGTCTCCTTCAGTTCTTTCTCCTCTTGCGGGGGAAGGGGCTGTAGGAAAAGAGTTAACCAACTGAGAAAATAGCTTTAAAATGATTTGCAACTAACTAGCACCATGACACATAAGATAATAATCGAAAAACAATAAACAAGGACCAAAGAAAAATCTTCAACTTTTCACCAAAAAAATAAAATACAATTACAACTAAAAAGTCCCATAAAGCAATCAGTAACCAACTTCTACATTCTGTGAGGATTGAACTTGGCATATGTAAAAAGAAAAAGACCCAAAAGTCCATTACCCAATGCTAGTCTGGACTGTCCAATATATTTTACATGAAATGACCACTCTCAGATTCAAACCCGTATGCTCACTTTTGTCAACCTGGGGCTTTACAACTACACCAAGCAATGGTCCCTCAAGTAGAAAATTTGCATGAAATGACCACTCTCAGATTCAAACCCGTATGCTCATTTTTGTCAGCCTGGGGTTTTACAACTACACCAAGCAATGGTCCCTCTAGAAAATTGAACATGTCTTCCAAAGGCCAAAAAGACAAATGACGAAAAAGATCTAGAACAGCCAATTACAGAAACACATAAGAGGCTTCATATGCTCCAAGGTTGATCAGGCGGCATAATTTATCTTTTAAACAATAGAGAACTGTAGGCCACTGTTTTAGAAGGCATGGGAGGCACACACCTTAAAAGAAGGTTAACCAAGGCTTAATAAGCTTAAAAGCATAAATAGTGATACTTGCATGGACTCTCTCCCAAGTGGATGAACTGTCCTTGTCAGACACGGATCACATTCTGACACTATGGATTCTTGATGAGCACTTCAAACATAACATTTTCCTTTAGCTACTTGCCAATTTGACATAAATGAATAGCAAATAGATATAATAAATGTCATTTTTTAGAAATCATTACTAAATAACAAAGACTAAGTACCTTTTATTTAAAGGCATACAATGTTAAAATTCAAAAAAAAAAATGAACCATATTAATAGTTTATACTTTTCTATGGATGTATATATGAATCCTTTTTTTTCGTCTTGCTCAATCAGATTCATCAGATTATAATTTTCGTGTCTATGTCCATGCAACACTGAGCATGATGCACATACTAAACATTTTGAAGTGTTCTATGTCAAGTAAATGTTTTCCGTGCATTAAAAGAAACAAAGTACTCATCAAAAGAATGAGTTAAAGATCAATTCCAAGCTTCCAGGTATATATTTTTCATTTTTGTAAGTACTTAGGTTTTATAACACTAAGTTTAGGTTTTGATTTTCATAAAGTACTTCATAATTGTTCAAATAGATTTCTGAGAAGGCTCTTACTATGCATTTTTTATAAAATTAATCCTTTAAGACATGGTTCTGCAGTTATTCTCAATTTACCTCATGTTTTTTCTTGAAACAATGAGATTTTATCAGTGTGCAACGGCCTACAAGGGCCTGCAAGGCACAAGGCAAGGTGCACGCCTTTTAGAAGCAAGGCACAAAATTACAAAACAAAATGCTAAAAAATAAAAATAAAAAAAAAAAATTGTCAGAAAATTCAAGAAAAAATGCCAAAAATTTTAAAAAATACAAAAAATATTAAACATAATGTTAATAAAAAATAAATTCTTAAAAGGCAATTAAAGTTATGAAATCATTAATTCTTATATGAGAAATAAGAACTTAAGACCCTAACATATTGCATAAAATCAAGAATGCAATATGTTTTACATCACATTAGCTACTTGAAGTAATGCAATTGAGGAAAAAAAGAGATTGTGGGTCTTACATACTTGAAAATGCTTTATACGTTTGCTTTTATTTTTAAATTTTCATTTGAATACGCTTTACATGTTATGTTTATGTATTTTAATTTTAGATAATAGGTTTTTTAAAACATTTATTTTAAAATTTAAGTTCATTTGAATACGCGTACAGAAACCCTGGCCCAGCCGTTAGGCTCAAAAAGAAAAACAAAAGGCACAGAATTTTAAAAAGGCGCACACCTAGGCTGAGGCGCAAGGCTTGAAAGGGGTACACCTAGGACCTGGGCAAGGCACATACCCTAAAATGTGCCTCGCCTGTGCACCTAGAGGCTCATGCCTCACAAGTTAGAAGATCATAGTGCCTCACTCATGCCTCCACATTTTAGAACATTACAGCAGGTACAACTCATCAAGAATGTCAATTTTTAAATGGAAATTCCCAAGGCCTTCAGGTATAGGGAGAGTATTCAGAGATGGAGATGGGAGAATTGTTGCTATGTTTTCTGGCCAATAAGGGTGGGAGACTCATTGCGAGCAGAAGTGATGGCTCTGCTTCAAGGTGTAAAATATGCCAAGCAATTGGGATTACACCAAGTGGAGATAGAAGGAGATTCTAAATTGTTAATGGACTGGCTGCAATCAGGCAAGTTGGGAGCATGGATGTATCAACAGCCCATACAGGAAATTCTCAATATAACAAGGGAGCTTGATGCAGGCTTCAAGTTGAAAAGAAGATCAGCTAGTAGTCTGGCTGATACCTTGGCCAAACAAGGGACAGTGAGGGAAAGTTTGTTCTAGGCAGTTCTGTAATTCGAATTACTTGGGCCCAACTCCTATCTTAGGGCTTGACAATTGTATCTTAATTTTACAGCAATGAAGTTACTGTTTCCAATCAAAAAAAAAAAATTAAATGGAAATTTATCAGAGAAGGAGCTGATTGGATTATCTATGTAAAACCACATAAGCACATGCCTACAATAAGAGAGACTACTGGATTTCTTACTTCATTTGGCAGCTACTTCACCTATAATGTAAAACCAGTGACCAGTCAACCACTTTGCCTAGCTGTCTAAGGAAATAAACATTACAGACACAAGATTGTACCAATCAAAAAAAAAAAAACAGATGCATGAGTGTTTCCTGTAATAACAATACATGAGCATAATATGAAAATGTTTCATTTCAGTCATTTGAAAGAACCACAAGAAGAGACCTGAGTATGCACATATTGGCAATTTAAGATTGGAAACTGGCCCCAAAACAAGCATACTGAACCTAGCACCTAAATCCAGCTAGGCATGTAGGATGTAAATTTTGTAACCATGCTACTATTATGAAGCAATGTCTTTTTTTATTACAGCGCAAGATAAACATCACAGGGAGTAGGGCTTACAATGACAGTCGTCACAATGGCTCTCACTTCTTTTCTATGTGCCATGGTCAATTCCACAAATCTCTTTGCAATATTCTCGATGTGCTTTAACCTTCCATTCTCAGCCAAAACAGCTGGTTCAAATAAAACCAAAATAAACATGGATAGTCAAATATGAAAGAAATATGAGCAAGGTATTCATAAATTGTGCTTCCAAGATAAGGCAAGACACAAACAGATCAAATAAAACATCAACCATTAAATATAGATTTTCAATGTTCAAACTAGTACAAGACAAATTCTACTCCAATGAATAATAAGTTTTACCAAAGAAATTAAGAAATATGTGGAAGAAATTGGCTATCAAAGAGAACAGGAAATTTTTCTACATTGAAAAAAATAGGTGCAAATTAAGTATGTAAATGGATGTTTGCAAAATAAAAACTGAATTTTAGAAAGAAAGAGTAAACATCTAAAAGGAAAAAATGTGCAAAATATCAATGTTTCATGAAAGCACATTTCAAGCATTAAAAAGTTGCTGCAGAAAATTAAGCAATTGCATATTGAAAAGGAAAAGAAATAATAATGGATGTAACCAACTCAAATGTAAATAACAAGAAATTAAATTCGTAAATGACTGCAAGAATACAGATCCAACACAAGTGTATTGGTCCCTAATCAAAATATCCATAGATCTCTCTGCATTTCTGCATATGAAGGCATGTTTAGAAAAGAGTTCTCCATACAAAAACCTAATCGTAGACATACATGTTTCATCCTCAGGTATTATAAGAACAATTTCTAGATTTTGTACGATTGTATTAAACATACCCAGAAAATTTTTTGTGATATCTGAAACTTTAGCTTCAGCACAAATTTCATTTATTGCCTTTACTCTTGTCTCTGCAGGCACTGATAAATCCTTTATGAACTGAGAAAACGTAGGACTTTTCTTGGAAGCTTCCACAAGGTCAAGAATCTCAAACTCAACCTTGTCCAATGAATTAGCTTTTACTGCTGAGAGGTACAAGGCAGACGCATAGTTTCCAGAAACTCCAAACATAGCAAGAGGCACCTGAAGTGTTCCAAAGAACCAAAACAGAAACCTATAAGAATCAGATAACAACATAAACATACAAAGAAGCTGTTGAAAAAATAAAGAAACTCTGCAACTAGACAGTGATAAATGGGCCAAATGCAAGTATTAAAATCACAAGTACAGGATATAGTTGAAGTGCAATGTCAAAATGTAGGACCATAGGAATTCAGGGGGTAATTGACTTAGATGTTGGAGGAAGAAATTTTTCTATAGTATCCCACCAAGCTTACAATCAATCAGTGTCTGGCTCAAAATAAATTCTGCAATTTTGTCATAAATAAATAAGTTCTGCATTTGAAAACTGGATTAGACTGGTTTCTCATTTTTCCGAGACTTTTTACTGAATTCATAAAATGGGCTGGCTGTTCTGAAAGAATTTCAGGGACAAGAATATCCAACATTAAGTTTGAGAGGAATGGGATTCTTGGCAGTGGCACAAAGAGCAGATCAGGAACCACATCGAAATTTTGGAAAATCTGGGGATTTGGGGAAAAAAAACTAACGTTATAATATAGTTTCAATGTGGAACATAGATAAAACAGTTATAATTTAAAACTAAAATCCTCTATATTGTAAGGTGAAAATACCCAGAAAAAAAAAAAGTTTTTAGCACTTATTTTCTTTATATTTCTTTAGCAAAGCTTTCCTGACATGAAAAGAATCCACTCTGCACTTCCACAGTAACAAATCACAAAATGCTGAAAACTAAATGTGGCACTAGATCACCAAGTCAAGTTGTGGAAAAAAAAAAAGAAGGAAAACCCAAAGTACCCACAAGCAGTAAAAAAAGAAGATGTGAAAGATAACTCATTCAGGTTAAATTAAATAGTAAAGCATAAGGGTTGTGTTCAAAGCAAAGTAAAACTCTATATCATGCTTAAATTCTACAACATAACCACATCACGGGCACACTATGAAGTAACAAACTTTATGTAATGAAAGCACTTCCATTTTGCAGATATTACCAATTCATGTGAGTACTAAGTAGGAATGTCATCAAATCTATTCTACCTTTGTCTTTGATTCCTTTGGCTGTGATGCAGTCGCATAATTCCTCAGAAACTGCAATCGGAGAATCCAATAGTTAGATAACAGCTAGACAAAGAAACCTGATTAACAGGTATTAGAAAATATTGTAATGAGCCGATACTACTTTGGTTTTTGATATATCATCACCCAATGGTACACTAGCCTCTTGATCCGGTTGGGACCTTTTCTTTTCAGGCGGGGGCTTGAGGTCCTTCAAAGAAGAAGACCAAACTACAAACTGATATATTTGTCCTCATATTTGCATATTGTGCAATGGAAAGTGCTTACTATTTCCTGCCCTTTTGTCTCTAGCAGATTCTATAGATATGTAAGAGAGCAGCAGTATTGTGGGCTGTTTAGAAAGAGGAAAGTGCTAGAACATTCAAATAACAGAACCACAACAAAGAAGATTTCAATGGTAACATATTGGTGAAAGTGGTAGACTATGTAAAATCATAAAGTCCTTTTAGTCTTATCTCCTCGAATGACACAGTGACAGGATAGCTAAAAGGAATATGATCACTATCAATTCGAGTCTTCCATCTATAAACATCAAAAAAGAAATTACAATTCATCGATGTAGTATGAGAAATCCAAGCAACTTAGGCATTTGTGGGTCTTTTAGAGATAACATTGTAACTGGTTGTACGGTTGAGGATGCTTGATTTCTACCCCCCCCCCCCTAAGGTTTAAGGGGTGCTAAGCATATTCATCGTGTACAATACTTCTATTCTTTTGACACAATTTAACAAGACTTCACTGTTATCAATCAAAAAATAGATAAAATACCTACACGTACGTTAAGCATATGATGAGCTCAATAAACAAGATAATAAATCCTATGAACATAAAGCGCTACGTAATCAAACTATTTAAATCATTATTTTCTAAACTAAAACCATTGTTTGTAGGGGTTTCTGCAAAATGCCCAGCAGAGGAAACCTAAATTTCAACAATGTAATAAAAAATTCCAATGAATATTTATAAACGGGTTGTTAATGCTACACAAAGATTAACGTTTTCAGACTTTTATTCACCGATTCAGAAGGGGAACTCATCAGATTCTGGACAGATGTTTCTAACAGAATACTACCAAAGAATACATAAACTTGAATTGAAACCAAAATAATGAATCACACAATTGTAATTAACACTATAAAGGAGAATAGAAAGTCAAGTCTTTATTCTTCGATAATCTTAAATCGGTTAAATCAATAGACCAGTCTACGAAGTTGAGTTCAATCACAACCACAAGAACGTGGAATCGCATGATCCAACGAACAAAACAGGAAATCTTCGAAAAAGGAAAAAAGGGAAAAGAAAAACCTCTGAAGTTGCAGAACTAGGAGCGGCTCTCTGCGCCGAAACGGGCTCAGCTCTAAGAATCCTTTGCGCGAGAGAGAGGCTCGATCTCAAGCGTCCTGCCAACGCCATCGAAACCTAGTCTTGGAACAGAAATGTTAAGAGACGAGGGAGAGGTTAGGCTGGAAATCGAAGAGAAGACAGAGCGAGAGAAGGGAACCCTTACGAAGGTTTCTTTTTCTCTTGCCTGTCGCATCTGGTTATAATAATACCTCTTGCGTTCCTAAAATTTACTGTTTGTACCCTCGCGTTTGTGGGGTTACCATGTTAAACCTCAGATGGATTGGATCGGATTGCAATCCAACCCAGGCCCAACCTTGGATCTAGAAACGCCAACCAGGTCCAGCCCGGCCTAACACAAGTTGATCCATGGTGATGCATTGTTTCTAGGGGTACAAGTTGGGCGGGCTGAGATGAGTTTAAGTTCAACCCAGGCCCAATATTAAGAATTGTGCTTAAGGCCCGAATTGTCTAATTCAGGCCCAGCCCGAGTTGAAATTTAAGGCACTCAGATTAGGCTTGGGGTCAGGTCAGATTCGGGTGGGCCAATCAGACCATATTAAATTAATATATGCATGTTTATAATTTATCAAAAGAAGTGCATTTATGTCTATACATAGGTGAATCTAGCTTGGGTTAGGACACGATAGGGCCAGACTAGCACTGGATTTGGGCTATTTAAGGACTAGGCCTGGATCTGGCCCAAAATTTTGGGCTTAAGCCCAACCTGGGGCCCTAAAATTCAAGTCTAGACCGTGTAGAATTGTGGGCTGAGTCGGTTTGGGCTTGGGTTGGACCTGCCCAAATTTGCACCCCTATTGATTTCTTCATGAGTTGAGGACAAGAGCTCATTTGATTCAAGAACCGAAAATTCTGAGAGTATTCTTTTGAAAGGCAAGCAATTCATGTAGCTGTACTGATCATTAGCTAGCAATGCGAAAGGTAAAGGAGCTAAGGCTCCATTTGGGAGAGGTGTAAATAAAATGCCGTATAGAAGGTTTTGCACTATACATATTTGCATTTGTACATATACAATGTTTAAAAGTATTATTAGGACCAAAGCATGGAGTGGGAACTACAGCTTAAAACATTTCTAAGGTAAGATGTGGCTGGTGGTCAAGCACTGGAACTACAACTTAGGCAAGCCCAACCCTAGCTTTACATGGGCTGGGCTTGGATTTTATGAGCTCTTTGCTGGGCCTGGTCCTAAAAGCTCAGGCTTTACCTCAATCCAGGTTGGGCTTAGGTGAAGTCTCAAGTTGTTTGAATTTGTACTAAGCTTGTTTATATAATATATTAAGCCCATGTATAATGGAGATTTGTATATATGTTATGTGGTATACATGATATTGTATGTGTTTGGTATAGCTTCTGTTTATTCACTAAGCGTTTATATTTGATTTGCTTGCAAAACCAAGAAAAGTAATATTAAAACCACTTATTGACAGCTAGGCATCATTAAGCACCACATCAACATAGCAGTGAATAAATGCCTAACCATTGGAGGGAGCATTAAAATGAAGCTTTCCCCAACGATAGGCATACACATAAATCAAGGCCAGCTTTTGCGAGTCTCTATGCGTACGGATCAGCATTATGGGCTAAATCCTGAAATGATGCCTATGTAGCAATGTTTATTGAAGAAATACCCATGGTTCCAAACACCACCATTGTCATCTAAATCTTGTGCCAACTATATGGGGTCAAAGACATGAACCCTATTTGTCGTTCTATTGTGTTTAATGTCATATCTAAATAAAAAAAGATAATTCAGGATCTATGATCATAAGAATTTGACAAAAGTTTTAATGTTAGCTTCCAACCTAAAATATAATTGGGAGGGCTTCATCTTTGATTGAACTGCTTTGAAAAAGCACCTAAAAACGACTTCATTGGAAAATCAAAGGTAAGTGGAGGGACCCTTGTTTTGCAGGGGCAAAATATGATGGTAAGTGGTTTGTCAAAGGTAAATTATCATATAGAAAAAAAAATGCGAAAGGTAATTTTTTTTAATTAAAAGTTTATTCAAAAAAATATCTATTTAAAATAAATAAAAATTTATTGATAATAATATATTTAATTTAATAAATTAAATATATAAATAATCATGACCATCAAGCAATAGAGTGAAAGAGGGAGAAATGACTTTTGTCATTGTATTTTTGTTTTATATAATGGAATAGTTGTAAATAGTTAAATAATAATTAATTTATTTCAATAAATAAATAAATTTATAAAATATATGAGATAAATAGACAATCAAGTGAGAGAGTTAATATATATAAATATATACATGTTTCTATAATTCTATGCCTTACTTTGCTAGCAATAACAAATTGTTAGATTATTAAATTATTAACTAATTAAATAATTTAGTAAATAAGTAAATAAATAAATAAAACTTTATGTACTATCAAAATAAGATTGGTAAAGGCTATCTCAAATTATTCAATTAATTAATTTAGCTCTATTAATGGGTTGGGTTGAACTATTGGGCTACCAAGCCCATGAATAGGCTTAGCCTGATTCGTGGCCCAGCTTGGCCTAAGACTTGACATGCGGACCAGCCCGGCCCGTGGCACGGCATGAGCCCTTGTGGGTTTGGGCTAAAATAAAATTTTAAGATTTTTTAATTTATGTTAATTTTTTCATTTTTTTTCAAAATTTTCAAAAAACATGGATTAGCCCAATTTGTGGCCCGATCTGGCCTAAGACTTGGCCTGTGGACCAGCGCAGCTCGTGGTACGGCACAGGGCCATGCAGGCTCGGGCCATATATTATATACAATAATTACATAATACATTAATATTTATAATTTTATTATATTATTTCATTTTATTAATGCATATATAAACAATTGTATACATCAAAATTCATATAAAAAAAAGTTTAAGATCTGTTTTTTATTTTTTATCTAGTTTTTAATTTATGTTTAATTTTTCATTTTTTTCACTTTTTAAAAAACATGGATTAGTCCGATTCATGGCCTAGCCTGGCCTAAAACTTGGCTTGTGAACCAATCCGCCCTGTGGCACGACACAAGCCTATGTGGGCTTGGGCCGACCCCTAAAGTATCCCAAGAGAGGGAAGCACGAATCACAAGGCACGACCCAACATATCTTTAACAAATATAAAAAATGTAGAAGTTTAGTGGCATCATTGTAAATAATTAGGAGTAGCACCATTGTAAATGATTATATGTTTAGTATCAAATATGAAAGAGGAAAAGGAAAAATGGCAAGTTATGATTGTTTTATTTATTCAATGGCATCATTATAATTAATTAATTTTGTAATGGTAATGGTTAAAAGCATGAAAAGGAAAAGATTATAAGATTTTATTTAAGTTACATAAAAATAAAATCCAATTGGAAAATACACACCAATCGGCCTTTTGCTTTTATGTTATGTATAGATGCATCTATTATGTTGTTCGATAACTTCTTATCAACTAAATGGTTTTAGACCTAACATTATCTCAACAAGCAATCCAACCACTACAAAGCTTATAAGCCCCACATATAATGAACATATTACAATTTTTCACATGTATTATTTTATGTTTTTTAATTTATATCTTGGAAAATGTTCTAAGTGTATCCTTTTGTATTTTTAAAGAAAAAATACTTTGATATGTTTTATGTTAAAATAATTTAAAAATATTATTCTTTTCTTCTAAAGGATAATTGCATCACTTAGTACTTAAAAGAGCACATATAGTTTTCACTTTCAGAATATATACCTTTCTATTTTTTCACAAAAAGAGCAACTTCACTTGTATTACTTCATTGTAGATATCTGTATAGTGGCAGACTGACTAGGATTGTAGTTTATGACCATTTGTCCTTTACAAGCAAAATAAGTGAGTGCATGAGCAGCTCTATTTAGACTTCTATTTACATGAACAAAAAGTGTCTTAGCAAAAAGTGATATAAGCTTTTTGAGCTTTGGCCAATGGAGTTGCTCGATCCATTTAGAGGGTGCTTCTTTGCTACTCAAAAAATGTACTAACTTCTCAAAGTCACTGTATATATATGTCATGGTTAGTTAAAGTAGAAGTTGCTTCAAGACCCGCTATTAAAGCTTTTATCTCTAAATCATAGCTTGAAACCACCTAGCATGGCCTCCCTTCAACAATGGTTTAACCTATTGCTTGTTTGAAGATGAAACTTCTTCCTGTAGTTCCTGTTAAAGGGTCAAAAGATCCATTAACTTGTAACACATTTTGCGTGAGATTCAAGCTAGAGGGAGCAGCAATACATGTATTGTTGTTTTGCATGGAGGTGTCAAGCTAATAGCTTCGCAAGCTATTCAGTAGTTCAAGGGAGCTCATCAGAGTATTCTTAAACACTAGGTTGTTTCGAGCCCTCCAAATCAGATATAGAGTTATGCTGACTGTATAGGAAACAATGAATACCATAGTGGGAGTTGAAAATCTTTTTATCGCCCTTAACCAAGTCAGAATGATTTCATGGGGTGGTTTCTCTTTGATTTTGTCTGGATTGAGGCCCAAGAGATTTTGAAGCCATACTGCTCGCACATAAGGACATGTGAAGAATAGGTGTTTAAATGTTTCTTTGGTTTGCTTAAAAGGAGCAATTTAGTTCTTCTGATTGCAGCCATGAAGAGCACTTGTGTTTGGTTAACAGTCATTCCCATAAGAACTTCCACATGAAGATTTTCACTCATGGAAGGAGATTTTGTTTCCATAGAAACTTCCAATCGAAGAAGGCCGAGGATCCTAAAGCCAAGGATGTTGTTAGATTTCTGTACATGGAACTCACAGAGAAGGTTCCCTTTGAAGCTTTCAACCATATTGGGGTGTCGAACTCCAAGTAGAGATTTGGATTTATTTCCTTGACGTGTGGAATGTGACTAGCCTCCAATCTGTCTTCAAGAGACAGTCGGTTCCATGAACGATCACTATTTAGTAATTTTGCTACTCTAAGATCCATATGGTGTAAAGAGCCATTACTGATTGGCATTGGGGTTCTTCTTGTTAAAGCAGGAACCCAAGGATCAGTGAAGATCTCTATCCAGAGCATGTTTTCCTTCAATTCTGGAATAATTTTCTGAACTTGGTTCTACCAGAAGGAGTTGTTTTGCTTTGTTCTAGCTTTGAGTAGGCTTGTACTTGGAAAGTATTTTCCCTTGATAACTTGGCTCCAGAGAGAATTTGGAGATTGTAGCAGCCTCCATACCTATTACTAAAGAGTGCTTTATTCATCTAATAGAGTTTCCTGAGTCCTAATCCTCCTTGGTCTTTTGGTGAGCATAACTTTGACCAAGCTATCAAGTGTTTTCTCTTTGTATTCGAGTTACTCCACCAATAGTCCTGAAGGAGTTTCTCTAGTGTGTTATGAATTGTTTTTGGCAATACTGTGGTCAACATAGGGTAGATTGACACTACTTGCGCCATTATTTTTATTAAAGTGGTATTACCAACTTATGAGAGAAGTTTTGAGCTCCACAAGTTACTTTTTATTTGACTTTTTCTACCAGTTCTTGGTGAGAGGAGATTTTTTTGTCCTTTGTACCAATCTTTAACCCCAAGTATTTTGAGCCAACCATAAGTTTTCTGACTTGTAGGACTGCAAAGATGAATTTCTGGTGGTGTCTTGCTGCTAAACATGATAGATGATCTTCCATGATTTATATTCTGACTAGATAGTAACTCGAAAGTTTTGAGGGTGTCTGCTAGAGTTTTAACTTGTGATATTTCTACTTGGCAAAAGAGAACTACATCATCTGCAAATAGCAGATGTGTAATTTCAGGCCCAATTCTACTCAGTTTTATGCCTTTGAGTTCTCCATTCATGTTTGCTTGGTCCAGAAGCCAACTGAGAACTTCCATGCTAGTGATGAAGAGATAGGGTGACAGAGGATCTCCTTGTCGTAGTCCTCTATGCAGAGAGAAATTTTCAAAGACTTCCCCTCCAATTTTAATAGAGTAGGTGAGGGTGGAGATGCATTGATGTATGAGATTACACAATTTTGCTAGGAAATTCATTTTTCCCAAAACTGCCATCCCATTCTATCAAAAGACTTTGACAAGTCGAGTTTGACTGTCACATAACCTTTTCTTTTTTTTTTTTTTTTTTGTGTCCTCAAGAGATGGGTGACTTCCTTCACTAAGAGTATGTTATCTGTTATTTGCCTATTTTTTAGGAAACCCGCTTGGGTTGGTGATATGAGGTCTTGTAGTAATAGCTACATCATGTTTACCATCTACTTAGAGATGATCTTGTAGATGACATCACATAAACTGATTGACTTGTAATGAGCCACATTTGATGGAGCATTGATTTTTGGTATGAAGACTAGATTTGTGTTGTTTAATTCCAGTACTTTTGATAAAAATAAGTTGAAGCCATTGGGGCCTGGAGCTTTGTGCGGGTGTAGTTGCTGCACTATGCTGTGAATTTCCTCCATTGTTGGCTCTTGTAATAGGGATTCTATCTAATGTGGTTTTAGGCATGGGAGTGACAAGTGACTTAAGAAATTGGTATCAAAATTTTTTGGTATGTCCCCTTTTTATAGTATGGATTGCAGAAGAAGTTTAGATATGCTCTTTTTCTCATACACCCATGTCCCAGCTAATTTTTGTAGCCATAAGTTTGTATTCTTTAAGTATTTCCATTTTGCTAATTGATGAAAGAATTTTGTATTTTTGTCTCTATCTCTAAGCCAGAGCTCTCTAGATTTTAGTCTCCACAATTGTTCTTCTTTTTGGAGCCAGTAGTGATATTGGTTCTTCAGAGAATTTAGCTCATCCATTTGTTCAGTAGAGTTGTATGACATTTGAAAATTTGATATTTTGAGAGCTATCTTTTGTAGATGATATCTGATGTTTCCAAAACTCTCTTTGTTCCATTGTTTCAGGGTCTTTTTTATTCTTTGAGTTTTTGTGTCACCCTATAACCCTAACTTCCTTGGAGTGGCTTGGATTAAACTTCCTCAATGACAGAGGAGCACTCTGGATGTTCTAACCAGAATGGGAGAAAGTGGAATTGAGATATAAAGGTTGATTGGATATGAGAAGTGTTTAGCTTGATTGGAGCATGGTCTGAGGAAATGATTGGGAGATGGAAGAGAACAACATTTGGGAACAATCTTACCTAGTATGTGGATGCTAGGGCTCTATCCGGTCTTTTTAGAACCTTATTGTGTCCCGTTTGACCATTTGTCCATGTATAAGGAGGACCAGAGAAGTCCAAGTCCACTAGTTGGTGAGTTGAGATTAATTCTTCTAGGGATTTGGACAGTTTTGGAGGAGCACTTCTGAATTTTTTTTATCATGAAGTTGGTAAATATCATTAAAGTCACCTAGAAGGATCCAAGGGTGCTGCATTTGATCCATTAGTGATGATATTTGCTTCCAAAGGAGATTCCTGTGGCTTTTTTGAGGATGGCCATAGAACAGTAGAAGATTCCATGGGTGGTATGGTGGAGCATTCTCTACTACGAGATGGATTAGGTGTCTACTAACTGATATAACACCGTTTTGTAGATTGTTTGACTAGTCACATAGGAGGCCTCCAAATTGACCTTGAGCCTCAAAAATCACTGAGTTTTGCAAGTATAGGCTGTTGATCAGATCCTCACTTTTTTGTTTAGTCATTCTGGTTTCACTTAGAAAAATTAGGTAAGGTCTCTTAATGGCATTCAAGCTCTGGAGATGTCTGACCTTTTTGGAGCCATTTGCTCCTCTTATGTTCCATGCCAGAAAGATCATGATAAAGAATGGTTCATAAAAGAAATAATTTGTCTTAAATTGGATGTTGAAAGTGAGAAAGGGAGGTACCTAATGGAGATATGGCGTGTTGTTCTGAATAAGTGAGAGGTTGTTACAGTGAGAATTGAAAGTCGTTAGATCAATCATGTATTGGTCCAATGCAAGATTATTCAGGATTGTAGATTGATGTTGATAAGAAGCTGCTGTTGGAATTCTTGGGCTCATCAAAGAGCTTTGGAACTGGTCCATTGTGGGATTGTTGAGCTCTTTTCCATCCATCGGGAATCCTGAGTGGAGCTATGATATTTGCCCTTTATCTATTATCATTAGTTGCTTTGAGTTGGAATCTACAAAGTATTTGAAAGGAGGTCCATGGTTTCTCTTTCCCGTTGCCATATTGTAGACCCCGAGTTGACCAGATTTCGTGAGATAGTAAGAGAAGTAGCCACCTCCCAAAACGTGCTGAAAAGAAGCTTCACTAGTTGGCACTGCTAGTGTTCTTTAGCTGTGTTTTGACAGTGTTCTGCATGTAGCACACGTGGCTTGGATGAGCTTGCATAGCTAACACCTGTTCGAGCTAACGTTCCATTTGCTAGTGCATGCAACAAGTCCATCTGGCCTTGGGTGTTCGAGCCAAGTTGAGGGTGTGACTCGAACCGAGTGTTCAACTCAGTTGTGTTGTGTTGTTGGTGACCTTCGTCGAACGTGTTAAGGCATCTTGCTTATGGGGACATTAGTCTTCATCTTCAGCATCTTCATCGGAGCCATGGTCTCCATGTCTGGTGTTGCAAGGTTCCGGAGCATGCAGTTGTGAAGAGAAGGTCGGAATCTTTAAGGAAGCATCTTGCCAGTGCTCCACTCGTAACTAGTCACCCGGATGGTTTATTGTGTGGTTTTCCAGAAAGACTTTGTAATTGTTGATTGTTGGATCTCTTCTTTTGCAGTTGTACCAAACATGCCCTACTAAGCCACAGTTTGCACATACCCTTACTAGCTGCTCGTAGTAGTAGCGAAGCCAGATAGGTTTCCTAGAGAAGATAATGAAATAACCTGTGTAGAGGGGCTCCTGTAAATCGATGATGATTTTTTTTCGGACATAAAGGCCTCTCGTAAGGTGGCCCGAGCTAATCTTTTCCTGATCTGGCATAACTTTCCTTGCAAAGCTTGCCAGGAAGCAAATTCTTGTGTCTTCTACCATATTTCATGGGATCATGTGAATTTGCATCCAAACTCATTGGGTCCATACTTTCTCTACTGCCCCGGTAGCAGAGTCCGACCATTCTTCCAATAAAATCCAGCTTGACTTATAGAACCATGGACCTCCTTCCAAGGCTGCTTTTTTTTTGTCTGCATGATGTTCAAAAATGATTTCAATGTTGTCATTGTCAATAAATTTAACTGAAACTATAGTGAAGATATTCCATAGTTCTTTAATGTGCGCTGCTAGATCTTCTTCACTAACATGTTGTCCAGGGAATATTCTCCCTTTCAAGGTTAAATCGGTGAGCTTTACTGCTTCTTCCACTAGGCTAAAAGAAGGAATTTGGTAATTTAGAAAATTTACTGGTGGGGTCTGTCTTCTCGAGCATCAATTCATCATAAGAGATTATCTCTTTACCCTTGTAGGTGTGGCTTTTGGTAGGCTCATTCTGTGCATGCAAGGTGTCTTCATGATGTAAAACATCTTACCCTTTGGGAACACCACCCTTCTCTTCTTTTTCCATTTTGGCGTGGGAATCATCGGATACGGTGATTCACAATGGAAATACTATGACTCTTAGTGAAAAGATAATGCAGGGCGATAATAACCAACCACAGCTTCTTAGATGTGAAAGCGATCGTAGCTTCTTAGATGTGATTCCCATTCTGCCTACCCAGTTTTTTTTTGACAAAAAAGCCCCCATTTCAATCCAAATCCCCTATTTGACCAAGCCTTTAGTGTTTCACATACCTTCCTCCTTCCAACTTAGCTGCTAACAACGACCATCTCTAATGATGTAAGATTGGTCTCCGACCAGCTGCCCTCATCTCTTCTTCCTTTCCTTCGTCTTCTTTCTCCCTCTTTTCTCACCCCATCTTATTTATCTCCATCTTCCGCCTCCCCTTTGTCACCACCGACGTTATTGGTAGATTCCTCTTCTTCCAAACTAATGCCTAGCCGAATAAGAAATTGGAATCCACTCTTCATATTCTTCTTCTTCTTCTTCTTTATTTTTGTTTTATTTAACTAACTGCAGTACTGCACTAATGCTTTGTTTTACATATCTGCGCCTTCAACTATTAACAACTTGATTCAGTTCAAAGAAGGTATGCTTGACAACAACTTTGTTTATTTTGTTTCTATTTGGTAGCTATTTAATATGAGCAAAATTGGAAATTTTGGATGATTCCAATTCCAATGATGTCTACAAACCAAATGGATCCTAAATGATAATATCTCCCCTCATATTTACCCTTTTATTTAAAGTTTGGTATTGAGTATTCTTCCCCTCCATTAATTTTTTGTCCGTTCCATTAACACAAGTCTTTACATGACATTTAAAACTTTGAAAATTTCCATTTCTATACCTGTTAAAACAATTTATATTATGTTCATATTTTGGTATATAGATAGATAGATAGATAAGATATAAGGTTTAGAAATACAATATACAAGGCTTTGTATACTCTTCCCAAATTGAGCATAAGGCTTTATTTGGAAAATGCAAATCCAAATATGTTCAATGTAAATACAAAAATACTCTACCCAAATGGCCCATAAGGCTCAATTCTCTGACTAGTTGTACACAAGATTCAAAATATCAATACAGCCCAAGTCCCGAGGGCATATTGAACTATATTTGGGCTGGCTCCCTTTTTTTGTACCTGGATCAGAGGGGTTGGTTTAAGGCCTGTCTACCCTCTGAACTGGGTTAAACCCCAAGGCACCCCCTACATGGGTGTATCGAGAAGCCTCAAATATGATACATATCAGCCGATTTGTATCGAAGTTTTGAACCTTGGTTGTACATGTAGGGGAGACTTGGGAGTGCAAATAGGTTGTGTGTAAATTTTGGACTGCTTTTGCTTCAGATTTCACTTTCTCTTATTCGAATGTGAAAAGTAAAATCGAAGTACAGTGAAGTAGTATCATTGTATAGGAAAAAAGAACTAAGATAAGAATTATTTGTTTGAGGGTGAGATAGGAAGCAAGCCGATGTGGTCCCTGTTCTTTATGAGAGAATTGAAGTAGGAAGAAGATGACGTAGGTTTTGCATCAGTTTTTGAGATGCAAGATTTGCATTGCCAGTAAATGCAAATGAAACAAAAAAAGTATAAATTTTATATGCAAACCATGGTTGCAAACAAGCTAATGCAAAACTGAAGCATATGTAAAATTTATATGCGGTTTAGATTTGAACTGCAGGCCAGGGAATGAGAAGTTAAATAAGGCTCAGTTTGGAATGAATGCAAATACATATAAAATAATACAAAATATAAGGTTTTGTACTCTACATATTTGTATTTATACTTCTTCCAAACTGAGCCTAAAATGAAAATTTTAGATGGTAAAACCTAGGGCTACAATTTGGGCAGGCTTGGGTTGAACATTTGTTACAATTTGAATGGGCCCTCATGCAATGGCCCAAGCCCAATGCTATGTAGAGTTCTTTAGCCTGGAACGGCGGTACCCAACTTGCACCCCTATTAAAACCATATTTAGTGTTTCCACACGAACCTACTTCATCAGTCTAAAATATACATATTAGCGTTTCCACTTTCCACCCGTCTTAATTTTGTATCTTCCATGCAAGCCTCTCGTGGTTTAGTGGTTAGAAGGAGGTATAAGATAACAGGTAAACTTGAAGGAAGGTTAGGCGATTCTAAGGGTTCGTTTAATTTGTAGTTGGAATTGGAATAAGAATGGTCTATTCTCATAATTTATTTAGTTCAGACAGGAATTGAAATCGAATTTAGAATAAACTATAATGAGATTTCATTCCCAAGGGAGGGGGTGAGAGGGAATGTCATTCTGATTCTATCCAACCAAATAGCTGGAATTGGAATGACCCATTCCAATTTGGATTCTAAACTCCTATTCCCTTGAACCAAATATGCCCTAAGATTGTTATTGATTGTTTGAAAGGTAAAGCAAGCCCTCCTTGGAATGGAATTTCCTGGACATCATCCGTGAAAGGTAAGTTCATTGTAGCAAATAGAGCTTAAATGCCCAATATTCTCATGTTCTTCATAGGGAAGCAAGTGAGGGTGCTGATTAGTTAACAAATGCAGGTCATTTGAATTGTGATAGGTTAATCTGGTTCTGGTTTTTCATTACATTTGTATGAGTGATGTGTGGAGGAGGTCTTAGTATTTGACCGATACGCAAGGGGGAGGAGGCATAAGTAAAAACTGATCCTTCACCCTTTTCAGAAAACTATAATGTCAAAAGCATGCACTTCATAAATTGTAGATGCTGAGCAGCAAAGGACCAAAGGAGGTACCGAGGTGGATTCAGATGACTTTGGATAGGTACATTCTTCTCATTGGGGTGATATTATCGGGACCGCTTAAAGTGCGTCCAAAGGACAGCCTACCTCAAAACATTGGCATACTTACAGTCAATCAATCAGACGGGTGGGCTGCATCATAGGTACAGCCACTGGGGAAAGATATTTCTGGCCACTTGAAGTGCGTCCAAGGGCAGCCTAGCTTAAAAGTCAGAATATTGGCAAACTTACAGTCAATCAATCAAGTGGGTGGGCTATGCTGCATTATAGGTTGTCTTAAGTCCACAGCATGGAATTAAAAAAAAAAAAGCACATCCAAAGGAGACCCAAGTGTTGATCAGTAGTCCAGGACAAAAAGTTTTTTATTACAATTCTAATAAAATCGGATATCTATATGATATTCGAATTCAAATCATACTCTTGAAAATTCGATGGATTGGATTGATCGAATTTTTTATCAGATGGGGTCGAATATAGCCTTTTTTTTTTTTAACCTGATCCGACCCCTTTGCAGACCTACAGGTACATAACTTCAAGGCCTCAGAAGAAGTTGGCCGAAGCCGAGGACAATAAATCGAAGCAGAGTACTTCTTCCGAGGACTATGGTAGCCAAGGATTGTGAGTCGAGGGCAAAAGTCCCTGGTGACGTAGGATACTGCAAAATAGGGAGTGTTAGAGACCTCGGGGTGGATATCCGAGGCAGAGGCTCCGACACTCAAGTTAGTACGAGGTGTGAAGCAGGGTAGAGTGCAAAAGTGCTCCTAGAGAGAGTCATTGGATGCACCAGATTTCCCTAAATTAATGCTAAGTAGACAATGTAGGTGCAGGAAGTAAATGAGTGAGTGATGTTGGAGTTACCCTGTTCCAGCCCCTTTTAAGGGGCAGTTACCTCTTATTTACACTTGAGTGTGCTGGTGGTAGGTGAAGATGAACACCTCGGATGAGAGCCGTATGAGGTCAAGCTATAGGCCCTAGCGGTACACCAAATAATTATGTAATTGGCTTCGTATGGAGGCAGTAGGGCTCCCTCCTACTGTTGCTGATGTTAGCAGGCATTAGTGGGCTGGGCCTCCCAGCCCTATGTGGGTTGTGCCAAGCTAACCCACTTCACTTGCCCCCTACTCCCGAGACTGAGGTGAGGCCTTAGCTTTTGCTCATAATGAGGTTAGTAATTGAAGTGAGGCTTCAACTTCGATCATTGGGAGTAGTGATCGTTATGCCTTCGGAATTGTCAGCTGAGGGATGTCCTGCACTAGCGTCATCTTCGTTGTTCATGTCATCACAATTTGATTCAGAAATGCGAGCGATGTGGATGCCTCAGCTTGGCAGGGGTGTCCCGTATTCCGCACGGGCAGGTCACGTCAGCGAGGCTACCGTGTAGGGGACGACCATCCCAGGAGTCCTGTGTTTGCTAGGTTGAACGGTCTGACCGATGGTTCGTGATGAGTAGGCCTTTCGATTCACTCGGTGGGTTTCCGCGGGGGGTTTTCGCAGTTCACCCGACATAGTTTCGCCTTCCAAGGGCATGCATTAGGGAGGGTGCTATAAAACTGCTTCGTAGGAGTGGGGGGATCTCGCATCCATTGGATCTACATCAATCTAAACCATTGCTTTGGGCGTTGTTTCGTATTTCGATGGCCTATGCTAGGGGCCTCCTGCGTCCGTTGGATCTGTGTCGATCTGAATTGTTGCTTTGGGCGTCGTTTCGTCTTTCAAGGGCCTACGCTAGGTGGCACATCACAGTTGGATGTTAGGAGTGGATTGGTTTCAACCGTCAGATTTAGAGACATCCAGGCCGTTAATTTTCCTTTAAATAGGGGCCTTGACAGTGCTTTTCTTCTCTATTTGAACTTAGACATCCTTGCTCTTGAGTGAATGCAGATCCCCAACTCTCAAGTCTTCGGAACTTCTTTACTTCCCTTCTTCAGGACATTCCACCCACTTTTAGGTAATCTTAACATGTCATTTTCAGACTCTAGTCCCAAGTGCCATGAACTCCTGAACATCTCGGGAGGGAGCTCTCCTGCAACCCCCTCTCCCTTGTCTTCTCTAGGTTCTTTAGTTGTAGTCCCCCACTGACCGGATGTGGCCGTTTTGAGGGAGAAGTTAACCTTGGGAGGTGTTGAGGGCAGTCACCGGGGAAATGACTCTCCCCATGAAAGCGTTGCCTCGGCATCACCGAGGGAGCCTGGGGATCTCCTTTCTCCGAGGGTGATGCCGTGGAACTCGTTGTCGAACTAGTAGAAGGGAGTGTTGCTCGAAGGGTGGCTAATGCTGGTGTCCCACGTTCGGAGTTTGATAGCTCCTTGGACGTGTGCCAGGTAAAATCCCTTGCTAACAATCGCAAGGCGCTCTGGACGAACAATCGCTTTGGGATCACCTCGAAGCTCAGCTGAAGGAGGCACGGCAAGGGCTCTCCAAAGAGCAAGTGAAGTGGGTGCGGCTGGAGAGCATCATCATGAAAGCGGAGAGATGAGCTGTCGAGGCCGAAAGAGGGCTGCCGAGACAGAGGCGAAAACTGCCAAAGTCCTAGCTTCGATAGAGGAGTCAAAGAAAGCAACGACCAAGGCAATGGAGGCAAACAAGAAGTCTTCCAACTACCTGGATGCATTGGCGAAGTATGCTTCATCATCTTACCTCAACGGTATTGAAGATACCAAGAAGGCACTCCTACTGGTGCTGTTGGATTTTGATGTCGAGGGACTCCAGTTGATCCCTGACGCTCTTGCCGAGGCTCCCCCAACCAAAGGGGTCGTCCACCTCCTACCAATGACGAGGAGCAGGCGTAGACCCTTCCCCTCCTCCTTTGTTTTTCGTTGTAATACATGCCACCTGTTTCTTTTTTTTTTCATTTTTTGAAGGCAATACAAAATTTTGTAAAGGCTGTACAAGATCAACATTGAATAGTGAATGAAGCCCTTTTTTGTGTATATTGGGTTTTGTGCATGTTGCCTCTTCCCTTTTCTTTTTTATTTTTTAGTATTCGTTTATTTGCATGCTCATCTCAACTTGTCGGGATATTAGGAGTCAAGGTGGATTCATACTCCCGAGGCGGGGCTCGCCTAGCCTCCAAATCCTATGCTATCCCAGGCGAGGCCGAAGATACCTAGCACCCTAGCCAAGGTCTAGGGCCAAAGTATACCACTAAGGTACTTGGGTGAATGGAGAGCTACGACGGATTAGCACCATCGGGGTACATCTCATCTAACTCGTTCTTACCAAGTGTTTTCTCGGGGGAGGCGGAGGCGTCCCACCGACAAAGCCGAGAGCTCTATCTCGTTATTTTCTTTGCGCTAAGTGCAAATAGCCGAGGGGGTCACCACGCTCCAAGGTGACAAGGTGACGAGGTGAAATGAAGAGGAACTTTGCTTCATTCATTCATTACTTTCATCAATAAATTACATTCATCTGTAGTACATGCAGAGGTTCTTTGAGTTCTACGTACGGGGGACATGTCTTCCATCTAGGTTTTCTAGTCGAAATGCATCGGGGCCAAGATCTTGCTTAATCCGGTAAGGGCCTTCCCCAGTTGTGGCCCAACTTTCCTACTCCAGGTTCAGGAACCATGACCTTCCTAAGGACAAGGTCTCTTTCTCTATAGTGCCTTTCTTTCACTCCGGAGTTATAGTAGCGGGCCACTCGCTACTGATAGGTGGTCATCCTAATTTGTGCTTGTTCTCGGGTTTCTTCCAGCAGGTCTAAGTTTACTTTGAGTGCTTCATTATTCTCGTCCTTGGTATACCCTTGGATCCAAAGCGTGGGTTGGTCAATCTTCGCTGGGATCACTACTTTCTTGTCATAAGTCAGGCCGAAAGGGGTTTCTCCCATTGCTGTCTGAGGTGTGGTTCGGTACGCTCAGAGGATTCTGTGTACTTCGTCGGCCCACAGGCCTTTATCTCTATCCAACCTAGTCTTTAGTCCGTCCAGGATGGTTCTGTTTGTGACCTTGGCTAGGCCGTTGGTCTGGGGGTACCCCATCGAGGTGTACTGTTGCCTGATGCCAAGGGAGGTGCATCATTCTTGGAACTTAGCGTCATCAAACTATTTTTCGTTGTCCATGACTAGCATGTGAAGGAGGTCAAAGCAGTAAATAATGTTATTCCAAAAGAAGTTTTGAATTGTCCACGAAGTGATAGTGGCTAGGGGTTCAACCTCCACCCATTTAGTGAAGTAATCCACAGCAACGAAGAGGTACTTCTTGCCTCTCATTGCTTGAGGGAAGGGGCTGAGGAGGCCCATCCCCCATTTGGCAAAGGGCTAGGGGCTGGTGAGGGCTGAGAGGGTGATAGCTGGTTGATGGTAGAGGTTAGCATGTCTCTGACACTGATCACATTTCCGCACCAGCTCGGTCATATCCTTGTGAAGTGTCGATCAGAAGTACCCTTGCCTTAATGTTTTCTGGGCTAGTGTCCGGTTGCCGAGGTGATTGTTGCAGATGCCTTCGTGAATTTCCTAGAGCACATACTCACCCTCCTCCCTGTGGAGGCATCGGAGGTAAGGAAAGGTGAAGGACCTCCTATACAACTTTCCTTCTAGCAAAGTGTAGTGTGCTTCCTATCATCGAAGTTGTCGGGCTTCGTTCCTGTCATCGGGTAGCCTCTCCATCAATAGGAAGTCAATAATAGGATCCATCCAAGATGGTTTGGCCTCCACAGGTAGGATTTGGATGTCCTCTATGGAGGGCCAGGCTAGTCTTTCCATGCGCACAGTGTGGCCGAGGGCCACATTTGAGGTGCTCGCCAATTTGGAGAGGGCACCGGCTTAGGAATTCTCGGCTCGCGGGACTTGCTGCATAGTGAAGTGTTGGAAGTGGCGAGCTAACTCTTGAAATTTGTCGAAGTACTTAGCCATGCTTTGTTCTTTGGCCTTATACTCACTACTGACTTGATTCACCACCAGCTGCGAGTCGCTGAGGACTTCAACGTTCTTGGAGCCTTGGTCTCTGGCAATCTATAACGCTGCCAAGAGGGTTTCGTACTCGGCTTCGTTGTTGGATGTAGGGAACTCGAATCTTAGTGCATATTCTATGATGGCATCATCGGGGGTGTGGAGAATGAGGCCCACTCCACCCTCCTTGGCGTTGGATGAATAGTTGATAAAATGTCTACACGCAGGGGAACCTCTTCTATCCGTCGTGCTTCTTCTAGCTCATCTTCGCGAGGTCGGACGAGGGGCCTAATGAAAGTGTTTTTTGCTACGGAGTTGGCCAAGGCTTGCACTTTGATCGTGGGCCTCGGTTGGTACCGTATGTCAAACTCTGACTATTCTATTGCCCACCAAATCAAGTATCTCGAAGTCGTTGGCTTGGCGAGGATGACCCTAAGGGGCTGATTTGTCAGGACCACTATGGAGTGGGCTTGGAAATACGGCCTGAGCTTCCTGGCCGAGGTGACGAGGGCGTAAGCTAGCTTTTTCACCTCAGGGTACTGGGTCTTGGCGTCACTGAGGACCCTGGTGACATAGTATACAGGTCTCTGGACTCCGTCGTCTTTCACCAGGACTGAGCTGATGGCCTCGTCTCTAGCTAATAGGTACAAATATAGGGTTCCCCTGATATTGGCCGAGCAAGGAGTGGGAGTGAGGCGAGGTATAGCTTGAGCTTGTCGATGGCACGCTGGCACTCCTTCGTCCACTAGAAATCTTTCAGCTTCTTGATGGCATTGAAGAAGGGAAGGCAGCGGACTGCCAAATTTGACATGAAACGGTTAAGGGCGGCTATTCTGCCGGTGAGTCTCTGAGTCTCCTTTACTGACCGAGGGGGTGCCATGTCTAGTATGGCTTGTACCTTGCTTGGGTTGGCTTCAATGCTCCTTTGAGTAACGACAAAGCCTAAGAATTTCCCAGAGGTAACCCCGAAGGCGCACTTGCTCGGGTTGAGCTTCATGTTGAATTTATACAGAGTATCAAAGGTCTTGGCCAAGTCCGAGGTGTGCACTTCGGCCTTTAGGCTCTTCACCACCATGTTGTCCATGTAAGCTTTCACATTCCTTCCCATCTGATTATTGAAAATCTTGTTGACAAGGCACTGGTCGGTGGCCCTTGCATTCTTAAGGCCGAACGACATTACTTTGTAGCAATACATGCTATGCTCAGTGATGAAAGATATCTTCTCCTCCTCGTCAGGGTGCATCTGGATCTAGTTGTACCTGGAGAAGGCATCCACGAAGCTGAGTAATTTATACCTTGCAGTGGTGATGATGAGGTGATCTATCATCGGGAAAGGAAAACTGTCCTTCGGGCAGGCTCGGTTAAGGTCTGTGAAGTCAATACAGATCCACCATTTCCCATTAGCTTTCCTTACCAAAACCAAGTTAGACAGACAGTTGGGGTAATGTACCTCACGGATGAAGCTGGCATCGAGTAGCTTATCAACTTTCTCTCCTATAGCCTTCCATCGTTCCAGTGCAAAGTTCATCTTCTTTTGCCAAACTACCTTAGAGCTCGGGTCCACGCTCAGCCTGTGAGTAATGATCGAAGGGTCAATTCTGAGCATGTTAGCAGCAGATCAAGCAAAGACGTCAGCGTTAGTTCTAAGGAAACTTACTAGTTTAGATAGGTGTTCAGGGAGAGGTTGGACCTGATGCGGACTGCCCTTTCTAGGGCTAACTCATCTAGGAGAACCGATACGAGGTCCTCAGCTGGTTGGCCTCGGCTTGTTGGTTCTTCCTAGGGTTTGAGGCCTTCTATTGATAAGGCCTCCTTATTATTTCCCTTCAGTGCCACCACGTAGCATTGGTGGGTGATCTGTTGGTTCCCGCGAACGACTCCAATGCCTTGCTTGGTAGGAAACTTAAGGGCTAGGTGATAAGCAGACATGGTTGTCCCTAGTGCATGAAGGGTTGGTCTTTCCATTATCGCGTTGTAGGGAGAGGCAACCTTCACCACTAGGAACACATGCATCCAAGTCAGTTGGTGTGGCATTGTCCCTACCGTGATGGGTAGGGTAATCTTTCCTTCTGGCCTAGTGATGCTGCTGAAGAAGTCGAAGAGAGGAGCATCAGCTGGCTGGAGTTGCTCTCGCGCGAGCTTCATTGGTGTTGTAAAAAATGATGTTGGCTGATGAGCCGCTATCCACCAAGATCTTCTTCACCATAAAATTGAAGAAGATGGCTGCAGCTACAAGGGCATCATCATGGGGAATAGTAGCCCCTTCTAAGTCCTCGTCGGTGAAGATGAGGGCATGTGGACATTTTGCCTCTGCAGAGCGTTCGGGTACTTTTGCTTCTTCGGGGCAGGCTCCTGGATGTTGAGCTGCCTGGCATAGGCTTTTCAAGTCGAGGCCGAGGCTCCACCTAAGGCCATGCCCCCGGCGATGATGTCGATGATGCCTGCCACTTGCTGGTGCTGGTGCTACTGGGATGACGAGACGCCAACCTCTCCTCCGATGAACTGCTTGAGGTGTCCTCGACGAATGAGGGACTCTATTTCAATCTTTAGGTTGTAGGAGTCATCAGTGTCATGCCTAGTGCCACGGTGGTACTTGTAGTACTTCGTAGGGTTCCCCCTCTTGGGGTTCTACTTCAACTTCGTTGGCCACTTCACAAACTTCTCTTCCCCTATCTACATCAGTATCTGAGTGTGGGTGGAGTTGAGTGGCGTGTAGTCTTTGTAGGCAAGGCCGAAGCCAATGGATTCTTATTGTCTTTGCTACCATTGTTGTCAGGGTGGCACTGATCTCCACCTTTCCTCTTCTTCTCCGGTGGCCCGTCGTGCCACTCGACTAGCTTTTCTAGGTTGTCCCCAGCCGAAGCCTCTTCGGCTGTAATGTATTTTTTGGCCTTTTTGAGGAATTTGAGTTTAGTCTTCGGTAGGGTCTTGGCAACTAAGCACTTAAGAGCCGAGCCGGGGCAGAGTTTGTTGATGGATGCATGCATGGGGACCACAAGGTCGAGGTCTCGAACCTCGAGCACTTATTTCTTGAAGCAGTCGATGTAAGACCGTAGGCTTTCACCTGACTCCTGTTTGAGCAACATTAGATAGACTACGCTCTTCTGGCATCGTGTACTACTGATGAAGTGGGCGAGGAACAAGGTTGTAAACTGCTCCCACGAGCTGATTAATCGAGAAGGAAGGCTAGAGAACCAGTGACGAGCGGCCCCCTGAAGGTAGCTTGGAAGGTTTGGCACGTCAAGGCGTCAGAATAACCATATAGTATTATGAGCGCTTTGAAACCCTCCAAGTGGTCATCGGGGTCAGTGCTTCCGTTGTATGTCTCCAGTGTGGGGGGAGAGTCTCCGAAATGATTTCTGGGGTGAACACATCCATGCGACCAGCAAAGTTGCAGTGACTGGTTGAGGCGTCTGCTCAGCTCTCCTTAACCTGGTGGAGCTCGTCCTTGACGGCCCTAATCTTGGCTTGCAACTTGGAAAGCCCCAGTTCAGCATGGGCATGGGCCCTACTTTTGTCTTCACAGACCCGATGGGTGTCAGCTCGGGCTCCCGAATACTCTGAGACTGGGTTGTGCGCTCCTCTGTGGGCGTGACGGTCATTCAGAACGTTCCTGAGGTCTGAGACAAGAGGTGGAGTGGAATGGTGTTGGCTCTCGCCTCAAGAGCGAACTCCAGGGTGGCCGAACTGCACGCCATTGTCCTTGGGGTCCTCCTTACGACGACGGTGGTGCTGCTCCAAAGATTGATGACTGTCTTCGGATTGAGCGGGCACACTCTCCCTCTGGCTAGAAGGACAGACATTCCTTCGAGGTGAGTCCGGGAGGCAGTTATTGCACGATTTTGACGGTTCGGTCAGCAGATTACCGTGGCCGAGGGCTGGTACCTCGATGTTCTCGCATCAGCCCTAATCCTCTGACACCCCAACGGGGCGGTCGCTTTGAGAGGGACCTCGGCTCGGGGGCATACTTCTTTCATTTGTTAGGTGAGGCGGTCCAAATGATCGAGGATGGCCTGAAACTGCTCGTAGGTAGCTAGTTCAGATTGTTCCTATCTCTCCTCACCATGACTTCCGAGCTTAAAGGGGTTTTGGATCTAGAGTGTTATTATTGTTTATCTTGGAGTAGGGGTCGTCTTAGCAACCACATTTCCCACAGACGACGCCAACTGTTGCCGTACGGGTTGGCCGAGGGCAACAAGGTAAGTTCACTCTTCGAGTTTCGAGTGTTAGCCGAGGACCTCGAGGCCTCAGAAGAGGTTGACCGAAGCCAAGGACAACAAACCGAGGCGGCATACTCCTTCCGAGGACTGTGAGTTGAGGCAAAAGTCCCTGGTGACCTAGGATACTACAAGACAGGGAGTGTTAGAGACCTCGGGGTGGATACCCGAGGCAAAGGCTCCGATGCTAAAGTTAGTACAAGGTGTGAAGCGGGGGAGAGTGCAAAAGTGCTCATGGAGAGAGTCCTTGTTTGCATCAAATCTCCCTGAATTAATGCTTGGTAGATAATGTAGGTGTAGGAAGTAAATGAGCAAGTGATGTTGGAGTTAATCTATTCCAGCCCCTTTTAAGGGGTAGTTACCTCTTATTTATACTTGAGCATGCTAGTGGTAGGTGAAGATGAACGCCTCGGATGAGAGTCGTACGAGGTCAGGCTGCAGGCCTTGGCGGTATGCCAGATAATTATGTGATTGGCTCCGTATGGAGGTATTAGGGCTCCCTCCTAGTGTCTCTGACATTAGCAGGCATTAGTGGGTTGGGCCTCCCAGACCTATGTGGGTTGGGCCAAGCTAACCCACATCACAAAATATCATCATCATCGAAGAATCATGTTTCACCATTGTGCTTTGTATAGTGCCATATCAATTGTTAGAGAACCTAACTTTTAGGCAAGGTTTTTAAAACTGAAACGATCAGGGGTCTGATTTCTGGGTTGAACAGTCCAATTGCTTGAACTGAACAAATGGCTTGTTCTAACAAAAAAAAAAAACAAAAAATGGCCAAAATCATTGGATAGTTTGACTGCCAAGGTCAGGGGTTTGTTGACCAAATCAACATTTTTTGGTGAAATAACAGTTTTAGGGTAAAATAGAACCAATCACCTGACCGGTTCCATTTTTGGTCCAACCGTCCGATCTGGTTGAATTTTGAAAACCATGTTTCTAGGGAATACCCTAACATGAACACCCCTAATTTCAATTAGCAATCCATGCACTTGGATTTTGGTACTGACCTAGTAGTAGACTAGTAATCCTTTTGTCTTTGGGCCCAAGCTTCTACCTATCTATGACTCAGGGCCGTTAATGGTCCAAGTCAATCCACTAGGCCAAAATTAGCATTTTGAGTCTTGATTTTTAGTAGGGTTGTTCATGGGTCGGGTTGGGTTGGTTTACTGTTATTTTTCCAACCGACCTAACTTGGTTGGGTTGCTTGAAAATGAAATTGAAACCGACCCTGTGTTAGGCAAAACCAACCTGGTTGGTTTGGGTCGGTTTGGGTCATTTTGAGTGCTTGAGTTGAGGGGCTAACGGAGTAAGGGCGGACCAAGTCAGAAGTTACAAAGAAATGAGAAAGTCAAATTGTGTTAGAAAAAGAATACTGAAATTTGAAAATTTAAGAAGGCTTCTAAAAAAAGACACCTAATTGTAATTACCTATTTGGTGTAAAGGACCTTAGAGAATAAGATCATTTCTTTAAACCTTCCAAAAAAATGCAAGAAACTATTAATGGCATTCCTTGTCATGCAATGCTTGCCATTAATGGCATTCCTAAAGAGAATACTAGAAAGTAGAAACTATAAGTAACTATAATTAGCTAGAAAATAGAAACTAAGTTAGGTACTAACTACTAAGTACTAACTAGAAACTAAGTCGATTCGGGTCGATTCATTTTCGATTTTCATGTGTGGAAACCAAAACCAAATCGACCCATTGGTTTATGCTTTTTAGTAACCCGAAACCAACCGATGCTAAAGAAAACCCGACCAACTAGGATTAGGTTGGCCCAGGTTAATCGGTCTGATCGGTTTGAGTCTTCTTATGAACAGCCCTAAATTTTAGTAGAACTTACTCCAAATTTTCATTTTGAGTCCTGATTATGATAGGGTTAAAAATGATTTTACCTATTATGACCCAATTAGTATTCTAACCAATATGTGTATATACATTAACACATGATAAAGAAGAGACCCCAATGTGTGTGTATTTAAAAGTCTGCTGGGTTATTGTTAATTCACCAAGCCAAAGTTCTGCTGGTTATACTTTGCTAAACCCTTTATACTCAGATAGCGAGGACTACACTGACTTAAGCCTTATACGACCCATAGATAGCCCTGCTCAAGTCAATATTGCAAAACCACCTAAATCATGACTCACTACCAAAAAATCTCATACATATGATCCTTCTTTTATGGTTGATGATTAGTTGAGATGGTCACTCCGAGTACCTGGGCTCTTTATGGTATGGTTATTGAGTCTTATGTGTACCCTATTTTATCCTTGCCCCTGAATCACCTCTAATGTTTTTTTTTTTAACCTCAAATATTACTCCAGGTGGAGGGGCACCATCTAAAATTTTAAGGGTTTTTACTGTTTAGTCCACCCCACAATTCTTATCTCCACTGTATAGTCGGAATAGGTGTCAATTCGGAATTAATGCTAATATATAGACGAACATTAGTGTTTAGGTGAAGGTATTTGAAATTTTGAATTATTGAAAATCTGCAATGGAATTCAGAATTCTGAGGTAGAGTACAATATACTTACCCTAAAATTTTATTAAATAATAGCAAAAATCACATAAAACAGGGCAGGAGATAGACCGTCTTGCCCACCTAGATACAATAATCTCACCCTAACTCTCTTGCATCCCCACTACACAAAGAAAAATCAATAATCAATGCACGGCATAGGAAGGTTGATAATATCTTCATGACTTTATGCCAAAAGGTCTTGGTGAAACTGAAAATCGGCTGTAAGAAAACCACAAGAGCCCTCATTTATCCCTTTATTAGCCAATATATCCCCTCAAGGTGTGAGAGAAAGAAATCTCCATCTCGTTAATAATCAAGCATTGAATCCCCTCTAATGTATATTATGTGATATCAAAACAATATCCTTGACCCAATAATTGAGAGTCATTGTCACCCTGAAAGTGGAAAGCCGAAGATTGAATTTGTGGAATTGCAGGTTCTCTTTGTTATATGTATGGCTATGGCCAATGGACCTCATGTGCACTCTTCTCTGTCACCACACGAGTCCCCTCTAGTGTGTATTGTATAATACCACAAAAAAAAAAAAAGAAAAAAAAAAAAAGAAACACTTACATAATGGATGGTTCAATCCTCTAAGAGCCAAACATGTGGTTCATTAAAAGGAGATTATCTAAAACTCATCATGACATTTCAGGACCTCCAAAATGAGCTTTACTGTTTAAAACTCAACTTCCATTAATAGTTGTCCACATAAGCATTTAAGTATTTTAGATGATCAAATTAGTCAACCTTATTAAATATTTTTATGATAAAATTATTTATGACTATTGTGGGCCCGGCCTGAGTTAGGGGTAATTATTATGAAAAATATTTAATAAGCTTGACTTACCATTCAGGGATAGTTTGGTCATGTAAAATACTCAAATGCTTATATGGACCGGGGTGTAACTGGATCGAGTTCGAATCGAACCTGGCAATATCCGAATTTGAATCCGACTAGAAAGTTAATATTTGAATTCGAATTCGATTAAATATTCGAATAATCGATTAGCATTTGAATTTGACCAATTAATTATTGTAGGTAATTAATAACTATATAAAATAAATAATTTATTTATATAAATATATAAATATATAAATTATTTATATAATTTAATTATTGTATATATAATTTACATAAAATATTTAAATATTTTATATATTATATATAAAAATTAAATAATCAGTCTAATTTAGATTTTTATCGAATTGAATTAGGTCATGTCTAAATTCGAATTCGATTATCTATTCGGTATGAATAGGATATCTGAATTCGACCAATTAGATATTCAAATTCTCTAAATTCAACTCGATTATATTAAATCTTGAATTCGAAATCGAATTTTTGAATACTGTTGACATTCCTAGATGGACAATTTATATTAACAATCACAAAGAGTGAAATAATGAAAATATAATGGAAGGTGAATTTTAGGTAATAAAACTCATTGACAGGGGTTTGTGAAGGTTTTGAAAAGTCAGGGTTTAAGAAATATGCCGAGTTTTAGATAAGATGATTGAACGTTCCTCCAAAACTGGAAGACTCCGATGAAACTCATGTAATTATAAATTCTCTCGCATAGTAAAGTCAATGGACCTCAAAAAAAAAAAAAAAAAACTCCTCGACGGATCCAGGCCTCCAATATCAATACCAAGTGCTTATGTGAGATCTCAATGCTGGCAGAAAACACCTCACGTGAAGTGAGGCCGTGAGGGTCCTGGCTCTGCCCGAGCCTCTGAGTAGCGACACTCACGACCCAACCACACTCCACAACCTGACGAACTGTATTAACCAAGACAAGAGGACAAAGCTTCTTAAATGGAATGGCCGGCTAGACAACGCTCATGGCGTTGTCTGGGATTCATGAGTCCCTTTACTAATAGCAAATATCTAATACATTATTTGAGCCTTTGAGGTAGGTAGGTGTATCGACCCAATTACATAGCTGATTTGATCATGTTATGCTTATCAATAATCCACCCAACATTCCTTGCTACTACTAGCACCTACAAGACAACTTGGACATTAGAATTGATGAATACTTCAACATTCCAATTTGATCTTTATCATTCAATGTGTGGGTTGCAAAGTGTCTTGCCAAATGTGCTCTTTCTTCATTTTCTGTAACTTGATTATTATCACCCGATTTCTTGATTCCTGTTTTGAAATATGATGTAATTGAGTAATTTGTTTAATGAATTTGCCCACAGATATCAAAAGAAATATCAGTCTTGCCCATGATAAAACATTAGCAACCACTCCATTAATTAGTAGAAATAAGATAAATTGTTGTAAAAGAAGAACCCATACGGCCATACCCAAAACATTATTTCTTTGTAAAGGCTTGATATGAGGTCTGAAGGGTACTTTTGGAATAAACTATGGGCTCATGACTAAACATTTCCCACTCAATTTTAGTAATTATGTGACCATTCTTCCATGTTGCAATACTAATGGTTCTTAATTTACAAAAGGTCGATTAAGTAATTAAACCAGTTACAAACTATAGCGGTGTTTTAGCAACAACCCATTAAGTTCTTGGACCCAATCAATTCCTATTTGGTCTTAAAAATGTGGAGAGATTTGCTTTAAATTTTAAAACATGTGGCTAAACCTCCCTTTCATAAAAGGAACTAAATAATAAAGTGGGTCCCTCATAAAAGGAGCAAGGGTCCCATATATTCCTAATTTAAATTAGAATAGTGGTTCAGACCTACCATGTGGATACTGGATAGATGTCCCCTAGTTTATTTTCCGAATTAGATAAATGGAACTCTATCAAAGACTTGAGCTATTTAGCTATTTAGTTTTCATCTTAAAAAAGAAAAACATTTAATTTCCTAAATCAATTAAGAAATCTATCCCTAAGCTTTCAACCTCCAAGTTGCAACCATTTCTAATAAATAGGAGAAAAGAAAATTTAGGGTCCGTTTGATTTCTTGGAATAGGTGCCTAGAATTGGAATTAGAATGATTCATTCAGATTCTAACTATTTGTTTGGTAGGAACAGGATTCTTGGGAATAAAATTCCCCTATAAGAGGGCATGGTCACTCCATGCCCCCCCCTCCCCCGTGGCAATGGGATTCCTACTCAGAGTCAATCAAGAAGTAAATAACTCATCAAACCCCCCTCAAGCTAATGTTAATAAATAATAAAATATCAGTAAATTAATAATAAGGTGATAATAAATAATAATATATTAATAATAAAATATTAGTAAAGTATTAACACAAATATTGAAAAATAGTAATAAAATAATAGTACTATAATAAAATATTAATAAATTTAACAATAAAAAGCAAATATATTATTTATTAAATAATAATCATAATAATAATTAAATATAAACAAAATATTAATATAATATAATTAAAGTAATAATAAAATATTAACATATTAATAATTAAGTAATAATAAATTAATCTTAAAATAGTAAACAAAAACAATACAATTTTAGTAAACTAATAAAAAGACTAATATAAAATTGAATTTTTTCAGTAGATTCTGATTCAAACTCCAAATGAACCAAACAACAATTGGAATCCGATTCTAATTCTTGATCGTAGCAAACAAACATCAGGTATAAGTGATTCCGATTTTAATTCCTAGGGATTCCAGTTTTGATCTTGTTTGTAAACCAAATGGACTCTTATTGTTATCTATAAGGCTCTGTTTAGCAAGAGTGCAAATACAAATGAAAGTGATAGCAATTGTGTTTATTTAACTTTTGATTATGATTAGGGTCTATTTGGTTTATATTTGGAATCAAAATCAAAATCCTTCAGAATTGGAATCAAAATTAAGGATGGCAATCTCTACCCTTCTCGCCTTGACAGGGATGGTTTTTTTGTTTGAAATATGGGTTTTGAGATTCTATAACCCATACGAGTATGGGTAGTGTACAATGTTAGGCTAAACCTGACCCTCCTTAACCCACATATTATTAGAAAGCATATAAATTTTATATATTAATTGTTGAACTTAATAATAATTTGAATTTCATGTGAAGGATAATTGATAGTTTATGTGTTTTTTACATGTCTTAATCAAATAATTGAAAATTTTGTTCTTTGTTTGTGTTATCTTATTTATTGCTTATAAAATAATAGGAGGGTTTTGCGTTTTTATGCACGTGGGAGGGTTTTTATTCTCAAAATCCAACCTGCTATGGGTTTTGGGGCAAGTAGGGTCTAGAATTTGCAAAATCCTCATCAAACTTGCCTTGTTGCCATCCCTAATTGGAATCTATTTCCATAGCCTATTTGGTTTAGACAAGAATTAGAATGGGAATTAGAATTAGTTGGGATGAGATTTCATTCCCAAGGAAGGGGGAGAGAATGGCCATTCTCTCAAATGGGGGAATGTCATCCCACAAAGAAGTCTAAGAATAGGGATGGGATTCCCATTCCACCCAATCAAATAGTTAGAGATTCTAGACCCCTTTTCCCGCATACTAAACAGACCTTTGAACCATATTAGAATAGGGGCTTGGAATTGGATCCAACTATTTGGTTGGGAGGAATTGGAATCCCATTCTCATTCCTGGTGGAATGGCATCATCCCATTTAAGAGAATGGCCATTCCCTCCCCCTCCCTTGGAAATCCCACTCGAGCTGATTCTAATTATTATTCCGATTCCTGTTTGAAATCGAAATTCCAAACTTCCAATTCTGATTCCTAAACAAATCAACCTTAAAATTTTCACTATATTATTATTATTATTATTATTATTGAAAAACAAGTTTTTAAAGAATAATTTTTTAAGGTAAAGAAAGAACAAATTCTTACAATTAACCTTATGCTTTTTTTTTTTGAAAACCGATATTAAAACTGATCTTAATAAATTATTGGTTCCAAATATCTGGAACCTAACCCGAATGGATAGGTTCCAGTTTCTGGCTTGAACGGTTGAACCCCCTCCTCACAAGCGCACACTTATTTGGCGGGAACAACACCGTTGGTGTCGATTGCTCGTGCATGGAAAAGTGATGCCCACTGTGGGGACAAGACCGTTGAATTACTATAGTACCCTCCAACTTTCAAGAATTGGCCATTACGGTGCGGACCAGGATTTCCTGTTTTCCATTAGACGGGGTATCTGTGGACTGTGGTTTCAGGCTTTCAGCCTTTCAGGTAGCCTTCCATGATTTCCTGCTTTCTATGTTGAGAGGAAACCCACGTCACACCACACCAGCACTTTCCAAGTATCCAATCAAGTGCTGTTTCTCTACATTAAAATGGTGGGACCCAAAGAATACAATAGAAGAGAATAAAGGCACACAATACGCAGTTCGGATCTCTTGCCCACAAGATTAATCCTACTCCTACTACACCTATTCACATATCATTAAAATGCAACTTGATTTCCTTTGTTGCTGTCCTCATAAGTCATAAGTCATAAACATAAATTCAGGCCTAGGGCAATGATCTTATTTTCTATTCTTTAATCAAATGAACGTCTCAGTGATAAACGTTATTTACGTGACTAATATTACTAAAAAGGGTTAATTGTATATTAATACTATGTCTTTGAGACTAGTCTTATTTGATACCCAAATTTCAAAATATGTCAATTCAGCATCTGAACTTTTAAAACGTTCTAGTTTAGTCTTCATCATTGGTAGTGTATCAGTTTCCTGTAAATGCGATCATGTGTAATTTAAAATTTTTGAAAATATCAAAATTATCCTTCAAAATAAGATATTGTTTATCATATTCTTCTTTAAGAACCAAGATTGAGTCCAAACAACGATAAATAACTTAAAAGACATTTGAATTAGGACATTTAAATGACTAATAAAAAAAATTAGATAATACCTAAAAGGTTTTTGCATCTTTTCACATGTCATTTAGGCTCAGTTTAGAAATAGTACAAATACAAAATAATATATAAATTTAAGGTTTTGCACTCTATATATTAATATTTGCACTCCTTCCAAATAAAGCCTTAGACTCAATTTCTAAGAAGTACAAATACAAATATATACAAAATAATATAAAATTTAAGATTTTATACTCTACAAATTTATATTTATACTCCTTCTAAACTGAGCTTTAATGGTAATTAACAATTTTGGACAAAATTAAACGTTTTGAGAACTCAAATACTAAATTGATACGTTTTAAAATTCGAGTACTAATTTGCAATTTACCCTACTAAAAACTCACCAAACCACGTGCATGGAAATGGGGGCCTTTGAAGGAAGTCCTCATTTAACGAGTCATCAATAAAACCTTTCCGCGCTTTCTCGTGCCTTCGATTATGTCTACGAACTTTCCGCAATATTTCTGAGCCAGCGATTTGGGCGTCCTTTCTTTCTTTAAGCGGAGTACCTATAAAAAGACAAAAATACCCCCGTTTTTTTCGAAAAAGCAATTCCACAACAGGGTTAACCTTGGTCAATACGCCAGACTTATCGTTTGAAGGAGCAACAATTAGCAAACTTAGGACCAGGAGATCCAATCATTCACTTGCTGCTTTCGCAAACATGAATGATGGGCCCCATCAACCATCTCACCCTTTAATTCTGTACTTTTCTACCCACATGGCCCACAACTAATTAAAATCATTGGATTTCGTAACCATCCAAATAACTCTTGATGATCATTTAATCGGTTAATCAGTAATCACCAATCAATTACTTGCACGCTAGTGGGCCCAACAAGCCATCTGGAGCCGTTAGATTTATTTCAAATCAAACATGATGAGATCTAAGCCTCGAAAACATAAATGCCTCAACGAATCAATGTGCATCAACATTTTTTTGGTTGGTTTCTCACTTCTCTATTTAAAAGCTGGCCCACTTGGGATTGTGGGTCCAGTAATGATGATGTTGTTAATAGGAGGCATTATGGACCTTTCTTGGTAATTGGACCTTAAGGGAATTGTAGGAAACAGGCTAACAGCAGTTTGCCTTTGCCATGCCGAAGGCTTCCGTAGCATGTTGGTGTTGGGCATATAAATAAATAATAAAAGACGACAATGATGTAGTACATCAAACTCATCGTCAATGTATCTATTTCGCTCTATCTTGATTGTGGAAGATGACCCTGTCCGTTTATCTTCTTGTGGACTCTGACCCACACCAGGTTGGTCACCATTTGGACGGTCAGCAATGGGACACCACGAAATCTTCCAGAAGTTGAGAAACTGAGAAGAACAGTACGGACGTAGGATGGGGCGCATATGTGAATTCGGCGCCAGGTCTCTGATAGAAAGCAACCGGGAATGAATTCACATCTGCGCCCCACAGAACATCTCAACCGTTTTTCGGAAACATCTCCGAATTTGTTCTTAATGCACGCTGAGATGTGGATGTGGGGCGCCAATGTGAACTCACCGGGAATTTCCAGTCAGTTTCAGCCACCGACAGCCTTCTCCGGTAACCTGATACTGACCGTACGAACAGCTGGGCATTTTAAAAGAGACTCCCTCGATCGATCTGGCCAATCGTCCTTCTCTCGGACACTTACTTATTCATTGCAGACACAATTTACGGAGAGAGAGAGAGAGAGAGAGCAAGTAAGCGAGCTTTAAAGGCGGCCATTAAATCTCGTTAATGGAGCTCTGAAAACCTGTAAATAAAAAATGGCGGAGAATGAGACTCGCGTTTGAATTTTGTAAGCCTGATAAAGGAAAAGAGTTTAAAAGGTTTTACTGAATTTTATTCTATAATTTTTATTGTTTGTTATATCAAAGATTGCTGCTTGCATGCTTTTTACTTGTCCATAACTTCTTGTCGTTGCTTGTCGCCTTATCTTCTCGATTCTACTTCCAAGAAAAATGCAGACGAAATGTGCTCATTGTGCTCTGAATCATCTGATCCGATGTTCTGCAAAGCAGGAACTTGGCGCTTCTATGGGATTTCACGTTTTCTATGCTTTTCTAGTTGATTTAGCAGTATATAAGCTGTTTTATGTTATATTTTGTGTAAGTCTATGTTCTTTCCTTCTGTTCTATATCTCTGCTTGTTCGGTTAGTGGAGGAAGTTGGAATTTGCTGCGTTTCCTTCAAGTGGTGCTCGATCGGTATGTTTCCAACGATTTCAAGTTTTCTCGATGTCGGTTTTCTTATGTAGGCTGGCCATCCAAACCATACATTGATTGTTATCTGGTTTGTACTTAGAATTGAAGTTCATTAATTCACACTAATTGAAGCTAGATTATAATTGCTTTGCTTTATGTGGAAAAATTTTATAGGTTCCATACCACTGGAAATTTAATTTCTCTTACTAGTTGTTTTGAACTTGCTTCCGCTCGTTGATGTTAGTGAATTCCAAATAGATCCGGTTTATGCTGCCATACATTGATCTCGGATGGGATAAAAGCTTATTTCATGCTTTGGTTGAATTGGCTCTTTCAGTCGGGATTCCACTTTCTGTTTCTTTAAATTTCTGGACTTTAAAGAATATAAACCAGATTCTCTCATTCTATTAAGCTTTGTCCAGAATCTGGTTTCATAAATCATGTTCCCTTGTTTTGAGAACCCCTCCCCCCCTCCCCCGCCCCGGTTTTTTACTCAAATACTTCTGATCTTTTCCCAGTAGTAGCAAAAATTTCCGTCCCTTAGTGGTCGTCTGATGACCGTTGTTGAACTTTAAACTTGTGCATGCATCTAAATCTGGACCGGGAGTTAGTCAATTGATTATTGCCTTGGCGTAAATTTTTGTTGGATTTTTGAATTAGAAGTATATCATATTTTGTTCTCTGTTATGTGCCAAAGCAGGTCTATACATGGTTATAGTTGCGCACACATGTTTGATATGATGTTCTTTAGTTTAGTTCATTATGGTTGGGATGATCATTACTCATGTTGATTCATGAAAATGTCACAAAGGTTCAATTGATACATCTTTTAATCCTTGATTTTCACAAGCTTCCTTGTTTGTTGAATTTATCTTCTATTCTAGTTGAAATTGATCCTCAAGTTTATATTACGGTGGGTGATGGGGTGATGTTCTCAAGTAGGCATTTCCCATTAAACAAGTCCTGGAAATTGAGCTTTGTGAGTGCAACTATTTGTTATTTTTATCCTTCATCAATAGCTTTTTATTTTCATTCCGCAGTTAGCAAGAAGTAGAAAAAGCATGAGAGATACGGTGAGGAAGAAAGACATACCAAATAATAGCCACAGTAAACGATCCATCCAAAGCTACAGGAGAGAACACAAAGTGCATGAGAATGGCTCCAAGAAGTTGAATGCAAAAGAGGTTGAATCTAGAAAACCGGATACTAAGCTTGACTCCAATATCTCAGTAAGTTATTCAAATGCAGCAGGCACAGAGACTAGTGAAGTTTATGACAACATGGTTATACATTATGTGAATGATGTGGACAGGTCTGAAGAGACAGATGCAGATCTAAATGCTGATCAAATGGTTGCAAAAGGGAACAAATATGAAATGGAAGATCATTCTAGTGATTTGGAAAAGGATCCTAAGCATGGAAAGGAGGATGAATCTGATTCTGAGATGGCAAAAGATTCTGTATCATCTCAAGGGGATATACAGACAACAGAGGATGACAAGGTAGAAAGAGTTTCAAGAGTTCCCAAGAAGCTTGCAAAAAAGGAATCTTCTGAAAGCCGTCCACATTCATCAACAATTAGAAAAAATCACCAGGAAACAAGTAAATCACAAAATGTTTCAAACAATACTTCAAAGAGATCTACAAAATCCAGCCAAGGGTCTCCTAAGGTGAACTCTAAGGGCCTCTCAGATAATAAAAGTAATAATATGAAAGTTCCTCCAAAACCTTCATCGGAATCATCTGAAGGAGTTGATGATAAGGCTATTGATGAGGTAAAGGACATAAACACCTTGGATGAGGCACCCAGTGGTGCTCATAGTATTGGAAGTGATGATGAAACAGCTGACACAGAAAAGAATGGTTTGGAAGAACAGAGAGAAATTGTGAATCATAAGATTGAAGAGATGGAGCAAAGAATTGAGAAACTTGAAGAAGAACTGAGAGAAATTGCTGCTCTTGAGATTTCACTCTATTCTGTTGTACCAGAGCATGGGAGCTCCGCACATAAGGTTCACACACCTGCTCGACGCCTTTCTAGGCTATACATTCATGCTTGCAAGCATTGGACTCAAGACAAGAGAGCCACTATTGCAAGGAACACTGCCTCAGGGCTTGTACTGATAGCCAAGTCCTGTGGTAATGATGTCTCAAGGTGACATAAATGTTGCATACATGATTTGAATAATTCAGAATGTTTTCTTGTTATTCCTTCTCTTGTGGACTAACATTCCTTCTCTTCAGGTTAACCTTCTGGTTATCAAATACCATTGACCTAAGAGAGATTATATCTCAAGCTTTTGGCAATTCACACCACTCAAATCCAATTACAAGGTTTGTTGAAGCAAATGGAGCAAAGATAAGTGAAGGGAAGCCTTCATCACTGAAGTGGAAGGCCAGTCCTGGTCCCAAGCAGGTGAAGAAACTTGGTTTCATGCAAATTGTTGATGACTGGCAGGAGACGAGTACGTTCATAATGGCACTAGAGAAAGTTGAATCCTGGATTTTCTCTCGGATTGTCGAGTCTGTGTGGTGGCAGGTATGAGAGAGATGCACTTTATGAATCTTTTTAGAAGAGTATGGATGCATAATATATCAGAGTCCCTTGCATAACTGAAGCTACTAATAATTTACTTATTTCAAAATGAAGTCTCATTACATATTTAAATAATTCATATTCTGCCATATGTAGTAGTCGCTATCATGTTTAATACATATTTCTGTAATTAGGATCTGATGTATTTCTCTTTGAGCTGATTGAAGTGATCTTGTTTCAGACCTTAACTCCACACATGCAGCCTCCAGTTGAAGATATGCACACCAACAAAAGCTTTGGAAAGCTGTTGGGGCCAGCCTTGGGTGATCAGCAGCAGGGAAGTTTTTCAATTAACCTTTGGAAAAGTGCTTTCCGGGACGCCTTCCAAAGAGTTTGTCCTGTTCGAGCAGAGGGGCATGAATGCGGTTGCTTGCCAGTACTAGCAAGAATGGTATGTACTGATAATACCCGTTGATTTTCGTTTTTAGTTTTTCCTGCCTTTAGAGGGTGGGCCTTGCTTGGCACAATGGTTGGGTTGCTCCATTGTGACCTCAGTGACTGGGGTTCAAATCTTGGAAACAGCTTTTCTGTGTATCTGCAGGGGTAAGGCTGTGTACATCTGTTCCTCCCCAGACCCTGCATTGGCGGGAGCCTCGTGCACTGGGCTGCCTTTTTCTGGCACTTATCTTCTTTTCAACTTCATAGGTAGCAGAGATCCTTGTGAGATCTTGATTTCTGGCACTTAATTGTGCTTTGTTCACTTTAGAAACAAAGCAATTCTGTATCTTTCTTCTTGTCAGGTAATGGAACAGTGTGTGGCAAGACTTGATGTTGCAATGTTCAATGCTATTTTACGTGAGTCAGCCCATGAGATCCCGACCGATCCTGTATCTGACCCAATTGTTGATTCAAAGGTTCTGCCCATTCCAGCTGGTGACTTGAGCTTTGGATCTGGTGCACAACTGAAAAACTCTGTATGTTTTGTATCTATCTGCATGTTCTTTTTCTAATTATTATCCATTTGTTTTATTAAGCACATTAGCCTGATTGTTGTACTCATGAGTGGAGATTGCATGCACTTCTTGCATTATTATTATTTTATTCATACTTTTCTCTCTTAAGAACCATATATGCTTCTTGTAGGCCAGCTGAAACACTGCTGTTTTGTTAGGCATTCAGCACAGAAGTTGTTTGTCTGACCTCTTACACATGTCAGTACAACTATGAGGCTGCTAGTTTGAAGATATGATGAATACTAATTAGGAAAGTCTTTGCTCTAAATGCAGGTAGGTAATTGGTCTAGATGGCTTTCTGATCTGTTTGGCATGGATGCTGATGATTCCGTAAAAGATCAGGCCAGTGATGAGGATGATTTCAGACGAGTTGGGGATGCCCAACCCAAGTCCTTCTATCTACTTAATGCCTTGAGCGATCTTTTAATGCTCCCAAAGGACATGCTTATGGACAGATCCATCAGAAAAGAGGTCAAGCTTGCAATTCCATTATATTATTAACCCAGACATATTTTCTTGCGCCATCTAACCACACAATAAGATTGCTAAAATTTCTAATTTCATGTTCTATAGGTATGCCCTTCCATTGGTCTTCCCTTGGTCAAGCGCATACTCTGCAATTTTACTCCTGATGAATTCTGCCCTGATCCTGTCCCAGGGGCTGTCCTAGAGGCCTTGAATGCTGAGGTATTGTTTTGACTGCATTTAAATTTCTGAATCTAATATGTTTCTATGCTGTGCATTGAAGCACCAAGTAAACCATATAGATTCTGCTGCCAGATTATTTTGTCCCTTCAATTGGGTGGTATTGCTCGCAGCAAAAAAAAAAAAAAAAAAAAAGTAGTCTTATCACCATTTGATGAACCTCATCCAAATTTACCTGGGTTCCAAATGTTAATATTAGAACCCCTATGGTGCTTTTTTTTGGTCATTGCCACAATCATCTCATAGATTGATTTTCAGCATAGCAAGGTCCCACCTCACAGAATATTTACTGTATTTGTCTGGTAGGACATTTTACTATGGTACTTTTAGGTTTCCTCTCTTAGAAAACTAGGCCAGCGTTTTAATCAGTCACCGGTTTTGACATGATATTTTGCCTTTTTCACCATACAGCGGCGTGTTCTAAATTCACTGGGGTATAGTTGAGTAATTCTGCGACACTAGTCGCATGTAGTGTGTTCTCTTTTTTTTGGTTAAATAAATATTAGTAAAATATCTGAAATTTGTACAGCACAGGAACGGAATCATCTTTTGTCCATTTCTGATGGTAATTTATCCGATGTTTGTGTTCAATTCAGAGTATTGTGGAATGGAGGTCATCAAACGGAGACTCCAATAGCAGCTTCCCATATATTGCTTCTCCAGTGGTTTACACCCCTCCTACCCAGGCTGATGTGGCTGAAAAAGTTGCCGATGCCGGAGGAAAACCTCAGCTAGGGAGAAATGTATCAGTCGTTCAGAGGAAAGGGTATACGAGCGATGAGGAATTGGACGAACTGGATTCTCCACTGACATGCATCATCGACAAAATGCCACCATCTCCCACCTTAGCAAATGGTAAGATGGGGAACGGAAATGGAAAACACAAGGAAACCACAGGTTATGGTGGAGGTAATGTGAGGTATGAACTCCTCCGCCAAGTTTGGTCTACATAAATGCATGTCCCGTTACTTCTTTACAAACAAAAGAAAACAAAAAAGAAAGAAAAAGAAAGTTAAAGGCAAAAATAGAAGGCACATATTTGCAAATAACTTGAGAGAGAGGGATAGGGATTGATTTTACAGTTGAAACCATTAGCCCTTTTGTAAATTACACCTTGTTCAATGTATCAGGAATGATGTCCAGAGCAATTTCCTTGAATTCAATCGCATTAAACTTGTCTTTCTCAATTATTGGATCTCGGGAATAAAAATAAAAAGGATAAATTGCATACAGATACCTTGTACTTTGGGGTACCCTTATTTTCGTGCCTGAATTTTCAAATGTATGAATGTATGACTGCTTACTAAACTTTCAGAAATATACATTTAAGTCTAACTCTGTAAACTATTCTCACTGTGAAGATAAAATTATGAAAATTTTCATGTTTTGATTATTTTTTGTACTAGTCATCTTCTTCTAACTTCAGACTTGGGAAACGGTTCAGTGACAGCATTTTCATGATTTACGGCCAAACGACATTTGAATTGAGCCTTTATCAATTGTAGTTTGCGTCCAAAATCCAGAGGTAGAAGATGAACGACAAATCTCAAGTAAGGGATAATCTCATTTGAAAATTAAGGTCCTGAAATGAGACTATCCCATATTTATTTGCTAAATAAAAAATATGAAGTCCCATCAATCCTATTTGTCGAAAAAAAGTCCTTTTTAGACTTTCAGCTAGCCTTAGGGTTGACCCATGGGTCAATTTGGGTCATCCTAAGAAATAATTAAAATTTAAAAAGTAAAGAAAAATTATATGAAAAACGTCAAAATTAAAGGAATTATCCTTAAAATTCTAAATATAAAATAAAAAAAATTGAACATTTAACAATTTAAAGACTAAACATAAAGAGTAACGACAAAATAGAAAAAATTAAAGAGTGGAAACTTCTAAAAATGCATAATAGTCCCAATTAGACTTGACAATCAGGTCAACGGGTTGACCCATGACCCAATCCAACCTAACCCAGTTTTTTCCAGGTTGGATCGGGTCATTTTCATATTCAGGTAGATAAATATGAGACCCTAACACTATTTTTCTGGGTTGGGCCACGTTGGGTTGCGTCAATTTTTTGGCAGGTCTAGTCGTAAAATACCTAATAAAATCATAAAGTAAACACTACAACAAAATTGGTTTCTTTGTTCGATGTACTCAAAAATCCTCTACTATGTTTTAAAATTCTTTAAACCCATGGGTGAAACTCAGCGTTCGAAAAATTTTAAAATGAACTATTAATGATATAGTTCTTCCACTTGGACCATGATAGTCATTGTTGATATTCTTCACAAAATCATGTTCAATAGCATTTATATATACACAGTTCCACCGTCGCCAATCCAAACTTGATTAAGTGGGTCAGGGCTCGAACTCGGGCTAGGCATTTACAAAAAAAGCCCGAACCCAACAAAAAAAAATTATTCGGGCCCGATATATTGGAGCCATGGACGAACTTGCAGATCTAAACTCATGAATAATCTTAACTTGGAACAGGTCGGGCCAACTCAATTCATCGACCTACCTGATCCAAAAATTGGTTTAATTCCATTGAAACAGATCCGAGTAAACAATGACCAACGAAATTTAACCACCACCAACAGTAGCATCTCTAGAAGTCGCAACATACCCAATAAAATCGTTAAGTAATTGCTTGGACAAAACTGTTTTTCTATGCTAATTATACTCATAATTTCTCCAATATGTTTTAAAATCTTTTCCACCCTATAATGAAACTCAGCATCTGGAATATTATATATTAATCTATAGATACTTCTATTTTTACTGAAGGACCATAATAGCCGTTGTTGATATTCTTGACAAAATCCTACTAAATAGAATTGATATCTACAAAAATGTTATATTGTCACTAACCTAAGCTCGAATAAGTGGGTTTAGGATCGGGCTAGACATCTATGAAAAAGCCCAAGACTGAGCCGACAAATATAATAAGTTTCAGTACATTGGGTCCTCGTACGAGCTAATGGGGTTAAATGCAATTCCAATCTTGACTTAGAATGGGTCAGGCCAAGATATCCGTTTCGGGTTATCCAACCCATTAACAAGTATAATCCCAGGTAATCGAAACGGGGTAACTCACAACCACCGCAATTTAACCTCGACCAGCATAAGCATATCTAAAGTCACAAAATTTCCAATAAAATCCTAAAGTAAATGCTGGTGCAAAATTTGTTTTCTCTATTTGTTGCACTTGAAAATCCTCTACAATGTTTTAAAATTTTTTCTATCCATGGATCAAACTCAGCATTGGAAAAAATTTAGAATGAACTATTAATGATATAGTTCTTCAACTTGGACCCTTATAGCCATTGTTGATATTCTTGACAAAATCCTGAACAGAATCTATATATATGCAGTTGTTCCACTGTCACCGACGCAAGCTCGATTAAGTGGGCTGGGGCTTGGTCTTGGGCTGGGCATTTACAAAATAATCCCGAGTGCAACCCGAAAAAAATTGTTCGGGCCCGGTATATTGGAGTCGTGGTGAATTTGCGGATCTAAACTCATTAACAATCTCAACTTCGAATAGGCCTGGCATCTCAGTTCATCTACCTACCTGACCCAAAAACAATATTAATTCACGGGAAACGGAACCAGGTAAGCCACGACCAATGAAATTTAGCCCCCACCAACAATAGCATCTCCAGAAGAAGTCGCAACATACACAATAAAATCCTTAAGTAAATGCTAGGACAAAATTGGTTTTCTATGTTTATTGTACTTAGAAATTCTCTAGTATGTTTTAAAATCACTTCCCCCTATAATGAAACTCAGCATCCAAAATATTATAAATTAAACAATAGATACTTCAGTTCTCTCCCAAGGACCCTGATATCCATTGTTGATATTTTTAACAAAATCCTAATCAACAGAATTTATATCTATAAAAATGTTATATTGTTACCAACCTAAGCTAAATTAAGTGGGACTGAGATCGGGCTGGGCAATTATGATAAAGCCCAAGCCCGAGCTAACAAATATAGTTGGCTCCGGTACATTGGGTCCTCGTACAATCTAATGGGGTTAAATTCAACTCCAATCTCGACTTAGAATGGGCAGGGCCAAGACATCCTATCGGGTTACCCAACCCATTAATAGGTATAAACCCAAGTAATTGGAATGGGATAACTTACAACCAACGCAATTTAACCTCGGCCAACACAAGCATCACTAAAGATGTAAGATACCCAATAAAATCATAAAGTAAATGCTAGTACAAAATTCGTTTTCTCTATTTGTTGCACTTGGAAATCCTCTACAATGTTTTAAAATTCTTTCTACCCATGGATCAAACTCAACATTCGAAAAAATTTAGAATGAACTATTAATGATATAGTTCTTCAACTTGGACCCTTATAGCCATTGTTGATATTCTTGACAAAATCCTGCTCAACAGAATCTATATATATATATATATATATATATATATATACCCATGGATCAAACTCAACATTCGAAAAAATTTAGAATGAACTATTAATGATATAGTTCTTCAACTTGGACCCTTATAGCCATTGTTGATATTCTTGACAAAATCCTGCTCAACAGAATCTTTTATATATATATATATGCAGTTATTCCACTGTCACAAACACAAGCTTGATTAAGTGGGCTCGGGCTTGGTCTAAGGCTAGGCATTTACAAAAGAAGCCCGAGCACAACCCGAAAAAAATTGTTCGGACCCGATATATTGGAGCCATGGTTAACTTGCAAATCTAAACTCATGAACAATCCCAACTTGAAACAGGCCTAGCCATCTCAGTTCATCGACCTACCTGACCCAAAAACTGCGTTAATTCCTAGGAAACGGAACTGGGCAGCACAATTCATTTTCTCAATTTATTGTACTTGAAAATCCTCTACTATGTTTTAAAATTCTTTCTACCCATTGATGAAACTTAGTGTTCAAAAAATTTTAAAATGAACTATTAATAATATAGTTCTTCCGCTTGGACCATGATATCCATTGTTGATATTCTTGATAAAATCCTACTCAACATATTCTTTATATACGCAATTGTTCCACCGTCACCTACCCAAGCTTGATTAAGTGGGCTAAGGTTGGACTTAGGATGGGAAGTTACAAAAAAAGCCATAGCACAACCCGAAAAAAATTGTTCGGGCTCAGTACATTGGAGTCGTGGGCGAACTTGCGGATCTAAACTCATGGACAATCTCAACTTGGAATAGGCCTAGCCAACTCAATTCATTGACCTACTTGACCCAAAAACTGGTTTAATTCTAGGGTAATCGCAAGTAATTGGAACGAGGTAACTCACGACCGCTGCAATTTAACCTCGGCCTGCACAAGCATCTTTAATGTTGCAACATACCAAAGATAATCCTGAATGAAGTTCTGGAATAAAATTGATTTATCTTTGTTTGTTGTACTAGGAAATCCCCTAATATGTTTTAAAATTCTTTCTAACCATGAATAAAACTCAGTATTCAAAAAATTTTAAAATGAACTATAAATAATATAGTTCTTCTACTTGGACCATGATATTCATTGTTAATATTCTTGACAAAATCCTGCTCAACAAAATCTATATATATGCAGTTGTTCCTCCGTCACCAAACCAAGTTCGATTAAGTGGGCTCAAGCTTGGGCTCGGGATAGGTATTTACAAAAAAAGCCCATGCCCAACCCGAAAAATTTGTTTTGGCCCTGTACATTAGAGCCCTAGACAAACTTGCAGATCTAAACTAAAGAACAATCATAAATTGGAATAGGTCGGGACAACTTAGTTCATCGACCTACCTGACCCCAAAACTAGTTTAATTCCATGGAAATGGATCCGGGTAAGCCACAGCCAACAAAATTTAATCCCCACCAATAGTAGCATCTCTAGATGTCGTAACATACCCCATAAAATCCTTAAGTAATTGTTGGGACAAAATTGAATTTCTATGTTCATTGTACTCAGAAATTTTACAATACGTTTTAAAATCATTTCCAAACTAGAATGAAACTCAACATCCGAAATATTATAGATTAAACTATAGATACTTCAATTCTTTCCCTAGGACCATTATAGCCATTCTTGATATTCTTGACAAAATCCTACTCAACAGAATTTATATTTACAAATATGTTATATTGTTACCAACCTAAGCTCGGATAAGTGGGCTCAGAATTGGGTTGGGCATTTATGAAAAACTCAAAGCCCAAGCCAACAAATATAATTGGTTTCGATACTTTGGGTCCTCATACAAGCTAATGGGGTTAAATGCAAGTCTAATCCTGACAAAGAACAGGCCAGGCCAAGACATACGTATCGGGTTACCAAACCCATTAATAGGTATAATCCCAAAAAATCAAAACGGGGTAACTCACGACCAACGCAATCAACCTTGACCAGCACAAGCATCTCTAAATTTGCAACATACAGAATAAAATCGAAAAGTAAATGCTAGTACAAAATTTGTTTTCTAAGTTTTTTGTACTCAGAAATCCCCTACTATATTTTAAAATTCTTTCTTCCTATGAATTAAACTCAACATTCAAAAAATTTTAGAATGAACTATTAATGATATATTTATTCCACTTGGATCATGATAACCATTGTTGGTATTCTTGACAAAATCCTAATCAATTGAATCTATATATGTAGTTGTTCCACCGTCACCAACACAAGCTCGATTAAGTGGGCTCGGGCTAGGCATTTACAAAAAACCCTGAGTGCAACACGAAATAAATTGTCTGGGCCCGGTATATTGGTGCCGTGATGAACTTGCTAATCTAATATCATGAACAATCTTAAATAGGAATAGGCCTGGCCATTTCAGCTCATCTACCTATCTGACCCAAAAACTAGGTTAATTCCTAGGAAACGAAACAAGGTAAGCATGACCAACGAAATTTAACCCCCACCAATAATAACATCTCCAGAAAAAGTCTTAACATACACAATAAAATTCTTAAGTAAATGTTGGAAAAAAATTGGTTTTCTATGTTCGTTGTACTAAAAAATTCTCCAATATGTTTTAAAGTCGTTTCTCCCCTATAATGAAACTCAACATCCAAAATATTATAAAGTAAACAATAGATACTTTTAGCTCTTTCCCAAGGACCGTGATAGTCATTGTTGATATTCTTAACAAAATCCTAATCAATAGAATTTATATCTATAAAGATGTTATATTGTCACCAACCTAAGCTCAGTTAAGTGGGATTGGGATCGGGCTGGGAATTTATGAAAAAGCCCAATCCCGAGCCAACAAATATAGTTGGCTTCGGTACATTGGGTCCTCGTACGAGCTAATGAGGTCAAATGCAACTCCAATCTCGATTTAGAATAGGTTGGGCCAAGACGTCTTGTTAGGTTACCCAACCTATTAACAGGTATAATCCCAGGTAATTGGAATGGGGTAACTCACGGCCACCGCAATTTAACCTCGGCCAGCACAAGCATCTCTAATATTGCAACATACCCAAAAATGTCCTGAATGAAATTCTAGAATAAAATTAGTTTCCTTGGTTTGTTGAATTGGGAAGTCATCTATTATATTTTAAAATTCTTTCTACCCATGGATGACACTCAGCGTTCAAAAATTTTGAAAATGAACTATTAATAATATAGTTCTTCTCTTTGGATCATGATATCCATTATTGATACAGGTAAGCCACAACCAACGGAATCTAGTTTAATTCCATCATGATATCTATTTGGATCAACTTTTCGACCTACCTGACACAAAAACTAGTTTAATTCCACTAAAACGGATATAGGTAAGCCACAACCAATGAATTTTAACCCCCACCAACAGTAGCATCTCTAGAAGTCGCAACATACCCAATAAAATCCTTAAGTAGTTGCTGGGACAAAATTGGTTTTCTATGTTCATTAATCTTAGAAATTTTTTAATACGTTTTAAAATCATTTCCAAATTAGAATAAAACTCAACATTAGAAACATTATTGATTAATTCTTTCCCAAGGTCCATGATACTTCAATTCTTTTCCAAGGTCCATGATAGCCACTGTTGATATTCTTGACAAAATCCTACTCAATAGAATTTATATTTACAAAGGTGTTATACTGTCACCAACCTAAACTCGGATAAGTGGGCTCGGGATTGGGCTGGGTATTTATAATAAAGCACAAGCCCAAGCCAACAAATATAGTCAGTTCTAGTACATTAGATCCTCGTACGAGCTAATGGGGTTAAATGCAAGTCCAGTTCTGATTTAGAACAGGTCGGGCCAAGAAGTTCGTTTCGGTTTACCCAACCCATTAACTGGTATAATCTCGAGTAATCTGAATGGGGTAAACTCACCACCACCACAATTTAACCTCGACTAGCACAAGTTTCTCTTAAGTTGCAACATAACCAATAAAATCCTAAAGTAAATGCTAGTACAAAATTCTTTTTCTCAATTTGTTGTACTGGAAATCCTCTACTATTTTTAAAATTCTTTCTACCCATGGATCAAACTTAGCATTCAAAAAAATTTAGAATGAACTACTAATAATATAGTTCTTCCACTTGGACCGTGATAGTCATTATTGATATTCTTGACAAAATCCTACTTAACAGAATCTATATACACGCAGTTGTTCCACCGTCCCGAATGCAAGCTCGATTAAGCGGGCTCAGGCTTGGTCTCGGGCTGGGCATTTACAAAAAAGGCCCGAGCACAACTAGAAAAAAATTGTTCAGGTTCGGTATATTGGAGCTAGGGTGAACTTCCGGATCTAACCTCATGAACAATGCCAACTTGGAACAGGCTTGTCCATCTTAGTTCATTGACCTACCTAACCAAAAAAACTGCATAAATTCCTGGGAAGCAGAACTAGGTAAGCCATGACCAACGAAATTTAACCCCCACTAACAATAGCATGTCCAGAAGAATTTGCAACATACATAATAAAATCTTTAAGTAAATGATGTGACAAAATTGGTTTTTTTATGTTCATTGTACTTAGAAATTATCTAGTATGTTTTAAAATCATTTCCCACCTAGAATGAAACTCAACATCCGAAATATTATAGATTAAACAATAGATACTTCAGTTATTTCCCAAGGACCATGATAGACATTGTTGATATTCTTGACAAAATCTTACTTAACATAATTAATATCAACAAAGATATTACATTGTCACCAACCTAAGCTCGGTTAAGTGGGCCGGAATTGGATTGGCATTTATGAAATAGCCTAAGCCTGAGCTAACAAATATAGTTAGTTCTGTTACATTGGGTCCTCGTACGAGCTAATGGAGCTCAATGCAAGTCCAATTCCGACTTAGAATGGTTCAGGCCAAGACGTCCTCTCGGGTTAGCTAACCCATTAACAAGTATAATCCCGGTTAATTGGATCAGAGTAACTCACGACTAACGCAATTTAACCTCGGCCAGCACAAGCATTTCTAAAGTCGCAACATACCCAAAAAAATCCTGAAGTAATTTCTAGAATAAAATTGGTTTTCTTTGTTTGTTTTACTACAAAATCCTCTACTACATTTTAAAATTCTTTCTACCCACGAATCAAACTCAGCATTCAAAAAATTTTAGAATGAACTATTAATGATATATTTTTTCCACTTGGATCATGATAGTCATTGTTGGTATTCTTGACAAAATCCTACTCAACAGAATCTATATATACATAGTTGTTCCACCATCACCAACGCAAGCTCGATTAAGTGGGCTTGGGCTAGACATTTACAAAAAAAGCCCAAGTGCAATACGAAAAAAATTGTTCGGGCCCGGTATATTGGTGTCGTGGCGAACTTGTTGATCTAATCTCATGAACAATCTTGAATAAGAATAGGTCTAGACATCTCAATTGATCAACCTATTTGACCCAAAAGCTGCATTAATTCCCGGGAAACGGAACCAAGTAATCCATGACCAACGAAATTTAACCCCCACCAACAATACCATCTCCAAAACAAGTCGCAACATACACAATAGAATCCTTAAGTAAATGTTGTGGCAAAATTGGTTTTTTATTTTCATTGTACTTAGAAATTTTCCTGTATGTTTTAAAATCATTTCCCACCTAGAATAAAGCTAAGCATTCGAAATATTATAGATTAAACAATAGATACTTCAGTTCTTTCCCAAGGACCCTGATAGCCATTGTTAATATTCTTAACAAAATCCTAATCAACTGAATGTATATCTATAAAGATGTTATATTGTCACCAAACTAAGCTTAGTTAAGTGAGATTGGGGTCGGGCTAGGCATTTATGAAAAAACCCAAGCCCGAGCCAAAAAATATAGTCGGCTCCAATACATTGGGTCCTCGTACGAGCTAATGGGGTTAAATGCAACTCCAATTCTGACTTATAACGGGCCAAGCCAAAACATCATATCTAGTTACCCAACCCATTAACAGATATAATCACAGGTGATTGGAACAGGATAACTCACGACCACTACAATTTAACCTTGACCAGCCAAAGCATCTCTAAAGTCGTAAGTCTTAGCAAAAGGACAAAACGCTGAAAACTGGTCCACAACTATTCGTATAAATTTCTGGTATCAATTGTGTACAATTTTGTTTTGAGAGACTTTCTTTTTGGCTTCAAGTGAGACTTCCCACTAGTCTATGATGTGGGAAAGACATGATACCTGAAAGTTTATGACCGATCACAATCCTCGATGAATTTGATGAAAATTCACCTGATTTGTTACACTACTTTTATGATGCCTGTTCATTGGTTGTAAATTCTTATGGTATCAAATCTTTCCGACATCATAGTTGAACCTTTGAAAAATGACAACAATTGGTTTTGATTCCTTTGATACCATCAAAATTATGTTTTGTAAAACAAAAAACAAAATTTTCATTCTTTAAACATTTGAAAAAAAAATTGCATACAACCAATAACATGTTTCTGTGTTTTTTATTTTGAGAAACAATTCATCTTCAAACCAGATGGTTTTAATTTATTTTTGAAACTGACAAAAGAAAAATAATTCACACTTTGGAGAATGCTCCCCGAGTGGTTAAATAAAGAAATAGAAATTAGGTACTGTAAACATTTACCCATGCAAGTCATGTACCGAAAATGAAATTCTATTAGTTATAACTCATAACTGTAATAACTTATATTTGGGGTTTTCAATAATAATAAATACTCACCCTAGGTTTTTTGGAAAAGGAACATGCCTCATTTCCACCTCCAAAACATTAATGTTTCAGATCGAAATGGGGACCATAGACAAGGCAAGAATTCAAGAAAGAAGTTGCTTTGAATTGTCCAAAAACAATGAAATTATCAAATTGTTATAATAAATAATCAAAGATAAATTATGTTAATATTGCCTAAAATTAAGGATTGAAAATTATATAAGGGATATGAGTAGGGAAATGATGAAAGAATGGTAGAGAATGAAAGTGAAAAAGGACTTTTACCACTTTCTTGATTCTAATATATAAAAAACCATGGGGCAATTCACAGTATTCTCAAAAGGACTGGGAATCTCAAGAAGTAGAAAGAATGAAACAATACTTTTTTCTGTACAATTTTCAATGACAAATTGAACAATTATATCAAGGTCTGGGCCATGATCACCCTTGCTTTTTTTTTTTTTTTTGAGTTGAGATCTTCTACCAATAAAATATGTTTCAACCCTCTATCAACTTGATGTAACACTGCACATCTCACCATGAGACTGAGACCCACCATATATGAGATGTGTGGTGTGAGATTATGTTGATAGAGGGTTGGAACATGTTTTGTTGGCAGGTGGACAGAATTCCTTCTTTTTGCCTTATTTCTCTTTCATATAAATTGGGAAGAGTGTGATTTTACCTCCTATTCTCAGTTTGGGAAGACGTAAATACAAATATATTGAGTGCAAACCGAAGCTAAACAAATATTTTCAATATTTCAAAGCCTTGTATTTATACTGTACATATTTGTATTTATATTCTTCCCAAACACAACTTAAACAACAAAGAAAAAAACAAGGTCAATCTAAACCAAAAGCAGGATTTGCACTCTTTTGCATTTATGCCACTGCAAAAGAAAATTCACACTGCAACAAAAACTAAGCCTAAAGTTCAAGCATAGCTTAATGGCCCGTTTGGTGCCGGGAAGAGATGGGGTGAGAAAGGAAAAATTTATTTTCTCAATTAAGGTGCCTGTGTTTGTTTGCTGAGATCTATTATCTCATAGAATTTGCTTTCCAGTGTTTGGTTGATGTGAAAATTTTGCAGGATGTTTGATTTAAGCAAAAATGATATCTAATTCCACAACACAGCCCTATCCTATTTACAAGATGACATGGCCTAATATTGTTTGTGTCTTGCCACAAAGCAAGTTGACATGGATATTTCAAAGCAAGCAAATACCTATGGCATCATTTAAGCAAATATAAAACTGTCATAACCACCAAACTGACTATCAAAACAAAAATGACTATTGATTGGGAATGGGTTTTTTTCAACGCCTCCACCTCCATGCCAGTATCCTCTACGTAGGTCCTAGAGGTGTTACCAATTGTAGGTTGTTTGGGTGGTGGGTGCATATTACGTTGGTATCGCTGCAAATGATATATGGCCTCATCATATGTGATATATGAACAAAAAGCTGCTCCGCTAAATTTGTGTACTTGGGCATTGCACTCTGCCCATGTGAAGTAAATTCCTAGTTGGCACCCTTTGAACACAACATAATATTTTTTCATTTTAGACCTATAACCATGTAAGCACATATTCCATCAAACCCTATATTATTAACCTATAATTGAACTTGCAAATAAATTGACCACCAAATCCAATATGAAATCAAACATATTTAAGTTCCATTTGTACTGATTTCAAGAGATCCATCCATACTAATTTCATTAACGAAAACCTATTTGAGTAATCATTCAATCAAATAGTTGAGCAACCTATTTAAGTTCATAAACTCAAGTAATAAACCCGTTTAATGTCATCAATTCAACGAAATCAATTATCTACATGGGAACCTCTGAATCCCATATATTGAGTTAAAACCTGTCAATCAAAGAGTCAGAATATGCATTCATTTTAAGTTGGAAAACCCTGTATAAATTCATCAACCCAATTATGCCAAATCAACATTCCCATGGGAACTTGCAAATCCCATATATTGAGTGAAAACCTGTATTTAATAAATAGATTAACACGTTCAAACTAAATATTCAACCATCATTCATAAACCATCAGTATCTTCATTTAACCATCCACTTGGGTAATGTTCAAGTCTTACACGAAAAAGGATTGTTTCTATCGATTGGTCAAGACAAAGCCAGTCAAGACATGTTTGAGTCATATGTCAATCTAAATAATGTTCAAGTTTTCCAAAACATAAATATGTAGCCAAGAAACAACCCATAAAGCATAACAAAAAGTGGGGTGTAAATGAACCATATTCATTAGTATCTCCAAAAAAGGGTGTTACCAAAGTAACTTCAGTTAAGTGGGCCCAACTTCAAATCTAACCATGCCTTCCTCAATTCCAGAGCCAAGGCAAAAAATGCTATTGCCTGATTTTTAGACTCAATCAGATAATTGATAAGCTTAGCACATCATCATAAAGCTTTTCCTTCTTCAACAACCCGATTCCCTTCTCAACTGCTGATGTGTGGCTCATTGTGACACTAGCAAGTGCACTAGCCGTTCAAGTAATAAAGTAATGAGTGAAGTATCGTTCCCACGAGGATTTAGGAAACAATTACCAATACTAAATTGAGCACTTCTTATCTGATCAACAAATAAATCAAAACTTTAATGAAAGCTAAAAAATCCTAAATTAAAATCTATCTAAATCATTGGCCCAATTGCCTTCAAATCAGGTTAGAAGAGTAAGCAATAAATGTCAATCTCAGAATTCAGCAATCTATCAATTTGGATCATTCGAATAAATCATGATTGAGCCTTGGTTTGGTGAAACCCCAAGGTCATGAACAGCCTTTCTCAAGCACATGTTCATCCTATGCATGAGTGACGGTTCTTCTATCTCTAGCAAGAATCTAATCCCCATGCATGCATTTCTTCAAACACTTCTAAGGCATCAATTCAAATCTGAATTGATCACCAACTGAATTGTGCAAGTTATCTCTAACCTTGCACTCAATTCAGTTCTTGAATACTAGATCTGAATTCCTAGAGTCTCTCTCAAGCACTCTAGGAATTCCAAGCTGTAGATTAATTCAGCCAATCTGAAAATTGCAGATCTGAATTCTCTTTCAAGCAATTCAGATCTTGCAATCTCAGATCTGAGTTTTGAAGGTTAGTTGGCCGAATTAATCTACAATAACACCCTTATTCAAGAAACTTCAAGTACAATTCATGACCATTTGAATGAATCAAAAAGAATTAGATTGCTGAACTGAAATTTTACAAGCTGAAATACATCAAGGAAGAATGGAAAAAAAGAGAAAGAAGAAAGAAAATATAACAAAGAAACTGAATTCGAATCAAAAGATAATGAAACTACAATTGATTTATTACAAAAGATCTTTGAATCACAAACCCTCAATTCAAACTCACCTTCTCTTCTAGCTTGCTTGTCTTGAACTTCCTTCAGCCCTTCTTCTTCTTCTTCCTTGCGCCTAGCCTTCTTCTCTTCTCTTCTCTCAAGGTGGCCGAACCTCTAAGAGTGGGAGAGCCTTCCTCTCAAGCAATTGAACACCTCTCCCCCCTCCTAGAGGCCTCCTTATATAGTTTTTCAAGGGGGCTCTTGCCCCTTCTTGAAGTCTCTAGAATTGGGTGTATTACACCCCTCATGAACCTTCTAGAGTGCTCCCTCCTTCTCTTCAAGAAACTTCTAGGAGTTGCTGCCCCTAGCTCCCTTTGGGCTGCTATTTGGGCTACAACTTAGCTTGCTTTTGAGCTCATGTGGGCTACACTCTAGGCTGTTATTTGGGCTAAAAATGGGCTGGGCCGAAATTTCCTTCTTGCTAGGCTTCTTCCCTTGGGTTTTCCAAAGAGTTAGCTTGCACTACTTGGGCCGAATGAAATTCCCTTGCTCTCATGGCTGGGCCGGGCTGAACTTGATAAATTTTTGGCTTTCTTTTCTTGCTTTTGCCTTCTTTTTGTTGATTTGGCTCCCCTTGAAATCTTTCTTGCAATTAAGCTAAAATAGGGCAAAATCTAATTAAACCAGCATAAAATTTCATGCAAAAACCTCATAAAATATAGATAAATTGTAGGTTCATCAACTGCAGAAGCCAATGACTTAATGCTAGATGCAATCTCATGTACTTCTTCAGCAACTATAGTTGCATACGACTTTCTCTTCCCAAGACCCCTCCACTTAGCTGAGCTACCCTCCTCAGGTGGCCAAGCCTGAAGAGTTGAGTCACCAACATTGTCTCCTTCAACCTCATCAAATACAGGATCTTGCATTGTCGGCATGCTTGTGGTTTCATTCACTGATGCTGCCTCACGCCTGCTTAGTTCCCTAGTAGTGAATGCACCAGCGCCAGTTACTTGATCATTTCCACATACTATTAGCCATTTGGTCATAGTTGTGGATGGATTTTCTCCTAAATTGCTTTGCTTCTAGGTGTTCCTGTCCAGTTGTAATGGATCAATTGCTACAAGTTCATATCTTACTTGTGTATTGTAATATTTAGGATGAATATCATATTGAAGTTTACCTAGATGTATTCATTCCACACTCGGGGCTCTGCATCGATGGTTTGTCATGTCATTCCAGGAAAAACCACTAGAATTGATGATGATGTTCGTTATCGTGGAGAAATTCTTCTTTATTGTCTTCATTCGATTCCTAATGTGGTTCTATGTGCACTCCACTTCATATTTCAGACTTATGGCTCTTGCAGCTGCAGTATATGCCAAAGCCTTAAAGTTCTTGTCAACCTTGTGTCCAAGGGTGACTTGCTTCACCAGAGTTTCAATCAGTGTGTTATCCATCTCACTTGTCCAGCTCATGTTCACCTTATTAGATCTACTATCAGTTTCGTTAGACTGAGAATCCATGTCTAACTCTAACCAAGCAACAATAAGTCAAGCTACACAGTGAACATAATAAAATTCATACATCTAGCATGCCACCCCAACTAGTTCATATCAGTATTTCAACCAGTACTAACCAAATTTACACCAAGTTCCATCATTCCAATCATCCATAATAAAACACACACACACACATGGTACAACTAAAAACAATAATGTCCAACACAAGATAGTTGTGCTCTTAACATAAACCAGTCAAAGGAAAGATAATAAAAAATGCAAATAGTTAAATAAGGAGTGCATGTACATTGTGAAGTCAAACATAGAAATACATGTGAAGATTAATCAAAGAAATTTAATGTCGATGCCTAGACTGAGCCAACTGATAGTCTGCCCACATTTGATTTGCTATCTCCTCTCTAAGACGGTGTCCTTCTTTAATGGACTCATTTCTACTAATGTGTTGAGATGGTTGAGATACTTGAGTATCATCAACCACACCATCTACCACTTCCCCGTCATCTGCATCAATCTCTGCACCTTTAGTAGCATCGTGATCGTATTCAGACATGATTCAATCATATGGATCCACACTCATGACATGATTATGTAATATGCAACATGCAGAGACAATCTTGACTTGTGTTTTGAATGGGTAATTCTGCTCAGAAACCAATAGTGGAAACCACTTCTTGAGAACCCAAAAAATTCGCTCAACTGCATTTCGCAGTGAAGCATGACAGAGGTTGAATAACTCTTTAGGGTTCTCAGGTTGATGTGCACTCCATTCCTTCAAATGATATCTTATGCTCCGATATGGTATTAATAAGCCAGACTTTAGAGCAAACCTAGCATTCACCAAGTAATATTTACCTATTTTAACATACGAGAAAATGGTTAGGTACCAAATTCCACATTTACACCTGATATGACCTATATGGATATGTATTAGCACCTTGTGGGACATGTAGTTTGTGTTCCCTTGCCATTGCACTACTTAACATGCGGGAGTCCGATGCAGCATCCTCCCATCCAGGTAATGCATAGGTGAAAAGCAAGTTGAAAGAACATGCAGCAAGGATATTTTGTGTTGGATAGGACTCACGACTGCGAAATTTAGCTACATCTGCTAGTGGAACCTTCACAGGTATGCGTGTCTCGTCAATTGCCCCAATGCAATCCTACCAAGCAAAGCATATTGATTGTACTATGTGGTTCACTACCTAAATCAATACAGATAATTGACATATGTAATATTGACACTTTCCTTACCTGAAAGTATGGCTAAAAGTCATGTCAGTTTCTAATCTCTGGTGGTGTGTCAGGACTACTTGGTTGGATTAGGTATATATCTTCTAAACTCAAAACTACATTTAACACGGAGTTGAAGTGGTGGCTAACAGTCTCTCCAGATCTATTGAAATGAAATCCCATAGTCCTATTCCTAACATTATGTGTTAAAATGTGCAGAAATCTAGTAACTTGTTCTTCTACACTAGTTCTCAGTGTATCATGGAGTCGTCTGGTCTCCCGTAGAATTTTACATAACCTGTAAAAGGATTCCTTCCCCATTCTTAGCTGGTTGTAACAATCAACCTGTCGTCCCTTATACAACCTCCAATAGATCTTGTCTTTGTAAGTCTCAATTGATAGAAGGTTCCCTATCAACATAGTCCAACCATTCTTGTACAAGGGTCAACGCAACTGCAATTCCACTAGTTGCAGCTCCAACAATCGCAATCAACATCTCATTGTCCATCTGTGTTTATATAGAATAAATTATCTAGCCTTGCTTTGTATTTATGTTTTAAATGAGAGCAGTTTAATCAAACAATGGGGGGAAATTAACAATATTCAACTGTCACACAATGTATTTGAGATAATAGCAGTAAAAAAATATAATTTGAAGATTCAATGGGTACTATGGCCCATCTGGCCTATTCTCTCTCTCTCTCTCCCACACACCACTTTATGTGGTGCTCAAATATTTAGGTGCTACTTGTTGATGGCTAAAATGGCTTAAAAGAAAAACATTTTTCTAGTCATGGATTGACCAGGACCAAGCTGCTCAGAACTTCAGGTGGGTGGATTTGGTTCGGCTTGAACTAGAACATAGTTTGACTATTGTGAAAGGATGAAAGCCTATAATCTTATATTAGCTCTCCATAAAGCATATTAGTTTTCCACAAATCTAGGCTAAAAAGGCAATGAAGGAGACATGCTCTTATGAAGGAGATGTTCCCAATACACAGTTGAGACCTTTCTCATGAAATAAAAGAAAGAAATTAATTACAATGCAGACCTTAAAAAGCAAAAGCAGTAAAGGTAAACCCAACAATATAATTATAACAGAGAAGAAGGAGCAAAAGGAAAACAATGACAAAATCCATGAAGAAATGAAGTCAAAATCAACTTGGATACATCAAGCAAAAAGCAAAGATAGAGGGACAATAGGCTATTAGGGAGTAGGGACTAGGGAGCATGGCAGGAGCCCGGGGGAAAGGAAAAGGAAGACTACTAAGAAAGAACCAGCGCCGACATCACAGAAATGATGACAACTGAAGAGTAATTTGAGTAAAGAAAGAATATTGACCCACTAAGGACTATCACCTCAACAATGTATGGATCAAAGGGGACAGAAAAATGTAAAAGGAAAGATCAAGATCTTACAGAAGATATGGATGGACACTAGTAAGTGGTTATACATGGAGAATAACAACGACCATTCAAATCAAAGTATGGGGTTTCAACTATTTACAGGGAACGAAACCAATGCACAGATTTCCTAACAAATATGGAACATGGAGACAAACAAAACATGGATGGGCAAGACAAGTGGAAACTCGATTTTATGATCTGTTAGGACTACATATAAACTAATGTAATCATTCTAATAGGGCTATTTATTTTGTGGTAAATTATTTATTTGGATAAATTCACTTGGTAAATGTTTCTCAAGTCATATTGAGGTAAGTGTATTTATTCATGTTTTTCTTTTTCTATTAAATTTTTTTTAGGTAAGTTCTTTTTTGTTTTTTTTTTTTGTTATCATATATAATCTGTCTTAGATCTTTGGGGTAATTTGAGTTCTGTTCCCCTCAGAATTCCTAAGGCTCACTTTGGAAGGAATACAAATACAAATGCATACAAAACAGTACAAAATGCAAGGTTTTACACTATATATTTGTATTTGTACTCCTTTTGAGCCTAATGTGACTGTACAGTTTGGGTCAGTGTCAAGAGGGAAAGAATGACTGATCAGCCCAACTCAGAATTCTTTAACCCCACTGTAAAGAGGGGATGAATCTTAACTGCGGATTGATGCCAAATCCGCGGGCAGGATGCAGTTTATAGGGGATGGCTACTAGTAGACCATGAGGATCTGTAATCCAGAATCCTGTAGTGAGCTGCAGAGTACTTTTCCCATTTTTGTATCATTAATTTTGACAGTCTACTTCCTAGTGTGAGAGTAACTTATTACTTACCCACCACCTGGGAGAACACTATTTTAGGTAAGTTGTCAAAAAAATTACCTAGAGAAAATTGAGGGTGCATTTTGTTCACGGACAGAACCAGAATCGGAAACACCTATTCGTGGCATTTGTTTGGTTCAGTCAGGAATCGGTATCGGATTCCTGTTGTTTGATTCAACTAGAACCTGGAATCGGAATCAGCCAAAATTTCAAATTCTGCCCCTGTTAAAAGAACCTCAAAGATTAGTAGTGCATCTTTAAGCGTAATGCTGGCTTATCATTTGCTTGTTGGGAAAATTTTGTAGATATGAACTTTGCCATCTCTAGTGCTTCATTTGGACTTATGGTTTTGTATGAAATGTCAACCTTTAATCAAATTTTTATGGAGAATTATGATCTACTTTTAACCAATTCAGAAAGAATTAAAATTCCTTAGGAAAGTGCAATTCTATCCACAAGATGTGGAGGAAAACAATATAGTATCATTTTGAAAAAAAAAAAGATTAAGATGAAGACGACCTTTCACTTCCTTTTACCCACTTTACAGAAATAACTGCTTGTTCATCATTTTCCTTTGAAAAAAATAAAAGCATGCCCTAAGGGGGTAAGCCAGTTGCCTAAATTGAAGTATTTACACAGCATTGGATTGGATCCATTTCAATTTTATCAAATGCTCAGCCCAAGCCCTAATACTCTTGCATATTGGAATCTAATTTGCATTCAAGAAAATGAAGTATAGAAGGTCTCGTTTGTTTTGCGGGAATAGGGGTCTGAAATCGGAATTGGAATGCAGATTCCAACTGTTTTGGTTGGGTTGGAATCACATTCCTATCCCTGGTGGAATGGCATTCTCCCATTTGAGGGAATGGTCATTCCCTCCCCTCTCTTGGGAATGAAATTCTATTCCAACAGATTCCAATTTCCATTTTAATTCCTATCTGAACCAAACAAATTATGAGAATAAAATTCCAATTCTGATTCTAAAGAATTCTGATTCCAAAAGATTCCAATTTTAACTGCAAACCAAATGGACCCGAAATTTTCATACATGAAGAATAACAAAAATGATCTTTCTTAAGTAAATTCTATTTATTTACACTAATATTTTAATTGTTATATATCAAGCTTATAATGTTATCCCAAAATGTAATATTTATACACATGCAAAGTATATACGTAGACAATTTATATGAAAGTACACTCTTGTATTGAATAATAAGAAGCATTTAAAAATATATATATCAGTTAAAAGATGATGGCAATATTACTTATAAACACGGTGAACTGAAATTAGTTCTTCCAAATTTCATCAAATTTTCGTAGTCATTTATTTATAAAATACTAGTTATAACCTATAAAGGAGCCTAATGCAACCAAAAGTGTGAAATTTGCGTTTAAAGCATGAGACTATTTTCAAACCCAATCCATCAGCACCAAGCAAAAAGTTAAATTCTGCTACTAAAACCTGGAAAAGAAAAGGGGAATTATACTCCCTTCTGTAAAACCTTTATACCATTGCTTGAGGCTTTTCCTAGAGTGTTGAACTCATGACGAATGATCTATTTTTCTAGTTTCTACTTAATTGATATAATTTAAAAATCACCCTTGATTTAGAATTTACAGTGCTCAACTTTAGGGGTTGAATTCTTCTAGAAGTGCAATTTGGGCGGGCCCAATTCACAATTTTACATGTATTGGACTTGAATTTTGGGTGCTTGGGCTAAGCCTGAGCCCAAACGTTTGGGTTTATTAATATTTTCAGGCTGAGGTCAAGTCTAACCCTTAGGTACCCTGAACCTTGTCAGAGACCAGTATCCTAACCCAAGCCATATACATGTATATATACACGTATGTATAAACAAAATATAGTTTGATCTGATTAAACTACCCAAGCCCAGCCCAGGCCGAGCCAAACCGAGTGCATCAAATTTTAATGCAAACTGGATCAGGTTTGGATGGTTCAGGCTTGACCTCAAGCTTGGGCTTGCGTTGAGCTAAAACCCGGCCGAGCCCAACTTGCACCCCTAAATTTTCATTCAATCCAATCAAATGAAAATGAATACATAGCTCAGTTTCTAAAGAGTGCAAATACAAATATAGTTTGTGCATAACTTTTACATTTGTATTTGCATTCCGTTGACCCTGAAGATTTCATTAAACAGTGAGACTTGCTAATTCTCAAGTCCAAACAAATTGAACCCTAACCCTCTAACCATAGAATCCTAACCCCTTATATTTAGACGGCCTTGTCAAGGTGAATGGTGTTTTTTTTTTTGTTACCAGTTCCAATAACAAATGGAAGCCATCTGATTTGAAAACAGATTATATTGCACCTATTTGACATCGATGCCATTGCTCTAGAAAATGGCAATACATTAACGTTACATCGAAAAAAACAGTTCTCCAAGAAAAACCTGTTGTTTGAAACCATTTTTTCATAAAAAACAGTATTTCAAGCTACACCAAATTTTCCGTTTCCTGGAGCTGCATCTCACTGCTGCCAAGAGGGGCATGAGGTGGCAGTGACAGGGACATGACATGGAACTGCATAATAGGTACCGGTGCTGAAAACGTGTCCTGGAGCATTGGTACCAAACATAAAACATTGTTGTTGCTCCAGGAAACGTCCTACCTAGCAGCAACGGTTTCAAACAAAAAAGACACCATTTTCTCAGAAAACGGTGATTCTAACCCACACATCAACAGCACTGTTTCTAAGAAAACAGTATTGTATCTATAGTTTCGATGCCAAACATATACATTATTTTTCTTGTTACCAAATCCAAAAACAAAAGCATCTAATTTGAAAACAGAATGTTTCTCAAAACAAAAATATAGAAAAGTGTTGTTGGCTATGTATGAGTTTTTTGTTTTCAGATGTTTGAAGAGTATTTGTTTTTGTTTAGAAGACATAATTATGATGGTTTCAAATGCATGGTTTGTTTATGGAAACAAAACCATCCTACTTTCAATTCTCACAACAGAAACAAGGTAAGAAAGCTTGTTTTTGTTTTGGCTGATGTGGCAATTTTGAAAACAAGCACTGATCTCTCTTATCATCACACCGGATCCGGATATTGTAGGTGAAGGAAGCTTGAACTCTAAAGTGCAAATAGGTTGGATATGGCAATCACACAATAATAATTTGTTAAACGGAACCTTTGTGATGCTCTTGTGGCAACTAACGCCACTGAACAGAGTTGAAAATAATAAAATCCCACTGGATGAGTGCTACATGTCTCTTAAGCATTTGCAGGACCAAGATATTTCATACTTCGGAGGCACTCAGGCACTAGTTCGTACTTCATTCATAGATATCAGATAATGCTTCAAAAGACCACAATGTCTCAACTCTCAATTGCAAGGAAAATTCTATTTTTTGTTGGGTACATTTAGGCTTGTATTACATGGATGATGACAACCAACTCCTGGTTAGAAGCTTTTTCTTGCACTCTATTGAAACCTCAAATGTACCACTGATACATATAAAACAATAATCAAGATTAAAAAATACTAACGAAATAGATTAAATAGTACTCCGAAATACATCATCCACTGTGGAGGCAGAAAATTCCCTACCAAACTCAGGGCCAAAACTTGAAGTCTGTAAACTGAACAAAAGCAGGACAAAAAATTAAACTTTAACTAAAGCCTAGATCGTTGGCAAGTTCAATCTGCTTCTTCAATGACCTTGGTACTCAATCCTTTCAAACCCTCAGGTGGGACCTCTGCAACTGTCACCAATGAGTAGAGCTCCTCCTTGGCATCTTCCTCATCATTCCTCTTTCGAGCAATGCGCACCCGGACTCTCCTTGGCACACTTCGGATCCCGCGGCTCCAGATATGCTTGTTGAGCTTCACATCCACTCTAACATCTGTTGTCCCCATTGCCTTCTGTGCAAACTTCCTGATTTCCTTTATGGCTCTAGGAGCCATCTTCTTGAAAGTGCTGCAAACAGAAATTAATACACCATCAGCAATCATGATTCACACACAAATCAACAATTATCATCTAATCTAAGGGTGTATTTCAGTTTATAGTTGTTTTTGGGTTTCATCTGGTTAATCACCATGCAGCAACTGAAATGAGCATTATATTGTATATGCTGTTTTGCTTGTTCCATAGTCTTTCTGATCAATCATAACCAGTAGAATAGAACACAACTTTTACAGCTTACTGAACGAAACATGGCTGGCTAATGTAAGCATGCCATAAAAGTTATATGGTGCGTCTAAAACACCACAATAGCTCCAACCATTATCTTTCTGCTCAATAACGAGTTTGAGTTTACCCTCAAAAGTAAATAATTAAAATACACATACACACGTTCAATGATTCAATAATCACATCATCTCATGGTTCAAAAAAATGAACTACAGAAAATAGCAGCCTCTTTAGAATTGTCTGCTTAAAAAAAGCATTGTTATTTCAAATTAAAAAAGGTATGGTTCTGGAACCAAGAGATTAAAAAGCATTGGTGCATATTAATGCATATTGACCAATACATATCAGTTTTCAGAAGCACCAATACACCAAATAAGAGGAATTAAAATAATTTTTAACTATTTCAAATTTTAATAATTTATGTGACATGCCCAGTAAAATACCCAAAAAATAGAAAAAAAAAAGAGTATCAATCAAAATAAACTCCCAATATTCAAAAGAAATGTATATTGAGAGTATCAATAGTTTGAACATTGTCTGGAACAATATCTTGCTTTATCAGAACCATGAATCAAACACCAAGTCACCGACCAAACCAGACAGGGAATCCTATAGGTGTTTCACTAGTTTTTAGTTTCTGCTCATCCAGACATGTTGCCCTTGCCATCAAGAGACACATCACCTTAGAACATAAAATGCATACGGGAATCTATAATGTTCTGCTATTTTACCCAGTTATGGCAAGGTGAAAAGGGCTGGTTGGTATTCTGAAAATTACATTAAAAATTAAAATATCTGACACAATGTGGCACCCTAGTACAGGTATCAGGTATCACGTTTTTTTTGAAGAACCTTAGAATGAGACAGGTAGGTATTCTGAAGGTATTCTGAATCAACAATCAACAGTCAGCTCAAAATTTATTGAACTTGATTAAGACCAAGGACCCTGCCCAAGCACAACCAACTACACCCCCTCTAGATCCATGCAGATGCAGAGACAGGGATGCAAAAAAAATACCTAAAATACAAACCAGCTTACAAACACAGCCCATAAATAACAAATAATGCAGACTAAAATTTCCAGCCTGGGATATGCAAATGAAATTTAGGTCCGATGCTTGGCAAAATGTGTTTTTATACCACAAGAGTTCTGATAGAACTGATTTATTCTGAAAGAAACAGAGCAGTTGCAATCTGTCATGAGCATTTGCAATGAGAAGGTCAACATTCTGTCATGTTAAGGAAACTTTTATATTTGGACAATAATCAAAACATCGTGGAAAGGATAGGCTGATTGGATTGGTGGATAGAAATTTAGAAACTTGGGGCCTTCTGAAACAGCCCCATGGCAGGACGCAGGATTCCGACCACCTTTGTCAGCCTGCATATCTCAGCAATCGACAATATTGGGATAGATAATTGTCAATCAAATGAATCACTAGTTCTTTGCATAACACTAAACATGTGCAATTTTAACAAATTATCAATTGTCAATAATTTTGCATCTTTTAATAAATTAATTCCCACTTTGCAGCAAAAAAAAAAATACTTGCAATTTTAGTACCAGTGTTGCATGGATAGAGATACGGGATTCAGATGAAAAAGGATCTAGTTCAACAAAAAGAACAAAAGATTTCATAATTGGCCCCGGTTGGGATAAACAATAATATAGTGTGATTTGCAGTACATATATAACATTTAGCCAATTCAATCAAAATCAAATGGAACAGTTTGACGTTCATAAAAAAAGCTAAAAAAAGGAGGTAGCAAGATAACTAAAAACCATCTTTTTTGAACTTACAAACTAAATATCGACAGAATGGCCTCGAAATACAGATCAGCCGAAGCAAACCAAACATTAAGGAAGCCCATTGGCACCAGGATACGGGTAAAACCAATGGAAAAATGTAGAAGCTATCACACAATATTCTTGTTCAACCCAATTTCATTCAATAAACGGTAACTTCTATTCTTCAACAAATTAGGCCGGCTGAATGGAAACAAATATACAAGTAACAATTACAACCAATCCTCATTTATAATAACCAAACAAGAAGAATTATCCTAAAGTTTCACAGCTTCCTCAAAAATGTAGACATTATCTAGAAGAGTTGCAGGTTGAACGGGACAATACAGTTGGTACATGTGTTGTTCAGCAGATTAAGATTAGCAAATATTAACATTCTAACAGAATAACACAGTTATGTACTTGGATCATCAATGCAACCAAACTTCCGAAGTTCTAAAAGACATTAATGAACATCAACGAATAACAGATTCGTAACAACTGGGAAACAGAATGGGATTATACAAATATGAAGAAAATAAATTTGCAGGAGTTTCTGAATCAAAGAGGTAGATCTAAGCCATTTACGAAAGAAAGAAAGAAAGAAAATCCTCATTACCATCCATGTAAGCGTTTGTGGAGGTTGATGGTGTACTCCCTAGTGACGACCTCCTCCTTTCTTCCTTTGTCTCCCTTCACCACCATTGTTGCAGCAGCACTTTCGAAACCTAAACCCTAAAGTTCCAAAGCTTCGGCTGCAGAAGAAACCCTAAAGCTCAACAGAGGAATATATGTATTAGCGAGATCTGAGTTGAATCGGTGACCTTGCTTTTTAATTGAAAGTACTTAAATGCCCTTTTCTCTCAAATGCATGTCCGGACGTGTGAAATAGGACGGACAAGACCTTTTATGTCATTATACACATCCAGGATTAGGATGGTAAAAGGGTTGATGGTCCGGACCGGAATGTACATCACACGTTCACACGTACAGCCCGGCTGGGGCAGAGAAGAGATCGCTGGGCCTACGCTAGAATCAGTTATTGGGCTAACCTGAGATCTCGGGTCCAACAGATCCATGTCATTTTTAATTAGCTAAGGGACCGTTTGGTGCGCTTTCCGTGCAGTCTTTCAATTATTTACAAGTTGAAAAAACGCGAGAAGCTCATTTTTGGCTGATTTCGGAAAGCTTCAAATGAAATTTTTTATGTCTTTCACATTTTATTCTCATGTGGAAAGACAGGGAAAGATGTACGGAACGACATGCATCTGCCAAACGTGCTTCGGGTTACTCAGATCTTCATGCAAAAGCTCAATGCATCTTTTATATGTCAAAGCTACCATAAGATCTTCTCAAAAAGATGCGCCAAATGGGCCCTAAATCAAATGCCTATGATCATTGGGCTAACCTGAGATCTCGGGTCCAACATGTTAGACAGTTTTTGTATGCCCTTATCTTCAATCAGAATGATGTATATTATGAGTTTATTGTAAATGAATAAAAGTACATATTCAATTCATGTTCCTTTAGTATGTTTCTGTGTAATACCCTTCAACTGACAATTATTGAGACTCGTGCTAGTTTAGATTGTTCACAGCTAGTGGGTCGATCTAGGGAGACCTATCCTGATAAGACTGACACTGATGTGCCACCAAGTCGGTTTGGGGTGGCCTGTCTCAGCCGCCAGGGTGAGACCCAAGGCACATGCAGTATAGGATTAATGGGCAAAACTGGAAAGTTACACCCAACCCCTAGACTCGATTATGATACTACACTAGTGTCGGATTGAACTGTCTTTGATATACCAATTAGTTAGATCCTTAACGGGGGTCAAAACCTGGGTATGTTGGAACAATCTGAGAATTCATCTAAGTGGGTGATCATAGTGACAGGATCAGCCCCTTTGTCGGACAAAGGTAATGATCGGGATGCACTCCCTCTGATGGAAACCAAGACTGTCGGCAGCCGATTTCAATCGTTGAGATTTGTTTTGCAAAATATATTTTATACGAGATATAAAAGTATATACATATTATGGTTTCTAAAATGTTTGCAAAGGTTTTAATTCCCAAGATCCATATAAGCAAAGAGTGCACCACTGTTCCTTGTAGCCGAGGGAGAGATCCTCTCTTGTCGGGCAATGTTTGATCATTATGGGCTGAGAGGTTAAGTGTAAGACCATTGAGGATAATACCTGATGGGCTAATCTTGCATCTGCCCACAGTCCCTAGGTGTTACAATGTGGCTTGGCCCTAGGACCACTTAGGGTAAGTGTTGGGCCCATAGAGCCCATGTGATGGGTTTCAAGGGGTGCACTGTCCATAACAGTGTATTCAGCCAGGCCTTGTAACAAATGTTGGATTGAACCCATGTGGCTGATGTGTAGATCAATACTTGGGTCCCACGCCATACAAGGAAGCTCAACTGGGCAGCAGTTAGGAAGGCTAAGTGAGCACATAACCCTAATGGGCCTAAAGCCCATTTCGAACTGGGCTAATTTAAGCAGTTAAATTAAGGGGGTGAATTCTGAGATTGGATTAGCAGATAAAATTAGGTCTTAACCCTATCCACTCAGAGAGTCTAGATCTGAATGTGATTCAGATCTGGAAACCTCCTAATGAGTTTAGGAGAAGGATGATCCAATCTGCAGATAGGATAAGGGTTTACCCTTATCACTTAAAGGGAAATATGATCCAAATATGATTTGGATCAACAAATCATAATGGGATTAGGATGATCCCTTTAAGCTTATAAAAGGAGGAAGGGGCGGCAACCTTTAGACACACAACAGCAACATCACTGCAAGTCTTCAGAGCTGAAATCTCAAAAAGGGAGAATTCAGCATTCTTGCGAAAACTCTCTCTTGTCGCTTCCTTCCTACCACTGCCTCACCTGCCAATTTGACCTCCATCTTCAGTGGGGAGAAATCAAGAATCGATCTTGATATCAATTCCTTGTGAAGGGATTGATAGGAAGTTGTGCTCACGTGCCATTCTGCTATTTCTTGTGAAGGACTAGGTTCTTGGAGAGAACACTGTTGATTCTACTCCATCCTACACTACGCCATCTTCAGTGGGAGCAGTCTTTGGATCCTTCATTGGGCGTGAACACCTTCGTTGGGATATATTTTTTCTCCGTATCAGGTATAATCCTCTCCTACAGCTTTTGTTCAGATCTGGTTCAGTTTATGGTTTAAGATTGATCCTTGAAAATATGATTTTCTAAATAGGGAATGCGATTCCAAGTTGAATGGAGAGAAAATTTTTTTTGAAAGTCGCATACCTTATTCCGCAAGATTTGGGCATCCATATGATGGATCTCTCATCCCTTTCACAACATATATGTTCAGCCTTGGTCATGATTTGAGGTAAAATAGAGACCGAATAGTATTTGACCATGGTTTTCCATGAAAATGGGCATCCATATATAGCCTAACGATCTTTGGGTTGGTACCAACAACATCTACTAGCCCACAGGTTGACCTAGTTCTCATTTTTTAAGTCCAGAGCTCCAAATGTCCAATAAAAGTGAGAAAGTGAGATGCTTTGGATACCCAACTCCATTGTTAATGGAAAAGGATGATTTTCCTCCACAGAGTGTCTAGTGGGCATCTGTTTCATTTGATGTGGTTGAATCTTTGTGTCTAAAGGAAATCCTATGTTAGTAAGTAGACTCATTGCAACATCTTATGGTTTAGGCCCAACTCTAAGCCTAGATTCAAGATTCAGTATACAAGAAACAATGATCCAAATAAAGAATTTTGGGTCCTCAAGAGCAACATGTAGACACTAAAGTGGATTAGGGCCCAATATAGAATGGCCTCAGATTATGGTATAATGTTGAATTACATGTCTGAGTATGATATTCCAAACTATTAAGTAGGTGTTTGGGAAGCGATGCCTTGAAAAAAAAAAAAAAAAAAGCATTACCTCTGGTGTCAATTGGACAGATTTGGTCAAACCCGATTCAGTTCAATGTGAGTCCACTTATGAATGGGTTGGATCCAATCTTGTCCAAATCCAATCCAATCTATTAAAATGTAAATGGATTAGAAAGAATCCAATCCAAACCGAATGAAATATCAAAAATTATATAAAAACACTTTTAGCATTGAAAAAGCACATTTGTAAAAATAAAAAATAATCATAAAAGTGCTAAAGCACTTTTTTGAAAGTACTTCGGAAAAATGTTTTTGTAAAAGTATTTTTCTAAAATCACTTTTGTAACAACACTTTTTGAAAAGCAGACTTTTATAAAAGTACTTTTGTAGAAGTGGTTTTGAAAAAGTACTTTTAAAAACATACTTTCATAAAAGTGCTTTCGTAAAAATGTTTTCGTAAAAGTGCTTTCAAAGAAGTGTTTTTATAAAAGTACTTTGAAAAGTGCTTTTGTAAAAGTACTTTTGTAAAAGCACTTTTCAAAAAGTACTTCCATAGACTTTTATAAAAGTACTTTTGTAGAATTGCTTTTGTAAAAGTACTTTTTAAAAGTACTTTCATAGAAGTGTTTTCATAAAAGTACTTATGTAAAGGTGCTTTCGTAAAATTTCTTTCACAAAAGTGATTTTCTAAAGTGCCTCCATAAAAGTGCTTTTATAAAAGTATTTCTACAAAAGTGCTTTCATAAAAGTACTTTCGTAATTTTTTTTTTGTAAAAGTGATTTCATAAAAGTGTTTTTGTGTAAAAGTATTTTTATAGAAGCACTTTCAAAAAAATACTTTTCATAAGAGTACTTTTATAAAAATGTTTTTGTAAAAGTGCTTTCATAAAAGTGATTTTATGTTGTTTTCAATTTTAATTGATTTCAAGTTGGACAAGGGTTTGGCCTCATGATCGGATTATTGGAAATTTGGTTTAGGTCTAATTCAAACCATTAAGAATATGCACCAATTTATTTTAGATTGGCCCAATCCAATAATTATAATTGACCATTTAAATCCGATTTGATAAAGTTTGGATCGGATTAGATCTAAACCAAAACCGGTCAATTGACACCCCTACCTCAGATCGTGCCTCAGAAATAGGGAAAGGTGTGGTATGAGAAAACGCCATTTTTTATGTTTTCTCGTTTATTCTACTGTTGCTAGCAATAGTGTTATGACATAGCATTCAAAAATGCCTATGTGACAGCAACAGCAATGGTCCCAAATGAAAAAAGAAAAAAAGGAAAAACATTTCCTAAAAAAACGGTATGCCAATGCAGCACCGTTTTCTCAAAAAAACATGCCTGAGGAAACAGCATTGGTTCCAAACACCACCTAAGAAGCTGAGTTAACTGAGCTTCAAGATCAATGCCTCAATGTGAACAATTATAAGTTTCTAACGTTTTGACTTTTGAGTGATTACTGACCAAATTATGAGTTCTCAATGAAGAAGTACCAGTGTTATATGTTCACTAACCCTTGCTCAGGAGAACTTTTCAATATGAGAACATTGAAACTCTGGAAAACACAAGGTGGATCATAGAGCTAATGAAAACTGATGCAAAGGACACATGGTCAGTACAGGGAATCCCCCTATCCAATGGACAGCTCAGATTGGCCACATGATAGCTCAACATGAGTGAAATAGGTAGGAACCGTAGGATCATCTAGAATGCTTCACAAACAAAATCATCCAATTCTTTCTCTGTTTCATTTTTCCTGCTTTCTGAAGCAACAATGGTTGAAGAAATCTAGCAGGGAAAAATGAAAATATGTAAAGATAACAATCTTACAATGGTGAATTTAATTATTATTTAATCAAGTATAATCATGTTCTAAGATTGGAATTTCTTTTCATGGCAGATCCAACCATTGCTGCTTACTCTACAATGGAGATTTCAGTTGTATGATATAAAATCCAGGTCCACCCAGAAAAAAAGCAAATAATATTTTTGTATATATAGCACATGTATATACAACTAGGAAATATCTGTTAGTTAAGTTTGATTTAGTACTTGGTTTTCAATTCTTCACCACATAAGAGAGGAAATGAACTTATTATATGAGTTGGAAAACTCATCCTTGGGAACACAACCACCTTTCTCAAAACCAAGATTGAATGTTGAAATAAACAGTATATGATTCGTCTCTTAAACTCAACAGTGGTGTCAGCAAGAAATTTCTCCTTGCTCCCTTTGCCACAAAGCTGATGGGATGATACTCAGCCATGCCCCCTTTCAATACAAAACTTGCTGCCTGCAGGAATTCAGAATCAGTTGATCCTGACTGGCAGATGAGCTGAACGCTCGTGCCAGCATTATAATTCACTCCACTATAGACAAAGCACCCTTTATGGCTTTCTGATTCCAATGAAACTGTATCAGTCCTTCCATTCAGTCCTGCAACAACGCGAAACACAGATGAATCCTTGTCACTGTCATCATTTGACACTGTAAGCTTCTCTTTTGGTCCTTGTTGTACCACAACCATTCCTGGAAGATCAAATGGTTCTAGCATGACTGACTTGCCAATAGCATCCATTGGAGATAAGAAACCAGAAGAGTTCACGTCTTTGGGTACAAGTCTGAAGGTGGCATGAACAGCAGAATCTGTGCCAGACTCTGGCAACTTCTCCATTTTAATTGAGTTATTAGAATTTGTGAATACAAAGGCCACATAACTGACTTCCTGGGCAAGAGAAATTATCTGAGAATTATATGCAGCTGGGACTGCAGTTATCCAATCTGAGAGAGAACTTGCTCCTCCTGTTTTGATGTCCCAGTCCTTACCGGTCAGACCAGCAAGAAGGTAGGGTCCAAAAAGGATAGCTTGAATAGAAGCATACTGAGGTCGATCATCTACATTTCATCGGAAAGCAATGTCTGTTATATTCAGAACATAACACTATAACAGCAAACGTCTTACATTTTGTATTAGGCTTGCACCTAATTGATATAATGCATGGCAGAGTACTATGCCGGATGCATCAAGCATAGAAGATAAATTGGATATAGAGAGGCTCCAGAGGTGCTACCTTTTATGGCTTCTGTTCTTAAGCTGATTGGAAGCTGAAGGGTCAATTTATCACCATGACTCCATTTTCTTGTAATTGTCAGAAAGCTGCCTGCTCATGGAACAATAAATGATTAATGAACTACTTTCCTAATGTAATAAATGGTTTACATAAATATATGAGAAAATTAACATATCAAATGAGTAAATAGGAAAATGAAAAGAAGGTACTATGTCATAAAAGGAGAATAAAAGTTAGTCCACACCTGGAACTGGTAGAGGCAAATTCTGTGCATTTAATGATGCCTTGGCATCACTTAGGTATGTCCAAATTGGGACCCGCAGATTTAAGGTTGATGATTGGCCTAGCTTCTGCACAAAGCAGATACAGAATCAAAATTAGCCAAACCATTTGCCTAAGTCTACCAGTTGCCTTCTATTAAATGAAATAACATTCAAGAGCTTGCATATTGAAGAATTTTTACATAAAAAATAACATCTCAATTACAAAATCTGAAATGATAAAAGCATTATTGAATTCATATGAAGTTCATAAGATGGAATAATTATTTTAACACAATAATATTGCAATTGCATTCAAGGGGAAAAGAAAAGAAAATTTGAATTAATTCCTTGTATGATTGAATCTTTCCTCTAATTTACCTGTTCTGTAGAAACTGCAAATGTCACTCGGAGGTAAGGATCCCAGGAAACAACAGGTTCTACTTTTTGATTTAACACAAACTGTCCAGATTTCCAGTCAAGAGAACTTGATATAAATTGGATAACATAGAGTCCTGGAGATTTCCCTTCCTCCTCAAAGTAAATGGAGTCTCCTAGCTTTGAGAATGACTCAATTCCTGAAAAAGAAAGAGCAAGAATAATGAATCTATGAATCAGATAAAATGATAAAAAAAATTAACATCAGTAGCCCTCAGAGTCAGTTTAAACATCATCAGTAAAGTTATATTACTAGAAATCTACTCAAAATTGCTCCATTTAAGTCACAAAGGCAATTAGAAATATCAACCAAATGTTTCCCTTCATAATATTGAATTTCCTACATATTCAGTCAAATGGATCAAAAATCTTTTAGTCCCCATCAAGGGTGAAGTATCTATTAAAAAACTGCACCCGTGTGCAGAGTATGTGGAACATAAGCTCTAAAATTTGAGCATACTCTAGGGGGAGATTTAAACCGGCAGAAGTTTTCAATGAACACAAAAGCTAAATATAGAGCCTGGACTACAAACCTGTCCCATAACAACACCAAAAGGAATCAAACTTTGTTCCCCATCCATGGTAACTTCTTGCTTTGGAATCTCCAGGGGCCTGAGGAAGCATATAGATCATTACTCCAGGTTCCCTTCCTCTCTGAATACTAAGCACACCATTTGTCAGGGCACGCTCGTAATAATCTGCATAAGCCATTTCCTTGGTCCATCTAAATAGGTGACGTGAAACCTACAAAAAGAAGTGCAGATGTTGTTGAGAAAATGCAATAACAATGGAAGAATTTTATACAACTTAAAATACAAAAGGGGGTCCCACAGATTACTTGCATAATCAAGTAAAAGAGACAATGGTGGGGGCAATGTGAAAATGTTACAATATAAGTTGAGATACAAGACAAAATACACGAGCCCAACTATGGTGCGTTCAAAATTTTTACGGCATGTTGCATTAAAGTTTCAACCAATCACATTAAAGATGTCACATAGTCTGCTACTTACTTTTCATTGGTTCACATTTCAAAAGGTGTGCTTATCATTAAAGACTTTAATAATGTCAAAGATGTCATTATGTCATTATAGCAAATGCTCAACCTGAGCCACACAAGTTTCCTCCCTATTGCTTTCATGATTATTGAAATAAATTTAAGCAGTTAACAAACTATAAAGATAAGGTGAATTTGATGTTCCATTTCAAAATTAATATATGATTTCCTGTAGGCTGATGAAGATCAAATGAATTAGACACTAAAAAAGGATATTTCATTGTTGAATATAAACTAGAGAGATAAGATTGATTTTGTGTTCCATTTCAAAGTTAATATATGATTTCATTTTCATATAGGTTGATGAAGATCAAATGATTAAGAAACCGGAAAAGGGTATTACATTGTTCAGCCTAAACTAGAAAGATAAGGTCCATTTGGTGTTCCATTTTACAGTTAAAACATGGTTTTCTATAAGCTGATTAAGACACAAAAAATGGATCTTTGTTGTTCAACCTAAACTAGGGTCCATTTGGTGTTTCATTTCACAAATAACACATGATTTCCTATCAGCTGATTAAGATCAAATGATTAATACACTAAACAAGGATTATCAATAGTTCAACATAAATTTTCAGATCTGTATCCTTTCTCAGATATCATGCTGGCTGATACCAAGAAAACAAGATTTGAATAATCCCCACTTTCATGCACTGAGCTCAATAAGTATGTGATATATCACATAAAGACTCTTCCACAAAATCACATGATATGTATGTATTCCATGCTCTCAATCAGCAAACTAAAAGAAAATAAATGACATACCTTTAGCATGTTGTAAGTAGTACAGGATTCTTCATTCTCTGTGCTTAAAGTGCTTACTAGCCGTTTTGGGTCAGACCTGCCCATAAATCAATACAGAGAATATAAAAGATAGGTTCAGAAAATAAAAGGGACAATACACCACAAAGACTCATAAAACAAAGAAAAATGCCAACCATACAATCTCTTTTTTTCCTTGTATGCCTTACAAATCCATCAAACACCACACATGGAATACTGTGTGGGGTCCACCTACTAGGGGTACCAACTTGAAATGACATATAAAAAAAAGTATGCTTAGAATTGCTCGAAACAAAAGCTGCCTACCAGAACTCACTGGCTGATGTCCCCCCTGTTGCATAAGCATGAGAAGAATTCACAATTTCCATAAAGAATGTACTTATTGCCTGACACCAAATTATAGTCCAAAATAAAATTCAAAAGTTATAATGAAAATGGAAATGTAGCTAAAAAGTTAAAGAAAAAGAAAAAGAAAAAGAAATTTCCATTAGATTTGAACTTTTGGCAGTAAAGAATTTTCCTACATATCCCCCTAATATAGAAAAAATGTCTATTAGGTGGAGATTTTTTTGTAAAGGTAACGTACTGCACTGACAATCAAAAAAGAGAACGAAGTGCATGACATGTACATACAATATATAAATCAGGTATACAATACAAGATATTAACATAAGAACAAGATATCCCTATCAAAAAACTGACTATAGCTCAATCTATTCAACTACTTGTGGGCTGCACACCAGGAGAAAAAATTTCCTTTAGGATGTGTTTGGTTTGAAAGAAAAGGAAGGGTAACCTTTTCTATTACCAAAGAGGTTTCTTTTTCTTTTCTTTCAAACCACACACATCCTTAAGGAAAATGCAGTCATTATGTCCTTGTGAGAATGAGAAAAGCCTTATGGAAGTTCATATGCCTCTGTTAGGAAAAGATGAGCCATGGGAGCTAAAACCAGTCAGCAAATCTGCATTAATTAATGATGGAAAAAATTAAACACAAGGTAGTTAATTGAAATGCCATACCATAGTAATAATATCACAGTGGACAGAAGTGAGTATTGTCTGAAATGACATCTCAAATATTTATAGCCTAAGCACTCATGATAACCAATTCAGAGGGATGCTAGCAAAAAGAGAGAGAACCTGTTTAACTTTTCTCCTTTTTGGTTAGAGGCCTCTAATTAGCTATGGACCATGCAATAGCATTCCCCCAAAATTTGGGATGTTAGCACAAATGTGGCCAAAATCAATATAATATTGCACATCGATCAGAATTCCATGATAAAAAAATGCCAGGAAGTTACCTGTAAATGGTGTAAGCTGTGGCTGATTCATAGGGAGAGAGAGAAATACAGAGAAGTAAACGAGGAATGCCAAAACATTCTTATTTAGAGGTTTCCCTGAGAGATATTTAAACATTGATTCCCTTATTATCCTTTAATAATAGGTAATTTTAATAATTTTTACTCATACCTTTGTAATAGTTAGTATCAGTATTCTCCTTACAATGAACAAACCAAAGAAAACTATTGATGGTCACAGTTTAGTCATCTGTAATAGAAAAAAAAATCATATATAGCTCATGAACAGACCATCTTGAATTAATCATTTCAATGGTTGACTCATGGGAGGAAAACAGGTGAATAGAACAGCCTCTAAAGACACAAAGAGCAATAAAGATGATTAGAAATATAACAAGCCTCATATAAAATTGGAACATTTGTCACACTACGTCTCTTCTCTGGATTTTTTAAAAGCATCAATTCATTGATAAGGAAGTTCATTCAAGCAACGAATTACATTCTTTGTTTTAAAGCATGGGTTTTGCAACCAAATATGAATCCTGAGTAGTATTCCATTGTGGATTCAAAGAAAACTATCAAACACAAATCAAACTCCATATAACAAAACAAAAGTATTGGGAAGACATTTTGGCAGAACAAAGAAGATGATCCATAAAATACTCTAAATCATGTACCATATAAAGTGGATCACCAGTAACTTCATAGCGCATCTGAGATCCAATAACAACTGGGATATGTGTATTGGCATGGAAACCAGAAATACTATCAACCTGCAAGGAACAAAAGAAATTGATGACATGAGAAATGAGGTAGAAAAATATGGATATAACATGTTAAATACATATAAGCATAGAGCTTCTGAAGTTGTTATATTGAAGAAGAATCATTACAGACATATTATCTATACAAATCCTTGCATAAAATTAAAATGAATGGATATGTCTCTTCAAGAATTGTTGTTTGCACTTTCCTGTCATTAGGATCAAATTTAGTAATTCTGCATTTTATCTATTTATTTATTTTTTTGAAACAATGAATTTTAAGGGGATATGTCATAGCTGTGCTTTCCTCAACTGAATTAGAGAACAAATACTTGTGGGCAAGAAGCTAGTTATGGTATTAGCAATTTCTTATATAAAATAGCAAGCTACTAAAACTGATTTCCACAATTTCAGGTTTCAACCAAGGATAGCCATTATTTATATCATAGTGCAAAAGATATCAAAGGGTAACTGAGAGCTTCACTTGTTTACTAAAAAGGATAATATAAAAAAGGAAATAACAAAGACAACAATAATCTTCTTTCATATATCCACAAACAGATTATAAAGAAAATTATCTCTATGATGACAAAAAAAGGATTTGACAACTGATTAAATGAAAACAATATTCACCTGTACTGCCAGCAAACCTAGAAAGCATGGTTTGTCAAATAGGTGGGCTAATATTAAATGTTTCTTATCTCCCTGCAGATATTTCCAATAAAATATTACATTCAGCCTCTGAATCCTACAAGAATTGATAAAAGGAAAATAATCACAAAAATAAGCAAACTTATGACGTCCATAAACCATTAAAGGTACAATAGTAAGTTGTTTTTTGACTTCCCAACACTGTGCTTCATAAAGCATGGCTGGCCTCACACCGTTTCATAGAGCTTTCCTTCTAATCTAAATGGTAGCTGCCTACCACAATCCTACTCTAATTCTATAGGCAATATCCTCAATCTCTCCCTTGTTATGAATTATCAAAGCCCTACTGGAAAAGGTCACATTGAGTTATCTCTTGTCTCCAATCCTAAGTATACCTTGGTCACATAAGATATTTCTGTTTAAGTCTTATTTTAAAACCTCTTTTCTCTACAGTATTTGTCCATAAGCTTAATTTTGTATCTAATCATTCATCAGTTTCATCAGTTAAAACAATGTCATCAGAAAACTTTTCAACCTGAAATATTTTAGATATTTCCCCCTTTTATAGAAAAAAATAAAATTTTCTTTCCCTTATACAGACCCATCCTAGGAAAAAACCACTATGGCAATAGAACCACTATGCATCTTGAGATAATGAAAAAACTAGTGTCATGGTATAGCATGAAGGGTAAATGAAATATAAGGCGATGGGCCCTAAAAGGTGCAGCAAAAGAGACAGAAGTTAGTTAGGGTCCAGAAAACAAGATAAGAACATGAAACTCTAGCATCACCACTATATCAAGAACCATCAGATTACATAGGGCCATGCACCAATCATTCTCTCTCTCTCTCTCTCTCCCTCTCTCTCTCTCTCTCTATATATATATATATATGAGAGAGAGAGAGAGAGAGAGAGAAATCTTGCTTAGATCAAAATACCCAAGTCAACTAGTACTGTTGGGAAACAGTGTAAATGCAGTACAAAGTCAAGACTGCAGGAGTTAGATGGATAGGCTTTACCGTAATGCTGTACAGTTTATAAAGGACGTCATTCATTCCGCCTGTTTCATCATTAATTGACATCCAGTGTCGTTCAATAGTATATTTTGATATAACATTTTGTACACGGTTATAAAAGTACTCAGCCATCCAGACCACCATTTGTAAAGCTTGACTGTTTCCTCCAATTGAATACTGATCTAAAAGGCCCGCCATGATCTATCAAAACAAACAGGACTAGTTAAACAATGAAATATTTCTAGAAGCCTACAACCGTTGAATTTTGAACCAATTAATAAATATTTAGAAGCAGACTTTACCTTGTGAATAGTGTAGTATGGTGCCCACACTGGTTCCAAAGATTCAAGTCGGTCAAATAGCTCAGTTGGAAACGCTGAGAGGTATCCAGTGCCTATTTTCTTCTGACAGGCATCAAGTGCAGAAACCACTGCAGCCATCTTCTTGTTGAGAGTATCATTGTGAGTACTGGCCCACATTTTTGCTGAAGCGCTCATGTAATGCCCTTCAAGATTCAGCAAGTAGCTTATTACAAACATGTGAATTGAAACCTCAAAAACCAGAAAGAAGAAAGCATATACAATTTTCCATGTTGATAACCATTTCAAAGTTCATGCCAAGTTCAATGAGTGAAATCAAATAAGGGCAGTTTAAGTTGATTCAGTTCTCTACCTCATTCCACTTTTCAGTTATCCAAGGAAATATACTTGATGAATCAAGAAATTAGAAATTTAATGACCATAAAGAACTGAAAGTATACCTAGTGAATAGTTCACCACTTAAAGGTTAGATAATAGAGACAGAAATTCTTGACCTCAACACCCACTCCCCCTCCCCTTCCATTCTTTTCAGGTCTGCTTGGTGTTTCTCTCAATTTATGATTGGCCCAATTGATAACCAGATCAGGTTTGAGTTGGGCCCTTTTCTTTCAGTTTACTCTGCCTGAGTGACTCATAGCTGCCGATAGTTAGATATTTTGGGGCGTGCAATGAGATTACTTCCACATTAACTTGAAAAACTTTTCCAATTGACCATAAAAGGAAATTAGTACAGTACCAAAGAAATTCCACTTGTTAATGATGTATTAAACAATGTGAATCCATAATACACACAAACTGAAGCACCAATTTTATTCAAAACATAAAAAGAAATTCAGATGTTAGAATTGGATTCATGTGCGTTTCTGTAAATTCAAGGATTTTTTGTGGATTCTAATTTACTCCTCTATTGAGAAGGGGGGAATGGTTTCTTTTTTCTATTGAAAAAGAGCATGGTTCCTAGAAAAATAGCAAATATGCTGAAATTTGCTATTTTGTAGATATGCTGTTTTGATAGATAAAAAATTGTATTCCTTACTCCTTACTCTTTTGCAATCTAAACACTGGATAAGCTCTATATCTTCAACTATGTGCACCCTGCAGCTGAATACAAACTGTTATGCTTAAGCTGTATAGACATGACTGAGTACACATTATTTTAAGTAAAGAGCGCAAACATAGAGTGCTATATGAGCCTCTGGAGTTTTTTTGTACAGTCTTGGTCTTATTTTTCAGATGATTTAATTTTGTTTTGCAGACAATTTACCTCTTTTCCTTTCAAATTTCATTGCATTTGCAATAAATTATCATGTTGATGGATTGATGCATCAATAATCATGGAAACTTACTTCACAGTCTACCATTTTCACAATCTGAGAGGCACAAAATAGAACAAAGGCTAATAAATAAATAAATTAAAAAGCACCCAGTTGTGGAAACTGTACCAAAGCTAGGAAAGATTAAGATTGAGAGACAAAACCAACCTACAAAATGACCCCGAAGCTCAACATCTGCACCCTCCCATCCTCCATAGGGTGTCCCTGGTGTCGGCAGACCTGCTGTCTTTCTAAAGCTCCAGACCAGTCTATCAACATCCAGCATCAACAAGTACTCTAAGTTTGTTTGCTGAGCATGCCCGTGCATTGAATCTGGGTCCAATGTCACGTCGTGCAACGATACTTCCTTAAGAAAATCCTCTCCCCCTTGATCAATATTAGTCGTCCCTGTATTCTTCATTCTCCGGTACATCATCGCCCAACTGAATTTCTCCTCCTCCTTCAAAACCTTCCGAGGAAGCAGATTCATCCACACGGAGTCATCAATTGGGGTCAAATGGTAATGAGAAAATACCTCCTTTTTCCATGTCTCATTCTTCGACGACAAGAGTGCATACCGGAATGTGTGGGATGAAAGCTCATTCAGGGTGTTGGTGCAATACTTCCCAACAACACTACCAGAAAAAAAGCACCCAGAAACCAGGAGCAAGAAGAACACGGAGAACAACCACTTTTCCATTCCTTACCAGAAATACAACAGAACAATCGCAAATCCTCACTAAATTCAACACTAACAATGTTCAAATCAATGACCCATCAAAAAAATCAAGCAAAAGAATGAATTGTACAATAGCAAGAGAAGCTTCCCCGTCCAATTTATAGCATTCAGTCAAGTGAGAACTAAGAATCCGATGATTGAAGTTAAATTTAACAATCTCGTGAGAAGAAAGATGAATTACGTCGGATACAAAACAACGAAAAATGTATCAGGAAAGATAAAAAGCACATAAACCCGAGAGGTGGACATGTTCGTGGAGCCAGAAAGAGATTTTTTTGAAGAGGTAAAGGTAAGTATGGAGTGAGAACGACAGAAAGAATTCACGGATTCCATGTCGTTTTCTTAGGTTTGACCAGAGCTTTTTACTGGATTGGCTGTAATTGCAGGGCAGCAGGCAGCTGGGTCGGTTTCTCGAGCTCCGTAGCTCTCCTCCGAATGCTAGAACCAAGCTTTCACCATGACTGCATGTCTTCAAGGCAGCCAAACAACCACACTAATCCTCTTCAAATCACCCATGGCGCTCTGCTTGTCAGCTTTCCGTTTTTCACTCCTACCCTGGTTTGTAATTTTGTATTGGAAGGGAAAAGGGAATCTGGGTGGGGCATAGTGGGCATGGATCTGTTACCAACAAAAACTCCAAATATTGTCCCAACAAAAAAAACTTCACGAGCAGATATTCCCAATGTGTGACTGCGATAGTCTGTTGGGACACATTGGAGTGTCATGTTGGTATCATGTCTCAACTGGGTTTTAACTTTTATCGGGTTTTGTTGTTTTTATAAGGTGTGCAAAGATTGCTAAAAAAATTTACGGACAAGTACGTGATACACACGATGCCGAATTCTGAATTCCAGCCCTCCTATTAGTAGCCCTCTCCCCCAATAAATCACATCTTCCTCTGTAGTCTGTGCTGATTGATCATTCAACAAAAAATTTATGGAGGAAAGTTAGAATTTTTGTAGGATTTCACCTGCACTTTATGGAAGATCAACCCTTCCCCCAATTTGCCAAAACCGAAGGGGCCCCGAGTTCTCATTTGTAACCAATTTTTAGAGTTGTAAATTAGGGCTATAATTCAAAATCCATCCTAATTTGATACCTTTATATTTATAATTGCATTAAAAATGATAAGAATCGAGATAGTAAGAAATCATTAGAGGGTTTATGAGCACTCAACAAATAGAATGAATAGAATGGAATATGGGTCAGTATGGGCCGGCTTGGTTCGGTTTGATCTATGGTAGAACTTGGAACCTACATTGTAGGGATTGGTCCTAGGTTTTTGAAATTAGAATCTATCTTGTGAAGGTTGGTTCCGGCCTTGGTGATTTTGAGGTTGGTTCCAGGGTTTATCCATAGAATTTGTACTTTCTTTACTCTCTCCATTCATAAAAAAAAAAACATGTTCTTTAAAAACTTGATTTTTAATAAATATAATATATACATTAAAACTTATATTATTTTTATTATTTAAATTAGATGACTTAATATATAGATTATCATTATATGGTTAAAAACTTATAAATTGAATTTAAATTTTGTAAAGATTACATTTTATACTATTTATTACACACATTCAAATATTAAAATGAAAATAAATGATCAAATCACTTAGTAACCCAATGGTCAAGTGAGACCATAGCCTTTGTGACCATGAATGTTTGGGTTCAAATCTTCCACTTCCCAAATGTATTATATGGTTTATTTCAAAGCAAGTTTGGCTCTAAGGCAGGTTCCACCAATGACAACCAAGACCAGTTCATCGGATCGGTTCATGCAGGGTAAACCCCTAGACCCTAAAATTGGCCTAGGTGGGGGTCGGTTTCAAGGATTTGGAGCCAAATCCTACTCTGTAACAGATTGAATAAGGCTAGTTAAGGCTGATTCAATGTCAGATCCATTCGGTTTCGAATAAAACCTACCCATCTACTCACCCCTAGAATGGAATGGAAAAACACAATTCCTATGGTTGTCTTCACATAGTTGAGACAAGACTTAGATGATGATGATGATGATGGTTGGTTGCCATCACATGCCAGGGAGAATCTGAACTTAATGAGGTTAATGCCAAGCAACCATCTCAATTATTTTAGACTTTGGCAGCAAGTTTGTTTGAAAGTTACACTTTTTTAGGTTGAGTCTTGATAGAAGTCATTCTTAGATCGTTTGACATGATATACAATATCAAAGTCATTTTTACTTCATATAATTGATAATATGATGATTTTATTGTTTTTGTACTTTATCAATGATATTCATTAATCTGAATCCAAACTGATCCAAATCTGAAAAAAAAAACTATATCATCATATTTGGGATCCATGAATGTCTGACTTGATCTGATTTGTTTGTAAATCTAGTGAGGTTGACAAGAGATATTTGGTTCAGCTTCAGAATGTGAGGGTGCTTGGATATGACACTAAACAGAACAGAATAGTGAAAAAAGATTTATGTTGGGAGTTGGGACAAGGCTTAAATGATAAATTGATGATGATAATGTTAGGATGATTGAATCTAAATTACAAAAAAATAGAGTAATTCAGCCCCATAATTTGTGGTTAAGTCACGTATCTAACCCTTAAACCCTAAACCCTTAACCCTAAAATAATCTAAACCCTTAAATGCTAACTCCATCAACCATAAAACTAAGGTGTAAGATGTAATTGATTGAATGCATGTCCTCCAAGTCTCCAACCAAGTAGGAGCAATTTTGTTTTATCTGTTTCCATGTTCACATTTGCTGCCATAGCTATGACACTTGCTTGGAGTGGACATACCAACAGTATATTAATGCCATATTTCTTAATTAGACAATTAAAGCATTGCCCTAAATACCACTGAAATCTCATATAAAACATATATATTCTCAAAACTATTTGAAAGTGAAAATCCCATCATATAAAACTCACAACGAAATATAGAACTGAACAAGAAATAAAATTGTTTGATGAAATCAATTGATAAATCAGCAAACACAAAGGTCTGTGAAATTATGAAATATTTGACTTTAAATTTGGCAGAACAAGATTACTTGAGTTTAATGTACTCACTAACATTGGCTGCACAATAAATCCAAATCTCTATCAATCACATTAAACTGTGGTTTTGATTCACTTTCCACAAAGTGATATAATTTGACTTAGGAGAGTTAAATAGTGGCCAAATGCTAAATGCCTTTTCAATGGACACAAAAATCTTGTCAAACATCACTAAAACTGAATTTCCAACTGACAATATTAAGAAAACAATTGTGGGAATGACAGTAATGGTTACTTATTGCAAATTTCCCCAAAATTTTGAGAAACTCTCTTTCCTTTCTGCACACAAATCAAGAAAACTTTGTCCTTAGATTCCAAACTCTCTACTGATAGTGGGTAAATTAACCCTCCAAATGCTACTTGGACAGAGACTAAGGAATATTGTATTCTTTGTCCGCTCCCAAACCTCTGTCCCATGTGAATAAATATGAATAAGATAGGGAGAAAATCTGTTAGGGAGGGACCCCAGAAAAAAGCATGCTTGCCGGGGAGAGAAACAAAGGATTCATGTGAAGATGTCAGCTCAGATTAAGATGGATTTTACTAAACATTTGGTTTCCCAATCCAAAATGCTTCCATCTTATGATCTCATTTGTCATACTACAAGACATTTTCTATCAGGGCAGAGCTAAGATTTTTTTAAGGGGTGGAGAGGGAACAAACAGAGGTGGGACCAACCTCGAGGAAAGGGTGACAAAATCCATATCAGTTATAAGGGTGTTAATGGGACTTGTATTTGGTCCAATTTGATCCAGTTCAATGTGAATTCATTACAAATGGATCAAGTCCAATCCAATCCAATGAATATTTTGGATCATTTTCGACTGATCCAATTCAATATCTGGACCATCCAATTTGTTCAAATTCATTTTAATAATTCTAACCAAAGCCTGATCCATTGCCACCTAAATTCTCATTTTCTATCAATGGATCAGATATTGGCTCAATCCAACCTAATCCAATATAAATTCATTATGGATGGACTACGTCCAATCCAATTCAATGGGTGTTATTGGTCCATCCAATCCGTTCAAATTTATTCTGGTTTGGATGAATCCAACCCAAAATCAATCTATTAACACCCCTAACAAGAAATTCCGGGTCATAAGGGGGGACCATGGTCTCTTAGACTCCTACTAATAAAATACGTTCCTACACCCTACCAGTAAAAACAAGTAAAAAACTAACAATAAAGAAAAATAAAGAAGTATCCAAAATGCCTCACGTGAGTGGGATAATTTTGGTTTTTTCTTGGAGAATGTGACTTGAGAGTGGTGGCCCATCCCTGTCTTTTAAAGAAGAACCCGGCCCACTATTTGAATACGTCCAAAAGTCCACCTAAGACATGTATGATCAGATGAATATTGGCCTGACCATATGCGACTCATTCAAAGGTGGAGATCCTGAATCTCTCTGATCGCTTCTGTCCAGAATGAAGCTTCCGTGGGCCCAAAGCCAGAGATTCTCCCAAAATGAAAGAAGAAACCTAAGCTACTATTGGTTAGAGAACAAATGGGGCCGGGCCCGTACGCAGACTAGTTGGGCTCTTTATTGGTGTGGGCCGAATTACGGTGAGGTTCATTGATTGTACTTTGATTCTTTGAATCGTCACCATTCACCAGATTTCCATTTATAACCGTCTAAAATAATGGAGCTACCTACAACTACATACATTAAACTTTGATGCTTTGACGTCTCTTCTTTCTGTCAGAACTGAAAATTGATCCATCGCGACTGGGCTCTGGGCTCATATGAGAGCAGTTCCATGGAGGTAGTGCTGTCAATGGTTTGGTCTGGTCTGGTCCGGGTCAGTATGGACCTAGACTGATACTAGATCTGACCTATAAACAGACCCAGAGCCAACCCATCCATTAATCAAGATTACTGGGTCTGACCCAATAAGATCGGATTATAATTGTCATCTCTAGTAATTAATTTGACAATAAACCTGTTTATGAGCAGATTAATCAATTGGGTTGAGTTTGGTTCCGTCCAAAACAACCAAAACTGGTCAAACCCAATTATAATCAGACGCATAATACAAAACTAGGCCCTGTGTAATAACTAGGGTCGGTTTAGTTCAATTCTATTAGGTCCACCCAACCCATTAACAGCCCTAACGGGAGATTTACTGATCAACATATGTAACCAATGGGCGTGGTTAGACCTGTTCATGGGGTAGCCCGATGGCCCGGCCAGCACCCAAATTGGGCTTGGACATGTAGTTAAGCCCGCGGGCCTGACTTCAGGCCCAAAACACCAAGCCTGATTGTGTTTCGTGCTGGACTTGGGATTTTTCTTTATAATTTCTAAATTTCGAACTCTCAAGTTTCAAAACCCTATTCAACCCCGACGTTCTCCTTCCTCTCTCTCTCTATCTGTTCAACAATAAGAATGATAGCAATCTGAGTTTTAAGCTCTTTGCGCTTCGAACTTTTATGAGGGCCGGGCTCGGATTCGAGGCTTAAAAAAATCTATTAATGAAAGAATAAAAGCATGTCCATGAACAGGTAGGCGTGGTCCCTTTATTTGATAGTGATAAGAGAGCAATAGCGATGGACGAACAGAAACAGAAAACGACATGAATGGCAGAATAATATTTGAATCAACTGGTTATAGGGGTAGAGTGTTGGAGTAGAAAAGGTGTGAGGTCTGTGTTAACGGACCTCTCTTTTTATCCCTTAATTATGTCATCCATCCATTTATGGTAGCTTAGTTGGGTAACCAACGTATGCCCAAAGGCTAAGACTGATGGAATCAAACCTAACCCAATAATTTTGGAATTTCTGAATCAATCACACGAATTTGGACTGAATTGCAAATGGATTAGATATTGAACCAGTTCGAATATGAATCCATTCTGTTTAAACCGTATATAGGTATTGGTTAAAGCCTAGGCTCTATTCTTTTTGACGAGAAGTTTTATCGGGGTAACGTGACCAACTCTCATATATTTTCTATCAAATCTGCATCTTTGTGTTTTACAAGGGAACTGCCATCTACATCAATACAGTTGGTGCCATGGAGATCCATTTGGAATCTTTTGTTGGGATGGTGTATTCCTAAAGAATTTGGATTCAGTCCTCACAATCTTTCGCAGCTGTCCATTAATTGAGAATATTTTCATACTCGCATGTTTTTGTTTACGGGGAAATATTCTCAATGCACAGTTGCAAGGGGCTGTGAAGATGATTTTGTGAGAACTGAATTCAAATTCATTGCTACAAGAGATAAGTTGTGTTTCTTGAAAGAAGATGACAGTTAGGGGTGTATATTTTGACTATACCTTCTGCTTTATATGACTGAAAACAAAAAGTTGTAAAGATACAGTTAGGGGTGTCAATGGACCAGTTTTTGATTGGATTTCATACAAATCAAAATCAAATTGGATGAATTGGACCGACCAATAAGATATATTGGACTGGACCTGGTCTATCCATAATGGATTTATATTGGATTGGGTCGGATTGAACCAATATCATCTGGCCCATTGATAGAAGATAAGAATACAGGTGTCAATAGATCAGGTTTGGGCTGGAACTAGTCTAAATTTAAATCAATTTGAAAGACATTAAATTGGACTGGTCCAAAATGGTCCAAAATATTCATAGAATTGAATTGTATCAGGCCCATCTGTAATGGATTCATTGGATCATATCAGATTAGACCAAATCCAATCCAATTGACACCCCTAGATGCAATACTGTAACTTCAAGCCTCTTCTTTTGTATGTCAAATATACCATGTAAATATGAATTATAATGGCTTATCTCACCAACTAGCTACTAAGGCTAGTGGAGGGGAATAAACTTACTATATCAACTACCCCTCAATGGACTTCATGTATCATCATTTAAAGGTTCAATTTAAGTTTTTTCTCCTTTTTGTTTAACAAAAAAAGAAAATCTCTATGAAACAACTTAATGAATTTCTAACAGCAAGCTGCCTTCCAAAATATAGAGATGAATAGAAATAAAAAATGAAAGACTCTGGCAAAGGCAAAAACATCAAAAATCAGGTTGAGATTATAATTGCAGAATGAAAATACTTGCATTATGACCCACCTGTCTGCAGAAGCTACTAGCCTATAAAGCACAGTACAACAAAAGTGAATCAAAATGATGTTTTGTAAAAGGAAAAGGAAACAATTTAACTCAACCATCTCTTCTTTTATGCTTCAAAAGACTTACACAGCATAATGGAAGCATTCCTCCAATAACTTCATTACATCAAGGTGTTGGTTACATAAGCTTAGATGGGAAATGAAGATAGGGATTTTATTTTTGCAAATTTGGATTATATTCTTGTGAAGTTGTGATGCAACTTTTTAGAGGTGGAAGTCATTTCTATACGATTTAGGTTGCATTTTTGCGTTATATATATTGGAGGATTCAAGCAAGATAGAAGAGAGTTATCCCCAGCCTCCCTCTTTTGTTCTTGACAGACAGTGTTTGAAAATCAGGGCAGACAAGTCAAGTTGAATCATGTTGAACCGAAACTAGCCAAAATGAGGGCCAATAGGTTTAATAGAAAAACCAAAACCAGCCCCCTTTCCAGTATGTAGTTTAGGGTCCATTTGGGAATAGTGAAAATACAAATATGTACAATGCAAATGCAAATGTAAAGTTTAGAAATACCTTATACAAGGTTTTGCACTTTACATGTGTTTGTACTCCCAAGTTTAGTTTTTAAGGCTCAGTTTGGAAAGAGTACAAATACAAATTTGTTGAGTGCGAAACCTTGTACTTTGTATTATTATGTATGTATTTGCACTGTACATATTTGTATTTGTACTCCTTCCAAACTGAGGCTGTGTTTGATTGCAATGCAAATAAATTTGCATTGGTAAAAAAACTATGGCAGTGCAAATAAATTGAACGTAAATTCTGACCTATTTTTGTTTCAACTTTTAACTTATTTTGTTTTATTGCAGTACAGATGAAGTAAATTGCATGAATCAGAATAAAGTAAAACCCAAAATAAAATTAAATGAGAATTTGCATTTTTTTCCATTTGCAATCCCATGCCTTTTGTACTAGTGCAAATAAAATTGCACTGCAATCAAACTGGGCCTAAGACTGTATTTGGTTGCAGTGCAATTTTATTTGCATTAGTACAAATGCATGGGAGTGCAAATGAAAAGAATGTAAATTCTGGTTTAATTTTGTTTTGGGTTTTACTTTATTCTATTTGAGGTCTTATTTTATATTATTATTGCAATCAAACAAAATAAGATAAATTATGAAATAAAAATAAATCATAATTTACATTCAAATCGTTTGCACTACCATGATTTTGCATCAGTATAAATAAATTCACATTGCAACCAAATACAGCCTAAGGGAAGAGTGCAAGTACAAATATGTATGGTGAAAAACCTTGTATATTATATTTATAAAATTGTATTTATACTGTACACATTTATATTTGTGTTATTACCAAACCGAGCCTAAAAGAAGGAAGATGAAATCATAAACTTGCTTGATTTGCCATAGAGTTGTTGGATCTCCTATGAAATGAAGAACTTCAATGGTTGAATCTTTGTAGCAGTGATCCATAGAGAGAAATGACTATGTGAAGCATGATTAGAGAAGGTGGCAATTATGTTCCTCATTTGGAAGAGGATACTCCAAAACTGAATCCATTAAAGTTATGTTTGGTTTCACAGACTCTCTTATTTTCTATCAAACAAAACATATATACTCTTATTTGCTATGTATCATTGGGTTGGACCATGGCCAGACCAATTAACCTCTAAAATCTGATATAGTAAAATTTCTATGCGTTGTGAATGATTATCCAATTCTGACAAGAAATAGGTTTATATGGGATTGAACACATGACCAATCCAGTCAATTCTCTGCCTAAGGGGTGGGGCTTGGATTGGCCACAGGATCTATCCACGTGACAAAAATAGGTGGGGTCACAGAGAAGGTCCTTCCTTGATCTAATTCACTTGATTAACTTGACTAAGAGGCTATTAGATAATAACTGAAGTAGCTGAACGGAATGACTTGTTTTTTTTTTTTTTTTTTTTTAAATATAAAATAATAAAATATTCGAGTGTAAATATCCAACCCAACTTTAGTTTCGGTGGTGTTTGGTTCATTATAGATGAATTTTAAGGTTTAAAATATTAACATAGGCAGATATGTAGGATGGGGAGTATCGGCCTATATTGAAGCTTGCCTACATTTTTTTAGTTTTTTTAGGGGTGGATTCGAGCCAAGCCAAGCCGAATATTTGGCTATTCGAGTTAGATTCGCAGAAATAGTGTTAGATAGGCTTGAGCTTGAGCTAGAGACTTGATCTCGAGCTTGACTCGATTCAAAAGCTTGCAAGTTTGAGCTCGACTACAAGCCAAGTTTTTTCCAAAAAACTAAAAATTATACATATAAAATGTATTTTTTATTTTACATACAAAAAAATTAAGAATTATAAAAATTATTTTTTATTATACATGCAAAAAAATAAGAATTATAAAAATTATTTACTGTTATACATAAAAAATAAAAATATTATATATAATAAAAATTATTTATTATATATGTATGTATGTATGTATGTATGCATGTATGTATGCAAGCATGCATGTTTGTATGTATGTATATATGTATGTATGTATGCATGTATGTATGCATGTGTGTATATAATAATAAAAATTATGTGTGCATATGTATTGCGTGCATGCTTGTATGTATGTATGTGTGTATATAATAAATAAAATTTATTTATTTATTTATTTATTATACCAGGCTCGATTAAGCTATTTGAGCCAAGCCTAATATACTAGGCTCGATGAGAGGTGGATCAGTTGGTATCTTAGCTGGTTCGCTCCAGCGTGGATGCGGACTCGATTCCCACAACCACCACTTTTGGGAGGGGGTTATTATTGTGGTGTGTGTCACCAAATACCAAAAATAAAATGAACTGTAGATAAGTAACTTTTAATGATGTCAATTGACCATTAGTAGAAAAGTAATAAAATAACAATAAAGTTTGGGTTTCCATCTATAAAATAGCTTTGATAAGTAAGTTCAAGTAGAATAGGCTAAGTATAGAAAACTTGCTTACATGATAAATTACTTTTTGATAAGTAACATAGTAGACCTACCAATGAACCAAACGTCACCTAAAGAGGAGTTCACAAGTCACAACCTCCTTAATAACTTTAGTCACTAAAAAGACAAAGCAATAAGTTATTCAATTCAGCCACTTGAGTTCAAATTGGTTGAATTGTACATTAATTAGTAAGATCTATCTATATCTATATCTATATCCGTAGAGAGTGTGGAATTTTTATTTAACTAGAATACCCCAATTTTTTAAGATTGGCCCCTCTCTAATTGTAATGACAAATTGTAATTTGAATAACCACTTTTTTCTCATTCAAATCCCTCTCATTAAGGTGGCGTTTGATAAATTTGAAATCTAAAATCTAAAAAGTTAGAGAAAAAAAATATTATTTGTGTTTGAAATCTAAAAATCAACATAGATGCTTTTCTACTTTTTAGAGACTCTAAGGCAGTGTTCGGAACCATGTAAATCCCGTGGACAAGACCGTTTCATGGGATTTGGTTGCGTTCGGCTAGGTATGGACAGGACCGGTCTTGTCCACACCCCAATATAGAGTGGACAGGTCCCGTCCACACCCCAATTTCTCATCCACGGTAGAATCTTGTGGTTAGGGACCATCTACACTTGATTTTTGATCCCCTACTTCACACTTTCCCGTAAAAGGCTACCCTATTGTCTGTTTCACATTTGAATATTTTTATCAATAAAATATTAATTATTTTACTTAATAATTTTTTAAAATTTAATGTTTAATCAATAAAATTATATTTAAAATATATATTTTTTAAATTTTAATTATTTTACTATTATTTTTATAAAAGAATAATTTTTATTGGTTAATATTAATTCATTGATGCATTTTTCAATATATTTATCATATAAAATGCAAAAATTAGATATTTATGATTAACTATGTAGATCAAGGTTTTTAAACCACCATTGACCCGTATGGTCAAACCATTCAGCCCAAGAACTATCCAGGCAAGCGGTTCCGTTTTACCCCAAACCCAATTTTTGGTCATAAACCATTGAAAAGCTCAACAACCCATTAACCCAAGCAGTCAAACCGTCAACCTGTTCAATGGTTTTTTACCATTTTTTTATTTTTTTTTTAATTTGTTTGTCAGAATAGGCCATCCGTTCGAATCGGACAGTTGGACCGTCGACCCAAAAATTGGTGGCTAGAACGGTTCCGTTTCTAGTTTTTTTTTAAACGTTAGTGTAGACCATTCATAAATGTATATGAGATACATGGAATGAAAAAGTGTGGTGTGAACCAATCCATACAATTTGTCTATAGTTCAGAATAGTTGTGGACTGTAGTGTGGTGTGGATTAGTCCTTGCTACATGGTGTGGTGTGGACTTTCTCATCCACATTATAGAACACCCTTTAAATAGTTAAATTTGTTTGTTTTAGATCAATATTTCAACATCTAAAATTCCCTAATTTTATAAATTTACCCCTACAACAGACTAATTAATAATTTTGAATTCAATTTACACTATTTCATAAAAATAATTTAGTTAAATTCAAAATAATATTGAAAATATAAATAAATAATTATTAATTAATAAAATAAAATAAATGATGGGAAACTTCATCAGGCGAACCTTGCTTTCCGGAAGCCAAATTCGGAGAGATCGATAGGCAACTTCATTAGGCCAACATTTAATGAAGATGATGCAGAGTAATGCAAGCAACTACTGATAGTACTGAAGAAATCAAAGAAGAACCGAATCTAATCTTTTCTCCACCAAGAATCAAAGCTTAGAAAAGAGAAAAAAATGGAAAACAAAGCTTCCAACAAGCAAAAGACCGATGAGCTATTCTTGGAATGTAAGGAAACAAGGGACTTCACTAGTATTTATTGTACATTCTCTACTCGTTCTCAAATTAGATAAGAAGAAGATCACAGAAGTCCGATAATCGTGACACGACAAAAAACACCATGGAAACAACCAAAAAGAGAGAGGCCTTGAATCTTTGAAAGCTTGGAATTGTTGCCTCCAAGTTCAAAGTCCTATCTCCGACAATCAATAAACAACCCAGATTCGTTTTGAGCACACCTCCTGTGTTATATTTATACCCCCACCGATAAAATATTGATTAAACCACCATTAAAGGACCTTCCGCTTTAACCCTTTTGTCAAAACATTGTTCAGTATACCCAAAAATTGTAGCTTTTCCCTACTTGTAGAACAAAGTTATTAGGGTTTTCATAGATCAATCTCCTCTCTGTTCTACTAGCCTATATCTCATAATTTTCAAAATCAGTTTGGATTGTTAAGAGGGAAGACTCATCTGGTGAGAGAGCTCGGTGTTCTGAATGAAGATGATGAAGCGACCAATGATGTAAGTAGCAGAGACGCCTATACCGGACGATTTGGCCAGGGCAACTTGTGAGTTCCCTTTGGATGGATCTATTCATCTACGAATCTATGAAGCGGAGGATGCAGAGAATACCGGGGAAGAAGAAAAAGGAAAAGAGAGGGGGGAGAGAGAGAGAGAGAGAAGCTTGTCACCATTGGTTCGCCGCTGTGTAGAGTGGAGAAAATGAACGTTTGAGGGTTTGTTCATTTCCTCTTAACTCTTTATCTCTTAAAAGAAATCTTTTAACTTTAAAAGAAAATTGGTTGTTTGTTTCCTCTTATCTCTTATCTCTTATCTCTTAAAGTGCAATGATACAACTTTTTGTTTTCTAATCAAACTCTCGAAAAGATAAACAAAAACTCTCATATACGGTGTCAAAATAGATATTTAATAGTTTTTAGAATTCAGAATAATATTTTCTGCATTCAGAGTTCATAGGAAAGAAAAGTTCACCAATACCAATATACCTCTTAATGTAATTATTACACTTTCAAATATCAGGCTTCAAAGCAAATGAACAGGCCCTAAATCCTTTTTTTTTTTTTCGAGTTAAATGAGGGACATAAGAGCATGAGTATTTTCATCTTTCAATGTGGTCTAAAACACTTCTGACCACATTAAGTTAGTGGCTCAACTCTTAAAGGTTCAGATTTGTAAAGTATTATCAAATGCCACCTATATCTTATATTTAAAGTATTAACTTCCATTAACATTTACTAAATCCTATTCTTGACTAGAATTGCCCTATAGTTGAATTTGTCCCTCTATAATTGTGTGGTCACAAAATATAATTTTAACTACTACACTTCTCCTCATTCAATTTCCTCTCATTATTAAGTCTTATATTTAGGTTATTAACTCACATTCTTCCATTGAATCCTATATTAATTAGCCATATTAAAGAATAAGTGTAACAAACAATAATTGTTTTTACTGATAATAGAAATAAAATACATATTTAAAACAACCAAAAATGGAGTTATTTTCTTGTTTGGTGGTGAGTCAAAAAATGTTTCAACCCTTGAGGTCATAGTTAGATGATAATACAAATTTTAAAAATGAAAATACATAAAAGTATAAAAAATACAAAAAAAAAATTGTATAAAATTGAACACTTCTTCAATATCATATATTCATCATATTAAACAGAAATAAGTGTGATAAAAAAGACTCACTTTTATAGACAAAAATATGAAAAAGTTGTAGAAAATTTTGGAGAACATATTATTTACTATCACAATAAGGGGTACAACTTGAGTAGGTCCAAACTAAGCAACTAGAGTACGTTTAAATCGAGCCTGACCTAACTCAACATGACTTTTTGCAAGGGTTAGGTATGAGTGTTTGGGTGAAGGGTTTGGCTTGAGCCAAAAAACTTGGATCTGACCTAAACTTGGGTTAGGCTTGGGTCAAGACCTTAGGTGGCTTGATTTCAAACCAAGCCTACTTGAAAAATAAATGCATATGTACTATATTTATAAAATAATATATTTTCTCTAATAATGTATACGTGTATATGTATAAAGCATGTAAACGTACATTTGTAAATGAAATTTATACATATTTTCAATTAATTACTCTTAAATTGGATCATAAAGCCCATTAAATGGTGGATACATAAAAACATATAAATAAATTCATTTAAACCCAACCAACCCACCTAAGCCCACCTAACCCACCCCACCCAACCTAAGTTGTATTGGTTAAGTTCAAGTTGGGCCTAGGTTGATAAATTTGGGCTTAACCTTGGATTGGACCAGACTGACCCGTCGGAGTTTCATCCCTATTTTTTAATCCTATTCTTGACAAGAATACCCCTATTGTTGAAATTGGTCATTCTCTAATTATGAGGGTACAAAATGTAATTTGAACTACTACATTTATCTTCATTCAATTCCCTTTTATTAAGCATTATGCTTCGTTATTAACTCTCATTCTTCCATTAAATCTAAGGGCGTCAACAATATTCGGTAATCTAATTTCGAATTTGAGATCCTAGATAATTGAATTGAATTAATTTAATGGCCACATTCGAATACTTTGATGATTTGATTCAATAAATATTCAATTTTTTTAAGATATAATTTTTGCGTGTAAAGTTGTGCCCAATTTCCTAGGTCATAAAACTACTCCTTTTGCATGTAAAGTTGTGTCGTCAAATGCAATTGATTACTGGTCTTGACAAGATTACATTTTCATTTATCAAAGCATTCCATCTATCGTCTCCTTTGGCTTCAGTCAGGGCACGCTTTATGCGTGCACCATTCGCGCAAATGGAGGACGCACCATGTGTATTTTCTCCTATGTAACCATTAAGAGCGTGCAAAGCCAATAAACGGTGTTGATAGTAAGCTTTGTTAGAATTCATTCAAAAAACAGCTCATTGCCGCCTCACACCGAACCCTGTTCTCTCCCATTCTCTCCCTCTCCAACCGGTGGTGACCACGACTATCACTGACGATTGTTAACACCGGTGACCGGAGGAATAACTCAGGTGTTGTTTTTTCTTTTAGTTTTTCTTCCCCAAAACATTGCATCATGTATTGCATTTTTCTTAACTTTTGTTTCCCAAAACCTAAATTGTAGCTTCATCTTCTTTGTGTGGCAAACGGTGAACATCCATAATCAAGTATTGCATTTCCTTCCATTTGTTCAAAAGTTAAAAATAATGCAATACATGTTGCAATGTTTTGGGGAAGAAAAACTGGAAAAAAAAAAACACCACCTGAGTTTTTCCTTCAGTTAAAAATAATGCAATACAGGTTACACGGGAGAAAAGATGCATGGCGTGGCCTTCGTTTGTGCGAACTGAAGTCGAACTCTCCCTTCTCAAGCATTTTTCCTATTTCTTTGTTTTTCTACCTGCAACTGCTTTGTAAAAGAAAATTTGAGGAAGCCAACATGAGAATAAAAAAAATCACAAAAGGGCTTCATCGCTCAAACATCAGACGTTACAAATTCAACTTCTATTGGCTTGAGTGTTAGGGCAAGATCTTGACAAGTCTGTTGATGAGACGATAGAGCATTGCTTGCGAGTTAGGCAAGTTCAAAATGTGGGGCTCTTACTACGGTCTTGATGCTCCTATCCACAGCCTTTCTAGTGAACCCGCCCATGCATGTGTTCTTGTTTGCCAACGCCGCCCTGAACGTTTCCCTCAACAAAGAGCTCACTCTACTTCAACCATGATGATAGAGCTATCAAAAATCCACAGAATGAAGCTAAGGAGGCTGCGATAATGCAACACTTCGTTGAAACCATTGGAGACTCAATCAACGATTTGTAGAGGTCTGTGGCAGAGATAAGTCATTTGAGCCTCTTGGGGGCCCAACTTAGCCTTTAAGATAAGCAACATCCAGACATGGGCAAGTCATCATATAGTTCATTCTTTCCACGATGTTTAAAAAACCATAGGTCATAGATTTTTATTGAGTTTATTGGTTGGGGGCCCACAACCAAAAGATGCTTTTATACAAACTTTTCATTTGGTCATTTGTTCTAGATTTTTATTGAGTCTATTGTTATCCTTTATTTCTTATTTTTTTGTCTATCTTCATCATTCACATGGCGTAGCATTATAGAGATTATTTCTTCTCTAGTTTCAAAATTAGTATTTTTAGTGTAAATGCAAGGAATTAGCCGAATTCGAATCATATTGAATATTCAATTATATAATCAAATTTGTATTTGGTTTATAGTTTTAAATATTCATAGAATATTGAATCAAATTCGGATACTTATTTTTTAAATTGAAATCAAATCCGAATATGGTTTTATTCGATTCAAATTCGCTCCATAGGTCTAATTGGATCATATATTTAAACTACTATTTTCATTAAATAAAAATAAATAAATTTTATCAATTAGATCTACATCCAATACTTTTCCTGATATAACATACATGCTTTTTAGAAGTTACTCAGAATGGAACTATTTTTCCATCATGGTGGTGAGTCAGCAATTCAACCATCAAGGTTGACCAATCAATAATGTCATAATTAAATAAAAAAAACTTTTAAAATAAAAAAAATAACAAATATAAAAAATTTGGGCACATCTCTGATGTTTTATGTATGGTATTCATTAAAGAAAAATAAGTTTGACAAATAATAATTATTCTCATTGATGTTGGAATAAAATACAAATTTAAAATCTATCTAAAAATAAAAATTATTTTTGTTGTGGCAAGTCAATAATTCAGCATTTTCAGTCAAATGTGTCAACCCTTGATATCATAATTAAATAAAAATAAAAAAAATAAAACACAAAACATTACATAATAATACAAAAATTTTGTAAATAACATTTAGGCACCTATCTGTTATTTATATTAATCATATTAAAGAAAAATAAGTGTGATAAACAATAGTTGTTTTATTGATATTGGGACTAAAATATAAAATTTAAAACCAACGTAAAAAATAAATTGTTTCCTAGTCAACAATTCACCCTTTTAGGTTATATGTGTCAACCCTTGGAAGAAGATAGATACTCTACGGAAAATATTTGGACATGTCTTCAATATTTTATATTAACCATATTAAAAATTAGACACAATAAACAAAAATTGATTTTAAATTTTATTGATGATGTAAATAAAATACAAAATTCAAAACTAACCCAAAAGTAAACTTATTTTCCTTTTTGGTGGTAAATTAATTCAACATTTTAGGTCAAATATGTCAACCCATGAAGTTATAATTAAATAATAAAAATTTAATAAGATAAAGAACAATTTTTATAGACATAGAAATGTAAAAATTGTAGAAAAGTTTGGAATATGTTATATACTATTATCATCATCATAAAAACATGTCACATGCAAAGTACATGCACACTTACTAGCCTATATATGTACTACTATTAAAAGTGTGAACAATAGTGTGTAACTTTTGTTTGACTAAAATATTCCATTTTCTTTTTAAATTTGGTCCCACTCTAATTGTAAGGATAAATATGTAATTTGAACAAATACTTTTCTCTTAATTCAAATCCCTCTGATTTAGTCCTAAGTTTAAGGTATTAACATTCATTGAATCCTAATCTTGAGTAGAATACCCTTATTTTTCAATTTGGTATCTCTTTAATTGTAAGGGCACAAAATGCAATTTGAACTATTTCATTTCTCCTCATTCAATTCCCTTTCATTAAGTCTTACATTTAAGGATATTAACTCTCATTCTTTCATTTAATCCTATGTTAATTAACCATATTAAAGAAAAATAAATGTGATAAATTAAAGAATATTTGTTTTACTGATAATAGAAATAAAATACAAAGTTAAAGCCAACTGAAAAAATGGAATTGTTTTCCTATTTGGTAGCAAATCAACAATTCAACCTTTTGGATCAAATGCATTAATCCTAGGTATTATAATTAAATAATAATAATAATAATAATAATAATAATAATAATAATAATAATAATAATAATTAAAAAAGATACATGAAAACACTCAAAAGTATGAAGGATATAAAAAACAATGTAGAAAACATTTTGGCACATCTCTAATATCATATATTCATCCTATTAAACAAAAAATAAGTGTGGTAAATGTGAACAAGTAACAAGTCTTATGAATCTCAAGGTACAAACATGTTTCCTCATAACAGCCCTTTTATTTTTTCTATTAAAATTTATCATTACTCTTTTCTAATAAAATTATTCTTAATCTCTCATACTTCAATAGTCAATGTTTGAACCCCTTTTGTCCCTCTCTAATAAAACATGGGCAAATTTTAGATTGGTTGAATAGGGTTAAGGGCCAACCTAGGCAAACCCTAAACATGAACATTAACCTAGAACCAAACGGATGTCAAAAGCCAAATTTACCAACCCAAACCTAAGTAAATTTCTATTCAGCCACATTCATATATGCATGGATTTGCTTACTAGAATACCCTTATTGTTGGAGGCTAATGCCAAATTTCATTCATCTGAACTAAACATGTAATTGCAATGTTTGAAGAGTTATATATAGGGATGGAAATTTCCTGGGAATTTTTAGGTACCTAACTTGTCTTAACCCTAATAGGATCCATTTCTCAAAACCCTATAGGATTTAGGGCTATATTCAATTATAATATTGAACATATCGTTAAATATATCTTGCATATGTTTCATAAAAAATAATATACAGAGTAAAAAGGACTGGAAGAGAATTTAAAAACCTTTGCCCTTACCCTTATGTCCCATTATAAGAATCTTCTACCACACCATTATTACTTAAAATGGGCATCACATTTTTTGTATATAATGTAAAATTGGGTATAAAGTTCAAAGTATTGAAAACACAAAATATCAAAGAGGCAATTTAAATAAACATATCTGCATATGCTTTGGATACACATGGATGCAATGGGAAAATTAAGATATGAATGGATATGTGATGGGGATTCAAATATACACCAAAAGTATATAAATTATTTTTAATCTATAGCTATAATAACTCTAAATAAGGTATAGATACATAAGAAACACATATTTTAATAATATATGACTTTATGTAAGTGTAATTTCACCATAGAAATGTGAACTGTAAATTATAGGAATATCCTAAGGAAATATTAGAAAATGATAGAATAATTAAGATATACATGCATATATTAATAAACTAATATTATAAATCTCATAAAAATCATATAAAAGGTTACAAAATTTAAAGTATTAGCAATCTCTTTCTTTTGGTAGGGAAATGGGTTGGACAATAGGTGGTAGCTCTCCCTTAAACCCCTAAACCCTCCCAATAGTGGTGAAGGTAGGACTTGACCCCTCTTTGCTACAACCATCCAAAGACTTTACTGTAACCTAGTTAACACCTTCATATTTACAACCTCTTTAAAGAGCCTAAATAATGTAGATAGAGGATTCAAAAAAATTAAAAAGTAAAAAAAAAAAAAAGAATTGCTAAAGTAAGGTCAACACCTCGATATGGTTTAATTTTATGTATAGGTAACAAGTTGAGAGGAAATGATGATAAAGGGATATATCGGTGTATATAATTCCAATATGTAATATGTCCTTGCATTAATATGAGATTGAGTATTTACCCATGTTTCTATTAATTTCGAAGGTAAAGTTCCAAGTTCTAACTTTTCCTAATGATCTGGTCATGTAACACAATCAGTGGTGTAAACTATGTGAATTTGAAGCAAATCAAATAATAATTAACCAATTAATTAGAACCTTTGAATCCATGTTTGACTTAGTTGAAAATTTCATAGCCATGATGCCCTTTATCAAATAAAGAAATTAATAACCTGTAATATAATTTTATTAGAAATAAATAAGTAACATTTTTGTAATCTCATATATAATGTTATAATAGGTTTTGATATTTTTTTGAATAAAATCAAGATATATTCAAATTTGATTTGATAAAACAAATAAATCATTTTGACAAACACCCCCTAAATGGTGTAAGTATAACATTTGAAACTAGTATTTATATTTGAACCACCATAGTTTGATTTGATAATTAAGAAATAAAACTTTCAAATGCTATTTACATCCCTAATTATAAGTACATCGTAGAAAAAATGCATTGTAATAGTATATATATGCTTGTGTATGACTATGTGATCAAGTTAAAACAATTAACCTAATATTGTAAAAGCATTCTAGAGTATACATAAATACATAATATGCATGAATATGTGAATGAATAAATATGTCATAGAAAGTAGAATAGGCTTAAGTTGGTCAGGGCTCGGGTCAAGTTCATACCTGTTCAATATGTCAACCCAAGCTCAAACCAAGTTGAGGCCCAACTTAGAGCCTCCAAATCTTAATCCATAAAAAGGTTTGATCAGATTGGACTAGCTCAAGTTTAGGGTTGTTAATAGACTGGATATTGGTCCAACTCTATCTAGTCCAGCATGAGTCCATTACAAATGGACCAAATCCAATCCAATCTAATAAATATTTTGGACAAGACTGGTCCAATTCAATGTCTTATTGGACTGTTCAACCTCCTTAAATTGGTTTTAATTCAAATTGAGTCCAACCACCGGATATTGGTCCAACTCTATCTTGTCCGGCATGAGTCCATTACAAATGAACCAAATCCAATCCAATCTAATAAATATTTTGGACAAGTCTAGTCCAATTCAATGTCTTATTGGACTGTTCAACCTCCTTAAATTGGTTTTAATTCAGATTGAGTCCAACCTAAACTTGGTCTACTGACACCCTTACTCTTTTTTTTTTTTTCTCAATGGACTGGATATTAGTTTAGCCTAACTCAAAACCCTAAACCCTAAACTCACCCTCTCTCATTAAATCCTATATTTACTATATGCTAAATAAATGTGCTATGGACTTTTTATTTCCTAAAACACCCTTACTTTTGAATTTGGGCATTCTTTAACTGTAAGGGTAGCAAATGTAATTTAAGTTATTACTTTTCACTTCATTCAATACTCTCTCGTTAAGTTGTTACCGCCCATTCTCCCTCAATCCTTCATTCGAAGTTTTTTTCTACTAATTAAATCTATGCTCAATAATTGTAACAATACAAAACTTATATGTTCAATCCCAACATGAAAACAAAACTATTTGTTTATCGGTGAAATGGGTACATAGCTCAACTATCTAGGTCAAATGGGTCAATAAATCTCCTCGTAGTTAAATAATAAAGGTTTAAAAATATATAAAAATAAAAAGCTACAATAAGGCACATCTCTAAAATTATATATCTATCATGTTAAACAAAAAATAAGTATGATAAATAAGAAGTGTTTTTATTAATGATAGAAATAAAATAATACTAAATTTAAAAATGACCTAGAAACATTTTCCTATTCAAGCGGTGGATCAACGCTTCAACCTTTTAGCTTAAATTGGTCGCTCCACATTATCTTAATTAAATAATAAATTAAAAAAATATATAAAGACAAATTTTTTAAAAATACAAAAATCATAGAAAATATTTTTGCATATTCTAGTATTATGTATTCATCATATTGAACAAAAAATAGTGTGATAAATATATGTTATTTTCATTAATGATGGAAATAGAATAAAAGTTTAGCCTAACTCAAAATGTTTAGGCCTCAATTTGAGTTTGAACCAACCCAACTTGCAATTTTACACAAACTGGCTTAGATTTTTGGTCCTCAAACTGGACCTAGGCCTGAGCCCAAAAGGTTGGGCTCTTCTATTTTTTGAGTTGCGTCCAAGCCTAGCCTAAGGTACATATTTGCATACATGTGTACATATTCACATACATTAATGTCAAATTTTATTAGCATATAGATGATTGATTCATCCAAACCTAAGCCCAACCCAAGTGCATCAAATTCAATGTGGGTTGGACCTATGTTGGATATATCAAGTTTGATGTTGGGCTCAAGCCTTAGACCAAATGCATAGGGTTAGACTTAGGTTGAACACTAACTCAACCCAACCTGTACAACTTATACTTTAACAACCATCGATCCAATCATTTACATAAAATGGGCCAAACAATGATGTCATAGTTAAATAATATAAATAAATGAAATAAATAAAATTATAAAAACCATATAGAAATTTTATAAACAAAATTGCCATTTCTCAAAAGCTATAAATTTGTCATATTAAAAAAAGATAAGTGTTATAAACAAGAACTGTTTTTGTAATTAATTATGTAGGAAATTTAAATTTTCCTAAAAAATTATTTTCTTTTTGAAGTCAATTAGGTGAACACATGATGTCATAATAAAACTCAAAAATAGATAAAAATAAAAATTATAGATAATTCAAAATTTTGTCAAAAAAGCATGTACATCTCATATTATATGTTTATCATATTAAACAAAAATAAATATATTAAATAACAAGTATTTTTGGCTAAAAAACCCTATTTTTTAACTAATGTTATTAAATTTATTATATTCCCTCTTGTTAAGACCTATGTACCTCTCATTAAAACCTATATTTAAGGTACACTAGATAAATGAGCTTTGTGGATTTTTTTGACTAAAACACCCCTACTTATGAATTTGGTCCCTCTCTAGTTGTATGGGTAGAAATTGTAATTTAAATTATTATTACTTTCCACTTTGTTCAATCCTTATCATTAAGGTGTTAACTATCATTCTCTCTCTCTTGAGATACTTTAATTGAAATATTTTTGTTTTTCACCAATAATTCTACTAATAAAGTTTGCATCCAATAATATTAATAATATAAAACTTGTATCCAAAACCAACACTAAAAATAAACCACCCTTTTATCTAGGTGAAGGGAAAGTAGTTCATCCATGAGCCATCCACATCAAATGGATCAATGAATGGTATCAAAGTTAAATTAAAAAATAAACAAAAAATAAATAAAAATATAAGTACTATAAAATTACAAAATTTTGTTAAAAGTTTAAGCACATTATAATATTATTTATTTATCATATTAAAAACAATAAATATGATAAGTAAGATGTATTTTTATTAATGATTGGAATGAATACAAGATTTAAAACTAACCCAAAAATGAAATTGTTTTTCTATTTAACTAGTGAGTCAATTGTTCAACCTTCAAGTCAAATAGGTCAACCAATGATGTCATAATTAAATAATAAAATTTAAAAAACAGAAAAAACTTATTAAAATATAGAAATTTTGTAATAAAACATTTGGGTGCATCTCTAGTATTATGTATTCATAATATTAAACAAAATTAAGTGTGATAAATAAAAATTATTTCCATTAATGACAAAAATAGTATAAAAATGTAAAGCAACTTAAATAGAAAACTTTTTCTTTTCATTTGATTAGTAGTCAATGGTCCATAAGGATGCAAATTGGGTGGACTTAACTCGAGCCCGAACATATCCATCTTATAATTTTAAACAAGCTGTAGGCTTGGATTTTTTGTTATCAAGATGGACTTAGGCCTAGGCGCAAAGTTTGGGCTTTCTATTTTATAGGTTCGACCCAAGCCTAACCATTAGGTAGCCCAAATTCGGCTTGATTATATGTACATATATAGACACATATTTACATACATGCATTCATATAAAACTATACACAAACATTTATGCCAAATTTTGTTACGGGGTTAATTAACAAACCCAAGTGCATCAAATTTTAGTATGGGTTTGACCTAGCTAGGCTGCATAAATCAAGCTTGACTTAGGTCTTGAGCTTTATGCCCAACGCATAGGGTTGGGCTTGGATTAAGTTTAAACTCAACCCAACGTACTTGGCTTGCACCATAATGATCTAATCGTTTAGGAAAAATGGGTCAACTAATTATATTTTAATCAAATTATAAAAATTAAAAAATAGATAAAAATACAAAAGATTAAAAAATAAAATTTACAGAACTTTTGACAAATCTTAAACATTATCAATTTATCATATAAAATAAATAGATGACAATCGCTTTATTATGTGTAAACTTGTGTTTTATATTAAATGTTCTGTAACTTTTTTATTTGTATTAATAATTGAATATTTCATAATTATTTATTAAGTATTATATTACATTTTAATAAATTAATTTTAATTTTAATTGTTTTTCTTTTTAATTAAATTAATTATTAAATATGTTATTAATTAAACATGGAATTGATTCATATTTTTTAATGTCATTTGATTTTGTATAAGTTTTATTTGAAGTTATTAGTTATTAATTTTCATTAATATTTTAATTTTGTAAGTTAAAATATCTATTATATTTTTTATTAATTTTTATCATGTTATTATAATTATTAATTATTATTAGTAATTATTACCAATTATTATTTATTTTATTATTTTTATTCATTTACTTAAATATTATTAATAATTAAGTAATTAAATATTTATTAAGTTATTATTTTTTTATTTATTTATTTTATTAATTTTTATTGACTATTTGAATTTTTATTAAAATTTAATTATTTTAATATTATTTGTTTGTTATTATTTTTTTATTAATATTTATTGTGTTATTTATAATTATTAATTATTTTTAACAATTATTATTGATTATTATTTATTTTATTATTTTATTCATGTTATTTCAATATTATTAATAAATAAATAAATAAATAATTATTAGTTATTAAATTTATTAATTATTTTTATTATTTTAATTTTTATTAAATTTTAATTATTTAAATATTTTTATTAGTGATTAATTATTTGTTTTATTAATTTTTTGTATAGCTTCGATAGTATTTTGAATTTGATAATTTATTTTATATGAAATAGTGCTAATTGCATTCAAAATTACAAAATAGCCTGTTTCAAGGGTAAAATAGTAAAACAAAGCAATTTTAGATGTTGGAGAATTGATCCAATACAAACAACATTATCTATTTAGATCCTCTAAAAAGTAGAAAAGCATCTATGCCCCTTTTCAGATTTCAAACACTTTTAATATCTTTTTAACTTTTCAGACTTCAGATTTCAGATTTATCAAATGCCACCTTAAAGCATAATATATCATTCCAAATGGACATTTGTAACATAATGGTTATAGTTTGTTTCGATCTTGGTCATCAACAGTGGCACTATTCATTTTCTACATGAACAAATAAGTCATTGTACTTTTCCTTGCAAGTCTTCAATAAAATATATCTAGAAATAAATATTCTATAAAAAAATACATACATATATACATACATACATACATACATATATATACATATATATATATATACACACACATTTTAATTTATAAGAAATATAAATTATCATCATATCTTGTATTTCCTCAACTAATCCATTGTTGCCATCAATGTCATTTCCTCATCACTATCACCCTCTATTTAAATATCTTAATCTTCAAATTTATTAAACAAATAATTGGAGTAATTGTCTCATGGTTTTGTTTTTGATAAAGTTGTGTATAACTTGCAATCACAATTTGTCATAGTATATTAATAAAGAGTGGTGACATGTTTTAGAATTATGAACCTTGCTTTCAAAACTTCAAAAGATTATTTAATTACATTACGGAGTGAGGGATGTACTTGATTAGATTTCCCTTTTGCATTATCGATCACCTTGTTCGCTTAAAATTCGATAGATGATATTATTCACCCCCAAAACTAGCATATACATAATGAACAAATAGTATTTACCTGCATTTCAATATCATATTGTGTTAATACTTGCCAATTTAAACCATGTTTTAAGGTTAACATTTATATGCAACTTTTCAAGAGGTATGCATGGAAGGCCAACCAAGGTTTTCAAAACCAACCCAAAAATAGAACTGATCTGAGGTCTATTTTTTGGTTTGACAGTTCAACCGTCTGGGTTGAATAGTTCGACCCGTGATGTCATAAATCAATTAAAAATAAAAAATATTTATAAATAATAAAAATATCATAAAATTAAATAAAATATAGAAAAATAAAACTATCTAAATACAAAAATAATAATGTACAAAACACATATAAAATACAACGAAATACAGAAAATTCTAAAAAATATAGAAAAATACAAAAAACATAAATTAAGATGTTCAAAAAATACAAAAAAGTAACAATCAAGAAGCAATTAATTTAACCAATTAATTATCATTTGATTAATTAATTGAAAATAAAAAAAGATTGTATCATTCTTCATTTCTTTGACATCATCATCATCATTCTTTGGCATGGCAAATAAGCAATGTAATAGTACTTCAATAAATCCATGCATGAATCAAGAAGCAAAAACTAATAATAATACAAAAATCAAGAAGTAAGAAGCAATTAATTTAAGCATAAAAAGCATCATTTGATTAATTAATTGAAAATAGAAAGGGATTTTATCATTCATAAACATCACCGTTATCATCATCCTTTGACATAGCAAATAAGCAAGGAATTGGAAAAATGAATAGTGAAGCAGGATTAATTAAGCAAATGTGAATATGTGACTCTCTAAGTCTCTATAACTAATTAAGTGAAAAAAAAGCAAAGAGTACTGGAGTAGAGAATCTCTATAAAACAGTATGAAATCCAAAAATTTTAGATGAATGCATACAAATTCAAAAGAAAAAACGTGTTGGGCTCACAAAAATATCAATAGGAATTCAAAAGGAAAAACATAAATCATTAAAAAACATAAACTAAATTCCAAAAGAAAAAAAAATGAAAACAATCAAATGGTATGATGAAAATGGTGTTGGGCTCACAAAAATCGCCACCGGTTTATTTTACTTTGGTCGTCGGTGATTACCACTACAAATTCTAGCAAGCTCTGCAATGTAGAAAGCAGGAACCGCGTAGTCACCTATAGCAGCTACAAAACTATCGTAGATGAAGCCTCACCATTATCGACGGTTGCCGCCAATTATTGTAGCTCATGGCTGCTGTAGGTCGTCAGGGCATGAGGGCTAAGAGCTGGGAAGGGTTAGAGTTAGAAGGAAAATGAGTTTTGTTCTAATCCTAGATCACAAATGAATTGGGGTTGGGGACATGGGAGTCTTTTTTTGTTCTTTTTATTAATTTGTTAAATCAGTGAAATTCAAAATTATAAACCCATGAACCGTTGCCCGGATTGAACAGTTTAGTGGTTCGATCGCCCGGGTCAGCGGTTTTTTGACTTTTTCAATGGGTTTTGGTGAATTAGTGGTTTACAGTATAACCAAGACCGAGGGCTGAATGGTTACCGCTTTTTTCAGTTCGACCATCTGGTTTGATCCAATTTGAAAACCATGAAGCCAACACCTGACCTATTTAATGGCTTAAAGAATGCCTTAGAATCATTCATAAATCCTTCCCACTCAATATAAACAAATGTGAAACACATGACAAAACTGGATGCACACATCACATTTTAAGTGGTTACCAATTTCCTACCATGATATAGTATTTGTTTGTTTGCAAGAATAAAAACACTATGAAGAAAAAAAAGAATAAAGACACTAATATTAGTGTCATCAAAGACATTGACATAATCCTAAAAGAAGATAAACACTATAGTTAAGTGCAAATTAATGTAACACAAGTACTTTGAAATATGGGTAGTAGTTTAGGTTTGAGACAATCTCCATGGGAGTGTCCCATGTTGATGGTGGGAAAATGATATCCCGCCCTAACACCACATTTGCCTTTAAGGCCCATTCGTTGTTTGGTAAGTTACTTAGCTGGGTAAATGCAATTACCTAGAAAAGTTTTTCTTGGGAAACACTTACCCAAGTAAGTGCATTTACCCATGTTCTTTTATTTCTCAGGTAAATAAGGCAATGACCATTTTAGCCATAGAAGTCCATTATTAAAAGGGCATTTTTGTCTCATTCAGGTGTTGACAACTTTACCCCTATGTGGGAAAGTTATTTACCCACCTAGGAGATGTGTATCACTTTCCTGGGTAAGTAATACCCAGGAAAATAAGCATTCCATGGTCTCCACATTAATCTAAAAAAAAAAAACGCCCCCTAAAATTATCTTTAAGTGTTGATGGATCACATTGCTAGAGTGTTGCCAAAATTGATTTTCCTTTTTTATTCCTTAAAAGAAAAAGTGTTAGGTTGTCAATTAGTTAAGTTGGGTTTAACTTGAATTGACCTCTTTTAGGTCATTAAATCCAATTCGGATCATGTAGGGAGTACTGATGCAATTTGGGTTAGGTTATCCCAAGTCCAACCAAAAAAATTGGAGTGGATGAAAGTTTCTTATTAGAAAATAGGGTTGAAAAACATGAATACTACTTAGCTTTAGGTCGAGTTAGACTTTAAGCCTTTCTAATCTGACCTTTGTTTTTGGAAAATCTAAACATTCTTTCACTCAAAAAGTAAATTGTACAATGAAGTTAGGAAGCAATAGAGGTTCAACAAATTAAGTACATATGCTTTGAATAGTGCAAGCAAACTTCACAAATACTGTATTTTATATGATTAAAATCTTAAAAAAAAAGCCACAAATAGCAAAGGAATGGAACAATATCGCTTTGGAAAGAGTACAAATGCAAATATGTACTATGCAAATAAATAAAAAATAATGCAAAATATAAGATTTGATGCACATTTTCATTATCAAAGAGACAAGCAACCCATTCGAATACTCTACCATTATCAATGCATAAATCGTTATTGTTAAAACCTGCCCTAAAGTTTTTAATTGTTGTAGAAACCTCCTTGAAAGTTTGGTAATTATAATTATGTCCCATGAACTTTTTAATAATTTGCAAGTAGACTTCATATGTTAGAATCCTTTAACAATAGACACAAAAATGTCATCTTTTGACCAAAATGTTTATCTTCCAAATTTTCTCTTCATATCAATCACTAACCTAAACCCTTTCAATATCTTTTACGAAATTGATTTATTTTTCAAATTCACCCTTCATATCAATCACTTAAAAAGTAAAGTTGTAACTTTATACTCTTTTTTTATAAAGTTTGTATTATTATTTTTATTTGTAGAAACCAGCCTCAATAATAAATGCATGAGTATTTTGGACATTATAGGCCATTTATTAAAGGGTTCTAGCATATGAGTTCTACTTGTAACTATGTTAGAAAGTTAAAGAAAGGTTGTTGCAATTACAAAACTTAAAGGAAGATTTCTGAAATGGTAAAACTTCAGGGGGATTTCAATAATATACCCTAAAAATTAAGGTATTTTGGCTAACCTGTGACAAACCTAAAACATTTGAGGGAAAACTCATATTCATAAACCCCATAAGGAGCAATTAATAATTTTAGGCCATGCATTGAGAATACCTTCGTACTGAATTATGTTGAAAATCTAAACATGAGGGAACACAATGTCTCTGAATTATGTTGAAAATTTGAAAAAAGCATGAAAAGATACCACCAAGAAAAAATGTTTAATGCCTTGTCTCCATCTAAAAACCTTTTCAATTTTTTTGTAGTTTTCCTTCTTCCCATTTTCTATTAACATCATGTCAGATTTCGATTGGTACACTCCTGGAACACCCACAACATAGAAGTGTGGGTTCAACTTCATGATCTTCCCTTCAAAACCCTCTCAGTGGACATTAGTCATCCCTTGTTTGAATGCATAGGACCTACCAGGCCGATCTCAATAGTACACAACTACATATGTGCAAAGGTCACTGTCTTTGTCAAAGACCTCTCAAAACAGGTTGTTTTGTAAGTTTTCATCATTGGGTAACCTTTAGATATGAAGATCTCTCCTGGATTTGTTATATCTGTGGATGTATCGGTCACCAATTCCGTCGTTGTTCCCAGCCTATGCCCCATACAGTTAATTAGGCTTACGGTCAGTTCTTCAATGAGAGAACAATGAATTATCCAGGTCCTTGGTTGAAAGTAGAACAAACCCTATGACGCTCTTGGAAAAGGCCTTTGTTTAGCAGTTTTGTTGACTTGCCACCCACCACCCCTTGTAAACATTCACCAGGAAGACTCCTCTACATTGCCTTCTAATCCTATAACTCTCGCACCCCATCACTCCTTTCCAACTACTCCCCCAAGTAACCATCTGGCAATAGCCTCTCCTCCCAATCCTTCTCTTGTCAGAGTCTTAGCAGACACCTTTAACTTGGCGGCAAGTGCTCAGTCTCTATTAAATCATGTCTTAGATGAACCTGAACCCTCTTCTGGAAATCGAGGTAAGCGACCTCGTATTGATCTTCTGTCGAATCTACAAATTGAGTCTAACTTGAATCTTATCCCAACCTTTGATCATTTTGACATGTCAGATCCTTCTGATTCACTGCTCGAATTATCAATGTGGAAGATACTTCTCCTTGTGCTAGTAACCTGACACCGGATCTTCAAGACTCGGTAATTCATTTACTTTATTTTCTTATCTGAGGGTAGAGGTGGCTGGCCCAATTCATCCCCACCCTCATCAATGTTAATTATAAGTTGGAATTGCCATGGGGCCTCTCGTCCCAAGGCTGTTCAAGGCCTTAAGGATTTAGCCTCTCAGTTCAACCCAGATATTATTATTTTTTTTTATGTGAGACTAAAATCCAAGATTCTAATTTAAATAATCTAATCAATGCTTTGAATTATCCTAACTCCTTTGTTATTAACCCTGAAGGCTGAGCCAATGGCTTAGCAGTTCTTTAGAAGGCCACCCTTAATATATTAGTTTTTTGTTCTCAACCCAGGTATGTTTTCTTGCAAGTTCATTATGCTTTTGCAAATTGGTTGTTAGGTTTCATTTATGGTCCATCTATTAAACATAAATGGAACTCGTTGTAGAGAGCTTTGAATAATATGTTGTTAATTGTCAATCTTCCTTTCTTTTTGATGGGTGATCTGAATGAAGTTGTGACTGTAACTACTTTTGACCCCTCTCCTTCTACCTCTCGTAGTAATCATCTAACCTCCTCCCAATATAGAAACTTAATTCTAATTCATAATCTTGTTGAACTTAATATCCAAGGAGGAGGTTTTTCTTGGACAAACAAGAGAACTGTAGGACATATTCAGAGAACTTAAGATAGAGTTGTTCTTTCCCCTGATTGGCTTCAACTCTTCCCTGACAGTTCTCTGTCCCTAGGTTCTAAATGGGGCTCTGATCACCACCTTCTAGTTCTCAATCTGCACCCCAAACATCAGAAACTCCCTAAGCCTTTCAAATTCTTTGAGATGTGACTTTCAAAGGATTCTTGCGGAAATGTGATAGAAGAAGGTTGGCACATCCAAGTTAAAGGTCATGCTGCCTTTCGAGTCACTAGGAAATTGGATGAAATTAAGAAACAATTAATTCATTAGAGAAAAATTCATTTCATAGATCCCAAGTTAAAGATAGATATGCTAGAGAGACAAGTCATTCAAACTAACAATCTGGAGATCTTAACTTAACTTAAAGCCTGTATAAAGAGTTGGAAGTGGCATCTTGGTAATTATAAAGTTTTTAGAGACGAAAATCTCACCATACTTGGTTGCTCCTTGGGGACAGAAACACTAACTTTTTTCATAAGAGTACTCTTTGTCATAGAAGGAAAAAAATACATAGAAGGCATAAAAGAGTGTAATAATCAATGGAATACAGAGCACCATCACATTGCCACTATTTTTGTAGATTACTTCTTTGACCTTTTCTCTACTCAAGGTACTCAGGACACTGACAACCTTCATTATCTTTTCCCTCCAATAATCTCCTAGGAAGAAAATTCTATGTTAATGAGCATTCCCTCTAAGGAAGAAATCAAATCAAATTTTTTCAGTATTGGAAGTCTTATAATCCTTCCATAGTTTCCTATTTTGTCCTAGTTAATGGCTCCTCAAAAGGTCATTTTCAACCCACTAGAAGCCTTCAATAAGGAGACCCCCTGTCACCTTATCTTTTTATTCTTGCTATGGAGGGTCTCAGTCGTCTTCTCTATCAAGCAGAATCTGAGAACCACCTCAAAAGGATATCTCTAGCTACAAACTCTCCATCCTTCTCCCATCTCCTTTTTGCTGATGATGTGATACTTTTTCTTAGAGTCCACAGGGAGGAACTAGACAATCTGAATTCCATTCTCTCCAAATTCCAATAAGCATTTGGGCAACTCATAAACTTTGAAAAATCAGTGGTATTTTTCTGTAAAAATATCTGCCCAAGGCATCAACGAATGATTAAAAGGCAACTTCATATAGACTCTCTAAACTCAAATTCCAAATATCTTGGCATCCCTCTGACTTGGTTGCGGAACATACATAATCAACTTAGTTACATTCTCAACAATTTGAAAGCTAAGTTAAATAGATGGAGAGCCTCTACTATCAGTCAAGCTGGGAAAAAGATCTTAATCCAAGCGGTCCCAATTCATCCCATGAGTCTAATCCAATTCCCCCAAAAGACCATTAATCAAATCACAAAAATAGTAAAAAATTTTTGGTGGAATACTTCAGACTACCGTAGACATTGTTACCATTGGTGCTCTTGGAATATCTTGACTCTGCCTAAATCTTTTGGTGGCTTAGGTTTTAAAAATTTAACCTTGGTTAATCACTCCCTCTTGAAGAAAGTTGCTTAGAATTTCCTAAATGAACAGCATAAACTTTGGGCCCAAGTCTGGGAATCCAAATACCTCAAAGCAGAGTCCATTTTCCCTTACTCTACCCCTTCCACTGCCTCAGTTTGTTGGAAATCTATTTGTCCAAAGTTAAAAGAATTAGCTTCAGATGTTGAATATTTGGTAAATGAAAATTCTAATTTTCTTAACTCCCTAGTGCCATGGATTCCTTTCCCTGTTTCTCCTCAGGTGAGAAATCTCCCTCTCTCAAATTTTGATCATAGAAGTTCAATGGAATTAGTCGATAGTTCATCACTATTTCAATCAAGAAGAAACCAGGAAAATTTGCCAAACTCCTATATTTCCCTCTGATGGTTTGCATTGGATCTGGCTTCCTCACAAATATGGGAATTTTATTATCAAAGAAGAATACAAAGCTAAACAAGCTCCTTCTATCCCTAATCTCCCAAATAATGTTAAACTTTGTCTTTCCAAAATTTGGAAACTTCCTATACCTCCAAGATATCAACTATTTCTTTGGAGACTCTTTAATAATTTTCTCCCTACCCGAAGCATCATTTTTGCTGACCCTACAGACAAAACTTGCCATCTTTGTAACCAATTTGAAGAAACCATAGCTCAGGTGTTCATTCATTGTTCTTTTGCTTGTGCAATTCTCTTTGGAAATCCTTGGAATGTTGACCTTTCAACCATTCCTCATCAATCTTGGGATAATTTTTTCAACCATCTTAGTAATCAAATTCAAGATAATCACCTTCTGCGCCTCATTTTGAGTTGGTTTGCGATTGCCTGCCACTACATGTAGAATGCAAGAAATAACACAATTTTTGAAAATAATCAAACCTTTCTTATGCGAACTCTCTATAGTCAACAAAATCTTTCAAAATTCTTTTTGTCAAACTACTGTAGACAATTCAAGTTCCTTAACTTTGCATACCAAATCCTTTAATCTTTCTCTTAGCTCTACTACTGAATTAATTGTTTTCAAAGATGTAGGTAAAATCTCTAACTCCTTTTTTTCTTTTGGTATTGTGATCTTAAATACCAACTTACAATGCCTAAAAATTCTTGGAGGCCGAACTTCTTATCCTTCAATGTTGATCAAGTTGAACTATTTGCAATTTTGTAGGTTTTTTTGGAACTTCGAAATTGGAATGAAAGAAACATCTACCTGTGCTCAGACAATCAGATTGTTATTCAGGCATTTGAAGATACTACAATGCTTCCTTGGTTTTGCCAATGGATTTTGTAGAGAACCAAGCTTTTAATTTCCTCATTCCAATTTAATGTAAATTTTGAACATATAAACAAAACTTTCAACCTACCTGCTCACAAGGTATCTCATAAAGCAAAAACTTTCTATCAAGACTCTTTTGAATATAATGTCTATCCTGAAGGGATACCTTGAGTTGAGCATTGTGTAAATATTTCCTCTTATTAATATATTTCCTCTTTTATCTGCAAAAAAAATATTAATGGAAGAAATTATAGAGTGGAGAAGTGTGACTTTAATTTATTTCAAAAAAAAAAAAAGTCTGGGTTTAATTAATTTCTTTATGGTCTGTGTAGCGTAAGGTTTCGGCATAGTTGGTTAGGACGTGTTTATAACAATAAAAAAGTATTGTCATTTTCTTAAAATATAACAATTACATGGTATGACATGTGAGGCAATTGTGACAAAATCCTAATGGCAAGGGGAGAGAATTAGTCAATTGTTAGAGAATTTAAGGGTACTTTAAGTGACAATATGTAAACAATAAGGGTATAGTTAGTCAAATAGTTAAACCATAAAGGTAGTTTAAGAAATTTGCCCAAGAGATATTACCGATGCATGATTGCAAAAGGTAGTTGGAATGGTGTGGATACGGGTTTGCCTTGATGAAAGTTGATCTGAGGCTTGGGTCAAGTTCAAGCCTGTTCAAGCCCCAACCTTGCATTGAGATCGACTTCCATTAGGGCTGTTGGAACGGTGTGAACACAGACTTGGAGATCGACTTCCATTAGGGCAAGCCTATGCCCGCATTGAACTAAATCGGATTCAGCCAGTGCAAAGCCTGTTCGAACACCAATTATACATGGATTTTGAACTGTCTTTGACCCAGACAGTCGGAGCATTCGGCCTAAGAACCATCCAAGCAGCCGATTCCGTTTTACCTCAAACCCGACCTTTGACCAAAAACCATTGAAAAAGTCAATAATCCATTAACCCGGATGGTCAAACCATCAATCCATCCAACGGTTTTTGGCCTTTTTTATTTTTAATTATTTTTATTAAAATAGGCCGTGAGATATCTCCCCAGGAAATGTTCGAACGGTCCTTGCACTGACTGAAGCCGATCTCACACCGAACTCGTTTCAGACTTTCAGTACTGTAATGCTTTGGTTACTTGTTATGCGAAGCGGGAAAAGGGGAAGAACGAAGCCAGACACTCGCGAGTCTCTCTCCTCTCTCTCTCCTCCGTCATCGATAAAAGGAATACAGAAGTAAATCTCCAACTCCTCTTACTCTTCACTTGTCTCTTATCTTATATTGCTTCGATGAAATCTGCTTTATCTACTTGTTTTTTACCAACCATTTCTCCGAATTTTTGTCGAAATAATAATACGTTTATTACTTTGTTTTTCTCATTTTCACTAAATGATCTCTGGAATCGGTGAAAGAGTTTTGTTCAGTTTATTATTATTATTATTATTATTATTATTATTTTTAATTTCATTGCTTCTATTCGTTTCGCTATGCAAATCTTTGATTAATCTTTCCGTTCTTGTTTCTATACGATGTTGATCTATATGGGTTTAGGGTTTATTGGTTTATGTCCAAAACAGGGAGAAAAGTCCTGGGTCTTCTTGATTTTGCTGTTATAGTTGTTTGTTGTTACATTGTTACCTTTTCAATTCATTTGTGACATACTGGTGAAACGTGTGATTGCATGTGTTGTTGTTGATGTAGCTGAAGCAGAAGGTGACATTACGACTAACCATCTACTAGTGTCTTCTCAAGGTTTGATAAACAGCAGTAATTGTACACCAACATGGTAAGTCTCTCTCTCTCTCTCTCTCTCTATCTATCTATCTATCTTCTTTGCATGTATATGTCTGCGTGCTTATCATGTTTCGTAGAATTTGATCTATATAGATTAGTAGAATTTTCCGGGGGATTCTGCTACTGATAGGCATTTTTACATGTTTTGTTGTTTCAGTCAGGCCGTAAAGAAACAGTTTTAGATCTGGCAAAGTTTGTTGACAAGGGTGTCCAAGTCAAATTAACTGGTGGGAGACAAGGTCAGTTGTATAGCTCTTTTTTTCCCTATTTTTATCTCTTTTTATTTTTTGGCAGACAAGGGGGCTAATTATTATCTTAGTGAACAGGGGATTGGCTGCCCTTTTTATGTTTCTATACATATTTGTATACTTAGAGTTTGGTTACTCCGGGATTTCATTATTTTCTCCAGCCACATTTTGGTTTAAGCAACAAATTTCTTTGCATTGATGTTTTGGTTTAAGCAACACTTGGACGAGTGTTTCAGGATTTCAGGATTCTTCCCAAACTTTTGGCCTCCCTAACCAGGACTCTAAACTTCCAATCTGATTCAGTGTCAGAATTGAGCCATGAAATGACGACTTTACAATCGCCTTCAATGGTGAATCCCAACCACTTCTGCAAGGCCAGCAGTTTAAGTCCTTGTATCATCACCATCAGTTCAGCCCTTCAACAAACTCTTAACCCCAACAGCACCACATAGGCTTAATTTGATGAAACCCTGCCATTCCTTATCACACCCAAGGATCAAAATATGCCGCCTTTTATTTTTTATGTTTTAGTTTTATTTTTATTTTTTTCAAAGTGGTTCAGAGGGGTTGGTTTAAGGCCTGTCTACCCCCTGAAATAGGTGGAACCCAGAAACACTCAGTGTAAAGGCATATCAGAGGGTCACTGATATGATACATATTGGCTGATATGCCCCGGTACATTGCGATATTTTGATCCTTCATCACACCACTGACCAGGTTCATCTTGGTTGCCTAGACAGCAACCATCAAAGTAAAATGATGATTCAGCACTAGAGTATAGCAGTGCAAGAGTTGTATTTAGATTTCTTGGTTGTTCTCCTGTAGCTTGTCATGTATGTGTACTGTTTTGTAACTTGAATGCGTCCATAATACTCTGGATTGATTAATCATTATGTTCTCAAAAGATTGACAGTGTTTGTATTAGCTTTTTTCTTCATTCATCTTGCTTGCTTATTCATGTATTTTTGTGCGTGTACATTTTCTGAATATTAAGTTTGGTCTGAAGTTGATATGACTGTATAATCATTTTCTCTTACAGTGACAGGGACCTTGAAAGGATATGATCAGTTACTGAATCTTGTACTGGATGAAGCAATAGAATTTCTAAGAGGTATTCACCTAAAGTGTAGTAGTATACAAACCACATTTAATGAGCGGAAGTTATTTTTTCCCCTTAAAATCCTTACTTTTTTCTTTAGAAAGGTAATGCAATTCTATTGCTGTATCAGAAAGATCTGTAAGAAATACTGATAAAAGAACGAATCTGCAAGCATTCTGATAGAAGGTTCTGTAAGCATGTATATCAAATCCCGGTATACAGTGAATGGGTATGCAAAAAGGTATTACATAAATCAATTTGTGTTATAAGCAAAAGAGTGAAAATCAAAGAAGAGGAATGGGGAGTTTCCTTGAAGTCCTTGTGGATAAGTGTTTTAAAAGTGAAAGGCACACAAAAAGCGACAGGTTCCAAATGCACCTGAGGCGCAAGGCGAGGCGCACGCCTTTTTAAAAAAGGCGCACAAAATAAAAAAAAAACTAAAAAAATAGAAAAAAACATGTAGAAATTCTAAGAAGAAGAAGAAGCCACTGTTTTACTGTAAAAATGTTTTTAGAAAAAAGACAATGAAAAAACAAGAGTGGGCGGAGCCCCTGTTTTTCTGTGAACAAGAAGAACTGATGCTGATTGCTGAAAGCGGGCGGGCGGAACCCCTGTTTTCAGTGTAAAAAAAGAAGAAACAAATACTGAAATACCTGATGCTGATTGCTGAAAGCCTGTTGGTCGTCCGACTAAGAGATGGCCTCTGATAGAATGTCGAAGGTGGCTGTTCGATTGAGAGATGGCCTGAACTTGTTGATCCAAGAAGAACGTGGGGGCTGAGGGCTTGAGACTTCAACTGATACTGGGAGTCTGAGAAGCCTTGCACGGCAAGTTTTTTTTTTTTCTCTCGAGAGGTTTGTGACTTTCTTTTGAATTATAATCTATCTATAAAAGGAAATAATCTATACACAGCATTATAATCTATCTATTAAAGTCAATTTAAAAACAAATTAAAAAACAAAAGGCAACAAATATAGGTGCGCGCCTGGACCGCCTGGCACCTGGTCTGAGGCGCATGCCTTAGGCGCAGAAACGAGTGCCTTATTAAAGTGTAGGCGTCTTGACCCATGCGAGACGCCTACTCTCGAAAACGCCTCGCCTTGCGCCTCAGAGGTGCGTCTTTTAAAACACTGGATAATAGAGTGCCAACAACTCTTCTAAGAATTACCTTTTCCTAGGTAGTTCAGGAAACAGCCAAGGGTCTTGTATACCAAGAAAGTCTATTTGATTCAGCATTGATTTGTGAATCTGAATTTTTTTGAAGCAATTCAGTGATAGAATATTAGTCTTAGGTTCCAGATTATTTTTGAATTAGTTACCTTAAATCAATGTGATATCAGAGCATCCACATTTTCTAATTTCTTTGTGAGGGGGCAACATTGCACCATTCACCCAAGAGCCAGCCCCTATTTTATACTTGCTTCCTTTCATAGTTTCATAATGGTATGAGTTTTCAATTCCTTTCCATACAATACATCCATATAGTTTTCAAGGCGTCTAGGCGATTCTGGGTGACACTGGGGCACCTAGTCACCTAGTCGCCTAAGCGATAAAAAGTTTTATAATATAAAAAACTAACTTTTGGCTAGTTTCCTAGTTTTATATACCATTCAGCATGTATGTTAATTGAAAAAATAGCAATTTTCTTTATTAAGAACATTAAGTTTCCTCTAAAAATGTGGCAAATCATCACATCTAAAAGATAAAAATCTTTTACATATATTAATTTCATTATTTTCAAAAATGATACTACTATAATAAGTATTTAATAGAGAAAATTCATATTAATTAGAAGCTAAAGAAGGTTATTAACTTTATATGATAAATATTCAAGACGGAAAGTAAAATAGAAAAAAAGACAAGGATGGAGTTTCTGTTTTATTTAATTAGAGAGAGAGAGAATAGAAAAATAGAACTTTATATTTCTATTCTTTCTTTCCTCTTTCTTTTCTTTCTTTCTTTCTTTCTTTCTTTTTCTCTTCTCAAAACCCTTTGATCTTTTAAATTTCAATAGTAAAACATCAAAGCAAAGTATAATTGATGTATATAGCATATAATAAAATGTATTAACACATGCATTAATAAGATACAGCAATATAAATGATATTATAAAAGCGGCTCACCTTGTCGTTTTTGTCGCCTAGGCAGGCGCCCAGTTGCCTAGAAGGGCGTCTAGTTGATTAAGTCAAGGCGTTTGGGCGAGGTGCCCAGCCAAGGGCACCTAGTTGCCTAGGTGGGTGCCTAGGTGACGCCTTGACAACTATGCATCCATTTGACTGCTGAAAATCTCCCAGGTCCAACTTGAATTCTGTCTCTTTATCTTTCAACTATGGTTTCCCTTCATCGCCTTTCTTTCTTGAATTCCTAATCTATGAAATGAAATTTAAACTCTTTCTTCCACCTCTACATTAAATCCCTTATCAACTTTTCCGACTTGTCAAAGACACTTGCTGGAGTGGAGAAGACAGACAAATAGTAGGTAAGGAGGTTTAGTGAAGTGCTACTAGTGACTGTTACCTTAACTCCTTTGCTAAGTTTCTAGTCTTCCATGATGCCAGTCTTTTGTTGAAGCATTTAATGGTAACCTCCTACATGAAGTTTTAGTTGCATACTTCATGGGTAGTGTTCTAATCTTGCAGCCCAAGGGTGTAGTTAATCTTGTTCAGATTTGGGACTCTAATCACCATAATTTCACTTTTGTTCAGTTTGAAAATATGCCAAATACTTATATTACTCAAGTATGCAATACATGGTGGCATCTAGACCTCTGGTGCATGCTTCTTGGCATCAAGTCGAAGTAATGAGATTATAGGGGTTCCCTACAAGCCTCAAAGTCCTTAACCAGATCACCTCGTTCTCTCTCTCTGATACCAAGTCTCTGTTACAGATGGCCAGAGAAACCAACTGATTCACTATCAGTTGGTTAGCCAAATCGCCCTGTTCTATGTTCATTGTAAACCTACTTGGTATTTTAGTAAAACAAGTAAAGGGAAATTGGGAAAGAGTTTATTGATAAATAAAAATTGGGAAGGAGTGATCCCCTTGTCTTATATCTCTAGATGTGTAGAGTTTTCCTTGAGATGTTATATTTCTAAGTATTAAGAGTGGGTTAGTGATGCAAGTTCTGATTCAATTTGTTTTCTGCTGAAGTTCATCCTCCCCGACGTGTTATCCAATAGGGGGTCTTGCTTCTAATGCTTGAATAAATCAATTTGTTGGTAGTCAAACTCTGCCTAGAATTTGCCTATCTATAACAAAGGCATGTCAGGAGTTATAATTTATAATCATGTTACTTATTTGGGGGGGGGGGTACTTGGGTGAGCCTAGGTTGGGTATTTAATAAAATTTGAAGGGGTCTAATGCAGTGTAAATGCTTCAATTTGGGCACCCAATTTGCACTTTTACAATAAGATTGTCTTATCATATTAATTTTCTGTTGCACCAACCTCTAGGTTTTTCATGCTATTAACAATTGTGACATGGTTTGATATGTGCCTTAGGAGAGATCACCCCTAAAAGCTAGCTGTTAAGAGGGAGGGAACCCAAACACATATATATCACAAAACAGCATCCCATACTACCAATGTGCGACAAATGGATCTTAACATTCCACCACGCTTTTCAGTCTTGACGCCCACCTAGGCGGTAGGCTGCAATACTGACGTCACCACCTGTGCCGCACGATTGCAACTAGGAGGCATAGTGTAGGCTCTGATACCATTTTTTTTTGATTGGAAACAATAACTTCAACCCCTAAATAGGTCCCTTGTTTAGCCAACATGTCAGCTCACCCATTAGCTGATCTCTTTGTTCATTTGAAGCACACACCGATCTCCCTTGTTGTGTTGAGGATTTCCCTTATGGGCTGTCTATAAATCCAGGTCCCCAACTTGCCAAATTGCAGCCACTCCAATCAACAACTTAGACTCTCAATGAGCAAGGCCATCACCTCCGCTCTCAGTGAGCCCTTCACTCCTATTGGCATATCTTACACCTTGAAGAAAGCCATCACCTCTGCTCTCAATGAGCCCCTCACTCTTATTGGCCCTGAAAACATAGCCACAATTCTGCCATTTTCATCTCTGAATACTCCTATACTTGAAGGGCCCAAGTTACCTCTAGAACTTCTGTCAAAGTTCAGTTTCTCTCTATGTTGTGTTGGTGGGGACCACAATTCTTGCACTGTAGGTTTTATGGAAGTTGTAGCTGACACCACTTCCTAATTCCTATAAATGTCTTCAGTTGAGAAGTCTTTAAACAAATCCATAGTCTTCAACCATTGAATAGTCATAATGATTATTCTTTCTACAACTTCCCCCTTGGATTTTTCCTTTCCTTTAAAGATCCTATTGTTCCTTTCTTCCCAAACTGACCATAAGATAGCTACTCTTGTGGTTCTCCACATTAATCTTCCACATCTCTTCAGTTGCCTGAAAAATCTTGGGTCAAAAAGGCTTATCACGTCTGGGGGAGGAGTCCACCTGCAACCAAAGATAGAAGAGAATCAGGCCCAAATAAAACACACAAATGGACAAGAAATTAATAGGTGTGTGATTGTCTAACTAGAGCCCAAGCAAAGGCTACAAACATGGGGTGATAGGCATAAATTTTGCCTTTTTCTTTGCAACATATCTAGAGTATTGATTTTTTTGGAGAACCACCTCCCAACAAAAAGCCCGAATTCTTGGGGGTACAGGATGTCACCATATCTCCTTTGAAGGAAAGCTCCTTGCAGGGTTTGTTGACTGAACGAGGGCATCAAAAAAAGAACAAGTGAACATGCCAGTTGGGGAGGGTTTCCAAATTCTGCTGTCCAAACCAGATTGTCTATGTATTATTCTAAATTATATTTGATTTTGTTTGGATTTATCCTTCTCTGGTGCATGTGCATCTTTGTGCAACTTTGCAAATGCAATTGAGAAGTTCCATTGCCATCTTTTGGGAAGATACATGACAAACTAGTGAATTACTTGAGCAGTCAGACTGCTTCAATTTGGCACAATGGCCTTTGCTCAACTTTTGGAAAGTCCTGCACCAGTTCTATATGGAAACGAAATACATGGGCAATTTATAATCTAGAGATAGTTGCATGTCAAGCGTTCTAGTAGCTCTTTTTTGCATGCATGTAGGCATGTATATTTATAATTTTCTATTTCAACATGATAGTGGCTTCTAGTAGTGTATGATGAAATAGTTAACTGTTTCTTCTTATTATCCTTGTGCTGCAGATCCAGATGATCCACTGAAGACAACTGATCAGACTCGGCGTCTTGGTTTAATAGTATGTCCTCTTCCACTATTCTAATTTTTATCCATGTGAAATCTATTTTTCTCTTGTTATAAGTTATCATTTCATGTGAAATTCTTGATGACTGTAAACACATAACTTTCACTATTCATTGACGTTTTTTCATGCTTTGACCATGTCTTAGAATCCCTGTCTTCTCACCCATCAGTTGTCTGGAATGGCTTGAGGTCTTCTGGAAGGGATCTTTAGGATCATGAGAATGAGGAGGTGATGAATCTCATTAAATGAGATGGATGCTAATTGTGCCAGGTCAATCCTTTGGGTTCTTTCTTGCATTTCTATCCTTGGTTGTCTCCCCCTTTTCAAACCTTTTTGGATCATAAAGAGGATTGCTAATAAACAAGTTCATTGTTCAACTCTCTGAATTCAGCACTTCACATGCGGGGAGGGGGGGGGACCATAAAAAGACATTGGACTTTGCCTTATGGTGAATCTTTTAATGGGTCTCACATTGTTTTTTTGAAATCGATACCAAGGTGTTGCATATGGTTTTGGTTACCGGCATTTTTTTTTTGATCAATAACACTTTCATTAAATCAATATGAGAATAATTACAGAAAGGAAGACAAACTTTCTTATCTTCCAAGTACAAACTGAGCCCCCAAGAAAAGAATGGGGAAAAGGAAACATTAAAATTACAACCAGACCCAAAACATTGATTCCCTTTCCACCCCTTGTTTAGATAATCCATCAGCAAAAGAGTTAGATCTTTTGACCCAACTCATTTCAACTTCCATCTCTCGCATCAGCCACTTAAATTTCCTCCTCTCATTGCTTTAATTCCATAAGCCACTGTTATCTTTATTTAGCTACCCTATCACCACCTCCGAGTCCCTTTCAAATATGAGTTTTCTGATGTTCATCTCCTTAGCTTTCTGGACACCTTCCATAACTGCCAAGGTCTCAACTCTAAGGGAGTCACCCACTCCAATTGGGCCTGATAACAAGGCAGAAATAACCCCATCCTCATCCCTAAAAACACCCCCAATCCCTGAGTGACCAGGATTCCCCCTACTACTCCCATCAAAGTTTAGTTTTAAGAATCTAGCAGGTGGGGGGTCGAAGACACACTCAATATTGGTTTAATCTTGGTACAGTTTGCAATCTCACCCCACTTCCTCAACATGTCATCCACTTTGTAATCTGTGAATAGCTCAAGGGATTTCAGCCACTGTACAACCATTATATGGATTACAACCTTCAGTTCTTCAACCCCTCTCTCAACTTTTGAGAATATCCTGGACTTTCTTTCTTCCCATAATGACCAACAAACTGCAACCCTCAGTTCTCTCCACATAGTCCTTCCCCTTTTCATACGCCACCTGAAAAAAGAGGGGGAGAAAAGACTTTGCAAGTTTGATGGAGAGTTCCAACTATATCCAAAGAGGGATAAAGCCCACTCCCAAATAGACTTTGCAAAATTACAAGACACCAGTAAGTGAAAACCAGTCTCCCCATCAGCTTTGCAAAGAACACACCAGTGAAATGATAAGAAAGTTTTGGGTCTCTTCTTTTGGAGCAGATCACTAGTGTTGAATCTTTCTAGATAGGCTTCCTAACAAAAACACCGAACCTCATTAATAGGGAAAGTGGGGCTACAGGATGGTGGGCTGACTTAAGACTTTAAAGAAAGAAGCATAAGAAAATGAGCTAGTAGGGGTAGGGGTCCAAATTCTAGAATCCACCTTAGTAGGGTCTAAGAAAACATTATCAAGAGTTTCAAGGAGGCTTGAAATACTGTCAAGGTTTGAGTCCCTCACAACCCTTTTTAAACCCAAGTTCCACCCGAGCTCAGAAATGGAAGAGGAAGGGGTGACGAAAGAAGAAACTGGCTAATTTTTAAAATCAGATAGGGCATACAAAGAAGGAAACAATTCCTTTAGAGGGGCATTTCCCACCCAAGTTTGTTCCCAAAATTTTATGGAGTTACTTGAATTCAAATCATACCTGATAAGAGGGGAGAATATTGGCAACGACTCATGAATGGCTTTTCAAGGTGAAGTGCTTGTGGTCCTAGCTCTGATTCCAGCATCCCATCCATTTTGCTCCAACCCGTGTATGCTTGCCACTATTCTAGCCCATAGCTTCTCCTGCTCCAATGGGAACCTCCACAACCACTTCCCCAAAAGGGCCATATTCCTGTTTCTAATGTTCCGAAACCCCAAACCACCACATTTTTTACTCCTGGTCACCACCTCCTAGCTTACTCTATGATCCTTCTTCTCCTCTCCCGGCTCCCAAAGGAAATCTCTCATCATCCTCTTCAATCTGCTAGAAATTTTCACTGGGATTTTGAACACTGACAAAAAGTAAATGGGTAAATTTGCTAAAGTGGCCTTAATTAGTGTAATCCTTCTACCAAGAGAGGTAATTCTTTTTCCAAGAGACAAGTTCCTTTTAAAATCTTTCCACCACTGGGTTCCAAAAGCTCTCTCTCTTAGGGTTATCACCTAATGGTAACCCTAGATAATTCAAAGGCAATCCTGAAACTTTGCACCCTAGCACTTTTGCACTCTCCTTACTCTCTCCCTCCTCCATATTCATACTCACTACACAACTTTTCCCAAAGTTCACCATCAAGTTTGACATTTGTTCAAAGAGTTGTATCACCAATTTCGTATTCTTGATGAAACTCACATTACCTCTATAGAACAGAATCGTATCATCAGCAAACAGTAAGTGGGTGAGGGGGGTTTCCTCCCTTCCAACTCTCCAAAATGGCCCCTAGAGGCTGCCCTATGAATCAATTTCCCTAAAACATCAACAATTAGTATGAACAAGAAAAGAGATAGGGGGTCTCCTTCTCTTATACCCCTAATGGCTGGGAAGAAGTCTACTACTATCCCATTCACTAGCACACAATAATGACAATTCCGAATACATCCCATAATCCATTTGCACCATCTAGCCCCAAATCCAAATTTGGTCATAACTTTTCCTAAAAATACCCAATCCACCAAGTCATAAGCCTTCTTCAAATCTAACTTACAAACCACTCCATTCTTTTTATCCTTATTGAAATTCCCCACACTCTCATTAGCAATGAGGATTTGATCAGTAATCTGTCTTCCACTCACAAAAGCTCATTGATTTTGTGCAATGATGTATAGTACTACTTCCTTCAATCTCAAAGACAATACCTTTGCAAAAATCTTGTACAAGCTATTTACCAAACTGATTGGCTTGAAATCCTTTGGGTGGGATGCATCTTTCTTTCGGGATAAAGGTGGAATTCACACTCAGGTTAACAACTCCTATGAAACTCCTCAAAGACCAACAGAAGGTCCTCTTTCAAAATATCCCAACAGTCTTGATAAAAAGCCATTGTGAACCCATTTGGCCCTAGAGCTTTTGTTCTATCCATAGATCTATAGCCTCCTTAATCTCTTTGAAATCAAACATTCTTTCCAACCTTCTCCTATTATCCACCCCTACATCTGGCCATTCCATTCCTTTTACCCACACTCCTTTACTTACAGGCCTTCTTAAAATGGATTTAAAGTGTTCTACACATGCCCCTACAATCTTTTCTTGTTGTGTCAACTCAATTCCATCCACCTCCAATTTAGAAATAAAGTTTCTCCTCCTTTCATCTGCCATAGAATGAAAAAAACCTGGTATTTTTATCTCCCTCTTGCAACCATTTACATTGATATTTTTGCCTCCAGTTAATTTCCTCCTTATGTAGGTTGTCCTCTAATTGTCTTCTCAATCTTCTTCCGTGTTCTTTGTCTTCCTCTCCAAATTCTTCCCTTTCTTCTTTAGAGTCAAGGCTCCCAAGTTGGTCCATCAAAGCTATCATTCTTTCTTCTAACCTCCCAAACTCCAAAAGATTCCACTCTTTGATCTTTGCTTTCAAGAATTTTAGTTTCTTATGAAATCTCATCCCCTCCCATTCCACCATTGGATTACACTCATTCCACCACTCCGTTACTCTTTTGATAAACTTGGGATGGAGTAACCACATATTTTCAAATCTAAAGGGGGTAGGTCCTCTACTCCTTTCCTCCTTGCACATTACTATGGGTCAATGATCAGAGGTCACCCTAGGGAGAGCTCTAGATGCCAAGTTCCCCCAATATATTATTCCCAATCCAAAGAGAACAAAAACCTGTCCAACTTGCAACAAATTGGACTAGGGAGATTTGACCATGTAAATGTCTTGTGGGCTAAAGGTATTTCTTTGAGCTCAAAAGCATCCACAAACCTATTAAACTTCTTCGTGCTAGTTGTCACCCTCTGATTAGTATTATTGGTTTCCTCTGAGTATCTGAACACATTGAAGTCCCCACCCACACACCAGGGCCCATCCCACAGCCCTCTGACATCAGCCAATTCCTCCCATAATTCCTCTCTCTCTGTAGTCATTTGGTCCATACACATTTGTGAGCACCCACACATAGCCATCCTTTTGCTGTTTAAACTTCATTTGAGTATTTTCCAATCATTTCCTCTAAGCCTTCGACCACATCCCTCTTCCACATTATCGCTATCCCCCCCTGAAGCACCCCACGAAGGAGCAACCACCTAACTAATCCCCCTGGCTTTCCAGACACTCCTTGCCCATCTGTTATTAAACTCCATTCTCTTGGACTCTTGTAATGGTACAATGTCTGAGTCATACCTCTTTATTACCTCTTTTATTGCCACTCTTTTCCTCGCACTTCCTATTCCCCTCACATTCCAGCTAAGTATCTTCATTCTCACTTCTTTCTTAGTTCTCTTCTTCATGTGACTACTACTTCCCCCCTTTCCTTCTATCTCCTTTTACCCCAAACTTCTTGTCGCCTTCTACATCTCTTTTTAGTTCTCAACTTCACTCAATTTTCTCTTATTTGTTATGATATCCTTCTTCCTCTTTTGTAGGCCATCTTTCAACACATTCAAATCTTCCATCCTACATCCTAGCTTCCCCACGAATTCTGCTATTAGGTCCTATTTCTTAGATTCCTCCACCACTATCATCTCTACACATTCCCCTCCAACTCTGCCCTCCTTTCCTTCCCTCCTCTCCATTGATCCCTCCCCTCTTCTCTCCTCTCAATCCTTCCTCCATATCATATTTCCTCCCTCCATCACTGTTTTCTCCACATATTCCCCTCCAACTCTGCCCTCCTTTCCTTCCCTCCTCTTCACTATTCCCTCCCCTCTTCTCTCCTCTCCATCTTTCCTCCAAATCAATTTTCCTTTCACTTCCTTAAACACTCTTTCAATAATTTCCCACACTTTCTCATTCTTATACCTCCCTTCCCATGCATCCCCACTATCCTTCATTCCCCTCTCCATAACCTTAGAATACCCACCTCCTTGATTGGCTGCAAGACATGGAGCGGGAATGGAATCTGGAACAAAGGACACAGAAAACGCATTAGTCTCACAAACTGAATTCACTTGGTTACTTGGGTTTGATGGAAAGGTTGGAATAGGACTACTCCTAGCTTCCCTTTCATGTTCCAGAGATTGGTAATTATCTATCTCCTTGAGTTGGTTGGAAAGTCCTTTTGTTCTTTGGTCAACATGGTGATCTTTCCTCTCTACCCTTGGTTCACCCTTATCTGATGCATTCTTGCTCTGCTTCAGGTTCTCTCGATTTACCCCTTCTTTTGTGCCTTGCATATTCTGAAGTCTTGGGGATGAGTTATTCCCATTTATGTCTTCAGCCCTACTTGTTTCTAGAAGCTCAGATCTTCTTCCTTCATCTATTTAACCTTTTTGGCCATCTGTTTCATGACTCTATTTCTCCTCTGTGTCACCCTGAAATAGGCTTGCTATGTTCCACATACCCATGCCACCTGCACAGTAGCTGACTTCGTCGTTCACACTGCCAATGCTGGTATCATCATGGAAGCATTCATTCGAATCTTCATCATCTACGCTACACTGTACCCACCCTTCATCCGTCTCCTCCCTCTCTTTAGCCCTCTCTGTAGGGAGGGAGGGAGGGAGGGAGAGATTGTATTCCCAAAATCAATAATTCCTCTTCTGGCTTCCTTGGCTTCCTTTCCTTATTTATAACAATTCTGTTATTATTAGCTTGTTATTTAGTTTGTTCTAGTGGTTGGCTATCAGTTACATTACTTAAAGGCTGACGTGGCCTTTTCTTGTACACTTGTCTCTCTATTCCCTTTATGCCACAGACCCAATGCGTTCCACAATCCGAAATGGGCCAAAGTACCTTGGACTCAGTTTGTTCCACCTGTGGCCTGCTACTGAAACTTGCTTGTATGGTTGTAGTTTAAGGAAGACTTGCTCCCCAATCTGGTGCTGGACAGGCCTACGCTTTCTGTTGTACGAATCTGCCATCCATTGTTGGGCTCGATGGAGGTGGGATTTGAGCTCTTATAACACCCTATCCTGCTGGAGGAGTTGGTCTTCCACTGCTGCTACTGTTGTAGACCCTTTCTCATATGGGAGTAGGGGAGGTGGGCCCCATCCATATAGGGCCCGGAAGGGAGTCATTCCTGCTGCACTGTGATACGTGGTATTGTACCACCATTCTGTCCAATGGAGCCACTTGAGCCACTGACGTGGCCTATCCTCTACATAGCACTTTAGATAGGTTTCCAAACTCCGATTGACCACCTCAGTTTGCCCATCTGTTTGAGGATGGTAGATGGTAGATTTGAAGAGTTTCACTCCTTGTAGTCGAAAAAGTTCTGCCCAGAAACGACTCATAAAAATTGGGTCGCGGTCTAAGACAATAGAGTTAGGGGTACCATGCAGTCGTGCCACCTCCTTAGTAAAAATCTCAGCCACCATTAAAGCTGTAAAGGGCTGGGAAAGGGAGAAAATGGCAGTATTTGGTGAATCTATCAGCCACTACGAGAATGACGGACTTGTCATAGGAAAGGGGAAGCCCCGTTATGAAGTCCATGGATATATCGCCCAGACTTGTGTAGGGATTGGGAGTGGTTGTAGCAGACCTGCTAGAGACTGGGTATTAGCCTTATTTTTCTGGCAAATGACGCATTCGGCTATGAATTTTTGGACCGAATTCCACATGCCTTTCTAGTGGAATTGGGTGGCTAGTCTCTTATGAGTGCGCAGAATCCCCGAGTGTCCTGCTGGTGATGAGTGGAACACTTCTAGAAGCTGCTGAATCCTGTGGTATCACCATTCAACGTTTATACAACAGCAAGTTATTCTCCACTGTGTACCCTGGGTGGCTAGTAGGGTCCTCTTGGACCTGTGAACGCAGCTTGTTCAGTTGTGGGTGTCTTTCAGCTTCTTCCCTTAATTGACTCATGATGGAACATGTTGGGCACGAGAGAAGTAATGGAAATAGTTGTGGTTGGCGTAATAGTGCATCCACCACCTTGTTAGTGTGTCCTGCCTTGTATTTAATGACATAATCGTAGCCGAGTAATTTGGCTATCCATCGTTGCTATTTCGGGGATAGTACAAACTACTCCAACAGAAATTTCAGGCTATGGTGGTCAGTTCGTATGATGAATCTTCTCCCTAGAAGGTAGGGTCGCCACCTCTGAACTGTGAGAACAATTGCTATTAGTTCACGTTTGTATACTGACTTGGCCCATTTTTGTGCTGTCATTGCTTTGCTGAAAAACGCTAGTGGCCTTTCTTCTTGTATGAGGACCACACCTACTCCTTGGCTTGACACATCACATTCAATGATGAAGTCCTTTGAGAAGTCTGGAAGTGCGAGCGTCGGTGGGGACGAGATAGTTGTTTTGAGCGTCTCGAAGGCCTATTGGGCCTCCCTAGTCCAATAGAACCCATTCTTCTTAAGTGAATTTGTCAAGGGGGTGGCAATCAATCCATACCCTCTGATGAATCGCCGGTAGTACCCTATTAGACCCAAGAAGCCCCGTAACTCCTTAACATTTTGAGGTCGGGGCCAATTTATCATGCTTGAGATCTTTTCCTAGTCTGCTGCTACAATATGCCGTTTTCGACTACGTGGCCTAAGTAGTGTACTTGTGTCTGTCCAAATGCACACTTTGACTCCTTTGCAAAGAGTTTACGAGTCCTTAGTAGTTCCAAGGTGATTTGTAGATGTACTAGGTGTTCGTCCCATGTAGCGCTATATACAAGTATATCATAAAAAAAAAAACGAGTATAAATTTGTGCAAATGGGGTCGGAATATGTTATTCATAAGTGCTTGGAACGTAGCTGGTGCATTGGTCAACCCAAACAGCATGACCAAAAACTCATAATGCCCCTCGTGTGTACGAAAGGCGGTCTTGTGGATGTCACCCTCATGGACCTGAATTTGATGATATCCCGAGCTTAGGTCTAGTTTAGAGAATATGGTGGCTCGGCCGAGTTCATCGATTACCGGTATGGGAAATTGATCCTTCACAGTAATGTTGTTTAGGGCCCTATAGTCTATACAAAACCGCCATGTCCTATCCTTCTTTTTCACAAGTAATACTGGCGAGGAGAATGGGTTTTGGTTGGGTTGTATGATTTTTCTACCAAGCATATCTTGCACTTGTCTCTCAATCTCTAGTTTTTGAAAATAGAGGTAACGATAGGGCCTTACATTTGTGGGTTTTGTTCCGGGCAGCAATGGAATGCAATGATCATGGGCACGTTTCGGTGGTAGTTCCTTAGGCTCTTGGAAGATCACTGAAAACTTCTGAAGTAGCTGCTGTAGTTGTATGTGGGCTTCTTCGGATCTGCTGGAGTTACTTCCTTGGGCTAGCATTGGGCCGTTTCTATGGGAGTCTATTTGCATTAAAATGATGTGGGTTGGCTCTGCTGCCTGTTTTCTTAGGGTGGTGAGACTAATGGGTCCTAGACCCTTGGACAACTGTCCTTGAACATACACCTGTGAGCTGCCCACTTGAAAATCCATGGTGAGACGGGTCCAGTGACATGGTGAGACTAATGGCCCTAGTTGCCTTAACCATTGGACTTCGAGAACTACATCTGCTCCACTGATTTCCAAGGGATGTAGATCTATCTCGAACTCGTGTCCTTGTATCTTCATTTTTAATCCTATGCACGTACTGCGCACACCAGGTTTCTCCCATTAGTTACGTGCACCCGGAATTCTATACATGGTTGGACCGGAATCCCTAGTTGTCTGACCAATGTTTGGGTAATGAAATTGAGAGTGCTGCCACTGTCTATAAGAACCGACAAACGATGCCCTTGTATTAGTCTGGTTACTCTCATAGTTTGAGAGGAGGCAAGACCGGTCAAGGCTTGTAGGGATACTTCCTGGTATTCCTTTGTCCATTGCCTCCATTCTTGGTTGTCCATTGGCTTGTCAATGTCTGTTGATTGCTCGACGTTTTCGGTTTCGGGCTGAAGGAAGAATACTTGCGGGATCTTACAGCGATGGCCCGGTCCGAATTTGTCTCCACATGCATAACAAAGGCTCTTTTCCTGTCGGGCTTGCATCTCAACCCATGTTAACCTCTTGGCTGAGCCAGGGCCTGAACCAGAGTTGGCTTCCTTGCCTGTGATTCCTACTCCTGGTCTGGACTTCGGTTTACCCAAGATACCCGGTTCTGGATTCGGTATACCTGGTTTGACCGCAACTCCCAAAGGTTGATTTATCCTTCTTGCCTGATTCAGTTTGTCTTCATGGAGTCGAGCTAAGGCTGTTGCGTCAAGAACGGTGGTGGGTTGCATGGCATTCACCTCCAGCCGCAATTCTTCCCTAAGTCCAACAAAACTGCCGACAAGTGCGTTTTCTGGCCACCCTTGCACGTGCATAGCTAACCTTTTGAGCGCCATCTGATAATCTTGGACGGAGCTGGTTTGTCGTAGCTTAGCGAGGCTTTCATCATAGTTTTCAAAAGCCGAGACTCCAAATCTCATGGTTAAGGCATCAGTGAAGTCCACCCATGTGGCTCTTGGGTGCTGTCGCCGGTACCATTGGTACCAGATGATCGCCTCTCCTTCCAGGTGTGCGGAAGCTAATGGAACACGATCAGGTCCCTGCATATCGTGGTAATGGAAGTACCTTTCGGTTCGTAGAAGCCAGGACGTAGGATCTCCCCTTGCGAAGACTAGACCTGTTCAAGGGCCGGGCCGGGACGGGCTTGGGTTGGGCTTTTACTCTTCATTAATGGAAATATGTTAGGCTTGAGCCCGAGCTCGGCCGACCAACGGGCCTACAACTTGGGCCTGAGCCCGGCCCTGATAAAAAGCTCGAAGCCCGACCTAATAAAAAAAATTAGAAAATTTCCCTATTCAATAATCAATATAAATCAGAATTTATTTACATTAAAACAGAATATAAATTCAATATAAATTCTGAATTCAATAATCAATATAAATCAGAATTTATTTACATTAAAAAAATATAAATTCTGAATTCAATAATCAATATAAATCAGAATTTATTTACATTAAAAAAGAATATAAATTCAATATAAATTCTGAATTCAATAATCAATATGAATCAGAATTTATTTACATTAAAAAAATATAAATTCTGAATTCAATAATCAATATAAATCAGAATTTATTTACATTAAAAAAGAATATAAATTCAATATAAATTCTGAATTCAATAATCAATATGAATCAGAATTTATTTACATTAAAAAAATATAAATTCTGAATTCAATAATCAATATAAATCAGAATTTATTTACATTAAAAAAGAATATAAAGAAGGGAAAGAGGATGTGGAGAAGAAGGGTTCGACTGGAAAAAGAAGGGAAAGAGGCAAAGAGGTGAAAAAAAGAGGGGAATTCGACTAGGGTTTTTAGGTTTAATTATAGGTCGGGCCGGGTCAGGCTTGGGCCGGGCTATTTTGGCAAATCCCGAGCCCGGCTCAAATTTATTGTGGGCCGGGCTTTTTGGCCTGAGGTTAAGCCCGCGAGCCCATATACCTGTTCAAGCCCGTTCGGGGGTTGGGCCGGCCCGTCGGGCCACCCGACCCATGAACAGGTCTAGCGAAGACGGGAAACTCGATTCTTGCCATTCTTGATCCGCTTCGATGACTGGTGTCATTGCATTCTTTCTGCCCTTCTGATTCGTCACTGGGGGTGTCTGTTCTAGTCGCTCAAGCAAGGATGCGAAGCTTTCTTTTATTTCTTTGACATCAACCGATAATCTTTGCATTTCTCCTTCCATGTTGTCGACCCTATTCTCCATTGTGGACGGCCTTGTGTTTGGCATCTTGCTCTGATACCAACTTGTTAGGTAACTGCCTAACTCAGGGACTTTTTCGAGGAAGCCTGCCTCCTGAACTGAGAGAGAAGAGAGAGAGAGAGAGAGAGAGAGATTGTATTCCCAAAATCAATAATTCCTCTTTTGTCTTCCTTTCCTTATTTATAACACTTCTGTTATAATTCTGTTATATCACTTCTCCACTTGTCCAGTTTGTTATTTAGTTTGTTCTAGTGGTTGGCTGTCATTTACATTACTTAAATCAGACGTGGCATTTTCTTGGACACTTCTCTCTCTATTCCCTTTATTCGTGTCTCAACACTCTCTAGCATATCTTGGGTTCGGCCTCTCTAAGAAGCGTCACAGAGAACTAGGGTCCTCAAGGTTTTGGCGTGGGACCCACTTTAGGTTGCCTTGTTTGTCCGTTCTCCGCTTCTGCAAGTTTTCCCCAACTTTCTTCGCCATTTGGGCCATTTGAGAAGAAGATAGACTGAGATTGCCGTCTATAATCGGCCTATGAGTCGTCTCCTTGCCCCAACCCACGTGACCTTTTAAGTTGTCATGTGGGTCACTAAAAATGTGCTTCGACCCACCTGACCCGCCCACCACCTCAACCGGCTCGGACCAAACCTTTTGACAACCTGGGTCCGGCCTAAGTCCAGCTTGAACCATTTCAACGAAAGATGTTTTATTCGCTCCTCTTGGGGCTAATTCAAAATTATTCGAATAATTTCTAATTTTTGTTAACCCTTTTTCTTGTTGATTGAGAAAGACTGTTCGCCTTCCTCCCTTCTCCTGGTGCCACCTGGAAACCACCTTTCCAGCTCATATCCTTCCAGCTCTTGACCTCCCTGCCATAGCGATGCTTTGACTGCCGTTGCGAACCACAGGCGCCACCACCCGCCTTCCACAAGGAGTTCACAGTACCTAGGGATTAAAAACGGCTTCACCCCGGCGATTCTTATTTTCATAGCGAACAAATTATCAAAACTAAAGTCTTCAAGCTTGCCTCCTAGAGCTGGAACGATTTTTTCAAACACTTCCTCCCAAAGATTGAATGGAAGGACTACAACCTTCACATCAGCTTTAAGGTCGTCGATTTCAATCTCATCTCACAACATACTCCACCGCTTGACCAGTGCCATGCCTTCCTCTGTTTTAACCGTTGCCAGTTCCAGCTTCTGTTCTCCGACATCTAGTAGAGCCCTGTTTTCGCAGAAAGGAAGTAGAGCCACCGTTGCTTTGATGTGGAGCTCTTTCTTCATAGCCTCTTGTATCCCCTGCCAATCGTTCACCTTTTTCTGAAAGGTGATAACATATCTATTAGCCCAAACCCCTTTCTCTACCTCCATCGCATTTTTAATTGCAGACTGAGAGCTCGCGACAACCATAGAGATATTCTCTTTTTCGAGAGGGTCTGGGGTCCCGGTTTCGAAGGTTTGTTCTTGCTCTACTTCCACTTTCTCCATTTTCTTGCCAACCTTAACACCCTCTTCGAGGAACATCAAGAACTTCTGCAGGAAATCTGTGAACAATTTCCAGCCCTTGCTTTTCTTGCCTTCTGGTAGGCATATCATCTGTTTCCTCCCTCCTTGAAACTCTTCCATTACTGTAACGAACCACCCCTTCTGATTCCATTTGAGGATAGCCTTGTATTTCCGATCCAAAGATGATATCGAACTTCTCCATCCTTGCTTCTTCACTGATCGTACAGCTCCATCAACAAATCCTTGTAGCCACTGCAAAGCATCTCCAATCGGAAAAACTGTAGCCTTTCTCTCCTCCCTTATCTTCAAAAACCATTGTCCTTTGATTGTTTGTTCTTCCAAGACCATTTCTTTTGCTTCCATCTGCAGCACTTGTCTCCACTTGGTTGCATTCATGAATCTTCCTTCTGCCATTATCAGACCCTCCTCTTCAAGACGTTGCCTAGGTGCCCTTGGCTGCGCGCCTCGCCCAGACACCTTGACTTCTAGCAACAAGGTGCCTGCCTAAGCAACAAGAATGACAAGGAACACATTATTATAATATCATTTATATTGCTATTATCTTATTAATGTGTTAATATGTTCTATTAAATACTATATATCATTTATTACTTGTTTTAATGTTTTACTATTGAAATTTAAAAGATCAAAGGGTTTTGAGAAGAGAAAAAGAAAGAATAAAATCATAGAGTTTGTTTCCTATTCTCTCACTCTCTCCAATTAAATGAAACAGAAACTCCATCCTTGTTTTTATTTGAATTAGCTTTCTTTCTTAAAATTTTATCATATAAAGTTAATAGCCTTATTAGTTGCTAATTGATATGAAATTGCTCTATTAAATACTTATTATAGTAGTGTTATTTTTGAGAACAATGAAATTAATATATTTATAAGATTTTTATCTTTTAGATTGATGATTTTCCACACTTTGAAAGGTAATTTAATGTTATCAATAAAGAGAATTGCCATTTTTTCAATTAATATGCATGCTGAATGGTATATAAAACTAGAGACTAGCCAAAAGTTAGTTATTTATTTCATAAAATTCTTATTGCATAGGTGACTAGCCCTAGTGTTGACCAGAATTGCCTCGATGCCTTTTAAACTATGATGGTTATCAAGAATGCTATTACCAACAATTTCTTTGAGATTTATGTAAAAGATCAGTGTTATCAAAGTATCAACTAGTCAAACTAGTTGATTGAGAGCCATGCTGATTGTTTCACTAAGTGGTTGGTTGAAACTCATATGATGCAGTCAGGATGACATTGATTAGCTAGTCAACCTATTCTGCCATAAAGTTATTTTAAAACTTTAATTTGTTTGTGTTTATCTTTACCTTTTTCGATAAGTAAATGTAATTTTATTATAAAATCAATATATACAGCATTACGAGCCACCCGGGGAGAGGTGTAAGTTTTACTTCATCCAAACCAGTGTTTTTGAACCGTTGGTGACCTGGACAATCGAACTGTTTGGCCCAGAAACCATCCAGGCAAATGGTTCCGTTTCACCCTTAACCCGTTCTTGGGCCAAAACCCATTGACTTGGTCAAAGAACCACTGACCTGGGCGGTTGACCCATCGACCCATCGACCCATTCAACCCAGACAGCAGTTCACGGGTACAGCAGAGAGAGAGAAGAACGATTCACTAGATCCCAGATACAGCAGAAGAAATCAGATCTCAGATCTCAGATCTCAGAAGAAGATTGCAGAGGTTGGAGACTGGAAAGAAATCAGATCTCAGATCTGAGATCTGCATTTCTATTGTCTCTGCCGTCTGCTGTTGCCATCGCCGTCACCATTATCATCGCCGGTGAAGGTCGAATCCTCCTCCACCTCTTCTTCTTCCCTCCTCCTCCTCCTCCTTCCCTCCTTCCTTCCTTTCTTTCTTTCCTTTCTCTCCTTCATTTTCCTTTTTTTCTTTTCTCCTCTTCTCTTCTTTCTTTCTTTCTTTCTTTCTCAGCCGATAACCACAGCCTCTCATTTCTCAGAAAAACCTATTACCTAAAAGTCTAATAGACTAACATTTGCCCTAATAATGTAATCGGTCCGAACCATTCCACCGTCCTGACCTGGAAACCGGTGGCCACAGCGGTTCTATTTCCTGGTTGGTTTTTAAAACCTTGATCCAAACAAAAGAAAGTTAACACGTTTATCTTTACTTGTTTAAAATAGTAACATATGATTTTATTTTGGTATATCAATGGTAGTTGCTATAAGTATTTGTGAATTGTGATGGTAATATAAATAGAAATAAGGCATATATTAAAAAGGGGACTGATATGGGCACATCCCATTATGATAAACCGGGCATCTCTCACGAGAAGACAAAGAAACCATTATTGGTTATGACAAAAGGCAAAACAGGGGCTGTCTTCATCTTTTGATACATGTATGTTTTCTTCCAATCAGTGGTTTGCTAGTAGAGAGTTGCCACAGAAGGGCATGCTGAATGGTCAGGGTTGCACTCATTCTGAAAAACAAAGGCCACAATTCTCTATCCTAGCCTTTCCAGTCTTTTCTATATTTGCTAAACAAAGATTATAAACTGATTGCTCTTTTATTGCATATTTGACAGTGTCTCATCATCATCATGATTATTACTAAGCCTTGTCCCAACTATTATGGGGTCGACTACATGAATCCTGTTTTGTCATTCAGTTCTGTTCAATGCCATATCCCTCGTCATATTTGACAGCTAATATAACTTATATATGAGATTCCATCAATAACTTAACACCTAAGCGTCCCCCCCCCCCCCCCCCCGCAAAAAAAAGAAAAAAAAAGATACTCTAGGAGTGATAAAATACTTGTGACTTATTACAGAAAAAGCATAAAGGTAGATTGTGCATTTCCTCCCATGTCTGTGTCCTTTGCCTCGGTAATGGAGATTCAGTTGAACATCTTCTTCATTGTTCAGAAACAAGGAAGGCCATTTTTTAAACCTTGTTGGCTACATCTGGGTTTTTCTTGAATGTATTGAAGATTTTCTAAGGCAATGGCAAATGAGAGGGTTAGGTCAAAGGGGGAGAATCTACTGGTACATGGTGGCTCAAGCAGTAATGTGGGGTATTTGGGAAGAACGAGACAATCACATTTTTAATAACAAAGCTAGATCCATGGAAGACCTAATTTCTCATATTTTTCACATGTGCAATCCGTGGGTGTTGAATTCAGAGATATACAAAGGAATCAGTCTGAACATGCTTCAGCAGAATGGGGTGGAACTGTTCTCTTCAACTAGTTCTTTAAAAGCTTCAGGCCTCCCCCAGTCAAGAGAAGAGGAGGCGACTCTGTACTTAGATGGATGTGCACTTGAAAACCTGGGATTACCTAGAACTGGTGGTGTGTTTAAGAGGAGGGATGGTAGTCTTTTGTGGTATTTTGGTGGACCAATTGGGACTGCAGATTCCACAACGGCTGAAATTTTAGCTGTGCTAAATGGCCTCTGTATCATAAGAAGTCTAGGCTTGAACAACCTGATAGTAAAAGGTGATTCTAGAAACATGATAACATGGCTTGGGGAGAACTGAGAAGGAAGGTGAGCCTTGGAGATTGGTTCACTACTTGGACGAGGCTAGAGATCTGTTGTATTCCTAGAATGTAAATTAATCTGGATTTCGAGGGTTTTAAACTATGTAGCAGATAGTTTAGCCAAATCTGGTGCACCCAGGGAAATGCTTATATGGTGATGGACTTATGCCTTTGTAACCTGTGTGGCTAGCCTTCTTTGTAGATCATCTCACGTGTTCTCCTTCATCTTTTTAATATAAAGTTACTCTTTTCTCAAAAATACCTAGCACCTAAGCACTGACTCACCACACTAACTAGGGTGCTCAAGGCAACTTTGCTTCGTTGTATTAATAACACCGATAAAGACACAAGTTCCCGCTCTCCCTGTACAGAAACTTTATGCAACTCTTAAACATGGTTGTCAAGGTAGTGAGGTAAAGTTCGGCTACAAGGGATTAATTTGCTGCCTACTCGATTCGGTGGTTTCTTATTTGAAAAGAAGAAAAAAGAAGCCATGTCACCTCAGTGCTATCTTGACAATTGTGCTAATTAAAATGTTAAACACCATTTTCAGCTACATACAAATTCAGCTCTGTTCCTTTTCCATGAGTAATTTACAAGATAAATTGGTAGGTCATCTCAACAACTCAAAGGACCTATTTTGTATGGAAAAGCAGATATGTCTTCCTTGAACTCAATCAAAATTAGTTTCCTGTCATACCTTTGCATCTCAAGAAACACCAGCAGCTACAGTTTAAACAACCTTTCCCCAAGTAGTTCTTAGAAACTTGAACTGAAACTGATCCTCCCCCGCAGGCATATCCACGTGCAGACACAATAAATTTTAGCACTGATTACTATGCTAGTTATGCTAATTATGCTAATCTATTGCAGGTATGCAGGGGAACCGCGGTGATGCTTGTATCCCCAACTGATGGTACAGACGAGATTGCCAACCCTTTTATCCAGCCAGAAGGGGCTTAGCGAATCCTTATCCCTTGGCTTTTTTTTTCAGTTATTGGGAGTGCCTGTTTGAGAAGGCTGGGAGATTCGGGGTTTGGCCATTCATGTGAAGAATTTAAACCCAGATAATTGTTAAGGAAATGATCTTTCCATTTGACATGCAAATATAATTTTTTTTTTCAATATTTAAACTTGCTGAAATTCCAGTTATGCTTCCCTGTAGGGAATAGTTAAGGCTGCGTTTGGGAATGCTTTTTGGCCTAAAAGGGCTATTGAAAAAACCACTTTTTAAAATGGGTTGTTTTAAATAGCACTATTTTAGTGTTTGCCTGATCATTAGCTTTTTTCCTTTTCTTTTTTTTTTTTCAAAATAGCTTATTGCAAGCGCAAAAAGCTAAGTTGAGGGTTTTTTCCCTGCTTTCATAAATGGATTTTTTATTTTTATGCAAAAAGGCTGGTTGAGTGTGTTCGTTTTCACCAAACAAATTTTCAATTGGCTTTTGGTTTCAAAAAGCCGGTTGAGTAAGTAATTTCAACGTGGCCTAAAGGATCATCCTCCACGCTTCCTTCAGTTTGCTCTTAATTTTTGAATTGGCGTACAAGCTGGAAAATGGGACTTGCCATCGAGGTCTGACCATTGCACCAAGCAATGGTTAGAGGCTTTGAGCCTTGGGGTTTCACCCTGTAATTTATGGTTATTTTTTAATACCTTGAGTACCCATACTCCCATAGCCCATGTGTGAATGGGATCCAGCTGATGGGTTTTTGGCATCAATCAACCTCTGTTTAGGCTTCAGTTACGCAACTCAATGTCAAGTCAAAGTTGCAAACAAATGGGGTATTGTAGAAAGAAATGCGGTAAAGCTGTTATGGTGGCTTATGAGGCCAAATGGTTGTTGGCTCAGACCGCGTGGGGATCATCGCACAAATCCGTCTAAAACTGTAGTTTGTAACTATTTTGAGATGATACAAAATTCAGAATTGATGGTGGCAAAGCTCAACTGTGGGGAGAATGGAGACTGCCCTCTAGACATACACGGAGCGCATGACAATGGCAATTGGCAAATAGCGTTGTGAACAGAACGAGGCAAGGACAAGCTTTGGTAGTGGTTGGATGGAATTATCTGCAGAGAGTGAAGGAGTAGAGGACGAAACCCACATGGGTACGTTTGGTCCTTTCTGTTCTGTAGCAGTAGCTCTCATCACTCATCAGACGGACGGAAGAAGCAGTAATATGTTGATTGTTGAGTCAGTGTAGATAAACACTGATGAGGTCGAGCCGGGCCATCTGTTATTAGTTGAGAGCAACACTCTAACAGGGCCTATGCCCAAGAAATCGGATTTGGTTCTTACAAGAACGTGGTCACATGGTTCGTACAAGCCTTTATATGAAATTATTAACTATAAAGGCTTTGCGAACGGTATGACACGGTCTTATAACTCAAGGCCCAACCCTTCTCTCCTACCCTATGGGCCCTTTCCCCAACCAGATCAGATCCGGTCTGATCAGACTACGTTTGTCTGCTCTGATAATAAATGCTTTACAAACACCAAGAACAGTTGGGTGGAGAGGACAATGCAATACAATGGAACCTTTTTGGTTTATAGCTGATGTGGGGAGTCAATCAAACACGACGCTAGACGCTGGGCTGTCGAGAAGGTATCCGATTCCCTCCCTCCCTCTGGTGTTGTTTGTGTTTGATCATGACTCATGAGCAGCTACTGCACAATTACACAATTACTTCTTGCCTGGTTTTGTTGCTTTCAAGTTTTCACTCTTCTTCATGCAAATTCAAATCCAATTGTGCCACCACTGTAGTCATGAAAAATCATAATCTGACTCTAAGGGCCCGTTTGGTTTGCTCCCTTCCTTTCAATTCCAACTATTTGGTTGGGTGGAATTGAAATCTCATTCTTATTCATAATGGAATGACATTTTTCTATTTGAGAATGAAAGTATGAAACCCCATTTCTGTTAATTTTAATTTTCATTCCAATTCTTGTCTGAATTAAATAGATTATGGGAATGAACCATTACACTCCAATTGTAAACGATCTCATTTCCGATTTCTGATTTCAATTGTGAATGAAACGGGTCCCAAGTATTCTAATAGGTAATAGGGTTTCCTTTGTTATTGGATGAGAGAGGTTTTCTGTTGGAGGCACTAGGCCTTGCTTTGATATTTGGTGCCATTTTGTAGAAATTTCACAAGATGTTCACTCCTGCTGCTCATATCACTTGTTTCGATGTCTACTCGTTTAGTCTTTGTAGGTAAATAAATTACTTGTTAGTATTTTGGTTGTCTTTTAATTGATGGTATTTTGGTTGTATTCTAAGCACAATTCAATACAATTTTGCCAACGGAATTCAAAAAAAAAAAAAAAACAGACAAATATTACTTCTCTGATACGCTTCTCAATGCTCTATTCAATTTAAAATTAGAACTAATGAGAGTTCCCACTTCATACTCGTACCAATGGGCCAATTATCCTATATATCAGGCTGATGACGCCCAGACCCAGTATCTTACGGTTGAATTTGGTTTCATGATCAGCTCGGACAGTGAACTGGGTTACTTTGGTTCAATTGGAGTTTCTCAAATTTAACCTAAAACAGGTTTTACACATTGGATCTCCCAACTAAATGGGAAAAGATGAAAACAGGCCAAACTTCTAAACAATTGACAGATCACACAGAAAGATGCACCAAACAGGTTTATTAACTTCGGATAAATCATAACTTATATGTAGACTGCACTCCACCTACCTTGAAATTACAGCCCCCTCCTAATATATTAGTAGCCCCTTATAAACCGCATTCTGCCCATGAATTTGAGGTAGATCTACAGTCAGGATTCATCCCACTTGTACCATGGAACTAAGATTTCTGGGGTGGACTGAACATTAAAAACCCCTATTATCTTTTCTTCTTCTTCTTCTTGGTTCTGATACCCTTTTCTGTTGGTTGGTGTACTACGGGCCCAGCGAGACATCATCATTCATGACTGTTGGATGTTGAATGATGATCAAAATGTCCAACGTTTGACATAGTAGGAGACAAATCAGGAAATCCAACGGTTGAGATCCTAATCTCTGGCCATGAGGTCGAGCTTTTTCTGTTTTTCTTTGTCTTTTATCTTTCCTTTTATTTTCTTAAATTTTTAATAAATTCGCGAGGGTGTATTTGGATGGAAAAAGTACTACATTCCTTGTAGTGGGGGATCTCTGCTGCACCTTCCGTGCACTTCGTTAGATATGCGGGATGATTCCCTTTGCCGTTAAAGGTAAGGCTAAACTTGTCACTTTCTTTTTATTTATTTATTTAATAATAATTTTTGAAATAAATTACACATGGCCACCCTGTACTTACCCCCCGAATTTTGTTTTACATCAAAGAATTTATTCAACTTTAGCATTGTTGACAACAAAAATAAAATTACAAATATACCCTTTTGAGATTCAATTGATTTTTTTTTTTCTTTTTTGTATCTAACTATCAATTACTGCCATATGGTTTATAGATTTCGTTATTATTCTAAGTAAATAGTACAACATCATATCAACAACCTCAATTAATTATATAGAATGGAAACTGCACCACACACTAATTAGGCTACCCTAAATTGGTCAGATTCAATTGATTTAGAGCATATGCTCTCTCTTTTTGGGCTAGCTTATTGTGCTTCTAAATCCTTAACTATGAACTTTATTTCTTCTACAAGGTTTTTAAAGCACGTCAAACCCAATCAAAAGAGATATTTTACTCTAGCATGTCCTCATGTCCATTTTTGTCATTATGACCTCTCAACTCATTTATTTTTAAATTAACAATTTAAAAGATGTTTGGTTACATTTTCTTTTGTTGAATAAATGTTTCGTAAGTCATTTGTCTTGAAAAACGAGAAAAATGTTTACTAGTGTTTTTTTTTTATAATTAGGTGTCATTAGATGTTGTTAGGCTTTTATACAAGGCAAATAGTATAAAAGGAACATTTTAGAAACATAATTTTTTTAATATGTTTTTAATGAACGGCTCTCATATAACTTGAGACAAATGTTTTTCTAATAACCTGTTCAATCAAACAAAAATTTAGTCTCCATGGCAAGAACCTCATGTCGATTTTCGAATAAATGGCAATGAAACTTAATGATGGGTGATTTGGCCCTTCACTGCCCTAGCGGCATATGGCATTTATCTTTGTCGCTTGACACCTCGGTGCTATGTGGATAGTTGTGTATCTCGTCAAGTCAAGCAGATGCACATCGGAATCAGTCCAGGGCACTTCATACATAATATAGGCATCTTGGCATTGCAGCTAGTAGCATTTTGTCCAGGACCGACCTATGGTACCTTTGGCACCTTGTTGTTATCGGTCTAAGGGACTTCGGCATGATGATCAATTTCCCTTAAGGACTTGCCGGGCTATGGTATCTCATCAGTACCAATCCAAGGGATTTCAGCATGACGAGCGACCTCCCTCAAGGACTTACTGACTTGACTGAGGTTCAGGTGGCGACTTGTGAGACGTGCTTGCTGACATCCTTTGCATGTGTCCCATAATTCTTGGGTCCTTCGAAAGTCCTCTCCCACACCAAATGTTTCGGAAGAAAGCACAAAACTCTAGCCGGCATGCGAAACTACCTCCAAGAACTTCAAATTGGTCAACCACGTCTTCTTGGAGATCTTGGATGCAGTGCGTGAAGGTCACACCAAATAATGCTTATATATAATGATTTTACTTTTAATCTCAGAAGGTACGAACGATTTAACTCTCAAGCATACTAGTTCTCAGAAGGTACGCACGACTTAAGCATCGGAGTGTCCACTCCAAGTAAAGCAACCTGAACACTTTGATCTCTTTCTTCTTGCAGCTCGATCCAACGACCTACTCAATTCGGCGTCTAAATTGTTCACCAAGAAGGAGCGTCAAATCGCACACCACCAGAACCAAACATCATCTTAGTCCTTATTTGTTATCACTTATTTTAAGTACGTGCATTTGACATTCCTTATTTTAAGGATTTAACTTCCTTTGACCGTTCCTACATAAAAGAAAAGCAACGTAGGGATTGATTATTTTTAACACTTATTCCAATTTTTGGGAGAATACTGTACGCATCATTTTTCCAAAATCCCGGGTGTCTATCCATTTAAGCTTCAACACAAACCAGTGACTCCAGGCTAAGAAATTGTTCTAGGTATGTGAATTTCCTCCATTTTTTTACTATTTTTTGTTTGGTTTTAAACAATTTTTAGGGTGATTAAGTGGTTCATCAAAACACTATAACTCAATACTCAAATAAACACTTTTTTTTTTGATAAATCAATACTCAAATAAACACTTAAAATAGGTGTAAATGATTGGAAAAATGACCTCCCAAACACTAATTTTAATTTACCAAACATAGCCTTAAATACCTAATCTTCGTTGTCAATCCTAATAATGAACCAAGGGCCAAAGTTAATGAAACCCAAAAGTTCAGGAGGAATGTTAAAAACCATCAGGGGCTAAGACGCCAAGTATCACCACCCCTGAGTACAAGTTGGCAGTTCTGTAATTTATCCTACTTTTTTTTTTTTTTTTTTTCCGTTGTCCATTGATAAATCATTTCGCTTCTAACGAATTGGGATCTGCACCTCACATAGCGCGTCTCACACCGAGGCCAAACCTCCTTTGCTACTGTACGGAGCCATGGAGCATACATTTTAGGCTTTTAGCCTTTTAGAGAGAGAAATATTCTTTTCCTACTCGCACGTCGCACCGGGTACAAGTGCATCACACATCGCACAACTGGAATATTTTTGCAATTCCAGCTGGGTCGGGTCCGGTCCGGTCCCTATATGGGTCCCACGTACAATACAAGAGATGTTTGGTGTGGTGTGTGGGGCCCCCAATCAAAGACTGGAGTACAAGAGCTCTCTTATGGAAACATTGACCATTCGTAATCTTTCTTCCTCGGGCAATTTCTATGTACAAAAAACGGAGCAGAAAGCAAAAAAGTTCTACTTGGGCGAGTTAGAACTTAGAGCAGATCATATTTAGAACTCTGCTAACGACACTTCTCTCCGACACTCCGATGCCGGCGACGGTGGCGCCCTTAGACTCCGGAAGTGCTCCCTAATGTCAATCCCTTTCCAAACCACCGCCGTCCCCGGCTCCTCCTCCTCCTCCTCCTCCTTTAACGCCAGGAACGGCGGCCGTGATACCTTCGTTAGCAGGTCCCACCTTAGCCCCCGAAAGAACGCGTGCTCTTTAATCTCTATCGCGCCCCTGTTGTACCCCAAGCGTCGAGTGGGGTCTTTCTCTAGCAACCGTCCGATCAGGTCCGTTAGATACGTCCGTTCGCCAACGAATTCAGGCGGTTTTGTCAGCACGTTACGAAACGTTTCTTTTCGGTTCTTCCCCCGAAATGGTGTCTTCCCGTAGACCATCTCGTACGTTAGAATCCCGAGAGCCCACCAGTCGACGGCGAATTCATGCCCGTCACCTCGTACGACCTCAGGCGACACGTACTCCTCCGTACCCACGAACGAGTTGGACCGTTCTCCTCTGGAGACGAAGTTCGGCCTCCGGCGATTCACTGGGGAAACACGGGCGGACTTCGCTTTCTTTAAGCCCAACTCCGACATAACGGAAATGAGACGAGTCAAATTCCGGCGATGCTTCTGTCCACTCTCGGGTGTTTCCACCTCCACGGAGTTCAAAATGTCGGTGAGTTTCGACCTTCTGGGTGTTAGAGTCCGGGAGAGGTCGAAGTCGGTGAGGGTGACGTGGCCCGATTGCTGTATCAAGACGTTCTCGGGCTTGAGGTCGCGGTACACGACATTCATACGGTGTAGCTGCTCGACAGCACACACAATTTCGGCGACGTAGAAGCGTATGACAGAGGATGAGAACACGCGGTCGGTCTGACGGTAGCGGAGGACGTTGAGGTCGCCGCCGGAACAATACGGCACTGCCCAAGCTAAGAACTCGTCGGTTTCGAGTCTGCCGATAAGGGTCGGAAGGAAAGGGTGGTTGAGGCGGGAAAGAAAGGAGACCTCCCAGCGGGCGCGTCGGTCAGCGTCGAATTTGGTGCAGAGGGTGGATTTCTCGACTACTTTGAGCGCGAACGGGCGGCGATCAGACGGGTCTGCTTCCCTGTCGTAAACCAAGAAGACAGTGCCCATGGCTCCTCTGCCCAGTACCCTGATCGCGGCCAGCTTGTCGAGGTCGAGCTCCGGCGAAGTTGTCTCCATTTCAGTAACACAGAGGGAAAGAGAGAAGGAGATATCAAAATGGAGGTTGGTTTGGAGGGGTGCAATGCAATTTATTGTTTATTTCTGCTTTTGTGGCTTTTTATAAGTATTAAGTACAACAAATGTTCGGTAGTCCTTCGAATCAAGTGTAAGAAAGCGGGGCCCATGAAAGAGGACAAAACATTGACGGTCTAAGATGGAAGATAGATGTCAGAATTGGGATAGTGGGCCCGGTTGTATGATAGGTAAGATGAGATGGGTAGTATAGAATAATGATTGCCAGTTAGTTAAATAGGAAGTTTTGTGGAGGAGAGGTCAAAAGAGGGAATGTACACGTGTGAGGTGGGAGGGGGAAAAAGACAAAAAGAGGGATGTACGGGTTGGCACATGCTCTCCCGCTAATCTAAGTGGCTCGAATATTTATAAAAGTGAGAGTGGAGAGGGGGGTCTCTTCAGAGTTTGGAGGGGTTCGTTGGAATGTCGTTAAAATCCAATTTTTAAGGGTCCGTTTGGTTCGAAAAACTGGCATTAGAATCGAAATCCAATTGTAATTGAAATCAGAATTGGTTAGAATGGGATTCTCATTCCCAAGGGAGGGGAGGGATCCAAGGGAATGAATTTTGATTTGGCGCAACCAAACGGTTGGAATGGTCTATTCCGATTCTGATCCTAAACCTCTATTCCCACAAACCAAACGGATCCTAAGATTTTTTTTTTTTTTTAATTTTTGTTAAACAATTAGTAGGAAGCATGTGCAGAGAAGGATAAAGTACATAATTGACTTTGTTTAATTTATACAAAATTACTTGATTAAAAAAAAGAACAGACAAATCAAAAGGTTTGATTGTAATTGGTGAATTTTTTCTTATCAAGAATATGCATTGTTTATCCCCAAGGACATGAAATGAAGTAGTGACAAAATATCTGAGTAAAGATTATAGAGATCTGACTATTGTTTTCACATCCTTTATCTTAAAGGATGGGTAATTAAGGGTTACTTAAGCTGCATTTGGCAGTGAGTGAAGTAAATTATTGGAGCCTAGTGCAATGTGACAACACTCATTGCATTTATAGAGATCTGACTATTGTCCAATCAACTTTGACAACATCTATTAGGCCCTGTCTTTTATAAATTTCAAGTGTTGTTTGCAAGTGGGGTTGTATGTATTAGGTAAATGGGATGTAAGATTGTTCTTTCTAAATGGGGTTTATTTGAAATTTGAAGATAAAGAGTCTGAAGCATTTACCAAGAGAGAGCAAATGATTTTGACAGGAGATTTTTCACTCAGTTTTCTGTTTGCTCTTTTGTATATGATCCATAATAAAGTCACAAAAAGATATAGTAGAAGACTCCAAAATCCAACTATGCAATTCTTCTCATCTTTTGGTTAGTTTACATGGGCACATCCTGTTTTAATAAATGGGGGGAGCTCATAATGAGAAGGACAACCACCCCAACATATTTTAAAGAAAAGTTATTATAGAAGGATACTTGGATATTTTGAAACAGATATCTGGTCAGTTAAAGAGGGGGGAGGTGGTCCATGTTTATCAAACTTAGGGTGTGCCCAAATCACCCTTTTCTTGTAGTACAAATCCTAAATAGTATGTTAAAACTTAATGATTCATGGCTTTGTTTTTAGTGACTAAGTTACTAAATGAATTGTGAGCTCATTAATATCTGAATCTGAAGTTAGGTTGATTATTGTACCCATGCATATTTTATATAATTATAATTATTTTATTCAGTAAAATACAAAGCAATTTGTCATTCAGTTCATCCACTTCAGCCATTATCAAACTGAAATGGGTAGAACATACTTAATGTGTTCTCACTATTTTCACAATTTGAAAACAATGGAAGCCTGTGGGTCTCACATATATATTGTCATAGCAGGTAAGCAAAATAAATAAAAAGTGGACTCCACATGAAATGGCAACTTATTATCTAAAATTTGGAAACTTCCTTCTCTAGCTTCTGAATCCAGTCATTTGGGAATAGAAATTTCCAAAATCTAAAACCAAAGACCTTATTAATGGGTTTCTGCAATTTATGGTGGAAATTCATTGCTACTAACTTGTATGAAGAAAAAAAAGGAAATGCCCACTTGATTATGCTTTAAGCAGTATCTTTATTATTGAAAATTTAACAAGAATCTAAGGTGACCAGTAAGGAATTTTGAACCTTGATATACATGTACAGTCTTGTACAAACCAAGAAAACAAAGCTAAGTGTTTGCCTTTTAAAATTGAAAAATAAAGTGGAGTGAATAGGGAACAAGAAACCCAAAAGAAGAAAACTGTTGAGTGTCCTAATCTTGGGTGCAAATTGGCTAGTTGATTACCTGAAATTGAGGAAAGGGCCCATTGGGTTTGTCAGCTGGTTAGTCCCAGTTCTTTGAACTATATATTGGGTTCTCTATTTATTGGTTAATGTGGGACTTGGGTTTGCAACTAACTTTTGCTTCATAACTCCAACTTTCCATTGTAATCCCAGAGATGCCAATCCAGAACAGTTGCTGAAATCTATGGGCATCTTACTATACAGGCCAACCTGGGATTGACTACCATCTTCATCTCTAGCATCTAGCAAGTGGGACCTATTTGTCTCTCATCACCTTGTGCTTGTGCTTGGTCCCACATGAGCTAAAGCCAGATTACCTTCAAGAAAGAATTTTCCCTTTTCCTTCAGTTAGAGTATATATTCCCAAATTATTTCTCTTGCCTTGTAATATGTTGTCTGTTTTAAGGGAAAAATAAGTTTGACATTCTATTTCTGAAGGTAAGAATGCAGTCCCTGGAAACTGAGGAAGAAAGTTCCAACACAATGGATTTTCTAAATTAGGGCTTTTAAAAGTCATGAAAGCTTAATGTATTCTACCAATCCCCAGGCAAAAAAGTTGCAATAGTCTGAGAAGGACAAGCTCTTTTGTCTTCCTCCCAAACAGCCCATTACTTCCTAGAGACGTGTTATTTTGATAGTTAGCTAGGCTATTGATATTGATTTTTGAAAATGACAAACCAAAAAAATTTCATTAGTAGATATGTCAAGGCTTTTTCCTATTAATGTGTCCTAGAGAATTTTTCAATGTACCATCCAAGTTAGGCTCTTTTAGGGGGTCTTCAATTAACAACCAAGACACCCATGGTTAATTTCTTGTCATTTTCTGTCCCTATGGCTAGTCATAGAGCTCCTCTTTTCTCTTTTAACACTTGATACATTACAGTTAGGGTTGTTCATTATACTGTTCAGACTGTCAAACCGAACCGAATCAAATTGAAATTGGTGGTTTGGACTTAGAAACGGTAGGGTTCAGTTTGGGGTAATTTTAAATTCTAGATTTTTTTTTTCAATTTTAGAAACTAAATCAAACCGTAAATCAAAATATATTTCAATATATATAAAACCGAACCAGAGTGAACACCCCTAATTACAATAGGGTACAATAAACCCAACGCAGATACCGTGCAATGTAAACATGGTCTGCCTGCTGTTTGGATGTTGTGGGCCTAAGGAATTTGAATTTTCCATCCAGAATTAAATCATTCAATGTCAAGAAAAATGATTTTCTAAAGTTACCCCCTTCCTACAATCAAAAAAGGGGTGAAGGGGTACATATATACTAACCCTTCTCCATCTGACTTTTGCCACAGAATCAGGACAGCTCTAGGGTTTTCTGGTACAGAATCTAAAAATTATTAGAGGAGGACCCACAATAACTCAAGTTGTTGTACTATGTGTTTGTTGAGGGCCAGTAGCCAGTCTAATGAATTTGGGATGTAAAGCTTGGCACAGTGTGGGCATCAGTCAATTGATCATTGGTCCCATGATTCCCCTCTATAGTTTGCCTGGAAGGGCATCATTATCCATCTGACCTATTGTTTTATTTTGGATGGCCAACATTAATTTGGACAAGAATTTAATGCAGTTTACTTCCTACTGGTTCTTTGAGACCGTCTAACTAAAACCAAGTTTTAGTGTAGATGATTTTTTATATTGAATTTGTCTTTTAGGCCCCATTCTCTTTTTGGTAAATTATTTATACAGGTAAATGCATTTATCCATGTTTTTTATTTCTCATATAAATAAGATAATGATAATTTTAGTCATAAAAATCCATTATTAAAATAAGCATTTTTATCTCATTGAAGTATTGACAAATTTACCCCTAGGTGGGAAAGTAATTTACCTATTAGGAGATGGGTATCACTATACCCAGGAAAATAAAATTTCCCTGGTCCTCACATAAATCTGAAAAAAAAAAATCAGGGGATTCTTTGTCAATGAAAACCAAAATCCCATCGACCAACTTTTTCCCTCTCAAATCCAAAAAAAGATCGCCCTTTAGAGTTATCTTTGGTTCATTATGTGGACTATCTGTGCAAAAGTTTGGGCTACAATTTATCAAAATTTAAGGGTGTTTGGTTGGACAAATTGATTTATCAAAAATCATTTCCTCAATAATTAGTGATTTTAAGGGTGTTTGGCAGCTTCTCCAAAAGCAAAACATGTAACCGTCTGCCAAATTCACAAACTTATCTCCTAGAGCTTCAGGCATCACCCAAATCATGAAAATCGGGATTCGGAACTAACTGCTTGTTAGTCTACTGATTTTTTGAGGTATCAGACTTAACAAATGAGGGTTCTTGTTATTGAGGAATGTTCAATCTGTTGGGTCTCTTCTGTTCAAAAACATGCACTTTGTCCCTATTATCATCTAGGGGATTTGTCTTTGCTCCTAAGATTGATCAAATATTCCCAAATTTACCTAGACACCAATCGAGTCAATTTAGGTGGTCCTATATATGGGCCCTACTGAGTCACATGATTGAGTCTGCATACCTTGAATTGAAGTTATCTACCACCTTACCAGATATAAAATCCTGCCTTTTGACTGTTTTTCAGCTCCACTTAGTTAATTATGCTTAAGTTTAATTAGCCACATCATCCAAATGATCTTAGTTCAAGTATTAGTGATTAGTTCATTGGTTGTGTAATTAAACAGACTAACAAACCTAAACCTCATTGTAGTGATAATCTCTCCAGATAAATCTGCAAGGTTAAATCACCTTGGTCCAGGTAATTCAACATTTAGAGCCTTAGTCCTATCTTGCAGAGTTGCAGTCTATCATTTTGGTTGCAGCTTGCAGACTGTCCATAAAGTTTAATTACTTACAAATCAAGGACAATAAGAGCCTGCCAAACTCTCTAAAGGGAATTCTGTGTTGGCCAGTGGAATCTTGATGGCCCATAGATTTACATATAACCTCTAATTTATCTAATTACATAGAAAAAATCATGAGAGAGAGAGAGAGACTGTTGGAGAAATTTGCATCCTTCCACAAAAGTTATGGCAGGAAGGTTACTAATTTATAGTATTCCTCCACCTATGACAAAGTTAGGAACTTGTGTACTTAGAAAAAAAAGGGAAGCTTTGAAGAAAAAGATATGTACTCTTTGATGAGGATTCCATGGTCGGCCATACTTCTTCTAATGAAAAGAATTCTTGTGATTTGGTCATGTAAAGGGGAACATCTGGAGATAATCTATACATATATATGGTATATCTTTATTCATTTAGTTTAAATGAAATATATTCTGTTCTTGTTGTAGTGGAGGGCTCACTTGGCAAATCAAGATCATCCACCTGATAGTGGATTCCCTACATTAGTCATAAGTCCCCTTATCCCTGCTAGCAACTTCATTCCCACTATAAAAATTTCCCTTTATATTTTTAACAATTGCCAATTTAATTAAGACTAAGAAAACAATAATGCTTTAAAAAAAAAAAAAGAAAATTTGCTTGAAAGAATACTAGACTCCTTTTTATTGTTTCTTGGGAGCAATAGTTGAATTGGGTGAAGATAAATAGTCATTTATAATTGAAAATTACAAAATATTTATTGGTTTGTTTGGCTTAGTGCATGGCTAGAACTCTTATTTTTTATCATTGTTTACATGGGATGATGCAGGATGCCAGGAGGGTCAAACAGGTACTCCATCAAGTACCTGAAAAGACACTCTCCTCTGTGCTTGCCATGTTCTAAGTCTCAGTGTTAACTTGTGAAGACTACAGAAGCGGAGAGAATATTCAGTACCCAGTTCTGCATCACAGATCAGACTAGAATGGTGATCATCTATTGCTGAAGAGGGGTTAAGGCTAATTAATGTACTTCCCAAATCCCAACTAAGCAACTAGGAATTATATTTCATCAGAGAGTGAAGCTAAGCTGGTTCTCTTGGCCAGTGTTTCTAAAACCAACTCAGCAAAGAAATTATTATTATTATTATTATTATTATTATTATTTGGGTGGTGGGTCAGAGGTTAATTCTACCCATTAAATGGGCCAATCCATGATATCATAATAAACAAGGCTCCCTCCAATGTAAGGTCCGGGGAGGAACAGATGTATACAGCCTTACCCATACATATATAGAAAGGTTGTTTTCAAGATTTGAACCTTAGTCACTCAAGACACAATAGAGCAACCCAACTGTTGCACCACCAAGACCCATACCATCAAAACATAGAATTTGTAAAAAAATTGAGCATATTTCTGATATTATATATCCATCATGCCACTTTCTCAAAATATATATATATATATATATATATATATATATATATATATATATATATATATATATATATATATATATATATATATATATGGAGCTTTTGCCAATCAAATCTCCCTGGTAAATTTTGATGAACACTATTAATTGATTAATCACCACTTTTACCATACCGGTTAATTTCACTACTTTTCTGGTATCATAGCATATTGAGTTACATAAAATGTGATTTTTATTTACAATGGAAATGGATAAAAGTACAGGAAAAAAACAGAATTAATATCTAACCCATGGCCTGTTGACCAGGCCAAATGATTCAGGTTCAACTGGCTGAGTCACCAAATCATTGACCTAGTCAATGGTATTTTTGAAGACAAATGGGTTAGTGGTGAAACAGATCCGAAGTTATGGCTATATGATGGGTCAACCGGTTTAACTGCAGGTAAAAACACTGCAGTCTTCATTGCTCTCTGTGTATCCCTGTAACAAGGCATTGGATTTGGGCTCTAACTAGAAAACATGTAGGTTGTCTGAAAGTGGTCTGGGCTCCAGTTAGTCAGCCAGGCTTCAGACTGCATCAGCGCTGTACCTTGGTTTTGTTGGATCTAAACTTCCACTGTGAACCTAAGACGATGGCAATAAGGTTGCAAGTTTAGGCCCAACCCATTAAAGTGAGTGGGTTGGAAATGGGGTAAACCTCTCATTGGGTCTACTTAAATTGTTCTCGTAACTGATAGCCCATTGGATCTTCTTCAGTAAATCAGTAGGGCCGTGGTTTTATACTGGTTCCATTTCCATGGAAGTCTCTTTATTTTGTTCAATTTTTTGTGGAGAAAAAACTGACCATCTTACTTGTAAACTGTAATGAGAACTTATCAAATTAACTAAGTACCTATTTTTAATGCTTAAATAAAATACCCAAAACTATGGTTTTTCCTACATCTATGCCTCATGTTGGAGAGAGAGAGGGATGTCATGGGTTGGGTTAATCGGTCACTGGCTTTACCCAACCCCATCAGATTGGGTTCAAAGCAGTAGTGTAAGGTTTGGATTTTTCTAAACCCCCTCTCTCTCTCTCTCTCTTTCCTTTTTATTCTTTAAATGAAACTTGAACTACATTTATGAAGAAACTTGAATATTGATGGAAACTTCTATAACGAGGGTAATGAGGGCAGAGTTGCATTGAACATCTTTAAAGGTATATCCTTCACCAAAAATAGGGTATCAGAAGGGACCGGCATATTGGGTCAAGATAGGTTAAAGAATCGGGTTAATTACTTTATTATATCCTGTACGTTAGAAACAACTTATATATACCTTTTTCAACACTCCAAGGTCAAGTTTAACAGATAAGATGTAAAAAGATAAAAAATATCATTAAGGTGATGCTTGGCACTGGAGCATTTTACAAGAGTTTCGTTTTTTAAGGGGATTTATAAATGATTCCTTTCACTTGCTTTTATTGAAAAAATAAATGGGATCTGATTAAGTGTTTACAGTGATTTAGCTTAATATCATAATATATTTATAATGGCAAATGTGTAACATTTAAAAAGCTGTAAGCTTTTTTTTCAAATTTCAATGTGACATGTCATCATGGTGATTCAGGATCACCAAGACAATTCAAGAAACATAAATTTAACATTTCAATAAACCCTTCCTTTCCTGAATGCCAAATCTAATCATTGCAAAAACTCATTTTTTTTAGAAACAGGGCTCTCAAATGCCAAATCAAATGCTGTTTTAACAAATTCAATTTAATTGCTTGATGGAGGCCCATCACAAGGCCCATCTCACCCCTAGGGGCGGCAGCTCCTAGGATAAAGTCAATTCAAGATGAGGTTAAGTCCAAGAATTCAAGATAAGCAAGAACTGATTCAAGATTAGCAAGATAAAACAAGACTCTTCCAAAGATTAGCAAGATAAAGCAAGACTCTTCCAAGATTATCAAGAGAGATTCCAAGAAGCATCAAGATTAGCAAGATAATCCAAGATTCATGCATCTAGGGAGATCGGGCGGTGGAGATAAACCAAAGAGAGTTCGATCCTATCATATTAGATATTTGGATCTATCCTAGTTGTTTCCTAATTATTTTACAATTTCTCAATGTATTATAAATACAGCTATTTCCCATAATTATGAATCAATTCATACTTCATAAATTTCAGATTTTCTTGAATTCTCTTCTTTTAGCTTTCGCCACCTTTTCTCTCTCCTAGAGAAATCGGTGTTATTCACTAGGTGCTAGCGAACGCCCGGTGCTTGCATAGTCAGCTCCAGTTTCCATTGCTTCCACGCTGCATCAGGTGATATCAGAGCAGGGAGTTCGCCCAGTCAGATGGCCAACCCAAACGGTAGCAGTCGCAACCCACCCCATGACGGAGATCAGAGGTTCCCAGCTGTTTGGAGAGCGATTGAAGAACAACGCATAGCCACACGTAACATCGAGCGACAGTTGGTAGAGGTGACTAAGCAACTGCAAACCTTGTTACGGGAGGTTGTCCCACGAAACCGGGAACATCCACAGCAAATCGAGGGAGATGACCACGACAGACCACCCATCCATACTGCGCTACGACAACCAGTCCTAGACGACGACTGGTGATGATCTGGAATTTGGTGGTGTTCTAGTTCTTCCCGGCAACGACAGAAACGATAGAAATTGGCACAATCAAGGTAATTTCATTCCCCGTAGGAATAATGATGAATTTAAACTCAAGGTAGATATTCCTACTTTTAGTGGAGATCTTGGTATAGAGGGACTTCTGGATTGGATCACAGAAGTCGATAGGTTCTTTGATTACATGGAGATACCAGAGGAACGAAGGGTAAAACTAGTAGCTTTCCGATTAAAGGGAGGCACATCTGTTTGGTGGGAATGGATGAGAGAGACTCGTATGAGAGAAGGAAGGGGTCATGTTCGAACCTAGAGGCGCATGAAACAATTAATCAGAGGTAGATTTTTACCTCATGACTATGAACAATATATGTTCGAATCTTATCAGAGATGTGCGCAAGGTTCTCGCAGTGTTAATGAATATACATCTGAATTTTTGAGATTAGCTAAGAGAAATCAATTATCTGAAAGTGATAACTAGCAGGCAGCCCGTTATCTAAGCGGTTTGAGACCGTCCATCAGAGATAAAATTGGTGTACAGATGGTTCTCAGTGTACAGGAAGCAAGGAACCTAGCCTTGAAAGCAGAATTAATATTCCAAGACAAGGCACGCGGTGATAATTACTGCTGGTACAGCGGAAGCGACAACAGACCGACAACTATCAACAAGAACAAATCAGTCTCGGTAGTACAACCTTCTCACCCGGCAAGCACAAGTAATGCCGGTAAGGCTACTATAGGAGGACATACTCGAGGTGATCCTTCCAACCCTCCTAAACCCAGTAACCCTTATGCAAGACCTGCTCCTATTAAATGTTTTAAATGTAATGAGGTGAGACATAGATCCATTGACTGTCCCAGGAGGAAGGCAGTTAATATGGTAGAAAGGGAGGAGGAAGAAGATATTGAGGAGGAAGTATATTATGGACCTGATGGGGAGGATGAAGAGGGTCCATATGAACATGAGGAGTATACTTGTGTGGTAAGAAAATTAATGTTGTCCCAGAAAAATAAGGATACTTATCAAAGGCACAGATTATTTCGTACCAGATGTACTGTCAAGGGAAAATGATTTAATTTAATTATTGATAGTGGCAGTCAGGAAAATATTATTTGCAGGGATGTCATCCAACAATTACAGTTGATTCCTAAAAAACATCCTAACCCATATACAATTTGGTGGATCAAGGAAGGAGGCAGCGTACAAGTGGAAGAACGCTACAAGGTACCTTTTTCAATTAGTAAGTACCATGATGATGTATATTGTGATATTGTAGATATGGATGCTTGTCATATTTTGTTAGGGAGGCCTTGGCAGTTTGATACAGATGCAAGGCACATGGTTAGGAAGAATACCTACCAACTTGAAAAAGAGGGTACATGTTATACTTTGTTACCCATAGTAGAAAAAAATATTACAAATACTCCAAAGGCACATGAAAAGAATTTCCTTACCATCACCCATCATCATGCTGAATTTGTTAAAGAATGTAAGGATACTCATGAAATACATTTGTTAATAGTAAAAGGAGAAGATGTTAATGATGAAAATAAAATTTCAGCTGAAATACAAGGACTACTGGATGAATTTAATGATGTAGTTCCAAAGGAGTTACCAAATGAACTCCCTCCCATGAGAGATATATAGCACCATATTGATTTTGTTCCAGGTGCTAGTCTACCTAACCTCCCACATTATAGGATGAGTCCTAAGGAGAATGAAATCTTACGGGAAAAGGTAGAAGAATTATTGAAAAATAGACACATTCAAATCAGCATGAGTCCTTGTGCAGTACCTGCCTTACTTACACCTAAGAAGGATGACAGTTGGAGAATGTGTGTCGATAGCAGGACCATTAACAAAGATTACTATTGAATACAAATTTTCCATTCCTAGGCTGGACGACATGCTGGACCAACTAAGCGGAACTGTAGTTTTCTCAAAAATAGATATCATGAGTGGATATCATCAAATCAGGATCCGTCTCGGAGATGAATGGAAGACAACCTTCAAGACTAGAGATGGCCCGTTCGAGTGGCTAGTCATGCCCTTTGGACTAACCAACGCACCCAACACTTTCATGAGGCTGATGAACCTGGTATGGTGCCCCTTCATTGGTAAATTTGTGGTAGTCTATTTTGATGATATTTTGATATACAACAAATCTATCACTGAGCATGTGAGACATATTAGGGAGGTCCTGCAAACATTGAGGGAAAATAAATTATATGCTAATTTGAAGAAATGCATCTTCATGAATGATAATTTATTATTCCTGGGATTTATTATAAGCAAGGATGGAATGAAAGTAGATGAGGAAAAAGTGAAAGCCATTAGGGAGTGGCCGACCCCATCCATTGTCACAGATGTCAGGTGATTTCATGGGTTGGCAACCTTCTATAGGCGTTTTATTAAGAATTTTAGTAGTATCATAGCTCCCATTACTGAATGTTTGAAAAATGGTAAATTTCAATGGGAGAAGAACAAGAGCAAAGTTTTGCTCTCATAAAAGAAAAATTATGTACTGCTCCTGTTCTTGCCTTGCCAGACTTTAATAAATTATTTGAAATTGAATGTGATGCCAATGGAATTGGCATAGGGGCTGTATTGTCCCAAATGAAAGACCCATCGCTTTCTTCAGTGAAAAACTATGTGAAGCCAGGAGAAAGTAGTCTACTTATGACAAGGAGTTCTATGCTGTGATTAGAGCCTTGAAGACATGGGAACACTATTTAATTGCAAAAGAATTTGTTCTCTATACTAACCACCAGGCCCTAAAATATCTTAGTGGGCAAAAGCAATTAAGAAGTGATTTACATGTCAGATGGTCTGCTTTCCTAGACAAGTTCCCATATAAAATTGTGTATAAGACAGGACAGCAAAATAAAGTAGCTGAAGCACTTAGTAGGCGTGTAGCTCTCATTAAGACCCTTAGTGTTGAGATCGTGGGTTTTGAGTGCCTAAAAGACTTATATGCCCAAGATGAGGACTTCCAACAGGTATGGGAGAAATGTGTGAACAAGCAGCCAATAGAAAACTTCTTTATTTATGATGGACTCCTTATGAAAGGGGAACAACTGTGTATCCCTTGCACTTCCCTCCGTGAAAAGATCATCAGGGATTTGCATGGGGGTGGATTAGCAGGACACTTGGAAAGGGATAAAATAGTAGAAGCAGTTAAAGGGCAATATTACTGGTCGAAATTAAGAAGGGACGTGTCTACCATTGTAAGCAGGTGCTATGTTTGTCAGACAACTAAGGGGCAAACCCAGAACACAGGTCTCTACATGCCTCTACCCGTTCCCACTACTATATGGGAAGAATTTCCATGGATTTTGTGCTAGGCTTGCCAAAGACCCAGAGGAACATGGACTCTGTCTTCGTGGTGGTTGATAGATTCTCAAAAATGGCTCACTTCCTCCCATGCAAGAAAATAGCAGATGCATCCGCAACAACAAAATTATTTTTTAGGGAGATTGTTCGCCTGCATGGGGTACCCAAGACCATCACATCAGATCGTGACACACGGTTCCTCAATCACTTTTGGATGACCCTGTGGATGTTGTTTGATTCATCACTTAATTTCAGCAGTACAACCTATCCATAGACAGATGGACAGACTGAAGTGGTAAACCGGACCTTAGGGAATTTAATCCGCAGCATATGCCGAGAGAGGCCAAAATAGTGGGCTTCGCCATTGCCCAAGCTGAGTTCGCCTATAATAATGCAGTGCACAGTTCTACAGGCAGATCCCCATTCTCTATTGTATACATGAAGGTCCCTAACCATGCACTGGATTTAATGAAGCTACCCAAAGTACCCAGTGCCAGTATCTCAGCAGAGCAGATGGCAGAATAAATCCAGTCCATCTAAGAGGCCGTGAAGCATAAGCTAGAGCAATCCAACTCCAAGTACAAGATGGCCATAGACAAGCATCGCCGACCTCAAGTGTTTGATGTAGGTGATGAGGTTATGGTCTTCTTAAGGAAGGAAATGATTCCCGTAGGTACTTACAACAAGTTGAAGCATCGAAAGTATGGTCCATACAAGATCGTGAAGAAGATTCATGACAACGCCTATGTAGTGGATTTACCAGATCATATGGGTATATCCAAAACCTTCAATTTTACTGACCTTCATCGGTACTTGCCGAAAATAACACTTGCCTATCCTAGTCACGGCTCGGGGTCGAGTTCTCTCCAAGTGGGGGAGAATGATGGAGGCCCATCACAAGGCCCATCTCACCCCTAGGGGCGGCAACTCCTAGGATAATGTCAATTCAAGATAAGGTAAAGTCCAAGAGTTCAAGATAAGCAAGAACTGATCCAAGATTAGCAAGATAAAGCAAGACTCTTCCAAAGATTAGCAAGATAAAGCAAGACTCTTCCAAGACTCTTCCAAGATTATCAAGAGGGACTCCAACAAGCATCAAGATTAGCAAGAGAATCCAAGATTCATGCATCTAGGGAGATCGGGCGGTGGAGATCAAACCAAGGAGAGTTCGGTCCTATCAGATTAGATATTTGGATCTATCCTAGTTGTTGTTTTTTAATTATTTTACAATTTCTCAATGTATTATAAATACAGCTATTTCCCAGAATTATGAATCAATTCATACTTCATATTTTTCAGATTTTCTTGAGTTCTCTTCTTTTAGCTTTCGCCACCTTTTCTCTCTCCTAGAGAAATCGGTGTTATTCGCTAGGTGCTAGCGAACACCCGGTGCTTGCATAGTCAGCTCCGATTTCCATTACTTCCACGCTGTGTCATTGCTGATGTATTATACATGATACATCAATAGAAAGGGAATATTTGTAAAACGCTTCAATGCCAAATACCTACTAAATTTTCAAAATCTTCCATTCTTGGCTTTTTTTTTTTTATTCTTCCCCTCATCTTCTTCCCTGTTTCGAAGATTTGCCCAATGTTTTGAAGATTTAGGGCCATAGGTTCAGACGAGAGGGTTGGGCAGGAGCAATACAATAGTGTGGTTTGTTTCTTAGGAGTCTCGAGGTATACTGGAAGATGCACTAAAAGTAGCTATAGATCCTACTTACAGATTTGATCTGGCCATTCAGCTTGGCAAATTAAAGGTTGAAAAGGCAAGATTGGCTTTGATCAGTGCAGTGTCTATTCGAACAGCCTTGTATTGAAACTATTTTTGTACATATGTTGCAAGAGGCTGTACGAACGGTGTGAACATGGAGTTGACCTAGTCCATACAATGATCACCTTAGATATTGTATATATCTAATCTGATCAAATTCATTTCGACCATGGTACTTATTTGCACCACCTTACATATTCTAAAATCCCGTTTGGAAGGGCTTCTACGTTGATTGAACTGTATCGATAGAGCCATTTCGAAGAAGCTATGTTAGACATTTGCTTCATGGCTTCCAGTTTTCTCAGCTCATGGAACAGCAGAAACCACTGCGTGAAAGACCTTCCAAACAGGCAATAACGCCATCCAAAGAAATAATTTAATGCAGTTATTGTTTTTTCAGAATTTAAAGATCATAGAGAAATGCTAGCAGGAATTGGTGGGCCTTTCCCATCATTATTTGTTACTTAAATGGCTTTATTATCTCCTGGTGGGCCATCACAGATTCACAGTGCCCTTGGACTCTTGGTGGGTTATCTATTCTATCTATTTTATATATAAACCAAGGTGGTCCATATAGTGCCTCTCCTTCTCTAAAACCTCTTCTTAATTTTTTTTTTTAATTTCATGCAATTACCCATTAAATCAATAAGGAAACAACGTAGACAATAATCCCCTTATCTTATTCTTAAAATTTCTCTCTCTCTCCCTCTAACAAATACATACACACACAAACACACACACACTCACACCCACCCACCTCTCTCTATCTCTATCTAAAATACTAATAAGATGAGTAAAAAAGTAATAAAATTATTATAATTACACATAAAATTTTTCATATCGCCATTGGAAATTTAATGATTAATTATAATAGTTTTATATTATACTATAATTATTTTAATTAAAATGATTATTATAATAAAAAATTCAAAATAGATTACTATTTTCAATTTTAACAATATTAATTGTTAAAATTAATTACAGTAATATAATACTTAATTTATAATAACAAATTCTAACAAGATTAAAAATTTTAAACCATAATAAACTTAGCATAATAGCATAACTTAAATTACACATCAATAACAATTTACTAAATAAATTAAAATTTAATAAAAGTAAAATTATTAACTTAAACTCTATTTAAATTTAATTTTAAAATAATGAAATAAACACAACAAGCCAAGTTCAATATTGTTTTACCTTCACCCAACCCAGGCCCCTCATTTGCCACATGATCTGACTCTTAGCCTTTAGCCATGTCAACCTGCCTCCCATTTTAACGTTACAACAAAGTTGGGAACTTCCTAAATAAAGAAAATATCAATTTATTTTGATATTTTATTAAATAATAATTCATAAAATACATAAATGTTTCAACAATTATTTATTCATATGAATAATCATTGAATAATAAAATTTTAATATTTAAATATTAATTTATTATTATATGAAATTAATTACATATTAGTATTATCTGAAATTGATAATTATTACATGAAAAGTTCAGTAATTTAAAGATAATTATTTATTTTTACAATTTCAAAAATTAACTTCCATTACTATTAAGAAAACGTAATATTTTTTTTTGAAAATCATTAACTTGTAAAATTTTAATAATTTTCATAAATAATTATTTGTAATTTACATTGGTTTTTGGTAATTATGAAATTAAAAAATTATTGTGGACTTTTAACATTGATAATTTATATTTGGTAATTATTGATAATTTCTATAATTATCATAATTTACGTTAGTCTTTGGTATTATTGGAAAGTTTTAATTTAGTGATTTCCATAAAGTAATTTTTTTCATGTTTTTGATAATTTAATTTAGTTAAAGTTAATTTTAAAAATCTATATTACTGAAATTTTTATATTTTTAGTAATTAATTATTCATAAATTCATTTTTTTGAAAATGATTTTATTCATATAAATAAATTTTGAAAATTTTATTCATAAATTTTGAAAATTAATTTACTTATATCAATATTTGTACCAAAGATTTTTGAGATATTATAGCTTTTCTTTCTGTTTTTTATTTTTTGTTGTGTAACCAATAATAAATTATAAATAGATATTTTTATTAATTTAGTTTTAACATCCTTTTCCAAAGTGTCATTTGGTTGGTTGCTAAGGTCTCTTGTTGGTTGTAGACTTAGGATCAAATCCAGTTTGCACTAGGGTTGGGAGGCTTTGTGGATGATCCCTCTGGTTATGCAGCACCACAGAGAAACAATTTTTAAGCCTTCACTATATTTTAACTTCTGCTAAAAAAGAAAACACCCTTATATCTTTCAAATTATTTGATTTTTTCATGCATTGCACGGGGCCCTACTAGTAATTTATAACTAGAGATCTAATATATGTTGATTTTTTTTTTCATAGGCTCCTACAAATACAAATAGTTATGAATTAATACAAAATACAAGGTTTTGCACTATACATATTTGTATTTGTACTCCTTCCAAACTGAGCCTAAGGCTGAGTTTGGATGGAGTATAAATGCAAATTTGTAGAGTGCAAATACATACAAAATAATACAAAATACAAGGTTTTACACTACAAATTTGCATTTGCACTCCTTCCAAATTGAGCCTAAGAGACAGAGAATACAAATATGAAATTGACACTAATTTCCCATTCTTTCTGCCATTATTTTCTACATGACCTAGTTAAAATCGAGAAAAACCTAAAACAAAATTTCATAGTGATTTGCAGTGGAAGCAGAGGATCCACCATTGACAATCTCTAGGGGTACAGGGGCAGGGTTCCTTTGGTATGGATTCACAGTCATGTGGGAGTTGCAGTTTAGTCAGTCACACACAATACCCTTATATCTTGTACAGAAAGCAGTATTGTATCTTGAGAGCCAAGAAATGAGAGCGAGAGAGTGTTTGAGATATAGCCAGAGGTAAGTTCGGGTATATTGGGAGTTATGGTTTTGGCAAGAAGGTGATAAACACGGTAATTCTAATCTCTACTGTTTATGGTGGATTTCCTATCCTTCAGTACTGATGAGGGCAGATTTGGCCCTCCAGTGAAATTATGACATGTGGCACCTCGTGACAACTTGGAAAACACCCAGCCAACAAACTTACGAAGTTGGTGACCTACCCGGGCACTAGTCTGGCCGGCCTGGCACGACCTGCGCGCAGCCTAATGCGGGTCTGCGCGACCTGCGCGCGGCACACGCGACCTACGCGACCTGCGCGGCTCACGTGCGGCACACGCGACCTGCGCGACCTGCGCGGCTCGCGCGACCTGCGCGGCCTGCATGAACTGCGCACAGCCTACACAAGCTGCGTGCGGCCTGCGCGACCTGGCCGACCTGGACCAGCCTAGCGCATGATCCGGCCAAGCTGCCCATAAGGTGCCCACCGACAAACCTGTCCTAGACATTGATCCGCCGACTGACACAAGCGCTAGCTTGACAACTTGGTCCAGACACTGACCTGCCGACTGACACAAGCGCCGACCTGACGACCTGGCCTAGACACTGACCTGCCGACTGACGTAGGCGCCCCCATGACAACCCGGCCCAGGCGCCGACCTGGCCGCTTGACACAAGCGCCAGCCTGACGACCTCAAGGAGTTCACCACCATACCCCGGTTCTGACAAGATGCGACGAGTCTTACCGTTTGGAGGCTTTTCACCCACCTAACCCGCGAGGACTCCGGTATATAAAGACCTCACCCCCAAAAGGAGAAGAGGAGGAAAAAAGGGAAGTAACCCTGCTCTCTAGCTCTCTCATATTATCTTCAAAGCTCTCTATAATAAGAGTGCTAACTTAAGCGTCGGAGAGCCTCCACAGGAAAATACCCCCGGGACCTCTGATTCAGTTCTCGCAGGTCCTTCAGCTCCTGCCGCCTACAAAGAGGAGGAAAAGATGGAGTTCTCGGAGGTCCCTCAGCTCCCGCCACCTACAAAGAGGAGGAAAAGATGGAGTTCTCGTAGGTCTCTCAGCTCTCGCCACCTACTATGAGGAGGAAAGGATGAAGTTCTCGCATGTCCCTCAGCTCCCGCTGCCTACAAAGGAAAGAAGACCACCTCATGCTGAGGGCAGCCGGATTGCATCGCACCAGGGAGCTCCAGCATTCTCTAAGTCATCGACCGCCTAATAAGCAGTTCGCCACCAGGCAGTTCGCTACCAGGCAGTTCGCCACCAGGTAGTTCGCCACCAGGTAGTTCGCCACCAAGCAGTTCGCCACCAGGCAGTTCGCCACCAAGCAGTTCGCCACTAGGCAGTTCGCCACCAGGGAGCTCGCCACCAAGCAGTTCGCCACCAGACAGTTCGCCACCGGGTAGTTCGCCACCAGGCAGTTCGCCCCCAGGCAATTCTCCACCGAGTAGTTCGCTAGTAGGCAGTTCACCACCAAGTAGCTCATCACTAAGGCACTCCACCACCGGGTCAAATAACGAGGTACTTAGCCAAAAAATTTTACATCACAAAACATTGGTACGTGGCCGAAAACGGTTACATCAATTGGCGCCGTCTGTGGGAACACGCTACAAAAAGCTAAGTTCTCATCCTACAAAAGCTAAGTTCTCATCTTGCCAAAACTAAGTCCTCACTTTTTAGAAATTGAAGCTATCGCTTTATAGTTTACATTTTTTATGAACTCAGAGACTATGCAGGGAGCTAACGGACTAAGTAGCTCTACCAACCTTACTTTCAATTCAGATAATGCCACATCAGTACTCTCCGCAAGGTACCCCCTACAAAGATGAGCTCTTCGTGGCTTTCGCGGGAGTTGGAGGCCAACTGACTACATAGGCGCCCTTATCGGTCGAGCCTTCCAAGGCTCCCGTGTGAGCTGGCAACCTAAAGTTAGTAGTGTTGCCCTCGAAGGTCGAGCCTCTAGTAGCTTCTTGTAGGAGTAGGTGACCAGCATTACGAAGCTGATGCAGGCCAAGCCTATGGGCCACATTACTACTTAAGACCCGGTCGCCTCTCCAGCACGGGCAAAGTCAAAAAAGAGTAGACCACTAGTCACTCCAAAGCCTACGGGCCACATTACTACCTAAGACCCGATCGCCTCTCCGGCACGGGCAAAGTCAGAAAAGAGTAGACCACTAGTCACTCCAAATCCTATGGGCCACATTACTACTTAAGACCCAGTCAGCTCTCCGACACGGGCAAAGTTAGAAAAGAGTAGACCACTAGTCACTCCCAAAGCCTACGTGCCACATTACTACTAAAGACCCGGTTGCCTCTCAAACACGGGCAAAAGTCAAAGAAGAGTAGACTACAAGTTGCTCCCAAAGCCTACGGGCCACACTAGTAATTGGATCAGCACTTACTAGCTCATCGACTTACGGGCCAAAAGAAATCTACTCCCTTCACTGAGTTACTATCAGCTCGGGAATGGGGGGCTATTGATGAGGGCAGATTTGGCCCTCCAGTGAAATTGTGACACATGGCACCTCGTGACAACTAGGAAAACACCCAGCCAACAAACTTACGAAGTTGGTGACCTACCCAGGCACCAGTCTGGCCGGCCTGGCACGACCTGCACGCGGCCTGATGCGCGTCTGCGCGATCTGCGCACGGCACATGCGACTTGCGCGAACTGTGCATGGCCTGTGAGAGCTACGTGCAGCCTGTACGACCTGGCCGACCTGGACCAGCCTAGCGCATGATCCGGCCAAGTCGCCCATAAGGTGCCCACCGACAAACCTGGCCTAGACACTGACCCACCGACTAACACAAGCGCCAGCTTGACAACCCGGTCTAGACACTGACCTGCCGAGTGACACAGGCGCTGACCTGACGACCTGGCCTAGACACTGACCCGCTGACTGATGCAGGTGCCCCCCTGACAACTCGGCCCAGGTGCCGACCTAGCCGCCTGACACAAGCGCCAGCCTGATGACCTCGAGGAGTTCACCACCATACCCCGGTTCTGACAGGATGCGACGAGTCTTACCGTTTGGAGGCTTTTCACCCACCTAACCCGCGAAGACTCCGGTATATAAAGACCTCACCCCCCAAAGGAGAAGAGGAGGAAAAAAGGGAAGTAACCCTGCTCTTTAGCTCTCTCATATTATCTTTAAAGCTCTCTATAATAAGAGTGCTAACTTAAGCGTCGGAGAGCCCCCACCGAAAAATACCCCTGGGACCTCTGATTCAGTTCTCGCAGGTCCTTCAGCTCCCGCCGCCTACAAAGACGAGGAAAAGATGGAGTTCTCGGAGGTCCCTCAGCTCCCGCCACCTACAAAGAGGAGGAAAAGATGGAGTTCTCGCAGGTTCCTCAGCTCCCGCCACCTACAAAGAGGAGGAAAAGATGAAGTTCTCGTAGGTCCCTCAGCTCCCGTTGCCTACAAAGGAAAGAAGACCACCTCATGCCAAGGGTAGCTGGATTGTGCCGCACCAGGGAGCTCTAGCATTCTCTAAGTCACCGGCCGCCTAATAAGCAGTTTGTCACCAGGCAGTTCGCTACCAGGTAGTTTGCCACCGAGCAGTTCGCCACCAGGCAGTTCACCACCAAGCAGTTCGCCACTAGGAAGTTTGCCACCAAGCAGTTTGCCACCAATCAGTTCGCCACTAGGCAATTCGCCACTAGGGAGCTCGCCACCAGGCAGTTCGCCACCGGGCAGTTTGCCACCAGGCAGTTCTCCACCGAGCAGTTCGCCAGTAGGCAGTTCACCACCAAATAGCTCATCACTAAGGCACGCCACCACCAGGTCAAATAACGAGGTACTTAGCCAAAAAAATTTACATCACAAAACATTGGTACGTGGCCGAAAACGGTTACATCAGATACCTATGGACGTAGGCTATAAGCCAAACCATGTAAATTTTTAAGTCTGTGCTTTGCATTGCTTTGTCTTACGTTTTCCTCTTGTTTTTCTCTGCTTGCCATGTCATTTTTTGTTTTTGGATTCATTTGCTTTGCAACACCCTTGGTTTTGTAAATATAACCACATGGAACGATTTGAGTTGTAGACTACCTTTTCAAAAAAGATGCAAGTAGTGGCTGTCAATTGGACTGGATTTGGTCCAATATGATCCAACAAACAAATATGAGTCCATTACAGATGGACCAAGTTTAATCCGACCTGATGAATAATTTGGACCATTTTGGATCAATTTAATTTAATGTCTAGACTATCCAATCTGTTCAAATTGATTTTAATTTAGATTGATTATAACCCAGACCTGGTCTATTAACATTTGTATTCTTATCTTTTATCAATGAACTGGACATTGATTCAATCTGACCTAATCCAATACAAATCCATTACAAATGGACCAAGTCCAATCCAATCCACCAAATACTTTGGATCATTAAGTTTGAACTTGTCCAATTTAATATATTTTATTAGTTCGTTCAATTCATCGAAATTGACTTTGATTTGAACTGGATCGAACCCAAAACCTGTCCACGGATAGCCATAGATACAAGGGTGAGATAGTTGAACACTTGAAATGGGCAAACATTGCCCCACATCACCCAATTTAGCCCTGATTTGGTTCATAATTCATTGCGATTGCTTTCCCGTGGGCCAAAGTTGGACTCCACTTCATCCCTTTATTACCTACCTAATTTCTTTCGGCTAAGTTTCAATTTTAAAGTAACAAAAGTAATGATAGGACCAACCCAACCTTCACAACTAGGGTTTTCAACTCCTCAAGATATTATCGTAGGCCCCATTAGCACAAAACTCACTTTTCTATTTCAAAGAGAGTGATTGCTCCACCAATGTAAACAATGACTGAAAATCTCCTGTCAATATATGATTTTAGTTGTATAGCTTCATCTTCTTTGCTTTTGGAAAACTAGAAAGAAAGGAACAAAAGAAGAGATAAAACATAAAGTTTGACATGTTGCTTGAATAAAAGGTCTTGTCAAAGAATTTTTATTGGCTTTCTTTGATTTGGATTCTGGTTCCGATAACTCATGCGCGAGGTTTCTTTACACTACACGGGCAATCAAATATGTGATGGATGGATCTAACGGTAAGTGTCCGTTTGGATCATAGTCGGAATTAGAATTGGATTGGTCTATTTCAATAGTTTGTTTGGTTCAGATAGGAATATGAATTAGAATAAATAGGAATGTAATTTCATTCCTAAGGGAGGGACAGGGAATGACCATTCCCTCAAATAGAGGTATGCCATTGTAGAAGGAATGAAAATGGAATTCTGATTCTACCGAACCAAATAGTTGGAATCAAAATACCCATTCCGATTCCGATTACAGACTCCTATCCCCGTGAAACAAACAGGGCCTAAAATTAATTGTTTAGTTGGCATTCTACAATATGAATATGTTTTTTTTAATTTATTTTTGGAATTACTATACAAAAACATGTTCTTGAATTCTATTTTTTTGTTTCCGAAGGGAGAAATAAGTTGGTTTTGTCTCAAAAAACAATACATGTTTTTGAAACCAAGGCCATGTTTGGGAGTGCTTAAAAATAAGTGCTTATTTGGGTCATTAAGCACTTATTGGTATTTGGGAAATAAACCCAAAATAAATACTTATTTTAAAAATAAGGACTAATTTTTTAAGCCCAAATTTCCAGTTTTTTTAAGTGCTTATACAATAAGACTTATTCAATTTTTTTCTTCCAAAATTATCCCTAGTTGAATTTTATAGAAGTATTTTTATGAAAGCACTTTTATAAAAGTACTTTTATTAATGCATTTTTACAAAAAACACTTTTATAAAAGTACTTTTATGAAAGCACTTTTATGAAAACACTTTTATGAAAGCACTTTTACGAAAGCACTTTTATGAAAACACTTTTGTGAGTACTTTTATGAAAGCACTTATATGAAAACACTTATGAAAGTAGTTTTATGAAAACACTTTTATGAAAGTACTTTTATGAAAGCACTCTTACGGAAGTACTTTTACGAAAGCACTTCCGCAAAAGTACTTCCATAAGAGTTTTTATAAAACTACTTTCACAAAAGTGCTTTCGTAAAAGTACTTCCGTAAAAGTGTTTTTATAAAACTACTTTCATAAAAGTGTTTTTATAAAAGTAATTTAACAAAAGTGCTTTCAAAGGGTATACTTTGAACATTTGAAAGAAAAATGAAGGACAAAATAGTCACAAATGCTTAAAGTGCTTATTAGAGAAAAAGACTACCAAACGCCCAATATAAATAAGTTTTTATTTTAAAAAATAAGTACTTGAAAAAGTTGGATGTCAAATGCAAATAAGTGATTATTTGAATAAGCACTTGTTTAAGCACTTATTTTTAACTTAAGCACTTCCAAACATGGCCTAAGAAAATATTGGTTTTTAAAACAAAAACAAATTTTCTAATATAGAAATCATATGATTTATGGAATATAATGTTGAATAATCAGATAAAATATGTGTTGGAAACCATATTCAAAAACATGTTTTTGGTTTTAATACTTTTGAAGATAAAAAAATAGATACACAATCAAGAACATATTTTTTTTTGTGTTTTTTTTTTCAAACAAGATGATTTTGATTTGTTTTTAGAACTAACAACTAGAAAAACAATTCCTGTTGTAGAACGCCCCTTAGTGTAGTGAATAACTCCACTAATTAATTTTGAACACAGATATTTAGTTCAGACAGAAAAACTAAAAAGAATTGTATAATCGGCCTTTTGAAGAAACACAATTTTTTCGTATCCAAGTGTGGAGACTTTGAAACAAGGTTTTAAAACCGACCCGGATAACGGACCAGTCAAGGCACCATTTTCCGGTTCGGCGGTTCAACCGTCTAACTCGAACGGTTCGACCCATGACATCATAAAAAAATAAAAATTATTTATATGTAATAAAAAATAGCAAGTAACTCTCTCGTCTCTTCCCTTTAAAATGAGTCTTGACTGCGACCTGGGTGGCGTTGAGCCAGGTTTTTGTTAAGCTCTACGACATCCCAAATTCCCAATCCATCTTTTGGATGCAAGAGGAGGTGAACTGCTTGATTCCGAGACGCTAGAGACCTTTGATCTCTTTACCGTAGCTCGAGGAAATCATGCAATCAGCGATGGACTTGAGATCCGAAATTGTGAGCGTTGGAAGCTTGCTCGACCTTGGAGGTAGAGTGAGCGACAACATGGACATCGTCTTCATAACTGTCATTGTAATCGGAGGTGCTGGATGGAAGCAGAGACGAGGGAGGAGCGGCCGGAGATGGATTCGGGATAGAGATGATCGAGACGATAGCAATTCGGGATCGAGATGATTGCGAACGGCGAACGGTGAACGGCGATAGTGGGCTTGGTCACCATTGCCCAGTGTCGAGTGCCGCTGCAAGCACATTATTTGCCGCTGCAAGTGCTGGTGAGGGTGAGGTATTTTATTTTTTGTTCGCCGTTGCAATTCGCAGCTGCAAGCGCTAGTGAGGGTGAGGTGTTTTACTTTTTGTTCACTGTTCGTCGTTTGTTGTTCGCCGTTCGCCGCTGCAAGTGAAGGGAGTAAGGGATTCGAACTGGGTTGGGGATATAAAAGGTATTTTATTTTTTGTTTTTTTATTTAAAACATTGGAAACAAAAATATTAACCCGCAAACCGCTGCCCGGGTCGAACGGTTTAACGGTTCGACCGCTCGAGTAAACGGTTTTCTGACTTTTCAATGCTTTTTAACAATTTCTGGTTTTTTGCAAAACCGGACCAGGGGACTGACCGGTTACCGGTTTTTTGGTCTAACCATCCGGTCCGGTCTAGTTTTAAAAACCATGCTTTGAAACATGGTCCGAGTCAGATCACATTAACGTAAACAACATGGTTGCATGGTTTTGTTTTTGAAAAACAAGAACAACAACCAAATCAGTATCATTTTGTTGCAGTTGTTTTTATTTTCAAAAAACAAAACCAATCATGATTGTTGAATATCCCTACATTGTTGAAAAAACCTGTGCACCAAGTCAAATTCTAAGGTTCTGTTTGGTTTATCCAACCAGTCAACAACAAAAAATCCTCCCACCTCTCCTTGTAAACCCTCCACCAAGCTAGAAACCTTCTTGTAAGTGATTGGCTTATACAAAAAAAAAAGGGTACAAATTATTTAATTGTATAATTATTTTTCAAAGTACAATTATTTTACCCTTCAAACAATGACCCACTAGTTGAGATTGTCAGTTGGCGTCTCTCCAAATAGGTGTGGGATCAAACCCACAAAATCACATGCTTTTTGTAATATGGCTAGTTGGCCGCCTGTTCGCCCTTTTCTGTCCCCAGACCTTATTCCAAGGTTTTAATAACCTACTAGAACTGCAACCGTTCTAGCCACTGGTTTTTACGTCAATGTTTAGCCATCTAGTTCGAATTTATGGCCTGTTCCAACTGAAAAAAAATAAAAATAAAAAATGGTCATAAATTGTTGAATAGGTCAATGGTTTGACCACCTAGGTCAATGGGGTCATTAAACAAATCAATAGTTTTTGGCTAAGGACCGGGTTCCAGGTTGAACGGTCCTACTATTTGAATCAACAATGGTTCGAAAACGCTACCTTTATATATTTTCCTATAATATATACTATTCATCGTATCAAAAAATGTTTCATCCTATTTAGGGTTATGTCTTGATTCTCCTCAAAGATACTTATTCTATAGGTATTTTGCTTGAATTTGTTCCTTCCAAAGATTTCGTCTCTTATTGGTGGCAGAACATCCTAAGTATTAGGAATAGTCTTACTCCCACTTCTGTTGGAAAGCAGGGGATGGAGCTCGAATAAACTCTCATAATGATCCCGGGATCTCGAGTCTCCCCTCCAATAAACCCCAACCCCAACAACTATAAGATCCCTTTGGCAGAGATTGGATTGTAAAATACCTCATCACCTCCCATGGGTTTTGGAATTCCCAACTCTTATACCATGTCTTTATAGACTTATTAGCTGAGGCTATTTTAAACATCCCCCTGACTCCCCAATGTCAAGCAGAAAAGCTTCAATGGAAAAAATCTAAGGATGGAGAATACTTGGTTCAATCGGCTTACAAAAATTTCTCAAGCACTAAAACCATGGGCCCCTCTCGAGAACAAATTAAGTGGTGAAGGTTGTGGACCACAAAAGCACCCTTTCGATGTCAACTCCTTGGATGGAAATTCCTAATGAATGGAGTTAAGACGAAGCAATCCACTTGGATTCTAAGACACTTAGGGGATTCCTCTTGTGTCCTTTGTGGCAATGCACCAGAAACATCGGCGCACCTCTTCTTTTAATGTCCTCTAGCAAGGGCAGTTTGGTTGTCAACACAAATTGGATTTAATCCAGAAGCCTTCATAGTCTCAGGAACACCAGACTTCCTATCATGGTGGCTTGAAAGGAACCCTGGGAAGAAAAGTCTCGCTGATTTCTTTTTGGCTAGGCTGCTAGCCATCCTAAGGGCTATATGGGACTATAGAAATGAAGTGATCTTCAAAGAAAAGTCCCCAGACTCCCTTGAAGTCATAAGGAAAGCAAACTTTTACATCCCAGATATAGAAGATCAAAATTGGTCTCAATCTCACCACCAACCTGAACAAAATGACATACCTATCCACAATCTACCCCTCGATAACTATTGCTGATGGATCCTAGAACCCAACAACTATTTCAGCCTCCACAAGTTTATATATAGTCTCTTACACACATAATGTTTGCTTTGTAAAAGGACAACAATGCAATGCCATTAACGCCTCATAAGTTGAGCTTTGGGCAATCATTAAAGGCTTGAGAAGACTTATTTTGCTAGGTATCAACCATGCAAAAACTCAGAGAAACCAGGGGAAACACAAGGTGGAATGAACAGGCACTGATGGAGCATATCAAATTTCTTCTCTCTTTTTTTGTGGAACTTAAAATTATGTATGTAAACAAGAATGATATAGGCCTAGCCCATGACACAGCAAAAAGGGCCAATGTAAATAGAACTTACATTTTGACCCCTAGACCCCTCCCCTTGAGACATAGCTCGTATCTCAGCATGAGGGGTCTTCTTTTGTATCCTTAGCTTTGTTGTTTTTGCAATGGATATCTTTGCTTACAAAAAAAAAAAAAAGAACAACTCATAAGTACGGTATATGGTGAGATGTGCCTGTAAGGTTAGTTTGAGGTTCGCTATTTGAGTAACAAATTCGGTACAGGAGATATTTTCGATATATAGTGAGACGAGTCTGTAAGGTCAGTGTGAGGATGCACTATGTGAATAGTAGATCCGGTCTCTTATTAGAGTAATTACTAGCCCAACTTTAACTGAATTAAGAAATCGATTGTATCCTAAATAGTTTATTGAAGGTGTCTCAATCAATACAGCTCAATTAGAGCTAAAGTCCTCTCAATCCCAAGAGGGCTCTTAGTTAGCCTGGAGTTCAAATCGGCACCCCCCACAGTCCCACAATACATCTTCTTGGTGTATTGAGAACATCTCCTGATAATAAATCAAGAATGATAATGTCATCATTGAGAGATGTTGCTAATACATGACGGATATGTGCTTGGGGACGTTGTGGGGGCAGTTATAATTTAGTTATTTTTTTAAATGAAAAGTATGTGATGAGACCCTTGATATAATCGTATAATCTGCCATTTACTACAATCCATATATTTCAAAATACAATTTGGAAATGGGTATAAATCATATAATATAAAAAATATAAAAAAATTCAAACAAAATAACATGTGTCGAATATCATATGTTCTTTATACTAAACAAAATAAAATAATAACCGAGAATTTCATCATATAAAAGGAGATTTAATATCTAGCCCGTGACCCACGAACTGAGTTAAACAGTTTTAAAATATGACAAACTGGACCATTGGATCATTGGCTCAGGTATCTTTTACTAAGGGCCGAATGGGCCTGAAATCCGGGTTGGATTGTAAAAATTGTTTATATGGTCAAAAGGTGGCTCTTCCCACAAAAGATATCTATCCAAATTCCATGTATGAGTAAAGAAATCAATAGATTCAAACAAACAAAATTCATCGCATTCAATCCTTTTTCAATAAAAAAAGTATTATTTCAATTTTCAAAGCGGTTGTTGTCGCAAAGGTCCATTTCCTTGGCCGTATACTGTGGGCTATTACATCGTGGTCCATTTTAATAAATGTCACAGGCCTCACTTCTCCAATGCCGAATATTGATATTCCTCCTACTTGTCCATTTTAGCTCTTAGAAAACGATATGATTCCAATAAATCTAATCTCTTTCTCTCTCTCATGCGAACAAAAGGACGTGGGAGTTTGGCCCATATATTTCCCTCTCCAAATACCCAGTCTAAAGCTTTTGCCACGTGTAAAAAATAAAATTTTTAATAATTTATTGTATAGGGCTGACGTGGATTTGCATTGATGCAAAGTCACCTGTGTTCGGTTCTGTAAGCATTTATTGAAAAAATACCGCCACCACATTAGTGCCATATAAGTATTGGTGTTTATTATGAAGTAAAATAAAACATTTTACCGTCTATGAAATAGATGATAGAAAATTAAAACACTTTGGTTTTTGTATAGAGTATTTGGAAAAACATCAAATTCTTGTTTCTCCAAAGTCCGAATTCAACTCAACCAAACAAAAAGAATGAAAAATTTAAAATAAAAAAATATAAATAAACATTTAAAATGAAAAAGATACAAATAAACAGCCCAAGCAACCAAACACATACTTCATACATACTTCATGTGCGGTGGACTCATGTTGATCCGATTAGACTTAGAAAGTCGAAATAATATATATGTAATTTTGTATGTAATATACAGTTCAATTTACGGTTTACGATTTGATTTCTAAAATCAAAACCGTAAATTAAAATTTAAAAATCACAAACCAAACCGTTTTTACACTCAAATCAAACCAAAGTTACCAAACCACAAATTTCAATCACATTCGATTCGGTTTGGCTGGACCATATAATAAAAACCCCAAGAATTGAGAATATCTATATTTCATTAGTCTTTCCCTTTATTTAGGTGGACCCTCGCTTTAGGGCGATTTCAGCGTTGGGTTAGAGGCTTTCACTACAACTGGCTAGGGTGGTGAGTCGGGTCGGCTCAGGATTAGACCAAAGTGGGCCAAGTGCAATTGATTAGTGACCCACACGGTGAGTCCGTGACCCAAGATGAGGCTCCCAGGTTCAGCTTTAGGAGGGGAGACGTAATTGAAGCGAGAACGTACTAAAAAAAAAAGTCAGAACTCAGAAGCATGGTCGTCTCTCTTTATCCACACATGGCAGTTCAAGAAATTTTTATGCCGATATTACCCTCCTTCATTTTATAAATTTCCAGAAACATGCCCCTCAATCTGTCACCGTTTTCCAACTCATAATTCATTCCCAAGCATTAATGGAAAAGCAATAAATAAATTAAAACAAAATATGAACCGAACAGAAAATTAAACCAGAAGCAAATCACAAGAAATATAGAGAATAAAATAATTTTTTTATAATATAAAAATAAAAACAAGGTAAACCAGAGAGAATTTCATTATAATTTTTGTTCACAGTTCCACAAATCTCCTCTTTCTCTGTCTCTGTCTCTCTTTCTCTCTCTCGTCTCTCGCTCGCAATTAGTCGGTCGAGAGCGGTGTAACCAGAGGTCACGAGATCGAGTCTCCAATTCTGCACACGTCCTTAAGTTTTCTTCTTTACAATCACACGATCCTTTTTTGCCCTTAATTATCCTCAGACTCTAACGATCTTGGCAGCTTTAACCACCGGGTTTTCCCTCGCGATCGCCTCCCGACCGGCAGCCTTGTAATCGAAACTGCACTCGTGCCGGTCGGAATACCTGTGCTCCGAACAGAACAGCTCCCCGCACCGACACCTGAACCCAGTCAACCCCACCTTCCTCCGGCAACCCGAGCAGCGGTTTACCTCTCGCTTCACCACCGCGGCTGACGCCGCCTCAGATGCCGCCGTCGTATCGCGCTTCGTCACCTCCTTAAAAATCCGCGTCTCCGCCGGACGGTCGGATCTCTCCGGCGATCGGACCGAGCTGGATCTGGGCTTGTCCTTTCCCGAGAACTTAAGGGGCGTAAGGACCCCGGCGGAGGCCTTGAAGCAGTTCTGGCACATGTTATTTGTGGTGGGGTTGCCGGGGAATCCGCAGTTGTTGATGCAGAGGGTTAGGGTTTCGGGGACCTTGAATTCGGTCTCCTCTTTCTCTCTTTGAGCCATTTTTTTATCTTTCCTTTTCGATTTCGATCTGCGCTTGTTCGAAGCGGAAGAGAAAACAGCGCCGGTGAGAGGGAGTGGTGGGTTCTCGGCGGAAACGAACGAAGAAATATTTGGGTTTGGGGTGGGAAAGGGGGGTTTTTTATGGGGGGATTCCAAGGTCGGTAATGGCGATGGAATATGGGCCGCTTTGGAACGCGCATCAGACGTTTTTCTTCATTACTTTTACCATTATGCCCCTATTATTTTCTCCAAATTACATCACATGCCTGCGCTCTGGATCAGCTCTGACGTGTTGACGTTTCTCGTGCGGGAGAAGAATTGATGTATGGTTTTACTGTATATCGACTTTCGTGGGTCCCATGGAATCGACGGCTCTCCTTTGGAGATGAATCAACAATATCGAGATGATATAGGGGTGAAATTGGAATTTAGAGTACCCCACAGTTTTTTAGTGATGGGATTTCCTGCTCTCCAGCCGCCCTATCTGACCGCCCTTTTCTCTTTCTTTTCACGGGGTGGGGTCGCTCTCGTCCCTAACTTGCCGAACACGTGGGATAAAATCATCCGTACACGTGGCACGCGGATGTCTACTGTCTAAACTCTAAAGTTGGTTGCAATTTGCAAATAGAAAACGAGTCGTTTCTCTGCTAATTCCGCATTTCCGCGGCTCAAATGGCTTCTGCGAATTAGGGGGTGCAAGTCAGCTGGGTTGGGCTGGGTTTAAGGTCCATTCAACCCAAGCCCAGCCTACATTCAAATTTTACATACTTCATTTGAATTTGGGCCCGGACCGGCCTTAATTTGGGTCCAGACCTAGCTCGAGGACCAAACACCCAATCCCAGTTTGTGTAAATTTGCGAGATGGCCAGATGGGACCAAACACCCAATCCTTTTCCGTGTAGAGCCGATTATGTGGCTTGTCTTGGATTGAGCTGGGCCTGGAAAGGATACTAAACATGTTAGTGAGGCCGGGTTCATGGTCAACCCAGGCCCAACCTTTATTGTCCCTACTGTTTTAAAATTTACACTTTACTGTTTGAAAATTGACTAATATTATGTCTAGTATTTCTGATAATTGACTAATACTTTTCTTACCGTTCGTTACTAAAAAGACAAAAAGACTATTTTGCCCTTTATTCTTTTTCAAGTTTTCAAATAAAACAGAGAAAAAAGAGAAAAACGCTGATTCATCAAACCCTATTGGAGCTCGAGGAAGTAGAAAGAAGCCCTAACAGCTCTAGAAGCAGATCTGAAAATAATCTTCCAATTGTTCTAACAGAACATAACAGGAAAATCTCAGGTCCAGCCAAGGGGCTCTATGCTCCTTCTTCCTCTTCTTATTTTTCTTTTTCTTTCTCCCCTGTTCCGTCACCACCGCTATATCTGAAATGATCAACGATCTACTGCACTCATTGTCCCCGATATTAGAAAGGTCAAACTATTCAAGGGAGCTCGTGTTTCGGTCTCCCAAAGCAAATCATAGGTGCACGAACCAGTGGCAGTAGAGGGCAGACCAAATTAGGAAAATGTGATTAGCCTGTGAAAGCTCGGACGATAGGAGAGGCATTAGAGAGGCAGTAGGGGTAGCATCAATCAATTTCCCAATCCGGAATAAAAAATCCAGGCACAATCAAAGTAAGGGTGCAAGTTGGGTGGGTTGGGCCGGGTTTATCGTCAACCTGGGCTTTCTTTCTCCCCTGTTCCGCCACCACCACTACATCTGAAATGATCTGCGATCTACTGCATTCATTGCCCCCCGACATTAGAAAGGTCAAACTATTTGAGGGAGCTCGTGTTTCGGTTTCTCAAAGCAAATCATAGGCGCTTGAACCAGTGGCGGTGGAGGGCAAACCAACTTAGGGAAATGTGATTAGCCTAGGAAAGCTCAGATGATAGGAGAGGCATTAGAGATTTTTTGTCTCCAAGATTGAGGGTTCAAGAGTTCGAATTTTAATCAGAATGTTGAACTACGGTAAGTTCTCTAGGAACGCTGATTTCTATAGCTTCATGGGAATCGAGACGAGGGAGGGGTGTAATATTGGGTTTTAAAAGAATTTTAAACACTATGGGGTCTCACGTATATATGGGTTTTGACGGAATAATAACGGATGCTAACGGTAAGGAAAATATTAGTCAATTGTCAGAAATAATAGGGGTAGCATCAGCCAATTTTCCAATCCAAGGATAAAAAATCTAGACACAATAAATGTAGGGGTGCAAATCTGGTGGATTGGGTCGGGTTTATGATCGACTCAGGCCTGACCCTAAAATTTAGGCTTAAGGCCCGAGCTTGAACTAAGCCCTATCTTCCTAACCCGAGCCTAACACACACTGTAATTTGATGAACTCGGATTAGGCTCAGGCCTGAACTGGGCTTGGGTTGGTCAATACAAATATGTAAATATTTATGCATAACTAACATATATATACATGTGTATAATTGGGCCGGGGTCAGGCTGGGTTCGGTCTACCTAAAAGTTAGGCCTAGGCCCGGTCAAAAAAATTGAAAAACCCAATTTCTTGGGCCCAAGCCGAGCCTGAGGACCAAAAATCCAAGCCCAGGCCGTGTAAAAATTTCGGGCTGGGCTGGTTCAGGCTCGGGTTGGGCCCCCCAAGTTGCACCCCTAAATAAAAGTATCCAACCCCTATTTGCCCATTCTCGCACACAGTCGGGTGCCCATTCACGCGCACAGTCTGGGTGCGGCTGGGGCGTAGCCAAGCCTACGCGCACAAAAAGACGAACCACGGGGATCAGCCGATGTACAGAGGAGGTGTGCTTCTAGATATCTGGACGCTCTCTTCGCGTGGGAAGAACAAAATGGTGATGCTTCCATTTTTGGTTGGATATACCTCTTTAGGGAAAGAAAAATAGAAAATTGGCAACTTTTGGTTGGGCAAGGGGACATATATCTCGTTATGCGTTGTAGCACACGTGGCCTTGCACAGGCAGACTGGTTGGTTCAATAAAAAATTAGAGAAACAGAGAGAAGAGATTCATCATCCAATCCACCGTGTCTCTTTTACTTGGTACTTGCTCCCATTGTTGGTAAAACAGAGAGAAATTCTTAGTTGTGGACAGCCCATTTTTATCTGTCTTTATCAGACAAAGGAGTGCAAAATAACAAAGATTTTGTACCCAAATCAGTAATTTCACTATGGTTGTGCATGGGAACCTTTTCCTACCTTTCCCTCCCTCAGTTCCTTGGTCCAACCATCCAACTACCTGAACCCAATCTGATTTATATATAAATATATATATACTCTCAATTAGATATTTGCATATCAGGAAAACTTTATTTTTATATGCGTAGAATTAAACCTAATTTCATCTATAACTGGGTTTATAATAAAACCCATGTTCGCAAAGATCAGATGAAGACATTTTATTCACGGTTTCTCAATGTAAATAATTTTAGCAAGAAAAAGAAGTCACCAGATGGATCATGGATGACCGCCTCTATAATTGGCCATATACCAAAATTTGATCGAATCATTGTATCAATTAAGAGAGAAGCTTTTGACGATGAGAAGCATAAAACCAAAATTTCATACCGCCCCCATGCAAACCACTCAATTATCATCCCACATTTGAAAAACTCCAGCATTCGAAGCTTGAACTGAGTTCCCCGCCCAGCTGCCATAACCCGCCGGACTCATGTCATAATCAACCTTAACGATCCCGGCGTCAGCTCCTGAACCAATCCCGCCGGCTGCATTCACCGCAGTTGCGTTGGGAGACATCATAATCCCACTACCAAGATACCCACCTCCAGCGTTCACATTGCCATTGAAACTAGAAACAACGCTTCCATTGTTCTCCATGATAGACAATGCCTGTGGTTGTCCCATGTTCATCATTCCATGAAGAAAAGCAGGATGGTTGGCCAGGCAGTTCTGGTTAAACTGACTCTCATGTCCGGCAGCATTAAACAGTGAGGTGGATTGCTGGTGCAGCTGGAGCTGGGTCTGGAGGTAGTTTGGAGGAAACTGAGACTCATGAGCGTACTGAGGACTCTGCTGGTTTTGTAAGGCTAGTAACGTCTGAGGCTGCTCAAATGGTTGCATTAGAGGGTACCCCTGAAAGCCGCTTGAGCTTCCGCTGTAGAAACTCGAGCTACGACTTCTGATTTCCCCTCTCTTCCTCGAACACTCAATCGCTTGACTCTCCTTTAAGCGCTTGGCCGCTCCATTTCCAATGGGCAGTGTGTTGCTCTCCAGAATGCTCTTCACGTCATATCGGCTCATGTCGAAGTTGGTCACTGCATTCAGGCCTCTGAACTTGATAGCCGCGATATCATATGCCTCCGCCGCTTCCTCCTCAGTACCTATACATTAAACAACACAAAACATTATGGTTCAATCACAGAAGTTCTCCCTTCTTCTTTTCTTCCTTTCCTCTCTCTCTCTCTCTCTCTGGACTTACTGAAAGTTCCCAAGTAGAGGTCCTTGTTCCCAGCAACCCTTCCAATGCGAGCTTGCCATCTTCCGTGCTGATGATGCCTGTGTAAACATGAATGAATGAATGAGAGAGAGAGAGAGAGAGAAGAGAAGAAGTATAAGTATTCTCTGTGTTACCTTGTAACCCCACGATACATAGATGCGCCCCTGGAAAAGCCACTACTTTTTCTGAAAGATCAAGGGAGAAAAAGAAGTTAATTAGGAGAGGTTTACTACTGGATAACCAATGCAATAGGTCCTGAACTGTCTTCCATGAATTCATGTTTGATGAAGACAAGCAATTGAGTATAAGAAGAAAGGAGGAAACTGAAGGCCATTCATATAGAATGGTCATATACACCATCAGTTACACGTAAAATGGACGTTTGGATTAAGCTAAGCAATTTGGGTTACCTTCTAAGAGATGCCACAAACTCCTGTCTTGTCATATGCTTCATCTCCTCCAATTCTTTCTCATAGTTACTAATCTGAATGCCACTCAAAGCGATCAAGCATCAATAAGCAAGACGAGAAAAATAATCAAAAGAGGTATTATTAGAACATCCATAATGTGTTTGTATCAATTCTTTACATACAGGAAAATTTGTTGTGGTCGATGTTCCCCAGTACTTCAGAGCGGCCAAGTCATATGCCCTTGCTGCTTTCTCCTCTTTGTCATATCCACCTGCTCAAACCAAGTAACAGATAAATGGGATGAATTTTGAAGGGAAATTAGGAATACCTAAAGAGAATTAGAAAAAGAATAAATGCATGGAATTAGTTATCTCTACTCACCCAAGTACACTTCAAAATGTGAAGAGACCAACGGCAGACCATATTAAAAGGAAAGATAGTCAGTAACTCAAAAAGGGAAAAAAAGGGATATTTTTATTGGGGGGAACCAAACCCTAGAGCCAGAAACTGAAGTTCTACCTTGGCGACCCTTCCTTGATTGACCTTCCCTTCTGCAACTGTTATCCCATAGATGAGCTTCATACCTTCCTGTCCATCTATGCCTGCATTTACATAAAAAAAAAAACAGTATATATTATATTGATTCTATTAGTATTTTTCTTAAATGGAATGATGAGAGAAATCTGTGCAACTGAAGAGAGATGAAACTCATTAAATGATGCGGTTAGAGAGGTACCAACCTTGTTACACCTCGGTATATGGATGTTCTCTGACCGAATGTATCCATAGATCTTCTTGGTGTGACATCAAGGTTACTCGAGCTGCTGACACTCTCAGTGCCCTTAACAGTTCCCATGGAAAGTGTCAATGACTGTAAATTGTTAGAAATTCCTCGAGAATCACTATCGTTAGTGGTAGGAGATTCCAAGCTATCCTCCGGCTGTAGGGTGTTGTTGGATAAGAGGTAGTCAGGCTGGGTTGTTGTAATTTGGTTAAATGTTGCAAGGTTTAGCTCGTTTTCTGGTTTGCTGATGCCGAGAAAATCCGCCACCTTTGGAACTTCCTCGCCACCGTGAGAATTCATCAAGTTCCATTCTACAAGCCAGTAACAGTCATACAGAGATGAAGAGAGAATAAGAAGGGAGAAAGAGGATGGGAAGTTTTCAATACCTTGTATCTGGAAGGAGCTATCCACTGTATCATTTACCAATCCTATAGAAAACTGAGGAGCCGGAGATGGATGGAGATTAGCAGGAACAGAAGACTGAGTATTAGAGATGTTGAAAGCAAGCCAGTTCGAATTCATATTTGCTTTTGCTTTATGTAAAATAGATAGATGTACAGCAGATTTGGTAGTATTGTTAAGATTTTCCTGCAAAAATTTGAAGAGACAAGTTAGGAAAGCTTGTAACAGGAAAGTGGATTGAGAGGCACAGAGAGAATGGGGGTTGGGGAAGACTAAGACGGATTGAGTGAAAGAACTCTTACTCTATTTCTTTTGGGTTAAAGTAGCATTCTCACTTAACAGGAAGACCAGGGAGGGGGAGAGAGAGAGAGAGAGTCTTGTAGGCTTGCAGCAAAGTAAAGAATGGAAGAGAAAGAATAGGAATATGTTACCTAAATGAAAATTTTGCGTCGGGGATATTTTTCTCCTCCCTCTCTCTCTCTCTCTCTCCTTCCTCTATTGAGGATGAAGACTACTTTTCTCTAGAGAGGTGAGAGACTGAGTGAGAATACAAAGGGATGTTTAAGATAGATCCACTCAGCTGTCTCTCTCTAAGTAAGCTAGACATCGCCACCCCACTCACTCATCAAGCAAGTTACTATCTGTATTATAATAATATTCAAGTGTAGATAGAAGATAGCATTGCAACTATATAATAAGTTCTTGGAGACATTAAGAGTTTTTCAAGTTTAAAAATCAGCTTCATCAGATATTAAATCACAATAATATAGTCTCACCAGACTTCTGAAGATTCTCAAAAAACAAAGTTGATAGTGTAAAGAATGTACAGCTTTGGGTCTGTGCGTGTCATTTTTTGTGTAACTGAGACCCATTAAAATGGGACCTATTGGAATACAAATATTTACAGGACCCCTTAGTCAGACGTTGGTTGAGCCACATGCTTTCTGTAATAAATATTAAAAGAATTTTTGATCCATTAAAGTATTGTCTGTGTTCATGTTTAATCGAGTGAAAACAAATCCTACGTTCTTTAAAATTGGTCTCCTCCACATCCAAAATGGTTTCTTGGAACTGTAGCTCTCGATCTCTGCAATAAATGACCCCCCAAAGCCCAGCATTCCCACTCTGTGCAAATTTGTGAACCCTCTCTTAGCCGAAAAGTCGCCATCTCTACGTAAAGTTTACTGAATCTTTCTCTCCACCCGTTTCTTTTAGATCAAGCAGATAGCAATAAAAAAAAGTTGATCTCCGTAGTCTTAGACATGGCTCACATGCAGACCATTTCATGGCTTCTCTCCTCTCTCTCTCTCATAGTCTCATATTGTAGCTTTGGAGATCTCTTCGTTGCTGGGCACCCATTGAATTTCAAATGTGGGGTGTTGTTCAGCCAGTCCTGCATGTGTTGTTTGTGTACTTGGGCTCATGAATTTCTTTAATATATGGCGCCTTTAGTTTGCATAGAAATAAAACAAAAGCCGACAAATGAAAATACTGAAACTTATAAAACTAGAAGCAAATGTTTAAGATAAGTGAGTCAAAATTTTGTACTGCAATGACCATAAAATAATCGAATGGAAACAAACTAAAGAATGATTAAAAGATTCATTAGGTTCCCCAAGTAGAAAGGTGTTGACCACTTAATTGGAATCCGCATTCGTCAAATTCTTCTTATTCTTCACATTCATATTTGCTTTTTTTCCTCTCTTTTTAGTTTAATTTTTAGTAGTTTTTAATGCAACTGTATCCCAGACTGTATGCTTGTGTCTAACAAAAAGATAAATAAATAAAAGCACAGAACACCGACCCAGAAGTTAAAAAAAACCTAGAAAAGAAAAACTGAAAGCTTGCATGAAATGGAAAATGATCCACATGAAGTTTCTTAATCAGAAGCTCCACGGTACCAAAAAAGGGTTTCACTTTTTAAGCAGATCATCTAAACCGCTGGATTTAATTGTTAAGCACAAATTGCGGATCTGTACTCCTTAGAAAACCACTTTCAAATGTAGCAGAAGACTCATACTGTATTGTCTGAAGCTCTGAATCGTGAGATGGTGTTGCTAGCTATATATATAGACCCAAATGAGTGAACTCTTATAGAATGGTTTTAGAGAAGGCTGTTTTCATAGATTAGAAGGCTTACAATCGAACTGAAGATAAGTCCTTGGTGGGTCTATTCCGATCTAACTTGATAAGTCCTTGGTGGGTCTATTCCGATCTAACTTGTTCTGTTTTATGAGATGAAAAAGGTATCAGACAAAGGGAATAACAGAAATGGTGAAACACAGTATCCACGTACTTTTGTAGAGCAAACAAGGATTAACAAACAGAGAACTGAGAGGAGATGCTTATTTGCAAGGTTAGAAAGAAGGTAAAAGTAGGAGTTGAGGTTGACTGGAGTGGAGTGCCGCACAATAAGGAGGCAGGACCCACGTCTCTCGATTTTCGACGCGGAACCCCCTCCCCACCGCAAAACCCTAAACCCTGAAAAATAGAATCAGAGTAGACAAAAACCAGAAACAAGAAACGAAAACCCAGGAAAACCCATTTTGTCCAAACTCCAAACAAACACGAGAAACGAAGAAAACCCCATAAAATTAGAGGGACGAGAGATGGAATTTTCAGAGGAAGACAGATGCTTTGTACTCACCACGTTGACGGTCAAAAATAAGACACCATTTATTTTTTCTCCCAGTTGGATTCTGTCTCCTGCAGAAAACTGAGTCCTTCCCCTCCTCCACCTCCACCTCCGCGCGTCAGAGAGACTGGCCTCGGAGTTGATGAAAGGAGGGGATACGGTGACTGTGGTGATGGGAATTTATCACCGGCTGTTTGCGGTAAATCCCTTCCACTTTCCATTCGTTGTGCTTCAATGAATCGTCACGCCGGTTCCCTTCAGGCGGCCGGCCCAGGTTCCAACTTCCAACGTCTACGACCAACGTGTGTCAGTCTTGATGACTGTTGGGATTGAAGATGTTGAACCAGTCCACCTGTTCCTTCACTTCGTCCTTTAATTACTTAAATTACCCTTACTAATTAGACAGCTGATTACAACAGAATCGCATCATTCACAGCCATCAGATTGGAATAAGTTCCTAGATATTGCGAATGTGAATGGAAAATCAACGTCAATAAAGAAGAAATTTCTGGTTGTTGCATGGCAGCTAAGCGGAGGTCTGCATGGTTGGACGTCGACTGGTTGAGGTGCTAGTTGGCGGTTATTTTCGTAATTTGGAAGAGGGAGAGGGGCATTTGTATATCGTGGAGGATAATATTATATTTTCAGCAGAGCGTCGCTCCAAAAGGAGCGCTCGAAAATCCAAACAAAGGGGTTGGTGAGGGTTTCGAGGTGGTGAAATTCGAGTGAGAGGGAGCGTGGGAGATATCGCCGGGAATGCTCGTGCCTCCTCGAAATGGAACACGTGAGAACACACACACACGATGCTCTTTTTTATTTTTTATCCTTATTTAGTGTTTGTGTACGTGCACCAAATCCCACATTCGGGTTACGAGTTTCGGATTAGGGTTAGGGTTTAGGGGGTACAGGTAGGATTAGGGTTAGGTTTAGGCTCAGCAGAAAATTAAAAATAATTAAGGGGCCCACTAACCTAAACAGTAGAGGCATGGTTCTGTTCTAGACGCAACGACACTCCTTCGAGGAATAGAACCAATAGGATTCTGGTCGGGTTGGCCGGATCTACCGACAATTCGATGAGTTATTTGTTGGGTTGTTGTGGCCCATAGAATTCACAATGGAAGGTTCCAGCCACTTCACAATCACAAGCAATTTATTAGGAGCATGCATGAGTAGAAGTTAAACCAAGTTGGATCATGAGGACTGTAGGGTCATACCTTCCAACATGGATCAATCAGATTTCACAAGCAATTTATTAGGAGCATGCATGAGTAGAAGTTAAACCAGGTTGGACCATGAGGACTGTAGGGTCATACCTTCCAACATGGACCAATCAGATTTTTGGTTCATTCAAGGTAAAGAGATAACATATTACTTAGAATTAAGGTTTAAAATGTTGTAATGTGAGGCCTTTCCGATATGCTCAGACTATGATTCAGAGGGTAGCCGAGACTTAAATCAATTGCTTAGAATCAGTTTTGACCCACTAATATAAATTCATACGCCCAACCAATATATCGTCCTATATCAATATTTAAAACTTTGCTTGGAACTATATGTAGGGTGTTTGTGTCATTTTAATTAGGGGTGAAAGTGGTTGAGGTCAACCCTAACCAGGCCAAAGATTTCAGGTTGGGTTAGGATCCAATAAGGCTCTAGTTGGGGTCTGGTTGGACTTATTTCTCTACTTTCTTGTACCAAATATTTTTATTATGCTTTTGGAAATTTTTTTCTTTCAAACTTAAAATGGTTGACATACATACATACATACTTATGAATATATAATTGCACTTATACATAAATAACTATGCTTTGACTATGATGCCAGAAATACCTGAAAAATTGATAACTAATCAACCAACATCATAAGAATGATAACCAATCAGATGAATATTCATTAAAATTCAGGAGGGGGTGTTGATCGGTCAAAGCCTTTATATATCTTGTCTTTCTAGCATCATAGATTTTTGAAATAAATATTTATATAATATTTATACATACAAATACAAAGTTAAGTCGGATTTGGATTGCTATGTATTGGTTAAAACCTCAAACCTGACCCAACCTGAAATCAGGCTCATACTTTTGGGATTGGCTTCAGTCAGAGCAAGGTCGGTTTGCATAGTGTTTGAACAGCCTTTACAACCTTTCATCTGGAATATCTCCATATTTCTATGTTTTATTTCATGGAGAGATATTCCCAATGCAAGGCAATGATGGCTGTTCGAATGGACTTTGCTCTGACTGAATCCGGTTTCTATACTTTTCAGCTCTAATCCTAATCGAAATTCAACTCAACTCAACATAAGTTTGGACTTACTCAACTCAAAGTGCAGCTATGTGTAAAATTGGAATCATCTGCCAACAAAATAGGTTCCAACTCTCTACAAACTTGATCTAACACTACACACCGATCACCATGAGAATCACTCTCACCACAAAAGTAGAACCTACTATGTATAAGATTTAGACTTGGTGATGGAGGCCCTTACCTGTTTGGGAAATTTTCTTTTTTTATTCCACTACGGTACGCCGGTACCGAAAAGATATGATACCTAACAAATTAATAACATTTCGCTCAAATTCATAAAAGTTTCCAACGTGGTTGATGTAATCTCTTCACAAGTGCAAACTTATAGTTGATTGCCAAATTTATAGGATGTCAGCTTTGTTAATATCTTATTTTTCCACTTATAATGTAAATTAATAAAATTAGTTATTGGATGGAAAACTAAAATATGGGATGTAACAGAATTTAGAAATAATTACGCTAATAATAATATTAGATTTTATCAGTAAAACATTTACTAATTAGATGCAAATTCTAAAATTATATAAAGAAAATTTTAGAAAACTTATGGAATGAATTAAAATATTATCAAATAACACCGCCATTATTGCATGTGCTGTCCAGAAGAAATCACCACGAAACTACTCAAACTAGTTTCGTCATCGCACTTTTTGTTCAAAGCAAGGTTTTTAAAATCGAATTGGTTATTGGTCCAGTTCCCGGATCAAATGGTCCGATCATTCAAATTGAACAGACGGATTGTTTTAGCAAAAAAAAAAAAAAATGATCAAAATCGTTTAATAGTTTGAACATTTTAAATGGATCAACGGTTTGCAGACCAAATCAATGATTTTTGGCAAAATAATGATTTTGGGGTAAAATAGAATTAATCACCTGACTGATTCTCAGTTTTCTGGTCTAACCATCTGGTCCGGTCCAATTTTAAAAACCATGGTCCTAAGTATTTAGATTGCACATTGTATAAAAAAGAAAAAAAAAAAATTAGGTTGCACCAATTAATCGAAAACTTGGTTCAAGAAGAAAGAACAAGTGATTCCATTGATACTTTGACGTGTAGATTATTCAAAACACCTCTAACTTGAGATCATGGGCCCAAAACTATGAGCTTTTCTATTTTTTTAAGCTCGTCTATTCCAAGTTCTTGCTAGCTTAGCCCAACTCCATCCTGGCCCAACTATACATTTATATACACACATGCAAGCATGAATACATAAAAGTATATAAACTTCTTATTTAAAAAGTCTGAATTATTAAAACTAAATATTTTTTACAACTTTTCAATACATAAATGGGCCTCATAGACTTGCTTGAGTCCGATAGAGCAACCCAAGCCCAGCCTAAGCCGGGCGTTAAATCCAAATCTTTGGATTGGCATGGATTGACCTTAAACTAGGCCCAGCCCACCCAAATATCCTATGCTTATAGATTCAAGCAAAAAAGCCATCATTTAATGGGCCCTAAGCTAAAGATGTCTAATGGATTGTTTACTAATAGCCGAAGTTGCTGAATTTAGTGGATTATTGTTTTGTCTTGTAGTGAATAAAATACTTAAATAATACAATATTTCAAATTATGGTAAGCTACCCAACTTCAACTTCAGTCCTTAAAGATCCCCCTAACCTTCTTAAAATCTCAGTTCATCCACTTCAGCTGAAGAGTAGCTGGTGGTGAACGTTTTTGTATTTTCAGGTTATTAAAATCCCTTCTATGCCGAAAATATTAATTTTCTTGTCATCTACATAAAAAATCCGAAAAGGGTGGAAAACAAAATTTTGCCAATGAAAAAAAAAATCTTCATTCGACCTCCAATTACAAATGAATCTGGGAGAGACACGGTCACTGTCATCTTTCAATTTGTTTTGAAACCTAATTAAAAGGTGGAACCTATATTTATAGGGAGGGTCAGACCTTTTATAATATGGTACATGTGAAGTTATGATTTCTAAAGGGTCCAAACAATTTTGTAGGTCCTCTAGCCCCAAGCAAAGAGATGGCCATTACTCTATTTTAGCCAATCGCTACTATGTTTCTGGTCAAATTCCTATATGCCAAATTCTAAAAAAATTCCATTTAGGGGTGTCAATCAACCAGTTTTGAATTCGACCCTATCTAAATTAAAATCAATTTAAATAGATTGGATGGACCAATAAGATATATTAAATTGGATCAGTTCAGATTAATAGTCCAAATTATTTATTGGATTGGATTGGATTGGTCCTGGTCCATCCATGATGGATTTACATTGAATTGGGTTGGATTGAATCAGTATCCGGTCCTTTGGTAGAAGATAAGAATACAGGTGTCATTGGACCAGGTCTGGGTTGGAATCATTCTAAATTAAAACCAATTTGAATAGATGGGAAGGCCCAGACATTGACTTGGACTTATCCAAAATGGTCCAGAGTATTGACGGATTGGATTGGGCCTGATCCATCTGTAATGGACTCATATTAGATTAGAGCAAATCTGGTCCTAAGGCTCAGTTTGGAAGAAGTACAAATGCAAATATATAGAGTGCAAAACCTTATATTTTGTATGTATTTGCATTGTACATATTTACATTTATACTCCTTCCAAACTGAGCCTAAGTCTGAATTTGGATGCACTACACTCTACAAATTTGCATTTATACTTCTTCCAAACTCAGCCTAAAGAATTTGACTTTGATCAGTGCAAGCCCCGTGGTCATACCGTTCCTACATTATGAGAATGCGCCACACGTCCATAGCTTTCATTGTATCACACCGTTGGCTCAAGTAGCTTATTCTCTCAAATGAAATCAAATTTTTTATTATTTTTTTCATTTCCCTTCCCGCTTCTCTCTGTACAGAATCGAACCCACCAAACCCCTCTTCACTCTCCCTCTCCAACCGAGGGTGAAGAAGTGGGTACAATAATTCTAGAAATTTCTTGATATTTTACATTTTGCCCTTATCCTAGAATATTTCCCTTGTTTATGCACATGTTTAATTAACATTCTAAAATATTTAGTACTTGAATCCTTAATCAATTGATTGAAAATGAACCGGTATAACCTGAGTTCAATCCAAATTGGATGGGTCCTGGTACTCATGAAATGCCACCATCTTACAGTAATATTTATGTATTATTTATTTATTATTATATAATATTTTTAATATTATTAAATAATATGTAATAATATTATTAAATAGATGATGGTAATAAGGGCAATAACATCATTTCATCACATCTGAAATGTGTCTAATTTTGATATAAGACATGATCTCATTTCTTATACATATCGGTGTTTTTCTTTTTTATTTTTTATATTTCACCATTTTTTTTTCGAAATTAGTTCAGAGGTATTAATTCAATACCCGACTATCCTCTGAGCTAGTGGCTGATCCAATACAATCCCTATAAGAGTGTATCAACAAGTCACTGGCAAAATACGTATAAACCGATATGAACCAATGCATATCGACATTTTATACCTTGATTAGAAGTATATATGATTTCAGACGCTCCCTTTATCTATAAAAAGGAAGTTTCTTAAACATCCATCAAATGCAACCTTAGTTTTTTTGGATCTGTATATTAATTATTTAACCTTATCAGATCCTGTTATCTTTAAGCTCCCAATTTTCATTCTACATGTAGAATTGACAACACTTGTACGTATGTGCCATGCACTATCTTGTTTTAAGAAATGCTAGGGAAATAAAATAATCCGTTATTATAAATTAAACATTAATATTCACTTATGATATTTAGCCTTGATAGGGGAGAAAAAATCCTTCCCCACTCCAAATTTGACTTTGTTCAGCAATAAAAGGTTTTGGTCAATGTTTAACACAAAGATGGGATCTTCATGTTACTTCTATAATTAACATAAACTCTAGTTAACTATTAGGGTCATGGGCGAGTTGGCCCTGAGAAACACGTGGTCACTCGGTCATCGCCCAACCACGATGGCATAGTCCGGTCACGTCGGCATAGCTCAGTCACATCGGCTCAGCTTGACCGAGCTATGTTATTATTGTAGTCCCCGTCTCAACCCTCCAGCCACGTCAGCTATGCGCCTCATGGATAAGCTCAACCGCGAATAAGGGAGTGGGAAGACAACTCCGCCGAGGAGTGGGACTCTACCTCAGTAACCTCGATGTAGGGCTTTATCCCGATCCCCCCGGAAGCCTAATCCGACCAGGAGATGAACCCCCCGGCTATAAAAGGGTGCTCCATGCTCAAGGTAAGGGATTCAGATCTCTAGCACTCGCACTGTTACCTTGCTCGGACTAGCAACCTCATTGCTTGGCCCGACCACTCACCACTGTCTTATTGACTTGAGCGTCGGAGTGTCTTCCCGGGGACAACTCCTCGGGCCTCTGATGACTTTTCTTGATCACATGTTACATAGCACGACACCGTCCTTATAAGCTCGACACCACCCAATCAGCAAGAACTATCTGGTTGCTTTCCTCAGTTCGTGCACCACCTCGGATTGAGCACCATCAGATTGGTGCCGTCTGTGGGAACACACAAAAAGCCTTCATAGAAAAACCTTTCACCGCGCATACCGTCAAGGAGCTACCCTTCTTCTAGGAAATCATGGACGAGATGCCCCCCACTGGATGGTGAGCCCCCCAATTCGACAAGTATGATGGGAACACCGACCCTTTTGACCATGTTGTGGCACTCAAATCCCAGATGATGTTGCACAACACATTGGAAGGGCTGATGTGTAAAGCCCTTGTAGCTACCCTGCAAGGCCAGATTTGGCATGGTACTCCTCCCTACCGCTGCATTGTATAGCACCACAGGACCAGTTGGAGACCCAGTTTCTGGTGTTGTTCACCGCCAGCCAGAAGCATTGGAAAACTTCGACTAGCCTCATGTAGATTCGACAGAGAAAGGCGGAGACCCTCAAAGATTACCTGGCGAGGCTCAACAAAGAAGCACTCTAGGTCAGAAACTTGAACCAGTCAGTTGCAATTATGGCCATACAGCATGGATTCCGCCCTTCCCCGTTCAATATCTCCATCTTTAAAAATCCTCCTCAAACCCTAGCCGTGCTAATGAGCCATGCGCAGAAGTATATCAATGCTGAAGAGGCTTAGGCGCAGCTAAGAGACGAAGATGAGAAGCTCGACAAGAAGAGGAGAGACATCGACGAGCGGAATTCTGAGAGGTCAGATAGAGATCACAAGAGATAGGACCGACCATACCATAGACCTCAGACCCCTTCACTGACTTATCAGAATTTCATGCCACTCAATATTTTGAGGTCTAAAATTCTGATGCAAATCCGAGACTGCAAAGACCATGACCTTGATACAGAGAATTGTTTCGACCTCTGCAACCACATTGAAGATCTGATTAGGTGTGGTTACCTCAACGATTTCATTGATAGAAGTGAAAAGCCAGCCCAAGAAGAGCAGAGAATAGAGGTAGATTGACAACTGCCGCCCCGAGGCCCCCCAACCGGCATGATCCACATCATATCAGGATGAACCGCCACCAAAGGGGAAAGCAGCTCGGGCTGGAAGAAATATGCTCGGTTGTGCGAGAACGATGACCGAGACAACAGGAAGAAGTGTAGCCCGGCCTTGGTCATCACGACCAATGATGACCTTCGAGGAGTCCGGACCCGCACGACACCTTGGTCATCACGGCCGAGGTGGCTAACTTCGAGGTGCAGCGGATCCTCGCCGACATAGGGAGCTCGGCCAACGCACTGTTCGAAGATGCATTTGAAAAGCTCTACATCGATAGAGAGCGGATCATGTTGGTCAAAACTCCCTTGATGGGATTCTTCGGAGAGCCCCTCTTGCCCACTGGGAGAATAACCCTTCCCCTTTTGATTGGGGATGGCGATGTCACTGCAACAACCATGGTGGACTTCATCATGGTACGTTGCCTCTCTTTATACAATGTTATCCTTAGCAGGCCAACCCTCAATGCCCACTTGGCCACAGTCTCGACGTACCACCTTGCCATGAAGTTTTTGACCAAGTACGGCATAGGGGTGGCACTCAGAGACCAGAGAACAATCCGCCAATGCTATCAGCTTTCCTACTGAGGATCATGCCTAACTGAAACACTGATGGCGGAGTCCTATGACCTGTGCAATGAAGTAAAGGTGTAGCGCTGTTATGGTTCAAAAATAGGCTTAGCCTTGCCTACGCTTGGCAGGCTTACGTTAGGGACATGCCCGTCATTTTCGCCTATAAGATTTTTGAGAGAACTGATGTCATCTTCAGGCAGACCACCAAAAGCTTAACGTACTCTTTGAGGAGGGGTGGTCGACCTCCTTGGGTGCCTAACCTTGGCACTCCTAGACCTTCATCCCCTTGCGGGGCGGCCCTGGTTAATGGCTAGCATGGCTACCAGGGTTCCTCATGGGCGCACACTTGCTCATGGGGGCAGTGTTGGATCGGCATTGCGCTACCGATACTCAAGGGAGGCTTGGCATGCGGGCTTGGCTCAAGCATGACCCTTCACCACGCCAGTCCCTCGCCCAAGCTGAGTGAGCTATTCCGTTGCCTCTAGCGCACGGGTGTGTTTCGGCCCAAGTGGTTGCCTATCATCATGGCACACAGGTGCCTGTCATCATCGGCATACAGGAGACCCCTCACATCGGTGCTAAGTCACCTCATCGGCGCATGGTCGCCTTCCATTATGGTTGTCCCCCTTTAGCACGTAAGCGGCGCCTCCCATGGACCGGTTTGAGCTAGGAGAGTGCCCCGGCCATTGGACTTGAGGTCATGATGCAGTGCTACTGACATTGGTGGAGCCGTCCCATTGGGCAACTCCGAGCCTCTAAGCGCATAAAGGCTTGTCCTAGCCTGCCTTGGCCAGGATGCCGCACAGGTTTCTTCCGCTGTAGAACTACCCCCGTGACAGTTGGTATCAGAGCAAGTTGGCCAATTGCAGCCGCGGTTGGTTTTCAACAGATTAGCCCAGAGCCAGTTGAAGCGGTCATTACGACAAGTAACATTTTGTTTTGTGGGGTGCGGTCCCTAGGCACTTCCACCCAGGATCGAGCAGATTTCAAATCAGGCCTGGCAAGAGGCCATTTCATAGTTCGTGTCCCCATTCCAATGACACTAAAACAGGTTCCCTTGCGGTTGCAGACGCATTGGTTGTTGTCCTCATGCGGGGGCAAACGCGTGAGCCTTGATAGGAATGTGGGTACACTACCCGAGCAGATTGTTTATCAGGCCTATCAAGAGGCCATTCAATGTTCGTGTTCCCATTCCAATGACCCTAAAACAGCTTCCCTTGCGGTTGCAGACGCATTGGTTGTTGTCCTCATGCGGGGGCAGACGCATGGGCCTTGTTAGGAATGTGGTTACGCTAGCCGTTGGAGCATGGCGGCCCTACACCAGCAAAGTATTAGGTGGACATGCTCAGTTTTTGGGTTGAACACTTATAGTAGCAGAAGCTTATCACAAGGCGAGTGCATGTTCGGCAACTCATGGGTAAAAGTTGCCACACTCGCACAGGTTGCGGTCAAAGTCTCCTTGAGGCAGCAGTATTGGGATCCCCTCGGAGCGAACATGTAGCCTGAACCAGCGATGTGAAGCGTAGTTTCGAGGGCCGTGAGAGCATAAGCCATGTCTAGGTTTGAGTAACCCGCACAGGGCGAGGTGAAGACCGCAGGCCAACATGGTGAAAGGGTACACCCAGCATCCATCGCCAACAGTAGGAGTAGACCTATCAGCGTGTTCGGTAGCATCACTGAAAAGCTACCAAGAAGACGGTTGAGCCTTGAGGTAAGATGATACATGGGGCGGACCTCCGCGAAGCACCACACATATTTCTTCAAGGGACCTTCTTTCACAGTTCAACGGCATAGCCATTGCGCAGTTTGAGTAACCTCGACACTGGGGGTGAAGTCCAGGTAGGCTGGCATGGTGAAATGGTTCCGTCCCCATAAATGGACACCAACATAGGCAAGACCCGGGCTAGCCAGACAGGCCCCGGAACTGGCAAGGAAGTGGATGGCGCGGGACACAGACGCCCATTCACGAGGAAGACCATTGTCGAGGATGACAATGGATTGAGTGGGGGAGTCTGTTATGGTTCAAAAACAGGCTTAGCCTTGCCTACGCTTGGCAGGCTTACGTTAGGGACATGCCCGTCATTTTTGCCTATAAGATTTTTGGGAGAACTGATGTCATCTTCAGGCAGACCACCAAAAGCTTAACGTACTCTTTGAGGAGGGGTGGTTGACCTCCTTGGGTGCCTAACCTTGGCACTCCTAGACCTTCATCCTCTTGCGGGGCGGCCCTGGTTAATGGCTAGCATGGCTACCAGGGTTCCTCATGGGTGCACACTTGCTCATGGGGGCAGTGTTGGACCGGCACTGCGCCATCGATACTCAAGGGAGGCTTGGCATGCGGGCTTGGCTCAAGCATGACCCTTCACCATGCCAGTCCCTCACCCAAGCTGAGTGAGCTATCCCGTTGCCTCTAGCGCACGGGTGTGTTTCGGCCCAAGTGGTTGCCTATCATCATGGCACACAGGTGCCTGTCATCATCGGCATACAGGAGACCCCTTACATCGGTGCCAAGTCACCTCATCGGCGCATGGTCGCCTTCCATTATGGTTGTCCACCTTTAGCACATAAGCGGCGCCTCCCATGGACCGGTTTAAGCCAGGAGAGTGCCCCGGCCATTGGACTTGAGGTCAATGATCCAGTGCTACTGACGTTGGTGGAGCCATCCCATTGGGCAACTCCTAGCCTCTAAGCGCATAAAGGCTTGTCCTGGCCTGCCTTGGCCAGGATGCCGCATGGGTTTCTTCCGCTATAGAACTACCCCCGTGACAGCGCGGCCAACCTTTGGAAGATCTCATCCAGGTTCCCCTCCCTGAAGAAGATCCAGAGAAGACAATCCAAGTCGGCTCCCAACTAGACGGCCACCTTTGAGAAGAGCTTGTACAACTACTAAGGGACAACGCCAATGTGTTTGCTTGGTCGTCAACGGACATGCTCAGGATCGACCCTGAAGTTATCACACATTGGCTCAACGTTGAACCACGCTACCGACCTGTAAAGCAGAAGAAGAGGAGCTTTGCTACAGAGCGGTGGCAAGTGATTGCCGATGAAGTATAGAAATTGCTCAATGTTGGCTTTATTTGGGAAGTCAAATACCTAGATTGGTTGACCAATGTGGTGATGGTGAAGAAGGCCAATGGGAAGTAGAGGATCTGCATCGACTTCACCGACCTAAATAAGGCATGTCCCAAAGACAGTTTCCCCTTACTGAGGATCGACCAACTCGTCGATGCAACAATGAGGCATGAGCTACTGAACTTCATGGATGCCTTCTCAGGCTACAACAAGATCCGGATGCACCCGGATGACCAGGAGCGGACAACTTTCATCACCGACTGCAGCCTGTACTGCTACAAGGTGATGCCATTTGGCCTCAAGAACGTTGGTGCCACTTATTAATAGCTGGTGAACAAGGTATTCACAGAACAGCTCGGCCGGAATGTAGAGGCATATGTTGACGATATGCTCATGGAAAGCAAGAAAGTTGAACATCACTTGGCCGACCTTCGCAAAGTCTTCGGCACCCTCAGAAAATAAAAGATGAAGTTAAACCCCACCAAGTGCACTTTTGGGGTCGGTTTCGGAAAGTTCCTGGGGTTCATGGTGACACAGAGAGGAATTGAAGCCAATCCGGAGAAGATAAAGGTCATCCTCGATATGCCATCTCCCCGGACCCATAAAGAGTTGCAGCGACACACCGGAAGATTAGCTGCCCTTAGCAAGTTTATGTCCAAATTCGTGGACTGGTGTCTCCCTTTTTTCAAGGCCCTTAAATGGCCAAAAGATTTTCATTGGACCGAAGAGTGTGAGCAGTCTTTCCAGGAGCTGAAATAGTACCTGAGCTCGGCACCCCTCCTGACCAAGCCAAACCCAGGGGATGATCTATTGCTCTACCTCTTGACCGGAGATGAGGTCGTCAGCTCGATACTGATTAAGGAGGAAGACTGGGTATAGAGGCTGATCTACTACACTAGCAAAGTCCTCAACGCTATAGAGACCCGGTACTCCAACCTGGAGAGGTTAGCCTTAGCTCTCATCATAGTCGCTAGAAAGCTCAGACCCTACTTCCAGGCCTACAACATCCGAGTACTTACAGACCAGCCCTTTAAGCAGATACTACAGAGGCCAGAAGTATCTGGCTGCCTAGTCAAGTGGAGCGTGGAACTAAGTGAATTTGACATTGAGTATGCATCTCGACCGACGATCAAAGCCTAGTCCCTGACTGATTTCATCGTGGAGTGTACATTCACCATCGAGGAACCAGCCTCACCGCCCCCAGTATGGATTCTGCAAGTAGATGACTCATTGAACCAGTAGGGCAGCGGTGCCAGCCTCATTCTCCTCAGCCCAGACGACACAGTATTGGAACATGCCCTCAGGTTCGAGTTCAAGGTGTCCAACAATGAGGTGGAGTATGATGCCTTGATTGCTCGGCTCTACCTTGCCTTGGACCTCGGGGACTAAAGAATTGAGGCCTTCAACGACTTGCAACTAGTGGTCAACCAAATCCATGGCCAGTTCAAGGATTGAACCCCCTCTTTGGCGAGCTATCTACAAAAGGTGTAGGAGCTCACTCAACAGCTCAAGCATTTCAATATTCAGCAGATCCCTCGAGCCGAGAACACCAGAGTAGATGCCCTTTTGAAGCTAGCCAGCTTGCCGTAAACTGACCTTGACTCGACCGTACCACTGGACACACTAGCCTAGTTGAGCATTGCACCGACAACCCTTCTCGTCTTCTTAGTACAACACAACCTATCTTGGATGGACCCCATAACTGAGTATCTTCGAGAAGGTGCTCTCCTAGAAGACTGGACAGAAGTGAAGAAGCTCTAACATAGAGTAGCCCGGTACTACCTTATCCAGGGTTAGCTCTATCGCCGCTCCCACACTCTGCCATACTTGAAGTGTCTCCCCCTAGTCGAAGCAGACTACGTCCTTAGGGAGATACATGAGGGCATTTGCGGAGATCACCCCGGTGTGCACGCATTGGCCCATAAGGCACTCCAGCAGGGCTACTTCTGGTCGATGATGAAGCAGGATGCCACCTAATTAGTTCGAAAGTGCGACAGCTGCCAGCGGCACTCCAATCTCCATCACTAGCCTATATTCCCCCAGAAACTGATCACCAGCCCATGGCCGTTCGCTTAATGGGGAATGGACATCCTTGGCCCCTTTCCCACCATGGTTGCACAGAAGAAATTCCTTCTTGTAGCAGTGGACTACTTCACGAAGTGGGTGGAAGTTGAAGCCTCGATACGCATTATCGCCCATAGTGCCCGGAACTTCCTTTGGCAGGGTATTATCTGCCACTTCAGCATCCCTTGCGTGCTCATCACGGACAATGGGACATAGTACACCGACAAGAAGTTTGAAGCCCTTTATGCCGACTTAAGGATAGATCATCAGACCACCATCATGCATCGACCCCAGAGTAATGAGCAGACTGGGGTAACCAATCGAACCCTACTACATAGGCTAAAAACGCGCCTAGACCAAGCCAAGGGAAAGTGGGTTGAAGAGCTGCTGAGCATACTCTGGGCATACCGGATGACCCCGCGGGCTGCCACCGGAGAGACCCCTTTCGGCCTAACCTACGGGGCCAAAGCCATAGTCCCCGTGGAAAGAGGTTCCCTGACTCTCTAGACCGAGCTATTCGATGAGGTGCAGAATGATGAAGACCTGCATGCTGAATTGGATCTAGTAGAAGAAGCCCAAGACCGAGCACACGTAAGAATGACCACATAACAGTAGAGAATGACAAAGCATTATGACTCCAAGGCCAGAAGACGCAAATTCAGGACAAGCGACTTCGTCCTACGCAGAGTCATAGTCCCCACTCTCGGAGAAGGCAAGCTCGGACCAAAATGGTAAGGGTTGTAGAGAATCACTAGGGTCCTTGGACCAGGCACTTATAGACTCGAAGACCTTGAAGGCTGACCAATACCGAGAAGCTGGAACTCAGGAAATCTCAGGATGTACTACCAGTAAATTAACAAGCAATAAAAGTCTCCTTTTCTCCCCAAGCTACATCTGTGACCTATGGACACAAACACGCTCACCACACACACACACTACACATGCATAGGCCAAACTGTTACCAAACAAGACAACTCCACCAACCCCAGAATGATCGAGCCTATAACGCCCAGATTGGCAGCGCATCACCAACTAAGCTACCCAACTCAACTGACCACGACTGAGCCTAAATGTGTAAAAAGAATGCTCCTGCCCACAAAGGATTGAGGGCGGTCATGGAACTCTGCACAACCACCGATTAACGACCATGCAAGCTGGAAACGACTAACCATAGATGGGCCCCAAAAACTCCTGAGACCAGAAACTGAGCATCACATGGTTGAGAGCTTGGAAACTGAAAGATCTCGGCCAACCACACCTCGATCTACAAGAAAAGTGCACAAGGATGCCCAAGGCATAGCCCGACTCAGCGCACACAATAGCTTGGCCGGCCATACCTCGACCAACAAAAGAAAAAGTGCACATGGATGCCCGAGGCATAGCCTGGCTCAACCCATGCAACAACCCGACCTACCATACCTTGGCCAGCAAAAGAAAAGTGCACAAGGATACCCGGGGCATAGCCCAGCTCGACCCACACTATAGACCGGCTGGCCATGCCTCATCCAGAAAAAGAAAGGTGCACAGAGATACCTGAGGCATAGCCTGACTCGGCCCATGCAATAGCCCGACCGGCCATGCCTTGGCCAGCAAAAGAAATTTGAACAAGCGATAAGACGTCGAGGCATAGACCGGCCGCCCATACCTCGTCCATGCACAAGAAGACGTCGAGGCATAGCCTGGCTTGGCACGCGCAATAGCCCGGGCGGCCATGCCTCGACTAAAAAAGATGCACAAGTAAAAATAGCAACAACAACAAAATGCACATATGTAGTCAACACAAAGAAGAGTTTATATTCAACTTAAGCCAGTGCATTACATCATTTAGGGCTCGGTATGCTGAGCCAATACAAAAGAAAAGAGGAGAACACAACAAAGACAAAAAAAACCACAACTCGGAAGAGATAGCCACTCAATCCTCGATTGTAGAGTTGGTAGCCCCATCAACAGCTTCAACCTCGTCCCCAACCTCTTCGTTGGATTCCTTGGCGGAACCCTGTGGAGTATCTGGATTGCAAGCTCCCCAGCCCTGCGACTCCTTGTCCAGCTCTGGGTGGTGGTGAAGGATCCATCAGTGGAAAACGTTAAATCCAGTTTTAAAGGAAGCCTCAGCGTACTCATCCATGTGCAGCTTCATCTCCTCCAATGCCTTGTACCGATCAATTGCTTCCCCGGTAGCCTCCTGCTTTAGCCTCTCCCGCTCCGCCTATAGCTCCGGTCATTTGCCTCCTCGGCAGCCTCATCTTGGCCACCTCTCTCTCTAGTGTGGTTGACCATTCTCCTGTAGCCTAAAGCTCAGTCAATTACACCTTTTGCTGTAGATATTTAGAATGCTCCCGCTCGTATAAAGATCGAAGGTCTCGGAGATGATCGACCAATGTGACAATGGCACAAGCATTCTGTGGAAGAGAGATGAGCATATGCAAAAACAAATCAAACACAAGGGACAAGTAAGGAACTCACCTAGGCCGAGGACCACAAAAGCACACACTCTAAGGCTCCGCTGCCAACCCCCACCGACTCTCAAGCCATGGACATAGTCATGATCCCTCATAGCGACTACTTGGGAACCCCAGGTGTCTCCAGGTTGTCATTGACACGAAACGGCCATCACAACATGTGCAGGCCCGAGCTGCTGCCGCCCATCTCTATCCCCGACGCACTTGTAGGACAACGAGCCCCTTTAGGGTTAACCACCATGACATCATCTTCCTCGGTATCCCACTGCCGAACCCTCCTCTGCCTACGGGCCACCCTATCCACGGATCGTGGCTGGTCCGCTGCCTCGGGCTGAGCCTCTGGCTGTGTGCAGCCTACCCCTACCTCTCCAAAGTGACCTCATGCAGTGAACAATCTCCTCCTCGCTGGCCATCCTAATACCTACAACACAGAACGCCCAAGATAAGTAGAGAGCAAACAAGGAAGAAACAACTTAGCAAGCAAACAATAAAGAAAACACACCAGCCACCCTTTCCATCAAATCGGCGAGCATTAGCATCTCCGAGCATGTCTAGGTGATCACATCTATTTCGTGGATCACGCTCAGGGCTGACCTCCTCCGAAGTGAGCGCCATCCATTGGGGCTGTGGCACATTTATCCTCAGCTCCTGTAGCTCAGCTCGGAAAGGGAGACCCCTAGGAATGCGCACAAAGAAGAATGACTCCTTCCAATGCTTCTGGCGTGCTGTCGTAGGCACCCAAAAATAAACCTCTACTCGTAAAGATGGAATGTAGTAGTGCGAGTAGGGATCATTCCCATAGAGAGTATCTAACCCAATTTATGTGCTACGCAAATCAAAGATTGGGGGGGTGTATGTAAAGAAAATCAAATTTAAAATAAGGAAAATCAGAATTAATAACATCCACCATCAAATTTAAAATTAGGTAAGTTCGAGTGCTGAAATTAATCAAGGAACAAATCTTGGTCTAGGATAACATCCACCATCAGAATTACACTATTGCTCATCGATGCAAAGATAAATCAATTTAGACTTTGAATATTCATCGTAGGAATTAATTTCCTGCATCTTCCTACTATCAATTAATCGGGAAACAAGCGATCCTCTTAACCCTTACTACTGAACAACCCCTAAACAAGCGTTAAAGATTTAATCCAGCAATAGCATTAAGCATTAGAGATCGATGAAGCTAAACAACACAAGCACAAGTGGTTGCATTTAATTTAGTCAACTATTCTTCCTAGGATCTAACAATTTCTGACGCATCAAATCATTAAACCCTAGTTGCTTCGTAGATTAGAGGGTTCAAACAATTACGGATTTGATATCTAATCTAGCAATAGATTGTAACGAATAATAAACTAGTAGGCCTTCATAGTAATCAAACAAAACAATCATAGATATGAACATAGAAGAGCATTCGATATCCAAAGCATGATTTAAACAATAAAAACCAAATTAGTTCTCATAGTTTGGTGGAATTCTGAGGCTTCTGCTTCCTTCAACCAAGAACAAGAGTTTAGCCACACATGGTCATGGTGAAAACTCCAAAAAAATCAGAGAGTCAAGAAGAGAGGGGCGGAGAGAAGAGAAGAGAAGAGAAGAGAGGTTCGGTTGCTCCCAATCTACTTACCTTCCCTCTAGGGTTTTCTCCTCTTATCTACTTCCCCCCAAGAGAAGACTTCAAAATCTCCTAAAATTCCTCTAAGTAAATCTACAAGTCTCACTTATCCAGGAAAGACTCAAAAATAAGATAAAACAATGTTTTTGTGTGAGTGGGAGAGTGATGAAATCGCGGATGAAAGCTTCAAGGCTAAGGAATGTCTTCAACACGTCATCAGTGTAGTTGCAGAGAATTCGGGCCCAATTTTGATCTCGATGCACTCTGAATCTTTCCAACGCATCTTGAATCATCTAAATCGGAATCCAGATGAGAGAGTTATGCTCCATCTACCACACGACGCTGAAACTGTGTAAAATGACCCGATTAGCCTTATTTCACGCCTCCTTTCGTGTCTTAAACCAAAATATAAGAATTATGAGTGCATTTGGGCATAAAATAAATATAAAAGACTAAATATTAAAGGAGAAAAATATGATATATTTTGTTCTCATGAAATCCCCCCACACTTAAACCTTGCCCGTCCTCGGGCAAGACAGAACTTAAGCCACTAAGCAAACTATTCTACCAATCTTTAAACTCAATCTTCCTTTATCTTTTTCCACAAATGTTCTAGGTTAACTATTGCAAACCGTTAAGTCAACACGACTCGGTTATACATGACTCACCCATCAACCAATCCAATTTCTGCTACTACAAACCAGGTAGTAAACTAGGGAAAATATTTTTTTCTCCTCTCTTTCTCTCCCTCCCTTTTTTCCCTTTTTTTCTTTCCCTTTTTGATCCACTCTCTTTTTCCTTTTCCTCTCCTTGGTGGAAGTGAGTGCATTTTATGCTCCATCTCACTTTTAGGACTTAGTCAGTGGGTGCATTTTATGCTCCATCCCACTGTTAGGATTATTTGGTCAATAGGTGCATTTTATGCTCCGTCCTACTGATTGAATTACTGGCTAGTAGGTGCATTTTATGCTCCATCCTACTATTGAATTGCTTGGTTGGTAAGTGCATTTTATGCTCCGTCCTACCAATTGAATTGCTTGGTAAAATATTTACCCTATTTACTTAAACCTGGATTTAGGACGAGCTTAAAAAGGGGATGGCTTCAGGTGAATCTTGTATTCTCTAATCATATTTCTTTACTAAGTTCACAAGAGTTGTCCCAGAACACTGTTTCAATTGATTCCAAAAGAGTTGAGTTTTTTTTTTCTTTTTTCTTTTGTTTTTTAAACATATGCAAAAAAACACAACCTAAATTAAATTTTAAAACGCAACCTAAATCCCCTCCCCCACACTTAAAACTTACATTGTCCCCAATGTAGGGTAAAATGCAAAGAAAGGGCGGAAACAACTAAACTATAAATGCAAAAACAAAAAGGAGAGAAAAAGAAAAAGCAAACTTTCCCTTTTCTAATCATCATAAACCGGATCCTCTAACTCTTGTGGTTGCAACTTCCGATGCTTTCCCCTTCCATCCATCATTGGTGGGTTCAGCCTTCTTTGTGGTTGACAGGAAGGTTTTGGTTGCTCTTCAAGTAAGATGCAATGCATGCATGTAGATGGGCTGATTCCTTTGATATCTGTAATCGTCCAACTGATAGCCGTCTTATGCTCCTTGAGAACCTGTACAAGCTACTCTTCTTGTGGTGCGCTAAGGCTATTAGAGATGATCACCGGTAATGTCTTTCCGTCTCCAAGGAATACGTACTTGAGGTGACTAGGGGGAGGCTTCGATTCTGGAATGGGGGCCTGCAAAACAGAGGGTAAAGGTCTCCTGTTAGAAATCGACAATATAACATAAGGAGCATTACCTGGCTGTTGTAATTCTGGAGAATCATCCGATGCTGCAACCGTTTCCTGCAAATCAGCATTCAACATTGGCCCCTCTTTCTCAAGATGCTTACTAATGGAAACTTCTAATCCATCATTTCCTTTAAGTTCAAAGACTTCTTGTGCCAAAGAATCAATTGCATCAATAGAACAAATAGGATTATCATCAGTAGGATATTTCATGGCCTCACAAATATTAAACTTAACAATCTTACCATCAAATTCCATGGTGAGTGTGTCACTATAAACATCTATCTTAGTTTTGGATGTTTTCAAAAATGGTCTTCCTAGCAAAATAGGAGTGGTTTGATCACCATTATCCATATCAAGCACATAAAAATCAATAGGAAAAACCAAATCATTTGCTTTCACAAGAACATCCTCAACTACACCCTTAGGATATGGATTCGATCTATCAGCCAATTGAATCACTACACCAGTCTTATTCAAAGGTCCAAGTTTCAAAGAAGCATATATAGAATATGGCATGATATTAATAGAAGCTCCTAAATCTAACATGGCCTTCTCAATTCTAGTGTTACCTATCATGCAGGGGATGGTGAACATACCTGGATCCTTGCACTTTGTAGGGAGTTTTCTTTGAATAATTACAGAAACATTCTCCCCTACTCTCACCTTCTCACATCCTTTCAGTTTCTGTTTCCTCTTATGTGTACACAGTTCTTTTAGGAATTTAGCATAATGAGGCACTTGTTTAAGAGCATTAAAAAGGGGGGTATTTGCCTCGCATCTGTGAAAAGTTTCATAAAATTCTTTGAACTGCTCATCTTTCCTCTTTCCTACTAAAGCATTAGGAAAAGGAGGTACCGATTTATAATCAAAAAGGGGAGGAAATTTACGCTTAGGTACTTCATCGTCATCGTGAATGATGTCTTTCTCCTTTCCTTGATTCGACACTACAGGGGCTGCTCTTGCTGGAGTTTCAAACTCTTTACCACTTCTCAAAATGATGGCACTTACATTTTCTTTCGGATTCACAACCGTTTGAGAGGGTAGTTTCCCCAAACTTTGTGCCTCTAACCGACTAATTGTTGTCGCCATTTGGCCCATCTGATTGTCCAAATGTTGGATACTGGCCCGTGTCTCTTGCTGAAATTGTTTTGTCTCCTGTTGAAATAACAAAGTGTTAGTGGCAAGAGATTTAACAATATCTTCTAAAGACATACCTGAATTAGAAGTTTGGTCTAGCTGTTGTCTTGGAGGGTATGACTGATATTGTTGGAAAGTCGGGTGATTTTATGGGTTCCCATAGCTGAGATTGGGGTGATCCCTCCATCCCGGATTATATGTACTCGAATATGGATCATATTTCCTTTGCGGTTGCCCTAGAAAACCACCTACCGCATTTACTTGCTCGACGGGCTCCTCTTGAAGAGTTTGGGACATATCAGTTGGATGCCCTACTGTTGAACATATCCCACAAGCCTTCACCATTTGCATGTTACCTATAGCCATTTGACGGACAAGAGAGGTCAGACTTGCAATTTGTTGTTTTAGGGAAGAGATATTTACCTCGTTATCATGCTTTGCTAGAGGGTTGAGCCTATAGCGAACTGTTAAGAGTTGGCTGCCATATTTGCAATCAGATTTCTTGCAGCCTTGGGGGTTTTATCCACTAAAGCCCCTCCACTAGCAGCATCGATCATGCTCCTATCAGTGGTTTGAAGTCCCTCATAAAAATATTGAATAAGTAGTTGTTTGCTGATTTGATGATGGGGGCAGCTTGCACATAACTTCTTAAAGCGTTCCCAGTATTCATGTAGGGACTCCCCATTGTATTGCCTTATTCCGTAGATTTTTTTTTTTCTGATATTGGTCACCCTTGAAGCTGGGATGTACTTTTCTAGGAAGAGCCTCTTCATCTCATTCCATGTGGTAACACTCCTGGAAGGTAGATAATAGAGCCAATCCTTAGCCGAATCCTTCAGAGAAAACGGGAAGGCTCTCAATTTGATTTGCTCTTCGGTTACCCCCATGGGTTTCATGCTCGTGCATACCACATGCAGCTCCTTCAAATGCTTGTGAGGATCCTCACTTGCAAGACCATGAAAAATGGGTAAGAGATGTATCAATCTAGATTTCAATTCAAAATTAACATCAGCATCTAAAGCAGGAAAAGCTATGCATAAGGGTTGCTGATTTAAATCCGGTGCAACAAGCTCTTTCAAGGTTCAATTTCCGGCCATGACGTCCTCTTCTCTCAAATCAGATCTGCTAACAGATAGAGAATCAAAGGCTGGATCGTTCTCCTCGGAATGACTCCGAGCTTCCCTTCTTAACCTATGCAAAGTCCCTTCTATTTCCGGATCGAACTGCAAATTACCTTTCTTAGAGAATTGGGTTACAGGAATAAATTGAGGAAAACCTAGAGAACCCTAAACGACCATACCGTAAAACAAATAAAAATAATAAAAAAAATACAAATAAAAATCTAGAACAATAAACAAATAAATAAATGAATAAAACAGAAAATAATCTATGCTAAAACACAAACAATCAAAACGATCTATAGAAAAAAGGAATTTTTTTTTCAAAAATTTTGAGAACTAAACAATGATCACGAGAAGCACAAAACTGATTATAATACTCCCCGGCAACGGCACCAAAATTTGGCGTGTTGTCGTAGGCACCCAAAAATAAACCTCTACTCGTAAAGATGGAATGTAGTAGTGCGATTAGGGATCGTTCCCACAGAGAATATCTAACCCAATTTATGTGCTATGCGAATCAAAGATGGAGGGGGGTGTATGTAACGAAAATCAGATTTAAAATAAGGAAAATCAGAATTAATAAAGAACGCAATTTAAATGAGAATTTATGTAAGTTCGAGTGCTGAAATTAATCAAGGAACAAATCTTGGTCTAGGATAACATCCACCATCAGAATTACACTACTACTCATCGATGCAAAGATAAATCAATTCAGACTGAATATTCATCGTAGGAATTAATTTCTTGCATCTTCCTACTATCAATTAATCGGAAAACAAGTGATCCTCTTAACCCTTACTACTGAACAACCCCTAAATAAGCGTTAAAGATTTAATCCAGCAATAGCATTAAGCATTAGAGATCGATGAAGCTAAACAAAACAAGCACAAGTGGTTGCATTTAATTTAGTCAACTGTTCTTCCTAGGATCTAACAATTTCTGACGCAGCAAATCATTAAACCCTAGTTGCTTCGCAGATTAGAGGGATCAAACAATTACGGATTTGATATATAATCTAGCAATAGATTGTAAAGAATAATAAACTAGTAGGCCTACCTAGTATTCAAACAAAACAATCATAAATATGAACATAGAAGAGCATTCAATATCCAAAGCATGAATTAAACAATAAAAACCAAATTAGATCTCACAGTTTGGTGGAATTCTGAGGCTTCTGCTTCCTTTGACCAAGTACAAGAGTTTAGCCATGCATGGTCATGGTGAAAACTCCAAGAAAATCAGAGAGTCAAGAAGAGAGGGGCGGAGAGAAGAGAGGTTCGACTGCTCCCAATCTGCTTACCTTCCCTCTAGGAGTTTCTCCTCTTATCTACTTCCCCCCAAGAGAAGCCTTCAAAATCTCCTAAAATTCCTCTAAGTCAATCTACAAGTCTCACTTATCCAGGAAAGACTCAAAAATAAGATAAAACAATGTTCTTGTGTGAGTGGGAGAGTGATGAAATCACGGATGAAAGCTTCAAGGCTAAGGAATGTCTTCAACACGTCATCAATGTAGTTGCAGAGAATTCGGGCCCGATTTTGATCTTGATGCACTCGGAATCTATCAAACCTCAAAACAGGAAAGTTGTAGAACGTTTCCTTATCTTTGCAACACATCTTGAATAATCTAAATCGGAGTCCGGATGATAGAGTTATACTCCATCTACCACACGGTGCCGAAACTGTGTAAAATGAACCGATTAGCCTTGTTTCTCACCTAACGCCTCCTTTCGTGCCTCAAACCAAAATATAAGAACTATGAGTGCATTTGGGCATAAAATAAATATAAGAGACTAAATATTAAAGGAGAAAAATATGATATTTTTCGTTCTCATCAGCTTCATAGAAGAAGGAGCCCCGACCAGTGACCGAACATTCCTCCTACTAGAGAAATAGTAGTACGCCCGTTGGTGGTGCTTCAGCTGGAGCATAAAGCTCACCATCCCCAGGGTTAAATTCGATATCACAGACCGCGTAGTAAGACATGAGGCTAAGAAAGAACTTGAAAGAGTTTGACATCAACTGCACCGATAGCACCCTGTACTAGCCCAGTACCTCGGTGACTCCCTCACTCAATGGGAACCTCAACCCAGCCTCCAAGCTATGCTCATTCACGTATACCTCACCGGGCTGAGCATCAGTGGCCATCTCACCGGGCAGTGGACACCTCATTTGGTACTCTGTGGGGATGACGTACATAGCTCAGATCCTAGCCATATCCCTACGTGTCAAGACGCGGGGCATGGTGCCAAACTGGCACTGAGCACATAGAGGAAGTTCTGCCTCCATCCCCGAGAGGCCAACCTCATCCTCCTCGACTTCGGCAGCCAAAAAATCTTTCAGTTCAGGCTCATAGTTCGAGCCATGAGAAGAGCTAGAACCGGAACTACTGAAGGAATCGGAAGAGGAAGAGGACCGACAAGATAAAGAGACATACTGGGCAATCTACAAAGTTGAGGAACGAAAAATGTCGAGCAATTGATCACGCAATCTACGAGAAACCCTCGAGCAATCTACCAAGCAATCTGCCGAGCAATGCCAACCACCTTCTTCGCAAATGACACAGAGGAAAGGGTCCCCCCTTTCTTTTATAACCACCAGGGGCATAGCCCAAGGAGAGATCAACAGTACAAATGAAACACCTCTGACAAAACCATGAAAGACCAATCGACGTGACTGATGACGCACACGCAAAGCATTGGAAACCGAAGTGACAGCCCCGACATGCAATGGTTGCGACCATTAATTGCACCAGTTCGACCCTCAATACCTGTCCAACCACCAACACGGATCCTCAATTGGGCTTCCCAAGGATGCTGGCCCAACTGGAACGCCTAGCACTGACCGGATCCAAGCCCCGATGCCAAACAAGGCTACATGGCCACACAATAGCCCGACCGAGCATTCCCCCTCCTTGACAACAGAATTGGGGGAGTGGTTTGGGAACCAAAATTTTGGTTCTTATTTATGTTCTAAAGCCGATGGTTGGAGGACTCCTCGACAACGGCTAACATTACCCAGATAAGACGACAACTCAGAAATTCCCCGTCAATGGCCAACATTGTGTGGACAAGACAACAACTTGGAAGTTCCTCAGCCGAGCAACAAGCCAACAGACTTCGGAACTGGGTGAGTGGTGTTAGGGTCATAGGTTAGCTGGTCCTGAGAAACATGTGGCTGCTCAGTCATCGCCCAACCACGACAGCATAACCCAGCCACATCAGCATAACTTGGCCATGTCGGCATAGCTCGGCCACGTCGGCTCAGCTTGGTCAAGCTATGTTATTATTGTGGTCCCCGTCTTAACCCTCCAGCCATGTCAGCTACACGCTTCGTGGATAAGCTCAACCGCGAATAAGGGAGTGGGCAGACAACTCCGCCAAGGAGTGGGACTCTACCCCATTCACCTCGGCGGAGGGCTTTATCCCGATCCCCCCATAAGTCTAATCCGACCAGGAGACGAACCCCCGGCTATAAATAGGTGCTCCATGCTCAAGGTAAGGGATTCAAACCTCTAGCACTCGCACTCTTACCTTGCTCGCACCAGCAACCTCATTGCTCGGCCCGACCATTCACTTCCCTCTTACTGATTTGAGTGTTGGAGTGTCTACCCGGGAACAACTCCTCGGGCCTCTGACAACTTTTATTGATCACATGTTACATAGCGCGACACCATCTTTATAAATTTGACACCGCCCAATCAGCAAGGACTATCTGCTTACTCTCCTAAATTCGTACACTACTTAAGATTAATGCTATGTAGAATTGACAACACTTGTAAGTATGAATGACTGGTCTAATAGTTGCATGCCTATAAATAAATAAAAAACATGTGCTATGCACTATCTTGTTTTAAGAAATGTTAGGGAAATAAAATAACCCGTTATTATAAATTAAATATTAATATTCACTTATGATATTTAGCCTTGATAGGGGAGAGAAAATCCTCCCCCCACCCCAAATTTGACTTTGTTCAGCAGTGAAAGATTTTGGTCAATGTTTAACACAAAGATTGGATCTTCATGTTACTTCTATAATTAACATAACTGTAGTTAACCTAGTTTTTAGTGCAAAAAATCAGCAATAAGCTTTAATGGGCAACAGTGTCATTCCTAAAACCATGCTTTAGACAATTCCTTGGGAATTTAAAATATTCAGCAATTCCTTGGTAACTTCACGGCATGTTTAAATTCCATTCGTAGCAATGCATTTTCCTTTTGTTGATTATGTGTTTGGATGCAAAATCAGTTATTAATTACTTTATACATTTAATTTTATTATATATTTTATTTATTAGAAAATTCAAAAAGGTAGAATCATTTTGGTCTGGTTATTAGAAACTAGTATTACTGTGGGATCCATGTTGCATGCATTATCCTTCCCCTACTAGTACTATTCGTTGGAATTATGATGTCTTCTTTGACTCTTGAGTTTCAGTGGCGAAGACACTCGTAAAAACTTCACTGATCATCTCTGCAGCGCTTTGGTTCAAAGAAGGATTAGCACCTTCAGAGACAAGGATGAACTTTACCGAACTGCTTGTCGGCTGGGCATCTGAACAATGAGTTGAGGCGGCTAGGACGGAGAGTAACAGACCTAGTACAGGGAAGTCTTTGTCACAGACCCCAGTACAGGGGGTCTAAAATAGAAAAAGAGGCTAACAGAAATGCACCGGCTATCTAGTAAATATGCAGGTCTTCAACTGAAATGAGGGAGTGTGAGGTAAGAGCATTACATCTATGTAGCCTTTGAATGAGGGCTGAATGCTGCTGGTGGTGTCGTCGAAGTAGAAGCCAGATGAATGGAAGATTGGTCGCCTGATAAGTATATTGAACTACAACTAGTTACAGCGATGAGAGAGAGAGAGAGAGGCTTAGAGTGTGATTTGTTAGGGGAGAAGTACCTGTCGTCATCAATTTGCATTCGTCACAAGCTTGAAGACAATGAACAATCTCCCTCCCATTCTTATTTATAATGTGAAGGGGGGGGGGGGGGAGTGGTTGGGTAGGTAAGGATTTAAAGGAGTAGGAGGGTCTTAATAACTTGGGGTCCAGAGGGTAGTTTTGTAATTTAGGATTTTGGGGGTAATTTGGTAATTTGAAGGAGTGTATTTTGAGAATTTGGAATGGAGGGTATTTTGGTTATTTGGCATGAATGGTATTTTTGATGACTTAGAACGAGCGTACTTTGGTAATTTAGGATGAAGGGCATTTCGATAATTTGGTGTGAAGGATATCTTGGGGATTTATTTTGGAGAGTATTTTGAGGATTTGCAATGATATTTGGGAAAATTAGAATGAAGGGTATTTTGATAATTTGGTCAAGGGGAATTCTGATAGTTTTAGCTTTGAAGGATATTTTGGTCATATGGTGTACGGGAATTTTGGTAGCTTAGCAATGGGGAAGAGTGTTCTAGTGATTTAAAAAATGTAAGGGATTTTGTTAATTCAGTCAAGGGGTATCTTGGAAATTTTGAGAATGAAGGGTATTTTGGTCATTTAGCACAAAGAGTATTTTTAAGCCTTAAAGGCATTTGGGTTTCAAAGAAATCGAAATGGTTTAATTGGGATTTCGGAGTTAATTGAGGTTTACGAAGGGCTGAGCGAAATTTTGGTGTTAAAAAGTGCCATTCCTCGACCCCATAGCTTTAAACAATTCCTTGCGAGTTGGGACTTTAAAATATTCAGCAATTCATTGGTAGTAGTATCTTCCTTTTGTTGATGATGTGTCTGGATGCGAAATCAGTTATTAATTACTTCATATATTTAATTTTGATTGCATAATTTATTTATTAGAAAATTCATAAAGGTAGAGTTATTTTGGCTAAGGTAAATATAAACCAACGTTTTAAAAAACGACCTGAAAATGGAATCGTTCTAGTCATTGGTTTTTAGACCAACAGTCCGATCGTTCAGTTCGAATGGATGGCTTGCTTTGATAGTAAAATTAAAAAAATTAAAAAAATAAAAAGTGGTAAAAACCGTTGAATGGATCAACGGTTCAACCGCCCATATCAATAGTTTGTTGACTTTTTCAACGGTTTTTTACCAGATTCCGGATTTTGAATAAAACGAAACTGGTTACCTGAACAGTTCCCAGGCCAAACGGCATCTAACCGTTTGGATCAACAATGGTTCGAAAACGTTGATATAAACCTTGAAAAGATATTCATGGTTTTACATGTGGTCCATTTTTTCTTTGGGACCTACGTTGCATTAATTATCCTTCCTCACCATGCATTACATGGATAACTCAACCTCTAGCTAATATGTCGTAATCTCTATATGTAGTTCGTCTTCCGCCGTATAGAAGTTTGCTAGGGTTCAGCCCCCTTCTCTCTCTGTTTCTAGAGAGGTTTTACTCTCAAGATCTCTCGTGGTTGTGTTTTTATTTAAGTTCTTTGTTTTTCTCCCCTCTTATGTTTTTTCCCTCTTTGTTTCTCTCATCTTCTGTATTTTTTCCCCTCTCTCTCTCGATCTCTGTGTTCCCCCCCTCTCTCTCTCTCAATCTCTATTTCTCTTGAGATCTTTTTAGATCTCTCGAGGATCACCCCCCTTCTCTCTCTCTTTCTCCCATCTTCTGTGTTTTTCTTTGTTTGCTTTCTTTCTGCGGGCATTCTGATATGAAGTTTCTGCTCTAATCTCCTTTCTACAAAAACCACTAGTGGATTTGCCCCTTGTATTGCCATTTCCAATGTTTTGGAAAACAGTTTCAACTCTTCAGCGTTCTAGATGGCTGAGATAGTGCTCCGACGTCTTGGATGGCAGTTTCAGTTCTCCAGCTTTTTGGATGACAGTTACAGTTTTCTGGCGTTGTGAATGGATGTTCAATTCTCCAGCGTTGTGGATGGACGTTATAGTTCTCTGGCGTTCTTTGGAAGGCAGTTCGCAGTTGACAGTTCTTCGGTGTGCTGGATTGCAGTTACAGATGATGCTGTCTTTTGCGGTTTTTTTTGGCATGGTTAGAAGTTACAGTTCATGGCTTGTGGGTATGTAACATCCTCTGTCAGTTTTCGGTTTGATTGGTAACTCCTCTTGTCAGTTTGCTTGCTAGTTATGGTGGTTTGGAGATGTACTTATCCACTTCTGTTGGTGATGTTAAACCACCTTGCTTTGGTTGCAGAAGTTCATCCGATTCTCCTAAATCCATCTCTTTGTTTTGTTCTTTTTAAGAATGTATCTTTGATCTTTATTTGGCTTGGTTGGCATTTCTTTGTACCAATCTCTTGGATGAATGAAACATGATTGCAACGTTCAAAATAATAAAAAAAAATCTCTATATGTATCTCCTAGATATGTCCTTGTTGTCTCTATTTGTAACCTCTATCTCTTCTTGTATATAAACTCTTTAAGCATTGTATGATTTTATCAAGGCTAGCCCGTGCGTACACCCTTCCAACCACCTTTTGCAACCTTGCATTGAGAATATTTCTCCATGAAATAAAGCACATAAGAACGGAGATATTCTCAATGCAAGGCTGTAAAGCTCTAACAGGCTTTGCCCTGATTAAAGTAAATTCTTATTTTACATGGTATGGGAGCAACCTCTTTTCCAAGTACAACGATGGCTGCCAATACCTCAGCCTCCACCACAACCGACACCACCTTTGACGATGTCTACGATCCATACCACCTCCATCACGCAACCTGGTTCCATCAAAATCAAACAGCCTAACTCAATCGGCCCTCTTTTTACTATCAATGATCGCAAGTCAATAGCATGGTTCTCGCATGGATATTGAACTCTCTTCACAAAGACCTGGCACCTACCATTCTGTATGTGGATTCAACTGCCACCGTTTGGAACAATTTAAAGGAGCGGTTTTCACTGAGCAATGGTCCGTAGATCTATCAACTGCAACGAGCCATAACCACTCTCCAACAGCACATCCTCTCCGTCGGAACATATTACAACATTCTGAAACGCCACTGGGATGAATTATCTACTTATTGTCGATCGCTAGCCTGCTCATATTCAGCATCCAAAGAATACGAGACGCATACACAACAACATTTAATGCAATTTCTCTAACCTATTTGATGTGGCGTAATCCGGTTACTCCCTGCTTGAGGTGACCTGGCTTCTAGCGACGACGAGGCCGGGTTCTTGAAAGATAGGAGTGTTAGACAGTTTTGTATGCCCTTAGCTTCAATCTGATTTGATGTACTTTTGTTATTTAGTGGAAATAAATAAAGTGCATGTTTGATTCATGTTGTTTGGTTTAATTCTGTGTAAAACCCTAAAACTGGACATTTATAGAGACTCATGTTAGTTTTAAATGTTCACAGCCGTTGGATAAGTCTGGGGAGATTTATCCTGCCAAGGCTGATACTGGTGTGCCACCAAGTGTTGGGATGGCCTGTCTCAGCCATCAGGGTAAGACCTGAGGCACATGCAGTATGGGATTACTTGAATCCTTGAACCGGACCAGATTTCCAGTATTGCCCTGGACCTTGAAGATAGATGGGCAAAACTGGAAAGTTACACCTGACCCCTAGACTCGATTATGACATTTCACTAGGTGTTGGATCAGGCTGCCTTTGATATGCCATTCAGTGAGATCCTTAGCAGGGATCAAAACCTGGGTATGTTGGGGCAGTTTGAGAATTCATCTGAGTGGGTGATCATAGTGACAGAATCAGCCACTTTGTCGGACAAAGGGTAATGATCGGGAATGCACTCTCTCTGATGGAAACCAAACTGCCGGCAGTTGATTTCAATCGTTGGAATTTTGTTTTGCAAAATTAATATATTTATATATATATGTACGGTTTCGAATTGTTTGCAAATGGTTTTAATTCCCGGGATCCATGTGAGAGGAGAGTGCGGCACTGTACCTTGCAGCCGAGGGAGAGGTCCTCTCTTGTCGGGCAGTGCTTGATCATTAAGGGCTGAGAGGTTAAGTGTAAGACCATTGAGGATGATACCTGATGGGCTAATCTTGCACCTGCCCACAGTCCCTGGGTTTTTATAAGATGGCTTGGCCCAGGGACCACTTAATGTAAGTGTTGGGCCCATAGGGTCCATATGATGGACTCAAGGGGTTCATTGAGTTTTTCAGTGAATTCGGCTGGGCCTTGTATTAAAGGCTGGGCCGAACCCATGTGGTTGGTGTGTAGATCAATGCTTGGGTCCCACGCCATACAAAGAAGCCCAACTGGGCAGCAGATTGAAAAGTAATTAGACACTGAACACTTAATGGGCCAAAAGCCCATTTCGAGGTGGGCTGATATGATCACCCATCCATGGGGCGAATTTGAGATTAAAGTTAGTAAAAGGATTGGGCCTTTAGCCTTATCCACTCATAGAGACCAAATTCAAATTAGATTTGAATCTGGTAACCTCCTGATAAGATCAGGAGTAAGCTAAATCTATCTGCAAAAGGATTAAGATTATCCCCTATCCAAATACTGATTTGGATTGGGATAACTCCTAAAAAGGAGGTTTCTTAATCAAGAAGAAAGGAGGAAATTTCGAACCACCTTGAAGAGGTATAGGATACCTCCTGCGAATTCAGATCTGATCTGATTCATACTCTCCAGAAAAACAGAAAATAGTTCAGCCTTTTGTTTTTGGAGATCTCCTCCTGCCGCCGCCATCTGCCATTGCAAGATTAGATCTTTGCAGAAAAGAAAGTCAAGAAATCTGTTCTTGACATCAGTCTTGCAAGAAAGACTGAAAAGGATTTAGTGTTTAGTACTTCCAGAGGATTCTTGTGAAGGATCCAGTGTGTAGGACGCACCCTGCTGGTTTTGTTCCATTCACAGCTGTGTCATCTTCAGCAGGAACGGATCTTGGAGCATTCTTTGGGCGTGAACACCAACTTTGGGAGATACTGCTTCTCCGGATCAGGTATAATCCTCCCATTTATCTTTTGGTACAGATCTGGTTTGATTATGGTTCAAGTAGGATCCTTGAATATTGTATTCTAAATTCAGGGAATATGATTCCCAGTTGAGAGAAGGTAGGAAATTTTTGAAATTCGCCCACCCATTCCGCAACCTTTATGGCGTCCATTAGATGGATCCTACCCTTCTTTCAGTGGTATCAGAGCCACAGGTTCGAATCTTGAACCAAAAGAAAATCAGATCTGACCCTGCGCAGATGGATAGGTGTTCTTTCAGGATTTGCGCAGATTGTTTTCTTTTTCAAGAAACTGTTTCTTGTTAAGGGCGATTGATCTGAAATTAATTTTATTAAATCCAAAATTTATTTAGAATTGTTCTTTATTTATTTTTGATTTAATGGACTATTCGAACCTGGAGATCACAGTGCAGATTTGGCGCAGATAGTCTGCGCACCCTTTTACTTTCCTTTTATTTATATTCGGTTTGTAAATAGTTTTTTTTTATTTTAGACTGAATGTATAGGATTTGATCAAGAATGTAATTAATAGAAATAGGATTTCTGTTATTTTTCTTGATTAAAGAAGAAGGAAGAAGAAGGCGGCGCTGGAAATTTGCAGTTGGAGAAATCGCTTTCTGCGATTTGCAGTTTGTGAAACTGCAACCCTTGTGATTAACCTCTGTTTTGCAGGTGGTGCGAACAGTCCATAGTTTGATTTATGATTGTTTGAAATCAAATTTATTAATTTCAGATCTTTCATGAATTAATTCTTAAATTGAAAATCAGTTTTGGATCCTCTCGGACTAGATTGGACCAAAACTGTTTGGACCGAATCTGGGGTTCGATAGGGACTGTTTTTCAGTCTGTATTTCTCACACTTGCTGTTCCAAATCTGATGTTCAATTACAGGGATTAATTCAGCCCACCTGTAAAGCCCAGTTTTAAAGGGTTAAAACTGCAAAAGGCCCATTACTGTGAGATAAGCTGTATGGGCCGAACTGCTATCTGCGATTCAGCCCATACACCTAGTAGTCATTAATTGTTAATGACTTAGATTTTAAATGGGCTGTTCAATGGGCTTTACAGCAGTTAATTGATTGGATCAATTCCATCTTTACATGTGATGTTTGGATGTTTGATGTGCTGCGACCATGGGCCATAAGTACGTGGCCCATGAAGACTCGTTAGTGGCTCTTGCGCACACCATGGCTGAATGCACATCATTGCCATGGTGTCCTTCAAGGTCATTGGATGACCCCTCTTTGCTTGGTGGGCCCCCACAACCCTGAAAAGGGATGCGTACGGAACCCCTAGCCGATTAAGGCCCACCAGAAATCTGACTTTATGAAAGTCAGTGGGAGCCACTCTGGTTTGACCTAAATTAAAACTAGGGCGTTTTTGTTCCCTCCAGCAAATATGAATGCATGTGATAGGGAGACCCATATGATGGACTCTCTAAAGGCCTTCCGTCATTAGCACAATGATGGGTCCTTCAGTAATGAGGAAACGCACCATAAAATTGGGCTATCCATTTGCTGTTGGATCTATTAGAGTGTTTCATAAGATGATAGGGGCGTCATAGACCGATGTGGGAGGGGCTTCACTAGAAAATGGGAACTCTCTCACGGTACCTTGGCGTAACCTGAATATGATGGGTAAGCACTCACTGGACAGAAAGGTTTACCTGAAAACGGCTTTGAACCTTGTCTCACAGAGGCCAAAGGGAAACTCATTTGATGAGTGGATATGATCCGTCACAGAAAGGTGGTGAGGTTATGCAGCTGAAACAGTTGGCTTCACGCACCCCATGTGATTTCCCACATTTACAGAGACATTTCGTCGTCTCCGTCACTGAGAAAGGAGGGAAATCTCAGAGATGAACAAATGGGAATGGAACATAGATTAAAAGCCATATCTATGTAGGTAACATGAATCAAACTAAGGTTGTGGACTAATAATTTTTCTATTTTATCAGAAAATGGCAAACGGTCAATTTGCAAAGCTTCTAGACGATAACAAGCTAAAGGGCCCAAACTATGCCGACTGGTACAAAAATCTTATGCTGGTCCTAACTTCCGAAAAGTTAGACAAGGTGGTGAAAAATCCTGCACCGGAACGTCCGGGTGATAGGGCTTCTGAGGCCCGTAGGAGGGACTACCAAGAGTGGGAGGATAAGAATTCCCTAGCCCGCTGCTTTGTCGTTGCCTCATTAGACAACTCAATACAGAGGCTGTTCGATCAGATCGAACTTGCCAAGGACATATTGGACAGTCTAAGAACAATGTATGAAGAGCAGAACCGTTCTACTCGACAGAAGGTCCTGAAATTGTTCATGACCACGCAGATGACCAAAGGGCAGAAAGTTCATGACCATTGTCTTCGGATGATGGGTTACATTAATGAACTTGAAGCTCTTGGATCCGGGCTAGATCTTGGCACGCAAGTGGATGCCATCCTCAATTCTTTGCCCTCTTCCTTCAATGCGTTCACAATGAACTACAATATGAATAAGCTGAATGTCAGCGTCCAGGAACTCAGCAATATGTTGCAGAGAGCCGAGGATCTACTCAAGAAGGATGAGCCTGTGGTTATGCTTGCTGAAGCTAACAAATCGGGCAAGAAAAAGAGAAAGGCAAAGAAGCCTCAGAAGAAGGCTACCAATCCTAAGAAGTAGAAGTAGAAGAAGAACAAGGCATCTGATGTCTGTCACATCTGCAAGCAGACCGGCCACTGGAAGAGGAATTGTCCTGCCTACCTGGAATCTAAGAAAGGTAACATCGAAACTTGTGTCATAGAAACTAACTTGTTAGTTACTTCTGTGTCCTGGTGTGTTGACTCCGGGGCTTCAACTCATGCGTGTAACTCACTGCAGGGGTTCAAAGTTAGCAGAAGGTTGAGTGAAGGTGAAGTGACATTATTCTTGGGAACAACTACAAGTGTTGCAGCAACGGCAATAGGAACCGTAGAATTAGTTTTTAAAAAAGGAATACTTGTACTTAAAGATTGTCTTTATGTACAGAACTTGAGAAGAAATTTAATTTCTGTTTCAAAACTGTGTGCTGATGGATATACTGTTTATTTTAGTAATGTGATTACTGTTAAACGGAATAATAAATTCATCGCATGCGGGGAACAAGAGAACGGTCTCTATGTTCTACATCCTTCTCTAGAAACTAACTTAACCGAAACTACGTCGGTCGAAAATCCCAAGAAAAGGAATCGTGATACAGTAAGTCCCACGTGCCTCTGGCATTACCGACTTGGCCATATCAGTATTGACCGAATCACAAGGATGGTAAAGGATGGTCCTTTGGATTTTCTAACTGTAGAAAATCTTCCCACTTGTGAACCTTACCTTCAAGGTAAGATGTCTAAGCGGCCATTTGACGGTAAGCCTGAAAGATCTGAAGGCACACTTCACCTAATACATACTGATGTATGTGGTCCCCTGAGTGTTAGGACACGGAATCAACACGTGTACTTCATCACCTTTACAGATGATTTTTCACGATATGGTTACGTGTACCTAATGAGACATAAGTCTGAATCATTTGAAAAGTTCAAAGAGTTCAGACAGGAAGTCGAGAAGCAGTTAGGGAGAGAAATTAAGGCCCTTCGATCAGATCGAGGTGGCGAGTATCTCTCTGACGAATTCAGGGACTACTTAAAGGCCAATGGGATAGTGTCACAATTAGCTCCTCCTGCTACACCTCAACTCAACGGTGTTTCAGAGAGGAGGAATAGGACCTTGTTGGACATGGTCCGGTCACTTCTCGTACGCTCACAATCACCCACATCCTTTTGGGGATACGCATTAGAGACTGTTATCTACGTGCTGAATCGGGTTCCAACCAAATCAGTTCCTAAAACTCCATATGAACTTTGGACCGGAAGGAAGCCAAGTGTAAGACACTTGAAGATTTGGGGTTGTCCTGCACATGTTAAAAGAACAAGTGTGGACAAGTTGGAATCTAAAACCAGTCGTTGCCTGTTTGTAGGCTACCCAAAGGATTCAGTGGGTTATCTATTCTATGACCCGAGTGAGCAGAAAGTGTTCTGCAGTCGAAACGCCAAGTTCTTAGAATCCGATTACATCCTGGACACCCATCGTCAAGAAATAGTTCTTGATGAGGAGAGCTCAGGAACAGTGGGAGATGTCCCACAAATTCCAGGTAATGACCAACCTAGAAGAACCACCCGGGTATCCAGACCACCAGTCCGATATGGTTATGACCAGGATAGTTACCTGGTGGAAACCTTGACTAGTGAAGAGGATCCCGTGACTTACGCGGAAGTTATGTTAGACATAGACTCCCAGAAGTGGGTGGAGGCCATGAGAGCTGAAATGGACTCAATGGAGACCAATGAAGTCTGGACTCTAGTGGATCCGCCCCCTGGGGTGAAAGCAATTGGTTGCAAATGGATCTACAAGAGGAAGAAGGGCCCCGATGGCAGGATTGAGACCTTTAAAGCTCGCTTGGTGGCGAAAGGGTATACTTAGAAAGAAGGCATCGACTATGAGGAAACCTTTTCGCCCGTGGCCATGCTTAAATCCATTAGGATCCTGCTAGCTGTAGCAGCGTACCATGACTATGAGATTTGGCAAATGGATGTCAAAACCGCGTTCCTGAATGGAGATCTTAGTGAAGATATCTACATGCAGCAGCCGCAAGGCTTCATTGCTGCTGGTCAGGAACACATGGTATGTAAACTTAATAGATCCATATATGGACTTAAGCAGGCTTCTAGGAGTTGGAACATCCGTTTTGATTCCGCAGTCAAAACGTTTGACTTTGAGTAGAATCCGGATGAGCCCTGTGTTTACAGGAAGTCCAGTGGGGATAAGATCACCTTTTTGGTGTTGTACGTGGACGATATCCTACTCATTGGGAATGATGTAGGAATGTTGACTTCGGTCAAGGTATGGTTATCACAGCAGTTCTCCATGAAAGATCTTGGAGAAGCTTCATACATATTGGATCTTCGACTCTATAGAGATAGATCGAAGCGGATAATTGGATTATCCCAGACTGCTTACATTGACAAAATTGTCAAGAGGTACAGCATGGAGAACTCCAAGAAAGGAAACGTTCCTTTCAGGCACGGAGTCACTCTCTCCAAGAAGATGTCTCCCAAGACTTCTGAGGAGATTGAGAGCATGAGAGACGTTCCCTATGCCTCAGCCGTAGGGAGCATCATGTATGCCATGCTGTGCACTCGCCCTGACATTGCTCAGGCGGTGAGTGTAGTAAGCAGATTCCAGGCAAACCCAGGGCAGGAGCATTGGACTGTTGTGAAGAACATACTCAAATACCTTCAAAGGACAAAAGAGTTTTGTCTGGTATTCGATGGTAGTTCACTGCAAGTTCTAGGGTATACCGATGCCGATTTCCAGTCGGATCCAAATGATAGAAAGTCTACATCTGGGTATGTTTTCACGATAGGATCGTGTGCTGTTTGCTGGAAAAGCAGCAAACAGGGGTCCACCGCAGACTCCACAACCGAGGCCGAGTACATTGCCGCAAGTGAAGCTGCCAAGGAAGCCGTATGGATGAAGAAGTTCATACACGAATTGGGAGTGATTCCATCCAGCACATCTCCCATCCCGTTGTTGTGTGACAACACTGGAGCGATCGCCTAGGCTAAAGAGCCTCGGGCTCACTCGAAGTCGAAGGACATCGAGAGAAAGTACCATGTACTGCGGGAGATTGTTGGTAGAGGGGACGTCCTGATTCCGAAGGTAGCATCAGTGGATAATGTGGCAGACCCATTGACTAAGCCACTGACACAGAAGGTGTTTGAGAAACACGTGGAAAGTATGGGACTCCGGCTTGTACCAGATTGGACCTAAGTGCAAGTGGGAGCTGTTAGACAGTTTTGTATGCCCTTAGCTTCAATCTGATTTGATGTACTTTTGTTATTTAGTGGAAATAAATAAAGTGCATGTTTGATTCATGTTGTTTGGTTTAATTCTGTGTAAAACCCTAAAACTGGACATTTATAGAGACTCATGTTAGTTTTAAATGTTCACAGCCGTTGGATAAGTCTGGGGAGATTTATCCTGCCAAGGCTGATACTGGTGTGCCACCAAGTGTTGGGATGGCCTGTCTTAGCCATCAGGGTAAGACCCGAGGCACATGCAGTATGGGATTACTTGAATCCTTGAACCGGACCAGATTTCCAGTATTGCCCTGGACCTTGGAGATAGATGGGCAAAACTGGAAAGTTACACCTGACCCCTAGACTCGATTATGACATTTCACTAGGTGTTGGATCAGGCTGCCTTTGATATGCCATTCAGTGAGATCCTTAGCGGGGATCAAAACCTGGGTATGTTGGGGCAGTTTGAGAATTCATCTGAGTGGGTGATCATAGTGACAGAATCAGCCACTTTGTCGGACAAAGGGTAATGATCGGGAATGCACTCTCTCTGATGGAAACCAAACTGCCGGCAGTTGATTTCAATCGTTGGAATTTTATTTTGCAAAATTAATATATTTATATATATATGTACGGTTTCGAATTGTTTGCAAATGATTTTAATTCCCGGGATCCATGTGAGAGGAGAGTGCGGCACTGTACCTTGCAGCCGAGGGAGAGGTCCTCTCTTGTCGGGCAGTGCTTGATCATTAAGGGCTGAGAGGTTAAGTGTAAGACCATTGAGGATAATACCTGATGGGCTAATCTTGCACCTGCCCACAGTCCCTGGGTTTTTATAAGATGGCTTGGCCCAGGGACCACTTAATGTAAGTGTTGGGCCCATAGGGTCCATATGATGGACTCAAGGGGTTCATTGAGTTTTTCAGTGAATTCGGCTGGGCCTTATATTAAAGGTTGGGCCGAACCCATGTGGCTGGTGTGTAGATCAATTTTTGGGTCCCACGCCATACAAAGAAGCCTAACTGGGCAGCAGATTGGAAAGTAATTAGACACTGAACACTTAATGGGCCAAAAGCCCATTTCGAGGTGGGCTGATATGATCACCCATCCATGGGGCGAATTTGAGATTAAAGTTAGTAAAAGGATTGGGCCTTTAGCCTTATCCACTCTTAGAGACCAAATTCAAATTAGATTTGAATATGGTAACCTCCTGATAAGATCAGGAGTAAGCTAACTCTATCTGCAAAAGGATTAAGATTATCCCCTATCCAAATACTGATTTGGATTGGGATAACTCCTAAAAAGGAGGTTTCTTAATCAAGAAGAAAGGAGGAAATTTCGAACCACCTTGAAGAGGTATAGGATACCTCCTGCGAATTCAGATCTGATCTGATTCATACTCTCCAGAAAAACAGAAAACAGTTCAGCCTTTTGTTTTTGGAGATCTCCTCCTGCTGCCGCCATCTGCCATTGCAAGATTAGATCTTTGCAGAAAAGAAAGTCAAGAAATCTGTTCTTGACATCAGTCTTGCAAGAAAGACTGAAAAGGATTCAGTGTTTAGTACTTCCAGAGGATTCTTGTGAAGGATCCAGTGTGTAGGACGCACCCTGCTGGTTCTGTTCCATTCACAGCTGTGTCATCTTCAGCAGGAACGGATCTTGGAGCATTTTTTGGGCGTGAACACCAACTTTGGGAGATACTGCTTCTCCGGATCAGGTATAATCCTCCCATTTATCTTTTGGTACAGATCTGGTTTGATTATGGTTCAAGTAGGATCCTTGAGTATTGTATTCTAAATTCAGGGAATATGATTCCCAGTTGAGAGAAGGTAGGAAATTTTTGAAATTCGCCCACCCATTCCGCAACCTTTATGGCGTCCATTAGATGGATCCTACCCTTTTTTCAAGGAGCTCAAAGATCCTGGGGTGGTTCACTCGGCATGGATGCTCCGATGGTTAAGTCAGTACACGGTGATAATGTAGAGATTGACGATGATAATAGTGAGAACTAAGAGAGTAGAGATTTCGCACAATCAATAATAGTAATTGAACATACCTCTGCCCCAGGTGAGTGCGGGGTCTTTTATACACTGGCACAGGTGGGTAGGTGGAACGGTCACTGAACCCCTGTTACGATAGGACCTATTGCGTGTTAGGTGGTTGAAGCGCCGCCAAACGGTAATACTGTCACTTCCCGCCAGAACGGGGAGTTGGTGAACTAATGTTACCGTTGTAAGTACGGTCCAGTGGGGTTCAGGAGAAAGGGGGGTGCAATCCTCAAGGTGGCCATGCGGAGATCTGTACGGTAGATGGGCTATCTGCGGGATATTCGACTGCTTGGTAGCGAGCTAGTGAGTAGTGAGCTTCTCGAGCTTGCGCCTTGGTCTGCCTTTGTGAATGCTGAAGTGTTCTTGGGCTGAGGTGGTCCTAGTTCGGAGTACTAGCATAACCGAGCTCGCTTTATACCGAGCTGGCTTATGCCAAGTTGTCACTTGTGTTGAGTCACGTACACGTGTCGCATGTCTATGAGATCGGGCCAAATCACCCTTCATCAATTGCCCCCTACTCCCCGAGCTAGGGGTCCTGACCTGGTGCGGGGAGTTCATGATGTGACAAGTGGATTTGGCTTGGAGTTTAAGTTGATGTGAGATGGACTGTGTGCGATTCACGCGCGGACGTCAGGTGATCTTATAAGCTCTACAGACGCCAAAAAATGTGTTAAATTGATTTTGGTCTCGATGTTCGTGCAGCCGGTTTTCTTAGCAGTCATTAGATTGCTTCAATCCTGACCGTTGCTTTCTCGGCATAGTGGCTATAAATAGTGTCCTCCGGGACCCATTTTCCTTTGCCACAAATTTATCAACTCTTGACTTGAGGTCACGCTTGCTTCTTTAGATTGGGCTTTTTCAGTTCGTCGTTCCTTCTTAGTCAGGTCATCCATCTTTGGTGACTCTTCCTTCGCTTCTTCTTTTCTTTCAGTTTTATATTCCATGTCGCCTTCTAGTTATGACAACCCTCTTGATGAGGCCGAGGTGGGTGCCTTGGCTCTGGTCGGTGGCCAGGATGGGGCCATCGTGAGTTCGGGGGCAGCTCGTGGCTCTTCTGAAGCACAGGCTCCTTGAGAGGCCCAATAGGCCTCGGGTGGTTAGACATCCACCTCCTGCCGAGGTCGGGAGCCAGACAACTTCGATCCTTCAACCATGACCTTGGACCGACTTCAGACATTAGTTCAATGGTACTACCTCCCGAGGGAGTTCTCCTACAGCCTTCCTCGCGGTAACTTCCCTTGGGAGCACGATCATAACGAGATTGTGGTTTTTGAAGAGCAGCTTGTGGCTGGTCTTTGTCTTCCGCTACACCCTTTGATTACTGAGGTCTTAAAGTCCTTCAATATAACCATAGATCATTTACACCCAAACTCTGTTCGTAATGTGGTAGGGACCATCTCTCTTCCACGAGTATTGTCTTCCCCTTGACCTTGATACTTTTTCCACCATCCTGTCTATCAAGAAAAACTCCTCCTGTGTTCTCCCCAAACACAGGAGAACCTACAACCTATCCCCTCGCCCGGGGTACAAGCTATTGCACAAACTCCCTAACAAAATCCTGGCTTGGAAACGGGGTTATTTTGTAGTTCGTAGCCCCGAGGGTGGCCCTTCCCGACCCAATGGAGGTTGGCAGTTCAGGTACCCGGCGTTAGGCTGGGCCTGAAGATAAGAGAAACACTTAAGTCTTGGATAAAGCTCGGATTCCTCTGTTAGACAGTTTTGTATAACCTTAGCTTCAATCAAAATTGAGGTACTTTATGAGTTTATTGTAAATGAATAAAAGTGCATATTTTATTCATGTTCCCTTGGTATGTTTCTGTGTAATACCCTTAAACTGGACACTTATTGAGACTCGTGTTAGTTTAAAAAGTTCACAGCCAGTGGGTCGGTCTGGGGAGACCTATCCTGACAAGGCTGATACTATGGTGCCATCAAGTCGGTTGAGGTGGCTTGTCTCAGCTACCGGGGTGAGACCCCAGGCACATACAGTGTGAGATTAATTGAATCTTTGAACTGGACCAGATTTTCAGTATTGCCCTGGACCTTGGAGATTGATGGGCAAAACTGGAAAGTTACACCCGACCCCTAGACTCGATTATGATACTACACTAGGTGTTGGATCGGTCTGTCTTTGATGTACCAATCAGTGAGATCCTTAGCGGGGGTCAAAACCTGGGTATGTTGGGACAATCCGAGAATTCATCTGAGTGGGTGATCATAGTGACAGGATCAGCCCCTTTGTCGGACAATGGTAATGATCGGGGATGCGCTCTCACTGTTGGAAACCAAGACTGCCGGTAGCCGATTTCAACCGTTGAGATTTGTTTTGCAAAGTATATTTTATATGAGATATAAAAGTATATATATTATGGTTTCTAAAATGTTTGCAAATGGTTTTAATATCCGGGATCCATATAAGTGGAGAGTGCAACATTGTTCCTTGCAGCCGAGGGAGAGGTCCTCTCTTGTCGGGCAGTGTATGATCATTAAGGGCTGAGAGGTTAAGTGTAAGACCATTGAGGATAATGCCTGATGGGCTAATCTTGCATCTGCCCACAGTCCCTGGGTGTTACAAGGTGGCTTGGCACAGGGACCACTTAGGGTAAGTGTTGGGCCCATATAGCCCATTTGATGGGTTTCAGAGGGTGCACTGTCTTTAACAGTGTATTCGACCAGGCCTTGTAACAAAGGCTGGGCCGACCCCATGTGGCTGATGTGTAGATCAATGCTTGGGTCCCATGCCATACAAGGAATCCCAATTGGGCAGCAGTTAGGAAGGTTGAGTGAGCACATAAGCTTAATGGGCCTAAAGCCCATTTCAAACTGGGCTATTTATTTAGTTAATTAAAGGTGCGAATTCTGAGATGGATTAACAGATAGGATAGGGTCTTAATCCTATCCACTCAGAGAGTCCAGATCTGAATGTGATTCAGATCTAGAAACCTCCTAATGGGATTAGGATAAAGCTAATCTAATATGCAGATAAGATAAGGGTTTATCCTTATCACTAGAAGAGAAGGCTGATTCAAATATGATTTGGATAAGCAGCTCCTAATGGGATTAGGAGCTGATTTTTTAAGTTAACAAAAAGAAGGAGGGGGCGGCAGCCTTGAGAGAGACCAACAAGAAACACATCAGATCCTCTTTAGTGCTGAAATCAAGAAGAGAGAATTCTGCAGCCTGCGAATACTCTCTTGCCGCCTCCCTACTCTTGTCGCCCTATTTGCCAGTTCGATCTCCAGCTGTGGGAGAAGTCAAGATTGGATCTTGACATCAGTTCTTTGAGAAAGGATTGAAAAGGAAGTTGTGCTCACGTTCCATTCTACTGTTCCTTGCAAAGGACAGAGTTCTTGGGGAAGAACACTACTGATTCTGCTCCATCCTGCACTGCGCCATCTTCAGTGGGAGCAGTCTTTGGATCTTTCCTTGGGCATGAACACCTTCGTTGGGAGATATTACTTCTCCGTATAAGGTATTATTCTCTCCCATTCCTTTTGGTTCAGATCCGGTTCAGTTTAAGGTTCAAGATTTATCCTTGAAAATATGATTTTCTAAATAGGGAATGTGTTTCCCAGTTGAAGGGAGAGAAAAATTTTTGAAATTCGCCCCTTATTCCGCAATCTTTGGGCATCCATGTTATGGATCTCTCATCCCCTTTCAGTGGTATCAGAGCCCAGGTTCAAGTCTTGAACCATTCTGTTTCAGATCTGAACCTGCGCAATTTGGGAGAAGGCATTCTACCCAATTTGCACAGATTTGGTTTTTGGGAAATTTGTTCCCAAAACAAATGTGCAAATAATCTGAAATTAATTTTAAATAAATCTGATCATTATTTAGAATTGTTCTTTATAATTTTCTTGATTTATGGGTTGTTTGTACAAGAAGAGATCGAATTCTTGGTTTTCGCAGGGAACCTGCGATTTTGCAGTTCTTGATTTATTTTGGGTCTGTAAATAATTTTTTTTTCTTGACTCAATGTATAGGTATTCGATCTGATGTAATTATTAATAGAAATAGGATTTCTATTTATTTTTATTTTGGATCGAAGTTGGCGGCGCAGAAAAGGAGATTTCGTAGATGAGAGAAATGCTATCTACGATTTGCAGTTTGTGAAACTGCATTCTATGATCTAATCTCTGTTTTGCAGGAAGGATTGTGCGAACAGCCCTGTTTGACTGATTCTTGTTTTTTCTTTTATTAGTATTTAATTTCAGATTATTTTCTTGAATTAAGGATTTAATTAAAAATCAAACACTAGACCCATTCGAACCAAGATTGGTTCAAAACTGTTTGGACCAATTCTAGGGTTTAATTAAGGCTGAATGTCAGCCCTAATTTCCCACTAATGGGCCTAAGGATTGATATTTAATTAAATGGTTAATTCGGCCCAGCCTGTAAAGGCCCAATTTTAAATAGTTAAAACTGCAAAAGCCCATTTTAAAGGATAAAGCTATATGGCCCGAACTGGGTAACCCTAATTCAGTCCATATACCTAGATAATATTAATGGTTAATATTATGGAATTTTTAACGGGCTTCCAACAGGCCTTATAGATAATTAATTTATTGGATCAATTTATCCCTACATGTGATGTGCTACGTACATGGGCCATAAGTACTTGGCCCATGCTCATTCGATAGTGGCTCTTGCACACACCATGGGTAAATGCACATCATTGCCATGGTGTCCCTTTTGGTCATTGGATGACTTCCCTCATTGGTGGGCCCCACACCTCATCAAGAGGTTACGTGCGGAACCCTAGCCGATTCAAGGCCCACCGAAATCTGGCTTTATGAAAGTCAGTGGGAGCCACTTTGGTTTGACCTAAATCAAACTAGGGCGTAATTTTGTTCCCTCCAGCTAATATGAGTGCATGTGATTGGGAGATTCATATGATGAACTCTCTAAAGGCCTTCCATCATTAGCATGAGGATGGGTCCTTCAGTAATGAGGAAACGCACCAGAAAATGGGCTATCCATTTGCTGTTGGGCTTGTCTGAGTGTTTCATAAGATGATAGGGGCGTCATAGACTGATGTGGGAGGGGCTTCACCAGAAAATGGGAACTCTCTCATGGTACCCTGGCATTGATGAATATGATGGGTAAGCTCTCACTGGACAGAAAGGTTTACCTGAAAACGGCTCTGAACCTTGTATGACAGAGGCCAAAGGGAAAACTCATATGATGAGTGGATGTGATCCTTCACAGAAAGGTGGTGGGGTTATGCAGCTGAAACAGTTGGCTCCATGCACCCTATGTGATTTCCCACATTTCCAGAGACAACCCGTAGTCTCCATCACTGAGAGAGGAGGGAAATCTCAGAGACGAATAAATGGAAATGGATCGTAGATTAAAATCCATATCTATGAAATGAACATGAATCAAATTAGGTTGTGGATTGATGTTTGCTCTTTTATCAGAAAATGGCAAACGGATCTTTTGCAAAACTGCTTGATGACAACAAGTTGAAGGGCCCAAACTATGCTGACTGGTACAGGAACCTTATGCTGGTCCTAGCTTCTGAAAAGCTGGACAAAGTGGCAAAGAATCCTGCCCCGGAGCGTCCGGGTGATAGGGCTTCTGAGGCCCGAAGGAGAGACTATCAAGAATGGGAGGAGAAAAACTCCCTTGCCCGGTGTTACATCATTGCCTCCTTAGACAACCTGATACAGAGGCAGTTCGATCAGATCGAACTTGCCAAAGACATAATGGACAGTCTCAGGACAATGTATGAAGAGCAGAATCGTTCTACTCGACAAAAGGTCTTGAAATAGTTCATGACCGCACAAATGTCCAAGGGTCAACAAGTTCACGACCATTGTCTTCGGATGATGGGATACATCAACGAACTGGAGGCTCTTGGATCTGGGCTAGACATTGCAACCCAGATAGATGCTATCCTTAACCCTTTGCCTCCTTCCTTTAATCCGTTCATCATGAACTATAACATGAACAAGCTGAATGTCAGCTTACAAGAGCTCAGCAATATGTTCTAAAGAGCTGAAGAACTTATTAGAAAGGATGAGCCTGTAGCCATGCTTGTTGAAGCTGGCAAGACAGGCAAGAGAAAGAGGAAGGCAAAGAAGCCTCAAAAGAAAGCCGCTAAGAGCAAGAAGCAGAAGAAAGACAAAGCATCGGATGCCTATCACTTCTGCAAGAAGACCGGCCACTGGAAAAGGAACTGTCCTGCCTACCTGGAATCCAAGAAAGGTAACTTCGAAACTTGTGTTATAGAAACCAATTTGTTGGTAGCTTCTGCATCCTGGTGTATTGACTCTGGGGCTTCAACTCATGCTTGTAACTCACTGCAGGGGTTCAAGGTAAGCAGAAGGCTGAGTGAAGGAGAAGTCATACTCTTCTTGGGGACTACTGCAACTGTTGCAGCTGCGGCCATAGGAACCGTGGAATTAATTTTTAGAGAATGAACAATTGTACTGAAAGACTGTCTTTATGTGCAAAATTTAAGGAGAAATTTGATTTTTGTCTCAAAACTGTGTGCAGATGGTTATTCTGTCTTCTTTAGTAATCCGATTACTATTAAAAGAAACAACAGATTCATCGCATACGGGGAACTGGAGAACGGTCTCTATGTTCTACATCCTTCTCTAGAAACTAACATGACTGAAACTATGTCGGCTGAAATCCCTAAGAAGAGAGCTCATGATACAGTTAATCCCACGTGTCTGTGGCATTATCGACTTGGCACATCGGTGTTGACCGAGTCACAAGGTTGGTGAAGGATGGTCCTTTGGATTTTCTAACTGTAGAAGATCTTCCCACTTGTGAGCCTTGCCTACAAGGCAAGATGACGAAACGGCCATTTAACGGTAAGCCTGAAAGATGTACGGGCACACTTGACCTAATACATACTGATGTATGTGGTCCCCTGAGTGTTACGACACAAAATCAACACGTGTATTTCATCACCTTCACAGATGATTTTTCACAATATGGTTACGTGTACCTAATGAGACACAAGTCTGAATCCTTTGAAAGGTTCAAAGAGTTCAGACAAGAGGTCGAGAAACAGTTAGGGAGAGAAATTAAGGCCCTTTGATTAGATCGAGGTGGCGAGTATCTCTCTGACGAATTTAGGGACTACTTAAAGGACAATGGGATAGTATCACAATTAGCTCCTCCTGCTACACCACAACTTAACGGTGTTTCGGAGAGGAGGAATAGGACCTTATTGGATATGGTCCGGTCGCTTCTCATACACTCAGAGTTACCCACATCCTTTTGGGGTTATGCATTAGAGACTACGATTTATGTGCTGAATCTGGTTCCAACCAAATCGGTTCCGAATACTCCATATGAACTTTGGACCGGAAAGAAACCAAGTGTCAGACACTTAAAGATTTGGGATTGTCCAACACACGTTAAAAGAACGAGTGCAGACAAGTTGGAATCTAAGACCAGTCGTTGCCTATTTGTAGGCTACCCAAAAGGCTCTGTAGGTTACCTATTCTATGACCCAAGGGAGCAAAAAGTGTTCTGCAGTCGTAATGCGCAATTCTTGGAAACCGACTATATCCTGGACACCCATCGTCAGGAAGTTGTTCTTGATGAGGAGAGCTCAAGAGCAGTGGGAGATGTCCCACAAGTTCCAAGTAGTGTCCAACCTAGAAGATCCACTCGGGTATCCAGGCCACCAGTCCGTTATGGTTATGACCAGGATAGTTACCTGGTGGAAACCTTGACTAGTGAGGAGGATCCCGTGACTTACACGGAAGCTATGTAGGACATAGATTCCCAGAAGTGGGTGGAGGCCATGAGAGCAGAGATGGACTCGATGGAGACCAATGGAGTCTGGACTCTAGTAGATCCGCCCTCCGGGGTAAAAGCAATCGGTTGCAAATGGATTTACAAGAGGAAGAAGGGCCCCGATGGTAAGGTTGAGACCTTCAAAGCTCGTCTGGTGGCGAAAGGGTACACTCAAAAAGAGGGCATCGATTATGAGGAAACCTTTTCGCCTGTGGCCATGCTTAAATCCATTAGGATCCTGCTAGCTGTAGCAGCATACCATGATTATGAGATTTGGCAAATGGATGTCAAAACTGCATTTTTGAATGGAGATCTTACTGAAGATATCTATATGCAGCAGCCGCAAGGCTTCATTGCTGCAGGTCAGGATAACATGGTATGTAAACTTAATAGATCCATTTATGGACTTAAGCAAGCTTCTAGAAGTTGGAACATCCGTTTTGACTCTGCCGTCAATTCGTTTTTTTCGAGCAGAATCCGGATGAACACTGTGTCTACAGGAAGTACAGTGGAGATAAGGTTACCTTCTTGGTTCTGTATGTAGATGACATTCTACTCATTGGGAATGATGTAGGTATGTTAACTACGGTGAAAGTATTGTTATCACAGCAATTCTCCATGCAAGATCTTGGAGAAGCTTCCTATATACTGGGTCTTCGACTCTATAGAGATAGATCGAAGCGGATAATAGGATTATCCCAATCTGCTTATATTGACAAAATAGTCAAGAGATACAGCATGGAAAACTCCAAGAAAGGAAATGTTCCTTTCAGGCACGGAGTCACTCTCTCCAAGAAGATGTCTCCCAAGACTTCTGAGGAGATTGATGGCATGAAAGAAGTTCCCTATGCCTCTGCCGTGGGGAGTATCATGTATGCCATGCTGTGCACTCGTCTTGACATAGCTCAGGCAGTGAGTGTAGTAAGCAGATTTCAGGCCAACCCAGGGCAGGAGCATTGGACTGCTGTGAAAAATATACTTAAATACCTTCGAAAGACAAAAGAGTTTTGTCTAGTATTTGACGGTAGCTCACTACAGATCCAATGGTATACAGATGCCGATTTCCAGTCAGACCCAGATGATAGAAAGTCTACATCTGGATATGTTTTCACGATAGGATCGTGTGCTATTTGCTGGAAAAGCAGCAAACTGGGGTCCACTGCAGATTCCACGACCGAGGCCGAGTACATTGCCGCATGTGAGGCTGCTAAAGAAGCTGTATGGATGAAGAAGTTCATTCATGAGTTGGGAGTAGTTCCGTCCGACACATCACCCATCCCGTTGTTGTGTGACAACAATGGAGCCATTGCTCAGGCTAAGGAGCCACGAGTCCACTCGAAGCTGAAGCACATCGAGAGGAAGTACCATGTACTGCGGGAGATTGTTGGTAGAGGGGACGTCCTGATTCAGAAGGTAGCATCAGCAGAAAATGTAGCAGACCCATTGACAAAGCCACTATCACAGAAAGTGTTTGAGAAACACATGGAAAGCAAGGGACTCCGGCTAGTACCTGATTGGACCTAAGTGCAAGTGGGAGTTGTTAGACAGTTTTGTATGCTCTTAGCTTCAATCAAAATTGATGTACTTTATGAGTTTATTGTAAATGAATAAAAGTGCATATTTGATTCATGTTCCCTTGGTATGTTTCTATGTAATACCCTTAAACTGGACACTTATTGAGACTCGTGTTAGTTTAAAAAGTTCACAACTAGTGGGTCGGTCTGGGGAGACCTATCCTGACAAGGCTGACACTATGGTGCCATCAAGTCAGTTGAGGTGGCTTGTCTCAGCTACCGGGGTGAGACCCCAAGCACATACAGTGTGGGATTAATTGAATCTTTGAACTGGACCAGATTTCCAATATTGCCCTGGACCTTGGAGATTGATGGGCAAAACTGGAAAGTTACACCCGACCCCTAGACTCGATTATGATACTGCACTAGGTGTTGGATCGATCTGTCTTTGATGTACCAATCAGTGAGATCCTTAGCGGGGGTCAAAACCTGGGTATGTTGGGACAATCCGAGAATTCATCTGAGTGGGTGATCATAGTGACAGGATCAGCCCCTTTGTCGGACAAAGGTAATGATCGGGGATGCGCTCTCACTGTTGGAAACCAAGACTGCCGGTAGCCGATTTCAACCGTTGAGATTTGTTTTGCAAAGTATATTTTATATGAGATATAAAAGTATATATATTATGGTTTCTAAAATGTTTGCAAAAGGTTTTAATTCCCAGGATCCATATAAGTGGAGAGTGCAACACTGTTCCTTGCAGCCGAGGGAGAGGTCCTCTCTTGTCGGGCAGTGTATGATCATTAAGGGCTGAGAGGTTAAGTGTAAGACCATTGAGGATAATGCCTGATGGGCTAATCTTGCATCTGCCCACAGTCCCTGGGTGTTACAAGGTGGCTTGGCACAGGGACCACTTAGGGTAAGTGTTGGGCCCATATAGCCCATTTGATGGGTTTCAGAGGGTGCACTGTCTTTAACAGTGTATTCGACCAGGCCTTGTAACAAAGGCTGGGCCGACCCCATGTGGCTGATGTGTAGATCAATGCTTGGGTCCCATGCCATACAAGGAAGCCCAATTGGGCAGCAGTTAGGAAGGTTGAGTGAGCACATAAGCTTAATGGGCCTAAAGCCCATTTCGAACTGGGATATTTATTTAGTTAATTAAAGGGGCGAATTCTGAGATGGATTAGCAGATAGGATAGGGTCTTAATCCTATCCACTCAGAGAGTCCAAATTTGAATGTGATTCCGATCTAGAAACCTCCTAATGGGATTAGGATAAAGCTAATCTAATATGCAGATAAGATAAGGGTTTATCCTTATCACTAGAAGAGAAGGCTGATCCAAATATGATTTGGATAAGCACCTCCTAATGGGATTAGGAGCTGATCTTTTAAATTAACAAAAAGATGGAGGGGGCGGCAGCCTTGAGAGAGACCAACAAGAAACACATCAGATCCTCTTTAGTGCTGAAATAAAGAAGAGAGAATTCTGCAGCCTGTGAATACTCTCTTGCCGCCTCCCTGCTCTTGTCGCCCTATTTGCCAGTTCGATCTCCAGCTGTGGGAGAAGTCAAGATTGGATCTTGACATCAGTTCTTTGAGAAAGGATTGAAAAGGAAGTTGTGCTCACGTTCCATTCTACTGTTCCTTGCAAAGGACAGAGTTCTTGGGGAAGAACTCTACTGATTCTACTCCATCCTGCACTGCGCCATCTTCAGTGGGAGCAGTCTTTGGATCCTTCCTTGGGTGTGAACACCTTCGTTGGGAGATATTACTTCTCCGTATCAGGTATTATTCTCTCCCATTCCTTTTGGTTCAGATCCGGTTCAGTTTAAGGTTCAAGATTTATCCTTGAAAATATGATTTTCTAAATAGGGAATGTGATTCCCAGTTGAAGGGAGAGAAAAATTTTTGAAATTTGCCCCTTATGACGCAATCTTTGGGCGTCCATGTTATGGATCTCTCAACCCCTTTCATCCTCTGCTCGGACTACCTTGCCGAAGACAAGCTCGTGTAGGCCGACTTGAGTCCTGGTAGGTCGTATTGAGCTTTTTATTTTCCTCAAGATCTTGATTGGTTCGTAACTACTTTTACCTTTTATTTTTGGTAGCTACCATGCCGGTCAATGCTGAGAGTCTTCTGAGGAGCTCCCAGAACGGGTGAAAGAGGGGCGCGAAGAGGCTGCGTCAGGAGGCCGAACAATCTCCTGAGGTCGTCATCGTGGGACTGTCCGTTCCTTAGGAGGAGGCCCAGTCTGCTTCCCCTGGGACCTCGGCTGAGGTCTTGCATGAGGAAGCTCGGTCCGAAGTGAAAGAATGGTAGGATCCATCTAATGGACACCAAAAATGTTGCGGAGTGGGTGGGCGAATTTCAAAAATTTTCCTACCTTCTCCTAACTAGGAATCACATTCCCTAAATTTAGAATACAATATTCAGGGATCCTAGTTGAACCATAATCGAACCAGATCTGAACCAAAAAGCAAAAGGGAGGAATATACCTGATCCGGAGAAGCAGTATCTCCCAAAGTTGGTGTTCACGCCCAAAGAAGAAACCAAGATCCGCTCCTACTGAAGATGACATAGCTATGGATGGAACGGAACCAGCAGGGTGCGTCCTTAACACTGCATCTTTCACAAGAATCCTCTGGAAACTCTGACCACTGAATCTTTCTCAGTCCTTTTGCAAGACTAATGTCAAGAACTGATTTCTTGACTCCCTATTGCTGCAAAGATCAAATCTTGCAAGAGGGAATGGCGGCGGCTAGAGGAGAACTCCTGGGACGAAGATGGATGAACTGCTTCTCTTGTCTCTGGAGTTTTGTATGCGATCGAATCTCAATTCGCAGGAGGTATCCCTTGCACACAAAAAACCTGGTTCAAAATCTGATATATTTCTCTTGGGTTTCTCCTCCTTTCTTCTTGATTAAGAAACCTCCTAATTAGGAATTATCCCAATCAAAATCTGTATTTGGATAGGGGATTATCTTAATCCTATCTGTAGATTAAGTTAGCTTACTCCTGATCTTATCAGGAGGTTACTAGATTCAAATCTAATTTGAATTTGGTCTCCTAGAGTGGATAAGGTTAGAAGCCCAATCCTTTTACTAACATTAATCTCAGATTCGCCCCATAGATGGGTGATCATATCAGCCTAGTTCGAAATGGGCCTTTGGCCCATTAAGTGTTCAATGTTTAACTAGTTTCCAATCTACTGCCCAGTTGGGCTTCTTTGTATTGCGTGGGACCCAAGCATTGATCTACACACCAGCCACATGGGTTTGGCCCAGCCTTTATTACAAGGCCCAACCGAATTCACTGAAAAACTCAGTAAACCCCTGAGCCCATCATATGGACCCTATGAGCCCAACACTTACATTAAGTGGTCCCTGGGCCAAGCCATCTTATAAAAACCCAGGGACTGTGGGCAGGTGCAAGATTAGCCCGTCAGGTACTATCCTAAATGGTCTTGCACTTATCCTCTTAGCCCTTAATGATCAAGCACTGCCCGACAAGAGAGGACCTCTCCCTCGGCTGTAAGGAACAGTGCCGCACTCTCTACTCACATGGATCCCGGGAATTAAAACCATTTGCAAACATTTTGAAACCGTACATATATATAAATATATTAATTTTGCAAAACAAAATTCCAACGATTGAAATCAACTGTCGGCAGTTTGGTTTCCATCAGAGATAGTGCATTCCCAACCATTACCCTTTTTTCGACAAAGGGGTTGATCCTGTCACTATGATCACCCACTCAGATGAATTCTCAGACTGTCCCAACATACCTAGGTGTTGATCCCCATCTAAGGATCTCACTGATTGGCATATCAAAGACAGCCCGATCCGACACCTAGTGAAGTGTCATAATCGAGTCTAGGGGTTAGGTGTAACTTTCCAGTTTTGCCCATCTATCTCCAAGGTCCAGGGAAATACTGGAAATCTGGTCCGGTTCAAGGATTCAAGTAATCCCATACTGTATGTGCCTTGGGTCTTACCCTGTTGGCCGAGACAGGCCATCCCAACACTTGGTGGCTCACTAGTATCAACCTTGGCAGGATAAGCCCCCCCAAACTTATCCAATGGCTGTGAACATTTAAAACTAACACAAGTCTCTATAAGTGTCCAGCTTTAGGGTCTTACACAGAATTATACCAAACAACATGAATCAAACATGCACTTTAATTTATTTACACTAAATAAAAAAAGTACATCAAATCGGATTGAAGCTAAGGGCATACAAAACTGTCTAACAGCTCCCACTTGCACTTAGGTCCAATCTGGTACAAGCCAGAGTCCTATACTTTCCACGTGTTTCTCAAACACCTTTTGTGTCAGTGGCTTAGTCAATTGGTCTGCCACATTATCCGCTGATGCTACCTTCTGAATTAGGACATCCCCTCTACCAACGATCTCCCATACTACATGGTACTTCCTCTCGATGTGCTTTGACTTCGAGTGAGCCCGAGACTCTTTAGACTGGGCGATCGCTCCATTGTTGTCACACAACAACGGGATGGGTGATGTGCTGCACGGAATCCCTCCCAATTCTTGTATGAATTTCTTCATCCGCACGGCTTCCTTGGCAGCTTCACTTGCGGCAATGTACTCGGCCTTAGTTGTGGAGTCTGCAGTGGACCCCTGTTTGCTACTTTTCCAGCAAACAACACATGATCCTATCGTGAAAACATACCTAGATGTAGAGTTTCTATCATCTAGATCCAATTGGAAATCGGCGTCGGTATACCCTAGAACTTGTAGTGAACCACCGTCGAATACCAGAAAAAACTCTTTTGTCTTTCGAAGGTATTTAAGTATGTTCTTCATAGCAGTCCAATGCTCCTGGCCTGGGTTGGCCTGGAATCTGCTTACCACACTCACCGCCTAAGCTATGTCCGGTCGAGTGCATAGCATGGCATACATGATGCTCCCTACGGCTGAGGCATAGGGAATGTCTCTCATGCCCTCAATCTCCTCAGAAGTCTTAGGAGACATCTTCTTGGAGAGAGTGACTCCATGTCTGAAAGAAACATTTCCTTTCTTGGAGTTCTCCATGCTGTACCTTTTGACAATTTTGTCAATGTAAGCAGCCTAGGATAATCCAATTATCCACTTTGATCTATCTCTATAGAGTCGAAGACCCAGTATGTATGAAGCTTCTCCAATATCTTTCATGGAGAACTGCTGTGATAGCCATACCTTGATCGAAGTCAACATTCCTACATCATTCCCAATGAGTAGGATATCGTCCACGTACAACACCAAAAAGGTGATCTTATCCCCACTGGACTTCCTGTAAACACAAGGCTCATCCGGATTCTACTCAAAGTCAAACGTTTTGACGGTAGAATCAAAACGGATGTTCCAACTCCTAGAAGCCTGCCTAAGTCCATATATGGATCTATTGAGTTTACATAACGTGTGTTCCTGACCAGCAGCAATGAAGCATTGTGGCTGTTGCATGTAGATATCTTCACTAAGATCTCCATTCAGGAACATGGTTTTGACATCCATTTGCCAAATCTCATAGTTATGGTACACTGCTACAGCTAGCAGGATCCTAATGGATTTAAGCATGGCCATGGGCAAAAATGTTTCCTCATAATCGATGCCTTCTTTCTGAATATACCCTTTTGCCACCAAGTGAGCTTTGTAGGTCTCAATCCTACCATCGGGGCCCTTCTTCCTCTTGTAGATCCATTTACAACCAAATGCTTTTACCCCGGAGGGCGGATCTACTAGAGTCTAGACTCCATTGGTCTCCATCGAGTCCATCTCAACTCTCATGGCCTCCACCCACTTCTGGGAATCTATGTCTAACATAGCTTTCGCGTAAGTCACGGGATCCTCTTCACTAGTCAAGGCTTCCACTAGGTAACTATGCTGGTCATAACCATATCGGATTGGTGGTCTGGATACCCGGGTGGACCTTTAGATTGGTCACTACCTAGAACTTGTGGGACATCTCCCACTGCTCCTGAGCTCTCCTCATCAAGAACTATTTCCTGACGGTGGGTGTCCAGGATGTATTCAAATTCTAAGGATTGTGCGTTTCGACTCCAGAACACTTTCTGCTCACTTGGGTCATAGAATAGATAACCCACTGAATCCTTTGGATAGCCTATAAATAGGCAACGACTGGTTTTTGATTCCAACTTGTCCGCACTTGTTCTTTTAACGTGTGCAGGACAACCCCAAATCTTCAAGTGTCTTACACTTGGCTTCCTTCCGGTCCATAGTTCATATGGAGTTTTCGAAATTGATTTGGTTGGAACCCAATTCAGCACGTAGATGGCAGTCTCTAATGCATATCCCCAAAAGGATGTGGATAATTCTGAGCGTACGAGAAGTGACCGGACCATGTCCAACAAGGTCCTATTCCTCCTCTCTGAAACACCGTTGAGTTGAGGTGTAGCAGGAGGAGAAATTTGTGACACTATCCCATTGTTCTTTAAGTAGTCCCTGAATTCGTCAGAGAGATACTCGCCACCTTGATCCGATCGAAGGGCCTTAACTTCTCTCCCTAACTGTTTCTCGACTTCCTGTCTGAACTCTTTGAACTTTTCTAATGATTCAGACTTATGTCTCATTAGGTAAACGTAACCATATCGTGAAAAATCATCTGTAAAGGTGATGAAATACATGTGTTGATTCCGTGTCCTAACACTCATGGGACCACATACATAAGTATGTATTAGGTCAAGTGTGCCTTTCGATCTTTCAGGCTTACCGTCAAATGACCGCTTAGTCATCTTACCTTGAAGGCAAGGCTCACAAGTGGGAAGATTTTCTACGGTTAGAAAATCCAAAGGACCATCCTTTACCAGCCTTGTGATTCGGTCAACACCGATATGGCCAAGTCGGTAATGCCAGAGGCACGTGAGATTTACTGTATCACGATTCCTTTTCTTGGGATTTTTGACCGACGTAGTTTCGGTTAAGTTAGTTTCCAGAGAAGGATGTAGAACATAGAGACCGTTCTCCAGTTCCCCGCATGCGATGAATTTATTATTCCGTTTAACAGTAATCATATTACTAAAATAAATAGTATATCCATCAGCACACTGTTTAGAAACATAAATTAAATTTCTTCTCAAGTTCTGTACATAAAGACAATATTAAAGTACGAGGACTCCTTCTCTAAAAACTAATTCTACGGTTCCTATTGCCGTAGCTGCAACACTTGCAGTCGTTGATGATACCAAAAAGAACCCTATTTTTATCCTCTAATATTCACTCTTTTATATTTATTTATCACTTAAATGAACTCATTACTCTTGTCTTTCGATCTAGGGCAATAAAGAAGGCAATTGGAAGAAAACAGGGCAAATCGGGTGATTTTGCACAGTTTCAGCGACAGTCAGTAATCTGGGCCTAACTCTCAATTCCGGACACCGAATTGGACAATTCAAGAAGAATTAGAAAGACGAAAGAAAGGTCCACAACTTTTATGTTTTGGGTTTTGACAGATTCAGCCCGTATCGAGTACGAAAACGAGCCCAAAGTCAGAGCAAGTTCGCAGCCAGGCCCATTTCACAACTTAAGCCCAACTCGCAGAAGTACCTTGAAGCAGCCCAACTCGAATTCAAGAGTTAAGAGTCCGAATTTCGAATGTAATCTCCGAGGAGAGAGTTTTATCAGATCTAAAGTCTTGAATGTAATCCTAGAGAGATAAGAAGATTGAGATTAGAGCATTAGATAAGAGTTAGGATAGGATTAGTTCAAGATAAGATCAAAACTCCCTAAGGATAAGATGATCTCCTAGAAGGAGTTGGAAAAAAACCCTCTCCTTTGGCTATATAAAGAGGGGGGCGAACCAGCTCTAGCAATCACTCATTCCAAGATCCAAGACATCATCAAGAAGACCAAGAAGCAAGAAGGCAGTTCGGCTATGGAGAAGAAGAGCATGGAGATTGCGCAGATCATTAGTAGCTAAGTTTCTTTTTCTGGTTCAAGGGGGGAGGTTCGATTGTGTCATTGTGAGGTTCTGTAGTTACTTTATTTTCTTTCTTTTTAATTCAAGTATTCATTGGTTCTTGTGCACATTTTTATTGGATGTTAATGTTAATTAGTCTGACAAACTGAATTAATGTTAATTTTCCTACTGCTATCCATGATTTCGGTGATCTGTAATTGTCACGAATAATGGTACAAGTAGCAATTAGGTTGATATCTTTTTGGTGTCAATTGTTCATGATAGCCTTTGACCAATGTTTTAACATGGTTCAACCTAAAAGAATCGATAGAACAAAATTCAGTAATTGCAACTATCTCAATTATTGTTATTTTGGTTTAACTGTTTTCACAAATCTTAATGCTATCACTGTTTAACATGGAATGCTATCGTACCCAGTTGAGTGGTGATAAGTGTTGATCGAATGCTGGGTTTGGTCAACTGAATTAGGAAAACACAAGGTTTATTATGACTATCCTAATAAATCTAAGGTTAAATGCTTGAATTGCAAGAATGCTGAATTGTACCTAGGATCGATGGCCAATCAATTCAACCCGAACCCTTGAACCAGAATTCGGTAAGACTGATTTTCTCTTGTTTGATTAGTTTGTTATTCTTTTAATTTTAGTTATTTAATTTTCCCACACAATTACTTTATCCATTCGGCTAAGAAATTACTTATTTGCTCCCTGTGGGATTCGACCTAGAACCACTTTTACTGCAAATATTTTATTGTGGGACTAGTACTAATTTTGAGGGCTTCGACAAACCTGTCAAAATTTTGTCACCGTTGCCGGGGAGCAACTTTAATTTCTTAGCTATTACCTTCCTCTTGTTAACCTCTTTTGTTTTATGACTCGTGCTTCTCAACGAGGTGAACTCGAGTACAATCCCGAAATTGAGAGGACCACCCGTCGTTTAAGAAAGGAGGCGAAGCAAAGGAATGATCGTTCACCTAAAAGGGTGAACTCAGATTTCGATCTACCCACTTGTGATTTTCCCATCTTCGAAGAAGTAGAAAGAATGGCTGACAGAGAGAGGACATTAAGGGAGTTGGCTGCACCAATTATGAACCAACAGCCCTTATGCATCACGTACCCCACTCTTGAGGTTGCTTTTGAACTCAAATCTGGTTTGATTCAATTATTACCTCTGTTTCATGGTTTCCCAGGTGAGGACCCTCACAAACATCTAAAGGAATTTCATGTTGTCTGTTCAAGCATGAAACCCCACGGTATGTCCGAGGACCAAGTAAAACTCATAGCCTTTCCATTTACTTTAAGAGATAAAGCAAAGGATTGGTTGTATATTCTTCCTCCCGGTTCCGTACACACATGGGATGAGATGAACAGGATATTTTTAGATAAATATTTTCCTGCATCCTGGGCTGCAAATATAAGAAAAGAAATATGTGGAGTTCGGAAATTTGGTGGTGAGACACTATACGAATATTGGGAAATATTTAAACAACTTGTTGCTAGCTGTCCACATCACCAAATACCCGAACAACTATTAATCCAATACTTCTACGAAGGGTTTCCGCCCATGGATAGAAGTATGGTCGATGCAGCCAGTGGAGGAGCCTTGGTGAACAAGACACCCGAAGCGGCCAGGGAGTTAGTCTCCAACATGGCCGAAAATTCACAATAGTTCGGTGCAAGGACAGATGGTACCATTAGACGGGTTAATGAGGTAAGCCATGTAAATTTTGAAAATCAGATTTCTGACCTAACTGCTTTGGTAAGACAACTCGCTGCAGGACAAGTACAAACTGCCAGGGTGTGTGGTATCTGTTCGATTCCTGGCCATCCTACGGACATGTGTCCATCATTGCAAGATGGTTCGATGCAGAAAGTCAATGCCGTAGGAGGATTCCCGGGCCAGCCCCAACGAAAGTATGATCCCTACTCCAATTATTACAATCCGGGGTGGAGAGATCACCCAAACCTAAGCTACAGGAACCAAGGAGGACAGCAGCAATACCAGCACCATTTTTTCAGTCGACAGCCCCAGTTTTCAACACCCATCACAGCACAAGGCCAACCCTCGAATTCAGGTACGTCATTAGAAGATATAGTTAAGGCTCGAGCTACTAATACTCAGCAATTTCAACAGGAAACAAGAGCCAATATTCAGAATTTGGTGAACCAAATCAGCCAACTTGCCACTGCCATTAGCAAGTTGGAGGTGCAGAGCTCCGGGAAACTACCATCACAAACGGTAGTCAACCCCAAGGAGAGTGTAAGTGCAGTGGTGATAAGAAGCGGGAAGGAACTACAACTAGAACCTACATCACCAAGGAAGGTGGATAAAGGGCAGGAAGAAGACAAGGTGAAAGACTCAAGAGTTAGAGAGAACATTTCAGCCATGATCAAGAGGACCTTACCAGAAAAACATGTTGATCCAGGTATGTTCACCCTACCTTGTGTGATTGGCAATAAGCAAATCGAGTATGCCATGCTAGACTTAGGTGCATCTATCAACATCATGCCATATTCGATTTACTGTGATTTGAGATTAGGTCCTTTAAGGGAAACTAAAGCTGTTATCCAATTAGCTAATCATTCTAACGCCTTCCCAGAAGGGATTGTTGAGAATGTAATGGTGCAGGTTAACGATTTAATTTTCCCAGCTGATTTTTACATTCTGAAGATGGAGGAGGACACGATCGAAAGTTCAGCCCCACTTCTATTAGGCAGGCCATTTATGAAAATGGCCAAGACCAAAATAGATGTGGATGAGGGTACCCTCTCCGTCGAAATCGGCGGGGAGACTATTAAATTTAATATTTTTGAAGCTACGAAGTACCCAAATGAAGACCATTCAGTTGACACTATTGATTCAACTGTGCAGGAATTTTTTGAAAAAGATATGAATGAGGAGCTAGAATTGAGTGCACAATTGGATACGAAGGCCCCTATTCCAGATTTGAACCCGCTCATGATGGATGGAAGGGGAGCACACCAAAAGCTGAAACCACAAGAGCTAAAGTAGCAAAGGAGGACGTCGAGCATAACGATGTTAAACAATTGCGCTTGTGGGAGGCAACCCATTGTGTTTAGTTAATTTTGTTATTTTGTTTGGTTTTGATTTTTGTGTTTAGTAGGAATCCAACAAAACAAACAGGGAAGTACCCCCAAATCCCTCTACTTTATGCATAATCACATACATTGGGGACAATGTATAACTTAAGTGTGGGGGGATTAGGGAAATCTGATGGAAATTTGGGATACCTTACCTTCTTCAAATTTCTGCTCCCAGAAACTTATCCTTGAATGATTTCAACTTATCAGGAATCATGTGCTTAGGCTGAATAGATAAGATAGGATGCAAGCATGACTAACTGAATCTTTCTTGGCTGCATATGGTACCTCATGATTTTAATCGATCAATAGGCAAGATGCATAAGGGTTTGATTGATTTTCACATAATTATCTATCAAACATGGGTTGATTATTCTAGAACTTGCTGTGTTAGGCATATAGAGACCACAATCAATGAATTCATGGATCAGGCGGTGTAACCCTGTGATTCTTGTGAAAAAAAAAAAGAAAGGGAGTTTGAAACTAAAATCGTGACTAATGTGAGATGGAGCATAAAATGCACTCACATCTAGAAACAAAAAACAAGTGTGAGATGGAGCATAAAATGCACTCACATTTAGAAATGAAAGCAATTGTGAGATGGGGCATAAAATGCACTCACATCTTGAAAAGAAGGCAAGGGTGAGATGGAGCATAAAATGCACTCACCCTAGAACCCCAACCCCATTCTCACCTTCAGATCCTAGGAATTCACATTAAGTGGTGGAGATGTGATGCATAGCAAACTTATGGCAATAAGCACACATTGTTTTGATTCAAAGAAAAGTAATTGCATCTGGCTGAATTGGTTTGTTAAAAGCAATGAGCACCCATGCAGTCCAAGGAGTTTCAGCCCTGGAAGGCTTGTCTCCTTGACTATCGATTTAACTTGGGACCATGAGAAAGGTGATTTGCGATCACTCTTGGACAAGAAAAAGGGGAGAGAGAGATGAAAAGGGAAATGTTACCAAGTCTGAACTAAAGTATGAAATGAACTAGGCCTCATGTAGAGAAAAATAAATATTGAAAATCAATAGTTAGTCTCTCTTGTGTTATTTGAGTTTTTGCCTTGCCCGAGGACGGGCAAAGTTTAAGTGTGGGGGGATTTGATGAGACAAAAAAGAACCCTATTTTTATCCTCTAATATTCACTCTTTTATATTTATTTATCACTTAAATGAATTCATTACTCTTGTCTTTCGATCTAGGGCAATAAAGAAGGCAATTGGAAGAAAACAGGGCAAATCGGGTGATTTTGCACAGTTTCGGTGACAGTCAGTAATCTGGGCCTAACTCTCAATTCCGGACACCGAATTGGACAATTCAAGAAGCATTAGAAAGATGAAAGGAAGACCCAAAACTTTTGTATTTTGGGTTTTGACAGATTCGGCCCGTATCGAGTACGAAAACGAGCCCAAATTCGGAGCAAGTTCGCAGCCAGGCCCATTTCACAACTTAAGCCCAACTCGCAGAAATACCTTGAAGCAGCCCAACTCGAATTTAAGAGTTAAGAGTCCGAATTTCGAATGTAATCTCCAAGGAAAGAGTTTTATCAGATCTAAAGTCTTGAATTTAATCCTAGAGAGATAAGAAGATTGAGATTAGAGCATTAGATATGAGATAGCCCTCTCCTTTGGCTATATAAAGAGGGGGGCGAACCAGCTCTAGCAATCACTCATTCTAAGATCCAAGACATCATCAAGAAGACCAAGAAGCAAGAAGGCAGTTCGGCTATGGAGAAGAAGAGCATGGAGATTGCGCAGATCATGAGTAGCTAAGTTTCTTTTTCTGGTTCAAGGGGGGAGGTTCGATTGTGTCATTGTGAGGTTCTGTAGTTATTTTATTTTCTTTCTTTTTAATTCAAGTATTCATTGGTTCTTGTGCACATTTTTATTGGATGTTAATGTTAATTAGTCTGACAAACTGAATTAATGTTGATTTTCCTACTGCTATCCATGATTTCGGTGATCCGTAATTGTCACGAATAATGGTACAAGTAGCAATTAGGTTGATATTTTTTTGGGTCAATTGTTTGTGACAGCCTTTGACCAATGTTTTAACATGGTTCAACCTAAAAGAATCGATGGAGCAAAATTCAGTAATTGCAGCTATCTCAATTATTGTTATTTTGGTTTAACAGTTTTCACAAATCTTAATGCTATCACTGTTTAAAATGGAACGCTATCGTACCCAGTTGAGTGGTGATAAGTGTTGATCGAATGTTGGGTTTGGTCAACTGAATTAGGAAAACACAAGGTTTATTATGGCTATCCTAATAAATCTAAGGTTAAATGCTTGAATTGCAAGAATGCTGAATTGTATCTAGGATCGATGGCCAATCGATTCAACCCGAACCCTTGAACCAGAATTCGGTAAGACTGATTTTCTCTTGTTTGATTAGTTTGTTATTCTTTTAATTTTAGTTATTTAATTTTCCCACACAATTACTTTATCCATTTGGCTAAGAAATTACTGATTTTCTCCCTGTGGGATTCGACCTAGAACCAATTTTACTGCAAATATTTTATTGTGGGACTAGTACTAATTTTGAGGGCTTCGACAAACCCGTCAGTCGTTCCCAAAAATAGTGTCACTTCACCTTCACTCAATCTTTTGTTAACTTTGAACCCCTGTAGTGAGTTACACGCATGAGTTGAAGCCCCGGAGTCAACGCACCAGGACACAAAAGTAACTAACATATTAGTTTCTATAACACAAGTTTCGATGTTACCTTTCTTAGATTCCAGGTAGGCAGGACAATTCCTCTTTCAGTGGCCGGTCTGCTTGCAAAAGTGACAGACATCAGATGCCTTGTTCTTCTTCTACTTCTTGGGTTTGACAACTTTCTTCTAGGGCTTCTTTGCCTTTCTCCTTTTCTTGCCCGATTTGTTAGCTTCAGCAAGCATAACCACAGGCTCATCCTTCTTGAATAGATCCTCGGCCCTCTGACGGGTTTGTCGAAGCCCTCAAAATTATTACAAGTCCCACAATAAAATATTTGCAGTAAAAGTGGTTCTAGGTCGAATCCCACAGGGAGCAAATCAGTAATTTCTTAGCCGAATGGACAAAGTAATTGTGTGGGAATATTAAATAACTAAAATTAAAAGAATAACAAACTAAACAAACAAGAGAAAATCAGTCTTACCGAATTCTGGTTCAAGGGTTCGGGTTGAATCGATTGGCCATCGATCCTAGGTACAATTCAGCATTCTTGCAATTCAAGCATTTAACCTTAGATTTATTAGGATAGCCATAATAAACCTTGTGTTTTCCTAATTCAGTTGACCAAACCCAGCATTCGATCAACACTTATCACCACTCAACTGGGTACAATAGCGTTCCATGTTAAACAATGATAGCATTAAGATTTGTGAAAACAGTTAAACCAAAATAACAATAATTGAGATAGCTGCAATTACTGAATTTTGTTCCATCGATTCTTTTAGGTTGAACCATGTTAAAACATTGGTCAAAGGCTGTCACGAACAATTGACCCAAAAAATATATCAACCTAATTGCTACTTGTACCATTATTCGTGACAATTACGGATCATCGAAATCATGGATAGCAGTAGGAAAATCAACATTAATTCAGTTTGTCAGACTAATTAACATTAACATCCAATAAAAATGTGCACAAGAACCAATGAATACTTGAATTAAAAAGAAGGAAAATAAAATAACTACAGAACCTCACAATGACACAATCGAACCTCCCCCCTTGAACTAGAAAAAGAAACTTAGCTACTCATGATCTGCGCAATCTCCATGCTCTTCTTCTCCATAGCCGAACTGCCTTCTTGCTTCTTGGTCTTCTTGATGATGTCTTGGATCTTGGAATGAGTGATTGCTAGAGCTGGTTCGCCCCCCTCTTTATATAGCCAAAGGAGAGGGCTGTTTTCCAACTCCTTCTAGGAGATCATGTTATCCTTAGGGAGTTTTGATCTTATCTTGAACTAATCCTATCCTATCTCATATCTAATGCTCTAATCTCAATCTTCTTATCTCTCTAGGATTACATTCAAGACTTTAGATCTAATAAAACTCTTTCCTTGGAGATTACATTCGAAATTCGGACTCTTAACTCTTGAATTCGAGTTGGGTTGCTTCAAGGTACTTCTGCGAGTTGGGCTTAAGTTGCGAAATGAGTCTGGCAGTGAACTTGCTCCGAATTTGGGCTCGTTTTCGTACTTGATGCGGGCCGAATCTGTCAAAACCCAAAACATAAAAGTTGTGGGCTTTCCTTTTATCTTTCTAATGATTCTTGAATTGTCTAATTCGGTGTCCGGAATTGAGAGTTAGGCCCAGATTACTAACTATCGCCGAAACTGTGCGAAATCACCCGATTTGCCCTGTTTTCTTTCAATTGCCTTCTTTATTGCCCTGAATCGAAATACAAGAGTAATGAGTCCATTTAAGTGCTAAATAAATGTAAACGAGTGAATATTAGGGGATAAAATTAGGGTTCGTTTTGGTCTCATCACCCTCTGCAACATATTGCTGAGTTCCTGGACGTTGACATTCAGCTTATTCATATTGTAGTTCATTGTGAACGCATTGAAGGAAGAGGGCAAAGATTTCAGGATGGCATCCACTTGCATGCCAAGATCTAGCCCGGATCCAAGAGCTTCGAGTTCGTTAATGTATCCCATCATCCGAAGACAATGGTCATGAACTTTCTACCCCTTGGACATCTGCGCGGTCATGAACAATTTCAGGACCTTCTATCGAGTAGAACGGTTCTACTCTTCATACCTTGTTCTTAGACTGTCCAATATGTCATTGGCTAGTTCGATCTGATCGAACTACTTCTGTATTGAGTTGTCTAATGAGGCATTGACAAAGTAGCGGGCTAGGGAGTTCTTATCCTCCCAATCTTGGTAGTCCCTCCTACGGGCCTCAGAAGCCCTATCACCCGGACGTTCCGGGGCAGGATTTTTCACCACCTTGTCTAACTTTTCGGAAGTTATGACCAGCATAAGATTTTTGTACCAATCGGCATAGTTTGGACCCTTAAGCTTGTTATCGTCTAGAAGCTTTGCAAATTGACCGTTTGCCATTTTCTGATAAAACAACAAAGATGTTAGTCCACAACCTTAGTTTGATTCATGTTACCTACATAGATATGGTTTTTAATCTATGTGCCATTCCCATTTATTCATCTCTAAGATTTCCCTCCTTTTTCAGTGACAGAGACGACGAAATGTCTCTGGAAATGTGAGAAATCACATGGGATGCGTGAAGCCAACTGTTTCAGCTGCAAAACTCCATCACCTTTCTGTGATGGATCATATCCACTCATCAAATGAGTATCCCTTTGGCCTTTGTCAGACAAGATTCAGAGCCATTTTCAGGTAAACCTTTCTGTCCAGTGAGTGCTCACCCATCATATTCCGGTTATGCCAATGTACCGTGAGAGAGTTCCCATTTTCTGGTGAAGCCCCTCCCACATCGGTCTATGACGCCCCTATCATCTTATGAAACACTCTGACAGATCCAACAGCAAATGGATAGCCCAATTTTATGGTGTGTTTCCTCATTACTGAAGGACCCATCATTGTGCTAATGACGGAAGGCCTTTAGAGGGTCCATCATATGGATCTCCCTATCACATGCATTCATATTTGCTGGAGGGAATGAGATTACGCCCTAGTTCTAATTTAGGTCAAACCAGAGTGGCTCCCACTGACTTTCATAAAGTCAGATTTCTAGTGGGCCTTAATCGGCTAGGGGTTCCGTAAGCATCCCTTTTCAGGGTTGTGGGGCCCACCAAGTAAGGAGGGGTCATCCAATGACCTTAAGGGACACCATGGCAATGATGTGCATTCAGTCATGGTGTGCACAAGAGCCACTAACGAGTCATCATGGGCCAAGTGCTTATGGCCCATGGTCGCAGCACATCAAACATCCAAACATCACATGTAAAGGAGGAATTGATCCAATCAATTAATTGCTGTAAAGCCAATCGAATAGCCCATTTAAAATCTAAATCATTAGCAATTAATGTCTACTAAGTGTATGGGCTGAATCACAGTTAGCAGTTCAGCCCATACAGCTTTTCTCACAATAATGGGCTCTTGCAGTTTTAACCCTTTAAAACTGGGCTTTACAGGTGGGCCGAATTAATCCCTGTAATTGAACATCAGATTTGGAACAGCAAGTGTGAGAAATATGGACTGAAAAACAGCCCCCTTCGAACCCCAGATTCGGTCCAAACAGTTTTGGTCAAATCTAGTCCGAAATGGTCCAAAACTGATTTTCAATTCAAGAATTAATTCATGAAAGATCTGAAATTAATAATCTTGATTTTAAACAAACACAAATCAACTATGGACTGTCCGCACCACCTGCAAAACAGAGGTTAATCACTAATGTTGCAGTTTCATAAACTGCAAATCGCAGGAAGCGATTTCTCCAACTGCGAATCTCCAGCGCCGCCATCTTCTTCCTTCTTCTTTAATCAAGAAAATAAATAACAGAAATCCTATTTCTATTAATTAATTACATTCTTGATCAAATCCTATACATTTATTCTAGAAAAATAAAAAATTATTTACAGACCGAATTGAATAAAATAAATGAAAAAGGGTGCGCAGACCATCTGCGCCAAAACTGTACTACGATCTTCAGGTTCGAACAGTCCATTAAATCAAAAATAAATAAAGAACAATTCTAAATAAATTTTTGATTTAACAAAAATTAATTTCAGATCAATCGCCTTTAACAAGAAACCATTTCTTGAGAAAAAAGAAAGCAATCTAAGCAAATCTTGGCAGAACATCTTCTGACCACTTGCATAGGGTCAGATCTAATTTTCTTTTGGTTCAAGATTTGAACCTGGGCTCTAACACCACTGAAAGAATGGTAGGATCCATCTAATGGACGCCAAAAAGGTTGTGGAATGAGTGGGCGAATTTCAAAAATTTTCCTACCTTCTACCAACTGGGAATCACATTCCCTAAATTTAGAATACAATATTCAAGGATCCTACTTGAACCATAATCGAACCAGATCTGAACCAAAAAGCAAAAGGGAGGAATATACCTGATCCAGAGAAGCAGTATCTCCCAAAGTTGGTGTTCACGCCCAAAGAAGAAACCAAGATCCGCTCCTGTTGAAGATGACACAGTTGTAGATGGAACGGAACCAGCAGGGTGCGTCCTACACACTGGAACCTTCACAAGAATCCTCTGGAAACTTTGAACACTGAATCTTTCCCAGTCCTTTCGCAAGACTAATGTCAAGAACTGATTTCTTGACTCCCTATTGCTGCAAAGATCAAATCTTGCAAGAGGTAATGGCGGCGGCTGGAGGAGAACTCCTGGGACGAAGATGGCTGAACTGCTTCTCTTGTCTCTGGAGTTTTGTATGAGATCTAATCTCAATTCGCAGGAGGTATCCCTTGCACACAAAAAACCTGGCTCGAAATCTGATATATTTCTCATGGGTTTCTCCTCCTTTCTTCTTGATTAAGAAACCTCCTAATTAGGAGTTATCCCAATCAAAATCTGTATTTGGATAGGAGATTATCTTAATCCTATCTGCAAATTAAGTTAGCTTACTCCTGATCTTATCAGAAGGTTACCAGATTCAAATCTAATTTGAATTTGGTCTCCTAGAGTAGATAAGGTTAGAGGTCCAATCCTTTTACTAACATTAATCTCAGATTCGCCCCATAGATGGGTGATCATATCAGCCTAGTTCGAAATGGGCCTTTGGCCCATTAAGTGTTCAGTGTTTAACTAGTTTGCAATCTGCTGCCCAGTTGGGCTTCTTTGTATGGTGTGGGACCCAAGCATTAATCTACACACCATCCGAATTCACTGAAAAACTCAATAAACCCCTGAGCCCATCATATGGACCCTATGGGCCCAACACTTACATTAAGTGGTCCCTGGGCCAAGCCATCTTATAAAAACTCAGGGACTGTGGGCAGGTGCAAGATTAGCCCATCAGGTACTATCCTAAATGGTCTTACACTTAACCTCTCAGCCCTTAATGATCAAGCACTGCCCGACAAGAGAGGACCTCTCCCTCGGCTGCAAGGAACAGTGCCGCACTCTCTACTCACATGGATCCCGGGAATTAAAACCATTTGCAAATATTTCGAAATGGTACATATATATATATAAATATATTAATTTTGAAAAACAAAATTCCAACGATTCAAATCAACTGTTGGCAGTTTGGTTTCCATCAAAGAGAGTGCATCCCGATCATTACCCTTTGTCCGACAAAGGGGCTGATCTTGTCAGTATGATCACCCACTCAGATGAATTCTCAGAATTTCCCAACATACCCAGGTGTTGATCCCCATCTAAGGATCTCACTGATTGGCATATCAAAGACAGCCCGATCCGACACCTAGTAAAGTGTCATAATCGAGTCTAGGGGTCAGGTGTAACTTTCCAGTTTTGCCCATATGTCTCCAAGGTCCAGGGCAATACTGGAAATCTGGTCCGGTTCAAGGATTCAAGTAATCCCATACTGCATGTGCCTTGGGTCTTACCCTGGTGGCCGAGACAGGCCATCCCAACACTTGGTGGCTCACCAGTATCAGCCTTGGTAGGATAAACCCCCCAGACTTATCCAATGGCTGTGAACATTTAAAACTAACACGAGTCTCTATAAGTGTCCAGTTTTAGGGTCTTACATAGAATTATACCAAACAACATGAATCAAACATGCACTTTAATTTATTTCCACTAAATAACAAAAGTACATCAAATCGGATTGAAGCTAAGGGCATACAAAACTGTCTAACACGAAGAGCCGGGGAGTTTGTCCATACCTGTGGATGGACCAGAAGGTTATCTTCTAGCTGTGAAGGATAGTATCATCGACCATGTCAAGGCCATGCGAAAAAGTCGGGAGGCTATCTTCGAAGAAGATGTCTTGAAGTGGGCCGAGCTGGCTCCAGGCGCTCTCTTGCGACTAGTTGCCAACCACTATATGGTGGTGAGCCTTCTACCTTTCCTCTCCCCCTTTCTCTTCTCTTCTCTCTCTCTTTTTTTTTGACGTCGGCTTTCTGGTTTGCAGGTTAACTCCACTGGTCGTGCATTGCCTTGCTAGGTGGCGATTCACACGAAGGAAGCCATCGACGCCAGAACGCAGATGTAGAGTCTCCACCGTGACTTGAACCATGCTCGGGGTGAGGCACTTAGGGCCAAGAAGGGGGTTGAGGCCCAGAAGGAGCTTATCCTGACTCAAGAGAGGCAGATTTCCTCACTGAGCGAGGAGAAAACATGTCTGGAGCAGGAGATTACAGACCTCAAAGCTTCTATCCCGCAAGAGAGGGTCAAGGCCCTCGAGAGCTTCAAGGAGTCCGCAGAATTTGAGGCTTTGCAGGTTGAATATGGATTGGACTCTTACCGCACAGGGTTCAAATTGTGTCGTTACTTAGTTCGTCAGAAGTTTCCCAACCATGATCTAGTTGGGATCACAATGGCGGACTTGGACCCTGAAGTGGCCAAGGAGGCGAACGCAGAGCCCGATTCTTTCAGGGAGGAGGGCGTCATTGAGGTCAAGGCGACAGACCCTTCTGAGTGATGGCTCCTTTCTTTTTTCTCTTTTTGAACTGTGAATGTACTGTCCCAAGCCTTTGAGCTCGGGTAAAAATTGTTGTATCCGAACTCTATTTTAATGAAGTATAGTTTCTTTTGAGTATTTCTGAGTGAAAAAATACTTCTAAGTGTGAGTGGACTCCGAGCTGGGCAATTTAATATATAGGTTACCTGAGCTATTCAGCCGCCGAGTCGGTGGTGAGGATAACTGAGTGAAGTTGGGTTACTTCGGGTTGCATGGGTTACCCCGGACTATCGGGCTTCTGAGCTGAGTAAGAGCAGCATGGGTGGAGTAGACACCGTAGGGTTCATACATGAGCTATCTTTCCCTTAGGGGTTAGAGATAATTGATTTTTTTGTCAGTTGGACATTTTGTGGCCCTTAGTCTTTGGGAGGGACTCGCAGTCCATTCCTGGATTTTACCCAGGCTGAAGTGGCAATTGGGGTCTTCTTGTGGCCCTTAGGCTTTTGGAGGGACTCGTAGTCCGCTCTTGGATTTTACCCAGGCCGAAGTGGCAACTAGGGTCTTCTTGTGGCCCTTAGGCTTTGGGAGGGACCTGTAGTCCACTCCTGGATTTAGTTGCTCCTTAGAGACCTCTAAGGAACTAAATGTCAGAGGACCCAGGGTATTAACCTGGCAGGGTTGCTCCGATGGCTAGGTTAGTACTCCCATATTAGACTGCGGGCTTAGAAATCACAATCTGAGAGTTACAACTTGCTTACATGTTTTCGGGGCAGATGCTTTGGTTCGTAATCAAAGATAGTACCGCCTTAGGTTGCTAATGTTCCATGCGTGGGGTATTTTCTTTTCACCTAGGGTTTTGAGCTCGTACGTGCCCTCTCCTAGTATCCACTTCACTCAGTAGGGACCTTCCCAGTTTGGTCCGAGCTTACCTATACCAGGCTCAGGTACCATGACTTCTCATAGAACTAGGTCTCCAACACGGAAGTATCACTTTTTGACTCGGGCGTTATAATACTGGGATGCTTTTTTGCTGGTAGGCTGCAGTCCGGATGTACTCAAGGTCCGGTACTTCTTCTTTTAAGTTGAGGTTGGTGCAGAGCTCGTCATTATTTCCCTCTTCGTCGTAGGCTTCTAGATGTAGTGTGGGTACCTCGATTTTGGCTGAGATTACTGCTTCCGTGCCATAGGTGAGGTTAAAGGGGGTTTCTCCTGTAGCGGTCTTAGCTGTAGTTTTGTAGGCCCATAGTACGCTAGGCAATTCTTCTATCCATAGCCCCTTAGCTCGGGATAAGCGAGCTTTCAGTCCGCGGAGTATGGCTTTGTTCGTGACTTCTGTCTGTCCGTTCGCCTGGGGGTGTGCTACCGAAGTGAAGTTCTGTTGTATCCCCATTTCCGCACACCAGTTCTGGAACTTGATATCTGCAAACTGCTTACCATTGTCAGAAATGAGCACTCGGGGTAATCCAAAGCGGCATACTATGTTCTTCCAAAAGAAGTTTTGCATGGTTCGAGCTGTGATTGTTGCTAGGGGTTCCGCTTCTACCCACTTTGTGAAGTAATCTACTGCTACCACTAAGAATTTTCTCTGTCCTATCGCCGGCGGGAATGGTTTGAGGATGTCAATTCCCCATTGTGCGAAGGGCCATGGGCTGGTGAGGTACTTTAGGTCGGCCGCAGGTTGGTGATGGATGTTGACGTACCTCTGACATTTGTCTTATTTCTTGACGAGTTTGAGTGCGTCTGCCTTCGTCATGGGCCAATAGTACCCTTTCCGTAGTGCTTGTTGTGCGAGAGCCCTACCCCCCAAGTGTCCACCACACAGGCCTTCACAGGTGTCATGGAGAACGAGCTCAGCTTCTAACGGTCGCAAACAACGCAAGTAGGGGAGCATGTAGGATCTTCGGTACAATCGCCCGTCTATCATGACATACTTGGCTACCTATCGTTCTATCCTCCTAGCTGCATTGCGATCTATAGGTTGGATTTCATGAAGTAGGTAGCTCGCGAGTGGGTCGATCCAGCTTGGCTCAGCTTGTGTAACAGGAGCGACCTCTTCTGCCCCCCTGAGAATGCTGGGTTGGGGCAGGTTCTCTATGTGTATAGTCCTCATGGTGTTGTTGCTTGTGCTAGCTAATTGGGACAGTGCATCGGCCTCAGCGTTCTCAGACCTTGGAATCTGCTTGATGAAATAAGACCAGAAGCCTTGTAGGATTTCTTTGGGTTTGGCCAAATAGGTGGCCATGGCAGGATCATGGGCTTCGTAGTCACCGGTGATCTGATTGACCACATGCTGGGAGTCACTACAGATGGCGACGTGCTTTGCTTGTACTTCTTTTGCTAATGCGAGTCCGGCTAGCAGTGCTTCGTACTCGGCTTTGTTGTCGGATGCCGCGAACTCGAACCAAAGTGCATACTCTAGTTTCACTTCACTTGGTCTGTGTAGTATGGCGCCGGCTTCGCTTCCTTGTTGATTAGACGACCAGTCCACATGAAGGATCTAGGGTTCTTTATCCCAAGTTGGCCCTACTTTGACCAGGATTGGTGCCGTACTGGCTGAAGCCTCTTCTCCGTGTCCGATTTCTAGTAGTTCAGGGATTGCGATGCTGAAGGTACACTTTGCTATGAAGTCAGCCAAGGCTTGGGCCTTAATTGTTGTCCGAGGTTCATATTGGAGGTCGTATTCCCTGAGTTCGGTGGCCTACTTCGTAAGTCTGCCAGATACCTCGAGCTTGAGTAAGACTTGTCTCAGCGGCCTATTTGTGAGGACTACAACAGTGTGGGCTTGGAAATATAGGCGGAGCTTCCGAGCTACCATGACCAGAGCGTACGCCAACTTCTCGATCTCTGGGTACCTGGTTTCTACACCCTGCAAAACTTTACTTACGTAGTAGATAGGTCATTGGACCCGATGTACTTCTTTTATTAGTATCGAGTTGACCACCTCATCACTCGCGGAGAGGTACAGCTTTAAAATATCACCCTCCTCGGGTTGGGTCAGAACCAGGATACTAACTAGGTATTTCTTTAGCTCATCCAAGGTGAGCTGGCACTCTTTAGTCCAATCGAAGTCTTTACTTTTCTTTATTGCCTTAAAAAACGGGTGGCATCGATCTACCGACTTGGACATAAAGCGGCTTAAGGCAGCCATGCGGCCATTCAGCTTTTGAACCTCTTTCAACTTGCGAGGTGGCTTCATTTCTAGAATAGCCTTGCCTTTTTTGGGGTTTGCCTCGATTCCACGCTGGTTAATTATGTAACCCAGGAATTTACCCGAGGTGACACCAAAGACACACTTACTAGGATTCAGCTTCATATTATACTTGCGCAGGATTTCGAAAACACACTGCAAGTCACTTATTAAACAGTCTGAAAACCGGGTTTTGACGACCATGTCGTCTACATAACACTCAACCTTATCACCGATCAACGGCTTAAAAAGTTTGTTGACAAGTCTTTGAAAGGTTGCCTCAACATTTTTTAGCCCGAAGGGCATAACCTTATAACAGTACAAGCCTAACTTGGTTATAAACGTTGTCTTTTCCTCATCGGAGGGGTCCATGTTGATCTGGTTGTAGCCCGAGTATGCATCCAGAAAACTCAGCAACTCGTGCCCTGAGGTCGCATCCACTAGACGATTGATCTTGAGGAGAGGGAAACAATCCTTCGGGCAGGCTCAATTTAGGTCAGTGTAATCAACACACATGCGCCATTTACCGTTGGCCTTTTTTACCAGAACGGGGTTAGCCACCCAACTCAGGTAATGGGCCTCTCTAATGAAATTGGTCGCGAGGAGTTTCCCATCCTCCTCATCAACTATCTTCCAGCGCTCCAGGGCTAGGTTGCATTTTATCTGTCTAATTGCCCTGACTAAAGAATCAATGTTCAATTTATGAGTTATAACCTTAGCATCTATGCCAGGAATTTCTGCCGCGGACTAGGCAAATACATCTAAATTTCCATGTAGAAAACCTACCAGTCGAGAGCGAAGGGGCTCTTCAATCGTGGTTCCAATTTGGAGAGTTCTGGCTGGATCTTCCGCTGAGGTCGGAATGTGGATTGTTCCTTTGGTGGTTGTGGTTCGTTCTTTGAAGTATCCTATAGGCCGCTCTAATTCGAGGTCATTTGCCAGTTTGCCTTTTCCTTCTAGAGCAATGACATAACACTTTCGGGACTCGAGCTGATCGCCCTGAGCCACCCCTACCCCAAAGTCTATGGGGAACTTCATGGCCAGGTAGTAAGTTGACACCACTGCGTGAAGCACGTGAGTGACGGGCCGTCCTACAATGGTGTTGTACAGGGAGGGCGTTGCGACTACTAGGAAGGTGTGCTCGAACCCCACGATGTTGGGCCATGTACCGACCTCCACAGGTAAGGAAACTCGTCCGAGGGGTCTGACTTCTTCTCCACTGAAGCCCACTAGAGGAGTGCTGGTGGGCTGGAGGTCACTTTCCCGGAGCCGTATCTTGTCGAAGGTACTTCTGAACAAGACATCGGTCGAACTTTCTGAATCTACCAGGATGCGCCTGACTTTGAAGTCGTTGGTCTTCATTCTTATGACCAGCGCGTCATCATGGGGGTATTGAATCTCTTGTGCGTCATCCTCGGTAAAGAATATAGGGTCCTTAGTTCACGGTCGCTTTGGAGGGTTCTGCTCCTCACGTTCTAGCTCACGAGATGAAGTCTTTCCTGCTGCCGTGGAACAGCCCGCAACAACCGACCCGCCAGTGATCGTATTGATTACCCCGTGAACTGGTCTTTCTTCAGGTAGTTGTCTCTGTTCTCTTGGCCTGTGCTGGACTCAGGAACGTCTTTCATTTGCTCCCCTTGCTGGTCTGTCTGGCCCTTATTACTTCTTTGTACAAAGTTTCTCAGGTATCCGCGACGGATGAGCTCCTTGATCTCATCAAGGAGGTTCTTACAGTTTTCGGTGCTTTGACCGTGGTCCTTGTGAAAATGACAATATACATTTTTATTTCTTTGGGTCGGGTTGCTCCTCAACCTTGGTGGCCACTTTACAAAGGAGGCGTCCTTTATGGCCATGAGAATTTCCCCACACTTCGCATTGAGGGGCGTGAAGCTTGTTCTTTCAACCGGGGGAGCTCGGGGATGGAAATCTGACCTGTTCCCCCTGACAGGGGACCTGCTTTTCTTTCTCTTGCCGACTCCGTTGTTCGAGCTGTGGTCTTCCCTTTTCCTTTTCTCCGTTGGGGCTAAAGTCTGCTGGTTCATCTCTTCCTCAGTGCTGATGAACTGATCTGCGAGCTTCAGGAACTCTGTAATGTTCTTGGGTTTGTTCGCCACCACGTGCCATTTAAACTCTCTATGAGTAATTCCCTTTTTGGCTGTCGCATGTCTAATGGTTGGGTCTATGTCTGGGATCAACAGGCAGGTGTCATTGAAGTGCATGATGTAGCTTCTGATTGACTCTCCTTCCCTTTGGACTATACTGAGAATGCTCTCTTGTGATTTTGGGCACTTTATACTGGTGATGAAGTGTGAGGTGAATAGTTGCACGAGCTGTGCCCAGCTTTTGGCTGTCCCAGGCATAATGTTTCTATACCAAGTGCGGGCTACTCCTTTGAAAGTCGTGGAGAAGGCGACGCACATACAGGCCTCATCAGACTCGGTGAGATGCATTTGGGACTGGAATGAATCTACATGGTCATTGGGGTCGAAAGACCCGTTATACTTGTCCAGGGGAGGAACCCTAAAGTTTTTTGGCATCGAGAAGGCTAGGAGCTCGGGGGATAGCGGAGAGGGTACAAAAAGGAGGGGAGCGGTTTTGGTGACCTTCGAGCTTACCCGTGCTCTACCTTTAGGCTCCGTAGGTAGGGTGGATGCTTTAGTAGGCCTTTGGCGTTGCTTGGAAGGTTCCGCAGCGGTGCTGCTGACCTATGTACTATCGGATGGTGCTTTGGTCGGGTGCGACTCGAACTGCCAGCTGTCGTGGGCCGAGAGGCCCTGCCTGGAGTCCTTAGCTAAGACTCCGAACTGGTTTTTTGCAAGAAGGCCTTTAGGTCATGGAGGTCGAGGTGGGCTGACTCTGGTGGGTCGACCATCTTTCGACCTGCTCGCTTGGAGTGAGGTGGGGTGGACTTGTTTCTCTTTTCTGCCGCGAGACGAGGCCTGGGAGGTTTCCTCCTGGTCAGGGTGGCTGCCTTGGTGGTGAGGCTTGCTCGGGGTGATCGGGCACTGAGGTGGGGTAGGTTGTTGGTTTTGCCGCAGCGATGGAAACTGCTGTTGGTATATATGGTGTAGAATCTGTTGTTGGTATTGCTGGAACTGTTGGACCTGCTACATTTGGGCTTGCATAGCCCGTACATAGTATACTAGGTCGCTTAGTTGGTTTTGTCCTGCTCCCGGAGGAGCTACGAATGGTTCAACGGAGGTTGGGCCTACTACAGGAGGGAAGGGGGTGCTTGCAGGCCCAAAGGGTTGGGGCACCACAGGTGCTGGGATCCCATCAGCGGGAAGCGGTATGGCAAACTGGCCTACACAGATAGTTGGGAGCTGAAGTTTTGCCCCAGAGGCATTCGTTTCCCTGAGTTGTTCGGCATTGCTGGAGGAAGCCATAGGTCTGGTTTCTGAGTTTTCTAGGTGTTCAAAATGGGGATAAAAAGGCTTTTCGTAAGAAATTCCCACAGACGACACCAAATGATGTGGCGTAATCCGGCTACTCCCTGCTGGAGGTAACCTAGCTTCTAGCGATGGTGAGGATGGGTTCCTAAAAGAGAGGAGCTCAGAGATCCTGGGGTGGCTCACCTAACGTGGATGCTCCAATGGTTAAGTTAGTACACAGGGATAATGTTGAGATTGATGATGATAACAGTGAGAGCTCAGAGAGTAGAGATTTTGCACAATCAATAATATTAATTGAACATACCTCTGCCCCAGGTGAGTGTGGGGTCTTTTATACACTGGCTCAGGTGGGTAGGTGGAACGGTTACCGAACCCCTGTTACGATGGAACCTGTCGCGTGTTAGGTGGTTGAAGTGCCGCCAAATGGTAATACTATCACTTCCCGCCAGAATGGGGAGTTGGTGAAATAATGTTACCGTTATAATAACGGTCCAGCAGGGTTCAGGAAAAAGGGGAGTGCTCCTCGAGGTGGCCATGCGGAGATCTGTACGGTAGATGGGCTATCTGTGGGATATCCGACTGCTTGGTAGCGAGCTAATGAGTAGCGAGCTTCTCGAGCTCGCGCCTTGGTCTGCCTTTGTGAATGCTGAAGTGTTCTTGGGCTGAGGTTGTCCCAATTCGGAGTACTAGCATACCCGAGCTCACTTTATACCGAGCTGGCTTATGCCAGGTTGTCACTTGTGTTGAGTCACGTACACGCGTTGTCTATCTATGAGGTCGGGCCAAATCACCTTTCATCACTATTCAAGCGTGAGGTTCCAAATTTTATTGATTAACCCCTCTTCCCTATGTCACGACATCTTATTCTCTAACCTACAAGATGAAACCCATCACACGATCCACTCGTTATCAACAATATCCGCTAATAATGCTGCACTCGTAGCAAAAACTACCACCGAACCCAAGTTAAATCAACTTGTTGCTACTGCTTCCCAACCTCTGAAGTCCAAAGAACGCTGCTGGGCCACTCCCATGACGTCTGTTACAACCTTCATGGATATCCACCACACTACAAGGCAAGTTACCGCAACAACAATTCTGTTAGCAATAGCATATCAGGATTAGGATAGATCCTTTTTTAGTGAATCCTATCTTATCCAGATAGTTACTCTTTTTCTTTATCTTGTACTCTTACAGTTGTACTCAACTTCTACTACTGTATCTATAAATAGATCAGTCGAAACATACTGAATCCTAGAAGTTCTTTCCAAACTACTTTTGTTATTTCTATTTCTCTTTCTATAATTTAACTTGGTATTAGAACCAATGGCTACCAATCAAGAAGCAAGCAATGTCACCTCCAATATTGGTAGCAGTGGAGTCATATCGCATGGAAGTTCTTCAGTTCCTTCAATTCAAAATGTTCTGCATTATCTCGCAATCAAACTCGGGAGCTATAACTACCTACTCTGGCGAGTACAGTTTCTTCCTATTCTCAGACATAATCATTTCAGGGAGATGGTAGAAGGTAAGAAGAAACCTCTTCCCCTAGAGATTGAAAACCCAATTGGTACCGGAACCATCCTGAATCTAGAATTTGAACGATGGAATGATCTTGATCAGCTTGTGCTAAGCTGGTTAATCTCATCTCTTGCTAAAGGAGTGATGGCAAAAGTAGTTGGTTTCTCCATCTTAGCAGAAGTATAGGGAACACTTGCAAAGAGTTTTTCGACCTACTCTAGGTCAAGGATTTTACAACTAAAAGGACAACTTCAAGGTTTGAAGAAGAGATCTCTATTTATCTCTGCTTACATCTAGCGGGAAAAATCAATCGTAGATAGTTTTTCCACTGTTTCTGAACCTATAACCAAATCTAATCTAGTTCCTTTTATTCTTGCTAGTCTTGGTAGTGAATATGAATTTATTGTTACTTCCCTTACAAATTGTCCTGATGCTGATAGTCTTGGCATTCAAGAGATTATGGGATCGTTACTCAACCATGAAAATTGGTTTGAGAAATATTCTCACTTTTTGAATGATGAATCTGGTAATCCTAATTTTTCTAGCACAAAATATAAAAATTCTTCACAACAAGGAAAACCTTATCAACAGTTTCAACACTTCTCTAATTCCAATAGTAGCTGTAGTAGGGATAGGGGTTGAGGACCCTTCCCATCCAATCATCAGCAATTTTATCAGCACAATCAACAACAACCATTCTTTCCTCAATTTCTCAATGGAGGTCGTGGTAATAAGAATTCTGGTATTATATGTCAAGTCTGCAACAAAATTGGACATAGTGCACTACAATGCCACAAAGCCAAGTATGCCTTTGGTTTTCAGAATGATAATTCAGCCAGTGATCCTTCAGCATTATGTAGAGGGTTGCGAATGTTAGACAGTCTTTGTATGCCCTTAGCTTCAATCAGAATGATGTACTTTTGACAATTATTGTAAATGAATAAAGTGCATATTTGATTCATGTTCTTGTGGTTTGTTTCTGTGTTATACCCTTAAACTAGACACTTAATGAGACTCATGTTAGTTTAGAATGTTCACAGCCGGTGTCCACAACAGTGTATTAGGCCAGGCCTTGTAACAAAGGTTGGGCCAAACCCATGTGGCTGATGTATAGATCAATGCTTGGGTTCCACGCCATACAAAGACGCCCAACTGGGCAGTAGTTTGGAAGCAGTTTGAGCACATAGACTTATTGGGCCTGAAGCTCATTTCGAACTGGCCTAATTTGATTAGTTAAATAGATGGGGCGGATCTGGGATTAAATCAGCAGACATGATAGAATCCTACCCTATCCACTCAGAAAGACCATATCTGAAGTCAAATCTGGAAACCTCCTGATAAGATCAGGAGAAGGCTGATCTAATCTACAAATAAGATAAGGGTCTTATCCTTATCACTTAAAGAGAGTCCAAATTCAGATAATGATTTGAATTAGGAAACTCCTGATAGGATCAAGAGTTGATCTCTTTAAGCCTATAAAAACAGGAGGGGGCGAACCATCCAAACCACCCCAGAATTTTCAGAGATACCAGATTTCAAATTACAGAGAGAAGAATACACAGTGTGACTGCGTCTTCTCCCTGTGATCCCTTCCTGCCACCACCATACTGCCATTTTGTTCTCCAACATTATAGGAGTAATCAAGATTGGATCTTGACATCAGTCTTTGGTGAAGGGCTGATAAGAAGTTGTGCTCACTGCCTCCATTGGATTCTTGCTGAAGAATTCGGTTCGTGGGACGAACCTTGCTGATTCTGCTCCTCCATCCACTGTCATCTTTAGTGGGAGCAGTCTTTGGTGATCTTCTTTAAGTGTGAACACCTCCATTAAGAGATACTTTTTCTCTGTATCAGGTATATCCCTCTCCTACTGTTTCGTTTCAAATCTGGTTCGGTTTATGGTTCAAGATTGACCATTGAAAAATATGATTTTTCTAAAATAGGGAATATGATTCCCAGTTGAAGGGAGAGAAATTTTTGAAATTCGCCCACCCTATTCCGCAAGTTTTGGGCGTCCATACAATGGATGTCTCATCCCTTTCAGTGGTATCAGAGCCATGGTTCAAGTCTTGAACCAAACAAACCAGATCTGAAACCTGCGCAATTACGTAGAAGGTGTTCTACCATATTTGTGCAGTTTAAAGTTTTTTCTGGGAAATTTGTTCCCAGTTGATGGGCGAATGAACTAAAATTAAATTTTATAAATCTAGAATTTATTTAGAATTGTTCTTTATTATTTTCTTGATTTATGGGCTATTCGTACAAATGGAGATCGGAATCTTGATTGGCGTAGTGAACCTGTGATTTGCAGTTTCTATTCATTCATTCTGGTCTGTAAATAATTTTTTTTTTTATTTTCTACACTGAATGTATATGATTCGATTTGATGTAATATTAATAGAAAATTAGGATTTCTATTTAATTTGTTAAAACTGCTAAAGGCCCACTTCGCGGATAAAGCTATATGGGCTGAACTGATCAACCCTAATTCAGCCCATATACCTAGATAATATTAATGGTTAATATTATGGATTAGAAATGGGCTTCAAATTGGCTTTACAGATATTTAATTGATTGGACCAATTTATCCTTGCATGTGATGTGTGGATGTGTGATTTCCTTCGAGCATGGACCATAAGAACTTGTTCCATGCAGTTTCGATGGTGGCTCTTGTGCACACCATGGCTTCGAATGGGCTTTACAGATATTTAATTGATTGGATCAATTTATCCTTGCATGTGATGTGCTTCAAGCATGGACCATAAGAACTTGGTCCATGCAGTTTTGATAGTGGCTCTTGCGCACACCATGGCTGAATGCACATCATTTCCATGGTGTCCCTTTTGGTCATTGGATGACCTCCCTCAGTGGTGGGCCCCACACCTCCTGAAGAGGATAAGTGTGAAACCCTAGCCGATTTGGGCCCACCAAAATCTGGCTTTATGAAAGTCAGTGGGAGCCACTTTGGTTTGACCTAGATCAAACTAGGGCGTAATTATTGGTCCCTCTAGCTAATATGAGTGCAAGTGATAGGGAGATTCATATGATGAACTCTCTAATGGCCTTCCATCATTAGCATGAGGATGGGTCCTTCAGTAATGAGGAAACACACCAGAAAATGGGCTATCCATTTGCTTTGTCTGAGTGTTCCATAATATGATAGGGGCATCATAGACCGATGTGGGAGGGGTTTCACCAGAAAATGGAAACTCTCTCACGGTACTTTGGTGTTCACGAATATGATGGGTAAGCACTCACTGGACATAAAGGTTTACCTGAAAATGGCTCTAAACCTTGTCTGACAGAGGCCAAAGGGAAAGCTCATATGATGAATGGATATGATCCTTCACATAAAGGTGGTGGGGTTATGCAGCTGAAACAGTTGGCTCCATGAACCCTATGTGATTTCCCACATTTCCAGAGACAACTCATAGTCTCCGTCACTGAGATGGGAGGGAAATCTCAGAGACGAATAAATGAGAATGGAATGTAGATTAAAAGCCATATATATGTAATGAACATGAATCAAATTAGGTTATGGACTGATGTTTGCTTTTTTATCAGAAAATAGCAAACAGACAATTTGCAAAGCTTCTTGACGACAACAAGCTGAAGGGCCCAAACTATGCCGACTGGTACAGAAACCTTATGCTGGTCCTAACTTTCGAGAAGTTAGACAAAGTGGCTAAAAATCCTGCCTCGGAGCGTCCGGGTCATAGGGCTTCTGAGGCCCGGAGGAGAGACTATCAGGACTGGGAGGAGAAAAACTCCCTTGCCTAGTGTTACATCATTGCCTCATCAGACAATCCGATACAGAGGCAGTTCGATCAGATCGAGCTCGCCAAGGACATATTGGTAAGTTTAAGAATGATGTATGAAGAGCAAGATCGCTCTACTCGCTAAAAGGTCTTGAAACAGTTCATGACCGCTCAAATGTCCAAAGGGCAACAAGTTCATGACCATTGTCTTCGGATGATGGGCTACATCAATGAGCTTGAAGCTCTTGGATCTGGGCTGGATCTTACGACCTAGATAGACGCCATCCTTAATTCTTTGCCTCATTCCTTTAATCCGCTCATCATGAATTATAACATGAACAAGCTAAATGTCAACCTACAAGAGCTCAGCAATATGTTGCAATGAGTGGATGAACTGATTAAAAAGGATGAGCCTGTAGCTATGCTTGTTGAAGCTAGCAAGACAAGCAAGAGAAAGAGGAAGGCAAAGAAGCCTCAGAAGAAAGCCACTAAGGGTAAGAAGTAGAAGAAAAACAAAGCATCAGATGCCTGTCACTTCTGCCTACAGACCGGCCACTGGAAAAGGAACTGTCCTGCCTACCTGGAATCCATGAAAGGTAATTTCGAATCTTGTGTTATTGAAACCAATTTATTGGTTGCTTCTGCGTCCTGGTGTATTGACTCCGGGGCTTCAACTCATGCTATGTGCGGATGGTTATTCTGTATTATTTAGTAATACGATTACTATTAAAAGAAACAACAGATTCATCACATACGGGGAACTAGAGAACGGTCTCTATGTTCTACATCCTTCTCTAGAAACTAACATAACCGAAACTACGTTGGCTGAAATCCCCAAGAAAAGAGTCCGTGATACAGTTAATCCCACATGCCCGTGGCATTACCGACTTGGCCATATCAATGTTGACCGAATCACAAGGCTGGTAAAGGATGGTCCTTTGGATTTTCTAACTGTAGAAGATCTTCCCACTTGTGAGCCTCACCTACAAGGTAAGATGATGAAACGACCATTTAACGGTAAGCCTGGAAGATGTACAGGCACACTTGACCTTATACATAGTGATGTATGTGGTCCCCTGAGTGTTAGGACATGCAATCAACATGTGTATTTCATCACCTTTACCGATGATTTCTCACGATATGGTTACGTGTACCTAATGAGACATAAATCTGAATCCTTTGAAAAGTTCAAAGAGTTCAGACAAGAGGTTGAGAAATAGTTAGGAAGAGAAATTAAAGCCCTTCGATCAGATCGAGGTGGCGAGTATCTCTTTGATGAATTCAGAGACTACTTAAAGGACAATGGGATAGTATCGCAGTTGGCTCCTCCTGCTACACCACAACTTAACGGTGTTTCAGAGAGGAGGAATAGGACCTTATTGGATATGGTCCGGTCACTTCTCATACATTCAGAGTTACCCACATCCTTTTGGGGTTACGCATTAGAGACTGTGATTTACGTGCTGAACCGGGTTCCAACCAAATCGGTTTTGAACACTCCATATGAACTTTGGACCGGAAAGAAACCAAGTGTCAGACACTTGAAGATTAGGGGTGGTCTCGCACACGTTAAAAGAATGAGTGCAGACAAGTTGGAATCTAAGACTAGCCGTTGCCTATTTGTAGGCTACCCAAAAGGCACTGTGGGTTAACTATTCTATGACCCAAGTGAGCAGAAGGTGTTTTGCAGCCGGAATGCACAATTCTTGGAAACTGATTACATCCTGGACACCCATCGTCAGGAAGTAGTTCTTGATGAGGAGAGCTCAGGAGCAGTGGGAGATGTCCCACAAGTTCTAGGTAGTGACCAACCTAGAAGATCCACTCGGGTATCCAGGCCACCAGTCCGTTATGGTTATGACCAGGATAGTTACCTGGTGGAAACCTTGACTAGTGAAGAGGATCCCATGACTTACGCGGAAGCTACGTTGGACATAGATTCCCAGAAGTGGGTGGAGGCCATGAGAGCTAAGATGGACTTAATGGAGACCAATGGAGTCTGGACTCTAGTAGATCCACCCTCCGGGGTAAAAGCAATTGGTTGCAAATGGATTTACAAGAGGGAGAAGGGCCCCGATGGTAGGGTTGAGACCTACAAAACTCGTCTGGTGGCGAAAGGGTACACTCAGAAAGAGGGCATCGATTATGAGGAAACCTTTTTGCCTGTGGCCATGCTTAAATCCATTAGGATCCTTCTAGCTGTAGCAGCATACGATGACTATGAGATTTGGAAAATGGATGTCAAAACTGCATTCCTGAATGGAGATCTTACTAAAGATATCTATATGCAGAAGCCACATGGCTTCATTGATGCTGGTCAAGAACACATGGTATGTAAACTTAACAGATCCATTTATGGACTTAAGCAAGCTTCTAGAAGTTGGAACATCCGTTTTCATTCTACTGTCAAATCGTTTGACTTCAAGCAGAATCCGGATGAGCCCTTTGTTTATAGGAAGTCCAGTGAAGATAAGGTAACTTTATTGGTTTTGTATGTAGATGACATTCTACTCATTGGGAATGATGTAGGAATGTTAACTATGGTGAAAGTATGGCTTTCGCAACAGTTCTCCATGAAAGATCTTGGAGAAGCCTCCTATATACTGGGTCTTCGATTCTACAGAGATAGATCGAAGCGGATAATAGGATTATCCCAATCTGCTTACATTAACAAAATAGTCAAAAGATACAGCATGGAGAACTCCAAGAAAAGAAATGTTCCTTTCAGGCACGGAGTCAATCTCTCCAAGAAGATGTCTCCCAAGACTTCTGAGGAGATTGAGGGCATGAAGGACGTTCCCTATGCCTCTGCCGTAGGGAGCATCATGTATGTCAGGGCAGGAGCACTGGATCGCTGTGAAAAATATACTCAAATACCTACGAAGAACGAAAGAGTTTTGTTTGGTATTCGATGGTAGTTCACTATAGATTCAAGGGTATACTGATGCCGATTTCCAGTCGGATCCAGATGATAGAAAGTCTACATCTGGATATGTTTTCATGATAGGATTGTGTGTTGTTTGCTGGAAAAGTAGCAAACAGGGGTCCATGATAGACTCCACAACCAAAGCCGAATACATTGCCGCAAGCGAGGCTGCCAAAGAAAATGTGTGGATGAAGAAGTTCATCCACGAGTAGGGAGTAGTTCCATCCAACACATCACCCATCTCGTTGTTGTGCGACAACAATGGAGCAATTGCTCAGGCTAAGGAGCCACGAGCCCACTCAAAATCAAAGCACATCGAGAGGAAGTACCACGTACTGCAAGAGATTGTTAGTAGAGGGGATGTCCTGATTCAGAAGGTAGCGTTAGCGGAAAATGTAGCAGAGCCATTGACGAAGCCACTATCATAGAAAGTGTTTGAGAAACACGTGGAAAGCATGGGACTTCGGCTTGTACCAGATTGGACCTAAGTGCAAATGGGAGCTGTTAGAGTCTTTGTATGCCCTTAGCTTCAAAAAAATGATGTACTTTTGACATTTATTGTAAATGAATAAAGTGCATATTTGATTCATGTTGGTGGGTGCCGAACCCAACCAAAGATAAATAGTATTGCTCTGGGTTAATAATTTGTAGATAGTGATGAGCAAGGTCGTTCTCCACAGGGATTGGGTGGATTTATTTCCAAGTAGATGGATTAAGGGGGGTTGTAAAGCAAAGAGAAATAAGAAAATAGCAGAAAATAATAGAAAACAAAGATTAAATTGATGGGAGATTGCTTCCGGTTGAAGGGACAAGTTCAACTTTGATTCGTAGCATTGATCCTTGATGCAAAGATAGATTCATATGTTTATGAATAAATTGGTTATAGCTATTAACAAGCTCTAACAGCCAGCCTCTACTCTTATTATTCGACAACCAAAACAAGCTCTTTGATTGCTTCCCTTATTAATAGGCAGTCCTAAACAAGCTCTTAGGATTTAACCTATTAATAGAATTAAGAGGGGAGAGACGCAATTCTGGTCAGTGATCTCACAAGCTCGGATCGTTTAAACCAGATCATATATTTTCCTAAGATAGATCGAAAACTTTTTTGCAATCAATTTATGTTAGTTGCCACCATGATCGAACCTACCAATCATATACGAAACTGGAGGTTCAATTGGCCATGGATTATTTCCATTGAATGAGCAAGGGGCCCTTCTTGCTTTATCAATGAAAATAATCCTCACAGTTAATTCGCAGAAAACATATGAATACCCATAAAGAATGAACTGAAATAAAAATCAATTAGATCTCACAATGTTACAGAATCAATGCTTCCCTAACCCTTCAACCAGAAATAAAAACTTACAGACACTTCATAATGAAATCGCAGCTTCCAGATGAGAAAGGGGGTGAACTCTTGCTTCTTCCTCCTTGGTTGCTGATTTCTCTCTCCGAAGAATGAAGCTCTCTTGGAGGAAAATTGATGCCTTGGGTGCTGGTCCACCCCCGCTTTATATAGATTTGGGGAGAGGGCTGCTCTCCAAATCCCTTAAGGAGATTATCGTCAAACTGGAAAGTCCTATTCTAATTTGAACTTATCCTACCTAACTCTTATCTCTTATCTTTTTAGGATTACAATTTGATAATTTAAATCTGATAAAACTCTTTTATTGAGATCACATTCAACTTCTATTCTAATGGGACTCTTGGATCCTAAATTCGAACTGGGCTTCTCTAACAATTCGGGCTTGCTTCAAGACTCTTCTACGAAATGGACTTCAGCTTGTGAAATGGGCCTTGTTGCGAAATTGCCCCGACTTTGGGCCCGAATTCGTCTTTGCTGCAAACCGATTCTTCCAAAACCCAAAATGTAAATGTTGCGGGCCTTTTCCGTATCTTTCCAGTGCTTCTTGAATTGTCCAAATTGGAGTATGTAATTGAGAGTTATGTCCAGATCACTGATCGGTGCCAAAACTATGCAAATCATCCGATTAGCCTTATTTTCTTTCAATCGCCTTTTTGCTTGCCCTAAATCAAAATACAAGAGTAATGAGTCCAATTAGGTACCAATTAAGTGTAAAATACTGAATATTGAGGGATAAAGATTTGACAAATTTTATGTTAGACAGTAAAGTATGCCCTTAGCCTCAATCAAAATGATGTACATTATGAATTTATTGTAAATGAATAAAGTGCACATTTGATTAATGTTCCTATGGTGTGTTTCTGTGTTATACCCTTAAACTGGACACTTAATGAGACTTGTGTTAGTTTAAAATGTTCACAGCCATTGGGTAAGTCTGGGGAGATTTATCCTGCCAAGGCTAACACTGGTGTGCGGCCAACTGTTGGGGTGGCTTGTCTTAGCGACCAGAGTGTGACCCGAAGCACATGCATTGTTGGAATAATAGAACCTTAAAACCAGACTAGATTTCTAGTATTGCCCTGGACCTTGGAGATAGATGGGCAAAACTGGAAAGTTACACCTAACCCCTAGACTCGATTATGAGACTACACTAGATGTCGGATTGGGCTGTCTTTGATGTACCATTCAGTGAGATCCTTAGTGGGGGTCAAAACCTGGATATGTTGGGACAGTCCGAGAATTCATCTGAGTGTGTGATCATAGTGACAGGGTCAGCCCCTTTGTCGGACAAAGGTAATGATCAGGGATGCACTCTCTCTGATGGAAACCAAGACTGCCGGCAACCGATTTCAATTGTTGAGATTTTGTTTTGCAAATTATATTTATATAAAGATATATATATATATATATATATATATATATATATATATATATATGTTATGGTTTCGAAATGATTTGCAAAAGGTTTTAATTCCCAGGATCCATGTAAGCAGAGAGTGCAACATTGTTCCTTGCAGTCGAGGGAGAGGTCCTCCCTTGTCGGGCAGTGTTTGATCATTATGGGCTGAGAGGTTAAGTGTAAGACCATTGAGGATAATACCTGATGGGCTAATCTTGCATCTGCCCACAGTCCCTGGGTGTTACAAGGTGGCTTAGCCCAGGGACCACTTAGGGTAAGTGTTGGGCCCATAGAGCCCATAAGATGGGTTTCAGCGGGTGCACTGTCCATAACAGTGTATTCGGCCAGGCCTTGTAACAAAGGCTGGGCTGAACCCATGTGGCTGATGTGGAGATCAATGTTTGGGTCCCATGCCATACAAGGAAGCCGAACTGGGCAGCAGTTTGGAAGGCTAAGTGAGTACATAACCTTAAATGGGCCTTAAGCCCATTTCGAACTGGGCTGATTTGATCAGTCAATTAAAAAGGGAAAATTCTGAGATGGATCAGCTGATAGGATTGAGCCTAGACCTTATCCACTTAGGGAGTCCAAGATCTAAATGAGATTTAGATCTGGAAGCCTCCTAATTAGATTAGGAGATGGATGATTTGATCTGCAGATAAGATAAGGGTTATCCCTTATTACTTAAAGGGACTTCTAATCAAAATATGATTTGGATTAGCAACTCCTAATGGGATTAGGAGCTGATCCCTTTAAGATTATGAAAGGAGAATGGGATGAAAAACTATTAGTGATTGATATTCAATTCTCTTAAGAGCTAAAATCATAAGAAGAGAGAATTCTGCACCCTGCGAATACTCTCTTGCCGCCTCCTTCCCGCCGCCGCCATTACCTTCAGTTCGATCTCCAGTTCTTGGGAGAAATCAAGATCTGATCTTGATTCCAATCTTTTGGGAAAAGATTGGTTGGAGCTGTACTCACAAGCCATCTAGTTGATTCTTACGAAGGGTCAAGTTCTTTTGGAAGAACATTGCTGATTCTGTTCCATCCTGCACTGCGCCATCTTCAGTGGGAGCAGATTTTGGATCCTTCCTTGTCCGTGAACACCTCCATTCGGAGATACTATTTCTCTGTATCAGGTACATCCTCCCTTCTACTCCTTTTGGTTCATGGTTCAAGATTGATCCTTAAAAAATATGTTTTCTAAAATAGGGAATTCGATTCCCTGCAAAGATGAGAGAAACGTTTTTGAAATTCGCCCAGTCCATTCCACAAGACTTGGGCATCCATGTGATGGATATCCCATCCCTTCAGTGGTATCAGAGCCATGGTTCAAATCTTGAATCAATTTAATTTAGATCTGAACCTACAAGTGGGCAGAAAGTGTTCTACCCGATTTGCGCAGATATGGGTTTTGGGAAATTTGTTTCCAAAATTAATGAGTGAATAATCTGAAATTAATTTTATATAAATCCGATTATTGTTTAGAATAGTTCTTTATGATTTTCTTGATTTATGGGTTGTTCGTACAAGAGGAGATCGAATTCTTGGTTTGCACAGGGAAAATGCAAGATTTGTAGTTTCTTGATTTATTCATTACATTTGGTCCATAAATAGTTTTTTTATTTTTTTATTTTTAGAATCAATGTATTAGGTATTTGATCTGATGTAATTATAATAGAAATTAGGTTTTCTATTTATTTTATTTTTTTGGATCGAAGATGGCGGCGCAAGGAAGGAGATTTCGTAGATGGGACATTCGCTACCTGCGATTTGCAGTTTATGAAATTGCATTCTGTGATCTAACTTCTGTTTTGCAGGATGGATTGTACGAATAGCCATGGATTGACTGATTCTTGTTTTCTTTGATCAGTTCTTTAATTTCATATTGTTTTCTTGAATTAAAGATTTAATTAAAAATCAAACCCTAGACCCATTCGAACCAAGATTGGTTCAAATTGTTTGGACCGAATCTGGGGTTCGATTAAGGCTATATATCAGCCCTAATTTTGTTTAATGGGCCTAAGGATTGATAATTAATTGGATATTTAATTTGGCCCAACCTGTAAGGCCCAGTTTTAAATTGTTAAAACTGCCAAAAGCCCACTTCAAAAGAACAAACTATATGGGCCAAACTGGGTAACCCTGATTCAGCCCATATACCTAGATGATATTAATTGTTAATATTATGGATTAAAATGGGCTTTAAATGGGCTTTTACAGATAATTAATTGATTGGATCAATTCCTCCCCGCATGTGATGTATGGATGTATGATGTGCTCATTCATGGGCCATAAGTGCTTGGTCCATGTAGATTCGATAGTGGCTCTTGTGCACACCATGGCTAAATGCACATCATTGCCATGATGTCCCTTCTGATCATTGGATGACCTCCCTCAATGGTGGGCCCCACACCTCCTGAAGAGGTTGCGTGCGGAACCCTAGTCGATTTAGGCCCACCGAAATCTGACTTTATGAAAGTCAGTGGGAGCCACTTTGGTTTGACCTAAAATAAACTAGGGCGTAATTCTTGTTCCCTCCAGTAAATATGAGTGCACGTGATAGGGAGATTCATGTGATGAACTCTAAAGGCCTTCCATCATTAGCATGAGGATGGGCCCTTCAGTAATGAGGAAACGCACCAGAAAATGGGCTATGCATTTGCTGTTGGGCTTGTCCAAGTGTTTCATAAGATGATAGCGGCGTCATAGACCGATGTGGGAGGGGCTTCACCAGAAAATGGGAACTCTCTCACGGTACCTTGGCATTCACGAATATGATGGGTGAGCACTCGCTGGATAGAAAAGTTTACCTAAAAACGGCTCTGAACCTTGTCTGACAGAGGACAAAAGGAAAACTCATATGATGAGTGAATATGATCATTCACAAAAAGGTGGTGGGGTTTTGCAGCTGAAACAGTTGACTCCATGCATCCTATGTGGTTTCTCACATTTCCAAAGACAAGTCGCTGTCTCCGTCCCTGAGAAGGAGGGAAAACTCAGAGATAAATAAATGGGAATGGAACATAGATTAAAATCCATGTCTATGATTTGAACATGAATCAAGTAAGGTTGTAAGATTCAAGTAAGCTTCTTGACGATAATAAGCTTAAGGGCACAAATTATGTCGACTGGTACCGTAACCTAATGTTGGTTTTAACATCTGAAAAATTGGATAAGGTAGTCAAGTCTCCTGCCCCAGAACGTCTGGGTGATAGGGCTTCTGAAGCCCGTAGGAGAGAATTCCAAGATTGGGAGGATAAAAACTCCCTAGCCCGCTGCTATGTCGTTGCTTCTTTGGACAACTCAATACAGAGGCAGTTTGATCAGATCGAATTTGCTAAGGACATATTGGACAGTCTGAAAACAATGTATGAAGAGCAGAACCGTTCTACTCGGCAGAAGGTCTTGAAAATGTTCATGACCGCTCAGATATCCAAGGGGCAAAAAGTTCATGACCATTGTCTTCGGATGGTGGGATACATTAATGAGCTGAAAGCCCTTGGATCCGGGCTAGATCTTGGCACTCAAGTAGATGCCATTCTGAACTTCTTGCCCTCTTCCTTCAATGGGTTCATATTAAACTACAATATTAACAAGATGAATGTCAGCGTCCAAAAGCTGAGCAATAAGTTACAAAGGGCCGAGGACTTACTTAAGAAGGATGAGCCTGTGGTGATGCTTGTTGAATCTAACAAAACGGGCAAGAAAAAGAGGAAAGCAAAGAAGCCTCAAAAGAAGACTACCAAGCCCCAAGAAGCAGAAGAAGGACAGGACAACAGATCCATGTCACTTCTGCAAACAAACCGGCCATTGGAAGAGGAACTGTCCTCAGTACGTAGAATCCAATAAAGGTAATTTTGAATATTGTGTCAGAGAAACTAACTTATTGGTGGCTTCTGCGTCCTGGTGTATTGACTCCGGGGCTTCAACTCATGCGTGTAACTCACTGCAGGAGTTCAAGGTAAGCAGAATGCTGAATGATGGAGAAGTGATGCTCTACTTGGGGATTTCTGCAAGCGTTGCAGCTATGACAATAGGCACCGTAGAATTAAAATTTAGAGAAGGAAATATTGTATTTAAAGATTGTCTTTTTGTGCAAAATCTAAGAAGAAATTTGATTTCTGTCTCAAAACTGTGTGCGGATGGATATCCTGTCTTTTTCAGTAACATGATTACTATTAAAAGAATTAATAAATTCATCGCATATGGGGAACTGGAGAACGGTCTCTATGTTCTACATCCTTCTCTTGAAACTAACATAGCCGAAACTACGTCGGCCGAAATCCCCAAGAAAAGAGCACATGATACAGTTAATCCCACATGCTTGTGGCATTATCGACGGCCATATCGGTATTGACCGAATCACAAGACTGGTAAAGGATGGTCCTTTGGATTTTCTAACTGTAGAAGATCTTTCCACTTGTGAGTCTTGCCTTCAGGGTAAGATGACAAAGAGGCCATTTAACGGTAAGCCTGAAAGATGTACAGGCACGCTTGACCTTATACATACTGATGTATGTGGTCCCCTGAGTGTTAGGACCCATAACCAACACGTGTATTTCATTACATTCACCGATGACTATTCTCGGTATGGTTACGTGTACCTAATGAGACATAAGTTTAAATCATTTGAAAAGTTCAAAGAGTTCAGACAAGAGGTCGAGAAACAGTTAGGGAGAGAAATTAAGTCCCTTTGATCAGATCGAGATGGCGAATATCTCTCTGACGAATTCAGGGACTACTTAAAGGTAAACGGGATAGTATCATAGTTAGCTCCTCCTGCTACACCACAACTTAACGGTGTTTCAGAGAGGAGGAATAGGACCCTACTAGATATGGTCCGTCACTTCTCACCCATTCAGAGTTACCCACATCCTTTTGGGGATACGCATTAGAGACTATGATATACGTGCTGAACCGGGTTCCAACCAAATCGGTTCCTAAGACTCCCTATGAGCTTTGGATCGGAAAGAAACCAAGTGTACGACACTTGAAGATTTGGGGTTGTTCGGCTCACATTAAAAGAACGAATCCGGACAAATAGGAATCCAAGACCAGCCGTTACCTATTCGTAGGCTACCCAAAGGGCTCAGTGGGCTACTTATTCTATGATCCAAGTGAGCAGAAGGTGTTATGCAGTCGGAATGCACAATTCTTGGAAAATGACTACATTCTGGACAATCTTCGTCATAAAATTGTTCTTGATGAGGAGAGCTCAGGTGCAGTGGGAAGTGTCCCACAAGTTCCAGGTAGTGACCAACCTAGAAAATCTACCTGGGTGTCCAGGCCACCGATCCGTTTTGGTTACGATCAGGATAGTTACCTGGTCGAAACCATGACTAGTGAAGAGGATCCTGTAACTTATACGGAAGCTATGTTGGACATAGACTCCCTTAAATGGGTAGATGCCATGAGAGCTGAGATGGACTCAATGGAGACCAATGGAGTCTGGACTCTGGTGGATCCGCCCTCCGGGTTAAGACCTACAAAGCTCGTCTAGTGGCAAAAGGATACACTCAGAAAAAAGGCATCGATTATGAGGAAACCTTTTCGCCCGTGGCCATGCTTAAATCCATTAGGATCCTACTAGCTGTAGCAGCTTACTATGACTATGAGATTTGGCAGATGGATGTCAAAATTGCGTTCTTGAATGGAGATCTTACTGAAGATATCTATATGCAACAACTACAAGGTTTTGTAGCTGCAGGTCAGGAACACATGGTCTGTAAGTTGAATAGATCCATATATGGACTCAAACAAGCTTCTAGAAGTTGGAACATCCGATTTGACTCTATGATCAAAAAGTTTGATTTTGAGCAAAATTTTGATGAACCCTGTGTTTACAGGAAGACCAGTGGTGACAAGGTTATGTTTCTGGTTCTGTATGTAGATGACATTCTGCTCATTGGGAATGATGTGGGAATGTTAACTACGATAAAAGTATGGCTATCATAGCAATTCTCCATGAAAGACCTTGGAGAAGCCTCCTATATATTTGGTCTTCGACTTTATAGAGATAGATCGAAGCGGATAATAGGATTATCCCAATCTACTTATATTGACAAAATAGTCAAAAGATACATCATGGAAAACTCCAAGAAAGGAAATATTCCTTTCAGGCATGGAGTCAATCTCTCCAAGAAGATGTCTCCAAAGACCTCTGAGGAGATCGAGAGCATGAAAGACGTTCCCTATGCCTCAGCCATAGGGAGCATCATGTATGCCATGCTGTGCACTCCTCCTGACATCGCCCAGGCAGTGAGTGTAGTAAGCATATTCCAGCCAACCTAGGGCAGGAGCATTGGGCTACTGTGAAATTCATACTTAAGTACCTTCGAAGGACAAAAGAGTTTTGTCTGGTATTCGATGGTAGTTCACTACAGATCCAAGGGTATACAGATGTGGATTTCCAGTCGGATCCAGATGATAGAAAGTCTACATCTGGATATGTTTTCACGATAGGATCGTGTTTTGTTTTCTGAATGTCAACAAACAGGGGTCCTGAGTAGCAACCTAACAGTCCACAACCTAAGCCGAGCGCATTGCCGTAAGTGAAGCTGCCTTATGAATGAAGGTGTTCATTTCTGAATTTGGAATTTAGCACATCACCCATTCCACTGTTGTATGACAACACTGGACCTACGGGAGGTTGATGTTGAGAGGTAACAGCAGTGGAGAATGTGGTAGAACCATTGACTAAGCCACTGACACAGAAAGTGTTTATGAAACACATGGAAAGTCTGGGACTCAGGCTTGTACCTGATTGGACCTAAGTGCAAGTGGGAGCTGTTAGACAGTTTTGTATGCCCTTAGCTTCCATCAGAATGATGTACATTATGAATTTGTTGTAAATGAATAAAGTGCACATTTGATTCATGTTCCTGTGGTGTGTTTCTGTGTTATACCCTTAAACTGGACACTTAATGAGACTTGTGTTAGTTTAAAATGTTCACAGCCATTGGGTAAGTCTGGGAGATTTATCCTACCAAGGCTGACACTGGTGTGCGACCAACTATTGGGGTGGCTTGTCTTAGCTACAAGGGTGAGACCCGAAGCACATGCAGTGTAGGATTAATAGAACCTTAGAACCAGACCAGATTTCCAGTATTGCCCTAGACCATGGAAATAGATGGGCAAAACTAGAAAGTTACACCTAACCCCTAGAATCGATTATGATACTACACTAGATGTCAGATTAGGCTATCTTTGATGTACCATTCAATGAGATCCTTAGTGGGGGTCAAAACCTGGGTATGTTGGGACTATCTGAGAATTCATCTGAGTATGTGATCATAGTGACAGGATCAGCCCCTTTGTCGAACAAAGGTAATGATCAGGGATGCACTCTCTTTGATGGAAACCAAGACTACCGGTAGCCAATTTCAATTGTTTAGATTTTGTTTTGCAAATTATATTTATATATATATATATATATGTTATGGTTTTGAAATGATTTGCAAAAGGTTTTAATTCCTGGGATCCATGTAAGCAGAGAGTGCAACATTGTTCCTTGCAGTCGAGGGAGAGGTCCTCCCTTGTCAGGCAGTGTTTGATCATTATGGGCTGAGAGGTTAAGTGTAAGACCATTGAGGATAATACCTAATGGGCTAATCTTGCATCTGCCCACAGTCCCTGGGCGTTACAAGGTGGCTTGGCCCAGGGACCACTTAGGGTAAGTGTTGGGCCCATAGAGCCCATAAGATGGGTTTCAAGGGGTGCACTGTCCATAACAGTGTATTCGGCCAGACCTTGTAACAAAGGCTGGGCTGAACCCATGTGGCTGATGTGTAGATCAATGTTTGGGTTCCACGCCATACAAGGAAGCCAAACTGGGCAGTAGTTTGGAAGGCTAAGTGAGTACATAACCTTAAATGGGCCTTAAGCCCATTTCGAACTGGGCTGATTTGATCTGTCAATTAAAAGGGGCGAATTCTGAGATGGATCAGCTAATAGGATTGGGCCTAGACCTTATCCACTTAGGGAGTCCAAGATCTAAATGAGATTTAGATCTGGAAGCCTCCTAATTAGATTAGGAGATGGCTGATCTGATCTGCAGATAAGATAAGGGTTATCCCTTATCACTTAAAGGGACTTCTAATCAAAATATGATTTGGATTAGCAATTCCTAATGGGATTAGGAGCCTATCCCTTTAAGATTATGAAAGGAGAAAGGGGCAAAAAACTGTTAGTGATTGATGTTCAATTCTCTTAAGAGTTGAAATCACAAGAAGAGAGAATTCTGCACCCTACAAATACTCTTTTGCCGCCTCCTTCCTGCCGCCGCCATTACCTTCAGTTCGATCTCCAGTTCTTGGGAGAAATCAAGATCTGATCTTGATTCCAATTTTTTGGGAAAAGATTGGTTGGAGCTGTACTCACAAGCCATGTAGTTGATTCTTGTGAAGGGTCAAGTTCTTTTGGAAGAACATTGCTGATTCTGCTCCATCCTGCACTGTGCCATCTTTAGTGGGAGCAGATTTTGGATCCTTCCTTGGGTGTGAACACCTTCATTGGGAGATACTGTTTCTCTATATCAGGCACATCCTCCCTCCTACTCCTTTTGGTTCAGATCTGGTTTGGTTCATGGTTCAAGATTGATCCTTAAAAAATATGTTTTCTAAAATAGGGAATTCGATTCCCTACAAAGATGGGAGAAATTTTTTTGAAATTCGCCCAGTCCATTCCGCAAGACTTGGACGTCCATGTGATGGATATCCCATCCCTTCATTTTACTCTCATCAAATCCCCCCACACTTAAAACTTTGCCCGTCCTCGGGCAAGTCAGAATTCAAGTTAAAAAAGAACAAGAATAAATTAGCTATCCTACAAATTTTTTTAAACTCAACTCTCCTTCATGTTTCTCCACAAATATTCTAGGTTAGTTGTTGCGAACCTTTAAATGAGCACAACCAAGTTATACATGACTCATTCATCAGTCAATCCAATTTTTGCCACTACAAACCAGGTAGTAAACTAGGGAAAATATCTTTCTCTTCTCTCTCTTTTTGTTTTCTTTGTTCTTCTTCTGAAGGAGTGAGTGCATTTTATGCTCCATCTCACTCTTGGATTACTTGGTCAGTAGGTGCATTTTATGCTCCATCCTACTGTTTGAATTGCTAGCTAGTAGGTGCATTTTATGCTCCATCCTACTATCGGATGACTTGGCTAGTAGGTGCATTTTATGCTCCATCCTACCATTGGATTATTTAACCGATAGGTGCATTTTATGCTCCATCCTACCATCGGATTACTTGGCTGGCAGGTGAATTTTATACTCCATCCTACCAATTGTAGTAATGGTAAAGTGTTTGCCCTCTTTACTTAAACCTAAATTTAGGACTAGCTTAAATGGGAATGGCTTCAGATAGGTCGTGTACTTCTTAATTGTAACTCGTTACTAGGTCCACAAGAATTTTCCCAAAATATTGTTTCAATTGATTTCAAAAGAGTTTAGTGTTTTTTTTTTTTTGAACTGAAATAAAACGGTTAAAGCCTGTACTCCCCCCTCCGCCCCACACACACACTTAAAACTTAATAAAAAGTGGAAATGACTAAATAATAAATGCAAAAACAAAAAAGAACAAACTTCCCTGTTTTTAATCATAAACCAGATCCTTCAGGTCTTGTAGTTGCAACTTCTTATGTTTTCCCCTCTCATCCATCATGGGTGGGTTCAAATCTGGTATAGGGGCCTGCACAATAGATGGGAGGAGTCTTGTGTGAGCCAGAGGCAAACCTATGAAAGCAGAATTATGAGCAAATTCAAAAAAGCTCAGTTCAGAAGTCAAAGTTTGTAGTTCCGAATTCCGCATAAACTTTTGCTCTGCTCGTTGCAGTTGATTAGGCCCATTGTTAAGTGCAACCTTCAGTGTGTCTTCATCATCTAACTCAAAAGTTTGCTGCACTAAAGAGTCAGTAACGTCTATAGAAAAAATGGAATGCGCATCATTAGGGTATCTCATGGCATCATAGATATTAAATTTAATAATTTCACCATCGAATTCCATGGTAAGTGTCCCCTTATGCACATCAATTTTTGTTTTGGACGTCTTAAGAAAGGGTCTTCCCAGCAAAATTGGAGTCGAGTTGGAAGAATTATCTTCTTCCATGTCGATCACATAAAAATCGGTAGGAAAGACCAAATTATTAACTTGGATTAGAACGTCCTCCAAGACTCCCTTCGGGTATGTAGTAGATCGATCAGCAAGCTGTAAGATCACACTCGTTTCTTTGATGGTCCGAGATTCATGGTTGTGTAAATAGAATGGGGCATGACATTTATCGAAGCTCCTAGGTCTAGCATAGCTTTTTCGATCTGGACATTTCCTATTTTACAGGGAATGGTGAACATACTAGGATCCTTGCATTTAGGGGGTAGTCTTTTCTGGAGAATGGTTGAAACATTTTCTCCTACATGGACTTTCTCATCGCCCTTCAGCCTTCTCTTAGTAGTGCACAGCTCCTTGAGAAATTTGGCATAGCGGGGTACTTGCTTAATTGCATCAAGGAGGGGGATGTTTACCTCAACTTAGCGGAAGGTCTCGAGAATGTCTTTGTCTTGCTCCTCCTTCTTGGATTTTGCGAATCGGCTAGGGAAAGGTGGAGCGATGACTATGGATTGGGGTGGCTTTCTGCTTGAATCCATTTGGGATGGTGTCTCCTCTCTGGTTGTATCTTTGGATGCTTCTTGATAGGGTTCATTCAGTTCCTTCCAGCTTCTCAACGTGATAGCGCTAGCATTTTGTTTCGGGTTGGTCGTGGTCCGAGAAGGTAGCCTCCCTGATGATTGGGATTCCATTCGACTCATAGCTGTCGCTAGCTGGCTGACCTGATTCTCCAAGTTTCAGATACTTGTCTTCATCTCCTGTTGAAATTGTTGAGTATTAGTTGCAAGGGCTTTCACAATTTCATCGAGAGACATACCTGAGTTGGGAGGGGCTGAATATGGTGGAGCCGGTGGCCTGGTTTGATGCTGATGTTGGAAGCCGAAGGGCTTGGTTCCATAGTTCAGGTTGGGATGATCCCTCCATCCTGCATTGTAGGTGTTCGAGTAGGGATCGTATCTCTTTTGCGGGAATCCTCCAACAGCATTAGCTTGTTCATAAGGTTCATCTTGAAGTGTAGGGCGCATGTTAGTTGGATGTCCCAGAGTTGAGCAAACCCCGCAAGCCTTCACTGTTTGTGTATTACCTGTGGCCATTTGACAGACAAGAGAGGTCAAGATTGCAATTTTCTGTTTTAGGGAGGAGATGTTTACCTCGTTAGCATGAGTTGTTGGAGGGTTGAGCCTATAGCCGAACTGTTGAGAGTTGGCTGCCATATTTGAGATCAATTCTCTTGCTTGTGTAGGAGTTTTGTTCACCAACACTCCTCTGCTTGCTGCATCGATCATACTCCTATCCATTGGTAGTAACCCTTCTTAAAAATATTGGATAAGGAGCTGGTCTAGAATTTGATGTTGCGGACAGCTAGTGCATAGTTGCTTGAATCTCTCCCAGTATTTGTAGAGAGTTTCCCCACTTAATTGTCTTATGCCACAGATCTCCTTTCTGATGTTAGCCGCTTGGGAAGTAGGGAAGAGCTTCTCAAGGAATTGCCTTTTCATATCATTCCACGTGGTGATGGAACCAGAGGGTAGGTAGTACAGCCAATCCTTAGCCTTATCAGCTAGTGAGAAAGGAAAGGCACGCAGTTTGATCTGTTCCTCGGTAACACCTTGAGGCTTCATGCTTGAGCATACTACGTGGAATTCTTTTAGGTGCTTGTGAGGGTCTTCGCCTGTAAGTCCACAAAAAGTAGGGAGTAAGTGTATAAGACCTGATTTAAGTTCAAAGGGTACCGCTAGATCTGCATATTCGATGCAGAGAGGTTGTTGGGGCAGATCCGGTGCAGCTAGCTCTCCAAGGGTTCTTTCTTCGTTGTTGGCCATGACTTCTTCTTCAGAATGGTTGGATGGCTCAACGATTTCTGCAGCCGACTTCACTCCGGAAGTGGGGAGTGATGCTGATTGGTTGCGGCATTGCTTGGCTTCTTTCCTCAAGCGGCGAACTGTGTTCTCGATCTCAGGGTCGTAGTGGAGTTCACCTACATGAGAAGAGCGAGGCATAAACCAAACAAAAGGAAATAAACCTACTTAGGATGCCAATCCTCAGCAACGGTGCCAAAATTTGGTGGGTGCCGAACCCAACCAAAGATAAATAGTCTTGCTCTGGGTTAATAATTTGCAGATAGTGATGAGCAAGGTCGTTCTCCATAGGGATTGGGTGGATTTATTTCCATGTAGATGGATTAAGGGGGATTGTAAAGCTAAGGGAAATAAGAAACTAGCAGAAAATAACAAAAAACAAAGATTAAATCGATGAGAGATTGCTTCCGGTTGAAGGGACAAGTTCAACTTTGATTCATAGCATTGATCCTTGATGTAAAGATAGATTCATATGTTTATGAATAAATTGGTTATAGCTATTAACAGGCTCTAACAGCCAGCCTCTACTCTTATTATTCGACAACCAAAACAAGCTCTTTGGTTGCTTCCCTTATTAATAGGAAGTCCTAAACAAGCTCTTAGGATTTAACCTATTAATAGCATTAAGAGGGGAGAGACCCAATTCAGGTCAGCGATCTCACAAGTTCAGATCGTTTAAACCAGATCATATATTTTCCTAAGATAGATTGAAAACTTTTTTGCAATAAATTTATGTTAGTTGCCACCATGATCGAACCTACCAATCATATACGAAACTGGAGGTTCAATCAGCCATGGATTATTTCCATTGAATGAGCAAGGGGCCCTTCTTGCTTTATCAATGAAAATAATCCTCACAGTTAATTCGCAGAAAACATGAATACCCATAAACAATGAACTGAAATAAAAATCAATTAGATCTCATAATGTTACAGAATCAAGGCTTCCCTAACCCTTTTGAAGGGATGGGATATCCATCACATGGACGCCCAAATATTACGGATTGGATAGGGCGAATTTCAAAAAAAATTCTCCCATCTTTGCAGGGAATCGAATTCCCTATTTCAGAAAACATATTTTCAAGGATCAATCTTGAATCAAGAACCAAATCAGATCTGAACCAAAAGAAGTAGGAGGGAGGATATACCTAATACAGAGAATCAATATCTCCCAATGGAGGTGTTCACGCCCAAGGAAGGATCCAAAATATGCTCCCACTGAAGATGGCGTAGTGAAGGATGGAGCAGAATCAGCAACGTTCTTCCAAAAGAACTTGACCCTTCGCAAGAATCAACTGGATGGCTTGTGGGTACAGCTCCAATCAATCTTTTCCCAAAAGATTGGAATCAAGATCAAATCTTGATTTCTCCCAAGAACTGGAGATCGAACTAAAGGGAATGGCAACGGTAGGAAGGATGCGGCAAGAGAGAATTCGCAGGGTGCAAAAAATCTCTCTTTCTGTGATTTTTAGCTCTGAAGATAATTGAACATCAATCACAAAACTATATTCGCCCCTTTCTTCTTTCATAATCTTAAAGGGATCAGTTCCTAATCACATTAGGAGTTACTAATCCAAGTCATATTTGGGTTAGAAGTCCCTTTAAGTGATAAGGGATAATCCTTATCTTATCTGCAGATTAGATCAGCCATCTCCTAATCTAATTAGGAGGCTTCCAGATCTAAATCTCATTTAGATCTTGGACTCTCTAAGTGGATAGGGTCTAAGCCCAATCCTATCAGCTGATCCACCTCATAATTCGCCCCCTTTAATTGACTGATCAAATCAGCCCAGTTCAAAATGGGCTTAAGGCCCATTTAAGGTTATGTACTCAATTAGCCTTCCAAACTGTTGCCCAGTTGGGCTTCCTTGTATGGCGTGGGACCCAAACATTGATCTACACATCAGCCACATGGGTTGAGCCCAGCCTTTGTTACAAGGCCTGGCCGAATACACTGTTATGGACAGTGCACCCTCTGAATCCCATCTAATGGGATCTATGGGTCCAACACTTACCCTAAGTGGTCTCTGGGCCAAGCCACCTTGTAACACCCAGAGGAACTGTGGGCAGATGCAAGATTAGCCCATCAGGTATTATCCTCAATGGTCTTACACTTAACCTCTTAGCCCATAATGATCATACACTATCCGACAAGAGAGGACCTCTCCCTTGGCTGCAAGGAACAGTGTTGCACTCTCTACTTATATGGATCCCGAGAATTAAAACATTTTGCAAACATTTTAGAAACCATAATATATACTTGTATATCTCATATAAAATATACTTTGCAAAAACAAATCTCAATGGTTGAAATCGATTGCCGGCAGTCTTGGTTTCCATCAGAGAGAGTGCATCATCGATCATTACCTTGGTTCGACAAATGGGCTGATCCTTTCACTATGATCACCCACTCAGATGAATTCTCGGACTATCCCAACATACCCAGGTTTTGACCCTCGCTAAGGATCTCACTGATTGGTACATCAAAGACAACCCAATCCGACATCTAGTGTAGTATCATAATCGAGTCTAGGGGTTAAGTGTAACTTTCCTGTATGTGCCTAGGGTCTCACCCTGGCAGCTGAGACAGGCCACCCCAACCGACTTGGTGGCACTACAATGTCAGCCTTGTCAAGATAGGTCTCCCCAGACCGATCCACTGGCTGTGAACATTCTAAACTAACACGAGTCTCATTAAGTGTCCAGTTTAAGGATATTACAAAAGTCCATGAATCAAATATGAACTTTTATTCATTTATAATAAACTCATAAAGTCCATCATTCTTGATTGAAGCTAAGGGCATACAAAACTGTCTAACACCTAAAACCAGAAATAAAAACTTACAGACACCTCATGATGAAACCGCTACTTCCAGATGAGAAAGGGGGCGAACTCTTGCTTCTTCCTCCTTGGTTGCTGATTTCTCTCTCCGAAGAATGAAGCTCTCTTGGAGGAAAATTGATGCCTTGGGTGCTGGTCCACCCCCCCTTTATATAGATTTGGGGAGAGGGCTGCTCTCCAACTCCCTTAAGGAGATTATCCTCAAATTGGAAAGTCCTAGTCTAATTTGAACTTATCCTACCTAACTCTTATCTCTTATCTTTTTAGGATTACAATTTGAGAATTTAAATCTGATAAAACTCTTTTATTGAGATCACATTCAACTTTTATTCTAATGGAACTTTTGGATCTTGAATTCAAACTGGGCTTCTCTAACAATTCGGCTTGCTTCAAGACTCTTTTGCGAAATGGGCTTCAGCTTGTGAAATGGGCCTTTCTACGAAATTGCTCCAACTTTTGGCCTGAATTCATCTTCAATGCGTACCGATTCTGCCAAAATCCAAAACATAAAAGTTGTGGGTCTTTTCCTTATCTCTCCAGTGCTTCTTGAATTGTCTAAATCAGAGTCTGTAATTGGGAGTTATGCCCAGATCATTGATTGGTGCCAAAACTGTGAAAGATCATCCGATTAACCTTGTTTTCTTCCAACCGTCTTTTTGCTTGCCCTAAATCGAAATACAAGAGTAATGAGTCCAATTAGGTACCAATTAAGTGTAAAATACTGAATATTGAGGAATAAAGATATGACAAATTTTACTCTCATCACATGTTCTTGTGGTTTGTTTCTGTGTTATACCCTTAAACTGGACACTTAATGAGACTCGTGTTAGTTTAGATTGTTCACAGCCAGTGAGTCGGTCTGGGGAGACCTATTCTGATAATGCTAACACTGATGTGCCACCAAGTCGGCTGGGGTGGTCTGTCTTAGCCGCCAAGGTGAGACCCAAGGCACATGCAGTGTAGGATTAATTAAATCTTTGAACCGAACCAGATTTCTAGTATTGCCCTAGACCTTGGAGATTGATGGGCAAAACTGGAAAGTTACACCTGACCCCTAGACTCGATTATGATACTGCACTAGGTGTCGGATTGGGCTATCTTTGATATGCCAATCAGTGAGATCCTTAGCAGGGGTCAAAACCTGAGTATGTTGGGACAGTCTGAGAATTCATCTGAGTGGGAGATCATAGTGACAGGATCAGCCCATTTGTCAGACAAAGGTAATGATCGGGGATGCACTCTCTCTGATGGAAACCAAGACAACCGGCAGGTGATTTCAATCGTTGAGATTTGTTTTGCAAAATATATTTTATATGAGATATAAAAGTATATATATTATGGTTTCAAACTGTTTGCAAGAGATATTAATTCCTGGGATCCATATAAGCGGAGAGTGCAACACTGTTCCTTGCAGCCGAGGGAGAGGTCCTCTCTTGTCGGGCTGTGTTTGATCATTATGGGTTAAGAGGTTAAGTGTAAGGCCACTGAGGGTAATGCCTGATGGGCTAATCTTGCATCTGCCCACAATCCCTGGGTTTTTATAAGTTGGTTTGGCCCAGGGACCACTTAATGTAAATTTGGGCCCAATAGAAGCCCATGTGATGGGTTTCAGGGGGTGCACTGTCCACAACAGTGTATTCGGCTAGGCCTTGTAACAAAGGCTAGGCCAAACCCATATGGCTGATGTGTAGATCAATGCTTGGGTCCCACGCCATACAAAGAAGCCCAACTGGGCAGCAGTTTGGAAGCAGTTTGAGCACATAGACTTATTGGGCCTAAAGCCCATTTCAAACTGGCCTGATTTGATTAGTTAAATAGATGGGGCAGATCTAGGATTAAATCAACAAACAGGATAGAGTCCTACCCTATCCACTCAAAGAGACCGGATCTGAATTCAGATATGGAAACCTCTTGATAAGATCAGGAGAAGGCTGATCTAATCTACAAATAAGATAAGGGTCTTATCCTTATCACTTAAAGAGAGTCCAAATTCAGATAATGATTTGAATTAGGAAACTCCTGATAGGATCAGGAGCTGATCTCTTTAAGCCTTTAAAAACAGGAGGGGGCGAACCATCCTATAAAAACAGTGTGACTGTGTCTTCTCCCTGTGATCCCATCCTGCCGTCGCCATACTGCCATTTCGTTCTCCAACATTATAGGAGTGGTCAAGATTGGATCTTGACATCAGTCTTTGGTGAAAGGCTGATAGGAAGTTATGCTCACTGCCTCCATTGGATTCTTTATAAAGAATTCAGTTTGTGGGACGGACCCTGTTGATTCTGCTCGTCCATCCACTGTGTCATCTTCAGTGGGAGCAGTCTTTGGTGATCTTCTTTGGGCATGAACACCTCCATTGAGAGATACTTTTTCTCTGTATCAAGTATATCCCTCTCCGACTGTTTCATTTCAAATCTGGTTCGGTTTATGGTTCAAGATTGATCTTTGAAAAATATGATTTTTCTAAAATAGGGAATAAGATTCCCAGTTGAAGGGAGAGAAATATTTGAAATTCGCCCACCCTATTCCGCAAGTTTTGGGCGTCCATCGATGGATCTCTCATCCCTTTCAGGAACTCCTCGGATCGACCTAGGGAGGTGAGCATGAATTTTCTCTGTACTTTTCTTGAAAAAATCAGAGAAATAACTGATCCTTATCAGTCCCAAAAGGAGAGGTCAAACTAAGTTTTCTTGGGCAACAAGAGAAGAAGAGAGAGTGCATCAATCCAGAGATGTCTTGAGCAGTTCGATCTCTTCTTCTTTTATCCTTTGTGGAGCACTTCTCCTAATCGAATTAGGAGATGTATCCAAATCTTTATTTGGATTTGGACTCTATCAAGAGATGGGTCTTATCCTCTTAAGAGAATGGGCAGTCCATACCCATTTCCAAGCCCAGATTCGCCTATGTCACATGACAACTTAAGCAATCATGTGACATTTTAATTAATCATATTAATCATGGGCTTTTGATCCTTTAGCTTTATTGCTCATGGCCCAAGAGTGTTGCTTGGATACTTTAGGTTTGATTTGTATGGTGTGGAACTCTACAATAACCTCATATAAGCCCACATGGGTTCAGCTCAACCTTTATGAAAATGCTTGATTGAATTCACCGCTAAATGCAATGAAGCCCTGAGAACATCACTATGGGCTCAATATGGGCCCAACATTTATAGTTAAATGATCATTGAATCCAGCCATCCTATGAACACCCAAGGATAATGGACTTAAGTAAGATATAGTCCATTAGGCAATCATCCCTTAATGGTCTCTTACACTTAATCTTTCAGCTCATAATGATCAAACATTGCAGACAATGAAGGATCTCTCCCCTGACTGCAAGGTGCAGTGTCACACTCTTTACTCAAATGGATCCCGGGAATTAAAACCTTTTGCAAACACTTTTTCATAAAACATAATATATATACATATTGCAAAACCAAATCTTAAACATAGTTGAAATTCATTACCGACAGTTTAGGTTTTCATCAGAGAGAGTAAAATTGATCATTCACTTTATCCGACAAAGAGGCCAATCCTTTCACAAAGATCACTCACTTAAGTGAATTCTTAGACTACCCCAATATACCTAGGTTTTTACTCATAATGGATCTCACTGATTGGTATATCAAAGACAACCAAATCCGACACCCAGTATAGTACCATAATCAAGTCTAGGGGTTATGTGTAACTTTCCAATTCTGCCCATCAATCTCCAATTTCCAGGGCATAACTAGAAAATGGTTCGAGTTTAGTGTTTCAACCAAACACATACTACATGTGATTCAGGTCTAACCCTAGCAGTTAAGAAAAGCTAACCCAAATTCTTTGGCTTCAAATTAGTGTCGGCCTTGGTAGGATAAACTCCTCAAGTCTATCAAATGGCTGAGAACATTCTAAACTAACACGGGTTTAATAAGTGTCTAGTTTGAGGGGTAAATTTCATAGAAACAAACTAATGACAACATGAAACAATAATGGAATTTTATTCATTTACAATAAATATATTTGTACATCAATCTAATTAGTGTTAAGAGCATACACTGTCTAATAGCTCACACTTGCACTTAGATCTAATCATGTACAAGCCTTAGTTTCATACTGTCCATGTGTTTCTCAAACACTTTCTATGTTAGTGGCTTAGTTAATGGGTCTACCATATTCTCCACTAATGCTACCTTATGAATTTGAATGTCTCCTCTATCAATAATCTCCTGTAGTATGTGGTACTTCCTTTCGATGTGCTTTGACTTTGAGTGAGCTCTAGGCTCCTTAGCCTAATCAATGGTTCCAGTGTTGTCATACAACAGTAGAACGGGTGATGTGATGTATGGAGCAATGAATTTCTCAACCCATACTACTTACTTAGTAGCCTCACTTGCGGCAATGTATTTGGCCTTGGTCATGGAATCTGCTATGAACCCTTGTCTGATGCTTTTCTAGTTAACTGCTCAGGACCTCATCGTAAAGATGTTATTAGATGTAGATTTTCTATCATCTAGGTCAGACTGGAATTTAGCATCAATATACCTGACCATTTGTAGTGAACTACCATTAAGGAGAAGACAATAATCTTTAGTCATTTGTAGGTATTTTAGTATTTTTTTCACAGCGTCAAATGCTCTTATCTTGGGTTTTACTGGTATCTAATTACCACACTCACATCCTGAGCAATGTGTAGCTTGAGTGCACAACATGACATAATGATGCTCCCTACGACCGAGGCATAGGGAACTTCTCTCATACCCTTAATCTCCTCAGGGGTCTTAGGTGACATTCCTTTAGAGAGAGTGACTCTGTGTCTGAAAGGAACGAATCCCTCCTTGGAGTTGTCCATGTTGTACTTGTTGATGATGTTATTAATGTAAGTAGATTGAGATAATCCTATTATCCATTTCGATTTATCTCGGTAGAGTCAAAGTCCTAAGATATAGGAGACTTCTCTAAGATCTTTCATAGAGAATTTTTGTGAAAGCCATACGTTTGCCGTAGTTAACATTCCTACATCATTCCCAATGAGTAGAATGTCATCTACATACAAAATCATAAATGTAACTTTTTCTCCCATTATCTTTTTGTAAACACAAGGTTCATCCAGATCTGCTCAAAGTCAAATTATTTGACCACTGAGTTAAATCAGATGTTCCAACTTCTATAAGGCAACATCAACCCATAAATTGACTTGTTCAGTTTACACACCATATGTTCCTGACCCAAGGCAACAAAGCCTTGCAGTTGTTACATATAAATATCTTCAAAAAAATCTCCATTAAGGAATGCGGTTTTGACATCCATATGCCATATTTCATAGTCATAATGTTTAGCTATAAGTAATAGAACCCATATGAATTTCAATATGGCTATGAACAAAAAGGTTTCCTCATAATCGACTCCTTTCTGAAAATACTATTTCACTACAAGGCGGGTTTTATAAGTCTCAATCATTCCATCAAGGTCATTCTTTCTCTTGTTAATCCATTTGCAACTGATTGCTTCCACCCCAGGGGTGGGTATATGAGAGTTTAGACTCCGTTGGTTTTCATTGAGTCCATCTCGACTTTCAATGCATCAATCTACTTCAAGGAATCTATGTCCAACATAACTTCCGTATAAGTCACGGGATCTTCCTCATTTTTCATGGCTTCTATCATGCAACTTTCTTGATCATAACTGTAACGAACTGGAGGTCTAGACGCCCAGGTAGATCTTTTAGGTTGGGTGTTTTCTAGAACTTGTGGGTTATCTCCCACTACTCTTGTTCTCTCTTCATCAAGAACAATTTCCTATTGATGATTGTTTAGGATATAATCTTTTTCCAAGAAGTAGGCATTTCGACTAATAAACAAATTTTGTTTTTTGGGTCATAGAAAAGATGCACTACAGAGTCCTTGTGGTAGCTTACAAATACGCATTGATTGGTTTTGGATTCCAATTTGTCCACACTTTTTTCTTTAATGTGTGTAGGACAACCCGAATTTTTCAAGTGTCTTACACTTGATTTCTTGTTAGTCCATAGCTCATGTGGAGTCTTAGGAACCGATTTGGTTGGAACCAGTTCAATACTTATATCGGAGTCTCCAATGCAAGCCCCCAAAAAGATATAGGTAATTTTGAGTGGAAGAGGATTGATCGGACCATATCTAATAGAGTTCGATTTCTTCTCTCTAACACATCATTTATTTGAGGTGTAGCAAGAGGATATAACTGTGATATAATCCCATTGTCCATTAAGTAGTCCCTGAATTCATCAAAAAGATATTCACCTCCGCGAAGGGCGACTGCATCATTTTTTCTTTTTGAGTTGTCAAAGGGTGGTGCTTGACCTACGTGGTTGATTTTCCATGATCTAGAATGTTGAAGGTCCTATAAAAGGGGGTGGAGAGAATTTTAACTTTGTCATTTTCGAAGGGAGTCTTTGTAGAGCTCGATGAGAAGTAGTCTTCGGCTCGGTTTTGCTTCAATTCTGCAATCTAAACTTTCGTATATCCTGTAAGATGTTTTCTTCTTTGTCTACTGACTCCCCCTGATCATCTTCCTCCTCCTCTTCCTCTTCTTCCTTTAGTAGTGGGTTTGAGCTAGGGTCTCTCATCAAGGCTACTGTACTCATTATATGTGAGGCCAATGGCTAGGGGGCCAAGGCCAAAGAACTTGAGAAGGTGTCCTTTGATCTTGAGGGGGCAACAGAATGGGAGGTTGAGGTCGAGTTGTTGACCAAGGTGGGGGCCAGCCTCCCTCTGTGTGCCGACAGTCGGTTTGGGACCCCCCCCATGTTTTCTGTACTGTATACCGAAGGAGTATGAACTTAGGTGTCCAGGCATTGGTGAGAGAGCCACCTCGGCTCGACCAAGCGAGCTCTGTGTATACAAGTATAGCCTGATTGCTAGGCTAAGGTTTCCTTTAAGTGAGGGGACTATTGAGGTGTTCAAGTGGTACCGGTCATGCTGAGGTTCCTAGGTTTCTTGTATCCGAGATCTTTTACTTGGTGACTAACTTGGTGTATGTTTTGTGCAAGTGCTGAGATGGATAGCAGTGAGGAGGTTGCACCGTATGAGGGTCGTAGATGAAGGAGTGTGATCTGGAAGGGCCCGAGGGACCCAACCCCAGGTTGCTGAGCTATAGCTGAGGTCTATGGAGCTTACACCATGGCAGTTGAAGAGGCTGAGGTAGGCCGAGGAAGAAGTGGTGGTGGTCGACCCGGAGGAGGGTGCTCCAACCGATCACTCCTCACCACTACGAGAGAATGTGCCAGAGAGTGGCAGCACTGATGTCTACATGCTGTAGTGGAATGTTCAACTTGGCGATGGGCTTGAGATCGAGGGCATTCTCAAGCAACTTGTTTAGGGTCTACTGACGCCGGCCATCAAACACAAACTAGCCATCTTAACGAGTAGCTCTCTAGAAAGTGTGGCTCTACATCCAGCCATGGCGGTAAGTCTTCTTGTTTCTTTGGTCACTTTGCTTTGGTTGATTATTGCTTCCATTGTACTGATAGTTGGTCCTTTCTTGTAGAACACTTGCTCTGTGGTCACTCAAGTTGGACGCCTTCAGATGTTGTGGCGCCTTTATGAGGTTTGAGAGATTGAGGCCGAGCATTCAAGGATTTGGTTGGCTGAGCTTGAGGCCGAGAACTCTGAGCTAAAGCATTACATCGACGAGCAAAATGACACCATTCGCAAGTTGAAAGGCCATGCCACTGAGTTGAAGGATTCTTAGGAAGCCTTGAGGAAGGAGGATGAAGAGAAAGTTGCTCGGGTAGAGGAAGAAGGGGTTGCCATGTGCAAGGCATAGGACACCTTCTAGATTGAGCTAGATGGCTGGGCTTCTTACTCCTAGGAGGAAGGCTTTGACCTTTGTCAAAAGAGGATCGTGTGCCATCTTCCTGTTGCTGCCAAGGTTGTGGGGGCTTGGACCCATATGATCTCCCTACACCTAGCGAGGATGGCACTACTGCTACCAAGGTGCTTGAGGAGGCCAAGGAGCATCTGACTAAGAATTGATGTGTCTACTTGCTATTGCTGCCACTGTTTTGTTCTTCTCTCTTGATGTTATCCTTCTTTTTTTTTATGTTGTGATGTACACGGCTCGGTATGTTGAGGCTTTTCACTTGTAATTATCTTTAGTTATTAATGAAAAGCAACTTTTGTCCTGAGCTTTTTGTTTCCTTCTTTTCCTTTTTCTCATTTTATTCTATTGAACTGAAATGAACGGGTTAGTCATAAGCCTCAGTCTTATTCTGGCCGAGGTCTAGAGTAGTTGAGATCTTGATGTCCTAGTCTTCGGCTTTGTACTGGCCGAGGTGCTTCCGATCTCTCATTGCTTGGGGGATGCTCAATTGCACCTGGTCTCGGGGAGCTTCACACTCTTTTTGGGTAAGCTGTAGTCCTTGGTTGTCTTTGCTCTAATAAGTTATCAGTCGGGTGTGTGGAGTTCGATGGCCACACTCTAGACTTTGGAAGTGGGTGCGTCGTTCCCGCTTCGGGCTTTGGTCATTGTGGATCGACCAAGTCAGCTAGTAAACTTGGTCAACTATGTGTTGCCAAAGTGTGATTGTGTGTATAATAATGAATGAAAGTAGTGTGCAGGTGCCTCAGCCATTAGAGTTTGGTCCGACAGTGTGTGTTGCATGGTGTGTGCTGTGCAGTGTACGCTGTGTAGTGTGTGCTGTGCAGTGTACGCTGTGTAGTGTGTTGTGTAGTGTGTTGTGTAGTGTGTGCTGAACATCTGGATGTAAAAATTGAGGTCTTTATTGACGTGATCTACTGATAGTACATCCTCAGGTTCTTGGTATTCCAACTCCTCAATACGGGCTTTCCGTCGAGGTTTTCCAGCCTGTAGGTGCTAGGTTCGAGGACTTCAGTCACTTTGTACAGTCCTTCCCAGTTTGGTCCAAGCTTCCCTTCTCCTGGCATGGGTATTATGACTTTTTAAAGGATGAGGTCACTTGTCTTGAACTCTCTTCTTTAGACTTTGGAGTCGTATTACTTAGCCATCCGGTACTGTTGCGTTGCCATCCTAAGGTATGCTCTGTCATGTGCTTCTTCCACTAGGTTGAGTTCTATGTGAAGGTCCTCGTTGTTCTACTCATCATCATAGAGCTTGGTCCAAAGAGTTGGGGAGTCTATCTCTACAGGGATTAGGGCTTCAGACCCATATGCTAGGCTGAATGGTGTCTCTCTAGTAGTTGTCCACAGTGTGGTCCTGTATGCCTAGAAAATGCTTGGTAGTTTCTTGACCCACCTTCCCTTGGCCTTTTCAAGTTTTGTCTTCAGGCTATGTAGTTGGATTCAGTTGGTCACTTTGTTCTATCCATTGCTCTTTGGTCAGTGAATAGCCCTGGTCTGGTTATATATCTTTAGGTTGACGTAGAAGGCTTTAAACTTATGATTGGTGAACTGAGTGCCGTTGTTGGTGATGAGGACCCGAGGAATGCCATATCGACAAAAAATACTCTTCTAGAAGATGTTTCGGGCATTCTACGTGGTAATGCATGCCAGGGCTTCTGCCTCTACCCACTTGGTGAAGTAGTCCACTACGACGAGGAGGAACTTCTTTTGCCTGACTGTGATAGAGAATGGTCCAAGGATGTTCATTCCCCACTGGGATAAGGACCACAGACTCATGATCGGCTTTAGTGGAACCATTGGTTGATAATGAAGGTTGGAGTGCCTCTGAAATTGGTTGCACTTTCTAACGAGTTGGGTTGTGTCCTGCTACATGGTTGGGTAGAAGCAGCCATGCCAAAGTGCCTTATGAGCCAGGGTTCAAGTGCTAGGGTGATCTCTACATATACCTTTGTGTATCTCCCTAAGGACATAGTCGTCCTCAAAAGGGGTGAGACACCTTAGGTTGGGTAGAGTGTGTGATCGACGGTAGAGTTTTCCCTAGATGAGGCATTATCGAGTCGATCGGTGTATGGGCCTCTTGGCTTCGGATCGGTCTTTTGGTAGTTTGTTGCCCCGAAGGTACTATGTTATGGGGGTCCATCCAGGATGGGCCTTGTTGAATAGGGAGGATGAGGAAGGTTGTAATTGAGATGCCGGGCTAAGCTAGTGTATCCATTTGGACTATTGGGTCAATGTCTGCCTATGGTGAGCTAGCGAGCTTTGAGAGTGCATTATCTCATCCGTTTTCGGCTTGACGTATTTGTTGGACAGTGAAATGTTTGAGCTATTGGATGATCTCTAGCACCCTTTGCAGGTAGTTTTCCACGGTTGGTGTCCTTGCCTCAAAGTGGCTGAGGATTTGGTTGATCATTAGTTGGGAATTACTAAAGGCTTCGACTCGTTGGGCGCCAAGGTCTAAGGCAAGCCGGAGTTTGACAATCAGAGCTTGATACTCAACTTCATTGTTGGCTGCCTTGAATTCGAATATGAGAGTGTGCTCTAGTACAATGTCATATGGGCTGAGGAGGATAAGCCTAGCTCCACTACCTTGTTGATTGGATGAGCCATTCACGTTTAGAGTCCAAACTGGTGGGGGTGCAACTAGGTCTTGTGTCAAAAAGGTGTAGTTGATGTCGACTAGGTGGCTAGATGCTTTTGACCTTTGTAGAACTTGTTTGAGAGGCTGGTTGGTAAGCACTTGGACATTGTGGGCTTGGAAGTATGGCCTGTGCTTTTGCACTGAGTTGACTAAGGCCATGGTGACCTTCTCTAGATTCGAGTACCAGGTTTCTACACTGTTGAGGACCTTGGTGGTGTAGTAGATTGATCTTTGTGTCTGGTCTTCCTTCTTCACTAGGACCAAACTGATCACCTCGTCTCTAGCCGAGAGGTAGAGTAGTAACATGTATCAAGGGCTCATCTTTTTGAGTAGGCATGGTGAACTCAAGTACCTTATCAGTTCCTAGAAGGACCGTTTGCATTCTTTGGTCCACTGGAAATCTTTCACTTTCTTTTGAGCCTTGAAGAAGGGTAGGCATCGGTTCATGGACTTTGTCATGAAACTATTGAGTACGGCTACTCGTCCAGTGAGACGCTGAACTTATTTGTAAGTTTGAGGTGATTGCATATTGACGATGGCCTTGATCTTCTCTAGCTTGGCTTCGATTCCTCTCTATGTAACCATGGACCCCAAGAATTTTCTAGAGTTGACCCCGAAGGCACATTTTGTCAACTTTAGCTTCATTCGATACTTCTTGAGGGTACCAAAGACTTCTTTGAGGTCGGACAGGTGGTGCTCAACCTTCTTGCTCTTTACCAGCATGCCGTCCATGTACGCCTCCACATTGCGGTCAAGCTGATCTTTCAAAACATGGTTCACCAACCGCTGATAAGTAGCACCGCCATTCTTGGTACCGAAGGGCATCACTTTGTAGCAGCAAAATCCTTGGTCAGTGATGAAGGCTGTCTTCTCCTGGTCATCCAGATGCATATGGATTTGATTGTAGCTTGAGAATGCATCCATGAAGCTCAAGAGTTCGTGCCCCGCTGTTGGATCGACAAGTTGGTCGATCCTTGGCAGGGGAAGTTGTCATTGGGGCAGGCTTTGTTCAGGTTGGTGAAGATAAAAATCCTCCACTTTCCATTGGCCTTCTTCACAATTACCACTTTTGCCAGCCAGTCCGGGGTACTTCACTTCTTGGATGAAACCGACATCGAACAGCTTTTTGACTTCTTTATTAATCAATTGCCACCGTTATGAAGCAAAGCTCCTCTACTTCTGCCTGATGGGTCAGTAGTACAGGTTAGTGTTTAAGTGGTGGGTGATGACCTTGGGGTCGACCCCTGACATGTCTACTGTCGACCAAGAAAATATGTTGGTGTTGTCCTTCAACAACTGTATGAGGTCTTCCTGAAGATGATCTTCTAGGAGGGATCCAACTTGGACTGTCTTCTTGGGGTATTCTTCAGAGAGCAGCACTTGTATGAGGTCTTTGATGGGCTCGCCACGTTGTGTCTTCAACTGATCTCATAGGTCTATGTTCTTCGTTGTCAGTGCTTCCGCGGCATGGGGCCTTCCTCAGTAGACCGTCAGGTTAGGTAACATCACCATGCGGCCATCTGGTCTCCACGTGCCACGCCTTCTCCATATGGGGTTTGGAATTTAATTTCCAAGTGGCATGTGGAAATCAAGGCCCGCAGAGCATTCAGGGTCGGTCGGCCAAGGATGGCGTTGCAGGGTGAGACGACTCAGATGATGATAAAGTCGACTATCATTGTGGTAGTGATGTCACCATCTTCCCTTGGGTTATGAGGGATCCTCTGGAGAAGCCTAGTAGGGGAGTGTTAGCTGGAGTGAGACGATCCTTGTTGATGCTGAGCTGTTAAGTCTTCCTCGACAATTCATGGCTTGTGGCTATGTAACATCCTCTGTCAGTTTTCGGTTTGATTGGTAACTCCTCTTGTTAGTTTGCTTACTAGTTATGCTGGTTTGGAGATGTACTTATCCACTTTTGTTGGTGATGTTAAGCCACCTTGCTTTGGTTGCAGAAGTTCTTCCGATTCTCCTGAATCCATCTCTTTGTTTTGTTCTTCTTGAGAATGTATCATTGATCTTTATTTGGCTTGGTTGGCATTTCTTTGTACCAATCTCTTGAATGAATGAAACATGATTGAAACATTGAAAAAAATAAAAAATCTCTGTATGTATCTCCTAGATATCTCCTTGTCTCTATTTGCAACCTCTATCTCTTCTTGTATATAAACTCTTTAAGCATTGTACGATTTTATCAAGGCTAGCCCATGCATACACCCTTCCAACAACATTTTTCAACCTTGCATTGGGAATATTTCTTCATGAAATAAAACACACAAGAACGGAGATATTCTCAATGCAAGGCTGTAAAGCTCTAACAGGCTTTGTCCTGATTAAAGCAAATTCTTATTTTACATGGTATGGGAGCAACCTCTGTTCCAAGTACAACGATGGCTGCTAAGACCTCAGCCTCCACCACAACCGACACCACCTTTGACGATGTCTACAATCCATACTATCTCCATCACGCAACCTGGTTCCATCAAAATCAAACAGCCTAACTCAATCGACCCTCTTTCTACTCCCAATCGTCGCAAGTCAATAACATGGTTTTAGCATGGATATTGAACTCTCTTCACAAAGACCTGGCACCTACCATTCTGTATGTGGATTCAACTGCCACCGTTTGGACGAATTTAAAGGAGCGGTTTTCACTGAGCAATGGTCCGCAGATCTATCAACTGCAACGAGCCATATCCACTCTCCAACAGCACATCCTCTCCGTCGGAACATATTACAACATTCTGAAACGCCATTGGGATGAATTATCTACTTATTGTCCATCGCTAGCCTGCTCATATTCGGCATCCAAAGAATACGAGACGCATACACAACAACATTTAGTGCAATTTCTCTAACCTATTCAAGCGTCAGGTTCCAAATTTTATTGATTAACCCTCTTCCCTATGTCTACGAGATCTTATTCTCTAACCTACAAGATGAAACCCATCGCATGATCCACTCGTAATCAACAATATCTGCTAATAGTGCTGCACTCGTAGCAAAAACTACCACCGAACCCAAGTTAAATCAACTTGTTGCTGCTGCTTCCCAATCTCTGAAGTCCAAAGAACGCTGCTGGGCCACTCCCATGACGTCTGTTACAACCTTCATGGATATCCACCACACTACAAGGCATGTTACCGCAACAACAATTCTGTTAGCAATAGCAAATCAGGATTAGGATAGATCCCCTTTTTTAGTGAATCCTATCTTATCCTGATAGTTACTCTTTCATTATCTTGTACTGTCACAGTTGTACTCAACTTCTTCCCAAACTACTTTTGTTATTTAATTTTTCTTTCTATAATTTAACTTGGTATTAGAACCAATGGCTGCCAATCAAGAAGCAAGCAATGTCGCCTCCAATATTGGTAGCAGTGGAGTTATACCGCATGGAAGTTCTTCAGTCCCTTCAATTCAAAATGTTCTGCATTATCTCCCAATCAAACTAGGGAGCGATAAATACCTACTCTAGCGAGCACAGTTTCTTCCTATTCTCAGACATCATCATTTGATGGAGATGGTAGAAGGTAAGAAGAAACCTCCTCCCCTAGAGATCGAAAACCCAAATGGTACTGAAACCATCCTGAATCAAGAATTTGAACAATGGAATGATCTTGATCAGCTTGTGCTAAGCTGGTTAATCTCATCTCTTACTAAAGGAGTGATGGCACAAGTAGTTGGTCTCTCCATTTTAGCAGAAGTATAGGGAACACTTGCAAAGAGTTTTTCGACCTACTCTAGGTCAAGGATTTTACAACTAAAAAGACAACTTCAGAATTTGAAGAAGGGATCTCTATTTATCTCTGCTTGCATCTAGCAGGAAAAATCAATCGTAGATAGTCTTTCCAGTGTTTCTGAACCGATAACCAAATCTAATCTAGTTCTTTTTATTCTTGCTAGTCTTGGTAGTGAATATGAATTTATTGTTACTTCCCTTACAAATTATCCTGATGCTAATAGTCTTGGTATTCAAGAGATTATGGGATCGTTACTCAACCATGAAAATTGGTTTGAGGAATATTCTCACTCTTTGAATGACGAATCTGTTAATCCTAATTTTGCTAGCACAAAATATAAAAATTCTTCACAATAAGGAAACCTAATCAACAGTTTCAACACTTCTCTAATTCCAGTAATAGCTGTGGTAGGGGTAGGGATTGAGGACCCTTCCCATCCAATCATCAACAATTTTATCTGCACAATCAACAACAACCATTCTTTCCTCAATTTCCCAATGGAGGTCATGGTAATAAGAATTCTGATATTATATGTCAAGTCTGCAACAAAATTGGACATAGTGCACTACAATGCCACAAAGCCAAGTATGCCTTTGGTTTTCAAAATGATAATTCAGCCAGTGATCTTTTAGCATTATGTAGGGGGTTGCAAACTCCTCACTATCAATCCAATGGAAATTCAATGTTTGACCAAACTTGGTATCTAGATTTGGGTGCTACTCATCACATGACTCTCGAAATAGACAATTTACAGAATTGATCAAGAAGGCTAGTATGGGCAAGGTTTGTGCATCATTCACGAAGCAAGGTTAGGATCCATCATATGGATGGTTGAACCATGCTATATGACTGGGCAAAATTTCAAAAATTTTCTTAACCTTACGGGAATCGAATTCCATGAAAATAGAAAAATTGCATTTTTCTAGGATCGATCTTGCATTGAAACCAAAACAAATGGGGGAAATATACCTTATACAGATTCCACAAGTGTAGCTCCCAAGGTGGAAGTTCATGCCCAAATCAGTCCCTAAAACTAGCTTTCATTGAAGATGGCACAACTATAGGTTGAAGCCGGTTCAACAATGCAATTTTCAGCAAAACTGCAATCCAACTCCTCGGATCGACTTGGGAAGGTGAGCACGGATTTTCTTTGTACTTTTCTTGTAAAAATTAGAGAAATAACTAATCTTTATCAGTCCCAAAAGGTGAGGTTGAACTAGGTTTTCTTGGGAAACAAGAGAAGAAGAGAGAGTGCATGAATCCAGAGATGTCTTAAGCAGTTCGATCTCTTCTTCTTTTATCCTTTGTGGAGCACTTCTCCTAATTGAATTAGGAGATATATCCAGATCTTTATTTGGATCTGGAATCTATCAAGAGATGGGTCTTATCCTCTTAAGAGAATGGGTGGTCTAAACCCATTTCCAAGCCCAGATTCACCTATGTGACATGACAGCTTAAGCAATCATGTGACATCTTAATTAATCATATTAATCATGGTCTTTTGGCCCTTTAGCTATATGGCTCACGACCCAAGAATGTTGCTTGGCTATTTTAAGTTTGATTTGTATGGTGTGGGACTCTACAATAACCTCATATAAGCCCACATGGGTTCGTCTTAGCCTCTATGAAAAGGCTTGGCTGAATTCACTACTAAATGGAATGAAGCCCTGAGAACATCATTATAGGCTCAATATGGGCCAATATTTATAGTTAAATGATCCTTGAATCCAGCCATCCTATGAAAAACCAAGGATAATGGACTTAAGTAAGATATAGCCCATTAGGCAATCATCACTTAATGGTCTCTTACACTTAGTATATATATATATATATATATATATATATTACAAAACCAAATCTCAAACATAGTTGAAATCTACTACCGGCAGTTTATGTTTCCATCAGAGAGAGTGTAAACTTGATCATTCACTTTATCCAACAAAGGGGCCAATCCTATCACTATGATCACCCACTTAAGTAAATTCTTAGACTACCCCAATATACCTAGGTTTTTACTCATAATGGATCTCACTGATTGGTATATCAAAGACAACCAAATGCAACACCCAGTATAGTACCATAATCAAGTCTAGGGGTTATGTGTAACTTTCCAATTCTGCCCATCAATCGCCAATATCCACGGCATAATTGGAAAAAGGTTCGGGTTTAGTATTTCAACCAAAGACGCATTTCATGTGCTTCAAGTCTAATCTTAGCAGTTAAGAAAAGTTGACCCAACTTCTTTGGCATCACATCAGTGTCGGTCTTGGTGATGAACCTACAATTTATCTATATTTTATGAGGTTTTTGCATGAAATTTTATGATGGTTTAATTAAATTTTGCCCTATTTTAGCTTGATTGCAAGAAAGATTTTAGGGGGATCCAAATCAACAAAAAGAAGGCAAAAGCAAGAAAAGAAAACCCAAAATTTATCAAGTTCAGCCCGGCCCAGCCATGAGAGCAAGAGAATTTCATTCGGCCCAAGAAGAGCAAGTGAAACTCTTTGGAAAATCCAAGGGAAGAAGCCTAGCTATGAGGAGAATTCGGCCCAGCAAGGAAGGCCCATTTTTAGCCCAAATAACAGCCTAGAGTGTAGCCCACATGAGCTCAAAAGCAAGCTAAGTTGTAGCCCAAATAGCAGCCCAAAGGGAGCTAGGGGCGGCAACTTCTAAGAGTTTCTTGAAGAGAAGGAGGGAGCACTCTAGAAGGTTCATGAGGGGTGTAATACACCCCATTCTAGAGGCTTCAAGAAGGGGCAAGAGCCCCCTTGAAAAACTATATAAGGAGGCCTCTAGGAGGGGAGAAAGTTGTTCAATTGCTTGAGAGAAAGGCTCTCCCACTCTTAGAGGTTCAGCCACCTTGAGAGAAGAGAAGAGAAGAAGGCTAGGCGCAAGGAAGAAGAAGAAGAAGGGCTGAAGGAAGTTCAAGACAAGCAAGCTAGAAGAAGAAGGTGAGTTCGAATTGAGGGATTGTGATTCAAAGATTTTTTTGTAATAAATCATTTGTAGTTTCATTCTCTTTTGATTTGAATTCAGTTTCTTAGTTATATGTTCTTTCTTCTTTCTCCTTGTTTCCATTCTTCCTTGATGTATTTCAGCTTGTAAAATTTCAGTTCAGCAATCTAATTCTTTTTGATTCATTCAAATGATCATGCATTGTACTTGAAGTTTCTTGAATAAGGGTGTGATTGCAGATCAATTCGGCCAACTAACCTTCAAAACTCAGATCTGAATTCTCAGATCTGAGATTGCAAGATCTGAATTGCTTGAAAGAGAATTCAGATCTGCAAATTTCAGATTGGGCGAATTAATCTACAGCTTGGAATTCCTAGAGTGCTTGAGAGAGACTCTAGGAATTCAGATCTACTATTCAAGAACTGAATTGAGTGCAAGGTTAGAGATAACTTGCACAATTCAGTTGGTGATCAATTCAGATTTGAATTGATGCCTTAGAAGTGTTTGAAGAAATGCATGCATGGGGATTAGATTCTTGCTAGAGATAGAAGAACCGTCACTCATGCATAGGATGAACATGCGCTTGAGAGAGGCTGTTCATGACCTTGGGGGTTTCACCAAACCAAGGCTCAATCATGATTCATTCGAATGATCCAAATTGATAGATTGCTGAATTCTGAGATTGACATTTACTGCTTACTCTTCTAACCTGAATTGAAGGCAATTGGACCAATGATTTAGATAGATTTTAATTTAGGATTTCTTAGCTTTCATTAGAGTTTTGATTTATTTGTTGATCAGATAAGAAATGTTCAATTTAGTATTGGTAATTGTTTCCTAAATCCTCGTGGGAACGATACTTCACTCACTACTTTATTACTTGAACGGCTAGTGCACTTGCTAGTGTCACAATGAGCCACACATCACTTGGCAGGATAAACTCCCCAAGTCTTTCAAATAGCTGAGAACATTCTAAACAAACACGAGTCTAAAAAGTGTCTAGTTTAAGGGGTAAATTACATAGAAACATACCAATGACAACATGAAACAATAATGTACTTTTATTCATTTACAATAAATATATTTGTACATCAATTTGATTAGAGCTAAGGGCATACAATGTCTAACAGCTCCCACTTGCACCTAGATCTAATCATGTACAAGCCTTAGTCCCATACTGTCCATGTGTTTCTCAAACACTTTCCATGTTAGTGGCTTAGTCAATGGATCTAACATATTCTCCACTAATGCTATTTTCTGAATTTGGATGTCCTCCTCTATCAATAATCTCCTGTAATATGTGGAAATTCCTTTTGATGTGCTTTGACTTTGAGTGGGCTCTATGCTCCTTAGCCTAAGCAATGACTCTAATATTGTCACACAACAGTGGAATGGGTGATATGATGTATGGAGCAATGAATTTCTTAACCCATACTACTTACTTAGTAGCCTCACTTGCGAAAATTTATTTGGCCTTGGTCATGGAATCTGCTATGATCCCTTGTTTGATGCTTTTCTAGTTAACTGCTCAGGACCTCATTGTAAAGATGTTATTAGATGTAGACTTTCTATTATCTGGGTCAGACTGGAATTTAGCATCAATATATCCGACCATTTGTAACGAACTACCGTCGAAGAGAAGACAATAGTCTTTAGTCCTTTGTAGGTATTTTAGTATATTTTTCACAGCGTCAAATGCTCCTATCCTGGGTTTTACTGGTATCTACTTACCACACTCACAATCCTGAGCAATGTCTAGCTTGAGTGCACAATATGACATAATAATGCTCCCTACGACCGAGGCATAGGGAACTTCTCTCATAACCTTGATCTCCTCAGGGGTCTTAGGTGACATTCCTTTAGAGAGAGTGACTCTGTGTCTGAAAGGAACGAATCCCTTCTTGGAGTTGTCCATGTTGTACTTGTTGATGATGTTATTAATGTAAGTAGATTACAATAATCCTATTATTCATTTCGATCTATCTCTATAGAGTCGAAGTCCTAAGATATAGGAGGCTTCTCCAAGATCTTTCATAGAGAACTGTTGTGAAAGTCATACCTTCACTGTAATTAACATTCCTACATCATTCCCAATGAGTTGAATGTCATCTACATACAAAATCATAAATGTAACTTTTTCTCCTATTGTCCTTTTATAAATACAAGGTTCATCCAGATCTGCTCAAAGTCAAACTATTTAACCATTGAGTCAAATCAGATGTTCCAACTTCTATAAGCCACTTCAACCCATAAATGGACTTGTTCAGTTTACACACTATATATTCCTGACCCAAGGCAACAAAGCCTTGCGGTTGTTGCATATAGATATCTTCAATAAGATCTCCATTCAGGAACACGGTTTTGACATCCATATGCCATATTTCATAGTCATAATGTGTAGCTATAAGTAATAGAATCCATATGGATTTCAATATGGCTATGAACAAAATGGTTTCCTCATAATCGACTCCTTTTTGAAAATACCATTTTACTACAAGTCAGGTTTTATAAGTCTCAACCTTACCATCAAAGTCCTTCCTCTTGTTGATCTATTTGCAACTGATTGCTTCCACTCCAGGGGTGGGTATAAGAGAGTTTAGACTCCGTTGGTTTTCATTAAGTCCATCTTGACTTTCATGGCATCTACCTAGTTCAAGGAATCTATATCCAACATAACTTCCGTATAAGTCATGGGATCTTCCTCATTGTTCGTGGCTTCTATCATTCAACTTTCTTGATCATAACTGTAATGAACTGGAGGTTTAGACGCCCAGGTAGATTTTTTAGGTTGGGTGTTTTCTAGAACTTGTGGGTTATCCCCCACTACTCTTGTTCTCTCTTCATCAAAAACAATTTCCTATTGATGATTGTTTAGGATATAGTCTTCTTCCAAGAAGTAGGCATTTCGACTAAAAAACAATTTTTGTTTTTTGGGTCATAGAAAAGATGCACTACAGAGTCCTTGGGGTAGCCTACAAATACGCAATGATTGGTTTTGGATTCCAATTTGTCCACATTTTTTCTTTTAATGTGTGTAGGACAACCCCAAATTTTAAGTGTCTTACACTTGGTTTCTTGTTGGTCCATAGCTCATGTGGAGTCTTAGGAACCGATTTGGTTGGAACCGGTTCAATACTTATACCGTAGTCTCCAATGCATGCCCCCAAAAAGATATAGGTAATTGTGAGTGGAAGAGGAGTGATCGGACCATATCTAATAGAGTTCGATTTCTTCTCTCTAAGACATCATTTAATTATGGTGTAGCAAGAGGAGATAATTGTGATATAATCCCATTGTCCTTTAAGTAGTCCCTGAATTCATTGGAGAGATATTCACCTCCGCGAAGGGCGACTACGTCATTTTTTCTTTCTGAGTTGTCAAAGGGTGGTGTTTGACCTACGTGGTTCATTTTCCTTGATCTAGGATGTTGAAGGTCCTATAAAAGAAAGTGGAGAGAATTTTAACTTTGTCATTTTCGAAGGGAGTCTTTGTAGAGCTCGATGAGAAGTAGTCTTCAGCTCGGTGTTGCTTCAATTCCGTGGTCTAAACTTCCGTAAATCCAGTATGATGTTTTCTTCTTTGTCTACTAAGTCCCCTTACTCATCTTCCTCCTCTTCCTCTTCTTCCTTTAGTAGTGGGTCTGAGCTGAGGTATCTCATCAAGTCTACCGTGTTCGTTATCTATGAGGCCAATGGCTAGGGGGCCAAGGCCAAAGAATTTGAGAAGGTGGCCTTTGATCTTGAGGGGGCCACAGATTGGGAGACTGAGGTCGACTTGTTGACTAAGGAGGAGGCCATCCTCCCTTCATGGGCCGACAGTTGGTTTGGGACCACCCCGTGTTGTCTGTACTATATACCGGAGGAGTATGAACTTAGGTGTCTAGGCATTGGTGAGAGAGCCACCTCGGCTCGACCAAGCGAGCTCTGTGTATACAAGCACAGCTTGATTGCCAGGCTAAGGTTTCCTTTAAGTGAGGGGACTATTGAGGTGTTCAAGTGGTACCGGGTCCTACTTGTCTAGTTGATGCCGAACTTATTTGGATATATAGCGAGCCATTTGTGTTACTATTTGGTTCATGGCCTTGAGGTTAACCCACCAATGTTTGTATACTTCTTTCATCTGAAACATCACCATCTGGGTTATTATTATTTCCCGGCATGATAGCAACATAAGGTGTTGGTTGGGGCACCATCTTCAGTGAAGCGCTGGAAGGTGAGGTTCTTCTTTGTGCGTTGCCCTAGAGTTTGGCATCTACCGGCTAAGCTTCAAAAGATGAGGACTAAGGTGAAGGCATTGAGTGTGATTGAGGTCACCTGGGGGGGAAGGCATAATAAGATGATCGAGAGGATTGACGCAATGGAGTGCATGTCCTTCTTGATCTTAATCTACGGTGGGCTTATGAGTGAGACCGGTCCATGTCATGCTGAGGTTCCTAGATTTCTTGTATCCAAAATCTTTTACTTGGTGACTGACTTGGTGTGTGTTTTGTGCAGGTGTTGAGATGGCTAGCAGTAAGGAGGTTTCTCATTGTATGAGGACCATGGGTGTAGGAGTGTGGTCTGAATGGGCCCAAGGGACCCAGCCCTAGGTTGTTGAGACATAGCCGAGGTCTGTGGAGTGCACACCTCGACAGTAGAAGAGGTTGAGGCAGGCCGAGTAAGAAGTGGTGGTGGTTGACCCAGAGGAGGGTGCTCCGACCGACCACTCCCCGCCATTGCGAGAGAATGTGCTAGAGAGTGGCAGCACTGGTGTCTACATGTTGTAGTGGGATGTTCAACTTGGCGATGGGCTTGAGATCGAGGGTGTTCTCGAGCAACTTGTTTAGGGTCTGCTGACGCCAGCCATCAAACATGAAGTAGCCAGCTTAAAGAGTAGCTCTCTAGAGAGTATGGCTCTGCATCAGGCCATGGCAGTAATTCTTCTCGTTTCTTTGGTCACTTTGCTTTGGTTGATTATAACTTCCATTGTGCTGATAGTTGGTCCTTTCTTGTAGAACGCTTTCTCCGTGGTCACTCAAGTTGGCCGCCTTTGGATGTTGTGGTGCCTTTATGAAGTTCGAGAGATTGAGGCCGAGCATTTGAGGATTTGGTTGGTCGAGCTTGAGACCATGAACTCTGAGCTAAAGCATGACAATGGCAAGAAAAATGACACCATTTGCAAGCGAAAGACCATGCAACTGAGTTGAAGGATGCTTAGGAAGCCTTGAGGAAGGAGGTCAAGGAGAAAGTTACTTGAGTAGAGGAAGAAGGGGTCGCCATGTGCAAGGCCTAGGATGCCTACCAGATCGAGCTAGACGACTGGGCTTCTTACACCTGGGAGGAAGGCTTCGACCTTTGTCGGAAGAGGATCGTGTGCCAACAATCTATCACTGCCAAGGTTGCAAGGGTTTGGACCCATATGATCCCCCTACACATAGCGAGGATGGCACTACTGCTTCCGAGGTGCTTAAGGAGGCCAAGGAGCATCCAACTAAGAATTGAAGCGTCTACTTTCTGTTGTTGCCGCTGTTATGTTCTGCTCTCTTGATGTTATCCTTCTTTTTTTGTGTTGTGATGTACATGGCTCGATATGTTGAGCCTTTTCACTTGTAATTATGTTTAGTTATTCATGAAAAGCAACTTTTGTCCCAAGCTTTGTGTTTCCTTCTTTACCTTTTTCTCATTTTATTTTGTTGAACTGAAATGAATGGGTTACTCATAAGCCTCGATCTTATTCTAGCCGAGGTCTAGAGTAGTTGAGATCTTGATGTCCTAGTATTCGGCTTTGTAATGCTGAGGTGCTTCGGAGCTCTCATTGCTTGGGGGATGCTTAGTGGCACATGGTCTCGGGGAGTTTGACACTCTTCTTAGTTTCTTGTTCTTGGATTCGTATTTGACCTCCTCTGCGAATTGGGCTTCAGCCAGTCTTTTCTGCAAGTTGGGCTTCAGCTACAAATTGGGCCTTCCTACAAATTTACCCAGACTTCGGGCCCAGATTTCTCTTCGATGCAGGCTGAATCTGCGAAAGCCCAAAACATGAAAGTTGTGGCTTCGTCTCGTATCTTTCCAGTGGGTCTTGAATCAGCCCAATCAGAGCTCGGATACGCGAGTTAGGCCCATATTAGTGAATGCTGCCGAAACTGTGAAAAATCATCCGATTTGCCTTTCTTTGCTCCTGATGCTTTATTTCATGCCCTGAACCGAAATACAAGAGATATGAGTCCAATTAAGTACTAATTAAGTATGAAAGACAAAATATTTGGGGATTAAAATGCGATAAATTCTACTCTCATCACTCGGTTGGTGATGAAGGCTGTCTTCTCCTGGTCATCCAGATGCATATGAATTTGATTGTAGCATGAGAATGCATCCATGAAGCTCAAGAGTTCGTGCCCCGCTATTTCGTCGACGAGCTGGTCGATCCTTGACAGGGGAAGTTGACTTTGAGACAGGCTTTGTTCAGGTTGGTGAAGATACAAATCCTCCACTTTCCATTAGCTTTCTTCACCATTACCACATTCACCAGCCAGTCCGGGGTACTTCACTTCTTGGATGAAACCGACGTCGAACAACTTTTGGAATTCTTCATTTTTCAATTGCCACCATTATGAGACGAAGCTCCTCTTCTTCTGTCTGATGGGTCTGTAGCACAGGTCAGCGTTTAAGTGGTGGGTGATGACCTTGGGGTCAACCCCCGACATGTCTACTGTCAACCAAGAAAACATGTCGGCGTTGTCCTTCAACAACCGTATGACATCTTGCCGAAGACGATCTTCTAGGAGGGATCCAATTTGGACTATCTTCTTGGGGTCTTCTTTAGAGAGCGACACCTGTATGAGGTCTTTGATGGGATAGTTGCGATGTGTCTTCAACTCGTCTCATAGGTCTATGTGCTTCGTTGTTAGTGCTTTCGCGGCATGGGGCCTTCCTCAGCAGACCGTCAGGTCAGGTAACATCACCATGCAGCCCTCTGGTCACCACGTGCCATGCCTTCTCCATATGGGGTGGGGAATTTAATTGCTAAGTGGCATGTGGAAATCGAGGCCCATAGAGCATTTAGGGTCAGTCGGCTGAGGATGGCGCTGTAGGGTGAGAGGACTCGGAAGACGATAAAGTCGACTATCATTGTGGTGGTGATGTCTCCATCTTCCCTTGGGGCATGAGGGATTCTCCGGAGAAGCCTACCAGGGAAGTGTTGACTGGAGTGAGACAATCCTTGTTGATGCTGAGCTGTTCAAAGTCTTCCTCGAAGAGAATGTCGGTTGAGCTTCTTGTATCCACTAGGATGTGCCAAACTTTGAAGTTGGCCACCTCGGTAGTTATCACGAGAGTGTCATCGTGCAGGGTTTATGCCCCCCCTGTGGTTGTCTTCTATGAAGGTGATCAGGTCGTCTTGTTGTCTTCTCTTCTATGCCATGTCATAGATCTTAAGTAGTCATGCATATGCCTTGTGGCCCGAGCTACTCTCCCCCCAGAGGCCATTCCTCCTGAGATCACTACAATGACCCCGATCGGGGGAGCTTGGGCTGGAGGCCTGTCTGTCTGGCGTGGTTCTTCCTTCGGCTTATAATCCTTGATGTCGATGAATCCTTCTAGGTATCCGCACCTAATCAGGTCCTCGTGGTGTTGGCATAGATCGCGGCAATTGTCCATCTCAAGGCCATGTTGCTAATGGAAGTCACAGTACTTGTCTCTGCTTCTCTTGTTGTTCTGGGACTTCATCTTCTCAGGCCACTTGATGTAGCTGCGGTTGTAGATTTCTAACAAAATCTTTGACCAAGGTATATTCAGAGGTGCGGAGTTCCTATAGGTCAGTGGTGGAGTCATCGGTCTTCTGTTAGATTAACGGTCTTGTCTCTTGTTGTCTCAATCCACCCTTTCTATCATGTTCTCGTAAGGGCCCCTTCTCTTCCTGTCATGTTGTTCCTCCTCATCCCTCAGTTGTGATTGTGCTTATTTGGTGTTGATCTACTTCTGGGTGTGTGTCATCAGCACGGATACGGTCTAAGGAGTGTTCTTTGACAGTGAGAAACTAAATGTGAAGGGGCACAGGCCTTGCATGATGGCTGTGACTACCATAGACTTGTAGGGCCTTAGCATTAAACCTCTCCAAGTACTATTTGAAGGTCTCTCCCTTCTTTTGTCGCACTTGCATGAGGCTGGCCAAATTCTTCTAATGTCGTTGGCTAGCCATGAACTATGCTAGAAATTGGCTCTCCAACTGTTCCCAAGAGGAGATAGAGCGTGGGGGAAGGGAGAGGTACCATGTTTGGGCAACTCCCTTGAGGGTAGCGATGAAGGTTTAATTGGAACTTCAGATGAGTCGTGCAGCATCATTAGTGGTCATTGGAGTATACAGCTTTGTCGTACTTCTCAAACTGTGGAGGTCGCTAATCGGCTAGTGAGAGCTCATCCATGATGTCTTGGGTGAAGACTAGCTCTTTGGCTGCATTCTAATTCAGTTAGGTAGTGTCTGAGCTCCTTGATCTCCACATCTCTATTGTTTGAAGCCACGTGCATGGCCCTTTCTTTCTTGGGTATCACGGGGCGGTCTTTGACCGAGCTAGACTCGGCAATGGAGACTAGCTGTTGTTACATTCATTGACCGAGCCTTTCTTTTGCAGAAGTTTGGGAAAAATAGTGCATCTTGCTACGGTCATCACGTGCGCGAGATAATGTTGAAGAGTCCAATCTTTTTAATGACTGCTGCCTTTCTTGGTCCGACCACACCCTTTTCTTGTCCATGTGTTAGTTTTTGGGGTCCTCAGGGCGAAGATCGACTATGTTAAGCATCTGGACAAGAGTGGGGGTGGTCTGAGGGGGTTGCGCTATTTGTCCCAGGATTTGCATCATCGTGAGGATCTAGTTGGCCTTCTACTGCATCACCAGGAACTGGGCAGGGTCGACCTTGGTTTGCTGTTGAGGCTACTGCTGAGACTCGCAATGTGGAGGGCTGCTATGAGAGCAAGATACCTAAGATGTAGATTGGCCTGTGGAGCGGTCGAATGCGTTTCTTGGCATGTTTCTTGATTGCGCAGAAAGAAAATTGGGAATGACTTTTTGTGCATTTCCCATAAATGACACCAATCTGATGTTGTTTGGTCCGAGGTGTCCCGACCAAGATCACAGTCAAATAATTTTGCCAAATGGCAAAGCCGAGGTGGAAGGGCGAAGCTGTACACCATGGGCTGAAACAAGAATATGGTCAGAGGCCCGAGGAGTTGTTCCCCGGATAGATACTCCAACACTCAAGTTAGTTAAGGATGGTGGGTGGTCGAGCAACGTTGGTAGAGCTTGTATCACTACTTTTACCATAGTAGTTCTTCCTTTTGTGATAAAAGTTTTGCACAGCTGGACATTGAGGACGTTGAGGACTAGGCAGATGTTTCCTATGCACAACTACAAAGCTTGCTGTGACCCATCGTGGTAAAAGAAGGAACACTAAACAAAGTTAAGGGAAGATATATCCATAAAGGTTCATCTTATGGGGCATTATTGATGTTTATTGAGGATATGCATAGAGGATTTTATTCCATGTTTAACACAATATTGGTTACCCAACAACAATGGTATAATGTTGATGTAAATTAAATTTAAAACTAATTAAAATGCGAGACCATTTTCTTTTGGCCTCCCCTGTTTCTTGTTCCTTGGAAATGACCGTAAGGTCTAAAAGAAATTGTCAATTTTCCCATAAAAGATAAGAAAGAATGTAGAAATAGACGGAAACTTAATTGGCCTCCCCTGTTGTAGATGAACATTAAAAGAAGCACAATGAAGTAGTTTGGTTGTGAAGATAAAGTAAAGTGTCTACGTACGTACCAGAGGTAGAAGAAGGAAGTCTGATGTCGTGGATAAAAGTAAAACAGAGATAGTGATGCGCCATGGCTTCTCCTTTTTGGAGTGATGTGACGAATGTGAAAGTTGAGAAGTAATACAGTTTCCAATCACTTAATAATTAAAATTTTCTCAGTACGTCATCAGCACCATCATTGTATTTTCACATCTGGGACATGAGATATCTTAGGCCAATCTTTACCCTTACCGGTTGCGCATTTTCTTTAACTTGGGACATTTTTGAATCCGTAGAATCTGTAGCTCTGTCAGACGCGCATACCTTGAGGTAGTGATGATAGATTACGACAATCTTCAATAAAAAGTTTCCGAAGGGATTTGAGGTCTCCAAGCTCCTCTGGCAGCTCCACCAATTGGGGCAGATGCCTAATCCTCGAAACTTTTAGGGCAGAAAGACCTCCGATGCCCTCCAACGAATGAAAGATTGGACAAGACTCAATTTGTAGCTCTTCAAGATCGGCATTCGGATAGAAATCAAGCCTTCCATCGCTTCCGAAGGAAAAGACTCTAGGTCTGAGCACCAGCTAATTGTCAATGATGTGGTGGTTGCATGAGTAGTGGGAAGGAAAGTGTTGAAAAGAAGAAGAAGAAGAGGATGACGAGTCTGTAGTTGATGATGATGATGATGTCAACATTAATGGGATGGGGATGGGGCTGGGGTTTTATCTTTCTTCGTCTTTTTCTTCAGAATTAACTCCAATGTCTTAGCATAAATTCTAGATAATTCCACTCTTTCACGTGCCGGCCAACCCCAAGGAATACTTTACAATTTAGGAACACGCACTATGGTCCAGCGACAGGGAAGGTGACGGAACAGTACTACTGATAATGAGTTATGTGGCTCTTCTTTTTCTTCTACCACTACTTCCTGATCACCGTCTAATATTTCCATTACTACTGACCAACTCTCCAATTTAGGCATGAACCTGAGGTAGAGTTCCTTTAAGGATGGGAAGAATCCATCTCCTTTTCTCAATTTACATGTAATGCTCTTGAGGGCTTCCAATCTATATAGGCTTAGAACTTCAAGGGAAGGGAGCGGACCTGAGAAGTCAAGAGATTCGCATCTTCGACAATCCACTAAATGAATTCTCACTAGATTTGGGAGCAACGAGGATTTAATCATCCAAGAAGCAAATTTCATCCCTCCATACCCTTTTAGCTTCAACTCCTTCAGACTTGGATGTGGCTGCAGTCCTTCCAACGCATCATCATCATTATCCCCTTCCCCTCCATATTCTAATGTCAAGGATCGAAGGTGTGGCTTCTCCTTCAAGTTTGCTTCCTTGCCATCTCTCATTTGTTCAGCTCTCCAAATAGTTAAATCACCGCTGGGGTTCAGGCCATGCAACTCCCTCATGACATGTTCCCCTGCTGCTATTGTCAAATTGATTATCATAAGCTTTCTCAATCTTCCCAAATTTTGCGGCAAATTTTCAAATGGACCACAACTATTAAGATTTAGAGTGTGCAAATTCTCTAGTTTTGTAATAGAAGCAGGGAGTGCTTTGATTCCCTTGTTCCCAGAGAGGTCAACATGCCTTAGGCTCTTCATATTTCCAATATTTGCTGGCAATTTTTCAATACCACCACAATTTTTAAGTTTCATGGTCTGCAAATTTTGGAGCTTAGTAATTGATGTAGGGAGTGTCTTAATTTCTCTATTGAGAGAGAGGTCAAGGTACCTTAAGTGCTTCAATTCACCTATGCTACTTATTTGCAACTTCTCAATACTTGTACCATGTAAGTATAACACACGTAAGCAAGCACAACAATTCACTATTCTTTCAATTGGCAATCTCATCCCAGAATAATATCCATGGGGCAAGAGTAGAGTCCGCATCTTATTAGCAAGTTTCAATTGTGACCAGGATTCAATGCTGTTAGTGCTATGATATCCTACATTCTCAGGAAACGCCACGTATCGAACTCCTTCCGGAATAGTTATAGTAGGTGGTTGAGCTCCCTTCTCTATCCGAAAACACTCGACCCCTGCGACTGATTGAGCAAGTTCATGCACGAGGTCGTGCATTTTGCAACTTACTATGTTTCCCTCTTCATCTTCTTTTGCTTCCTGAAACATGCATCTCCACAGTAGATCGTTGAAATACTCCTCACCAATTTCCTCCACCCTCCTCCTCTGAAAACAGTCGACCCCTTCGTAAGATCCAATGGGCAAGTGTGGTCTTCCCCAGTCCCCCAATTCCAACTATGGGAATGATGCCCACATTCTGATCAGCTGGATGATGATGATGATGAACACCATCACCACCACCCAAGTTGGAGTCGGGTGGTCCCTTTAATAAAAGCTCTACAGTCTTCTTTTTATCTTGGTCTCGTCCGATAACAGTCGATTCACGTATGAAGGAGTGAGTTTGCTCCCTCTTTATCTTGGCAAATGGCCTGGTATCATGTAACCTCTCTCTAAAATGGAATCTGGACATATCTGATGCAATCACATCAAGATTCTCCCTGATCTCTTTTATTCTATGACCCATCTTAAGGCAGAATGCAACAGGATTTGAACGAGAAAAGAAGTTTTTTACCTCCTTTCTTTTGCTGCCATGGATCTCCACTTGCCTTCGCAAAGCTTCAGTTTCAAATTCATCTACCACGTCATCTGCATCATAAACAGCGTCCTTGAGCCTTCTCAGCCAATCTTTCACGGCATCGTTGTTGGCTTGCTGTTCCTCTGCATCCAGAAGCACAACTTTGATCGCCGATAGCTTGTTTTTCAGCTTTTCAACATCCTTTCTGACATTTGATGCCAGACCAATCTCTTGAATAGCTTGGGAGGCCAAGCTCGCCACTATGTTTCCAACAAAGTCAAAAAGCACAGCTTCTGCCATATTTTGCCAAAGAGAAAACAGACTAGAGCAAGCGGTCACAACGTTCCACTCACTGATCAGAGCATATAACACCTTGGGATGGCACCAGTCAAGAAGACACGGCGAATGGTTCTCCAGTTGTGGACTTAATTATGGATCATTCAACCAAACCCATGTCCAAGGGCAATAGTGTAAAGAAGCACTTGGAATAGAATAATAAACTCAAAGACTTGGAGAGCTGGAGATGATGACGCTGCCGACAGTTTCAGCATCTTTGAATTTTGCACAAACACAGCATTCGGGAGGACTTTGTGGCCTCAGATTTAGTCTCTAGTCTTTTCTTTGCTTTTCAGGCTGCTGGAATGCAATTATAATGTTAGGAAAACATTAAAAATTAGGAAATATTTGTAGTTGATGTAAACATTAAAAATTAGGAAAAACAAAGTCTAAGGCACATATTACTATATTACGATTGTTTATTATTGTTTAATATACGTAAACTAGTGTCATTAGTGCCATTAGACACTACATTAGCAAATGTCCAATTTTTCAAAATAAGGTTAAAATCAATTTAAACAATTAAACTTAAATCAGTCCATTCAAATAGGAATTTGGTTTACTAGACTCAACACAATTATATAGTTGCAACGATTTTACCACACTTGATATCAAGAATGGATTCATGCAAAAATACAACAGTAATGGAACCCATTAATGCAGACCGGACTAAGTTATAAAGAAAAGGGCCACTATAACACCAGTGAGGTCAAGCCTTTTAATCCCAAATAAATTCCTAACTTGAGGCCCAGGAATGGGTTCGGGCCTTCCCGTCTTGTTATATGCAATATATTTCAAGGGTAGGGTTATAGGGACATATTATAGTTGGGGCCCAAATATTATAGTCGGGGACCAATATTTTTTATCCTTAGATATCCAAAAGATGGCTTGTCATAGACCCTCAGTTGTGTTATGACTATTAGTCATAAGTAAAAGGCCTTTTAACTGTGGTCATAATAGATTTCTAAAAAGTATGGACAGGCCTAATGCAGATTTCTGATTTCCATTAGACCTATACCTATGCAAAATGACAAAATGTCAAAATACCCTATTTTATACATTAATACCTGCCTGTAAATTGGCATTAATTCCGAGCTGACACCCACCCCAACTGTATTTGGATCTAAAAATTCTGACCCTGTGCTGAATAGTCATTTTCCGAAAAAGAAAATGTATGGGCCCATTGGCATTCACTTGGAGAGCTTGCCTTTCTACAAGTTTGAATTCACACCAAATCCCAAGGTTGTATCTGGCTTCTCAAACACAATGCCTAAATGAACCAAGAATTAACTTTAGGCAAAATGGTGCATTCTATGGAAAATGTTGTAAGATAATATGAAGGTGAATGAATTATAATAAGGCAGAATGTGACAGGGATATCTTTAATGTTGTTAAAGACTTTGATGATAAGTACATATTGTGTAACATGAACTATTGAAAAATAATTAGACTATGTGATGTCTTTAATATGATTGCTTGGAATTTTGATTTAATATACAATAAATATTGCAATGTATTTGGAATATTAGTTCTAACATTTTATCTTTTATCCCTTAGAAAGAGAGCAATCTTGAAGTAAAAGACTACAAACCAATTAGTGTTTTAGAGGGTGCCTATGGTTTTTGATTTGCTCGATTTGCTCCTGTCATTGCTAGAAAGATGAGCTGGGTTAGGTCGCTTAAGCTATTTCTACAAGGGAGATGGTGTTAGAGTGCCCAGGTTGTGGACCCAGGCGTGAGGGCCCAACCGTCAAGTTAGTGTCGAGTCAGGAGATCTAGTTGAAAGTAGAAAGCAAAGAGCAGAGTAAGAGTTTAATGGCTAATAGAGCGTGTACCATTTGAGGGTGAGGGACTGCCCTTAAGCAAGCTCTGGGAAGCGATTAGAACATCTCCAAGATTCTTGGTGTGAACGGTCCTCAACTCCCGGATCTTAGGGACACTTGAGGACAGTCACTTAGTCGACCACTTTCCTTTTTCCAAAGAAATAGGGGAGACTTTTGTAAGTGCTGCTAAATGAGTGGCGTGCCCCTAAGCATATCAAAGGTATTAAGTGGTCTGCTTGGTACAAAATGAGTGAGTAATGTAGGTCAGCTATTATGAGATCGAGGAACTTGTCAGATGCTTGTGCTGTATAAATGCTCTAAGGTGACAATTGATGTTGTAGCTCGGTCTTCACCGAACTGTCTCCAACTAAGCTCCGATACTCCATTGTAACATGAATCCTTCCTGTTGGCGAGCAAGTTCCAACCTGATGCTAGTTAAAGTCCCAAGGTGATCTGTGGTTGCACTGGATGCCAACGTGGCGATGGGTGGCTAGTGAGCCAATTTTATCAATCATTAGTTTTAGTAGACAGAATTAAAGAGTAATTGGTGATGAAATCATTGAAAACCAATATTCTTTCATTAGAAATATACAAATTACTAATGGTAAACAAATGTGTAGACCAAGGCTGATAATACAACTTTATTTAGATAAGGGCCACTATAACACCAGCGGGGTCAAGCCTTTTAAACCCAAATAAATTCCTAAGTTGAGGCCCAGGAATGGGTTTGGACCTTCCCGTCTTGTTATATGTAATATATTTCAAGGATAGGGTTATAGGGACATATTATAGTTGGGGCACAAATAAGAGGGACCAATATTTTTTATCCTTAGCTATCCAAAAGATGGCTTGTCATAGACCCCCAGTTGGGTTACGACTACTAGTCATAAGTAAAAGGCCTTTCAACTGTGGTCATAATAGATTTCTACAAAAACAAAAGAAATGGAGAAGTACAAACAGTCTTAATGCAAATTTCTGATTTCCACTACCAACCTATAAATATTCAAAAATGTCAAAATGTCAAAATCCCCCACTCTATACACTAGTGCCCGCCCGTGAATTGGCATCAATTCTGAGCTGGCATCCACCCCAACTATACTTTGAGCCTAAAAATTCTGACCCTAGGCTGAATAGTCATTCTCCAAAAAAGAGAATAGTGACATGAGATTAAAGCAAGTCCAGATCTGCTATATATGGGCCCATTGGCATTCACTTGGAGAGCTTGCCTTTCTACAAGTTTGAATTCACACCAAATCCCAAGGTTGTGTCAGGCTTCTGAAATAATATGCCTAAATGAACCAAGAATTAACTTTAGGCAAAATGGTGCATTCTATGGAAAATGTTGTAAGATAACATGAAGGTGAATGAATTATAATAAAGCAAAATGTGACATTGATATCTTTAGTGTTGTTAAAGACTGATGATAACTACATTTTGTGTAATATGAACCATTGAAAAATAATTAGACTATGTGATGTCGTTAATATGATTAGTTGAAACTTTGATTTAATATACAACAAATATTGCAATGTAATTGGAATATTAGCTCTAACATTTTAGTTGTTATCCCTTAGAAAGAGAGCAATCATGAAGTAAAAGACTACAAACCAATTAGTCTTTTAGAGAGTGCCTATGGTTTTTGATTTGATCGATTTGCTCTTGTCCTTGCTGGAAAGATGAGTTGGGTGAGGTCGCTTAAGCTATTTCTACAAGGGAGATGGTGTCAGAGTGCCCGAGTTGTGGACTCAGGCGTGAGGGCTCCAACCGTCAAGTTAGTACCGAGTTAGTTGAGTTGAAAGTAGAAAGCAAAGAGCAAAGTAAGAGTTTAATGGTTAATAGAGAGTGTACGATTTGAGGGTGAGGGACTGGCCTTAAACAGGCTCTAGGGAGAGATCAAAATGTCTCCAAGATTCTTGGAGTTAATGGTCCTCGACCCCCGGATCTTAGGGACACTCGAGGACGGTCATTGAGTCGACCACTTTCCTTTTTCCAAAGAAATAGGGGAGACTTTTGTAACTGCTGCTAAATGTGTGGTGTGCCCCCCCATGCATATCAAAGGTATTAAATGGTCCGCTTGGTACAAAATGAGCAAGTGATGTAGGTCAGCTATCATGAGATCGGGGAATTTGTCTGATGCCTGTGCTGTATAAATGCTCTAAGGTGATAATTAATGTTGTAGCTTGGTCTTCACCGAGCTGTTTCCAATTGAACTCAGGTACTCTAATGTGACATGAATCCATCCTATTGGCGAGCAAGTTACGACCTGGTGCTACTTAAAGTCCCAAGGTGATCCGAGGTTGCACTGGATGCCAACGTGTCATTGAATGACTGGCGAGCCAATTTTATCCATCATTAGTTTTAGTAGAGAGAATTAAAGAGTAATTGGTGATGAAATCTTTGAAAACCAATATTCTTTCATTAGAAATATACAAATTACTGATAGCATCCTATTGGTAAAAAAATGTGTAGACCAAGGCTGATAATACAACTTTATTTAGAAAAGGCATATGGTAGAGAGTAGACTAGTACTACTTAAGCAACATTCTAAAGTGTGTTTTGCACAAAAAGGGGGGAAAAGAACAAGAGAACTAGCATAACTAGAGGGAGCCCATTGATTGCATTCAAATGCATGGGGGAGAGATGTTTTCCATCCAGTTCCTAGCCAATATTAGCCAAGTAATACGTAATAAGTTGGTTTGCTTTTGTGTAAATGTGTTTGACATGTATGCTATTATTTTCTTCCTACTGTAGGTACATAGTGGTCACTATGACCATCAATATACAGAAGGTGTCAAACCAACACTACATGAACGCCTATGATGAATCCATAACCCATCGCACGTTTACGATAAGTTCATCGCAGATCTGCACTAAACCTTAGACATACATAAACTTGTAATAAAACTTAGATACACACAAATCTGTGATGATCTATAAAGACATGCATGGATTCGAGATGAACTTCGAACACGTGTAGAATTGCCATGAAACTGAGACCGTTATAGAACCGTGGAATCACAGTAGATCGGGAATAAATGTTGGTTACACGTGTGCTTTTAAATTATGCATGTGAGTTTATCCAAAGGGATTGGATTCTCTAATAATGATCTGCTAATACTCACACAAAAGGAAATATCTCCCTTCCTAATAGAAAAGATCATCTTTCTAAATAGGAAAGAACTTCTTCCTTAATAACATTAACTTTCTTTCTATAAAAGTAGGAGAGAAATTCTTCCCCAGGGACAACATAATACAATCTTGACCTAGGATTTCTAAGAGAGAAACAACTCCCTTCTCTCATCTCTTCCCCACATTCTCTCTCTTTCCCGCCACCATCTCCAGACCTTCGAAGACTGACCAACCTCTGCCTTACCATGGTGCTTGCATTATAATCTCTGGTTACCATCTCTGATCTTCGAGAATTTCATTGGGTGAGAGCTAAGGATGGTGGTTGAAGGAAAGGATTTGCAGAGATTAATAGGGACCTTGTTCCAACCTCCTATTTTCCGTTGTAATCAAGACGACAAGCTAGTGTGGTCTCCTATCACCACTTCCCACGATTGACTCCAATCATGACAAGGCATCCGTCTACCTTCATCTTCGTTGGGCATCATTAGACAACGATCACAGGATTGTCACTATCATACCCCAACTCAACAACCAAGAGCCTCCGACCTCATGTGGTAACCATTATTGAGAACTCTAGAGACACCAGATCCGATATAGAAACATAGTTTAGTAGGAGTTCCCCAAAACTCTTAGACAACAGCAACAAAGTTCACGATAGTGGGAGTCTTCCTGAACACTTTTCCCATCCCCTAGTTTGTTCTTTCCTCACCACCACTGCCACTACCAGATTCATCTCTTTGGTCCCATCTGAATACAAAGCACCGTCTCACTTCTAGAACCCTTCCCACCCTTATCACAATCTCTCTCTCTATTTTTTTCCCTTTCTTCTTCTTCTTCTTCTTCTTCGATCATTTCTTTCCCTGCTACCTGCCTCAACAAATGGAGAGGCATAGCTTTGTCGTCATGGAAGGGAACATTAGAAGTCTGATGCTGATGCATGGTTTGTTGCTGAATGAATTCCACCATTTTCTTGTCTGTACGATTATCATGCATCCTCTCTCTATTTTCTTCTCTTAATTTATTTTTAATCATAAATCTACTTCTCTATTTTTCTACATTTTGATTTTTGTCTCAGGAAGCTGCTAGATTATCTGGTGATCATTTTTTTATGCTGATTTTTTTCTCTTCTTTTGAGAATCTCTGTTATGGCGTACCTGTCTTGCCTTCTGTGGTATTTGTAGCTAAATTGTATTGCCGATATCTTAGATCCACTTCTTTGTTTTTCTTTGTTTTTAAGTTTACCTCTGGAAGTTGTTGGATTTCTTTGTGATCGACGTTTTGATCTGAGTATCATCGCCATGTTTTCTTTTTATCTTCAATCTCTTGAATTTAGATACGTCATAGTGCTTTAAGGGGGGAGGGGGGCCTTTTCCCTGCCCTCGAATCTTGTGGCCTCTTTTTTCTTCTTTCACGGAAGTTGGCGTTGCCGAAGCCTATCCCTATCGTGCTTTTATTTGGATTCGAGATATCACATTCTTGTAGCATCATTCTCATTCGAAAACAATTTGAGGTCAACCCAATCCAAAGCCATCCCATGTCGTAGTTGATATATGCGGAACCCTCCCGAATTCGGTGGTATCTTAATCAGATCTGTTATTTTCACTTTTTGTATATATTGTTTATTTTGTTTGCGGGATTCTTTGTTCTTGGCCGATGCCGTTTGAGCGATTTCCAGTTCATCATCAATAGACGCAGTGCTTCAAATCAAGGAGTTAAAAAGGTAGTCTTGAATTTTCATAGGGGACGAAAATCATCTTCGACTCCAAAGGGTCACACATGCGATGGTCATGAATTTTCATCCAATTCCAATTCATTCTTGTTTTCTTCAACTCCAAAGTACACACATTCGACACTCTAAACTCGCATCGATATATTTTCATGTTCTCTACTGCAACTTTGCTATCGATAGGCCTTTTAATTTTACCTTACTACAAAAAAAAAGAGCATATCATTAAGTTTAATTTCATGTCCCTGAGATGTAGATTGGCCTATGGAGCAGTCGAATGCATTTCTTGGCATGTTTCTTGATTGTGTAGAAAGTAAATTGGGAATAACTTTTTGTGCATTTCCCACAAATGGTACCAGCCTGATGTTGTCTGATTCAAGGTGTCCCAAACCAAGATCACAGTCAAATAATCCTGCCAACTGGCGAAGTCGAGGTGGAAGGACGAAGCTGCGGACCAAGGGCTGAAACAAGAATATGGTCAGAGGCCCGAGGAGTTGTTCCCAGGGTAGGTACTCCAACACTCAAGTTAGTCAAGGATAGTTGGTGGTCGGGCCAAGCAACTGAGAGAAATGTGCTGGTCTGAGCAAAGGCATAATAACATTATGGATGCTGAAGAGTCAAAATTCCCTTACCTTGGGCGGGGATTGTCTATTTATAATCGAGGATCCGTGTCCTATTCGGATGAGACTTCTAAGGTTGTCGGGATGAGGTCATCCACTGAGGTCATCAGCATATGTCTTGATCCCCGCCGGAGCCATCCTCCTTATCTGTACGGGGTTCTCCTTCCTTGGTCGCGTTTATCCATCTTATGTGGTGCTGATGTGGCTGAAGTGATATGGCAGCTACGGAAGGGACACAAAACACCCAGGGCCAGTTCAACCATAACCCAAACAATTTCTCTTTTCCAAAAGGAAATGACTTCATTCATATATCAATATCATTATTGGAAGACTTTATGTTGCCTCATGTTCGACTAAGTGATTATACTTACATGGCATTGTATACTAGATTGTGGGTAGTACAATTTGAGGTTGTACTAATATGATTTACTAAAATATCATCAAAAACGCTCATAAGGCTTTTGACCTTCTCTTGTATATATGGCGCTCATGCTCCACTCAGTAGTCCAGTTATTGTTTATGGTATTTACAATGCCTTTTGAGTCAGAAAAACCAAAAAGTGACTAGATATCTAGCAAAATTGCCCTCCTCAAACCATCAACCAGTGTGCACCATTCTGTGTGAACATTTCCAGAGATTTTAATTCTTTTACTTGCTGCAAACAAAGTAACATTTGGTCTTGTTAGGATGATAAAACCTGTTGCTGCTTGGTTTGTTTCAACCCGTCCACATATAATAGATATTTAGTTATAATCCTTGTGCTTGGTCATTGCTTTGCTTTTTTCTCTAGTTAGGTCTCTTGGGGTATTTATAAATAATAGTTTTTTTCTCTAGTTAGTTATAATCTTCTATTTTCTGAAAACTATATAACAGTTTTTTATCTCTTTTGACAAGTCAACCAACTTGTTTGTAACCCGGGGCAGCATTTTTTAACCCAACCCGCCCAACCCACCCATTTATTAGTAGGTTGGGATGTAATTTTTAATATTGGATTCTTAGCGGGTGGGTCAACCCAATAACAAAATTTTAAATGCTTTGGGTAGGTTGGGTCATGTGTGTCCAACGGATATCCATCAATTAAGGATTCTAGTTTTTCATCATTTGTTTATATCTTGGAGAGAAATCTCGACAATTTTTCTTACTTTACGAATGGTAAGTCTCCTCCTCTACAACTCTAAAATCTGAGGGTGACAAGTCTCCTCCTCCTCTACAACTTTCAGATCTAAGGGTGATAAGTCTCCTTCTCTACATATTTGAGATATGAAGGCAAAAAGCCTCATCCTCTACTAATCTCTCTCTTTGGACCAGAACCCTAATCTATTGGCAGTTAAAGGTGTAAAATGGGTCATGGGCATGCACTTTTGTGCGGGCCTTGCCTTGCTGACCCACGAGCTGTCCCAGGCTATGCCCCCCTAGGGATAACTTGGGGGGTTGACCCGACAGGTCCCACGGCCTAGGCCCATGTCGTGTCGTGGGCTGGGCTGGCCCATGGGCCAAGCCTTGGGCCAGGTTGGGTCATGCATCAGGCCAAAGCTATTTATTTAAAAAATTGACAAAAAAACTTCAAATTTTAATTTTATAAGAATTTTGATGTATAAAATTTATTATATATATAATAAATAAATAAATCAGTATAATAAAATTAAAAAATATTTATTTTATTATATTATATACTATATGTTATTATATAATTATATTTTATATAATGTTATATAAATATAATATAAATATAATATATATAATATAAAAATAATATATATGGGTTATGTCGGGCCATGCTGGGATGGGCTATAGGTTGGGTTGTGCTGGCATGAGGGCTGCTGGCAGCACGGCCCGCTCGATCGTGCCATATTAGCTTGGCCCATGGACCAAAAATCCCAGGCCAGCACGATCCACACAATTGTGCCAGGCTTGGCATGGCCTATGGACCGCCATGTTGGGCCAGTTCAAATTCGTGTCAGGCATTGCTGAGTCACAGCCAACATGACCTATTTTACACCTCTAATGGTAGTAGTATCATTTCGAAAGAAGATCGAATGCTAGAGGAAGAGAAACCATCATTTGAGTTAGGGTTTTTTCTTGGATTGGCTCCATTCAACTTTTTTTTTGTGGGGTGGTGGTGAAGAGGATCATTAGAATCTGGAATCAATAGTATTAAGGTCTGTGTGCAATGGGGCTACTATTATTGTTTGTTAGATATCTAAACAACAAGTATCCTTATATGAGCTGAGAGGCATTGGCCCGGTTTTTCTACAAATTTTTGTAATGTTTCCGGTAGCTATTTATATTGTCTGTAATTTCTATTATATTTCTTCACTCTCTATGTTTTCCTATGATTTTTATATCATTCTCAAGTTTTTGTTCTTTTTTTTTTGCAATTTCTAGGTTTTCTTTTTTTTTTTTTTGTAAGTTGTGTTATTTTTCTTCATTCTCTATGTTTTTCTATCATTTTTATTATATAGTTATGCAATTTCTGTTTTTTTGTAATTTTTTGTTTTTTCAATTTTTATGTAATTTATATTAATTTTATGCATTTTTTTTGTTTTTGTTTAATTTCTATTTTATTTCTTGTAATTTTTTTTTATTTTTGTGTAATTTTCATTATTTTATCTAAATGAGTTGGGTTGGATTCATGTTGATTTGGGTTGAACACAACCCATTTAATTCTATCTAATTGGGTCATTAATGGGTTGGTGGGTGATGGGTTGTCGAAGCCCTCAAAATTAATGCTAGTCCCAACTTACAAAAAATTTGTAGTAATAGTGGTACCAGGTCGAATCCCACAGGGAGCTAGTAAGTAATTTCTCAGCCGAATGCGCAATTTAAAGAGTGGGAAATATGAATAATTAAAATTCTAAAATAACAAAAGAGCAATTAACAATTAATAAGGAAAATTCAGTCTTACCAAATTCTGATCCAAGGGTTTGAATTGGTCATCGATCATACGTAAACTTCAGCAGTCTTACAATTAAAGTATTTAACCTATGGATTTATTAGGACAGTCATAATAAATCTCATGTTTTCCTAAATTAGTTGACAAAACCCAACATTCGATCAACACTTACCATTAACCGACTGGGTGCGATAGCGTTCCATATCAATTAACGGTAGCAATAACCTCTGTGAAAATATTTTAAACAAAATAACAATAATTGAGATAGCTGCAATTATCGAATCTTGTTCCGTTGATTCCCTTTAGGTTAAAACATGCCAATACATTGGTCAAAGACTGTCACAAATAATTGACCCATAAAGATATTAACCTAATTGCTACTTATACCACTATTCGTGACAATTACGGATCATCGAATCATGGATAACAGTAGAAAGATCAATATTAATTAATTTGTCAGACTAATCAACATTAACTTCCATAAAAAAATATGCGCAAGAATCAACAAATACTTGAATTAAAAGCAAGAATTCAAATTAAACACAACCTCACAATGACACAATTGAATCTAAAATCCCCCTTGAATCAGAAAAGAAAAGTTCAGCCGCTCATGGTTGTTGACTCCTTCTTGCTTTGCTTCCCAGATGGATGGATTAATCTTCTAATTGATCGAGTGGCTGAAGCTAGTCCGCCCCCCGTTTATATAGCTTTAAGGAGATGGCTGTTTTCCAACTCCCTTTAGGAGATTATCCTAAAAAATAGAAAGTCCAAATTGGTTTTGATCTAATCCTATCCTATCTCTTATCTAGTAATCTCAATCCTCTTATCATTCTAGAATTACATTTGAAATTTAAATCTAATAGGACTCTTCATTCTTGAATTCGAGTTGGGCTTCTTTAATAATTTGGGCTGCTACAAGGCGTTTCTGCGAATTGGGCTTCAGTTGTGAACTGGGCTTTACTGCGAATTTGTTTCAACTTCGAGCCCGATTTTGACCTCGATGCAGATCGAATCTGTCAAAACCCAAAACATGAGAGTTGTGGAGTTCTTCCTTATCCTTCTAGTGCATCTTGAATCATCCCAATCATAGTCCGAATTTAAGAGTTATGCCCAGATTACTGAATGATTCCAAAATTGTGCAAAATCATTCGATTAGCCTTGTTTTCCTCATGTCGCTTTCTGGCTTGCCCTGAATCAAAATACAAGAGTAATGAGTCCAATTAAGTGTTAATTTAGTGTAAAAGAATGAATGTTTGGGGATAAAAATATGATATTTTTTATTCACATCAAATTCCCCCACACTTAAACTTTTCCTGTCCTCGGGCAAGACAAAACTCAAGCAAAAACAAAACAAACTACCTACTGATTTTTAAACTCTCTCTCAACATGATGCATGTCCTCTCGCATGCTTCTATCCAGACTTAATAATCTTCACATTTTTCATTTCTTTTTCACCTTTAACTTGTCAAAGAGTAATCTCAAATCACCATTCCTCATGATCCCAAGTTAAATCAACAGTCAAGGAAGCAAGCCTTCCACCGACTGAACATTTTTTGGACTAAAATAAGCACTCATTGTTTTAACAATCAAATGCAGCCATAATCAAATACCCTCTCTTTGTTTTTGAGGTATCATTAGTCTCTCATGTCAAAACAAGGTATGTTATTACCATAAGCTTGCTCTTATGTATCACATCTCCACTACTAAGCATGAGTTCAATGCATCAAAAGGTGAAATGGGGCTTGGGGTTCTAGGGGTGAGTGCATTTTATGCTCCACCTCATCCTTTTCTTTCGCTTCTAGATGTGAGTGCATTTTATGCTCCATCTCATATTAGTCACGATTATTATTATTATTTTTTTTTTTTTGCAGTAGAACGGGCATCACCATTTTCATTCCGATCCATGAACTCATTATCGTGGTCTCAACATGGCTAACAAGTTCTAGAATAATCAAACCGTGTTTGACAGGCATTTAGAAGAAAATTAATCGAACACTCATAAGGATTAAATTTGTATTGAATCTTGCCTATTGATCATTTAAAATAATGAGGTACCTTATGTAGCCAAAAATTTCAGTTAGTCATGCTTGCATCCTATCCTGTCTATTCAACCTAAGCACATAATTCATAATAGTTTGAAATGATTCAAAAATAAGTTTATAGGGAGCAGAAGCTTCAAAAAGCAACGCTAAAAAGTGATGATCAAAGCATGCTAGAGTTACCCCAGAAAATATCAAATTCCCCTAATCCCCCCACACTTAAGGTATACATTGTCCCCAATGTATATGACTGTGCATACAATAGAAAGATGTAAGGGAACTTCCCTGAATGCCTTGTTGAGATCCTTCGGATGTGAAATCAGTTGCTAAACACAACCATGTTGCTAAAATTGAAAATAATAAAAATAACTGAACAAAAATAACTAAACACAATGGGTTGCCTCCCACAAGCGCAATTGTTTAACTTTGTTATGCTCGATGTCCTTCTTGCTTCCTTAATTCAATGAATAATGAGGGAGGTCCAATGAGATGTCTACCAAGGAGGAGACATTTGCATCCTCATGGAACAACTTTAATCTATGCCCATTCACTTTGAAAACCTTATTTGCATCGAGACTTTTGATCTCAACTACACCATAAGGAAACACATTAGTAACAACAAATGGACCCATCCACCAAGAACGCAACTTACCTGGCATGAGTTGGAGTCAAGAATTATATAATAACACCTTTTGACCAACCATAAATTGTTTCCATAAAAGCAAATTATCATGAAACAACTTGGTCTTATCCTTGTAGATTCTCGAATTCTCATACGCTTCTAACCGCAACTCCTCCAATTCTTGCAATTGGAGCTTTCTTGCCTTGCCAGATTCTTCTATGTCCATATTGCAACGTTTGATTGCCCAATATGCCTTATGCTCGATTTCAACTGGTAAATGACAAGATTTGCCAAAAACTAACCTATAAGGAGACATCCCTATTGGTGTTTTGTATGCAGTTCGGTATGCCCAAAGTGCGTCATCTAGACGTAGGCTCTAATCCTTTCTACCTAGATTCACCATCTTCTCTAAAATGAACTTGACCTCTCGATTGGAAACCTCAGATTGTCCATTTGTCTGGGGGTGATAGGCAGTGGCGACTCGGTGATGCACCCCATACTTTTTCAGCAAGGCTTCAACGACTCTATTGTAGAAGTGGGTCACTTGATCACTTATGATGGCTCAAGGAATACAAAACCTACTGAAAATGTTAGATTTGATAAAACCTACAACACACTTAGAATCATCAGTTTTGGTGGCTTTTGCTTTAACCCATTTTTAGACATAATCAACTGCCAAAAGTATGTAAGCAAAACCACAAGAGGAAGTAAAAGGTCCCATAAAATCAATACCCCAAACATAAATAATTTCACAAATAAGAATGGGAGTTTGGGACATCTCATTTCTACGAGACAATGCACCTGTTCGTTGGCATCTTTCACAATTTTTATAGAATAGGTATGCACCTTTAAATAAGGTTTCCCAATACAACCCACTATCTAAGACCTTCCTAGCAGTTCTTTTTGGCCCAAAATGGCCACCACAAGCATAATTATGACAAAAATTTAAAATCGACATATGTTCACTTTCAGGGATATATCTCATAATCACTTGATTAAAGCAAAATTTCCACAAATAAGGTTCATCCCAAACATAATATTTTGCCTCATACCTAATTTTATCCTTCATCGACTTGCTAAGATAGCTAGGCAAAATTCTAGTAACTAAGTAATTCACGATATCAGCATACCAAGGGACCATACCTTTTATTTGGAACAGTTGCTCATCAGGAAAAAGCTCAGAGATGGGTGAGGAGTCTTCATCTTTTACCAACCTGCTTAGATGATCCGCCACCAAATTTTCAGCTCCCCTTCGCTCCTTGATCTCTAAATTGAACTCTTGGAGCAAAAGTATCCACTTTATCAGCCTCAGCTTTGACTCCTTTTTCGCCAATAAGTATTTCAAAGCAGCATGATCAGAAAACACAATCACTTTAGAGCCAAGCAAATATGAGTGAAATTTAGCTAAAGCAAACACAATTGCTAATAGCTCCTTTTCGGTGGTTGTGTACGTGCATTGTGCAGCATTCAACGTCCTCGAGGCATAGAAAATAACATGACTCTTCCTATCAATCCGCTGACCTAGAACAGCTCCCACAGCATAATTACTCGCATTGCTCATGATTTCAAAGGGCAAGTTCCAGTCAGGTGGTTGAATAATGGGTGCAATCGTCAGCAAATTCTTGAGCTTATCAAATTCTTCCTTGCATTCATCCCCAAAGTCGAAAGGCACATCTTTTTGAAGCAATTCAAACAATGGCAGGGCAATTTTTTAAAGGTCCCTAACAAACCTACGATAAAAACCTGCATGTCCAAGAAAAGCACGCACTTTCCTAATATTTGTAGGGTAAGGTAAGCTCACAATCAAATCAACCTTTGCCTTATCGACCTCTATTCCTCTAGTAGAAATAACATGTCCCAACACAATGCCTTCCTTCACCATAAAGTGGCATTTTTCATAATTCAAAACTAAATTAGTTTCAACACATCTATCCAAAATTTTACTCAAATTATCTAAGCAATCATCAAATGAATCACCATAGACAATAAAGTCATCCATGAACACTTCAATGCACTTCTCAATAAAGTCAGAAAATATACTAATCATGCACCTTTGAAAAGTACCTGGAGCGTTGCACAGACCAAAAGGCATCCGTCTATAGGCGAAAGTGCCAAATGGGCAAGTAAACATCGTCTTCTCTTGGTCCTCTTGAGCAATCATGATTTGATAGTAACCTGAAAATCCATTGAGAAAACAAAAGAATGCCTTGCCAGCTAACCTTTCTAACATTTGATCTATGAAGGGTAAGGGGAAATGGTCTTTTCTAGTGGCTAAATTAAGTTTCCGAAAATCAATCACCATATGCCAGCCACTTTGTACCCTCATTGGGACCAGTTCATTATTTTGATTTCTTACCACAGTGATCCCAGTTTTCTTGGGTACAACATGTATTGGACTTACCCACTTACTATCCGAAATCGGATAGATTATCCCTTCATCTAATAACTTAAGAATTTCTTTCATTACCACTTCCTTCATCGCCGGGTTGAGCTTCCTTTGCGATTCTCTGACTGGTTTGACACCATCTTCCAAAAGAATTATTTTCATGCAAATTGATGGGTTGAGTCCTTTTATATCGGCTAAGGTCCAACCAATTGCCGCCTTGTGCTCTTTCAGAACCTTGATGAGTCGTGCCTCTTGATCATCAGTCAACCCTTTTGCAATGATCACTGGCATTGTTTCTTCATCACCCAAGTAGGCATACTTAAGGTGATCTGGCAAGGTCTTCAACTCTAACTTCGGGACCTGCAAAACAGAAGGCAACAATTTCTTATGAGAAAACGATGATGGAATATTAGAATTTTCCAACCTTGACTCCAATATTGGCTCCGAAGCTTCACAAGATGCATCTAGCTCTTCCTTCATATCCAATTGTGCACTCAATTCTAACTCCTCATTCATATCTTCTTCCCAAAAAAATTTCCTGCACAATTGAATCAACAATGTCAACTGAACAAATCGAATGACATTCATTGGGGTACTTCATTGCTTAAAAAATATTAAATTTAACAATCTCTCCGTCAAATTTGACGGAGAAGGTACCCTCATCCACATCTATTTTGGTTTTGGCTATTTTCATAAATGGCCTACCTAATAGAAGTGGAGCTGAACTCGTGATAGTGTCTTCCTCCATTTTCAAGATGTAAAAGTCAACTGGAAATATTAGGTCATTAACCTGCACCAAAACATCTTCAACAATCCCTTCAGAGTAAGCGTTAGAATGGTCAGCTAATTGAATGACTACCCTAGTTTCCATTAATGGACCCAAATTCAAAGCACAATAGATTGAGTATGGCATGACATTGATAGATGCACCTAAATCTAGCATGGCACGCTCAATTCTTTTCTTGCCAATCACGTAAGGTAAAGTAAAAATACCTGGATCAACACGCTTTTTTGGCAGGGTTCTCTTGATGATAGATGACACATTCTCCCCAAACCTTACCTTCTCATCACCTCTCAGCTTCCTTTTGTTAGTGCACAACTCCTTCAGAAATTTTGCGTATTTCGGGATCTACTTGACGGCATCTAACAAAGGAATATTTATCTCCACCTTCCTAAAGGTCTCCAAAACTTCTTGCTCATACTCTTCTTTCTTAGATTTTTCCAACCTACTAGGAAAAGGTGGAACAATGGCATTAGAAATCTTAGGTAAAAGGGGATCAGGTTTTACCTTATAGGAACTCTCAGGTGGTTCTTGTCCTTCCTCCTCTTTCTGCTCTTTATCCACTTTCTTTGGTGAAGTAGGTTGTGACTGCAATTCCTTTCCACTTCTCAGCACCACTGCACTCGCATTCTCCTTGGGATTGACCACCATCAGTGATGGTAGTTTTCCAGAGTTTTGGGCCTCCAACTTGCTAATAGAAGTAGCAAGTTGACTGATTTGGTTCCCTAAGTTCTGGATGCTAGCCCTTGTTTCCTATTGGAATTGTTGAGTGTTAGTCGCTAGAGCCTTAACTATCTCATCTAAAGACATACCTGAACTTGAGGGTTGAATTTGGGCTTGGGTAGGTGTTGGAATTTGTCTGTTGAAAGCTTGAGGCTGGAATCTCTGTGGCCCTCCTTGACTTCCATAGCTCAGATTGGGATGATCCCTCCACCCAGAATTGTAATAGTTAGAATAGGGATCATATTTGCATTGTGGTTGGCCAGGAAATCCTCCTACGGCATTGACTTGTTGCATTGAACTATCTTGCAATGATGGGCACATATCCATAGGATGCCCAGGAATCGAGCATATGCCACAAGCCTTAGCCGCTTGTAATTGCCCTACGACCAATTGACGAACCAAAGTAGTTAGATCAGAAATCTGACTTTCTAGATTAAAATGGCTTACCTCATTAACACGTTTGTTAGCTCCATCTGTTCTTGCTCCAAATTGTTGGGAGTTTTCGGCCATGTTGGAAATCAATTCTTGAGCTGCCTCAGGTGTTTTGTTGACTAAGGCTCCTCCACTAGCTGCATCTACCATACTCCTATCCATAAATTTGAGTCCTTCATAGAAGTATTGGATTAAGAGCTGCTCGGGTATTTGGTGGTGTGGACAGCTAGCACAGAGTTGTTTAAACCTTTCCCAATACTCATATAGTGTCTCACCACTAAACTGCCGTACCCCACAAATCTCTTTTCTAATATTTGTAGCTCATGATGCAGGGAAATATTTATCTAAAAACATCCTATTCATCTCATCCCATGTACGTATTGAACTAGGAGGAAGAATATATAACCAGTCCTTTGCTTTATCTCGTAAAGTAAAAGGAAAAGCTATCAGTTTTACTTAATCCTTAGTCATACCTAATTGTTTCATGCTTGAATCGATGACATGGAACTCTTTAAGATGCTTATGAGGGTCCTCACCTAGAAAGCCGTGAAAAACAGGAAGCAATTGAATCAAACCCGATTTAAGTTCAAAAGCTACCTCGAGAGTGGGATATATTATGCACAAAGGTTGTTGATTCATCATTGGTGCAACTAACTCCCTTAGCGTTCTTTCTCTATCAGCCATCCTTTCTTCCTCTTCAAAAATGGGTCTATCACAAGTTGGCAAGTCAATATCAGAATTCACCAAAGGACGTGAACGGTCCTTCCTTTGCTTCACCTCCTTTCTCAAACGACGGGTTGTCTTCTCAATTTCAGGGTCATATTCTACTTCACCTTTTTGAGAAGCACGAGTCATAAAACAAAAGAGGTTAACACAAACAGAAGGCACGAAGCTAAGAAATTAAAATAGCTCATCGGCAACGGTGCCAAAATTTTGGCGGGTTGTCGAAGCCCTCAAAATTAATGCTAGTCCCACCTTACAATAAATTTGTAGTAACAGTGGTACCAGGTCGAATCCCACAGGGAGCTAGTAAGTAATTTCTTAGCCGAATGCACAATTTAAAGAGTCAGAAATTTGAATAATTAAAATTCTAAAATAACAAAAGAGCAATTAACAATTATTAAGGAAAATTCAGTCTTACCGAATTCTGATCCAAGGGTTTGAATTGGTCATCGATCATAGGTAAACCTCAACAGTCTTGCAATTCAAGTATTTAGCCTTTGGATTTATTAGGATAGCCATAATAAATCTCGTGTTTTCCTAAATTAGTTGACCAAACCCAGCATTCAATCAACACTTACCATTAACCGACTGGGTACGATAGCGTATCATATCAATTAATGGTAGCAATAACCTCTGTGAAAACAGATAAACCAAAATAACAATAATTGGGATAGCTGCAATTGACCCATGAACAATTGACCCATAAAGATATTAACCTAATTGCTACTTATACCACTATTCGTGACAATTACGGATCATCGAATCATGGATAACAGTAGAAAGATCAATATTAATTAATTTGTCAGACTAATCAACATTAACTTCCATAAAAAATATGCACAAAAATCAACAAATACTTGAATTAAAAGCAAGAATTCAAATTAAACACAACCTCACGATGACACAATTGAATCTAAAATCCCCCTTGAATCAGAAAAGAAAAGTTCAGCCGCTCATGGTTGTCGACTCCTTCTTGCTTTGCTTCCCAGATGGATGGACTAATCTTCTGATTGATCGAGTGGCTGAAGCTAGTCCGCCCCCCGTTTATATAGCTTTAAGGAGATGGCTGTTTTCCAACTCCCTTTAGGAGATTATCCTAAAAAATAGAAAGTCCAAATTGGTTTTGATCTAATCCTATCCTATCTCTTATCTAGTAATCTCAATCCTCTTATCATTCTAGAATTACATTTGAAATTTAAATCTAATAGGACTCTTCATTCTTGAATTCGAATTGGGCTTCTTTAATAATTTGGGCTGCTACAAGGCGTTTCTGCGAATTGGGCTTCAGTTGTGAACTGGGCTTTACTGCGAATTTGTTTCAACTTCGGGCCCGATTTTGACCTTGATGCAGATCGAATCTGTCAAAACCCAAAACATGAGAGTTGTGGAGTCCTTCCTTATCCTTCTAGTGCATCTTGAATCATCCCAATCGTAGTCCGAATTTGAGAGTTATGCCCAGATTACTGAATGATTCCAAAATTGTGCAAAATCATCCGATTAGCCTTGTTTTCCTCATGTCGCCTTCTGGCTTGCCCTGAATCGAAATAACAGAGTAATGAGTCCAATTAAGTGTTAATTTAGTATAAAAGAATGAATATTTGGGGACAAAAATATAATAATTTTTATTCACATCAATGGGTTAGATGGGTTGGGATAACACTCAACCCAAACCGAACCCAACCCAACCCGCCCAATTGCCACCTCTATGTGTCTTCAAAGTAAGTGCCCAACTATTTCACCAACCCTTGCATGGTGGCATGTGTTGAAGAGGTGCTACCATGACTACATTCTTGTGTCACTGAATAGGCAATTTTTTTCCTATTTTTGGTAGGAAGCAGGTGAGTTTATCCTTCCTTTGAACACCATTCCACCAAGACTTCATGAAGATTTTAGATCTCAATGGCGTTTAGGCCCTCCAGATGATGTTTTAGTTTACCCTTTGTTGAGAGGACAGTGCATGGTTGATTTTCAATGAAGAACTTGTAGCCCGAACTGAGAGTGTAAATGCCTTTCTTGTTTTTTCAATAGTAAGGTGTCCTTAGAAAGGTGAGTAGATAATAATGTTTGGGAAATATGAGGAATTCAATCTTCTTGGAAGATCATATTGAGTCTGTGTTGATCCCAAAGACCCTGGTTGTTATTGAGCTCTACCACATGATAGAAAGGCAGCAAGAGCACTGAACACATAGAACATCTCCTATTGGGATGAACTGGAGATCTTGATATCAAACACATAGAACACTTCATTACTCCCACTTTGCTTACAACATTAACCAAGTCTATAGACTCTAGTTGCTTAGTTTGTCTACCCGTAATAAGCTCTAATAACATGAGGCCATAGCTGTAGACATCAATTTGTCCAATTGTTTTCTATTGTATCCATGTTTTACAATCAAATAATAGAAATTCTTTAAGCGATTTTCATTAACTAAACTAGCACCAAAAGTAACCATATACATTTAAAATGCATGTATATGATATGTTATGTTTGTGCCTTGAATTCTTTGTGGTGACCCGCTTCATGAATCCGCTCCGAATTAATTTGAAAAAAATCCGAAGGCAAAATTTCATAGTGGTTTGTGGTGGATGCATAAGCCCGTAGCCCACCACAAATCACCCGTGGCGGTATGGACCTAACCCATATTCATCTTATAGGTCTGAACCGAATACAAAGTCATGTATTTTTTGGTGATTTTCTCTCTTGTATACAGAAGGCGGAGTCTTGAGTGATATTGGGTGTATTTTGGGGCTTAGGGTTTTCTGTGAGAGCACAACTCTATATTTCTTCTCCATTACCTACTACATAGTGGATTTCTATTCCTCCACGTAAATTTGTGTGTTCTCTGTGTTTGTTTTCTCTTTATCTCAATTTTATTTTCATTTGAGTGCCATTTCGAATATGTTTTCTTGGGTTTTTGCAAAAAATTGATATCGAAGCCCTATTTTTCGTTTGGCACTTATAATGTCATCAATGAAGTTTGATATTGAGAAGTTCGATGGTAGCATCAGTTTCAATATTTGAAAAGTCGAGATACATGCCATTTAAGGTCAAGAAGGACTACACAAAGCTCTGTACGGGAAGGAGAAGAAACCTGTAACTATGAGTGGTGAAGAATGGGAGGAGTTATATTTTAAAGCCCTAATCACAATTCGGTTACTGCTATCAAAGAAAGTTCTGCGGGAAGTCGTTCATGAGAAGACCGTTGCGGGTTTGTGGCGATAGTTGGAGTCTCTATACTTGTCAAAATCTCTTACTAGTAAGCTCTACTTGAAGCAATGATTGTTCCTATTTCGGATGGTTGAAGGTACACCCATAAAATCTAATATTGATGAATTTAACTCTATTATCATGGACCTGCAAAATATTGATGTTAAGCTTGAATATGAAGACAAAGCCTTTTTGTTACTCTGTTCCTTACCACCCTCATATAAATCTTTTAGAGAGTTTCTCATTTATGGAAGAGACACCATTAGTACAGAGGATGTCAAAAAGGCATTACTCTTTAAAGAGGTGATTGATAAAGACTTGACTATTTGTTTGCAAGACTCAGGATTGTTTGCAAGAGGGAGGTCTAAGGATAAGGGCTCAAATGGTAAATCAAAGTCTAGGTCAAAATCTAGACATAAGAACTTGACCTGTAACTATTGTCACAAGAAATGGCACATTAAGTCAGAATGTTATAAGTTGGAAAATAAAAATCAGAATGAGGAAAAGAAAAAGAATAACTCTGTAGAGGCTAGTGTGGCTGAGTATGAGAATGTGGATGTTTTCTTAGTGACAGATGATAGAACTAGATCCAAGGATGAACAGATTCCGGATTCAGGTTGTTCCTACCATATGTGTCCCAATAGGGACTAGTTCTCCACCTATGAATCTATTAATGGTGGAGTTGTATTGATGGGTAATAATGCTTCTTGTAAAACTATGGGAAAATGAACAATTCGAATTAGAATGTGATAGCTATAATTATATAACCCTAGAAAGTGCACTAGTTATCAAGTAGTATAAAGATATCGTTCCCACGAGGATTTAACAAAATAAGTATTAGAAATAAAGCTTCCCTCAATTAGTTGGATAACCGAATTTTGGATCTAATGATAGGAACTACAGAAAATTAAAGATAGGAAAAAGAGAAGAGATAAAAACAATGGCAATCAATGACTGAAATTGCAATGATTTAACTGAAAGTGCCAGGACTATTGGTCCACCTAACATTTCCAATGAATATCAATTTATTAAACTAACCAAGATAATTTATTATTTTCATAAGCTAAAGTTTTTACTAATTTATTTAATATTCCCTTCCAGGATATATCAAACATGTTTCTATCAAGTAACCCTTCGATTCCTCGATTAGAGTTCTCGAGATAGAAAGTGCATTAAGTTCTATGAAAAACCTATATCATCAGATGAATCATGTATATATATTCCTATATACCATTCAATTCACACTATGAATTATTTAGTCTATTATATGAATTCCCCTTCCGGTTCATTTACATAAACCAAATCAACTAAGAGGTGGCCAAGCTCTTAATTGCATTACGCATAATAACTCATAGACAATATGAAAATAAAAATAGCTTGGCTGAATTAAATAAAAATCAATCCATGGCCGTGGTTAGGCTTTCCATAGCCCTAAATACAAATAAATTAGTTCATGATAAAGGAAATTAAACAAACAAGGTATAAGAAAGAACTCATGATGACGCTCTTGAGGTTGAGATCAATGAACTTCTTCTCCTTGCCGCCGCCTTCCTCTTTTTCTCCCACCTGGGCTATTGACTACTTCCCTGAGGGCTGAAGCTCCCTTAGAGGATTCTTGATTGATCCAATGATTGATGCCTTGGTGCTAGTCCGCCTTCCCTTTATATAGATTTAGGAGGAGGGGTTGTTTTCAACTCCTTTTTGGAGTTCTTTCTCAAAAATAGAAAGTCCTAATTCATAAGGATTAATTTAGATCTAATCATATCCTATCTCTTATCTGATAATCTCAATCTCCTTTATCTTTCTAGAATTACAACAAAAAATTGAATCTGATAAGACTCTTTGCAGTTTCCTTATTCTTGTATTTGTATTGGGCTTTTTCAACGAATTGGGCTTCTGCTACAAATTTTCTCAGACGTCGGGCCCGATTTTGACTTTGATGCAGTCTGGATCTATCAAAACGCAAAACATGAAAGTTGTAGAGTTCTTCTTTATCTTTCCAATGCATCTTGAAACATCTCAAGCGGAGCCCGGATGGGATAGTTATGCCCAGATTACTATGCGACGCTAGAACTATGCAAAGTTACCCGATTAGCCTTGTTTTTCTCCTGACGCCTTCTTTCATGCCCTGAATCGAAATACACGAATAATGAGTCCAATTAAGTACTAATTAAGTATAAAAGACTAAATATTTAAGGATAAAAATATGATAATTTTTATTCTCATCAAATCCCCCTACACTTAAACCTTGTCCGTCCTCGAGCAAGACAAAATTCAAGCAAAAATAAAACAAGAACAAACTAACTATCCTTCCAATCTTTAAACTCAACTCTCCTTTATCTTTCTCCACAAATATTCTAGGTTAACTATTGCAAACCGTTAAATCAACACAACCAAGTCATACACGACTTATTCATCAGTCAATCCAATTTTTGCTACTGCAAACCAGGTAGTAAATAAGGGAAAACCTCTCTTTTTATTTTATTTTATTTTATTTTTTTGAGTGAGTGCATTTTATGCTCCATCTCACTTTTGGATCACTCAGCCAATAGGTGCATTTTATGCTCCGTCCTACTGTTGAATTTGCTGGCTAGTAGGTGCATTTTATGCTCCATCCTACTATTGAATTACTTGGTTGGTAGGTGCATCTTTTGCTCCATCCTACCATATGTAGCAATGGTAAAACAACTACCCCATTTACTTAAACCTGAATTTAGGACTAGATTAACTGGAAATGGCTTCAGATAAGTCATGTACTCTTTGATCGTACCTCATTACTAGGTTCACAAAAATTTTCTTAGAACATTGTTTCAATTGATTTCAAAAGAGTTGAGGTTTTGATTTTTTTTTGGTTTTTTTTTTGTTTTTTTTTTTGAATTTAATTAAAATCCTATACCCTCCCCCCCCCCCCTACACTTAGTCTACGTATTGTCTTCAATGTAAGGTAAAAAGAAAAGGTGGAAATAACTTAACTATAAAAACAAGAAGAGAAACAAAAGGAAAAATAAACTTCCCTGTTTTTAATCATAAACCGGATCCTCCAGGTCTTGTAGTTGCAACTTCTGATGTTTTCCCCTCTCATCCATCATGGGTGGGTTTAAATCTAGAATAGGGGCCTACACAATGGATGGGAGGAGTTTTCTGTGAGATGGAGGTAAACTAATTGGAGGTGTTTCAATGGAAGGTCGCAATTGCTTGATAGAGGTCGGTCCATCCAATGGTAAAAATTTTCCTTGTCTTGGCTTGAACTCTTCTTGACCGGCCTCCAAATAGTTCAAAACCTCCTTAATTTCTTCATCTAAGACCTGCACATTTTTACAAGAATTAAGAATGCAACTTTCTAAAGGATCATCTGATTTAGATGCATCGACTTCACCTGCTCAAACATCAATGCAATCAATTGCATATATTTCATGTTCAATTGTGTTGGGATACTTCATGGTTTTAAATACATTAAATACTACTTCTTCACCATTGATTCTAAGAGTAAGTAGACCTTTTTGCAGATCAATTAAAGCATTACCAGTAGCAAGAAAATGTCTCCCTAAAATCAAGGGCATTGTCCTATCTTCCTCCATATCCAACACAATGAAGTCAACAGGTATAATAAAATTACCCACTTTGACTAAAACATCTTCTACTATTCCCCTAGGATATTTAATGCTTCTATCAACTAATTAAAATGTAATAGTAGTAGGTGTTAGTTCATGCAACCCAAGTTTTTCAAAAATAGAATATGGCATTATATTTATACTAGCACCTAAATCACATAAAGCTTTCTCAAACTCAGTATTTCCTATGGTGCAAGGAATAGAAAAACTCCCTAGGTCCTTGAGCTTTGGGGGCAATTTATTTTGAAGAATTGCTGAACATTCTTCATTAAGTTTCACCATTTCGCACTCCTCCCATTTTCTTATATTTGAAATTACCTCTTTCAAAAATTTGGCATATTTTGGCATTTGTGACAATACATCAAGAAGAGGAATGTTAATATGTATTTTTCTAAGCACTTCTAAAAATTTTTTGAATTGTTTATCCAAGTTAGCTTTCAAAACTCTTTTAGGGTAGGGGAGAGGAAGTTTAATAGCATCTAAATCTAGTTTAGGTGTACACCCTTTGATCTCCATTTGTGAATCATCTACCTCAACTTTTTGATCATCATCATTACTCTCGTCAATAGTGTTTCCACTTCTCAAGGCAATAGCATTCACTTGCTCCCTTGGGTTTTTCTTTGTATTGCTAGGCAATCGTCCCTCTCTTCTTTCTAACAACATGTTCACAATCTTCCCCACTTGAACTTCTAAGTTCTTAATAAATGCCTCATGATTTAAGAATCTCTTTTCGTGATCTTGGAACTTTGCTTCAGCGGTATTAATGAACTTAGAAATCATGTCCTCTAAATTTCCCTTCTTTTCTTGTGGGGGCGGCTGTTGTTGAAATTCCATGGGTGCTTCTTGTTGGTTGTTATTCCATGAAAAATTTGGATGACTCCTCCACCCTGGATTGTAGGTATTCGAATAAGGGTTGAAATTTGGCCTTCGATCAGCTCGGTTATTATTCCATTGGTAGCTATTTGATACCATTTCTTCCACTAGATCATAGGCTTCCTCTGGAGTTTTCCTCATGATTGTGCCTCCTACAGCTGCATCAATAATGGAGCGATTAGATGGAGTAATATCATTATAAAATGTTTGACTTTGACGCCAAACTAGTATTCCATGGTGAGGACACTTCCTAAGCATCTCTTTAAATCGTTCCTAGGCCTTATACAAATATCCCCTCTCTAGTTGAACAAAAGTAGTGATATCATTGATCAATTTTGCTATTTTAGAGGGAGGAAAATACTTAACCAAAAATTTTTTAGTCAAGTCGTTCCAAGTAGTGATACTTCCTGCAGGGAGTGAGTTAAGCCAATCCTTAGGTCTATCATGTAATGAAAATGGAAAAAGTCTAAGCCTAATAGCATCATCGCTAACTTCATTTTGCTTAAATGTGTCGCATATTTCCAAGAAGTTAACAATATGTGCATTAGGATCATCACTCGGCAACCCACTAAACTGAATACTCATTTGGATCATTTGGATAATTGCAGGCTTGATCTCAAAATTATTAGCTTGAATCGTTGGCTTGCTAATGCTAGAAGTAGCCCCATCAATTGTTGGACAAGCATAGTCCAAAAGAGTTCAATTTGCTTCGTCTGCCATCTCTTCCTCAACTTCTTATGCTGGTTTGCCTTCTTCAACCTTCTCTCTCTCTTTATTTTTGTTGGCTCTTTGCAGTATGCGAAGAATTCTCTCTATTTCAGGGTCGAATTCTACTAGTTCTTCACCCCTAGTACGTGTCATAAACTAATTAATCTGAACACAGCAAGAACTTGAACACATTAAATAAAGAGTAAAATCCAAATTATCCAAGGTTAACAAGTTCTAATATTATTTTAGGATTAAATCCCTGGCAACGGTGCCAAAAACTTGATAGCTATAATTATATAACCCTAGAAAGTGCACTAGTTATCAAGTAGTATAAAGATATCATTCCCACGAGGATTTAACAAAATAAGTATTAGAAATAAAGCTTCCCTCAATTATTTGGATAACCGAATTTTGGATCTAATGATAGGAACTACAGAAAATTAAAGATAAGAAAAAGAGGAGATAAAAACAATGGCAATCAATGACTGAAATTGCAATGATTTAACTGAAAGTGCCAGGACTATTGGTCCACCTAACATTTCCAATGAATATCAATTTATTAAACTAACCAAGATAATTTATTATTTTCATAAGCTAAAGTTTTTACTAATTTATTTAATATTCCCTTTCAGGATATATCAAATTCACTTATATCAAGTAACCCTTCGATTCCTCGATTAGAGTTCTCGAGATAGAAAGTGCATTAAGTTCTATGAAAAACCTATATCATCAAATGAATCATGTATATATATTCCTATATACCATTCAATTCACACTATGAATTATTTAGTCTATTATATGAATTCCCCTTCCGGTTCATTCACATAAACCAAATCAACTAAGAGGTGGCCAAGCTCCTAATTGTATTACGCATAATAACTCAGACAATATGAAAATAAAAACAGCTTGGCTGAATTAAATAACACTCAATCCATGGTCGTGGTTAGGCTTTCCATAGCCCTAATTACAAATAAATTAGTTCATGATAAAGGAAGTTAAACAAACAAGGTATAAGAAAGAACTCAGGATGTCGCCCTTGAGGTTGAGACAATGAACTTCTTCTCCTTGCCGCCGCCTTCCTCTTTTTCTCCCCCTTGGGCTACTGACTGCTTCTCTGAGGGCTAAAGCTCCCTTGGAGGATTCTTGATTGATCCAGTGATTGATGCCTTGGTGCTAATCCGCCTTCCCTTTATATAGCTTTAGGAGGAGGGGCTGTTTCCAACTCCTTTTTGGAGTTCTTTCTCAAAAATAGAAAGTCCTAATTCACAAGGATTAATTTAGATCTAATCATATCCTATCTTTTATCTGGTAATCTCAATCTCCTTTATCTTTCTATAATTACAACAGAAAATTGAATCTGATAGGACTCTTTGCAGTTTCCTTATTCTTGTATTCGTATTGGGTTTCTTCAACGAATTGGGCTTCTGCTGTGAATTTTCTCAGAATTCGTATCCGATTTTGAATTCGATAAAGTCAGAATCTATCAAAACTGAAAACATGAACGTTGTAGAGTTCTTCCTTATCTTTCCAATGCATCTTGAATCATCTCAATCGGAGTCTGGATGGGAGAGTTATACCCACATTATTACACGGCGCCGGAACTATGCAAAGTTACCCGATTAGCCTTGTTTTCTCCTGACGCCTTCTTTCATGCCCTAAATCGAAATACACGAATAATGAGTCCAATTAAGTACTAATTAAGTATAAAAGACTGAATATTTAGGGATAAAAATATGATAATTTTTATTCTCATCAGAATGCATGATGATGTTGTGAGAACATTAACAAATGTACAACATGTACCAGACTTAGAGAAAAATCTCATCTCTCTTGGCACTCTAGATGCTGAAAGTTGTAAATATTCAACTGAAGGTGGAGTTTTGAAAATTAGTAAGGGTGCTTTTGTTGTGATGAAAGGCATGAGGATAGGAAGTCTATATGTGTTACAGGGTATTACTATCACAGGTTTAGTTGCAATTTCTACATCATTTTTATTGAGTCTGACACCACCAAGTTATAGCACATGAGGCTTGGACATATGAGTGAAAGGAGACTTACTATGTTAAGTAGGAGAGGCCTTCTTTGTGGCCAAAGTACAAGAAATCCTGACTTCTATGAACATTGTGTTTTTGGGAAACAGAAAAGAACTAGTTTCAATACAGCCATTCACATGACAAAGGGAACTTTGGATTATCTTCACTCAGATCTGTGGGGACCTTCCCAAATTCCATCAAAAGGTGGTGTTCGATATCTTCTTACCATCATCGATGACTATTTCAGGAAGGTATAGGTTTATTTTCTAAAGCATAAGAATGATGTATTTGTGACTTTTAAACAGTGAAAAACTTTGCTTGAAAAGCAAACAAGAAAACATGTCAAGCGGTTGAGAATAGATAATGGTTTAGAGTTTTGTGAAAAATGAGTTTAATAAGTTTTGCAAAAATGAAGGCATTGTAAGGCATCGTACTGTTGTTAAAACACCGTAGCAGAATGGAGTTGTAGAACATATGAACAGAACTCTACTAGAGAGAGCAAGGTGCATGTTGTCAAATGTTGGTCCCTCAAAAGATTTTTGGGCGAAAGTAGTTAATATGGCTTTTCACCTGGTAAATCGATCTCCATCTACAGCCATTGAATGTCAGACTCTAGAAGAGGTATGGTCTGGCAACCCTCCCAATTATTCAAATTTGAAAATATTTGGTTGTCCAGCATATGCACATGTTAATAAAGGCAAGTTTGAGCCTAGGGCCAAGAAGTGCATATTTCTTGGTTATGCTTCAGGTGTGAAGAGATATAGATTGTGGTGTCCTGATCCTAAATCACCAAAGTTCATATTTAGCAGAGATGTTACTTTTGATGAATCTGCTTTACTTCACCCAAGAAAGGAGTCTTTAAATTCTTGTGATACAAATAAAACACAAGGTTCAGGAAAGAAGGTGGAGTTAGAAGTTAAAAGTGCTTCCTCACCTCAGTTTACATCAGTCCAGGTGCCCATTTCTACTAAGATAGAAGAACATGTACAAGAGGAAGAAGGGGAGGAGCAGTATTCTATTGCTATAGGTAGAACAAGGAGAGAGATTAGAGCACCCCAGAGATATGGTTATGCTGATCTGGTTGCCTATGCATTGTCAGTTGCAAAGAATGTTGATGTTATAGAATCCAATACTTATTTAGAAACTATCTCATCTGTTAATTCTGCTAAGTGGTTAACAACTATGCATGAAGAGATTGAATCCTTACATAAGAACCAGACTTGGGAGTTGGTAAGACCACCTAGAGAAAAGAGGATTGTTAGATGCAAATGGGTTTTCAAAAGAAAAGAAGGTACTCTAGGTGTAGAGGATGCTAGATATAAGGCACGATTGGTTGCAAAAGGCTACAGTTAGGTACAAGGTGTTGATTTTAATGATGTTTTATCACCAATTGTTAGACATAGCTCCATTCGTGTTTTTCTTGTTTTGGTTGCCATGCATAATTTGGAATTAAAACAATTAGATGTTAAAACTGCTTTCTTGCATGAAGAACTTGATGAACAGTTTTATATGCACCAACCCAAGGGTTTTGTTGTTGAAGGGAAGGAAGACCATGTTTGCTTTTTAAAGAAATCTCTATACGACTTAAAATAGTCTCCTAGACAATGGTACAAAATATTTGACTCTTTTATGGTGGCCCTTGGGTATTCTAGATGCAAGTATGATAGTTGTGTTTATTTTAGGAAACTTGTAGATAATTCTTTTGTTTACTTGCTGCTTTACATTGATGATATGCTTATTGCAGCAAGAGAAATATCTGAGATCAACAGATTAAAAACATAGTTGAGTGGTAAGTTTGAAATGAAAGATTTGGGTGTAGCAAAGAAAATTCTTGGCATGGAGATTTAGAGGGACCAAAAAGTAGGAAAACTGTATTTGACACAATAGAAGTATGTTGAAAAGGTCTTAGAGCGCTTTGGCATGAAAGATGCTAAACTAGTAAGTATTCCTATTGCAGCCCACTTCAGACTTTCAACAAACTTGTCACCACAGATAGATGAAGAAAAAAAATATGTCACATGTCCCCTACTCTAATGTAGTTGGGAGTATTATGTATGCCATGGTTTGCACATGACCTAACATTTCACATGTAGTTAGTATGGTGAGCAGATATATGTTATGTCCTAACAAGACTCATTGGTAGGCAATGAAGTGGATTCTCGGATACCTGAAAGGTACATCAGATTCTTGTTTGGAGTTTGGGATGAGTAGTGACAGCATGATGGGTTATGTTGGTTCAGATTATACTAGTGACCTTGATAGGAGAAGATCACTCACAGGTTATGTATTTTCTATTGGTGGTTGTACTATTAGTTGGAAAGCTACTTTATAGTCTACAATTGCTTTATCTACTTCTGAAGCTAAGTATATGGCAGTGATCGAAGCAGTTAAAGAAGCTATTTGGTTGAGAGGTTTGTTTGGTGAACTCAGTTTGGATTCAAAGGTGACTGATGTTTACTGTGATAGTCAGAGTGTTATTCATCTGACTAAGGATCAAATGTATCATGAGAGGATGAAACACATTGATGTGAGGTACCGTTTTGTTCGTGATGTTGTAGAACAAGGAGATATCATTGTGAAGATTGGTACTGCAGATAACCTAGCTAATATGTTAACAAAGCCTCTTCCTATGGCTAAGTTCAAGCATTGTTTGGACTTGATTGGTGTTTGCAGCATTTGAGTTAGCTCATTAGGGCTTTTGTTGGATTAGGTGGAGGGGGATTACTATTCTGTGATGCTTGAGAGAATTCAAGCCAAGGTGGAGATTTGTTATGTTTGTGATTTGAATTCTTTGTGGTGACCTACTTCGTGAGTTCGCTCTGAATTAATTTGAGAAAAACCCGAAGGCAATTTCATAGTGGTTTGTGGTGGATGCGTAAGTCCGTAGCCCACCACAAATCATCATTGGGGGTGCAGTGCGGAGCCCCCGCGGTGGTATGGACCTGACCCATATTCATCTTATATGTCTGAACTGAATACGAAGAGTTATGTATTTTTCGGGGGTTTTCTCTCTTGTGTACAGAAGGCGGAGTCTTGAGAGATATTGGGTGTATTTTGGGGTTTAAGGTTTTCTGTGAGAGCACAACTCTATATTTCTTCTCCATTACCTACTACATAGTGGATTTTCTATTCCTCCTTCGCCCGTGGACGTAGGCTATAAGCTGAACCACATAAATTTGTTTGTTCTTTCTGTTTGCTTTCTCTTTATCTCTATTTTATTTTCATTTGAGTGCCATTTCGATTTTGTTTTCTTGGGTTTTTCAGCAACATGATATGTTAGTATGACTGGTTTCAAGTTAATTAAGAATTCTTATTCAGTTGTTTTTAATATTAGAAAAGTTTCACAAAAGTGTCAACAAAGAGTATAAATAAGTAAGAGATCAAAGTAATCTTACAAAATAATTTCAATAAAGAGGTATAATTAAATAGGAGAAATCTATGCTATACCGAAAAACTAAAGAATTGAAACATTACTACCTTCCCACACCCATCCTTCAGGCTTGTGCGTGCTAAAAGTTTTCATTATGCGATTTGTATGCAAGCCTTTAGTATATTATAAAGCAGTTTCCATGGGCCTAATTGAATTACCATAGTTTTCCTTATCAAATGGATTAAAACTAAAGCAATTAGCAAGAACCTCACTCTCAAGGAATTCTATAATTAAGTCAAATTAAAAATCATCTAAAAATAATCCACTTTAATTTGAGCAAATTAATCAAGCAACAAACACATTTTATTACTAAAGAATGGTTATGGACCTAGTTCCATAAAACAGGCCGATCCTGCTTTATTACAAGCCATGGACAACTTATAAATAGTCTCGCCAAGACTCCAATAGTTCTATCAAATGCAATATATGTAAGCTTGGATTCGAATTCCATGTATAGAAGAATATTCTTTGATTTGATATTCCTGTGAAGCAAGTGTCAATTGTAATTCTCATGAAGGAAAACTAGTCCTTGGGTAGCTCCTATAGCAATGTACTCCACCTTAAATAAAATTTGATTTACATATCAAAATTTTTTGAACTATCTCTTTGTATAAACTCATATATTAGGAGAATCAAATCTTTGGGACAGAAAAATCTCAAGCATTTCATCAGGCTCTTATGCCTAAGATAAGCTAATGTCTTGATCTATGCCTTCGAAGATTTACAGACATACCTTCAATGTTTAACTTCATTATAGCACTGAATTTACTACTACCCAGCTTAATTATGTGAACTCTACTAAAAATTACCCAATAGCATACTATACCTTTCTCATCTATTCCCATGATCAAATCTTGTTTGGTTAATAGGATTTATGACAATAAAGAAAGTGAAATAGCCTAAGAGGATTTATGAAGCCAACCCCATAATATTGTATGTAGATAATATTGTATGTTGAGTTTGTAGATAAGGCTTAGTTGAGTTGAGTTTGTAGATAATATTGTATGTTACTTTTGAATATATAGTAAGAATTTAGTTAATGAATATAAGGTATGGACAAATTGTGTCCATGAAGTCCTACATAAGAAAATAACTAAACTTCAACCATAAAACATAGTGCATCTCAGATGGTCTTTTACAGCTAAAAGGCTAGGTTATAAAAGGACTCAAGCATATCCAAATTTCTACCAGCAAGTTTGCAACCAAATTTCTAGGTGACTTGAACCTCCCCTACCCATCTTCCAACCAAGAGACAAAGAGAACTAGAGAAGGCTTCATACAGACCCCTATTTGAGAGGGGAAGATAAACATAGACCTTTTAGTTACCTCTTAACAGTGGGCAACCAAAGTAGAAGAAAAAGAAACAAGTTATAGTTCAAATTTCCATTTTACAAAACATTTAGATTTCACCAAGAATGCCTAATTTTAGGCCATCCAGATAAAAATCTTCTTTTACTGCAATACATACCTCATGAGGTCGGTCATGCATTGATTACAAATAAGAAAAAACAATTTTCCTTCTTGTCACATCAAAGTTGCAAGAATATCCACAACTTGGTTGCTCTCTCTACAAGTGCCATGTGCCAAGAATCATCAATTGGTCCTGCTACAATAAAAGAGACACAAAGAGCAAAGAATAACTCTATTGGTTGTTCATAGAAGTCACGAATTTAAACTATACTAAAATCCTGAATATGCCATTATTATGTGCTTGTGCAACGTACTTCTTGTGGTTTCATCTCATCTACAGCTCAAACTGGTAAAGTTACATGATGACTTCAAACTTCCAAATTCTAAATGGCCCTCATAAGATCTGCAAGTTTTAATAGGACTGACCATGATATCAAGAAACACAACAAGAACATATGAATAGAAAGAAAGTGTTGAATAAAACAATAATTGTTGCTACTATCATATGATTCCTTAACCCAATATTGGTCCAAGTTGGTTATCCAATGTCTTTGGAAGGAGAGGATATAAACCCTAACCTTTGGAAATTTTTTCACAAAGTGGCCACTCTTAGGCTTGAACCCATGCATGTCTCATGCTTGTCAACTTGAGATTTGACTATTACAGGAAATGATGATCCCTACATGATTCTTCAGATGTACAAGAGAAAATTTGCATCTCACCTGAATGAATATTTTCGGTTTAAAGATAAATTTGAAATGACTAATTAGGGAAAATTCTAAAACTGAGATCTAAGTAAAAGATATTTGTAAAGATATACAAATATTAGTAGTTGTCAAATTTGTACAACAAAAGAAGAAACAACAACACAAACTTTTATGTAGAGGCTAGAAAAACAATGAGGATTTGGAACTTTTAAAATTATAAAGAGGGAAAATGAAAATGGGTAAAAAGAAGCTAATCAATAAAATTAGATGATACTCAAAGGTTGAATAAATTTCTAACACCATATTTGTTTGTGGAGCAATCATGCTTTTCAAGCAGCCGAAAAAGCTGAATATTCTTCTATTTTTATCTATTCAAACATTCAATAAGCAAAAAGAGTTTGCATGTGTATTTATGACTCCAAGATAGGCCCCTATATGTGATTGCCTTGTTGAACAACTCTATTTCTTCTTGTTGATAGTAGTTTGTAGTCCTTTTATTTTGTTACATGCTTAAAAGAAAGAAAAACATAAGTCCAAATGCATCATCAGAATCAGAATAAGAAGGTTAAACAGAAAATCTAGTTGATTATACAATATAGTATAAACAAATTCCACAAACCCCCTTAAACATTCAAATTCCAACGAAGACCCCCTCTTCGTTAAGTTGAGTGACAAGGAAGTTAATTTACCAAAATACCCATTTCAGAAACTTCTATAAAATGGAAATTATAACAAAAAACCCAAGAAAATTCTATAAAAACCTAAAATTGCAACAAACACAACATGCAATTAATATCAATTAAACCAATAAGAAATGGAAATTGATAAAAAAAAACGCTAAACTGAACACCAACACTTGTTTTAGAAAATCCATGAACAAAGAGTACTTTGGGGATTTAAAAATGTCTAAATATTCTTATGATAAGAATCTTTTTCAATTAATTGATGAGATACAAACAAAGGGATCTTTCTCGGAATTTGAAAGTTGAGGAGGGTAATTCCCACCGCCCCAAAAGTACAGTGTACTAATCTATAATTTACCCTAAATTTTATTTACCTCATTAATTTGTGGCCGAGTTAGGATCAAGTCTCAACAACTAGTCACAACAGCCTCGAAGCTGTGCAATGGGAACATTTGGACGTTGAGGACTAGGCAGATATTTCCAATGCACAGTTACAAAGCTTGTTGTGACCCATTGTTGTAAAAGCAGGAACAGTAAACAAAGTTAAAGGGAAGATATATCCATAAAGGTTCATCTTATGGGGCATTATTGATGTTTATTGAGGATATGCATAGAGGATTATATTCCATGTTTAACACAATATTGGTTACCCAACAACAATAGTTTCATGTTGATGTAAATTAAATTTAAAACTAATTAAAATGCGAGACCATTTTCTATTGGCCTCCCCTGTTTCTTGTTCCTTGGAAATGACTGTAAGGTCTAAAAGAAATTGTCAATTTTCCCATAAAAGATAAGAAACAATGTAGAAATAGACGAAACTTGTAAATTAAAAACAAATTAAAATGTGAGACCATTTTCTATTGGCCTCCCCTGTTGTAGATCAACATTAAAAGAAGCACAATGAAATAGTTTGGTTGCGGAGATAAAGTGACTACGTACGTACCAGAGGTAGAAGAAGGATGTCTGATGTTGAGGATAAAAGTAGAACAGAGATAGTGATGCGCCATGGCTTCTCCTTTGGGGCTGTAAGACCTCCGATGCCCTCCAACGAATGAAAGTTTGGACAATGCTGGATTAGTAGCTCCCGTAGTACTGTTTTTGGATGCTTCATTTCTTTAGGTAGAGATGTCAATTTGGGGCAGTCATCAATATAAAGCTCTTCAAGCAATTCGACGTCTCCAAGCTCCTCTGGCAGCTCCAACAAATGGGGCAGATGCCTAATCCTCAAAACTTTTAGGGCAGAAAGACCTCCGATGCCCTTCAACCAATGAAAGTTTGGACAATACTCAATTTTCAACTCTTCAAGATCGGCGAGGTATTGCTTCACTGCTTGAGGATGCAATGATGTCAATTGATCACAATGTGAAATATGTAAAATTCGGATAGAAGTCAAGCCTTCCATCGTCTCCCAAGGAAAAGACTCTAGGTCTGAGCACCAGCTAATTTCCAAGGATGTGGTGGTTACATGAGTAGTGGGAAGGATGTGGTGGTTACATGAGTAGTGTGAAATTAGCTGAGCACCAGCTAATTTCACATTGTTGGGATTTGAAATCATTGCATCCTCAAGCAGTGAAGCAATACCTCGCCGATCTTGAAGAGTTGAAAATTGAGTATTGTCCAAACTTTCTCTCGTTGAAGGGCATCGGAGGTCTTTCTGCCCTAAAAGTTTTGGTGATAAGATATATGCCAAAATTGGTTGAGCTACCAGAGGAGCTGGGAGAACTCAAATCCCTTCGAGAGATTTCTATTTTTCATTGCCCCAATCTGTCATATCTACCTGAAGTTATGCAGCATCTAACAGAACTACAGCTTCTACGTATTCAAGAATGTTCTCTAACTTACAGGGCAGATGCTCAAGCAATATGGGTGAAGATTGGCCTAGGATATCCCATGTCCCAGATTTACAAATATCACAACCACGAGATCGTTGATTTTTATATCAATCAGGTTCTTCCTCTTCCTCTGGTTCGTTCGTAAGTCACTTTATATTATCCTCAGAACCAATTTATTGGGCTTATTTTTACTTTAGTTAATAGTTGATGTTATTGCCTTTCTTTTAATTTTAATGTTCAACTGTGACAGGTATAGGCGAGGAGCACCACTTATTAAAACAACTCGAGAATCACTTGATTTAAATTTGAAACCTCTGATTGTGGACAACACTTGTTACTTATTAGGGTTCAAGAGCATTGTGTAGCAGTTGAAAGTTTATTCCTTGATGTACTTAATGGTAATAAACTATTATCTCTATTCATTCACTCAGTCCATACTTTGAAATTTCTAATAAAATATATAGGAAAGCATATTAATCATTTATTAATTATTCATTAATTTCTATTTTCTCCCATGGGGAAATTGATGTATGGATACTTCACGCTATGAAATTTATGAAATCTGCATACATTCTGCTTTCTTTTCAATTATAAAATAGGGAAGGTTTTAGATAATTGTGAGAAACAGTAGGGATGCTTTAAGACAATATGTAATTAGCTAAACCATAAAGTTAATTTAGGAAATTTGCCTTAACATCAATAAAAAGTACATAATAGCAAAATACTTCAAGAGAAGAAGTGGGTAGGGATCATATTCCTCGCCCCCATCTCCAATTATAAAATAAAGCTCAGTCTCCAAATTCGTTCCTCATCGGGGATAAAAGTTGTCCTCCATCCTCGATCCCCAATGGGGACAGGTTCCTGTGGGGACCCGAATCCTCGAATTTTTTAGTTCACAATATTTTTTGAAAAATAAATTTACTTAAAATAAATAAAAAATTACAATATAAATAATATTATTATCAATAATCTAAAAATATTATATAATAAAATATATTTAATATGAATAATATTTAATATATATAATCGAGGTTAGGGCTAGGCGAGAACCTCATTCCTCATCCCCGACCCTAACCCGATCGAGGATCCCAATTAATCCTCGTCTCCGCCCCCACCTCGCCAAAAAATCCCCATCCCCGACCTCATCGGATTAGGGAAGTTGGGTACTAATCGGGGATCGGGAAAATTGTCATCCCTAAAGTGGGGGCTGGAGCCCAAATATTTGTGTAAAGAAGATCAGGTGGACCATCACTTAAAGAAGTAGATGAAGGTAATGAAAAGCAGTGCATCTTCCTTAGTAACACGAATCACAAACAGAGATAGACAATCGTGTAGTGGAAGTAGGTAGATCATTATGTTGAACAATGTGATGAACCAACCACAACTACATCCCCTGCTTCTGTTACAACATCCTCCCCTTTGATTGCTATTATAGGTTTTATAGTTGTAGTAAGTGGGCTTTTGGTTGAGATGGAACTTTGGACCAGGAGAAGTTACGCTAAGAGGCAACATTGACCATAGGTGCCTATAGTTTTGAAATAGGAATCGCTTTAGTCAAGCAGGTTTCTTTGACTTAAGAGCAATTCATGAAAACCCTCATACAAGATTGGATCAACTTCCATCAACATGTGGCTTGTCACATGGCCATTGGATATACCAACATGTTGAGGATCAAATGAGGGCCTATGGCCACTCTACCATCATAGGAACTTGACTACGAGAGAAGAGTGAAGATCATCGACCCACCATTATTTAAAATTTGTCTTGTTTGTCTCCTATTCCACTAATCTATCGATAGAGAAGTCATCAAAAAATCCTATGGTATCAGAGAGACAGAAGCTGCCAGAATTGAAGACGGGGTAGTCGGCAACCTCTGAACAACTCCTCAGAGTTGGCAGCTAAGGCACCAAAACAAGTTGACTCTCATTTGGTGGGGGTTCATGATAATTGATTCAGTGGCAAAGTTAAGGTTGTGTATTTGTCCAATAAAAGGGTATTTTAGGATTTGTTTTAAAAAATATAACAGACACATGATGTCACATGTGAGTTTATGATGGAGAGTTAATGGTTGGAAAGGTTTTAGATAATTGTCAGAAATAGTAGGGGTACTTTAAAACAATATGTAATTAGCTAAATGATAACCCTGCATTTATTTGCCTTATGTGCATCAATTCAGGGGTATTTCTGGCCTTATAAAAGTCAAAATGTGTCACTTTCCTAATTAAAATCAATTATGTGACCTCTGAGAGTCTCCGTGCAAATTAGATAGAAAATTGGGGAGTTTTCATGGCTGAAAAACAGTTTTTGGGAAGATGGTGTGAAGTTCAGTTGAGAAAGGGGGGGTTTTGTAAAGAACTAAGAATAGGAGGGCGCCTCTTATCTGCTCGACCCAATTGGCGCCCATCCTATTGTATTACCATGCTCCCCTCTCCTTAGCAAACCCTAGGGAGCCTTTTTAACCTAATTTTTTCACTCTTAACAAACTCTAGGAGCCTTTTTAACCTAATTTTTTCACTCTTAGCAAACCCTACTCACACCTAGGTGTTTAATCTCCACCCTCCACCTATTTTAATCTCAACCACTCATTTTAGAGCTCTCATTTAAAGTTTTTAAACCCTAGGGTGCCACCTATTCTGCTAATCCTCACCATTCAGCTCCCCACCATTAAATCTTAGCCACTCTCTCCATCTTATATCCCAACCATTCAATTTAGGGCACCATCTATTCTTTTAATCTTATTCCTTCAACCCTTGATGTTCTAATCTATACCCTCCATTTCTGGGTGCCCAAATCTCAGCCCTACATAATATTGGGTGCCCTCTCCTTTTTATTTTCAGTCATAGGATCACCCCAAAACCATCTTAGCCATCCATAAGAAACCCTAGGGCATCCCTAACTTTGCTAAAACCTAGTTGCCGCCCCATCTTTCTCCCTATTTCTAGTTATGTCCACCATTCTCTATAAAAAGGTTCCCAGGGGCCCTATAGAAGGGGTTGGTCAATTAACCCAGGTAAGAAGGAAGGTTGATCTTGAGAAGTTTAAGGGTAGAGGAAGAGGAGAATGCCCAAGCAAGAGGAGGGGTTCCTACTTGCAGTTTTCCAACACCACTACTGCCACCTCTTGATTTGAATCCTAACCATATTTTCTTCAGTTTTAGAATTACTTTCTATTCTTTAATTTTCAGTTTAATTTTTCCTTCCAGCAAATTTATTTTTATTAGATTTAATTTGTGTTTTATTTTTTTTCTGCAGATCTGAAATTCGATCAGGTAAGATGGAAGGCCTAGCTCGAGAAGTTCAAGGGTCATAGGAGAGATCCGGAGACTATTACCTCTAATCAGATTCTCAAACATTTTAATTTCGTTCCTTTTATTTATTTGTTTCTATTATTTATTTTTATACACTTGTTATTCTCAGTACTGTTTGAATTTGGTTTTAATGAATTCCATTTTTTTTCTTTTTAATTAATTAATTTTATATTTCTATAACTCCCCTTTGTGTTCCCTCTCCCGGATCTAAGTATGTAATTATTTTACCCTTGCCTCCCTATGGATACGACCCGTTCGTATACTTTACTGCGTTAGTAGTTGCTTGAGAATCAGAATAAAATTATAAATATTAAAAATGATGTTTCGAAGTGGTTAATGAGACGCTTTCGGAGACACCAAGTTTTTTGCGTCGTTACTGGAGAAGCACGGAGAAAAATTTTTATTTACATTTTCCGAATCTATTTCATTATTTTTTCTTTTTTGTTTCATTACTTGATCCATTATTTCCGTTTAGTTCTTGTTTCTCTATGACTCTGCAGGACCGAATAGCGAAAGGTGGGGTACCGGAGCATTGCGGGACTGTGGGACAGAAGAGAAGAGAAGAGAAATTGGATTGCGTTTCAGGTGTAGTCATTTCATTTTATTTTTAATTTTCTTATTTTTATTTTCAAACTTTTTTTTATAGAATAGTTATCTTTGAATTTTTAATTAATTTTTTTCTAGATGTGATTTATTTTTTTAGTATTATTTTGCTTCCATTTTGTTTCTAGATCTATTCTTCTTTCTTTATTTTAATTTCTTGTTCGGTTTTTTTGCTTTATTAGGTTTGTTTTTTCTTTTATTTCAGATTAAAAAAACAAAAATAATCATTTATTTTAGTTTAGTATTTCTTGCAGCATAATTTTCTTTTGTTTATTTTATTTTCGGTTTAAATTTTAGATTCGTTTTTTTCTTTTATTTTAGATAAAAAAAAAACAAAAAAAAGAAATAAAGAAATTTCCATTTATTTTATTTATTTTTGTAGCATATTTTTCTTTCATTAATTTTATTATCATATTAAATTTTAGATCTGTGTTTTCCTTTTATTAAAAAAAAATCAAAACAAAAAAATACAAATAAAAAAATTTCAGCATATTATTTCTTTTGTTTATTTTATTTTCAGTTTAATTTTTTTATTTGTATTTTTTTCTTTTATTTTTTCTATTTCTTGCATAATTTTCTTTTTGATCATTTTATTTTTAGTTTAATTTTTAGATTAGCAATTAGTTTGTTAGAATTTTATTGGTAGTTGTTAATTCTATTTATCACAATTAATTGTTGTTTTATTTTCTTTTTGCAATTATTATTTGTTGGTTTATTTAATTTCTTTTCTTTTAGTTGTTAAATTGAACAATTAATTGCTAAATAGGAAATTGTTGAAATTTTTGAATTTGAGTTTAAATTTGAAATCTGAATTTAAATTTAAATTTAAATTTTAATTCGAATCTGAATTTGAATTTCAAATTTCGAAATTTAAATTTTACATTTTTGAATTTAAAAAAATTGAAAAGAAAAAAATAAAAAAAAATGATAAAAATTAAAAGAAAAATCAAATTTAAATTTCAGGAATCAACGCTGCCTTACCATGGTGCTTACATTAGAATCTCTGCTTACCATCGTGATCTCCGAGAATTTCATTAGGTGAGAGCTAAGGATGGTGGTTGAAGGAAAGGATTTATAGAGATTTACAGGGACCTTGTTCCAACCTCCTATTTTCCGTTGTAGTCAAGACTACAAGCTAGTGTGGTCTCCTATCACCACTTCCCACGATCGACTACAGTCATGACAAGTCATTCGTCTACCTTCATCTTCCTTGGGCATCATTAGACAACGATCACAGGATTGTCACCATCATACCCCAACTCAACAAGCAAGAGCCTCCGACCTCATGCGGTAACCATTATTGAGAACTCTAGAGACACCAAATCCGGTATGGAAACCTGGTCTAGTAGGAGTTCCCCAAAATTCATTGACAGTGGCAACAAAAGTTCACGGTAGTGAGAGTCTTCCTGAACACTTTTCCCATCCCCTGGTTTGTTCTTTCCTCACCACCACCGCCACTACCAGATTCGTCTCTTTGGTCCCATTTGAATACAGAGCACCGTCTCACTACTAGAACCCTTCCCACTCTCATTGCAATCTCTCTCTCTATCCTTTTTTCCCTTTCTTCTTCTTCTTCGATCATTCCTTTACCTGCTGCCTGCCTCAACAAATGGAGAAGCATTGCGATGTCGTCACGGAAGGGAACATTAGAAGTCCGATGTTGATGCTTGGTTTGTTGCTGAATGAATTTCACCTTTTTCTTGTCTATACGATTATCATGCATCCTCTATCTATTTTCTTCTCTTCATTTATTTTTAATCATAAATCTACTTCTCTATTTTTCTATGTTTTGATTTTTGTCTCAAGAAGCTGCTAGATTGTCTGGTGACCATTTTTTTATGCCATTTTTTTTCTCTTCTTTTGAGAATCTCTTTTATGGCGTACCTGTCTTGCCTTCCGTGGTATTTGTAGCTAAATTGTATTGCCGGTATCTTGGATCCACTTCTTTGTTTTTCTTCGTTTTTAAGTCTACCTCTAGAAGTTGTTGGATCACTTTGTGATCGACATTTTGATCCGAGTATCATTGCCATGTTTTCTTTTTATCTTCAATCTCTTGAATTTAGATCCGTCACGGTGCTTTAAGGGGGGAGTGGGGGCCTTTTCCCTACCCTCGAATCTTGCAGCCTCTTTTTTCATCTTTGACGGAAGTTGGCGTTGCCGAAGCCTATCCCTATCATGCTTTTGTTTGGATTCGAAATATCACATTCTTGCAACATCGTTCTCATTCGAAAACAATTTGAGGTCAACCTAGTCCAATGCCTTCCCAAGTCGTAGTTGATATATGTGGAACCTTCCCGAATTTGGTGGTATCTTAATCAGATCTGTTATTTTTCTTTTTGTATATATTGTTTATTTTGTTTGCAAGATTCTTTGTTCTTGACCGATGCCATTGGAGCGATTTCCAGTTCATCATGAATAGACGCGGTGCTTCAAATCGAGGAGTTAAGAAGGTAGTCTTGAATTTTCATAGGGGACCAAAATCATCTTCGACTCCAAAGGTACACACATGTGATAGTTCCGAATTTCCATCCAATTCCAATTCATTCATGTTTTCTTCAACTCCAAAGGTACACACATTCGACACTCTAAACTCCCATCGATTTATTTTCATGTTCTCTGCTGCAACTTTGCTATCGATAGGCCTTTTAATTTTACCTTACTACAAAAAAAAAAAAAAGAGTATATCATTAAGTTTAATTTCATGTCCCTGAGATGTAGATCGGCCTATGGAGCGGTCAAATGTGTTTCTTGGCATGTTTCTTGATTGCGTAGAAAGAAAATTGGGAATGACTTTTTGTGGATTTCTCACAAACAACACCAATCTGATGTTGTCTGATTCGAGGTGTTCCAAACCAAGATCACAGTCAGATAATCCTGCCAACTGGTGAAGCCGAGGTGGAAGGATGAAACTGCACGCCAAGGGCTGAAACAAGAATATGGTTAGAGGCCCGAGGAGTTGTTCCCCGGGTAGGTACTCCAACACTCAAGTTAGTCAAGGATAGTGGGTGGTAGGGCAACGTGCTGGTCCGAGCAAAGGCATAATAACATTATGGATGCTGAAGAGTCAAAAGTCCCTTACCTTGGGTTGGGATTATCTATTTATAATCGAGGATCTGTGTCCTATTCGGATGAGCCTTCTAGGGTTGTCGGGATGAGGTCGTCCACCGAGGTATTCAGGATACGTCTTGATCCCGCCGGAGCCATCCTCCTTATCCGTACGGGGTTCCTTGGTCGCGTTTATCCATCTTATGTGGTGCCGATGTGGCCGAAAATGATATGGCAGCCACGGAAGGGACACATAATATAGCCCAAACATTTTCTTTTTTCCAAAAGGAAATGACTTCACTCATATATCAATATCGTTACTGGAAGACTTTATGCTGCCTCATGATCGACTAAGTGATTATACTTACATGGCAATGTATACTAGATTGTTGGTAGTACAATTTGAGGTTCTACTAATATGATTTACTAAAATAACATAAAAAACGCTCTTAAGGCTTTTGACCTTCTCTTGTATATACGGCGCTCGTGCTCCACTCGATAGTCCAGTTAATGTTTATGGTATTTACAATGCCTTTTGAGTCAGAAAAACCAAAAAGTGACTAGATATCTAGCAAAATTGCCCTCCTCAAACCATCGAGCAGTGTGCACCATTCTGTGTGAACATTTCCAAAGATTTTAATTCCTCTACTTGCTGCAAACATAGTAACATTTGGTCTTGTTAGGATGATAAAACCTGTTGCTGCTTGGTTTGTTTCGACCCGTCCACATATAATAGATAATTAGTTATAATCTTTGTGCTTGGTCATTGCTTTGCTTTTTTCTCTAGTTAGGTCTCTTGTGGTATTTATACATAATAGTTTTTTCTCTAGTTAGTATTTGCTGCAAACTATATAATAGTTTTTTATCTCTTTTCACAAGCCAAACAACTTGTTTGTAACTAGGGGCGGCAATTTTTAACCCAACCCGCCCAACCCACTCATTTATTAGCAGGTTGGGTTGTAATTTTTAATATTGGATTCTTAGCGGGTGGGTGAAACCAATAACAAAATTTTAAATGCTTTGGGCAGGTTGGGTCATGGGTGTCCCAACGGATATCCATCTATTAAGGATTCTAGATAAATTTTCTTCCTTTACGAACGGTAAGTCTCCTCCTCTAAAACTTTGAAATCTGAGGGCGACAAGTCTCCTCCTCTACAACTTTCAGATCTAGGGGTGATAAGTCTCCTTCTCTACATATTTGACTTATGAGGGCGAAAAGCCTCATCCTCTACTAATCTCTCTCTCTTTGGACCAGAATCCTAATCTAATGGCAGTTAAAGCTATAAAACAGGTCATGGGCCCGCACAAAGTGCGGGTCTTGCCTTGCTGACCCACGAGCTGTCCCAGGTTATGCCCCCTTAGGGATAACTTAGGGGGTTGACCCGACAAGTCCCACGGCCTAGGCCCATGTCATGTCGTGGGCTGGCCTGGCCCATGGGCCGAGCCTTGGGCCATGTTGGGTCGTGCATCAGGCCAAAGCTATTTATTTAAAAAATTGACAAAAAACTTCAAATTTTAATTTTATATGAATTTTGATGTATAAAATTTCTTATATATACAATAATTAAATAAATTAGTATAATAAAATTAAAAAATATTTATTTTACAATATTATATACTATACGTTATTATACAATTATAATTTATATAATGTTATATATATAATATAAAAATAATATATATGGGTTATGTCGGGCCGTGCTAGGATGGGCTACAGGTTGCGCTGTGCTGGCATGAGGGCCACTGGCGGCACGGCCCGCTCGGTCGTGCCATGTCAGCTTGGCCCATGGACCTAAAATCCCAGGCCCAGCACGACCCACACGATTATGCCAGGCCTAGCATGGCCTACGGACCACCATGTCGGGCCGGTTCAAATTCATGTTAGGCCATGCCGAGTCACGACTAACATGACCCATTTTACACCTCTAATGGTAGTAGTATCAATTCGAAAGAAGATCAATTATTAGAGAAAGAGAAACCATCATTTGAGTTAGGGTTTTTTTTTGTGAGGGGGATGGGGAAGAAGATCATTAGAATCTGGAATCAATAGTAATAAGGTGTGTGTGTAATGGGGCTACTATTATTGTTTGCTAGATATCTAAACGACAAGTATTCTTATATGAGCTGAGAGGCATTTGCCCAACACCAGTTTTTCTACAAATTTTTGTAATTTTTCCGTTAGCTATTTATATTATCGGTAATTTCTATTATATTTCTTCACTCTATGTTTTCCTATGATTTTTATATCATTCTCGAGTTTTTGTTCTTTTTTTTTTGCAATTTCTAGGTTTTCTTTTTTTTTTCATAAGTTATGTTATTTTTCTTCATTCTCTATGTTTTTCTATAATTTTTATTATATAGTTATGCAATTAAAGTTTTTTTGTAATTTTTTGTTTTTTCAATTTTTATGTAATTTATATTAATTTTATGCATTTTTGTGTTTTTGTTTAATTTCTATTTTATTTCCTGCAATTTTTATTATGTTTGTGTAATTTTCATTATTTTATCTAAATGAGTTGGGTTGGTTTCAGGTTGGTTTGGGTTGAACCCAGCCCATTTAATTCTATCTAATTGGGTCATTAATGGGTTGACGGGTTAGATGTTTTGGGTTAACACTCAACCCAAACCGAACCCAACCCAACCCGCCCAATTGCCACCTCTATGTGTCTTCAAAGTAAATGCCCAACTATTTCGCCAACCCTTGCGTGGTGGCATGAGATGAAGAGGTGCTACCAAGACTCCATTCGTGTGCCACTGAATAGGCAATTTTTTTTCCTTGATGAGAACAAGGAGGTATCCTTTACATATTTTTGCTTAATCATTTTTGACCAGAGAGAGTCTGAGAAAGAAAATAATCTCCATGCTTGTTTGGCGAATAGTGCTTTGTTAAGTTCCTTCATGCATACTACAAAAACACAATCCACCTTCTTTTTATCGTCTATAGAACACTTCCTAGGATATAGTGTGTGTACTCTTCTTTGTTGGGTTGCCATTCCACTAGAAATCCTTTTGGATTTTTTCCATTTTTTGTACAACACATGATGGTATAATTGTAGCACCCATGGTTTACATTGGTAGAGCTTGTATCACTACTTTTACCATAGTAGTTCTTCCTCTTGTGATAAAAGTTTTGCTCTCCTAGATGTCAATCTATTTTCAACTTTTTGGATAGCTTCCAGTTGCTTTAACTTGTTTGCTTTTCCAAAATTTTAGTTTGGCTCCTAAATACTTTTCCACTGACGGTATTTGTTTAAATCCTGATTCATAAGAGTATTCTTCTCTTCCTTGTATCAACTCCCTCACGAAATGTGCTTCCAATTTGATTTATCATTTGTTTTTATATTCTTTCAAAATGTTGTATGATCTCTTTTACTTTGTGCAATTTCTTTTCATTTTTAAATTTGGGTTGTGAATTGGACCAAGGCTACATCTTTAACTCCAACTATGATTCCTGGGCCAATGTTAGATGTGAAGATATTAGACCATAATTGTGTGAGTTATGGTAAATGTAAGCAATAGCTTATAGAAGATTCTTTTCCAAAAAAGCACATTCTGTTTATCCTTCTCAAGTTTAGAAAGAATCAAGGTGCCCTATTTGATAAGGTCTCTGATTGGTTGTATTGGAGAGATTTGGGATTAAATCAGGGATGGGCAATGGGCTACCTCTTGTTGTTTAGCCTTATGAATAAAAAAGTTTAAAAGGAATCACTTTCAAAAAAATAGCAAAATGATTTTAAAGAATTCATCTATGATTTAGGATTCCATCCCATGTTTCACCAGGAAAGGTCCACTTCCATTGCCAATCACCATCTAAAATTTCCCTTTTCAGTCATATTCCCTCTCTAGTGATTTATTTTTTTCAAACATTCAATGAGGTAGAAATATAGTCAATTTTTACTCATGGCCAAATGTTTCATGCCTTTTTTGGTTAATGATGTAATGACAAATTCCATTGGATTTGGAGCATATTTCCATGGCTCCTCTTAACCCTGACAAATTACAGGAATTTTTTATTTTATAGTTCAACAGTGGATTGATGTTGATTGAATAGTGACAAGTGGTTGTAGATAAGTGAATGTAAGAATCATTCAGGTTTTAAGATTGTTCATGTGTTGTATTGTGGCCAAATTTGAAACATGAATGCGTAGGATGTGTTTAAATAGAATACACTTTAAAACATACAAGTTACAATGAAGGATCTTGACACAAGAACACATGAATTAAATTTTTTTCATCTTAATTAATAACAAATAGAAATTGTGAAATTAGAGCAAATTAATGATGATTAGAACAAAAATAGTAAATGTAGTGTTTTCTCAAATATAGAACAGAATTTTATAGCCCCAAAGTACAGGGGCAATGCATCCTGACCATGAATTGATGCCAAATTCACGGGCAGGATGTAGTTTATAGGGGGGAGAGGGCTAGTAGTAGGGGGAGGGGGGGCTGGAATTCAGAATTCTGCATCAGATGTATCCATACTTCTCCGTTTAAAATTTGATTAACAAATGGCAATTTTGAAATCGATTTCATGTCTTGCATTACTTATGTAAAGATTGTATTGCAATTAACTATGATCCATAAAGGAACTGCGTTATTGACCCCATTTAACTATTTCTTTAAATGACTCTTTAATGCTTTTTCTTCAAGAAGATCCTGCATCCATATTATAATTGATAACAAGAAGTAGTTCAGAAGTGGTGCTTGATGATTAGCATCAATATGGTGAATATAATTATATTCATCAAAATCCAAAAGGAAATTCTGGTATTAGTTACAAAAGAAACAATGTCCAAAAACAAAAAACTTGAAAACAAATTTGCAAACTAGAGTTAAATTTAAAAAGGGAGAGGGGAAACCTTAAAGCTATGTTTGGTTTGAAAGAAAAAGTAGGGAAAGGAAAGGACAGTTAGGGAAACCTTCACAAATCGTGTATAGGTTTCTCTACCTTTCCTTTATTTTCCCTACTTTTTCCTTCAAACCAAACATAGCCTGAAAGGATTACTTTAGTATTTATTAGAGTTCTGGTTGGGTCTAAATGCTTGTCTAAGGTGTAGAATTTGCCATCACTGAAAAATGAACTTAGAATGTAGGTCTTAGAGTCCAAGGACTTAAGTGATTGAATAACTTCAAGGTTCAAACATTGTTGGTTGTTTCTCTAACATGATAAAAGTGCAATGAAGGGAAACTGCAAGAGCATCAAACATGCCTATTGGGATGAACCGGAGATCTTGATATCAAACACATAGAACACTTTATTACTCCCACTTCACTTACAACATTAACCAAGTCTATAGACTCTAGTAGCTTAGTTTTTCTACCAGTAATAAGCTCTAATAACATGAGGCCAAAGCTGTAGACATCAATTTGTCCAGTTGTTTTCTTATTGTGTCCGTGTTCTACAATCAAATAATGGAAATTCTTTAAGCGATTTTCATTAACTAAACTAGCACCAAAAGTAACCATATACATTTAAAATGCATGTATATGATATGTTATGTTTGTGCCTTGAATTCTTTGTGGTGACCCGCTTCATGAATCAGCTCCGAATAAATTTGAAAAAAACTGGAAGGAAAAATTTCATAGTGGTTTGTGGTAGATGCATAAGCCCGTAGCCCACCACAAATCACCCGCAGCGGTATGGACCTAACCCATATTCATTTTATAGGTCTGAACCGAATACAAAGAGTCATGTATTTTTCGGCGGTTTTCTCTCTTGTATATAGAAGGCAGAGTCTTGAGTGATATTGGGTGTATTTTGGGGCTTAGGGTTTTATGTGAGAGCACAACTCTATATTTCTTCTCCATTACCTACTACATAGTGGATTTCTATTTCTACGCCAGTGAAGTAGATTCTCAGGCAGTGAAGTAGATTCTTAGATACTTGACAGGCAATGAAGTAGATTCTCAGATACTTGAAAGAAACATTAGATGTTGTTTGGAGTTTATGAGGAATAGTGATAGTTTGATGGACTATGTTAGTTTAAATTATGCAAGTGATCTTGACAGGAGAAAGTCACTCACAGGTTATGCGTTTTGTATTGGTGGTTGTGTTGTTAGTTGGATAGCTACTTTGCAGTATATAGTTTCTTTATCCATTACTAACGCTAAGTATATGGTAGTGACTGAGAGGCAATTAAAAAAGCTATTTGGCTGAGAGGTTTGTTTGGTGAACTCAGTTTAAGTCCAAAGGTGATTGTTGTCTATTGTGACAGTTAGAGCTTTATTCATCTGACCAAAGATTAAATGTACCATGAGAGGACAAAGCACACTGATGTGAAGCACCACTTTGTCCATGATGTTGTAAAAGGAGATATCATTGTAAAAAAAAAAATAGTACAAAATGTAACCCAATCGATATGTTAACAAAGCCTCTTCCTATGGTTAAGTCCAAGCATTGTTTGGCATTTGCAGCATTTGAATTTGCTGGAGCTTTTGTTGGATAAAGCAGAGGAAGATTTATATTCTGCGATGCCTAAGAGAATTTAAGCCAATGTGGAGGTTTGTTATGGTTGGGCTTTGAATTCTTTGTGGCAACCCATCTCATGAATCCATTCTAAATTAATTAGAGAAAAACCCAATGGCAAAATTTCATAGTGGTTTATTGTGGTGGAAGTGTATGGCTTGGACCACTAGGCTCAAGTTGGTAGCCCACTACAAATCACCTTTGGGGTGTGGGGGTGAAGCCCCCATGGTGTTATGGACCAGATCCATATTCGACTAACCGAATATAAAGAGTTATATATTTCGAGGGTTTTCTTTCTTGTATATTTAGCCTTTGTTTTTTGTGAGAAGAGTAAGACTTTGAGTGTATTTAGGGTTTAAGATTTTTTATGAGTGAGGTTGTGAGTGCACAGCTTTGTACTCCTTTCCATTATAGATTACCTAGTAGATTTCTTCTCCTTTGCTCATGGACATAGGCTATAAGCCAAATCACATAAATTTGTGTGTGTCCTCTTTGCTTGCTTCCTTTTATCTCTGTTTTCCCTTTCATTTTTGGTGTCATTCAAACGTGCATTTCTAGGTTTTGTGCAACAACAAACATTGGTGGGATCTTTTTGGTACCTTCAACAAAACCCATCAGACCATGTGCTCAGAAAATGAGTAGAAATTGGGCTCTCCAAACCATATAGTGTGGACTAGTCAATTTAATTGGGAAGTAATGAGAAACATTACTGGATAGAATAGGGATTGGAGTGGGCTCTTCAATAGACGTTGAAGTTCTCAGGCTAGAAATCTTATATCCTTGTGTCATTGCTCTAATACTAAATTAACTTCATAAACAAGTTTGATCATTAAAAAGATCAAATTTCCATTGATTAAACTCCTTATATCTATACAAATACATCAGTATGAGACATCTGTATACAATTGAATAAAAGAAGTTACGTGTAGTTTGTATATGTTATAGACAGGTGGGAGTAATAGTTGTATGGGTACAGAGATGACATGATTATCTGGATTGTAGAGACGTCACTCTAACAATGCAAACATAGGCCCTACATAGTCGATTCGATTCAGTTCTATTGTTTTTACCTAAGCCATAACTGCCTCATTCCTGGGGTTCCTCTTGAATGGATAAATAAGGTTTTTTTTTCTCAACAATGGATAAATAAGGATGGCTTCATGAATTAAAGGGCAACCTCATCCTCTCTTCTCAATTTATCCCTTTGAAACACTTGGTATATTTGACTTGCTATCTAGAGATTTGTGAATATGGTGTGGGGTGAATGGGTTGGAACTTGAATGTGATTTGTTTTCAGGGCCTGAGAAGTGGCAAATGTTGTGCAATTTCTTTTCATTTCTAAACTTAGGTTGTGAACTAGACCAAGGATACATCTTTAGCTCCAACTGTGATTCTTGAGCCAAGTTGGGATGTTATGATATTGGACGATAATTGTCTAAACTTTTCAAATGCTATTGCAAGTTACTATAAGGGCGACACATGTTTGCTCTTTTGTCCCTCTTAAGTTTAGAAAAAATCAAGGTGCCCTACTCGCTTAGTTGATAAGGTCTCTAATTTTATTTGATGGAGGCCCATCACAAGAAAGCCCATCTCACCCCTAGGGGCGGCAGCTCTAGGATAAGGATAAGGCAAGAAGTCAAGATAGAGAAGGAAGCCAAGATAGAGAAGGAAGCCAAGAATCCAAGATTATCAAGATTAGTCCAAAAAAGATAAGCAATAACAACTCAAGACTTCCAAGACTATCAAGATTAGCAAGACTCAAAGCATCATCAAGATTTTCAAAGACTTCCTAGATTTAAGCATAGAGGATTACCAAGGAGATCGGACGGTGGAAGATCAAGCCCAAGAATTCCAAGAGGATTCGACCTTATCAAGACAGCTCAAGAGGATCAAGATTCATGTTCTTTTCCTAGTTCTTTTACAATTTCTCAATGTATTATAAATACTGTTATTTCCCAGATTTATTAATCAATTCATACTTCAGAATTTCTTCAGATTTCCTCTTCAATTTTTGCCACCTTTTCTCTCTCCTAGAGAAATCGTGTAGTTTCGCTAGCAACTAGTGTTCGCCCGGTGCTTGCATAGCCAGTTCCAGTTTTCCATTGCTTCCACGCTGCGTCACTATTGATTGTATTAGGGAGACTTGGGATTGAATCTGGCATTCAACAAGGATGGGGGGATGGGTTTGTTCAGCCTCATGAATCAAAGAGGTTTAAAAAGAATCACTTTTTACAAAAAAAAAAAATGTATAAAGAACTCATCTCTGATTTAGGATCTCATCCCATGTCTCACTAGGTAAGGCCCACTTCCATTACCAACCACTATCTAAAACTCCCCCTTTCAGTCTTATTCCCTCTCTAGTGAGAAGACATCTTTAGGATTTGCTTTCTGAAGCCTTAAATTCTATCACTCTCTCTTGTATCCTGCCAGGGGGCTTCAACATCATTCTTAGTATGGAAGAGAAAATTAGGGGTATTTAGCTAAGTTAGTGCAACGGAAGGGATGAAAGTTCTTGTGTTTGGGCCAGACTTGATAGAGGGCTGGTCGATACTTCTTGGCTTACATCTTTCAATTCAGCCCTAGTTCTTCATCTCCACAACCTCTACCCTGATCACATGCCAATATTTTGTAAGTTAGTGGATAATAGAAGAGATCAGCCTTCTATGTTCAGATTCCAGCAAATGAGATAGAATTGGTGTCTCCTGGCTCTTGGAACGCTACTTTAGAGGTTAGTTTTTAAATTAAAACACCTCCAAGGCTGTCTCTAAGTTTGGAATAAGGAAACTTTTGAAAATTTGTTCTAGCAATTTAGATTGCAGATGATGAGGTCCTTCGCAAAGAAGTGGCTCAGCTCATGCTTGGCTGAACACTTCTGATAGTCGTAATGAGCTAATAGATGTACTACCACACTGTCCAAAATCACGTTGGTGGACAACTTAGAGATCTCAGATTCAGGTCAAGTTATTCAAGAAGACCTTCGGTTTTTTGAACATGCACTCTTGGGTTGAACAATGTTCTCTTCATGCTGATCTCCTCGAGACATTCCAGATTTGAAAAGTTAATTAACACTTAAAGCGTGAATTGAACTTACATCACTCGGTTATAGCGCCAAAACACTTAATACCACTTCAAACCACTAAACCATCTCACCTTTTGTGTAATATGATGAAATAAAATAATTTTTATTAACTTTTGTAACAATACATATTTTATATTTATGGTTAATAATTCTAACTAAAAATTAAAAGAAATAATATTTAAAATTAAAATTTTATAAATAAATGGAATAAATATTCTATTAAATCCAAATATACATAAAAAGATGATTTTAATCCCAAGAAATTTATACAAATAAAATATTAATAATAGAATAATTATCTTAGTACTTAAAATTTATAAATTTGTGCATGATATATATCTTACAATTTTTATATAATTGTATAATCATTAGTTAATATTTGAATTTATATTAAATAACATTACACTTATCATTTATAAAAAAAAAAATTATTTACCACATATTTTATTTTCTTATAAATAGTAGTGTTTATAATCAGGTATCAGGAACAGGTACGTACCCACATCAAATAAAATCGGGTATCGAGTATGGGATACCCTAAAGTCAAAACCCAAATCCTATAGGATTTTAATCTAAAATCTCAAATTCATTCCAAGCCCTATAGGGTTTTGATAAACGGGTCCTATTAGAATCAGGACAAATCGGATACCCAAAAATTCCCGCAAAATTGCCATCTCTAGAATTGGCAAAGCTTATTGTGACTAACAAGACCAATTAGTGGTGGATAAATCATTAGGATCTTCCGTTGGTTGTAAAAGAGACTCAAAATCAAATCTTATTGCCACCAAGGTTAGGGGTTATGGGTATGGAGAATGGACCACCCCTCACTGAATATCTCGATGAACAAAAATAAACGACTAACATACAATAAAAAAAAAAAAAAAAGTTACAGCAAATTGCACATCAATGCTTTTATAAAGAATGTCCCTAAGTTGAATTGTTTCATTCAAATCAGTAAGAGATTACAAAGGAAGCCTATCTTCCTCAAAAATATTTTTCAATACACTTATGAGGGTCTCTTTGCCATGATGAGGAAGAAACATTTAAAGCCAATTGAAAAGGATTATGAGCAGCTCTCTTTCCTATAATGTTGATAAACCTGCAATCAAAAGCTTTAATTAAGGTTGTGTTTGGTTTGAAGGAAAAGGTAGGGAAAGGAAGAGAAAGGTGGAGAAATCTATACAAGTTTTGTATAGGGTCCCCTGCCTTTCCCTTTCTTTCCCTACATTTTCCTTCAAACGAAACACAACCTAAAGGATTGAAAGAGTTCCCTACAATTGGCTAAAATTGGATAAGTTCTCCAATGAAAAGGAGGCCCCTTCAACAAGCACTAAACCACATTCCAAGAGTCTCCTTTAACAACAATACGATGTAGCGTAACCTGATAGCATTGCCCCTTTGATATGATGGCATGAACCATCTTGAATCTTGGACTCTAATGTGATGGCATGGACCATCTTCAATTCTTCATGAATCTTGGACTCTTATATGATGGCATTGTCCCTTTGATGTCATCAGATTTGCCTATTTTTCAAGACTAAGCTATTTCTAGCTTCCAAATGAATCACAGAGTAATCAAGATTTCAACCACAACTAGCATTGGCTAATTGTCTGTGTTTTGATTTAACCACCAATGTAAATGGTACCAGATACAAATGGAAAATGCCGCAAGAGAAAAAGAATGTGGTATTCACTTAGATAAATGGCTAATTTATAGACAATGTCGCAACTAACACGTGCAGTCCTGGCCAAGTGGTCAATTTGTTATAGCCGGAATCTTTTTCTATTATATTTTTAATACCCTCTCCTCAAGTTGGAGCATCAGAAGATATGATGCCCAACTTGGATGATAGATCGATGAACTTGTCAATACTAAGAAACTTTGTTAGGAGATTTGTAGGCTGACAAGTACTTAGAACATGAAAGGTCTCAATCTCTCACCATTGTATGTGTTTACGAACAAAATGACAGTCGATGTCGATGTATTTCGTCCATTCATGAAAAAGTGGAACAATAGTTATATGTAATGCAGATTTACTCTCACAATGCAATTACATTGGAGATGTTAGAGAAATAGAAAGATCAGCAATGACCCATTTTAACTGTTCCAGCCATGGTGCAGTATTCTACTCGATAAGGGAAGTAGAAACTATGGGTTGTTTCTTTGTTTTCCATGAGATGGAAGAACTATCCAACATTGTAATGTAACCAGTTGTGAACTTTTGAGTTAAGGAGAGTTAGAATAGAGAATGACAAGAATAATTGGGTGCAGTTAATTGGCCATTGGCCTTGCATTGTATTTATAGTGAAGGAATTTTACAAAGAGAGAACTCTATCTTAGATAGAATCCTAGATAACAACAAGAGATAACACACAGAACAGATCTCATCTCAAGAGATAACACACAAAACAAATCTCATGTCATTAGGATAACAATTATCCCAATTATCCTAACTCCTAAGGATAATTGTTATCCTACGGATGGAGTCCTAGATGTATAGGAGTGTAATTACTGGATATACTCTAACACGCCCCCTCAAAATCCATGCTCATCATGAACATGAAATTTTTCCCTCAAAAGTGAAACTGATCGCCGGCAAGAGGCTTTGTGAGAATGTCAGCAACCTGATCTTTGGAAGAGATGAACTGCACAATAAGTCATCGTGCAAGAACAAGATCCCAGAGAAAGTGAAAGTCAACCTCAACATGCTAAGTTCGAGCATGAAACACAGGGTTGGCAGCAAGGTAGGTGGCACCAATGTTGTCACACTAAATAGTAGGTATCTCAGAGAGAGTGATGCCAAGGTCTCAAAGAAGAGATGAAATCCAAAGTACCTTCGTTGCAGATGTAGCACAAGCACAAAACTCAGACTCAGTGCTGGAGCATGCAATTGTTGCCTGTTTGTGGGAGCTCTAGGCAATGAGATTAGGCCCTACATAGATAGCAAAACCATCGGAGTATCGGCGGTCATCTGGACACCTTGCCCAGTCTGCATCTGAAAATGCATGAAGAGTAAGAGAGGTAGACGACGTCCGTGAGATGTGCAAACCATGCTTAATGGTATGTTTAGGTAACGCAAGATACATTTAACAGCTACCCAATGAGCATCAATAGGGGCCTACAGGAACTGAGAGACTTTGCTAATGGCAAATGAGATGTCTGGATGGGTGATAGCAACATACTGAAGGGCACCAACAACACCACAATACTCAGTAGGATCAGTAAGAGGAGAGTCATCATGACGATTAAGTTTGGGATGAACAACCATGGGAGAGGAAATAGGTTTGGCAGCACCCATGTGAGACTGTTGTAGCAGATTAGTAATGTACTAGTGTTGACTGAGAAGTATCCTATTAGAATGCAATAGAAGCTGAATACCAAGAAAGAAAGCAACAGGGCCCAAATCCTTAAGAGAGAAATGGTGAGAGAGTTCCTGAATGTAGTTATGAATAGCACTTTGGGAGTTCCCAATAAGCAAGACATCATCCACATAGATAAGTAGATACAGGGTAACATGCTTGGAACAGAACACAAATAGAAAAGTATCAGCTATGGAGGCTCGAAAACCCATCTATGCTAATTGATGAGTGAGACGAGCATACCAAGATCGTGGAGCCTAACGAAGTCCATAAAGGGCTTTGTGCAACTTGTACACATGGCCCGATTTGGTAGGATCTTCAAAACTCTTAGGTTGTTTAATGTAAATTTCATGAAGTACCCCATTCAAGAAAGCATTATCAAAATCAATCTAATGTATGCAACATTGATTCATCACAGAAAGAGAGAGAATGGTACGAATGGTTAGAGGTTTGACAATTGGGTTGAAAGTAGTTGCAAAATCAACCCCAGGAATCTGAGCAAAACCCTGTGCTACCAAACGTGCCTTGTATTTATCAATGGTACCATCGGCCTTCCGTTTGATCTTGTAGACCCACTTGCTCCCGACCACATTCATGTCAGACGAGTAGGGAACAAGATTCCAAGTGCCATTAGAAACCAAGGCATTAAATTCTTAAGTCATGGCATCATGCCAATGAGCAGATTTAACTGCTTGTGAATACCCAGAGGGTTCCGAAGTATCATGTCGAGACTGAACTAATAGAGACTATGGTAAGGGATACCTATTTGCAAGATTAGAAAGAGGTGGAAGAGACCCATCCATCGAATGAATCGCCATAGGATGCTAACAAGAAGGTTGAGAAGCAACTGGAACTGAGGTAGCAAGAATGTCCTGCATAGGACGGGTCCCATGGGATTCAATCTCAGGAGAGGACATACCTACGGAAGATGATGCCGATTGGGGAATGCTGTCAGTCAACGATGGAGGATCTGAACCTCCCTGTAGCAGTGAGTCAGAAGCTGGTGAGTCTGGAGGAGAACCCAGAGGTGCAATTGGAGGTGGTAGTGGTGTGTGCAAATAAACCCTAGTGGCGTGAACATAGCCTTGGGAGAACTCGTAGAATCCTAAGAACTTTTGTTCATAAAAAATAACATGTTCGGAGACGTATTCTTTCCCAATCACAGGGTGTAGACAATGATACCATTTACGTTTGTTATTATAGCCAAGGAAAATGCATTGCTGGGAACAAAAGTCAAACTTATGGTGATTGTACGGCTGAAGCAAGGGATAGCAAGCACGTCTTAAAATTTTAAGGAACCTATAATCCAGAGGATAGCCGAAGAGAACCTCATATGGAGACTTGTGTTGGAGAGTAGTAGTAGGAAGCTGATTAATCAAATAAATTGGTGTAAGGGCAGCATTTGCTCAAAAGGAGAAGGGGAGCGGCAAGGAAGCTAGAAGCAATTGGGTTGATTCAATGACATGACGATGTTTCCGTTCAACACAACCATTTTGTTCATGTGTGTGAGGGCAGGCAAGTCGATGTGCAATGCCAACAGAGTCCAACTAAGAAGACAGTTTGCGATATTCTCCACCCCAATCCGATTGTAGAGCCTTGATTTTGGTATCAAATAAATTTTTGATAACCAGGAAAGTACATCAAACACATCTGATTTCAAGTGCAACGGAAATAACCAAGAAAATCTACTAAAAGCATCAACGAAAATTACATAATATCAAAACCCTATATCTGATAAAATTGGGGTTGGTCCCCATACATCTGAAAAAATTAAATCTAGTGGATGAGAAACAACTAAAGAGGATGAGGGGAGAGGTAACCTATGACTCTTACTGACTTTACATGACTCACAAGATAAATTAGAGCTGAAATTAAAATGACCTTCATAAGGGAGACAGAATTGGGTGACAACTTGCTTGACAACTCACATTGTTGGATGCCCAAGACGTTTGTGCCAATCATCAACAGAAGCATTCTCACTAATCAATGCAGAAATTTGATTTGTATTGACCACCACACCCAGAAACTGATACAACCCATCTCTACCGGTTCCTCATAGTAGGATGTTCCCCATATAATCCTTCACAAGAAAATAATCACAATGAAATTCAAAAAATAATTTGTTATCCCGAGCAAACTTCTGAACAAAAAGCAGATTTTTGGAGAGCTTTGGCACATGAAAAATATTATTTAAAGAAAATTGGCTAGTAGTAGTGTGTGAAATTGAAGAACCAATATTCTTTATTCCAAACCTGAACCGTTACCAACTTTGACTTAATCTGACCCACCATATTTAGATCGATTTTGCAGATTGTCAACATCTGGCGTCATGTGATGTGTTGCGCCACTGTCCGGGTACAAGGTCGGATCAAAGGAAGATTGAGAGGGAGGAGCAATATTGTTGTTGTAGGCCACTGGTTCTACTTCTTCGTTCTTGTAATTGAGAATATATTGCCGACGACATCTAATCATGCCATATCCCGGCTTATTACATAGTTGCAGACAATTGTGTTTCCACACCCTCTATCACCATTATTTGCGCAGTTTTCTTAAGAACCATGCCCCTTACTTCTTCCGTGGGTGTTCCTGGAAGGGGAGTACTAATTATTATTCTAATTTTTATTTTTAAAATTAGCCATATTGGCCATAAGGGGTGAATCAACTGTAGTAGCATTCTGTTCTAACTAGCCTTCGTGGCCAAGAAGAATACCTAAAATATCATCAATATCGAGGTCCTCTATGTCAGACCTATTAGTGATGGCAGTAACAACAGATTCATATTCGGATCCTAATCTGGCTAAGATATATAGAATTAAATCACTCATCTTTACTGGTTCTGCGACAGCTGCAAGGCTATCTGCTATGGATTTAGCTTTTCTGACATATTTGAAAATAGACATACCTCCCCTTTTTGAGACTCTGAAGTTGTCTTCTATACTGCATCAGCCTAGATCTTGAGTATTTTGCAGAAGACATAGCTAGAGCATTCCAGATGTCACGGGATGATCAATGTCCTACAACTTAGGCGAACATGTTATCCATGAGTGATGCAATGATCTAGAATAGCACCAGTTGATCCTTCTCAAACCATTCTACATGTGTTGGATTGAGAATCATCTAACCTCCATCTATCAGATCTGGTATATATTGAGGAGGTGCAATGATAGGACCATCTATATACCCCATTAATTGGTTGGTGTAGAGGATTCGTAGCAACTTCACCTTCCAAATCAGGTAGTTGTTGATTGTGTGCTTGATAGGAAGATAATGGATCCCACTATGGGGAGCTAAATTCGAGCCTGCCATGTTGTTGGAGGCTGACGCACCTAGCAATTGTTGAGAAGCAGAACTGAAGCCACTGGAAGCCATGGGACCGACAAAGCTCTGATACCAAGTTAGAATAGAGAATGCCAAGAATAATTGGGTGCAATGAATTGGCCATTGGCCTTGCATTGTATTTATAGTGAATGAGTTTTACAAAGAAAGAACTCTATCTTAGATAGAGTCCTAGATAATACCAAGAGATAACACACAAAACAGATCTCATCTCATTGGGATAACAATTATCCTAACTCCTAAGGATTATTGTTATCCTATGGATGGAGTCCTAGATGTATAGGAGTGTAACTACTGGATACACTCTAGTAAGGAGCAAGAACAAGGTCATTTGAAGCTGGCAAGAAGATTCCATGATGTGGCATTACTTTTAAGAACTGGACAAAACAGAGGGTAGCATCAAAGTGTTCTTAGTTTAGTTCATGCATGAACTGACTAAGATGATGGACACCAAATCTGAGATTAGGCCTTGTTATAGTGAGATAAACAAGACATCCTACCAACCTCTTGTAACATGCTGGGTCAAAAACGGGAGGACTAAAAGTGTCCACAAAATGCCATTCTCGCATCTTTGGATAAGTGATTGGCTTAGAATCAGTTATCCTTGTTTCCACCAAAATATCCATGATGTATTTATTCTGACTTAGAAAAATGTCAAAGGAGGAACACACTACTTCATCAACTCGTAGAAAGAGAATGGACCCAAATCTTTGATGTAAAAACAGCCATTAGGTAATGCTTAAAAGAAGCAACTTTGGCAGAGCCATTTCCTCTAATGATGAGATCATCAACATAAACAAGTACAGAGATAAATGAGTCACTTGGGCAGCAGTAAACATGGAATAATTGACCACTAATTATTTGAAGCCAAAGGTGGCAAGTGTAGTGGTAAAATTTTCAAACCACGTGCGAAAGGCTTGTTTAAGGAATACAAGGATTTGAGTAATTTGCAAATGTGATGATCATCCTCCCTAGCAAAAATCAAGAGAAATATGCATGTAAACTTCTTCATTGGAGATCTCCGTGAAGGAAAGCGTTGTTTACACCAAGATAATACAAATCATAATGTTTTGTCATAGCTATAGCCAAGAGACATTTCATAGTGACTACTTTAGCCACCAGTGCAAAGGTATTAAGGTACTTTCTAAACATTTAACTTGTGTATAGTCCTAATTAGCAATTAAACGGGCTTTATGCCATTAGATTGAGATATCAACATTGAGTTTTATCTTATACACCTATTTGGAGTCAATGGCTCATCTGTCAAGAGGTAGATCAACAATGGTTTGTGCTTTTATTTCGCTCAATGTATCTATTTCACCAACCATAGCACGCTTCCAATTAGGGTCATGAACCACTTCTGAATGAGGTAAGCTCAACATGGGTAGAAGCAGCATTAAGGTAGGATTGTGGTGTAGTGGTGGGGTGATCCAAAAAAGAATGGAAGTTGATAGTCATATTCATGAAGACCAATGGGTGTTGGCTTAAGTGACAAGGGTAAGAAGGTTCAGTTGCATGAATGGCAGTGCTCAAATTGTGGTTTGAGTTTAGTTGTGACTTGTATAGGTTGAATGATGTTGTCTATAGGAGATGGGGGTTCATTAAATGGAGTGGGTAGCTAAAACAATGATTCAGTTGGAGAGATTTTAGTGCCACTATCAAGTATAGGAAGTAGAATTATAGTGGTTTGTAATATGTTCTAAATAATATGCTCAAAAGGGAATTGGTTTTCACAAATGGTTCAACTATGATATGTAAAATATATGATATCCAAAGAATAAATTGTTAGACAGTTTTGTATGCCCTTAGCTTCAATCAGAATGATGTACTTTATGAGTTTATTGTAAATGAATAAAAGTGTATATTTGATTCATGTTCCCTTGGTATGTTTCTGTGTAATACCCTTAAACTGGACACTTAATGAGACTCGTGTTAGTTTAGAATGTTCACAGCCAGTGGATCGGTCTAGGGAGACACATCCTGACAAGGCTGACACTGTGGTGCCACCAAGTCAGTTGGGGTGGCATGTCTCAGCTGTCAGGGTGAGACCCTAGGCACATACAGTGTAGGATTAATTGAATCTTTGAACTGGACCAAATTTTCAGTATTGCCCTAGACCTTGGAGATTGATGGGCAAAACTGGAAAGTTACACCCGACCCCTAGACTCAATTATGATACTGCACTAGGTGTCAGATTGGGTTGTCTTTGATGTACCAATCAGTGAGATCCTTAGCGGGGGTCAAAACCTAGGTATGTTGGGACAATCCGAGAATTCATCTGAGTGGGTGATCATAGTGACAGGATCAGCCCCTTTGTCGGACAAAGGTAATGATCGGGGATGCACTCCCACTGATGGAAACCAAGACTGCCGGCAGCCGATTTCAACCGTTGAGATTTGTTTTGCAAAGTATATTTTATATGAGATATAAAAGTATATATATATATATATATATATATATATATATATATATATATATATATATATATATATATATATATATATTATGGTTTCTAAAATGTTTGCAAAAGGTTTTAATTCCCAGGATCCGTATAAGTAGTGAGTGCAACACTGTTCCTTGCAGCCAAGGGAGAGGTCCTCTCTTGTCGGGCAGTGTATGATCATTATAGGCTGAAAGGTTAAGTGTAAGACCATTGAGGATAATACCTGATGGGCTAATCTTGCATCTGCCCACAGTCCCTGGGTGTTACAAGGTGGCTTGGCCCAGGGACCACTTAGGGTAAGTGTTGGGCTCATAGAGCCCATTTGATGGGTTTCAGGGGGTGCACTGTCTTTAAAAGTGTATTCGGCCAGGCCTTGTAACAAAGGCTGGGCCGAACCCATGTGACTGATGTGTAGATCAATGCTTGGGTCCCACGCCATACAAGGAAGCCCAACTGGGCAGTAGTTAGGAAGGTTAAGTGAGCACATAAGATTAATGGGCCTAAAGCCCATTTCGAACTGTGCTATTTATTTAGTTAATTAAATGGGCGAATTCTGAGATGGATTGGTAGATAGGATAGGGTCTTGACCCTATCCACTCAGCGAGTTCAGATCTGAATGTGATTCAGATCTAGAAAACTCCTAATGAGATTAGGAGAAAGCTAATCTAATCTGCAGATAAGATAAGGGTTTATCCTTGTCACCTGAAGAGAAGGCTGATCCAAATATGATTTGGATAAGCAGCTCCTAATGGGATTAGGAGTTGATCCTTTAGGTTAACAAAAGAAGGAGGGGGCGGCAGCCTTTAGTAGAAACAATCACATCAGATTTTCTTGAGTGCTGAAATCACAAGAGAGAATTCTGCACCCTGCGAATACTCTCTTGTCGCATCCTTGCTCTTGCTGCCCTATTTGCCAGTTCGATCTCCAGTTGTGGGAGAAGTCAAGATTGGATCTTGACATCAGTTCTTTGAGAAAGGATTGGAAGGAATCTGTGTTCACGTACCATCCTGCTGATTCTTGCGAAGGACAGAGTTCTTGGAGAAGAACACTGTTGATCCTGTTCCATCCTGCACTACGCCATCTTCAGTGGGAGCAGACTTTGGATCCTTCCTTGGGCGTGAACACCTTCGTTGGGAGATACTACTTCTCCGTATCAGGTATAATCCTCTCCTACTCCTTCTGGTTCAGATCTGGTTCAGTTCATAGTTCAAGAATGATCCTTGAAAATATGATTTTCTAAAATAGGGAATGCGATTCCCAGTTGAAGGGAGAGAAAATTTTTTGAAATTCGCCCTTTATTCCGCAATCTTTGGGTGTCCATGGGATGGATCTCTCATCCCTTCATAAATGACCAATAAATTAACTGGAATCATAGACGTGGTAGCAAATAAGGTGTTATTTGTCAAAATTAATGGGTGGCTTTTGATTGGTCAAAACTCTTTCCATACCATATCTTTTCCTTATCATAGATTTTCCCCTTCACAAAAGACCACATCACGAGGCACAAAAATACATCTCTGTGTCCAAGTCATACAATTTATACCCTTTTTGGCCACAAGGGTAGCCAATAAACACACTATGAGTAGCCTTACTAGCTAGATTATCATGTGACAGAGGGCATGCCTGCACATAAAATAGGTAGTCGAAGACACACATATGTGAATAGTTTTGTGGTTGTTGAAGAAGCACCTCGCAGGGAGATTTTATATCCAATAAAGGTGTTGGGAATCAATTTATGATGTATATTGCTGCAAGTAAATAACCTCCCCCTAAAAGAAACTAATAGCGATGCCTGAAATCGAAGTGTTTGTGCTACCTCTAGCAAATAGCAGTGTTTACATTCCACTACGTCATTTTTCTAGGGCATATCTATAGGTTTTCCTACATTTCCCTTCCTTTCCCTACACACCATGTGGTCTGAAGAACCACTGTCTATGATCCACTAGGTGTTTTACCAAAAGGATTCATGAAAGCCGGTTCTTGCGTTTCTTTATTAAGGAGTGTGATCAATTGAGAATATTGTTGTGGTTTAAGGTCAATAGGGGAAGCAACCCCCAACTCAGATGTACTTACATTTGCACAATAGACAAAATGACCATAGCATCTATATATCCTTGGTATGTCCATTCTTTTTACATTGATCACAAAAGAATTAAGCTAGGATGATTGGTGTTGTGAGTGACTGGCTTTGAGGTAGATGACATTCCTCTTGTGTAACTAATGCATAACTTTGCTGATGCTCAGTAAATGCTCGGACCCAAGAATAGATGATCGGATTGCACAGAAAGAATCACCTAGACCCATAAAAAACTAGTGAATTTCTTCTTCTTTTCTCATGCAGCCATGAAATACTTCATGGCGGAACCATAGAAACAGTCACGTAAAGGTGTGAGAATTCCAATTTCATCCCACAATCTTTTAACCTTTTTAAAATATAAGATCTCCTTGCTGGAGAAAAGCTAGATCATGTTTAAGCTAATGGATTCATTACCTTGCAAGTATCTCTCATCAAACTCCAAATATCAGACGACAATTCTTAAAGATCCTTGGTCAAAGAACTTATCAACCAAGAAGCGACAATAGAATTATTTTTTTCCAAGAATCCAATTTTGGTGTGGATCTTTCAAGTTGAGGGAGAGAATCATCGACGAAATAGTATTTGTTGTTTGCTCTTAAGGCTGCGTTTGGTCGGAGTGCGAATCTGAACTGTTACAAATTTCCATTCCGGTTCAGATTTGTTTTCATTTGGTAAGAGTTCAAAAATACACCTATTTTCGATGCAAAAATGTGTATAAGCCAAGGTTTGCATCGAAAATATGTGAAAATATTGCTTTATAAAAAACAAAGAAAATTTTGCCACGATTTTGGTCGAAGTAAATAAGCATAGGTTTTGACTGTTTTCCCTTTGAGTGTTCGATAGAGAAGAGAAAGGTTCCATGATAGAGGTAAGAGAGATCTGAACTTCAAATCCATTCATCTGCCGTGGTAATGAGAAATCTGAACTCTCATTTTGATTTTCTTTTCGTTTTTAGGTCACTTCCCTCATCGGAAGAGAGATCTGAACTCCAAATCCATCCATTTGCCTTTTTCTGAGTTATGTATTATATTTCTTTGTCCTATGGGTTTTCTTAAATCTTCCTTCATTTTCTTCTTGAATCTTTAATCTATTCACTTCATTGAATCTTCCTTCATTTTTGGTTCCTTGGGATATTATCTTATTATGGGTTTTCACAGGAAATAAATACATAGAAAAAATGCAGAGAGTTCGAGGTGATTTTTTTCGATTTTGGCAATCTTTCGCTGAATTTGGTGGTTTTGGTGGCTTTGGTAGCCACAGGAGTCTGATCTCTACTTTTTTTGGGGGAAGAGACCCTTTCAATGATCCTTTCTTCACTAGTCCATTCCAAAGCATGTTTGAATCTAGTATGATGGGACCAAACATGTTTGGGTCAAGTTCAAGGTCTTTTGGAGACTTAGATATGCATCCAGCTAGATTCCTAGAGCATCAAGCTGCACAATCTAGTAAATAAAAGGGGCCTATTATCAAAGAGATAACATCTGAAGATGAGGCCGAAGAATAACAAGGAGCCAAAGCCAAAGAGAAGACTGAAAACCCTAGGAAGCATTCTAGGTAAAAGGAACCGTATGTTGAGGATCCAGATGATGAATCTTAAGGTTAAGTCTTTTCTATAATTTCATACTCTTGTAGTTTCTATTATATATTGAAGTAGATATTCAATGTGTTTTATGAGAGGAAAAGCAAGCATGTTTAGTATTGGAAATTTGGAATGACTATAACAGGACAGATAGAGCACGTCCCCAGGCTCGTAGTCATAGCTTTCAGACTTCCACTGTTACTTACGGAGGTGCCAATGGGGCATATTATACTGTCTACAATTAGAAGGACTGGCAGTGATGGGGTATGTATATCTATTCGGTTGACAGTTGGATGATATGGGTTAAACTAAAGCCTCGATTTTTCTGGTCAGGTGACTATAGACGAGAATAGAGAAGCTGATACAACTACTGGTCGAGCCACACACAGGGTTTGGAGGGGAGTTCATGATAAGGTATCATTTGCAGGTTCTCTAACTTAACATCTTGAATTGTTTATTCACTGTTGGTTGGATCACTAGAGTTCTCATTATGCCTAGGAGGCCTATAAATTGGAATTTAAGTAATATTGCATGGATGCAAACATAGGAATCACAATCTGATGCATGTTGCATTGTGATGTGGCAAGATGAAAAAAGGGAAGAATCAATTGTCTATAGTAGAGTATAAGCAGATCAATTGTCTATAGGAGCACAACTATCACCACAACCTTGATTAAGGGTGTCAATGGACCAGTTCTGGATTGGACCCCGTCCAGTCCAAAATCAATTTGGACGGATTGGATCCAAAATATTTATTAGATTGGATTGGCCCTGGTCTATCCGTAACAAATTTATATTGGATTGGGTAGGATTAAGCCAATATCAGGTCCATTGATATAAGATAAGAATATATGTGTCAATGGACCAGGTTTGGGTTGAAACCAATCTAAATCAAAATGAATTGGAACAGATTTAATGGTCTAGACGTTGAATTGGACCGGTCCAAATTGATCTAAAACATTCATTGGATTGGATTGGACCTGATCCATTTATAATGGATTCACATTGGATTGGATCAAATTGGACCAAATCCAGACCAATTGACACCTCTACCCTTGATATTTGATAAAGTTGGAGTTATATGAAATTTCTAGTGGAGATTCAAAGAAAACACTCACTACATCTTTTGAAGGCTTGGATGGATTTCACTAAATCTAAAGATGAGACTATTATTTAATGCCTTAGAGCTTTGGTGTCATATTCTAAGAGAAATACTTTAAAAACGAATATATCCTTTTGGATTGCGAACTTAATAGTGTCCTTGTCATGTATTTGAAAAAATACAAAAGCTATTTATACTTTGAGAGATATACTAGAAAAGGGAGCCCATTGGGTAGTTGGTGGTGGGTTGAAAACCCTTTTGGCTTCAAATTGGATGTTAATGGTACTAGATTTGACGTTGTATTGATTACACATCTTATATGGATGATCAATCATCAAGCAATCAAGAGGATTTATTTACTTTTTCCCCATCATGGTTTAAACTGTTTACTTTGGGTGTTTGGATGGAGGTGTATGACTAGCTCTCCTCCCCTTCAAACTAGCTTGGCGAAGAGATCCTCAATATTGGACCTGAGTTGTCTGATTTATGGTTAAAGAAGATATGTTTCATTTGTTTCTTAAATGTAATCTTTCTAAGTTGGTATGGTTTGGTGGTTCAAATTTCATGATTAAATCTAAAGAGTTGAGCTACTCATTTGGCGTCTGTTTAGCTTAGATGTCGTTGCTCCAGAAAATAATGATACATCAGTGTCACGTCAGAAAAAAACAGTGCTCCAAGAAATGCCTATTTGTTTGGAATTGTTTTTCTATAAAAAAACGGTACTCTAAACTATGCCTTGGAAACCGGAAACTCGTTGCTGCCAACAGGAACATGAGGTGATAGTGACAGGGACATGATGTGACACTGGATAATAGGTACTGGTGCTGAAAAGTTTTCTAGAGCATTGGTATCAAACAGAAAGTGTTGCTGCTGCTCCAAGAAGCGTTCTACATGGCAGCAACGTTTCCAAACAAAAAAGAGACACCGTTTTCTCAAAAAACAGTGCTTCCAACCCACACATCAGCAGCACCATTTTTAGAAAACAGTGTCGCATCTGCAGCATCAATGCCAAACATATACTTGCTGAATGGATTTCTTAGTTATCAAAAATTGGCCACTTGGCCACGAGTACACAAGTTAGTTGCGACTTTGTCTATAAATTAGCTATCTATTTTTCTTGCATTTTCGTCTATTTGGTACCATTTACATGGTATTAGAGCATGTTCTGAAACCTGTTTTCTCCCATCCATGATATTTTTCTCCTTAGGCTGTGTTTGTATTTGTTCGGAAAGAGTTCAAAAATATGCCTATTTTTTATGCAAAAATATTGCTTTAAAAAATCGAAGGATATTTTGCCACGATTTTGATCGAAGTAATAAGCATAAGTTTCGACTGTTTTCTCTTCGAGTGTCCCATAGAGAAGAGAAAGGTTCTGTGATAGAAGTAAGAGAGATCTGAACTCCAAATCCATTCATCTATCAAGGTAATAAGAGATCTGAACTCTCATTTTGATTTTCTTTTCATTTTTAGGTCACTACCCACGTTGGAAGAGAGATCTGAACTCCAAATCCATCTATTTGCCTTTTCCTAACAGTTACGTATGATATTTCTTCGTTCTATGGGTTTTCTTGAACCTTCCTTCATTTTCCTCTTCAATCTTTAATCTATTCGCTTCATTAAATCTTCCTTCATTTTTGGTTCCTTAGGATGTTATATTATTATCGGTTTTCTCAGGGAATAAGTGCATAGAAAAAAATGCAGAGAGGTAGAGGTGATTTCTTCAATTTTGGTGATCCTTTTGCTGAATTTGGTGGTTTTGGTGGCTTTGGTAGCCACAGGAGTCTAATCTCTAGCCTTTTGGGGGGAAGGGACCCTTTCGATGATCCTTTCTTCACTAGTCCATTCCAAAGCATGTTTGAATCTAGTATGATGGGACCAAACATGTTTGGGTCAAGTTCAAGGTTTTTTGGAGACTCCGATATGCATCCACTCGGATTCCTGGAGCATCAAGCTGCACAGTCTAGTAAACCAAAGGGGCCGATTATCAAAGAGGTAACATCTGAAGATGAGGCCAAAGAAGAACAAGGAGCCAAAGCCAAAGAGAAGACTGAAAACCCTAAGAAGCATTCTAGGTCAAAGGAACCGTATGTTGAGGATCCAGATGATGAATCTCAAGGTTAAGTGTTTGTTGTAATTGCATACTAAAACTATATATATACTCTTGTAGTTTCTATTATATTCATATTCTTGTAGTTGCTATTATATATACTGTTGAAGTAGAGATTCATTGTGTTTTATCTTTCAAAGAGGAAGAGCAAGCATGTTTAGTACAGATAGAGCACATCCCCAGGCTCGTAGTTATAGCTTTCAGAGTTCCATTGTTACAAATGGAGGTGCCAATGGGGCATATTATACTTTGTCTACAACCAGAAGGACTAGCAGTGATGGGGTATATACATCTATTCGGTTGACAGTTTGGGTGATATGGGACTCTTTAAACTAAAACCTCTCTTTTGTTGGTCAGGTGACTATAGACAACAACAGAGAAGCTGATAGAACTACTAGTCGAGCCACACACAGGGTTTCAAGAGGACTTCATGATAAGGTATCATTAGAGGTTCTCTAACTCAACATCTTGGTTTGTTTGCACACCCTTGGTTGGACCACTGGAGTTCTCATTATGCCTACGAGGCCTATAAATTGGAAATTAAGTAATACTGCATGGATGCAAACATAGGAATCAGAACCTGATGCATGTTGCATTGTGACGTGGCAAGATGAAAAAAGAGAAGATTCAATTGTCTATAGTAGAGTATAAGCTGATAAATACTCCATATTCCTTGTTCTTCCTCTATGAATTATTTGCATGGATAAATACTCCATATTCCTTGTTCTTCCTCTATGAATTGTTTGCATGGATTCATACTCCATATTCCTTGTTCTTCCTCTATGAATTGTTTGCATGGATTCATACTCCATATTCCTTGTTCTTCCTCTATGAATTGTTTGCATGGATTCTACAATGGACAATTGATTCTTCCCTTTTTTAATCTTGCCACGTCACAATTCAACATGCATTAGATTCTGATTCTTATGTTTGCATCCATGTAGAGAACCTCTAGTGATACACCCTCGAAACCCTGTGTGTGGCTCGACCAGTAGTTGTATCAGCTTCTCTGTTGTCGTCTATAGTCACCTAACCAACAAAAGAGAGGCTTTAGTTTAAAGAATCTCATATCACCCAAACTGTCAACCGAATAGATGTATATACCCCATCACTACCAGTCCTTCTGGTTGTAGACAAAGTATAATATGCCCCATTGGCACCTCCATTAGTAACAATGGAACTCTAAAAGCTATAACTATGAGTCTAGGGACGTGCTCTATCTGTATTAAATATGCTTGCTCTTCCTCTTTGAAAGATAAAACACAATGAATCTCTACTTTAATAGTATATATAATAGCAACTACAAGAATATGAATATAATAGGAACTACAAGAGTATATATATAGTTTTAGTATGCAATTACATCAAAGACTTAACCTTGAGATTCATCATCTGGATCCTCAACATAAGGTTCCTTTGACCTAGAATGCTAACTAGGGTTTTCAGTCTTCTCTTTGGCTTTGGCTCCTCATCTTCAGATGTTATCTCTTTGATAATCGGCCCCTTTGATTTACTACATTGTGCAGCTTGATGCTCCAGGAATCCAGGTGGATGCATATGAGTCTCCAAAAAACCTAAACTTGACCCAAACATGTTTGGTCCCATCATAGTAGATTCAAACATGCTTTGGAATGGACTAGTGAATAAAGGATCATCGAAAGGGTCCCTTCCCCCAAAAAGGCTAGAGATTAGACTCCTGTGGCTACCAAAACCACCAAGACCACCAAATTCAACAAAAGGATCGCCAAAATTGAAGAAATCACCTCTACCTCTCTACATTTTTTTCTATGCACTTATTCCCGAAGAAAACCGATAATAATATAACATCCCAAGGAACCAAAAATGAAGGAAGATTTAATGAAACGAATAGATTCAAGATTCAAGAGGAAAATGAAGGAAGATTCAAGAAAACCCATAGGACGAAGAAATATCATACATAACTCTTAGGAAAAGGCAAATAGATGGATTTGGAGTTCAGATCTCTCTTCCGACCAAGGTAGTGACCTAAATATGAAAAGAAAATCAAAATGAGAGTTCAGATCTCTCATTACCTTGACAGATGAATGGATTTGGAGTTCAGATCTCTCTTACCTCTATCGCAGAACCTTTCTCTTCTCTATCGCATGCTCGAAGAGAAAACAATCGAAACCTATGCTTATTTACTTCGATCAAAATCGTGGCAAAATTTCCTTCGTTTTTTGTAAAGCAATATTTTAACATATTTTCGATGCAAACCTTGGTTTATACACAGTTTTGCATCGAAAATAGGCGTATTTTTGAATTCCTTCCAAACGATTACAAACGCAACCTAAGGATAAATATATCATGGACGGGAGAAAACAGGTTTCAGAAAACACTCTAATGCCATGTAAATGATACCAAACAGATGAAAATGCAAGAAAGATAGATAGCTAATTTATAGACAAAGTCGCAACTAACTTGTGTACTCGTGGCCAAGTGGCCAATTTTTGATAACTAAGAAATCCATTCAGTAAGTATATGTTTGGCATCGATGCTATAGATATGGCACTGTTTTCTAAAAATGGTGCTGCTGATGTGTGGGTTGGAAGCACCGTTTTCTCAGAAAACGGTCTCTTTTTTGTTTGGAAACGTTGCTGCCATGTAGAATGCTTTTTGGAGCAGCAGCAATACTTTCTGTTTGGTACCAATGCTCTAGAAAACTTTTCAGCACCAGTACCTATTATCCAGTGTCATATCATGTCCCTGTCACTATCACCTCATGTTCCTGTTGGCAATAACGAGTTTCCGGTTTCCAAGGCATGGTTTAGAGCATCGTTTTTTTATAAAAAAACAATTCCAAACAAATAGGCATTTCCTGGAGCACTGTTTTTTTCTGATGTGACACTGATGTATCACTATTTTCTGGAGCAACGACATCTAAACTAAACAGACGCCAAATGAGTAGCTCAACTCTTTAGATTTAATCATGAAATTTGAACCACCAAACCATACCAACTTAGAAAGATTACATTTAAGAAACAAATGAAACATATCTTCTTTAACCATAAATCAGACAACTCAGGTCCAATATTGAGGATCTCTTCGCCAAGCTAGTTTGAAGGGGAAGAGAGCTAGTCATACACCTCCATCCAATATTGAGGATCTCTTCACTGGAAACAAGTGAAGAATTGAATTCACAATAAATAAACTTAGTATTAAAGTACCGCGGAGAAAATTTGGTCCACAGTAAATAGTTTAAACCATGATGGGGAAAAAGTAAATAAATCCTCTTGATTGCTTGATGAGTGATCATCCATATAAGATGTGTAATCAATACAACGTCAAATCTAGTACCATTAACATCCAATTTGAAGCCAAAAGGGTTGGGGACCGATGGCTCCTTCTTATGTCAATATTCAACACACCACCAACTACCCAATGGGCTCCCTTTTCTAGTATATCTCTCAAAGCATAAATAGCTTTTGTATTTTTTCAAATACATGACAAGGACACTCTAAATTTTGCAATCCAAAAGGATATATTCGTTTTTAAAGTATTTCTCTTAGAATATGACACCAAAGCTCTAAGGCATTAAATAATAGTCTCATCTTTAGGTTCAGTGAAATCCATCCAAGCCTTCAAGAAGATGTAGTGAGAGCTTTCTTTGAATCTCCACTAGAAATTCCATATAACTCCAACCTTATCATATATCAAGGGTAGGGGTGTCAATTGGATTGGAATTGGTCCAATCCAATCCAATCCAATGTGAGTCCATTATAAAGGGATCAGGTCCAATTCATTTCAATGAATGTTTTACACCAATTTGGACGGGTCCAATTCAATGTCTAGAACGTCCAATCTATTCAAATTCATTTTGATTTAGATTGGTTTCATCCCAAACCTGGTCCATTGACACATATATTCTTATCTTATATCAATGTACCCAATCCAATATAAATTTGTTACGGATGGACCAGTTCCAATCCAATCTGGTAAATATTTTGGATCAGATCAGTCCAATCTAATGTATCTTGTCGGTTCATCCAATCCGTCCAAATTGATTTTGGACTGGACGGGGTCCAATCCAGAACCGGTCCATTGCCCTTAATCAAGGGTGTGGTGATAGTTGTGATCCTATGATCAACAAGTATAGCAAAAAGAATATGCTTTATAAGGATGAATTTGCTCGCATGAAAGAGAATATTCGATTTCCATCCAAACAAGAGGCCATTTGATTAATGGGAATAAAGGCCTGATCATTCCAATTCCCATTCTAACCATTCGGTTGGGTGGAAATCGAAATCCCATTTCCATTCCTAGTGAAATGGCACTCCCCCATATGAGACAATGAGCATTTCCTCCCCCTCCCTTGGGAATGAGAATCTCATTCCAGCTGGCTCTAATTCCAAGTCTGAATCCTTTCTAAACCAAATAGGTAAGGGGAATAGATCATCCCGTACATTTCCTATTCTAACTCTTGGTATATATGCACTAAATTGACCAGTGAACATATACCGGAGCCTTCGATTGACATTTTTCTTCCTACTAACAAACAAAGAGCTTCCTAGATATGTGTCATCTTTCATCATCAACCTAACCTCAAGCAAAGAGCCTTTAAAGGACAATCTCATTGACAAGAATTAGAGATCTTTTATAGTTTATAGCATGTTCCTACTAATCACAATAGAGCCTAATAGTTTCCTTTGTTTTAATGATCTTTGAAACCTTAGCCTTGATGTCGCGTAATCTAGACACTCTCTCGTGTACTGTGACTCAGATTCTGACTAGATGTCAATCTGGCTAGACTGAGTTGTAGTGACTGAGTTGATGTCTGACATCCAAGCTGATGTGCTGCAAGAGAAGGAAAGGGAAGGCACTCTGATGCTTAAGACAATAAGTGAATGGAGATTTCTCTAAGAGTGTAATAGAGCTTGAGAGAATTAGTATGCATACCTTTTCAGGTGAATTCAGACGCTTTGTCTTTTGGTGGATAAAGGAATTAAATACTAAAATATCAAGGTATACTAAAATATCAAAGGATAATACAAACAGTCTTCATTAAAAAAGGTGCAAGATGCAACCATAGCATAATTAAATGAAAAACAATGGACTGTCCAATTCATTGTTTATAAAGGAAAGATGTTATATAGAAGTGCCCATCAAGGTAGATATCTGATAAGCATCGGGTAAAGAACTTAATACAGTTATGAGAATTCATACAAACAATTCATAGAGGTAGAACAAGGAATATGGAGTATTTATCAGTTTATACTCTACTATAGACAATTGATTCTTCCCTTTTTTCATCTTGCCACGTCACAATGCAACATGCATTAGATTATGATTCCTATGTTTGCATCCATGCAATATTACTTAATTTCTAATTTATAGGCCTCCTAGGCATAATGAGAACTCTGGTGGTTCAACCAACGGTGAGTAAACAAATCAAGATGTTGAGTTAGAGAACCTCCAAATGATACCTTAAAGTCCCCTCGAAACCCTATGTGCGGCTCGACTAGTAGTTGTATCAGCTTCTCTGTTCTCGTATATAAGTCACCTGACCAACAAAAGAGATGCTTTAGTTTAAAGAGTCCCATATCATCCAAACTGTCAACCGAATAGATGTATATACCCCATCACTAACCTTCCGAGTTGGTTTGTTGACTCTGTGCTGAGGTGTCGACAGAGGCCGTGTGTCACCATTTATTTGGGAGGAATAAATCACCCCTCATCACTTGGCCTATCAAAAAATGAATAAACCATCATCTATAAATATAACATGGTTAATTGTTGAACCTATTCTACTGGATGCCCTTGATTTGATTGGTAGCTAGAGAGTATTTCAACATCTTAGAAACGACCATGATGCAATGATGAATAAATAAGGAGACAAAGAACAACCCTTAGAAACATCTTACTATAGACGAAAATATACAAATACCGAGATGTTCCCAATGCACTGCTGCGAGGACAAAATCTGATCTCCAGACAAAATGCAATTATCCAATGTTGGGTCCAACTATATGTGGTCTTAGAGAGATGAACGGGATACAATCCCAACCTTTGGCATTTGTTTACCTCTCTCCCCACTGTACTCATCTCACTTTCTCTCTCCCTTTACACATACCACTTGCTCATAAGAGATCGAATATGCTTCCCACAATACATTATAGTTGCACATGACATGACCAATATATTCCATACTTATATGTTGTGTTAGATGCTGGATAATATTTTTGTGAGTATCAAATCCAAAATCTAGTCATAGGGGATGAACTTTTTTTTGTGTTCTTTTGTTTTTGGTTTTCTGTGTTTCTTTGTGAGTATCAAATCCAAAACCTTGGTCTTCCTAACCGCTCACTCATTTTTGCTCGATCCCCGGTATGGTAATCCATGCAATAGCATTAGTAAGCTGTAAATTGCTGTTACAGCTTTTGTTTACTTCTGCTTAACTAGTTTTTTACCTAAACCCGACCCATTGGCAGGCCGAATTTTGGGTCACAGAGTCTTAAACAAATGTTGTCTGTGTGGAGCCCACTTTAGAAAGCAAATTTTGGGTCACAGAGTCTTAAACAAGTCAATTAACTTAGACAGATATAAGATGTCATATACCTTGGATGCCAAGTAACTAAAATCCTTTGCAAATTCATTGGGACTGAACCTCCACTGACGTAAGTGATTGCGCTAATAAATCTGAAATGATTAATCTCAAGTTCCCCATATTCGCCTTGCCTTCCCATTCGCCAATTTCGTACTTAGAACCAAAACCAGAAAAACACACCAAGGTTATTTCGGTCCTTGCACCGCCCACAGGCTGAAACTGAAACACTGCGGCTGTTGTGCGCAAGGGAAGCATCATTCGCTCTTCCGTTGGGAGTAATACCATAAAACTTAACAGTATTAGGGGCTTTCTTATTATTATTCAAAATTCGTATAACATTTTTGTTAATATTTTTCGGCCTAGGATGGACTTAAAATCCCAAGGGTATTTACGTCATTTTAACCTCGAAAACACCCCAATAAAAGAGCCCTAACTGGTCTTCTCTTTCTGCCTGCGTTTCCGGTTTTCTGTCTCGCCACTTCGAACCGTTGCAGAGGGCAGAAAGCAATCTCTCTCTCTCTCTGTGGAAGAGATGGTAAGAGCGTACACTCAGGAGCACGTATACAGGCATCCATGGGAGAGGGTAACATCCGCATCCTGGCGCAAGTTTACCGACCCCGAGAACAAGCGCACGTTATCCCACATCCTTGAGGTCGACACCCTGAATCGGAAGCTCGACCCTCTCACCGGCAAGCTCTACACCACTCGCGCCATCACCATCCACGCCCCCGGTCCCTGGTTCATCCGCAAGATTATCGGCCAGGACATCTGCCACTGCGTCGAATCCTCGGTCGTCGACGCCCGATCCCGCTCCATGCAGCTCACCACCCGCAACGTCAGCCTCCAGAAGTTCATAGAAGTCGAGGAGAAGAGCTGGTATGAACCACACCCGGATAATCCCGAGGGTTGGACGGCTTTCCGGCAAGAAACCAGCATCCGGATCAAGCCCTTGTCCGCGTTGGCATCGATGGCCGAGAAGGTGGAGCAGCGTTGCGCCGAGAAGTTCCTGCAGAACAGTGTTAAGGGGAGAGAGGTCATGGAGAGGATCTGTAAGTATCTTGAAGCTGAATCTAGCGGGATTTCCATCTAATTCTGAGATTTCTTATTTCTAATTGGGTTATTTAAGGAGAGGGTCTCTGGCCTTGACTTTGATTTTCCAATTCTTAATCTGATCTCGTAGTCCCCGAACAATGGCGGAAAATATTAGAAAAAAAGAAAAAAAAAAAACACACAAAATGTTGTGAAGTTTGGACGATAGGATCTAATGATCTTCCCCCTTCACTTTGTTGCAATTTTGATGTAATAAATCGTGCCTTCATTGTACATTAACCGACTAATCTAACCACTCTTTTTCTTTTTAATTTGTTTTGTTGATTGTTATGAAGTTTATGATTTCGATGAACCTTATTTGTGGGAAGTAGAATGGTTTCAAGTAATAAGGCAGGCTGGAAGAAAATCCTAGGGAAGTAAGAAGTTAGAGATGATTTCAAGTGGAAGAGAAGCGATCTATTCTAAAATGACTGTAAAATGAGTAGCAAGCAAATTAAAGGTGATTGGGGAATTAAAATAACAACAAAGTGAAGTGCAACATGAATCCTCTTTTAAACCTATCTATCAAAAAGAAAATTATCATCTAAACCTTGTCCAAAGTCTATGGGGTTGGCTACATGAATCCTCTTTTGAGGTATCCCAACAAGAAAATAAAAATGTCATTGCCCAATACTGGATTCTTGGGATGGATGGACTGTATAAGGTCTGTCAATTGAACCTTTAATTGAAAATGGATGCCTGATTCAATTTAGCATTACACTCTCTCACTCCATTGATGTTAGCATTACACTTTGCCATTACCCGCCATATGGTTTTAGATTTGGCATCTCCATTATACCTAATTCAATTTAGCATCTATGTTCACCAAAACTCCATTAATCTATAACTCAACTTTTCCTCTTTTTTATACCCAAATACAATGCAAAATTTTAGACTGCTGAAAAACTATGGAGTAGAGTTTATGTGATAGGCAAATAGCACTCAGATTAAAAGGGAAATTCTATAAAATGGTTGTAAGGCCAGCTATGCTGCATGGAGCACAGTGTTGGGAAGTCAAAAACAATATGTCAAAAAACTAAGTGTGGCAGAAATGTGCATGCTGAATTGGATGAGTGGAAAAACTAGAAATAATAGGATTAGAAATGAAGTCATTCTAAGAAACCTAGGAGTAGCACCAATAGGCAATAAAATAAGAGAAAGTTAGGATGGTTTGGTCACACCACATTCATAGAAGATCATCAACAACTCCCACAAGAAGAAATGATCTGTTGCAAGGTGAAGGGGCTAGAAGGGCTAAGGTAGACGAAGAAGGGCATGGGTAGCCAACCATGCTGATAAAATGTGTTGCTGATAAAAAATAATAAATATGGCATTAAACGGAATGGATTGGGCAAAACAGGATTCATGTAGCCAACCCCATAGAGTTGGAATTTGGTAAGGGTTGGATGATGATGATGATGATGATGAAACTTCTATAAAACTATTATGGCTAATTTCAAGATTGTTATGGAGGAAAAGGGAACAGAGAAAAATATAGAATTGACAAAGCACAACAAGGACCGAAACTATAAATGGCAATGCCCACTATAAATAATATATTTTAAATTCTAAGACCTAAAGAATTGAGGATATTGTAGATGAGCATTGGAAGAAAAGGATCGTGGATAAAATGTCATATTCATTAGCAAGAGTTGTACATCTTGGATGGAGAACTAAAGTCAGGCCTGGGTGCTTAGCTGTTAAGGGTAGTTTCCCTTCCTTTTCTAAGATAGATGAAGAGGGGTGGAATGGTTTCAGTCAATAAAAAGAATAAGTTTTATTACCATTTTTCTTCCTTTTTCAGTAGTAATCAGAAGGGATAGAGGCGGGTCTCTTTAACATATTATGCAGTTTTTTCTTTGTTTTAGTAAATGTATACATGCTCGTGGCACACAAATACACAACAGAGTAGTCATCTTTTTTTCTTTTCTATGTTGCTTTGTAGTTTATGTTTATCAAGTAGAGTTTGCCCGAATAATCTTGTGGTAGGTAAGTTTTTAATTTGGTAACAAAATGTAAGCAATTCCTTTAAATTTCCAGTGGCCAGTTGGGTGACTAATGTTTCTTAAAAATGAGAGGGCATCCTCTATTGGGGGGGAAGGGGGTTGGAGTCTCCTCAATCCGCCCCAACCTATATAGATGTTTTCTTCTTATCCTTTGATTTTGTGGAAATGAGGTACACTTTCACTTTCTTGTCATTTTCAATAAATTATTGATTTTGTTATTGATCAAAGCAACTATATGCAAAATTACAATTTGGTAAAATTGCACCTTTTGCTACATTGCTACATTCATGTAATTTATCTTGTTCGTTGAATAAACTTTTTGTTTGAATCACAGCTTACATAGGTTATATAATTGCTTAACATTTTGTTTTAGTAAAATTGCACCTTTTACTGCATGCACTAAAACATGAAGATTTGCAAGGTGGAAGTCAAGTTTCCAAATAACCAAACATGAAATAGTGACGTCTTTAAAGTGAGAAGGGTCACTGTGAAGTGTGAATTTCCTCAAATAGTCAAATGATAAGACCAAGAAAGTCGAACTACTCGGAATTTAATGAATACTACTTCATTGAATATGCATAAACTCGTGGCTGAAGGGACAACAATCCATCTAAATTTTTTTTCTGAACTCATCATCTTCCCAACATACTGAAAGCTCTAGCAAATTTTATCTATAAAAAAAAAAAAAAAAAGACAGCTCTAGAAAATTTCTTATTTTCTGAACAAAGATCAGCGGGTTCTAAGCATGGTTTTTAAAAATGACCCGGAGACCGAACCGGTTAGAGGTCCTATTACCAGGTCAAGTGGTCAACGGTCGGCTCATTTTGACAAAAAAATAGAAAACGGCCAATTGTGTTCTGTAAATCCTAGACCCCTCCCTCCCTTCCCAAACCACTCAACCTGCATCCTTCCCAAAACCCATAGTGTGAAAATCCAACCCTCCCTGCACATTAAAATTCCAAACCTGACCTTACCCTCTTCACATTGGAAGGTAGGGCTAGTTGTAGTTGGGGGTTGGGTCCGGAATTTGCATCTAATTTCATGATATTTTCAATTATATATGGTAAAAGACCTAAGCATATCCTGAGTTTTTTAAATAAACTTACATACTTTGTGGGCTGACCACACTAAAAGAGAGAAGGAAGAGAAGTGAGGTGGAAGAAGGAAATTAGGCTATTTCCAGGGCAAAATAGAAGATAAAGAAGCAACAACAAAACTTGCAAATACGAGTAAAAGATATCTTTAAGCATTTTTCAAAAACTTAGGTACGTTTAAGTCATTTTAAAACCTTATATACAAGCATTAAACAAGTGAAAGAACATGAACAAACATACAAAACAAAAATCAAATATTTTATTGAAACATGTTGAAAATACAAGCTATCAATTATCCTTCTCATAAGATTCAAATCATTATTAAATTCAACACATGAGCATTTAGGATATTTTAATTATTTTTCTATGGGGGTATTTTAATAAATTCAATATACAAGTCAGAGAGGATCATTATTTGTGTTTTAAGAGTATCATTGAAAAACAAAAATATATATATATAAAATTCCTCTTTAAGAAATAACAAAGAAGAGAGAGAACACTTGTTATTCTCGTAAAATTGTAAAATTCCTCATAAGAGAGAATTAAGAAAAAACAATAGACCCATTCAAAGTATCAACACGTATCTGCTCATATCAATCATACGTATCATTCCAGCACCCTGCCGTTACATCCCTACAATGGATGTCTATTGTCTGATCGGTTCAAGGTGTGGTGAAGACCTAAATTGGCTCCCATGGACCAGATGAAAAAAAGAAAGTAAAACAAAAAACACCAAAAAGGAATATCAATTCGCTCGATACGCCCATACCAATCTAGTACTTGAATTGTTTAAAAATAATGCAAATGAAGTGTAAATCCCGATTCAGGGTAAATTTGTACTCTGATTCACTTTTTCTTATGTTTGGCAACATTACATTTTTGCATTGACAAATGACAAACAAATGTATATTTACATTAATAATAAGATGTAAAAGTATACCAATAAAATAAAATTAAATTTGCATTCAAGTGGACTTTTGATAAAAAAAAAAAAAAATCCTATACTTTGGCTCGAATGACAATTTGGTCCCTAAACTTTAAAATGCAACAATTCAAGTACTAGATTGTCACTTAGATTGTTACATTTTTTTAATTTGGATACTAAATTGTTGCATTTTAAAATTTAGGGACCAAATTATCACTCAAGCCAAAGTACAAAGCACTGATCGGATACTTTCCCATTAAAAAACATATGCTTTATTTGTCATGCAAAACTAACCTAACTTTGCAATTTATATGAACATTTTTACACTACACAGGAAAACCACCAACTGGGAGGATTTTCAGGTCACTTACTGGCATTTTTTTCATTCAAATCAGTCCACTCCCTATTCCCCATATCACAACCTATCAAACAATAACCTTGCAAAATATTGAACAGTCCAAAGGCATTAAAAGAAACCGTCGTGCCAAATCACATTAACTGCCTAACAGAACTGCAAGAATTCCAGTTGGGACCAACAATGGCGTTCCCATCGTTGTGTTTTAGAATTGTAGACTTCGACAATTCTCTCATTTGAATCAGGATCAAGGGTTCCAGTGACCAAAATTTTGTACAAAATGGTGATCCCATCAGTGAGCATGCCAAGTTGCCCACGATATCAATGTATTGAATTTGAAGCATATCCAGAAAGACCTTATGGGAGCTAGTGACAGGATTACAAACGATCAAGGTAGAGTAATCATAATTGTGGTTACAAAGGCAAAGGAAACCACCAGAGCGGTAAAAACCTTGAAAATGCAGAGCATCGGTCAAAAGGATAATGCCGAATTTTAAAATATATATATATATTTTTTTTAAAAATATATATATATATATATATATATATATATATATATAGATATATAGATATATATATTGGTCACATGACTTCACATGTGAAAATAGCTTGTGACAAAGGGTGGATTTGATCAATTGTCAAAAACTCAAAAGACTTAAAAACACTTTTAAGAAAATATGTAAAGAGATGGATCAAGTCAATTTCATAAACCTTAGATTGCCCTAAATTCAATCCCCATTCGTTTACCAAACAAATCAGTCCACTTTCAAAACGCATCTACATAAAGCCAAGTAACTGCTGTAGCCATACCATCACTACCATGCCAAAGAACTCATGACGAGAAACATCTGCACCTGACATCTGACACATAAAATTCGGAGGAATGTGAAAAATAAATAAAAAGAACAAAATTCACATAAAGGCATCAGGTTATATAAATACCAGTTCAGTCCCCTATTTTCTATAGTAGTGTTTTAATTAAACACACAGGAGCACCAGAAATACATGCTCTGTTCTTCACAAAATTTACAGCAAACATTGAAGAGAACACATGACCTTACTAAGCATGTGCAGCAAACTTGGACACTGACTTCCCTCCAAGAATAATGCTACAACCTACAACTCCAGATCCTTTTCATTCAAAAATATTTCTCCTAGTCAGTTTTTATAAAGTTAAATGATATTGCCAACTCAGGTCTTTATAGGAAAATGAGACAGGATTTTTTCCAAAAACTTCCAGAGGCAAGGATAAATGATTAAATGCATCAACAATTCCAGACAACTCAAGTCTTTCTGAGACAGACCTACTTTTGAGTATAAGTTATAGTCCTTCAATATTTCGAGATTTACAACAATACAAGTCATCAGCTTTTACCCTAAAAATAGAAATAAAACAAAAGCAAAGCATCAACACACACAAATTACACAAACCAAAGCAGCAGAAGGGTGATAGGGCAATTGGCAAACACCTATTCCAATCATTAGCTTCCCACAGAATGTGTTAACTTGAATCATCCACTGGCCACATTTTCTGACCAGAATTTTTATTCAACTAATATTTTTCACAAAAAAAAAGTCAGCACGAGTTTGTATACACTTGCCAAATAAAGAGGTTAGATTCACTTGGACCTCATTGATAACCTAGATAATAGACAAGGAAATCCAGTAAACCCCTCTATCTCATACAAGAAGTACCAAAACATACAAACTCAAGTGATCAAGCTAAAATAAATAAATGAACACCAACTCACCACTATGGTATTCTTCTACACTGCATATGGACATTATCAGTGTATCCCCCTAACGCCATTCAAGAAAGACACAACCACTATACAAATCAATAATACAACAATATGCCAGCGCTATCTAATATAACCAAAATAAATTATCAAATGCATAACACAATCCAATTAAAATAATTGCCTTCTGTTATATGAGTTTCATTGTTCATTGTCGCGTTGCCATAAACGAGAGGGTCCCAAGTAGAAAGTGATACAGTAGATAGTGCCTAGTAAATTGATAACCCATTATTCCCCATGCCTAGTTTCACTCTACTAGCCGAGTAGGTTTGCCAACAACTTTTTAACTAAACGTAAAGTACAACTATGTGAAGGATGATGGAAAGAAGAACTAAAACACCTCCTTTAGAACAGCCTCTGAGGCCGATTACATGTAGAAAAGAAAATGGATCTCAAGGGAACTTGTTGAATCCCAGTTAATTACATATCATCTCAAATTCATTAACAGATACTAGAATATACTTCAACAGACGGATTGGTTCGTGGTGCAGGAGGCATTGACAAGGAGGCACCATGAGACCAACAACAAAAAGGTAAGGACACCCTTAACAAATTTATGTATCCCAATCCAATGCTCTGGTAAGTTTCCTTAATATTAGGGTTTTACAGATCCAACCTCTACCACAATCCAAGCTCTAATAGCAGAAAGCTCAGTTATTGACACCACTCTGAAAAAAAAAAATGACAAGCAACACTGTTGATGCAACAATGAACAACGGAAATAAATCATGGAAGAAGAATTCTACTCTTCATAGGTTCCTGCACAAATGGCAGATCTAGAGTTTTTTGGGTTATCTGAATTTTGTCATTAGAAGAATTCTAATCTTCTAAGGGGTGTTCTTTTTTGGATTTTGATTTCCATTGACCAAGAAACCCATGTTCTTTTTTCAGATTTATGTGGGGACCAAGGAAAGTTTATTTTCCTGGGTGGGTAAATAACATCCCACTTGGGGAAAAGTTGGCAATAATTGAATGGAACAAAAATGCCCATTTTAATAATGGATTTTTATGACTTAAATAGTCATTGCCTTATTTACATGGGAAATAAATGAACATGGGTAAATGCACTTACCCGGCTAAGTCTTTCCTAGGAAACACTTACCTGGGTAAGTAACTTACCGAAAAGCGAATGGGGCCTAAGAGTTATTTTTCCTTTACAACATTTGAATTTTTAAATGTATTATTGTAACCATGACATGTTTCATGTAGTCCAGTTTAAGTAGGGCTGTTCATAAGAATGTCCAACCCGACCAAACCGACCAACCCGGACCGACCCAACCCGAGTCGGAAAACCGAAACCAACCCGACCCGAACCGAACTAGTATTCTATTAGAATTCAATTAGGTGTCCTTTTTTAGTTTTTTACCTGGATTAGAATTTAGAAGGTTTCTAAATTTTTATTTTATTGATTTACCTACCTAGATTTACCTAGTTTTTTACTCTAGAAGGCCCATTATTGACACTTGTTTTAACATGAAGAATTTATTGATTTTATTCTTTACCTGAATTAAATTTAGATTTATCTTGGACTCTTGAATATCAAATTATCAACTAATTCAGATTTTATTTGGCTTTGTACAGGAGCAAAACCGAAACCGACCCAATCCGACTCAAACCGACCAGGTCGGTTTGGCCTGTCAGTGGGTCGGTTTCGGTTCCCACCTTTGCTAACCCGACCAGGTCGAGTCGGTTGGGAAAATCCCAAGAAACCGACCCAACCCGACCCGCGAACACCCCTAAATCTAAGGGGTCAAAAGTTGTCAATTTCACTTGGCATTGGTGCCACTACATAGGTTTTTCAATTACATATCCACCATGGCCAAAGATATAGTGAATTCAATGTGTTTTGGGATAATTGTTATCATTTTAGTAATAGAGTTCACTATGCTTGTCATTTGTACTTATGCAAATGAAATTTCACAGAAAGGAAATAGAGCCTCAATTTCTTGAAAGAGATATCAATGCATGAGCCATTTATTAGTTATTACTAATACATATCCATTATTGATCATTCTTTCATATTCCTCCAACACACAAGAATATTTTTGTTCTCTAGTACATGTATTCCAACATACAAGGACTATATGAACACCACTTCCCCTACACACACAACTCTAACAAGCATAATTGCATATACAAGTTACCATGAAACTTCAGTATAAATTTTTAAGGAATCTATAATCATGTAATTACTAAAAAGAATATCATTGCATTATAACATGTCCATGCATAAAATATGTGCATATGCACAAACATATGAAATAGAGCCACTCAAGACATTTAAATCTGGCATACTGAATCCATGGTCACTTAATTTATAGTTCTGATTTAAATTCTAAACATATCATAGAAGTAATGCAAATTTAGCTTCCACTCTACTAATAACCATCACAAATCACTATATCTAACCTACTATATAGAACCCTTAAGAGTGTGCAGCATTTCAATATAACATAATTGACAAGGCGATGCCTAGGCAACAAAGCACCCTTGGAGGCTCACCTCGCCCAATCACCAAGTAGTTTTGTGCACTATGTTATAAAATATTTTTATATTTTTAATTTTGACATTATAATTATAAAACAGGCATTATTAAACTAGAATACTCATTTATGTGTTTATGTACTAATTTCTTTTTATTATTTTCTTATTTGTTAGGGTTTAATCAACACAAACATTGCTAACTGCTGTATTGAACCCATGGTTCAAAGTATCGATACTCCTCTGTGTATCAGCAAAGGTGTATCAGCACTTATAACAATACTCCCCCCATTTTTTATTTCTTTGGCTTTTAATTTCATTTATAAATATATATATATTATTATTTTAAAAAATGGTTTCCCAAAAACACCTGTAAACATGTGTATTGGGGCGCCAACGATACGATACAATACAAATATGGGGCACATCATATTTTGTTCTTACAGATCTTCTTCTTCCACCTTTTCTTTTCTTCTTTTCCTATAACAAAAGTAGGGACTCAGCCCCTATAAAATGTTGATTTTCTATACTTAAAACATGAAATTTATACTTCTCTTATGAAAATTATGGATAATTATTAAGGAAAGATGGTAATGGAACCTAGGGAACTACCCTAGGATATATAGTTTTACTTAAAAAAATCCACCACCTAAGCAACTAGGCAACAAGGCACCCCCCCTATCGGCTGTCGCCTAACCTTGCCTTGACACCTTAAAAAGCTACGATTGCTAATCTTAACCAATCAAAAGAGTAAGTTGGAGAAAGGCTTTGTTGAGTTGAGTTGCACATAACCATGTTAAATGGATTAATCAAAACGAAAACCAGGTTGCTCAATTTGAAGAATTTCAACTACATCAAGCTCATGTTCTGGCTCAATCCATATTCAACCCAACCCAACCCAAGTTGCACACCTAGATCATAATAATGGCCATAATTGGCCAATCTCCAATAAGCTAGCATACAGACCTCTGCAATATTTACAAAAATAAATGTGCAATTTTCAGAGTCATTGTCAAAGTGGCATATCAACTCATATGTCTAGAACCATCACAAAGATAAAGATACCATCTAGGTTTCACCAATCAATAAATTATGATAACTGTAAAGTAGTGCATCACCTAATAAGCATGAAACCCTCATGTTTCACTAAGAATCCAACAGCCAGCTTTCATACAAGAAACTGTGGTACTGGAACTATAGTGATTTGTACATGAAGAAACTCTACAGACTGAGAAAGAACAGCATGCCAACTTCACAACAGAAGAAACTGAAAAAAGATTGTTCCAGGTTCTAGTTAGAATCCCCTACTACCAAACAAATCTACAATCAGCAAAGAGATCTTCAAAATGAGAACTAAAATGTAGCCTGAGAAAGGGAGGTGACAACAACTACATGGACAACCATTAAAAATGAAATCAAGGATAAAGCAGAATGAAGCCCAAAAAATTGAAACCACAATGATGCACAGACAGGTTTCATATAGTTGCAGCATAGAATTTGCATTACGAATGCACCACCGGAGAGAGACTATATGAACTAGAAACAGTAAATTACAAAGGTAGCCAAATTATAAGCCAAAATGTCCATAAAACCAGCACAGACAGACTTACACACTGGAGCCAACAAAGAAATCCTTGCCAACCAACAAGGAATATAGAGTTCTTCAGATGCAAAGATGCCCTAACTATCATGCTTCCAACCATTTATATCAATAAAGGACACCTAACAAGAAGAACAACCAACTTAAAAGAAGATGTATCGATGAAACAAGAAGCATTGCAAGTTTGCAACACAGCACATGAACCTTCACTTCATGTTTCTTAGATTTTGTCCAGCTTTTCTGCCTTGACAACAGGGTTGGCTTTAGCTATTGCATCCCGGGCAGCAGTCCGGTAATCAAAGGGGCAGTCATGCTTGTCAGAGTAACGATGAACCGCACAGAAAATGTTTCCACACCGACAATTGAACCCTGTTAAGCCAACACGCTTCCTGCAAGAGCTGCACCTATTCGGACCCTCTTTCACCTTCACCTCTACCCCCTCACTTGATGCTGAAGCAGAAGATACTTGTGTTGAGATGAGCTTGGGCTCTACTGAACCAATAGAAACATCCACAGAGCCAGCAACAACAGGCTCCTTTCCATTACTGCTGCTGCTGCTACCATTTACGATATTCTCTATGGATGACGCTGCAAGTTTTGCCTGCTCCTGCTTCAACACCAAATCCTTATGGCACTTTGAGCACATGTTCATGGTAGCCGCGCTTCCAAAGAAGCCGCAGTTGTTAACACAGAGAATAGGACCTTCAGGAGCTTCGCATCCAGTCTCATCGTGCTCCATTTTATCAACTCTCCTGGGAAAAAGAAAACCACTCAAAATCTCAAAACAAAACTCAGTAGAAAAAATCCACCAGCAACCTAATCCACACGTACACAAAATAGACAGATTGATAACAGATGTAAGTAATCATAAACCATGGTCCTAAACAAACAAAATACATTTAGACAAGGATAGGAACAACAAAGAACAATAAGGCAACTGAACGTAAGCATATACTATAACGTGAATGCAGAAACAGTACTCTCCGGCCAAACAAAATATCTAAGGTACAGAATAGAGAATAAATACAGACCAATCCACGTAGAAAGAAGAAAATTTTCCCCAAAAGTTCCGCCTTGGTCAACCACTATCCATATATCATAATTGTAAATTTTACATGAAAAACAAAAGAAAAGAAAATGAAAATGTAAAACACAAAAGAATCCAATCTCTATGTTTGTATCATGTCCTCAACACTCTCTCAGAACCCAGCCAAGCCTGGAGCCATTCAAATTCTCCTTTGAAAGTAGAAAGCGTAAGACAGCGTCTTGTTTGAAAATGGAAACCCCAAAACCACGCCCCAGAAAAATGTAAATTGCCAATAACATAGAAAGAACTCGACGTCATCGAATTGTACACGCAAAATGTGAATTGTGTGCGCCAAAATCGCCAAAGTAGAGAATAAACCCTAACCCCAACAAAACGACGGGAAGACAAAACCTGACCCCAATACTGAGACAAATAAGGAAGAATTTGAAACCCTACCTAAAATCTTCAAACATATGGGGAAAGAAAGAAAGAGGAAAAAAAACCCTCACCTGTTCGCCAGGATAAAAGACTTTTGGACGCGATTCCTTTGGCCGATCACGAATCTTAATCACACCCCAGATGGCTCCTGTCACCATAAAAATAATACCCAGAATTTAATCGAAAGAAACGGTAGCTCAAACGAAATCAAGAACAATAACAAATGAAATAAAAGTAAGTAATCAGAAAAAAAAAAGAAAAAAATCAAATAATAAAAAGAAAGAAAAAGGGATGAAACCCTAACCCAAGCAAAGACGCGATCGGAGAATCAAGAGAACACCAGAGAGAGGTATAAAAGCGAAGGGAAAGGACGAGGAGGAGAGACAGAATGAAGGCGATGTGTTTGTGTTAATTTCACCTCTCTTTTCTCTCTCCCTCTCTCTCTCTCCACCTTCAGTATTTAAGTCTTTCTCCGCCAACGAAGGCTTTCACCCACTCGGTGAAGCCAATTTGCCCGCCCGGATTACCCGGATTGCCCATTTTGCGTCGCCCAGGCTGCTTTCATCTATGCTTCTGCTATTTATATTTTGTATCGTTTATTTTCTTTCCAATTTTCGAGGTATTGGAAATACAGAGCTTATCAAGGGGCCTTATTGGTATTCCGACATTGTTGCGCTGTCATACGGCCATAATCCTACTTCGTTGTAGTGTATTGTGATTTAAATTTTCGTTTTGCCATTTTCATCCTTCGTGCCTTTACTATTTTACCCTTTTTCATAACAACCATTTTTCGATTAAAAACTTTTATTAATTTCTTTTCACAGGTTTATTTTAGAATTAACCGCTCATCCATATCTTGCAGTTGAAACTTAAAAGCGCATTTTGTGGGACATCTGGGCGTGAACGGTTGGATTATAACTCAACGTATGCAGAATAAAACAGATAGCACATGAAGAGTATAAGATGTAGATATTTTGTATAAAAAAATAGGTAGATATTTTGTAAAATATCTTGTACTGATCATACGTTATAGATAGTAATTATTATTGGTATTACTATTATTAATTATTATATTATAATTAATATATTAAATTATGATTTTTATTATTAGTTTTTGCTTATTATTATATTATTGTCATAATAATAATTAATACCATTATCATATTAGAAAAGTACAGATAGGCTTAATGCAGATTTATGAATTCGACTGTAAATCTATAAATATTCAAATTATCAAATATTCACACTCTATGCATGAATACTCGCCTATGAATCGGTATCAATTCTAAGCTAACGCCTACCCCAACAGTATATTGGATCTACAAATTCTAACCCTAGGTTGAAACGTCATTCTCTCTTATTATATTATATTACTATAATATTATTATAATATTATCTTATATTTTTAATATTTTTATTTTACTATTACATTTTACTTAATTATTTTTATTATTAAGACAAATTTCTTAAACTATTATCTTAAAGTACCACTAATTCTAAAGTTTCTATTGTCATGGTGTTAAATCATAGCAAAGAAGATGAAATGATGTTTTTGTCCTTATATCGTAAATTACGTTTATGACCCGTCGTCTACAGTAAGGGATATCACATATGTCATTGCCCGAGTAGAGAAACATCATCGCTTACCGTTGCAACTTCCAATCGGCGGTGAGAAAGATTCGTTTGGGAAAAAAATGTCGTTCAGCCCTGTTACACAATTTTTTTAAATGGAATTAATTGTAATGGCGTTAAACACTAAACCTTGTTTGTTTATCTTACATACAATTTTTTATTTCTTTCACAGTTGATCGATAGAAGACGGTAGTTTTCTTTTGTAGTAGGATCAATAGAAGACCGTAGTTGTATATTGCTTCTCAGAATCTTCCAACAATGAGGTATGTATAGCGATTTATGTGCATCTTTAGTTCAGTCAACCGAGAGTATTGATAGTTATTTGATTATGTTAGGTTTATACATCCAATCTGATATTTGAATGAAGGTTCTAAATATCGATATAGGCCAATATGCTTGTATGTTTTAGTTTTTTTAAACCAATTCAGAGGGATTGGTTTAAGTCCCGATTATCCTCTGAATCATGACCTAACCCGATACAATCATGTAGGAGCATATCAGAAAGGCCCCAATACGATATGTATCAGTGGATACAAGATGATACATAACAATCCACATCCTCATCACTCTCGCAACCTCTAAGACCTCTTATAAGAATCTTAGATGACACTTGATTAGGATTAGGGACATAATATCAGCTATATGTTTGAATTTGTTCATTGAGATATAACAGAATCTAGAGAAATGAACATACAAAGCTCTTTCTCCCCACCAAGTATCATATTATAACTGAACAGAGCAATCCGACACTTCAAATTTTTCTTGAACAATCTGACACTTCAAAACAGTAGGCTACACCCGGTTTTTGTTCTACTAGTTTCATTGGACAACTGAAAAATGAATTAATTGACATTATAAAATTTTGAGAACCTACATCATATAATGTAAAGATAAGATGTCACTCTCCTATGGGTATTTTGGTTCATATCCATGAATGAGATATTCACACAAGTAGAGGCATAAGAATCCAACTAAAAGCAATTTGACTTATGAATGAGCACAATGAGTCAAATTTGTGGGATGGCAAGGTTTTTCTCTATCATTCCTCCTTGATTAGAGAACTTCTGATTGTTCAACCGAGTTCTAAATAGAAATGTCAATACACATCGCCACATTTCAATAGTTTTTTGCATTGTTGAATATGTTTTAAACCATTCCTCCTCGAGTTTATTTCGTCCACCTTGCTTAAACCAGGCTTCTTCTTGTCCTATGTCATCTATAATCTTTTTCCTCCACTGCCTCTTTTCTTTTCTCTTTTTATTTTTTCATGTTTTAATTTATTTTTATCACCATTTTGTTGCTTATTTATTAGTCATCATCATTTTTACTTTTTACCTTCTTATTCGTTTATTTATTTTATGTTTTCTTTTCTCACTCTTTTTCTGTTTTTCTAAGCTTTTCTTTTCTCTTTTTTTCACTTTTTTGACTTTTTTCCTTTTCCTTTTATATTTGAAATTTTCTCTTTTTATTAACCATTTTATATATTTTTTATTTTGATTTTGGTTGCTTTTTTTGAAATTTTCAGTTTTTATATTTTATTTATTAATATATTATGTTGTCTTTTCTTATATTTTTCATTTTTCATTTTTAACCTTCGACTTTTATTTTAAAAATCTTGTTTATTATATTTTTTACCCCTTTTTATCATTATATTTTTTGAAATTTTTTATTTTTTCTTTTTCTTTTTTTACTATTGTACCTTTCTATTATCTTATATTTTTTTATCTTACTTTTCCTCTCCTTTTTACTTTTGTTTTCATTTTTTTTTTTTTATTTAAAGGTGCTCAACACATGTGTCCTATCCTAAAACTAGGGTGGTTCCCCCTACTCTTTTCTCAAATTTGGGGTTCTAATTGAAGATGCATGGGTTGACACGGTTCATTTCTAGACACAAGGTTTCCAGCAAAGCGGGCTTTTCTAGTTGGTGACTGGTTCGGGGGCTTTAGGTGTGACCACAAGGAGCAACGTCCATCCTGCCTTGACCACCTACTAACCCCTCTTCTAGTGGGACATAGGATTTTAGCACTCATGCAAATGGTGTGTGCAAAAGGTGAGTGAATCAAATAAGCAATGACAAAAGCAAAGCAACTAGAAATCATAAAAATCATAAAACAAGCAATTAATATCATAAAGCAAAGAATTAACATAAAGCATATCTATATACAAGAACAACCTAAGCCAAATGAATCCCATGTGGGCCCCGCCAATGGTCCAAGAACTCCTTAGTGGAGTTATTAGATTGTGAGAATTGGAAAATGGTTCACTTGGGCTGATTTGAAATTGCCACCCATCAATCAAATGAAATGAAAGTAATAGGACTTCCAAGAATGGTTTTTAAAAACATTTTTGCTTTAATAGTAACTTCAAAGCCCGAAGCACCAGCTAATCAATTCGAATAAGACCCAAGTGGAAGAGGGAAGGGGTTAGACACCTCTCTCCTAAGTCCAAATAGGTGGACCCACAAGAATTTCCAAACAAAGCAAAAATAAATAAAATGTACAATTAATTAATCAAACAAGAACAAGCTAATAATAGAGAAAATAAACAATCAAGAACAAGAAGATAAAAGATAATCTTCCCTAAACATTTATTTATTTATTTATTTATTTATTTATTATTATTATTATTATTATTATTATTATTATTATTATTATTTTCTTTATTTTTTATTAGTAAATATTTCAGTTTTTATTTATCTATTTGCATATTATTTTTATCGACTATTTATTTTTTGTTGATTTCCTCATATATAGAACCCTATTTGTATATTTAATTTATTGGATCGGTCATCTATTTATTCTATATTAAATTTATAAGTTTTTAGTTTTTTCTTATTATTAGTGGGCCATTCTCCCTCCTTACCGCCAAAACACAACCGAATCTAAACTAACCATCCCACTTCATCTATAGTGTCCAATTTGATTATCATTTCATTTATCTTTCTTCGTTTTTATATTTTATATTTATATTTTATCCTTACATTTTTTTTTTTATGGGTTAATTTGTTCTCCTCGGATTTTCACTTTTCCCATGCCAAACCAGCACGCAGGAGAAGCACCCGGCTCCTTCACATTCTCTTTATAGAAATCCCCCCTCCCATCATTCTAATTTTATTTCCATCATCTTGATTATATATTTTATTTACCATTTACAACAATTGCTTGGACAACGAAAGCAAATTAGAATCAGAGCTCCGGACAATACAACTATTCCAAATAATCAAGATAAAAAAGAAGAATAAAATGTACAATTCAGACATTATCAGTCATGAATCAACTAGAACTCCATCCATTCTTTGAGAAATAACAAATAACCACTTCAATTATATGCTGGAACAATATAAACGACAATGAAGCTACTGCCTTTCAACAATCTCGCAGAGAATAGTCCCACGAGGAGCTTCACCGCATTGTCTATAACCTCTATCATCGCCGACAATCGACTAGTTCATACTAGAAATATAGCAGAGAAATCATATACCATTGACAATAATAAACTCAAGAAAAGGTTATCACCTAATTCTCACTAATGACATGGCTCCCTCCCCTGGCTCCGCCCCTGGTTCCGCCTGAATTATGGGGTGAATATTTTCGATGATGTTGGCTACAGTTGGTTCGGTTCAAGCAACAAAGAAAGAAAGGACATGGGGGTCGTTGAATGATTGAGGAAGTGAAGGTGATGAGGAGTAAAAGGAGAACGATGGGGGATGGTTGGGAACTATGGGAGAGTTCTGCTATTGTGGGTTCACAGTTCTTGTCAAGAAGATGATGAACAGTGGTTGAACAGAGGGAGAAAGATGAACGGATGGTAAATGGAATAGAAAGAACGGCAGGGAAGATGACAAAATGGAGGGAAAACAAAGGGAAGAGAGTTCCAATCGCCGCTGCTCTGCATTCATTGAAAGGAAGAAGATGAGCAGTGTCTCTTCAATCGATTTGGGTGAATTTTGGCGATTAGGGATTGGGAAAATGTATGTTTGAGTTTAGGGCAGTTTTATTCTGGCCTTCTGGGTTCTATCATCAACTCATTCATTAGTCACTTTCGAAACACACCTCACTTAATATTATTCATCAGCAATTTAGTGTGCATGTTAGATCAGAAGGGCACAATTGCAACACAATTCTCCTCTAATGCGAAATAAGCCCTGCAAAACTGAAGCCTAATTTATCCGTAAACAATGAAAAACAATGTGAAACTCAGACGACCAACAACGAAACCCTAACCCTAATTTTATCTGTGAACAATGAAAAATAATATGAAACTCGCTTATTTTCGCAAACATACTAAGAACTAAAACAATTAATGCCTTTTGCAAATGTCCTGAAATATTCTAATCTTAAACTTGAAGAACTAGGGTTCCCAATGTAAAAGACACAGAAAGAATAAGCGATTTGTTGCTTGAAAGACTTCAAGGTAAACGAAGAATCCTACCAATACACGTTAGATCAGTTCTATACTTCTATGGGTTGCTTTTTGTCCTGGGTGCACGAAACATAAAACTTCTTTAAAGGTTGAAGCACTGCAAGTAAGAAGGTTGTATCATCCACCAACGACGGTTGCGCGTAAATCTGAACCACTATAAATCTAAGAACAGAATTGCATTCTGGTCTCTTTCCCTCTGCTCTCCTTGTCGACTGATCTGTACTCTCTCATATTCTCTCTTCCCCTTTTTCCTATTTCATTTTGAAAATTTGAAGGAGAAAATGGGTAAAATAGTCTTTTTAATCTCTCCACTAACGGACGTTAATAACAAGGAAATTTTAGACAATTATCAAAAAACTTAGGAGTACTCTAAAACAATAAAACAATATATAAGGATAAAATTAGTTAATTATCTAAACTATAAGGGTAGTTTAATAAATTTTCCCTTAAATTTATATAGAGAAAAGGGGCATTTTCATAATGTTGGGGAAGTTAATGAGTAATTTGGTGATTTCAACAATCTCAGGGGTACTTTGGAAATTTAGGATTCAAAAGGTCAAATCTGAGTCTAATATGACAATGGGGATTCTGGGTCAAAGATTGGATGGTTGAGATTGGCCAAAACAAAATATTTTTTATGAGTGGGTAAATAGGTTATTTTTGTTGAAATTTGGTAGGGCGGGTTTCTTAGCATTTTAGATTAAATGGTGGTGTCAGATTGACCCAACTAGGCTCGGAGCGAACAGATCTGGAAGGGTAGTGTCTCAGTCAATCTAGATCTTTAAAATGGAATTTTAGTGTGATTGAAGGGCAAACAAGGGTTTTTCTAGTTGAAATTTTGCAGGTAGGGGTTTTAGGGTATTTGAGATCGGATGGTAATGTTAATTGGTTCAGGGGGATCAAGATCAAGGGAATTTGGGCCAATGAGAGGATTTGAAATGGAATTTTAGTTCGATAGAGGGGTAAATAGGGGAATTTTAGGTTGAAACTTTGTAGGTAAATGTTTTGGCATGTCTATATTTTAATGATGTGGTTTGATTGATCAAGATGCCTTTGAATTAAGGGGATCTGAGTTAAAGGTGTTTAGGCTAATGAAAGGGTTCAAAAGGGAATCTTGATTTAATAGAAAGATAAATGAAGGAATCTTGGGTTAAAATTTCATGGGTAGGTGTTTTACAATGTTTGGGGTTTTATGGTGGTATTTGATCTAAGAGTCAAGGTGTGAATGTGAGTTGATCAAGGCCATCGAATTGGTATTTGGTAGATTTAATGGTGGATCTAAGGGCTTTTGGGTTGAAATTTGGGTTTTTTAGTATTTTAGAAAGATTGGAATGTTCTGAGCGGGTGTTTGGGATGAATTGGGGGTTTTAGGTGACTGAACTCTTCAAAAATCAATTTGATAATTGCACCATCCGAGTTCCAACATTACTTGCTTGTGCAATAAAGTATACATCTTTGATTTGCAAATTTTTTATACGATTAAATAATCTATCACAAAATTCAGACACGCCAAAACATTGTTCAATATTGTTCTTGCATTGAATTGGACCATATTTGAAACCAAAAATAAGGGAGATTACACCTAAAACAGAGACCACAAATTGCATCTCTCAAGGTGGGTAGTTCATGCCCAACATCAAACCCAAAATCGTTCTCTAACTGAAGATTGTGTAATGTATAGAGAACTGATTCAGCAACACTTGTTTTTCAGCAAATCTGCTATCCAACTTGTTTGGATCGATGGGTAATTGAGCCTGAAATTTTTCTAAGTTTTTCTTGAAAAGAAAAGAAGAAAATTAATCTAAATCAGTTCTTGAAAGCTTAGGTCGTTCAACGGTTTCTTGGGAGATAAAAGAGAACAAGAGGGAGAGGTGTTTAAGTCTGATTTGTTCTCTCCTAATCTAATTAGGAGATTTGGATCTAGACTCTATTAAGAGATAAAGTTTATCCTCTTAAGAGGATGAGTGCTCTATACGCAATAGCAAAACCCGGATTTGACCTAGACGTAGTCATGTGACAACTTAATTAATCTTATTAATATTGTCCTTTGGCCCATTTTCTTCAAAGGCCCACGACCCTAGGTGTTGAATGACCACTTTAAGCTTCATATTGTATGGTGTAGGACCCACAAAGGTCTCACTGAATCCATAAGAGTCTGGTTCCACCTCTGAAAGAGGCCAAGCCGAATTCACTATTTTGAGCAGTGAGCCCCTAAGCAAATTAGTATGGGCTCAATCTGGGCCTAACATTTACACCTAAATGATCCTTGGGTTCAACCACCCTATGAAGACGCAAAGATAATAGACTTAAGTGAGATAAAGCCCATCAAGTAATCAGCCCTGTAATGATCTCTTACACTCAACCTCTCGGCTCATAATGATTAACCACTAGTCAATAGGGAATGACCTCTCCCCTGGCTATAAGGTGTACTGCCACACTCTCTACTCGGATGGATCATGGGATTAAAACATTTTGCAACCATTTTTCATAAAATAGTAGTACATAACATATAAATATATTTTGCAAAACCATATTTCAAACATATGTGAAATCCATTATCGACAATTTAGGTTTCCATTAGAGAGTATAAACCCTAATATTCACTTTGTCCAACAAAGGGGTCAATCCTATCACTATGATCACCCACTCAGGTGAATTCTTAGACTACTCCAACATATCCAGATATTTGACCCTTAATGGATCTCACTGGTTGGCATATCAAAGATAACCCAATGCAACACCTAGTGCAATATTGTAATTAAATCTGGAGTTATGTATAACTTTATAGTTTTGCCCATTTATCTCCAAGGTCCAAGGAATAACTAGAAATTGGTCCGAGTTCAATGCTTCTAATAAACACCCACTGGTTGTGCTTAGGGTCTAACCCTAGCAGCTAAAACAAACTACTCCAAATCCTTAGCAGCACACTAGTGTCAACCTTGTCAGGATAAATTCCTCAAATCTATCCAATGGCTGAGAACATTTTAAAATAACACGAGTTTCTTAAGTGTCAAGTTTAAGGGATAACACATAGAAGCATACTAATATCAACATGAAGCAACAATGTATTTTATTCATTTACAAATAAATGTTTATGTACATCAATCTGATTGGAATTAAGGGCATATACTATCAAACATAAATATCATAAATATGAAGCTTGTTCAAATCCAAAGTAATGTTATTGGTGGTTCCGGAGTTCGGGTACCAATTCGAATAAGAGGGAGGCAAGGAGATCCTTCTATATTACTACGAGGAGACCCCAATAGAGCAAACAATTTTCTACAAGTTCAAGCAGAGTGACCTGGAATGTTGCAGATCTGACAAATAGCATATTTATCTTGATGAGGAGAATTGTTGTATTTTTTACTATTGTTATGTTCAAGTTGACTTTTGGAGCGTCCTTTGTAGTTAGGAGGATTAAATAATTGAGAATGCTTACCTTTGTTGTTAGAATCTTGATTAATATTGCTATAACCGGAGCTATTACCTTGTGACTTCTTATAGGATCTGTCAATTACATTGGCAGAAATGGAATTGGGTTTGACGTTTAAGTCACTTCTCAAAGGTGAGAAGCATATAAAACCGAAAGATCATCAAGTCGAGCAGTAATGGCTACCACGAATGGGTCATATTCTTGACCAAGTCCTCTTAGAAGATAATGGATTAGAACAATCTCATCTATTGTGTAACTTGCAGTAGCTATATCATCAAAAAGCCCTTTCACCTTATGTATAAAATTTATTATGGAGAGAGACCCCTTTTTTATGTGAGTCAGTTCTAACTTGAGATCATGTATACAGGATTTGTCAAAGGATGAGAAAATTCTTGCAAGAGTCATCCAAACAGATTTGGAAGAATTGCAGCCCACAACTTGGACTAATACTAGTTCAATAAGGGATCAGAGCATCCAATTCAAGGTGAATTGTTCCTGCTCTTTCCAAGCAGTATATGCAGAGTTGATAGATTGGTCTCCTTCAAGATGTCCCAGTGGGCCTGGAAATGAACCATCGATATAACCAATGAGATGATGTCCCTTCAATGCAGGAATTACTTGAACAGTCCATAGAATATAGTTGTTTCTAGTCAGATGAGCTGTAATGGAGTTCGTGAAAGTTGCAAAAGTAATGGTAGATTGGGAGGATGAGAGGGTTTGAGAAGAAACTGAGGTGGAAACCATAGATGACATGAGTCAATGGCATTGATACCAAATCAGATATTTGAGTTTGAAGTAGTTGGATCTCTCACATTGTGTAGAGTCCTTTGTATTTATATAGCAAACTAGTTTTGCTACATAAGAATTATATCCAAGATAGGTTACAAGGTTTGAATATTTAAATTTACAACGATTTCAATGGATAAGCATTCACGTGCCATGCAAATCAGGATTGACTCCAACATGTAGGTCCCCAACTATTGGTGTTGCTATTCTCTACATTCGATCAACACATCCTTCTTCTTAGAATGGCTACAATAATAGAAACACCCCTAATGAATCTTAGACCTAGAAAGAGACTTTTGTGCTTATGCATAACAAAATACTAAGATTAGATTGGAATGAATTAATCGAGTAATAGAAGAACCAAAGAAATGCAAGCATTTTTTATGATTTTCACTATTATTATTTAATCTAAATATTAGTCTTGTTCCATTCTCCCTTCTTTTCCAACCCAAACTTTATTACCTTTTGTGAGAGCAATTTTCAATCTAGGAATGCTCAAAGTTGAGGACAACATGCAATAAACCACCCCATCTATACATGGCTCATAACTTCCAAAGATGATCATCTGAATAAATAATGACATTTGAAGATAGAGAATGTTCAAAGGGAGGGTGTTATTCATTATGGTGATGTTCGACGATTGAAAAGGAGAAGAACCTATGTTTGGTCTGGTCAAGTTAAAGTGTCTGACATGAGGATGGAACAACAGTGTTAGATGTGATATTTGATGATGGTTCATAGTGTTGGATTGCTACCAATAGGCAAAGGATGTTTTCAATTTTGGGTTTTTTAGTGGCTTGGTTTAGAGATAACGTCAATGTCAACTACAAGTAGTGGAATTTCATCATTCTCTTCCATAATAAAGCAAAAGTTTGAAGATTAAACTTATTAATGAAAGAATGTGATAGTGTTTAATGGTTCATCTCAAGTTGTCAATTTTTATAATCGAAGAGGTCAGACAAGTCATTTCCTCTTTTGCAAACTTCAATATATATATATATATATATATAAAGATCTAAAAACTTGAGAGCTCACTATATTGGTAATGGGGCCCGTATAATCATTATTATTCATTGAAGCTCCCATAAGTTGACTTTGGTGTAATTTGTTGGGAGGTATCTTCCGTCTCAATATTTTGTACTTTCGCTTTCTAGTTGTGCTTAATGAGTTACCTTGATTTAAAAAAGAAAAAAAAATAACTTATTGATGAAAGAATGGATATGGTGATGCTAGAGCTATACAAATAGGCCAATACAGAATACTTGTAATACCTCCTATGGAACTATCTTTTGGGCCTTGTTAGTTTTTCAATAAGTTAATTACTCGGGTAAATGCAATTATTTGGGAAACACTTACCTAGGTAATTACATTTACCCATATTCTTTTATTTCCCAAGTAAATAAGGAAACAATCTTTTTATCCATAAAATCCATTATTAAAAGCTCATTTTTTCCCGTTCAAGTGTGGACAACTTTTCCCCTAGGTGGAAAAGTTATTTACCCACCTAAGACCTAGGAAAATAAACTTTCCCCAGTCCCCACATAAATCTAAAAAAAGAACATGGTATTTTTGGTCAATGGGAACCAATATCCTATTGACCAACTTCCTACCTCTCAAAATCCAAAAAAAATAGAACACCCATTAAGACCTTCAAATGTTCCTAAACTTCCGCAAAGATAAAAACAAGGGAAGAAATTGAAACATTTTCCAATGGAAGTCGAAGTTAAATAAAAAACTAGTGAAAATAACATGATTGGAAATAAGAATGGGAATAATTTTGGAGAATGATGAAAATCATTATAAGGAAGATTTCTTTACAAGTAACATTAGGTCTAACGTATACAAATAAAAGATCCTTCACTGAACTTGGATCTTATTCAATGAAAGAAATATGGATGCTAGAAGGAAATGTAGATAGTCCTATTCTACTCGAAACTCAAATACCTTTGATAGCCAAAGAAGATCGCATCAAATATACTTTTTGATTTGGCAACAAAATTAGTGAGAAACAAGATAATTGAAACAAACATGCAAGGCTGCCAATGAGTTTTGAAGTTTGTTGCCTCCATCTCTAAACCCCAATATGGGTTCTACATTGCCATTATCATTGATAGCAAGACGATCGTCCACATTGGAGATTTCGAGAGGGAAGAATATGATAGAACCAAAACACAAAATTTTACCATTCACTTAATAGAAAGGAAAAATCAACACTTCAACATTTCCATTAGCATTTACCAACAATGTCAATTATTAGAAAACTTGATAGTACTTTAAGGAATTTTTCAAACAATAGGCTAAGTTTTACTCTACTTCCTAAAACTTAGTGGTAGTCTAAGTATATTATCTTTTAAAAAACAAAACAAAATCAGTAAAACAAATTTTTTATTAAAACAAAAAAAACATAGAAAGTATATTATGCGTGTGTATTGTTCTGTGGGCATTTTGTAAGAGGCGTTTATCAAAACGTTGCCATGTCATTACCAAATCAGCATTTAGCCTATCATGGTGATCCATATGTATACTCACAAAAGTTGGCCTTGATTTTTGTGTGCCTACCATTGGGAGAAGCTTCATTTTAATGCTTCCCCTAATGGTTAGGTGTTTATTCATTGTTCTGCTAATGTGGTGCCTATTTGTCATAAATAGTTGACATTATTACCTTTCTTGGTTTTGAAGACAAATCAAGTACAAACATTTAGTTGATAAATAGAAGCTCTAACAAATACATACTATAAGTTATGTGTATGTGTGTGTTAGTTTTCAAACTAAAACAAAAAAAAAAAAAAGCATTCTTGAATTTATGAACTTTTTGTTTAGGTAGAAACAAAGGAAACCTAGGTCAATATGTAGTGTGGTAGATGCATTGGCAAGAGAGAATTTGTACCATTGGCTTCTATGTTATACCCTGAACTTCTTGTTCAAGAGAAAACCAAGGAATCGAAGGTCAATATGGGGTGCATGTTGGGGTTGTATCTCAACCATCGGTACTCACTACGTTGATGCCATGGTCACCAAATTCATTTGACAAGCATAGCCATGTCAGTAGATATGAGTCAGCATTGAGTAGGTGATCAAACCATCCCACAAAGACCCCAAGTGGATAAGCTCCAAGACACCCCATGCTGTAGCACACAAGACCTCCGAAGATTATGAACCCTGGCCTCTCCAGGGAAACAACAAGTGAGACACAAAGCATACACCAATAGGCTACAACACGCAATTATTTAAAGGCATCTCCCCTTAAGGATAGGCATATATCTAGCTCTCTCACTCCTTTTCTTTCATACTCCCCTCTCAACTCGAACCAACTTGGCTTGACCGACACCATCTACTAATTTGAGCATCAGAGTGCCTTCCTCGGGACACCATCCTTAGGACTCTTAACTTTCTTTTGTGTGTAGATCTATTCAATACACCACAAATAAGTGTCATTCATTGCATGTTCGCCTTAACTATACCTCAGATAAGTACCATCTATGGCCTATGGGAAACCGACACAAAAAAAGACTATAGTTTCTTTCTCTCGTCCTGCACTAACAGCCATGCCTCCAAAAAATACTTCCAAGCACTCTAGCACTCAATCCCCATCGTAGGGGTCCCTCTCTCAATGTACCTCCCCTCCTCGTGAGGTTCAGTAACCAAAGCAGGTGACCCCTGAGGAGTTCAATGCCTTGAAAAAAAATTATTGATTGTCTCGTAGTGATCATGGAAGTATTGGTTCAACGACTACACCAACTCGACAAGTGTCCACTACGTCCAATCTTCTAGTAGAGGACCCCAAAGGGTACCTAGGAGAACTTACGAAGCCTAAAGTCAACCATAAGTGACCCTATCCATCTTGGAAATCTGACTCCTACGCTTGGATCCAAGCCCATGATGCTTACTCTTAATCCTAGCACTAGGGCACTCATGCCTTCGTTAAGGAGTGACTTGGACCCTAAACACACCAGCAGCCACAGGCTTTCACGGCCGAGTCGATCTCCATTAGAGATCATCATGCACTGCTAAAGCCAGTGAAGCATGTCGACCTCGACACTGAAATCAAATATATGCAAGAATGATTGAATGAACTCAAGTGAAATAACCTCGATTTAAGTGTACTTTCCATGGGAACTCATCCCACAAAGGATCCTGTCTTCAAGAAAGAAATCATGGACGAGCAGCCACCCACAAGATGGTGACCTCCACTCTCTTGGGTGCATCCCGACAATAGTATGTCGCCCTACGATCCTAATCAATCACCAACTAAGATCAATTCGAAGAGAAGTTCCTAGTGCAATTTACTAGCAATCAACAACACTGGAAGATGTCGGCCAACCTCATGTAGATCAAGTAGGATGACAAGTTTCTATGGGAGTAATTGATTTAATGCCATGTCCATCCAAGTCCAAAGCTTGAACCACTCCATAGTAGTGAAGGCCTTGATGAATGGTCTATGGTCATCCTGATTCAGCTTCTCACTCCAAAAGAAGCCCTCTATTAGACTAACTAAGCTCTTATCATGAATGCAAAAGTACTTGAACACTGAGGAAGCTTGAGCACAAGGTCAACAAGACAAGGAAGGACAACATGATAGGAACCACAAAGACAAAGATGATGGATGAGTCAACCATAACTGAAAAAGATTGGATCACTATAGAGACCATACATCGAGAACCCCACAACAAACATTTTGGAATTTTACTCCACTTAATGCTACACAGACTAAGGTACTAATGCAAATCTATAACCATCGCCTCATCCAATGGTTGAAGAAGATGAAATCCCAAGGCAACAAGAGTCGGTATAAGAACTATGAGTTCCTTAGAGACCACGGCCATAACACAGAGAGTTATAGGGACCTCCAAATCATATTGAAGACCTCTTTTAACGAGGATAACTCAGCGGGCTCATGAACGAGCAACGAGCTCACTATAGAGACAACCTTAGCCGTATTGAAGTGCTCGGCGACCGGGATCCTCCTTCAGTTGGAGTTGTCATCATCATCTCAAATGGGGTGGCATCAACGGGAAAGAGCTCTTCGGCCTAGAAGGACCACTCAATCAAGTAAAGGACCAAATGTCAAAAAAGCCCAAGGTCGATAAACATATCATGTTTATCAAGGACGACTTCAAGGGAGTCCATACACTGCATGACGATGCTCTGAAAATAACGGATAACATCACCAACTTTGAGGTACATCGAGTTCTCATAGACATTGGGAGTTCAATCGACATAACTTTCGAGGAGGCCTTCCAAAATATGAAAATCAAAAAAGATCAGTTGCACCCCATAAACACCCCTCTAGTTAGATTTTCCAGAGATTCATTGGTACCAAAGGAGAAAATCACCCTATCGATGACAATAGGAGATTGTCCATGAAAGAGCACGCTTATGGTGGACTTCCTGGTCATAAAGGTTCAATCCTCATACAATGTTATCCTTAGTCGACTTACATTGAACTCACTGCACACTTCCGTATCCACATACCATATAATAGTAAGTTTCCAACCGAGCACAACATTGGCATTTCTAGAGGAAATAAATGCACTACAAGGTAATGCTACCCGGTCACTTGCAAAGGAAAGCCATTGCTCAAGAGGCTCTTGCCACTGACGGCCTAGACATTCGAAACAAACTCTACACAGCATGGTCAGCCCATAAAAATCAGTTGGCTTAGGTGCCACTCTTCAATGGTGACTTGAAGAAAACCATGCAAGTAGGTTCCCTATTTGAGGATGATCTCTAGGAGAACATCATCCAATTTCTAAGAGCTAACATAGATGTTTCACTCTATTTTTCTAAAGATATGCCAGGGATTGACCCACAAGTCATAAAACATTGACTCAACAATAACTCTGCTACCAATCTATGTGACAGAAGAAAAGGAGCTTTGTTCTTGAACAGTGGCAGGTGATAAAGGAAGAGGTTAAGAAAACTTGGACATAGGCTTCACCAAAGAGTCACTTAACTGAATAGTCTCATGAATATCGAAATGATGAAGGCCAATAGAAAGTGGGGAATATGCATTGACTCAACTGATCCTAATCAAGCCTACTCTAAAGACAATTTTACCTAGTCGAGTATACATTAACTCATCGACACAATAACAGGGCATGAGCTCCCCAATTTCATGGATCCATTTTCAGGCTACAATCAAATAAAGATGCACCTGTGTGACTAGGAGAAGACAACTTTCATCATCAACCGAAGACGCCATTGCTATAAAGGCATGTCTTTCAGCTTCAAAATTGTCAGCACAAACTATCAAAGGTTGGTGAACAATATCTCCAAAGATTAGCCTATCTGGAAAGTGGAAGAGTATGTCGATGACATGCTGGTGAAGAGCAAGAAAGTAAAGGAGAACCAAGTCAATCTCAAAGAAGTTTTCGACCTCCTCAAACAATACAAGATGAAGCCAAACCTAACCAAATGCACCTCCAGCGTCAACTTAGGCAAGTTCCTAGGGTTAATGGAGACATAAAGAGGGATTGAGGCCAATCTAGAGAAAATCCAAGAGATCCTAAACATGTAGACCCCATGAAACACAAGGAAGTGCATCGCCTTACAAGAGGAATCATTATGCTCAATAGATTCATTTCAAAGTCCACAGACCGCTACCTTCCATTCTTCAAGGCCCTAAAGCAGGTGAAGAACTTCAATGGATTGAAGAGTACAAGTAAGCCTTCCAACACCTAAAGCAGTACTTAAGCTCACCATCCCTATTGACAAAATTGAGCCCCGAAACCAGCTATTGCCATGCTCTAGGCTAGTGGCGAAGTGGTCAGCTTGGTTCTGGTAAAAGAAGAAGATAGAGTCCAAAGGCACATCTACTACACCAACAAAGTCCTCGCCAACACAGAAACTAGATACATGAACCTAGAGAAGGTCTCTCTAGACCTTATAACCTCAACATGTAAGCTTCAACCGTACTTCCAAGCTCATAGCATCCACATCGTTACAAAACAGCCCCTCAAGCAAGTGTTGAAGAACTCAAAGATGTGAGGATGATTGGTAAGTTGGAATATAGACCATAGAGATACCTCAACTATGCTCCACAGCCTACCATCAAAGCTCAGGCCTTAGTCGACTTTATAGTTGAGTGCACATTCTCAGCCCCTAATCAAGTTGAAGATCACCCAGCATGGACATTCTGTGTCGAGGGCTAGTCAAACCAACAAGGTATTAGTGTCGGTATCCTACTTGAATCAAGTAACATTGTTCTCAACTAGGGGTGAGCATTCGATTTTTGGTTCAAAACCGAACCAAAAAAATAGAAATTTTCAAAACCAATTTAACAAGATGGCAAACTGAACCGTAACCGAAATATGTAAAATCCAATTAAACAGAACTGAAATTTTTTTCAGTTATTTTGGATATTTTGGTTAAAACTGAAATTAAGTAAAAAACTAGAGAAGAAGAAGAAGAAGATGACCCAACACTCGGTCAGTGGTTGATTCTCAATAGAACAGGGAAGATGCCCTCAGCCGATCAACCCCTCCCCTAGTAGGTAGCAATACCACAACACTATAACAGGCCAGCAGCCAGCCTATTCAATGAGAAACTAGAGAGAGTCAAAGAGATCGAGTTAGAGAGAGACGATTGAGGAAGGAAGACGCTTAGACTCCCACGCCAACCAATAGTTTACTTGCCTTTCACTCTTTTGAGTTTTTATTTTCTTTTACTTGTCTTTCACCCTTTTGAGTTTAACTTTTTTTGGAAACTTGGCATTAAATGAAGTAATGATGTATATTGCATAATATATTAAATATTAATATATAATTATAAATTATAATATAACTAATATTAAAATATAAAGTTATAAAATTAAATTGGTTTTTTCGATTAACTGATTTATCAACTATGATAACCAAAAACCGAAATACAAAATAACCAAATAATAAAACCGAACCCAACCAGAAAACCAATTAGACTGAAACAATTAAACCAAAAATGAAATTTTGGGTACACCCTTAGATTCAATTGCAAGGCATCCAACAATGATATGAATCCCTTATATCTAGACTTCAGCTTGCACAAGTGGTTAAAGCAAAGTGGATTGAAGCCTTCAGCGATTCACTATTGGTGGCAATCCAAGTTGGCAGCTAATTCAAAGCTTGGGAGCCCAGCATGTCTACCTACCTAAGGAAGGTCCAAGAGCTTATTTCCCAATTCGACCACTTCCCCATACAACAAACATCACAGGCTAAAAATCTTGGAGTTGAGGCCTTGTTTGAACTTGCCAATTCATTTCAGACCAACCTTGGAAGCATAGTTTGAGTAGATACTCTAGCTCACCTAAGCATCATCAAAGTAACCTTAGCAGCATTCTCGGTGCAGCAGCAACCATCCTAGATTGACCCCATCTCCAATACCTACAAGATAGCACTCTTCTAGTAGACCAAATAGAAGCCAAGAAGGTAGCTCACAAGGCAGCTCTACTACAAATCCCATACATTGTCATACCTAAAGTGCCTCCCCCTAGATGAGGTTGATTACATTCTTAGGAAGATACATAAGTGCCTCTACATTGACCATCCTAGTGCTCAAACCTTGGCTCACAAAGCTTTTCACCAAGGGTACTTTTGGCCAACTATGTAGTAGGATGCAACACAGCTCATACAAAAGTATAATCACTACCAGAGACACTCCAACCTACTCCATTAGCCAACGGTCCCCTTAATGTTAATCAACAGTCCTTGGCCCTTTGCTCAATGGGGTATGGACATCTTTAGTGACTTCCCTACCATGGTAGGGCAAAAGAAATTCCTCCTAGTGGCCATGGACTACTTCACCAAGTGGGTTGATGTCGAGCCCTTGGCACGCAACATAACACAAAACACCTAAGGTTTCCTATGGAGGACCCTCATCTACTACTTAGGGATTCCTTGAGTGTTGATCATTGGTAATGACTCACAGTTCACAAAACACTATAGTGCACTGACCCTAGAGCAATGACCAAATTGAATTCATGAACCATATACCCTACTACATGACCTGAAGACATGGTTGGATAAAGGTAATGACAGATGGATGGAAGAGATTCCAAGTATCCTCTGCACCTAATGAACCATGTCGAGAACAATGATCAGAGATATCTTGTTCATTCTAGCATTTGAAGTAGAAGAAATGATATCAACAAAGATCGGATCCCCCATACTCTAGACTGAACTCTACAATGAAGAAACAAATGAGGACCTCCACGTTGAACTCGACCTCCTAAAAGAAGCCAAAGACCAAGCATAGATTAGAATGATGCTAGCAAAGGATGAACAATTATTATGATGCTCGAGTCTATAGAAGGCAGTTCAAGGCAGAAGACTTCATCTTGCAAAAGGTCATTGCTCTAGAACCCAACTAGATGGAGTCATACAGGGTTGGCAAAGTATTGGGGTTGAGCTCCTACAAATTAGAAAACCTAAATGGCAAGTCAGTACTGAGGAGTTGGAACTCCAGAAATCAAAAGATGTACTAATAGTGAACGATGCCAAGAAAAATAATAGTTAAACCCTTTGTAACCCTTCAAAATGAGCAATAAAGGATTTCTTTGCATTGAAAAGGACAATTACCACACTACACACACGATCACAGAACACACCCAAGCTCGATTGAGTATGTATAGTTAAGGCTAAATATAAAACCCAACTCGAATTGGGCATGGTGGGCATGATGCCCCTACCACCCATGGCTAGAGGGTGGCATCCAAAGATCACCTCCCAGTGTCTGCAATGGTCCCATCAGGTCGAAGTCACTTAGCAATCCTCTCAGCTTGCCATCGAGAAAAAGATGACTAAAGATTACAGCCATCCCACCAAGGAGCCTCCAACTCCACGTGACCAGGTGCCACTAAGCTCCCTAAAGGGACCTTTGAGAGCTCTAAAGAGCATTAACCAACTTTGCTCATGTACAGTATAGAGCACCATGTTAAGCCTTTCTGAGAGCTCTAAAGTACCTTGGCCAACTTTTGTCGGATAAAATACAGAGCACCATGTCAAGCCTTCCACAACCTATTGATCTCTAGGACCTCGTCCACCTAATAGGATAGTTAACAAGCCCAAGGATTTGGTAGGATCTTTAAGCTAGAGATTCCACTGAAATTTTTATTAGCAATGGACCTTGGCCAACCACGAACCAAGGACCATCCTAGGCACAAAGTTAACCAATTAAGTCAAGTTTGAGAAGCAAGCATCATTAAGAAGTCAATATAAGAGGTCTTGGCTAGTTGTAGACCGAGGACACACTCCAGTCACAATCAATAAATTAGAAATGGGAAAAAGGATGACCATAATATTATTTAATCATCAAAAAATTTCTTTTAAGGATATAAACTCAGCTTCCTGGGTTGTACAAAAAGACTAAAGATAAATCAATTACAAAACATCATCTAGGTTTGCTATGCCGAGTCCCACAAGTCTAAAAGAAGAAAAAGCTAAAGGACAATCACTAGTTTGCAGAAGGACCCAGCTCATGCTACTTCTCTCCATCGGCCTAATCTACATGTGGAGGTTGTTGATCCAAGGGATGAAGGTTGAGGATGACCTTAGCCGCGTCGAGAATCATATCCACCACCCTCTTCTAATACTACTCAAACTTGAGGAGATACGAGTTGATGGAAAAATCCTTGAATACCCGGCACTAGGCCTCCTCAATGAGACAATCCAAAGACTCCTCAATATGGACCTAAGACTCCTTGACTACTAATGCCTTCTTCTCATCCAAATCCGTCATGGCCCTCGCTTCGGCCAAGTCCTTCTTTAGGGTCTGGACCTTTTTCTCTACCATTAGCTTCGCCCTCTCCTTACTTAGAGTGGCCCTAGTAGCTTTCATCTTCCCCTCCGTGATCTCAAAAAACTAGGACATAACATGCATTCAGTTGATAAGGTGGATGACTGAGCAAGCACCTTAGTAGAACAAGGTGTTGGACCAAATTGAAAAAGAAAGGAACATAGAATGTTACCTAAACGGTGAGCTTGATGGTTGTGTTACCAACCAAACTATTTGTTTGCTCCCGCATATCCTTTGCCACCTCCGAAAGCAAGATACCCTGGTTGATCTCCTCACAAACACCCTCCTCAAGGGTGTCAATCCGCAAAACCTTCCAATTCGGTCGGTATTAAGGACCATCCTCCTATGTTTGTGGCCTTGGCATCAATGCTAGGTGAGGAGGAACAAGCTACCACTTGGCATATAACTCAACCTTAACTACCATCTCCTTGCGAGGGCATTTCAAAGGTCAAGCAGGCACTTGGCCCGATCTCCTAACCTCCCTAATTGATAGAGGAACACTCTTCAACCCAGGCACCAACTTCTCTAAATTCTGAGCACTCTATAGTCGACATAGCCTATCTACCTTCTCCTTCTCTAACTCTCAGCCAAATTCTAATGATCACCCACGGGGGACATCTCAAAATCTATTAAAGAAAATAGTTGGGCAGCAATACAAAACAAATGAAGAAGAGCATAGAAATAATGCAATGCCATTACCAAGCTGAGGCGGGCATAGATCGGCACTGATCAGATGAGCCTTGGATGTGTACACCATCACATTGATATGAAGACTAACCATTTTTTCCAGCGCCTTGCTCTCCTCAACTGTTAGATACCCAATAGGGGACCTTAGTCATAGGGTTACTCAGTTTCAGGCGCAGGGGCCATTCGCCCTCTTGACTCACAAAAAAGAACATGACCTTCTACCTATACAAACGAAGCAGCATCGGCCAAGATCTTCTAGCTCTGTTGATCCAAGAAGTAGTAAAATCCTGGATGGTTGAGCTTTTTAAGTATAAAAGGGTGTGGAAAAGTTTAAAAGTCATTGGTAGGTCATGCAACGTGCAAAAACACAATAGACCGATCAAGTACCTATAAGAGTTTAGCACAAGTTGGACGGGTAACACCTAGTGCTTAGCTAGTAACACAGTATGTGCACCAACCCTTCGTCTAGAAAAAACCTATGCTCGGCCTCCAAACTATGTTCATACATGCACAACTTGCCCTCCCTAAGCATGCCTACATGTTCCTTCCCCTCCCCCTTTCTTGGACACTTCAGCTGGTACTCATTCAGGATTAAGTACATGTTCTGGATTCGGTCTATATCAAACTTGATCAAGCAACTTGGCACATCACCAAGATTGAGCAAGCCATAGCTAGTGTCCTACTTACCCCTTCCGCCTTGTCAGACTCCACATCCACCTCGGCCTCAACATGGTCCTCACCCTCATCCTAGACCATAGGGTCCCCTTCTAGAAAATACCCCACCTCACGAACCTCCTCTTCGAGGTCTACACCAATGATGTCCACCTCACCCTCGGCCTTGTTGGTGTCCGTCTTGGGGGCCCTCACTTCGATGACCTCTCCTTAAGAGGCCGACACCCCACTCTGCTCGCTACTTGAGTCAAACTCTATGGTCCTAGTATATCTAGAAGATTAATCTAAAGAACGAGGCAAGGATGAAGGCATACCTCACCCAAAGGACGAGAACTATAAGACAAAGACTGCCAAAGGTGAAGACCTTAGTCAAGCTCTCCAAATCATTCCCACTTAAGTGGTAAAGTGAAACGGTTTGCTCCTTCATCACCTTTTATAGAAGCAACCAATGGTTAAATCAAGACGAATCAATAGTCTAGATCAAATCCCAAGGCCGTATATGTGCATGAGCTTGGGAAGTTGAAATGACACGACCGCATGGGCACCCAAACAGTGGTCTGACCATGGGCACATGGCTCGATCGGCACAAAATTTCTAACAAAAGTCCCACAACTGAGCACTGAAAGAGCTAAGCCTCCAGACTTTAGCCAAGCACCTCCTCCTCGAGTTCAAAGCTAGGATTGGTGTTGGAGTTGTATCTCAAAAGTCGGAACTTGCCACATGAACATCATGGTCACCAAATTCATTCAATAGGCCCAACCACATCAGCAGCTCTAAGTCAGCACCGAATAGGCAAACAGGCTGTCTCGCAAAGACCCCAAGCGGATAAGCTCCAAGACACCCCATGAGATAGCACACAAGACCTCTAAAGATTATGGACCTCAGCCCCTCTAAGGAAACAATCCGCAAGACTCAGCTAAGGCACATGGTTATTTAAAGGCATCTCCCCCCATGGTTAGGTATATGTTATCTCTCTCACTCTCTTGCTCTCATACTCCCCTCCTCGACTCAAATCAATTCGGCCTAGCCAACTTCACCACCACCTACTGACTTGAACATCAGAGTGCCTTTCTAGGAACCACATCCTCTAGACTCTTTACTTTCTTCTACCTACATATCTGCTTGATGCACCACATCGTCCTTCCCCCCTAGATCAATTGGTAGGACTATCTATTGGGTGTTCCACTCAGCTACACCTTGGATCAGACAGCATCAATATGGTAGATGCATTGGCAAGACAGAAGTTGTACCTTTACTTCCTATGTTATACCTTAAACTTCTCTTTCAAGTGAAAATCATGGTAAATAAGCGATGTGGTAGATGCATTGGAGGAAAAAGGATAATAATGAAAAATCTCTCATGAGGAATATTTGGGCCTAGGTGCCAACTTTGTAAACCATGGATGTATTTATGCACTATTATCAAAAGACCCATGAAATGCAATGTTAGCGTTAAGAAATGCCCATGTTAAATGAAAGAGTGGTTCTTTTCAATTCCCCTTTCCCATAAACTTTGATGAATACCGCCTCATTGGTTTATCACTTTTAAGATATCAGTTGATTGGTTTTTAATGCCCATGTTAAATGAAAGAGTGGTTCTTTTCAATTCCCCTTCTCCCATAAACTTTGATGAATACCACCTCATTGGTTTATCACTTTTCAATTCCCCTTATCCCCCTTAGAAATTTTTGTTGGTTTTCAGAATGTTTGTCCCAAACCCCACTTATGCCATAGTACCCCCTATATTGTAATAGATTCCCCCACCTATCCCTATTGCTAGTTATACAAACTTGTACAAATTTATGAGGTGGAGGAAAAATCACAAGTGTATTTTCTTTTTAAATTTCAAAATAAAAAAGAAAACAAAAAAAAAAAAGATTCTGAAGCAAAATGACAGAATAAGTTGGCATGGACAGCTGTGTTTTAATTACATAAAATAGATTATGATTTGTAAGCATTAGACTATTGTATTTTCTTCTCTAATTCATCTTCACTAAAGCGAAAGTTCTTTTTTTTTTCCTTCTTTAACCTTTCAATAAAAGATTTTAATTTTATTCTTGCAAGTCAACTAAGAGATTCCCATCATTGATTTGTTTTTTCATATTTTCATGAAGTGAAATTGTTTGGTAATGAACTAATGGCACTCTTTTCTTGGAGCTTAGGCTTAGGAAAAAAAACAGGTAGATGGACTGGAGACTTTAGGATTAACAACTCTTCCAACCCACCTACCTACCCATCCACCCAATTAAGTTGTAGGCTGGTTTGGAGGAAAACAAGTGATTTTCTTGGTCGGTGATATTGACCAAGAGGATTCTAAACAAAAATAAATAAATAAGATAATGAATCACATTTTCAAATATCTTGGTGTTTAGTTTAACTTGGAATATAAATTTGAATTGTAGAAGGTAAGGGCCTCTATACTCACACTCTTATTAAGAAAATTAGTAAATGATTATCTAACCTATACTATATAATTAAAGCACCTATCAAGAAGCATAGAGATTACATGTCCTGAATATCATAACAAAAAGCGTTATAAATAAAAAAATTAGATGGTTTATGTGGAACTATTCAAGAATTTTTTATTTTAAGTTGAATAAAGATGGTGCAAAATGTGTCAACACCCAATTTTGGCTTAATCTACTGGTTAAAGTCCTAATTCACCCTAAACGCCTAATTAGACTATTTTGGTCCCTCTAAAACACCAAAAAACTTTTAACCCAAATTTTAACCCCAAAAGTCCTTGGATCCACCATTAAATCTATCAAATACCAATACAATGGCCCAGTTAACCCTAATGTACACCTCAGCCATTAGATCAAACACTCCCATCAAACCCCCAAGCATCCTAAAATACATACTTATAAAATATCAACCTTAAATTATTCCATTTACCCCTCTATAAAACCGAGATTCCATTTCAGATCCTCTCGTTAGCTTAAACACCTACAACCTAAATCCCCTTATTCTAACTTCTCTACCAATCATACCACACCATTGAACTCCTAACACAACAAAAACATATATTCATAGAATTTTAACCCAAAATTCCCCTATTTTAACCCTTAATAAAACCAAGATTTCATTCCAAATCATCTTGTTTACCTAAACTTCCATGATCATGGTCCTCTTGTACCAATCAAACATTACCATCAAATCCCAAACATCCTAAAGCCTCTACTTACAAAACGTCAACCAAAACTACCCTTGTTTGCTAATCCATCACATCAAAATTCTATTCGAAGACCGAAGCACTACCCCACCAAATCTAATTGATCCAGGCTCATTTGGCCAATCTAACCCCACCAATCTATCCAAAATGCCCAAAAGCATCACTATGCCAAATTTCAACCAAAAATACCCTTTGAATTGTCACTCATCTAAAAGGATTTCATTTTAACCAATCTCATTGGCTCGCACACAAAACCATTTTACTTGCCTAGACCCATCTCAACCCTCCGATCTTTCACTTAGAACCCCGACTACTAGATGAGAATCCTAGTTGACTCCCTTAGACAAATTGACCAAATTACCCTAAATTTTACAAAATTAGGAAAATGCCTCTAAACTTTCTAAGAATTACGAAAGTGCCCTTACTCCCTCCATATAAATTTAACCTAACGTTTTCAATGGAAGCCAATTCAAACAAGGGGTAGGTATTGTTCATCGTCTTCCTCCTTCACCAATAACAATGAAGGACGGGCGGCATTCCCCTTCCCCGATCATTTTTTTCTCTCTCTCTCTCTCTCTCATCGTCTTCTTTTTGCTTCCATCTTTGGCATTTTCCGCACTATTCATCATCTTCTTGATGAGAACAGAGAGCTGACATAGCGGTTTTCCTTTAGCATTCTCCACCCGCATCCCCAACGAGCATATCATTGAAGTTTTTACTCAGTCCTTAACCTCTCATTGTCGTTTTCCCATTTCTCATCATTGTTTTCTTCCCAACCATTTACCAACCCCCTACCCTAGCTTTCTTCGTCGTATGATCGAAATCAATAGCGGTCGACGCATTCGGGGACTTTCTCTCTTTAGCTCTAGCGGAGTTCACGTCCTAAGCACATCTTCCCATCAACTTCTTGATCGTGATCTCCAAAAGCTATATCCATTCGAAGACAAGTAAACGGACTGAGGTTCCCTTGATCCATTAATCGAGTATAGCCAACATACAGCCCAAGTAAGTTCTCATCTCACCACTAATCTATGTCGAGTCGTTGCCGTTCTCTCTAAAATTTTGGTCCACGGCAGATGCGGCAACAGGATCACCAATCCCTTCTATATAGTCATCATTGTTCTTTTGTTTATTTCATGTTTCCGTCGCGATTCTGATATTCATGTTCTTCTCTTATGCTCAACTATCTTTGTGGCTCATTGATTATCAGATATGTTGTGTTTGGGATTGATGAGAACCTGTCATGTTGTATTAGTAGATTGCTCTAAGCTTTTGTTTGTCTTATTGACATATCAACTCGATCGAATGGGTTCATTCAAACTGGAAACCCATTTGATTCAGCCTCTTAGGCTTAGGGGTGAGTAAAAAAACCGAAAAACTGAATGGATCAAAAAAAAAAAACCGACCAAAATCGAACTGAAAAACTGGTTAACCAAACTGATCAGTTCGGTTTTGGTTCGGTGCTTTTAAAATACCAAAGGTATTGGCTCGGTTTTGGTTAACCAATATAGAAAACCGGCGATTAATCGAACCGATCGGTATACATATATTTCTATATATTTATGTATATTATATATTTTTTATATATTATAAATTAATAAATATGTATTATATATATAAATATATATTATTTATTAATTATTCTTTAAAATATAATATTTTTTATATATACTTATAATTTTTATTATATATTTTTATAATATATATTGAAAAAAAACTAAAAAACTGATGAATCTAACCGATCAACCGGTTAACCGACTGGCTTCGATTTGATTCTGATTACCAGTTTTCCAAAAATCGATAATACTAGCTCGATTTCAAAAAATGCCGAACCATGAACACCCCTACTTAGGCCTATAATGGAAAGTTTCAGAGATAACCGGAGTTTGAGAAGATTAGATCTCCAATCAAATGGAAATCAACTCATCTAGTTAGGAACAGTAATGAAAGAAATAGGAAAAGAAATAGAGAATGATGGTGGAAAGGAGAGGATAGAAGAGGGATAGTTTATTTGGACTATGAATCAGGTTAGAAGGAAAAGGAAAGGAGGCTGGTTATAGGGAGACAAACAGCTTTAAAATATAAAAAAAAGGGACTGATCTATGATTTTGAACAGCTAGCTTAATAGTTAGGAAAAAGCGACAAGTTAGGAAGAGTGAGAGTAGAAAAAGAGCTGGTTAGGGAATAACTAGTGAATAAATGCATAAGTGGGGTTCAATAAGGAAAATAAATAAATAATCGGTAGAAACAATCTATTTCCGTAAAAATGTTGTCTATATAATGTTCGGTGGATAGGGATGTAAAAACAATCTATTGGTAGCGGATTTAAAGTGCTACAGAGACCTTAAGTCTTGAATTTTGAAAGCTGTGATCTTGGATTAACAGTCATAACTGTAGCTAACCATGCCATTCTGACATGTTAGCGTTTGGTACAGCTGAATTGACCTCCGAATTGCCTCTCTGAATATGGAAAGAACTTCTGAATCATTCAATGCCCGAGCTTCCTCTGAGGATCCGATGAACTTTCGATTCCATTCATGCCCCCCGCTCTCTCACCTCTCTTCTTTCTGAACAAAGGATCCCATAAACCAGGTCTAAAACCCAGAAAGATATACAATCAGAAAGAAAGTCAGGGCACACAGACCATGTGTGCACCGTAAGAGCTTTTAAACCAAACTAAGCAAGGAGATGCCCAGCGTTATTAGCATTCCTTGGAATGTAACACAATAAGTATATGTTGGAAACACCATTTTTTGAATCGTTGCTGTCAGATAAGACGTTTCTTGGAGCAACAACAACATTTTATGTGTGGTATCAATGCTCCAGGAAACGTTTTCTGCACTTTTACCCATTATCCAGTGCGACATCACTGTTCTATTGGCAGCAACAAGTTGTAGCTCCAGGAAATGCCAAATTTGGCAGCTGTTTGGCATCATTTTTGTTTCCTGGAGCAACGGCACCACATCAGTGCCACATCGGAAAAAACAATGCTTCGGGAAATGACCATTTGTTTGGAACCGTTTTTTCCATAAAAAACGGCATGACTTGGAGCAACACCAAATTTGGCATTTCCTGGAGTTGCAGCTCATTGTTGCCAATAGGATAGTGATGTGACACTAGATAATGGGTACCGGTGCTGAAAACATTTCCTGGAGCATTGATACCAAACAGAAAAAATTGTTGTTACTCCAAGATACTTCCTATCTGGCAGCAACAATTCCAAACAAAAATAGGAACACCATTTTTTTATGGAAAAACAATACTAAATAAATGTTTGTTTCCTAAAACATCCTTTTTTTTCTTATGTGGTACTGATATGACACCATTGTTCTAAGAAATGGCAACGATGCCAAACAGCTGCTAAGTAAGGACTAAAGGATGGCTCTGCAGCCAGCAATTAATTGTTGGATTTGCCACGGGGGAGATGTGATATTCTCCTAGCTTTCGATTCCGCTGAGGACATTGGGGAAAGCCAATAGTTCGAGAATAACAAAAACTGCCAAACCAGTCCTGGATAATTAGTCCTGCACCAGATGCCTAAAAGTTTGTTGCACCATCAAAATTAAGCTTTAGAAGACCATTCGGGGGCCTGGTCCAATGCAACGATGGGCTATAGCTATTAACTGATAGGGTCTGACTCAAGGTTCGAAATTTTGAAACGTATTGAGTCGTATCAACCGATACATATTGTATCGGGAGCTTTCTGATCCATTTCTCCAAGGGGTAAACGGGCCTTAAATTGACCCTCTGAACCAGATTGAAAAAATAAATAAAACAAAGGGGGACCGACAACCGATACAGTAGAGATATATTGGATTATATCGATATTTTGAACCTTGATCCGTCCCACTTTGAGCTTTAGCATCCTACTACAAATCTCTGCAAATTGAACTTCGGCATTTATGACCACTTTAGTGATCTCCATATGAGTATTGTCCAAGAAGCCTTACATCTAGCTTTCCACATGTACCGAAGAAAAATTGTCCCTTTCACCAAAGCAGGGACAGAAGATGGATAGGAGACGCTATCTTGCCTTGCCAATTTCCCAAGCTAATAGTCGAAGCTGCAAAATCAATCTGAGGGTCCATTTGGTTTATAATCAGAATCAAAATTCTTCGAAATCGGAATCGTAATGGTCCATTCCCATTGTCTGTTTGTTTTAAACAGGAATAAAAATGGAAATTAAAATCATCAGAAAAGGGATTTCATTCCCAAAGGAGTGGCAGGGAATGGCCATTCCCTCAAATGAAGGAATGCCATTCCAACAGGAATAGAAATGGAAATCCAATTCCGCACAACCAAACAATTGAAATGGGAATAGCTCATTCCAATTCCAATTCTAGACCCCTATTCCTGCAAACCAAATGAACCCTGAGATGTAGAGGATTAACCTTCGAGCTGATGCAGAAAACCATAAGCATTCACAGTAAAAAGTGACCATGAGAAGAAAATTTCCTTACCAACTTATCTTCACAAGAAATAACATTTTCAGGGAATCCGAATATGAAGGATTTTATTACACAATATTTCCCCAAAAATATCCACAATATTTCACATTTCAACAATTTTTTTCATGGTCAATAAGCGAGGCCACCTGACAATTTATTACCATAGAACCACTTCTCACAAACTCATCTGGAGACATAATCCTGAATATCCAAGGATCATCAAGCGTTGAGGTGCTCCAACCATTGCCAACAGTCCACAAAAGCACCCAAATGAAGCTCCTCCCTGTAACTCAACATACTCTTCCATGTGATTAAGCTAATCTGTCCTGTATTTTGGTTTCAGAAAGAGGATCCTTAGGTATTTGGCTTTTAAAATTTGGGCCGAAAGCTCCCCGTAGATATAAAGAAGGGTCCGTTTGGCAAGTTTTTTTGGAAATTATTCTGGTAGTTCTGACAGTCAAAAGACTTATTGAGCTTTTGCATGAAGATCTGAGTAGCCTGAGGCTAGTTTTATAGATACATGTCTTTCCATGTCTTTCAATGCGAGAATAAAATGTGAAAGAGCAAAAAACTTCATTTGAAGCTTCTCGAAATCAGCCCAAAATGAATTTTTTGTATCTTTTTGGAATTCTGACTTTTGACGACTAGATTTTCTATGAACCAAATAAGAATAGACCGAAAATTGGTCTACCCGATTTATAAACAGCTGAAATTTTGCAAGGAAAGGCTCATCAAATGGGCCCAAAATCTCCAACCCAGTCTCATAACATGGGCCCTGTTTTTCTGGTAAGGATTGCAGATTCCCAATCCACCCTTGGCCTTAGGACGTTGCATAAGATCCGAACTCCTCAAGTGAAATGACTTTTTGTTATCTGTCTCCCCATCAGAAGTCTCTCTCTAAATTTTGTATTTCATAGACTTTCCTGCATGAGATAGCAAGTGAACCTTCCTTCCAACTTTGCAATCTAGACCTCAACTTGTCTAGAATCATTTCTTCATAATTAACCTGTTGGTCGAACCACATCCCAAATATTTCAAGAATATATTTGAGTTTTTCTACCTCTTGAGGATTGCTTTTACCCACTAAAGTTGAATCCATGCAACTTGTTCTCATGCATGTTAAGTTGTAACATTCGAGAGAAAACGTCCATTGATAATCAATGTTAGTTCATTTCGGCTGCAATAATCCTATTATCCAGAATTAGACATCCAGGCACGAAGGCATTTTGTAAGGGCGAGATGAACCAAGGAAGAAGGCGTGAAATAATCTTTGTCTTTGCAATTACCTTGTAAGGCATGTTGCAGCAACCTATTGGTCTAAAATCCGCAACAGTCTCCACATCATCTTTTTTGTAATGCACTTCTCCAAGTCTTCTTTGAGCCTTCACTCTTCCTACGGGGTAGCCCGGTTTTGCACACCAATTTGAATGGCCTCTATTTTCTTGGTGAGCATTTTGGATTTGGCTTGGAAGTCACCCTATGATCTTTGAGCCCATTCAACAAGATGGGCTTTGTAGCTACGGCATTTCTCTGAGTAGCCCATTGAATTATACCATCTTTAACCAACTTCTAATAGGCCCATGGTCACTTCCAATTGGTAGGAGATGATGGACCCAAGCAGATATGAAAAAATTTATCCAGCCCATCATGCAAATAACACGATCCAGCCTTTCTCTATTTTTTTTAGGCTGCATTTGGAATTGGCATAAATCAATAATGATGTAAAAGTTTACACCGGTTCAGTTTTATTGGCATTTGGAAGGAGTGTAAATGAAGATCAATATAAAACTCTACTCCCGTTTAGATTTGTTGGCATTTGAATGGAGTAGAGTTTTACATCATGAATTGATGTAAAACCTCATCAAGCATAAAGTTTTACATCGGCTATTGATGTAAAAGTTTACACTTTTTATCACAGTTTTCAAAGTGTAACAGTCACCTATCATACGGTTCAATGTAAAACATCATCAGTGTTCTTTCACATATCAGGAAGCTCCTGTTACGTATGATAGTTCTTAAACCTCTTTAGGACATGATTGGATTTAGCAAAAGTACACTGATTTTCAAAAACAAAAACCACCTCAGATTTGTTCTTTGAGGAGCTTTCCTAGATGTCTCGAACTACTAAGGCACTCCCTCCACCATGGCATTTCCATGGCTGCTGTGGTGGCACCTCAACCTCTTCATTAATTTTTGAGAGGATAGTTGGAATGTCTTGGGTTCCCTACAAATGGGACCTCCTTTTAAAATTTCCTCAACAGGCCGCCTTAGACGTTTCACCCTCGTCAACGTATTCAGTCTCGGGCCCAAGCCCAATTTAGTCTAAAAGTTCCTTCCTCTTCTTGACCTTTGAGCTTCCGCATTTTTTTCTTTCTTTTTTGTAACACTAGGTATGTGTTTGGTTCCTTGGGAATTTATAGATAGGCTGTTTATTTGTAGTTTTTCACTTGAAATGTTTATTTATACATTTTTACTTTAAACGTTTCCTATTTTTGTTATTTGGTTGGATTTCACTTTAAATATTTTTTACTCTCCACCTCAGATTAATACCCATTAAAATGTATCACATCATCATTTGGTTTCAAAAAACGTTAGGGCATTGAGAGAAATAAGAATTTAACGTTTTCTCAAATGTTCAATGCACAAAAATCAAAGCATTTCAGTTTTCTACCACTTATTTGATAAACGGTAAAACTAAACAATTGTTTCATTTTGTTTCATGTGCAATAAATACCAATGCATATATGACACTGATGTAGTGGTGTTTTTTCAATAAAAATCCAAGAAACCAAACACAGCCTAGGTGGAAGCCTGATAGTCATATTAATGCTGAATTCAGTTTGAAGGAAAGTTCATACACCCTTCTCCTTTTTTCTACTTCTTCCTTCAAATTAATCAAACACAACCTATTATCAAAGGTAATTAAAGGTAACTAAGTAAATGAATACTTGAAAGGATTTAGCCTACCTTGCTCCAAACCCAAAGATACAAACCACTCGATCCCTTTCACGTTCCAACACCCAAACAAACAAAATCAATACAAAACGAATACAGAATGATTAAACATTTCGAATTTTAACATTAATTAAAGATGGTGTAAAAGTAAAACTTTAGTGGATTGATATGACTAAAAGCAGTGAAATCATGACAAATGGAGAGGCCACCATTGACAAATTGAAAGCATCAGCGACTCTATTATTAGCTTCCCTGTAAGCAGGAGAGAAAACAACATTAATTCTTGTAAGATGTTAATTAAGAGAATGTCACATTAAATCCAATATAATTAAGATTCCTGTTGACGCAGCATTGAACGCCATCCAACAATAGATTTCTGATTGGCTGGTTTAGAAAGAAATTTTTCTTCTTTTTTTATAGTTTATTTTCAAAAAGAGCGAACATTTCAGTACAGATTGTAATTATTATTGACTAAGTGAATTCGTCATTCGTGGACCACTAACTTCGACCTGGTGTCTATATAAAAGGGGTATCGATTGCACGGCAAAGATAACCAATTTTTATCTTGCTTGCTTTCTAGCTCTCTTCTGCTTTCATGGCTATTTGCTACTTAGCATGTAGAAACAGTCCTACTAGGGCTACTGCAATGCTACTTCTTGGGCTCCTAATATTGGTTATTGCAACCTTCACATCTCTCTCTCTCTCCATGCAGTGTCAGTGTTTTTACCTGATTAACTCTTAAACCCATGGGTTATTGGTTATCATTTTCTAATGGGCATTAACCGTGATTTTACTGAAAATAAGTTAACATCAAAGATATACGTTTGATAGAACTTAGTTACTCAAAAGCAACGGAGTTGTTCTAGCCACTGGTTTTTTAGTCAACAGTTTAGTCGTCTGTTTCGAATCAATGATCTGTTCTGTCAAAAAAATTTAAAAATATATATATAAAAATAAATAGTCAAAACCATTGAAGGGAATGAAGGGTCCATGGTAGATCAACAGGTAATTGACTTATTTAAGGGATTTTGGCCAAAAACCGAATTTGAGATAAAACAGAACTGATTGCCTGGATGGTTCCCGGCCCAAACGGTCCAACCGTCCAGGTCAAGGGCTTGATTCCTAGTTCCTACAAGTAAAAGCCGATGACTGGTCACAAGCAAAGTGGAGAGTAGAGAGTAGACAATAAATGGGGAAGAGCAAACCCATTGACAAAGAGGCAAACAGTACTCCAATCTCAACTAATTAATTAAGGAATTAACCATGCATATGCATGCATGCTCTCTAAGTACTCTATGTTTTACGTACAGGTAGTGTATCCGAAGGAAATTAAGGCAACAATTTACCGGCACCAAACGAAGTTGTGGCCCTCTGTAAGGCCAATAATATTAACAAGATGAGGCTTTATGAACCTGATGGAGCCACTCTTCAGGCTCTTAAAGGCTCCAACATTGAAGTAATGCGTGGCGTCCCAAACAGAGACCTTCAGCGCATTGCCGGCAATGACCTCGACCTCACTCCGGCGTATTACTTTGTCAATGGCAATGTGGTAGACAACAGAGCTACTATCAATTAAGTTAAAGTATATTGTGGTTGGTAATGAAGTCAGCCTCCAAGAATTCCAATAGGTCCTCCTTTCCATGAGAAAAATCCAGAGAGCAGTTGAAGCAGCTGGGTTACAAAACCAAGTGAAGGTGACAACTGCAACTTACACTGGCCAAGTGCTGTTGAGAAGGTGGGTGGTTCTTCTGTAAGGATTGTTGTATCAGAAACTGGCTGGCCAAGTGCTGGGGACCCTGTGGCCGAGGATTGTTGTACCAGAAACCCCAATGGTCCTATTGACACCTACATAATGTTGGATGAGAACACCAAGCCTGAAGCAGAGACCCAGGGACACTTTGGGCCATTGGCCAAGCGCCAAATCAACACTTAAGAGCGCTTCTCATATAATATATATAAATAAAGGTTGCAGAGGTAGTGATATATATAATGTGGTATTGTAAACATCAGTGGCTGCTCTCTCTGTGAAGCCCACACTAAAGCTTATTGTCACTGTAACCAAGTATTTACTACAGCAATAAAACCGTAATGTTATAGTTAAATTGCATTAGTGTTTGAACAATTAAAAGAGCTTTTTAATTGATGATGATTGCTTATACTTGCTACAAGCCTATATCATATCAGATTAAATTTGTTGACTACTTAGAAGATTTACTTGCTTCTAATTAATAATAAAAAGAGAATGCCAATTAGAGCTACAAGTGGTATTATTTGTAGCTAGAAATCTGAATTTGATCCCTTTATTATGGTACCAAGTATGAATCCATGCACCCCTATATATTCAATCCAAAAGATTTTATTCGCTCCTTTCTATATTTTATGCTGTATCCTCTATTTAGTAAACCTGGTTTGGATGCTCTACTGTTTTTACTAATTTCCATAGGTTTTCATGAAATACAATATCAAAGTTCTCAGTCATATTTGGCCATTTTTAGTAGTTTAACTTGTTATTAATATATATTCAATATCAAATTGCAACCCGAATTAAATTCAATCTGTTTACAGTCTACTTTTTTTCAAAATCAATTCTGGTATTGATAGAAATGGCATCCCTAAGTCAACCAACTTTCAAACCACTAAAAGATTCAATTTTCTTATGTACTCAAATTCCATGTTATCTGTGAATTCCAACCAAATAACCACTAAAAAAAACCTCACATGGGTCAATAAACCAGCTGACCCGTCCATCAAAGAACAAAAAAGGGTTGTTAATTGATCATTTTGCTAAACTTGGTGGGACTTCCGAAGGATTCAGTCTCATAGGTTTTCATGAAATACAATATCAAAGTTCTCAGTCATATTTGGCCATTTTTAGTAGTTTAACTTGTTATTAATATATATTCAATATCAAATTGCAACCCGAATTAAATTCAATCTGTTTACAGTCTACTTTTTTTCAAAATCAATTCTGGTATTGATAGAAATGGCATCCCTAAGTCAACCAACTTTCAAACCACTAAAAGATTCAATTTTCTTATGTACTCAAATTCCATGTTATCTGTGAATTCCAACCAAATAACCACTAAAAAAAACCTCACATGGGTCAATAAACCAGCTGACCCGTCCATCAAAGAACAAAAAAGGGTTGTTAATTGATCATTTTGCTAAACTTGGTGGGACTTCCGAAGGATTCAGTCTTCAATAATCTATTTGTCAACCACAAAATGTTTGGCTAGATTATGCCTTGTTAACTGTCCCATCCTTTTTGTGGGACAAGATGGTGATCTCAGATACCAGAGCCTTTTTGGTTCCTTGGTGAATTCTCAGTTCTTATTATGCTGCTGCTGTTGAGAAGATTGGCGGGTCCTCTCGGTTCGGAATGTGGGTGAAAATGCACAGGATTATTTGAATGGGTTGATCAAACATGTGAAAGGATCGGGAACTCCGAGAAGACCCAGTTGGCCCATTGAGACTTACATATTTGCAATGTTGGATGAAAATGCCAAGGATGGAGTAGAAAACGAGAGGCAGCGGCCGGGATAAACAACCTAAGTACGTACCAACTCAATTTCAATTAACAATTATATAGATTAATGTGTCATGATCGAGTTGATGTTTTAAACTTCTAATCTTATAGTTCAATTGTAATAATGTAGGAATAAAAGTTGTTAATTTCTTGTTAATTGATGATCTTGAAAAACATAAATCTCTTTCCAGAGAGTCCGAAGTCGATCGAGTTGATCCAGAGCAAATACTCTTCAAAGCAGACAAGAAAAAGAAGGCAGCCGGCAGGGAAGCCGTCCCGATTAGGATGGATTCGTGCACTTGACGTCGTGACCTTTTGACTAACAACAGAAGCCTGGCCAGTGGCCACGAGCTTGACCCCTTACTACTTAAGCCATTAATTGATTGCCACAAGACTTTGAGAAGAAAAAGTCTTTGGCATGTCAAATGGGGAACAGTGTTGCATTTTCCTTGCAACTACTTACCGTATTTGGTTTGTGGGTCAGTAGTAGTCTGGATCCTAAAACCCTTTGGCTTTCTGTTCTCACCAGAACTAGAAGGAGAGTCCGGATCTCCAATACATACAAACTCTGCCTATGTTTACCCACATAACATTGCAGTCATACATGGAGAACATCTCTCCTCCTGCATACTATGCAGGGGGAGATGCTCCCAAGGGGATAGTGTTTTGTGTGTAGACGTGAGCAGAATTGTCGTGGGCAGAAGGGGTGTTTATGGTGGCTTTAATAGACACAAAACTTGAGGATGGATACGTGTTGGCACAGAGGCTGTGCAACATTCTAGTCTGGCTGCTCTCCAATTGTGATTTACTAGGGCGGATTCATGGAGCGATATCATTAACCAAATTAAATTGAAAACCTTATCTTTCCTCTGTCTTTATAAAAGGGGCATTGCTTGCACAGCAAAGCTAACCAATTTTGACCGTTTGGCTTTTCTCTACATGGCTTATCTTCCTCTGTTTTCTCTCAGTTATTCATATTCTCAAATCCTTCCTTTAGCGTAGAGTTCTTCATATTTAGGGATAGGCAATTTTTCCCATATAGCTGATCTTCATGAGGACCTGCCTCGAATGAGATTGGGATAAGGATGATTTTTCCCCCATAGAGACAGAGATAGTGATATAGGCGCATATGGCAAGGCCCCGGATTGCGCCACATGCCATCGGCCGGATGAGATCTTGGCCGTTCACTTCCAACTACCTCCAACCACTTCATGGGAAGGTCAAGTACAAAAGGGGATGCTCAACTTCAAGGTAAGGCTTCTTGCTCTCTAGCTTTCTTGTTCTTGACTAACCTCGTCTCAAGCCTGGTCCAAACCCTCTCAAGTAATTGATTAATTTGATTGTCGAAATCTCCACCCCTGAGATAACACCCATGGCATCTAATGTGTGCTTTCCTCTTGCTCTCAAGTTGGATTCGTTGGCCTCAGCCAGAAGAGAAGTTACCTTGTTACCCTCGGCCCCATCTTTGGTAACAACAGATAGAAAAACTTTCATCCCTGTCATGGGGATGGAAAGGGGTAGGGAGACCATCCCCTTGCCTTGATAGATTTGTAAGATATAATTATCTTATTTAAAAAATTGGAATGAAATAGAAATAAAAAATAGAATGAATTTAACAACCTAACAAAATGACTAGTAGGGAACCCCATGGAGATAGGGATGGAAAGAAATGACAAAGACAGGGACGAGGACGGGAATTTTCAAGGGAACAAGGACTGATGGATAGTGGCACCCTGCCCTCACCTTGTTCCCCACCATTGCCATTCCTATTCATATTTAATAGTTGTATCATTACATTTAATTTTTGAGTGGTTCATATTTTAATTTCAAATTTAAGTTTCACATTCCTTTCATATTTTTTAGTTCCTTGATTATTATATATAATAATTTCAATTTTATTAAAAGAATAAGATTGTGTATGTTAATTCTAAATTGTTCATCAAAACTTTATTTTAAGCTAAATACTAGCGGGGACCCATCCGATGCACGTGATTTGTTATGTTAAATAATAAAACATGTAAGAGTATACAATTATTTTATACAATAATTAATAATTATTTATATTTTACATACTACTCTTAATAATTTTTTTACAATACAAAAACAACAATTAGATTTAGATAGAGTTGTTTATCAAACTTTGGGATGGCAATTTTCCCCATTTCCCCAACCCCTATGGTGATTTGCCCCAAATGGGGCGGGGATGAGGATGATTTTTCCCCCACGGGGATAAAGATTGAGAAATTTTCATCCCTGTTGGTGGGGACGGCACGGGGATGGGGAAAGCACTCCCAAGCCTGTGGGAACCCCAATCCCTATCCCATGGGATCCCCACAAATATATGTATATATGCACATACATCTATATATTAATATTTTTAAAAATATGGTTGAATATGTTTGAATCTTTTATAATTGGATTGTAAATTTTAATTAATTTTTATTTTTTTTTAATAAAATAAAAAACAAAAACATAATGGTTGACATTGTAAAGGATCACGAGGAGTGGGAATCCACATGAAGACGAGATAGAGAAAGGTTCCTTGTTTCCACCCCGCCCCATTTTCATTCCCAATCAAACTAATGAAACTGACCAATCCGATTTCTAGTCGTCTTTAGTTCAATAATTTCCTAACTCAAACGCGTTGGATTAGTTTCACTTTAGCCATTTGTAAACTGACTAAAATCGAATGGTTCAATCATAAATATATATTAATATTTTATATTTTAAATATATTTTTTAATACATGAAAATGAGAAAATTAAATTATTTCCTAGGCTAAAATATTTTATGTAATAAATTTAATTTTAAATTTACTTTTTTAATAATGACATTGTAATTTTTTTAATTTAAACTTAATTTTTAAAATCCATGGCTGTTGTGGTGGCTCATCACAAATTTTTTAGAGAAAAGTTGGAACGTCTTAGGTTCCCTACAAACGGAGAGAACTGCACTGTATCTTAAACTACCCTTATGGTTTATCTAATTGACTAAGTGTACCCTTATTGTTTGAAGATTGAGTAACTCTACCCCTACTATTTCTAACAATTGACTAACTCTACCTTTACCGTTAACATATGTTAATATTCCGTCAAGACTTGTACACACGTGACATCACATGATGTTTAAATTTTTTTAAAACCCAATGCTACCCTTGGCCTTACCCCTTCCTCTCGACTCGGCACACCCTTCCTCCTCCAACATCTCCCTCTTTCCCTTATTTTCCTCTTACAGTCACTAGAGAGAACCGCATTGTATCTACATTGTATAACAAGACAAAAAAAATAACTGTCGATCTTTTCACAACCAAGAGCCTAAAAGAAAATACAGTTCTTTCTCTTTGCAAAATCCAGAGAGGATGAAGGGAAACAGAACAGAGAGGACAAAGGGACGAAGGGAATTATCTAGAAAAAAGAGAAGATGAGCATAGATTTTTAAGGTTTACTTGCAGGTCTTGATGAGAGGAAAACAAAAAGAAGACCAATTTTTTTCTCTCTCCTTCCTCTGGGCGACAGCGGTGGCAACCCAACTCCCATCTCTCTCTCTCTCTTCTTCCTTTGGGCAACAAGCGGCAACCCCTCTAAAGTCTGATCTCTTCCTCTCTCTCTTCTTCCTCTGGGCGGCGGCAACGATAACCCCCTCTGATGAAGTCCGATCTTTCTTCCTCTCTCTTCTTCCTCTAGGCGATGGCAGCAACAACCCCCTCTAATGAAGTCCAATCTCTCTCTCTTTCTTCTAATCGATGATGGCAACAACCCCTCTAAACTCTGATCTCTCTTCTTCCTCTGGGCATTGGCAGCGACAACAACCCCTCTATCTAATCTCTCTCTCTCACTCTCTCTCTCTCTCTAGGCAATAACGACAACCCCTCTAAACTCCCCCTTCTCTCTTTCTTCTTCCTCTGGGTGAAGACGGCGATAAATCCCCTTTGAACTTTCGACAGCCATATTCTTCTTTCTCACAAACACAGAGTTGAATCAAGACCTTCCTCTGCTTATGTTCCCTCCATGGCTTCTTAGAAACCTCGTTAATGGAGGTGGAAACTTATCCGTTCAGCATGGGCTAAAAATGGGATTGGAAGAAAGACGCACTTGATGTTAATCAAAGAAAGACACAAAGGAAGAGATACCCGAACAACTAGATTTCAAAGAAAATTCTTCCTTTCTTTAGCTATGCAAATTCTGCATTTTTTAAGCTACAGGCTCTTAGACCATTGCAAAATTAAATATTTTGGATTATAAAAAGGTAGTTTAGACATTTTGCCCAGGTTTGACGAAAGTTAACGATATGGGTAGAATTAGGCAATTGTCAAAAACAGTAGAGATAGAGTTAGAGTCAATTTTTAAACAATAAGGGTACAATTGTCAGTAGAGATAATTGTCAGAAAAGGTAGTTTAGACATTTTGCACAAGTTTTGACGGAAGTTAGTAGAATTAGACAATTGTCAGAAACAGTAGAAATAGAATTAGTCAATTTTTAAACATAAAAGACACTTAATCAATTAACTAAGCCATAAGAATAGTTTAAAAAACTTACCCATTTTAAAATTTCCTCATGAGACCGCCTAAGACGTTTCGCCCTCATCGAGGTATTCAGTCTCAGGCCCAATCCCCAGTCGAGGCTAAAAGTCCTTCCTCTTCCTGACCTTTGAGCTTCTGCGTTTGTCTGTTCTAATATCTAGCTATAACATAGAATTGAAAACCCATAATTATTAATTCATTTCCTTTTTCCTGATCTTTGGGGTTGCTACACGTATCTTGGTAGAGTTACCGATCTAGAAAAGTTTTTTCATTGAACACAAAGGCATCAGAAATATATGCAATGTTCTTCACAAAATTCACAGTAGACATTCAAGAGAATACATGGCCTTCGGCCATGACTAAGCATATGCAGTGTCCTTCACGCTTACAAAGGTCACGAGCTCATAATATACTAGGAAGATTTTTTTTTTGATATATACTCGGAAGAACTTGGACACCGGCTTCCCTCCAAAAATAATGCCACAACCTACAATTCCAGATCCTTCTCATATCTTCTAGGAACTGTTCAACAATCATCAAAAGCTTCTAAAAGCATCCATAAAATATTTCTCCAAGTCAGATTTCACTCAAAACAATCTAAGTTAACTGCTATTGCCAGCTCAGGTCTTTATGAGAAAAATGAAATTTTATCTTTTACACTTTCATGGTGCTCATGCCAGCAACCACATGCAAATTTTGGATAATTCAGATGTATGGAATAAGGATAAGTGGTCAAATGATCGACAAATCCAGATCACTCGAGTCTTTCTGAGACAGACTTTCTACTTTTGAGTCTGGGCTCTAGTCCTTCAATATTTTGAGAATTGCAACAATACAAGTCATCAGCTTTTACCCTAAAAATAGAAGTAAATCAAAAACAAAGCATCAACAAACATTTAGGCACAAATTAGATTCATTTGGACCCGCATTGATAACCTAGATAACACAAGGAAACCAAAAAACACTGATCTAAGACCTCAACTTCAAAATTCTAGGCAGCTTAGTAGAACAATGTCTCCAACACTAAGAGTTGACTATAGAAAGTAATAAAGAATCTATTTGCACCATTGATAAGCTAGATAGACGAGGAAACCCGGCATACCCTGAACTGAGACCTCAACTTGAATATATAGCTTGAGAACTCTAGCTTAGTAGAACAATGTCACCAACACTAAGGCCCCGTTTACTTTTCGGTAAGTTACTTACCCAGGTAAATGCAATTACCTGGATAAGTTTTTCCTGAGAAATACTTGCCCGGGTAAGTGCATTTACCCATGTTATTTTATTTCTCAGGTAAACAAGGCAATGACCATTTTAGCCATAGAAATTCATTATTAAAAGAGGCATTTTTGTCCCTTCAAGTCTTGGCAAATTCCCACCATGTGGGAAAGTTATTTACCCATCTAGGAGATGGATATCACTTTCCTAGGTAAGTGGTACCCAGAAAAATAAACTCCCCCTCTCAAAATCCAAGAAAAGAACACCCCCTAAGAGTCGACTAATAGAAAGTAATAAAGAAACTATTTGCACCAAGTAGACATCTCTGCCAGATTTTCACCAACTACAAACTAAACTTTGTCAGTCTGACTTCTCATCAGTGGAATTAAATAGGTTTTTCAATTGCATATCCAACATGAGCAAAGATATAGCGAATCCAATGTGTTTTGGGATAACTGTGACCATTTTAGTAATAGAGTTCACCGTGCTTGTCATTTGTACTAATGTAAATGAAATTTCACTGCAGGGAAATGAAGCCTTAATTTTCTTGAAAGAGATAAAAACATGAACCATTTTTTTATCAGAAACACGGAAAAGAATTCATTAAATTTAGATAAAAAGGTACAACAAGAAGTCTCGGAAAGAAACAGACTCAAGAGTACATATTAGGCTCAGAAAATTACAAGTGAGACGAATACAAAGACCGTCTCTGAACCCCTCGTTTAGCCAGCCCATCCACCAAATGGTTTGCGGATCTTCTCACCCAATTGACTTGAACCATCATTTCTTTAGATAGCCATTAGAACCTTCTATAATCATTCCTTAAATTCCAGATTACACCTTCTCCCTTTTTCAGCCAGCTCACAATTGTTCTCAAGTCCCCTTCAATAATCCTTTCAATACCCAATTCTTTTAGCTTTCTCCACCCCATGAACTGCTGCCAAAAATTCTGATCTGAGTAATCACCTTGCCCAATTGGACCTAAGTACAATAAGAGTATAACTCCTTCCTCATCCCTAATTACACTGCCAATGCCTGAGACCTGGATTGCCCACACAACTACCATAAAAATTTAGCTTCTTCCATCCGCAACTTGGTGGTGACCACTGCACATACTTTTTGTCTTCTGGAGGAAGAGTTGACTATTGCACCCCAAGATCTAAAGAAATCTTCAACCTTGAATACAGAGAAGTGATTCAATGTTCTAGCCCAGTGTGCCACTTTTGAGATTATACCTCTATCAAAGCTTCCTTGCTTCTCTCTTTGCTTTCAAAGATCCTTAAATTTCTTTCTTCCCAGACCAACCACGCTCTCCACAAGGTTCAACCCCTCCTCTTAGAGCAACTAAAAGCAGGGCTAAATAACCCTTCCAAGCTGAAGGAAGGGTCCACCTGCACCCAAAAAGAGAAGAAAACCAATCCCATATGCAGCCAACAAAAGGACAAGAGTTGAAGAGATGAAGAGCAGTATCACCATTCAACTTTCACAAAAAACACCTGTTGGGGGACAAGTACCAGTTTGGTCTTTTTCTATGGATTATGTCACACGTATTAATACAACCATGAAACAGTTAAACACTTCCCAACAGAAGACACCAACTTTTGGTGGAATGGGGGATCCCAAATTTCCTTAATAGGGAACGAAGGGGATGAGGAATTGATCACAAGGGAGTTGAAGAAAGACTTGCAATAAAAAAGCCTTGCAGCATTAGGAGCCCACACTCTAGCATCCAACCCATCTTCCCCAGAACCACTGAATTTAACAAGCTTAGAAAACTTGACACACTGGATATTAAGACTCTAAGATTCCTAGTGAACCCAAGGTTTCAATTAAGCCCTGAGTGGGAAGAATGCTGGGAAATGAAATCGGACACTGGTCTACCCTTAAGGCTGGAAAGAGCAAAAAGGAAAGGAAAAATCTCAGACAGAGGATGCTCCCCAACCCAAACATCTTCCCAGAATCTGATATTCTGACCCGAAGCCAGATCATACCTTACATGGTTGACAAAGGCAGGAAGGATATCATGGATAGCTTTCCAAGGAGCAGCCTAAGTCCCTCTGTGCAGGCAACCAGCATCCCATCCATTGTTTGACAGCCTGTGGATACTTGCAATAACTTTGTGCCACAATCTTTCGTTTTCCTTAGGAAACCTCCAAAGCCATTTGCTTAACAAGGCCATACTTTTCAATCTAACATTTCCAATTCCAAAACCTCCTTCAACCTTCAACTTGACCACCTTTTCCCATCTTACCAAGTGATCTTTCTTACCTTCTCCAGGCTTCCACAGAAAATCCCTCATGATTTTCAAAGAGCCATGTTATCCGGCTCAATTGGGGTGGGTGACTCTCTCAAGGCTGAAATCTTTGCAGTTATGGAAGGAGTTCAAAGAGCCAAGGAACTGAATATAAGAAAACTCATCATTGAAGGGGATTCGGAGGTGGTGGTAAGGTGGCTAAGTAAAGAAAACAACAGCTTATGGAAGAACAGTAACGAGAGGAAGAAGTTTAGGTGGCCGGTTCAAGAGATGGAAGTTAAGATTAGCTGGGTGAAAAGATCAGCTAACTCTTTTGTGGATGGGTTATAGCTAAGCAAGGAGTCGATAGGGAGACTTCATTTAGGGCACAAGTGTAACTTTTTTCCTTTTTGTTCTTGGGAGTGTTTAGCTCCATTTGGAAGATAAGAAAGTTTATCTTCCTCTCTGTAATTACTTTTGTGATTAAGTAATGAATTGTTGTTATTGATTCAAAAAAAAAAATCCCTCATGATTTTTTCAATTTTTCTCACCACTCCATGGGGCATCCTACATAGACATTTAATACACTACGAGGTTGGCCAAAGTGGATTTAGTTAGGGTGGTTCTCCCTCCTAAAGAAATATAATACCTTTTCCACCCCACTAATCTCTTTTCAAGCCTTTCCACCACTGGAATCCAAAATCTAGCGGTTCTAGGGTTGTCCCCAACAGGTAAACCAAGATACCTCAAAGGCCAATCCCCTCTCTCACAACCTAAAGATTCTTCTCAAGCCCTCAACTCACCCTCTTCTACATTGATGCCAGCCACTACACTTATGGACCAATTCATCCTCAAATTGGACATCCTTTCGAAGAGCTTTACTACCAACCTCAAGTTTTCCACCCTATCTTTGTTATCCAATCCCCATCACAAAAGACTAGGATATCATCTACAAACTACAAATGAGTAATCAAAACTCCATCGCTCCCTACAAGCCACTCCTCGAACAATTGCATACTATTGGCTCTTGAAATCAGCATACTAAGGACCTCCTCAACCAAAGTAAAAAAGAAAAGGAGAGTAGAGGTCCCCTTGTCTTAGACCTCAAAAGCATTCAAAAAAGTCAACCACCGAGCCATTTACAATTACTGAACAATGACTTGTTTGCAAACATCCTCTGATCCATTTGCATCACTTATCCCCAAATCCACACCTTCTCATAGTATTAATCAATAACTCCAAATCCACCAAATCACAGGCTTTTTCCAAATCCAATTTAGTTGATATTCCATTTTTCCTTAGCCTCTTTTGGGCCCCACACATTTGGAAGAAATTAGGATTTGGTCAACTATTTGTCTATCTTGAATGAAGGCCCCTTGATATTGGGAGACAAGTCAGCGGAGTACCTTTTTGATTCTCAAGGACAAGACCTTAGCAATGATTTTGTAGAGACTGATGACTAAGCAAATAGGTCTGAACTCCCCAGGATGATTAGCAACAATTTTCTTTGGAACCAAGCCTAGAAAAGTTTTCATACACATGCTCATTACCCCCCTTCTATGGACTTCCTTAGATACTGTCACCAAATCAGCTTTAATTATGTCCCAATAGACTTGATAAAACGCCATTGTAAAACCATATGGCCCCAGAGTTTTGGATCTCTCCATAGAGAATACAGCATCCTTAATTTCAACCTCACAAATTGTCTTTTAAGGGCCTCCACTTGATTTTCTCTCAATACCTCCCATTCAAGCCCATCAACATTCTCTCATTAATAGACCTTCTACAGATCATGGTGAAATTGCAAACGCAAGATCCATTACATATCCATTATTGATCATTCTTCCATCTTCCTCCAACACACAAGGATATCTTTGTTCTCTCTAGTACATGCATTCCAACATACGAGGACTGTATCAACACCATTTCCCTACACACACAACTCTAATATGCATAATTGCACATACAAGTTATTCATGAAACTTCAGTGTAAATTTTTAAGGTATCTATAATCCAGTAATTAATAAAAAGAATATCATTACATTATAACATGCCCATGCATAAAATATGGGCATATGCACAAACATATGAAATGGAGCCACTTCAGACATTTAAATCTCGCATACTGAACCCATGGTCACTTAAGCTCTGTTTGGTTTGAAGGAAAAAGTAGGGAAAGGAAGGGAAAGGTAAGGAAACATATACAAACTTTGTAAAGGTTTCCTTACCTTTCCCTTCCTTTCCCTACTTTTTCCTTCAAACCAAACATAGCCTTAGATTCTAACCTAAAAATTTAATCTATAGTTCTGATTTAAATTCTAAGCATATCATAGAAGTAATGCAAATTTAGCTTCCACTCAACTAATAACTATCACAAATCACTGCATTTAACTTACCATATAGAATCCTTAAGAGCATGCAGCATTCCAATATGCTAATCTTAAACCGATCAAAAGAGTAAGTTGGAGAAAGGCCTCGTTGAGCTGAGTTGCATCAAACGCCATAACCATGTTAAATAGATTAATCAGAATGCGAACCAGGTTGACCAATATGAAGAATTTCAACTACAACAGGCTCATGTTCAGGCCCAGTCCATATTCAACCCAACCCAACCCAAGTTGCACACCTAGACCATAATGGCCATAATTGGTATAACTCCAATATGTTAGCATACAGACCTCCGCACTATTTACAAAAATAAATGTCCAAATTTCAGAGTCATTGACAAAGTGGCATATCAACACGTATGTCTAGAACCATCACAATTTTAACAGATAAAAATACCATCTAGGTTTCACCAAACAATAAATTATGATAACACTGTAAAGTAGTGGATCACCTAATAAGCATGAAGCCCTTGTGTTTCACTAAGAATCCAACAGCCAGAATTCATACAAGAAACTGCAGTACTGGAACTCTAGTGATTTGTACAGGCAGAAACTCTACAGACTGAGAAAGATAGGAATGCCAACTTCAGAACGGAAGAAAGTGAAAAAAAGATTGTTCCAAGTTCTAGTTAGAATCCCTTACCAAACAAGTCGACAACCAGCAAATAGATCTTTAAAAAGAGAACTAAAATGTAGCCTGAGGAAGAAGGTGACAACTACTGAATGGACAATCATTAAAAAATTAAATCAAAGATAAAGCAGACTGAAGCCAAAAAATTGAAACCACAATGGTGCACAGATAGGTTTCATATGGTTGCAGCATAGAATGTGCCATTAGGAAATGCACCACCCGAGAATACTATGTGAACCAGGAATTATAAATTACAAAGGTAACCAAATTATAAGCCAAATAATGTCCATAAAACCAGCACAGACAGACTTACACACTGGAGCCAACAAAGAAATCCTTGCCAACCAACAAGGAAGATAGAGTTCTTCAGATGCAAAGATGCCCTAACTAAAATGCTTCCAATCATTTATACCAATAAAGGACACCTAACAAGAAGAACACCCAACATAAAAGAAGATGCATCGATGAAACAAAAAGCATTGCAGCACAGCACATGAACATTCACTTCAAGATTCTTAGATCTTGTCGAGCTTTTCTGCCTTGACAACAGGGTTGGCTTTAGCTATTGCATCCCGGGCAGCAGTCCGATAATCAATGGGGCAGTCATGCTTGTCGGAGTAACGATGAACCGCACAGAAAACGTTTCCACACCGACAATTGAACCCTGTTAAGCCAACACGCTTCCTGCAAGAGTTGCACCTATTCGGACCCTCTTTCACCTTCGCCTCTACCCCCTCGCTTGACGCTGGGGCACAAGATACTTGTGTTGAGATGATGGGCTCTACTGAACCAATAGAAACATCCACAGAGCCGGCAACAACAGGCTCCTTTCCATTACTGCTGCTGCTGCTACCATTTACGATATTCTCTATGGATGACGCCGCAAGTTTTGCCTGCTCCTGCTTCAACACCAAATCCTTATGGCACTTTGAGCACATGTTCATCGTAGCCGCGCTTCCAAAGAAGCCGCAGTTGTTAACACAGAGAATAGGACCTTCAGGAGCTTCGCATCCAGTCTCGTCGTGCTCCATTTTATCAACTCTCCTGGGAAAAAGAAAACCACTCAAAATCTCAAAACAAAACTCAGTAGAAAAAATCCACCAGCAACCTAATCCACACGTACACAAAATAGACAGATTGATAACAGATGTAAGTAACTCATAAACCATGGTCCTAAACAAACAAAATACATTTAGACAAGGCTAAAAACAACAAAGAACAATAAGGCAACTGAACGTAAACATATACTATAACCTGAAAGCAGAAACAGCACTCACCGACCAAACAAAATATCCAAGCTACAGAATAGAAAATAAATACAGACCAATCCGCGTAGAAAGAAGAAAATTTTCCCCAAAAGCTCCGCCTTGGCCAACCACTAACCACGTATCATAATTGTAAATTTTACATGAAAAACAAAAGAAAAGAAAATGAAAATGTAAAACACAAAAGAATTCAAACTTTATGTTTGCATTATGTCCTCATGTTATCAGAACCCAGACAAGCCTGGAGCCATTCAAATTCTCCTTTGAGACAAGAAAGCTTAAGCCAGCCTCTTGTTTGAAAATGGAAAACCCAAAACCACGCCCCCAAAAAAATGTAAATTGCTAATAACATAGAAAGACCTCGACGTCATCGGATTGTACACGCAAAATATGAATTGTGTGCATCAAAATCGCCATGGTAGAGAATAAACCCTAACCCCCAACAAAACGATGGGGAAGACAAAACCTGACCCTATTACTGAGACAAATAATAAGAATTTGAAACCCTACCCAAAATTTTCAAACACGTAGGGAAAAAAGCCCTCACCTGTTCGCCAGGATAAAAGACTTCTGGACGCGATTCCTTTGGCCGATCGCGAATCTTAATCACACCAGATGGCTCCTGTCGCCATAAGAATAATAACCAGAATTTAATCGAACGAAACGGTAGCTCAAACAGAATCAAGAACAAGTACAAATAAAATAAAAGTAAGTAATGAGAAAAAAAAAAGAAAGAAAAAAATCAAATAATAAAAAGAAAGAAAAATGGATGAAACCCTAACCCTAGCAAAGACGCGATCGGAAAATTAAGAGTACATCAGCGAGAGGTATAAAAGCGAAGGGAAAGGAAGAGAGAGAATGAAGAGGAAGAGAGACAGAATGAAGGCGATGGGTTTGTGTTAATTTCACCTCTCTTTTCTCTCTCCACCTTCGCTATTTAATCTTTCTCTGCAAACGAAGGCTTTCACTCAGTCGGTGAAGCCAATTTGCCTGCCCGGATTACCCGGATTGCCCATTTTGCCCCCTTTCAAGCTGCTCTCATTTATGCTTCTGCTATTTCTATTTTGTACTGTTTATTCTCTTCCCATTTTTCGAGGCAATGGAAATATAGAACTTATCCAGTGTTTTATTGGTATTCTGTCCTTGTTGCACTTTCCTATACGTCTATATTCCTACCTTGTTGTGGCGTATTGTGATTTGAATTTTCGTTTTACCATTTTTATCCTTCGTGCTTTTACTATTTTACCCTTTTTATATAACAACCATTTTTCGGTTTTTTTTTTACTTTTATTAATTCCTTTTCCCATTTATAAACAGCTTTATTTTGGGATTAACTCATCCATATCTAACGGTTGAAACTTAAAAGCGCATTTTATGGCATCTCGGTGTGAACGGTTGGATTACAACTCAATGTATCAAGAGAAAAAAAGAGAAAAACAGATGGCACATGATGAGCAGAAGAGGTAGATATTTTGTAAAAAAAATCTTGTATTGGCCTAGATTATAGATAGTAAGTATAACAGCTTTAGTTATATGATTTTATCCCGATTAATAATTGGGTAGATTTTGTGTTTTTTTTATTTTGAGATTATTTTGTTGATAATATATAAAGGTTTATTAGTTTTTTTTTTGTATTTTTAATATATTTTATGTTTAAAAGGGGAAATTTAGGCCATGCTTGTTTCGATTTTTATTTTTTCTCATTCTTATTTAAAATAAAATTCTAAAATAGAAAAGAATGGGTAAAAATAGGCAGAATGAGAAAATATTACTATGAACCAAATACTTTTTTTCTAAAAATGAACTTTTCATATTGACAAGTGTTTTATGTTTCTCATTTTCATTCTTCTAAAAAACATCAGTATTCATAAACTGCTAGCCTAAGTCTGTAACAATCAATGTTTACCAATTGGCATAGATGTTTTGTTAAAGTACTTTTGTAAAAGTGATTTATAAAAGTAATTTCGTAAAAATGCTTTTATAAAAGTGCTTTTATAAAAGTACTTCCATAAAAGTGTTTTTATAAAAGTACTTTTATAAGTGTTTTCATAGTGTTTTTATAAAAGTACTTTAGTAAAAGTGTTTTCATAAAAGTACTTTTATAAGTGTTTTCATAAAAGTACTTTTATAAGTGTTTTCACAAAGTGCTTTTATAAAAAGTACTTTTATAAAAGTGCTTTTATAAAAGTACTTTCATAAATGTACTTTCGTAAAAGTGCTTTTATAAATGTGCTTTCATAAAAATACTTGCATAAAATACTTTTATAAAAGTGTTTTCGTAAAAGTACTTTTGCAAGTGTTTTTGTAAAAGTGCTTTGCAAAAGTAAACACCTATGCCAACAGTTTTGTAGGCAAAGTGCTTTAGTAAAGTAATTTCATAAAAGTTCTTTTATGTAAAAGTATTTTTATAAAAATGCTATCATAAAAATACTTTTGTAAAAATGCTTTCATAAAAGTGTTTTCGCAAAAGTAAATATATATGGCAACAGTTTTGTAGGTAGAGTTTCCTCAAATAATGAAAATGAGCAAAATGGGGCATGATTATTTTTCATGCTATAGACTACTCAATTTTTGTGCTATGGGCCTGATTTTTTATTCTAAAAAGAATTTAACCCATGGCAAGAATTTTGTAACCAAACACTCTAATGTCATTCATTCTTGCCTAAAATGGCTAGAATTAAAAGAATGAGACATGAACCAAACATAGTCTTAATAGATGATATAAGATAACTTTGGTTAAAAACACTTTTGAGTATATTTGGAACTATTGCCATTTTCTAAAGCACCATTTGTATGGAATTTTGTCTTCAAAAAAAAGGACAATAGCTGGTTTTTGTTATTTATTTATGACAGATTTTTAAGGCTTCTTTTTGGCAGTTGGATGCTATTTTTATATTATTTCTTTATAACTCCGTGAACATTTTTTATTATTTTTTTATGACAACTAGACACCACTACATGCCACATTAGATTAAAAAAATGAGAAAACATTTTACCAAAACATCATTTTCACATTTCTTATAAAAAGTGGTTTCACATAGGGGGTGAACATTTGGCTTATTCAACTAAAAACTGAATTGAATAAATCAAATTTTTTAAAAATTGGATTTTAAAAAATGATAACCAAACTGAAATCAAAATTTGGATTTTGAGAAAATATATATACTATATTATATATTATATATTATATAATATATATTATAAATTCAAATTTTATTAATATTATATATTACTATATAAATATATTATATAAAGCTTTAAGTTATTATTTACACAAATAATTATAGATCTATGGAAGTGTTGGGTTTAGGTGACGTGGTCCCTTTTACGTGTAGGAAATGCTATTTGGACGTGAAATTATTTGAAGTATGCCAATTTTACTCAAATGAAGGCATGTAGTGGGAGGTGATGTGTGCTTTTTATCATTTTGTATTTCCCTGGTCGATGCTTCTTTACCATTTGCACCATCGTCCCTCCCTATCCCACTCCTCGTCCCCCGATTGCTACTCTCTTCGAGAATCCCAACATAAGAGACAGATCGAGATTGCTCGGTTGTAGGTTGAGCCCTACCACCTCATCGAAGCCCATCCGCTTTGATGACATCCTTGATCGGAAATACAGATCTTGTTGCTGCTTCTTGATGTTACTACACGCGACTTTCACCACAGTAGATAGAATTCCGGCCACAGGATCTGCCATATAGGACGCAAAGTGCCACTTCGAAGGATGGCCTCCACCGCCACCTAGCAAATGTATCGATTTAAAGGATGGACACTTTGATAGTACAATTCGTTTTTCGACTGAAGAACTTCAAGTTGATGTCTAGATGGGCATCTAGCCCCTTTGGTGTTCCTCGGCGCCTGTCGCAATCTTGAGAACTAGGCAATATGGAAAATAGCCGAGGAATCATCCCATTGTCGACTGCAAAACACTAAGAGCTCTGACCTCGGAATCCGAACACCACTCCCCCAGTTCTGCAGTCGAGGATGGGGAGTGCTTGGCCCGAAGTGTTGTGTGGCTGCGTAGCTCGGCAGAGAGCCAAAGTGTCAAACTGAGCTTCCAAGTCTGTCCCGGTGGAGCCAAGGAACGGCTCTGATTCCAAGTGAAAGTTGAGCTTCTGTATCATGGTGATGCTCGGCCATGGTGCGTCGAGCTTTGGAGTTGGGTCCGTATTTCGGAGTTGAGGCTTGTGTAATGCTCGGCTATGATGTGCCAAGCTTTCGAAGTCAAGGCTTAGCTCGATTGTATGCCAAGGAAAGGCCTTTTAGTGTCGATTGGAGGCTGAGCTCCGAAATTGAGGTTGTGATGCTCGGCCACGGGGTGCCAAGCTGCGGAGACAGGTTCCTTTGGGGTTGTCGAGTTGTGAAACAGGTCATTGCCGAGGAGTCTTCCGCTCGTCGGCTACATAACTTAAATGACAACCGAAGTTTCGATTCCCGAACCACTCCCCCAGTTCTACTGTCAAGGAGGGGGTGCTCGGCCGGACTACTACATGGCCTTGTAGCCTTAAGCGGCCTAGCCGAGGACTTGAGTGGCTTAGCCGGGGGATTGTGTCGAAGGTTGGACCGGTACTGTAGTTGAATCGCTGCAATTAATAAGCGTAACTGCTGCCTGTAGAGGATGTCGCTTCGGTTTTTTAGGCTTCCCATTGTATGTTATTGGTCACGCCGATTGGTCTTCCAAGGCGTTGTCAAAGGTGTTTCATCTACACCGTTGATCTCTCCTCGGTCTGTGCCCCTGATGGTTATAAAAGGGAAGACGAGAGGGGGGGGACCCCCTATCCTCAATATTGCTTGCAAGAAGGTGTTTGGCACTCACTTCTTAGAAGGTTGTTCGGAAGATAGCTCGGCAACTAGCACGGCAGATAGCTCGGTGGCCTTCACTCCTCAGTTCTTGTAAACTGCCCAGTATGTCCTTTTCATCTCGTCAGTCCTCTTCCTCTTCTAGGTCCTCCAATAGTTCCGGTTCCAACTCTTCTCATGGCTCGAACTATGAGCCTGAGTTGAGAGATTTTGTGGCTGCCAAAGTTGAGGAGACTGAGGTTGGTCCCTCCGGGATGGAGGTGGAGCTTCCTCTACGGGCAGGTTGCCGGTTTGGCACCACGCCTTACATCTTGGCACCCGGGGATATGGCTCGAATTCAAGCTACATACGCCATTCCCGCGGAATACCAAATGAGGTGTCTGCTTCCCAGGGAGATGGCCACTAATGCTCAGCCCAGTGAACTATGCATTTATGAGCACAACATAGAGGCTGGGCTGAGGTTCCCGTTGAGCGAGGGGTTCGCCGAGGTGCTAAACTGGTACAGGGTGTTGTCAGTGTAGCTAATGCCGAACTCCTTTAGGTTCTTGCTTGGCCTTATGTCCTAGTGTGTCGTCTACGATGTCGAGCTGACCCTGGGATGGTGAACTTTATGCTCCAACTGAAACACCACCAGTAGAGGTACTATTACTTCTCCACTCGATGGAATATTCAGTTGTTAGCCGAGGCCCCTTCCTCCATGAAGCACTGGAAGGATTCCTTCTTTGTTGCGCATTCCTGGGGGTTCCCTTTTTCCTGCTGAGTTGTGGGAGCCGATGACAACTCTGTCGCAGCCCCAATGGTCGGCACTCACTTGAGAGGAGAGGTCGGCCCTGAGCATGATCCATGAAATCAACGTTGTCACGTACACATGCTCGGAGATGCTGATGCTCGCTAGGTTGATGGAGAGGGTGGCTGGTCTATTTTCTTTACTTATTCGTTCGTTGAGTTAAATTTATCTTGTCCACTTTTTACTTGCCTTGGGTATCCTCTGTTGTACAAGTATGGCCAGCGAGGAAGAGATTGTTCATCGGATGAAGGCACTTCGGCAATGGAAAGAACGAACCGGTATGCAACCAAAAGCTTGTCCCAAGACAAGAGAGCGGCCACGTTCCGCGAACAGGGCGGCTCGTCGGCAAAGGAGAGTCCAGCAACGGGAGACTAAGGAGGACGACGTTGTCATGGTCAACCCTGAAGGGGTTTGTCATCCCGTAGGTGCTCCAATAACCGAGGTAGGCAGTATATTGGGTCTGCACGTGCCGAGGTGGTCGGTTCGCGTGGACGACAATCTGGAGATGCCCGGGGTTCCCGAGCAGTTACTGCGAAGAATCATGACAATGACAATAGTTTGGGAATCGATCGGGGTCGGCAACAAAGCCCTGGAGTGTGTGCTGCTACGTTCTATGGCCCAGGTAAGCCCCCTCTTCTTATTCCTTGTGTTTCATTTTCTTTCTTGGTATACTTATCATGTTCATCTCTAGAATGCTTGTGCGGCGGTCGCGCTGGTTGATCGTCTTCGAGATCTCTAGTTATCGTACAAATGGGAACACTTCGACTATCTTCGGAAAAAGGCCTAGTTGGCTGAGCTGCAGGCTACTGGGGAGAGATCGACCGCTCTTGAGAGGGAGGTGGCAAAGCTAAAGGTACAGCTGACCAACCAGGCCAGCCTTGTCCGGGAACAGAAGTGAGAGATCGCAGAGCTAAAGGCAAAGTGAGAGAGGTTGAGGCAGGAGGCTGCCGAGGAGGCAGTCAACCAGTACAAGGCATCAGAAGAGATGCAGCTGCAAATGGACGAATACGTCGAAGCTTCCTTTGCGGCTAGGTTAAACCTCTTTCATTGAAGGATCCTTCGCCGACATTCGGAGTTGGCCAATGAATCGTAAGGTCGGGGTGCTTTTGATCTGAATTCTCCACAAGGATCCGTTGAGGGAGCTGATATTGAGGTTGAACCCATTGATGGTGCTGCCGAGGATTAAGCGGCTGCCTCTCTCTCTCTCTCTCTTGTCTTGGGTTTGGTATGCCAAGCCTTAAGCAATGTAATGAACTATTTTGAGTAGAATATTAGTGCTTCTTTGTTGACCATATGCATGTTACTATCCTTACTTGTGCCTTTTTCTTTTTCCAGCGAAAGCATGTATGGCCGAGCTATTGTGTGTGTCGGGTCGGGCTATGCCTCGGCATCTTATAACTTGTACAATTTTCTTCCGTTGGTCAGGGTGTGGTCGGCCGGGATACTGCATGGACCGGAGCAGGTTGTGCCTTGGGCGTCATCTTCGTACTTATGCGATTTTAGTTTGTTGGCCGAGGTATGGTCGTCCAGGTTATGCCTTGGCACCCCCAGTCTTGTGACGATCAAGGTGTAGTTACTTCAATTCCAAACTCTCAGCCATGGGATGCTCAGTTTCCGGTCTCGAGAGCCCTTGGGGCCATTCTAGGGCTAGCCGTTTCCCAGCTAACTCAACTGTTAAGCCAGCGGTTATGTGGAGTTCCTTGACTGCCCTCAGACCTTGGTGGGCGGGGGCATTCTTCCTCCACGTTTAGGCTCAGCAGTTGCCAGCTGAGTCGGGTAGCTTGGTTGGTGATACGCTAGCAAGTTGGGCGTAATGGGCTCAGTCGTTCGGGGATCGGCGGAGTCAACTTGGTTGACAATGCGGCTTAGCATGCGCGTGTGTGGGGTGTGCAATGGGTGTGTGCGTGCCTTGGAGTCAAAGTTGTAGCTTGAAAGAAGGAAAACTTTTATTGCTTGTAATTCTACTGGTAGTACATCTTGAGATTTCCCGAGTTCCAACTCCTCAATATTGGTTGGCCATCCAGGTCTTCGAGCCTGTAGGTGCTTGGGCCAAGAACCTTGGTGACTCTATATGGCCCTTCCCAGTTCGGTCTGAGCTTTCCTTCTCCCGACGCAGGCACTATGACATTGCGGAGGACGAGGTCGCCAGTCTTGAATTCGCGTCTTCTGACTTTAGTGTCGTAGTATTTTTCCATCCTCTACTGTTGGCTTCCTCGATCAGGTCTAACTCTGTGCGGAGGTCCTCGTCGTTCTGGTCCTCATCGAAGAGCTTGGTCCAGAGGATTGGGGATCTAATCTCTACAGGAACCATAGTCTCGGCTCCGTAGGTTAGGCTAAAGGGGGTCTCACCGATGGCTGTCCGCGGAGTAGTTCTGTATGCCCTAAGTATGCTCGACAATTCTTCGGCCCACCTTCCCTTGGCCTGGTCTAACCGAGTCTTCAGGTCATGCATCAAGGTTTGGTTGGTCACCTCAGTCTACCCATTGCTCTGGGGTCGGTGTACAACCGTGGTCCGGTGGTCGATCTTCAAATCAAAGCAGAGGGCTTCAAACTTTCGATCAGTGAATTGTGTTTCATTATCTGTAATGAGGATGCACAGAATACAGAATCGGCAGACAATACTTTGCCAGAAAAAGTTATGGGCATTATGCACAGTAATGTGTGCTACAGCTTCAACTTCCACCCATTTGGTGAAGTAATCCACCGCTATCAAGAGGAACTTCTGAGCAACCGCAGGGGGAAAGAAACCGAGAATGACCATGCCCCATTGCGCAAACGGCCATGGGTTGGTGATTGGATTCAGAGGGACTGTAGGCTGGTGCTGGTGGTGGAGATTGGAGTGTTGCTAGCAACTGTCGCATCTTCGAACTAGGTTGCATCCTGTTTCATCGTCAGCTAGAAATAACCTTGTTGGAGTGCCTTGTGTGCCAGCATGTGTGCACCAGGATGGTCTCCACAAATACCTTCGTGGATCTCACTGAGGATGTAGTCTGCCTCGGATGGAGAGAGGCATTTCAGGTAGGGGAGAGTATGTGAGCGGTGGTAGAGTTGACCCTAGATAAGGCAATACCGGGTTGATCTATGCTGGAGTTTCTTTACTTCTGCACGATCTTCTGGAAGTGTGCCTTCGCGAAGGTACTATGTTATGGGGTCCATCCACGATGGGTTGTGCTATACTGGGAGGATGAGGAGAGTTGTCTGCGTAATGCTCGATTGGGCCAGGGTGTCCAACCGTGCTATCTTTCCAAGGTCGGTTCTCGAGGAGCTGGCCAACTTGGATAGTGCATTGACTCATATGTTCTCGGCTCAAGGAATCTGCTGGATGTTAAAGCGTTCAAATCGGTGGATGAGCTCCTGCACCTTCTGTAGGTAACTTTGCGTCATAGGCGTTTTCATTTCAAATTGTTTGTGGATCTGGTTGACTACCAGCTGAGAGTCGCTAAAGGCTTCTACTCTCCGAGCTCCCAGGTCTAGGGCAGGGCGTAGCTTGGCGATAAAAGCCTCATACTCAACCTCGTTGTTGGACGCTTTAAACTCAAACCTAAGGGCATGCTCTAACACCGTGTCATCTAGGCCAAGGAGAATAAGGCCAGCTCTGCTGCCTTGCTAATTGGATGAGTCGTTCACGTGTAGGGTCCATATTTATGCTGGTGGGGCAGGATCCTCGGTGGTGAATGTGCATTCGACAATGAAGTCAACTAGGGACTAAGATTTGATCGCAGGCCGGGGTGCATACTCGATGTTGAACTCACTCTACTCCATGCTCCATTTGATCAAGCAGTTGGATGTTTCCGGCCTTTGGAGGACTTGCCTAAACGGTTGGTTGGTAAGCACTCGAATACTGTGGACCTGAAAGTGCGGCCTGAGCTTTCTGGCCAAGGTGACCAGAGCCAGAGCCATTTTCTCCAAGTTGGAGTATTGGGTTTCTACACCACCAAGGACTTTACTCGTATCATAAATTGGCCTCTGTACCCAGTCTTCCTTCTTGACTAGTACCGGCTAATGACACCATCCCTAACTAAGAGGTAAAGAAATAGTTCATCCCCTGGGCTCAGCTTGGTGAGGAGAGGTGGCGAACTTAGGTACCGCTTCAGTACTTGAAAGGACCATTCACATTCCTCGGTCCATTGGAAGTCCCTCGGTTGTTTGAGGGCTTTAAAGAAGGGCAGACACTGGTCAACGGATTTGGACATGAACCGGCTAAGGGCGGCTATTCTACTAGTGAGTCATTGTACATCTTTGTGGGTTCGAGGGGATTGCATGGTGAGGATGGCCTGTATTTTCTCTAGATTTGCCTCAATCCCCCTTTGTGTTACCATGAACCCCAGGAATTTACCCGAGCCGACCCCAAAAGCACATTTGGTCGGGTTCAGCTTCATCTTATACTTCCTGAGGGTATTGAAGACTTCCCTTAGGTTGGCAAGGTGTTGCTTGACCTTCTTGCTCTTCACTAGCATGTCATCGACGTATGCCTCTACGTTTTGGCCGAGCTGATCTTTGAACACCCCATTCACCAACCATTGGTAAGTGGCACCGACGTTCTCGAGACCAAAGGGCATGACCTTGTAGCAATACAAGTCGCGGTCGGTGATAAAGGTTGTTTTCTCCTAGTCATCGGGATGCATTTGGATCTGATTGTACCCTGAGAAGGCATCCATAAAGCTCGGGAGTTAATGGCCTATCGTTGCATCAACAAATTGGTCGATCCTTGGTAGAGAAAAGCTATCTTTGGAGCATGCCTTATTTAGGTCGGTGAAGTCGATGCATATCCTCCACTTCCTAATAGCTTTTTTCACCATTATGTTGGCTAGCTAGTCAGGGTACTTGACCTCCCGAATGAAGCCAACATTGAGTAGCTTTTGTACTTTGTCTACAATTACTTGCCACCACTCTGTTGCGAAGCTCCTCTTCCTTTGCTTGATAGGTTGGTAGCGGGGGTCAGCATTCAAATGGTGTGTGATGACTTCGGGGTCAATCCCCAGCATATCTGCCACCGACCAGGCAAACACGTCGGTGTGGTCCTTCAATAGTTGTACAATCTCTTCCCGTAGGCGATCATCTAAGAGAAAGGCAACCTAGACTGTCCTATCAGGGTCCTCTACATTGAGCGAAACCTGGATGAGGTCTTTGGCAGGTTGGTCGTGCTGCGCTCTCACTTCGTCCCTTAGGTCATAAGTCAATGTTTCCGCGATTGGGCGCGGTCCTTGGCAAGAGAGCAGGTAGCACTGTCGTACGGTTCTTTGTCTCCACATGCTACTCCTATGCCATACTCAGTGGGGAATTTCATGGCGAGATGGAATGTGGAGACCGTAGCCTGCAGAGCATTAAGGGTCGGCCTACCGATGATGGCATTGTACGAAGAGGGCAATGAACGACAATGAAGTCTACCATGGTCGTCACAGTAATGTCACTATCTCCAATTAGTAGGGAGAGGTTTATTCTTCCAATGGGCAGAAGGGACTCCGTAGAGAAGCCCATTAGGGGAGTGTTGACGGGGTGAGGTGCTCTTTGTCGATGCTGAGCTTCTCAAATGCGTCCTTGAAGAGTACATCAGTGGAGCTGCTTGTGTCAACCAGGATCTGCCTTACCTCAAAGTTGGCCACCTCGGCTGTGATTACCAAGGCATCATCATGCGGGGTCTGAACCCCCCGAAGGACATCGTCAGTGAATGTCATTGTCTGGTCGCGCTTCTTCTTGTGCCCCCGGTTGTCGATTTCGCACAGTCACGCATACTTCTTGCACCCCGAGCTACTCTCCCCTCCTGCGGTGATTCCACCTGATATGACGTGGATAACACCAGCAAGGGGAGCTCAGGGCGGCGGTTGAGCATCCTCTGTGCGCTGCTCTTCTTATGCTAGCTTCTCACTCTTGATGAACCCACCGAGGTATCTACGTCTGATTAGGTCTTAAATGTGGTTGCACAGGTTGAAGCAGTTTTCCATGTTATGGCCATGATCTCTATGCAACTCGTAATTCCTCTTGTTACCTTGCGTTTTCATCTTCTCAGGCCAACTAACGTAGTTGCGGCTGCGGATTTGCATCAAGACCTCAGACCGCAACATATTGAGTAGCATGAAGTTCCAATAGGTCAGCGAGGGTGTCTATGGTCTGTAGTCGGGTTGGCGGTCTTGCCTCTTATGGTCCCAATCTGATCTTTCTGACTTTCGCTCCCCGGTATCTCTTCTCCTTTTGTTGGGCCTCTCTTCCTCATCCCGTAGTTGTGTCTGCGCTTCTTCTGCATTCATATACTTTTGTGCATGGCTCATCAGCACAGCCAGGGTTTATAGAGGGTTCTTGGAGATGGAAAAGTTACATGGGGATGGGCAGAGGCCGTGCTGGATAGCAGTGATAGCGACGGACTGGTTCAGGTTCCTAACCTATAGTGCTTCGTTGTTGAATCTTTCCAAGTAGTCTCTAAGGGACTCGTTTTTTCTCTGTCGCACCTCCATGAGGCTGGTTGAGGTCTTCCAATGCTTTTGACTCGTTGTGAACTAAGTGTGGAACTGGGTCTCCAGCTGCTCCCACTATGCTATTGAGTGTGGAGGCAGGGAGGAATACTAGGTTAGGGTTGGACCTGCGAGAGTGACCACTAAGGTTTTGCACATCAAGCCTATAGAGGATCCGTGCAACATTAACTGAGCCTTTAATGCTTCGATATGGTCGATGGGATCAGTGTTTCCATCATACTCGTCAAGCTAAGGTGCCCGCCATCCTGTGGAAGGTACCTCGTTCACAATTTCCTAGGTGAAGGGTGGCTCCTAGGCCATGGGCACGGCCGGTGGTGCGGGCCGATCTGCAACTGGCATCATGCTTCTCTGGCTATGCTCTAACTCCTCTAAGCACTAACAGAGTTCTCGAATCTCGTCATCCCTTTGGTCTAGAGCCGCGGTGTGCATCGCCCTTTCCTTATTGGGGCGCGCTGTGTGGTCCTTCACTAAGTTGGATTCGGTGATGGAGACCACGTGAGGTGGCGTTCATTTGTCGAGCCTTTCCTTGGTCGGGATCCACATGGTTTGGTGCATCCTGCTATGAGAACGGACGGAGGGGGCTGACCTTCTTGTTGTATCCTGCTTTTCTTGGTTGGACCGCGCTAATGCCCTTGTCCACTCGACACGCTTTGGGGTCCTCGAGACAAGGATCATCCTTCGTGCGCATCGGTGTGTTAGGGGGGACGGTCTTGCTAGGCAGTGCTACAGGTTCTAGGTCCTACATCATTTTGAAGATCTTGTCGACTTTTTCTTGCATTGCTCGGAATTGATCGGGATCAACCATAGCTGGAGGTTGTGGAATATCTTGATGCGGAGGACTGCGGTGGCGAGACTCCTGAGATGGGGATCGGCCTGTTGATTGTTTGGGCTGGTTCTTGGGCATCTTGATTGTTTTCTTGATAGCACGGTGAGGAAGGATTTTCGGGAAAGGTTTTTTGTGTGTTCCCACAGACGGTGCCAATCTGATGCTGCTCAATCCGAGGTGGTGCACGAACCGAGGAGAGCAACCAGATAGTCCTTGCTGACAGGGTGGGGCCAAGCTACAAGGATGAGGCCGCTCTTCAAGACCTGTGATCAAGGAAATAGAAGTCAGAGGCCCGAGGTTTAATCCCCGAGTAAGCACTCCGACGCTCAAGTCAGTGGGAGGTGGTAGGTGGTCAGGCCGAGCTATAAGGGTGTTGGTTCAAGCTAAGTAGCAGTGTAGGTCTCGGAGATTGGGATCCCTTATCTCGAGCATGGAGTACCTTTTTATAGCCAAAAATCCATGTCCTAGTCGGATTAGGCTTCTGGGGTTGTGAGGTTAACTGCCAAGGTATTCGGGATAGAGTCCCATTCCCCAGCGGAGTCGTCTTTCCTTATTCCTCCTTATCTATAGTTGTGCTCATCCATATGATTTATAGTTGACGTGGCTAGAAAGATAAGATGGGGGGCACAGTAATAGCATATCTCGGTCGAGCTATGCCAATGTGGTCGAGCTAAGGTGACATGGCAGGGCGATAGCTGGGCAGTTGCGTGTCTCATAGGCCAGCTTAACCATGACCCTAACAAGTTTGTTCTATCCTTTGTTTTTGCCATAGGGTGACTCACATGCTGGCTTGGTGTGATTTCTGGGACAGTGGGTCTTTTCTTTGTTTATTTCAGTTATTTTTGTTTTATGCTTTATCTTAAAGATTTATTTTTTTAATGATGACAACTTTCAAGTTGAGAGAGCTTGAAACAAGTAAAAATAACATGTTTTTTGAATAAACATGTACAGAAAAAGTATAAAACATTTTATCAATGACAAGTTGTTTCTACAAATGCAAAATACTCAGGACTCAACACCCCAATGTTTTAATTTGTTCAAATTTGGTTGATGGTGATACATTTGACTAACTCTGATGGCTTTAGTGGTATATGTACAGAATTAGATATATGTAAAAAAATGTGATTAATACGTTCTTTTAATTAATTTTTAATAACCATTTGTAACCTCTAGAAAGAGTTTTTTTTTTTTTACTTAATCTTTTTCTTGTTTTTTTTCAATTTTTTTTGCTTACTTTCTTTTGACATATTTCTCTTATTTCATGTGTCGTTACACTGCAAATAATGGTGCAATTTAGATATTTAATTAGACTTGTAGTCAATTGATATGCTCTAATTAAGGGTCTTCACCGAAAGACTGATTCCTTTTGGAATTGAGAAGCTGATAACCGGCTATCAAGTAAACAAGATAAGTAGCTCAAAATAAACAATTCAATAGCCTACATACTTTTCAATTTTTTTTCTTATCCTATTCATTGTTTTATAAAATTTTAACTATCTTATCAAGCCCCATACAATTTCAATATGGTTGCTTAAATAACCATAGGTCGGCCCAGTTACAAATAATAATTTACAAAAATGACCAACCCAATTGCTTTTAGAAATAAACTTGGTATATGTTTGGCATTGATGCTTTTTTATTTCCACTAATTAAACCAAACAACATGAATCAAACATACACTTTATTTATTTCCACTAAATAACAAAAGTACATCAAATCATATTGAAGCTATGGGCATACAAAACTGTCTAACAGCTCCCACTTGCACTTAGGTCCAATCTGGTACAAGCCGAAGTCCCATACTTTCCACGTGTTTCTCAAACACCTTCTGTGCCAGTGGCTTAGTGAATGGGTCTGCCACATTATCCGCTGATGCTACCTTCTGAATCAGGATGTCCCCTCTACCAACGATCTCCCGCAGTACATGGTACTTTCTCTCGATGTGCTTCGACTTCGAGTGAGCCCGAGGCTCTTTAGCCTGGGCGATCGCTCCATTGTTGTCACACAACAACGGGATGGGAGATGTGCTGGATGGAATCGCTCCCAATTCGTGTATGAACTTCTTCATCCACACGGCTTCCTTGGCAGCTTCACTTGCGGCAATGTACTCGGTCTCGGTTGTGGAGTCAGCAGTGGACCCCTGTTTGCTGCTTTTCCAACAAACAGCACACGATCCTATCGTGAAAACATACCCAGATGTAGACTTTCTATCATCTGGATCCGACTAGAAATCGGCATCGGTATACCCTAGAACTTGCAGTGAACTACCATCGAATACCAGACAAAACTCTTTTGTCTTTCGAAAGTATTTGAGTATGTTCTTCACAGCAGTCCAATGCTCCTGCCCTGGGTTTGCCTGGAATCTGCTTACCACACTCATCGCCTGAGCAATGTCAGGGCGAGTGCACAGCATGGCATACATGATGCTCCCTACGGCTGAGGCATAGGGAACGTCTCTCATGCTCTCAATCTCCTCAGAAGTCTTGGGAGACATCTTCTTGGAGAGAGTGACTCCGTGCCTGAAAGGAACGTTTCCTTTCTTGGAGTTCTTCATGCTGTACCTCTTGACAATTTTGTCAATATAAGCAGCCTGGGATAATCCAATTATCCGCTTCGATCTATCTCTATAGAATCGAAGACCCAGTATGTATGAAGCTTCTCCAAGATCTTTCATGGAGAACTGCTGTGATAGCCATACCTTGACCGAAGTCAACATTCCTACATCATTCCCAATGAGTAGGATATCGTCCACGTACAACACCAAAAAGGTGATCTTATCCCCACTGGACTTCCTGTAAACACAGGGCTCATCCGAATTCTGCTCAAAGTCAAACGTTTTGACTGCAGAATCAAAACGGATGTTCCAACTCCTAGAAGCCTGCTTAAGTCCATATATGGATCTATTGAGTTTACATACCATGTGTTCCTGACCAGCAGCAATGAAGCCTTGCGGCTGCTGCATGTAGATATCTTCACTAAGATCTCCATTCAGGAACGCGGTTTTGACATCCATTTGCCAAATCTCATAGTCATGGTACGCTGCTACAGTTAGCAGGATTCTAATGGATTTAAGCATGGCCACGGGTGAAAAGGTTTCCTCATAGTCGATGCCTTCTTTCTGAGTATACCCTTTCGCCACCAAGCAAGCTTTAAAGGTCTCAATCCTGCCATCGGGGCCCTTCTTCCTCTTGTAGATCCATTTGCAACCAATTGCTTTTATCCCGGGGGGCGGATCCACTAGAGTCTAGACTCCATTGGTCTCCATTGAGTCCATTTCAGCACTCATGGCCTCCACCCACTTCTGGGAGATGTCTAACATAGCTTCTGTGTAAGTCACGGGATCCTCTTCACTAGTCAAGGTTTCCACCAGGTAACTATCCTGTCATAACCATAACGGACTAATGGTCTGGATACCCGGGTGGTTCTTCTAGGTTGGTAATTACCTAGAATTTGTGGGACATCTCCCACTGCTCCTGAGCTCTCCTCATCAAGAACTATTTCCTGACGATGGGTGTCCAGGATGTAATCGGATTCTAAGAACTGGGCGTTTCGACTGCAGAACACTTTCTGCTCACTCGGGTCATAAAATAGATAACCCACTGAATCCTTTGGGTAGCCTATAAACAGGCAATGACTGGTTTTAGATTCCAACTTGTCCGCACTTGTTCTTTTAACGTGTGCAGGACAACCCCAAATCTTCAATGTCTTACACTTGGCTTCCTTCCGGTCCAAAGTTCATATGGAGTTTTAGGAACTGATTTGGTTGGAACCCGATTCAGCACGTAGATAGCAGTCTCTAATGTGTATCCCCAAAAGGATGTGGGTAATTGTGAGCGTACGAGAAGTGACCGGACCATGTCCAACAAGGTCCTATTCCTCCTCTCTGAAACACCGTTGAGTTGAGGTGTAGTAGGAGGAGCTAATTGTGACACTATCCCATTGGCCTTTAAGTAGTCCCTGAATTCGTCAGAGAGATACTCGCCACCTCGATTTGATCGAAGGGCCTTAATTTCTCTCCCTAACTGTTTCTCGACTTCCTGTCTGAACTCTTTGAACTTTTCAAATGATTCAGACTTATGTCTCATTAGGTACACGTAACCATATCGTGAAAAATCATCTGTAAAGGTGATGAAGTACACGTGTTGATTCTGTGTCCTAACACTCAGGGGACCACATACATCAGTATGTATCAGGTCAAGTGTGCCTTCAGATCTTTCAGGCTTACCGTCAAATGGCCGCTTAGACATCTTACCTTGAAGGCAAGGTTCACAAGTGGGAAGATTTTCTACGGTTAGAAAATCCAAAGGACCATCCTTTACCAGCCTTGTGATTCGGTCAATACCGATATGGCCAAGTCGGTAATGCCAGAGGCACGTGGGACTTACTGTATCACGATTCCTTTTCTTGGGATTTTTGACCGACGTAGTTTCGGTTAAGTTAGTTTCCAGAGAAGGATGTAGAACATAGAGACCATTCTCTAGTTCCCCGCATGCGATGAATTTATTATTCCGTTTAACAGTAATCACATTACTAAAATAAACAGTATATCCATCAGCACACAGTTTTGAAACAGAAATTAAATTTCTTCTCAAGTTCTGTACATAAAGACAATCTTTAAGTACATGTATTCCTTCTTTAAAAACTAATTCTACGGTTCCTATTGCTGCTGCTGCAACACTTGCAGTTGTTCCCAAGAATAGTGTCACTTCACCTTCACTCAACCTTCTGCTAACTTTGAACCCCTGCAGTGAGTTACACGCATGAGTTGAAGCCCCGAAGTCAACACACCAGGACACAGAAGTAACTAACATGTTAGTTTCTATGACACAAGTTTCGATGTTACCTTTCTTAGATTCCAGGTAGGCAGGACAATTCCTCTTCCAGTGGCCGGTCTGCTTGCAGAAGTGACAGACATCAGATGCCTTGTTCTTCTTCTGCTTCTTAGGATTGGCAGCCTTCTTCTGAGGCTTCTTTGCCTTTCTCTTTTTCTTGCCCGATTTGTTAGCTTCAGCAAGCATAACTACAGGCTCATCCTTCTTGAGTAGATCGTCGGCTCTCTGCAACATATTGCTGAGTTCCTGGACGCTGACATTCAGCTTATTCATATTGTAGTTCATTGTGAACGCATTGAAGGAAGAGGGCAAAGAATTGAGGATGGCATCCACTTGCGTGCCAAGATCTAGCCCGGATCCAAGAGCTTCAAGTTCGTTAATGTAACCCATCATTCGAAGACAATGGTCATGAACTTTCTGCCCTTTGGTCATCTGCGCAGTCATGAACAATTTCAGGACCTTCTGTTGAGTATAACGGTTATGCTCTTCATACATTGTTCTTAGACTGTCCAATATGTCCTTGGCTAGTTCGATCTGATCGAACTGCCTCTGTATTGAGTTGTCTAATGAGGCAACGACAAAGCAACGGGCTAGGGAGTTCTTATCCTTCCACTCTTGGTAGTCCCTTCTACGGGCCTCAGAATCCCTATCACCCGGACGTTCCGGGGCAGGATTTTTCACTACCTTGTCTAACTTTTCGGAAGTTAGGACCAGCATAAGATTTCTGTACCAGTCGGCATAGTTTGGTCCCTTTAGCTTGTTATCGTCTAGAAGCTTTGCAAATTGACTGTTTGCCATTTTCTGATAAAATAGCAAAATCATTAGTCCACAACCTTAGTTTGATTCATGTTACCTACATAGATATGGCTTTTAATCTATGTTCCATTCCCATTTGTTCATCTCTGAGATTTCCCTCCTTTCTCAGTGACGGAGACGACGAAATGTCTCTGGAAATGTGGGAAATCACATGGGGTGCGTGAAGTCAACTATTTCAGCTGCATAACTCCACCACCTTTCTGTGACGGATCATATCCACTCATCAAATGAGTTTCCCTTTGGCCTCTGTCAGACAAGGTTCAGAGCCGTTTTCAGGTAAACCTTTCTGTCCAGTGAGTGCTTACCCATCATATTCAGGTTACGCCAAGGTACCGTGAGAGAGTTCCCATTTTCTGGTGAAGCCCCTCCCACATCGGTGTATGACGCCCCTATCATCTTATGAAACACTCTAATAGATTCAACAGCAAATGGATAGCCCAATTTTATGGTGCGTTTCCTCATTACTGAAGGACCCATCATTGTGCTAATGACGGAAGGCCTTTAGAGAGTCCATCATATGGGTCTCCCTATCACATGCATTCATATTTGCTAGAGGGAACAAAAATGCCCTAGTTTTAATTTAGGTCAAACCAGAGTGGCTCCCACTGACTTTCATAAAGTCAGATTTCTGGTGGGCCTTAAATGGCTAGGGGTTCCGTACGCATCCCTTTTCAGGGTTATGGGGCCCACCAAGCAAAGAGGGTCATCCAATGACCTTGAAGGACACTATGGCAATGATGTGCATTTAGCCATGGTGTGCGCAAGAGCCACTAACGAGTCTTCATGGGCCAAGTACTTATGGCCCATGGTCGCAGCACATCAAACATCCAAACATCACATGTAAAGGAGGAATTGATCCAATCAATTAACTGATGTAAAGCCCATTGAATAGCCCATTTAAAATCTAAGTCATTAACAATTAATGACTACTAGGTGTATGGGCTGAATCGCAGATAGCAGTTCGGCCCATACAGCTTATCTCATAGTAATGGGCCTTTTGCAGTTTTAACCCTTTAAAACTGGGCTTTACAGGTGGGCCGAATTAATCCTTGTAATTGAACATCAGATTTGGAACAGCAAGTGTGAGAAATACAGACTGAAAAATAGTCCTATCGAACCCCAGATTCGGTCCAAACAGTTTTGGTCCAATCTAGTCCGAGAGGATCCAAAACTGATTTTCAATTCAAGAATTAATTCATGAAAGATCTGAAATTAATAATCTTGATTTCAAACAATAACAAATCAAACTATGGACTGTTCGCACCACCTGCAAAACAGAGGTTAATCACAAGGGTTGCAGTTTCACAAACTGCAAATCGCAGAAAGCGATTTCTCCAACTGCAAACCTCCAGCGCCGCCTTCTTCTTCCTTCTTCTTTAATCAAGAAAAATAACATAAATCCTATTTCTATTAATTACATTCTTGATCAAATCCTATACATTCAGTCTAAAAATTAAAAAAAAAATTATTTACAAACCGAATATAAATAAATAGAAAGAAAAAGGGTGCGCAGACTATCTGCGCCAAATCTGCACTGTGATCTCCAGGTTCGAACAGTCCATTAAATCAAAATAAATAAAGAACAATTCTAAATAAATTTTGGATTTAATAAAATTAATTTCAGATCAATCACCCTTAACAAGAAACAGTTTCTTGAAAAAGAAAATAATCTGCGCAAATCTTGAAAGAACACCTTCTATCCATCTGCGCAGGGTTAGATCTGATTTTCTTTTGATTCAAGATTCGAACCTGTGGCTCTGATACCACTGAAAGAATGGTAGGATCCATCTAATGGACGCCATAAAGGTTGCGGAATGGGTGGGCGAATTTCAAAAATTTCCTACCTTCTCTCAACTGGGAATCATATTCCCTAAATTTAGAATACAATATTCAAGGATCCTACTTGAACCATAATCAAACCAGATCTATACCAAAAGATAAATGGGAGGAATATACCTGATCCGGAGAAGCTGTATCTCCCAAAGTTGGTGTTCACGCCCAAAGAATGCTCCAAGATCCGTTCCTGCTGAAGATGACACAACTGTGAATGGAACAGAACCAGCAGGGTGCGTCCTACACACTGGATCCTTCACAAGAATCCTTTGGAAGTACTAAACACTGAATCTTTTTCAGTCTTTCTTGCAAGACTGATGTCAAGAACAGATTTCTTGACTTTCTTTTCTGCAAAGATCTAATCTTGCAATGGCAGATGGCGGCAGCAGGAGGAGATCTCCAAAACGAAAAAGGCTGAACTGCTTTTTCTCTTTTTCTGGAGAGTATGAGATCTGATCTGAATTCGCAGGAACCTTTCTTGCGATTTTTCTTGGTTCGAAATCTCCTCCTTTCTTCTTGATTAAGAAACCTCCTTATTAGGAGTTATCTCAATCCAAATCAGTATTTGGATAGGGGATAATCTTAATCCTTTCTGCAGATAGAGTTAGCTTACTCCTGATCTCATCAGGAGGTTACTAGATTCAAATCTAATTTGAATTTGGTCTCTAAGAGTGGATAAGGCTAAAGGCCCAATCCTTTTACTAACTTTAATCTCAAATTCGCCCCATGGATGGGTGATCATATCAGCCCACCTCGAAATGGGCTTTTGGCCCATTAAGTGTTCAGTGTCTAATTACTTTCCAATCTGCTGCCCAGTTGGGCTTCTTTGTATGGCATGGGACCCAAGCATTGATCTACACACCAGCCACATGGGTTCGGACCAGCCTCTAAAACAAGACCCAGCCGAATTCACTGAAAAACTCAATGAACCCCTTGAGTCCATCATATGGACCCTATGGGCCCAACACCTACATTAAGTGGTCCCTGGGCCAAGCCATCTTATAAAAACCCAGGGACTGTGGGCAGGTGCAAGATTAGCCCATCAGGTATTATCCTCAATGGTCTTACACTTAACCTCTCGGCCCTTAATGATCAAGCACTGCCCGACAAGAGAGGACCTCTCCCTCGGCTGCAAGGAACAATGCCGCACTCTCCTCTCACATGGATCCGGGGAATTAAAACCATTTGCAAACAATTTGAAACCGTACATATATGTATATAAATATATTAATTTTGCAAAATAAAATTCCAACGATTGAAATCAACTGCCGGCAGTTTGGTTTCCATCAGAGAGAGTGCATTCCCGATCATTACCCTTTGTCCGACAAAGTGGCTGATTCTGTCACTATGATCACCCACTCAGATGAATTCTCAAACTGCCCCAATATACCCAGGTTTTGATCCCCGCTAAGGATCTCATTGAATGGCATATCAAAGGCAGCCTGATCCAACACCTAGTGAAATGTCATAATCGAGTCTAGGGGTCAGGTGTAACTTTCCAGTTTTGCCCATCTATCTCCAAGGTCCAGGGCAATACTGGAAATCTGGTCCGGTTCAAGGATTCAAGTAATCCCATACTGCATGTGCCTCGGGTCTTACCCTGGTGGCTGAGACAGGCCATCCCAACACTTGGTGGCACATCAGCATCAGCCTTGATAGGATAAATCTCCCCAGACCTATCCAACGGTTGTGAACATTTAAAACTAACATGAGTCTCTATAAATGTCCAGTTTTAGGGTTTTACACAGAATTAAACCAAACAACATGAATCAAACATGCACTTTATTTATTTCCACTAAATAACAAAAGTACATCAAATCAGATTGAAGCTAAGGGCATACAAAACTGTCTAACAACGTTAGTGCTAGATAGGGCGTTTCCTGGGACAACAACAATCCCTTCTGTTTGGTATAGTGCTCCATATCTTTTTTCAGCATTGGTATCCATTTTAGGAGTCCACATCCAGGGGAATCAATGATATTCAAAAATCCAATTTCGAATTTGATATTCAACATAATTGAATCAAATTCAGATAATTCGAATAATTAATTGGGCAAATTCAGATATCTTATTCATATCGAATTCGAATTTAGATATGACCTTATTTGATTCGATAAATACATGAATTTGATCGATTATTTAATTCTTATATATAATATATAAATATTTTATATAATTTATATATAATAATTAAGTTATATAAATACTTTATATATTTATATACTTTATATCAATAAAATATTTATTTTATATATTTATTAATCATCTAAAATAATTAATTAATTAATCAAATTTGAATTGAAACGAATATTCGAATACTTAATCAGTTTCGAATTTGGATATTAATTTTCAATATCCATCGAATATCGAATTGAATTTGGATATCAGATTTCTAATCGAATTCGAATTTGGATATTACCTTATCCGATTCGAATTTGATCCATTTACACCCCTGTCCACGTCACTGCCACATCATGTCCTCGTTGGCAACAACAAGCTCTAAATTGAGAAAACGTCAAATTCATTGTTTCCCCAAACCATGCCTTCTCAATTTTCAAAGCATGGTTTAGAGCACCATTTTTTATGGAAAAAAGGTTTCAAACATATTACCGTTTTTTGGAGCACCGATTTTTCCACCATAGCGCTAATGTATCACCATTTTCTGGAGTAACAACATTGATGCCAAACACCACTTTGATTCTTCTTTTCATGGTTTCGAAGAAATTCAGCGGAATAGGAACACAAGAACAAGCACAATCATTCCCGTGTCTAGCCTATGTTAGATTAATCAGGAGCAAACACGATTACTCAAAACCATCTTGGTTTTGTTCCAATTAATAAACATTTTGGGATTCGTAGAGGCTATCTCGATTGTGAGTCAAGCCATTAACAGGTGACAGCCCTACATGTGAGCATAGATATGCATAGAAAATGTTAAAATATAATTTTGAGTTAAGAAAAAATAATATCACTAAAGAAACCAATAAATAATTGGTGTTTATTTACGTGGGCATATATAAATGTGGTTTTTTTTTTGCTTCAAACATTTATTTGAAAAACTCTACTTAAACGTTTTTTACTTAAAGGTTTCTTGATTTTGTTGTTTGGTTTGAAATAACTTTAAATGTTTCTTACTCTCCACCCTAGATTAACATCTTATAAAGTATACCACATAAGCATTTCATTTCAAAAGATGTTTGGGCATTATGGGAAACAAGGATTTGACACTTTCCCAAATCTGTCATGCACATTGATCCAAACATTTATGTTTTTTAGTATTTATTTGATAAGTATTGAGACTAAAGAATGGTTTCATGCACAATAAGCGCCAATGCCTATGTGACACTAATGTAGTGGCATTTTTTTATAAACATCAATGGAACCAGACATAGCCATAATGAAAAGTACCATAAAAGATCAACCAAATATGCATTTTTCTTTGATCAAATTTGCTTTAATATGTTTTGAAGTAAAGATATAATCTTTTTAAATTATATGTAGAAATTTTCACCAGAAAAATAATAACACAACTTTTTTGTATGTTTTATCCATATCTTTTCGAAAGAAAAGAAAATTGTTTTTTGAATGGCAAAGTGTGAAACTTCTCTATTGGTAACCACCTGTTTTGCCACGTGGATAGATCTTTAGCCAAGCTAGATTTCTCATCAAATAAGGGCCCACTGCATAGCCACGTATTCAACCAATAACACTCAATGCCAGCAACACATCCCACCTTGTATTATTGTTTTTGTCTCTCCAAGTTTTTATATAAGCATTACCTATAAAATTATGAACCTCTTCGACATGGGTTTGGGTTAATTTTTCTTGGGGTTATAGCAGATAAAGGCAACTTTAGGGCCCTAATATCAATAAAAGTATTACCTTTTAAAAAAAATCAAAAAAAAAATTAACTTTTTTAAAATAATATCAATTAAGGGCAAAAATACTGTTCATCTTCTTCCTTTTGCAATCCATTCACTAGTGCCACCGTTCACTGCCGCCCACCACTACCTCCGGCCACGCCTCCGCCCACCTCCGCCTTCACCTCCAACAACATTGTCGGAGGTGGGTGGAGGCGGCGGTAGTGGTCATTCCTCTGCCTAACGCCGCCATCTCCACCCACCAGCGTCGTTACCGCCTCTACCTCCACCCACCTTTGGCAACGTTGCCGGAGGCGGAGGTGGAGGCGGACGGAGATAGGCTAAGGCGTGGCTGGAGGCGGCAGCGCTGGTGAATGAATTGCAAAAGGAAGAAGATGAAAATTATTTTTGCCCTTAATTGATATTATTTTAAAAAGTTAATTTTTTTTATTTTTTTTTAAGTACTACTTTTATTGATATTAGGGCACAAAAGTTGCCCTAATCTGTTATAACCCCATTTTTCTTTCATAAATAAGGATTTGAATCCCTCTTTATGTATGCATTTGTGATTTTGCTTTGACCCTATGGAGTTTTATTCATGATGGGATCTCGTGCAAATAAAAAAAAAATCTGCATTCTCTCAAAGTAAGGGTATCTAAATTCACATTGAGCCCTATTTATTTTACATACATGTTAGAGAAATATTCTCAACATGCAATTAGATGCCATGTGTAAAGTTTTTGCTTATAGGAGATTTGTGCTCATTCATTAGACCCAATTAGCATGATTAGCCATGGCAAAGATGCACATGTAAAGTTTTGGACTCACAACTACTTTATCGTTTGGCTTGTTTATTTCATTTTTTTAATGTTTTTACCAACAAAATAATAATTTTTGTTGTATTTTTTTATTTTTTTCTTACCATTTTGTTAAAATAAATATTTATTAATCAATACTAATTTATCAATGCTTTTCTAATTTATTTTGGATATAGTGTACAAATTAATCATTTATAATAAATTGTATATACCATTTTACAAATTATTTGAGATGCATGGAATCAAAATGCATGTCCATACCATACCTCACCAACAAAATGCCATTATCGGTGTGACTTAGATTAGTCCACATTGCGTGTTCACAATTCGCAACAATTGTGCACTATTGTATGGTGTGAATTGGTCCCTAGCACAGTGGTGTTATGTGAAACACTCCACGCACACTAATTTTTCATCCACATTATAGAACAACCCCTAAGAAAATCCAATTGGGCCAAAGCATTCGTTTGTGTTATGTTATGCATGTGTTATATATACTACAGGAAAATAGACCTATAGCTACGAACAAAACCGTAACTATAAATCTAAAAAACTGTAGCTATAGACCTATAGCTATGATAAAAAAATAATAGCTACGGATGGTAAAATCTATAGCTAAAACTAACCTATAGCTACGGTCTATGTTTGTGGCAAGCCTAATTCAATAATTATATGTGAGGTTTTAACTACGGTTTTTAAGTTATACGTAATTACAAATTTGACTCTATAGTTATAGTTTGTTTTACAACCGTAGCTAAATGTTACTCTATAGCTATGGTTTTGAGATATCTGCAGCTACCAATATGAATCTACAGCTACGGTTTACTTTGACCATGGCTAAAAAATATAAATATATAGCTATGAATTTAGGTTGTTTGTTGCCGGAACGAAAACCTATATTACAGTTCAAACAAACTGTAGCAAAAAAAATGAATCTATAACTACGCTTTTTAACTATCCATACCTAAAATTGTTAATATATGGTTGATGGCTAGATTCTAAAATTTTTTCATTACTTTTTTAAGCCTTTTTTTTCTGTATAGAATACATGCACAACCAAGGTTCAAAGTATCGTTACATATTGGCCGATACATATCGTTCTGGGACCCTTTCAATACACCCCTACAGTGGGTGTATTGGGGGTCTAACCGGTTCAGGGGGTAGAGGGGTCCTAGATCGTCTCCCCTGAACCAGTTTTGAAAAAAAACAAGTATCGAAATGCCCGACACGCTGATATAAACCCCTACCGGCATATTGGGCGTATCGATATTTTGAACCTTGAGCACAACATATTTCATTCATAATATAAGATGGAATTTGAATGCAAAATTTCAATAAAAGATTATATAATGAAAAAATGAATTACATCTCAAGGTGCTTTAATACATCCATATGTTTAAAATCTATTACAAATTCAAGGTTCTTGAATACATGACACTCAACCCAAAAAAGACAATGTGTAAATTTTGATCAAATTTGTCTTCATCCACATGTGAAGTATCTCCTTTGGCGTGTTTAACCTATAAGAAAATAATAAAAAACTAGTTAGAAATCACATTTTTAGAGATATAAAATCATGCATGAAAATCTAATTATTAATCATTCAATATAAACTTATCTACTTCATTCCAAGCCTAATGTTTAAACAAATCATAAGTGCAAGGACTAAATATAATCACAATAATTATGTATTAAGCAATATAATGGCATGTTAATGTGTATTAATTTTTATTTTTCCAACAAATAATTAAAAGGTTGACCTTCAATAATATTTTTGGTTTAAAACCAATCTTTTTAATCATGAATCTCAGCTTTGTTTTTGTTCCATTTCCTTTGCATCAATGGATGTATACGCCCCTGGGTATCACCTATATCTAGGTCATGTATGAGAATGACTTATTATCAATTTCAATCAGCAATTTTCAACTCCTTGTGTGCAACTGTTTTCAAGTTTTGCTGTATTTTCTTTTCCATTTGTTCTAAGAAAAAAGCAAAATGACAACAGATAGTTGGGGTCAGCATATGGTTATTTTCAGTGTGGATGATCTCCAAGATAAGGCCCATCTGTTGGTGCTCAAAGCCTCAAACCCCAATTCAAGAACAAGAGATCCATAGCAAAAAGTGATAGCAACTTAATAAAAACTTTCTTTAGTAATAGATTTATAGTTATCAAAGGTTATATGATCAAGGGTTTGAATGAATCCCTTAATTTTGATAAAATTAGCTATAGAAATTTGGCCAGATTGCTTTTATTGTTCTTCAGGCTGCTTCAAATTGGCTAGCTATAGCTTCTGAAATTCCTCGAATTAACAATAGCATCTTAATAGGAGTTTACCTTGGGATATCAACCTTTAACACTATATGTGCATATCCAAGTTCCTTACTTACAACCCATCTAGGATTAAAGACTTCAAAACCCTTCTTTTTAGATTTTAACAATTCGATATTCAAAGCTCCAACGCTCTTATTTGACTCAGCTCCTATAGGTTTTGAACTTTTCATGGGTTTGGAAATCTCTTCTCAACACGAAGAAGATGAGGAATTGTTTTATAAGTCTCAAATATTGAATCATATGATATTTATCATTTCAATTAAAGATATTAATAGATTACTTGTTTAAAAAATGGTCTTCTATATCTAGTGTTCCCTACTAGATGCTCTAGCAAAATAGGGGGCATTGAATAGGGGTGGCAACGAGCTGAGCTTTTCACGAGCTGCTCGAGCTCGGCTCAATTTCAGTCGAGCTCGAGCCTAATTAAGTGGCTTGATTATTAAATAAGCCAAGCTCGAGCCTACTAGAGCTCGGCTCGTGAGGCTCGCGAGCCGGCTCAAATATATATATATATATAATATTATAATATTAATTATTATAATTCTTAATTTTTTAAATACAAAATAAAAATATTATATATAATTTTTATTTTTATGATAAAATATAAAATGAGCCAAGCCGAGCCGAGCTCGAGCTTATGAACTCTTGACTCGAGCCGAGCTCAAACTCAAGGTTCTAGCTCGAACCGAGCTCAAGCCTAGTACTATTCGGCTCGGCTCGACTCGAATCCACCCCTAGCATTGAAGAATCAGAAACAATGGGGACTGATACCCAAAGAGGAAAAGTTATATAGGGATAACCAAATACTTGCCAAAAGATTGTTATTAACCTAGACTAACCCACCTTTGAAGGATTAACCATTGAATGCATAAAAATATATTCTGGTTACCATTTAGAAAAGAGGGATTGGCTTATACATTTCTAGGTTGTGAATGAATTTGAGCTAATGGGAATCTAACGAATCACATCTTAGGTGGTTGTTTTGTTTTTTTAGAGACTTGCCTCTCTTCATGTAGTGAGTTATGGTTTGATATCTCTCACGTAACCAAGAAACAAGTTTGGTATTCTTTTTTTATTGGAGAATTTATTAGAGAGTTGAACGTCAAACATTTGTAGGAACAAAGAGTGAATACATGCTTGGTCATAAGGCTGATATAGTTTGGCAAATAAACTTTTTATGCTTATCCCTCCATGTGTCTAATCAAGATTGTAAGAGGTAAAGGATTTTGTCATCATACCCATGTGGAAAATCCCTCATATAAATGAGTCTGCCATTCTATTATTATAAGATTTTGAAAACCACTGGTGTGCTAGCTTATGGGCCACTAGAACAGTAATCTGAAAAGAAGAAAATTAACATTATGAGAATTCAATGAGGTACTTGGCTGGTTGTAGAAAATTAACATTGTCTACAATCTTGTCAAATGATTTGGATGGTTGTAGTCTTTTAGAAATGGAAGAAGATAGAACATCAAACATTTGTAGGAACAAAGAGTGAATACATGCTTGGTCATAAGGCTGATATAGTTTGGAAAATAAACTTTTTATGCTTATCCCTCCATGTGTCTAATCAAGATTGTAAGAGGTAAAGGATTTTGTCAACATACCCATGTAGCAAATCCCTCATATAAATGAGACTGCCATTCTATTATTATAAGATTTTCAAAACCAATGGTGTGCTAGCTTATGGGCCACTAGAACAGTAACCTGAAATGAAGAAAATTAACATTATGAGAATTCAATGAGGTATTTGGCTGGTTGTAGAAAATTAACATTGTCTACAATCTTGTCAAATGATTTGGATGGTTGTAGTCTTTTAGAAATAGAAGATGATAGATATGGAAGGAGAAAATCTAAGTGAAAATTGCCTACAGCCTTGCTAAAGTTAACTTGGCTAGTTGTTGTCCATTACATATTTGAGAGATAAAATAATGAAAGAGAGAAAAGTTGGTTTTGGTCAGCTTACTAAAGCTGGTTTCTTTCACAACTTGTTGTATCCATAATTTTTCTAATTAATGAAATCATTTCAAAGTTGATGATAAAAAAAAAAAACCGCATATAGCCTGGTTGATTACAGGATTCAAAAATTCAATTTTAAAATGCAGTTCATGAGGGCTAATAGCAGCCCCCTTAATTCTAAAATAGGTAGTTAAGGTCACTTATACCCTTATTGAAATTAGACAACGTTAATTATAGGAATTTCAAGGAAGAGATTGCCTACAACTCAGATAATTGAATCAGTTTGATTGTAGAAATTAGAGTCTTCCTCTCCCATATATCAAAGTTTTAGATAGGCCTAGAGCTTCATTAAGTAATGGAACTGACTATCATATTTAAGAATAAGTACATTGTATTTATTTACTAAAATTTCTGTTTCCCCTTCATCCTTCAAAATTTTGAGAGATATTCGATGAAGGATTAAAACTCAAAGACATTTGATAGATCAGAAAATCCCCATTTCATCAAAAAATTCTCAGAAGGAAACTGGATACTCCAAGCTCAAAATAATTAGAAATTTTTCTAAGACCATCGTTCCAAGGTTTGAGACTTTAAGTTTTAACTCCTACTAATATACACATGGCTCCTAGAATGGATACTAATTGGAGGAAGTGTCACCTTCAAGAATGGATACTTTTGAGTTTTTGGCTTGTACCACCCAAATCTCATTTCATTTCCTATAGCTTCATGGCTCCTAGAAAAATATCTTCTTCTTCAATTGATAAGTTCCATATGGGGCCTTTATATGCAATTAACAAGTATTAAGATGAAAAAATCAAGACTATAGAAGGGAACCACACAATAAATTATAAATGCAAAGAAGAGGAAGATTGGTCTCTTTTCCCTTATCCTAAACTAATTTGTATGAGATAATGAAGATAGATAACACACTAGCTCTAGCTTTGATGGTGATATACTACCATTAAAAAACTAACTGCATAAAACAAATCTGACTTAAAGAAAATTATAATATGTTATTATTCAATAGTTTCAATCTAGGGTCATCTACGAAAACACCCCCTATAGTTTCTGTGTAGGTTGCAACAAAATTTGATGCAAATCTAGTTCTTCACCAGTGTTCTAAGACTCTTCTAATTCAGATCAAAGATTGCTAGATCTGGAACCTTTTGACTGAATACCAGAACATTGGTTGGTAGAATCAGAATACTACCAATTGGTAGAATTAGTCATGGAATTCATATGAAAGGCATGAGAAAGAGAAAGTCATGCATGGATCTTATGTGCTTTAACATTTTAGTAAAAATTCTGGGAAACTAGAGATTAAGAAAATGTAGAGATTACCTGCTTTTGAAGCGGTCCAAAACAACATATAAGTATTAGCATTCAATGGTTGGGCCTTCAAGATCACTACATGTGAGTATGAATCCAAAGAGATGAACATTTGCAAAGTTAGTTTCATTAGGTACCTGGAGAAAAAAAGTAAGAACCATCCTTATAATCATTATATACCACTGATAAGAAAGGCGACTAAGGTCCCAATGACCTAACTGCACAATGGATGTAACAACATCTTTACCATAGCTCTTTATGCAAAATCCCTATGAAGAAAAGAGTTAAGAAAATAAAAATATTAGGATAATGTTATTTCCTAGAAGAATAAAGATTGAAAATAGTAATTTGATCTCAACTTAAGGTAAGGCATAGGTTTAGACTATAAAAAATGAGAGTAAGCTTATAATGGTGTCACTTCAGAAAAGTTCTGAGCATGCTATTTTGTCATTTGGCATCAACATCTTTGATCTGCTTTAAATTGATAAAGGTCACAGGTTTATGTCCTCCCAACATCTTTAGTTAGCCTAATGAAAAGAGCAATATTTTACCAAGCATACAGTTGCAGCTATAGAATTACAAAAAAAGAAACTCATTAAATTTTAAGCTCCACTGAAGGAAGCTTTTTATAATTTATATCAATTGCCACAATTGACAATTCAAGAGGCTTTTGATTAGTATCTTCTTGAAGTAACACACTGTGGCAAGTCAACTTTATCATTTTAACTCTAAAATCCCCAAATTAGAAGTTACACCTTAAGCATTCATCTTGGTAGAACATTATAGTAATAGAAATAGACAAAATGTCCATAGAGAGAAATAGCAGGAATTGTGTAAATCCCTAGGAGTAAAGCTTTAGTGAGTTGATCAAGTTGAGACAAATTGTGTCTCAAGAGTTTTATGTTTGTACAGAAATTCCGGATTTCATTACAAAGAAACTCAGGGATCTGGATACTATTAGAATTAATTATGATTCATACCTTGGGCAGGGCTGCGACTTCTTGATCTACCTTTTGTCCTCGGAAATACTTCAACTATCCTTCCCTTGTGACTGAGAAAAGAGAAAAGCAATGCGCAAATCATCCAATATATCCAAATCAAGATGCAAGAACCAACGTTGCAAATTTATTAATTACAGATAAACACCACTACCCCATCCCCCCCGCCCCCAAGCACAAAAAATAAGCGAGAAAAGGTGGGAAATTTCCAAGAAAAAGCATGTAGCTAAGTAAACACTGAAAATGTAAAACTGAGAACAGGGTAACTTACATGGGTTTGGCATTTAGACCGTATTTCACAAATTGAACCATGATTTCTCTGCCATCGACATTTCCTTCCTAAATGCACAAGTGGAGACAAAGAAATGGGGAATAAATTCACCTATATCGTGTTTACTTGTTTGATTGGAAACCTGAAAAATGAAAAGGCCCTAATGATTGACCCGAACTTCTTCCATTGGAATGGAAATCTGAAAATTACTCCCAGCTTGGGAAGATGGGAGGTTTGTTGTGCGCAACCCTCTGTTTGATTCAATCATTTACGATAAAACGGGGGGAGATGTTCCGGCACTGTTAGGGTTTGTTTACAGAGTGTGAGAGAGAGAGGAAGAGAGATGAAACTCGACTATTGGAGAAGAGGGGGAATTTTAAAATTTTCGCGCGTTCATGGATTTTGAGCTATTTTGCACATAAAACTAGGCCTGGCCCGAGTGGGCCGAATTTTAAGCCTACGCCTTATATATATATAAAATACTATATATAATATTTTAATATTTTATATTAAGTGGAATATAATGTATAAGTTTATTTTATATATTTTATAATATAAACTATTACATACATATTATAAATATCATATTACATTTTTTATATATAATAGTGATAACATAGTTTTCAAAACGGTTATTGATCCATATGGTTGGACCGTTCAGCTCGAGAACAGAGGTGTTAGTTTCATTTTGACTATAACCTAAAATTTTGCCCAAAACCATTGACTGATTTGACTTGGACAACGGTTTTGGTCCATTTTATTTTCTTTTTTTATTTTAAATTGTGATGGTTTGATCCATTTAGTATGGACGACCAAACCATTGACCCAGAAATCGATGGCCAAAGTAGTTTTTTTATTTTGGATTGGTTCTTAAAGCCTTGGATGATATAACATATGTACATACATATGAATTATCTATAATATGCATATATTTAAATATATGTGGGTTGGGCCAACTCTGAGGCAAGCTTAAAGAAAATTTTGTGGCCCTAATGTTGGCTCAGGTTGCATAGTAATATTCTATTATAACATATATAGTTTTATTATATTTTTTAACTTTAATATACAAAATAGGATTTAAGGCCAAAAAAAGGTGCTTTTAGTAAAAATAGCAAGATAAGGTGATTTTAGTTAGGAATGGCAACGAGGCGGGGAGTACATTCCCCATCCCTGACCCCGAGCCCCAAATCACCCCCATCCCCGTCCCCAATCCTCGACAGGAAAGGAATCCCTCCTCCATCCCCGACTCCAATGGGGATAGACCCGAATCCCCAAAACTAAAGAGAGAGAGAGAGAGAAGACCGTTGGGACTTAGGAGAGGTTATGTCGATGATGACTGATGAGAGAGAGTTTGAAGGGTGATAGCGACAACAACGATGACGACGACAACGGTCGGCGACAATGATGAAGGTTGATGGTCTGCGAATCGGTGACGAAGATGAAGTCTCTTCCTCAATTCTCTGGCCTCTCCTCTATTCGATGTCCGACGGGCGAGTGGGTAGTGGCAACAGTTAGCGACGACGGTCGGCGAATCGGCAACGAAGACGAAGCTAGGGTTTACTAGTTTTGTGGTTCAGTTGCCTCTCTTGAGTCTTCTCTGTCAAAGACAGAAGAATGAAGACTGGTAGCTAGTTTAGTTGAGGCTTAAGGATTTTCCAACTTTTCAAGTTTTCTTGATTTCTTTGAATTATGTTTAGACTTTTAGTTTTTACTATTTTATAAATAAATTAATAATTATTATACTTATATAATATTATATATACTATAATGTAATGTAATATAATATATTATATATTATATATTAATCGGGGACTGGTTGGGGCGGGGATTGCATTCCCCATCCCCGTCCCCATCCCCGACCTTGACCCCACCAAGGATGGGGTCGAGGAGACCGGGTACCCGTTGGGGACAAGAAAAATTGCCCCCCCTGATTTTAACACTTTGGAACACATGGATAGAAAAAGTTACCCAAAATCAGGAAAAAAGTTATGGCCTTTAAGAGTTTACATATAAGGTAAATTAAAAATGATAAAAAATGACTATTTACACATAATAGGACTAGTTCATTGGTTCCCAGGTTAGAACGAGCAAGTGAATGGTTTTAGTCTTTTTGTTGGAGAAAATAGGGTTAGGGTATGATCAAACTGGCCAGTTTGGTATAGCTTTCCAAACATTGATAGTGTATATATGTTTTATTTATATAGAATAAATGATGTATACATATATTAGACAGATAGATATCTATCTGTATGTATGTGTGTGTTTTATTTTAGGTCTAATTTATAACTTTTATTTACATTTTTTATCTTTTCTAAATAAAAATGTAACTAAAATTTGAGGCCAACAAATGAGTTTTTTTTTTTTTTTTCTTTTTGGCAAAATAGGTAAGCCAAAGTGCCTTCGGCCCATAGAGTGCATAGATCACAAAACATTACCCAAAATCAAGTAAAAAAGTATCACCCCTAGTTCTACATTGCTTTTTGCAATGGTTTTGATTGAGCATTATAATTCTATAAGTACCCTTGATATGATCTCCACATGGCCATATTAATTACTAATTCATTAAGTATTAGTTTATTAAACAAATGCTTAATCATTAAGTAAATAAATGTTAATTAATATTGACTTATTTATATTTTATAACTATTAATTTTTAATATTTTATTTATGAATTATTAGTAATTTAGTTTAATTTTCATCAACTAATAATAGTTAAGAATTATATTTCGTTAATAATTAACTAATATTAATTAATTATTTTTAAATTATTAATCATATTTAATTTCTTGTTAGTTAATTATTTATTATTATTTGATACTAATCATTAATTTATTTAAATAATTAAATTATTTTTTAATGATTAGTTTTAATAAATTACATAATAATTAAAATAAGTATTTATACTTTAGAAATTATTATCTTTTTATTTATGTATTTATTTTCTAATTTAATTATTCTTAAATAGTAATCATTAATTATTAATTTTATTCATTGGTAACTAATTAATAATAATTTATTATTTATTAATCATATTTGTTTATTTTAACAATTTCTTAATTATAAATGATTATTAATAGTAATTAAAAAATATTTCAAATTAGTAATTAATATATATATATATTATTTATTAGTGTGCCATACATTACATTAACTTTTAATCATTTTAGTAAATACTAACCAGTTTACTAATTTTTATCAATTTATTAATTATTTAATATATTTATTATTTCTTAATTATTTTATATTATTTTCTAATCAATTTATTAAATAATTACCAAATATTCTACTCCTTAAGGGTAAAATTGTCAAACATTTCTAGAATTGTATTTGTATGACCTTATAGCTACTCATAACTAAAATCCGTGGCTATAGCTATAAAGAGCTTTTAGCCACGAATAAAGTGGTCGTAGTTAAAGAATAATTTAATAGTTATAGCCACGGATAACTAAAATCCGTAGCTATTATTATAAATATGTTTTAGCCACAGAAAAAGTACTTTTTAGCCACGAACAATATACCGTAGCTATAGGCAGCTTAACCATAGAAAAGATGATGGTATCTGAAGTTCAAATTTTAGCCACGGATAGGAGGATGTCCATAGCTATCTATATCCGAACTTTTAGCTACGGTTTTTATGTCCGTAGCTAAAGTGCAGTAGCTATAGCCCCATTTTATTGTAGTGATATAATTTAAATTTTAATAATTCAAATTTAACTTTCAGCATGTTCTCTTTGAAAAATCATAGTCCACAATTTTATAGTGGCCTACTACAAGATGTAGAGATATTCTCCACTATGAATCATTTTCTTGTTGCTTGTTTTAGGTAGAATAATTAAACTACCTCTAAGTTTTAGGAAATGGACTAAAACTTACTCTATTGTTTGAAAAATTCATTAAAGTACCCCTAAGTTTTTTTAATTGACAAAAAAATCCTCCCATATCATTACTACCATTACGACTTGCTTACATGTGGTGTCACATGACTTATATAATTTTTCTAAATTTCCAAAGTATTCTTTTGTAGTCAAAAAATACCTTTTTGGCCATGACTGAAATACCATTTTTTTTCTTCAGTGTTTTTCAAAATTAAACCCAATGGGTTGAAAATTTTCAACTACTCCCCTACCTGTACATTGACATTTATAGTATTCATACTAGATTCATTGAAGACCAAGACATTAGCTTAGGCCTCAAGGTTCTCTAAGTTGTCATCAGCAACCAATTTCCCCTCAACTTTTTTTCTTCCTAAAGCTTTCACATTAAACCAAACCAAAGTCAAAACTAAACCAACAATCTCTGTATGACAACTGCAATAAGCTATAAAGACAATAAATATCCATTGAGTCAGGAAACTTGCAAACCAGAAAGAGTGAAGATATGAAGAGGGAAAAAGAAATCCATGGAGCTCTTCTGTTTTACAAAAAAGCTGTAGAGCTCCAACTATTGGTTGTTGCTATTCTCTACGTTTGATTTCCACTTCCTTCTACCTAAAATGACTATAGTAATGGAGCACCCCTAATGAATCATAGACCCACCAAGGGAATTTTGTGCTTATGCTTAACAAAATACTAAGAATAAATGGAATGAACTAATTCAAGGGAATTGGAAGAACCAAAGAAATACAAGCATCTTTTATGATTCCCACTGTTTTCATTTGATCTTAATAATAAAGTACCTTGTTCCGTGCAACAAAGTTGAACAACACATACAAGAAATCACTCCAACTTAAACTCTAAAAAGATGACCCTTTTTGCTATGGTGATGTTCGAATATTGAGAAGGAGAAGAGCCTATGTTCAGTCTAGTCAGCTTCAAGCGTCTGATATGAGGACGGAAGAACAATGTTAGAGGTGGAACTTGATGATGGTTTGTAGTGTTGGACTGCTACCAACTATCAAAGGGCATTTTCGATTTTGGGTTTTCTAGTAGTTTGGCTTGGAGATTCAGCCAGTATCAAGTGCAAGTGGTGGAATTTCATCATCATCTTCCATGATAGAGCTGCCAACTAGAAGAAAGTTTGAAGATTAAACTTATTAACAAAAGACTGTGGTAGTGTTTACCTATATTTATCTCAGTTGTTAGCTTTCTTATGCATAACCAACTTATGGCTATATGTAGCGCTCAAGGTATAATTGAAGAGGCCAAATAAGTCATTCCCTCTTTTGTAAAGTTCAATATATCATATGTAAAAAAGATATAAAAATTTGAGAGCTCACTATATTGCTAATAGAGCTCATATTAACATTATTATCCATTGAACCTCTCATAAGTTGACTTTGGTGTAATTTGTGGGGAGGGATCTTTTATCTTTTTTTTTTTTTTGTATTTTTGCTTTTTGGTTATGTTTAATCAATTATCTTACTTAAAAAAAATTAGGGTTAAATACTTAAAGTACCCATATGGTTTAGCAAATGGACAAAAGCTTTTACCAGTTCTACCTCATACCCTAAACTTCTTGTTCAAATGGAAAATTCAAGGGAGCAAGGTCGATAAGTAGTGTGGTAGATACAATGGCAAGAAAAGGGGTAATAATAAAAAATCTTATGAGGGATATTTGGGCCTATGTGCCATCTTCGTAAGCAAGGGATGTATTTATGGATTATTAGAAGAGACCCATGAAGTGGGATGTTGGTGTTAAGAGATGCCCATGTTCTATGAAATAGTGGTTTATTCAATTCCTTCATGTGTAAGGATATGATTCTGGAAAGACATGACATCAGAAGAGCTTTGATTAATTAAACCCCCCCTCCCATAAATTTTGATGAATACCAACTCATCAGTTACCACTTTTATGATACCAATTGTTTGGTTTTAAAGTTTGGGAAATTTATGGTTTGCTCTCCTTTAGAAATTTTTGTTGGTTTTCTGAATGTTATTCCAAACTCCCCATATATGTTAATGTGATAGATTCTCCGACCTGTCCTTGTTCCCAACTGTACAAACTTATACAAATTTATGTGGTGGAGAAATCTATAAAAAATTAAAAAACCCTTCTAAGTTTTGTATATAACATTCGATTTCTAATATCATAGCCAAACCTTGAACAACCACAAAATTCAAAAAGAAAAATCACATGTTCATTTTTCTCTTTAATTTCAAAAAAAAAAAAAAAAAAGAAAACAAAGAATTTAAAAGGATTATGGAGCAAGATTTTAATTACATAGAATAGATTATGGAGAATAAGTTGGCCTGGACAACTATGTTTTAATTACATAGAATAGATTATGATTTGTCAACATTAGATTATTGTATTATGTTCCCCTATTTCATCCTTCTACGAGATGGAGTTCTTTTTTTTTTTTCTTTTACATGCCATTGAAAGATTTTAATTTTATTCTTGCAAATCAACCTATGAGACTCCCACCATTGATATGTTTTTACATGTTTTCATATTGGGTGATGCAGAAGTGAAATTATTTCGTAATGAACCGATGGTACTCTTTTCTTGGAGTTTAGGCTTTAAAAACACAGTGGTAGATGGAGTGGAGGCTTAGGATTAACATTTCTCCCAACCCACCTATACCCACCCATCCACCCAAACAAACAAACATAGAAACAAACACAGAAAAAGAAAGAAATTCTTTCGATTCGATTAAGTTGTAGGCTGGTATTTGGAGGAAAACAAGTGATTTTCTTGGTAGGTGGTATTAAACAAGAGGATACTTAACAAAAAAAAAAAAAAAAGATTAAGATAATGAATCGCACTTTCAATTATCTTGGTTTTAGCTTAACTTGTAAAATAAATTTGAATTGTTGAAGGGAAGGGCCTTTATACCCACACTCTTATTAAGAAAAATCAGTAAATAGTTATTGAACCTATACCTTACAAGTCAAGCGCCCATCAAGAAATATATAGAATAGTTTTCTACCCTATGTCTTGAATATATCAATAAAAACCATGGTTTTCAAAACTGGACCAGCCTGGATGGTCGGACTGGAATAACTGGGAACCGGTTACTGTTTTTCACCAAAACAGATTTTGGCCAAAAAATATTGATTTGGTCAGCAAATCGCTGACCCGGCGGTCGAACCGTTCAATGGTTTTGACTTTTTTTATTTTTTTATTATTTTTTAAATTTTTTATTTTTTGACTCGAGAACTGGACCCCTGACCGTTTTGTTTCCTAGGTCGGTTTTAAAAACCTTGATAAAAACCCTATAAACCAAAAAATTAGATAATTTTGTGGAACTACTCAAGAACTTGTGATTTTTAAGTTGAATATACATGGTGCAAGCCATGAAAACCAGGGTTTAGGTGGGATAGGAAAATTCTAACTTATGATGGTAGTGCTTGATTTGCTTTCTCAAACTATTATGTGGTCATGTGTCTTCTATCCAAACTGATTTCACAGCCTTCTATTATGGTCAAAATTGTTGCTTAAACTAGGAAATTAGAGAGATTGAAATTGAAAATGATACCTCATTACTTGTTGAAACTATGATAGGGAATTTTCACCTTTTGTGGAGCATAACGTATATCATGATAAGAACAGCAATTATTCTTATGATCATGCAAGTGAAGTTCATGCTGACTTTCTAGCAAATCTGAGTGGAAAAAGGAGAGGTTAATAATTTTCAAGGAAAGAAGCTCCATCCCTACTATTTGTTTATCTTTTTAAGGAGAGAAATTGAAGGTCATATTCCCTGTCTTTGTATTGGTTAATGTCATGGCTTTATATTGTTTTGATTGTCTTATTTTGTTGATGTATAGTACTTGTGTATAGGGGTGTCAATTGGACTGAATTTGGTTCAATTCGATCTAGTCCAATGTGAGTCTATTACAAATGGATCAGGTCTAATGAATATTTTAGACCATTTTCGACTGGTCCAATTCAATGTTTGGATTGGATTGCCCAATCTGTTTAAATTTGTTTTAAATTAGATTGGTTACAACCCAAACATGGCCCATTGACACCTATATCATTATCTTATACCATTGGACTCGATATTGGCTTAATCTAACCCAATTCAATATAAATTTATTATGGATGGACCATGCCCAATCCAATGTTGTTGGGATGTTTAATCCGTCCAAGTTGATTTGGAATCCAGCCCAAAACTGGTCCACTAACACCCTTATTTGTGTATTTTTTTGTATTTCTTGTTTTTGTTTCTTCTTTGCGAGGGGATAGGTTTAATTTAAAAGAGAGAATTATTTGTATGGGGTTAGAAAATTCAAGTGCAAGGTCTATTCTAACACCGTTTGAACAGCTTTGCACCGGGAACATCTCCGTACTTCGATACTTTATTTCGTAAGAAGATATTCTCAATGCAAAGCTATAATGACTGTTGAAATGGGTTCTCCACTGAGTGAATTCGGTTTCCACTAAATGGGTTAAAAAACATTACTTCTATTTTAATCAAAACTACATGGCTTCATTTCGTGATGTGCGTTTCAGCCTAACAATAATATCCCATTGTTCATGTATAATTGATAAGCGTAAATTGCAGGTTGGCACCTTCAACTTTGGAGATAGTTTCACTTTAGGGCCTAAACTTTCAAACATGTTCAAGTCTAATTTCATTAAACTAACACTATAAATAAGGTAAAATTATGAAAATGTCGATGCTTTAATTATATTTTTTCCACTGCTCATCTATCTTATACTTTTTGCTTCATACACAAATAAGCGACAACAAAAGTGAGACTGCCCCCAATCATCGATATAAAATTAAAATGATGGAAAAGTTAATTGGTGGGTTTAAACTTTTATGGACTGTTGTAGCTTTTTTTTTTTTTTTTTTTATGTGATAATCGATATAAATGTATATCGACAAATTGACATTCATTATCGATGGAAAAATTAGCTAATTAGGAGGTTTATATTGGTTTTTGATGCAAATTTTTATATTGGAAACGAACGCCTAAAAGTACAGATTGGGTGTAGAGTTTTCCACTAGTCCATATTCACATTGAAAACAAACACATGTAAATGCAAATTAATGGTGAAACTTTACGTCGAATTCTCATTTACACAAAAAAACAAGCGCAGCCTAAATAAAAAGGGAATCAAAATATAGGCATTGCCATAATTAACTTTATCTAATTGAATTTAAATGTATATTTTTGAAATTATAGGTATTAAAATGGTAACATTCAAAAGTTCAACCCTAAAATGATCAATTTTACCTAGCATTTATCTAGAAATCATGAGCAAAGTGGGCGACCTAATAGGAGTTCGGCTAGGGGTGGCAATGAGCTGAGTTTTTTATGAGATGTTCGAGTTCAACCGAGCCGAGTTGAGCTCAAGCCGAATTTAGTAGCTTGATTATTAAACAAGCCGAGCTCAAGCCTATTAGAGATCGGCTCAAATATATGTATATATATATAATATAATATAATAAAATTATAGAAAATAATATATAATAAAATATATTATAATTCTTAATTTTTTAAATTTAAAATAAAAAATTATATATATAATTTTTATTTTTTTATAAAATACATTTTCTCAAAATTGAGCTTTAGCTTATGAATTTTTGACTTGAGCCGAGCTCGAGCTCAAGGTTTTGACTCGAACCGAGCTCGAGCTCAAGGTTCTGGCTCGAACCGAGTTCAAGCTCGAGCTTGAGCCTTGTAGAATAATCTCGAGCCTAGTACTATTCGGCTTAGCTCGGCTCGAATCCACCCCTAAGTTCGGCTTCAGTCAGGGCAAAACTCGATTGGGCAGTTTTTATTGTCTTGCATTGAGATTACATCTCCCTATTTGTGTGCTTTATTTCATGGGGAGATATTCCCAATGCAAGGTTACAAAAGGCTGTTAGTAGGGGTATCCACGATTCGGTTAATCGAACCATGGCACTTTTTTTGGTAAACCGAACCAGTGGTACCACTTTTTTCCAACTCAAATCGAAACCAAACAGGTACCACCAGTTTCGATTTTTGACCAATTCGATTCTTCGGTTTTTTATATTTATAATATATATTATACAAATATATATAAAATGTTATGTTATAAATAATAAATGATATATAATATATTGTAAATATTTGAAAAATATATAATATATTTATAAATAGGTCATTATAAATATAATATAAATATATATTTTATATAATACATAAAAAATATTTGACATATATTAAAAATATATATATTGGTCTGTTCGGTTAATGATCGGTTTTTTTGTAGGTTAATCGAAAACCAAACCAATTCTTCGAAATTTCAAAAATCCTAAACCGAAACAGAAGAGATTGGTTCAATTAACCACATTTTATGGTTTGATTTTCTCGATTCGGTTTGATTTTTCGGTTTTTCATGGACACCCGTATCAGTTAGAATGATGTCGGCACAGATTTGCACCGATAGAAGCCGATCTCGTCAGCAGGTTCAATTGTGCGGCCAGTGAACTGGTCCATGTCAGTCCTGGTGACTCATGAATTCAGATCCTGCCGGCCCAAGTTTCTTTCTCATGCTGGCCGAGTTAAGGGCATAAAAGGAGTTGCGAGATGGATGGTGTGTAATTTGAGTACGATAGAAAGATACGAGAAAGGCTACACCTACAGTGTTCATTACTAAATCTCAGCGTTGATTATGAACAATATACTGCTTGTGATTATCGAAACCGTCTGATTAATTGTATGTAACAGAAAAGTTGGTATAACCATAACACTGGATCGTTCGGCGGGAAAAGAGAACCGAGATAAAATGCAGCACGCAAGAAATGGCGGGAATGTTTCGGCGAATAGGGACTGTGCTAGGTTTCTTCCTCTATTCTCCCTCTTCTTCTTTTGCTTATAGAAGGTTTCATTTCGCTTCCGAGAGACGGAGCTTAGGTTTTGCCCCTGGAATGGCGAAGAGGAAGAAAACTAGGGTTTCTGATGACGCTGATGGGGAGCACCACGGAAACCAGGAGGATCTCAGCAAATCTCCGAAGAAAGAGAAGAGTTTGTATGAGGTAGTTCCCTCTCTCATTCCTCACTTCCTGGGTCTCCCCTCTGAACTTCTCTAACTTTGATATTTCCTCCGATGTGATTTTGAGGGCTTCGTTTGGTGCTAGTGTCACATGATCTTGTGCCCTAGATTGAGAGTTAGGTTTTCATTTGCTTAACGTGGAAAATTTCTTTTCATTTTTTTGTATTTGTTAAGAAATCAGTTAATTTCGTTGGCTTTACTTTTGTTGTCGTTCATTGTGTTCCTATTTTGTATGCCCATTGATTTGTTTTGCTTCATTTTTATAACCTGAAAGCAATTCAGTTCTATCTCACATTCTTGGTTTTGAAAAATTCCATCGAACCAGTTAAGGAGTGCCGTTTCTTTGTACGTTTATATCTTTATGTTTGAATATGCAAATTTCGACATATTTTCTTTCTTTTACATTGTTTAAACATTATCTTTGTTGCTGATAAAAAATGTTTAACATTAATTTAGAGTTAATCATTGCAGACGTTGATAATATCCACATCTTAAATTCATGTATAAGCAGTACTCAGGATGTGGCAACGGCATGCATGGTCTCTTCTAGATGTGACACAATTCCAATAAAGGCATTTTGATTCCGGATGAGTTTAAACAGTTGTAATTCTTGTACTAGTGTTTAATTTCAAATACTGAGTTTTCTTTCTTATTGCTCCTACAACTTTTCTAACTTGATATTTATTTTTGATCAATAACACTTTCATTAATTCATCATTAGAAAATTTACAAGTGGAAGACAAACACACTTATCTTCCAAAAGCCACAAAGAACTTCAAGAAAGGAAAAAAAATACAAGGATACAAAGACACTAACGTTACAGCTTAGCCCAAAACAAAGAATCCCTTTCTGCCCCTTGTTTTGCTAAATCGTCAGCTAGGGAATTAGCTGATCTTTTAATCCAACATGTCTTAACTTCCATCTCCCGCACCAGCCATTTGAATTTCTTCTTCTCATTATTATACTTCCATAAATCATTTTGATCTTTAGTCAGCTACCCTATCACCACCTCTGAAACCCATTCAATTATAAGTTTCCTGATGTTCAATTCTTTAGCTTTTCGGGCTCCTTCCATAACTGCACATATCTCAGCTCTAAGGGAGTCACCCACTCTAATTGGGCCTGAGAACATAGTAGAGATGACTCCATTATCATCTCTAAAAACACCCCCGATCCCTGATTGTCCTGGGTTTCCCCTACTGCATCCATCAAAGTTTAATTTCAAGAATCCACTAGTTGGGGGGTCCAAGCCACACTCATTACTGACTTAGTCTGCGTGCAATTTGCATTTTCACCCCACTTCCTCAACATGTCATCCACAATGTAATCTGTGAATATTTCCAAAGATTTCAGCCACTGTACCGCCCTAAAGTGTATGATAGCCCTCAGATCTGCTAGCCCTCTCTGAGTTTCTGAGAATATCCTGGAGTTTCTTTCTTCCCACAATATCCAACATACTGTGGCCCTTAGTCCTCTCCACATTGTCCTTCCCCTTTTTAACCGCCACTTGAAAAAGGAAGGGGAGAAAAGGCCCTGCATGTCTGATGGGGGATTCCAACTGCATCCAAATAAGGACAAAGCCCAATCCCACAATGATCTTGCGAAGTGGCAAGACACCATTAGGTGAAAACCAGTCTCCCCATCTGCTTTACACAGAACACACCATTGAGGTGACAAGCAAGTATTGGGTCTCTTCTTTTGGAGTAGATCACCAGTGTTGATTCTTTCTAAATAGGCTTCCCAACAAAAACTACCAACCCTAGGAGGTATAGCTCTGCACCAAACCTCACCAACATGGAAAGGGGACAATGTAGGATTGGTGGACTGACTTAAGACTTTGAAGAATGAAGCACAAGAAAAAGTGCCATTGGGGGTAGGTGTCCAAATTCTAGAATCTGCCCTAGTGGGGTTTAAGACAACGTTATCAAGAAGTGCAAGAAGGCTCGAAATACAGTCGAAGTCTGAGTCCCTCAAATCCCTTCTTAGACCCAAGTTCCACCCAATCCTAGAAATGGAAGAGGACGGGGTGGTGAAAGACGAGATCGACTCATTTTTCAAATCAGAAAGGGCATACAAAGACGGAAACTGATCCTTTAGAGGGGCGCTCCCCACCTAGGTTTGTTTCCAAAATTTTATGGAGTTATCGGAATTCAAGTCATACTTGATATTAGGAATGAAAACTGGTAGCAGGTCATGAATGGCTTTCCAAGGAGAATTGCTTGTGATCCTAGCTCTGATTCCAGCGTCTCATCCATTGTGCTCCAGCCCATGAATACTTGCCACTTTTCTAACTTGATCTCAAACTATAATTTAATAATAATACATGCTAAAGTTATAACAAACTGAGATTTTGGGTATTTTGGTCCCATAAACCAAAAAAAATGAAAATTTTGCATTTCAACCAAAAAAGGGCCATGGCTTTTCTTAATAAAATATTAACTGGTATAAGTAGAGTTAAATCCTATTAAATTCCGGATCAAGGTGGTAACTACATAAAATTGTGCTAAAGAGCAGTCAACATGCTGTAGTTTGTGAGATACTGTCAATTGCATGACCCTAAAAAATGGCTATTCTTATTTGCCAAAATCCCCAAATCTGGGTTGCTTCTGAGCCCAATCGATTTTTGAGGTTTGAAATATTCTCAATGTTGTTGTTGCCCTAGCCTCTTAGTTGTCCTATAGTGTTAACTTCTTGTAGTTCCCTGACCTTAGCTTGTCAGATCTTTTTAATGTTAGGTGAACTGGATGGTGACATAGTTGATAGTTTAGTCATGAATTAAGAAATGCATCAGGAAAACCAAACCCTATTTTGATCAAAGGAAAAATTGAGCCTTTGTCTAATGGTACTCTTCTATGCTGGATTTTAAATGTATTAAATCAGGACCTGATAAATAGCAATAGAGTTTAGGATAATGTTCTAGTTTCTGTTTTATTGTGTTAGTTTTCTGTTAGTTTTATTGTTGTTGTTGTTATGAATTCAATTAATAATATTAGAGAGAGATTACAGTAGTAACTTACCTGATTGCTTTTTATGCTATTATATGCTTTACAGAACATTCGCTATTTTTTGAACTTTTTTGAGGCTTATACAGTTTTTTCTTTTTTGATAAACGAGGCTTATACAGTTATACATTGACTCTTTGGTCCCATCTGTCTTACATTTGCATTTGCCTTTAGCCTTTCAAAACCTTGATGAAATCTAGGAAAACACAACCAATTTGAAATACTCACCCCACTATTAAAGCTTCACCTGTAAGTACAAGTGTCCCACAAATCATCATCATCATTCAAACCTTATCCCAATTCCCAGCTATATGGTGGCAGCTACATCAATGCAGAGCATAGGCTTATAAAAGGCAACAAACCTGTTTAACCCAACTAAAACCCAAACCAAGTTGGTCCAGTCCAGTCCAGCTTACAAAATAACAAAACCAATATTAGGTGGCCAGCTGTGAAGTCCTTCACTCAAATAAAAGAAAAATATATAGAAGAGGCTTTGTCTCTCTGTCTCTCAGTCTCTACTACTGACTTCCTCCTCTGCCTCCGACTCACTGGAACTATGACGTCTTGATTCCTCTCTGGAGGTTATGTCGTGCAAGTGAAAAATAAAAAAGAGTGACTTCTAAGTTCTAAATTGTAATCCACCCACCCTAACGCAATGTTATATCTGGTTTATATGGTGTCCTCCTATTGTCTATCATTTTTTTTATGATGAATGTATTGTCTATCATTGAATTCTTAGATTCTCATGATGAACCACAAAATGTAGCTCTTGGAGTATGTTTTTTATTACTTGTTGTTTAGCATACATTATTTTTTTTTGCTTTGTAATGTACTGTACATTATTTCGTCACCACTTCTGTGAATTGAAGATCACAAAAATTCTGATGAAGTAATGCTCTTGTAGATTCTTGGTGTGGAGAGAACAGCATCACAACAGGAAATTAAAAAAGCATATTATAAATTGGCACTGCGCTTACATCCAGATAAGAACCCTGGAGATGAGGTGAAAGTCTTACTTTTTCAACTCAATAATGCCAATCACCATTTTCTGTTGTATTATTGTGGATTGGTCCATGTCTTTAGTGTGCTTTGTTTTTCTGCTTCTAGGAAGCCAAAGAGAAATTTCAGCAACTACAGAAGGTGATATCTATTCTTGGAGATGAAGAGAAAAGGGCACTATATGATCAAACTGGATGTATTGATGATGCTGTGAGTAGCTCCTGAAAGCACTCTTGCTTTTTTGTGACTTTTCTGTTGGATTAATTTGTTACTAGAAAATTATCCACTTTCTGCATCTGACTATTGTTATTTTGAGCAGGACCTTGCAGGGGAAGTTGCTCAAAATCTGCATGACTATTTCAGAACAATGTACAAAAAGGTGCTACCAATTGTATTTGCATAATAAAAATTTCAGATTCCTGTTTCTTGTTAACATTATTTAGGCATAGAGATAAACTCCTTAGTTTGTTTTAATGGCAGGTCACAGAAGCTGATATTGAAGAGTTTGAAGCAAACTACCGAGGGTCTGATTCAGAGAAAAATGATTTGAAGGATCTTTTTCAGAAGTACAAGGGCAAAATGAACAGGTATACAATTTTGTGTAATGCTGTCTTTCCTCTGGTACAAGGTCACAGGTAGGGGTACCGAACCATGGACACATTTTTGAAACCAGTCCCTTCAGTTTTTCTAAAGTGCCAAACTGAATCTCTTGTTTAACCAGTTAACCGGTTTGGTTCTTTGGTTTTTTATATTTATATATTATCTATATATATAAGTGTTTTTTTGCTTCTCAGAAAAAATATAATATAAATCAGTGTTTTAAAAATCAAATGCAATAATTACATTTTACATGAAATATTTGCATTATTTCATGTCTAATTTATACTTTTTTATTTCAGTTTTTAATTTTGAACTTATAAAAATCTAAAAATTGAGATTTGAGGTCAAAAAAGGGTTTTTTTGGGCAAAAATAGTGGGACAAGGTGGAACACAGAGATCTTGGAAAAGTTACCCAAAATCAACATAAAGATTACCCCAATTGGATAACTAAGTGCAAAGTTATGGACTCTAGAGGTTTGCATATACATATATTGTGACCCATGACTGGGTCTAATATATATTTATACATAATATATAGATAATATTATATCATAAATGGATAATTATGAATATAATATAAATATAATATTATAATATTTTTTAAAATACTAAATATATACTGGTTGGTTTAGTTTCTTGGTTTCAGTTGTTTTTTTCGGTTCTTCAGTTTATCATGAGCACCCTAGTCACAGGTTATTGACATTTGAGATGTTCACAACAGGCTTTTCTGTTCGATGCTCTGTTCAGATCCTAAACTGGATTCACACAGGTTCAAGGATATTCTTGATGAGGCTATAGCTGCAGGTAGGGTTTCTTGTGCCTATCTTGTTACGATTCTTTAGCATATTAATGTGCTGGACTGTCCAGGGGTGCTTGCTATTCCTTGGGTGATATTTATGCATTTTTCTTTTTTGAAAGGGATGATATTTATGGATTTCAGGCTCTAGCTACCAATGAATCATGATTGATAACATTAAAGACTTTTCCTCGACAGGAGAGCTTAAAGCAACCAAAGCCTACCAGAAGTGGGCAAAGCAAATAGCTGAAACAGAGCCACCTACTGATCCTCTAAAACGAAGAAAAAAGTTGGCCTCCCACTCAAAATATTTGTTTCACTTCATGAAAACTCGATTGTTTCCAACCTAACCCACTTTTTTTAAAAAATGATTGCAGATCAAATAAAGAGTCTGAATCAGAGTTGCTCGCAGTTATTTCTCAACGACGAAGCCAGAGGAAAGAACAATTTGATTCCATGTTCTCATCACTGATGGCAAAATATAATGGCGGTGCATCACATCCAGAGCCCACCGAAGAGGAATTTGAAGCAGCAAGGAAGAAGGTTGAAAGCCGTAAGCAATCCAAGAAGACAAAGCACAAGTGAATGGCTTGTCTCAGCGTCTTTCTTATAGAAAAAATTTGCTACTGAAAGAATGTGTAAAATCGTGGCTATTGTAGGGAGGACTCTCAAATGTCTTTAAATCTGTTTATTTGGCCTTGTGAAAGCACGGCATCGATCACATTCAGTGAGTGCAATCTTGTGCCTAGGCTCTGATTTGTTTTGTAATGTAATTTCATTTGCACAAAACCCAATCCACTTATGCTTCAATTATTACCTGCTTTTAAGTTTTATTTCACTTCATTTCTAATGCCAAAAAAATCAGAATAAAGTAAAATTTAAAACAAGAATGAACCAGGATTTGCATCCAATTCATTTGCTTTCACCAGTGCAAATGAAATGGCACTGCAAACGAATAAGGGCTTATTAATCGTACGTACGTGTCAAAGTTTTAGAGATGGAAAGCTCAAAAAAGGCATCTATGATCCACTTGAAATTTGTACATTTTCATTTTCTTCATTTTTGTCATCTTGATATCGTAATCAAAAGACGGAATGCTAAATGTGCTGAAAATTGGTGGTTGCAAGCGGCCAACCAGCTATTAGGCATACTTGAGATAAGAGCATTGAACCAGGCAATAGGGCATAGGCCACCAAGAGAAAAAAAAAACATATGATCCTTAATTCCTTATAGAGGGGGTTGTGGAGGCATTGCCTTCAGAGTTTTGAGAATTGACGTGCTTAAGCTAATCAGGCATTTCCCTTCTTTTTATCAATGTTAACAATGGCCGTTGTAATGCTCGATTCATTGTGGGTGCAAAGTTTTCGTGATGTTAGGCGTGTCTTTTGGTGTGTGTTTTTCGCTCGGTTTGTCGGTTATTTAGAAGCTTGACAGACCTCTGTATGGTCTTTTTTTTGGTTTGATTTGCAGAAGATTTAGCCGCTAAAAGGCATTGCACCGAAAATTAGTCTCTCCGATTCTCCCATTACAGACATGGCATTTCTCAAGGCTTACCAATTCATCTCAAAGTCAGTGCCTTCTTCCAAACGCAATAGCCTTGAAGATATGCCAGAATGAAGAAGTGGAAGAGTCGTTTTTGGGAAACTTGAGATATTCATATACTGACTAATTATACCTTGTAACCAAAGGAAGTTCCCAAGCAGATGCTCAAGAGTCAAGAATCAGAAAGCCAAAAACTTCTCTTTAATATATGAATTCTCTTTAAACTTTTGGGGCACTCATGTTCCCCAATACTTGGCTAGACGCTTTCATCAACCTCAGAGTCAGAGATGCACTTTAAATGCTATACAGGTTGTGGGGTCTCCCTACTGTATGTGCCCACAAATCCTCGCAGAGTTACAGATATGCCTTACAACTACAAATTAGATATTTGGTCACTACGTAGTTTCATTTCACATATCTCCATCTGTAGTCCGCTGGTAAGTAACTCTTTATCAGGTTGCTGTATGTGTGAAATTGCTGTACAACAAACAACGTGCATCTAGAGCTCCAGTAAGTCTTTCAGTTTATCTAGATTTCTTGACCCTAACTTCAATTTAGTATTGTCTTGTTCATTTGGACTGATTAACAAGATAAACAATCCCTCCATTTCCCCACACCCAAGTTCCAACTGTGTTATTCATCTATATTGCAAGTTTCAGGACCCTAACTTCATTCTCATGCCCTTCTATGCCATACTGCAATTACTGAATGAAAAAAAGAACTCTGTTCATTTACGGCAAACAATTGATCAAGACAATGCTGAGGAAGAAGCTAGAAAATAGACCAACAGTGCATGCCTCCAGGCAAAGCGCCTCAAAACACCCGGAGGTGCACACCAGAGGCATTGATCAAGACAATGCTGAGGAGATCCTCCTTAAGGAGGCTTATACCTTCTTGTTGTATTTTGAACTATGCCTTACACCTGCAGGTAGTGGTATGCCTTGCATCACGCCTCCGTGTTTTAAAACATTGATCTAATCAATTATAATCTGATTTCTGATGCCACCATTTATCCACATTTTAGGCTGCAGAGCTATTAAGTCTGCAAAAAACTCAAGAAATAAGCCAATGCTAAGTTGATTTTCTAGCAAGTCCACTGCCGGCAAACATAATAGAGGCAAAGAACCAAGATTGGATTCTCTGAAATAGCAATAAATTTTGATCCAAATTGCAGAAATCACTAATTTACAGCCAAGGAACTTGCACAATAAGGAGCTATCAACAGCCTCTGTCCCTAAAACAGATAAACATGACACCAAGATGGTTTATCCACTACAGATGACAGTGCCTGACAATAGTGAGATGACTGCTAATGGTGAAGAAAAGCAAACCAATCCCGATAGTTTGCAATAGATGGAAAACATTAGCATAATATCACCTTGGTTATGATGACAATGGGTAACTACAAAGGAGAAAAAAAGGATCAACCATCCGAACATTCACATAAAGTGGAAGAGGTTCTTATCAAGACAAATGAGTGATCACAGAAGATGTGTTTAGCAAAGTATCCAGATGATGTTAGAGAAGCTGATAATAGAGGTTGGAGGTGCTGGTTCTACTAAAACCACAAAAATAGAAATATGCAATTCCAGGCCTAAGCCCACCAGTCCACCTAACAATGGAATTACATCATTTACCACACCAACTGCTAGGCATGTTGATGTGGTACGAAGCTGCGTCTTACAGCAAATGCATAAATTTGATCCCATTGCGTACTCCATACATGCTCCCAGATTGAATGACATCCAAAAATGCAGCCATAGAATTTAATGGGATAATCAAAGTCAGCAAAGACCTTAATCATTCAGAGAAAACAGGAAAAGATGTCATTCATGACATAAAAAGGATTACCAATGACATTTCATTAATGAGTACACTGACTACTCTACATGGTGATGACACCAGGACCCAAAGGGATAATCAAATCCAGCAAAGAGCTGAAGCTTTAGAATCTCTGCATCAACTATGTGCATGGTTACTTCAACAGGGCAGACCATTTGGAGAAGAAGCTATCTCCGGGGAAACAGCAATTTGATTGACAAAGAGCCTCATGAATGCAGAGACATTCGGGAGTAGAACCCAATGCCCGAGCATTTAAAGTGGGTCCTTGGTCGTGTCAATGGGCACCTGAATTATAACACGTTTCCACATCGATCCTTACCTGGTTTACTGTAAATCTTCCTGTCTTATTTGCCTGGTAGTAACCGAGTCAATACAGAATGAAACAATATCGTACTGTCAATTTGTGCTAAGATATCCTATTGGAAACCCCAAAAGAGAGAGAACTTTTTATTCAGAACGGAATTGAGAACTCATCTCGTGAACACAGTAAACAACAATCCGGCTGACATCCCCACGACACACAACAAAGAAACCCCACGCACTCGAACAAAGAGGAGATTCAAATTCTTAGCGATCTGAAGGGTTAGAGTTAGAATCTGCAACCGACCTCGTTCCTCCATCTTTCTGAAGAAGATCATTGGCTTCAACGACCGCCGGAGCAGGAATGCCAATGAGAAGGGGAATGCAAATGCCATCAAGCTCTGGATTGAGACCTCCGTAATCGGAGCAGATCGAGTAATGTAAGAAATCCAAGCACCGCAGCCGAGCTGGACAAGACCCAGAAAGGCAAGAGCTTTGCTTAGATCAAAGATGGTCTTCATCAGTCCTTCTAACACATCTCGGGTTTCATTGGCCAGAGCAGAGACATCGCGTTCGACCGTAGGTCCCTCGATCTCTTGATGTTTGAATTTCGGGTTTTGACTGGGGTAATTGGATTTCTCAGAATCGAAATCATCTGAAGAAGTTGAGAAAAATCTAAGCTCTGGGTTTCTGAGTGTTTTCTCTGGTAACCAATTAAATTTAGAATTCAAGGGTCTTTCAACTAGATGAGCAGGAGTTCTGGGTTTAGTTGCAGAAATTGAATATAACCTGATGAAAGGGGGATTGGAGTTTGTGGGTTTTTCTTCTGGGAAAACGATTGGACCTAGATTGCTTCTCGAACCTGAGAGAGAGGTGAGCAAGTTAGATGGATGGAAACCAGGGTTTCCGAGCTTCTGTGCTGAGAACCTTGAGAATCTGAAACCGGAGTCTGAGTGAGAGACGTGAATGAAGGAGCTTGGGATACGATTTTGGAAGGTCATATGGCTGGAAAATACAGAAACAGAAGAAGAATAAGAGGGTTTTAGGAGTGTACAAGCAAATCTACGAGAAATGAAGGAAGCCATTTTTGTATCTCTTCTGCTGTAGATTGCAAACTCTTCTTCGCAAGATGAAAGAGCTGAAAACTAAAAGAGTCGTCCACGGTCCACCAGAGTAATGAACTTTGTTGTTGCCGGACACCGAAGTCCGAACTTCTACCGTTTCATAACTCGGTCAACGAACACCGGAATCGGTCGAATCGCCTAGATGTTTTCGGATCGGGTTGCACCCCGAAAAGAAATCCTCCAATCCTAAAATGGAGCAAATGATTTAAAAACCTAATATGATCTATATCAAATATGTCGGACCTCGATACTCGGAATCGGAAAGATACATAACCGTTAACCAATGGAGAATCTAACTAATACCCGGATCGGGTAGTATTCCTTTTCAGAGCTGGTGCTCATGCAAAAGTGAACCGGATATATTGCACCCGGATGCGACCCGATTCATTCAAATCCAATCGGCTGTATTAATCTCCCGATCTGACCCGTTTCTTTGTGTAACCGATAAGCTATCTTTGAGTAGGAATGGCAACGGAGCAGGGTCACCGTCCCTGCGAAAATTCCCATCCCCATCTCTGTCCCCATTAACTGAGATAAAGTTATCCCCATCCCGGTCCTTGTCTCTGATAATGGGAAGAAGGTTATCCTCATCCCCATCGGATCTTCATTTCCTGTGATTTTTATAATGTTAATCATTTAGTTTTTATTTTTATTTTATTTAAAAAATAAAAAATAAAAATAATTAAAATTGACAATCCTATTACAAAAGATTCAAACATATTAAATTATATTTTTAAAATATTAATATATAAATATATATTACATATATATACATATATAACATATACATACATACATACATATATACATATATATTAGTGGAGATCCCAGGGAAGAAAATCATTACCATCTTTGTCCCATTCAAGGTAGAGCCCCATGGGAATTAGGGAAATGAGAAAAATTGCCATCCCTATATTTGAGGCCCAAAGAAATGTGAATCGTTTCTTTGTGGAACCAATAACTATCTTTGAGGGCCCAAAAAGGCATGCTCTCACGCAAAAACTCATTCTGGGCCCAGCATACAGGGGCAGAGTCAGGGGGGACACAGGGGAGCCATGGCCCCCTATGGCCCAAAAACCCCCACTATTTCATGTAAGTTTCCCTCTTTCCCATTCCCCACTCCAATAGATTGGCCCCCCACTATGACCATCAATCCATATTTGTTCCCCCTCCCCCCAATTCACCATAGGTTTTAATCCCCCTCATGAAAATTTCCTAGCTCCGCCCCTGTCAATATAACAACCCTCTCTGCATTTCAGAGAACGAAGGAATAAGCAGAAGTCCCAAAGGTTGGTTTGTTAGAGTTTTTTGATTTCAAAGTGGTGACAGTCCCGAAAGAGAAAAGCCCAAATGCATCATCCTTCAATATGAGGCGTTTGCGGTGGGAGAGATCGCAAGCTCCCTCTCTCCCTCACCAATTTTCCTTTTCTAGGGCTCTTCCTCACCATTTTTCCCTTTCTAGGGCTTCTAGTCCCCATGCAAATTGGAATATGTCCATTTCTTACTTAAGAGTTTTAGTTAATTGTTGTGATTGATCATCAATGCGATTCAATTTTTTCATTTCAAATGCTATTATGTTTTTCTCTTTTTCGATCAAATTACAATTTTCATGGTTCTATAAAAAAAACATTGACTTTTCTTTGTTTTAGTAAAAACCCCAAAATATTATTAGATATTTTGGTCACAAGGTGTACCAAAGTAGGTTGGTTGGCTTTTGCAACTACACTAGTTGAACTCATGGTTTTCAAAACCAGATTGGATCAGACGGTCAGACTGAAAACTGAGAATCAGTTGGCCATTTTACCCTAGGATCATTATATTGCGAAAACCATTGATTTGGTCAGCAAATTGCTGACCCGGATGATCAAACCGTTCGAATCGTCCAATGATTTTGATCGTTTTTTTATTTTTTTGTCAGAACAGGCCATTTGTTTAGTTTGAGCAATTGGATTGTTCAACTCGAGAACCAAACCCCTGACCTTATTGTCTGATTCAGTTTTAAAAACCTTGATTGAACTTACAATAGTTGGATTAAATTTTAAAAGCTCTTCCACAATGGTTAGTGATGAGAGTGGATTTGGCCCTCTTATGACATTGTGACACGTGGCACCTCAGAACAATTAGGTGACGCCTGGAACCACTCATGCAACAACTTGCCAAGTTGATGGTGTCCAAACTGGCAGCTTAGCCCAACGCGACCTGGCCCAGGTGTCAACCTGGCATATCCACCGATCTAGCAACTTGTGAGACATGCTCGCCGACAAATTCGACATGCATATCCCAACACTCCCACGATCTTTGGAAGTTGGCCCATGTGCCGAACAATCCGGAGGGTGGTCAACATGCATGGCGGTTGCCTCAGGGAATCTTAGACTACTTAGGCGATCTCTCGGAAATCTCGGATGCGATGCATGAAGTCCACGCCAAACAATGCCTATATAAAGGCACCAACCCCAATGGCATAGGGGGCAAGTAAGCAAGTAAGCAAATTCTATCTCTCATACTTTATGATTTTTAGCTCGTACTCTACTATGACAGTATTGACTTAAGCATCGGAGTGACCTCGCTGGGTTAGCCACCCCAGGTACTTTGACATTTGGTTCTTTGCAGGTCTCTAAAGAGTAATGAATCTCATCAATCTAGCTCGTCACCAGGCAGCTCGACACCTGGTCAGCTCGGCACCTCTCAGGCAGCTCAACACCTCCCAGGTAGCTTGGCACCTAGTCAGCCTGGCACCTCACAGGCAGCTCGACACCTAATAGGCAGCTTGACACTCTAGTCAACTCGGCACCTAATAGGCAACTCGACACTCTGGTCAGCTCGTCGCCTAACCTACCTAGCTCGGCCCAGTCAGCTTGTCACTTAACCTTCCTAGCTCGGCCTAGTCAGTTCGGCACCTGACCCGCCCAACTCGGCCCAATTAACTCGGCACCTAATCTGCCCCCAGCTCAAACCAAATGGTGAAATACTTAACACAAAACATTGATACATCACCAAAAATTGATTCATCAATTAAGATTTAAAATATAAATTAGAAAATTGAATATCTCTTCCATAACAGTCATAAAAACCCTGAGCTTAATGCACATTTTTTTTTGTAACGATTGGAAAGGCCAAACATTAGCATATGTCGTATAACTTTGCACTTGTGAAAACAGACGAGATGAATGCAAAATGGGCATGGAAATCCGAACCCACTTTGTTTGCATTGCAGATTTAGCAGAACAAAGGCTGCATTTGGCATTTTAACTGTAAAAAAGAAGATGAGTCCTTAATCAAAGCAAAAAATAAGGAGAAATCAATCAAAATTTGCAAATTTCTCATTTGCACTCCCTTGCATGAATCTATATTAGTGCAAATGAAATTGAACTGCAAACAAATAGAGCCTCAAAGACTAAGACCCCGTTTGACTCATAGGAATAGGGTAAATTGGAATCAGAATGGGTTATTATGATTCTAACTGTTTGGTTGTGCAGAACTAGAATTATATTCTCATTTAAGGGAATGGTCATTCCCTGCCCCTCCCTTAGCAATGAAGTCTAATTTCCACTTATTTCAAATTTCATTTCTCTTTCTATTCCTATTTAAAAGAAACAGACTATAAAAATAGACCATTTCAATTCCAATTCCGAAAAATATCGATTCCCATTCGATTTCCTATTCTGATTGCAAACCAAATGGACCCTATTTGACAACTACCCGACCATCACCAATTGTTTACTACGAAGAACCTTTACAACGAAAGAATGATAGCCATATTATATTCATTATTTATAATTTTTCCCGTGAGAGAATTCATCACGCCAATCACCACCTTAGTTTAACTCAGAAAAAATAAACAAAGGCAAGGACAAAAAATGGTGGCCGGGAAAATGACAACCACGCCGGAAAACACCCAATACCCTGGCCGTCGCAGCATAAACGACCTCAACCTCGATGAAGTATAATAGAAGAGAGAAACCCATGAGTATGGGCTCCACCTAGTGGGCCATCTCAGACAGATTTTAACGAAAGCTGCTCCTTGCGTTGGCCGAGATCGGATCTATTCCTCACACAGGGCGCCTCACACTGATCTCACAGATACATCGCACCATGTATTGGGAGCATTTCCCATTACATTATTATTCAAAAGAAATATTCCCAATACATGATCCAAGTGATGGGATCTGCTCCTCACAAATGAGCGCCTCACATGCATATCCACCGTGCATTGGGAGCGTCTCTCAAAAACATATAAGTAGGGAAGATGTTCCCAATGTATGATAAAATGTGTATGAGGCGCCAGGTGTGAGGAGCAGATCCGGTTTCCTCTAGTTGTTACAAGAGAGCAGGTCATGACACGTGGCTAATTATCCAACTGTCTGTAGCATAAATTGCGGACATTTTACCGAGTTTTTTGTCTTTTTGAATTTTGACTAAAGGCTGTTCGTTTGCTATCTGAAAGTGTAAATTTGGGAAAGGAAATGAAAAAAAGGATTGAACAGCCTTACCATTGTGAGTTTTGGAATAAAAGATTCTAATCTATCGATTGCTGCCAATGTAATCATTAAATCAAAGAATAGCCAACCAAAGAGAGAGATTCTAGAACAGGGGTCTAAATTAAACCTGTTAAAAGACCGACTCAATTCAACCCGAAAAAATCAAATTAGGGTGTCATATTTAATTACCTGAATTTGAGAATAACCCGATCCGATTCAACAGCTAATTGAGGCTATTTATATATTGTTAGAATAACACGATCCGATTCAACACCTAATTGAGACTACTTATATATTGTAGAAATTATATATATATATATATATATTAAAACTATTCAACACTTAAATGGTCTCAATTAGGTGTTGAATCGGATCGGGTTATTCTCAAATTCAGATAATTAAATGATCAAAATTGACCCATGAATAGATCCTAATCCTAACATTTAGGATTTGGGTGTAACATTTGTTTTCACGACCCAAAATTCAACTGGACCTAAAATTAATTCAAAACTTTTTGACCCAATTGTTAGGTATAATTAGGGATGATCATTTGAGTCCAGCCCGACCTAACCTGTACAAGTCCAGCTTAGAAATTCTGGGCTTGGACCTGGGTTTTGTGTTCAGGCTCAATTATGACCCAGACCCACAAATTTTAGGACCGGGCTTGGGCTTAATAATTCAAGCCCGGTCTACATATATTTAAACTTACATATTGTGTATAATGTATACATATGTGATGTAACCGTTTCTGGCCACGTACCAATGTTTTGTGATGTAATTTTTTTTTGGCTAAGTACCTCGTTATTTGACCTGGTGGTGACGTGCCTTGGTGATGAGCTACTTGGTGGCGAACTGCCTGGTGGAGAATTGCTTGGGGGCAAATTGCCTGGTGGCAAACAGCCTGGTGGCAAACTGCCTAGTGGCAAACTGCTTGGTGGCGAACTGCCTGGTGGCGAGCTCTCTGGTGGCGAGCTCTCTGGTGGTGAGCTCCCTGGTGCCGAACTGCTTGGTGGCGAGCTCCCTGGTGGCGAACTGCTTGGTGGCGAACTGCTTGGTGGAGAGCTACCTGGTGGCGAACTTCCTTCTAGGCGGCCTGTGACTTAGAGAATGGTGGAGCTCCCTGGTGTAGCACAACCCGATTGCCCTCTGCATGAGGTGGTCTTCTTTCCTTTATAGGCAATGGGAGCTTAGGGACCTGCAAGAACTCCATCTTTTCCTCCTCTTTGTAAGCGGCGGGAGCTGAGGGACCTGCGAGAACTGAATCAGAAGACCTAGGGGTATTTTCCTAGCGGGGGCTCTCCGACACTTAAGTTAGCACTCTGATTGTAGAGAGCTTTGAAGATGATATTGGAGAAACGAGAGAACTAGAGAGCAGGGATTACCTCCAAATGGTAAGACTCGTCACACCCCATCAGAGCCGGGGTACAGTGGTGAAATCCTCGAGGTCGTCAGACTGGCATTTGTATCAGACGGCCAAGTTGGCGCCTGGGCCAGGTTGTCAGGGCGGCGCCTGCGTCAGTCGGCGAGTCGGTGTCTGGGCCAGGTTGTCAGGTCGACGCCTGTGTTAACCGACGGGTCAGTGTCTGGGCCAGGTCGTCAGGTTAGCGCCCGTGTCAGTTGGCGGGTCGGTGTCTAGGCTAGGTCGTCAGGCAGGAGATCTTCCTGCGATACGTCAAACTACTCCTATACCGAGCTACCCTACAAGTGGCAAGCTGCCTGTGGTAAGCTGCTTATGGCGAGCTGCCCGTGGTGAGCTGCTTATGGCCAGCGGCCTATGGCGAGCTACCTGTGGCAAGCTGCTTATGGCGAGTTGCCTATGGCGAGCTGCCTGTGGCGAGTTGCCAAGAGGCCACACTTAGTTGGCATGAGGTGCCATGTGTCACAATTCCACTAGAGGGCCAAATCTGGCCTCATCAATATGCGTACATGTTATTTTATATTATATTATATATTTTATATATAAATATTATAACACGATATGTATAATTTATATTATATGTAATATTTTATATTATATAATGTATAAAATAAGTTTATATGCAAGTTATGTCATTTAATATATAGATATGTAATATTTTATATGAGTGGCATTGGTTCGAAATCAAGCTCGACCTAGCCCGGACCTGTATAGACCTAGGCTAGGACTACATTTCAGGCCCAGAACCCCAGGCCAGATTAGGCACAGGCCTAAACTATAGCCCTTATCATAAGTACAAAGCCCGGCCCATGATCACGCCTCGGTATAATTGGCCATTTGGATTCTAACCGTTTGATTTGATAGAATGCAAATTCCATTCCCACTGATATGGGAATAGATCATTCAAATTTCAATTCCAAAGATTTCATTCCAATTCTGATTCCAACGATAAAACCAAACGGACCCATATGTTATACTAGAAATACTAGAGAAAAAAAAGTTGATACCACAGCAGAGCGAGAGAGATACAGACACAAGGCTCCATTTATTCATTCATTTCAAAACATAACATAAAACAAATAACAAATGAATCAAAGAGAAGAAAATGAAACAATAAAGAATAAAAATAAGGAAAGAAAAACGCTTCAAATTAAAATCAAACTCAATCCTCCGCCATTCCTCTTCCACTGGTTTCGCGGAAGATGCCTTCGTCCATTTATTTGCTTTTCTGGGTGGGTGAGGCTACTGCAAGTAATAAGCCAAGAAGGACAGAAGCGACGCCCCGACCAGGGACTCGAGAACGGGCACGGTGGCGGTGGAGCCACTGGAGTGTCCAGCTCCAGCTGCAGGTCCAGGGGCGGGTGCCAAGACCTCATGTTCGGCGGCCAGTGCTGCGCTTATGGAGGCAGCGGCGACGAGGACTGCGCATGAGATTTTCTTCTTCATGTCCATGACGGGTATTGATCGGCAGAAAGCAAGAAAACAAACAGAACTCGAAAGCGAGATTTGAAATCACCGAGACCCGCCTTGGAGGTGTAGAATTTATTGGCTGCTTGGTTCCTTTCTCTTTGCAGGCCTGAGGAGGAATGTGGGTGGTGGTGGGCATTTATAGCTAGGGAGGATTTTGGGTCGTTTAGGGTGTAATGCGGTTGGTATTTTCGTTTCGTTTCTGAGATTTTTGTGGAATTGGATTCGCAACCTGTGATTCCGGCATCTGAAAATGATCATAGCTCGACGTGTGGAAGTCTGGAAGACGATTTACGAATCACTCGCCAGGTCTTGCGTTAAGATTTGGTCAAAGTCTTTCACCAAGAACGGAAAAGCAAAACTCAAGGACAGGTAATTTGGAGTTCAAATCTCCGCCCCACAACACATCGCCGCCGTGTATTGATAGCATCTCCCGATTATGACATTATCCATTCTAATACATCGTCGAGAGATGTTGCAAAATACACGGGGGCGGAGATGTGGTCTCAGTAATTTGGGGTTGGGCCATCCGGCCAACCTTTTTGAGTTTGAACTAGCACAAGAATGGGCTAAGTATGGGCCGAGAGACAGAGATACATCTAGAATGTCATTGGGTCGGGTTAAATGGTAAATCCGACTTGACATGACTCTATACTTATTAGGTATAATTCGGGTCAGGGTTTTGATCATTGAATTTGGATTTAGGTTGGGTTTGGGTTTATCCAATTAATTCCATTGGGTCATTGTATTTTTAAAATTTATTATAACTTTTAACCTCAGAAGAGTTCTCACCCATCAAAACCCATCAATGAATTTTGATAAATACTAGATGTTTATCACATGCCACAAAATTTACTTGTTTTATATATATATATATATATAAAGAAAATCTATGCCACAAAGACATGATAAGGCTTTGACCAATCAAAATTCTCCATATTTTGATGAAAATCCACCTGATTGGTTATTCCTTTTATAATGCCCATAAGTCGACTTGATATATATATATATTTTTTTACATTATAGTCAATCCTATAAAAAATATAACTGAAATACTATGGGTTAGGTTGGGCTTATATCGGATCAAACAATATAGGACCGGGGCAGGTTCAGAAATTACATGTTATTGAATCGGATCGGATTGGATTCGGGTGAAAGCATGGAAAGGGCAGGTTCAAGTTGATGGGAATCCGTGTTGAACCCGACCCATTGGCATCCTTAGACACAGCTAAGGCTTTATTAAAGGGATGCAATGTAAGGCACGGTGAGTCCAATGATAGGGGTACCTTGGTTTGGCAGCTAGGCAGTCACATTAAAAACAACTCATTCATGAGATGCAAGCAATTATGTGTATTAGTACAGTACACTACTAATTAACTAGCAATTATGAGGTGAAACTATGCTTCTATGACCTGGATGTATTAGAAAAAAAAAGGAAAATTGATAAACAAATCTGTCCATCCTATCAACTTTGACAGCAGAACTTCAACCCAAAGCCATGATCCAAACAGGGTGTGAGCAATCTGTGGGGCAGGCCTAGCCTAGGTATTACAAGTGTTGGGCTGGTATGGTCTGGCCCTAGTACAGGCATGGCCCCATAATTCCACTGGCTCGGCCCTACTGGTGTCAATGAATCTGTTGAATCGAAAGAAATCTAAATTATACAGATAGAACAGTTTAGACATTAAATTGGACCAGTCTAAAATGTTCAAAATATTCAGAGAATTGCATTTAACCTCATCCATTTGTAATGGATTCATAATTAAATCGCATCGGAGCAAATCCGGTTCAATTGATACCCCTATTAGGCCCTACATTGAACTGCAACGCTACCGAATACAATTGATACCCCTTGTTGCCATTTATAACCAGCCAATTGGTCCGGTCTAATAGATAATGAAGGTCGGAGGTATTTATTTTTTATGTTAATTTTAGAATTTTGGGATTTAGAGCTTAGGTTTTAGGATTTAAGATTAGGATTCAGGGGTTTAGGGTTTAGACATGAAAATAGAAAATCAAGAGGTGATCTGGTGAAAGGTAAGAGGAACCAAGTAGGGGTGTTCATTATACCATCCACAGCGTCAAACTAAATCAAATCAAACTGAAATTAGCGGTTTGGTATGACTTAGAAACGTTCTGGTTTGATTTGGACTCGGGATAATTTCAGATTTTGGTTCATCATTTTGCTTCAGTTTTTCTGAATTTTAGAAGCCAAACCGGACCTCGACTCAATTGTGGGTGAAGTCAATGTTTTAAGACATGGCCTGGACCAAATGGTCAGACCGCAAAATTCAGGAACTGGTGGCCTTTCCGGGTCTCGGTTAAATCACATTTTGGTGGGCTGGAGCAAACCACCCGGTCAAGTGGTAAAACCGGGACCTGGAGAACATTCTGTCAATCCGGTTGCTCCGGTCCGAGTCTCAAAACGCTGAGTAAAGTAGTTCAATCCAAACATGACCCTAGAAGACTAAGGTTGCCCCCAAGTCCAAATCCAATTCTTCAAATATGGTCTTCTGGGTCAAAGGCAGGCTGTCCCCGGGTCCCCAGCTCCCCAGGACCATGCCATTTTGGGGCCGTCCCTTGTACTTTCCTAAAGCACCCTAAATTCCAATCTGTACACATGGATCGGATGGCTTCCGAGTCATCAAGGGACCACCCGGCGACCCATCTCTAAAGGGGGTCCCACCACGGGTCTGGATCTTCTCCATTTTGGCCGTTGAGCAACGGCTAATTTCAAAATCGAACTCAAATTTTCAAAAAAAAAAGAAAAAAGAAGTGAAGGTCCCAGCATGGCAGATTGGCAGGTTTAAAAGTAGACGTACCACCATAATTATCTACGCAACACCGCCTGATCGATAGATCTAGATTCTTCATAATATGACACGTGGCAATTGAGTGTAAGATTTCCTTCCATTACGTAACCGGTACTACGTCGACACGGGGATGATTTCGCGCTCATCTAACAGCGACAGCTGGCCTAAGTGAATGGACCATCCCACCTGAAGCTGAAAGAAGAAAGGCAGTTGGGGGACCCACGACACTTCAGAAGCCGTCAGGTTTCCTTGTCTGGCACCCCACCTGGCGTACCCCAAAAGGCATTAATTTAAACGTTACGAAGAAGCTCGTTATCTCCACCCCCCAAACGCACCTCTATAAATTCAAACCTCTTCCTCTCAGAGTCTCTCGTACACACATAAACCACAACCCTCTCTAGTCTCTCTACTCTCTTCGACCCCTCACACCTGTCAATTCATTCATCTTCTTCCTCTTCACAGTCTCTAGGCACCAATGGCGCAGGTTAGCATCTCCAGGACTGCTGCTTTCGTTGTTGTGTTGGTGGTGGCTGTCTTCTCTGCAGCCGCCGTAACCGCGCAGGACGGTGATCTGGCGCCTTCGCCAGCGATGGCTACCGGGGCTGGACTTGCGTTGCCGGTTTCGGGCGCTATTATATGCTCTTCCCTGCTGTTGTCACTTGCTGCGCTTCTTTCTCAGTAGATTGAATGGAATTGCTTTTCCTTTTTATCTTTTCAGAGCAGTTACTGTGTATCATTGTGGTGATGGTGGTGGTAGGTGTGGGGAATTCATTTTTGGCTGCCCTAATCTTTGGTTAGTGCTTCTCCTATTTTGGGGTTTGATGTGATTAATACTGTATTTGATTCTGGGTTTGATATTATGAGTAATAAAACTATATTCGTCTGTTGTTGGTATCGTTTTATCTAAATTTCATCTGTTTTTGTTATTTGGTCCGTTGAGATTTCCAACCAGTTTCAAATAAGGATTAAGATATCTGTTGCTGCCAAATATGTAGCCGAAGGCAACAACGTGATTTCTAACATCCTGGGCCGATATTTCCAACCTCCTAAGAAAAAAGGAGGTGTCAGAGGGCCCTGGGACACGAAGGTTCCTACGGTAAAATTAAAATAGGGCTCTGAGGGGTTGGACCAAGAAGGAGAGGAGATTTAGAGTTTGAATTCCGGTGTCCTTATATCAATAGAACTTTTTTATGGTCAAAATTGCCTGCAACGAAGAGTAATCGAGAGTGATTGGTAATGGATGGTCAGAGTGCATCCAACTGATGCCCTATATTTATATTTATTTTTTATTTTCTTATTTTATAATAATTAAGGTTTGGGGAATATGGCTGATGCGGCATGGATCCTGAAATAAAATCTCTTGTTTCTAGAATCAAATAACAAAGTAAAGATATATTTTATGTGATTCAAAACAGTAAAATAGTTTATGAAAAAGAAACTGAAATAAAATCTCTTGAATGCTGGTTTAATTGAAAAGCCATACTACATCAAAAAACTTGTTTTTATATACGGAGAATTCGGATCTGTTCCCCACAGGGCGTGGCGCATTCACATCGATCTCACAGCCCTATCTCACCATGTGAGGAACATATTATGTACCTTGTGTTATCATTCATGGGAGATGGAGATCGAATCTGCTCCTCACATATAGGGCGCTCCACACCAGCCTCACATGCACATCCTAACATGCATTAGAAAAATCTCCCATACTTGGAAATTATTATTCAGGAAAAGATGTTAATGGTGGATGTACCTGTGAGGCGCCCATGTGTAACGAGCCCATCCCGTTCTAGGGAGATATGTAGAATGGGGCTGTGACTCTGTGAGGTTAAGGCCATCTGTCAATGAAAAGTGAAAACTAATGTTATTGAAATCACGGCTAAGGACACAATTCCCATTGAAGAAAATCGCTTTGCTTTCTGTCTTGGAAGTTTGGTCACAACATAATCGCCCTACCAACTCTCAAAGATAAAGATTCAGGTATCAATTTTTAGCTATGAAATGGTCTGTTTTACCATTCCTTCTTTCACCCTCAACTCATTAAAGTTATTCAATTTTGTAATCTTGCTTAGAATGGTGGGGATAGTTTTATACGAACAGAAAAATTTGTCTATTGTTTTGGTACCCTACTCTTTGAAAACTTGTAAAGCAACAAATATGAAATGCAGAAACAAATTTGGCATTACACTAGGTGACCTCAATTCAAACATGGATTTGAATTCAATATATTTATACATCCAAATATTGAAAAAAGTGAAAATCTATGATGCAGAAAAGATATGGTATAGGAAGAGTTTTTGATCAATCAAAATCCACCCATGAATTTTGATAAATAACACCTAATTCCAGTTGGTCAGAAGTTTTTAAGATATCATATCTTTTCTATATCATAGTCCAACCCTTGAAAAAACCTATAATACTGGAAAGACATGATGGAAAGATAAAGACTTTGACCAATTTCAATCCCATGAATTTTGATGAAAAATCCACATGATTTTATAATTTCGGTAAAATCCCACTGAATTTTAACTATGCTTGATTTGATAGAAATTAAGAGAAACAACAAATTGAGGTGAAGTTTTTTACTCGATTTGGAAAGAGTGCAAATACAAGGTTTTCAGGGAACATATTTGTATTTGCAATTGTCCCAAAATAAGCATCTACATATTTATATTTGCACAATTACAAATACAAATATATAGTGTAAAACCTTTTATTTTGTACTATTTGCATGTATTTATTCTATATATTTGCATTTATACTATTTTCAAAGGCTAAGTTGGGAAGGAATACAAATACAAATTTATACAGTGCAAAACCTTGTATTTTATATTTTTAAACTTGATTTGTACTGTATATTTTTTGTATTTATATATTTATATTTATATTTATACTCTTTCCAATGAGCCTAATAGGAACTTCCAATGATTTTTCTGTTTCTCTTATTGTCTGTCAAACCAAAAACTGCCTTGAAAGAATTTAAATAGTAATAGGATCGAAATAACAAATCAGATTCGATTGCTGGACCACAAACTAATCAAGTAATACCCGAATTCAGTCCAATTAAATGGATCATGTTTTTTTAAATCCAAATCGATTCAATTATGATTGAATGGGTATTTAAATCCAATTTAAACGAAAGATTCGAATTCTAATAAAATTAAATTAATTCTGATCCATTTACGACCTACGTCCAAAATTCATAAATATTCAGAATTTCAGATTCAGATAATATCTATTTGATTTTTATTGATTTAATTTTTTTGATGGGTATACTCTGTCTGAATTACTTAAGATGTATTTGGCATAGCATTTGAGTGTTGAATATCGTAGAGTGTCAATTCAATTAGAGAAATGCATATTGAGAAGTATTAAATTTGACGTTTTAGGTACAAATTTGTATTAATCAACTCAACAATTTGTATTAAATTTGACATTTCAGGTATAATACAAAAATCTTTCTCACAAATTTGCATTGACCAATCCAAAACGCAACTGTACAATAACGCCATTGTACTGAACACCTCCTTAATTAGACTATATTTTTTTAGTACATTTATGTATTGTTGATAAAATTAACTAAAAAAAATACTCTACGAAGCATGTGTGGTCCATCACATACAGCAGTGATCATGGCCGGGCCAAGTTGGTACTTCGTCAATGCACTAGTTTTGAGTTGAATATGTTCAAATCAAAATCAATTTAGATGGATTGGACGAAACAATAGAATACATTGAATTGGATCAATTCAAATTTAATGATCAAAAGTATTTATTAAATTGGATTGGACCTAATCAATCCTTAATGGATTTATATTGGATTTCATGGGATGGACCAATATCTGGTCCATTGAGAAAAGAGTGAAAGTGTCAACGGATCAGATTTGGATCAAAACTAATTTAAATAAAAACCAATTTAAACATACAGGATGGTCCAAACGTTAAATTAGGCTGGTGCAAAATGGTCTAAAGTACTTATCAGACTGAATTGGACCTGATCCATCTGTAATGGATTCATATTGGACCAAATCTGGTCCAATTGACACCCCTACAGTGCCTGTGCTGGGGTTAGCACCTATGATTAGGCTTTGAACCTGAAATGTAAGTCCGGGCCAGTCTTTGGGCCTACCCTCCGGGTCGAGCTGGAAATGATTATAGACACAGCACACCGACCTTGCAAGTATGGGCGCAGCTCGCACCAGCTGCGACCACCGTTTCAACACTATCCTGAGACAACCGGAAACGTTAGCGGTTTGTTTCAAAATCAAAACGCCAGATGCCTAGGAGGTCTGGTTTTTCGCTGCGTCGCTAACGTGTCCGTATTTCATTGGAAGGTCGCAGCTGATGCCAACTCCATCAGTCGAATCCTAAAGACATAGGCCAGGTGTCGGGAGGTGACGTTGAACTTTAACGGTTCCACGGACCGCCGCTGAAGAACCAAAACCGGAAGCCGGAGCGTAGCGAATCAGCGAGCGGGAGTACACCGAAACCTTCGGTTTGATTTTTTCGCAGCGAGTCTAGCTGTCAACGTTCTGCGTGGGTTCAACGGCGCTCTCTTTTGAGTCCTATAAATTCCATTTCCTCCTCAGTCCTGAATCTCGCAGCCGTAGCTGGATATCTCATTCGGACAGTTTTCCTCAGTTCTCTCTGTAACACGTTTCTCTCTGTAACACGTTTCTCTCTGTTCACGTTTTTGCTTGAGGAGAGGAATGGCGCAAGTTAGCATCTACAAGGCAGCGGTGCTGGCCTGCCTCGTGATGGCGATACTCTCAGCGGTTGCTGCCCCCACATCGGCGCAGAAGAATGAGACGGCTCCGGCATCGGAGCCTTCGATGGTCCCTGGATCCGGCTTTGCTCTGTCTATCTCCAGCGCGGTCCTCTGCTCGTCTCTGTTCTTTTCTCTTCTGGCCCTCCTGAAGCTGCATTAGACATCGTCTGGTTGTTTTATTGACTGCTGGGATCGTTGCTTGTTCCTGTGATTTGCTTATTAATGTTATCAGTAAATAAGTGATTCTTGTTCATTACTTCATTATTTGTATCTTCTCTGTTTCGGAATCGGATTTCAGATTCATGAATACGATTATGTAATAGCATGTTGAGACTTGAGTGTGTGTGATAATTTTCGTCTCATGATGTTGTTTCTCTTCTTGTATGGTTTCTAAGTTCTAACTACGAAGCTCGACTCGACTCTGATCCATGCTCTCCACTCAAAGTTGCAGTTGCTATGTCTGTGACTTTTGTCTACTGAAACCGTGTACGCTCTAAACCGTTCATAATTCATTGGTTTGAAAAATCCAGGGGCCGATAAATAGCCAAGGAGAGTCGAACGCGTTTGGGCTGAAAATCTGTGTGTTTGTCAAAATCCGGATCGGGGTACAGCTTAGATAACAAGTAGTACAATGGTAATTTCTATCATATGTGGCGAGAAATGGGGAGTTGGGATTCCAACACTACTAAATTGGGGTCTACTATAAAAGTGGAATGTGTCATGTATGAAATGTGTGGTGTCGAATGTTGTTGGTAGGATGTTGGAATGGCAGGTGATCCAGACTCGAATCGGGGTGGTTTTTTACTGAACATCGAATTTTGGAATGAGGATGGATTTGTATGGGTTTCCTCGTTGTTATCTTTGACTCTGATCCCGACCCATTATGGGCATAGATGGGATATGGTAATTGGTTAAATCTAATACTCCCTCCTATTTGCATATTATAAAAGGCTTTTGAGTTTATGCATTTGTTGTTAAATTTAATAATATTTTGATTTAAAAAATGATAAAATTTATATATTTTAATAAATAATTAAAATTTTTTATACAAATTTATACATGATTCACGTAATGGATCCAATTAATTGAGATAAGACATGGATGATGATAATGAGACGAGGGATTTGGGATTTAGAGTTTTGGACCTTTTGAAAGGGTACATATCCACCTCGTTGCCATTGTAGGAAATCTGGATTCCTGATTGCTCAGTTAACCAAGGAATTTTATGTAAAATGAGTCGAGTCGCATTTTATGGTTTAATTTCTCCGATCCAACATCCGAGATCGGCTTCGGTCAGAGTAAGGCCCATTCGAACAGTGTTTCAACAGCCTTTACAACCTTTCATCGGGAATATCTCCAATGCAAGATTATGATGGCTGTTCGAATGGACTAATCTGGTTTAACCTGGATGAATGGTATAAATTGCTGAAACTTTTCTTGTACTTTTTGATACAATATAAGTAGATTCCTTCTGTTATAATCAAAACATTGAAATATCCAAAATATTCATATAATTATTATTGAAATTAGTTTCTATAGTAAAAACAATATAAAATTTATAAACAATAAAAGAAAAGGAGAATATAAAGTTATGAATTATTGATTTGAAGAGAAAATTTAAAAAATAAATTAATTTTAGAAGAAGATATGAAAGGGCTTAGGCTAGCCATTCATACCGAGAAAAATTTTGAAAAATAAATATTTTGGTGAAGAGTAATTGTACGAGGGCTTTAAAAAATTAATTGCATGGACATTTTAGATATTTTAAAGGTCTACTTACAACTATTAAAAAGTTTTTGGGAAAGTGGTTCAAATTACTAAATTTTACGAACAGCAATAACCAGAAACGTTAGTGGAGTTTTAGCAATTTTCTTATTTTTTAGAGAGATCTGAATTGTATTATCTCTGTCGGTAACCACAGATCCGGAATCTACTGACGGTGGGCCTATGAATTAATACTGGCGTAAAACATCATCCCGTAAAGCGTTCAGCTAATCAGAATTCCGCAGTGACGCGGAAAGGGAAAGCACGCTCACACTGAGAGTCGCGCGCCAACAGGGAAGAAAAAGATCACCAGGCCAGAATAACAAAGAATTAATGCCAATGCATATATTTATTATTATAAAAAATTCAAGTATAAAAGTAATAAATAAAAATTCTGAATTTTCGACAACGACAAATAAGAATATCCAAATTACTTCTTCCCAAATGAAAGAATCTATAAAATCACTCAATCCGAAAAGAATGTCATCTCTGAATCAGTAAATACTGCCTAGCGTAATGTCTACTGCTTCATAAGAGCGAGAAGAGAAACGACGAGCGACGAGCATATCACGAGGCCGGAGATGGGGAAAGCAGAGGCTGATCCTGTCTTCATGGAAGGCACCGGCGATGGTGCCATCTCCTGTGCCGCCACGGTTGCCACTGCAGACAAGACTCCGACGACCAGGAGTAGGAGCATTGTCGTAGCCCTCTTCATTATGCTAACTTCAGACGTTGAAAGTTGAAACAGAACCCAACTTCACTCTGGATCGAAATCGAGATTGAATGAGATAGAGAGAGGGGATGGGGTGTGACGAGTGATTGACGAGACAAAAGGAGATGTTTGTATTAAATAGAGGAGGATTTGCGCGTGGGCCCCAGTGAAGAACAGAAGGAGAAACGTCAGTCCAACCCCAAGGGGTTCGCATCTGCCCCCCCCCAGATTTGCCCCCTCAAATACGTCCCACACAATCGAAACTCGACGCGTGTCATAAAACACGAGCACTAGGCGACCGCGTGCGAGGGGAGGTTGACGCCGTTTCCAGCATCCCGTTAATGAAACATGCGCGCCTGAAGGGAGGGTTTCTTGATCTTCTCCATTCAATTCGAACTCTAACCCTGAAACCCTTGGCGGCTCCATTCTTCTCCATCTACCCATCGGTCGACTTCCGCTGGCCGACGACCATACCGGCAGGAGATAAGTAGTCTGTAATGTAAGGTTTTCTCATTTCATTTTTTTTTTGTTTTTTTTTTCTCATTCATTTTCTAATATTCATAGATCTGAACTACTGGAGTAGGAGCCCCCTGATGCCGCTTTACACCCCGTTCAGACATTACCAGTTTACCACCACCACCAAAGACTGTAGTTCATTTTTTTCTCCTAAAATGAGCCACTGAAATCTATTTCCAAAAGCTCAATTTGGGGTTTGGGCGGCTTCTCCTTTTATCCTTTTTGTTTTTCATTGCCACCATATCATATGCCGCTAGTATTGTTACAGTTATACTGAATAAAATTCTTTACTTCGAGAATCTAAACTGATATGTGCACTTCTGTTGGAAAACGGGAAAAGATAAAAACTTGTGACTTAGAAATTTAGAGTTAGAAACTTGGAGTTCAGAAAGAAAAAGAAAGAACATGAGAAAAAGAAATAATTTCAAATATGATCAAAATCAACTAATTTCAAATTCTATCAATACACATTTATGCAACTCAAAAACCAGATGTCATTGTCAAGTATTTTCTATTTTTTTTCTTTCCTATAATCATTATCAAATGAATAACTACCTTCACTCTCCCCGAGAAAGAGAATTGAAGGAGTTAGAAATAAAATTGAAAAAAAAATGAAAATAAGAAAATTCTTTTATAGGCTATTGCAAGCATAGATCACAAAGAAAACTCAAGTCTCTCTTAGTCCTTTTGTACTGTCTTCTCCTCCAATCACAACCAACTGATCAATCCGCTACTTGTCTTAAATATGAAAGCAGCATATCCAGAGTCTAGATTGAAGAACCAGTCATGAACATCCCACATCATATCAACCAGCAACCCATCCATTAAGATGGTCTAGGTCCCTCTGAAATTCCAACCCAACCTCTTCACTTGAATTGCCTTCCTCTTATCAATACAGACTAATAGCATTGGATACTTCAACCCTTCGTCTTCTTCCTTATATTTGATCAAAATGTCATGGGTTATCTCAATATCATAGAATTGTGCCTTGGTGGAATACAATGGGTTTTTTGAGGAATGCTCTATTCGAGAGAAAGAGAATACTAACACAGAATAGCTTAGGAGATAATGCCATTTTGGGTGAGAGAGAATTAACGGGGCAGTGCTAATGGCCATCCCATTATCTCTGCACGAGTTTCTTTAATTTGCGTGTAGACAAATACGTGGCACGCCCACAACACGTGGGATATATTTGAGGGGGCAATTCTGCGGGGGGGCGGATGCGAACCCAACTCGAAGTAGTTCTGGCATCTGTGTAGACAGAAGTAAGCTGTTGTTTCGGGTCGGTGGGGCGATTGCACGTGGTGGCATTAAATCATGACACGTGTATGGTTAGTGATTCAGCTAAATTATTAATAAAGCAGACACGGTTTCAGTTAACTACCTTCCTTGAGTTGAGACTCACAAAGTCTGAATTCAGATTTGAGAGTGCGACTTGCTCAACAGTTTCTGCCATTGACGATTTGATTTCCTTTCTGGTCTGTTCATGATCGGAGAATCGGAAGGTTCCATTGTGCTGCACTGTTCCTTCGGGTTAAGGAAATTGCAGTTTGGATCGGGTTTAATATGCTCAGATTTAATCGGGTTTGGATGTTTGTTGAGCTAAAATCGGATTTAATGGATCTAAAAGTATGATCTGTTTACTAACGGGATAGAATTAGGGACGGTAATTTCTGTACTATCCGTACGTACTCGCTTTAATTGGGAGGCTTTTTTATTTGAAAAATGGATTTTGGAGCAGGGAGAACCTGATGGGAAAAAGCAAGGATAGGGTATTAACGTCCCGTTTGGTGCGTCTTTTGGCTGCTTATAAGTTGGGAAGACCAAAAATCGGTCTATTCGTTTGGCATGCAAAAGATCTTGCTATCAAAAGATGCGGGAAACTCATTTTGGGCTGATTTCAGGAAGCTCCAAATGAAGCTTCCCGCGTCTTCTGTATTTTAATCTCATGTGGAAAGACCCGAAACGATGCACGGAAAGATGTGTGTGGCCAAATAGTCTTTGGGCTGCCCAGTTCTTATGTCAAAAGCTCAATGTGTCTATTGACTCTCAGAGCTATGAGAAGATCTTCTCAAAAAGACTTGTCAAATGGACCCAAGTTAGGGCCTGTATGGTAAGTCTTTTTGGGAAGATCTTTTGGTAGCTTTGTCAGTCAAAAGACGCATTGAGTTTTTGCATGAAGATCTGAGTAGCCCAAAACTAGTTTGACAGATATACGCCTTTCTTTGCATCTTTTCGTGTCTTTTCACGCAAGAATAAAACATGAAAAATGGGAAAAACTTCATTTGAAACTTCTCAAAATCATAGGCTTCTAGCATCTTTCCTCTTTTGACGACTAGATCTTCTATGAATCAAGTAGGAATATATCGAAATTGATTTGCCTAACTTGTAAACAACCAAAAAATCACACAGAAAGATGCATTATACGAGCCCTTATCTTTTTGTATTGAAATTCTTTAGAGTTGAGACTTACATAAACTTGGTTTTCTATTTATAATATATATTTCTTGCTATTGATGATCCAATTGGATATAAGAAAATGCAAAGGAATCCAGTTGAATTGTTTAAATATATGTGATCAGATTTGGGTATAAACCTTTTAAAATGAATCCATTTGGAATTTGGAGTACTACTTTCCCTCTCTCTTTATATAAGGCAATAATTGGTTGGATTAAATTAAGGGGGCAATTGGTACATTTTTAATGGGGAAAAGTGATTCTTGTGATGGTCCAATTGCCTAGGTAAGTATTAACTTCTTATTCACTTGGACATACAACTTTCTCATATGTGAGGAAAACTAATAAAACATGATGAGACAACGGTAATTCTTCAATCTTGTCTAATAAACAAAAGAATACTAGTAATTATACTTGCTTGGATAAGTGGATTTATTTAGGTAAATGAATTGTTGAAAAACAAAGTAAGGCCCCATTTGGTTCATGGGAATAGAGGTTTAGAATCAGAACTAGAATGGTCCATTTTAATTCGAATTGTTTGGTTGGAAGGAATCAAAATCTCATTTCCATTTTTGTTGGAATGGTGTTGTTGTGCAGTTTGGTCAAGGACAACAAGGTAAATTTACTCTTCAAGTTTTGAACGTTATCCGAGGACCCCGAGGCTTCAGAAGAGGTTGACCAAAGTCAAGGATAGCAATCTGAGGTGAGGACTATGGTAGCCGAGGACTACTGGCCGAGGCGAGGTTCCTGGTGGCCTGAGGTACTGCAAGACAAAGAGTGTCAGAGGCCTTGGTGTAGATACCTGAAGCGGAGTCTCCGACGCTCAAGTTAGTATGAGGTGTGAAGCTAGGAAGAATGCAAGAGTGCTCCTGGAGAAAGTCCTCGGATGCACTAGATCTCCCAAAATTAATGCAGGTAGATAATGTATGTTTAAGAAGTAAATGAGTGAGTAAATGTTGGAGTTACTCCATTCAAGCCCCTTTTTAGGGGCAATTACCTCTTATTTATACTCGAGCGTGCTGGTGGTAGGTAAAAATGAATGCTCGGATGAGAACCGTACGAGGTCAGATTGCAAGCCCAAGCAGTACGTCAGATTGGCTTCATACAAAGGCCGTAGGGCTCTCGCCTACTGTGGCTGACGTTAGCAGGTGTTAGTGGGCTGGGCCCTTTAGCCCTATGTGGGTTGGGCCAAGCTAACCCACATCACTTGCCCCCACTCCCGAGACCGAGGTGAGGCCTTGGCTTTTGCTCGTAATAAGGGTGGTCGTCGAAGTGAGGATTCAGCTTCGGTCATTGGGAGTAATGGTCCTAATGCCTTCGATATCGTCAGCTGAGGGGTTCCCTGTAGTGGCGTTGTCTTCGCTATTTGCGTCGTCACTCTTTGGTTTGGAAGCACGAGCGATGCGGATGCCTTGGCCTAGGAGGGAGTGTCCCGTATCCCGCATGGGCAGGTCACCCTAGCGGGGCTATTGTGTAGGGGACGGCCGCCCTAGGAATCCCGTGCTTGTCGGGTTGAATGGTCTGTCTGGTGGTCTACTATGAGCGGGTCTTTTGGTTCGCTCGATGGGTTGCTATAGGTGGTCTTTGCGACTGACCTGACGTCGTTTTGCCTTCCGAGGGGATGCACCAGGAGGTACGATGAGACTGGTTTGTAGGAGCGGGACTCCCATGTCCGTTGGATCTGCGTCGATCTGAACTGTTGCTTTGAGCATTGTTTCGTTTTCTAAGGGCCTGTTCTAGGGGGCTCCCGCGTCCGTTGTATCTGCGCTGATATGAACCGTTGCCTTGGGTGTCGCTTCGTTTTCCAAGGGCCTACGCTAGGTGGCGCATTGCGGTTGGATGGCGGGAGAGGATTAGTTTTAGTCATCAAATTTGAAAAAATATTGGCCGTTCATTTTCCTTTAAATAGTGGCTTTGGCAGTGCCTTTCTTCTCCATTTGGACTTAGACACCCTTGCTCTCAAGTGAATGCAGCTCCCTAACTCCCAAGTCCCCAAAACTCCTTTGCCCCTTTCTTTCTTTGGGACACTCCATCCTTTTTAGGTAATCTCACGATGTCGTTTTCAAACTCTTGTCCTGAGTGCCATGAACTCCCGAACAATGGGAGGTGGTCCCCCATTAATGGGAGGTTCCTTATCTTCTCTAGGTTCCTTAGCTGTAGTCCCCCATCAATGTGAGGTGGTCATTTTGAGGGAGAGGCTAACCTCGGGGGGTAACAAAGGCAGTTGCCGGGGATGCGACTCTACCCATGACAACGCCGCCTCGGCGTCGCCAAGGGAGCCTAAGGTGTCTTCTCTCTCCGAGGGTGATGCCACGGAACTCGTTGCCAAACCAGTAGGGGGAGTGTTGCCCGAAGGGTGGATGATGTTGGCGTTCCACGTTCGGTGTTTCACAAGTCCTTGGACGTGTGCTAGGTTAAATCCCTAGCAAAGAGGTTTTATATACCTCGGTCCTATAGACTGAGGGTCCCCAACGTGGGTGATAGGCCATGGACCCCAGAGGAGGGGGAAATCTGCATCTATCAACATTTTTTAGAGTTTGTTCTTAGGTTTTCCTTCCCAACCTTGATTTCCAAGTTGCTGGCGTTGTACAACATTACCATCAGCCAGCTCGTACCTAACGCCCTCCGGACCATTGTGACTATGATGGTGTGGGCTCGGCTTAGGGGAGTGGAGTTGACGTTGAAACTATTTTGCGCCATTTTCATGCCGAGGAAGTATGCTTCCGATGTTAATATGTACTACTTCACCCGAGGAGAGAGAAGCCAATGCACAACCCCTCTTCTGTTCACGGGTGTAAGGACAAGTTTTTCTATGTCTTCTGCCCCGGGTTCTGGCGCTTTAGGTCTGATTGGGGGGAGGTCTGCATCGTCGTTGAGAGATGTCCCCCACTTCTTTGTGACGAAGAGGCTGTAGCAGAAACTCATCTACTTGTGATGGGGACATTCTAGGCGAAGCCATTGATGGAGGAGGAGGTCCCCCTAGTCTTCGCTGGGATTAGCCCAGCCCCCCTCGGTAGGAGAGGTTTTTTAGTTAGTGCGACTTCCACGTTCTTTTCTCTTTCTTTTTGCTGATGTGCTAACTGCTTTCTTTTGATGTTTCATAGAAGTGTTAATGGATGTCAAGGAGCGATTGTTGGCAAAGGTCCGGGCAAAGCAGGCTGGGAAGAAGGCCGGTGGACAGACGCTGAAGAGGCTTGGCGACGAGGTTGCCCCCGTACCCCGAGAAAGGGGGGATTTGCAGGTACCCTCCAAGGGGATGTAGACTGTGGTGGCACTGGAGAGAACGGTGGAGGCACCAATGAAGCCCACCACTAGGGGAGAAGCGCCTAAGAAGCCCAACACTCGTGAAGAGGCATCGAAGAGGACCACGGAGGGGCCTGAGGCAGGAAAGAAGAGTCCTGCCACAGGCGTGTCGAGGGAGGAGCCCCCGCGGAAGCTTGCCAACACTGATAAGCAGCCCGAGGAGGTGGTGCGGAGGTCTGTGCCTGGGGAAAGCCCATTTGGGACTTCGTTAGCCCCCCCATTAGTATAGGGCACCTCTAAGAGGACCGAAGGGGCTGCCAAAACTTTCCACCCCAATGGCAGATCCAAGGGGGGGACTCCATCCATGAAGAGGGGGTCAGCCAGGAGCTGGTCAATGGGTCCATTTTGCCGAGGGATTGCTACTGCTTTCTGCAACGCAACACCAAGGCTATTTACGACAAGGGTCTGTACCACTTGGTCGAGGTAAGACATTCTTCAATGCTTCAACGTGTGTATGTTCATTTTATTTTCTTTTCTGTTCTCGCTGATCGGTTTAGTGGCAGGCCTGTCTACACTTCATCGGCTTGGGGGACCAAACAAGGCTGGCCATGGGCCGCGTCGACAAGGCCGAGAAGGAGAAAAAAACCATGGAGGAGAAGCTCCAGAAGGTAACCACTACTGCCGAGGAGAAGCATCAGAAATTGTGCAAGGCACTTCTAGATGAACAATCACTTCGAGAGTGCCTCGAAGTTCAGCTGTAGGAGGCGCGGAAAGGGCTCTCCAAAGAGCAAGTGGAGAGGGTAAGGTTGGAGAGTATCGTCACGGAGGCGGAGAGACGAGCTGCCGAGGCCGAGAAGAGGGCTGCCGAAGCCCTAAAGAGAGCTACCAAGGCGGAGGTGAAAACTGCTGAAGCCCTAGCTTCGGTGGAGAAGTCAAAGAAGGCAACGACTGAGGTTGTGGAGATGTATAAGAAATCTTTTGACTATTGGACACGTTGGCGGAGTATGCTTCATCATTTTACCTCGATGGCATAGATGACACTAAGAAGGCACTCCTATTGGTATTGCCGCATTTTGACGTCAAGGGACTACAAGTGATCCCCGATGCTCTTGCCGAAGACGCTATTCCTCCTTCGGCCCAAGACGAGGCGCAGGCGTAGACTTCCCCCCTTGTCACCAAACTCACCAGGAGGTCCTCGTGGACCAAGCCTTGCACTAGGACCCCTAAATGATGGTTGGTACTCAGGCAATGCTCCTCCCTTCTTATTTTGTTCTGTTGCTGTAATAGTTTTGTTGTTTTTTTTAGCACAATACAAAATTTTGTAAAGGATGTACAAGGTCAAAATTGAATAGTGAATGAAGCCATTTTTTGTGTACACTGTTTTTTGCGTATTGTTTCTTTCCTTCTTCTCTCTTTTCTTTTTTCTTTTTTTTTTTTTGTATATGATATGTCTTTAACCCTCCGATAGATTGAAACCACAACACACAAGGCACATACGATTCAGCCGCAACATTCGTTTATTTGCATGCTCATCTCCACTTGTTTGGATATTGGAAGCCGAGGTAGAGTCATACGCTCGAGCCGGAGCTCACCTAGACTCCATATCCCATGCTATCTCAGGCGAGGCCGAAGAGACCTGGCACTTTAGCCGAGGTCCAAGGCTGAAGTATGCCGCCGAGGTACTTGGGTGGATGAAGAGCTATGGTGGAGTATTGCCATCGGGGTGCAGCTCCCTTGACTCGTTCTTACCAAGTGTTCTCTCAGGGGAGGCCGAGGTGTCCCACCAACGAAGTCGAGAGCTCTGCCTTGTTGTTTTCTCTACGCTAAGTGCAGATAGTTGAGGGGGTCACCACGTTCAGAGGTGAAGAGGTGAAGTGAAGAGGAACTTTGCTTCATTCATTATTACTTTCACCAAGAAGTTGCATTCAAAGGTTCTTCAAGTTTCATGTCTGAGGGATGAGTCTTCCATCTAAGTTTTCCAATCAAAATGTGACGGGGCTGAGAGCCTGCTTAATCTAGTAGGGGCCTTCCCAGTTGGGGCCCAACTTCCCTACTCTAGGTTCGGAAACCATGACCTTCCTAAGGACAAGGTCTCCCTCTCTATAGTGTCTTTCTTTCACTCTGAAGTTGTAGTAGCGGGCCACTTGCTGCTGATAGGCAGTAATCCTTATCTATGCTTGCTCTCGGGCTTCATCCGGTAGGTCTAAGTTTGCTCTGGATGCCTCGTCATTCCCATCCTCGATATACCCTTGTACCCGAAGCGTTGGTTGCACAATCTCTGTTGGGATCACTGCTTCCGTACCGTAGGTTAGGCCGAAGGGAGTTTCTCCCATCATTGTCTGAAGTGTGGTTCGGTATGCTTAGAGGACACTGGGAAGTTCGTTGGACCATAGGCCTTTAGCTCTATCCAGTCTGGTCTTTGGCCCGTCCAAGATGGTCTTGTTTGCACCATTCTCAGAATTTAACGTCATCGAACTGCTTTCCATTGTTTGTGAGCAGCATGTGGGGGAGGCCGAAGCAGCAAACAATGTTCTTCTAAAAGAAGCTTTGAATTGCCTGTGCAGTAATGGTGGCTAGCGGCTCAGCTTCCACCCATTTAATGAAGTAATCCACAACAACAACGAGGTACTTTCTGCCTCTTGTAGCCTGAGGGAAGGGGCCGAGGAGATCCATCCCCACTTGGCGAAAGGCCAGGGGATGCTGAGGGCTGATAGGGTGGTCGCTGGTTGATGGCAGAGGTTGGCATGTCTCTAACACTAATCACATTTCCGCACCAGCTCGGCCGCATCCTTGTGAAGTGTTACCCAGAAGTACCTTGCTTAAAAGTTTTCTAGGCTAGGGTCCGATCGCCTAGGTGATTGCCACAGATGCCTTCGTGAATTTCTTGGAGCACGTTCTTGCCCTCCTTCCTAACCAAGGGGGTGTCATGTCTATTCTGCCAGTAAGCCTCTGAGTCTCCTTCACTAACCAAGGGTGTGCCATGTTTAGTATGGCCTATACCTTGCATGGGTTGGCCTTGATCTCCTTCGAGTGACGACAAAGCCTAAGAATTTCCCCGAGGTAACCCCGAAGGCACACTTAGCTTGGATTGAGCTTCATGTTGAACTTACGCAGAGTGTCAAAGGACTCGGCCAAGTCTAAGGTGTGCGCTTCAGCCTTCAGGCTATTCACCACCATGTTGTCCACGTAGGCTTCGACGTTCCTCCCTATCCGATTCTTGAAAATCTTGTGGACAAGGCGCTGGTAAGTGGCCCTTTCATTCTTGAGGCCGAACAACATCACTTTGTAGGAATGCGTGTCGTGCTCAGTGATGAGAGATGTCTTCTCCTCGTCTTTGGGGTGCATCTGGATCTAGTTATACCCAGAGAAGGCATCCATGAAGCTGAGTAGTTCATACCCTACAATGGCGTTAATGAGGTGGTCTATCATCGACAAAGGAAAATTGTCTTTTGAGCAGGCTCGATTAAGGTCTGTGAAGCCAATACAGATCCGCCATTTCCCATTAGCTTTCCTTACCAAAACCACATTAGGCAGCCAGTTAGGGTCATGTACCTCACGGATGAAACTGGCGTCGAGTAGCTTGTCAACTTCCTCTTCTATAACCTTCCATCATTCCAGTGCAAAGTTTCTCTTCTTTTGCTGAACTGGTTTATAGCTCAGGTCCACACTCAGCCTGTGAGTAATGACTGAATGGTCAATTCCGGGCATATCAGCGGTGGACCAAGCAAAGATGTTGATGTTAGTTTTGAGGAAACTCACCAATTTAGATAGGCGTTCAGGGGGGAGGTTGGACCCGATGCAGATTGTCCTCTTCGGGGCTGACTCATTTAGGGGAACCGAGATGAGGATCTCGACTGGTTGGCCTCGACTTGCTGGTTCCTCCTGGGGGTCGAGGCCCTCAAGTGATAAGGCCTCCTTATTTTTTCCTTTTAGCAGCATGACGTAGCATTGGTGAGCGACCTGTTGGTTCCCACGAACGACTCCAATGCCATGCTCAATGGGAAACTTAAGAGCCATGTGATAAGAGGACATGGCTGCCCCTAGTGCATATACGATTGGTCTTCCCATTATTGCGTTGTAGGTAGACCAATTCATGGGCCGGGTAGCCCGATGGCCCGGCCCACACCCCGGTCGGGCTTGGTCATGTAATTAGGAATGCGGGCCTAACCTCAAGCCTAACACAGTAAGCGCGATTGTGTTACGGGCCGGGCTTGGGATTTGTCAAGAAAGCCCGGCCCGAACCCGGCCCGACTCGACTCAGCATTATATATTTTATAAAATATATAAAAAAATATAATATTTATTAAAATATATATTTATAATTTAATATATACATTTTTTTAATCTTTTTTCTTTATAATTTCTCTCTCACTCACTCTCTCTCTCTATTCAGCTGCTTCAACAGTAATAACAACATGGGCTAAATTTCGGGCTCGGGCCCAAGCCCAAGCTTCGGGCTTTTTATGAGGGCTTGGCTCGGGTCCAAGTTGTAAGCCCGATGGTCGGGCTGGGCTCGGGCCTTATAAAAATTTGTTAATACAGAGTGAAAGCCCGACCCGAGCCCAGCCCATGAATAGGTCTATTTGTAGGGAGAGGCAACCTTCAGCACTAGGAACTCATGCATCGAAGTCACCTGTTGTGGCACTGTCCCCCCCCGTGATGGGTAGGGTAATCTTTCCTTTCGACCTGGTTATGCTATAGGAGAAGCCAAGGAGAGGAGCGTCAGCTGACTGGAGCCGCTCTGGTGCGAGCTTCATTCTCTCATAGGTGTCATAGAAAATGATATTGGTTGACGAGCCGCTATCCACTAAAATCTTCTTCACCATAAAATTGGAGATGATGGCTACGACCACGAGGGCATCATCGTGGGGGACAGTAACCCCCTCTAGATCCTCATTAGTGAAGATGAGGGCATGTGAACCTCTCGGCCTTTACGAAGTGTCCGTGTATTTCTACTTCTTCGGGGTAGGCTCCTACATGTTAAGCTGTCTAGCGTAGGCTTTTCAAGCCAAAGCCGAGGCTCCACCGGAGGCCATACCACCGGTGGTGACGTCGATGACGCCTGCCACTTGCTGGTGGTGGTGGTGTTGGGATGACGAGGCGCTGGCCTCTCCTCTGACGAACTGTTTTAGGTGTCCTCGACAAATGAGGGACTCTATTTCATTCTTTAAATCGTGGCAGTCCTCGGTGTCCTGTCCGGTGCCACAGTGGTACTTGCAATACTTTGTAGGGTTCCCCCTCTTGGGGTTCCACTTTAACTTTGTTGGCCACTTTACTAACTTCTCTTCCCTTATCTACATTTAAATCTTGGTGCAGGTGGAGTTGAGTGGCATGTATTCCCTGTAGGCCAAGGCGGCGGTCTTCTTGTTGTCTTTGCCGCCATTGTTGCTAGGGTGGTGCTGGTCTCCACTTTTCCTCTTCTTCTTTGGGGGCCTGTCATGGCTCTCGACTGCCCTTGCTTTATTGTCTCCAGCCAAAGCCTCTTTGGTCGTGATGCATTTTTTGTCCTTCTTAAGGAATTCGAGTTTGGTCTTCGGCAAGGTCTTGGCAACAGAGTGCTTGAGAGCCGAGCCAGAGTGGAGTCCGTTGATGGCCGCATGTATGGAGACCATAGGGTTGAGATCTCGAACTTTGAGCTCTTCTTTCTTGAAGCAAAACGATGTAAGGCCGCAAGATTTCACCCGGCTCCTGTTTGAGCGACACCAGAGAGACCACGCTCTTTTGGCATCGCCTGCTATTAATGAAGTGGGCGAGGAACATGGTTGTAAATTGCTCCCACAAGTTGATTAATTGAAGAGGAAGACAGGAGAACCAACGGCGAACGGCTCCCTTGAAGGTAGCCTGGAAGGTCTAGCACGTCAAGGCATCAGAATAGTCGTACAATATCATGAGCACTTTGAAACCCTCCAGGTGGTCATCGGGGTCAGTGCATCCGTCGTATGTCTCCAGTGTGGGAGCCTTGAAGTGTCGGGGGAGAGGCTCTGAGATGATTTCCTGTGTGAATGCGTCCATTTGACCGATGGAGCTGTCGGGACTGTTTGAGGCGACGACTCGGCTCTCCTTAACCTAGCGGAGCTTGTACTTGATGGCCCCAATCTCGGCTCGCAACTCGATGATCCCTGGGTCGGCACGGGTATCGGCCCTGCTCTTGTCTTCTTGGACTCGATGGGTGTCGGCTCGGACCCTCGATTAGTCCGAGGTAGGGACGCATGCTCCTTTGCGGGCGTGACAGTCATTTAGAACGTCCCTAAGGTCTGAGACGGGAGGTGGAGTGGGATGGCGTCGGCTCTCACCTCGAGAGTGGACTCTAGGGCGGTCGAACTACCTGCCATCATCTTGGGGGGCCTCCCTACGACAACAGCGGTGCTGCTCCGAAGATTGATGATTGTCTTCGGATTGAGTGGGTACACTCTCCCTTCAGCTCGGAGGACAGACATTCCTTCGTAGTGAGTCTAGGAAGCAGTTATTGCCCGATTTTGATGGTTTGGCCAGCGGATATCTGTGGCCAAGGGCCGGTATCTCGATGTTCTCATGCTAACCCTGATCCTCTAACTCCCCAGCGGGGCGGTCGCCTTGAGAGGGACATCCTGCTCGAGGGTAGACTTTTTGCATTTGTTTGGTGAGGCGGTCCAAATGATCAAGAATAGCCTGGAAACTGTTCATAGGTAACCAGGTTTGGGGTGTTCCTGGCTCTCCTCACCATGGATTTCGAGCTGGCAGGGATTTTGGATCTTAAAGTGTTATTATTGTTTATCCTGAAGTGGGGGTCATCTTAGCAACCACGTTCCCACAGACGACGCCAATTGTTAACGCATGGTTTGGCCGAGGGCAACGAGGTAAACTTACTCTTCAAGTTTCGAACATTATCTGATGACCCTGAGGCTTCAGAAGAGGTTGACCGAAGTCGGGGACAACAATCCGAGGCAAGGACTATGGTAGCCGAAGACTATTAGTTGAGGCAAGGTCTCTGGTGGCCTGAGGTATTGCAAGACAGAGTGTCAGAGGCCTCGAGGTGGATATCCGAGGTAGCGGCTCCAATGCTCAACTTAGTACGCGGTGTGAATCTGGGGAGAATGTGAGAGTGTTCCTGGAGAAAGTCTTTGGATGCACTAGATCTCCCAGAATTAATGCTAGGTAAATAATGTTTTTGCAGGAAGTAAATGAGTAAGTAAATGTTGGAGTTACTCCGTTCCAACCCCTTTTTAGGGGCAGTTACCTCTTATTTATACTCGAGTGTGTTAGTGGTAGGTAGAGATGAACGCCTTGGATGAGAGCCGTACAAGGTCAGACTGCAGGCCCTAGTAGTACGCCAGATAGTTAAGTGATTGACTTTGTACAAAGGTCGTAGGGCTCTCGCCTACTATGGCTGATGTTAGCAGGCGTTAGTGGGCTGGGCCAAGCTAACCCACATCAAATGGCATTCTCCCATTTGAGGGAATGGCCATTCCCTGCCCCTAAGGAATGATATTCCATTCTTGTTGATTCCGATTCTAAATGGTTTCAATTCTGATTCCGACTATGAACAAAATGGACCCTAAACCAAGAAGAAACCCCACAAACTCTGTCTTTTGGCCAACTGGTTACTAGATTGTCGAAAGATCCATTTTAAAAATCTTGCCAAACATCCACTAAATTTTCTGATTCTGGTTTTGTTTCGATCCCAGGATTAATTAAAACTTTCTATTAAAACCGAATAATTAGAATTTCTTTCCAATCATCCAAATTGCTGAATGCTGGTATGGTAAGGAATGGTTTCTTTGTTTGCTTTCATTGATAGAACTCAGGACGCGACCTAACTGATACAATTTAGTAAAGGAGTTAATACTAATTAACTTGAGCTGGCAGGACCAAGTTAGCAGTTATCACTTGCTCCAAATTGAATCAAATACAATAAAAATAAGTGTCATAATTTTATTTGGCTGTATTTGATTGCAATGCAATTTTATTTGTCCTAGTATATATATGCATGCGAGTGCAAATGAAAAGAATTTAAATTTTGATTTAATTTTATTTCACTTCATTTATACTACAATCAAACAAAATAAGATAAAATTTGAAATAAAAATACCATTTGCATTGAAATTTATCATATCATCGTATTTTTATTGATCTGACAATAAGCAATCAATAACAAACAGATTTTATTTACTTGATCCCACAAGCATCAACCCAGCAGAAAATTCTGTAAATTTACTAAATCCTATTTCCTCGCTTTATGTAATATGGGAAGAAACATTGAAAAAAAGCAGAAAAAGAAAGAGCTTCTCCTATGCCTCCTCTTCATTTAATGCTTCAAGAGAGCGAGGAGAGAAAGGAGGAGGGAGGAGCAGAGGATGGCGCCGGAGACGGGTAGAGCAAAGGGAGATCCTGAGACGATGGAAGGAGCCGGGGATGGCGCCATCTCGCTATCACCCTGGGCGGACACAGTAGCGGCTGCCGCTGAGAGTATCGCCACTATGAAGACGAGCACGGTTGTCTTGGAGAGGCTCACTTGCGCCATCGTTGAGGGAAGGAGTACTGAGTCAGTGAGTCGTGTGATAACAGTAGTCGCCGAGAGAAGAATCTCTGTTCTCTGCAGAAGTGCAGACTGCGGGAGGTTTACGCGATTATTTATAGCAATCGCTGTGAAGACTGAAGAGAGGCGGCAGGCGTGGACTGTTTACAGGTCACCCTCGGCCTTCATCAGCGTACGCGGATTCCGCCTCTCTCTCTCGCGACCTCAAAAGTTCAAATCGGCCCATCAATCACGGAAAGCCCATCCCTCAGATGGAACAGATACAATACATCCTTGGCCCTACCCACCAGGAGTTTACACCCCGTGTGACCAAATACCCCCCAAAAGTTGAAACTACACGATACAACAATGCGGGTCATACCGGCCTAGCTCGCGGACTTGAAACCCCAAGTCCGATACGACCAATACAATTGTGTCGTGATGTGGCACAGCCTCTAAACCATTGGGCTGGGCCAGCTCAAAATCGTGTAGGGCTGCAACCGACATGGCCCGATATGATTTTGAGGCGGCTCCGCCCAATGGTCCATGGGTCGTGCCATATCCCAACATGATTGTATGGGCCATATCGGGCTTGTTTCAGGTCAGCGGGCCAGGCCAGTACAGCCTGCATTATTTAATAATTATATATATATAAAAATTGTATACAAGAAAATTCATGTAAAATTAAAACTTTAAGCTTTTTCAAAATTTTAAATAAATAATTTTGGTCCAGTCCACAGCCTGACCTGGCCCAAGGCTTAATTCACAGACAAACCGACCTGGCTCCAACCCATACGGGCTTGAGCTGTGAGCCCCCTAAAATATCCCAAAGGAAGAAGGCATGTCCCAGGATGGCTCGTGGGCCGATGTAGCTTGGGCCACACACGGACCATGCCATTTGTTCCGAATGTGGGCAAAGGGCCTTTCTAGCTTGGTTCGGTTCAAGTCCAAGGCTCGGCTCATAATCCAACCTGACACGGGCCAGGCCCAAGCCATAGCCTGCAGCCCAAGGGCCCAGATCGACCATAACTTTGTAACCATGCCGTACGACCCGTTTTATATCTCTACCTTTATTTTAGTATACTGGCAAGGTTGCAAGGAATATTCATTTTGGACGAATGATGAAATTTGATAGAGGGTGGAGACAATGACAAATTGGACTTTTTGGGCTTTAACCGTGTTGCCACGAGGCCCATGAAGAAACTGTTCCCTACCTGTCAAACATTCAAACCTCATTTTGGAAATTCGGGCTTTCAAGATTGGACTCAGACCCGAATTCTTATTCGTGGGATTTATAAGGTTTAAACTTTAAATTGAATTTTGATTATAATTGGATATTAAATAGTATTAATAAATTAGTCTAAAAATGACTTATTTGAAATCATTATGAATACAATTAATTGAAAATAATATTTATGAAATTTGAACCTATGATGATTTAGTAACAATACAATATAAATTTCATGTATATGCACACAGATTCAAATCAATAATATCAGGTCGTATATGATTCAATTATAAGAGAAAATTTATGATGTCAAGAAAATATGATATCGGAAGAGTTTTGATCAATCAAATACCTCGCCTGTAAATTTTGATATATACAACTTGATTGATTAACACGTTTATGATATCTGTTGATTGGTCAGAAGTCATATCTTTTCGGTATCATAGTCAAATCCTAATTATAAACAAATCAAGGCAAACCAAAACCATATGCAACCCTATTGGGAATTTCTCTTTGATAGTTAGGTTATCAAATTTAAAGGACCATTTCAATGGAGATGTACCTATTATAGTAGTTGCCATAAACTTGACTTTTGGCTTCTCAAGTGAGCAAAAAGGAGGAGGGTCTGACTTGGTCTCTGGTTCTAATCAACTGGTTATTTTCACTGTTGGAGGGGTTGTTTTAGCTTTTAGGTACTACTTGGGGGAGGGGTTGGCCATCAAACCCATATATTGACAATTTCAAGTTCATTGTCATCAAATTTGGCCGGACCGGATGGTTGAATCATTGAACCAGTGACCATCGAGATTCGAGGCCTCGGTTATTTGGCAGTTTTTATAGGGTTAATGATATGGTCAGCAATTAAACCAGTAAAACTGTGATCCAAATAGCTTTCTGGTTTTCTGTTACATTCCGGATCTAATATCATTGTTCAAGTTAGAGAAAAAAAAAAGGCCATTGCCCAATGTTGATCTCAGCTATCTAGGGTCTCCTTCAACAATTTTTTTTTTTTTTTTGGTACAAAATGGTTGCTGTCGGCTCGAACCCACTTTTACCAAATAAAGAAAGAAAAATAACATTTTGTTTAAAGTGATTGCTCTCGGACTTGAATCTTGACGAGGGGTGATTTGGTCCTTGGCCCAGGACCAGTCGACCATCACAAGACCAGGTCGCCCCATCTCAGGACTAGATCGGCCTATCGCAGGATCAGCCCAGTTATCACTAAGTTGGCCATCACAAGACTAGGTTGCCCAGCGCAGGACCAAGTCATCCATCTCAAGACCATGTCAGCAAGCTCAAGACCAGGTTGACCATCGCATGATTTAGCTAGGTACCTCGGCATGATGGGCGACCTCTCTCCGTCAACTTGGCTGAAGTGCATGAGGGGCCAACCCCCATTATGAGTGGGCTATCGTCTCTAAATCCCTGGGATCACGTCATCCCATTGACGGAGTTGACTCCTGCCCCACTCGCTTCTGAGGTAACTAGATGATCTCTATAGCTTTACATGGAAACTGCCTCTGAGCGAGGCGGGCAATAAGTCATGTTCCCCCAGAGATTCCGGGCGTGCAACGTGAAGCCCATGCTAACCTGCATATATATAAAGGCATCCTAGTGATCAGAGAAGGTACATGTAATTTAGTTCTCAAGCACCTAGTTCTCTCACTTTCTAGCTCTTCAAATACATCTCGCTAACTTAAACATCTGAGTGTCTACCTTGGATAAAGCAACCTGAACATTTTAACTTCTCTCTTTACAGCTCGTCCAGATGACCTCACCAATCCAACATCTGAGCTATTTGCCAATAGGGAGTACCAGATTGCACCATCAAATCTCATATCCACTTTTACCAAATAAAAAAAAAAAAAATTAAACCCACATTCTTATATTTCTCGCTCGAGATTTTACCATTAGACCAAGCAATGGCCCTATTATCAAATTAAACTATTAACTAAATACAAATGATTTGGGTTTGATGTTATAAGAGCAATGGAACCAAATCAATGCACCAAGTCTTCAAGGCCCACAGAAGAGATGGCACCCAGTATAACAAAGAAGGTCTTAATTTTTTCTTTTTTTCTTTTTTTGAAAATGGATCGTATAATATAATAGAAGGGAAAATGCCATGTAACGATTGAAGAGAAAGACTTTTATTTGGTATCGAGGCTTTGAAAGCAAAGTACCAATTAAATACTTTCAAGTGTTGAACAGTTTAACAAGCGACTATTATTTTGAGAATTATAATAAATTCATTAATAATTAATGTATTTCATTTTATTTTGTAAATTTATAGCTGTTATAATCAGAATACATAAGAAGCTAGTCTTTAGTATTATTTGACTTTTTGAGTCAGATTTTAATTATTTCCTCAAAGCTTCAATATAAGTCCATATCAAATTAATACATTTATTTAATGTGGATGGATTTTCTTTTTTTTTTTCCCTTAAGGGAGGCGCGTTCCAAGCACGAAAATCATGTCAACGTTGAGAAATACAGAGAACAGAGTGGTGGAATTGGTCATATTTAGGCTTCCTTTTATAGAAAAGAAGTACGAACAGACCCAATGCATATTTTTTATTTTTACTATAAAGTTATAAATATTCAAAATGTTAATAATCCACATTCTATGTATTAATCCCTATTCATAAATTGTAATCAATTCAGGAGCTGATACCTACCCCAGTAATACTTTAGGCCTATAAATTCTGATCCTAGGCTGAACCTTCATTCTCCCCTTCTATTGAGATAAATCGGACCCAGATCCCAAGCTTATGGATCAGTCTGGTTTGGTCCGAGATAAAACCGGGCTGGACTAGTTACCAGTTATCACAAATAGATGCCCGTGTTTCATGCACATACTGATATGCAGTGTGAGTCTTACATCCCATGTGTAGAGGACAGCCCGGTATACATGATATTGTGTTCACCTCATCCAGTCCAGTTATGGGCATGGGCATGGGTTTGTGCAAACACTAATTTTAATAGTTAAATAACATTAAAACCCCCACCTTCTAAAATTTTGAAAAAATTTATAATGAGTATACTTTGGACCTTTGACAAATGAATCTAGAACTTAGAGATCGAGGAAAAGATATGAACAAGCATGTGACATTGAGATCCTCATATGACAAAGCGATTGAGCCTAGCATAGTCAATGGACTCCAAAAGTCCAAACTAGGCTTGACTTCGAATCCTGTTAAAGCTTGAGTTTGTTTATTTTATATATATATATACATTTAATGTATAAAATTTATATAATTGTATGTAAAATATAAAATATACAATCTTCTATTATAATATGCATAAATTCAATATTTTATATGATAGAACTTTTTTGTTTCTTATTTTATTTTAAATTAAGATAAAACAGATTATTTGTACTAAAATTTGACATTTAAATGCTTTTTGAAGCTGTAATAACTAGTTTTAGAGGTATATTTGATGTTGATTTTTAAAGGGAAAATTCCCGATCAGTACCCTGTACTTTGGTTTGAGTAACAATTTGGTCTCTGAAATTTAAAATGCAACAATCCAATACTTGCAATTAACCAGTCCGTTAATCAGCTGTTAAGTGGCATTTGAAAAGTCAAAAATGCCCTAAGAATGCCATATAATTCTCTTTATCAACCATCTAAACGTTGATAAAAAACTGAACAATCCCAAATCCTAGCCTCTTCTATTCAAAAAACTTGGTGACTGCTTGGAAGAATCTAGAAATTGACATTCTTAAGAATTTTTGACTTTTCAAATGTCACTTAACAGATGATTAACGAATTGGTTAATGGCAGATACTGTATTGTCACATTTTTGAAAATTCGGATACTGGAATATCATATTTTAAAATTTTGGGTATTAAATTGTCACATTTTAAAATTTAGGACCAAATTATAATTTTGAGCCAAAATAGGAATTTTCCCATTTTTAAACCTAAAAAATATTATTCTTAAATCTGAATGCTATGAATATTAAAAAAGTTGTTGAACTATTAATAATTAATCAGAATGGGCGGTAGCATGGTTTAGACTTTGGACCGGTTTATCAGACCCAGAAGGGACCAGAGATCTTTGTATTGACCGGTTTTGCATAAATAACCATGCCACAAGATCTTATTATTTAATTTTGTATTGACATGGAATAGGTATAAAGAGATATAAGCCCTTTTTTTGTTTGCTTCTTTTATTTATTTTGTCGGTTGAGAATTCTGCCAACTGGTCAGACCATTCAACCCGTGACTCTAGTCTCACATATTGTCCGTCCGGTTTAAAAGTCTTAATTTTAAACGAGACTGCCCTGGACATAGTCACATTGACAAGGAAACATGGCTGGCAAATCATAGAGTTTTATTTATTACTAGACCTGTTTATAGGTTGAGTAGTCCGATGGTCTGATCTGGTCTAGCCTGGTCCGTTCTTTATTGGGCTTGGAGAGAAAAAAATGTCCAAGACTGAACCCAGCTTGTCCATGGGCCTAGATCTTGAGGCCAAACTCGGTTTGAGGGCTTATTTGATAAATCCCAAGCCCACCACAAAAACCATTGTCCAGGTTCAACGGTTTAACAGTTCAACCGTTCATGTCAACAGTTTGCTGATTAGAAAAATCTGGGCCAGGTGCTGAATGACTGAACGTAACTGAATAGGTGGCTGATTAATAGGTTGAATGATTCAACTGCCTGGATCAATGACAATTTTAAAACCATGATCTGATTAGCTCTCCTAGAGGTGTAAATCAGGTCGTGCTGGGCTGCCACGACATGCCCTGCATAAAGAACGGGTTGTGTTGTGTCGGTACATAGGCTGAGACAGACCATACCTCCCTCCCTTGGGATAATTTGGGGGATCGACCCAACACGACCCATGGCCTAAGCCCATGTGGGCCCGTGCCATGCTATTTGATTTTTTTTAAATTTTTTGCTAAATAAAACTAAAATACTTACAAAAATACAAAATGGACAACGACTTGAAAAAATATGAATTTTATTTCATTTAAAATATAAAAATTACAAATTGAAAATAAAAAATTATATTGTTGAAAAAATAATAAATAATTTAAATCAAACTGAAAAACTACTTCATTTCCTTGACTTCAATCATCTTCATTACGTGTAGTAGTGCCATGCCCTCCTTTGTTACAATTTATCCTCAACGTCCAACAAATCTTTAAAGTAGTTTTTTTTTCTTATTTCTTATGGAAGAGGAAACGCCTACCCCAAGGGCTAAGACCACCCTTGCTACTAAAACTAAAGTCAATCCTACTTTTTTTGGCAAATGACTCTTTTTCCCTTTCCCTTAACCTCCTCTATTGTAAGTACTTTCCAAATCAAGCTAGTGAATTTACTGTTGGTGAATTGGTTTCCAGAAGAGGGGTCGGTCATTTTTTAAATTCTAAAAAAATAAATTAATTGCACTTACCCAAATGGGCAGATTACCAGTTCAGAATCTCAAATTGATTTCAATGGTTGAAGCCTCAAAGACCAAAGCCTCCTACATTGCTAAGTGTATGATACTATAACAATATGGGATGGGATTGAGAGTATGAGAATTGAGAAGAGAATTGTTGAATTTGTATGATAAGAATGGTGGAAGATAAGGCTATTTATAGGAAATGGAAAATAATTCAATTGCTCAAAATACCCTAAAAACAGGTCATTTTTTAATTGCCAAAAAGAATATTTCAAACTCATTTATCACTTTACCCAAATGCCCCAAAGTCCCAAACTAGTTATATTATAAGTTATAAGTATTAGAGGGGCATTATTGTCTTTTTCTTCCCTCCAAAGCCAAAATACATAAATACCCCTATATAACTATTTATAGACAAGCTTATAGTTGTTGATTGAGGGATATTTCAAACAAAAAAACCCCTAAAAAGCTTAAGTCAAAACATTGGGCAGCACCACACAGTCATGTCATGTCCTGCCATCTCATGGACCTGAAACCCTCGGCCCAGCATGCCTCACGATCATGCGATGCCTAGCACGGCCCGCATGCCATCATGCCAGGCCTAACCAAAATTGTGTCGGGTGGTGCCAGGCCACGGGAAGCATGGTTGGCAAATACAGAATAAAAGTTGAATAACGAAAATCCATTTACAGCTTAAAGAATGAAAAATATGATATGATAATCAGTCTAGAAAAGTATCAAACCAGTCCAAAAAAATAAATGTGTATTTAATTCATTATCTAAAAAATGTGGAATAAAAAAATTCAATAACTTGGTATATTTTCGAAAAAAGAAAAGCATATCACAAGTGCATTATTATACATCTTTTATGAAAACTTCTCATTTTTTGTATCTTTTGAACAATTCAGCATCAAAATATATTTTTAGCAAGTAGTCATAAATATGCATACAATACACGTCTGGTAAATGTATTTACCAATACATTTGCTTGAGGGCAGCTGACAATGACATAACTCCCATCTCCACCTGTACAAGTTTCATTCACGCTTGCAATTGGGTAGAGGAAACTTCACACAGTGAGGCTACCCAAACGTTTTATTGGGAAAAGAATTTCAACCTTGTTCATTAAACTCAAAATCAAGGACAAAACATTGAATAAGACCACTATAATCCAGCGCTGCAACTCTAAAACACCAGGGGAAACGTGCACTTTCACATCGTCTTTACACATGACTTGAAACAACACAAGTAATCCAAATCCATATAAATGTAGCCCAGTTTCTTTTGGTCGATTCACATACCATGAAATATCGTTACTAACCATCACATCCAAATGCATATCAATCGATGCACAATTCCTGACCAAGTGATGAAGGGAAGACGGGTTCTGTAACAATCATCAAGTTATTCACCAACTATTCTGGATCCTTCTTCTACAAGATCTCTTAGGGGGAACCACACATGCAACAAACAGTTCTCAAAAATCTCAAATATTTTTATCCATTTTTACCATTTTATCTTAAATATATTCTGTTCAATAGTGAATGCACTTTATTCTCGTCAATGGCTATCTTTTGAGTCCGCTGTTTGGCTCCCCAACAAGCAATTCTGCATGACACACTGACAGATCAGCAAGGAAAAATAAGAATTCTGAGGATAAAAGAAATCAAAACATACACAAGGACTTCCAAGATTGCAGAGATAAATGCTGCAGTCCTCCATAAGATATCAAGTTGATAGATAGCTCAGTTAATTGGAAATAACATAAGAAATAAAGACATATAAAAGACTTGCCAAGACTGCAAAAGTATACGTGGCAGTCCTCCCTAAGGATATCAGGTTGATGCAGATACACCACAAGCATTCCACAACACAGTTATGGAGTCGGCTAAAGAAATATTCTCCCTTCAGCCCCCCCTCCCCCCTCCAAACTAACATCTTACACCTACTACACATGTAAGCTTTGTCCTAAATATATGGAATTGGCTCCTGTTTCGCCATTCCATTCCATTCAGTGCCATATCCATCATTAAATTATAGGAGCTTAAATCATTTCTCATTACTTCCAACAAAGTCTGCCCTTCTAGCCCCTTCAACTTGTAACAAATAATTTTTCCCAACAGGTGTTGTAGATAGTCTTCTACGTACATGACCAAACCATCTCAATCTACTTTCTCTCATTTTGTCACCTACTGGAGATACTTTAGGTTCTATGGCTTCATTTCTAATCCTCCTTCCTAGTTTTACCACTTCTCCATCTAAGCATATCATACATTAATAACATTAATAGATATTGAACAAAATGAACTAACATTGATTTAAAATTGTATATCATGAAAACAATGTCTTGAATATAACTTATGTGAGACATAAAACCTATGACTCCTAAATAACTGCATTCCAAATCCGGGAAATAGATAAAAAGGTGAAGAGAGGACAAACCACGCAGGAGAAAAGAGCAGTGCTTCCAAAGAATGTGATGAGTTACTGCTGACCATCAGGAGTCTCTTCGAGGGAGACTCAGCCTCCTGAAATAGAACTGAGAGGGAGAGGAAGAGAGAGAGAGAGAGAGAGAGAGAGAGAGAGAGAGTAGGTTCAATATTCATGCCTCATTCATTGGCCAGCCAGAATATATATAGAGTTGGGATTACAATCAAAATATCTTTAATGAACTGTCAATATATATAGAGTGTGAATGATTGGGGGCATGGGCTTCTGGGCCTGTGATGGGCTTTGACCCTTATCAGAATGCAATAGAGCAAAGAGTCCTAAGAAGTGCCGCTGGGGTAAGCTCTTTGATGTTCAAGCATGTTACATAGGCAATGAGTTGTCGAACCGAAAAAGGAGGCTGGTCGGCGAGGAAAGTAGGAAGGCAAGGAGGCAAGAGAGTTGTATTGAGTGTAATAGTATACATAAGTTTTTCTAGGGATGTCGTACTATAATTATAGGAGATGTGTTCGGCGAGGAATCCCAGTCCTACAGGGAGGTGTGAAGATTTGGGATTCTCAATAGCACGTCCTTAATCTGGTGGTGTTTTACGTGTGGGCAAGTCAAGCTGGTCAACTCAGCAATTGAGGCAATTCAGGTTAGTGAGGAGCTCTTTGGTTTGTCCAGGACACGCAGTAGCACGGACTTGGGCCGTGAATATGGGCCTCATCATTTGCCCCCACTTTCCAGACTGAGGTGGTTGCCACTACTCAAGCGGTATGGAGTTGATTGGGTCAAAGAAAGTTATGCTGCTATTCGAGGGAAGAGCAAAGGCCGAGCCATGCCGCTGTTTTGTGAAGATGAAACTCTATCCCCGGCATGTGACCCTTCGATTGAGGGACACATGGAATCTGTCAAATCAGGGTGAGATCTAGGCCATAGGTGGTAGGCCAATTTGAGCATTGAGGGTCCTTTACACAGAGTTTCAAGCGAATGGGACTTTGGTAGTGGTTTTTAAGTACTAATGGGACCACACATTAAGTGGTTTTTAAGTACTCATGGGTGTTTGGTAAAAAAAGAGGGTAAGTACTTATTTAAAAAAGTGACTTCAAGTTAGCTTTTTTTTCAGTACTTGTAAAAGAAGTACTTCTCCAAAAAAAGGGGACGAACCAATCCCTAATATTTTCTCGTAATACCTAAACTACCCCCACTCTCATTCTCTCATTTTTCTCTCCCTCTCTCTCCTTGTCTCTATCTCTCCGCCAGCATGACGTCGACGACTAGTGTATCGGATGGCGGCCGGTGTACCAGGCTTGATACCGAGCCATTGACGACAGAAAACAGTGCTGACCATGAAGTGGGGTCCACGTGGACTCTCAATTAAAATGTATAACATATATATATATATATATGTATGTATGTATGAGTGAAGTGGGGTAAAATTGTCATTTGTGTCAATATAAGCACTTATGGGGAAAGTAGCTTACCAAACACCCCCACCCCAATAAGTGCTTAAAAACATAAAAAGTAAAGTGAAAAGTGGGTTACCAAACAGCCTTAAGTGTGTTAAAATAAGTACTTCTAAGAAGTACTTGTGAAGATGGGACGTCTAGGAGTTTGGCTCGGTGCTAGTTGATATCCTCGACTTAGAAGGTTGGTTTGGCAAGTTCTTTTTGCTCTTGCTATTATGTCCTCATCCAGTTCTAGTTATAGTTATTCTAGTAGTGGCTTTAAGCGTTTTAGCTCGACATTAGAACTAGCGAGTGACCAAACTGACTTGGTTGAGGAGACCGTTATGGATGAGGTTAGGGAGATTGATGCCTTTAGTTATCAAATTGGGAAGAGTTTGCTTTCGAAGTTGAGGCCGACACTGTACTTCAAAGACTTAGTGGGGGATGAGGATCCCGAAGCTGGTGTGGGGGCCGAAGACAACAATATTGTGGTTGGTTGCTCCCGTGCTAGGAGCGAACCTAATCTAGAGATCAAGAATGAGGAGTTTGCAAATTGTGGTTGTATAGAGGGTGAAGGGGATGTCAAGGTGGACATAGTTGGCATGGATGAGGACAAGGATGCCCTAGGTTGGAACCTTGGGCCTGGTCGTTCACGTCATTGAGGAGCTACCTGAGGAGGATGCATGGCTTATCAAGAGTACCTTGAGGCAAGGAGGCATGGTGAGGATCTAGTGATAATATCACATACCTGAGGAGTTTGAGATGAGGGCGCCAACCTAGGAGTGAGCCTACCAAGCCCTGAGGAGGGTGCTTGGCTCATCATATAGTATCATATACTCGAGAAGTTTAAGGTAGGAAGACATAGTTAGGATCTAGCAATAGTATCATATACTCGAGGAGTTTGAGATGAGGGTGTCGATCGAAGAGTAGACCTGCCAAGCCCCCATGGGCTGGTTGTGCAACCACCTCAATCTCGAAAGTAGGGGGCAAATGATGAAGACCATATTTTTGGCCCAAGTTTGTTTCGCCGCATGTCCTGGACAAACCATAGAGTTCCCCATTAATCCGAACGGGCTCAACTTCCAAGACAACCAACCTAACTTGTCCATACGTAAAGCACCACCAAATAATGCTGCGCTATCGAGAATGCCATGTTGGTCTTGACATCCGTCTCCCTATAGGACTGGGATTCCTCGACAAACACAACATCTCGTGTTTATATGTACAGCATCCCCAAAACAAGGTATGTATAGCGGTGTTTTAAAAGTGCACGGTGCAAAAAAAGCACAAGGGCCAATTTGCACCTAAGGCGCAATGCGCAAGGCAAGGCGCACGGGTTTTTGAAGCAAGGAGCAAAATTACAAAGAAAAAAATGCTAAAAAATAAAAAAAATGTCAAAATTTTCAAAAAATAAAAAAATATTAAACATAATGTTAATAAAAATATAAATTTAAATTAAAAAAAATGTTTTAAAAAACCTATTATCTAAAATGAAAATACATAAACATAACATGTAAAGCGTATTGAAATGAAATTTTAAAAATAAAATCAAACATATAAAGCATTTTCAAGCATGTAAAATCCACAATCTCTTTTTCTCCTCAATTGCATTACTTCAAGTAGCTAATGTGATGTAAAACATATTGCATTCCTAATTCTATGAGTTGCCTTTGTACCATGCCCCTCGAGGCAAGCCCAAACAAGTCCATGTTAAGGTCTTAAATTATTATTTCTCACATAAAAAATAATGATTTGTTCGCTGAAGCTCCAAGATTCCCCTATTTGCTAATGTTGTTCGTTCATTCATTCCAATAAAATATCTTCTTAAAAGGCAATTAAAGTTATAAAATCATTGTTTTTTATGTGAAATAAGAATTTAAGACTCTAACATGGACTTGTTTGGGCTTGCCTCGAGGGGCATGGTCGGGGGGGTCTTGGGGCAGAGCCCTAGGCCTAGCCGTTAGGGTCAAAAAAGAAACAAAAAGTGCAGAATTTTAAAAAGGTACACACCTGGGCTAAGACTCAAGGCGCATCAGGTACACACCTAGGTGCACTAGGCGTGCACCTTTTGAAAGGGGTGCACCTAGGACCTGGGCGAGGTGCATACCCTAAAATGCACCTCGCCTGTGCGCCTCAGGCATGCCTTTTAAATCACTGATTCATACTACGACGCTCAATACAACTCTCTTGCCTCCTTGTCTTACTACTCTTGTCACCAACAAGCCGCCTCCACTCAATCCAACGACTCATTGCTTGCTTACTGACTTGATCATCAGAGAGACCACCCCGAGAACACACCTCAGGAAGCACCTCGGTTCACCTACTCAGTTCGTCCATCTCTACTCTTTACCTACTGCCTGGATTCGAACTACAATAGGTAGTATAGCCAATATGATACATTTTCCACCTACTAGTGTATAGCTACATGCTACACACCAACTCATACTCACTTTAATACAATTAATGATAATTACAGTTTTCAAAAATAAATTAAAAAAAATATACATGAGGGACAAAAAGAAAAATGAAACAAAATAGTCAAATGAGGGATGACTTCTTGGTTGTCAACTTCTTTCAAGTACCACATAAAGCAATATTAACAATAACAAAGTTTCTTGGTGCAGAAGATTGATCCTAGAGATAAGAGGCCAAAGGGTCCCCAATTGACCGGAGAGTGAACATCAACAAGTAGGTCACTTAGGAACCTCCTTTTTAGTGTGTGCTTGTGTGTGTATGCATGCCAAATTGTTTGTGAAGAGTGAAGTTTGTTGGACTAAAGGTAGTGATGGATTTTTAAGCCTTGTTTAGTTGGTGGGATGTCATGAGACGAGATGGGAAAAAGGTGGGATTATAGTTCTCAATTCTTTGGATGTGAAACCCACCATCTTGGTGGGAAACAAGTGGGAAAGGAGGGGGAAACTTGTTTAATAGAAAATACACTTTCCTGGTAGTATTTTTAAGAGTTAATATTAGACCCAAGACTCATTAACAAATTATTAATTATTTATTAAAATATTAATAAAATAATTTAATTAAAATTTATTAGTCCATTAATATTTGTTATTGAGGTTGATTTTCCCACTATTTTCATTTTTACAACCAAAATTGGAGCATGTAATCTTTCCACCCATTTTCCCTTTCTCATCCTTAGCCCATCCCACCAAAATCTTCCCCCAAACCAAAAGCAGCCTTGCACAATCTCCAATTTGCCCATTTCATTCTTGCAGGAATTGAGGAATCAAAGTGCTCATAATTTGACAATGAATATGACATTAAACAACAAAATTGATGGCAAAACAGGATTCATGTAGTCAACTCCATCTAGTTGGGATAGGGCTTAGATGATGAGGAAATGCGGACCAAAATCAGGAAATAATACAACTGAAATATGGGAAATTCTAGTTTTAAAAGGGAACCTTTATGAAGCCTATGCAACTTCCCTTCGCAATCACCTTTAGTTCAATTTATTCCAACTTTTTCTTCTTGTTAAAACATTTAATGGTACTTGCATTCTGTTCATTGGAATTTTACAAGTTGTTTTGATATTCTGCAATCCCAAGGGACAAAGGATGAGTGCTTGCTTTCAGGTGTGCCCATCGACTAGACTAAGGCACTTAAGTCTGGCTGGGTTATGTTGGGTTGAGGTCAACCCTGACCCTACCCAAGGTAACAAATAGGGCTCAGGTTGGCTCAATTTCTTCACTTTTGCTTTCGGAAAAAAAAAATGTCCACGTTTCTTAGACTTATCATTAGCCAATTAAGGTTGATTAACCTTGGCACATACATGGGCTGGGTTGGGTTCTCCAAATCCCCAGCCCTAACCCAACCCAAAATCAGGTTGCACTCAGGCTAACCTGCCATACAAACAATAAAACATGGGTTAGGTTTGGTTGCCCAAGGCCTCAACCTTAACCCAACCCAAAGTAAAATCAGGTTCATGTTTTCAACCCAAACCTGACCCCAACGCAGCCCAACTTTTTTGGGTTGGACTCAGGCTAACCAGGCCCAAGTTGCACCCCTGGGCTTGCTCTGATCCATACCAAGCCCAGACCAGCCTGTTTAATAAATGGGCCTCAAAATCACACCTAGGCACACCCATGGGCCAAAAGTGCAGCCAAGGCTCAGAACTAAGAAGTTTTACAAGGCTAGTTCTTAGCCTGACACTAGCTAGTCCATTAAAAAATAATACATCCATATCTTCTTGTTGCAAAATATAAATGGCATCACTTATACAAAAATTAAAATAAAGTGATCTAAGCATGCAGACATCTACAACACAAAATAATATGAAACAATCCCTACAAACAATTATAAAACAAATGTTATAGCTGCCTTAAATTAACAATACAGCATCACAAGCAAAGAAAATCAGGCCAACCATGGCCTGTTGGGCCTAATAAACTAGGTTTAAGAACAGCCTTTTAAAATGGGCTTTAAAACTAGGCCTGGTTCTAGCCCATGGGCTACAAAACCTTCAGGTACCCATTAGGCCAGCTCAGCCCCATAACTGCTTTGGATTTGGAAGAGACCCTTCCAACTCCAAGACAGAGTCCTTTAGAGTGATAAACAGACAAACCCAATATTTTATATTTCATCTTTCTTTTCGAACTGCAGATTGCTTGCCTCAGAACAATGATCATGCAACTAAACTAGTAGCCTTGCAGTTCTGAATATGAAGATCGCACCTTAGAAGTGGAGTGCAACATGGGAAATAAGAATTTTTTTTTGGTCCTTGAAGTCATGTAGTTCCTTCATAGTAATAAATACCCTGTAAATGTACATACCAAATCAGAACAAGTGAAATAATAAAAATCCCACATTTGAAACCAAATGTATCCAACCAAGGTTTAATCAAGGTAATAAGCATTCTAGCAGTAACGGACAGACATGGGAATCAGAACCCACATGTCCAGGGAGGTCCAACACAGCAAGAACAAAGAAACAAGGACTCATAGACACATCTATAGAAAAGTAAAAAGCATTAAGATATTCCATATTTTGTTTAATTTTAATATTAAACCTAAAGAAAAAAATGTATAAAGGTTTATGTTTGTTACAATTATTTTATAGGAAGAATGATATTCATTATGTACATCAGCTGTTTATTTATGTTGAATAATCAAGGAGAACAAGAAAAATGTCACATCAAAATGTAACTTTTTTTTTATGGGAAACTGTAACTTTCATTAAATTTTGGATAATCTTAAATAAGGTACACAGGTCCAATCCATAAATTTAGGGATTCCAACCCCCAAAAGATTTTGTTATTACAATTCAGCCCAGAATAAATTTCCCTGTTTCTCTCTTGTTTGGCTAGTGAGTCAGCCAAACCATTAGCTGACCTTCTAAGTTCTAACCCATCTACCAACAAACCAATCTCTCGTTGATCAATAATGCATTTCATTGATCAATCAGAAATAATAATTACAAAGAAGGAGATAAACTTTCTTATCTCCTCCAACTGAGGCTTGAGCCCCCATGAATAGGAATTAGACTTACAACTTAGCCCAGAACATAGATTCCCCCGCCACCCCTTGCTTGGCTAACCCATTAGCAAACAAGTTAGTAGATCTCTTCACCCAACTGATCTCGACTTCCATCTCTTTAACCAGCCACCCAATTTTTTTCCTTCCATTGCTGTAATTCCATAACCCAGTATTGTCTTTTAACTCTTTATTCAGCCACCCTACAACCACCTCTGAATCCTCTTCAATTGCAAGTCTTCTTATATTCATTTCCTTTGCTCTTTGCAAGGTTCAAAATTTCGATATGACCCCACACGGGGTGTTTCAGGGCCTCGACCGGTTCGGTGGGTGAACGGGCCCCTCTGAACCAGATTTGAAAAAAGAACTCAAAAAAATTAAAAAAAAGCTATCGATACTGCCCAATATGCCTCTACCGGCGTATCGGGCATATCAATATTTTGAACCTTGGCTCTTTGGACAACTTCCACAACTGCATAGATCTTAGCACTGAGAGAATCACTCATCCCAATTGGACCTGAGAACAGGGCTGAAACATTCCCTTTCTCATCCCTAAACACACCCCCAGCTCCTGAATTTCCCTCTACTACTACCATCAAAGTTCAGTTTCATAAAGCCAGAGGGGGGAGGGGTACGAGACAAACTCAGTCCTATTTTGACATGGGCGTATCTAGCAATCTCTCCCTAATTCCTTAACAGATCATCCACTGTATAATCTGTGAACAGCTCTGATGATTTCAGCCATTATACCGCCCTTAATATGAATCATATCTCTCAGGTTTTCAGCACTTCTCTCTATTTCAAAGAAGATCCTAGACTTTCTTTCTTCCCATAAAGAAAGACTATTTGGGAATGGACTTCTTTCTTCCCATTATACCGCCCTTAGGCATCTCCACATAGTCCTACCCCTTTTCAGATGCCACCTGAAAAAAGAAGAAAAAAGGCTCTGCAAGTTCAATGGAGGGATCCAACTACACCCAAAGAGGGAAGAAGTCCATTCCCAAATAGTCTTTGCAAACTGGCATGACACTAATAGGTGAAAACCAGTCTCCCCATCAGCTTTCCAAAGAATACACCTGTGAGGGGATAAGCATGTCTTGGGTCCCTTCTTTTAAATCAAATCAATAGTGTTGATTCTTTCTAGAAATGTTTCCCAAGAACAACTACCAACCCTAGGAGGAATTGGTCAGCACTAAATCTCTTTGATAAGGAAAGGAAGGCCTAGGGGCTGGTTGGCTGAATTAAGACTTTGAAGAAAGAGACACAAGAGAAAGAGCCCGTGGGGGTGGGGGTCCAAATTCTAGTATCTTCCTTTGTGGGGTCCAAGAAGATATTTTCAAGAAGACCTAGGAGACTCAGGATGCTGTTCAGGTCTGTATCTCTAGCAGCCCTCCTCAAGCTCAAATTCCACCCAAACCTGGTGTTTGAAGATGGGATAGTGAAGGAAGAAATTGGCTCATTTTAAGTCAGAGAGGGCGTATAAGGATGGAAACTGATCCTTCAAAGGAGCATTCCCCACCCAAGTTTGTTCCCAAACTTTTATAAGGTTGTCTGAGTTTAAGTCAACCTGATAAGAGGGGAGAAAATTGGCAATAAGTCATGAATGGCTTTCCAAGGGGATGCACTTGTAGTCCTTGCCTGAATTCCAGGATCCCATCCGTTGTCTTCTATCCCATGAATGCTAGCCACAATTTTAGCCCACAGTTTCTCCTTCTCTAAAGAGAACCTACATAACCATTTCCCCAAAAGAGCCACATTCCTCTTCCTAATATTCCCAAGTCCCAACCCACCCAAGTTTTTACTCCTAGTCACCACCTCCCAACTCACCCTATGGTCCCTCTTCTCTTCTCCTGGTTACCATAGAAAGTCTCTCATCATCTTTTCCAATCTATTAGACACCTTTGCTGGGATTTTGAGCACTGACAGGAAGTAAATGAGTAAATTGGCTAAGGCAATCCTAGATAATTCAAGGGTCAACTTGAAACTTCACATCCCAAAAACTCTACTCCCTGACCTCCCCTAGAGGTGTAAAACGGGTTGTGCCACCATGGGCGGTGGGCGTAAAGTGCGGGTTGTGCCGCCCTCCCCTAGGATAACTTGGGGGATCGGCCCGGCCCACGGCCCAGGCTCGTGCCATGCGATGGGCTAGGTCGGGCCGTGCATCAGGCCAAAGCTATTTATTTAAAAAAGTTGACAAAAAAACTTAAAATTTTAATTTTATATGAATTTTGATGTATACAATTGCTTATATATACAATAGTTAAATAAATTAGTATAATAAAATTAAAAAATATATTTATTTTATTAATATATTATATACTAAATATTATTATATAATTATAATTTATATAAATAATATATGGGTCATGCCGAGCTTGGCACGGCCCACAGACCGTCGTGTCGGGCCGGTCCAAATTCGTGTCGGGCCACGGGTGGCACAACTCGATTTACACCTCTAACCTCCCCCTCCATATTCACTCCCACTACACAACTTTTCTCAAAACTCACCTTAAGGTTGGACATTTGTTCAAAGAGTTGTATCACCAATTTCATGTTTCTGATCCACCTCAGGTTTCCACCTTCACATAACAAAATCGTGTAATCTACAAAATGTAAGTGGTCTCCACCCTCTTAGAAAATCCCTTGAATCCACTCTATGAATTAATCTCCCCAAAACATCTACAATCAATGTAAATAAGAAGGGAGAGTGGATCCCTTTGTCTTATTCCCCTCATGGCTGGAAGAAATCTACCATTGTCCCATTTATCAACACAGAGTAATGACAATTCCGAACACAACATATGTCAAGGTGACTAGGTGAGGCTAGGCGACCATGGGGCGCCCAAGCACCTAGGTGGACGCCTAGGCAACAGCTAGGCAATGGAATCTATAAATATAAAATCTATAGATTTCAACCATATAATCATATTCATATATATTAATGATAGGTTCGGCTATTAAAAACTAAAGTGATAAGTGAGAACAATGATTGAATCAGTGAAGGGAGGAGAGGAATATAGGGCAAAGCCCCAGTTTTTTTTTTTTTTTTTTTTTTAAAGCAAAAAAATGGACTCATGGGGCGAACGACCGATGATTGAGAGTGACTACTAATGACTAAGAACAATCATGGACTCACGGGGCGGAAGAAGAAGAATATAGGGGCGAGCCCCTGTTTTTTCGAAAAAAAAAAAGAAAAAATGTCTAAGCTAAGAAGAGAGAACTCAGGACTGATTCGACTGAAATTTGGAAAAGAGAAAGAAGAAGAAGATTGCTGAGGTGTGTTGAGGCTTGAAGTCTTCAATTCTCCTCCCTCTCCAATCAAACCAAAAAAACCCTTATGACATAAAGAAAAAAAGGCTGTATACTTGGTCTTAATATTAAAATGACATCATGAAACTAGATCTATTTGAAAAGAATAGAACATCCAATAAAAATATCAATAAATTAAAAAAATATATATTTTTTTAGATGAATGTAGGTGCCCGCTTAAGTCTCTGGGCTGATGCCTAATATGCAAAACTTGTGGCATTTGGGCCAAGCGACCATGAAAAACCACCTAGTAACCTTGACAACTATGACCCCATTTACACCATCTTTCCCCGAACCCAAAATTAACCATAACTTTCTTCAGGAAAGACCAGTCAACCAAGTCATAAGCCTTTTCCAGGTCCAGCTTGCAAACTACAACCTTTGTTCTAACCTTTTTGAAATTCTTCACACTCCCATTGGCAATTAAAATTAGATCAATTATTTGTCTTCCACTCACAAAAGCTCTTTGATTTGGTGCAATGATAGATGGGAGGATTTGCTTTAACCTCAATGACAACTCCTTTGCAATTATCTTATACAAACTATTTACCAAACTAATTGGTCTGAAGTCCTTTGGTTGGAGGAATCTTTCTTCTTTGGATCAATGCAAGGAAGTTGGAATTCAATCCAGGATTAATTATTCCACTCCTATGAAATTCCTCAAACACTAGCATTAGATCTCTTTCCAAGATATCCCAACAGTCTTGGTAAAAGGCCATCATAAAAACATTCGAGCCTGGAGCTTTTGTTAACCTTCATTCTATTCTTTGCCTGTTTGTTGCCCCTAATTCTGGTCATTCCAATCCTTCTAACCCCCCCCCCCCCCTTAAAGGCCTTCTAAAGATGGACCTAAAGTGTTCTACAAAGGCCCTTGCTATCTCATCCTATTGTGTTAGAATAGATCCTTCAACTTCCGGTCTAGAGATAAAGTTTCTTCTCCCATTTGCCACAAAATGAAAAAATCTAGTGTTTCTATCTCCCTCCATTAACCACTTGCGCCGAGATTTCTATCCTTTTTTTTATCAATAACAGATTCATTCAATTCATTGAAATATCAAACTATTTACAGCAAGGAAGACAAAAACTCTTATCTTCTGAGTACAACTTAAACCCCCCAAAGAGAGAAACAAGGAAACAAAAGAAACAATTAAGTTACAGCTTAGCCCAAAACATTGCTTCCCTTTCTATCCCTTGTTTAGCTAATCCATCAGCCAAAGAGTTAGCTGATCTCTTAACCCAACGCATCCTGATTTCCATCTCCCACACCAGCCACCTGAATTTTCTCTTTTCATTTCTGTAATTCCATAAACCACAGTCTTTAATCAGCCACCCTATCACCACCTCCGAGTCCCCTTTAATTATGAGTTTCCTGACATTCAACTCCTTGGCTTTCTGAACTCCTTCCTTAACTGCCAAGATCTCATCTCTGAGAGAATCCCACACCAATTGGGCCTGAGAACAGGGCAGAAATGACCCCATTCTCATCCCTAAAAACACCTCCAATCCCTGATTGTCCCGGGTTCCCCCTACAAATCCCATCAAAATTTAACTTTAAGAAGCCAGCAGGGGGGAAGTCCAAGACACCCTTATTACTGGTTTGATCTGAGTGCAGTTTGCAATCTCACCCCACTTTCTCAGCATGTCTTCCACTGTGTAGTCTGTAAATAGCTCTAGTGATTTCAGCCATTGCACCGAGATTTCTATCTCCAACTTATTTCCTCCTTGTGTAGCCAATCCTCCAATTGTCTTCTCAAACACCCTCTCTATTCCTTGTCTCCTCTTCAAATTCTCCCCTTTCTTCTTTCAAATCTAGAATCTCAATTTGATCCATCGATATTCTTTTTCTTTCTTATAATCTACCAAACTCCAATTGGTTCCACTCTCTAATCTTTGCTTTCAGAAATTGGAGTTTCTTGCGAAACCACATACCTTCCATTCCACTAAGGGATTACACTCTTCCCACCACTCCCTTACTTTCTTGGTAAACCTAGGATGAAGTAGCTACATATTTTCAATCCTAAAAAGGGCAAGTCCTCCACTCCTTTCCTCCACAAAAATCACTATGGGCCAATGGTCTGAAGTCGATATAGGAAGTTCTCTAGAAGTTAAGCTGCCCCAATGTTTTTCCCAATTTGTTGAAAATAGAAACCTATCCAGCTTAGAACAGATGGGATTCAATTGGAGATTGGACCAAGTGAATGTCTTGTGAGCTAATGGTATCTCTTTGAGCTCAAAAGCATCCACAAACAGATTAAACTTCCAATGCTAGTTGTTGCCCTCTGATTATGATTATTAGTTTCCTCTGTAAACCTAACCACATCAAAGTCCCCACTCACACACTAAGGCCCTTCCCATAGGCCCTTGACATTCACCCAGTTCCCATAGACCCTTGACATCACCCAATCCCTCTCTCTCTCTCTGTAATCATTTGGTCCATATACATTCGCTAGCACACATAACCATCCTCTAACCACTTAAATTTCAAGGATATTGAGCATTTCCCAATCAATTCATCAAATCCTTTGAGCACATCCCTCTTCCACATTGTTACTATCCCTCCTTAGGTTCCCCAAGATGGAGGAGCCGCCCAATTGATCCCCCTTGCTATCCAAACACTCTTAGCCCATCTGTTGTCAAACTCAATTCGTTTTTACTCTTGGATTAGCACTATGTCTGGGTCAAACCTCTTGATCACCTTTTTAATTGTTGCTCTTTTCCTTGCACTCCTTAAATCCTTCACATTCCAGTTAAGAATCTTCATATTCACATTCTTATCTCTCTTAGAAGGCTTGTACTCTCCCTCATGTTCAAGGTGTCCTTCGAAATCCATGGAAAGTCAAAATCCAATGCATTGTCCAACCCAGACACTTCACTTAGGAGATTCCACGAAACAATGCTTCCTGGGCCCAAATTTATCATGCAGTTGTTTGCCCTATGGAAAGTCAATAGATGACAAGCAAAAATCTGGATTGCCATTGGAAGTATATGACACATAGTTAATATGTGCATGTCCAACATGGACACTAAATTTAGGGCATGCAATGCAGCTTCCTAGGCCCAAACTTACTGCGCAGCTGTTTGCCTATGGAAAGTCAAGAATTGACAAATAAAAATCTGAATTGTTAGTGTAAGCTTATGATGTATAATTAATGATCAATTAGGTTATGGATGAAGCATATCTTGCTTTTCCCCTTCTTCTCTCTTGTATTAGAGTGACTCCTAATAAGAACGAGCATAATCTGGCAATCAAAAGGGGAAGAGTCTCTCTTAACACCAAATTTGCAAAATAAAATTATCTTTCATTAATTTGGAAGAAAAGGAGTAAAAGGCTATTTATAAGCAAGTTTAAGATTTTTCTTAAAGAGGAAGAAAACCCTCTCTTGCAAAGAAAATTTCATAAAAGGAAATATTACAAAATATCTCACTACTTCACTAGCACATTATTTAGAAAATGCTAGAATGGACCCTTTGGACCATGGGTTGAACCATGGGCACGAGTCTATTGCCTTAGGCAACACATATAGATCTTTGTATCTAAAGGGTCAAAGGACATTAAAGGGGTTTTGCAAGTGTATGGGCCTAAGGCCAATGGAGCCTGGCCCACCATGATGAAGTAGAACAAGGAAAAAAAAAGAGAGGCTTTTTTCCTTCTTTTTATTGGCTGGTGGATGAGAAAAACGAGAACTTACACTTTTAAGTCTTTCAATTTGTTCACCTAAGACGCAAGGTACCAAGGAAGTCTGAAAGCCTGCAAAACCATGGTGGGAGTTAGAAGAAAAGAACATGGAACAGAAAAAGTTTCTGCTAGTCATCATGTAGAACAAACCTAATATCTTTTGCTATGACTGTGTCTCCATCTTCAGACCCAAGATGGCGCAAAACCACTTCTTCTAAACGTCCATCGCGATAAGCATGCTACAAACAAAACATTCATGTAATGAAACATCAATGACCTTCTAACCCCTATACAAACTATCCAATATATATGAAAAAGAACAGCTAGCACTTCATCAAAATATAAATTCATTTGGAACAATATATCACTGGAGCTCTACATCAATGCATCTGTAATTTCACTAGATCTAGGACTGCAGTGCTAAATTTTTATAAGCAGCATGTTGTTCCTACTGCATTGATTTTATAATATGATACAGAAGCATACCGTCCAAAATACTAAATCATATGGTCATGCTCTAGGCACCTGTAAGAAGTGATCTTTTGCAAGCTGATAGGGCTAGGAGGGACTGGGGCAGACCAAAAGGGACATGGGTTGTGAAGTAAATAGAAATGCTTTAAGTGCATCATAATTTAACAATGGATATGTCACTGAACAGAACAGAATGGTGAAACAGGATTCATGTAGCCAACTCCAAATAATTGGGACAAGACTTAGATGATGATGGCAAGATTCTGCTCTCAGCCCACAACTTTCTAGCCTAAGCCCAAATCCATGTTAATATTCAGATTCAAATTTTATCAATAACATATAATATTCTAACCATTTTTAGTTTAATTTATTTATGTATTTTTTTATAGGAGAATAAAAAGTGTTCAATTGAATTAATTTGGAATTAGGTGCATCTGATATTATCCGGTCCTTTTGCATCCCTAGTCTATAACAGGTCCAAGCATAAGTTACTCTAAGGTAGTGGTGGAGTGGTTAAATAATCCGGAAAACGTTGTGTGGAGTTACAAGAATGAGCTAAAGAAATACAAATGGTTGACAAAGAATATGACTGTTACTGTACAGTGGGTGAGGAGATCAGATAATGCCTTCACTGATAGCTTGGCAAAACAGGGCACAACTTGGGAAACACTATTTTGGGATGAGCTGTAACTGTGTTTTAGTACACATGTACATTTTGCTTTAGATTCTGTGTTTCAAGATTTTATGTGCTTCATGTTTGGAGAGGTGGCATCTCACGCCTCCCAAGGGACTGATTATGTAATTTCTGTCTGATTTAATGGAAATATGATATTTTATCTATCAAAAAAAAAAAAAAAACAGGGGTCCAAGCATAAGTTCTTATCCAAGTCTAGATATTGGTCCATGACCCATTTGTCAACACATGTTCCTTGAAACTAGATATGAATAATTAAGATGGAGGGACAATGCTATTTGGTGTAGTTCTTTTGGAATGTGTATTTGGAGTTTTCCAAAGCATGGTTCTAAAAAATGACCCAGAAACGGAACCGTTCTGGCCACCGGTTTCCAAGTCGATGGTTCGACTGTCTGGTTCGAACGGATGGCCCATTCTGACAAAAACCGTTGAATGGGTTGACAGTTCGACCACCTGGGTCAATGGATCGTTGACCGATTCAACATTTTTTTGCCATGGACCGGGTTTGTGGTAAAACGGAACTGGTTGCCTTGATGGTTCTTGGGCCGAATGGTCCAACCGTCTGGGTCAGCGGTGGTTCGAAAACCATGTTCCAAAGTACCTTTTTATTGGAAACGGTAGTTTTCATTCATAAAAAAATGATTATTAAAGTATAACTGTCAACCACCCAAGAAGAGGGTGTTGATCCCTCAAAGTATCTGAGAATTACAAAATGGCCCAAAACAATTCCTCCCTAGTAGTCCCTTGCTTTGCTAGAGTACCAGCTAGTCCATTTGCTGACCTTCTAGCCCACCTGAAGTTCACTCCAATCTTCCTTGCTAGGCATTTGATTTCCCTCAAAAACTGTCTGTGGGTCCAGGTCCAGATCCCTAGGCTATTTGTTTGCATCCACCCTATTACCAACTTAGAATCCCCCTCCACCTCAATTTTTTGGAGACCCATCTGCTTAGCCAATTTCAAACCTTGAAGAAGGGCCATCATCTCTGGCTCATGGTGAGCCACTGACTCCTCCTATTGGTCCTGAAAACAGAACCATCGCTCTCCATTCTCCATCTCTTAACACTCCCTCAATACCTGAGGGCCTAGGTTGCCTACAGAACTTCCTTTAAAATTCAATTTCACCCTTTGTTGTGCTGATGGGTTCCAACTTTCCTGATTAACATGCTTGAAGGATGAAGAATGTGCTACTACACTCAAATGTAAAATCTTAATCGTTATGCATTCAAAAACTTCTTCAGATTTTTCTTGCCCTTGAAAGTTTCTGTTATTTCTTTCTGCCCAAATCGACCACAAAATGGCTGCTGTTTTGGCTCTCCATATTAACCTTTCCCTCTTCTTTAGTTGTCTAAAAAAGTTCAGATCAAAAAGGCCCACCACATCTGAGGGAAGAGTCCACCTGCTCTTTTCCTAAGTACTTGACTGGCCCGGCACGAGGATCATGGCAACATAGAGTGGTAGAATTGCTGCCAACTCATGTTTGGTTGATTTTTGATGATCGGTGTTCAATGGTGTTGGTGGTGCTGTTGATATCATTTAGGAAAGTTCTGGTATTTGGTTTGTTCTGGATGTGAAAGTGAGTTTATGGTGACCGCTGGAGTGTGGCGATCATCAAAAATCAACGTAAGTGAGTTGCCTCACTTCTCCACATAACCTTGGGTCTCCTCTCCTGCAGTCAGAAGACCTTATCTATATGTTGGAAAAGAAGTTGAAGACTTGAAGAGCACCAGCACATGTATCTCTTCATTTACATGCGTCAGCTACTGAATCCTTTGTTTCATTTACAAAAGCAGGGACTCACTGTGCTTGGTCCAACACACACAAGCTCTTGTTTTCTGAAATCAGATACTGATTTAGAGATCATTCTTTCATTGTCTCTGAAACCAAGCAAAAATGCAGACCATGAGGGATTCCACTTCAAACATTGCCAACTCGCCCAGGTCCAGGATGGACAAGACCAGAGAGCAGGTTCGTATCTTTTCTATTTTGCTCTATGTCTGATAGGAATTTTCAACTTTCTTTTTGCTTTCTATGTACCTTTTAATCGTTTTGGCTTTATACTGTGGGAGTGTAACAGTAAATCATGAATCTCTTGACAGATGCGCAGGATCAGTGTTTTAAAAGCGCAAGGCGCAAGGCGAGGCACGCGCCTTTTTGAGGCAAGGCGCACAATTTAAAAAAAAAATGCAAAAAATTCGAACAAAATGCAAAAAATTCAAAAAATGCAAAAAATTCAAAAAATCAAAAAAATATAAAACATAATATTAATAAAAATATTAACTTAAGTCTTAAAATAAATGTTTTAAAAACCTATTATCTAAAATTAAAATACATAAATATAATATGTAAAGCATACTCAAATGAGAATTTAAAAATGAAATCAAACATATAAAACATTTTCAAGCATATAAAACCCACAATCTCTTTTTTTTCTCAATTGCATCAAGTAGCTAATGTGATATATTACATTCCTAATTCTACGAGCCGCCTTAGTGCCATGCCCCTCGAGGCAAGCCCAATTCACTCGCTCATCAAAGCTTCAAGAACCCCCTATTTGGTAATGTTGTCCATTCATTCATCTTAATAAAATATCTTCTTAAAAGCAATTTAAACTATAAAATTATTATTTTTTGTGTGAAATCTAAGAATTTAAGACCCTAATATGGACTTGTTTGGGCTGGCCTTGAGGGGCGTGGCACGAGCGTCCGGGGGCGGAGCCCCCGGCCCAGCGGCCAAACTCAAAAAAAGGGAAAAAGCGGCAAATTTTCAAAAGGCGCACGCCTGGGCTAAGGTGCAAGGCCCACCAGGCACACGCCTAGGCACACCAGGTGCATGCCTTTTGAATGGGCTACACCTAAGACCTGAGCGAGGTGCCTACCCTAAAATATACCTCGCCTGAGCGCCTAGGCGCGCCTTTTAAATCACTGGGCAGGATGACTGGTACCAGCAATAATCAACACCAGGTGATCGTAAAAGCGGAGGCTGAGAGAAACACAGGCAACACCAGTGATGGTAACATCAGCCTGGCATCTGGAGCCAATAGCCTAGGTGGGAAGACTTGTGGGGGGAATCAAGGTGCAGGCTGGTCAAACATGGGGGGAGCCAACATGGGGTTGAATTATGCTGGGATGGGTAGCAAAGATGCAAGGGCTGGAACTAGGTACAGGTATCCAGCTGGATACGGATACATGACCGGAACCAAGGCAGTGTTGCATGACGCTGGAGTTGGAATGGGTGGCGGAGACACCGGAGTGGGTCCTTTTGCTTTGACTGCCTAGAGTGGCTTTCAACTGAGTTGTGTTTAGTGAGTCTTAGGGCTGTTCATAAGAAGGTCCAACCCGACCAAACCGACTAACCCGAACCGACCCAACCTGAGTCAGTCGGGTTTTCATCAGCAGTCTTTTACACCAAATAGGCAACCCATTAGGCAATTACAATTAAAATTAGGTGTCCTTCTAGTTCTAGGCTTCTCTATCATTTTTGTACAGGAGCAAAACCGAAACCGACCCAACCCGACTCAAACCGACCAGGTCGGTTTTGCCTATCAGTGGGTCGGTTGGGAAAACCCTTGTAAACCGACCCAACCCGACCTATGAACAGCCCTAGTGAGTCTGTTTTATGTCGGTTGTTTCTGCTTTTATCACGAAGATTTATTTCTCTGTATGAGAACATTCAAACTGAGGGAGCTTGAAACAGTTTAAAAAAAAAAGATGTTTCCCTTGAATAAACCTGTAGAAAAGAGTACAAGACATTTGCCACCAGCAGAATGTTCCTACAGATGTATGCAAAAGAGGAAAAAATAAAAGTAATAAAACAAAGAAGGCATAACCCTTAAAGCACCATTCATGGTGCATTCAGTACTCGTGTGATAATGATTGGTGCGAAGGAAAGAATTGGTTGGTTTGGTCCTATAATTGGATGGAATATTCAGATTCCTGTCTCAAGGATTGTTAGGGCTTGAATCTCGTACTTCAGATTGTTCTCATCATGGGTTTCAAGGAAGTTCACCAGATCAGCTTCCTCCAGAACACAAAAGCCTCCATAATCACTCCTGTGCTCAGAACGGATTACTTCGCTAGTATGGTTTTAAACTGGATGTTAGGCTTGGGCTAGTTATGAACCAGATTATGAGCTTGGGCATGAGTCAGAAAGTTGTCAGCTTAGCAAGCCCACATGATTTGGACCATATGCTCCTTCATCCACTAACTAAACCTTCCCACAAGTTTTTTAAAATGACAAGGTTGAATACTTGAAGAGATAGTCATGCAGAATCCAGTACGGTTGAAAAAATTACATAATAGAATGTCTGCCACCGGTAAGAAAGTCCCCCAGTCATGGCACCATGAATAAATAAACAATCAAAGTTTCAGATTGAAGGGCATGCTAAAAGTAGGCCCACTATGATGACCCTTGCAAGCAGAGAGGGCAACACATCTACATTTTTATATTCTTTTATCTATAGCAATCACAAAAATGCATTAGTATCAAGGTACAGAAGGCAAACAGAGCTTCTGCCACAATTTTAAAAGCAAGAACAACAAATAAAGCACAAAGGACTCCTAATGCCTGAGATGCAAAGCAAGGGACATGCCACCAACAACTGAAGCACACATTATAAAAAAGAAAGCAAAAGAAAAACTTAGGGAGTGTCTCCAACATAATTTTTTTTGTATTCCTTGTTTTTAGGAAATGCCACGTCAGCAAAAAAACAGAAAGAAAAAAGAAAGAAAACACACTATAGTTACAGCTTGGCCCAAAAAAGTGAATCCCTTTCTGCCCCTTGTTTAGCTAAACCGTCAGCTAGAGAATTAGCCGATCTTTTAACCCAACGTATCTTAACTTCCATCTCCCGCACCAGCCACTTGAATTTCCTCCTCTCATTATTGTACTTCCATAAGCCATTGTGATCTTTAATCAGCCACCCTATCACCACCTCTGAATCCCCTTCAATTAAGAGTTTCCTGATGTTCAACTCCTTAGCTTTCTGGACTCCTTCCATAACTACAAAGATCTCAACTCTAAGGGAGTCATCCACTCCAATTGGGCCTGAGAACATGGCAGAAATGACCCCATTTTCATCCCTAAAAACACCCCCAATCCCTGATTGTCCCGGATTTCCCCTGCTACACTCATCAAAGTTTAGTTTCACGAATCCACTAGGTGGAGGGGTCCAAAGCCACACTCATTACTGACTTAGTTTGTGTGCAACTTGCAATTTCACCCCACTTCCTCAACATGTCATCCACAATGTAATCTGTGAAAAGCTCCAAAGATTTCAGCCACTGTACCGCCCTAAAGTGTCCAACATACTGCAGCCCATAGTCCTCTCCACATTGTCCTTCCCTTTTTATCTGCCACCTGAAAAGAGAAAGGGAAAAAAGGCCTTGCAAGTCTGATGGGGGTTCCAACTACATCCAAATAGGGACAAAGCCCATTCCCAAATTGACCTCGCAAAATGGCAAGACACCAATAGGTGAAAACCAGTCTCCCCATCCGCTTTACAAAGAACACACCACTGAGGTGACAAACAAGTATTGGGTCTCTTGTTTTGGAGTAAATCACCAGTGTTGATTCTTTCCAGATAGGCTTCCCAACAAAAACTACCAACCCTAGGAAGTATTGCTTTGCACCAAACCTCATCAACAGGAAAAAGGAGGGAAGGTAAGACTGGTGGACTGACTTAAGACTTTGAAGAAAGAAGCACAAGAAAAAATGTCGTTGGGAGAAGGTATCCAAATTCTAGAATCCGCCCTAGTGGGGTCTAAGACAACGTTATCAAGAATTGCAATAAGGCTCAAAATATTGTCAAAGTCTGAATCCCTCAAATCCCTTCTTAGACCCAAGTTCCACCCAATCCTAGAAATGGAAGAGGACGGGGTGGTAAAAGACAAGATTGGCTCATTTTTTAGATCAGAAAGAGCAAACAAAGAAGGAAACTGATCCTTTAGAGGGGCACTCCCCACCCAGGTTTGTTCCCAAAATTTTATGGAGTTACCGAAATTCAAATCATACCTGATATTAGGGGAGAAAACTGGTAGCATGTCATGAATGGCTTTCCAAGGAGAATTGCTTGTGGCCCTAGCTCTGATTCCAGTGTCCCATCCATTATGCTCCAACACATGAATACTTGCCACTATTCTAGCCCATAGCTTCTCCTTCTCCAAGGGGAATCTCCACAACCACTTTCCCAACAAAGTCATATTCTTTCTCCTAATATTCCCAACCCCCAAACCACCACATGTCTTACTCCTACAAACTATCTCCCAGCTCACTCTATGATCCCTCTTTTCCTCTCCCAGTTCCCACAAGAAATCTCTCATTAACTTCTCCAATCTATTAGCAACCTTCACTGGGATTTTAAACACCGACAGGAAAAAGATAGGTAAATTAGCAAGCGTGGCCTTAATAAGAGTAATTCTCCCACCAAGAGAGAGGTAGTTCTTTTTCCATGACACCAGTCTTTTTTCAAACCTTTCCACCACCGGGTTCCAAAAGCTCTCCCTCATGGGATTATCACCTAAAGGCAACCCTAAGTAGTTCAAAGGCCATCCTGAGACTTCACACCCCAGCACTTCAGCACTCTCCCTAATCTCTCCCTCCTCCAAATTCACCCCCACAACACAGCTTTTCCCAAGGTTGATCTTCAAGTTGGATATTTGCTCAAACAGTTGTATCACCGACTTCAACAAACTGCAAGTGAGTAAGGGGGGTTTCCACCCTCCCAACTCTCCAGCCTTTAATGAGCCCCTAGAATCTGCTCTGTGAATCAATTTCCCCAAAACCTCCGCAATTAGAATGAACAAGAAAGGAGAAAGGGGGTCTCCTTGTCTTATATCCCTACTAGCTGGAAAGAAATCTACCATTGTCCCATTCACTAGCACTGAGTAATGGCAATTCCGGACACAACCCATGATCCACTTACACCATCTAGCCCCGAACCCAAATTTAGTCAAAACTTTCCTCAAAAATTCCTAGTCCACCAAGTCATAAGCCTTTTCCAAGTCCAACTTACAAACCACTCCCTTCTTCTTATCCCTCTTAAAGTTCTCCACACTCTCATTAGCAATTAAAATCTGATCAGTAATTTGTCTTCCATTCACAAAAGCTCCTTGGTAGTGTGCAATAATATCTGGCAAAACCTTCTTCAGCCTCAAAGACAACACTTTTGCAATGATCTTATACAAGCTATTAACCAAGCTAATTGGCCTAAAATCCTTCGAGTGGGAAGCATCTTTCTTTTTTGGAATTAAGGCTATAAATGTAGAGTTCACACCCGGATTGACAATTCCTCTCCTGAAAAACTCCTCAAACACCTGCAAAAGATCATTTTTCAAAATATCCCAACAGTCCTGATGAAAAGCCATTGTGAACCCACCCGGCCCTGGGGCTTTTGTTCTATCCATAGAAAATACAGCCTCCTTAATCTCTTCTAAATTATAGCTTCTCTCCAACCTTCTCCTGTTCTCCACCCCTACATCTGGCCAATCCAATCCTTCTACCCACACCCTTCTACACACAGGCCTTCTTAGAATAGATTTGAAGTGCTCCACACAAGCCCCGACAATCTCCTCTTGATGCACTAGCTCAACTCCATCTATTACCAATTTGGAGATCAGGTTCTTCCTTCTCCTGCCTTCTGCTAGAGAGTGGAAAAACCTAGTGTTTCTGTCCCCCTCTTGCACCCATTTACACCGAGATTTTTGCCTCCAGCTAATTTCCTCCTTGTGCAGGCAGTCCTCTAACTGTCTTCTTAAATCTCTCTTGATCTCAATGTCTTCCTCTCCAAGTTCTCCCCTTTCTTCTTTAGAGTCAAGGCTTTCAATCTTATCAAGCAGATCTCCCTTTCTTTTTTCTATCCTCCCAAACTCCATCAGATTCCACTCCTTGATTTTTATTTTCAAAATTTGAAGTTTCTTATGGAATTTCATCCCTTCCCATTCCACCAATGGGTTACACTCATACCACTACTCCCTCACTTTGTTAGTAAACCTTGGGTGGAGTAACCACATATTTTCAAATCTAAAGGGGGTAGGACCTCCACACCTTCTTTCCTCCTTAACACTATGGGCCAATGATCGGAGGTCATCCTTGGAAGAGCTCTAAAAGCCAAGGTTCCCCAATGAACTTCCCAATCCAGAGAGAACAAGAATCTATCCAGTTTAGAGCAAATGGGTCAAGATTGGAGATTTGGCCAAGTAAATGTCTTATGGGCTAGGGGGATCTCTTTAAGCTCAAAGTCATCCACAAAGTTGTTAAACTTCCTCATGCTTTTTGTCACCCTCTGGTTAACCTTATTGGATTCCTCCAAGAATGTAATCACATTGAAGTCCCCACCCATGCACCAGGGCTCATCCCACAACCCTCTAACATCCGCCAATTCCTCCCACAACTCCTTTCTCTTTCTGTAGTCATTCGGTCCGTAAACATTTGTGAGAACCCACGTAAAATCACCCTGATGCTGCTTAAACTTCACGGAAACCGAGTACTTTCTGATCAACTCCTCCAAGCCTTCAACCACATCCCTCTTCCACATTGTTACAATCCCCCCAGATGCACCCCAAGAGGGGGCAGCCATCCAACTAATCCCCCTGGCATTCCAAACACTCTGTGCCCAGTTGTTATTAAACTCCATTCTCTTAGACTCTTGCAACACCACAATGTCTAGGCCAAACCGTTCTATTACCTCTTTTATTGTTGCTCTCTTCCTTGCACTCCCAATTCCCCTCACATTCCAACTAAGGATCTTCATTCTACTTCTTATTTAAACCCCTTGCCACCTTCCACTACTTTCCCCCTTTCCTCCTATCTCCTTTTACCCCGAGATTCTTGTCTCCTACATCTCTCTCCAATCTCTCTACTTCACTCAATCTCCTCTTCTTTGTTCTGATCTCCTTCTTCCTCTTCTGTAATCTTTCTTTCAACACATTCAAATCTTCTAACCTACAGCCCAACTTCTCTGCAAATTCAGCTAACATGTCTTCTCTCACCGAGTCCTCCACCCCTACCCTTCCTATAGAAACCCCTCCAACTCTGCCCATCTGCCCGTTCTTCCTCTCCCCTGGTCCCACCTCTATTCTTTCCTCTCCATCCAACCTCCCTATCCTATTACCTCCCTCCTTCCCTGTTCCTTTCCCTCCATCTCTACTCTCAATCCTTTCCCTCCTCTCCACTAGCTCCTCCCCTCTTCCTTCCTCCCCTTCCCTCCTCCAAATCAACTTTCCTTCCACTTCCTTAAACACTTTTTCAATGATTTCCCACACTTTTTCACTCCTATACCTTCCTTCCCTCACCTTCCCACTTTCCTTCATCCCCCTCTCCCCCTCCTCGGAGAGCCCGCCTTCTAGCACGGCTACAAATTCATGGGCTACAAGACATGGAACAGAAACGGAATCTGGAACCAAAGACACAAGAGACACATTAGTAGCACAAACCGAATTCACTTGGTTACTTGGGATTGGTGGACAAGCTAGAAAAGGACTGCTCTCAGCCTCCCTCTCTTGTTCCAAAGGTTGGTAAACATCTGTCTCCCTTAGTTGGTTGGAAAGTACTTCTGTCCTTTGGTCAACCTGGTGATCTTTCCCCTCTACCCCTGGTTCACCCCTAGATGGTGTGTTCTTGCTCAAGTTCATGTTCTCCCGGTTTACCCCTTCTGATAATCCTTGCACACTCTGTAATCTTGGAAATGAGTTGACCCGATTGCAATCTACACCTTGAAATAAGCTAGCAATATTCCACCCATCCAAGTCACCACCAGCACAACTACCTTCGTCGTTTACACTGCCCACGCTAGTAAAATCAGCATAATGGTCCTCTGCTTCTTCATCTCCTTACTGCACTACGCCCAGCATTCATCCTTCGTCGTTTACACTTCCCTATGCTCCTCCATACATCGTCGGGAAACCCACTGCAACACCAGTTTCTTCTCCAGCTTACGCCGTTGCGCACAAGCCCCCCCTTTCTCACGACTTGGGACGATGATAGACCATTAACATTGTCTATCGGCGCCCTGAGAGAAACCCTTTTGCCCCGACCCACGTGACGATTTAAGTTATCACGTGGGTCCTTCAAATGGATCCCCCTTTCGGTGTTACGCCCACCCGACCCGCCCATGTGACCTTTTAAGTTGTCACGTGGGCCCTTCCAATACTGTCCCGGCTCAACCTTCACCCCGCCCGACCCACCCGCCACCTTCAATGGCTAGACCAGACCTTTCGGCTCCCCAACCCACCTTGCCCTTTCGCCACATCAGCAAAGGAAGAGAATCCACCATTAAGTTGCTTAATTCAAACCTATTTGAAATATTTTCCTTAAAAAGATTTCTTGTCATTTGGTTTTCCCCAACTGGCTCAATAACCCCAAAAAAACCTTTCATCTGCTCCACCTTTTCAACTCCCAACCTATGCCCTCCACGTGTCCACCACCCCGCCAGCTCATCATCTTCTACCTTAGGAACACCTCCCCACCACGACCATTCAACTTCAAAGGCCACCCACACCTTGTACCAGGCTTCATCCGAACATATTTCAATGACCCTCGGCAGGTTCTCGTGCCTTACACCAGCAACCTGTAACTCCACGGCACCCAGAAATCGTTTATCAGCTTTCATCAAGATGCCTCCCAGACAATGCACAATGTGTTCAAGAACAGAGTTCCGCCAGAGGTGAAATGGAAGGCCTACAAGCTTCAGCCGGACACAACCATCTTGGACTTTGACTTCATTGCATAATGGACTCCAGTTCTGAACCTGTATCAGACCTCCATCCACCACTACTGCTTTAAAACTTAGCTCCTGGTCGCCTACATCAAGCACGGCTTTCGTCTCTGCAAAAGGGAACAACATAGCTTCACTCCCAGATCCTAATTCCCCTGCCACTGTACACAGAACCCTTCTCCAGTCTGTCACTCCTCTATCGGCCACTAACACCCTTTTCTTCCACTCATCCTTCCCTGCTCCTACCGATAATCTTCGAAGACTAGAAGTGCAAGCAACCACCACTTCAGTCGGAATGCCTTGCACTTCTACGCTCCCAAAGGAACTAATCGAAACTGCCCCCTCCTGAGCTTTTTTACCCTGGTCTTTGGAATTTTGAATAGTTCTCTTCACCCCCTCTGCTCTCTTCACTTCCAAGGCTACAAGAAAAGACTGTAGCACCTTCACAAAGTCCATCCACCCTTTCCGTAGCCTCCCTTCTGGCACACACAGTAATTGCTTTCCACTTGTTCCAAAAAACTCCACCGCAGAGATAAACCATCCCTTTTTGTTTCTTTTCAATTCTGTTACATATTTCTTACCTGGGACAGCCAATGAATTTGTCCACCCAATCACCTTACAAGGGTTGATAGCCCCATCTATGAAACCTTTCAACCAGACGATGACCTTCTTTGATACCAACACAGTCGCCCTGTTATTCTCTCTGGTTTTCAATACATCCTCACCTTTGATCCTTTCCTCTTCGAACTTGAAAGTCTTGGCTTCGATCGACACCTCAGACCTCCTTCCTACTACTCTGAACCTGCCCTTGTCCATGAACCTACCCTCAGACCTCACAAGCAACAAATTTGGTTGAGAGTGTAATCTAGCTTACCAATGGATTCTTCATCTTGGAGGCACAAAGTTGGATGTATATTCTTTCAAAAATAAAGTGAAAACATTTTCAGTTTGATTTAGAAAAATAGTTGTATTTGAAGGCCATCTTGGGAGGGGCACATCGGATATTGACCTAACCTTTGTTTTTTTTTTTCTTTTTCTTTTGGGACAAAGTGGCCACTCTCAGACTCAAACCCATGTTCTCATGCTTATCAACCTGAGATTTTACCATTAGGCCAAACAATGGCTCCTTCAAAAATAATATTTTTGAAACAAAATACAAATGCTTTTAACTACAAAAATATGTTCACTTCCCTAACGCTGATGTGTGCTACTATTTAGTGCAGTATACAGACCAAAATCTCCCATAGACCCTCTTACAATGCTGGTACAAAGCTTCTACCATTCATACCAACCCACATTCAAATGGATTTGGGGCCAGAACATCAATGAAATTAACAGATAAAAATAAGAAAGGTGAGTGGATATCCATTCAATCAGAATCTCTATCTGGTATTCTTTATGAAGCATAATAGCAATCTATATGGGGAAAACTTGTTTGTGAAACCAGAAATTCAAGAAACACAATTGTTGTTTCAATGTGGAAAACATGAAATAAACTACACCAAGAACATGTTTGCCAACAAGTGCCAAAGACAGTTCACATTGAAAAACACCTCCTTAATATACAGAACATGCAAATCTAAATTCTGAAAAAAAAAAAAAAAAGATCATCATCAAGCCTTATCCCAATTAGTTGGTTAAATGAATCCCATTTCACCATTCCATTCTGTTTAGTTTCATATTCATTGATAAATTATTGGCAATTAAATCATTTCTGAGAAAAAAAAAACTACTTAAACTTGTTGGAATATCATGTTATAAACACTAAATTTACAACCTTGTATGTGCAAATCCTACATGGGCTCAACTTTTCAAAATCTGGGCATCACAGGCACATCCTAGAATATAGTAATTATATATTCAACATCAGATTAAAGGTTAATTCTTCAAAATATGGAAACAAACCAGGTAGGCACACCTGAGTTCAGGAAAGGCAAACCCCACAAGATGAGCCTCACCTATGAGTGTAAGCAAAAAGGCATGCCTTTTAAAACATTGATCTAGCAAGTCCCTGAAAATGGCTTAACTAAAGACAACTAAAAGGAGGTTACAACAAGAAAAAAGAACCATACAACCATCATGCCAACATAATGAAATGATACCCAAGAGGACGTCCCCGACATAAGATGGATGAAACTAAACCAAATGAAGTGGATCAATGTTACCAACAATTTCTGAACTGTATCTATTGGATAAAGAAAGAAAATAGCAGCTTAGTAAAGAAAGAGAACCAAACAAGTCAAATGAAGGCATTCAAGATGCAGAACTATCACATAGAAAAGCAGGTGTTCGAGTTATTATGATCAATTTTTGTTCAGCACTGAGTGAACAATAACTGACATTTTTCATCAGTGCTAAGTGGAGAAGAATTGACAAAACAAGCAATAAGTTTCCTATTAACCATCAATTTACCTTGTAGAAGCAACTAGTTCCAAAGGGGCATGTGCCATTTCCAAAATCAAAGTATCTGCAGTCAATTGACCTGCCAAAGGAAGCCAACTTAATTACAAGATCAAAAACTAGTACCAGATTGATGAGCTCCAAATTCTTGAAACCACCTCAATGTCTATTGATCCAGTACACAATAGTAATTACTAACAGCCAACCAAATGTCAGGATGTAGACAGTTGAAAACCCAAACCAAGACAAAAGTAAAATTCAAAAGAACAAAAACATACTAACAGTGTTACAAATATACAAGTAAAATTATAAATGTCAAGTTGTCAAAGTAATCACAAGATAACAAAATTGTAACTAAAGTACAATCATTGCATAAATAAGGGCAGAAGTGCTTGAGGTGATGACATAATAGGGCCCTTTTCCCCCTCTACCAAAATGAAGAGTCTATGGTAAAAGCCTAAAACGGATGTGGACAAACAAGAAAGGCCTAAAAGCATAACTAAAAACAAAAAGGGCAAATTTCTTAAACTATCCCTACTGTTTAGCTAATTGACAAACCGAAACCTTATTATTTAACTATTATCTTAAATCATCCCTACTATTTCTGACAATTGACTAGCTCTACCCCCGTCGTTAGCATTTGTTAATGTTCCGTCAAAATCTGTACACATGTGACATCACAAACCCAATATTACCCTCTTCGTCTTTATGGGAGAGGATGTCAGTGGGGTTTTGCTGCAGATCCCACAGAGATCATGGATCGGCAGATTGCTCGACTGGCTATCTGCTTTGACCAATAGTTGACTGAACTTGTGTTGAGAGAGAGAGAGAGAGAGAGAGAGAGAGAGAGAGAGAGATCAACTTCGTTGGTTGTTACTTGTTGCTTTCAGAGATAAGAGAACACATTGCAGGACATTAACAGGTGCCTTGGTGTGGATCTAAATAGCTTGGTTTCTTCTAAGGAATAATTGGGCATTCAATTTCTTCTAAGGAAACATCTACACTTGTGCTTCAAAATCATTCAATTAAAATTTCTCTGGACTAACGCTTGTGAAAAATGAGAAAGCTAAGCTGAGCTGGGATATTGATTTGGTAGCAACCCTGTATATAATATTTCCAATACACCTGCTACAACCACTAGTAACTCCAGGAGCTGCTATGTGAAAAAAAACAACAGCTCAATGGTGTGTTCTATCCCAGCAGTGTTAAGGATCACAGTTGTAATCAGAGTCGTCCAGTCGTTGAAGAAAACTTTCTGTTGGCAACTGGGAAGAGGTCTTCGGTCGATGGTGCAAGGGGGAGCTTGTCCGAGAGGAATTTCCCTCGGATTTGCATTTGGGAATCAGATCGGTGGGAACCTCTTTTGGTCCTTCGCCGATCTCGGTCCCACCCAATAAGTTGACATGAAGAGGTCACTGCAGAGTTGTAGTGCATTGGATGGCAGCGGTGATGAATAAGGGATATGCATAGAGAGAGAGAGAGAGGTAAAGATAATGAGCAAAAGAGAGAAAGGGGATAGAGAGAGATTGGAAGCAAGCAAAAAACAGCTGCTGCCAGAAGTTGCAGTGGCTGCAATCATAGAATGGGAGATACAGGGAGCGTCAAAGGAGGAAGAGAAAAAAAAGAGAGAGAAAGAAAAAAGGAGAGAGAGAGAGAGAGAAAGAGAGAGAGAATGTGTGTGTGTGAGAGAGAGAGAGAGAGAATTAGAGAGAAAGGTAAGAAGCTCTCATCTTCTTCCTGACTCACTCGGCCGGCTGAGTATCTCTCAGATCTGCAAGGAGCCCAAACCCTGTGATGTTCAAGCTGAAATCGTGCCACATCTGATGAGGTTTTTCTCCCCCTCTTCTCCTCTCCATCATCTCTACACCCTGCTCATCGCCACCACCATCCCTACTACTGCAAGCAGCATTGAAGAGAGAGCATTCGACTCTTCTGCAGTTTTTCTTTTTAACATAAGGGCAAAAGAGACATTTCATCCTCTCCATTACGATTTAACGACGATGGCAATTATCAGAAACAGTAGGGGTGGTTTAAGACAATAGTTAAACAGTAAGGGTAGAGTTAGTCAATTAGCTAAGCAGTAAGGGTAGTTTAGTATAGACTGAAGGATGGTGGGACCGTGGGAGTATCCAAATTAGACTGGGGGTGTTAGTTTAGTCAATTCCTAAATTTTTTGAAAGGTGTTAGTTTAGTAAAATCCTAAATGCAGACCCAAAAGAAGAGTGTGTTGCTCTTTGGGCATTGAATAAATGAAAGCTTGGGTATCTGGTAGACATTGGAGCCATGCGAGGAGTCTTTCAATTTTGTCTCAAGAATAAGGTTTGATGTGAATCAAGTTCTTATATGGGAACAGGCAATACAGAAGACCCTGGAGCTCCATGTTGATCAATGTTATCTGTCAGCCGGTTGTATTAGAAAAGATAGATGCTCAAAATTGGCCACAATCAATTGTTCCAAGGATTCCTCTTTTTGATGAATAACATTAGAAATTTTTACTGCAGTATATTTTAGAAGTTCCCTACCAATACCATTGAATAGATGGGTATTCAGTGTACAAGAAACAGAAAACGTGCTAGCCAGAAAAATATTTCCTTTTTTACAAATTACAATTCACCTCCAGGATCTGGTGTTCCCCATACAGTACTCTTTCCTTCTTTTTTTCTTTTATGAGCAGCTGTAATTCTTTATTCAATTGTTTTAAAAGAACAATACATAGTATTGTGCTGAAAAACAACCGAAAAAAACATTATTTAGTATAGTTTCACTAGCCACCCAACAAAATATTATACAAGCCCCATAACTTTCAATTAGCAGTTTGTTTAGCTAAACCCAACAGCCAAATTGTTGGCAATCCTTGGTGTCCACTTGTAGCAGATTATTAACTCGTCTTTCGGTTGCTTTATCTCCTTTAAATACTTTTATAGATCCACAAACCAGTATCGCTCATATTAGAACCTTGTTCCCCATACAGTGCCATTTATTGTGACTCTGGCTCAAGAGTCTTCCAAACTATTGGCCTCTCTAGGTATCCACCCGAACAAGCAGTTCAGGTCAGACGCAGAGCCCTCGCATCTCTAACCAAATATCTTAACATTTTCATCACCTCTTCTCCCAAGTCCATTCATTTTATAAGAGTCCACTTTCACTCGTATGTTCCTCAATCCTTCCATGCCAGTGTGCCTCAAACCTTGTACTAGTGCTAGCAGCTCTACCCTCTTCACATATGGTGTATACAGATATTCAAAGCATTAAGTGATGTGTGGAGCCATTTTACGGTCCACTGTGGATGGTGCGAACGGCATGGGTTCTAAAAATGGTCCTTGGAGGATGAGTAACAACTCGTTGGTAATCAACTGGTGGGTGATGAGTGTCGGCTATTTTTTCCCAGAGAAGAAAGGCAAGGTCTTTGGGCTGTCGCTACTGCTGTGGTGTCTGAGTGTGACGATGGGTACTGGAGATCTGTGTGGGGATTTCCTTGGAACAAAAGCCCAGTGGAGAAGCTTAAGACTTGTGAGGGGGCTCTATGAAGATGAGGGGAGGGGGAGTGATCCTGGAGAAAGCAGAGATAGTGGTAGGAGTTCGGATTCGGCAAGAAAGGCGACCAACGATTGAAGTGGGGATAGGTGACCTAAGGGTTGGAAAAGAGAAAGGTAAGACGAGGGGAACTGTTGGATCAGAAGGTAGTAAGACGATGACTACAAAGGAGGCAGAGAGTGGAGATTCTAGCGAGTGGACTGAGAGGAGGGAGGCGATCAACAAGCCAACCATTGGGCGTTAGTGAGACAAATCCTAGCGAAGTGAGGGCTGGTGAGGTTGCTGAGACACAATGTTAGAAGCTCCATCATAGTCGTCCGTTAAATTCCCCTGTGGATGGTCAGATTGATTTGGCTCGATGGACCATTTGGGTTTTTCAAAGGAAGCACTTAAAGAGGCTTCATATGAATGTTTGAATTGAATGGGGTGTCAACTAGGATTAATTTAAGAGAGGGTGGTTTGGGAAGGGGGGGCAGTTGTGGACAGTCTGAAGGGGAAGCTGCCCAAGTGGATCATTAGGAGATATTTAGTTGAGGTGGGTACCCGAGTACAAGAAGTTCGAACCCCTTGTATCCTTGCTATGTTGGGGGGTCCGAACGGGTCAAGGCCTAGGGCCTCTAGTGAGAAAAAGGGGGTAGGCCAAGTTGGCATCCATTTCTCGATTCTGAGTGGTCCGAACTAGTTGAGCCAGCCAAACCAAATTTTAAGAGAAGTAGGGGTGGGAAATCGGGATTGGAGAAATTCGTGGAGGGTCCTAAAGGGAGGCAAGAAGAGGAAAGCTTATTGCAGATGACAAGTGATTAAGTGAACTAGAACTGACACCCTAAGTTGCAGTGCTTGAAGCCTACTCTCCATCTTTGCCATTTGTCCTTGTGGCTAAAGAGCTTACTGAAGTTACTCCCTTGTCAATGATTGAGAACCCTAAATCCTTGATACCGGGACAGTCAAGCAGTGTAGAGAAAGTGTGGATCAATTAAGCATTCTTGCTACAAAAGGGGATAAATCTAGGGGAAAGGAAAGTTTGTTGTTGCTCAAACAAGTGTGGCAGTTAGATTTTTGGGAGGTGGAAGTGGTAGAGGGGCTTCTCTTGACTCATCTCCTTCCTAGTTTATGTCTAAATTACTAGGGTTTTTCTGGGGGTGTCATTAGAAGGTATGAAGAAGACAATCAGATATCTAGAGGGGATAGAAAAGAGGTTTATGGTGAAAAAGAGAGAAATGGAATGTTAAAAAAAAGGTTCTTTGAAGAAGAATAGAGAAATGAAGAGGTTGGTGTGGCTTGTGGGGTCTAAATGACAAGGTTGGGAGTGGGGAAGGTTCATCGAGCAGGTAAGGTGTAAGGAGCTTGTGGAAGGGAGGGGTTTTGAGAGAAAGGTTATGTTTTATAGAAGAAAGTAAGAGGAGGTTTCCCAACTTTGATTTTTTAAGGAGTTAAAATTGTTGTCTTGGAGTGTGAGGGGGTTGGGGCCAAGGAAGAGGCATTTGTTGGTGTATGATTTGCTTAAGAGGTGGAGATTCAAAGTGATGTTACTTCAAGAATCTAAGCTCGAAGTGGTTAGTAGTGTTTGGGGTCAAGGGCAGGTGAGGTGGGTGAAGTAAGTCGGATAGGGGTACTACTAGGGGCTGTTGACCATGTGGGACCATTCAAAGTGCAAGCTCTTGTCTTCACATATAAGTGAGTTATCTACGTTGATGGTGTTGGAGCTGGAAGGAGGGGTGGTTTGTCAAATTACAAATGTGTATGGTCCAACAAAGGATAGGAATTGGGTGAGAATTTGGGATGATTTGTCTTAGATTAGGGGCTCTTGTAGCTGCTCTTGGGTAATTGGGGGCAACTTCAATATAATCCGTTTTGCAAAAGATAAGAAAGGGAGTGATAGAAGGTCGAGAGCAATGAATCTATTTGCAGCTTTCGTAAGGTGTTTTGAGCTCATTGATCCGCCCTTGGTGGGAGCTGAATTCACTTGGACTAACAATCAAGAGAATCCCATTGGTTAAGTTGGATAAGTTCTTAGTCTCTCTGGATTGAGAGAAGTTGCTTCTTGATTTAAAGCAGATGGCCCTTTCTCACCCAGTCTCGGATCACATGCCAATTTTGTGGTGAACAAATGAGGCACAAATCTCCGTTCAAGATGGAAAATTATTGGTTTGATAAAGAAGATTTTCTCCCGTTACTAAGGGAGAATTCAGCTGGAAAGAACTAGTTCTTTCATCCTTGCTAAGAAAATAGGTGCTATAAAAGAAGCTATGAAATTATGGAGGGCAGAAAATCTAGGTAATTCAGAGTTGGAAAAAAAGAAAATGCCTAGAAATCATAAAGGAAGTGGATTCAGCTGAAAAGAGGGGTGCTATATCTGAGGAGGACAGATCCAAGAGGCTTCTGGCTAAGGTGAGTTTTGACAAGCTGGCCTACAAGGATGAACTTGAGTGGAGACAGAGGGCAAAGGTTAACTAGCTAAAAGCAGGAGACAAAAACTCGAGTTTTCTCCATAGAATGGATAATGCAAGAAACAGACTAAATACAATTAGCAAACTGGAATATAATGGGGTGGTTGGTGAACAACCAGCAGAATTGAAGAGTCTAGTCATCAGGTTTTTCTCCCAGTTATTCAAAGAGGTGTGGATGCATAGACCCTTACTTACAAGTACCACCTTTAGATAGATATCTGAGGTTCAGAAAAGAGAGCTTGAAATCCCATTTTATGAAGAAGTTTGGTAGGTGATTAAAAGCCTAGATAATGATAAATCTCCTAAGCTGGATGGTCTTTCAAATCTCTTCTATAAGAAGTGCTGTGAGGTGGTGAAGGAGGATGTTATGAAGGTTTTCCAAGAGTTCCATAGTACTGCTTCCTTGGAAATACATTCATCACTCCCATCCCAAAGGTGGAAGGGGCAGCGAATATAAAGGATTTCAGACTAATTAGTCTTCTAAGTAGTTTTTACAAGATTTTGGCTAGAGTGTTAGCGGAAAGGCTTTAAAAGGTTCTTAACAGTGAGGTGGCCGAAAATCAGTGTGCTTCTGTCCCGGGCAAGCAGATGTTGGACAGCATTTTGGTGGCAAACGAGTTGATTAAGTCCAGAAAGAGGGAAGGAAGGCTGGGGCTTCTTTGCAAGCTTGAGTTGGAAAAGGTATATGCTCATGTCAACTGGAGATGTTTAGATTTTGTGCTTTTTTTTATCAATAAGCAGTATTTAATTCATCAAATTACTGAAAAAGCATTACAAGTTGAGTTCAAACAGAGAGAAAGTTAAAAGTCAAGTTTGACAGCTCCTATTATAAATCTGCCCAGAACAAAACATCCCTATACACCCCTTGTTTATCCAAGCTATCTGCCAATCCATTTGCTGTTCTCTTTACCCATTTGAAGCCTGCTTCTAAGTCCTTTACCATGCTTTTGATTTCTCTATTAGATGACTGTAAATCCAAACACATGGGTTGTTGTCATTCATCCAAGAGATTACCAGTTTTGAGTCACCCTCAATCTTCAGACCTTGATGTAAGGCTCCACTCTTGCAGAGTTCCCGACTCCAATCAGCCCTTTCTCTATAGCATCTCTGAATACTCTCCTATTCCTGACAACCCTGGATTTCCTATTAAGCTTCAATCAAAGTTTAGTTTTAATCTATTAGAATTGGGGGGGGGGGGGGGGGGGGGGGGGGGCGCTGCTGAATTTGCTTCAAACCAGATTCTTTGAATATCATCTACCGTCACCCCTTTTTGAAAGCTTCCAATCTTTTTACCCAGTCTGCAGTATTTACCTTTACCCCTTCAACAATGTCCTCTAAACCCCTGTTGTTTTCCTTGACTATTCTTTCATTTCTTTCTTCCCAAATTGTTGCTGCCCTGGCTGCTTTCCAAAAAAGTCTTCCCTTCTTTTTTGTTTGTCTGAAAAACCTTGAGCTGAACAAGGTTGTGATATCTTGTGGAAGATCCCACCTGCAACTAAAGAGAGAGAAAATGCACACCCAAATACAAGCCACAAAAGAAAAGGACATAAGTGAGAAGTGGTTTCACTATTTCTTGAGAAGATGAATTTTCGCTAGAAGTGGAGGAATTGGATGGTGTGTATTACGACTCCAAAATTCCCCATCCCTGTTAATGGTTAGTCCTCAGGTATTTTCAAAAATTCTAGGGGGATCATCCAAGGTGAACCACTCTCCCCTCTCCTGTTCATCTACCTGAGGGAAGTTTTGAGTCTCTTCATTCACCTTGTGGGGAAAGCAGGTTTTTAGAAGGTTTTTCAGTAGTTCCAGGTGGTTAAAAGGTCCACATTCTTCAATTTGCAAATGATACTTTGTGCTTCGTTATGTAGAGGAAGAGCAGTTGCAGGTGCTTTTGGGGGTTCTTTGTTGGTTTGAAGTTGTCTCTGGTTTAAAGGTCAATTGGAATAAAAGCTATTTGATCCTGCGGGCAACATGGAAATGTTGAATCTTTAGCTGGAATTCTGGCTTGTCAGGGTAGGTATCTTCCCACAAGTAATTTAGACCTTCCTCTGGGTGCAAAGTGTACTTCAGCTTTAATTTGGGATCCTGTTTTGGACAGGCTTGAGAAGAAGCTTTCCTCATGGACGGCAAAATACTTCTCACTTGGTGGCAGAATTACTCTTTTAAAGAGCTCTTTGATCAATCCGCCATCCTACTTTCTTTCTCTCTTTCCAAACCCTGTAAAGGTGGCATCAAGGTTAGAAAAGCTGCAGAGAGATTTTCTTGTGGAAGGGTTGAGAAGAGGGAAAAAAAAGATCCATTTTGTAAGCTGTGATAAAATTTGCTCCCATGTGGATTGAGGGGGTTTGGGGTTTAGGAGACTTGAGGTTTTTAACATGGCTTTTCTTGGCAAGTGGCTCTGGAGGTTTGGGATTGAGAGAAACAGTCGGCAGAGAGGCCTAATGCTGCTAAGTATGGTGAGGATAGAAGAAACTGGATAACCACTTCCTCCCCTTCCTCGCTGGGATGTTCAATTTGGAAGAAAATTATTGATCTGCTTCCCAACTTTAGCAAAGGTCTCAAGCCAAGATTGAGAAATTGTGGCAGACTGGCTTTCTGGAAGGACCAATACTGACCATCCTCTTGCTTTTCCAGCTGGCAGTTGATCAGGATGCAATGGTGGCTGACTGTTTTGAGCTCCTGGGCAATGAGGTGGTCTGGACTCCTACCTTTCAGAAGATTTCAGGACTGGGAGTTTAAAAACTTGGTTAATTTACTCCTGCTGTCGGGTCAGGAGGTGGGCACCAGATTGGATGATGGTTCAACCTGGATCTAGTCTGCAGATGGCCTCTTTACTGTTAAATCTTTTGCTCACAAGTTGACAGTTTGCAGTTTCGGTTCAGTTCCTGCTGCCATGATTTGGAACCCACTCTCCCCCTTGAAAGTGTTTAAGATCTCCTCTCACGTACATATCCGAAAAGTTGACGATGGATTTTCTGTGGGAGCCAGGAGAGGAAAGGAGGGACCATAGGGTGGGATGGGAGGTGGTAACAAGACGCAAGAAACAAGGAGGATGGGGGATTGGGAATATCAGGAAAAGGAATTTGACATTAATGGGGAAGTGGTTATGGAGATTTCCTTTAGAATGGGATAAATTGTGGGCAAAGATAGTGGCTAGCATTCATGGGATGGAGGACAATGGCTGGGATACCGGAATCATGGCAAGGACAACAAGCACATTTCCTTGGAAAGCCATCCATAACCTTCTTCCACTTTTCTCCTGGTGGGCCAGGTATAACTTGAACTCAGGCAACCTTATCAAATTCTAAGAACAAACTTGGGTAGTGGGCTCTCCTTTGATAATCCAGTTCCTCTCTTTGTATGCTCTCTATGATCGAAAGAATATGCCCATTTCATATTTTTTAGTCCCCTCAGATGCAAGCTCTGGTTATGGGTGGAATTTGAGATTGAGAAGGGTAGTTAGGGATACAGATTTAGAAAACACTATGTCCCTTCTGGCATTGCTTGAAAATGTTTTTCTGGACCCCCAAAAGGAAGATTGTAGAAATTTGGACCCGCTCCCCCCCGGACTCTTACTCTTGTGCTTCTTTCTTTAAAAGCCTAACTCAGCAACCTACCGCCCTCGGCATGTCTTTCCTTGTTAAAGAGATACGGTGCAAACCTATCCATCCTCGGGTTGGGAGTTTTTGTTGGGAATCTTTTTGGAAAGAATCAACACTTGTGATCTTCTTCAGAAAAAGACCCAAGACTTGTTTATCCCCACACAGGTGTATTCTTTGCAAAGAAGATGGGGAGAATGGGTACCACTTATTAGTATCTTGCCATTATGCAAAAGTTATCTAGGATTGGGCTTTATCTCTTTTTGGGTGTAGTTGGAATCCTCCTTTGAATATATAGAGTTTGTTCCCTCCATCTTTCTTCAGCTGGCCAATGAAAAGAGGAAGGATACTGTGGAGGGCAGTTGTGTGTTGGTCTTTGTGGGAAGAAAGAAACTCCAGGTTATTTTTAGATAAGGAGAGGAATGCTGAGAACTTAACAGGGTCGATCCACATAAGGGTAGCAATTGGTTGAAATCCCTGGACCTGTTTTCAAACTTTGTTGTGGATGATTTGTTGAGAAGATGGAAAAAAATAGAAAGTTCTGCCCAGGTTAAAAGGGTCATAAATCCTTCTTAGATTCCCCCTCATATAAAGCTGAACTTTGATGGCAATAGCATTGGGGAATCCAGGGCTATCAGGTATTGGGGGAATTTTCAGAAATGAGGAAGGAAGGGAATGCTTAGCCCTTTTCTCTAGCCCGATTGGTGAGGGTGACTCTCTTAGGGCTGAGATTTCCAACTTCCCCTCCAAAAAACAACACCAAAACAACAAGAAGAAAAAGAATAAAATAGCTACAAATTCAGCATCCCCTACCACCACCTAAACCCAGCAGAAAGCAAACAATAAAATGTTGGACTTCCAGCAAGACTCAACCAGAAGACCGTAAACTCTTCCTAGCCCATCATTACACCCTAAACTCACCCATGGATAATTCCAATCCTACATCAAAGAAATTCGGGGGACATTTTGGTCCCAAACAAGTTACAAATATAGAATATTTCTCTCTTTTATCCATCAAAAAAATGATTTCTAGGTCCTTTAGGGAAGCTCAAATGGCCCAATTAGCAGACCAACCCTATATAAATACACATATACAGTTATACACCAGTATAGTTTTCAAGGCGTCTAGGCAATTCTAGACGACACTGGGGCGCCTAGGCATCGCCTAGGCGATAAAAATTTTATAATATGAAGAACTGACTTTTGGCTAGTTTCCCAGTTTTATATACCATTCAGCATGTATGTTAATTGAAAATAGCAATTCTCTTTATTAAGAACATTAAATTTCCTCTAAAAATGTGGCAAATCATCACATCTAAAAGATAAAAGTCTTTTACATATATTAATTTCATTATTTTCAAAAATAATACTACTATAATAAGTATTTAATAGAGCAAATTCACATTAATTAGCAGCTAAAGAAGGTTATTAACTTTATATGATAAATATTCAAGATGGAAAGTAAAATAGAAAAAAACAAGGATGGAGTTTCTGTTTTATTTAATTAGAGAGAGAATAGAAAAAATAACTTTATTATTCTATTGTTTCTTTCCCCTTTCTTTTCTTTTCTTTTCTTTCTTTCTTTCTTTCTCTCTTCTCAAAACCCTTTGATCTTTTAAATTTCAATAGTAAAACATTAAAACAAAATATAATTGATATATAAAATATAATAAAATGTATTAACACATACATTAATAAGATACAGCAATATAAATGATATTATAAAAGGCGCCCGCCTTGTCATTTTTGTCGCCTAGGCGGGCGCTTAATCGCCTAGGCGGGCACTTAATTGCCTAGGTGGGCAACTAGTTGCTAAAAGTCAAGGCGTTTGGGCGAGGCGCCCAGCCAAGGGCACCTAGTCGCCTAGGCAACGCCTTGACAACTATGGTTACACCACATTCTCCTAATGTTTTATTGTAGATCATATATATTTTTAAAAGTGAAAAAATATGCATGCATCTTGTCAGCAGTAGAAATGATTGCCAGTAAAGACATTGTAGATTATTCCAACAGACAACAAAACTAGCAAACTTTAACTACAAACACAGAAATCTGTAGGATTATTATGGTACCTAAGCTTTGCTTTGTAGTTGTCAATAATCTCCTGCTTTTCTTCTTTTGTGGAATACCAAATGACACTTGGAATGACAAAATATGAAAGTTTACGACATATTGGGCAGGTCCTCAGTGCAGTATTAACATCCATGCCAGAGGATGGGGAACTACTACGCCAATTCCTGATGCAGGATATACAGAATGGATGATCACATTCTGATAGCAATCCAAACTTGCGTTCAGCAGCTGTGGGCTTTGAGAGAACACGATCTAGGCACACACTGCACTCAATTTCTTGGCTGTGTTTCAATGCCTCAAGGTGCTTTTTCTTTGTTTCACATGTCTTGATGTGCTCCTCCCTTTCATCAGGCCTATATGGATGTAAGCAATGTTTTCCACAAGTGGGACATAAGTCTCCATGAATGTGTGGACATTTTTCCCCATGAGGGCAGTTACCAGCAGCAGCAAATGAACAAATAGAGCGATCAGAAGGCCTAACAATTGTGGATTCCCTCTCATTCCCATTGTCGAAGACATTATGGTTTCCCGAATCATGACTCCAAGCTGGTTTTCTAGGAGGAGAGAAAGGTCTATTCAAAGCTGAAAGCTCTGCAGGAATACTCAGGACTGAAGTGGTTTCCCTGCTCAAGGCAATTCTAGATGAATGCTGATGAGGATTTGTTGATGATGATGCGATAGAATGCCGTAGACGAGAAAGCTTAACATGTTCATACCTGCATCGGCTACCATAAGAGCATGCTCCTTTCTGAAAGAAAGTGCACACCTGTCATTACAAACCAGCAGAAGGCAACAATTAGGAAAGACAATTATCCCACATCAAAGAAAAATAATTTGGAAAATTCAAAAAGAATTATAGATCTTACATTACTTGCTGGATCACTCCAATCATGTGAATACTCACAGTGCTCCCCTTTCAGACATGCTCCATGTGCATAAAACTTACAAAGAATCCTGGGAAAAAAAATTATTAGAACCACTGGTTAAAAAATAATATACTAATAGAACATTAGTGAAGATATATGTGAGCACCTGACAAAATGAGGATAAATCAGAAGCATGGGAGAAATTCATATGGCCTTATGGGGCTTGACAGCGGCCAATATAACAAGGTCTCAAAGATGCAAGTGTGGCAAAAACCAGTTCATGGAGACCCCCAAATAACAATTAACAAGAACAAGAAGAATTTTTCTTATGAGCAACAGTAAAAGGGATTCATTTCTGTAAAAAGAAAGTACAGCCCTTGCAGAATTTGGATAGCCAAACAAAGAGAACAGCAATAAGGCTGATCATCCCTGTTTAATTACTTAGATTGGAAATTGCCACAATTTTAATTCTCCATGGGATCTCTGTTTACTATCCAGTAAGGTTTCATTTGGTCCTCTTCCCCATGAGTATGATATATGAATGTGAGAGCAAAGCAGGAAGTTTTTGCATAAGAAATCCTTCTATACCAATAGGTCAAGTGAGCTGCATGTGTCCTGCCTCTAGGGAATCGTGCTTATCAAATGAATGATTGAGGAAAGTAATGCATTTTGTACATGGTTTGTTTTTGGACATGCATTTTAGCTTAGCTCATAGTGGGGAGAAACCCACAATAGTCTGCCACCCTCTCAATAGGTCATCCATAGTGACTCCTTTAAATTCTTTACATGTTAAAATACAAATTGGATGCATGTTGTGATAGTAGAATGTTTTGTTCTTTTGCTCTTGAAAATTATGGCATTGTAAAAGTATTTATTAGAGAGAAATAAAGATAGGCAGTACAAGCATTCCCACAGAGAGGCACGAGGTGCTACCTCTTATACATCAAGCAAATTACAATTGACAATTAAAACTGAGCCCAATGCAAATTATCCTTATTTAACTAACACATCTGCCATAGCATTAGCCGTTCTCCTGACCCCAAAGTATTCTCAAATTCATGCTTCTAGTTAGCCATTTAAATTTCGCCATTTCATCCCTAAAGCACCAGGTTATAGACTCTGGATCCTTCAGCCATCCTACCACCAATCTTGAATCCCCTTCAATCTCCACATTTATCAAGCCCAAATCACTTGTTATCTGTACCCCTTTCAAAGCAGCAAGCAATTCCACCAATTATGATTTATGACATTATTCCCCCCTTGTAAACTCCACAATGCAGCTTCTCTAGTATGCTTCCAAAACATTTTCTGCCTTCTTGTGGGGCATATGCTCAATTGAGTAGAAAACAGCTCATTTATGTTTGACGATGACATAAACGGACCATTGCCCAATGCTGATCTTACCTATCCAGGGTCACTGCAAAGTGTTTCAATTGGGCTCCCCTTTTGTGTGCATATTTATACTTTTTTTGGTATTCGGTGTCATGCACCATTAATAACTTCCCCCTTGACCCCTTCTTCCCCAAAGTGCTGGTTGTGGGATTCAAATCTGCGTTTTTTTTATGAATGGGATTCAAATTTGCGTTAGCAGTGGGACATACCAGCTAACACACCAATGAGCCAGCCCTCGGTTGGTTATTTATGCTTTTTTATCCCTAAGGCCTATGCTTAAGGCTTTGCACTTTGATCCCAAGTTTCAAGCTTTTTTTATTATTCCCAAGTTTCAATATTTACTTATTCATTCTTGATTTAATTGATGGAATCGAACCTTGAAATAATCTTCAATTATCAGAAATCCCTAAACCCCAGTTCCTTAAAAAATGGTAGCAAAAATTAAAAATCCTTAGGAAAACAAATAATACAGTACAGGTAGCATATCTGTCAATCCAGAGCTCTAAATTTCTCTCACGCTAACAACCTTAAGTTCGTGAAACCGATGGACCTAACAGACCTTATCCCAGCACATCCATTTTACTCCTTTTGGAATTCCTAATTTATCTAGACCTAAACCCCAGTCAATTTCCTCTATACCCTATTTTCTTCAATTATTCAAATTTCGGCGCTGGTGTGTCAATTAGCTTTTCATGAAACACTAACAAATTCAGGAGTTTCCAGGAATTCAAGATAAATTCGATGTAATAGATAAATATATTAAAAAAATGTATATACAATAAGCATCAATAGTTTCTGAAAATAAAAACCTAGAGGTAGGAGGTCCCACTTCGTTTAATTTGATAATGATAAAATCACAGAAGAAAAATATTACCTCTTTGACATGTCGAAAGGACAACCGTCTTTACAAATCGAATCTTTCGACTTTTCACGAGAGATGGATTAAAAGAAAACAACCTAAATCATGGAGCAGCCATTGAAAGAGAAGATCGATCCTTCTTCTGTACATTCTAGGGTTTTTGGTGATTCACTCTCATGGGAACTGACATAGTGACCACCCAATTCATGCTATAAATACGAATTCACCCCTTTAAAAATCTTTCGGAAATATTAGCAGTGCATGGTTAATCCGTAATTACAACAGAAACGAAGGGCATTGTGCTTCTAGCTTTCATGCTTTCGATGTGCGGAGCGCCGTTGTCGTGGGATTCATGATGTCCAGCACCATCCTTAAGTGAGCGGTTGTGTCCCCGCGATGATAGCCGGAATGGGTTAAGTTTGGCTGCTGGGGTCCAACAGTACAGGCTGTTGAGACGGTTTTTGGGATGGGCACTTTGTGAGCAGTTCACCTATTCATGTCCATGATTTGGTTTTTAATCAAAATAAATTAAGATATAATTACTAATTTACCCATTCTCACAATAATGTGGCATTTCCAACAATTCTCTCAACATCATATTGGCCCCCAATTGCTAAAGTTTTTCCCCGGAATGATACTTGATAATATTACTACTACATATGCATGTGCGTTATATGTGATAATTTCAGATAATATTAATAATTTTAATATCCTTATTAAAACTATTTAAAAAAGATAAATAATTAAAACATGGTATATTTGTGAATTTAGATTTTATATATTATTTTTATTATTAATAAAAGCATTTTTATTTATTATATTTATTTTTATTTAATATAATAAATATATAATATTAGAGATGTATACAAATTTTATAGACAACTTTTTTTTGTTTTCTATATTTTTATTTCTATTTATTTTTTAAACTTTTATTATATAATTATGACATCATGTTCTTGCCTATAAAAACAATCTCATTTTTGGGCAACTTTAAACTTTTTATTCGATTTACATAATTAACTCTAAAAATAATTATTGTTTAAAACACTTATTTTTATTTGATATGATAATTTTATAATATCTAAGATGTGTCAAATTTTTTTGTATTTTTTAGTCTTTTTGTGTTTCTATCTATTTTTAAAAATTTTATTATTTAATTATGTCAACATTGGTTAACCCATTTATTTAAACGATTAGACCATTATGGTGCTAGTCAAGTAAATTGGACTAAATTTAGTCTTAACTAAAACCCAACCCTATGAATTGGACATAAGGCTTTAGACCAAAGACGAGCCTAATTTGTACAACTTGGGCCCAACTTGCATTAAAATTTAATGCACTTGGGTTTGTCTAGGATTTGGTTCAGTCAATTAGCCCCATGACAAAATTTGACTGAAATGTATATGTATAATTGTATGTCTGTGCATGTATGCAAATGTGTGCTATATATGTATTTATGATTGTATGTATAAAATCAGACCTTACATTAGCTACATGAGGGCTAGGCTTGGACCCAACCTAAAAAACAAAAAAGCCTAAACTTTTGAACCTAGGCCTAGGTTCAAGTCAAGGACCAAAAATTAAAGCTAGTTTGTCTATAATTACGAGTTGGGCCAATTCGAGTTCAAGTTAAGACAACCTAATTTTCTTCCCTATGGACCATTAACCATTAATTAGATGAAAAAAATAGTCTCTTGTGTTAGTTTACTTTTTAATTCTATTTCTACCATTAATAAAAATAACTCTTATCTATCATACTTATTTTTGTTTAATATGATAAATACATAATATTAGAAATGCACCAAAAAGTTTTTTGCAAAATTATTGTATTTTTATAATTTTTGTCTCTCTATCCTTTTTAAAATTTTTATTATTTATTTAATATATCATGGGTTGATCCATTTGACCTAAAAAGTTGAACCATTAACCCACCACTTGAATAGAAAAATGGATTGGGTCAATTTTAAATCTTGTATTTCGTTTCCATTGAATAAAATTATTTTTATTTAGCATGCATATTGTTGTTTGATATGATAAATAGATAATATTAGAGACGTGCCCAAATTTATTTCATAAAGCTTTTATAATTTTTGTAATATATATTATTTTTTATTATTTAACTACGAGTACATTGGCTAACTAAAACGAAAGGGTGGTTTGTTTAATTATTTTCCATGTTGGTTTTGAACATAGGTTTTACATTATTAAAATTTCTGAATATAAAATTTGTAGAATTTATTGGTGAGATACAAAAAAAAAACTTCAAATAAAATATCTAAGGAGAGAGAGTGATAGTTAATACCTTTATTAGAGGGGATTTAATGAAGTGAAAATTAATAGTACTTTAAATTACATTTTTACCCACATAGTTAAAGAGAGACTAAATTCATAAATAGGGGTGTTTTGGTGAAGAAAGGTCCACAAAGCTCATTTATTTAATAAATTAAATGTAAGATTTAATAAAAGGAAATGGGAGTTAATACCTTAAATATAAGACTTAATGATGAAGAATATAATGAATTCAATAAAAGTAGTAGTTCAAATTATATTTTTCTCTCATAATAAAGGGAGACCAAGTTTATAAAGTGAGGGTATTTTAGTCAAAAAATCCAAAATCTTGACCTCATTCACACTTTTAATAGTAGTATAGATATAGATAGCACTTTTGGAAGTTACAAGGTTGTGTTCGGAGAGATAGAATTAGTTGAATGCAATTGATGCTCAATCAATGATAACGCTCCACACAGGTCATAAAATACATCAGCCCACAATCATTCAATCTCTCACTGTGGGCCCATGTGTCCATAGCTCACCACATGACCATTATGTTCAACTCCAATTTCATCCATTAAGGAACTACAAACTCCTTAAAATCCTATTGAATGAAAAATAAAAGCAATAAGCCTTTTATTTCAACAATATTTAGTTGTAATCAAACAACCCTCAAATGCAACTGTTTGGGGGGATTTTCCTTAGGTTTTCAAATAAGCACTTTTTAAATAATTAATTTTTAGATAAAATACATTTTTGAACATCTTTTTTTGGAAAAGGATGCTACTTGCCAACTAATCTTGTGTTTTCTTCCACTCAGTTGAACTAAGGAGTTTGTGTCGCCCTAGTAATTAGGGGTGTACAATCGATTGGTTTGGTTTGAACATCTCTCCTAACCAAACCGAACTAGAGGTTAGAATTGAGTTGATCCTAGCCGAATTCAATTTGGTTTTAATAATTTAATGAACAATTAATTTTTAGTCTTTAGCATAGGTCTTAATAATTAGTCTAGGTCTTAAGGCTCAGTTTGGAAAGAGTACAACTACACTCATTTAATGAATAGTTTAATGACATTATTAAAACAACTACACCAATTCTTCACAAACAATTAATGAATAATTAATAATTACTCTAGGTTTTAATACTCTATTTTTTTAGAGTCTCTATACCATTAATTAACTATTATTATTAATTAAAAGCTAGAATAGGCCTAAAGCTGTAAAGCAACATGAGGAATTATAAATTGGCTATTGAAAAAGATAATAATTATTAATTAATAAGTATAACGTTTTAAATAGAATATTATATATTTAAAAGAATTAATTAGATACAATCACTAGTTCGGTTGAAAATCTCAACCAAACCAAACCAAAACCGAAAACCAATATTTTAAAGAAACAAAAACCGAACCAAACAACACCCAAACTAATTGAATCAAACTAGCTTATTCAATTTGATTCAATTCGGTTTTTGGTTTATCATCCAAATTTGAACACCCCTACTAGTAATGTTGTTTTTGGTGCCTCTTTTTCTTGGAAAAGGATAGCACTTGACTAGTAATCTTGTGGTTTCTTTCATTCAATTAAACTTCTAAGGTTGAACTAAAGAGCTTATGTCACCCAAGGCTGGTTTCTTTTCCTTGTTAAGTCTTGTGGTGACCTAAATCAGTTTTAAAGGGTCATGATCCCTTTGTTAGTTCAACATATTGAGTTTTCTGCCTTTTCTGAACCTATAATAAATGTAGTACTTGGTTATTAATTGTTGGTTACTCTCTTGTTGCTTGTTTTCTATTAATTAGTAATGGGAAATTCACCTTTCTTATTGGACAAATTAGATTGAATGAACTATGCCCCATGAAAATTTTGCTTCTAATTTTATGTGGAAGGAAAGGGCCTTTGGGGCCTAGTTGATGGCCAAATTGAGAAGCCAAATAATAATGAAGCTGAAAAATTACATACTCATAAGGTCAACAATGCAAAAGTTGTTTCTTAGCTACTCAGTTTTATCACTATTGATGTTGCAATATCCCATGCGGAGTTTCATTACTGCCAAAGAGATATACTCTTACATGGAGAAGGTATATGGATGGTCCAATCTCTTCCATAAGTACTAGATTGGAATGGCAATGTTTTCTTATAGTCACGAAGAAAAGAGAATTTAGAAGTACTAAGGTAACTTCAAAAATCTCTAAACAAAATATGAGATAGCGCATATTGGTGATACATATCCTACCTGTTGTGTTAAGGTCCTCAAGGAAGACTTCTACAATAGAAATGTATTAATGCACCTAAAGCTCTATGAAGTTATTAGGGCAGTATCCTTGATAAGGGCAGCACCCCATCTATTGATTCTATATTTGGGGAGCTATTGAGAAAGGAAAACTATTTGATTACTTAGTCAATTATTGATGGGAAGCCAAATTCAATGATGGAGATAGTTTTTTTTTTCTTGCTAAAAAGTAGAAACAAAAGAAAGGCCTATCAAAAGTGCAATTCTATAAATGTAACTAATATGGACATATTGCTACTCATTGCACGAAGATGAACTTGTGTACTTACTACAAACAATATGGACATAATTTATGAATGTCCTATCAAGCCACCTAAGGGTCAAAATCAGTGTTCCAATAAAAGTCAATTAAAAGCCTATCAGGCTATAGTGGATGAATAAGATGATGCTTCTATGATTTCCTCTTCCTTTGGATCGAAGGGCGATACATCATGTGTTTTTGGTGAAGAGAAGTTGTGAATACTTGTATCTCCATCCATATCCTCTTCATTTTGAGCCATTGGTTTGTTGGTTAAGTCTTCTTCTCAATAGTCCTCTAGTTGTAACTAGATCATAGACTCCTGTGCCTCCAATCACATGACAAGAGTATACTCTCAAGTTCTGGTTAGTCTCTTAAACCCTCATCTATGAATAAACACATCATTACTATTAATGGTGAGAAACTTAATATAATAGGATATAGTGACATGTACTTGTCTACCTTTGCTACTTCTCATTATCACCTTCCCAAAATACTTTTTGTATCTAAGCTTACCACTGTTTTTATTTCTATTGGTTAGTTGGTTGAGGATGGTAATTTTGTTCCCTTCTTTCATGATGGTTGCTTAATACAAGACCAACACACTAGAGTGATGAAGGTGAAGGGGTGTAGGTTAGGGTGGTTATTTTCCTTGGATTTTAGATAGTCACTAGCTTTGTCTTCTTCTTGCTTATTATTCGTCTCTTGAACTCCAAAGTTATTTATAGAAATAATTCATGGCATCTTTGGCATAGATGATTGGGTCATACTTTTGCTAATAAACTTGATTTTTTGTTTCAATCTAGATGTTTTTCTATGAATATATTTTTTTTCAATAATATTGATAAATCTTGCACTTATTGTTGTATGAGCAAAAGCCATGCATTACGTTTCCATCTACTCTAAAGTGTAACAATGTCCCTTTTCATGTTATATACATAATTATATTTGGTTGTTTCTTGTGGTTTCAAGATAGATTTGATATAAATATTGTTTCATTTACTAATTATTGCACCATATACACATGGATATATTTTAAGAGAGAAAGCTTAGGTGTTTCTCATATTTAAATTATTTCTTGTTATGGTGAGAAGTGAAAACTTAGTTTAATGCCTTGATGAGAGCTCTACATTTGGATTTAAGGGGAATTGTTATATGGTGGAGATTCGAGTGCTTTTTTACACATTTTTGAAAGAACAAGAAATTAAATCTAAGAGATTTTACCCTAATGCTCTACAACAGAATGGGGTGGTAGAGCGCAAGAATAGACTTATTCTGCGTGTGGTGAGAACCCTTCTTTCTAACTCCTATGCAACTAGTTCCTTTTTAGTGGAGGTGGCCAACATTGCTAGGGTTTTATTAACTTGATTTATTCTCATGCATTACACAATTCTTCATTATATGAATACTTATTTCATCATTCTCATAATTTTCTATGCTTCATGTGTTTGTTTTATTCACCTTCTTCTACACAAGTGCACAAAGCTTACACCTTAGGTTGTTATGTAAGTTCTTGTGGAGTATAGCCCTGAATCCATGATCATATAAGGGTTTCCTTTATTATGACCCCCAACTTTGTCATGTGCATCTCTCCTAGAATATGTAGCCTTTTTAAAAAATATGTCCTTATTGTTTTTATATGGAAAAACCGTATGTTTTTTCTAGTTCATTTTTGCATTTCATTTGATTATTCTATAGGGTTAGTAGATTCTTCTTCTTCATTTGTTCCTTCTACACGACCATTCCAAGTCTACATGAAGAGGCACTCAATTGCTCTAGCTTCTTCACCTCCTCTCCCTCCACTTTATGGAATTGGATATATGTCTCCTATTGATCCAATTAGTACCCTACTTCTTTCTACCACTGATTCATCTTTGACTTTATATCCATCTTTACATCATTCCATTCATATTTCATACCCACCTGACCACTATGGCTTCCCATATGGCCATCATTCCTTTTTTGTTGTTTTGTCTTCTACAAAAATTCTCAAGACTTACCAATAAGCTATTGTTATCCCACATTGAAAGGAGGCTATGGATGTTGGAGTTAAAGCTTTACTAGAAAATGACAAATGAAACTTAGCTCAACTTCCATTGGATGCTTTTGTTGTTGGCAATCGTTTGGGTGTATTTAGTAAAATTGAAGTCATATGGAAATCTTAATAGATATAAAGCTCATCTGGTTGCATAGGGTTATAAGCAAAAATATAGCATTGACTACGAGAAGATTTTTTCTCCCGTAGAAAAAAAATGACCACAATGTTTATGATTCTTCTTATATTTACTATTAAGAAGTGGATTATTCATTTAGATAGATGTGAAAAATGCCTTCTTGTATGGGGATTTAAAGGCGACAGTTTATATAAATTGCTTCATGGGCATAATGCTACACTTAAGTTGGCTTGTTGATTGAAGATGTCTTTGTATGGCTCTAAATAGGCACCTAGAGCTTGGTTTGAAAATTTATGTTTGCCATTACTGATGTTGGATTTACTTGTTGGGGTTTTATAGACTATTCTTTGTTTTCTCTTAGAAGTCCCTGCTACATCACATTGTTAGTTTATGTGGATGATATCTTGATTATAGGAGATAGTATTGATGGTATTTCTTCATTGAAACAAACTCCTAGTGAGTTATTCAAGATGAAAGATCTTAGTCCTCTATCTTACTTCTTGGGCCTAGAAGTGTCTCATTCTGATTCTAGGTACTTTGACAATTAGCAAAAGTATGCTCTTGATTTGGTCAAATAAGCCTTTTTAACAGATGAAAAACAAGTTAATACACTTATTAAATTCAATCATAAGTTCTCTAAGGAAGATGGCGAACCCCTTGCCAATGCTACCTCTTACTTACATTTGGTTGATAGTATAATATATCTCAAAGTGACTCGAATTGACGTTTCATGTGTAGTTCAAATTGTCATTAAGTTTGTCTCTGCTCCGCTAAAACCTTATATGTTAACAATTCATCAAATTATCTGATACATTCGGGGGAATCTATCTCATGGCCTTTTCTTTTCTTCATCATCTCCATTTACTCTTAGGCTATGTTTGGTTTGAGGTCGTGTTTGGTTTGAAGAAAAATGTAGGGAAAGGAAGGGAAAGGTAGGGAAACCTTTACAAAACTTGTATAGATTTCCCTACCTTTCCCTACCTTTTCCTTCAAACCAAACATAACCTGAAGGAAAAGGTAAGGAAACCTATGCAAGGTTTGCAAAAGTTTCCTTACCTTTCCCTACTTTTTCCTTCAAACCAAACACAACTTTAAGGCCTATGTTGATGCTGATTGGGTTAGGTATATATCTTGACACTATACACTACTATAAGGTGGTGCATTTTTTTCTAGAGACTCCTTGATATCATGTAAGTGTAAAAGACAATACACTATCTTTAAATCCACTTAGGAAAAGTACAATGCAATGTCCTTTGCTTGTAGTGAATTGGTTTGGCATTGTTTTCTCCTAGATGTCTTTGGTCTCTTACTTCTCTCCTATCCCTTTCTATGCAGACAATGTAAATGCAATAAAGATTGTTTCAAATCCGATATTCTATGAAAGAATAGAACATATTGAGGTTGATTGCAATTTTCCTAATCTCAATTTTGAAATAAATCCCCATCCTTGACCCTGATCCTCATCAAGGATAAAAGTTATCCTCCATCCTTGATCCCCGATGGAGATGAGTTCTCCATGGGGACCTGAATCCACAAAAATTTTTAATCAACATTTTTTTAAAATAAACTTATTAAAGCAAGAAAATTTTTAAATTATATTTTGATATATAATATAAATAATGTCATATATCGTATACAATAATATATAATTGGGGTCGGGGCGGGGTAAGGACTTCACTCCCCATCCTTGTCCCCGACCTACCAAGGCAATCTCCATCCCCATCCTGATGGGGTCTGAAGCCAAGTACCTAGCGGAGATGGGGAAAATTGTCATCTTTATTTATTAGGATCAACATATTGCAGGCCATGTCACCTATTCTTACGCGTCTTATGGTCTTCAATTGGTTATTCTCTTTACCAAAACTCTAATTATTAATTTATTAGTGACTAATTGATGTTTGTTTCCTAACATCAACTTGAGGGGGTGCATAGATATGGGGCGATTCCTCTTGCAGGACCATTATTTATATTGTACATTGTTTATATCTTATATGGTGGCATGCCCTCTTTTTCTTTTATTTTCTTGAATTTGTCTTTCTTTTGTATATGAGGAACATAACTGTCCTTTCATACTATTTAAAATTAATATAATTTATTCATTTTCTTAGTGTGTGAATCCTACACATTAGAAATCTTTTTGTCGTTTAGAATACTCTAACAATGGACACATAATATAGCAGGTAGAGAAGTGAGTGCCTCTTCCTGTGGGATGTAGTTTCTTAGATTTTCATTTTTATCAAGAAAAATCCAATTTACAAACTCCACATGATTAATCACTACAAGCCATTGCTCTCTTAAATTGCATTTGATTTAAAGCTCGAAGTTTTATTTTCATGCAAACTCTATGTTATGTCTCCTGCCATTTTTTTCTCTTCAACCAAACATTTTCTTTCCTAGAAATTCTCTCTCATATCTCTCATACTTTTTCTCTTCCACCCAAAATATGGTTTTCTTTCCTAACATTTCTTTCTCCTAACTCTAAACTCTCTTTAGCAACCAAACCTACCTTCTTACATTTAGGTGGAAACTTGGGCTGAGTTGGGAATTTATTAGGTTTTTTCTTTATGTATTTTGTTTTTGTCATTATTTTTTTCATACCACATGATGATCACTACAATTCACCTTTCTATTAGCTGAGAAAACTTTGGTTGTCCATAGTCCCTCTCCCATGATACAGTAGTCCACAAGTAGAGTCATGCCAACAACACAACTAGGCAGCCAATTTTTATCTTCTTAACTTGTTTATGCCTAAAACTCCTACTTTATCTCTTCCATTAATAATTTTCTTCCCGAAAATTATCTTCTCCTATTTTCTACTCCCACTCAACATTTTTTTTTCTTGAAAATCATTTCTCCTATTCTTCCTAATTTCTCTCTCTTATCCATATTCTGATTTTCTTTCTCTAAAAATCATTTCCCTTATCTCTAAACTCTCCTTACCAGTCAAACCATTATTCTTAAGGGCAATTTGTGTTAAATAAGGTTAAGAATTTGTTGTAAAATTTCACTAGATAAACCTGAGCATAACCAAGCAATAGGATGCAAACAGATTGGATTGGATTCAAATGAAGATATATTCAAATCCAATCCTATCTAATGGTCCTGCGGATCTCACAAAGATTACCCTGAACCCAATTTTGTCAAGGACATTGGATGTCCAAATATTATCTAATCTGATTTAATTGCCCATAGTCTGTAAAATTTAACAAATTAATAATGGAAAAAAACAAAGGGGTTTTCTAGTTCAGTCCACCCCTAGGGTGGAGCTAGGATTTCTAGGGGTGGACTGAATTCTACCTGTTGATTGATGCCAAATTCACAGGTATGATGCGGTTTGGGGGGGGGGTTCTACTAGTAGATCAGGAGGGGGCTGAAATTCAGATTTTTGAGGTGGATTGCAGTCCACTTATCCCTAAAACAAAATAGTATATAGCGACATAGGCCATGTTGGCAACCCTCTCCTTCTCCAATCCCCCCTTCTCTCATTTCTCCTTAACTCTCTCTCCTTTCTCCCTTACCCCTTCCCAGCCCTTCCATGTAGCCATGTGGCAGCCCTCTCTTCTTCACTAGAGTCTCTCTGTCTCTCTCTCTCTCTCTCTCTCTCTCTCTCTCTCTCATGTTCTTAATCACTTAGCCAACCTCCCTCCTAAAATTTCTCCTATACTATCTCTCCCACCTAAAACTCCTCCTAGAGCACTTCTTAATCTATATTACATGCCTAATAAACCATCTTAAAACAAAAAACGTGGATAAATTAATTGTGAAATATCTTTGAATATTATTGAATACCATCCAATAAATACCAACACCTAAACTATAATTAAAAATCATTGGTAATTTTTCATTGTAAAATTTATTTCAATAAATATAAATTTATTTATTTTTACATTTTTAGTATTTTTGATATTATCAATAAATTTTTAGCAATAAGTAGTTATTGATATTTTCAATAATTTTGGTCAATTTATTAATAATTAATGATATTATCAAATAATAATTAAAAAATTTCAGTAAATTTTTAGTGAAAAATTAACTTCAACAAATGTACATTTATTTTCTATATTTTTAGTAATTTTGATATTTACTATTTTTTGAGCAATAATTAGTGATTTTGGTAATTTAATTACTAAAAATTACTGATTTTGGTAATTTAATTAGTGAAAGCTAAATTATAAAACTTACAACTATTCAAATAAATAATTGGAAAATTTTACTAATTATTGGATACTATATTTATAATTACCATATGTATTGGAACTATATTTATGGGTTTAGGGGATGACCCCTTGGGTAGGAATGGAAATGGGCGGTTGGGGCAAGGATCATACTTCCTTTCTTGACCTCAAGTTTTAAATTAATCCCTGTCTTTGACCCCAATCCTCATCGGGAAAAAATTTAGTCTACATCCTTAATCCCCGATAGAGGTGAGTTCCCCATTGAGACCTAAATCTCTGATTTTTTTAATTTAAAGTTTGTTTTTAGAAATGTATTTATTTAAACAAAGGAAAAATTTAAATGTAAACAATATTTTAAATATATTTTGATATATATAATATAAATAATATTATATATATGGATATATTTAATATATAATTTGGGTCGGGGTGGGATGTGGACTTCACACCTGTCCTCGTCCCCAATCAAGAGTATTCGTATTAATCCCATCCACCCCTTGTCCCCACTAAGACAATCTCCATCCCGATCTCTGCATGGTTGGGGAGCTAGGTACTTGGAAGGGATGGGGAAATAAATGTTTTAAAAACACAACTCGGAATCGGAATCATTCTGGCCACCGGTTTCTAGGTCGACAGTTCGATTGTCCGGTTTGAACAGACGACCCATTTTGATAAAAAATAAAAAAATAAAAAATGACAAAAAACTGTTGAATGGTTCAACAGTTCAACCGCCTGGGTCAATGGGCCATTGATTGATTCAATGGTTTTTGGCTAGAAACCAGGTTTGGGGTAAACTAGTTGCTTGGACGATTCTCGGGCCAAACAGTCTGATTGTCTGAGTCAATGACAATTTGAAAACCATAGGAAAAATTGTCATCTCTACCCTAAGGTTGTGTAGCTCATAGAACAATAAGTTTTAAGTCCAATAAACCATAACATCTTTTTCCGTGCATCACACGGAATTGTCCGAATTTGATTTGATTTTTATATGAATCCTATTTTTCGATCCAATCTGACTGAGCGACATCTGAATCCAACAAAATAGGATGGATTCTCCTGCTAGTTATGTATTATAGGAGGAAAAGTTGTACCTCATCCTGATATTGTTTTGTAGAACTGTCATATTTTTTAGGATATTTCACAAATTCATGCCCCACCTGAATCTAATGATTCAAATGTTTTTTGTAATCTATGTTTGCGCTGCCATAACTTATATACTAGTGATTTCAGGTCTGAGATACTGCATGGGGTAGTTGAAGCAGAGCTCCGTGATGTTATGCTTTGTGTTGAAATGACAAGGAATCAAGGATAGAAGGAAGTTATTTTAGAGTCAGACTCTCTCCTAACTATTACCATAATTAATGGAAAATTAGTTATTTCGACTTGGCAATGTTCTGTATTTTTGGACCTCATTAAGTGCTTTTTGCTATTCCTTTAAATCTATTAGTTAGTCTTGAAGGTAACAGAGGAGCTAATGAAGTTAGTCAGAAAATGAAGTACAGTCAATCTAATGAGCTGGAATCTACTGCGTATTTGGACAGTTTGCTTTGTAATTAATTGGCTGTAATCATCCACTGTCATCACAACTATTTCTTTCCCTCATTCAAAGGGTAGTTTCCTTTATCATCAATTACCATATAAGCTTAAATTTCATATACAAACTATAAGACAGTAAATTTTACAAAGCATTTTCCTATGTATATGTACATTGTTTCCTTTCATTTTTATTTTCCAGTCTGACTGCTTTACACTTTTTTCTTCGGTAAAGACTGGTTTACAATGGATGTATACAATCATATGAAGAAGTAACATTGAGAATTGTGATTTTTCTCCATATTTATACATCCAGTGACTTGTACATAACAAATATGAAGGCAGATGCATTTCTTTCATGAAGCAGTTCCCTTGGATTCCTGAATATCCAACTCATGTTCAGCTACCATGATGCATGAATCTGCCTCAAGGGAGGATATTGAGCGCTTTTCCTTCAAGAAGGATTCTTTAGGTGATGTCAACATATCCGTCGTGCATTGCACATCTGGTGTAATGCCAACCTGATCAATGTCATGAAGTGCTGGTGATAAATACTTTGCAACTGTAACAAACAGGGCAGATCCATCATGTAGTTCTGTAACACTCTGTACAAACAAGTAAACAAAGAATAAGAAGATTGAAGACTATTAGATAAACAGATATATAAACAAAAGGTCTTGAGCTGTGGTTTGCAGAGCTAGTAGCATAGATATCGAAACTAAAGTATTGGGTAACATAGATGGCCTTAATTTCCGCTTGGGAAATGCAAATGCTAACTGATAAAAAAATTGCAAATGCCAAATGTCAATTATAGAAAGTACAACCACTAAGTTTGAGAAATTCAATGACCAAGGGATTAAAACCAAAACAGAATGAACCCATTTTCCGTTGCAGAGGTCTTACCTTGTAATGATATTTCAGAAAGAACAGTTTTTAATTAAATGAACAAAAAATATAACCTGCATTTGTAACTCATGTTGTATCCCCCAAAAAGATACAAATAGAAAGGCAGTCCCTGGAAAGATGGAAATCATAGGCAGGAAGCGAACTGGTCAAATCCAATTCCACAAGTTTCTGAATTCCGTTTTGGGTAGTGGCATGGGATTTGGAATAAGCAATTCTGATCTCAATAATTCATGCTAAGCAATTTGGAAATTCTGAGGGAAGGATAGTCATTTAAATTTTGCAGTATTGGGTGGAAATCAGTTCTACCTTTTCTCAAACACCCCAGCACAGCTTAAGAGAATACGAGCTGTAACCTGTAATAAAAAAGAGTACCTGAATTTTTCCTTTCCCAAAGGTTTTGTGCCCCACAAGGATTGCTCGGCCATTGTCATGCAAAGCACCAGCCAAAATCTCACTAGCACTTGCGCTTCCTTCATTTACCTGTTTCAAAAAGGAAAGGCTTCAGAACTAATATAAATGCTTTGATTATCAAAAAGTAATAAAATTTTTTCGTGGTTAATAAGATTATGTTGTGAACCACAGTCTGAAGATTATTTTTAGGTGAATACATGAAATTCATTAGCTCAGAAACTTGTAATTCATAGAGGTTGAAAAGGAGAAAAGGGAAACTTCACAGAACTAAAGAAAATTTTATCTAAATTTAAAGAACTAAAATGATTTCTTGTATGTGCAGCCACAAGCAAAATGAGTGAGATGATATTTTGGAAAACACATTAGAACATTAGATTGATTCCAAAAACTAACAAAGTAATATCTGATGGGATAGAAAAACAAAAAGAGCCTACTGAGGTTATTAGTTGGTACAGTATGCTGGATATTAGTAGCACTACTTGAAAATTCTTTAGAATTGAAATTAACCAGTATGAGATTGCATATATTGATCTCACATTGATCTCACATTTATATACACCATTTAGGCTCATTTGACGAGATTGCAATGAATCATCTTTATTTTAGGCGAAAGAAATAAATAAATAGAAAGCACCACTATGGCACACCATTAAGTCTAGCTTGTTTGTCAATGGCGAGAGGAAACTATATCATGTTTTGCTATTTCCTAGAAACATAAATTAATAAATGATAACCAAGAAACTTACAAGGACAACAAGTGGAGCATGTGTTAAAGCATGTCCATTGACCATATTTATGGGTAACATATTTCCATTTCTATCAATTGTGTTTACAAGAGTCTCATCTCCATCTAGCCATATTTGGGCAACATCCAGCCCAGCTTTTACCAAACCACCCTGAAAAAAAAAGTAGAAAGAAAATTTCTTTAGATGCCAAAATGAAGCTTGGAGAAAAATGGGTGCAAGTTGTAAATTTTAATATTTTATGAATTGTATAAATAAGATGGATATACTTACTGGATTGTTGCGTAAATCCAATATATATGATTGTACTCCTTGTCCCTCCATTTCTTGAATGGCATTTTCCATTTCAGAAGCAGCAGTCTGATTAAGAATGAGAAAGACAAGGCCCAACATGATGAAATAAGAAACAATCAAACAAATTAACAAAAAACATTTTTTTTTTCCGGATAACAGAGTAGCAAACAAACTTTCAATGTGAAATAAATTGTCATATTACATTTTTCATTTCTAACTTGTCACAAGGTTAAAATAAATGTAGGTTATAAGTTTCAGCAGCACCTGAGAAAATGCTGAGAGCTTCACATATCCAGTCTTCAAAAGATGACCATCTGGGGTTCTGTGAGGGATGACAGCACTGGATATAGGAGAAAGCTTAATGAACTCACGGGGTAGTTTGACCTTGAGCAAAAATTGAATGTTTGCATATCAGACTCATTATACAAACTTATAAAGAGACAAGGGGAAAATATTCTGGAATGAGTATTGCAGTACTCCATACTGTCTTTTCTTAAAAACAACTCTCAACACCACAAAGAAAAATATAGTGAAATTGATAAGGCATGAGTCCAACTAAAAAGAAGGAAATGAATATATACCTCTCTGAACCCAGAATTACTTTCTGAATCTTTACCCTGCAAATGAAAAACATTATTCAGAAATTTAATGAATTCCTTATTAGCCATTGTAGACAATCATCTGATTTTATGTCTTCAAACCACACATACCTTAGTAAGCCATGCATTTTTTTTTTTCCTTTTATATAAAAGAGCATTCTTCTCCTTCCACTAATTCCATGTTTTTAGTCATGTGCAAATTTGTAAGAAAAACTAAAAAATATTAGTTTCTTGGTCCTGTTCTGTGATATTTCTAATCAGCTTTTCTAGAAAAAAATAGGCGTTCAACATTTTTTTGCTTGAAAAGAAGTTTCCCTCAAATAAACCTGGAAATTCTGCTTGAAGTGTATGCAAGGACATCATAATGATGTTCTTATATTTTCACTATGTCCTAATATCCATCTAGACTCTAGATATATTCTTCATTTTCTTCAATTCTACTAAATGAAATTTATCTAAAAGTTTTTCTTACAGTATCAATTAATTTACTCATTTTATATTAAATGAAATCTAAAACTCTTTCTTAGTATATCATTTATCTAACAGACATTTCATCATGTTAAACTTTAAGGGTTACCAAGCTTCTGAACTAAGTTAATATTCTTTCTAAGATGCAAAAAATTCTACTAGACCTTTACATATCAATATGGTTTGTTAGTTTGTTACTAATAAGGGAATCCAACATGCATTATAATCAAAATTTCTAATTGATCCTGACTAAGTATTGTAAAGTGCAACTAGAACACCAAATCAGTTGGTTACTCAACACTCAAAATAATATAATATTCAATAACTTATGTAGAGCGGTAATGCGTTTTTTTTTTTTTGAGAAGAAGATAACTTATATTCAAAAAAAAGGGGGAGGGATGTACATAAGAGATGTACAAACAGGCCAAAAGCACAAAAGAAAAGCCTGTATCAAACTAAAGATGGAAAAGAGTTAGCACTATACAAAAAGTCCCTTCCCAACCCTTGCTTTGCTAAGTCATCTGCAGTTTTATTGATCTCCCTGGGAATCCATCTAAAGGAGAAGTTCAGCAAAGAAGATAACTCGTGAATTTCTGCCAGGAGATGAGCTAGATTCCAAGGACCCTCTCCCAAATCCTTTTCCCAATTGATAGTAATTCCTGTGTCTCCTTCTACTGCTAATGGACTGAAATGATTGTTCTTAGCAATTCTTAAACCTTCTAGAAGAGATTGGACTTCAGCTTCTGAGGCGTCTGCAGATTGGATTGGGTCACTAAAGGCCCACAAAATATCTCCTGTAGAGTGTCTCACAGTACCACCCCCTCCCCTATTCCTGCAGCTGATGGAGGCTGCAGCGACCTTCTAAAGCTTCCATCAAACTGCAGCAAGAAATCACAGTCCCTTCTTGGGGGGGGGGGATTTGGAACAGATAGAGAGGAGGGGGAAGTGTATAGGATTTGCAGTCCATTTCTTTGTAGCTCCCCTCTGTTCACCCCTTCAAAGAGCTGGTGGACCAGCATCCAAGAGAAAATTTTTGAAAAGATCTTCTCACGAACACTATCCAAGGGGGAGAAACTGTCTTCAAAGATACTTCTGTTCCTTTCTTCCAAGATTCCCCACATTACCGCATGAATTATTGCTTTCCAAAAGAACGGTAATGCATTTTTATATTGTCATAATAAGTTAACTAAAAATAAAAGGAACTAAGGCATTCTCAATGACTGGAAAAGTAGTATACACAATAGCAGTGCTTTCATGCTACATCCAACAAACAGTTTGATAAGTTAAGAAAATAAAACACCACCCTCCATGGAAATTGTTCATTCTTTCCAACAGAAATAGAGTATTAATTACACTGTGAAGTTTTATGGTAACAGTTGTTCCAACACGCCCTCGAAGCTTCTGTGCTGCTGCTTCACCATCAAAACCATCAAGCCTCTGTCCTGAGACATAAGTAAGATGAATTTAGTTTGAAATACACAAGGCTCTGCAATACATGACTGATTTAAGCAAGGGATGTCGGTTTGGGATTTAATTATCAAAATAAGTAACTTGAGAATATAAATTGAACCTACATGCTTCTGAACGACAATATCAAAAACAATGAATATTATGTATATGACTACACAATGAAATGTTAATACTAACAAAAATTCTGAAATGCACTCAAAACAAATTATGTTAACAAAATCAAAATAAAATAAGGAGTTTTTGGTGTAAACTTGGCTGTTAGTCTAGTTATGAACCATGAAAGCTTATCTAATGCAGATCCAAGTCTGAATGATTGGAAAAAGAAGGATGCAGAGGTGCCCTAGAATAAATTAACACATCAATAAGAAAGGAAAATATAATATATAAATAATGCAGAATGAATGGTGAGCATGAATCAAGGTTGCCTTTAATAAGCTCAAAATAATAGCCCTTTAAAAACCTATTTAATGGAAGGAAATCATCAAATAGTTTCATCATCTAAAATCATGAGCACGAGATAAAAATAAATATCTTCATAATAAAAATTTAAATGGTAATTAAGATATCATATCCACTGTGAGGAAACTATAAGGAAAGATTTGAAAGTCCATGTTAACCTACCATCAATCTCAACTAGCTCATCTCCTTCATGTATACCAGCACGGGCAGCTGGGCTTCCCTCTATACAAGACAAAACCACCTGTTGTGGTATCAACAACCATTAATCCTAGTTTGAACAAAAATATGTGCAGTAAAATGAATGTGAATAAGAATAGTAAACATGAAGTGACAAAAAACTATCTTGAGGACAAGGTAAAGAAATTTAAGCTTCCACAATACCAACTCCTTGAGAATCTAAGTAAAACCTAATTAGAAATTTAGGCATAAAAATATAAAGTTGAGATAAACCCATAAAACAATGGTGCAAAGATCTAAATGGAATGATGAGGACCAAGTATGAAATAACTATAATATGGGTAGATCAAGAAATGATTTAAGTGCTCATAGTTTAACAATGGATATGGCGCTGAATAGAACAGAATGGGCGAAACAGGATTAATGTAGCCGACCCATATAGTTGAGACCAGGCTTAGATGATCAGAATGGGTGGACAAAGAAAGATCTTGTTTGCACAAAAAAGACCATAACAGTCACTAACAATTTAGTCTCACATAGATGACACAAGGAAAAAGGAAGAAAATTTAAGGAACTCCACTAACCAAGTGCCCGGAGCTTGGTTCAGTGTTTATGAAGAGGCCAACTCCTTGCAGGTTTCCATCATTTCCTATTCTGAAACTTTGATAGTCCTGCATCAAAGAAATCAACAATGTTGAACAGCTAATGGTAATAACTGTTCCAAATCGAAACAGATAAAATACAAGCCATTCGGTTGGCCAAACTACAATTCTCCATAGCTTTCTGAAGAACCACAGTAGGTGGTTTCAACCATGAACATATCATGGTAAGCTAGAAATGAGAAAGACATACACCAACACACCTTTGGGCTGATAATTCGAGTAAATGGATCACCGAGAGTGGCAACCATTCCACTGATCTTGCTATATGCGGCATCTGCTGATTTCAATGGGAACATCTCCACCATGGTTTGTTGTAGCTTCAGATCCCAGTCTGCACAAACTCAAATCTTTGTGAAAGAAACTAGGCTTCACTTAGTTTCGTATTTACTACTCTTTCTAGGATTAAAGAATTTCAGGAAAAGACTACTATTGATGCCTAGTTACCTTGATGATTAAAAGTTGGATCTATGAAAGTTTCTCGAATCAAGCCCCACGCCTCAACAAGAGTTCTCTGAACTCTATTTACCTAACGGACATACACCAATCAACTTAAAAGATAAACTTCAAGATCAGCATGAATCAAACTGAGGATGAATTATACTCTAACTCAATCAATTAGCAGGGTAAAGAAATTAAGAAACAATACTCCCTATAAAAAATTGAACCCAAAGTCAAATAACAATTATGAATTTAAAATTCCCATAATAAATACAAACGGATCAGACAGATTACCTCGCGAGCTCGAGAAACAGGGAAAGCAACAGTGAGGGACTCGGCCAACGCCGGAGTATCACAACAAATTGAAACAACAGCAGCAACTGCAGCAGCGAAGCTAAAGAGGTTTCTCCCGACCGATCTGATCAAGCTTCGATTCGATTCATCCTTCTTAAATCCAACCACTTCAAATTCCCCTTCATGAAACCTCTTCCCACAACGAACCCTTAATCCACAGAGCCTCAGCGAAGAAGAACCGGCCGATTTTCTCCAATCCTTTCCGAACCGAACATTCAAGCTAGAAAATCGACAGGAAGCAAATGACCCAAGACCCGTTGTTGAAGGGTTACAGTGAATCGAAGACATGCGAGTGAAGCTAAGGTCCATGCTGTGGCCCAGAGCTTCCATTTTCCCTTGGTCTCCAGTTCTCTGGTTTCTGTAAAGCCTCCAACTTTCCGTGTATGCTTAAGGGAGGAGAAGAACAGAAGAAGCCGAGCTTCGGATGCTGACCGATGAATATACATTCTTGTGGGTCCCACTAGAATCTTCAATTATGTGGCTCCAAGACTCTGGCAGTCCTGCTTTTGTATCTCTCAAAGTAAACAAAATCAAGAAGAATTCGTAGATCGTAACACGTGGCAAGAGAATAAAAGAAGCTGGAGGGAACGTGTTCTAAGATGCGCCACGAGTGTAGGGTGCGTCTGGTTGCGTGGTGGCCTGGGGTGACAGCATTGCACGCAACCCGGTTGTGTGACTCGTGAGGAGTTGGTAATATCTTTGGTTGTGCAGCGTTGCGGGATTAGGGATGGCAATTATACGGGTCCCCGATTCAACCCGCACCAAATGGGGCAGATTCCCGATCATAATGGGAATGGGGCGGAGATGGGTCTGCATATAAATCCCCGAACCCGGCTGTAAATTACAATTATACCCTTTTCTATATTGATATGAGGTTTTGGCGTCTAGGGAACTTTTGGCTTCTCTTCTCACTTCGACACTTCCGGTACCAGTTCTGCAGTTCCAGACTTCCGGTTCGTATTCGCCTCTTCTTCTTCAGTCTTCGCAGATCACAGTTCGTCCGCCGACCACCGGGCGCCATAGCAGCAGTGAGACTGGTGAGGTGGTGACTCCGTTCTGGTGTTCTCTGTTTTCCCCTCTCTCATTTGATTCGACACTTCCAGCAGCAGTTCACCTAGAATCGTTCTTTGGGTACGTATTCTCTGTAACTGTGTTTCTCATTAGAATGTTTAAATCCTGGCTTTCCTTTTTTTTTTTTTCCGCCTATAAACAATGTAATACAATATAGTGAAGTGTTTTAAGTGGAGGAGCAATGTAACTTGTAGCTTATTTGCATAGCATATGGCTTTGAAAAGAAGAAACTCTGAGACTCATTTCAAAAACATACATTACCAACGTCAAACAGTTCTAAATTTCTAATAATAACTGAATTTTTGAGTATTTTAATAATAATTGGATTTTCTAATTAAGAGGCAAGAACCACTGATTCAATTTTTCAAAACATTACTTAACAATCAAGCATTATTTTGTATAGCAGTATGCTAATTTGTATTATAATTCAGTAAATTTGCTTCATCAACAAATTATTTCATTAGAACTGAGTTAAATAAAAAACAGTTGGTAACCCTTTTCAACTGTAATAGGTCTCATCTCTTTAATCAAATATCAACTCCACTAGTTTCTTTCTCACAAATCAGTGAAACAGTTGAATATTTAAACACAAAAACTGTTTCTATCTATGATATATCTATTATTTATACTACTTTAAAAATCACGAATGGCCTAAAGAATATTTCTGAAATTTTTTAAGGATAAATTTTACCCCTCTATATTTAAATTTATTAATAAAAGAATGAGGGCAAATAGAGTAATCAGTTCTTAATATTAAATGAGTTGAAAATAGGTAATTTAAATATATTCAATGCATTCAATTCTCTCTCATTAAATCCAACATTTGAGTTATTAACTTGTATTCATGTTCATTGAATCATATATTTAAGTTAGTTTTGTTTCTTCTAATAATTAAGTTCTATTAATTGAATCCATACTTAATAAATTAATAATTCCAATAACATAAAAACTTATAATTTTAAAATCTACCTAGCAAAAATAGTGTTTTCATCTAGGTGGTGGTAAGAAATTAAATCATTTTGGGTTAAATGGGTTAATCCATGTTATCACGATTAAATAATAAAATTAAAAAATAAATAAAATTAAAAAAATTGAAAACATTTTTAACATACATATTAAACAATAATAGTTATGATAAATAAGAATTTTTTTATTAATGACGGAAATGGAATGCAAAATTTAAAACCAATTGGAAATAAAAATATTTTCCTATTCCTCTCTCATTAAATCCTATATTTAAGATATATTTTTCATCATTAAATTCTTGTAATTAAATCCATAAAATTAATTTTAATAGTATAAAAATAAATATTTTGAAAAGTAATTTGAAAACAAAACCATTTTCTTCCCTCCTGATGGTGGTAAGCAATTTGACCATTTGGGGTCAAATGGATTGATAAATAATGCCATAGTTAAAAAATAAAAATAAAAATAAATAACTAGAAAATATAAGAAGTATTTTTATTAATGGTGAAAATAGAATGCCAAATTTAAAATCCACCTATAAATGAAATGATGCCATAATCAATTAATATAATTTTTAATAATAGAAAATACAAAGAATCACAAAAATATTAAAAAAAGATAAAGAAAATTTTGGGCACATATCTAATGTTATATATTTATAAAAAATAAAATATTGCGTACATCTCTAATATCATGCATTCATTATATTGAACAAAAATAAGTTTTACACATAAGAAATAATTTTATCAATGACAGAAATGTAATACAAAATTTTAATAACTTAGAAATCAAAATATTTTTCTTTTTTAATGATGGATTAGTGTATTGAGTCAAATGATTCCAAAGACAAACAAAAATTAAGTGCAATAAGTAAAAAAATATTTTATATAATATAAATGAAATATATAATTTAAAGAGAAAATTATAGTCAAAGTCAATTGTACATTTAAAATTAGGTTGCAGGTTGGTCCAGAAACCAACATAACTGTAACAACCAACAAAAAGCCAATACCGAATATAGGTTTTCAGTTTCTCTCCCACTCCCTCTCTCTTGATCTCCCTCCCTTCTCTCTCTCTTACAGTCATATCTCGATCTCCTGCTCCCTCTATCTCTCCCACTCTTCCCAATTTGGTCTGTAGCCAAATCAAAACCTATCTCTCTTTTTCCATCTTTCTTCTCCTTCTCGATCAATATCTCCTTATCTCTCCCTCAATCACTATCATTCTCCAATTTGTGTAAATTACATAGCCAAGAGTTTTTTGTGAATTTTTATCAAATAGGTGTAATGATTTTTGAACCATACCAAGTTGGTCTCATGTTCTTTTATGCAATCTAATTAATACCACATAAGTGTGTAAGAAAAAAAAAAAAAAGAACGAAAGAGAGAGTGGGAGAGAAACTAAAGGAGAACGATAGAAATTAAGGGAGAATGAGAGATTGATTGAGAAAGAGAATGAGAGAGATTGAGGGAGAACGATAGGTAGAGAGAGAGAATGAGAGAAATTGATATAGAGAACGTAAACATAGAAACCAAAAACCATTTTTATTTATTTTCAAGCCACATAGTTGTTGAACAAATAAAGATGAGTGTGAGAGTGAGAGAAAGAGAGAGAAACTAAAAACCCTTTTTTTTTTATTTTCCAATCACCTAACATTAAAGGACAATTTTGGTATAAGCTTTTTGTTGTGTCCAATATGGATTAAGAGTCCCATGTTGGCAACAACCACATAAGCCTCTGATGACATGGCAAAGGTTTTTATAATTTGAAATGTAGAGCTGGTTGTCAGAGTTTTGTTGGTTTATGGGCCAACTTGTAGCTTAATTTTTAATGTACATGCAGTCGGCCCTGACTATAATTTCCCTAATTTAAAACTAATCATCCAATTTTTTAAAGAAACTCATGATATCATAATTGAATAATAAATATTTAAGAAAAGATAGAACACCAAAATTGAAAATGTGTAGAATTTTGTTGAAAACATTTGAGAACATTTTTTATGTTATATATTTATCATATGAAATAAAAATAATTTTTAAAATAAAAGTTATTTTTATTTATGATAAAAATGCAATACAAATAATAATAATAATAATAATAATAATAATAATAATAATAATAATAATAATAATAATAATAATAATAATAATAATAATTGTTATTTTCTATAAGCATTTAAGTTTATTTTTTAATTATATTGTTACTTTTGTTAATTTTCGGTTTCTATCTTAAATATGGTATATTTAAAATTCAAGTAATTAATATGAAGAAAAATTTCTCACATGAAACGCATGTGCTTAATTACTAGTCTATAAAATATATTAAGTTGAAATGTGTACGTGAAGATGCGGGAAATAGAATCTAACAATATTTTTTTGCCTTTTTTATGAAATTACAAAAATGCCACTCTCTACCAATTATCTCTTACTTTTTTTTTCTTTCAAATTACAAAAATGCCACTCTCTTTCTTACCTTTTTCTTGTAAATTATAAGAATGTCATCTCTCTCCTGGCAATTCTCTCTTTTTCTTACAAATTACAACAATGTCATTTCTCTCTCCTCCATGTCTCTCTACTAAAGGGGAATGGGCCTTCTCTTCCCGCAAGAAAGGGTATCTGCACATGAAATCATTTTTTTCGTGCAAAAACAAACGGAATGGGCCTTCCCTAAGGATCACCTCACCTGTCCTTCCAATTCATGCGTTTTTCTCCCCTGTGACTCTCTTCTCTCGCTCTCTCGTCCAAGTCCCTCACCCTCTCTGGACTTGAAATGAATCAGATCAGTGTAACTTACTCGGAGTTCATTTGTTCTTCAGTTCCTGTAAGTTTGGCAAACCCCAAACCCTGCTTAACGTTCGCACCCAAATTGCTGGGAGAATGGTAGAGAGGTTTTTCTTCTTATCCACGAAACAACAAATCGAGAAGGAAAAGGAATGCAACAACAGCCAAATGATGCTCCTTTCAGGGCCTCCCTCCCGCGGGAAAACATCTCTCTTCTTCCGGTTCGCTTTTAATTCCGCTTTCAGGGCCTCCCCCATTACTTATCCCAGGTATTCTACATTTATTACTACTCTCTTTGTTTTTCTTTCCACTTTAATCTGTATTTGTATGTAATGTAATTAGTAATTCATTTTTGAATGTTGCTTGCAGGGCATCGATGCCGCGTCTGATGTGTTCAACTTAATACGGATTAAGTGAGTGTAACCGAGAGCATTGTCCACGGGGACATCACGGAATTCCCTTTTCCTCACTAATAATTTACATCTATCCAAGCGTTTCTGTTCGTTGCCAGGTATGTAGAAGATTACGAGGGGATCAACAAATACTTGACTGGATTTCACTTGCACCAACTACCCAACAACCGTTGTAATTGATGATTTCGGAGATTTCTTCGATGACAAGCAAGTCAAGTCAGGCATTTGTCCGGCTTCAGTCGGAGCAAACCTGTTTGAACAATCTTTACAGCCTTGCATTGGGAATATCTCCCTCCTTATGTGCTTTACTTCATGGATAGATATTCCCAATGCAAGGTTACAAGAGGCTATTGCAATGGTATAAGCACGGTTTGGATCCACACTTATACTTGTAGGAATTGTAAAGAGAGACCGGGTAATCCAAGAGGAAGAGACCTTGCCATGGTTCAAACTCTGGCCTTGTGTTGAGATGCCATCGCCCATGCCAAGTGACTATTCTGTTCACATAGCCTACATTTTAGATGCTTGGAGAGCTATTTGGTTGTTTTCTTCTGGTTCTGAGCTCTTTATATGTAACAGTGAGAGCTTGGCATAAGGAGAGCCTTGCAAGTTCTTGTTATCTGATACCCACTGATGGTGCGCGATCTGAATGCTCCTAGTTGGAGGGCAGTTTGGATGTCAGTCACTGAGTGGATCGGCCGAATTGCAAGGAAGATGGACTAGAGAACTTGGAGTGGTTAACCTGACGAGGTTGCTCCGATGCTTAAGATAATACTCTGGTAGTGGTTGAGAGTTAGAAATTAGAAAGTATGAGAGCTAGAATGCACTTAATCATGCGTATCTGAATTTCGGGGGCATATGCCTTTATATAGCTGAGTTGCTGTGAGCCCCAAGAAACCTCTCCAAGATCTTCGGACTGAGAAATAGGAGTTCGTTCTATTTCGGAAGGTGACCAACGTACTAGCTGATAAGGCTTATCGTGTCCATCCGATTCAGGCAGGACGAGGATAAGGCCTATGGTTGCGCGGTATGATCCCGAAAGGCTCGAGGATAGCTGATGAGCTTCTAGAATCTGCTTCGTGGCACCTCGGCAGATGTAGTTGCCCGACTTTGGTACTACCCGAGGTGACCTGGTCTGTCAAGGTAGCCGGAGGTGCTGAGTCGTCATCTGACTGACAGATTGCGTTCCCTCCATTTTTACTGTCGAAGGTTAGTTTACAAGATGTATTAATAATCCTAACCCAAATCCCTAAAACCCTTCAACCCATTTTTTCTTTGTCCATCCATGTTTATTGGCAACTTTTCAATCTTTTCCCAGACTTTGCCGATTCCGCCCAGTTTCTTTGTTTTTTTCTTCGTTTGACTTATAAAAAATGTAATGAGATTGAGCCTCTGGATTTAGGGGATGGATCGGGATCCTTCATTCCGACAAGCAGCGACAGTGATCTGAGTGGTTCCACAAGAAACAGAAAGCGATCTGCAAAATACTCCACGGCTCTACAGTATTTAGTGTTGCAGGAGATTACCGAAGGAACCAAACAGTAATCTTTTTCTTACTTCCAACCTCCAACTGTCATCAGACACAGAACATCTATTATGAATCCTGATTCTGTATTAAGATATAGCATCTAATCAATTTGGGAAAACTGACTGCAACTTTTTCCACAATCCAGCAGCACCGAGCCCAAACCCCATGGTCCCCATCACAGAGAGACAGAGCCCCACTCTGGCTAGTTGCCACCCTCTCTCCATTAATGGTCAAATTTCAACATAATGACATTATTTATAGCAGTGATGATCCGGCGAGAAGGTTTTTCTATTTCTTTTCTTTTTCAGTATAATATGTCCATAATAAAACCCTTATCCCGCTTTTATATAATGATGGTGATAGAAGAATAGAACTATAGAAGGGCTTTGGGCTTCTCTGAAAACATGCTGTGAAGAACCGAGGATTAAAAAGGAGGGAACGAAGAGAGAACACCAACATATTTTTTGGGGTTCAACACCAAAACAAGTTGCCACGTGTACAATTATTTCTCTCTCTGTTTGCAATGGAAATGCAGAATAGTTGGAGGGAGGAATTAGTACTGCCAATCCAAATATATTAGCTGGTTTTTTCACTAAAATGTCTTCTTCAGTACATTATCCTTAATCTGGTAAGACTTCACGTTGTTTTTTTTATAGGTCGTGGTCCTCGTGGAGCTTGGAATCTGAGGAGGTGGATGAGTTCAAGATGATTCCAATACTGAAACAGCTGCCGCTTATAAATCCTTGGTTGATTTCTAAAAACTGCAATTGACTGCATCTAGCAGCATTAAACTTAAGTGGTTTCTTCTTCTTAGAACACTTGGGATCTAATTTTTTTTTGGTTAATTTCTCTTTTTTTTTTATGAAATGCCTTGCTACTTGTTTCTAAATTTCTTGTAATTTAATTCATAGATATTCCGAATCTATATTGAAGTTTTAGTATTAATGGTATCTTTCTCTAATAATGCCATTCTTCCTCATCAAATTGCCTTTCCAATTTGTTTACGTTATGAAATTTGATAGAGTTTCGTTTCTTAAACTGTAGAAATCCTAATTCAGTGCCTATTAATTCAATTTTGTAATTTGGTATATTTTACGTTTTATTTTCTCTCTCACTCCAGTGCTGAGCACGGGTTAATTCGCTGGTATGTATTTATAATGAATTCGACTATGGTCATAAAAGTAGTAACCAATCTGCAATCTAGCTGTACCACGGACAATATTCTCATGGATTTGCACACGGAGGAGGAATTCCTGAAAAGTGAAAACCGTATTGCCCGATATAAATGAAGTAATGAATTTCTTTTAAGATTATAATTGTGTGTATTTAGTTTATCTATTCTACAAATAACTTGAAGTAGGCATTTTCTCTTGATTGCAGACACATGGGTGAAAAGGTAATGTAGGGTTCTTAGTTTTAATATCAACTAACACAGGGACTGGTAGATAGAAGGAAAGCTCGATTGGTAGCCTTGCTTCAAACTCAGCAAAGTATGTTCTGAATCTAAAAGAAAATCCAGAGAGTAGTTGCCGGTTTGCTCGGGGCAGGGATATGTCGGGGATCTTCGTCATCCAGCATCCAACGGTCAATATTAATGATAGAACAAGGTGGACCACCTTCTATTTTCGGTTATCGAGGATCCACTGCTATACGCTGTGCCACCAGTAGGATACTCATTAGGCGGCTGATTCAAGTTATACAAGATACAACTGTAGTTCCTCGTTTGGTTGCAGTGCGATTTTTATTTGCACTGGTGCAAAAGCATGAGAATGTAAATTCTAATTTGTTTTTTGTTTCAGCTCTTGTTTTATTTATTTATTATTATTTTTTAATTCTAATGAAAAAAACAACTGAAACAATGTAAAGTGTAACCCCCCCGCCCCCCAAAAAAAAAAAAATAAAAATAAAAAGAGGAAAAAACATGCAAAGTAAAGTGAAAAAACAATCAAAATTTTGGGTTTTGGCTAATTTGAAAGGTCAAAAATTGGTCTTTTTCTATTTGATAATAGAAAGTTGGGAAAACAAAAAAAATGTGCTCAAAAGGCATTAAAAAATAAAATTAGTCAATTTTTCTGCGCAACTTTTGAGTTTCAGCAAGTTTGAAAGACCAAAAATTGGTCTTTTCTTTTGATAATAGAAAGCCCGGAAAAAAAAAAGACCTAAATTCAATTTTGGGTATTTCTACGTGATAAATAGCCTTTAAATGCATTTTTTAAAAGCCCAATAACTTAAGGTCTTAATCTTTAAAGATAAGACCCCAAAAACTGAATAGGTTTTGTAACCATTTGGCCTGTTAGAAAATCTTTCTAAAAAGGACTTGCAAATGATACCTACATTTTTCTGATTTACAGTCATGCATTTGCATTTGTACCGGTAGTCTGGTACACATAAAATATCATTACAAACAAACGGAGCCTACGGAGCCTAAGCTTCATTTGATACGGAGGTTACGAAAATAACCCTATTAATAAATGGACACAAGTGGATAAGGAAAATCTCAATTTCCCCACTTCCCCCATCGTCTCCTATCTAAAGAACAGAGTTGCAGAAGCAAGAAAAAAACCAACCACATCCATTCATCCTCAGAACCATGGCCACGATTTTCTCTCCTTCAGCCATCTTCTCTTCTTCCTCTGTAACTCCCCCAAAATTTACCCTAAACTCACCTCCATCCAAATCCCAACTCACATTTCAAGCCCAAACGACGACGACCACCACCACCAAATCCTCCTCACCTGTCATAACTGTCACCACGGCCGCGGCAGCGGCTGCTGCTGCCGTGATTCTTTCAACCACCCCTCCATCTTTTGCAGACGCGTCCACATCATACTACGTCTACTACGGCACGGCTGCCAGTGCAGCCAATTACGGTGGCTACGGTGGCAATTCAGACAAAAAGGCCTCCGCAGAGTACATATACGACGTGCCGGATGGGTGGAAAGAGCGTCTGGTATCGAAGGTCGAGAAGGGTACTAACGGCACCGACAGCGAATTCTACAACCCGAAAAAGAAATCCGAGAAGGAGTACCTGACGTTTCTCTCCGGCTTCCGGGCACTCGCGCCGATGGATGTCGTGCTAAACAACTTGGCGTTGTCGGATGTGGATTTGCAAGATCTCATCGCCAGTGCCGAGAACGTTCGATCCGAGGAGAGGAAGGATGATAAAGGGCAGGTCTACTATGTTTACGAGATTGATGGGGCAAGTGCCCATAGTTTGATCTCTGTAACATGTGCCAAGAACAAGCTCTATGCGCATTTCGTCAATGCACCAACGCCGGAGTGGAACCGGGATCAGGAAACATTGAAGCATATCCACGAGTCTTTTAAAACAGTAGGATCATATTAGTAGATGTTGATACTTTGATACCTGACAGAAGGAGATATTTCTTGTATCCTGGAATACGAACAGTTTCGTGCTTATTTTGCTCTTGCTGGTATTAATTAATATTTTGTGGAAAATTTTGTTTCTCAATGGCATCTTTTGTAAAGGAAACCGTTTTGTAGAGGAAGAAAAGGAATAAAGGGCTTCAAGCCTTCAACCATTGTTGATAAAAACAGCGGTAGTCGGTTGATCCCTCCGCTCTATAATCAGTTGGCATGAAAAAGCAATAGAATAATCAAATGGACTTGAATTTGATTATGGGTTTTCTACAAAGTGGCAAACTGTTTGATGAAAGCCTCAAAGAAAGGAAAAGCGATTGTTTGGACTTGGTTCTGAATTTTCGACTTCATTACCAAAAAAAAACAAAAGAACTTGGTTCTGAAACCTGAATCAATATATTCAAGAAAAATGTAAGTTTTCTATTTGAATTATTGCTGCCAAGGATGGGGTTTAGGGCAACAAGATAATTTCACTAATGTTTGAGTTGGAGAAGAACACACGTCAGAGGCCTGGGTGTAATCCAGGGGTAGAGAAGTTAGGTGCTTAGAGAGGGATTGGGCTAGGCTTGAGACGAGGTGTCAAAGATTAGTCTTTAAGAGCTTAGATGAGGTCTCTGGATAGTACGAATACGAATGCAACAGATTAATAATGAGCAAGATGGGCAACTCCCCACCCCCATAGTTGACCTTGCCATGGAGTGGTTGGAAGTAGTTAGAGAGAGAAGGCTAGGATCTCATCCAACCGATGCCATGTGGCACGATTCGAGGACTTGCCACATGTGCCTACATCACTTACCTTCCACTCTTGAGGCCATAGTGACCAAGGTAGAGCTGCACATTGAGCGGAGATCTCGGCTTTAGCCGAAGAGAGTACTACATTACTTCGTAGAGGCATTGGATTGGCATGTTGAGTAGAGGGCCCAGTTTTAGTTGAAAAAAGCGTAATATAGTGGTGTAGAGGTGTTGGCCTCGGTTATTGAGATCTCTTCTTGGTGATTTGCCACATGTGCCTACATTACTTACCTCCCACTCTTGAGGCCATAGTGGCCGAGGTAGAGTTGCACATTGAGTGGAGACCTTGACTTTAGTCGAAGAAACTACTACATTACTTCGTAAAGGCATTGGATTGGCAAGTTGGGTAGAGGGCCCACTTTTAGTCGAAGAAAGCATCATACGGTGGCGTGGAGGCATTGGCCTCGGCTATTGAGATTTCTTCTTGGTGACCGCGTGGCGACTACTTCCTTTGTTATTTCTTGCCTCTCCGAAGGGCCATGGTGGGCCGAGGGTGAGGGACCGTGCTTGGCATGGGTGTGAGGCATCTATGTTCATTGGTCGTGCTTCGTACGAGTGCCGTTGTAAATCCGTGTGCAGGATGATTGTCGATGTTGATCAGTTGTGGCTGTGTGTGCGGGACGAGTGCCTGGTTTGGGTCACTCTTGACCCGGAGTTGGTGGGTGGACAAGCTTGTCGGCAGCCCTATGGCCATTCGATCAAAGCAATTAGAGCCATACATTTTCCTTTAAAAAGGGTCAATGCTTGAAGTAGCCTCCATCATTTGCTCATTTCCGCTTGTGATCCCAAAGACCTCAACCACCAATCAAGTCAATCTCTTGATCTTTTCCTTCAAGCTTGTAACTAGGTAAAGGACTTTTCCCCTAACCATATTGTATTCCTAGAGGTGTAAATTGGGCCAGGCCGTCTGTAGCCCGACACGACCTAGCACGATTTTGCATTGGCCCAGCATAAAGACCCACGGGCCATGCCAAGCCTGGACGGAGGTCCGTGCCATGCTGGGTTGGGGGTTCGAGGCCCATGTGCCGGCATGAGCCCGCGTGCCAGCACAGCCCAACCTGCGGCATGGCATGAAGCATGACCCGCCAAGCCTGTAGCAGGCCGTGTTCGACCCGCCTAGGAATATAGCCATTGGGCCCCTTTGGGGGGGTTTATAGAAATACCCCCCAACATAAACAACCATATTAGGGGGGTATTTCTATATTTTGCTTATGTGGGGTTGAAAAATGACATAAATTACCCCAACAACTACATAATAACTAGTTTAGGGGGCTATTTTGGGTAAAGTTATAAGTAACTTTATAATGACCAAAATACCCCTCGCAACAACTAAGTAATAGATAGTTTTTTTTTGTGTATTTTGGGCAATTGAATTATGTTCAATTCCTATAAATAGCCTTATCCTCCACCTTTCTCATCACACCAATTCAACAATTCTCTGAATCTCTTCTCTCTCTCTCTCTCTCTCTCTCATATTGATACATTTTCAATTATTTGCAATTTGAGAAAATTTGATTCGTGGATTGTCTGATTCTGCATTCTCTAATTTTCAAGTCTCAACTTTATCAAAGTTTCGACTTTCAACAAGAACAAGGCTTGCTCAACCAGCTCAAGTATCTCAATTCGGGAGGCTTGGACGTTGAAAGGCTTCAACCGTTGAAATCAAGTTGGGATTTTGAATCGACAATTCGGGTAAGTCAAATTAGATTAATTTTTATCTTTTTAGAATTAAAAAAATGGTCAACTCTTTTGAAAACTGATTCCCCAACATGTTCACCATGGATGACATTCAATTGCATCATGATGGTGTTAGCACTGATGCGATTGATGTCAATGGAAGTAGAACTTTCACCCCTGGTAGTAGTTATACTAGGGCAAAAAGGAGGGCTTCTAAGTTGAGTAGCCCGGTTTGAAAAGTTTTCAAAGTAGAGGATATTGAGGGGAAGGGGAAAATGGTCGTTTGCCAAAAATGTAAGAAAGACTTTAGGTATTGTAGCAAGGGTGGTATAGGTCATTTGAATAGACATTTGCTCACACATGAGCGAGAGGAAGATGAAAGGAGAGAAACAACCCAAACATAGATAGGGGGACTAGTTGTGTACTTTTAGATATTCACAATAAACAATGAAACAAGAACTTGCTAAGTATATTGTACATGCAGAATAGCCATTTATATTAGCTAAAGATCCAAAGTTAGAAAAATGGTTGTGTAGTTCTGTAAATCCACAATATAAAAAAGTTTCTAGGAATACTATAAGAACTGATGCTTTAAAAAATTTTTGTTCATATAAACAAAATTTAATTTCTTTGTTAGCAAATCTTAATTCTAAAGTTGCAATAATTTCAGATATTTGTTAGCAATTCATTGATAAATATTGGCTTTTGAATAAAAGAATTTTAAGTTTTACTAGGCTTGAATGGCCACATAGTGGCCCATCTATTGCTGCAAGTATTTTAAATACTTTGTTTTCTATTAGTTTTGATAATGCCAACAATAATGATTCTGCAATAAATATTTTAAAATCTCAATTAAAACCATGCTTAAATGGTAAATTATTTCACATAGTGGCCCAACTATTGCTGCTAGTATTTTAAATACTTTGAATTCTTATGGTCTATTAGTTTTGGTAATGCCAGCAATAATGATTCTGTATTAAATATTTTAAAATTTCAACTAAAACCATGCTTAAATGGTAAATTATTTCACATTAGATGTGCATGTCACATCTTAAATTTATGTATTCAAAATGCCTTGAATACTATTTCTACTCACATTTCAAAAATTAGAAATTGTATTATATATAAAAAAAGTTCAGGGGCAAGAAAACAAGAATTTAAATATTTATGTCAAAATTATGGTTTAAATATTAACATTTTATATTAGATGTAAAACATAAGTGGAATTCTACCTATGCTATGTTAGAAAGTTGAATATCTTATAAACAAATTCTTTCTGATTTTTATAATTCAAAAATGCCTAATGATATGATATTTGGGGAAGACTGGGAAATTGCAGTATGAATAAGAGATTTTTTAAATCATTTTTATGATGCAACAAATGAATTTTCTAGAATTTATCATCCAACTAGTTGTAATTTACCATATCAATTAATGGCAATTAGTGATTTTTTTGCTAAACATAAAAATAATCCACAATATCAATGTATTATTGAAATTATGGAAAATAAATTTAAAAAATATTGGGAGAATATTTCTCCCCTTTATTGTTTAGCTACAATGTTAGACCCTAGGATTAGAAAAGATGGTTTAGATATTGTACTTGAAACATATTATGAAAATATGAATATTGATATAAGAAATAAAAAAGAAGAAATTAATAATTTATTATTTGAAGTGTATAGTTCCTACAACTTGTCCATCTTCTTCTTCTACTTCTGACCTTGAGCCCAGTAGTAGAAGAGAAAAACTTTTTTATTTAATAAGTAAAAGGCATAAATCTAGTAGTTCTAAAACAAGTTCATTCATTGAACTTAATTTTTATTTGCAAGCAAATTTTTCTAATTTAGGTGAAGTATCAAATAATTTAGATAATTTAGCCTAGTGGAGTGAAAGCTTGAAACATAAGTTCGTTTACTTAACAAATTTTTATTTGCAAGCAAATTTTTCTAATTTAGGTGAAGTATCAAATAATTTTGGTATTTTAGCCTAGTGGAGTGAACACTCGAAACATAAGTTCATTTACTGAACTTAATTTTTATTTGCAAGAAGTTTTTTCTAATTCAGGTGAGTGTCAAATAATTTTGATATTTTAGCCTAGTGGAGTGAACACTCGAAAAATTATCCGGTTCTCGCCGCCATGGCATGTAATCTACTAACCCCTCCAGTGTCTACAATTCCATCGTAGTCTTGCTTTAGTGTAGCTACTAGGGTGTTGGATGACAAAAGAAGCTACATGAACAATGAGATCATAGAGATGTGCATTTGCTTCATGGATTGGCTAGATGCAGAAGATAAATTACAAGACAAGGGAGGGCATGATACAACACCAGACATTTCACCCGATGCAGATGATGAAAGTCGTGACTCATGAATGATGATTCATGAATTTGACTACTTGTATAGAATTTTTCTTTTTTTTTCAAATTTTTGTAAATTTTTAATTTTATTTATATACTTTTTTTAATTTTTTAATAATGTAATTTTATATTTTCAATTTGTAACCATATTGTCTTTTTTATATTTTATTAATTTATTCCAATGTTGTATTTCAATCATCCAAGTATGCAATGATCCAATCATTGTATTTGTAATTCACTAATTTGTACCATTCAAATTTAAATGAAATAAAATTCCTATTTTTCTTCCAATTTGTTATTCCATCATTCTTATTTCAATTTGGTTAAGTATTTTTTTTTTTCATTTCCATGTTAAATAACTTATATTTCTCATTTCTTGATTTTTTAAATAGTTTTCCAATTTCCAAAGTTCATAGGAAAGTTAAATATTTTAGTTTTACAATTTTACTTAGAAAAAAAATCAAAATTTTCAAAAAAAAGAAAAAAAAATGTGCAGGCCAGTTTGGCCCAACCCAGCATGGCTTATAGCCTGGCCCGGCCTAGGCCCACGTGTCAGCATGGTACGGAATGTGCCCGCTTGGGCTTGTTCCATGGGTCGTGCTGGGCCGACCCCCAAAATTTCCACCAAGGAGGATGGCACGGCCCATGGTGGCCTACCGGCCAACATGACATGGCCCACCTTTAGGGCAAGCCGCCCATAGGCCATGCCATGCCGGCCTGACATGACCCACTTTACACCTCTACATATTCTTGGCATGAGTGACACCATGTCATGCTCTGACTTTGGACCAGAGTGTTACGATATTCCCGACATGAGTGACACCAATAGTCCTTCAAACTTTTATGAAAGTACTTTTGTAAAAATGTTTTTACAATACTTTTAGAAGTACTTTTATAAAATTGCTATGGTAAAAATGATTTCAAAAAAGTACTTCCATAGAAGTACTTTTATAAAAGTACTTTTGTAGAAGTGCTTTTATAAAATTGCTTTCGTAAAAATGCTTTCATAAAAGTACTTTCGTAGAAGTGCTTTTATAAAAGTACATTTATAAAAGTGCTTTCATAAAAGTGCTTTTATAAAGGTACTTTCATAAAAGTATTTCTGTATAAGTGCTTTTATAGAAGTACTTCCATAAGAGTACTCTATAAAAGTACTTCCATAAAATTTCTTTTGTAAAAATACATTTATAGAAGTGCTTTTGTAAATGTGCTTTTATAAAACTGCTTCTATAAAAGTACTTTTGTAAAAGTACTTTTCATAAAACTAGTTTTATAAAAGTGCTTTTATAAAAGTCCTTTCATAAAAGTGATTTTATACAGGCTTTAGTTTTAATCGATTTCAAATTGGCCAAGGGTTTCGCCTCATGATCGGATTACTGGAAATTTGGTTTCGGTCCAATTCAGACCAATAAAAATATAGACCAATTTATTTTGAATTGGCCTAATCCAATAATTATGATAGACCATCCAAATATGATTTGATAAGGTTTGGATCGGATTGGACCCAATCCAAAACCGGTCAATTGACACCGATGTCAAGAGTACTACCTTTTATTGGTTGGGCTCACATGGGGCTTCTTTGGGTGGTTCAGGTTGGAAGGTTGCATTACTGTCCAAGCTCATGAAAGCTCAATTTCCTCAAGTTCCATTTTATAGCATATAGAAATTACAAATTTGTTAAATAATTAGCTACTTACGTTAAATCTCCTCATTTTATAGCATTCAACATATGTTAAATCTCTTGCTTCTGGATAAAGTTGGTTTGCCTCAAACCAAGCTATGAACCTAGTTCTCTCAACATGAGGCCTTGACATAACATGGTACAAATTATCTAGTTCACTAAACACAACTACTTGTTGATTCTCTAAGTGAAATTTCAATCTCTCAACATGTGAACTTTTATGCTGAAACATATCGACAATCTATATATTGTTGAATTTCATCAATTATTTGATACCGATTAATTGAAGATCCAACATTCATATCACTACCTTGTATCATTATTGTTGCTTTATCAAATCCTTTATGCATATATTTGTATAGGTATTTCACAACATGTATACGTGCAATCATTTCAACATTAATATGTAAATTACACTTCCTAGAAAGATCTTTATTGTAAGGAACAACCCAGTGATTATCAACCTCATGAACTCCAACTTTGACAGTATCATCATAATTTCTGCATCAGTAAATAGAATATCCATGATGTTGCATCATTGTCTCCAGAATTAACATCTTGTAAACCTTGATACAATTCACTTCACAACTGTTTTTGTTTTATTTTGTGATACCTCAAGCGATCATCGTCAATCGCAACATATGAATTAGCCAAATGTTGTTGGAATGCTCGCCCTTCTTGAAGCAATGTTTTTCCTTCATCTATGCAGTCTTGTATCTGATAAGATGTGTAATCCTTCAATGTAACAATATTCCTCACATTTGATCTATTTCAATGAACACCCTCATATGCGATGCCTAATCTCCATCCATCTTCACCATAAGGAAATAACAATAGGTATTGTGAAGGCATATAACAAGGGTGTGTCTCATCAATTCTTCAATGTAGCAACAACAACTTCACAGTGATTAGTATGTTCAAAACTATCACCAACTATTAAAATTGCCACCTCATTGCAAGAAGGCTTATCGTATCGTCTTTTTCAAGATTTTTATGTTCCAAGATACATATCTATAAATAAACCGTTTCACCTGCTGCAAGTATATCTCGAACAGATCTGAAGATTTTTGCAAAAGGGTTGATTTGATTCAACATTGCTCTTAGATGGGACACAGTTATTGGATTTATACCATAAACTGCTTTTTCCTTTGATATTGCCCTCTTCCTATTTCTCACTTCTTGTTCAGTGTCATAAATATATAGTTGGGCAAAAAGGGTCAATGGACTGAAGGAAACTAATTGAAGATTAATAAGGGTAAGAAGAAAAGAACAACAAAAGAAAAAATGGTTGTATTAGAGGAGAAGAAATTGTCAACGGGGGGTGAGGATACATAATCCACTCTTGGTTAGGTTTGGACATGAATTTAGACATACGGGCTTGGGTCGGGCCCAAAACACCGAGACCAACTTTTTTCTAGGCCAAGCTTGAGATTTGTTAAAATTCTTGGCTCCAGCCCAAGCTCGACCAAAAAACATTTTTATTTATATAACAAAACTACATCTTATGTAATGAAATAACATAAATAAATAGATGAATTTAATTAATTAAAAAGTCGAACCCATAGGCAACCCTTAATATTGGGTTTACGTTGAATCAAATAAATAAACATTTGTGGACAATATTTTATCTAATTTACTAAAATAAATAAATGAATAATTTAATTCTATAGAATAAACACATAAAATTTCATTTATTATTGGGACAGGATAGCTAAAGGCTACCTGAAAGCAAACTTAAGCCATTGTTAGGTCTAAATATTAGGCTTAGGATAGAGAGAAGAATAATTTGTTAGTAAAATAAATAATTAATTTATTTAATATATTTAAATTGATAAATAAGTAATTTAATTTGTTAAAATAAATAAATAAAATTTGAGGCAATCCCAAGGAAAACCTGAGCCATTGTTAGTTCCAAATATTAGGGTTGGGATAGAGAAAAAATAATTTGTTAGTAAAATATATTATTAATTAATTAAATAATTTAGTAAACTAAATTAATAACGTTTATGGAAGCCTAAATACCAGATCGGGTTGAATTGGGTCAATAAAATATTATGGGTAATTAGTAAACGAAATTAAAAAAGTTTATGGAAGCGTAAATACTGGGCCTGGCTGAATTGGACAAAATAAAAAAAATTATTTAATTCATTAAAATAAATAAAAAAATTTCATTTTTATTCGTTTATTAAAATAAATAAATGAATAATTTAATTCTGTAGAAGGGCAATCCGGCAGGATTTTGATCAATCCATAGCTGATTTATCTTTTAGTCTTCTCGAGTGTCATCGCTGGACAAAGTTACTGGTCCAAGCAATGCAACCCCTTGATGGATCCATGATTCCAAGCCCAAGGGGTTAAATTAGAATAAATAGGGCAATCCAGTAAAAGAATCGGTTCAGATTGTTTTAAGAATTCAGATGGGATATTTGCATTGCTATAATACTATTTGCCACATACTCGATTATGTATTGATCCCTGATCTGATATGCTGCAGGCCCCACTTCCATGTGTTGGTCCCAGGCTCAGGCTCGTTCGATCCAATCACCCAAAAGTATTAGAATTGCATTCGTCGTGTTGTGGTCCATGGATCCGGTCAATCTGGCCTGGCCCAATGCTTTTTATAGGTCAACTGTCTACGCCTCCAGCCTCCAATTGGGTGAGTCTACTGAGCCGAAGCTCGAACGGCCAAACCTTCCCTTAAAGCTAAATTTCAGGGAGGTCACACGATCCTCCGCAACTTCGCTTCTTGGTCGGTGAAACCGTGAAAAAAAACAAAAGAAGAAAAGAAAAAGCGGCAAAATAAAATTAAATAGAAATAAAATGTGGATTTCCATGGAAATCCTTGAGTTTCCACGATCAGGATTCAGGATTGAGAATTCAATGTCAACAAAATCAAGGAAGCTAGCTGGGTAAAGTTTATAACCTCCTAGAAGGTCTTACAAGATTGAAAACAGTAAGAAAACAAAAAATGCTTTAGGGAGAGGAATGGATCTGAGCACCAAATCTTTTAGTCACGAGTGTGGGAAGAAGGGCCAGATGGAGCAGTGAGTTGAGCCAAAGCTTGCCTCTGGTACCACCATTGGAACCGATGATGGCTACGAGGATGTCCATATATGGATGAATACTGGTGGATGGCTTTTCTCGAACATTTTCTATAGCTGCAACTCTTCCTTATGCCAAATAAACCAGGCCCCACCAAAATAACTCTCAGTCTCCGTTGATCGATGAGCTACTGAACTCTAATTAGGGCTATTCATGGGTTGGGTTGGGCTGATTTGTTGAGATTTTTCCAACTGACCTGACCTGATCGGGTTACCTGAAATTGAAGTCGAAACCAACCCTGTATTAAGCAAAACCTACCTAGCCAGTTTGAATCGGATTGGGTCAGTTTAGGTTGGTTTCGGCTCTAAGTTCAACATGGTAATAAATTGGTAGATTAGAAAAAGAAGACTGAAATTTTATGTAAAAAATGACACCTAATTCTATTAGAGAAAGAAGATTGAAATTGATAGAGGGTGGACTAAGTTAGAATAGAGGTTATCAAGAAAATAGAAAGTCAAATTGTATTAGAGAAAGAAGAATGAAATTTGAATATTTCAAGAAACGTTATAATCTAAGTAAAAAGACACCTAATTCTAATTGTAATTGATTGCCTATTTGGTGTAAAAGACCATAAAAATTAGGATCTTTTGATTATTCTTTTTTAAACTTTTCCACAAAAATTACTTGTTTACTTGTTTTACAATATTTGTCATTAATGTCATTCTTAACTAAAAATTAAGTTAGGTTGTAAATAGGTTAATTAAGTAAGTTGTAACTATTACATAATTCTTATCAGAGGGTAAAAAATGGAGTTCATACTGACTACTGTACCCTGCCTTAAAGGAGGGTAACCGGTAAGACCAGAAACTACGCTCGTCCAACTCTTTGATAACAGGGAGGACATATGAACCTGTCATAGGATCCCAAAAGAGAAAAGGAGGACATGGCGTGAAGATGGTTTCCAAAGCCAAAATTTCCAATGCTTCTGGAACAGTAAAGAACAATTAAGATATATTCCTACTTAGGAAGAAAGAAAGAATAGATCCTCTCTTTTCTTCTCATTTTATTGTAGCAAAGGAAAATACTTAGGGAACGCATTTATATAAAAGCTTAATTGTTGAGGGATTTCGGGAGTTCTGTTATGGTACAAAGATATTTGCGTAGGAAAAGAACTCGTGGATTAGAAATCGATCCTAGCAGCAGTTTTTCAGATGTGGTTACACGCATATTCACCTCCCTAAAAACTTAAAAACAAATTTTAGTCATTAGTTGAAGAAGGAGAGGGGCGTATACCCAGAAACTATCATTATTCATTATAAAAAGGTGAGCACTATCATTACGAAGGTATCACCAGAGAAAGATTGTTAACCTGGTAGGAACGACAGAAGCGGTCTCTGACATGTTGAAACCCTAGGGAAAAGCTTAAGTGATAATCATGAATAATATGGTCAAAACTTTACTATAACGTGATAGCACAGGTTCACCGTTAGCTTTGTATTTGGAACTAAACTATCATGAATGGTGAAAAAGTGAACAAGGATAAGTAAAGAACTAAGACAGATCGAAGTTTATGTCACATATAAAGCAAAAGTGCCAAAAAAACATAGCTAGAAAGAAGGCCACCATGTAAGATGGAGCTAATAGATAAAAGGCCCAAGGAAAAAAAAAAGCAAAAGTGCCAAAAAAACCTAGATAGAAAGAAGGCCACCATATGGAGTGAATAGATGAAAGGCCATCATACCCCATGGCTAGAGACTCTTGACCCAGAGTCTTGGGGACTATCAATAGTCTGCAACCCAATAGGAATAGTAGTAAGATTGACTTTGCTTTCAAGATTTGCAACCGTTTGCCTCAGATGTCTAATTTTGGCAAGTAACTCCCGGACATGACCCTCAAGGCGTTCACATTTGTATGAGCAATACAAATAGTCCAGATAGTTCACATCCTCTATATGTATTGCATAATATTGTTTGAGCTTCCTTACAGCATTCTAAAAGGCGTATTGTTGGGCCTCTGCAATAGTTGGGTTGGGCCCCCCTAGTGAAGATTCATTCTCATCATGAACAGTAAGTACAAGGCTGGTGTTATAGCCATGTTCATCATTTTCCACCAAGTACATACATGAGCTCAAGAATCTTGAGGAATCGAAGCAAACCTCTCTGGACACTTTTAAAACAAATAGGGAAAACAATGTCATCCTGGCAATCCGTATCTGCAAAAAATGTGTAGTAAGGTTACATCATAGGAGGCTTATAGCATTGAAGACACACATTTGTTATATGAAGTTTCATTGTCTCCTATAGCATTGAAGACACAAATTTGCCATAATCCCACCCACTGAATCGTGGTCTAGATTCACGTCTCCTATCCTGACCCTAGATTTACATTTGCAAATACCACTACAAGAAAAATGATTTTTAGCGGCAGTACCTAAAACTACAACTAGAGAATTTACCGGTAGTCGGCAAAGTGCCGCTAAAACAACTGTCGCTAGACACTCTAGCGGAAGTTTTCGTGGCTGCCGATATAAATTTCATGCTGCTGCTAGAAGTTGTTTTTAGCGGTATATGCCTTCCAATACTTTCTAATTTCAGCTTTGCGTTAACTCTGCTAAATGTAACCTGGGCATGGAAATTATATAAATGGATTAAGAAATTCTCCAAAAAAAAAAACAACATCAATCCTAACAACAATTGAGAAGTATACTCATGGTTGATTACATAGCTCATTGTACATGTCCTGTTTGTAACGGATCCAGAGTTGATGGTAAAAGACCAAAACTTCTTACCATCAACTGTTTCAGAGAGTTGATCGAGTTAAACTGCAGGTACTTCCCATATGTCTTTGTGACAAGTTTATTATATTCCACCAAACTTCCCAAAAGAGAATGAGTAATTTACATGATTTACATTCAATTTTATTGAAGCATGGTGATCATCCTTTCTCTCTGTTGTCAACTGTCGCGAATCAAATTGGTTTGGCTCACTCAAAACATACTTGGGCAATTCATATTTGCCACCTGCAAGGGAAGCTCCATAGGAAACAAATCCCAAAAAACTTAAGGGAACATAGAAATAATAAGAATCTATAGCTAACAAAATAAACAAAGAACTATCTATGCATAAAAGTAGTGCCTACTTGTCATACATGGCAGTTATCAATAAGGACAAAGCTCTGGAAGAAAAAAAAAAAAGAATAGGAAACAAAATTAATAAATGCAATGAAAATGACTAAGCCTAAAGCTATACAACATGATGTATTTGACAATTCTGGTTTTTTATTTGCTAATACATCATCTTGTTTACCTTTATCTCTCTAGCACAAAAGGCTTGGGCATGCATCAGTTGTTGCTTTAAAACATCTAGATTAGTGTAAGAAAACCATGAATCATCCTTTACCTGTGTGTGATATTTGTTACAAATCAAAACAACATAGACTTCCTTTTAATCTTAGCAGTATTCATACATCAACACCTTTTGAGTTAATACACTTGGATTTATGGGGACCTTACAGACAACCTTCCTTATCTGGTGCACACTATGTGCTAACAATTGTAGATGATTTCAGCATGGCAACATGGACCTATTTACTGCCAAATAAAATGCACACACTCACTGTTTTTATTAATTTTCATACTATGATTACCACTCAATTTGAGAAAAGAATAAAGTCTGTAAGGACAGACAATGGCACAAAATTTATCAACAAAGAATTTCAAAAGGTTTTACTTGATAATGGGATTTTGCATCAAAAGAGTTGTGCATATACACTCCAACAGAATGGGATAGTAGAAAGAAAGCACAAACATTTACTTCAAGTGGCACACTCTTTGATGTTTCAATCAAATTTGCCCAAGAAAGTTTAGGGCCATTCAATTTTAATGGCTACACACATCATAAATAGACTTCCTAGTTCTATTTTAGGATGGAAAACACCTTTTGAGATTTTACATAACAAGAAACTGGATTACAAACACTTAAGAGTGTTTGGATGTTTGTGTTATGTAGCAAATACTTCCCCTCATAAGGATAAGTTTGAAACAAGGAATTTCAAATGTATTTTTGTTGGCTACAGTCAAGGTCAAAAGGCTTTTCAAGCATATGATGTTGAATCACATAAAGTCTATGTTACTAGGGACATTGTCTTTCATGAATTTATATTCCCTTTTAGCAAATCTTTAGAACACACTGATGTATTACCCCTTCCAATTGTGACAGAAATAGATGATATATTTAATACTCCTCAGCTTGATCAACCCACAAAACCAGAAATTCAACTAAATGATCTCACTCCTGAAATTTCAGAACAAAATGATATTGAGCCAATTCCACCTTTTATTGCACCTGATCAAAGACCTACTCAATCAACATTGGTTTCTAGGCGTAGCACTAGGCCTAAACAGAAACCAATTTGGCTCAATGACTTTGTAACAAATATGGCTACTGCTAGCACATTGTCTACTGCCAGAATTTTTGATTAGTTTCAAAGGTCTCAGATATCACACAACCGTGCCCAATATTCACCTCCAACTTTTCCTTTTATTAAATCTTCTTGTTTCAACAGTGCATATTTATCCTTTTTAGCTAATGTGCCTAGCATCCAAGAGCCAAGATCATATAGGGAAACTAGTATAAATGTAGAATGGGTTAAGGCAATGAATAGGGAATTGCAAGCTCTTGAGCAAAATCAAACTTGGGAAATAATAGAACTACCACTAGGAAAGAAGGCTATAGGATCCAAATGGGTTTACAAAACTAAATTGAATGCTGATGGAAGTATTGAGAGGTTTAAAGCTAGGTTAGTTGCAACGGGGTATGATCAAGTGGAAGGGATTGACTATTTTGATAGTTTTCACCAGTAGCTAAACTGGTTACTGTTAGAATTTTTTTGCTATTGCTACAACAAAGAATTGGCCTATTCATCAGCTGGATATTAATAACGCATTCCTACATGGGCATCTTGATGAAGAAGTGTATATGGTGCATTCTCAAGGATATTCTAAAGCTGCCAATGGGAATGTTTGCAATCTTAAAAGATCTCTATACGGGTTAAAATAGGCATCAAGACAGTGGAATTCAGAGTTTTGTGCTCATTTGAAACGGTATGGTTTTGTTCAATTAATCTCTGATCACTGCTTGTTTATTCTATCTACTGGTTCTCATTTCCTGGCACTCATTGTTTATATGGACGATGTCCTTATTACTGGAACATGGGAAGATAAAACTCTTGATGTCAAAAGTTTCCTAGATGCTGCTTTTACCATCAAGGACTTGGGACATGCCAAGTATTTCCTTGGACTTGAAATTGCAAGAGAAAATACTGGCACTTACATCTGTCAACGAAAATACATTTTGGATATCATAACTGATGCTGGATTACTTAGGGCAAAGCCAGCTTCCACTCCATTTCCTAAAGGCCAAAAATTATTTGTTGATAAAGGGACACCACTTGCTGAACCTGACAAGTATCAAAGACTAGTTGGTCAACTACTTTATTTAAGCCTCAGTAGGCCAGACATCACCTTTGTTGTACAGCAACTCAGTCAGCATGTTAATTCTCCATGTCAATCTCACTGGGATGCTGCCATTCATCTTCTTCAATACTTAAAGGGATATCCATCAACGGGTCTTTTCTATCCAACAAATAACTCTCTTGTTGTGGAAGCATATTCCGATTCAGACTGCGCTTCTTGTCCATAGAGCAGAAGATCACTTACTGGATATTACATCTATTTAGGTTTTGCCTTAATATTGTGGAAAACAAAGAAGCAAACCACGGTATCTCGATCATCAGCAGAGGTAGAGTATCACAGCTTGGCCTCCACCATCTGCAAATTGCTTTCGATTTCATACATTCTTGTTGATTTTCGTATTTCTCTTCAGCTGCCAATCACTCTCTGGTGTGATAACCAAGCTTCCATGCATATTGCAGCAAACCCTGTCTTCTACGAACGCACCAAACATCTCGATATCGACTGTCACTTAGTCCGAGATAACTTCAAGAAGGGTTTTATCAGTCTTCAACATGTTTCAATGAAGCACCAGGTGGCTGACATCTTTACTAAAGGCCTCTCTAGTCCGCAATTTTCTTATTTGCTATCCAAGTTGGGCTTGGTTGATTTTCACCAAGTACCAACTTGAGGGGGGGATGTTATGATATGTATATTGTATATGATGTACCTTATCTTAGCCTAGCATAGCTCATAGTTAGTTAGAGAGTTAGTTTTTAGCTAATGAGCTGTCCATATTCTAGAATTATTCCCTACATGAGCTGTTGCATGGGTTGGTAGGTTAGTTACAACAGTTTTCTGTATATAAGGATTTGTATAGCAAAAATATTCTATGAGTGAGAATGAAATTTCTTCTCATCTTCAACCTTTCTTATTTGGCTTGGTTTTAATCCAAGTTTGTTCAGAGTATAAGAGAGAGAGAGCACGAGTCACGAGAGAGGTTTAGAGAGAGAGGGAGAGAGATGATTGAGAGAGAGAAGCAGATGACTGAGTTGAGTAAGAGAGAGAGAGCGAGTCGCGAGAGAGATTGACAAAGAGGGGGTGGGAGAGGCACAAATGTTTTTAGCAGGCGAGAGAAGGCGGGAGGTAGTGTTTGGCATGTATAAGCAGTCATTTGACCTCTAGCAACAGTTTTAAACGATTACCGCTATAAATCTATATTTCTAGCAGCAATCGCCATATAGTTAGGTTGAAAATTGTCGCTTGGAAATCTTTTTGCTTGTAGTGTATGAACATAATTATTCATTAAGTCAAGACAGGCTCATCGGGGTAGATGAGGACTTGAGGAGGTCCATTTAGGAGCAATAGAGATCCTGGTGGACAAAACCACGATACAGGGTACCACTCAGCAACCATCTTGGTATCTATTGACTAGTAGTCTAGTACATTATCTTGATAGAGGCATTAGATAACATGAAAATGGTTCGAGAAAGAGACATGAGTATTTCATCGAAAGCATGTATACAGAAAATTAACAGATTAATCCTGCTTCAAGGAAAAATGAAAGTGGTTTAAGAACTCCAGAAGGGATGAATAAAGCATGAAGGGTTTTAAAGTATGAGCATGAAGGGATGAATAAAAAACTCCAGAAGGTTTATAATCACTAGATATTTTGATGTTTTTCAATCTTGACCATCCATTAATGTAAGGGGATTCATCAAGTTAGAAGAATTAAGACCTAAATGATACAAGCCCTTCATGTTTTCTCTCAGGTAGCTTAGTTATCTCTTGGAGTTCTGGATCTTGGAAAGGTCTAAGAATTTGAGCCCTAATAATACAACCGTTTTATGTTTTCTTCTCAGGTAGCTTAACTAGATCTTCAGAATTAGGCTTAGGCCTACTAAGTCTCCAAAGAAGTTGCACCAAATGATAGGGATCAAGCACAAGATTTCAATGCATATAAAAAATACAATAAGAAGTAAAATAGCAATTCAGAATCCCTAACTTGGCGGTGTGATGATGAAGATTAGTATCAATGATATATAAGCAATTAGTTATAAAAAAAGACTCACCAAAAAAATAGTGATAAAAAAAGATGAAAACCCTAATTACAACAATGGCACATTGAGAAAGAAAACAAGAGAAATAATACTAAAGAATAGCCTAACCTTTGTGGGGATGGAAAGAAGACCTTGAAGTTAATGGTTAGAAGCTGAAAACAAGAACAAAAACAGTGAGAAGAAGGTAAAGAATCAAGCTAATAAACAAAGAAGATAAAGAATCCCTAACTTGGCGGTGTGATGATGAAAATCAATATCAATGATATAAAAGTAATTAGTGATAAAAAAAAGACTTACCAAAAAAATAGTGATAAAAAAATATGGAAACCCTGATTACAACAATAGTACATTAAGAAAGAAAACAAGAGAAATAATACAAAAGAATAACCTAACCTCTTTGGGGATGGAAAGAAGACCTTGAAATTAATGGTTAGAAGCTGCAAACAAGAACAAAAACAATGAGAAGAAAAAGAATCAAGCTAAATAACAAAGAAGATAAATAATCAATTACCTAGTGGATGCAACGAAACAAAGTAGGAGGATTCAAAATAAGAGAATGCTAGGCAGAAGACACCCAAAGAATGTCATGAGTGCAATTGGGAGTTGGTGGGTCAGGCGAGGAGTTGATGCATCTGCCTCTAGTTGCAAATGAAAAGCTTCCCAACTATTAAACAGTTGAGAATACACTTCCACCTTCAGACTCCATGGGAAAGAAGTCCACAAAGAGAATTTTGATTTGATAAGGCAAAGTACAACCAGATCGAAACCCCGAGTCTGAGAGATTAATGATGTGTAGTGTTGGTGCAGAAACGAAATGATAATGATGCAATAGCGTCGCCTTCTTCCCATTTGGAAGGGAAGCCCGAGTCTAAGAGATCGATGACGTGCAAAATGATGATGTTCTTTGTAGAAATAGTTTCCTAGTGAAATAGTCGCCTTCTTTCCATGTCGATCAAAAAGAAACATCCTGTCTTAAGCCGAATCTGAGACGATGATGATGTTAAAAACCGCCATTGAGAAGATGTGAATGGATTATGCTCTGAAGACACATTAAATGTGCTCAGAAGGCATCGTCTTTAATACCGCTTTTCTTTAACCACCATTTTTAAGCTTTTACACATATACAAAGTATGTGCCCATACACCAGTTTTGTAAAGGCGATTTGGCTTTATAGTGTGGCAATGCACCATAGTAAGACTCATAGCTTAAATGCCATATATCAATCAGTGTGAATAATTCGACATAAAAAAAAAATAGTTTGCATATATTTTTGTCTATTACATATATACCTGAACTCATTGACTTTTTTGTCTGTTTGCTGATAGTGCTGTCAATGTGATTGAACATACATTGTGATTATCCTAAATTTAGATGTTTAAGTTGCATTAAGTTACATCAAATTAAAAATAAAAAAACTGAAGTCCTATTAAATATCATTATTTTATATATGTATATGGGGACATTTTATATCATTAAATTTAATGTTTTGTATTTATATACATTTATTATATATTATATATGTATAAGTCAAAGAATAAATGTTTGGGTAAATTACAAAGACCCCCTCTTAAACTTTCACTTCAATCGCTCATGCTAGTTAGGTTAAAAAAGATTCTCATTTAGTTGTTTAAAAATTTTTAGATCAATAAATTAACCTTTTCTAATTTATTTGAATGGTTTATGATTCATTTAGTTTCCTAAATATCAAATTGAAGCCCTCTTAGTTGCTCCAATAGATCCTTCCAGATTTCAGTGTGGATTCAATTTTCAAATGAAAGGGTAGATACTTCTTTCTAATAGATATAATTTCGTTTGGTTTTTCTTGATTTGTTGGAGAAATGATTGGATAATTTTTATATTTTAAGAAGAAGTGTGACATTCATGTAGTGAAATGCCGGTTAAATGATTCTTGTTATTTTAGCTAGTTTCCTTTAGAGAAGGTGGATGTATTTTTGTTCAATTAGGGTTTAAGAGAAAAAAAAAGGTGAGAAAAAAAGAAAACAAGGAAAGTTCAGGTGTGCATTTTTGCTAATTTAGCGCATTCCGTCATCTAATGTAACGATTAGGAGGTATTTGTCACAAAGTGAAAATTCAGGGGGGGTGTCGCAAATGAAAGTTAAGGGGGATATTCGTCACTAACCTTATAGTAGAAGGGAGTCTTTCTAATTTACATTAAATATTTTTTAATTTTTATCTTTTTTCTCCATTTTAAATACACTAGTAGTCAATCCCAGATTAAATTTGAATCCATTCCAATAAATCTTAACATATTCTATTTTGAATTGTTTTAGAATCTAACACTTAGTGTTGTCATCCATCCATCTCAACATCATTGTTTAATTTCATCTATTCTTATTTTATAAGTTATAAACTTCTTAATCATTTTGTTCACCCATATTTAATTTGTTCATTTTGATTATTTGATTGATTCGGGTTAGTGGCATGCAAAGGAAATCTCTACTTGTTTTGCAAAATTCTAATTCTATGGTCATCTTCTTCTCTTCTCTGCCTTCTCTTTTAAAATAAGTCAAAGAGAACATACAACTGGTCATAATAGATGAGTGTTAGCACTCAATTTTTTCTCGGTCCCTTCACCCTACCTCTTTGTATCCTCTTTTTAGACCCAAATACTTAGAAACACAAGTAGATCAATTTGAGACTTTCCAAAACCGGAAATACCCAACTTTTACATAATCCACAAGACAAATAAGAACCTTGAGATCAATATCAATGTCCGATCAGATATCCTTCGTAGACTTGAAAAACTACATCAATTTTCATGACTAAACTGCAAAGATCCACCATTCATCACACCAACTTCCTTTCTAATGGCCCCGAACCATGCGATATTCAAACCCCAACTTCTCAAAATCAAATCCAACACACCCAATCACTAGGAAACAATTAGCCAACGAATCCCAACACAAATATATGATGATCAACTGCAAAAACATCAAGATCCCATTTCAATAGCCCTGAGTGATTACCTAGATCAACCATATCTTTCTCAAATAAAAACCAACCACTTGACACTATGCCCTAATCCGTGCCTACTTACCAAGTGGTAGCTAAAAATTCCCCTATTTGACCCATCATCAAGCTTAAATCATATTTCAGCAAATCTCATTAATTGGAGCCTACCATCCATCATCCCAACTTCATATGACCAATCAGACCTCAAAATCGGTCTTAGGAGAAGTTGAAAACATGTTCCTCCGGATTTAAGAAATTCTTGCAACCATTTTTGTTTTTCCCCGAAGGAAACTGAACCTGAACAACTCCCGTATTGGGCTGCTACAACAACTTGGAGAGAGGGGTGCCTAACACCTCCCCTCTCCCAATCCTTAGGACCTGAAATCTCTCGGTTGTGTGTCTTTCCCATGGAGGATGGTGTCACTATCAAAGACCTAAATCGAATATTTTCAGACCTAAAAAATAGGGACCATTTTCTCTAAAAAATGGGTGGCAACTCCATCTCCTTGATCCAACCATGAGCTTCTTGGAGCTCACAATGAGCGAATTGTATTGGCAAAATGGTGGGTCACATCACATGGATGTAAATTTCCTTTAATAATGATTTATTATTATTCAGTTTTTATTAATTAAGGATCTTTGATAGGCTCAGAAAGCCTAGAATCCTCGCCCGTGCTAGTAAGGCTTGGTCAGGGCCTACATGAAATATTCAAAATTCTAGCTTCCTACTTATCTATTAAACTTTTGTATATTCGTAGACTTTTTCTAGGCCTGCTCACCTTGTGGCCCAAAAGGCCAAATAGTTTGATGATTTTTATGTCAACCCACTTTGCATTTGAGATAAAACTTAATTTAGTTTACCACTTTCTTTTATTTTTTTTGGCAAATATTATCACTTTTTTTATATGTTTGCTTTGTTTCTTGTGTTACAGGAACACTTGGCATTGTAGAGCAATGGAGGCTGCAAACTTATAGAAATTTATGAGAAACCTATGACAAACTCATGGACTATGCATTGATTTCTTGATATCAAATCTTCTCATTTTGGGATGTATTTTAGAAAATGTTAAGCCTCAAACTTATAAGTTGATAGTAACAATAGCCAATCATGTTATCTATTTTCTGTGGTTAATGTGTATAAAATTATATTTATTGTTCATCAAATTCTTCTTACCCGGAGATATTTGAATTTGGATAGGGGCCATCTAGCAGAGCATGGTGCTACATATCATTTGTTAATATTTGGAGCTGTAGCAATGATTTTTTCTTGCATGATTTTCCCACAAAACAAATGTGGGAGAAATAATTTTCCCACATTTTCCCCTTGTATAACCAAACGATGGAAAGTGAAATTTTCAAACTTTCTCATCCTAGCCTATCCCATCCCATCCCACCCTTTTCCATCCCATCCAAATCTTCCTGCAAACCAAACAGAGCCTAAGAGAAAAAGGTGAAAAAAAGAAAATAAGAAAAGTTTAGATGCATGTGAATATCGGAAAAATGGCCCACTCGCCACTTGGGCTGGAAATAGAGTTGCCATCCATCAATTTAGGAACTAGAGGTGATGGGACCTTCGGGAGTAATTTTCAAAAAGCATTTTTTATTTTCTGTAGTGACTCCAAAGCCCAAAGCACTGGCTAAACCAGTCTGGGTAGGTCTTGGATGGGAGAGGGAAGGGGTTAGACACCCTTCTCCCATGTCCAATAGGTAGGGCCTACATGGGAAGTTTGTTTAAGCATAAGCATGCAGAAATACTACCTCAATTAACTCAAAAGAAAGGAACTCAAAAGAAAGCACAAGCATGGGAATTCATCTAAATTACGTCTCTCAACAACCGAATAAAACAACAAGATTATTCCGATCTTGATTCTTGAACAAGGCAAACATGACAGACAACCGTCAAGATCCAAATTCTATAAAACATGTCATCTAACTAAATTTAAAACACAATAAACCAAATCTAAACATTACTAGGGTATTATCCTAGCACAACAAGAGCAAATTGACAATTCGGTTGACTGGCAGGGCCAGATTGGCCCGTTTGGGCCCAAATTGGGAAAATCTGTAAATGGTTCAATTCGATTAATCTAAGGGTCGAAATGAAATCTTTGTGTAATGAAGGGGAAAATAAAGGCAACCTTGGGTGAAATTTCTCCAGGTGGGGTTTTTGTGTAGTCTAAGATGATTGGTAAAATCAGATTAAGCCAATTGGGCATAGATCGAGCAAATTTGGAATCCGGTCAATCTAGAGTCTCAAAATGGAATCTTTGTGTGATTGAGGGTAAATGAAGGTGTTTTGGGATGAAATTTCATATGTAGGGGTTTTTGTTATTATGGGGTGATTGGAAAAGTTTGATTGGTTTAGATGTGTTCGGATCAAGTGGATAAGGGTTGTGGGTACGAAAATGATCAAAATTGAATCTTTGTTTGATGGACGAGTGAATGAAGGAATATTGGGTTCAAATTTCATGGGTAGGTGTTTCAAGATGTTCTGGGTCTGGTGGTTGTGTCTGATCTAATGGTTGAGGTGTGAGGGTCGATCGGGGCCTCGGATAAGTATTAGATAGGTTTAATGGTGGATCTGAGGGCTTTTGGGGTGAAATATGGTTTTCTATATTTTTGAGTGTTTCTGAGAGGTCGGAATGGTCTGATCAGCTGTTTGGGGTGAATTGGAGGCTCAAGAGGTTGACCGAGAAAAAATCAGGTGCTGATAATGCACATTTTTTTTTCTAATTTAATGCATTCTATCATCTAACGTAACAGTCAGGGGGTATTTTTTGCAGAGTGAAGGTTTAGGGGAGTCTTGGTCACAAATGAAAGTTTAGGGGATATTTGTCACTAACCTTATAGTTCAAGGGCATCTTTCTAATTTACCTTAAATAATATTTCTTTTAAACTTTTTTTTTTCTTTCGTTTTAAACACACATGTAGTCAAACTCAGATTAAATCTGAATCCAATTCAATAAAAATCTAACACTTATGGTTTAAGAAAAAGGGAAAGAAAAAGATAATAAGAACAGCTTAGGTGGGCATTTTTATTAATTTAACACATCCTGTCATCTGACTTAACGATTAAGGGGTATTTGTCGCAAAGTGAAAGTTAGGGAGATTGCTTTTATTGCAAATGAAAATTCAGGGGGATATTTATACAGTTGGGATGGATGCCAGTTCAGAATTGATGTCAAATGGACATTAGTGTATAGAATGGTGATTTTTGACATTTTGAATGTTTATTGCTTTATGATGGAATTCAGAAATCTGCGCAATCGCCTGTACCTACTATTCCAAAATATATTTTAAAAATAAAACCTTTTATCTTTTTCTTAAATTTAAACACAAAAGCCTAAATCTGAATCCAATCCAAGTAGTAACATATTCAATTTTGAATTGTATTAGAATCCAACACTTGGTAATCAGATCCAATTTGGCAATCAGACCCCGACCAAAATTACAGCCTATAGGACTTGGTGTTGCAGCTTTGCCACGTGCTTTATATGCTAGGCCAGAGCCAATAGGTTAATGACTAGTTGCACACAAGTTGAAGTTGGGATCTGATATGGAAAGACCATTGTGTATGTGAACCGGCTTGTGACTAATCATGAATGAATGCACCGGTGCATGTTCTGTACACATGGGCCTATACCACTTGTGGATGTCACGTATGGCTCTGGATCTGCTATATATATATAACACCTCCCATCTGTGTATTTAGAATCACCGCCCTATGATAAGTACGAGAGATGTTCTCATTGAATGCTGGGATGTGAATGTGCGGATACCCTATATAAGGTGCCAGCCAAAGTGATCTCAAATTATTCTCATATGCACCATCACTGTGTATTGGGAACATCAATCTAGAAGAGAAATATTCTTAATGAGCATCTATAATGTCTCATGGGTAGAGATGTAGGAACAAGTCGAAATTTCTTATCCATACCACTCTACCCACACCTAGTGACATCTATAATCTCTGTTTTACTTTTATCCACACCATCAGACTTCCTTCGTCTTCCTCCGGTACGTACGTAGTCACTTTACTTCATCTGCAGCAGGTGTAGGTCAGCAGCACTCTAATTATTACAACCTGACAATTACGTGATGTATGTTCCAACCCACATCAACTAACAACAAATAAATTAATTTTTGTATTAATTCATTCATATCTCTTGTTTATGGACAGTCAAGGCTGTGAAATTTATGAATCACGCGCGTGATTGAATGGACGGTCAAAAACCATAGACTTGGTGAAGAATCATTTGACCTTATCGGTTTGACCTTTGACCCATTCGGTCCAGTAACCGGGTCAAGGGTTGTAGATTGAATGCGTACAAACATTTGAAGGTAATACTTTTGCACTCCAATATCCGATTGAGATGATTCTTTTTTGTTTAATTTGGACAACTTTTCCAGATCTATGCATCCCAAGGAGTTATAGGTGCCTTGCCCCACTATTTTCACGAAAAAAATCCATTTTTGGGTTCAAATGGGAGCCAATAGATGATAGACTGTTTATACATGTAACACATATAACACATCTAAAACATATTTATACATACATACATATATATATATATATATATATATATATATATATATATATATTACATATATGCACTGGTGTGGCATACTCTAAATTGTTCGACCCAGCCAGTTGAAATGGTGACCCGTGACCTAGAGGCAAAAATGGTCGACCTCTGGATTAGTTTTTAAAACATTGTTATGAACTTCACCCAACAGATGATAGACTTCGATCCTCATTCTATATATAATGGACATCAAATCTGAATGATCTCACAGAAAACATGGAACTCTCACTGAATAAACACAAAATAGCAAGAAAAAGGAGAGCTTGGACTCAATCCCTCTTACTAAACCCTTCCTTATCCTTGACTTCATCGAGCCTTCATTCTGTTTTGTAGAACTGCAACACCTTCTTTGTTACACAGAAAGAAGCCATTGTTCTAATGCTCTCAACTGTATCATTAGCAACTTAACTTGCTTCTTCATACATCTACAGATATTTGAATTTGCATCCAGATAACGAAAATGATTTGAGAGGTTGAAGAATAGATAACTAGAACACCATTTTATTTGTGTTTTAAATCTGTTGACCTTAAAATTGGCCATAAGGTCGAATATGAGAAGTTGTTGGTATATGGTATCACCTCAGTTGCTAAGAAAGACTTACAACCAAAAGAGACGTCAGAGGCCTCAAGTGATATCCCAAGGGCGTGGACATTGACGGTCAAGTCAGTAATGCCAAGGAAAGACAAGGTGAGCCAGAGATCTTAGTGAGGTAAGGTGAAAGCTCGTGTGGGAAGATGAAGAGTCATGTGGAAAGCTGGAGAGATCATGTGAAAAATTGGAGAGATCATAAGGAGAGTTGGAGAGCTCCATGTGATGAGCTAGAGAGTTCCATGTGATGAGCTGGAGAACTCGTAAGGAGAGCTGGAGAGCTCCATGTAGGGGTGTTAATTCGATTGGATTTGGTCCAATCCGATCTAATCCAACGTGATTCCATTACAAATGGACCAGGTCCAATCCAATTCAATGAATATTTTGGACCATTTTGGACCATCTATGACAATGTCTAGACTATTCAATCTGTTCAAATTCATTTTAATTTAGATTGGTTTCAACCCAAACCTGGTCCATTGACACCTATATTCTTATCTTATACCAATGGACTAGATATTGGCTTAATCCAACTCAATATGGACTAAGTCCAATCCAATCTAATAAATATATTGGACCAGATTGGTCCAATACAATATGTGTTTGGTCTATCCAATCCTTCCAAATTGATTTTGGACTGGATTGGGTTCAAACCCAAATTAGTCCATTAACACCCTTAGCTCCATATGCCAAGGTGTCTGGTGGGTGTTGTGCATGGTAGTGTAATGCAACATTAAGTTGTGTCCTAATGAATGGGGGTCTCACCTATTTATAGGAGGGGGGTTTCATCCAAGAACCAATATGTCCCAACTCGTGAACGAACTTCTTCATCCACCGGCTGTTAGAAAGTTTTGTATGCCCTTAGCTTCAATCAGAATGATGCACTTTATGAGTTTATTGTAAATGAATAAAAGTGCATATTTGATTCATGTTCCCTTGGTATGTTTCTGTGTAATATCCTTAAATTGGACACTTAATGAGACTCGTGTTAGTTTAGAATGTTCACAGCCGGTGGGTCGGTTTGGGGAGACTTATCCTGATAAGGCTGACACTGTGGTGCCACCAAGTCGGTTGGGGTGGCCTGTCTCAGTTGCCAGGGTGAGACCCTAGGCACATACAGTGTAGGATAAATTGAATCTTTGAACTGGACCAGATTTCCAGTATTGCCCTGGACCTTGGAGATTAACGGGCAAAACTAGAATGTTACACCCGACCCCTACACTTGATTATGATACTGCACTGGGTGTCGGATTGGGCTGTCTTTGATGTACCAATCAGTGAGATCCTTATCGGGGGTCAAAACCTGGGTATGTTGGGACAGTCTGAGAATTCATCTGAGTGGGTGATCATAGTGACAGGATCAGCCCCTTTGTCGAACAAAGGTAATGATCGGGGATGCACTCTCACTGATGGAAACCAAGATTGCCGGCAGCTGATTTCAATCGTTGAGATTTGTTTTGCAAAGTATATTTTATATGAGATATAAAAGTATATATATTATGGTTTCTAAAAGGTTTGCAAAAGGTTTTAATTCCCGGGATCCATATAAGTAGAGAGTGCAACACTGTTCTTTGCAGCCGAGGGAGAGGTCCTCTCTTGTCGGGCAATGTATGATCATTATGGGCTGAGAGGTTAAGTGTAAGACCATTGAGGATAATACCTGATGGGCTAATCTTGCATCTGCCCACAGTCCCTGTGTGTTACAAGGTGGCTTAGCCCAGGGACCACTTAGGGTAAGTGTTGGGCCCATAGAGCCCATTTGATGGGTTTCAGAGGGTGCACTGTCCATAACAGTGTATTCGGCCAGGCCTTGTAACAAAGGTTGGGCCGAACCCATGTGGCTGATGTGTAGATCAGTGATTGGGTCCCACGCCATACAAGGAAGCCCAACTGGGCAGCAATTAGGAAGGTTAAGTGAGCACATAAGCTTAATGGGCCTAAAGCCCATTTCGAACTGTGTTATTTACTTAGTTAATTATGGGGCGAATTCTGAGATGGATTAGCAGATAGGATAAGGTCTTAACCCTATCCACTCAGAGAGTCCAGATCTGAATATGATTCAGATCTAGAAACCTCCTAATGTGATTAGGAGAAGGCTGATCTAATCTACAAATAAGATAAGGGTTTATCCTTATCACCTAAAGAGAGGTCTGATCCAAATATGATTTGGATAAGCAGCTCCTAATTGGATTAGGAACTGATCCTTTGGATTAACAAAAGAAGGAAGGGGCAACAGCCTTTAGATGAATGAGATATTCACATCCTCTTTAGTGCTGAAAAACACATAAGAAAGAATTAAGCAACCTTGCAGAATTCTTTCTTGCCGCCTCCTTGTTCTTGCCGCTCTGTTTGCCAGTTCAATCTCTAGTTGTGGGAGAAGTCAAGTTTCGATCTTGACATCAGTTCTTTGAGAAAGAATTGATAGGAAGCTGTGCTCACGTGCCATCCTGTTGTTTCTTGCGAATGACGGAGTTCTTGGACAAGAACACTGTTGATTCTGCTCCATCCTACATTGCGCCATCTTCAGTGGGAGCAGTCTTTGGATCATTCCTTGGGCGTGAACACCTTCGTTGGGAGATATTATTTCTCCGTATTAGGTATAACCTTCTCTTACTCCTTTTGGTTCAGATATGGTTCAGTTTATGGTTCAAGATTGATCCTTGAAAATATGATTTTCTAAATAGGGAATGCGATTCCTAGTTGAAGAGAAAGAAAAATTTTTGAAATTCGCCCCCTTATTCCGCAAGATTTGGGCGTCCATACGATGGATCTCTCATCCCTTCATTTCTCACATGTGGTTCGAGCTCGATCGACTTGTTGTGCCCTCGGTTGACACGTGTGCACATGGTAGGTAGTAGGCATGCATGGAATGCATTGGCATTGACGTTTTGATAAGCTTGGCCACATATTGCTTATGCATGTTATGAGCTAGTGTCAGGTCAACTCATATAGCTCAAGTCAACTTGTCAAGACAAGTAGGTTCGTAAAGACAAGTCAGCTCATTAAGATAGGTCAGCTCGTCAAGACTTGGTCATCTTGTCATCTCGTCAAGACCAGGTCAGCTCATCAATTGACAACGTTGCCCCCCCAACATGCTATCACTTGGGTTTTTAGCCATATCAAAACCCAAGTTTAAATCCTCGATCAAGAAAGGTAGGGAAAGGAAGGCCAAACTGAATTCATACAAACTTTTGGAGGCCATACCTTTGCACTAAGATGTCCGATTGGGGTGATTCTTTTTTGTTTGATTTGGGCAACTTTTCGAGATCTATGCATCCCAAGGAGCCATAGGTGCCTTGCCCCACTATTTTCACCAAAAAACCCATTTTTGGCTTCAAATGAGAGCCAATAATACTTAATACATATATGCACTGACGTGGCATACTCTAAATTGTTCGACCCAGCCGGTCGAAACAGTGACCCGTGACCTAGAGGCAAAAATGTTTCGACCTCCGGATTAGTTTTTAAAACATTGTTATGAACTTCACCCAACAGATGATAGACTTAGATCCTCATTCTATATATAATGGACATCAAATCTGAATGATCTCACAGAAAACATGGAACTCTTACTGAATAAACACAAAATAGCAAGAAAAAGGAGAGCTTGGATTCAATCCCTCTAACTAAACCCTTCCTCCTCTCCTTCTGCCTCGAAGGCCGCAATGGCATTCACCGCCAGCACCAAAGCCGAACCAGTCGCCTCACAACTTCAAGCCTCCCTCCTCTCCTTCTCCATCTCCTCTGCCTCAGCGATCACCATCACAACCTTCGCCAGCTCAATTAGACTTCCACCATTTCCTGACTTAACCTCCACTACTACTGCTGCTCCCATGTCTATCTCCTCCCTCATCTCCACCGCTGCCTCCTTCTTCCTACTACAAACCCCACAATCTCCATCACTCCAAGCCTCCACTCCGAAAGCTTCTCATTCATGCTACTAGGACTCCCTTTGTTGTGCCAGTTTCCGTTAATGAGATTATAAGGTCTCTGTGATCTTTGCAAGCACATATGTATGTATGTCAACGTCTGATCGAAGTTTAGAGCAGTAACAAAGGCGATAGAATTAGTGAAATACTTATGTGATGTGTCATGGAATAATCGGAAGTTACCTTGCACAAACTGTTATTTATGTATTGCTAATTCTGGGTGTGGGTGATCAATAACTGAGCATTAAAACAGGAGTAATATTTCAGGTTCCACATTCAGTCACCTTGGAGACCTGGTTTGGTCTTTTTCTCTGGCTTCAGGACTAAAGATTTTGGTGGTCCGTTGTTTGATTATTTTAATTATTAAGACGAGCTCAAACTTTATGTTCACTCAAGAAAATTTGGCACAAAGCAATAATTTAAGTTGCATTGGGGGACTTGTTGTGCTTTCAAAGCCTTGCTTTGGGGCTTAAAAGTGTTTTTACTTTTTTACTTTAGACTAAAATATTTTAGAAACGACTTTTATCAAATGCTCGGAACACTTTTTGGCTCAAATTTGTTTTTCACATCCTGATTCTCAAAACCAAAAGCTTATCCAAATTAGATTATATATGACTTCGTAGTGTTCAGAAATGCTGATCCAGAGTTCCCATACATTGATTTTTGTCATTCTGTACTTTTTTGTTAGGTATTAAGTTTTCTCTCCTTAATCCTTATATTTGATAAAATAGACTACAGAGGGAGTTATATATTCACCCAAATACCCATATATATAGCAGTTTCTAGCCCTACTAGGTATCTTTCCCACCAGAAAACAGGAAGAATTATGTTAGCAGGGGGGGATGCCAATGCGTAAAGGGTTGAGTGCTGGCATTGCTCAAAGGACAAGCCTTCTCACTACTTTTAATTTCTATTCATTATAGTGAGAGACTTGTTGGCAAAGCCCATGTTTGAATCCTCTCCAGATCCAGAAAGAGAAAATGGGGGTGTTTTAATAATCTATGAGTTACAGAATAACCTTTTTTTTTCTGTTAAAAAAAGGGAAAAGCAAATATAGAATATTATCGTGCATTAATTCTGTATATATATACAAGTTCAGTGATCAGTGGTTGGATCTATATATATACAAGTTCAGTCTGCCAGGCTATGGACTTAATTAAACAAATATTATCGTGCATTAATTCTGTATATTATATACGGGTAGCTTTCTGCAACTCAGAAGCTAGAACTCTTTGTGTGGTGGAGAAGCGGAAGCCGGCCATGGTGGTGAGTCTGAAGGAGACGGAGGGGCCTTGCCCTCGCCTAGTTCATGCACTTACACTCTGCCTGCTAACCACCACCGTGGTTTCAAAAACTATGCCTTTCCACTCGGCCTTCCATGACAAGTTCAACAACCTGCTGTTCTTCCGACCAGCCCTGCCGCTGCCATGTTCTCCGACGTACTGCAGTGTTCCACATGATCGAAGGCTTTTAACGTCGCCACCATACCTTTCCCACCCATCATCACCTCCTTCTCCATCTGCAACTCCGGCATACTATTACAGATCTCAGCCACCTCCACCACCTTCCCCGTCTCCACCATACTATTACAGGCCGCCTCTGGCAATATCACCATTGTTGGGTTCTCCATTATACGGACCACCAAATTCTCCCTTGGCCACATTAACTCCCACTCGTCCCACTTACAGACTCTAGACTCCACCACCTCCACGACTGCGTTATTACCACAAGCTTCGGCCACCACTCTCACAATCCGTAATGGTTTTATAAATGACAATGTGACGACTGACGACTGCACAGGGGTATTGATTACAATTTATTTGAAGTGGTATTTGCTAAGTTGTTCTTCAAGCAGTCTAAATTCAAGTCCATTCTGGCCTTTTCTTTTCTTTTGAGGTTCTTTTCAGTGATCACGTGGGCATTATACACTCATCATTTCAGGTTTCAGATCTGCAACCATAATTTGGTGGTCAATTAATGGAATGAAAACCGGAAAAAGCTCTTTATTAAGAAAGGAGGGAGGATGTAGAAGAATTCTTCTAGCAATAAGAATTCAAACTTCAGAGAGATTACTTGTAAATTTATTTTTTGATGATGATCCTAGTTAAACTTGTAGTTGTCCGTTTCAGAAAATAATTATGTAATTGAATGAATGTTCATGTGATGAGCCCCCTTCATTCATACATCTTAGTTGTGTTTATTAATCCATTTTTATAAGAAATACTATTTTCAGTGGTTTCTGTGTTTTCTCAAAATAGGGACCTCCATGAATGATCCCATTAAAGCCTTTGCTCTCTCTGGTTCGATTACACCCAGCTTCTAGGATAGAAAAACCCCATAGATATCAATATCACCTCATACCTACCAAAGAGATGATCCTGCATCAAAGGATGACCCATTTCATATTAGGAGGGAGACTTAACCCATGACCAAGAAACAGAGTCCTCTGTCAAGCATAGAGTCCAATTTAATAATTGATGTGCATTCTAACCTTGATCAGGAAGGACTGATTTCTGGTTCACCAATTGGTTGCCTAATTAGTCTGATTTGAACGACCACTTAATGTGGGATCTTCTTATTTGAATATTAAAAATAAGAATTTTGAAATGTGAAAATAAATTTATGTTGCAAAAGATCAAATCTGTGTTTTAAAAGGTGTGGGAGGTGTGCCTCTAAGCGAGGCGCTCCCAAAATGCCGTGAGGCGTATGCCAGAGGTGCTAACACCTCTAAGGCATACATCTCTTGCACTTTTTTCATGAGGTGTGCTAGAGGCGTACGCCTCATGCACATCATGCACATCTTATATGAAAGGATAGAAAAAAAGAAAGAAAAAAGAAAAAAAAGGAAAAGAAAGGAAAGGAAAAGAAAGGGAAGGGAAAGAAAAAGAAAAAGAAGAAAAAGGAGAAAAGGAAAGAAAAGGAAAGGAAAGGGAAGGGAAGAAAAGATAAGGGGAAAGAAAGTGGTTTGCCCCTGCCCCCCCTTCAGCTCGCCCCCCAAACCCTGGCCCCTTTCCGATGCAGCCCAATTTGTTTCTTTTTTTTTTTTTGAGTTAGGGCGAGCTCACTTCGCTCACTTGCCTCCTCTTTGACAAGACCCCCCCCCCCCCCTTTCAACTAATGTCATGCATCTTTATTCTTCTTAATATAAAAGATTTTTATTAAAAATAAAGAAAAAAATGAGATCCCCCCTTACTCTTCATCTTCCTCCTAATTGAAACTTGCCACATGACATATGACAAATTGAAACTTGCCATGTTGCATGCTGACATGGCATATTAGGATATAGTTCTGATTTGTATCAATTGTTTTCTCAAAAAAGGCTATAGTTTTAAAACTCTTAACAAATAAGATTTTTAGATTTAGGAGCAGTTTCTTTTAAGAAAAAAAAATGAAGTTTTATTAAAGATCATAAAGGGGGGCATAAGACCTGACCCTCAAAATTATACAAGTAGCAACAATCATATAAACTTGTGATAAAGAAGAAACAAAACCAAGAAACAAATCAAAATCATAAATAATAGGGATGGTAACTTTTGTTTATTCTTTATGATCTTTAAACTTCTAGTGGGAATGACTTCTAGACCTCTTTAGACTTAGAATTCTTTTTATCTTCTTATTATCCACCGACACCCAACCTTGATTTAGGTCATTGCTTTTTTTTTCTGTGTATCACTTGGGTTCTCACCATTTCAAGTGCCTATCCTCATGGGGGTGGCTACATAACCATCATCAGTTGCGTTTATTACTTCAACTTCTCTTTGTACTTTGAAGATAAAAAATACTAATTTTCTCTTACATATTTTTTCCAACACCAATCGTCAAATCATCATAGTAAAAAATGGTCACATTAGGTCGCAAAGGATTCAATTTTTTTTCATATGTTTGCTTTGAATCCCTTTGTGTTTCTATTGCTTGGTGGTTCTGAATAGGATTGTCCTCATTGAGAACAATTGGGTCCTCAGTCGTTCCAGTGCTCCCTTCATTAAGATCAACATTTTGTTCCATGTTTTGATCTTCTTATCTCTTTTCTGATTCTATGTTGGCATTCTGTTGATCATCTTTTGGACTTTGACAATGAACCATATCAGCCTCAGTAGTTTCATCATCTTCCCCCATAATAGTGGCACTTTTAATCTCATAGGAAACAACTATTTTAGGCTTTTAGCAATATTGGTGATATGAATTGTGCATTCAATTGGAGCAATTGAAACAGTCTTGCACCACCTATGTCTCTTTTTGAGTACCATTGTTTCTTCCCAATGATCAACTTTTTTGGCTCCTGTGTTTCCAATATTTCCTTTACTCAACTAGAGATGATTGTATCCACAATTGTTGGAGTAACTTCCTCATGGACTTGAATAGTAATGATCGAAGGAGAGGGATCCTCTAGACTAGCATTCACTTTAGGATTGATGTTTGTAGGCATCTCATTGGATCTGTTGTCTTCATTTACTTTAGTTGCCTTGCCTTTTCTGAAATCACACAACAAGACCCAGTCTTGACTTTGAACAAGCTTAGGATGAATGAGTTTTTTGGAAAGCTACACAGAAGTCTCAACCTTTTTCTTTTCTTTATTATGTTTGCATTCATTGGATCCGTGTCCAATCTTGAAATAGGATTCACATAATGTAGAGAGGTTTTCATAATCAATGATTTTCCAAAAACCATCTCAACCAAAGACAATCCCAAACCTTCTAGGATAGAGACGAAGAAAGTCTAATTCAACACAAATCCTAGCTGCCATAGTAGCAATGTCGAACTTTAGAACAAGCTGATGGCCTGAGCAATAGAATGGAGTAGTCGTTCCACATAAAAATTAACAGGGAGGTATGAAGAGTTAATCCATACTAGGATGATGTTGGGTTCCAAACCAGGTTTGAAGTTAGGGACCCACTTGAATGATTGAAAGATGAAGGATTTAATTCTAAAAGCTTCTCAAAGCCAAAGTTTTAATAAACCTCCTCTTTTGCAAATCTGATTAAAATATGTTTAGAGTCCAAAGCAGTTACCCACATTTCATTTTTCAAAGAAAATGACTTACAAATGAAATCTTTTAATGTAGGAAGAGCAGGTTGTCTGATCACACATTTGCCTATTAGAACCCATTTGAAAAGATCATACAACTATTGAAGGACCTCTTCAAGGAAAATGATTGCTATTTCACCTTTCTTCAACAAGGGAGAAATAACTAGCACTTGTAGAGACGGTGTGACAATTAGAGAAAGCTTAGAAAGTATGGTTACAAAAGAGGGTTTCTGGGGAGGATCCTCATTGAGGTTTTCCATGAGGAAGAGGAGGATGATGCCTAGGGTTTCACATCCCTAGGGTTCAACCGATGCATATTGAGATTTAGGAGCCATTAGGTTGGGTTAGTTGGCTTTGGACTAAGAACTGATTATCTAACCACAAATATATAAAATATATAGCATTTTCACCCCCATTCCAATCTATTTTCATACCAAATAACATAAGCCAAGAGGGTGAAAATTTTAAAATAACAAATAGTAATTTAACATTAAATATAAGGCTCCAAATCTACTATAACCTACTATTGTCCAAGAAGAAGTGGAAGAGGGGCACTAAAGGGCGGACTGGATGCAGCTAAGATTGGAAGAGGTCCTATGTGCTACAATTTGCAAAAATATGAGGCCATAGTGTGCTATATTATTTCAGTTTGTCTTTCTATTGTCTTGAGGAGGCCATGCCCTGCTATCTTATTACACTTTTTGCTATGATAAATAGAAGAGACATCCATTACTACATGGTCTGGCACAAGAAACATAGATCTCACTTTAATTGGCTTTAGTGTGGATGCTTTTCTGCTGAAACATAAGAAATGGCTAATGAGGATCATGCAAGTCATTTTGCCTTTGGGGAGCAAGACAACTACAATACTGGGTTAACTAGAAGTTTAAAAGAGTGCAGTGAAAATCATCAAATAAGACAATGCAATTATGAAAACATCCAAGCTACATATGCATGTTCATCTTATTTATTCTCCTTCTTTGATCATGCAGGACTGAAGATTATCCTGTCCTTCCCTTTTCACTCAGTCATGAGGTTAACACTTGTGGAGTTATAAGACATATATAACTCTTCCCACCAAAATAGAAATTCGGTCAAATGATGAGATATGAAATGGAACATGATCACAGTAGCCATGTAGTAAAGCACAGTTAGACAACTATTGTAATTAAATTATTATACGAAAATAGAGAGTTTGAAGAAAAGCCTAGTGATTCTTATGGTTGGGTTGGTTCATGTATTTATAGTAACTCATGTAGAGTTTGTGATTTACAAGGAGTGTAAAAGATAAGTTTACAAAGAGATAAGTGATAAGAAATGATGGTGTAGGTATATACCGCTCACTCAGACCCTTAAAGAACACTTAGACATCAGGATTAACACCACAGAAGCATATGCAAGCAGCTTGCAATTGACCCACATGTTGCGATGAAATTGCGACAATGTCACCTCTGCAATGAATCCGCAATACACAAAGCAAAACCAAGATAAACCTACGGTCAACTAAGCCCAGTTAGTGCCTGAACCTAAAGAAACCCCCACAAGGACCTGTCCAAAGGACCCAGGCTCACCTGAGCGTGCGATAAATCTACACTCGCTACAACATGCGATGAATTCACAGCTTGTGAGCCCACTCCTGACGACGGGTTAGAAGGAACAGCAGGCTAAGCCCATGGTGAGGCCTGCTGTGCCCGGACGCACACAGACCCACGACAGCAAAGAACCCTACAAGCTAACACGTGGAATCTATGAAGCACCAGCTACCGAATGGTGACATCACCATTGCCACATAAGATTAGTTATAACACACGAAAAGGTAGTAGCACACATGAGTAATGAGGGATCTCGAGGATAAGGAAAGCTAGTCCCTGAGAAGATCCTCATGAAACATGTGGCGATACCTCAGTAGCACATCCAATAATTGATAGCAAATCAAATATTCCCTTCCCCGATACGAAGCGAATATCTTCATCTCCTACCTTTTAGGATCTTGGGATCCCATCCATAAATAGGGATTCTCCTCGTATCAGAGGTCATCCGATACCAAGCAATCTGTTACCTAGTACACTGAGTTATCCCCATTTCCTGCATCCTCAACCCAAAGATCCTCACTTCCCTATCCACAAGACCCTTCTCTGTCTTTCTTAGAGACCATTCCTCACCCCAACCTTACCCCTCCTACATATGGTGCACGATCTAGCGGCTCTCATGTGGCAGATAACTTGGACGACGAATTGGAAGTTTACTCTGTCGGTGGCTGAGCTAAGTTTGGTCGAGCCAAGTCTGGTTGAGCTATGTGATTCTGCAAGAGAGAGAGTTAGAGTGCCCGGGTTGCTTTTAATTGGGGTGAGCACTCCAATGCTTAAGTCAATGAAGAGTACTTAAAGATTCTCAACAGATTAGAGAGTGCGAGAGAGTAATCGTGCGTACTTCTTGAAGTGGAAATGCGACATTTATATAGGTGTGAGTGGTCGAAGACCTCCTATAACGGGTCCCTAACTCTCTTAGATCCATTTTTGTTAAGTCGTAGGAGAGTAAAGATGTCGGTTACGTAATCTGCACTAAGGGCTAAGGTCCATCCGATTGACTTTAATGTGCGTGATGCAGGTAAGTCGGCCTAACTGTCGACACATTAATATTCTGGAGAACTCGTTCTGGAAATGGATTGATGTGACAAGTCAGCGAGTGTGCCTTGTAGGTCGCCAATAATACCTTTCTAGCTTGGTGGTCTCCAAGGTAGGTCGGTCCTTGCTCAGAGGTCCTTCAGGTCAGCCAGGCCTAGGTACCTTAGGTCGGCCTTGGAGAGGAACTACTAGCCGACCTTCTGAGGTGGTCCGCTTACTCAATGCCAAGGTGTCATTTGGAAGCCATGTGTCGTGATGCAATTTGGAGGACTAAATTACCCTTCATCAATTCCCCACTTCCGATCAGTGTCAACTTGGCGAAGGGAGTAACTCTCAATATGGTAATTGGTTCGGCTGGTTTGTAAGTTGCTTAGTTTGCACACTTGATCCAGTTCGAGAATAGGCAAGACCACGACAAATTCAAATTTTAAAATTTTAAAAGGGGTATGCTAGATGTTCGCGCAAAGGTCAAAATTCAAATAGCCAACGCAAGGTGCTGCCTTCTTAGTCGTCGATTCGCTAGTAGCGTGCCATAGTCATTGATTCTTCTTCCCAACAGACTATAAATAAGGGGTCCCCACCGAGGTCCCACTCACACTATTTTGAAGCTTTCACCAAGGTAAAGAGTGACAAGTTAGAGGAGAGCTCTATTGGAGAATCGTCTTCATTCACCTCTCAAGGTCTGTTTGTCAGCGATGTTGACTTTCTATTTCCCAACAACTAGTGAGTCACTTCCTTTGTAGCAATGTCTTTTGGTCCTTCTGAGGGTAGGACATTGAATTTTAGATGGGTGAGAGGGGAGGTCTCGTCATGGGACCAAGAGGGTTCTCAGTCCGAGACCTTGACGTCTCTGCTAGAGGCGGAGGTGGACGCCCAAGAGGAGGAAACCCCATCCGGTCAATTTGAGCTGACTAATGAACACATAGTGGAGTTATATACCGTATACCAAATACCTAGTGAGTTGATTGTATCCAGCCCGACCCAGATCACTTCCCATGGACTCACAGCCGAGGTGAGGTCTGTGTTTTTGAGGAGGCACTAGTTGTCGGACTTCGTTTTCCCTTGCACCTCCTTATTCTTGCGGTGCTTTCATTTTGTGGTGTTCATAATATGTAGTTCGGACACTTATAGGGCTGATCTCCATGTGTCATCACCTTAATTTTCCTTTAGACTTAGATATCTTCTCCAGGCTGTGTACTATGAAGAAGGTCTCCCACATGCCCTATTGTTTTTATTTTCCCTTCCTCTGTGGCTACAACCTGTTAGATGGCTTTCCCTCTAAGATCAAAGATTGGAAAAATAGATACTTCTTCCTTTCTCATAGGACCGGCCAGAACATGGATACCGTATGGTGGAGGGATTGCTGGAAGTTTATTGTAGAGTTCAATGAGGATCTATGACTTGAAGTGCAACGCTTCGTGCGTCGGCGTTTTCAAGTAGATAATTTCTTAATTGAGTAAATGCTTATTCAAGTCAGCCTGAGCCACGTGGGTAGGTCGGCCAATATGTCTTTTGCATTTTTCTTTGAAATTTAATTTTAGCTCAACTTAGTGATTTAGTGCTAAGGGCCTAATGTCATTCTGATTGGGTTGGTTCTCTATTTACACGACACTCTACTACTGGCTATTCCACCACTCTTGGTCACTCTCCACTTTCATGGAAGTCAAGGAAGGAGTTCACTGTATCTCGATCCTCCGAAAAGCTAAATATCATTCCATGGCAGTAGCTACTAGTGAACTACAATGGCTTCATCTGCTCTTTAGTGACTTGGACCTCCATCACCCTCAACACATGGAACTCTATAGTAACAACAAAGTTTCTTTACATATTGCTGTCAGCCCGATTTCCATGAATGCATTAAGCACGTCAAGATCGATTGCCAAATCATTAGACATCATCTTCAATCTAGAATTATTACTGCTACTCATTTACCGATTACACTTCAACCAGAAGACATTTTCATCAAAGCTCTTGGGAAAGATCAGTTTACTGCATTGATATCCAAGTTGAGCATTGCCAAACTCCATTCTAGCTCCAACTTGAGGAGGCACATTACAATATGGAATTAGCGTCTTCTGTTAGTTAGTTACCAAGAATCGTGGGTTGTTTTAACTTTTAACCATGTGATTCATTTCAATTTTCTTGATTCTTCTTTCCAGAAACTTCCTATTGTATCTATTGAAACCACGAGATCAGTTAGTTAGTTATCAAGAATCGTGGGTTGTTTTAACCATGTGATTCATTTCAATTTTCTTGATTCTTGATTCCAGAAGCTTCCTTTGTATCTATTGAAACCACGAGATGATTGGATTTCTTATGCTCTCATCTCATTTTAGACCAATTATATAGGAAATACTATTTTCAGAGGTTTCTGTGTTTCCTCCAAGAAGAGACCTCATGAATAAGACCACTGAAGCCTTTGCTCTCTTTGGATCAATTACACCCAACTTCTAGGATAAAAAACCCCCTTTCTATCAATATTACCTCATACCTACCAAAACGATTATCTTACATCAAAGAATGGCCCATTTCAGATTTATTAGGAGTAAAACCTAAACGCGACCAAGTAACAAAGTCCTCTGTCAAACTCAGAGTCCAATCTAACAGTTGATGTGCATTCTAACCTTGATCAGAAGGACTGATTTCTGGTTCATCAATTGGTTGCCTAATTAGTCTGATTTGAACCACCATTTAATTTGGGATCATCTTGTTTGAACTATGAACATTAAAAATAAGAATTGTGAAATGTGAAAATAAATTCACTTTGTAGAAGGTCAAGTAAATAAGATTTATTTTTTTCATTCTAATTTGTTTCTATAACAAATGGGAACAAGGTAAAATTCTACAACAGAAAATGTTTGTAACCATTGAATGCTATCTTGCTTCTAGAAAAACAAGATAGCATTACAAGTTACTGAATAGAGGCTAATAATATTTTAAATATAAGTTCTGTTTGTTAAAGGTTGTCCACAACCTTTTATATGGCACTAGGTATAAAGATGTCCACAACCAGAAGAATTCCTCCAAACGTTTTAAGGTTGTTATTCCTTTACTCCTATTTTAGTTTTAATCCATTCTATATAGAAAACTGCGGTAGTCCAAGTTAGGTCCATGGTGAGTGATATATAACAAATTGAAAACTCATCACAAGAGGTGTTGGGAGCTCTAGAATTATCACGTCACTGCACTTCTGACATGCCAAAGAGACTGCTGACAATGTTTGAAGTTGTTCAATCTCTTCAGTCCCTGAACTCTGACCCAAATTCCTATTTCTGTTTTTGGTAATGGCATATTTCTACACCCATTCAAACCCAACCAGGAATAAAAGCAGTTAAATCAGGGATTTCCCCTCTACCTTTGTAAATTGAACTCTAGTTTTTACTGTTCATTTTCCATTTTTTATGCTTTTGGGCATGGCTCCTTTCACAATCAATACTAGAAGATCCTTCTGGATCTTGATCAATAAAATTATTTACCGTATTGATGCAAATCATCATCTGCTATTTCCAAACTGCTGTTTGTTATGTAACACGATATGGTTGTATTGTATCTTCTTGAAGAAAAAGCGAGAGAGGTGAAGGAATGGTAGGATCCATCTAATGGACGCCAAAAATGTTGCGGAATGGGTGGTCGAATTTAAAAAATTTCCTACCTTCCTCCAACTGGGAATCGTATTCCCTCAATTTAGAATACCATATTCAAGGATCTTATTTGAACCATAATAGAACCAGATCTGAACCACAAGGTAAAAGAGGGGATTATACCTAATCCGGAGAAGCAGTATCTCCCAAAGTTGGTGTTCACGCCCAAAGAAGAAACCAAGATCCGCTCCTGCTGAAGATGACACAACTGTGGATGGAACGGAACCAGCAGGGTGTGTCCTACACACTGGATCCTTCGCAAGAATCCTCTGGAAACTCTGAATACCGAATCTTCTTCAGTCTTTCTTGCAGGACTGAAGTCAAGAACTGATTTCTTGACTTCCTATTGTTGCAAAGATCGAATCTTGCAATAGTGAATGGCGGTGGTAGGAGGAGAACTCCAGGGACGAAGATGGCTGAACTGCTTTTCTTCTCTCTGGAGTATGAATGAGATCTAATCTCAACTCGTAGGGAGTTTTCTTTCACCAAAACCCTAGTTCGAATTCTGATGTATTTTCTCTTGGATTTTCTCCTCCTTTCTTCTTGATTAAGAAACCTTCTAATTAGGGGTTATCCCAATCCAAATTTGTATTTGGATAGGGGATTATCTTAATCCTATCTACAGATTAAGTTAGTTTACTCCTGATCTTATCAAGAGGTTACCAGATTCAAATCTAATTTGAATTTGGTCTCCTAGAGTGGATAAGGTTAAAGGCCCAATCCTTTTACTAACATTAATCTCAGATTCGCCCCATAGATGGGTGATCATATCAGCCTAACTCGAAATGGGCTTTTGGCCCATTACATGCTCAGTGTTTAACTAGTTTCCAATCTGCTGCCTAGTTGGGCTTCTTTGTATGGTGTGGGACCCAAGCATTGATCTACACACCAGCCACATGGGTTCGGCCCAGCCTTTAATACAAGGCCCAGCCGAATTCACTGAAAGACTCAGTAAACCCCTAAGCCCATCATATGGACCCTATGGGCCCAACACTTACATTAAGTGGTCCCTGGGCCAAACCATCTTATAAAAACCCAGGGACTGTGGGCAGGTGCAAGATTAGCCCATCAGGTACTACCCTAAATGGTATTACACTTAACCTCTCAGCCCTTAATGATCAAACACTGCCCGACAAGAGAGGACCTCTCCCTCGGCTGCAAGGAACAGTGCCGCACTCTCCACTCACATGGATCCCGGGAATTAAAACCATTTGCAAACATTTTGAAACCGTGCATATATATATATATATATAAATATATTAATTTTGCAAAACAAAATTCCAACGATTGAAATCAACTGCCGACAGTTTGGTTTCCATCAGAGAGAGTGCCTTTCCCGATCATTACCCTTTGTCCGACAAATGGGCTGATCCTGTCACTATGATCACCCACTCAAATGAATTCTCAGACTGTCCCAACATACCCAGGTTTTGACTCCCATCTTAGGATCTCACTGATTGGCATATCAAAGACAGCCCGATCCGACACCTAATGAAATGTCATAATTGAGTCTAGGGGTCAGGTGTAACTTTCCAATTTTGCCCATCTGTCTCCAAGGTCCAGGGCAACACTGGAAATCTGGTCCGGTTAAAGGATTCAAGTAATTCCATACTGCATGTGCCTCGGGTCTTACCCTGGTGGCTGAGACAGGCCATCCCAACACTTGGTGGCACACCAGTATCAGCCTTGGCAGGATAAATCTCCCTAGACTTATCCAACGGCTATAAATATTTAAAACTAACACGAGTCTCTATAAGTGTCCAGTTTTAGGGTCTTACACAGAATTAAACCAAACAACATGAATCAAACATGCACTTTATTTATTTCCACTAAATAACAAAAGTACATCAAATCGGATTGAAGCTAAGGGCATACAAAACTGTTTAACAAGAGGGTGGCTTAAATAGAAAATTAGATGGGATCAAGACAACAATTTTTTTATGGGTTTTGATTAATTGTAATATAGATTGATGCAGTTCATGAAAACCTTTTCAGAATTGCTGTTTGTTAATCAATTTTTGAATGGATGCATTTTTTGAAGGACAAGACATGGAGGATGGTCAGAAAGAACAATAATTAGTGCATTTGAGAAAACACTATATTTGCTATTTTCATTCTAATCATGAGTAATTTGCTCCATTTTAACAATTCCTTTTGCCCCACTTGAAATGTTTCAAAGTATGTTCTATTTGAACACACCTTATGCATTCATGTTTAAAAGTTGCTCATAGTACACGAACAATCTCAGAACGTTGATCCTCACCATTCACTTGTCTACTAAGACTATTATCAAGAAAAGCTGCAGCCACTTAACATCAATCCACTGCTGTACTATGAAATGTGGATTTCTTGTAATCTTATAGGATTGATGGGGGCAGTCATGAACTAGATATTGGGAATCTGGTCCAGATCCAATAAATTAAATATGTCAATCATGAGCTTATTTGCTTAGTATAGGCTTCAAAATTGAAATTTCTCGCCCATGTGTCAAAGTTAACTGTATTTCTGTCCCATAGCACGTTTAAAGAAATCTGTAGAATGAGAATATGACTGAGAAAGAGAATACTGGATGACGATTGGTAATAAAGTGTTGTCTCACCAATGACAAATGGGATGGGATCTTGAACCGTTTACTTAGAGATCGATGAGTAATTCTTTATAAGCTTTCTTTTTCACCTTTTCGGTAGAAAATGATTCTTTAATCTTTGTAGACTTGGAAGGATAGAAAGGCAAGAAACAGTAGTTGATCATATAATACAAAAGCTGTCTTTGGCATCGGTGCGGGGAACACATAGGTTGGGTATGTGTGAGTTGTAAGCTCAGAAAACGGTGCTACCACATAGGCTGTTTTCTAGGAAAATAGTACAGGTTTTGTTTATTGCCACTGTATCAATGCTGTAGAGCCGTTTTCAGCATTGGTCATATTATTCAACGTTCAAAGTAATGCCATATCATTGCACCGCTGGCAGTAACGGACTGTTTTCCAATGTATGGTCTGAAGTAACATTTTTTTCTGAAAAAAACGACACCAAATAAGAGGCTATTTTCTGAAGTATACCGCTTTTTTTGATGTGACACCTATATGGCATCGTTTTCTCAGAAAACAGCATTGATGCCAAACACCACCTTGGTATAAGGGGATTGACCTGAGTACCATTACAGATGAGGGGACCACGACTAGACCAACTATGACTAAGTCGATTTGGTTCATTAAGTGCTGAATATTTCAGCACAAATAATGAATATTCTAGAAACTAGGCGAGTATTCTTAAACAAGAAACAAACATGAAAATATTCTAGAAACAAATTAGCCACATGCTCAAAGGATGCAAAATCATGTGATAACTAGTCTCTGGTTCCAATACGATTTCTAAGGAATTAGCTCAAAGGATGCAAAATCAAATTTTGAGCAAACATCGGAAGTCACTGTGATCTCCAACTCGGTCATTGCTATCTCCAACTTAAACCACAATCTCCAACTTGATAATCGTGATCTCCAATTCAGTTGCCACAGTCTCCAACTTTTCTCACTATGATCACTCACTCAGTTACCATGATCTCCAATTCAGTTGCCACCCCGTAATCGCATCCACCTTACCTATAATAACTTCGTTAATTGTCTAACTTTTTTGTACAGTCAAGAGACAGTTTAATGATTTAACTTTGTTCAATTGATATGATCGAATCAAAATAAAGTAAAAAAATGCAAACACACAAAATATCATGGTTATATAGCTAAAATCAAAATATCATTCCACCATGGTTCAAAGTATCGATAAGATACACATTTCAGCCATATCATACCGGTACTTAGAAACGGTCAAAACATATATTTTTTTTTAGTTTTTTTCCAAGTTTAGTTTTTAGGAAGCTTAAAACGTGTTTTTTATTATTAAAAAAATTGGGGGTCTAAAACACCTGGAAGCAGGCATTTCAGACCGTATTGTTTTCAAAAGATACGATACGGTATGCCCCGTATGCGTATCGTATCGATACTTTAAACCATTCATTCCACAACGCCACTATCAATGTATTTTATGGGTAAAATTCAAAAACCGTTGGCTCTTTCCTCCTTGAAACTTACTCTAGTCAAGAAGGGAAACAACATTCGACCATCGGAGGTTTTCTGGTGGAGAAGTGAGGCAACATTTCTAGTTTATGCACAGGGGAACTATTGCCAATGGTTGTTATTCACCAGCAAGGTTGGCTGAGAAATGTGTTAATCAAATTAAAGGCCACCTAATCTTTTACTCACATCTTGGATTTATGACATTGGTTTTCTAGTGAAATGCCAAATGATGAATTCTTGGTTTTGATTGCATATCAGAAATAAAACTAATTGTTACACCGTTCAACTTTTCCCCTGTTTTGCTTTTGGGTTTTATGTATTTATAGAAACTTTTGAATGCATCTTATTTTCTCAGACTGTCACACGAAATGACATTTATTGAATGTCTGATTTGGTTTTTGTGGGCTTCATCAAATTTGTGGTTTGGGATTTGATAAAGCATTATTCTGTTTGATCCCCAATTTCTTATCGGTTGGCTGATGGTTACTCATTTACAAGCCATCAATGATGTTAGTAACACCTTCAAAAGAAAATGTTAACAAGTTACAACACAATAGAGGGATTTATTTCTTGTCCTTAAGAGCATTGGTTATTTTTCCATGTGGTATTGATGAGAATACTTGCATCTGTTTGTGAAATGCAATCCTAATAGCAAGAGAAACGATAAAAAAAAGCTCTAGTGAGAAATTGTTCAAGTGGGGAAGTAGAGATATTGTAGAAAATGAAGAACAACTACTGGTCAAGAACAGTTGTCGGTAAAGAACAGTGGCTAGTGAAGAACAATTGCCAAAAAAAATGGGAAATATCATTTGATAAATGGAATATTTTGAATGATGGTGCCATTGCAAGTGTTTAGTGGTGTTAGGGTATAAACTCTATTCTTTTGCTTTGAAAAAAAGACCTATATAATCGCAAGAGTGTTGTTAATCGAATGAAAGCATTTTTACAATTTTAATATATTTTCAATGATGCCTTAATGATTTATTAGGGGTAATTTTGTAACTTTATACGTTTTCCATCTAGGTTAGTGATGGATGGAGGTTTCTATTGATTTTTTAAAAAGTTCAGGATAGTTATTTATTAAAATTAAACTACATGAGAGGTTTTTATGATTATGAGAAACTTAAGGGGAGGTTTCTGTATTTTACCTCTTCTTTTTATTTAGATAACCCACGGTCAACACTTTACTAGACAAGTTGTATACCATACCTGATGTAGGCACATGTGGCAAGACCCCACGTGGCATGGACCAGATAAGATTTTGGCCATCTATTCCTAACTACCTCCAACCACTCTATGGCAAGGTCAACTTTAAAAGGGGGGTGCCTAGCTTAAGGCAAAGCCATCTTCCTCATTCTTGCTCTCTTGCATTCCTCCTTTCAAGAGACATCGTCTAAGCTCTAAGGACCAAGATTTGAGCCCTCATCTCAAGTCTCAAGCCTAGCTCCACCCCTCTCTAAGCACCTGACTAACTTGACCGTCAGAGTCTCTACCCTTGGTGTAACACTCAAGGCCTCTGACGTGTGCTCTTCTCCTACTCATAGGTTGGACTCATCGGCCTCAGATATCAGTGAAATTACTTTGTTGCCCTCAGCCCCATCCTTGGCTAGGGATGGAAATTTTGCGAGAATTTTTGGGTATCCGACCCATCCCATCCCTAATAGGACCCGTTTATCAAGACCCTATAGGGTTTGAGAATTTAGATTAAAGCCATATAGGGTTTGGGATTTTAGATTAAAACCCTATAGGGTTTGGGGTGGGTTTGGGTTTTGACTTTAGGGTATTCGATACCTGATACCAAGGATACATAAATATAAAGCCATTATATTATATATCATGCACAATTTATAAATTTTAAGTACTAAGATAATTATTCTATCATTAATAGTTTATTTTTATAAATTTCTTGGGATTAAAATCATCATTTGATGTAAATTTGGATTTGATAGATTGCTTATTTCATTTATTTATAAAATGCTACTTTTAAATATTATTTCTTTTATTTTTTAGTTGGAATTGTTAATCATATATACGTATTGATTGTTTTGATGAACACAAAAGTTAATAAAATCTATTTTATTTCACTAAATAACATAAAAGGCGAGATGGATTAGTGGCTTAAAGTAGTGCTAAGAGATTTGTCGCTATTATTAATTGATCTGGGTTTAAGTCACATTAAGAAACTTTTTTTTTTAGTAGAAAACATTTGGTCAAGGGGTTTAATGGGTGGGACTGGTCAGGACGGGTTTAACGGGTTTGGGAAATTGAGAGGAAAAGTTAGACGGGTTTGGGACATGTTTGGAATCAGGGATACATAGGTATGTTCGGGAATGGGTAAGGCAATGGCATGGGTACCCTACCTGTTGCCATTCCTATCCTTAATGTCTTCTATCGAGAAACACTTAAGTGATAAAATCTTGCTATTTGACAAAACAACAATAAAACTTCGGAGCTAAATGATAACGGTTTTTTACATATCTTACAAAGTGATATTGAAAGTGTTTTTGAAAATAACTATATATAATTATTATTATTATTATATATTTTTTTCATGTACATTTTGAGTAAAGTCTAGCATCAAATATACTTGGTTAAAAATCTAAAGGCTCTAAAAATAAGAAACTTGTATTATCGAAGATGTCAGCATCACAATAACATCGATTTACCTATATATCATCAACAAGTAAGAGAAATTCCAGCCACTAATTCGAAGTTTAAAAGGTGCAACTGTCAGTAACAACATATGTAAAAGTGACTAAATCTCATGGCTTCGGTGCCAAAATGAAAAAAAATCAAGACCGATTTGGAACATTGAGTAAACCAAGAGTAGTTGATAACCAAAAGTCAACAAGGAAATATACAACTCTTGATATAAATAGTTAGACCACCGTCATCCTCCGTGATGATTAATTGAACATGTTCAGGGATGAGGTTTCTCTTGAACTACTTTAATTGTAATGGGAATAAGTTGTCAAATAAGCATAAGTACAATTCAACTCTTAATTTACAATCAATGAAAACCCCACAAGACGTAATTCTGTACAACCATGGACAACACAAAAATACAACATCAAGCTGATGGTGTAAATTATGAACAAGTTTAACAGAAGAGTATTCAAGCATCATATGCCTAATAAACTGGATATAAGATCATAATAAATGATACGAAACAATTTGAGACGAAGGGCAGTGAAAATTGGTGCTATTCCATGATGGACCATAAAAGGTGAATAACATTTGGAAATATTTATTTGGACATGAAATTAACTTACTGATAAATTCTTTTTTTTTTTTTTTGCAATAAGGTAAAATTAAAAGGCCTATCGATAGCAAAGTTGCAACAGAGAACATGAAAATATATTGATGAGAATTTGGAGTGTCGAATGTGTGTACCTTTGGAGTTGAAGAAAACATGAATGAATTGGAATTGGATGGAAATCCAAGACTATCGCATGTGTGTACCTTTGGAGTTGAAGATGATTTATGTCCCCCATTAAAATTTAGGACTACCATCTTAACTCCTCGATTTGAAGCACCGTGTCTACTCATAATGAATTGGAAATTGCTCCAATGGCATTAGTCAAAAAGAAAGAATCCCGTAAACAAAATAAAAAATATATACAAAAAGAAAAATAACAGATCTAATTAAGATACCACCGAATTTGGGATGGCTCCGCATATATCAACTACGACTTGGGAAGGCATTGGATCGGGTTGACCTCAAATTGTTTTTGAACGAGAACGATGCTACAAGAATGTGATATCTCAAATCCAAACAAAAGCACGATAAGGATAGGCTTCGGCAACGCCAACTTTTGTGAAAGAAGAAAAAAGAGGTCATAAGATCTGAGGGCTGGGAAAAGTCCCCCCCTCCCCCCTTAAAGCACTGTGGTGGATCTAAAATCAAGAGATTGAAGATAAAAAAAAATACATGGAGACGATACTAGAATCAAAACGTCTATCACAAAGCGATCCAACAACTTCTAGAAGTGGACTTAAAAACGAAGAAAAACAAAGAATTTGATCTAAGATACCAGCAATACGTTTTAGCTACAAATACCACGGAAGGCAAGATAGATACGCCATAACAGAGATTCTCAAAAGAAAAGAAAAAAAAAAACGGCATAAAAAATGATCACTAGGCAATCTAGCAACTTCCTAAGACCAAAATCAAAACATAGAAAACAGAGAAGTAGATTTATGATTAAAAATAAATGAAGAGAATAAAATAGGCAGAGGATGCATGATAATCGAATAGACAAGAAAAATGTGGAATTCATTCAGCAATGAACCAGGCATGTGCATCGGACTTTTGATGTTCCATTCTATGACGACGAAGCTATGCCTCTCCATTTGTTGAAGCAGGCAGTAGGGAAAGGAATGATCGAATAAGAAGAAGAAGAAGAAGAAGAAGAAAGGGAAAAAAAGATAGAGAGAGAGATTGTGATAAGGGTGGGAAGGGTTGTAGTAGTGAGATAGTGCTCTGTATTCAAATGGGGTCAAAGAGACGAATCTGATAGTGGCAGTGATGGTAAGGAAACAACAAACCAAGGGATGGGGAAGGTGTTCGAGAAGACTCCCACTACCGTGAACTTTTGTTGCCATTGTTAATGAAATTTGGGGAACTCCTACTAGATGCAGCTTTATCAACCAGGTTTCCATATTGGATCTGGTGTATCTAGAGTTCTCAATAGTGGTTATCGTAGGAGGTCGAAGGCTCGTGTTTGTTGAGTTGGGGTATGATGACGACAATCCTGCGGTCGTTGTCTAATGATGCCCAAGGAAGATGAAGGTAGACGGATGCCTTGTCATGACTGGAATCGATCGTGGGAAGTGGTGACAGGAGACCACATTGGCTTGTCGTCTTGATTACGGTGGCAAATAGGAGGTTAAAACAAGGTCCCTATAAATCTCTGCAAATCTTTCTTTCAACCACCATCCTTAACTCTCACCCGATGAAATTCTCGGAGATCGGAGATGGTAACCAGAGATTCTAATGTAAGCACCATGGTAAGGCAAGGGTTGGTTAGTCTTCAAAGGTTTGGAGATGGTGGCGGGAAAGAGAGAGGATGTGGGGAAGAGAATAGAGAATGGAGTTTCTTCTCTCTTAGAAATCCTAGGTCAATATTGTATTATGTTGTCCCCTGGAGAAAAAGTCTCTCCTCCTTTTATAGAGAGAAAGTTAAGGTTATCAAGGAAGAAGTTCTTTCTTGTTAGGAAAGATGATCTTTTCTTTTTGAAAAGAAAATATTTCCTTTTGTTTGAATAATAATGGATCATTATTAGAGAATTCTATCCCTTTGGATTCTCTCCGTGTGCAAGCCTATTATACTGATGTGGTGCGAGTGATGCCATTGTTTGGCAGACATACTTTCATTAAACTCACATGCATAATTTAAAAACACACGTATAACCAACATTTATTCCTGATCTATTGTGATTCCACGGTTCTATAACGGTCTCAGGTTCATGACAACTCTGCATGTTTCCGAAGTTCATCGTGAATTTGTGCACATCTTTATAGATCACCGTAGATTCGTGTGTATCTAAGCTTTATTGCAAGTTTATATATGTCTAAGGTTTATTGCAAATTCACACTATCTGATGTTTATCGTGACCCATTTCAAATATGAGTTCATCACCATCGCGGATCTGCGATGAACTTATCATAAACGTGTGATGGGTTATGGATTTATTATCGGTGTCCATATAGTGTTAGTTTGACACCTTCTATACTCTAATAGTCTTAGTAACCACTATGTACCCACAGTAGGAAAAACATAACAACATACATGTCAAACACATTTACACGGAAGCAAACCAACTTATTACTTATTACTTGGATAATAATGGCTAGGAATCGGATGGACAACATCTCTCCCCCATGCATTTGAATGCAATCAATGGGCTCCCCCCCCCCCCCCCCCAATTTTTCTAATGAGCTTGTTCTTTTCCTCCGTTTTTGTGCAAAACACACTTTAAAATGTTGCTTAAGTAGTACTAGTCTATTCTCTACCATACGCCTTTTTCTAAATAAAGTTGTATTATCAGCCTTGGTCTACACATTTATTTACCATTAGGATGTTATCAGTAATTTGTATATTTCTAATGAAAGAATATTGATTTTCAAAGATTTCATCACCAATTACTCTCGCTAGTCATCCATCGCCATGTTGGCATCCAGTGCAACCTCAGATGACCATGGGACTTTAAGTAGCATCAAGTCGGAACTTGCTCGCCAATAGGATGGATTCATGTCACATTGGAGTACCCAAGCTCAGTTGGAGACAGCTTGGTGAAGACCGAGCTACAACGCCAATTGTCACCTTAGAGGGTTTATATAGCACAAGCATCAGACGAGTTCCTTGATCTCATAATAGCTGACCTACATCACTTGCTCATTTTGTACCAAGAAGACCATTTAATACCCTTGATATGCTTGGGGGCATGCCACTCATTTAGCAGTAGTTACAAAAGTCTCCCCTGTTTCTTTGGAAAAAGGAAAGTGGTCGACTCACTGATTGTCCTCAAGTGTCCTTAAGATCCGGGGGTTGAGGACCCTTAACTGCAAGAATCTTGGAGACGGTCTAATTGCTCCCCGGAGCTTGTTTAAGGACAGTCCCTCACCCTCAAATGGTACACGCTCTATTAGCCATTAAACTCTTACTCTGCTCTTTGCTTTGTACTTTCAACTAGATCTCCTGACTCGGCACTAATTTGACGGTTGGAGCCCTCATGCCTGGGTCCACAACTCGAGCACTCTGACACCATCTCCCTTGCAGAAATAGCTTAAGCGACCTCACTCAATTCATCTTTCCAGCAAGGACAGGAGAAAATCATGCAAATCAAAAACCATAGGCACTCTCTAAAAGACTAATTGGTTTGTAGTCTTTTACTTCAAGATTGCTTTCTTTCTAAGAGATAACAACTAAAATGCTAGAGCTAATAGTCCAATTACATTGCAATATTTGTTGTACATTAAATCAAAATTCCAAGCAATCATTTTAAAGACATCAGATAGTCTAATTATTTTTCAATAGTTCATGTTACACAATATGTACTTATCATTAAAGTCTTTAACAACATTAAAGATATCACTATCACATTTTGCTTTATTATAATTCATTCACCTTCATGTTATCATAAAACATTTTCCATAGAATGCACCATTTTGCCTAAAGTTAATTCTTGGTTCATTTAAGCATATTGTTTGAGAAGCCAGACACAACCTTGGGATTTGGTGTGAATTCAAACTTGTAGAAAGAAAAGCTCTCCAAGTGAATGCCAGTGGGCCCATATATAGCAGATCTGGACTTGCTTTAATCTCATGTCACTATTCTCTTTTTCGGAGGACTATTCAGGCTAGGGTCAGAATTTTTAGGCCCAAAGTACAGTTGGGGTGGATGCCTGCTTGAAATTGATGCCAATTCATGGGCGGGCGCTACTATATAGAGTGGGGGATTTTGAAAATTTGACATTTTGAATGTTTATAGATTTGTAGTGGAAATCAACAATCTGCATTAAGCCTGTCTGTATTTCTCCATTTCTTTTTTTTTTTTTTCTAGAAATCTATTATGACCATAGTTAAAAGGCCTTTTACTTATGACTAGTAGTCATAACCCAAGTGGGGGTCTATGACAAGCCACCTTTTGGATATCTTTATCATTGGTCCCCGACTATAATATTTGGGCCCCAACAACTATAATATGTCCCTATAAGCCTATTGTATTTTTGCATGAATCCATTTTTGGTATCAAGTTCGGTAAAATCGTTGCCTATGCACTATATAATTGTTTTGAGTCTAGTAAACCAAAACACTATTTGAATGGGCTGATTTAAGTATAATTGTTTAAATTGATTTTAAACATTGTAATATGTGCCTAACACTTTGTTTTTCCTAATTTTTAATGTTTTCATCAATTACAATTATTTCCTAATTTTTAATGTTTTCCTAATATTATAATTCCAAGGAGAGGTGAATGCTGACTTGGTCCAAGTCTTTGAGTTTATTATTCTATTCCAAGTGCTTCTTTACATTATTGTCATTGCACATGGGTTTGGTTGAATGAACCATAATTAAGTCCACAACTGGCCTGTGTCTTCTTGACTTGTACCATCTCAGAAAGATGTTATTATTGGCATATTAATTTTTGCCAAAAATTTGGGTACACATAAAAGCAATGGATAAGATCAGACTCAGGCCACTTCACAATAGAAACCCAACTCACTCCCCGTGGTAAGGTGTTTTTGTTATTTGCTCTGATCAGTGAGTGGAACGTTGTGACCGCTTGCTTTAGTCTGTTTTCTCTTTGGCAAGCAAAGGATGGCAGAAGGTCTGCTTTTTGACTTTGTTGGAAACATAGTGGCGAGCTTGGCCTCCCAAGCTATTCAAGAGATTGGTCTGGCATCAAATGTCGGAAAGGATGTTGAAAAGCTCAAAAGCAAGCTATCAGCGATCAAAGTCGAGCTTCTGGATGCAGAGGAACAGCAAGCCAACGGCAAAGCCGTGAATGATTGGCTCAGGAGGCTCAAGGACGCTGTTTATGATGCCGATGACGTGGTGGATGAATTTGAAACTGAAGCTTTGCGAAGGCAAGTGGAGGTAAAAATCTTACTTTTTTCTTTCGTAATTGACGTTAAGATGGGTCATAGAATACAAGATATCACAGAGAGGCTTGATGGGTTTGCATCAGATATGTCCAGATTCCATTTTAGAGAGAGGTTACATGATACCAGGTCATTTGCCAAGAGAAAGAGGGAGCAAACCCACTCCTTCATACGTGAATCGACTGTTATCGGACGAGACCAAGATAAAAAGATGATTGTAGGGCTTTTATTAAAGGGACCCCCGGACTCCAACTTGGGTGGTGGTGATGGTGTTCATCATCATCATCATCCAGCTGATCAGAATGTGGGCATCATTCCCATAGTTGGAATTGGGGGACTGGGGAAGACCACACTTGCCCAATTGGTCTACAACGACCAGAGTGTGGCAGATCACTTCCAACTGAGAATGTGGGTGTGCGTGTCCGATGAATTTGATGTGAAATTGCTAACACAAAAAATTATAAGATGTGCCAACTCTTCAGATATAGATTGTTCCAACAAAGAAATGGAACAATTACAGGCTATGCTTCGAAAAGCTGTGGACGGGAGGAGATATCTACTGGTGCTGGACGACGTGTGGAATGAAGGCCAAAAGAATTGGGATGATCTTAAAGAATTGCTGATGGGTGGTTGCTTGGGTAGTAAAATCTTAGTGACAACCCGTAGCCAAAAGGTGGCAACAATCATGGGCTCAGTTGAAACATATCGTTTGCAGGGGTTAAGCGATGATGAATGCTGGGAGTTGTTCAGGCGACGGGCATTTCAGGCGGGACAGGAGCAAAGCCATTCAAAGCTTGTGGAGATTGGAAGGGAGATCGTCAGGAAGTGCGGAGGAGTACCACTGGCAGCAAAAACACTGGGAAGTTTGATGCGGCTTAAACTTAAAGAAAGTGAGTGGTTGTTCGTGCAAGATAATGAAATATGGAGAATAGAAAAGGAACCAATCGATGGTGGAGCTGAAGGTAACAAAATTTTACCTTCACTGAGGCTAAGCTATGATCATTTGCATTCCGAATTGAAGCAGTGCTTTGCCTATTGCGCAATATTTCCAAAGGATCATGTAATAGAAAAGGAAACCCTCATCCAATTATGGATGGCACAGGGGTTCATTGGAGGGAGTAGTAGTAGTGAGAGGAGGAGGGTGGAGGAAATAGGTGAGGAGTATTTCAACGATCTACTGTGGAGATGCATGTTTCAGGAAGCAAAAGAAGATGAAGAGGGAAACATAGTAAGTTGCAAAATGCACGTCCTCGTGCATGACCTTGCTCAATCAGTCGCAGGGGCCGAGTGTTTACGGATAGAGAAGGGAGCTCAACCACCTACTATGACTATTCCGGAAGGAGTTCGACACGTGACGCTTCTTGACCATGGAGGATATAACAGCACTAACGGCCTGTCAGGATTGAATCCTGGTAATAAGGTGCGGACTTTTCTTCTACTCTTGCCCCGTGAGATGGGATTAAGAATTAAAGAAATAGTGAATCGTAGTGCTTGCTTACGTGTGTTAGACTTACATAATACAAGTATTAAGAGCGAGGAAATAAGAAGCATAGATAAATTGAAGCACTTAAGGTACCTTGGCCTCTCTGATAATTGGTCTGTTGAGACACTCCCTACATCAATTACTAAGCTCCAAAATTTGCAGACCATGAAGCTCCGACGTTGTCGTCTTAAAAATTTGCCAAAAGATATTGGGAATATGAAGAGCCTAAGGTACCTTGACCTCTCTAATAATCCGCATATTGAGACACTCCCTACATCAATTACTAAGCTCCAAAATTTGCAGACCATGAAACTTAAAAATTGTGGTGGTATTGAAAAATTGCCAGCAAATATTGGAAATATGAAGAGCCTAAGGCATGTTGACCTCCTGGATCTACTCACCATACTAATTGTATGTGAAATGTTAGGTTGTATGTAAACCATATTATACATAATACTTCCAACCGCATTGGAGTAGGGGACATGTGACATATTTTTCTTCTTCATCTATCTGTGGTGACAAGTTTGTTGAAAGTCTGAAGTGGGCTGCAATATAAGTAGTTACTGGTTTAGCATCTTTCATGCCAAAGCACTCTAAGACCTTTTCAACATGGTTCTATTGTGTCAAATACAGTTTTCCTACTTTTCGGTCCCTCTAAATCTCCATGCCAAGAATTTTCTTTGCTGCACCCAAATCTTTCATTTCAAACTCACCACTCAACTATGTTTTTGATCGGTTGATCTTAGATATTTCTCTTGCTGCAATAAGCATATCATCAACATAAAGCAACAAGTAAACAAAAGAATCATTACAAGTTTCCTGAAATAAACACAACTATCATAGTTGCATCTAGAATACCCAAGAGCCACCATAAAAGAGTCAAATCTTCCATACCAAGTAAACAAAAGAACCATCTACAAGTTTTCTGAAATAAATACAACTATCATACTTGCATCTAGAATACCCAAAAGCCACCATAAAATATTCAAATCTTCTATACCATTGTCTACGAAACTGTTTTAAGTCATATAGAGTTTTTTTTTAACAAACAAACATGGTCTTCCTTCTCTTCAACAACAAAACCATTGGGTTGGTGCATATAAATCTGTTCATCAAGTTCTCCATGCAAAAATTAGTTTTAACATCTAATTGTTTTAATTCCAAATTATGCATGGCAACCAAAGCAAGAAAAACATAAATGGAACTATGTCTAACAACTGGTGAGAAAACATCATTAAAATCAACACCTTGTACCTGACTGTAACATTTTGCAACCAATCGTGCCTTATATCTAGCATCCTCCACACCTAGAGTCCCTTCTTTTTTTTTGAAAATGCATTTGCATCCAACAAAGCTCTTTCCTTTAGGTGGTCTTACCAACTCCTAAGTCAGGTTTTTATGTAAGGATTCAATCTCTTCATGCATATCTGTCAACCACTTAGCAGAATTAACAGAAGAGATAGATTTTGTATAAGTATTGGGTTCTATAACATCGACATTCTTTGCAACTAACAATGCATAGGCAACCAGATCAGCTTAACCATATCTCTAAGGTGGTGTAATCTCTCTCCTTGTTATGCCTGTAGCAATAGAATACTGCTCCTCCTCTTCTTCCTCTTGTATATGTTCTTCTATTTGAAGACTCCTTTCTTGGGTGAAGCATAGTAGATTAATCAAAAGTAACATCTCTGCTAACTATGAACTTTGGTGATTTAGGATCAAGTATTTTCAAATTTGCCTTTATTAACAATGCATAGGCTCAAACTTGCCTTTATTAACATGTGCATATGCTGGACAATCAAATATTTTCAAATTTGAATAATTAGTAGGGTTGCCAAACCATACATTTTCTAGAGTCTTACATTCAATGGTTGTAGATGGAGATCGATTTACCAGGTGATAAGCCATATTAATTACTTCCGCCCAAAAATCCTTTCAGATACCAGCATTTGACAACATGCACCTTGCTCTCTCTAGTAGAGTTCTATTCATACATTCTACAACTCAATTCTGCAGTGGTGTTTTAACAACAGTACGATGCCTTACAATGCCTTCATTTTTGAAAAACTCATTAAACTCATTTTCACAAAACTCTAAACCATTATCTGTTCTCAACCGCTTGACCTGTTTTTCTATTTGCTTTTCAAGCAAAGTTTTCCACTATTTAAAAGTCACAAATACATCATTCTTATGCTTCAGAAAATAAACCCATACCTTCCTGGAGTAGTCATCGATGATGGTAAGAAGATATTGAGCACCACCTTTTGATGGAATTTGTGAAGGTCCTCACAGATCTGTGAACATAATCCAAAGTTCCCTTTGTCTTATAAATGGCTGCATTGAAATTGGTTCTTTTTTATTTCCCAAAAACATAATGTTCATAGAAGTCAAGGTTTCCTGCACTTTGGCCACAAAGAAGGCCTCTCCCACCTAACATAGTAAGTCTCTTTCACTCATATATCCAAGCCTCATGTGCCATAACTTGGTGGTGTCAGACTCAATAATGATGATGTAGAAATTACAACTAAACTTGTGATAGTAGTACCTTGTAACACATATAGACTTCCTATCCTCATGCCTTTCATCACAACAAGAACACCCTTACTAATTTTCAAAACTCCACATTCAGTTGAATATTTACAACCTTTAACATCTAGAGTGCCAAAAGAGATGAGATTTTTCTTTAAGTATAGTACACGTTGTATATTTGTTAATGTTCTCACAACATCATCATGCATTCTAGTTCGAATTGTTCATTTTCCCACAATTTTATAGGAGGCATTATTACCCATCAATACAACTCCACCATTAATAGAATCATAGGTAGAGAACTAGTCCCTATTGGGACACATGTGATAGGAACAATCCGAATCCAGAATTCGTTCATCCTTGGATCTGGTTTTATCATCTATCACTAAGAAAACATCCACATTCTCATTCTCAGCCACACTAGCCTCTATAGAGTTATTCTTTTTCTTTTCCACATTCTGATTTTTATTTTCCAACTTATAACATTCTGACTTAATGTGCCCTTTCTTGTGACAATAGTTACAGGGCAAGTTCTTATGTCTAGATTTTGACCTAGACTTTGATTTACCATTTGAGCCATTATCCTTAGACCTCCCTCTTGCAAACAATCCTGAGTCTTGACTACCACTCCAATTCAATGTAAAGTTGTTATCAATCACATCTTTAAAGAGTAATGCCTTTTTAACATCCTCTGTACTAATGGTGTCTCTTCCATAAATGAGAAACTCTCTAAAAGACTTATATGAGGGTGGTAAGCAACAGAGTAACCAAAAGGCTTTGTCTTCATCTTCAAGCTTAACATCAATATTTTGCAGGTCCATGATGATAGAGTTAAATTCATCAATATTAGATTTTATGGGTGTACCTTCAACCATCCGAAATAGGAACAATCATTGCTTCAAGTAAAGCTTACTAGTAAGATATTTTGACAAGTATAGAGACTCCAACTGTCGCCACAAACCCACAGTGGTCTTTTCATGAACGACTTCTTGCAAAAATTCATTTGATACCAGTAACTAAGTCGTAATTAGGGCTTTAAAATCTAACTCCTCCCATTCTCCATCACTTATAGTTACAGGTTTCTTCTCCTTCCCATACAGAGCTTTGTGTAGTCCATATTGACCCAAAATGGCACGTATCATGACTTGCCAAATACTGAAATTGATGCTACCATCGAACTTCTCAATATCAAACTTCATTGATGACATTATAAGTGTCAAATGAAAAATAGGGCTCTAATACCAGTTTGTTGCAAAGAAACCCAAGAAAACAGATTTGAAATGGCACTCAAATGAAAATAAATTAGAGATAAAGAGAAAGCAAACACAGAGAACACACAAACTTACGTAGTTCAGCTTATAGCCTACGTCTACGGGTGAAAGAGGAATAGAAATCCACTATGTAGTAGGTAATGGAGAAGAAATACTGAGTTGTGCTCTCACAAAAAACCCTAAGCCCCAAAATACACCCAATATCACTCAAGATTCCACCTTCTGTATACAAGAGAGAAAACCCCCGAAAAATACATGACTCTTCGTATTCGATTCAGACCTATAAGATAAATATGGGTTAGGTCCATACCACCGTAATGGCTGTGCCCCTGCACCCCCAATAGTGATTTGTGATGGGCTACAGGCTTACTCATCCACCATAAACCACTATGAAATTTTACCTTCGGGTTTTTTCCAACTTAATTCAAAGAAGATTCATGAACCGAGTCGCCACAAAGAATTCAAGGCACAAACATAAAATATCATATATATGCATTTTAAATGTATATGGTTACTTTTGATGCTAGTTTAGTTAATGAAAATTGCTTAAAGAATTTCTATTATTTGATTTTAGAACACGGATACAATAAGAAAACAACTAGACAAATTGATGTCTACAGATTCGGCCTCATGTTATTAGAGCTTATTACTGGTAAACAAACTAAGTATCTGGAGTCTATAGACTTGGTTAATGTTGTAAGTGAAGTGGGAGCAATGAAGTGTTCTATGTGTTTTATATCAAGATCTCCAAGTCATCCCAATAGGAGATATTCGATGCTCTTGTAGTTTCCCTTTATTGCACTTTTATCATGTTAGAGAAACAACCAACAATGTTTGAACCTTGAAGTTATTCCATTACTTCAGTCCTTGGACTCTAGGACCTACATTCTAAGTTCATTTTTCAGTCATAGCAAATTCTTCACCTTAGACGAGCATTTAGACCCAACCAGAACTTGAATAAATAGTAAAATAATCCTTTAAGGCTATGTTTGGTTTGAAGGAAAAAGTAGGGAAAATAAAGGAAAGGTAGGGAAACCTAAAATCGATTTGTGAAGGTTTCCCTAACTTTCCTTTCCTTTCACTACTTTTTCCTTCAAACTAAACATAGCTTTAAGGTTTCCCCTCTGCCTTTGTAAATTTAACTCTAGTTTGCACTTTTTATTTTCAAGTTTTTTGTTTTTGGACATGGTTTCTTTTGTAATTAATACCAGAATTTCCTTTTGGATTTTGATGAATATAGTTATATTCACCATATTGATGCTAATCATTAAGCACCACTTCTGAACTGCTTCTTGTTATCAATTATAATATGGATGCAGGATCTTCTTGAAGAAAAAGAAATAAAGAGTCATTTAAAGAAATAGTTAAATGGGGTCAATACCGCAGTTCCTGTATGGATCATAGTTAATTGCAATACAATCTTTACATTAGTAATGCAAGACATGAAATCGATTTCAAAATTGTCGTTTGTTAATCAATTTTAAAACGGAGAAGTACGGATACATTGATGCAGAATTCTGAATTCCACCCACCCTAATACTAGCCCTCTCCTCCCTATAAACCACATCCTGCCCGTGAATTTGGCATCAATTCATGGTTAGGATGCATTTGGGGCTATAAAATTCTGTTCTACATTTGAGAAAACATTACATTTACTATTTTTGTTCTAATCATCATTAAATTGCCCTAATTTCACAATTAAGATGAAAAAAATTTAATTCATGTATTCTTATGTCAAGATCCTTCATCGTAACTTAAATGTTTTAAAGTGTTTTCTATTTAAACACAACCTATGCATTCATTTTTCAAATTTGGCCACAATACAACACATGAACAATCTTAAAACCTGAATGATTCTTACATTCACTGATCTACTAAAACTATTATCATGAAAAACCCTAAAGCATGCAGGGTCACCAACATTCTACAACCACTTGTCACTATTCAATCAACATCAATCCACTGTTGAACTATAAAATAAAAAATTCTTGTAATTTTTCAGTGTTAAGAGGAGCCATGGAAATCTGCTCCAAATCCAGTGGAATTTGTCATTCAATCATTAACCAAAAAAGGCATGAAACATTTGGACATGAGTAAAAATTGACTATATTTCTACCTCGTTGATTGTTTGAAAAAATTAAATCACTAGAGGGGGAATATGACTGAAAAGGGAAATTTTAGATGGTGATTGACAATGGAAGTGGACCTTTCTTGGTGAGACATGGGATAGAATCCTAAATCATAGATGAATTCCTTAAAAACATTTTTCTATTTTTGTAGAAAGTGATTCCTTTTAAACTTTTTTTATTCATATTCATGAAGCTAAACAACAAGAGGCAGCCCATTGCCCATCCCTAATTTAATCCCAAATCCCTCCAATACACCAATCAGAGACCTTATCAAAACAGTGCACCTTGATAAAGGAATGAGAGATCCATCATATGGATGGCCAAACCCTACGGGAAGTTTGGGCGAAATTTCAAAAATTTCCTCTCCCCTCATCTGGGACCCACATTCCCTATTTTAGAAAATCTGCATTTTCAATGATCAATCTTGAACCATAAATCGAACCAGATCTGAAACCAGAAATAGGAGAGGAATCTACTTGATACGGAGAAACAATATCTCCCAACGAAGGTGTTCACGCCCAAAGAAAGACCGCAAAGACTATTCCCACTGAAGATGACACAGTGAATGGTGGAGCAGAATCAGCAGTGTTCATCCAATGAATCAAAATCTTCACCAAGAATTCATTGGAGACAGTGAGCACGACTTCAGATCAGCCTTTCTCCAAAGGCTGATATCAAGACTCTTCTTGATCGCTCCTACAGAACTAGAGAATGAACTGGTAGTATAGCGACAACAGGAAGAGAATGTAGGGAGAAGGCGCAGTCGCACTGTATTCAACTTCTCTCTATGCTCTGAGATCTTGTATCTCTGGAAGGCTGGAGTGTGTTGGATGATCTGAATGGTTCGCTCCTTCCTCCTTTTATAGGCTTAAAGAGATCAACTCATAATCTCATTAGGAGTTTCCTGATTCAAATCCTTATTTGAATCTGAACTTTCTTTAAGTGATAAGGATAGACCCTTATCTTATCTGCAGATTAGATAAACTCTCTCCTAATCTCATTAGGAGGTTTCTAGATCTAAATCTTATTTAGATCTAGACTCTCTGAGTGGATAGGGATAAGACTCTATCATATCTGCTAATCAAATCCCAGATCCACCCCTTATTTAACTGATCATATCAGCCCAGTTCGAAATGGGCTTTAGGCCCATGAAGTCTTAGTGCTCAGTATGCTTCCAAATTGTTGCCCAGTTGGATTTCTTTGTATGATGTAGGACCCAAACATTGAATTACACATCAGCCACATGGGTTGAGCCCAGCCTCTGTTACAAGGCCTGGCCGAATACACTGTTATGGACAGTACACCCCTTGAACCCATCACATGGGCTCCTAATGGGCCCAACACTTACACTAAGTGGTCCCTGGGCCAATCCACCCTATAAAAACCAAAGGACTGTGGGTAGATGCAAGATTAGTCCATCAGGTATTACCCTCAATGGTTTTACACTTAACCTCTTAGCCCATAATGATCAAACACTACCCAAAAAGAGAGGACCTCTCCCTCGGCTGCAAGGAACAGTGCTGCAATCTCTACTCACATGGATCCCGAGAATTAAAACCTTTTGCAAACATTTTGAAACCATAATATATATATGTATATCCGTATATAAATATATTTTGCAAATCAAATTTCAACGATTGAAATCGGCTGTCGGCAGTCATAGTTTCTATTAGAGAGAGTGCATTCCCAATCATTACCTTTGTCCAACAAAAGGGCTGATCTTGTCACTATGATCACCCACTCATATGAATTCTCAGACTGTCCCAATATACCTAGGTTTTGACCCCCTCTAAGGATCCCACTGATTGGCATATCAAAGATAACCCAATCCGACACCTAGTGCAGTATCATAATCGAGTCTCGGGGTTAGGTGTAACTTTCTAGTTTTGCCCAACAATCTCCAAGGTCCAGGGAAATACTGGAAATCTGATCTGGTTCAAGGTTTCAAGTAAACCTACACTATATGTGCCTCGAGTCTCACCCTGACAGCTAAGATAGGCCACCCCAACATTTGGCAGCACACCAGTATCAGCCTTGGCAGGATAAATCTCCCCAGACTTATCCTACGGTTGTGAATATTCTAAACTAACACGAGTCTCATAAATGTCCAGTTTAAGGGTATTACACAGAAACACACAAGAATATGAATCAAATATGTACTTTATTCATTTACAATAAATGTCATAATGTACATCATTCTGATTGGAGCTAAGGGCACACAACAGAATGTGCTTTTTTGGAAAGGAATCTTCTATAAGCAATCGTTTACCTTTACCATAACTCACACAATTATGGTCTAATATCTTCACATCTAACCTTGGCCTAGGAATCATAGTTGGAGTTAAAGATGTGGCCTTGGTCCAATTCACAACCCAAATTTAAAAATGAAAAGAAATTGCACAAAGTAAAGGAGATCGTACAACATTTTGAAAGGATATCAAAACAAATGATAAATCAAATTGGAAGCCCATTTAGTCAGGGAGTTGATAGAAGGAAGAGAAAAATACTCTTATGAATGTCAGGATTTAAACAAATACCATTAGTGGAAAAGTATTTAGGAGCCAAACTAAAATTTTGGAAAACCAAACATGTTAAAGCAATTGGAAGCTATCTAAAAAATTGAAAATAGATTGACATCTAGGAGAACAAAACTTTTATCACAAGAGGAAGAAATACTATGATAAAAGTATTGATAAGCTCTACCAACGTAAACCATGGGTGCTACAATTATACCATCAAGTGTTTTACAAAAAATGGAAAAAATCCAAAAGGATTTTAGTGGAATGGAAACCCAACAAAGAAGAGTACACACACTATATCCTAGGATGTGTTCTGTAGACCATAAAAAGAAGGTGGATTGTGTTTTTGTAGTATGCATGACTGATGGAGGCCCATCCCAAGGCCCATCTCACCATAGGGGTGGTTGATCTTAGGATAAGGATAAGGCTAACTAAGATCCAAGAATTCAAGATAAGCAAGGGATCCAAGAAATCAAGATAAGCAAGAACTCAAGACTCCCAAGACTATCAAGATTAGCAAGATCTAGCAAGACTCCAAGCATCATCAAGATTTCCAAAGACTTCCTAGATTCATGCATAGAAGACTACCAGGGAGATCGGACGGTGGAGGGTCAAGTTCAAGGAAATTTGATCTTACCAAGACAGCTCAAGATGGCCTATCAAGATCAAGATCAAGATCAAGAAAGCCCAAGATCCATGCAGATTAGATCTATCCTAACCCTCTTTCCTAATTACATTACAACTTCCAAGATGTATTATAAATATTGATAATTTTCAGTTAATAGACACTTCATCTTTTCAGAATTTCTTCAAGCTCTCTTCTTTGAGTTTCGCCACTTTTTCTCTCTCCTAGAGAAATCGGTGTTATTCGCTAGGAACCACCTTTTCACCACCTAACTTGGTACTAACTTGACGGTTGGAGCCCTCACGCCTGAGTCCACAATTCGGGCACTCTGACACCATCTCCCTTATAGAAATAGCTTAAGCGACCTCACCCAACTCATCTTTCCAACAAGGACAAGAGCAAATCAATCAAATCAAAAACCATAGGCACTCTCTAAAAGACTAATTGGTTTGTAGTCTTTTACTTCAAGATTGCTCTCTTTCTAAGGGATAACATCTAAAATGTTAGAGCTAATATTCCAATTACATTGCAAAATTTGTTGTAAATTAAATCAAAATTTCAACTAATCATATTAAAGACATCACATAATCTAATTATTTTTCAATGATTCATATTGCACAAAATGCACTTATCATCAAACTCTTTAACAACACTAAAGATATCAATGTCACATTTTGCTTTATTATAATTCATTCACCTTCATGTTATCTTACAACAATTTCCATAGAATGCACCATTTTGCCTAAAGTTAATTCTTAGTTCATTTAGGCATATTGTTTCAGAAGCTTGACACAACCTTGGGATTTGGTGTGAATTCAAACTTGTAGAAAGGCAGTCTCTCCAAGTGAATGCCAGTGGGCCCATATATAGCAGATCTAGACTTGCTTTAATCTCATGTCACTATTCTCTTTTTCGGAGAATGACTGTTCAACCTAGGGTCAGAATTTTTAGGCTCAAAGTATAGTTGGGGTGGATGCCAGCTCAGAATTGATGCCAATTCACGGGCAGACACTAGTGTATAGAAGGGGGGATTTTGACATTTTGACATTTTTGAATATTTATAGGTCTGTAGTGGAAATCAGAAATCTGCATTAAGCATGTCTGTACTTCTCCATTTCTTTTGTTTTAGTAGAAATCTATTATGACCACAATTAAAAGGCCTTTTATTTATGACTAGTAGTTGTAACCCAACTGGGGGTCTATGACAAGCCATCTTTTGGATAGCTAAGGATAAAAAATATTAGTCTCTCTTATTTGTGCCCCAACTATAATATGTCCCTATAACCCTATCCTTGAAATATATTACATATAACAAGACGGGAAGGCCCAAACCCATTCCTGTGCCTCAACTTAGGAATTTATTTGGGTTTAAAAGGCTTGACCCCGCTGGTGTTATAATGGCCCTTATCTAAAAGGCTTGACCCCACTTGTATTATAGTGGCCCTTATCTAAATAAATTTGTATTATCAGCCTTGGTCTACACATTTGTTTACCATTAGGATGCTATCAATAATTTGTATATTTCTAATGAAAGAATATTGGTTTTCAAAGATTTCATCACCAATTACTCTTTAATTCTGTCTACTAAAACTAATGATGGATAAAAGTGGCTCACTAGTCACCCATCGCCACGTTGGCATCCAGTGCAACCTCGGATCACCTTGGGACTTTAAGTAGCATCAGGTTGGAACTTGCTCGCCAACAAGAAGGATTCATGTCACATTGGAGTACCGGAGCTTAGTTGGAGACAGCTCGGTGAAGACCGAGCTACAACATCAATTGTCACCTTAGAGCATATATACAACACAAGCATCTGACAAGTTCCTCGATCTCATAATATCTGACCTACAGTACTCACTCATTTTGTACCAAGTAGACCACTTAATACCTTTGATATGCTTGGGGGCACGCCACTCATTTAGCAGCACTTACAAAAGTCTCCCCTGTTTCTTTGGAAAAAGGAAAGTGGTCGACTCTGTGACTGTCCTCAAGTGTCCCTAAGATCCGGGGGTTGAGGACCGTTCACTCCAAGAATCTTGGAGATGTTCTAATTGCTCCCCAGAGCTTGCTTAAGGGCAGTCCCTCACCCTCAAATGGTACACGCTCTTTTAGCCATTAAACTCTTACTCTACTCTTTGCTTTCTACTTTCAACTAGATCTCCTAACTCGACACTAACTTGACGGTTGGGCCCTCAAGCCTGGGTCCACAACCTGGGCACTCTAACACCATCTCCCTTGTAGAAATAGCTTAAGCGACTTCACCCAGCTCATCTTTCCAGTAATGACAAGAGCAAATCGAGGAAATCAAAAACCATAGGCACCCTCTAAAAGACTAATTGGTTTGTAGTCTTTTACTTCAAAGTTGCTCTCTTTCTAAGGGATAACAGCTAAAATGTTTGAACTAATATTCCAATTACATTGCAATATTTGTTGTATATTAAATCAAATTTCCAAACAATCATATTAAAGTCATCACATAATCTAATTATTCTTCAATAGTTCATGTTACAGTACATATCATTAAAGTCTTTAACAACATTAAAGATATCACTCTCACATTTCGCTTTATCATAATTCATTCACCTTCATGTTATCTTACAACATTCTCCATAGAATGTACCATTTTGCCTAAAGTTAATTCTTGGTTTATTTAGGCATTGTGTTTGAGAAGCTAGACACAATATTGGGATTTGGTGTAAATTCAAACTTGTAGAAAGGCAAGTTCTCCAAGTGAATGCTAGTGGGCCCATATATTCTCTTTTTCAGAGAATGACTATTCAGCACAGGGTCAGAATTTTTAAGCCCAAAATACAGTTGGGGTGGGTGCCAGCTCGGAATTAATGCTAATTCACAGACAGGTATTAATGTATAGAATAGGGGTTTTTGACATTTTGTCATTTTGAATACGTATAGGTCTGTAATGGAAATCAGAAATCTGCATTAGGCCTGTCCGTACTTTTTAGAAATCTATTATGACCACAGTTAAAATGTATTTTACTTATGATTAACAGTCATAACACAACTGGGGGTCTATGGCAAGCCATCTTTTGGATATCTAAGGATAAAAAATATTGGTCCCTCTTATTTGGGCCCCAACTATAATATGTCCCTATAACCCTACCCTTGAAATATATTACATATAACAAGACGGGAAGGCCCGAACCCACTCCTTGGCCTCAAGTTAGGAATTTATTTGGGATTAAAAGGCTTGACCTCACTGGTGTTATAGTGGCCCTTTTCTTTATAACTTAGTCCGGTCAGCATTAATGGGTTCCATTACTGTTGTATTTTTTCATGAATCCATTCTTGATATCAAGTGTGGTAAAATCGTTGCAACTATATAATTGTGTTGAGTCTAGTAAACCAAAATCCTATTTGAATGGACCGATTTAAGTTTAATTGTTTAAATTGATTTTAACCTTATTTTGAAAAATTGGGCATTTGCTATGTAGTGTATAATGGCACTAATGACACTAGTTTTCGTATATTAAACAATAATAGACAATCGTAATATGTGCCTTAGACTTTGTTTTCCCTAATTAATTTTTAATGTTTACATCAACTACAAATATTTCCTAATTTTTAATGTTTTCCTTACATTATAATTGCATTCCAGCAGCCTGAAAAGCAAAGAAAAGACTAGAGACTAAATCTGAGGCCACAAAGTCCTCCCCAATGCTGTGTTTGTGCAAAATTCAAAGATGCTGAAACTGTCGGCAGCGTCATCATCTCAGCTCTCCAAGTCTTTGAGTTTATTATTCTATTCCAAGTGCTTCTTTACACTATTGCCCTTGGACATGGGTTTGGTTGAATGATCCATAATTAAGTCCACAACTGGAGAACCATTCGCCGTGTCTTCTTGACTGGTGCCATCCCAAGGTGTTATATGCTCTGATCAGTGAGTGGAACGTTGTGACCGCTTGCTCTAGTCTGTTTTCTCTTTGGCAAAATATGGCAGAAGCTGTGCTTTTTGACTTTGTTGGAAACATAGTGGCGAGCTTGGCCTCCCAAGCTATTCAAGAGATTTGTCTGGCATCAAATGTCAGAAAGGATGTTGAAAAGCTCAAAAACAAGCTATCGGCGATCAAAGTTGTGCTTCTGGATGCAGAGGAACAGCAAGCCAACAACGATGCCGTGAATGATTGGCTGAGAAGGCTCAAGGACGCTGTTTATGATGCAGATGACGTGGTAGATGAATTTGAAACTGAAGCTTTGCGAAGGCAAGTGGAGATCCATGGCAGCAAAAGAAAGGAGGTAAAAAACTTCTTTTCTCGTTCAAATCCTGTTGCATTCAACCTTAAGATGGGTCATAGAATAAAAAAGATCTGGGAGAATCTTGATGTGATTGCATCAGATATGTCCAGATTCCATTTTAGAGAGAGGTTACATGATACCAGGCCATTTGCCAAGATAAAGAGGGAGGAAACCCATTCCTTCGTACATGAATCCAATGTTATTGGACGAGACCAAGATAAAAAGAAAATTGTAGAGCTTTTATTAAAGGGACCCCCCGACTTCAACTTGGGTGGTGGTGATGGTGTTCATCATCATCATCATCATCCAGCTGATCAGAATGTGGGCATCATTCCCATAGTTGGAATTGGGGGACTGGGGAAGACCACACTTGCCCAATTGGTCTACAACGACCAGAGTGTGGCAGAGCACTTCCAACTGAGAATGTGGGTGTGCGTGTCCGATGAATTTGATGTGAAATTGCTAACACAAAAAATTATAAGATGTGCCAACTCTTCAGATATAGATTGTTCCAACAAAGAAATGGAACAATTACAGGCTATCCTTCGAAAAGCTGTGGATGGGAGGAGATATCTACTGGTGCTGGACGACGTGTGGAACGATAAAGCAGAGAAGTGGAATAAGCTGAAAGAATTGCTAATGGGTGGTTGTGTGGGAAGTAAAATCCTAGTGACAACACGTAGCAAAAAGGTGGCAAAAATCATGGGGACAGTTGGTATCGAAGCATACCATTTGGAGGGGTTGAATGAAGAAGAATGTTGGGAGTTGTTCAAGCAACGTGCATTTGAGCAAGGACATGAACCAGACCCAAAGCTGGTGGAGATTGGAAAGGAAATCGTCAAAAAGTGCAGAGGAGTACCACTAGCAGCAAAATCACTAGGGAGTTTGATGCGCTTTAAAACCCAAGAAAGCGAGTGGTTGTATGTGAAAAATAATGAGATATGGAGAATAGAAGGGGATGATGACTACGGAGATAAAATTGTAAGAGTACTGAGGCTAAGCTATGATCATTTGCCTTCCAAATTGAAGCAATGCTTCGCCTATTGCTCAATATTTCCCAAAGATCATGAAATAGAAAAGGAGACCCTCATCCAATTATGGATGGCACAGGGGTTCATTGGAGGGAGTAGTAGTAGTGAGAGGAGGAGGGTGGAGGAAATAGGTGAGGAGTATTTCAACGATCTACTGTGGAGATGCATGTTTCAGGAAGCAAAAGAAGATGAAGAGGGAAACATAGTAAGTTGCAAAATGCACGACCTCGTGCATGACCTTGCTCAATCTGTCGCAGGGGTCGAGTGTTTTCGGATAGAGAGGGCCAGGGATGAAGAGGTGGCTCAACCACCTAGTATAACTATTCCGGAAGGAGTTCGACACGTGGCACTTCTTGACGATGGAGGATATAATAGCACTAACGGCATTGAATCCTGGTCACAATTGAAACTTGCTAATAAGGTGCGGACTCTACTCTTGCCCCATGGATATTATTCTGGGATGAGATTGCCAATTGAAAGAATAGTGAATTGTTGTGCTTGCTTACGTGTGTTATACTTACATGGTACAAGTATTGAGAGCTTGCAAATAAGTAGCATAGGTGAATTGAAGCACTTAAGGCACCTTGACCTCTCTGGTAACGATAGAATTAAGACATTCCCTACATCAATTACCAAGCTCCAAAATTTGCAGACCATGAAACTTATAAATTGTGGTGGTATTGAAAAATTGCCAGCAAATATTGGAAATATGAAGAGCCTAAGACATGTTGACCTCTCTGGGAGCAGGCGCATCGAAGAACTCCCAGCTTCTATTACAAAACTAGAGAATTTGCACACTCTAAATCTTGATAGTTGTGGTCCATTTGAAAATTTGCCGCAAAACTTGGGAAGATTGAGAAAGCTTAGGATAATCAATTTGACAATAACAGCAGGGGAACATGTCATGAGGGAGTTGCATGGCCTGAACCTAAGCGGTGATTTAACTATTTGGAGACTTGAACAAGTGAGAGATGGCAAGGAAGCAAACTTGAAGGAGAAGCCACACCTTCGATCCTTGACATTGGAATATCTAGGAAAAGGGGTTAATGATGATGATGCGTTGGAAGGACTGCAGCCACATCCAAATCAAAAGAAATTGAAGCTAAAAAGGTATGGAGGGATGAAATTTGCTTCTTGGATGATTAAATCCTCGTTGCTCCCAAATCTAGTGAGAATTGACTTAGAGGATTGTCCAAGATGCGAATCTCTAGAGTTCTCAGGTCCGCTCCCTTCCCTTGAAGTTCTAAGCCTATATAGATTGGAAGCCCTCAAGAGCATTACATGTAAATTGAGAAAAGGAGATGGATTGTTCCCATCCTTAAAGCAACTCTACCTCCAGTACATGCCTAAATTGGAGAGTTGGTCAGTAGTAATGGAAATATTAGACGGTGATCAGGAAGTGGTGGTAGTAAAAGAAGAAGAAGAGCCACATAACTCATTATCAGTAATACTGTTCCATCACCTTCCCTGTCGCTGGACCATAGTGCGTTGTCCTAAATTGGAAAGTATTCCTTGGGGTTTGCCAGCACGTGAAAGAGTGGAATTATCTTTAATTGATGCCAAGCCATTGGAGTTAATTCTGAAGAAGAAGACGAAGAAGGATAAAACCCCCATCCCCATCCCATTAATGTTGACATCATCATCATCATCATCAACTTCAAACTCATCATCCTCTTCTTCTTCTTCTACTTCTTTTCAACACTTCCTTCCCACCACATCCTTGGAAATTAGATACTGCAGTGACCTAGAGTCTTTTCCTTCGGAGGCGATGGAAGGCTTGACTTCTATCCGAATTTTACAAATTTCATATTGTGATCAATTGACATCATTGCATCCTCAAGCAGTGAAGCAATACCTCGCCGATCTTGAAGAGCTACAAATTGAGTCTTGTCGACCTTTTCATTCGTTGGAGGGCCTCGGAGGTCTTTCTGCCCTAAAAGCTTTGAGGATTAGGGATCTGCCCAAATTGGTCGCATTTCCAGAGGAGCTTGGAGACCTCAAATCCCTTCGGAAACTTCATATTGAAAATTGTCCTAATCTATCATCACTACCTCAAGGTATGCGGCGTCTGACAGAGCTACAGATTCTACGGATTCAAAAATGTCCCAAGTTAAAGAAAAGATGCGCAACCGGTAATGGTAAAGATTGGCCTATGATATCTCATGTCCCAGATGTGCAAATACAATGATGGTGCTGATGACCTACTGACAGAATTTTAATTATTAAGTGATTGGAAACTGTATTACTTCTCAACTTTCACATTCGTCACATCACTCCAAAAAGGAGAAGCCATGGCGCATCACCATCTCTGTTTTGCTTTTATCCACAACATCAGACTTCCTTCTTCTACCTCTGGTACGTACGTAGTCACTTTACTTTATCTTCACAACCAAACTATTTCACTGTGCTTCGTTTAGTGTTCATCTACAACAGGGAGGCCAATTAAGTTTCGTCTATTTCTATATTCTTTCTTATCTTTTATGGGAAAATTGACAATTTCTTTTAGACCTTAAAGTCATTTCCATGGAACAAGAAACAGGGGAGGCCAATAGAAAATGGTCTCGCATTTTAATTAGTTTTAAATTTAATTTACATCAACATGAAACTATTGTTTTTGGGTAACCAATATTGTATTAAACATTGAATAAAATCCTCTATGCATATCCTCAACTTTGTTTAGTGTTCCTGCTTTTACCACAATGGGTCACAACAGGCTTTGTAGTTGTGCATTGGAAACATCTGCCTAGTCCTCAACGTCCGGATGTTCCCATTGCACAGCTTCGAGGCTGTTGTGACAAGTTGTTGAGACTTGATCCTAACTCGGTCACAAATCAATGAGTTAAATAAAATTTAGGGTAAATTATAGATTAGTACACTGTACTTTTGGGGTGGTGGGAATCACCCTCCTCAACTTTCTAATTCCGATAAAGATCCCCTCTGTCTGTATCTCATCAATTAATTGGAAAAGATTCTCATTATAAGACTATTTAGATATTTTTAAATCTCCAAAGTACCCTTTGTTCATGGATTTTCTAAAATAAGTGTTGGTGTTCAGTTTAGCGGTTTTTTTTTTTTCAATTTCCATTTCTTATTGGTTTAGTTGGTATTAATTGCATGTTGTGTTTGTTGCAATTCTAGGTTTTTATAGAATTTTCTTGGGTTTTTTGTTATATTTTCCATTTTATAGAAGTTTCTGAAATGGTATTTTCTAAGTTAACTTCTTTGTCACTCAACTTAACGAAGAGGGGGTCTTTGTTGGAATTTGAACGTTTAGGGGGGTTTGTGGAATTTGTTTATATTATATTGTATAATCAACTAGATTTTCTGTTTAACCTTCTTATTCTGATTGTGATGATGCATTTGGACTTATGTTTTTCTTTCTTTAAAGCACTGTAACAAAATAAAAGGACTACAAACTACTATCAACAAGAAATAGAGTTGTTCAACAAGGCAATCACATATAGAGGCCTATCTTGGTGCCATAAATACACATGCAAAGTATTTGTGCTCATAGCTGTCGAATAAATGAGAGACTATTATAGTGTCTATTTGCATAAAGAGACTTCGACTAAATCCAAACAGAAATATAAGTTTGTTTATATCCCATTAATGCACTAATTATTGAATGTTTGAACAGATAAAAATAGAAGAATATTCAGCTTTTTGGGCTGCTTGAAAAGCATGATTGCTCCACAGACAAATATGGTGTTAGAAATTTATTCAACCTATGAGTATCATCTAATTTTATTGATTAGCTACTTTTTACCCATTTTCATTTTCCCTCTTTTAAATTTTAAAAGTTCCAAATCCTCATTGTTTTTCTAGCCTCTGCATAAAAGTTTGTGTTGTTGTTTCTTCTTTTGTTGTACAAATTTGACTACTAATATTTGTATATCTTTACAAATATCTTTTACTTGGATCTTAGTTTTAAAATTTTTCCTAATTAGGCATTTCAAATTTACCTTTAAACCTAAAATATTCATTCAGGTGAGATGCAACTTTTCTCTTGCACATCTGAAGAATCATGTAGGGATCATCATTTCTTGTAACAGTCAAATCTCAAGTTGACAAGTATGAGACATGCATGAGTTCAAGCCTAAGAGTTGCCACTTTGTGAAAAAAATTCCAAAGGTTAGGGTTTATATCCTCTCCTTCCAAAGACATTGGATAACCAACTTGGACCTATATTGAGTTAAGGAATCATATGATAGTAGCAACAATTATTGTTTTATTGCACACTTTCTTTCTATTCATTTTTTCTTCTTGTGTTTCTTGATATCATGGTCAGTAGCAGAAAAAATTTCCAAAGCATGAGACAGTCAAATCTCAAGCTGTTTATGATGCAGATGATGTGGTGGACGAATTTGCAACCCGACTTTTGTTACGGCAGGTGGAAATTCATGCTGGTCGTAGCAGAAGCTTTATGTCCATGGGGAAGAAGGTATGTTCAAGCTGCTGTTTTTCTGTTCCAGTCTTTAGCTCTAAGATGGCCCATAGGATACAACATATCACAGAGAGGCTTGATTGGTTTGAGCGCCAAATACCCTGGTTGAAGTTAGTGGAGAGGTCCTATGATACCAGGCCATTTGCAAACATACAGAGGAAGGAAACCCATTCCTTCGTACATGAATCCAATGTTATTGGACGAGAACAAGATAAAAAGAAGATTGTAGAGCTTTTATTAAAGGGACCCCCCGACTTCAACTTGGGTGGTGGTGATGGTGATCATCGTCATCATCATCCAGCTGATCAGAATGTGGGCATCATTCCCATAGTTGAAATTGGGGGACTGGGGAAGACCACACTTGCCCAATTGGTCTACAACGACCAGAGTGTGGCAGAGCACTTCCAACTGAGAATGTGGGTGTGCGTGTCCGATAAATTTGATGTGAAATTGCTAACACAAAAAATTATAAGATGTGCCAACTCTTCAGATATAGATTGTTCCAACAAAGAAATGGAACAATTACAGGCTAGCCTTCGAAAAGCTGCGGACGGGAGGAGATATCTACTGGTGCTGGACGACGTGTGGAATGAAGACCAAGAGAAGTGGGATTATCTTAAAAACTTGCTGATGGGTGGTTCCTTGGGTAGTAAAATCTTAGTGACAACCCGTAGCCAACAGGTGGCAACAATCATGGGTTCAGTTGAAACATATCGTTTGCAGGGGTTTGCCGGCATTTGAAAGAGTGCGATTATCTTGGATTGATGCCAAGACATTGGAGTTAGCTCTGAAGAAAAAGACGAAGAAGGATAAAACCCCCATCCCATTAATGTTGACATCATCATCATCATCAACTACAAACTCATCATCCTCTTCTTCTTCTATTTCTTTTCAACACTTCCTTCCCACTAATCATGTAACCACCACATCCTTGCAAATTAGATACTGCAGTGACCTAGAGTCTTTTCCTTCGGAGGCGATGGAAGGCTTGACTTCTATCCGAATTTTACATATTTCACATTGTGATCAATTGACATCATTGCATCCCCAAGCAGTGAAGCAATACCTCGCCGATCTTGAAGAGCTACAAATTAAAAATTGTGATGGCTTTCATTCGTTGGAGGGCATCGGAGGTCTTTCTGCCCTAAAAGTTTTGAGGATTAGGCATCTGCACCAATTGGTGCACCAATTGGTGGAGCTGCCAGAGGAGCTTGGAGACCTCGAATTGCTTGAAGAGCTTTATATTGATGACTGTCCCAAATTGACATCTCTACCTCAAGGTATGCAGCGTCTAATGCAACTTCGACATCTACGGATTGAAATTTGTCGGGATTGGCCTAACATATCTCATGTCCCAGAGCTGGAAATACTATGATTCAATAAATTTGGAATGTTCCGTCTCAACTTTCACATTCATGCAGCTCTGTACTTTACATCCACAACGTGCCTCATGATGTTATTCAAATTCTTCTTCTCCTTCTTCCTCTGGTTCGTGGCCATTTCACTTGATCCTTACAATCAATTCATTGGGCTTCAATTTGTCTATTGAGGATTTACCGTAACTGCCTTTCTCATATTTTTAATGTTCTTCTGTGGCAGGTATAATAAGCGAGGAGCATCTCTTATGTATTATAACAACTCGAGAATTACGTACGTCATTTAATTTCAACCCACTGTTATTAGTTTGTGGTCAACACCTGTTAGGTTTCAACTTTCAAGTGTACTCTGTAGCGGTTGAACAAGTTTATTCCTTGCAGATCCAACTCATTTCTTTATTTGTTCATTTCTCTTGTCTATCGACAATTCGTTCTATGAAGTTTGTGAATCAGGATGTATTCTGAATTAAACTATTGCTTTCCTTTCCAATCCTAGCAAAACAACAAAATCGAATTAGCCATTGATTATTTATTTATCAATTTCTATACTGTGTCTTAGCTTGCTGAGAAACTTGACAATTGCTTTAGAGTTAATTTTATACCCAAGGAACAGGGGGATAGACAAAAACAGCCCCGGAAATCAGAACTTGGCTAGCGTTACATTCATTGCTGTAACGAATTCGTTAAAATTAGAGGTCTGTCTTGAAAAGCTAACTTCAGAGGCTGAGATCAAGACATTAGCAAAGATCAAGCATAAGTACATCACAGAAGGTTTGGGATTTTGCTATTTCAACTTTCCAAGGATTCAATTCTGCTGTAGGAGATGTCCAAGGGTTGGTTTACCTTTATAAGAATTAAATTCAACATTTGCATCACAGGAATATCAAACGAAAGTAACATTCTTCTGGAAATGGAGTTTGGACCCCAGCTTACAGATATTGCACTTGATTGAATAGTGGGGGGAGCCTGCTTATAAGTTCGCCATGGCTTTTACATCAAGATCATCCTTTTATATGGCACTAGGTATAAAGATGTCTCACAACCAGAAGAATTCCTCCAAACGTTTTAAGGTTGTTATTCCTTTACTCCTATTTTAGTTTTAATCCATTCTATATAGAAAACTGCGGTAGTCCAAGTTAGGTCCATGGTGAGTGATATATGACATATTGAAAACTCACACAAATCACATAATGAAAACATTGATCTCACACAAGCTGGAGGGATGGGTGTGGGAGTTTGGTAGTGCATTCAACTCCTTAGCTGTCCCGGTATAGAATACGTTTCTCCTATTTAATTATACCTTTTTAGTAAATTTTTTTTTTCTAGTGTAGGGATTACTTTTTGATCTCCTGCTTATTTTTACTCTTGTTCGTAGTTTTGTGAAACATTGCTTGGTTATACTCTTTGGTCATTTTTGATCAAGAAGTTTGGATAATGCAAATAACTTAACAGATTTTCTGTTATTTGATTGCAGAACATGGATAGAGTAAGAAAGCAACTAAACAGATGGATGTCTGCAACTCCGGTGTCTTGATATTTGAGCTAATATATAACCGACTAGCTAGAGTCTGGAGAATTGGTGGAAGTTTTGAAACGGGTTCAGAGGAAGGTTAACATGAGTGGTGGTGCTTCCAGGTGCTGGATTCTAGCATCTCCATTTCATCACAAGAGGTGTTGGGTGCTCTAGAATTATCACGTCACTGCACTTCTGACATGCCAAAGAGACTGCTGACAATGTTTGAAGTTGTTCAATCTCTTCAGTCCCTGAACTCTATGACCCAAATTCCTATTTCCGTTCTTGGTAATGGCAAATTTCTACACCCGAGATGAACATTCAAACCCAACCAGGAATAAAAGCAGTCAATTCAGGGATTTCCCCTCTACCTTTGTAAATTGAACTCTAGTTTTTACTGTTCATTTTCCATTTTTTATGCTTTTGGGCATGGCTCCTTTCACAATCAATACTATAAGTTCCTTCTGGATCTTGATCAATAAAATTATTTACCGTATTGATGCAAATCATCATCTGCCATTTCCAAACTGCTGTTTGGTATGTAACATGATATGGTTGTATTGTATCTTCTTGAAGAAAAAGCGAGAGAGGGTGGGTTAAATAGAAAATTAGATGGGATCAAGACAACAATTTCTTTATGGGTTTTGATTAATTGTAATATAGATTGATGCAGTTCATGAAAACCGTTTCAGAATTGCTGTTTGTTAATCAATTTTTGAATGGGTGCATTTTTTGAAGGACAAGACATGGAGGATGGTAAGAAAGAGCAATAATTAGTGCATTTGAGAAAACACTATATTTTCTATTTTCATTCATGAGTAATTTGCTCCATTTTAACAATTCCTTTTGCCCCACTTGAAATGTTTCAAAGTATGTTCTATTTGAACACACCTTATGCATTCATGTTTGAAAGTTGCTCATAGTACACGAACAATCTCAGAACGTTGATCCTCACCATTCACTTGTCTACTAAGACTATTATCAAGAAAAGCTGCAGCCACTCAACATCAATCCACTGCTGAACTATGAAATGTGGATTTCTTGTAATCTTATAGGATTGGTGGGGGCAGTCATGAACTAGATGAAGAGAACCCTAAGAGAGGTAACCCCAAGATATATTAAAAGTACCACCACGACACCGACTAGAGGTGTAAAATGAGCCATGCCACCCTCCCTTGGGATACCTTGGGGGTGGCCTGACACGACCCACGGCCCAAGCCCATGAGGGCCCGTACCATGCCATGATTGTGCTGGTCCATGGGCCTAGCCTTGGGCTAGGCCGGGCCGTAGACTAGGCCAAAGCTATTTATTTAAAAAATTGAAAAGAAAAAATTTTAATTTTAATTCTACATGAATTTTGATGTATACAATTGCTTATATATACAATAATTAAATAAATTAGCATAATAAAATTGAAAACAATTGTTTACTTTATTAATATATTATACACTATATATTATTATATAATTATAATTTATATAATTATTATATATTATATATAAATATATAAAGTGTATAAATATTATATATATATATGGGTCATGCTGGCATGCGGGCTATGGGTGGCACGACCCGCAGACCTAAAACCCTAAGCGTAGCATGGCTCAGACCATCATGTTGGGCCTGGCACATGGCACAACCTATGTGCCACCATGTCGGGCTGAGTCATAGCACCAACCATGATATGGAGGACTGCTATGAACTCAAAAATGAAATTGAGTCCCCCATCCACCATGGACACTTGAAAGAGTATGTTGGGGGCGATGTCGATGCCTCGTCTTCACAACAACAGCATCAAGTCAGTGCCCAAACCCATCATACCCTAGCAGGAGTCATTGACGTCATCGTCAGGGGTACGATCTCGGGCGAAGTGCCAGCCTTGTCTCGGAAGGAGTATGCTAGGCAATTCAACATCCAAAGCCTGACACCTAAAAAGTCAAGGCCAAAAAACGTCATTTCCTTCTTTTATGGTGAAGAGGATACTTGTAGATGACTCCTCAATAGACATCTTGTTCTATGACACCTTTGTGAAGATGAAGCTAACATCGGATCGGTTGCAGCCAATTGATGTGCCACTAATCAACTTCTCCGATGTTGTCACCAAGCCAAATGGGAAGATCACCTTACCAGTCACAATAGGGACTAAGACTCGACAATTACCAAGATGACCAAATCTTGGTTGTGAAGATAGGCTCCCCATACATTGTCATCATTGGGAAGTCGACCCTTCATGCACTCAAGGTGGCGATCTCATCTTATCACTTCACCATGATGTTCCCCACCAAGCATGGCGTCGGAGTGGTTAGGGGGAATCAGCAAGTAGACAAGCAGTGCTATGTGCTAACACTAAAAGGCAAGATAAAGAAGCCTTGTTGTTGGAAGGGCTCAACCTCAGGGAAAAACCAGCAAGCCGAGGCTAGCCGGGCAAGGATATCATCTTGGTTCCGAACTGATAAGTTTCCTCAAAACTAATGCCAACGTCTTTGCTTAGTCTGTCATTGACATGCTAGGAATTGACCCTTCAGTCATTACTCACAGGTAAAGTGTGGACCCGAGACATAGGCCAATTCTACAAAAGAAGAGGAACTTTACATCAAAGCGTTGGAAAGCCATCGGAGAGGAGGTGGATAAACTACTCGATGTCAGCTTCAACTGAGAAGTACATTACCCTAAATGGTTATCTAATGTGGTCATGGTCAAGAAAGCTAATGGGAAGTGACAAATCTATATTGACTTCACAGGTTTCAAAAAGACTTGCCCTAATGATAATTTTCCTTTGTCGTGAATTGATTACACCATCGATGCCACCACAGGGTACGAACTACTAATCTTCATGGATGCCTTCTCCGGAGACAACTAAATCAAGATGCACACCGACAACGAAGAAAATACCTCATTCATCACTTACCGGCAACTCGTAAATAAGGTCTTCAAGGATCAAATGGGAAGGAATGTTGACACCTACGTCGATGATATGGTGGCAAAGAGCCTGAAATCCAATCAGCACACCTCGGACCTCAATGAAACCTTTGAGGTGTTGAGAAAAAATAACATGAAGTTGAACCCTAGTAATTGTTCCTTTGATGTCACCTCGGACAAGTTTTTAGGTTTCATGGTTACTCAACGAGGCATAAAAGCCAACCCAAAAAAGATACAGGCCATACTTGACATGGAGCCACCTCTATCCATCAAGGAGACATAAAGGTTCACAGGCCAAGTGGCAACTCTTAGTCAATTCATGTCAAATTTGGTGGACCGTTGCATACCCTTTTTCCGAGCCATCAAGTAGTCAAAGGACTTTCAATAGACAAGAATGTCAGAAAGCCTTCGAGTAATTGAAGTCCTATCTTGCCTCGCCACCTCTACTCACGCGCCCCCTCTTGGGAGAGACCCTACTCCTATACCTCTCGGTCGATGACGGGGCCGTCAGCACTGTTCTAGTACGGGAAGATGGAGTATAAAGATCGATTTACTATGTCAGCAAAGTCCTTTGCAATGCCAACACCAGATACGCCTAGGTGAAAAAGCTAGTCTTTGCACTAGTGGTCATGGCTAGGAAACCCAGGCCCTACTTCTAGGCTCATAGTATCATAGTACTAACCAGCCAACCCTTCAAGTTTGTACTCTCCAAACTAGAGACCTCGGATTGGCTGACTAAATGGGCCATTAAGCTGTTAGAGTTTGACTTGCACTACCAGTCAAGGCCCACAATCAAAGCTCAAGCAATGATAGATTTCTTGGTGGAATGCACATTCAGCAGAAACCTCAACCAAGCCCCTGAAGAGGACGAGAGGCCTCGGCCTACCTGGAGATTGTTTGTGGATGGGTTGTCTAATGCCAAGGGAAGTAAAGCAAGCCTTTTATTTCTCACCCTGGATGACAATGGAATAGAATATGAACTACGGTTTGGCTTCCCTGCCTCCAACAATGAAGTCGAGTACGAGGCCCTACTCGCCAAACTACAGCTCGCTAAGGACCTCGAAACCAAGCATATTGAGGTTTTTAACAACTCATAGCTGGTTGTGAACCAAGTAAATAGAAAGTATGAAGACAGAGAATCAAATATGGCTAAGGAGATAGTTAAATTCCATAAGCTAGCTAACCACTTCTAGCACATTGCCTTGCATCAGGTCCCTTGGGCTGACAACAAGAGAGTTGATGCCCTATCTAAGCAAGCAAGTAGCTTGGGTTGGCCCTCAGCCGCACGATACATGTTGAGAAACTTGTAGGGCCCAACATCGAAGAGAAGTAGTTGTACCCTATCCAAGCCAAGTCCTATTGGATGGACCCCATCTTTGCCTATCTACAATAAGAGAATTTGCCCTCTGATAGGAATAGTAGAAAGCCTTATGTGCTGATTCGGCCAAGCTTCTTGTGAAAGGAAGAGGAGAAAGTTGTAGATTTCAGCAATAGACAGAGGAGAGGAAGAAAAGAAGAAGAAGGTCAACTAGGATTGTGTATCATAACCCTAGCCGCCAGCCCCTCATTCTATTTATAATTAACTTAAGTATGAGATATTACAAAGATGCCCTTAGTAGGGCGACAACTCAAACTAAATAATTACAGCTCTTTAAAAAATAAAAATAATGGGCCCAAGGCCCAACAACATCTTAATTCAAAAGAAAATAAACTAAACACAAGTCGGCCCACTCAACACTCCCCCTCAAGTTGGGAGTAGATGTCATACATCCCCAACTTGCGTAGATCATGATCCAGCTTATTCTTTGCAACGCCTTTTGTGAGGACATCAGCAAGCTGCAGATCAGAAGAAATGTATGGAAGACAAACTTCTCCAGAAATTACCCTTTCTCTAATAAAATGTCTATCTACTTCAATGTGCTTAGTTTGGTCATGTTGGACTAGATTATGGGCAATATTAATTGCTGCCTGACTATCGCAATATAGCATCATAGGTTCTTCTGCCTGAACACCGATTTCTTCTAACAGAGAACAGATCTAGAGAAGTTCTGAAACTCCATGTGCCATGGCCCTATATTCGGCTTCTGCACTTGATCTTGCCACAACTGTTTGTTTTTTACTCTTCCATGAGACTAGGTTACTCGCAACTAGGGTGCACACTCCTGAAGTTGATCTTTTGTCATCGAGGCATCCTGTCCAGTCCGCATATGTATAGGTTTCTAGCTTTAGTTGTCTATGATCAGTAAACAACATGCCTCTGCCTGGATGTCCCTTCAGATAAGCAAGGATCCTGTCAACTGCCTTCCAGTGCTGGTCTTGCGGAGCATGCATGTATTGGCTCACTACACTTACTGCATAGGAGATGTCCGGTCTTGTCATACACAAGTATAGTAGCCGACCCACAAGTCTTTGGTACCTCCCAAGGTTTTTTACTAGTTCACCTTCTGATGCATTGATTCTATGGTTATGATCAATGGGGGTGCTACCTGCCTTTGTTCCAAGTTTCCCTGTTTCTTGGAGAAGGTCCAAGACATAATTCCTTTGTGAGATAAAAATTTCATGTTTCGATCTTGCAACTTCAATGCCTAAAAAGTATCTCAGTTCTCCAAGGTCCTTAATCTCAAATTCCTTATGCAGGTTCATCTTTAGACTATCAATCTCACTCAAATAATTATCAGTGGCAACAATATCATCCACATAAACAATTAGGATTGACACCAAAGATCCCCTGCGCTTCACAAACAAGGTGTGATCAGATTGAATTTGAGTGTAGCCAAAAACAATCAGGGTCTTTCTGAATATGTCAAACCATGCTCTGGGAGGTTGTTTCAAGCCATATACTGACTTCTTTAGCTTGCATACATTTCCCTTTTTAGCATTACCATAAAAACCAGCTTGAAAATCCATATACACCTCTTCTTGCAGATCCCCATTTAGGGAAACATTCTTCACATCTAGTTGAAACAAGGGCCAAGAGTATGAGGCAGCAAGAGAAAGGAGTATCCGAACAGAGGTCATCTTTGCAACTGGTGCAAAAGTCTCTAAATAATCAATGCCATAGGTCTGTGTGTGTCCTTTTGCAACAAGTCTTGCCTTGTACTTCTTTATGCTTCCATCTGCCTTATACTTTACTATGTAAACCCATCTGCATCCAATTATCTCCTTGTCTTCTGGTAGGTCCACAATCTCCCATGTCTGATTCTTAATCAAAGCATCCATCTCTTCTTGCATAGTTGTCTTCCACTCAGGTTTGGAGAGAGCTTCACTAATACCCTTGGGTATAGACACAGAATCAAGAGGAGAGAAAAGCATGGTAGGAAGGAGAAAGTCCACTGCAGGATAAGTATTGTGATATGCAATGAGTAGTGCACTTCCTCTTCCCTTTTCTAAGAGTAATAGGGAGATTAAGGTTATCTGTAACAGTGTTAGTGGGACCAATGGGAACTGAAATAGTAGAGGGATCAAGAGGAATACCTGGATCTGTATCATCAGAATCTGGAGTCTCCAAGGGATCGACAGGAAGTGGTGTGAGTTCTGTTGTAGTGGAATCAACCTCCTTATGAAGTCTCTGTCGTGAGTAATACTGTGAAACGGAACACAAAGGGGGTGGAAAGGTAGGTGACATCGGATGGTTGTCAAACATAGTAGTAGACACAAGAACTGGAACTGAAACTGGGAGAGGGATAGACTGCTGACTTATTCCCCAAAACACTCCCCCCTGAGAAAGATTCTTTGAGAAAAAGTATGTAGATTCAAAAAAGGTGATGTCCATAATAACAAACCGGTTCCCAGAGACTGGATCATAGCAGCGGTACCCTTTTTGATTCTCTGCATATCCAAGGAAGACACATTTTTTGCCTTGGGATCAAGTTTCGAACGGTAAGAACCAAGAATATGCGCAAAGCAGACACACCCAAACACCCTTAGAGGAATGTGAAACATCTCCCCCTGAGGAAAAAGAAGGCTGAATGGAGTGATGAATCCAAATATACGAGAAGGCATCCTATTAATCAGATATACTGTCGTGAGAACAGCATCACCCCAAAAACGAACCGGAACTGTAGCTATGACCATCATGCTTCTTGCCGTCTCAACAATGTGTCTGTTCTTTCTCTCTGCAACACCATTTTGCTGTGGACTGTAGGAGCAGCTACTCTGATGGACAACACCATACTCCAACAGATATGAGGCAAGATGTCTCTCAAAATATTCCATAGCATTGTCAGATCTGAACATCTTGATTCTAGTTCCAAACTGTGCTAATACCATCTGATGGAATTGCCTCACCAAGGATGGTACTTCATCGCGTGATTTCATCAAGTAAATCCAGAAATATCGAGAGAAATCATCCACAAACAGGAGAAAATAGCGATAGCAGCCCATAGAGGGAACATGATAAGGGCCCCACACATCCGAATGAATAACATCAAAAGGAGAAGAACATTTTTTATTACTCGGTTTAAAAGAGTGTCTACAATGCTTTCCAAGTTCACAACCTTCACACTTCAACTTGACAGACTCACAGACTCAAACAGTTTTGGAAACAAAGAACTTAAAGAAGAAAAAGACAAATGACCGAGACGATTATGCCAAAGTATAATCTGATCCACAAGTTTTGACTCATTGTCCTTGCAAACATGATGACTTTGGTGAATTGGAAGAGTATCCAGGAGGTAGATTCCATTCACTTCACGACCACTCCCAATCGTCCTCTTTGAATCTAGATCATGCAAAATACAACGTCTAAGAGAAAAAATTACTGAGCATTTCAGATTCTTAGTCAAACTACTAACAAATAACAAGTTGGTGCACAATCTAGGAACATGGAGGACAAAGGGTAAACAAATGGAATCATTAATCTTGACAGATCCCTTCCCAGCAATAGAAACATGGGATCCATCAGCTGTGGAGACCCTATCTCTACTAGAATTGAGCTAGTAAGAGGAGAAAATGGTGGAGCAATGGGTCATGTGCTTCAAGGCTCCAGAGTCTATAATCCAAGGAGATCTCTCCTTACCTGAAGCAAAAACAGTTTGCAGTGACATGTGGACTACCTGTGTGGGCAAGGGAGGTAGAGTGAGTTCCACCTGTGCTACCTATACCTTGTTGTCCGATTGCGGCTGAATTGGAACAAGCCGTATCCCTCTAATTCAGGAGTAACCCAAACCTCTCAAGCTCGGCCCTTACTGTAGCAGCTGCAATGGACTCCAAGGCAGTTATAGTAGGGGGGCCGGAGTGTCACTAGTAACTGCCATATGTGCATTTCCTTTCTTATTCTTCAATCTGGACGGCACAAGATGTGGGTGAAGCTTCCAACAAGTATCTCTTGTATGCTTTGGTTTCTTATAGTAGTCACAGGCTAAGTCCCTTTTGTCTTCCTTCATGTTCTCATTGTCATTTTGTTTAGATTTCACAGCACTTACTATAGCAGACTGATCAGACATGAGATTCTTCATCATTACATCCCTCATGCACTCCTCTCCTAGCACGAATGCATATGCTTGGAAGAGAGTGACGCTGTCCCTGAAAAGAAGATGTCGTGCAATGTCATACTCAAGGTTAAGGCCAGCAAGGAATTCGAACACCCTATACTTCTCTAAGTGTCTTTGATAGGTAGCTGCATCCTTGGTGGTTTCCCAAGCAAAGGTCTCTAGATGGTCAATCTCCTGCCACTAGGTCTTAAGGACTGAAAAATAAGTTGCAACAGATCTATCTCCCTACCTAGTAGCAATAATCTGATTTCTCAATTGATAAGCCCTAGCAACATTCTCCTTCCGTGAATAGGTTTCTGCAACCCCATCCCATATCTCCTTAACAGTATTTGCCCATAAAAAAATTTTACTTATATGTAGCAACATGGAATTACACAACCATGTCATCACCATATAATTTTCCTGCACCCACTGGGAGTTTCCAGTTTTAGGTTTCACCTCTTCACCAGTAATACACCTCAATTTTCCACGAGCCCCAATGACCATCTTTGCAGATTGGGACCATTCCAACTAGTTTGTACCATCCAACCTAACTATAGTAATGGTTCCAGCTCCGAAGGGGTCTCCAGCACCTCCTACCACAGGTTTCATTTCATTCCCAGGCTTATATTCAACTCTATGTCCCTCCATGATTCTCAAAAGGATATAAAAAACAAATAAAAAATGCAGCAAAAACAAACAAAACACCTTCTGGAACCAACGACACTTCTTTGGTGTCCTGAACTTTCTCCCCACGAAAGATTCCTTTTTTGTAGGATGGGAGAGGAGAGAGAAAAAGCAACCGTCTTCTCTAGAAGCCTCCAAACCACGTGGGACTTGAATCGCCCCTTATAAAAAACTCCAAAGAACCCTAAAAAAATAGGGCGCCACTACCTAGGTCAAAATTGAAGAGTCCAACAAAAACAGGACTCTTCCCCTTTCTCCAGATTTTCCTAATTCTGATGAGAAACCGTAAACCAGCTATAGGGCATATAGATCCATCAAGAAAATCCAAAAACTGGGCTTACCTAAGAGCTTCGATCAGTTTCTTAAATCTCCATGTAGTCGGCCGATCTAGGGCTGCATGAGAAAATCACTTCAAGAACCTTCAACCTGCTCCGATACCAAGTAGAAAGCCTTATGTGTTGATTCGGACAAGCTTCTTGTGAAAGGAAGAGGAGAAAGTTGTAGATTTCAGCAATAGACAGAGGAAAGGAAGAAAAGAAGAAGAAGGTCAACTAGGATTGTGTATCATAACCCTAGCCGCCAACCCCTCATTCTATTTATAATTAAGTATGAGATATTACAAAGATGCCCTTAGTAGGGCGGCAACTCAAACTAAATAATTACAGCTCTTTAAAAAAATAAAAACTAATGGGCCCAAGGCCCAACAACATCTTAATTTAAAAGAAAATAAACTAAACACAAGTCGGCCCACTCAATAGGAATGAAGCTTGGAAAGTGCAACAGCAGGCAGCTCACTGCGCCCTACTTGAAGGCAAACTATACAAAAGGTCCTTCACCTTGTCTTACCTCAAGTAACTCTGCCAAGAGGGAGGCAAGTATGTGTTCCGAGAGATCCACGAAGGCATCTACGGCAACCACCTCAAAGGCAAAGATTTAGCACAAAAAACAATAAGCCAAGGATATTTTTGGCTAACCATGTAGAAAGATGCTGCTGAGCTAGTGCAAAAATGTGACTGATGCTAGAAACATTCCAACATCTTTCATCGGCATGCCACAATCCTCTTGGCCCTCAGCAGTCCATGGGCTTTTACAAAATGAGGAATGGATCTCCTTGGACCATTCCCGCAAGCCACTAACAACAGATAGTACCTCATCATCGTGATAAACTACTTCACCAAGTGGGTCAAAGCCAAGTCCTTGGCAAACATCACAACCAAGACTATCTAAAGCTTCTTCTAGAAGAACATCATTTGTCGCTTTGGCATCCCCCACATGCTCATCAAAAACAATGCCTAACAATTTGAAGACGTGAGGTTCAGAGAATGGTGTGCAAGCCTTGGTATAAAGTAACAATTCAACTCAATCAACTACCCCCAAGCCAAAAGCCTAGCCAAAATCACTAACAAAACCATCTTGGGTGGATTGAAGACAACGTTGGACAGAGCCAAGGGACTTTAGGCAAATGAATTATACAATGTCCTATGGGCCTATCGGACAACACCTCAAACTACCAAAGGCAAGACCCCATTTAACTTGACATATGATACTGATGCTATCATCCCAATAGAGATCGGCTAGTCGATGCTTCGGACCGAGGCATACAATGATGTCGAAAACGATGAAGAGTAAAGAAACAACTTAGACTTTCTAGAAGGTGTTTGAAAGCAAGCTCAAGTCAAAGTCATAGCCTATTAGCAAAGGGTCGCCAAATACTACAACTGCCGAGTTAAAGAGCATCACCTCCAAGAAGGTGACCTCATCCTTAGAAAAGCCATGGTGCCCGACCCCAGCATTGGAAAACTTGGCCCAATTGGGAAGGTCCCTATAGAACCAAGTAAGTGGTTAGCCCACTGCCTAATACAAATTAAGATGAACAAACACACTAAGTGAGCAGTGCTACTCCGCTAAGGCAAAGGCACCCTGCAACCTCGTCCATGCACCACTCACCATGCCTCTGCTACACGCAAGCCTATCCTCCAAGTCCCTAGGGAAGAAAAGCCAGGCAGGCTAAGGCAATCACCTCCCTTCCCTTTTAGCTAAGGAAAGGGGCCCTGAGACCTTAGCGACAAAGGTTGACCTCGGCCTAACTACCTTAATAGGAAATCCTAAGCAATTAACTAAGTAAAAGATAACCAAGTTTTTCCTACAACTCATGCCTCTTCAAAGGAGGGCATTGGCCCCTCGCACAAAAAGAAAAAGAGAGAAAAAAAAACAAAGAAAAAGGAGACCTAGATTTCGTAAAAAACTTGGTGTATTTTCCATTGATATCTTTTTGAACTTTGCACTTTACAAAAAAATGGCCTCTTATGGGGGAGACCAAAACCATTACAAAAAGATTAATAAAAAATGAGTTATAAGAAGGAGAAAAGACTAAGGACTATACGAAGGAGGCCCCGGCGACTTCATGCCTTAACGTCCACGTGTTCGTCGGTTGCCTTTGGTTGGGCAAGCTGTTCGTTGCCAACTTGTCCCTCAGCTAGCTCCACTACGACCGCTTAGTTGCCCAAAGACTGGATCTCCAACTGGCTAACATCGAAGTCCAAAAGAAGCGCTAGCACTTGAGCCTTAGTGCCTTTGATGCCTTTGAGGTACGAAGTGACACCAAACTAGGCCATCTCATCCTTATAAGCCTCAAAGGCCCAGGAAATCCTAAGCAAGTAGCTAAGTAAAAGATAACCAAGTTTTTCCTACAACTCATGCCTCTTCGAAGGAGGGCATCAGCCCCTCGCACAAAAAGAAAAAGAGAGAAAAAAAATAAAGAAAAAGAAGACCTAGATTTCGTAAAAAACTTGGTGTATTTTCCATTGATATCTTTTTGAACTTTGCACTTTACAAAAAATTAGCCTCTTATGGGGGAGACCAAATCCCTTACAAAAAGATTAACAAAAAATGAGTTATAAGAAGGAGAAAAGACTAAGGACTGTACGAAGGAGGTCCCGATGACTTCATGCCTTAACGTCCAAGTGCTCGTCGGTTGCCTCTGGCTAGGCAAGTTGTTCGTTGCCAACTTGGTCCTCAGCTAGCTCCACTACGACCGCTTAGCTGCCCAAAGGCTGGATCCCCAACTGGTTGACATCAAAGTCCAAAAGAAGCACTTGCACTTGAACATTAGTGCCTTTGATGCCTTTGAGGTACGAAGTGACACCGAACTGGGCCATCTCATCCTTGTAGGCCTCAAAGGCCTAGAATTCCTCTATAGCCTAAATCAAAGACTCTTGTGCTTGCTACTCCACCTCGTCTAAGGAGGCTCTAGCAGCCCTCTATTGCTCCCTCTTCGCCAAGACATCGGCCTCCAACTTCTTTCAGCGCTCATTCTCCTTACAAGCCACTTCGGCCAAGGCCTCTTGGCCAACCGGCGCCTTACCCAACTGGTACTACAATTGCAAGACCTCCTGCAAAGTTCAGAGCTACTAGAGGAGGACCTCTACCTTATCACATAGGCCGATGATGTAAAAGGACATCTGCAAAGAACAAACCTCCATCAAATAAGAAAGCAAAGTAGAGAAGACAATATGACTAAGTACAAGGAAGAACTCTTACCTCAACCAGCCAATCTAGCAGGGTGTCCTTAACCCCTAGATGGACACCTGGGTCCAAGACTACCTATCTCCCGCTAGGAGCATCTCCGTCACTAGAGCTCGACCAATGCCAAGGTTGTTGAGTGTGTCGCCTTCCTTCACATTCTAGTTCGAGCGGAATACCCTGAAGCCAATAGTGGCATATCATCGTGGGGTTCAGTTGAATGAGGCCCCGACTGCTAAAAGGCCCCAGTTGCTCCCTCCGTTGGGCGATACCTCACTATTAGCCTCTTGGCCCTCAAAGCTTGAGGGGCTTTGGCTAGACTTTTGGGCGTAGCCTACTTTCTCTTCTCAGCCTTAGCTGGCACCTTCGACAAAGGTGGTTCCTTCGCGATAAGCCTCTTTGATGGCCCCTCAGCTAGGCCCGCATGAGTCTGTCCTTCATGGCACTGTCCATTTCTACAACCAACAAGGAATGCATCAGAATGCTAACAAAGCAAGTTAAAAGGACGACGCAACTAGCCAATAGCAAGAGTGCCCATACCGAGGTGGGCGAGGCTGAGACCAGCCCACACCAAAGCTTCCTCTACCATTAGGGGCTCAGTGCAAATCGTCCCCATTAGCCACATCTAGATCATCATGGCTGAGACCATCGTTTGGGACAAGAGACGAAAAAATACCGCTTCTTCCTGTTGTGGACAAACGACAAGTTATCCACTACTTTTCCCCATTGGCTTAGAAGTATCATAAACTTGAAGGGATGAGAGATCCATCCCATGGATGCCCAAAGATTGCGGAATAAGGGGGCGAATTTCAAAAATTTTTCTCTCCCTTCAACTAAGAATCACACTCTCTATTTAAAAAATCATATTTTCAAGGATCATTCTTGAACCTTAAACTGAACCAGATTTGAACCAAAAGGAATAGGAGAGAATTATACCTGATACGGAGAAGTAATATCTCCCAACGAAGGTGCTCACGCCCAAGGAATGATCCAAAGACTGTTACCGCTGAAGATGGCGCAGTGCAGGATGGAGCAGAATCAGTAGTGTTCTTCCCCAAAAACTCTGTCCTTCGCAAGAATCAATAGAATGGTACGTGAGCACAGCTTCCTTTTCAATCCTTTCTCAAAAAACTGATGTCAAGATCCAATCTTGACTTCTCCCACAACTGGAGATCGAACTGGCAAACAAGGCGGCAAGAACAGGGAGGTGGCAAGAGAGTATCCGCAGGGTGCAGAATTCTCTCTTCTAAATTTCAGCACTAAAGAGGATCTTATCTATATCTCCTAAAGGTTGCCACCCCCTCCTTCTTTTGTTAACTTAAAAGATCAGCTTCTAATCCCATTAGGAGGTGCTTATCCAAATCATATTTGGATCAACTTTCCCTTCTAGTGATAAAGATAAACCCTTATCTTATCTGTAGATTAGATTAGCTTTCTCCTAATCCCATTAGGAGGTTTCTAGATCTGAATCACATTAAGATCTGGACTCTCTGAGTGGATAGGATTAAGACCCTATCCTATCTGCTAATCCATCTCAGAATTCGCCCATTTAATTAACTAAATAAATAGCCCAGTTCGAAATGGGCTTTAGGCCCATTAAGCTTATGTGCTCACTTAACCTTCCTAACTGCTGCCCAGTTGGGCTTCCTTGTATGGCGTGGGACCCAAGCATTGATCTATACATCAGCCACATGGGTTCGGCCCAGCTTTCGTTACAAGGCCTGGTCGAATACACTGTTAAAGACAGTGCACCCCCTAAAACCCATCGAATGGGCTCTATGGACCCACCTTGTAACACCCAGGGACTGTGGGCAGATGCAAGATTAGCCCATCAGGTATTATCCTCAATGGCCTTACACTTAACCTCTCAGCCCTTAATGATCATACATTGCCCGACAAGAGAGGACATCTCCCTCGGCTGCAAGGAACAGTGTTGCACTCTCTACTTATATGGATCCCGGGAATTAAAACATTTTGCAAACATTTTAGAAACCATAATATATATACTTTTATATCTCATATAAAATATACTTTGCAAAACAAATCTCAACGGTTGAAATCGGCTACCGACAGTCTTGGTTTCCAACAGTGAGAGTGCATCCCCGATCATTACCTTTGTCCGACAAAGGGGCTGATCCTGTCACTATGATCACCCACTTAGATGAATTTTCGGATTGTCCCAACATACCCAGGTTTTGACCCCCGCTAAGGATCTCACTGATTGGTACATCAAAGACAGCCCGATCCGACACCTAGTGCAGTAACATAATCGAGTCTAGGGGTCGGGTGTAACTTTTCAGTTTTGCTCATCAATCTCCAAGGTCCAGGGCAATACTGGAAATCTGGTCCAGTTCAAAGATTCAATTAATCTCACACTGTATGTGCCTAGAGTCTCACCCCGATAGCTGAGATAAGCCACCCCAACTAATTTGGTGGCACCACAGTGTCAGTCTTGTCAGGATAGGTCTCCCCAGACCGACCCACTAGCTGTGAACATTCTAAACTAACTCGAGTTTCAATAAGTGTCCAGTTTAAGGGTATTACACAGAAACATACCAAGGGAACATGAATCAAATATGCACTTTTATTCATTTACAATAAACTCATAAAGTACATCAATTTTGATTGAAGCTAAGGGCATACAAAACTGTCTAACAAAACTATCCCTAGCGGGATACTTCCTCAAGGCAAACAGACCTCAGAAGATGTTCAAGGTCACAAATAACCCTCGGAAGTGAGCCATTACCAACACAACAACTATGGTCCTGACCACATTCAGAGCTACTTGACTGAGGGAGATGTTATAATAGTTAAGGATCTCGATGATGAGAAAGTGTATGGGGAAATGGAGGCTAAAGTGGAGGTAGTGCTTGTGCACACACACCTCCCCCTCGGCCAGCTGTCACAACCTATTGTTGACGCTATGGACCCTAACCATATAGTCCCCAGGAATATGGTACATCTTGGCAAGAACCCTCACTTACTCCTTACTGAGCTCATTGTCTAGATCGGAGTGTGGGAAACGGATCAGCGTCATGCCTTAGCATTCGGCCTTGGCAAACTCCTCAAGAGAAGGATCTCCAACTTCCTTTGACTCTACTACTTTAGGATGCACTAGGGCATTCCCCATGGCATCGCCCCTCGGCCTTATGGATCTGATACTTTCATCAAGAGACTCCTGGCCCCCGCTGGTTGCACTCGACGCCTCTAGGGGAGGTCCTCTCCCTCAGTACTTGAACACCAGGCACCCAAAGAGATCTCTCGGATACTCTAGTCATGTTAGGAAGAATGACTACTGGTGCCACTCATGTTAGGAAGATCGTAATACTCTAGTCTAGAGTCAGAATACAACATGGTTTGAGGAAAAGTCCTTTACCTAGTGAACGAGTTTGAAGGGAAAGATCAAGGGATCGGTTGAATTGGTGGTCAAGGTCTTTGGGATCACAAGCGGAAGCAAGCAAATGGTGGAGGTTGGCTCAACCATTGACCCTTTTTAAAGGAAAATGTACGGCTCAGATCACTTTGATCCAATGGTTGAAGAGTTGTCGACCTAATAGCTCAAACTGACACATCACATGTGGCATCGACCTCAGGAAGACGAAATGCCGCCAAGCGAATAATACCGTCGAGTGCACGGCCATAGCCAATCAACACTGACATCCATCCCGTGCATAGATTCACGATGACACCCGTACGAAGAATGGCCGACAAATGCGGACAGTTCACACATGTGCCAGGCACGGTCCCGTGCTCTTGGCCCACCATGGTCATCCAAAGAGGCGAGAAATAACAAAGGAAGTAGTCACCACACAATCACCAAGAAGAGCTCTTAGCAGCTAAGGTTGACGCCTCTGCACCACTGTATGACGCTTTCTTCGACTGAAGCTGAGGTCTCTGCCCAACACGCCAATCCAACACCTCCATGAAGTAATGTAGTACTCTCTTCGGCCGAAGCCGAGGTCTCAACTCAGTGCACAACTCTACCTCGGTCACTACGGCCTCAAGAGTTAGGGCATCGGTCGGATGAAATCCTAGCCATCCATCCCTAACTGCCTCCAACCACTCTATGGCAAGGTCAGCTGTGAAAGGGGGGTGCCCAACTCAAAGTAAAGCAATCTTGCTCATTCTTGCTCTCTTGCATTCATATTCTCGAAAGACCTCGTGTGAGCTCTTTAGGACTAACCTCTGAGCCTTCATCTCAAGCCTAACCTAACCCTCTCTAAGCACCTAACTAGCTTGACCGTCAAAGTCTTTGCCCCTATAATAACACCCAGGGCCTCTGACATGTACTCTTCTCTTACTCACAGGTTAGACCCATCAACTTTGAACATCAACAAAATTACCTTATTGCCCTCGGCCCCATCCTTGACAGCAACATGAATCAATGCCTCAAACAAGTTGGAGACGTACATAGGAGATGTGGGCTGCGGGTGGATGAGCTCTTACATGAGTGTATTAATTAGTTTCTTTTTATAAACAGTAAATAGAATAACATAGCCAAGACAAAGTAATTTAAACAGTTTCATGATCAGCAAGAATAAGAGGAATTGGTACTAGTGAAGGGTGAATCCATCGTCGTAAGAAACATGCCATCCTCGTCGACAAGGGGGCGCATTTTCGTCATACTCCGAACAACAGCTCCACCTCTTCTTCCAATTGGCACTCCCTGTGTTTGGTCTGCTTCCCTTCTCATTCCATTTGTAGACAATTACTCCACTGCGATCGCTCCACTCACCATCAATCCCTTGGTGTGGCGGGGCTAACGCAAACAACCCTTTCTCTCCTGCAGCCACAAGTAGACCCAATAATCATGCAGCAGTTTCATACTAATAACGCAATTAGATAATTGGCATGCCCATTCACCATTCTTAATTTCTTATTCTCTCGCTTGCTCAGGACTCTCTTATGAGCACTCTGTCAGACACCTGGCATACATAAAGGAGATAATGTCATCGGGGACTTAGCTTTAATGGGGAAGACATCTGATAGGTGTGGGTGTCGCCACATTTGGGAGCCTTGTGAGATCACAGATGTTAACTCTCATTCAAAGGTGCTTGGTGAAAATTTGTTCAATCACTCAAGCACAGCCTCGCTAGTATAGAAGCATCAAAAACCAATATTTTGCCCAGAATTGTTAACAGAAGGAGAAGAAAAATCAACCGTGGCGGAAAGAAAAACGCAGCCGATAGAAAGTTATCCATACCGGTGATGTGGCCGTGGAACAAGCAAGCAGTGGGAGAGTTATCCTTGTCTTGGTAGAGTGTGTTGCACCTGAGACATCGCTTCTCCAGGGGAGTCTGAGATGGGTATGTTTTGGGTTGGTTGGAGTTGGAGTTAGACGATTTGATCTGAAGAAAAGCATTTGATGGCCTCAAGTGAAGGTTTTGGGGAAGACAATAAGCCACAGCCATGTGATTCGGCGAGATAAGAAACAGTTGCCACTTGGGGGGCTTTTTTTTCTAGGGGTTATAACAGATTAGGGCAATTTTTGGGTCCTAATATAGTAATACTTTTAAAAATATTTCACAAAAATTTAATTTTTTAAAAATAATATCAATTAAAGGCAAAATAATGTTCATCTTCTTCCTTTTGCAATCCATTCACCGTCACCACCGTCTCTAACCACGCCTTAGGCTATCTTTGCCCACCTCCACTTCCACCTCTCGCAAGGTGGAGGCAGAGGCAGCAACGGCGCCGGTGGACAGAGGTGGCAACGTTAGGTAGAGGAATGACCACCAACGCCGTCGCCACTACCTCTGCCTCCGACCTGGTGGAGGCGAAGGTGGGTGGAGATAGGAGGAGGCATGGCCGGAGGCGACGGTGGGCACCAGCGAACGGTGGCGCTGGTGAATGGATTGCAAAAGGAAAAAAATGAACAGTATTTTTGCCCTTAATTGATATTATTTTTAAAAAGTAAACTTTTTGAATTTTTTTTAAAAAGTATTATTTTTATTGATATTAGGGCCCTAAAGTTGCCCTTATATGTTACAACCCTTTTTTTTCTATTTGTACTCTTTAGTTATCAGGAAGTAAGTGTTCATATCCAAAATTTTTTATAAACTTTATGGTATTTTTATTTTTTGTTTTTACATAAATACTTCATCAAAATATGTGATAATTAGACCTAGTTGTGAAGTTTCGAATATCATTGAGAGGTTACCTACTTGGTTAGACTCTTCATTTTATAATGTTTTAGTGTATTTTTTAATTCATTTGTTAAAAAAGTGTCATATTTAAATACAAGGAATTGAATGAGGTGAAAAGTAGTAGTTCAATTTACAACTTAAATCTTACTTTTTGTTTACTATGATATTATACATGTGCTCGAATTCTTTTTTTTTTTTTGCAAAATTTATGTATATTTTTAATTAATGATTTTTATATTTTATTATTTTTTATTATATATTTATAACATTAAAGGTTATAACATTTAACCCAAAAAGTTGAACTATTTATTATTAATTTTTATATTTCATTTTTGGCCAGTTGTAATTTATGTCTTTCATTTTCATTATCAATAAAAATAATTCTTGTTTATTACACTTATTTCATTTTCATTATGACGTGTCTAATTTTTATTTTACATTTTTGTAATTTTTTATATTTATTTATATTTTAAAAACTTTATTACCTAAGTATGACTTCATAGGTTGATAAATTTGATTCGGATGGTTAAATTGTTTATCCACCACTTGGATAATAAATGATTTTGTTTTAGAGTCTGTTTTAAAATATAATGGGTCTATATTGTTATAAATAATTAGTCGCATTTATTAGTGAAAAATAACTTAAATATATGATTTAGTAAGAGAAAATGGGATTTAATAAGACTTAATGAAGGGTGATTAAATGAGGTGAAAAGTAATAATTGAATTATATTCAACCTTTACAATTAGAGATAGACTAAATATATAAATATGGGCATTTTAGTAGCCATTAGAGCTATAATAAAGTGACTTTTATATCCTTTCTGAAAGGATATACTCCAACTGTCAAGTTAGAATGCTTGAAAGAGCGGTGAATAATGCAAAGGAAGCTAAGAGCGTAGGTCGCACGAGACCAATAACAGTGTCAAGTTGATTCAAGATACCTTTTCCCTTCGTCTGGGGGCTTTTAAATACGGGTGTTCCTTAATGAGGTGGACGTAACCACCACTAGATGTTTGCTGCAGCCGTTACTGGCCAGGGCTGCGTAGGCGATCATTGCAGAGTACTGTTCTACTGGGTGAGTGACACGTCTCGTGAGGTCAGGCACACCTCCATCCGTTGAGAGAGATGTGGGTGCAGTCTACTGAATTGGCAGGGACTGTACCGTCAGTCAGGGAATGCGGGGCAGTCTGACGGGTATGGTTTTGTCAGATGGAAGCTTCCTGAGGGCATCGTATCTCTCATTAGCGAGATATCTTGTTTGCGAGCTTTCAAGAGTGTCTCACGGTAGTCCTTGGGACTATCCATGGGGGTAACTCTTCTGCTGGAGCGAGCTGATCACCCTACCCTAGCTCACAAGCTAAAGTGATCTTGGAGAATTCCTTTTCGGTAGCTCAGGGGAGCTTGAGCTCGCACGATAGCAAACTCTCCTGTCAACGAGCTAAGGCACAACGAGCTATTCCGCAAGCTCATTACTTAGTCATAGTCAAGGTGCGTGTTGGATTGCTGCTCATGATGGGCCATATCCATGTGTCATCGTTTCAGGGGGTCGGGTCATATCACCCTCCATCAATTGCCCCCCACTCCTCGGGCTAAGAGTGATGCATTAGTGCGAGGAGTTCATGGAGTGTGATGGGTTGATTTGACCAAAATTCAAACTTTGATTGACTGCTCATATTAAATCCGTACGCGGGAATCAGGGGATTTCTGACTTTTCGAATATCGAAACACACGTTGAAGCCGCTCTTAACTCCGGATGTCGTGCAACCGTCATCACATCAATTATGGAGGCATGCAACCAGTCACGTTTCAGTTTCAGAAGTCGTGCGGTCAGCTTGGCTGCGAACCGTCAGATCTGTCTCAATCTGGGCCGTCGATTCGGGGGCACAATGGTTATAAATGGGAGGGCCTCTCGGGCCTCATTCTCTTTCACGCTAACCCTGCTGTCTTCGGATTCTGAGATCGTGCATCCACTTAGTCCACCCGAGCTCTTTCGCCCACATCGCCTTTTCTGGTTCAACTTTACCTGGTGAGTCTTATCAATCATGTCTACGTACCCGTACCACATTTACTCTCGAGATGATAACCAAGATGACACTCCTTGGAGCTCGTGGGGAGCCCAGGAACAGGCCTCGGGGGCTTGGGAGGCCTCCCGTGATGGGGCCTCTACTTCTCGGGGGAGGGAGCCTAATACTTTCGGCCCCTCCTCTATGACAGCGGAGAGACTCAAGTATCTAATCCGCCACTTCCGCCTCCCGAGGGACCTTATCTACCGCCTTCCCATCGGTAACTTCCTGTGGGAGCATGGTCCCAGGAGCAGCTCGAAGCTGGCCTGCGTCTCCCCCTGCACCCCTTAATAGTGGAGGTGCTAAACCATTTTAACATTACTATTGATCAGCTTCATCCCAATGCTATTCGGAACATGGTTGGGACTTTATCTCTGTGTTATAAATACTATCTCCCCTTGACCCTCAACAACTTCTCATCTATCCTTTTTATAAAGAATGCTACTCCCGGGGCTCCACCGAAGAGGCGTTTCTACTACCCCTCTCCCTGCCACGGTTACAAGCTCTTACATGAGTTACCGAATAAAATTCCAGCCTGGAAGTGGGATTATTTTTTGGTCCGCAACCCCAAGGGGTAGCCCTTCCCTACTTCTTGGAGGGATGCCATCCAAGACTTCAGGGTCGAGTTGGACCCTAGAACTCGGGAAACGATGCAGTCTTGGGCATCCATAGGCTTCCTTTGTTCGAACTACTTGACCGAGGAGAAGCTCGCGTAGGCTGGCTTGAGCCCTGGTAGGTTGCCACTTTAGGTCACATAGTGCTTTTGTAGTAGTATTGTGCATGCATTTATTTTGTTCTTACCGAACCGATGCCTTGTGGTTCTTTCTTGGAAGCTACCATGTCTGGAGTTGATGGGCACCACCTTCTCTTGAGTAGCCAAAAGCGTAAGTCGAAGAGGTCACGCCCCGACCGAACTTCCTCCTCTGGGGGTACTAAGCCCGAGCCTGCCGAGCCGAGCTTCGTTTCTCCACCGCCCGAAGTTCCATCGTCCCCATCTGAAGGAGGTGGTGGTGGAAGCCACCTCAAGGGGGCCGAGCTCCCGCAGCAAGGGGTGTTCTCCCCTAGTCCTTCCCACCCATTTCCCTACCCGCATCTCCCGGTGGGGAACTAGGAGGGTGTTAATGATTACATAGTGGCCAGGCGGAGGAGCCGAAGGGCCACCTACAACGATGAGGTTGCTAAGTGGGGGGATATGGAACCCGGGGAGCTCGTCGCACTCGCCGCCTCTCACTGCATGGAGGTAAGTGGTCATTCTCTTCTTCCTAATTTTTGCTTTTCTTTGCCATCTCCTAACCTTAGTCTTCTGTTGGCAGGTGAACACCGCCATCCACGCCATGGCCCTCCAGACAAATATCCATTATGGCAACACTCGTAATCAGAGGGGTATCGTTCAGAAGCTCTAGGTTAAGCTCCAAAATACTCGCAAGGGGAGCGAGACCTAGGAGCTGCTCATCTGAGACCAGGAGGCGCAGATCGCTAGGCTAATTGAGGAGAGCACCCGCTACAGGGATGAGTCGACGAGGGTGGCAGCAGAGAGTGAACTTCTTCGCCAACAAGTTTGGGACCTAGAGTCTACGCTTCGGGATTGAGCTATGAACTTCAATGCCCGGGTGGCGGCTAAGCGTGAGAAGGCGGTCTGGGACTTCAAGGATTCTCAGGAGTACCACAACCTCCAAGTGGACTACGGCACAAGCTCGTACCACTCCAAATTCAAGCTCTGTTGTTGGTTGGTCCGACAGAAGATTTCTGGGCTCAACCCTGACAGCATCACCATGAAGAGCTTGCCTCCCGGGACGATGGATCAGGCAGAGGAGGAAGAGCCTGACTCCCCGGAGGATGAGGATGAGGTGGAGGAGGTGGACCCTTGAGGTTGGCAGCTCTGGTTTTCTGTTCTTTTGAAGGATGGCTGATGGTTCCCGGGTGCCAGGACCCGGTTTAAAAATTCTTCTTTATGAACTCTGTTCGGGCTGTCAGGCCCTGTTTTTCTTTCTTTCTATGGTGGATTTTTCTTGGTCAACTAGGGCCGATTTTTCTTGGTCAACTCGGTTTTTAAATCTGAATGAGATTTCCCCTTTTTTTCCTACTAAGTATGGTGCACTTTTTATTTTTTTCCAATGCAATCCCCTCACTCGAGCTGCTAAGGATGCATACTCAAAGTAGGATTTTTTAGTAGTTGTTACCCCGAACTATTCTTTAGCGTGCAAGGTACTTGCAAAGTAATTACCATGTATGCCCGAACTATATATTTGAGAGTGCCTCCAATGTTTAATACCAATGAGGTATCTAAACTCTTTGTGGTACTGAAGTCTTAGTTACCTGACCGTTTTAGCCCTTAGGCTTCAGGAGCGACCCATGGTCTACTTGGTAGTTTGCCCATGCCATAGAGGCAACTAGTTCTTATGGCGCCGAGGTCGTGCTAGCTCGGCATTTTGGCCCTTAGGCTTCACGAGTGACACGTGGTCTACTCTTGAAGTTTGGTAGTTTATAGGTAATATTTCTTTCGATTGACAATATTCCATGCCTGAGGTACGTTTTTCCCTACTGGGGTTTCGAGCTCATACGCCCCTTCCCCAAGTACTCGTTTTACTCGGTAGGGTCCTTCCCAATTTGGTCCGAGCTTACCAGCACTAGGCTCGGGCACCATAACTTTGCGAATGACCAAGTCTCCTACGTGGAGATTTCGCTTCTTGACCTTGGCGTTATAGTACCGAGCTACCCTCTATTGGTAGGCCACAGTCCTAATATATGCAAGGTCTCATACCTCATCGAGTAGGTCGAGGTTGGTGCGTAGCTTGTCTTCGTTTGCTTTGTCGTCATGCATTTCAAATCATAGCATAGGGACTTCAATCTCTATTAGGATAACTGCCTCGGTTCTGTAAGTAAGGTTGAAGGGAGTCTCTCCTGTCGCCGTTTTCAATGTGGTCCGGTAAATCCATAGCACATTGGGCAGCTCGTCTACCCATAATCCTTTAGCTCGGTCTATGCATGCTTTCAGTCCGCAGAGAATGGCTCTGTTCGTTACCTCCGCTTGGCCATTTGCTCGAGGATGTGCTACCGAGGTGAAGTTTTGTCGTATCCCCATATCTTTGCACCAATTTTGGAATTTGATGTCTTCGAATTGCTTGCCATTATTAGAGATCATTACTCGGGGTAATTCGAAGCGGCATACTATGCTCTTCCAGAAGAAATTCTATACATTCCGAGCTGTAATAGTCGCAAGAGGTTCAACTTCTACCCACTTGGTAAAATAGTCAACTGCAACCACTAAGAACCTTCTCTGCCCTGTCATCGGCAGGAATGGTCCAAGTATGTCGATCCCCCACTGTGCGAAGGGCCACGGGCTGGTGAGGTATTTCAGATCTGCAACGGGCTAGTGGTGGATGTTGGCGTGCTTTTGACACATGTCGCATCTTCTGACGAGGTCGATTGCATCTGCCTTCATCGTTGGCCAAGTGTCCACCGCACAGGCCCTCATGAGTGTCGTGGAGCACGAGCTCGGCTTTGGAAGGCCGCAAGCAGCACAAATAGGGGAGCGTATATGACCTCCGGTACAGCCTCTTGTCTATTATGACATACTTGGTTGCCTGATGCTCTACCCTTCTGGAAACATTGCAATCTGGCGGGAGGGTTCCGTGTAGCAAGAAGTTCGTGAGGTAGGCTCTCTATATACACGGTTCTCATGGTGTTGTCACTGTTGCTGGCTAACCGAGATAGGGCATCGGCCTCAGCGTTCTCTAACCTTGGGATCTAGTGGATGAAGTGTGATGGGAAGTTGAGTAGAGCCTATCTCGCCTTGGTCAAATAAGCAATCATGGTTGGCTCGCGAGCTTCGTATTCACCCTTAACCTGATTGACTACGAGCTGAGAGTTGCTGCATATGACAACGTGTTTGGCTTTTACTTCGCTTACCAGGTCTAGCCCGGCTAGCAGTGCCTCGTACTCTGCTTCATTGTTGGATGTCGTGAACTCAAAGCACAATGCGTACTCCAGTTTCACGCCACTTGGGCCATATGGAACGATCCCAGCTCTACTGCCCTGTTGGTTTGATGAGCCATCTTCATGAAGGATCCAGGGCTCCTCCTCCCAGCTTGCGTCTGGTTTAACCGGGAGGGGTTCCATATTGGTTGCTACTTCATGGCACTCGAGCTCAACTGGCCTGGGTACCTCGGGCTCTCCCGAGCTGGGGGCCTCGCATTCAATCATCTTGGGGGCTTCGGAGCTGAAGGTGCATTTCGTAATGAAATCAGCCAAAGCTTGGGCTTTAATAACAGTATGCGGTTTATACTGAAGGTCGTACTTGCTGAGATCAATGACCCATTTCATCAGTCGACCAGAGACCTCGGGCTTCTGTAGGACTTTCCGCAGAGGTTTGTTGGTGAGGATGATAATAGTGTGGGTTTGGAAGTAGGGGCGAAGCTTCCGAGCTGCGATGACTAGTGCGTAAGCTAGCTTCTCAATCTCTGGATATCTTGTCTCAGCTCCCTACAACACTTTACTAGCATAATAGATGGGTCGTTGGACCCAATCTACTTCTTTTATAACTGAGCTGACCACCTCATCACTTGCTGAGAGGTACAGCTCTAAAACATCACCCTCCTTGGGTCGGGTTAAAACCGGTATGCTGGCGAGGTATTTTTTGAGCTCGTCAAATGCGAGCTGACACTCTCCCGTCCATTTGAAGTCTTTGCTCTTGATTGCCTTAAAGAAAAGCAGGCAGCGATCTGCCGACCTGGACATGAAGCGGCTCAAGGCGGCTATACGACAATTCAGCCTCTGAACCTCCTTCAACTTTTGGGGTGATCTCATGTCTAAGAGGCTCTTGATCTTGTCTAGGTTGGCTCAATGCCGTGCCGGCTGACAATATACCCTAGGAATTTTCCTAAGGTGATCCTGAACACACATTTATTCGGATTTAACTTCATGTTATACTTGCATAAAATTTTGAAAACAGAATGCAAGTCTTGTATTAAATCACACAAAAAATAGGTCTTGACGACCATGTCGTCTACATAACACTCTACTTTTTGGCCAATCAGTGGCCTGAATAGTTTATTTACAAGTCTTTGAAAGGTTGCCCTAGCATTCTTTAGCCCAAAGGGCATGACCTTGTAACAGTACAGGCTAGTTTTGGTTATGAAGACAATATTTTCTTCATCCACTAGGTCCATCTTAATTTGATTGTAGCTAGAATAGGCATTTAGGAAGCTCAACAACTCATGCCTCGAGGTCGCATCCACCAGTCTGTCAATCCTAGGGAGTGGGAAGCAGTCCTTTGGGCAGGCTCGGTTCAGGTCGGTGTAGTCGACGCACATACGCCACTTTCCATTGGCCTTCTTCACCAGAACGGGGTTGGCTACCCAACTCAAGTAATGGGCTTCGCTTATGAAGTTGGTTGTAAGGAGCTTCCCGACCTCTTCGTCAACCGCCTCCCAGCATTTCGGGGCTAAGTTGTGTTTCTTCGGTCTAACGGGCCTAACTACAAGGTCAGTGTTAAGCCTGTGAGTTATGATACTAGGGTCTATGCCAAGCATTTCTGTCGTGGACCATGTGAAAACATCTAAATTTTGAAGTAGAAAACTTACTAGTTGCGATCGCAGGGGCTCCTAGATCAAAGCGCCGATCTGAAGCGTTCGAGTTGGGTCCTCTGCCGAAGTTGGGATAGAAACGGTTTCTTTTGTGGACGCGGCTCGCTCCTCGCCATGTTTTGTAGGTCACTCCAGTTCGATGTCGTTGGCCACCTTGGTCTTCCCTTTAAGGGCAGCAACATAGCATCTACTGGACTCGAGTTGGTCGCCCCGCACTACCCCCACTCCGAAATCTGCAGGAAACTTCATCGCCAGATAATAGGTGGAGAGCATAGCCCATAGGGCATGGGTGATCGGACGGCCTATTATGGCATTGTAAGGGGAGGGAGTTGCAACCACCAAGAAGTCGTGGTTGAGTCTCACTATGCTAGGCCATGTGCCGACCTCCACAAGTACTGTTGTTCTCCCCAAGGGCTTGACTTCTTCTCCATTGAAGCTACTAAGGGAGTGTTCGCGGGCTTCAGGTTGCTTTCCTGCAATTGGAGTTTATCAAATGTGGTTTTGAAGAGGATGTTTGCCGAACTGTCTGAATCGACCAGGACGCGCCTGACTTCGAAATCATTAATCTTTATCTTCACTACGAACGCATCATCATGGGGGTAATGGATCCCGCGTGCGTCGTCTTTGGTGAAGAGGATCGGGTCCTCCATCTTCGGCCGCTTAGGCGGGTTCTGACCTTCTCTGTAGGCCTCGCGAGCTGAGGTCTGAGCTGCGGCCGAGGTGCAGCCGCAACGATCAATCCTCCCACTATCACGTGGATAGTCCCCCGAACTGGTCTTTCTTCCAGGGGTTTCCTCTGCGACTGTTCCGCCGGCCTGCTACTAGACTCAAGGGTATCCTTGCCATGATCCCCTTGTCAACCTGCTTTATTATTATTATTATTATTATTATTATTATTATTATTATTATTATTATTATTATTATTATTATTATTGTTAACACTATGTACAAATTTCTCAAATACCCGCGACAGATGAGTTCCTCTATCTCATCGCGGAGGTTTTTACTATTTTCGATGTTATGACCGTGGTCCTTATGGAAACTACAGTACAAATTTTTGTATCTTTTGTTGGGGTTCCGTCTCTGGAGGGGTGGCCACTTCACGTAAGGGGCATCCTTGATCGCCATCAGGATCTCAGCCCGTTTTGCATTCAGTGGGGTGTAATCAATTCGATCCACCATAGGAGCTCAGAACGGCTGACTTGGCTTTGTTCCCCGAGCTAAATCCTTCTTCTTTCGGTTGTCCCCTTGGCTAGGGGGTTCCCCTTCTCTCTTTCTCTTTTCGGGTGCTTCTTCACCCTTCTAGTTGATTTCCTCCTCCGTGGCTATGAATTTATCCGTGAGCTTGAGGAATGCAGTTATGGTTTCCGGATGGTCGACAACCATGTGCCACTTGAACTCCTTATGGGTCACAACCTTCTTGGCCGTGGCAAGCCGCACCGTGGGGTCTAGGCACAGTATCTGCATGCACGCATCATTGAACCGCTTGATGTAGCTCCAAATGAACTCTCCCTCTCTCTGAACTATACTGAGGAGGCTTTCCTCAGTTCGCGGACACCGCTTGCTGGTGATGAAGTGGGACGTAAAAGTTTGTGCGAACTGTGCCTAGCTTCTTATCGATCCAGGTGTGAGGTTCCAATACCACGTGTGGGCCACTCTTCAGAAGGTGGTGGAGAAGGCCACGCACATGCAAGACTCACTGACCCTCGCTAGGTGCATTTGTGACTGGAAAGCGTCAACATGATCGTTCGGGTCAAATGACCCGTCATACTTGCCGAGAGGGGGGAGCTTGAAGTTCTTAGGTATTGGAACAGCCAGGAGTTTGGGAGACAGAGGGGATGGGACAGAGAGGAGAGGGGTAGATTTCACTTCACCTAAGCTTGCCCTTTCCCTGATCTTGAACTCGGGCAGGTTGTGGGTGGCAGTTCGGCGGGCTCAGCAGCATCGCCTTTGCTTCTTGGTGGGCTCCGCATTAGTGCTGCTTGCCTCCGTACTGTTAGGAATAGTCTTTGTAGAAAGCGGCTCAGATCGTTGGTGATGGCTGCAGATGGAGGGGTTTTGCTTAGAGCCTGTAGCCAAGACCTCAAACCAGTTCTCCAAAAGTGGGGGCTCGAACTCCGAATGCTGGGGTCCTCCTGACCTGGCTGCTCGCGGCGAGGTCAGAGTAGCTGGTCTCTCCTTCCTACAGCGGGAGAAGACTTGCCTCTTAGGAGGGTTCGGGTAAGGCTCTCCCCGGCAAGAAGGGTGTTTGCTTTGACGATGAGGCCTAGCTTGTTGCGAGGCTGGGTGCCGAGGAGGGAGCTGAGGCTATTGAGTCTGAGGTAGCTGAGGGAACTGCTGCTGGTAGTGATATTGAGAAACTTGGTGCAGCATCTGCTGCTAGTAAAGCTAGAGTTGTTGAAACTGTTGCATTTGGGCTTGCATGGCCCGCATAGACTGCACCAGGTTGTCAAGTTGGTTCTGGCCAGTCACTGGGGGGACGATAGAAGGTTCAGTGAAGGTTGTCCCAACTGAGAAGGGAAGAGGGACGTTCACGGGTGTCACTACCTGTGGCACATTGAGGATGGGGATTCCATCAGTGGAAAGGGGGATAGTGAACTGTCCAATGCACACCACGGGAACCTGGAGTTGTTCTCCAGTGATGTTCATCTCTGCGCTACGTTCGGCATTGCTGGAAGAAGCCATGGATGCTGGGGGTCTTTTCTTTTTGAAAACAAGATTGGAGAAAGGCCTTTTGAAGCGATTCCCACAAACGGCGCCAAATGATGCAACGCAATCCGGGCATTCTTAGCTGGCAGAGAGTTGGCTCCTAGCTAGCAACGGACGACACCTGAGAAGAAGGTGGTGAAGAATTCCCCGAGAGTTACCCGGTGGGAATACTCCGACAGTCAAGTTAGAATGCTTGAAAGAGCGGTGAATAATGCAAAGGAAGCTAAGAGTGGTTGCGAGCTTTCAAGAGTGTCTCGAGGTAGTCCTCGGGACTGTCTATGGGGGTAGCTCTTCTGTTGGAGTGAGCTGATCACCCTAGCTCGCGAGCTAAAGTGATCTTGGAGTATTCCTTTTCGGTAGCTTGGGGGAGCTCGAGCTCACATGATAGCGAGCTCTCCTGTCAACGAGCTAAGGCATAGCGAGCTGTTCTGCGAGCTCATTACTTAGTTGCAGTCAAGGTACGTGTTGGATTGTTGCTCATGCTGGGCCATATCCACGTGTCATCGTTTTAGGGGGTCGGGTCAAATCACCCTCCATCAGCCTGAATCATGATCTGATCCAATACAATCCCTGTAAGGTTATATTGGAAAACCATCCACACAATACGTACTTACTGATATGGGCCGATATATATCGATACTTTATACTTACTCAACACAAAATGAATAACAATTCTGATTCCTCCGGCATGAGAATTTAATTTGACGACTCCTGAAGGGAGCTTCTCCCGCTTTCCTTGACTTTCAGCAGATGAAGGAGAGGACGATGTAGGAGTGTCAAAGATGGCCTCTTGTTCATAAACAAGAAACTGTGCCTTAATTCCACATAACTTGAATAAGGGCATCTTGGAAATCGTTATGCACCAATTCATTTCTTAATTTCCAAATTAACCAACTTGTTGGCGGCTATGCTCAGGAGACATTTGAAGATCCCCCAAGATATGAGCCATCTTTCCAAAGAACCTTGTTTGGTGAGATCGTCCGAGATGGAAATCCCCAAACCAAACCATTATTAAAAAACCAAATATTGTATTTTCATAAAAAAATAAATTAAAAATTACTTAATTATATGAAACATGATCCCATCACAATTTACTAGATGCACCACAATATGGTTGGTTTTCTTTTCGAAAATAATAAAATCTATCAATTTAGCAAAATTAATATAATTTTATTGATGTAGTAGTTATTTTTAAAGACCAACTGTGTTGTCAATACCCTTCACTTAAACACAACATTTAAACCAACTTTATTAATTAATATAATATAAATTTCAAGTAAATAAAAACAGAATATATATATATATATATATATATTTATTTATTTATTTAAATCGAATTGAATGGGATAAATATTAAATTAGATAGGGCTGAACTTATATTTGGTCAAATTATAAACAAATCAAATTTGAATCAAGGCAATTGGATACATACTTGAATGGAGTGGGGATGGGGATAGCACTCTTTTCTTGATCCTTCTCTATGTTTTTGTATGTATATATAAATTTGTGTAAAAGTTTTTTTAAAATATGGTTGGATATATTTGAATATATTTGAATTTATTTTAATAGAATTCTAAATTGTAATTATTTTTTATTTGGTTCTTTTGAAAATAAAATATAAATAAAAAGTAGAATGAATTTGACATGATAAAATACTAATGGGGACGAGTGGGGATCCTCGTAGGAACGAAGATGAAAAAAAATCATGTCCCCATTAGCGAGGATGGGGATGAGGATGAGGAATGAGATGGGGGTGTGGGGAGCGATCCCTATCACTGCCTCGCCCCGCTGCCATTGCTAGGCATCAATCCCAACTAATAATTAAGATATCCCCAGACTTTGGCTGATTGGTAGGTCTAACTTGACTACCAAAGCCTTAACCACTTGTACAAAATTACATACATGAACACTATGATGCACCCCATGCTGTCACCACCATCTCCCCATTGTAGTACCTAATGATATTCCCCAACCCAACCTCAAACCTCAATTGATGGAAATCTGAATCCGAATTCAATTCAAACCAAAGATGGAGAAGGGGATGCCAATGGAGACTAACCATAATTATCTTCTTACACCCATGATCATTTTGAACCAATTTTGTACTTTAAGAATCCCAACCCCACATATATCTTGGACAAGGTTTTAAAAGTCCAATGAGGTAATTGAGGCATAATGGTCCAAAAAGGTGAGGCGTAAGCCTCAAGGTGTTACAAGGTGTAAACTTATAAATTTAAGGAGAAAAAATTAATTAAAGTTTGTAAATTGATAAAAATAACATATAAATGTCAAATTATTTTTCTCAAAGAATATACCTAGGTGGCCTCATAGATGTACTCCCGCGAGTACTAAAAATCTCTATAGAAAACAAAAGAAGGAAATCTATCTTGGGGCCCCATAATTGAGAGGAGAGTTACGAAAGAGACCTTTAAGAAGATGGAAGAGAAATATATATATATATATATATATATATATATATATATATATATATATATATATATATATATAAAACATGTGGAATGGAATAAAAACACTCTCTCACTAGCTGGAAGAGTAACCTTATTGAAAGCATCTATTTCAATGATGCCCTAATTTATAATAAGAGTTTTTAAAATACCCAAAAGTACGGTGAATAATCTAGAGAAAAATAGAGAGAATTTGTTGGGAAAAAGAATGATAAAAAACTATTAATCTAATGAATTGGAACATGATTTGCAATTTGCAAACACAAGAATAATGGTGGATGGGGATTAAGAAAGCTTCGTTGGGTAAACTTGGTAAGCTTAGCGAAGCTAGGTTGGAGAATATTGACCTAACCCAAAAATCTGTGTTAAATTAATACAAAGTAAATTTTTAAGAAATGAAAATTTCGGGTAGGTCACCCCAAAAAAGAACTGTTCCTAGGCATGGAGAAGCATTCTGGAGTCTGGAGACATCCTAAGAAAAGGAATAGGACGGAAGGTTGGAAATGGGGAGACAATCAAATTTTTGGGAGGATGTCTGGGTTGGAGATTCCTCCTAGGTGATTTTTCACTGACCAGCTTAATTCAATCAAAGAGTTAGTCAGTTCATTAAAAAGCTTGATAAAATGTGGAATAAAGAAAAAAAATTCTTGAAGCAATTCCCAACAATGTATGGGAAAAAAAAAATTAAAACCATCCTGATCACAACTCTAAGAAATGACAAAATGATATGGAGACCAGATCCAAAGTGTAATTTTTCTATAAAATCTTCCCACAAACTTATAGAGGAAGATGATGGTGGTCTAACAATGGAATTAAGGATCCAAAATGCTTGGAAGCTAAGTTGCCCAACAAAAATTATTCACTTCATGTACCTAGCCCTAAAGGGGAAAACCCTAACTAGAGAATGTTTAAGGAACTGGGGAATTAGGAATGATGTTGATTGCCCTCACTATGGTTTGAGGGAAGACTCTAATCATCTATTCCTGCACTGTGAGAGCTCAAAAAATGTTTGGATGAAATTGAGGAACATTGTACCTGCACCAGATCAAGATGATTCAATTATTGAATGGGGGGGATCGAATTATGACAAATAATAATAATGATAAAAACCAAAATAGACTTGAACTAGAGCTAGCTTTACTCTATTTCGTAATAAAGTTTTACATCTAAGAAAAATCATTTATTGAATATAGGGAGTATACTAAGATATATACTCAAAATACCCCATAGATTATTAGTCATTGTAAAGATTGCAATATTGGTTGGAAAAAACCAGACCATGGAACCTTTAAAATCAATTTTGATGCATCAAAGAATAAAGATGGGAAATGTGTTATTGGGGTCATTATGAGAAATGAAGATGGTACACCGTGGTGGGTCTCTTGTAAAGAAGTAGGTGAATTGTCAATTAATGAAGTTGAAGCATAGGTTGTGGTAAAAGCTCACAAAGTTTCCAGAAAATTCCCTAATCTCCATTTTACTATTAAAGGCGACTCAAAACTCATTATTGACAACCTAAGAGGTCATGTTGAGCCTCCTTGATGTAAAATTGTATTTTATATGCTTATTTGATGTGTATGGTCTTGTAACAGATAGAAACTCTAATTCGTAAGCCTCTCTATTTTATCAAAAAAGAAGTATATAAGAAAAAGTTTTGACATTTAAACATTAAATAAAATAATAACTAATTAACTAATAACTATAAATATTTTACATTTCATTTGAAAAGCAATTTAGGAGAAAGGAAACAACTTAGTTTATTTGATCTTTAATAATAATAAAATTATTATTATTATTAAAATTAAAAAGATTCATTAGTAGAAGAAATGAGAAAAATAACAAACTTAGAAGAGCATTACTGATGTAGCACAACTCGGACACCCCTAACTGGCAAAGAGTTGGCTCCTAGCTGGCGATGGACGAAACCTGAGAAGAAGATGGTGAAGAATTCCCGGGGGGTTACCCGGTGGGAATGCTCTGACGGTCAAGTTAGAACGCTTGAAAGAGCGGTGAATAATGCAAAGGAAGCTAAGAGCGTAGGTCGCGCTAGATCAATAAGAGTGTAAAGTTCATTCAAGATACCTCTTCCCCTTCTGCTAGGGGCTCTTAAATATGGGTGTTCTTACTGAGCTGGGTGTAACCGCCACTGGATCTCTGTCGTAGCCGTTACTGGCCAGGGCTACACAGGTGATCATTGCAGGGTACTGCTCAATCAGATGAGTGACACGTCTCGCGAGGACAGGCACACCTCCATCTGTCGAGAGAGACGTGGGCGTAGACTGCTGAAAAGATAGGGACTGCGCCATTAGTCCAGGGACGTGGCGCAGCTTGACGAATACGGTCTTGTCAGATAGAAGATTCCTGAGAATATCATGCTACTTGATCGCGAACTACTTCGTAGCGAGCTCTTAGGGAAGTTTCGGGGTAGTCCTTCTCGAGATTGTCTTTGAGGGAAGCTCTTCTACCGAAGCAAGCTGATTCCCCGAGCTCGTGAGCTAGGATGATCCTGGAGTATTCCTTTCCAGTAGCTCGGGCTCGCGCGGTAGCGAGCTCTTCCGTTAACGAGCTATAACATGGCAAGCTGTTCCGCGAGCTCGTTACTTAGTCACAGTCAAGGTGTGGTGCTGAGTTCTTGTTTGTGCTGAGTCATGACCACGTGTCATCGCCCCAAGGGGCCAGGTCAAATCATCCTCCATCAATTGCCCCCCACTCCTTGGGCTAAGAGTCCTGCTCTTAGCGTGAGGAGTTCATGAACTATGACGGATGGATTTGACCCAAATTCAAACTTAACTAACAGATTGCCTTAAATGCACACGCGAGGTCGCCAGGAGGTTTCTGGACTTGGCAAATACCGAAAAAGCGCGCCAAAAATGGCTCTCAACCCTGGAAGACGTGCAGCCGTCACTGCCTTAATCATGGGGAACATGTAGCCAATCGCGCTTCAATTTTGGAAGACGTGCGGTCAGCTTGACTGTGAACCGTCGGATCCATTTCATCTTGAGCCGTTGATTTGAGGGTACGATGGCTATAAGTAGGAGGGTTCTCAGGCCTTATTGATTTCACGCTAACTCGCTTTGCTCTTGGATTCTAAGGTCACGTCTTCATCTTAGCTACCCGAGCTCCTCTCCCGTTTACATCGTCTTCTCCAGTTCATCTTTCCCTGGTGAGTCTTATCACTTCTGCCAATATGTCTAGATATCCATACAACGACTTTTCCCGTGGTGGTGGTGACCAAGGGGATGTTCCCTCGAGCTCAGGGGGAGCTTGGGGGCAGGTCCCGAAGGCTAGGAAGGCCTTCGACAAAATGGCTTCTACTTCTTGAGGTAGGGAGCCTGATAGTTTCGGGACTTCCACTACGTCCATAGAGAGGGTCTGGACCTTAGTCTTCCAATATGACCTCCCTCTGAATCTCACTTATAGTCTTCTCTCTGGTAACTTCCCCTAGGAGCATGGTCATGATAAAATCGTGATCTTTCGGGAGTAGCCTGTTGCTAGCCTCCACCTTCCTCTTCACCCTCTGATCTTGGAAATTTTGAATCACTTTAACATCACCATTGACCAGCTTCATCCCAACTCGATTCGTAATGTAGTTGGGACTATTTCTTTGTGTTATGATTACTGTCTTCTTCTTACCATCGAAATTTTTTCTTCCATTCTTTGCATCAAGAATGCTTCTCCCGAGGTGCCTCTGAAAAGGCACTCCTACTACTTCTCTCCCCGCCCCGGCTTCAAGCTCTTGCACGAGCTGCCGAACAGGATCCTGGCCTGGAAGTGGGATTATTTCGTGATGCGCAACCCCGAGGGGTGGCCTTTCCCAACCCACTGGAGGGGCGCCATCCAGGATTATGAGGATTGAATTGGATCCTGAAATTCGAAAGACATAGCAGTCCTGGGCAGCACTTGGCCTTCTCTACTCGGACTACATGGCTGAGAACAAGCTCGCGCAGGCCGACCTGAACCCTGGTAGGTTGCCTCTTAGGTCGCGTAGTGCCTTAGAAGATTTATTATATATATATATATACTAATGCCTTTCGGTTTTTTGCAGCCAACATGACTGGTGTGGATGCTCATCAGCTTTTGTCTAGCAACTAGAAGCGTCGGGTAAAGAGGTCGCGCTCCGATTGGGCGTCTACTTCTGGTGGCGCCGAGTTTGAGTCTCCGGAGCCAGCCTTCGTCCCGTCGGTGTCGGAGGTCCCACCATCCCCATACGAGGGGACAGCCATGGGGGTGACACAGAGGGAACTGGGAGGTCCTGGTGCAAGAGCAGTTCCCCCTGTCTGGATACCCTGGCTGCTTCACTTTCCCTCCATTCCCCACCGGGAACTGGGAGAGCGTCATCGACATCTTCGTGGCTTCTCAACGAAGCCGGAGGGCAATCACCTGAGCTGAGGTCGCCTGCTGGGGAGGAATGGAGCCCAGGGAGCTCGCGAAGCTGGCCTCTGCTCACTGCATGGTGGTATGTGACTTCTCTTACTTTCTTTTCTTTTCTCTTTCTTTTTCTGTCTTCTCCCTTTCCTCTTCCTCCTTTTGACCTCGGTTCTTTGCTTGGCAGGTGAACTCTACCATTCATGCCATGGCCCTCTAGACCAACATCCACTCCGACGATGCTCTCAACCAGAGGTCCATGGTGCAAAGGCTCCAAGGCGAGCTCGAACGAGCTCGAGATGAGTTCCTCCAGGCTCGTTAGGGGAGCTCGGCCCAAGAACAACTCGTCTGGGACCTGGAAGCGCAAATTGCCCGACTATCGGAGGAGAGCACTCGCTATCGGGAGGAGTCGTCAAGGGTGACAGGCGGCAGGGAGCTGCTTTGCTAGCAGGTCCGGGATCTGGAGGCCACACTTTAGGATCGGACTCAGACCTTTGATGCTAGGGTGGAGAATGAGCGGGCAAGGGCAGTGAGCGACTTCAAGAACTCCCAGGAGTTCCAGGGCCTCCAAGTGGACTATGGCATGAGCTCCTACCGTTCGGGGTTCAAATTGTATCGTTGGTTGGTTCGGAAGATGTTTTTCGGGCTCAACCTCGACGGCGTGACCATGAAGGGCCTGACCCCTGAAACGGTGGATGCGGCGGAGGAGGAGAAGCCTGACTCTCCGGAGGACGAAGAGGAGGAGGCAGCGGGAGAACCCTGAGGCTGGTTCTGATATTTCTGTCTTTTGAATGGTTGTTCCCGAGTGTTGAGAACCCGATTAAAAATTCTTCTTGACGAACTCTCTTCGGGCTGTTAAGCACTGTTCTTCTTTTCTATGGTGAACCTTTCTAGGGCGACTAGGCCCTTTTCTTCTCCCTTTTTTTTTACTTCCTATTGGATCTTCTTGAGTTGTTTTAGCTCGGTTTTTATTTATGAATCTGTAATGAATTTTCTTTTTTTCTGCTAAGTATGGTGCACTTCTCATTTTTTTGCCAAAGCAACCCCCTCACTCGAGCTGCTAAGGCTGTATACTCAAAGTAGGGTTTTTTCAGTGATTGTTACCCCGAGCTATTCCATAGCGTTCAAGGTACTCGTGAAGTAATTACCACGTATGCCCAAACTATATATTTGAGAATGCCTCTGATGTTTCATACCAATGAGGTAGCTAAGTTCTTCATAGTGCTGAAGTCTTAATTACCTTATTGTTTTAGCACTTAGGCTTTGGGAGTGATCCAGGGTCCACTTAGTAGTTTGCCCATGCCATAAAGGCAATTGGGTCTTATGGCACCGAGGTCGTGCTAGCTCTGCATTTTGGCCCTTAACTTCAAGAGTGACTCGTGGCTTACTCTTGAAGTTAGGCAATTTATAGGTAATATTGCCTTAGATTGACAATATTCCATGCCTGAGGTACTTGTTTCCCTTCTAGGGTTTTGAGCTCATACATTCCTTCCCCAAGTACTTGTTTTACTCAGTAGAGTCCTTCCCAATTTAGTCTGAGCTTACCAGTACCGGGCTCAGGCACCATAACTTTACGAAAGACCAGGTCTCCTACGCGGAGATTCCGCTTCTTGACCCTGGTGTTATAGTACCGAGTTACCCTCTACTGATAGGTCGTAGTCCTAATATATGTGAGGTCTCGTACCTCATCAAGCAGGTCAAGGTTGGTGCGTAGCTCGTCTTCATTTGCTTTGTCGTCATGCATTTCTAATCGTAGCGTAGACACTTTGATCTCTGCCAGGATAACTACCTCGATTCCATAAGTGAGGTTGAAGGGAGTCTCTTCTGTTGTAGTTTTTGCTGTGGTTCGGTAAACCCATAGCACACTGGGCAACTCGTCTACCCATAATCCCTTAGCTCGGTCCAGGTGTGCATTCATCCTGTGGAGAATGTCTCTGTTCGTGACTTCCGCTTGGCCATTTGCTTGAGGGTGTGCTATCAAGGTGAAGTTTTGTTGTATCCCTATGTCTTTGCACCAATTTTGGAATTTGATATCTTCGAACTGTTTGCCATTATCGAAGATCAGCACTCGGGGTAATCCGAAGCGGCATACTATGCTCTTCCAGAAGAAGTTCTGTACATTCCGAGTTGTAATTGTCGCAAGAGGTTCAGCTTCAACCCACTTAGTAAAGTAGTCGACTACCACCTCTAAGAACCTTCTTTGCCCTGTTGCCGGCGGGAACGGTCCAAGTATGTTGATCCCCCATTGGGCAAAGGGCCATGGGCTGGTGATATATTTTAGACCAGCGACGGGCTGGTGAGATATTTTAGATCAGTGGCAGGCTGGTGGTGGATGTTGGCATGCTTCTAACACTTGTCGCATCTTCTGACGAGGTCAATTGCATCTACCTTCATCATTGGCCAATAGTACCCCTGTCGTAGTGATTTCTAGGCGAGGGCTCTACCCCCCAAGTGTTCGCCGCACAGGCCCTCATGAGTGTCGCAGAGCACGAGCTCGGCTTCAGAGGGTCGCAAGCAGCGCAGATAGTGGAGCGTATAAGACTTTCGGTACAACCTCTCGTCTATCATGACGTACTTGGCTGCCTGACGCTCTACGCTTTTGGCAGTATTACGATCTGCAGGGAGGGTTCCGTGTAGTAGGAAGCTCGTGAGCGGATCGATCCAGCTCGACTTTGCTTGAACAACGGGAGCAACCTTCTCTGCCCCCCGAGAATGCTAGGTCGAGGTAGGCTCTTTATATACACGGTTCTCATGGTGTTATCACTGTTGTCGGCTAACCAGGATAGGGCATCGGCCTCAACGTTCTCTAATCTTGGGATCTGGTGGATAAAATATGACCGGAAGTTGAGTAGAGCCTCTCTTGCCTTGGTTAAGTAAGCAATCATGGTTGGCTTGCGAGCATTGTATTCACCCTTAACCTGGTTGACCACGAGCTGAGAATCGCTGCATATGACATGTTTGGCTTTCACTTCATTTGGTAGGGCCAGCCTGGCTAGTAATGCCTTGTATTCCACTTCATTGTTGGATGTCGTGAACTCAAAGCACAGTGCGTACTCCAGTTTCACGCTACTTGGCCCATATAGAACGATCCTAGCTCAACTACCCTGTTGGTTTGATGAGCCATCTACATGAAGTATCTAGGGCTCCTCCTCCCAGCTTACGCCTGGTTTAACCGGGAGGGGTGCCGCACTGGTTGCTACTTCATGGCACTCGAGCTCAACCGGCCTGGGAACCTCGGGCTCTCCCAAGCTGGGGGCCTCGCGTTCAACCATCTTGGGGGCTTCAGAGCTGAAGGTGCATTCCGTAATGAAATCATCCAAGGCTTGGGCCTTAATAGCAATTCACGGTTTATATTGGAGGTCGTACTCGCTGAGCTCAACGGCCCATTTCATCAGTCAACCAGAGACCTCGGGCTTCTGTAGACTTACCTCAGAGGTTTGTTGGTGAGGACGATAATAGTGTGGGTTTGGAAGTATGGGTGAAGCTTCTGAGCTACGATGACTAGTGCATAAGCTAGCTTCTCAATCTCTGGATATCTTGTCTCAGCTCCCTACAACACTTTACTAACATAATAGATGGGTCGTTGGACCCGATCTACTTCTTTTATTAGTACCGAGCTGACCACCTCATCACTTGCTGAGAGGTACAGCTCTAAAACATCACCCTCCTCGGGTCGAGTTAAAACTGGTATGCTGGCGAGGTATTTTTTGAGCTTGTCGAACGCGAGCTGACACTCTCCCGTCCATTCAAAGTCTTTGATTTTAATTGACTTAAAGAAAGGCAAGCAACGACCTACTGACTTGGACATGAAGCGGCTCAAGGCGGCTATACGGTCATTCATCCTTTGAACCTCCTTCACTTTCTAGGGTGGTTTCATATCTAGGATGGCCTTGATCTTGTCCGGGTTGGCCTCAATGCCACGCCGATTAACAATATACCCTAAGAATTTCCCCGATGTGACCCCGAAGACACACTTGTTTGGATTTAACTTCATGTTATACTTATGCAAAATTTAAAAACCGGAATGCAAGTCTTGTATTAAATTATGCAAAAAATAGGTTTTGACGACCATGTTGTCTTCATAACACTCTATCTTTTGGCCAATCAATCGCTCGAATAATCTATTTACAAGTCTTTGAAAGGTCGCCCCGGCATTCTTTAGCCCAAAGGGCATGACCTTGTAACAGTATAGGCGAGTTTCGGTTATGAAGACAGTCTTTTCTTCATCCGCTGGGTCCATCTTGATTTGATTGTAGCCTGAATAGGCGTCTAGAAAGCTCAGCAACTCATGCCCTGAGGTCGCATCCACCGGTCGGTCGATCCTGGGGAGTGGAAAGCAGTCCTTTGGGCAAGCTCAGTTTAGGTTAGTGTAGTCGACGCACATGTGCCACTTACCATTGGCCTTTTTTACTAGAACGGGGTTGGCTACCCAGCTCGGGTAATGGACTTCCCTTATGAAGTTGGCTATGAGGAGCTTTTCGACCTCTTTGTCAACTACCACCCAGCGTTCTGGGGCTAAGTTGTGTTTCTTTTGTCTAATGGGCCTAACTACAGGGTCAATGTTAAGCCTGTGAGTTGTAATGCTAGGGTCTATGCTGGGCATTTCTGCCACAAATCATGCAAAAACATCTAAATTTTGAAGTAGAAAACTTACCAACTGAGATCGCAGGGGCTTCTGGATCGAAGCGCCGATCTGAAGCATCCGAGCTGGGTCCTTTGTTGAAGTTGGGATGGAAACTGTTTCTTCTATGGACGCAGCTCGCTCCTCGTCGTGTTCTGTAGGTCGCTCTAGTTCGATGTCGTCGGCCACCTTGGTCTTCCCTTTAAGGGCGGCGACATAGCATTTGCGGGACTCGAGCTGGTTGCCCCGCACTACCCCCACTCCGAAGTCTGTAGGGAACTTCATCACCAGATAATAGGTGGATACCACAACCTGTTGGGCATGGGTGATCGGTCGGCCTTTTATGGAGTTGTATGGGGAGGGAGTCACAACCACCAAGAAGTCATGATTGAGTCTTACTATTCTGAGCCATGTGCCGACCTCCACAGGTACTGTTATTCTCCCCAATGACCTGACTTTTTCTCTACTGAAGCCTACTAAGGGAGTGTTCGTGGGCTTCAGGTCGCTTTCCTACAATTGAAGTTTATCAAATAAGGCTTTGAAGAGGATGTTTGCCGAACTGCCTGAATCGACTAGGACGCGCCTGACTTCAAAGTCATTAATCTTCATCTTTACTACAAGTGCATCATCATGGGGGTAATGGACCCCGCACGCATCGTCCTCTGTGAAGATGATCGAGTTCCCTGTCTTCGGCCGCTTTGGCGGGTTCTGCTCTTCCCGGGCGGCTTCACGGGCTGATGTCCGAGCTGCGGCCGAAGTGCAGCCCGCAATGATCGAGCCTCCTATTATCACATGGATAGTTCCCCGAATTGGTCTGTATTCCGAGGGCTGCTTCTATGCTTGCTCTACTGGCCTGCTGCTGAATTCGGGAGCGTCCTTATCATGCTCCCCCTGCCGACCTGCTTTATTATTGTTATTATTATTGCTACTATGTACAAAATTCCTCAAATACCCGCGACGGATGAGCTCTTCTATCTCGTCGCGGAGGATTTTACAATTTTCGGTGCTATGACCATGGTCTTTATGGAAACTACAATACAAATTTTTGTTTCTTTCATTGGGGTTCCCTCTCAGAAGGGGTGGCCACTTCACGTATGGGGCGTCCTTGATGGCCATTAGGATTTTGGCTCGCTTTGCATTCAATGGGGTGTAATCAGTTCGATCTGTTATAGGAACTCGGAACGACTGACTTGGCTTTGCCTCTCGAGCTAAGTCCTTCTTCTTTAGGTTGTCCCCTTGGTTGGGGAGTTCCCCTTCTCTCTTTCTCTTTTCGGGTGCACCTTTGCCCTTCTGGTTGATCTCCTCCTCCGTGGCTATGAACCTGTTTGCGAGCTTGAGGAATTCAGTTATGGTTGCTGGCTGCAAGTCACACCGCGGGGTCTAGGTGCGGTATCTGCATGCACGCATCATTGAACCACTTGATATAGCCCTGCATAGACTCTCCCTCTCTCTGAACTATACCAAGGAGGCTCTCCTCAGTTCGCGGACACCGCTTGCTGGTGACGAAGTGGGACGTAAAAGCTTGTGCGAACTGTGCCCAACTTCTTATTGATCCAGGTGCGAGGTTTCGATGCCATGTGTGGGCAACTCCTCTGAAGGTGGTGGAGAAGGCCACACACATGCAAGACTCACTGGCCCTTGCCAGGTGAATCTGTGACTAGAAAGCGTCAACATGATCATTCAGGTCGAACGACCCATCATACTTGTCGAGAGAAGGGAGCTTGAAGTCCTTGGGCATTGAAACAGCCAGAAGTTCGGGAGATAGGGGGATGGAACAGAAAGGAGAGGAGTAGCTTTTACTTCGCCCGAGCTTACTTCTTCCCTGCCCTTGAGCTCGGGCAGGTTGTGGGTGGTGGTTCGGCGAGCTTGGCGGCGACGCCTCTACTTCTTGGTGGGCTCCGCGTTAGTGTTGCTTGCCTCCATATTGTCAAGAATAGTCTTTGCAGGAAGTGGCTCAGACTGCTGGTGATGGCTGCGGACGGAGAGGTCCTGCTTAGAATCTATAGCTAGGACCTCGAACTGGTTCTTTAGAAGTGGGGGTTCGAACTTCGAATGTTGGGGTGATGCAGGCTTGGCAAGTTGGGATCTTCCTGTCCTGATTGCTCGTAGCGAGGCCGGGGTAGCTGGTCTTTCCTTCCTACAGCAGGAGGAGACTTGGCTCTTAGGGGGGTTTTGGGAAGCCTCTCCTCGGCGAGAAGGACACTCACTTTGATGACGAGGTCTAGCTTGCTACGAGGCCGGGTGCCGAGGAGGGAGCTAAGATTGTTGAGGCTGAGGTAGCTGAGGGAACTATTGCTGGTAGTGATATTGAGAGACTTGGTGCAGCACCTGCTGCTGGTAGAGTTAGAGTTGCTGAAACTGTTGCATCTGGGCTTGCCTGGCCTGCACGGACTGCACCAGGTTGTCAATTTGGCTCTGTCTTGTCGTCAAGGGGACGATAGAAGGCTCAGTGAAGGTTGTCCCGATCGAGAAAGGAAGAGGGACATTCACGGGTGTCGCTATTTGCGACACGTTTAGGCTGGGGACTCCATCAGTGGAGAGGGGAATAGTGAACTACCCAATGCAGACCATGGGAACCTGGAGCTGTTCCCCGACGATGTCCATTTCCGTGCTATGTCCGGCGTTGCTTGAAGAAGCCATGAATGCTGAGATTTTTGGGAGAGAGTTGTAGAAACTAGGGGGAGGCTTTTTTGAACCAGATTCCCACAGACGACGCCAAATGATGTAGCGCAACTCGGACACTCCTAACTACAAAGAGTTGGCTCCTAGCTAGCGATGGACGATACCTGAGAAGAAGATGGTAAAGAATTCCTGGGGGGTTACCCGGTGGGAATACTCTGACGATCAAGTTAGAATGCTTGAAAGAGCGGTGAATAATGCAAAAGAAGCTAAGAGCGTAGGTCACGCTAGATCAATAAGAGTGTAAAGTTAATTCAAGATACCTCTTCCCCTTCGGATGGGGGCTCTTAAATTCGGGCGTTCTTGTCGAGCTGGGCATAACCGCCACTGGATCTTTGCCGCAGCCGTTACTGGCCAGGGCTGCGCAGGTGATCATTGTAGGGTATTTCTCAATTGGATGAGTGACAAGTCTCGCGAGGACAGACACACCTCCATCTGTCGAGAGAGACGTGGGCGCAGACTACTGAAAAGATAGGGGTTGCGCCGTCAGTCCAGGGACGTGGCGCAGTTTGACGAATACGGTCTTGCCAGATAGAAGCTTCCTGAGAATATCATGCTACTTGATCGCGAACTACTTCGTAGCGAGCTCTTAGGGAAGTTTTGGGGTAGTCCTCCTCGAGATTGTCTTTGAGGGCAGCTCTTTTGCCGGAGCGAGTTGATTCCCCTAGCTTGCGAGCTAGGATGATCCTGGAGAATTCCTTTCCAGTAGCTCGGGGGAGCTCGAGCTCATGCGGTAGTGAGCTCTTCCGTTAACGAGCTATGACATAGCGAACTGTTCCGCGAGCTCGTTACTTAGTCACAGTCAAGGTGTGGTGCTGAGTTGTTGCTCACACTGAGTCATGTCCACGTGTCATCGCCCCGAGGGGTCGAGTCAAATCATCCTCCATCAATTACATTTAAAATAATGAAAAATCTCACTTGATTTATCCAAAATAAACTAATAATTTGACAAGTCCTTTTTGCATTGAACTCTCTTAAAACACTAAGCAAAACTAATAAAATTTAATTTTCCTTATTGGTTTACTTTTTTACTTTTTTATTTTACTATAATTATTAAAGTGTCTTTTTATATACTTTAAATTATAAAAATATATATTATTTTCATTAAATCACTAAGTAATCATTAATACTCGAGGCTTTTGTCTTTTTATGCCTTAGGCTATGCCTTGCACCTTGAGGCTTGAGGCTTATACCTCATTTTGACACAGACTCAAGCTTCACATCAAAACATGTGTGCCTCACCTCAAGTCAGACGCATCATGCCTTTAGGCTTAAGTCTTTTAAAACAATGTTCTTGGATCACTTTGCTAGGTGAGCTCTCCCAATTGTTAAACAACTTTGAGTTCCTAGACTTTTAGATGTGCAATAGACAACCGCTGTTAGGACTTGCAGCAAGAGCTTCATTCCCCTTATAAAGCAATACATAGGAAAATAACTAGTTTAGCATAGAGGTATAAGGAAGGGGCCGAGCAAATGAATATGGTCCAAACCATATTGCTTGAGTAAGAGGAACAAGTAATTAACTAAGTATACCCCTATTGTTTGACTATTTTATAACGCTATCCCTACTGTTCCTAACAATTGATTATCTCTATCTTTATCATTAGCATACATTAATATTCCATCAAAACTAGTACACATGTGACGTATACTTTTTTAAAACCCAATTTTACCCTTTATCTCTCTCACTCTCTTCCTCTTCCTCCTTCTTCACCGTCTTTCTTCCTTTCAAATAAATACTCAGGCAGAGACTCAAAATTCTCACTAGAAAAGCCTTCCTTCTCTATACTCTCCAAATCCATAAGTCCTCAAATACTTTCTAAAACTCTAGAAGAGACGAGCTGTACAAGAATAAGGAATTCAACTTTCAACTACAATATCTCTGGTTCCAAATTCTAGATCAATGATGCGTCTTCGAATTCAAGTAGCTCGATAGATGACAACCACATGGGCAACGCCGGAGAGCCGGATGTGCTTGACCACAACATGCCACATGTGCTCGTGTTGGAATTACAAGAACTCTTTGAGCTTACTACTCTTATGATTCGGATGGTCAGTTTTGAACAAACAATACCTCTCGGCCTTTGTTACAGGCGAAAACACTAGAACAGGGGTGCGGTTTGTGGGGTTTGGATGGGGGGAAGGATGTGCCAACAAGAAATTAAAAAAAAAGAAAAAAAAACCCTAAAAGAAATGGATAGATGCCTTTTTATTCCAATTGGGATGTTGGGATTTCAAAGATAGTCTTTTCTATGTTGACACTCCTCCGTTGGTTTCTGTTATCAACTTCTAAAATTACTCATTTTCTCATTGTTGAATCCGATAAGAGGTTTTATAAACCAACAAATACAAAAAACAAACTAATGGGTTCTCCTAATTTGTCTTCTTTTGTGATGCTTCGAGTTCCAACATAAATTGTTACTTCTTAATATTAGATTTGAAGGGAATTTTTCACCCTCGATTGATATTTGATTTAAGGGAGGAGTGCAGCCAAGAGCATTGATATTAGATCGATGGAATGAGATGACAATTTCAGGGATGGAGATACAATAGCAGTGTTTTAAGGCATTATTCAGGAATGGTTCGGGTTGTCAATGGTTCGGTTTGTCAAGAGCATTGTTATTACTCTTACTTTTCATTTATTACCTCTCTCTCTTGTGTTGTCAATGGTTCGGGTTAGACCTAATGGACTCAAACCAATTGGGTCAATTCGGATTTGCTTCTTGATATATTGTTTCAATTCTTATTGGGTCGGAGCATGTTCCACCCAATCATGAATTATATTATAAATATATTATTTATATTGTATTTTTGTAAATTTGTTATATTATTTATATTTTTATAAAAACATGTATATATGATGGAAATAGTGGAAAAGATTCTTGTAGTCTTTTTTTTCTATATTTATATTGTTATATTTTAATAATTTATTAATTTTAAAAAAATCAAATTAAGTTGGATCAGATTCGAAAATCCGACTTCCTCACCAGATTCGAATTTAGACCCATGTTTTATCATATCCGATCATATCTTCGAATTAGATCTGCAATTAATAGTGTCGGAACAGATTTAGATATACCCCTTATTCGAATTCGATCCGATCCATCTGCATCCCTAGTCAATGGGTTGGCTTGAACATGGTAGGCCCAAACCAATTGGATCAGTTCCATTTTCGGTTCATGATATATTGTCCTAATTCTTATTGAGTCAGAGCTGGTTCCAACTAGTAAAAAATTAATTTGGAGTCGAGTATAAAATTATATACATTGAATTAAAATTTGTGAGTCTAACTTGAGCTTGGGCTGGGCTATAGTATTGGGCCAAAGCTTGAGCTAAAAATTTGTAGGGCCAGGTCTAGACAAAATGCAAAGACAAAACTTAGGACCAAGCCTAGAATTTTTGGGCCAAATGAGTCCTTTTCATCTAAACCTCTTTAACGTCAATTGAAACCCATGGAACATAAGCAAATTAATTTTTTAAAACATTTTCTCTTCTCTTAATCTCTCTCTCCAAGATTTCAACCACTTCCTCCCATCCCTCCCCCAATTTCCTCAACCCCTCTAATAGTATACATTTGTGAAAATGTCTTAGTTAAATGTATATTTTAAGATTTTATTAATTATTTTAAAATTATTATTTGTAATTATATAAATTATTTATTTTAAAATTTGAGTAAATAATGTAATCTAAGTATTTAATTAAATTAATAAATTAATTGATTTACCATAGTTAATTAAGTTAAATTAACTAAATTAAATAATTAAATAACACAAAATTAATTTTCTTCATTTATTCAAATAATTAATATTAAATCTGCTTACATGAATAAAATTATTAAATATGATGTTGTATTCTTATGCAGGGCACTCCTCGATATATACTAATTGACAAATTAATAGTTGCACGTGACAGACAGACCAAGAATTTGTCTTATTTATTTTATTTTTATGAAAACAGTCTTATTTTATTTTATTTTTGTCCTTTTATTCCTCAAAAATTTACAGTCACGATACACAAGGTAAAAGGCCCAATTTTAATTCCTCCAAAAACCCGGTTGACGCATATATCTAGACTCAAGAGTCAAGACCTTGTTCAAAAAAAAAAAAAAAAAGAAAAAAAAGCCAAACCAAACCACACGATTTGGACGGTTGGACCCCACTGAAATTCCCTCAATCAATTGAGCCACGTCTAGGGTCCCGATTTATTATTCCTTCTACGAACTACGATGATATCATGATACGCTCCACTGAGAATAAAAAACGAATTAAAAGATTCAGACATCGCGGATAACAATTGATAAAATAATCAAAAGAGGAAACGTACAGATTAGCTGAGCAAGCTTAACGAAATTGATGGTAGCTCGTCGGACTCATCAGTCTCAGTCTCTCTCTCAGGCCGAGAGGCTGAGACAGCTTAAATATTGACGAATTTAAATCGTTTAGGTCTGTGCTGTGGTGGTGGACCGGTGGTTGTGGCCAAATTACCCACTCAATCCCGAGCCTTTCATCGGTGCTCTGCGTCGTTTTTCCTCGTAGCCTTTTCATCCAGAAGGCCACAACAGACCACCTTCTTCTGTGTTCCTGCGGGTTGATTTTTGAATTGTTCGGAGATTACATCACAGTGGTTTTAGTTTCGAGTACGAACTTTCATGGATTCTCAGGTTATGGTCGCTCTTGCTCTCTCCCTCGTTGGTGGATTAAGCACGTCGATAGGTATGACAGTGAAGAGGGTCAGTTCGTTTTGAGTTGTGAATTTGAGCCACATGACTATGTTCTGAACTCGATTCTTTCTTTTTTTGGCTGTGGCATGAGTGTGGAGATTCTAAATGGGTAATACATAATTTTTTTTTTTCTAAATGCGTGACCTGATAATTTGATAGCTTTTGTGTTATTTCGAACGTAAGCAAAGTGGACATCTGCGTAGAAATTAATTTTGTTAATTTTCTTGCTAAATTTTGACTGGTAGGGTGGTGGTATTTCATCATGCAGGGCGCACTATTAATTTTTACTTTTGTTGTCTTGAGCGCTACTTGCTTGCTCCGTTTTTGGATAGGTTAGGCGTTTTTTTTTTTTTTCTGTTTGTTCTTTGGGACTAATTCTTATGTAAATGAATATGGTATTAGTCACTTGTGTTTTGTTTTAGCTTGAGTATTTGATAAGTTGTTGAATTATCTTAGGTAATCCGTATTCAGGTAGTATAATCTGGTAAACTTGCATCAAGTGAAGGTTTTGATAGGACCACAGAAGTAGACCTTGATATACCATTATTGAACAAGCTCAGCTCAACCCAATTCAGCCTTAATCCCAACTATCTTGGATATCACAATTGTTCTAACTTGTGAGGAGTATGTTGACAAACAATGGCCAAACTAATTTTTCATAATTAATTAATTTGTTTCATTCTTATTGGATAACTCAATGAAATATACTCGGAAGGGACAGAATCCCATACAACTCTGTGCTTACAGACAGAGAAGGTCTTCTCAAGTTAATGAGCCAGACAATTTATAAGACCAATTAAAAGCATCCTAAAAAACTTATATTCATAAAAAACAGAGATGTAATTGCTCAAAAAATATTATATGAATAAAAGATATGTTAGTAAATCCAAAAGCAAGTCTTCTTGTGTCTTTAGTTGCAGCTCGACTCAACCACAAGCAAGCGGATGGTGAATTTCTCAAAGCTGAGATTTTGGTACAATTGGAGCTTTCCAGAAGTTGTGCAATGTTTGTGGCTACTGGCTATGCTACCCTTGAGCTTCAACCAAGCTGGACTTTGTTCCTGTTGTCGAGAAGTTGTGCATATCTTGACATGAGGTACACCTTAAATAATTAAATGTCCAGAAGTAGATTGAGCAACTTAGAAGAAATTCTTCATGAAACCAAGCAGATATAGACCTTTCATTCTTGGTATAAGAGAACTTTGGCAGATTTTGCTTTAGTTCAGGTAACTTCATAAGATGGAGAAGAGGGAATTGATGAAACAGTTCACAATTCGACTGCATCCTAAGGAAGGGATGATGGGCAAGAGCTAGTTTTGTGTTCTTGACATTTCTTAAATGCTTGAACAAATATGGGGTTCAGATTTTCGGCCTTGAGTCTTTGGATCATGATATTTAGATCTTCTCTCTTAGTTTTCGGTTGGACTCAGAATTCTTTTTTTTTTCTCTCTCATATAGTAAGACTATAAGAGGGCATCTGAGGAATGGATCACATGTTGAGAAGCAACCATATTAAATGGCCATGGTCTACAGATATTCCTTTTTTAGTATAAATAGGAGGATCTACACAAGGTAGGGGGTAGCTCAGCCCTAGACATCACTCAAACAAATACACAAAAGAGCACCAGGGAGTGAAAATAAGTTGAGGGGGAGGGGGCTAAAGGACAAAGAATGAGCTTGAAGCACCAACCAATCCGCAGCTTGATTTGCTTCCCTAAAAGAGTGAGAATAAGAGACACAACACTGCAGCCACCCAACCAGTCTCAAGCAATCTTCGATAATGGTCTTCAATCTCCATGGAACTTCGACTTGCCGCTTCAAGAAAGAGATCACAAGGAGCGAATTGCCTTCAATACTTATAAAATGATTTCTGAAATAAGGTTCAGCAACATTTATCATGGTCAATCCAATAGAATACGCTTTGGCATCAAGCACATCCCCCAAATGGTTCCTGGCAATACATGCAATTGAGCATACCCCATTATCATCCCTCAAGGTGTCAAAATTTATTTTAATGGTCCCTTCTCTAGGGTATTTCCATCTAATTTGTCTCCATAATTTTCTTTTATCAAGACTTGTGTCCCGGGCATTGCAAGATTTTGTTTCCAAATAAAAATGCAAAGCCCTCTCTATGGTGATAGAAGGGGGAAAGTACCGGTTCTGGAATGTTTTTCCATTTCTGTTTTTATAAGAACCAAAGAATGAAACTACTCTTTTCTTGGGCCATAGGCCCTTCTATTCCACTCTGCTATCCTTATTCAAGTTACTCCACAAATCTAAGATTGAAGAATCATTCTCCTTTGGGCCTATAATGCTAGAATTAATGGCTAGCCAAACTTGCCTAGCTAAGATGCATTTCTAACCACAGATACTACAATCCTCATTGATGGGAACTCCTCTAGTAACAACTAACAAGTAAAGCTTTAGTGGGTAACCAGGAACTCAAGAGAAGGAGCATAAAAGTCTTGATTTTAGTGGGTAACCGGGGTCTTCTTGATACGCCCCTACAGGGGATGTTTCGGGGTTTGGTCTAGTTCATGGGGTAAACAGGCCTTAAATCGACCTCTTAACTAGTTTCAAAGAAAAATAAAAAAAATAAAATAAAAAATGGGCAAAGATAGAGGCCGATACACCCCTACTGGTGTATCGGCATGTGTTGATATTGCCTTGGATTTTAGGAGGAACCTGAAAACCCCATATCCTACTAAGGACTATGTTATGCCCTCCTTATCCCCTTTCAGTCACACTTGTCTCTTTATAAGCAGATTTAATAGAAAAATTTCCTTTAGGGTCCAGCCTCCAAATCATCTTATCCTTATTTGGATGAGGGAGGAAAATTGGTTTAATTTTATTCTAAACATGTATAGGAACTAAGTTTCAAACTTTATCCTCTTTCCAAACCATCCTTTCATGGTTGATGACTTCACTCGGAAATCATTTTCCTCTCCAAAGGAGTCTCTATTCAAAAGCTCAACTAAGGGAGCCGAATCAGCCCATCTATCTCTCCAAAAATTTATTTTGTTACCATCACCTACAATCCATCCAGTGCCCTTCTTTAATAAGGATGTAGCATTAAGGATTCCTCTCCATGCCCAAGAGAATCTTTTTTTAACTTTTGCATTCCAGAAATTGTTAGATATTAAATATTTTTGAGTGGCCACACGGATTCAAAGGTTTTGACTGTCATTTAATATTTTCCATCCTAATTTTGCAAGACAGGCCTCATTGACCCAGTGAAGGTTTTTTATGCCTAGGCCACCCCAACAAGAATTGGACTTAACCAAGCCTGAGGGCCCACAGGTGGACCTATAATTAAGCCTTCTAGAGTCACAATGCGGCCTTACATCTGCTGAGCAACCAAAGACCACAGGTGGCTGAATGCAATGTGCAAAGTCAGTCCAAGCCCTTGTCTGCCTCATTGACCCAGTGAAGATTTTTTAAGTCTAGGCTACCCCAACAAGAATTGGACTTAACCAAGTCTGAGCTCCCACAGGTGGACCTAGAATTAAGCCTTCTAGAGTCAAAATGCAGCCTTACATCTGCTGAGCATCCAAAGACACAGTTGGCTAAATGCAATGTGCAAAGTCAGCCCAAGCCCTTGTCTGCAGCCATTCAAGTTCGACTGAAGCATCTTTCTGGAGGTGCACCTAGCAAAGTACAACAATAGTTGAAGGAGATTAGTAATCTTTTAAGCTTGAAAATTCTTTCTTTCTCTCTATTGGATCAATGTGGGACAGTGAGTTATGAAGTGAAAGGAGCATACTCAAAGAAGTCATCACAGCATTTGTCCCCTTCAAAACAAAAAACCAAGAATGTTTTAAGAATTTAAATTAAACCTTATTAAAATTTAGAAATTAAGATAATAATGTCATACAACATAGGGGCCGTTTGATAACAGATGAAGATGCTGAACTGAAGAGCTTATTGCTTTGTCTTTTAGTGCACAAGTTTTTAAGGAGGTTGTGGGTTCCTTAATGGTTGAAACTGAAGTTAGGTAAATCACTATGCCCTTGAAATTTTTATTATATAATTATTTTAACAACTAAAAGACAAAGCAATAAGTCTTTCAGCTTAGAAATTTCAGCCGTTATTAAACAGTCCCTTAGTAGAATGCTGAAACATATTTTAGGTTTAAAATACTCCATCAGAATAAGGCTATTACCCAATGTTAATGCCAGCTCCCTTGGGTATTGGGAGGGGTGGACTGGATATGGACCTAACCTTTGGCTTACTTTTTTGGCAATAGGAGGCCAGAATATTCCAACAGAACGTGCATGTTAATACATGGTTAATGGCTATATAATAGCCTAGTTTATCTTCCTCTATGTGCCCCTTGAAAAACAAGTTTTGGAGTGCACTGTGAAGTACTATTAAGGAATCTTGTTTGATCACAACATTACTCTTTTTCTTTTTTCATTTCTTTTATCCATATGGAAGATTTTATTTCTTCTGCTCTAGATCTATCTGGAACATATTTTAATCTCCTTTATATAATGTCTTTTCCTATTTTACCTAGTGTTTTAGAAGCCGGTCTGGAGGTTGAACTGGTTTTCCCTTTGGGTCAACAAGACAGAAGTTCAACTGTCCAATGTCAATGAGTCAACCCATGATATCATTATTATATAAAACAAAAAATGTAAACTAATACAAAATCCAGAAACCCATTGAATGATCACTGGTTCAACTGTCCAGGTTGATGGTTTGCTGGCCAGGCCCTTGTAATTTAGCAAGTCAGTGGTTGACCTAAACTGGGATTGTGACTGGATCACCAGTCTGACTGGCCAGGTTGACCTATGGTTGAAAACACTGGTTCTACCTTAGACAGTGAAGGTCCATTATCTCCCCAATGTTAATCCACCCCCAAAACATCTCCCTTATGTAGTTTATCTTATTTTAGAGGATTGTTCTCTCCCCACTGGCTCTATTTGGACTTTCTAAGAATTTATCAGGATTTAGTTCTTGCAGTTGTGAATTTAATTTCCAGAGATAATATCTTCTAAGTTCCTGAACCACTTGTAACATGAAAAGCCATGCATCCATTTCTTAAAGGTTAAAAAAAGCAAACCAATGGCATCTCCCAGTAACTACGTTTTTCTATAGACTTCAAGAAAGATTTAATCAAAAGCAGATTCCAGTGGTTATGCTGTATCTTACAAACGTTTTCAGCATAATATATTTTCGTTTTCATTTTTATGTTTTTTTAATATCTAGTGTGAGAAGTTGTCACCTAGTCTTCTATTACTTATTTTGATATCCACTTTAGCTCTACTTGTCACTTTCCTAAAATAGTTATTCACTTCTGCATCCAAAATAAAATAATAGAAAATAAAATCATTTCTAGGGACAGTTATGTTTTCTTTCTGTGCAATGCACTTGTATGTTAAACGAATGCTGAAGGATGTAGTATTAAAGCTAAACCATGAGAAATCTCTAAAGCCATCAAGGATAGAAAAAAAATTGTATTCTTAACTCCTATGTAATGGTAACCTGAAAGATTTTATACATGTCTATTGAAATTCATTGATTTACAATTGGGTGACATCAGAATGGATGCTTGAAACTAATAACAGATTGCATTAAGCAGCTCATCAATCTAACAACAACTTTGGATGTGGAACAGGTGCACTCTTTGTAATTATTAATCAGGCTCCCAATATGAAGATTCTTGGGATTTTACAGGTGAGGTTAATCATTTTATTCCTTGGACAAATGCTGTCCACCTGTTTCTCTGGAGCCCCAATTGGTTAGTTAACATGAATACTATTCTTTGAATAGGTCCCATTTTATAGTGATGCAAATTCTCTTATTAAGGAAAATATTTGTCCATCCTTTTCCTCACATTCATTGTTGATGTGCTAATTTTATTTCTTTGTTTACCTCCCTTATATAATAGTGAGATTTAAGCCTCCTTTCTCTTACTTTTCTTAATTCCCCTATGAATGTTTTGAAATGAGAAATTCGTCCATGTGCATGTCTCTACATATTGGGATTAGACATGTTCTGTCAGTAAGTTCAATATCAAATGAAAGTCCATTTCTAATTGCATCACTTGTTACATTCTCTAAAATTCAAACACTGCATGCAGGGTTTTGCTGCAGGTCTTATGCTATGCATATCTTTCTTAGATTTGGCACATAATGCTCTGAACTCCATTGGCTTCTTGAAAGGAAATCTTTGGGTGAGCTACCCTTTTGAGCATCCTTGTAATTTAAATAGATTACTGCAGAGACATGATCTACCTACTTTCCATTTTTTCATTGATTTTCAGTTCATGTGTCATGCAGTTCTTTGCAGGTGTAATTTTCTTTGCTGTTATTGTCAGTTTCATCTCTGAACCAACATTGGCTCCTACTGTAGATGTGAAAAGTAAAAAGGTATGTCAGACAGCTTCTCCCATGTTTCCAGTTAGTTACTCCTGAAACATAATTTCTATTTCAAATCTAAAACTTGATCCCATAATGTCAATACAAGTTATGTACCCACCCAATTGGATCTGATAAGATCTCGGTTTGGCAATTTTAGAATTTGGTTTGAGTTATGTATTTTTACTAAAGGGCCATAGGTTCAGGTCTCATAAAAGTTATTCTGAAGTCAATTTATTCATGATACATAATATATTTTTTTTGAAGGAAATGTAAAGCATACCTCATGTTCCATAATATCAAAGTACTATCTAAATGTATTTTATTAATGGTATAGTACTTTGGCCATTTTTTAGTTTAAGCTTTTAATGATACATAATATCTGAATCCCATATGAGTTCAATCTGATCCCAACAGACAATTTTTTTTTTTAGAAAAGGTAAAGTATGCATTAAGAAAGTAAAAAAGAAAAAGGGAAAATGTACAAGCAGGAAGCTAAACTTGATCTAAAAACCCAGAGGCCTACATATGCCAAATTGTGCTGAATATTAACACGCCCACTCCAAATAAGACTAATAATATCCAAACGGCCACCCAACAGATATATTCTTTTGGAACCCAAATACTAATAATATCCAATTAAGATCTTGGTATATGTGATTGAACCTGATTTATGTCCCTATATTTTTCACCAAAATGTCTAAATGTTTTATTTGGCCATGTGGTTGGGAGCATTAGAAAAGTGATGATGAAGGGGACAAGGATCTGATGAAAAAGCACCGCCGCCAAGTTTTACTGAGTGGAGTTATCACAACAATTGGTATGCCTTCCCTTTTATTTTGTTATCAGTAAACCTCCTCCCTAGTTTTGTCAATGTAACCAATAAAGTTTTATTGGAAGGATGCATGTCAATGATTTTTTTTTTGTACTTTGTAACCCTAAAACCAAGGATCAAATTATTGCAACATATCAGGGCATATCGGCCGATACGCATCGCATTGGGGGCTTCTTGATACGCCCCTACAGGGGGTGCTTTGGGGTTTGGTCTAGTTCAGGGGGTAAAGTAGCCTTAAAAAAACCCCTCTGAACCAGTTTCAAAGAAAAAATAAAAATAAAAACAGCCAAAGATACAGGTCGATACGCCCCTTCTGGCATATCGTCCTGTATCAGTACTTTGAACCTTGCCTAAAACTACACATTCTATGTAAAAGGTTTAGTTATCCAGAAATATCTGGGAAGGAGCTCTTGAGATTATCAGAGGTTTTTGGGTCATCTATATCAACTAGTTAGGTACTTCATGTGCAACGAAAAGACAAGGACACACTATATTTGTTCTAAATGCTGTGGCATTGAATGGATATGTCAAGGATCCAATAGGAATTAACATACTTTGTTTGAACTAGTGAGTTAAAGTGCCACCTAGGTGTTCTGAAGGCCTATTGCCTAGGTGGCCAACCAGGTTTGTGGTTGAGATGTGACCATCTTAATGGGGGAAAACAACTAACTATGCCCCCTTAATATAATTGGTGTACATGTGTGTAACCGTTTTAGGTCAGTAGGAGTACATGTAGAGTTAAAAATTAGGGCTGTTGGTCTCTGTGTGCATGTGTGTTTTCCTTTGAACAAGGGAGGGTATTAAAAACAGTCATTTTGTAAGTTGTCATTTAATTATTTACTAAATTTGTGTTTTAATGGTTTACAATTGGCATGTAATTACATAATATTTATGTTTGGTTACATTTTAAAATATGTATTTATGTATTCATTTTTTATGCCTAGTTGTCACCTAGACATCAACTTGCTTTGCTAGGCTACAATGCCTAGGCTTAACTACATTGATTTGAAAAAATGACAATTAAAATAAAGTGTTAAAATAGAATAGCATGCCAGAACATGTGGCAAGAAACTGGTGAAGGACAATAGGTATTAATTAATATATTTCATTTGACCAAAGTGCAGTTTAACCCAAAGTAATGCTCCACTGAAAAGGTATTATGATAACAACCATCTAGATGGAAAATAAGAAAAAGGAAAAGTACAATAGGTTAGGAATTTGACCTTACTTATTTGTGCAGTTCTGCCATGTGAAGATTGCTTGTATGAGGCCTGTCTAATGGAAGAATTCATTATTTTTATGAGTTGTAGGAATAAGCTTGCACAATTTTCCTGAGGGAATGGCAGTATTCCTTGGATCTATCAAGGTAACTAATTATTTTCTTTTTCAAGAGAATTAGTTTGTTCATTTTATTATATAGAATACCTTATAGTGAGTTAATCATATATACCTTAATGTAAGTCTAATTCTCTTTGTCATTTAACATGGTTGTTGAGGTACTGTTGTTTTGGTCAGTTTCCAATAAGTTGTTGCCTATAAAGTCATTCTGTTTAGGAAACAATTGAACTTATAATATCGGTTAATGACTTTAAGAATTTCATGCTTAGTGGGTATCTGAATAATATGGCATATGTTTTTCCTTTGGATAACAAAATATTTATGTTTTCATTTTCCTTTCCTTTTCTGGTAAGAAAGATGTATTTATTTATTTTTCTTTGGTAGAAATGTATGTGCAAACATATTTGGTTGTATGTATTGTATAATTTTGTTATAGCATTAATTCTTGCAGAATGAATTCCATCTTAAATTGATATCCACATGGTGTGTTACATTTGCTTCCTTACCTTGATAATTTTGCTGGATTTTCAATTGGCAGCTGAATATCATTATTCTGTTTCCATAGTGATAGGGTTTACTAGACATAATAATATGATTATGTATTTGTTTTTTATTTGTCTGTAGTTCCACTGAGATAACTCAAATTATTGGTTTTGCAACTAAAACGTTGTGTTAAAATTGTCTCTTTTTACATGAGTTTATGAAGGGATTTATCCCAAGAATACAGAGGTAGTCAATACAACTGCCAGAAATTTTTGGGTATATGGTTACAAGGTAACATGGGGACATTTAGTGCTTTAACTTGCCCCCTCAAGCGAAACCGGAGTGCTGAAAGTGTCACGCAGAGCATTGAAGTGCTTGATGTGGAGGAGCCTTAGTAATACATCATGATGGAGGGTGGTTTGACCCGACCCCTTGAGACGATGACACGTGGACATGACTCAGCGCGAGCTGGACATGACTCAGCGCGAGCAACAGCTTAGCACCACAGCCTGACCGCGACTAAGTAACGAGCCCACAGGGCAGCTTGCTACGCGATAGTTTGCTATAGGGGGAGCTCGCTACAACGCGAGCTCGAGTACCCCTGAGTTACTGAAAGGGAATACTCCAAAAAAAGTCTATCCCAGCTCGCGAGCTAGGGTAACCAGCTTGCTGTTAGATAGTTTTGTATGCCCTTAGCTTCAATCAAAATTGATGTACTTTATGAGTTTATTGTAAATGAATAAAAGTACATATTTGATTCATGTTCCCTTGGTATGTTTCTGTGTAATACCCTTAAACTGGACACTTATTGAGACTCGTGTTAGTTTAGAATGTTTACAGCCAGTGGGTCGGTCTAGGGAGACCTATCCTGACAAGACTGACACTGTGGTGCCACCAAGTCGGTTGGGGTGGTTTGTCTCAGCTACCGGGGTGAGACCCTAGGCACATACAGTGTGGGATTAATTGAATCTTTGAACTGGACGAGATTTTCAGTATTGCCCTGGACCTTGGAGATTGATACTGCACTAGGTGTCGGATCGGGCTGTCTTTGATGTACCAATCAGTGAGATCCTTAGCGGGGGTCAAAACCTGGGTATGCTGGGACAATTCAAGAATTCATCTGAGTGGGTGATCATAGTAATAGGATCAGCCCCTTTGTCGGACAAAGGTAATGATCGGGGATGCACTCTCACTGTTGGAAACCAAGACTACCGGCAGCCGATTTCAACCGTTGAAATTTGTTTTGTAAAATATATTTTATATGAGATATAAAAGTATATATTATGGTTTCTAAAATGTTTGCAAAAGGGTTTTAATTCCCGGGATCCATATAAGTGGAGAGTGCAACACTATTCCTTGCAGCCGAGGGAGATGTCCTCTCCTGTCGGGCAGTGTATGATCATTATGGGCTGAGAGGTTAAGTGTAAGACCATTGAGGATAATACCTGATGGGCTAATCTTGCATCTGCCCACAGTCCCTGCGTGTTACAAGGTGGCTTGGCCCATGGACCACTTAGGGTAAGTGTTGGGCCCATAGAGCCCATTTGATGGGTTTCAGGGGGTGCACTGTCTTTAACAGTGTATTCGACCAGGCCTTGTAACAAAGGCTGGGCCGAACCCATGTGGCTGATGTGTAGATCAATGCTTGGGTCCCACGCCATACAAGGAAGCCCAACTAGGCAGCAGTTAGGAAGGTTAAGTGAGTACATAAGCTTAATGGGCCTAAAGCCCATTTCGAACTAGGCTATTAATTTAGTTAATTAAAGGGGCGAATTCTGAGATGGATTAGCAGTGAGGATAGGGTCTTAATCCTATCCACTCAGAGAGTCCAGATCTGAATGTGATTTAGATCTAGAAACCTCCTAATAAGATTAGGATAAAGCTAATCTAATCTGCAGATAAGATAAGGGTTTATCCTTATCATTGGAAGAGAAGGCTGATCCAAATATGATTTGGATAAGCACCTCCTAATGGAATTAGGAGCTGATCTTTTCAAGTTAACAAAAGGAAGGAGGGGGCGGCAGCCTTGAGAGAGACCAAGAAACACATCAGATCCTCTTTAGTGCTGAAATCAAGAAGAGAGAATTCTGCACCCTGCGAATACTCTCTTGCCGCCTCCCTGCTCTTGCCGCCCTGTTTGCCAGTTCGATCTCCAGCTGTGGGAGAAGTCAAGATTGGATCTTGACATCAGTTCTTTGAGAAAGGACTGAAAAGGGAAGCTGTGCTCACGTTCCATCCTGCTGTTTCTTGCGAAGGACAGAGTTCTTAGGGAAGAACACTGCTGATTCTGCTCCATCCTGCACTGCGCCATCTTCAGTGGGAGCAGTCTTTGGATCCTTCCTTGGGCGTGAACACCTTCGTTGGGAGATATTGCTTCTCCGTATCAGGTATTATTCTCTCCCATTCCTTTTGGTTCAGATCTGGTTCAGTTTAAGGTTCAAGATTTATCCTTGAAAATATGATTTTCTAAATAGGGAATGTGATTCCCAGTTGAAGGGAGAGAAAAATTTTTGAAATTCGCCCCTTATTCCGCAATCTTTGGGCGTCCATGTGATGGATCTCTCAACCCTTCACTTGCTCCAATACTTAGGCAAAAAAACTGCCCCAAAGGCAACCTTGAGAGGGGTCACCTCGAAGTACCCCAAGGAGCTCGCTACAAAGTAGCTCGCGACAGGATAGCTTGCTACGTGACACGATAGCTCGCTACAAGGTAGCTCGCGACTAAGCGACGCGAAGCTTTCAGGAAGCTTCTATCTGACAAGACTGTACCCGTTAGACTGCGCCACGTCTCCTGACCGACGGCGCAGTGCCTGTCAATTCAACAGACTGCACCCACGTCTCTCTACAGATGGTGGCATGCTTGTCTCCCCCGGGACGTGTCACTCATCCGGTTGGGTAGTGCCCTGCAACGGTTACCTGCACAACCCTGGCAAATAACGACTGCGACAGAGGCCCAGTGGTGGTTATGCCCGATTTGACAAGAACGCCTATATAAGAGCCCCTTAGTCGAGGGGGAGAGGGATTTGATCTGATTTTTGGATCTCAAATCATTTTACTTAAGCTTGCTCTCGAGCTAACCTCGAGAACTCAGCGACCTAGCGCGACCTACACTCTTAGCCTTTTTTACACTCTTACTATTTTCTCCAGCGTTCTAACTTGAGTATCGGAGCATTCCCACCGGGAAAGTCCCCCGGGAATTCTTCACTGTCTTTTTCTTAGGTGTCGTCCGTTGCTAGCTAGGAGCCAGTCAGTAGCCAGCTAGGAGTGCCCGGATTACGCAGCATCATTTGGCGCCGTCTGTGGGAAACGCTTCAAAAAGCCTTCCTCTAAGCTTCTACGGTTTCCTTTTGAAAACTCAGCATTCATGGCCTCCTCCAGCAATGCCGGACGTGGTGCCAGCCAGAACGCTTCTAGGGAGCAACCCCAACTTCCCACTGTCTGTATTGGAAAGTTCACCGTCCCCCTCTCCGTGGACGGAGTTCCCAGTCTGAACGTGCCTCTCACGGTGGCACCCGCGATCGCTCCACTCCCTTCCACAGTTGGAGCAACCTTTGCTGAACCTTCGGTTGTGCCCCAGTGGCCAACCCGAACCAGTTGGAAGACTTAATTTAATGCATGCGAGCCATGCAAGCTCAAATGCAACAATTTCAGCAGTTCCAACTCTACCAACAAGTGCTGCATCAGGTCTCCCAGTACCAGTACCAATAGCAATTTCCCTCGCCTCAGGCCCAGCTGCCGCTTCCCCCTTGGCACCCGGCCATGAAGTAGACCAAGCCCTCCCGCCGGAGCGAGTGACCTCGCCGGGGAGAGGCCTCCCAAGCACAGGATCCCGCCAAGAGCCAAGCCTCTTCCCATGGTAGGAAGGAGAGGCCAACCACCCCCACCTCGCAGCCAAGCCTCTTCCCAAGCACAGGTCGAGGGCCTCCCAGCCAATCATGCCTACATCGCCCCAACATTCGTAGTTTGAGCTCCCGCTGCCAGAGAACCCGTTTGAGGTCCTAGCCGCAGACTACAAGCAAGGCCCTTCGGTTCAGAGCCACCACTAGCAGTCCGAGCTCATCGAGCTCGACGACATTGAAGCATCAAGCACCAATGCCGAGCCGGCAAAGCAGCAGCGAAGACGCCGGTGAGCTTGCCGAACTGCTACCCGAGTCTCCCGAGCTCAGAGGAAAAGAGGAGGTAAGCTCAAGTGAAGTGAAAGCTACCCACCCCTCTCCTCTCAATTTCTTCCCCTTTGTCTCTAGAACTCCTTGTTGTCCCCATGCCAAGGGACTTCAAGCTCCCTCCACTGGACAAGTATGATGGATGCTTCGATCCGAATGATCATGTGGATGCCTTCTAGTCTCAGATGCACCTGGCAAGAGCCAGCGAACCCTGCATGTGTGTGGCCTTTTCCACAACCTTCAAAGGGGTAGCCCGCACCTGGTACTGAAACCTCGCACCCGGTTCGATAAGAAGCTGGGCGCAATTCGTGCAAGTTTTCACCTCCCACTTTGTCACCAGCAAGAGGTGCCCGAGAACTTAGGAAAGCCTCCTCGGCATAGTTCAAAAGGAAGGGGAGTCCATTCGGAGTTGCATCAAGCTGTTCAACAACGCTTGTTTGCAGATACCCGACCTGGATCCCGCAGTTCGCCTCATCGCAGCCAAGCGAGGTATTACTCACAAAGAGTTCAAGTGGCACGTAGTTGTCAATCAGCCCAAGACCGTGATCGAGTTTCTCAGGCTCGCGGATCGGTTCATAGGGACGAAGGAAGAAATCAACCAGAAGGGCGAGCAGGCCCTTGAGAAAAGGAAGAGGGAACCAGCGCGCTCATCTCAGGGCGACAGCAGGAAGAAGGACCCAGCTCGGGGGGCAAGGTCTGTTCATCCCTTCCGAGCTCCGACAGTAGAAAGGGACTACAGGCCCCTTAACGCGAAGCGAGCCTAGATCCTCATGGCGATCAAGGACGCCCCGTATATGAAGTGGCCACCTCGACTGAAGGCGGACCCTAATGTTAGAGATAAAAATTTGTATTGTAGCTTTCAGAAAGATCACAGTCATAGCACCGAAAATTGTAAAAACCTCCGCAACGAGATAGAGGAGCTCATCCGTCGCGGGTATTTGAGAAATTTTGTACAAAGTAATAATAATAGTAATAAAGCAGGTCGGCCAGGGGAGCAGAGTAGGGATGCTCCCGAGTCTAGCAGGCAAGCGGAACAGCCGCAGAAGCATCCCCCCGAAGAGAGACCAGTTTGGGGGACCATCCACGTCATAGTTGGAGGTTCGATTGTGACGGGGTGCACCTCAGCTACAGCTCACACATCAGCTCGCGAGGCCACCAGGGAAGAGCAGGACCCCCCAAAGCGGCCAAGGATGGAAGACCCATCTTCTTTACAGAAGACGACGCACGCGGGGTCCTCTTCTCCCATGATGACACGCTCGTCATAAAGGTGAAGATCAACGACTTCGAAGTTAGGCGCGTCCTCGTCGACTTAGGCAACTCAACGGACATCCTCTTCAAAGCAGCTCCAAGAGAGCGACCTAAAGCCCGCGAACACTCCCTTGGTAGGCTTCAGCAGAGAGGAAGTCAGGCCCCTGGGAAGGATTACAGTACCTATGGAAGTCGACACTTGGCCTAGCATAGTGAGGCTCAACCACGATTTCTTGGTGGTCGCAACCCCCTCCCCGTATAACGCCATAGTAGGTCAGCCGATTACCCATGCCTTACGGGCTGTGGTGTCCACTTACTACTTGGCCATGAAGTTCCCCACGGACTTCGGAATTGGGATAACGCGAGGTGACCAGCTTGAGTCTCGCAAATGCTACGTCGCCACCCTCAAAGGGAAAGCCAAGGTGGCCGATGACCTCGAGCTGGAGCGACCTACGAAGCAGAGCAAGGAGCGAGTTGCGCCCACAGAAGAGACCATCTCCATTCCAGCCTCGACGGAGGACCCAGCCCGAACGCTTCAGATCGGTGCTTCCATTGAAAAGCCCTTGCTATCTAAACTGATATGCTTTTTGCTTGAAAATTTAGATGTTTTTGCATGGTTTGCGGCAGAAATGCCCAACATAGACCCTAGCATCATAACTCATAAGCTTAATACTGATCCTGTAGTTAGGCCCGTTAGACAGAAGAAACGCAACCTAGCCCCAGAGCGATGGAGGGCAGTCGACGAGGTCGGAAAGCTCCTTGCAGTCGATTTTATCAGGGAAGTCCATTACTCGAGTTGGGTGGCCAACCCCGTTTTGGTGAAAAAGGCTAACGGTAAATGGCGCATGTGCGTCGACTACACCGACCTGAACCGAGTTTGCCCAAAGGACTGCTTCCCACTCCTCAGGATCGACTGTCTGGTGGACGCGACCTCGGGGCACAAGTTGCTGAGCTTTCTAGATTCCTATTCGGGCTACAACCAGATTAGGATGGACCCGATAGATTAAGAAAAGACTGTCTTCTTAACCGAACTTGGCCTGTACTGCTACAAGGTCATGCCCTTTGGGATAAAAAATGCCGGGGCAACCTTTCAAAGACTTGTAAATAAGTTGTTTGAGCCATTGATTGGCCAAAATGTAGTGTGCTATGTAGACGACATAGTCGTCAAGACCCAGTTTTTGCATGAATTAATACAAGACTTGCATTCAGTTTTTGAAATTCTGCGTAGATTTAACATGAATTTGAACCCGAATAAGTGTCTTTGGCGTCACCTTGGGTAAATTCCTGGGATACATTGTTAACCGACGCGGCATTGAAGCTAACCCGGACTAAATAAAGACCATCCTAGATATGAGACCACCCCGGAAAATGACGGAGATTCAGAGGTTGAATGGCAGAATAGCCACTTTGAGCCGCTTCATGTCCAAGTCGGCAGACTGTTGCCTATCATTTTGTAAGGCAATTAAAAGCAAAGGGTTTGAATGGACCCAAGATTTCCAGCTCGCATTTGATGAGCTCAAGAAGTACCTTGCTAGCATACCGGTCTTAACCCGGCCCGAAGAGGGCGATGTTTTAGAGCTGTACCTCTCGGCAAGTGACGCAGTGGTCAGCTCGGTACTAATAAAAATAGATCGGGTCCAACGACCTATCTACTATGTTAGTAATGTGTTGCAGGGAGCAGAGACAAGATATCCGGAGATAGAAAAACTGGCCTATGCACTGGTTATTGCAGCCCGAAAACTCTGTCTGTACTTTCAAGCTCATACTGTTATTGTCCTCATCAACAAACCTCTGAGGCAAGTCCTACTCAAGCTCGAGGTCTCTGGTCAATTGACGAAGTGGGCCGTTGAGCTCAACGAGTACGACCTCCAATACAAGCCACGAACTGCTATTAAGGTCCAAGCCTTAGCAGACTTCGTCGCGGAGTGCACTTTCAGCTCCGAAGTCCCAGGCCGGTTGAACACGAGGCCCTCAGTTCGGGCGAGCCCGGAGCTCCCAGGCCGGTTGAGTTCGAGCACCGTGAGGTAGCAGCCAGTGCGGCATCTTCTTGGTTAGGCCAAGCGCGAATTGGGATGAGGAGCCCTGGATCCTTCACGTAGATGGCTCCTCGAACCAATAGGGCAGCGGAGCCGGAATAGTTTTGCACGACCCAAGTGGCACAAAACTGGAGTATGCACTGCGCTTCGAGTTCGCGGCATCCAACAATGAAGCGGAGTACGAAGCGTTGATAGCCGGGCTAGCTCTAGCCAAAGAAATGAAAGCCAAGCACATTATCATCTGTAGCGATTCCCAGCTCGTGGTTAATCAGGTCACAGGAGAATACGAAGTTCACGAACCGACTATGATTGCCTACTTAGCCAAAGTAAGAGAGGCTCTGCTCAACTTCTAGTCACACTTCATCAGGCAAGTCCCGAGGTCGGAGAACGCTGAGGCCGATGCCCTATCTCGGTTAGCTAGCACCAGTGATAACACCATGAGAACCGTGTACATAGAGAACCTGCCTAGACCTACCATTCTCGGGGGCGCAGAAGAGATCGCTCTTGTCGTTCAAGTAGAGTCGAGTTGGATTGACCCGCTCGCGAGCTTCCTGCTACATGAGACCCTCCCTGCAGATCGCAATGCCGCCAGAAGGGTAGAGCGTCAAGCGGCCAAATACGTCACGATAGACGGACGGTTGTACCGAAGGTCCTACACGCTCCCCTACCTGCGCTGCTTGCGACCTTCCGAAGCCGAGTTCGTACTTCGCGACACTCATGAGGGCCTGTGCGACAGACACTTGGGGGGCAGGGCCCTTGCCCAAAAAGCACTATGACGGGGGTACTACTGGCCAACAATGAAAGCAGATGCTATTGAGCACGTCAGAAAGTGTGACAAGTTCCAGAAGCATGCCACTATCCACCATCAGCTCGCCGCCGACCTCAAGTATCTCACCAGCCTGTGACCTTTCGTGCAATGGGGTATCGATATACTAGGACCGTTTCCACTAGCGATAGGCCGGAGGAAGTTCTTAGTGGTAGCAGTGGATTATTTCACCAAGTGGATAAAAGCTGAACCTCTCGTAACGATCACAGCCCGAAACGTCCAGAACTTATTTTGGAAGAACATAGTGTGCCACTTCGGGTTACCTTGGGTATTGATTTCTGATAATGGTAAGCAGTTCGAGGACATTAAATTCCAGAACTGGTGCCAAGACATGGGGATCCGATAGAACTTCACTTCAGTCGCACACCCTCAAGCAAACGGTCAAGCAGAAGTCACGAACAGAGCTATGCTCCGCGGACTGAAGGCACGGTTAGACCAAGCTAAAGGACTATGGGTAGACGAGCTACCCAGTGTTCTATGGGCTTACTGAACCACAGAGAAGACCGCCACAGGAGAGACTCCCTTCAACCTCACCTATGGTACCGAAGCAGTCATCCCAGCTGAGATCGTGGTTCCCTCGCTACGACTGGAAGCATATGACGACAAGGCAAATGAAGACGAGCTACGTACCAACCTCGACCTACTTGATGAAGGGACCTTGCATATATCAGGACCGCAGCTTACCAGCAAAGAGTAGCTCGGTACTACAACGCCAGGGTCAAGAAGTGGAACCTCCGCGTCGGCGACTTGGTCCTTCGTAAAGTTATGGTACCTGAGCCCGGCGTTGGCAAGCTCAGACCGAATTGGGAAGGACCCTACCGAGTGAAACGGGTGCTCGGGGAAGGAACATACGAGCTCGAAACCCTTGAAGGGAAACAAGCACCTCGGGCATGGAATATTGTCAACTTAAGGCAGTATTACCTGTAACTACTGAGTAGACCACGAGTCACTCTCAGAGCCTAAGGGCCAAAATGCCGAGCTAACATGACCTTGGCGCAATAAGACCCAGTCGCCTCTATGGCATGGGCGAATTACTGAGTAGACCATGAGTCACTCTCAGAGCCTAAGGGCCAAAATGCCGAGCTAACACGACCTCGGCGCAATAAGACCCAGTCGCCTCCATGGCATGGGCAAACTCCAAGGGTAGACTATAAGTCACCCCCTCAGCCTAAGGGCTAAAACACCGAGCTAACTAAGACCTCGACACGATGGAAGACTTAGCCGCTTCGCCAGTGAAGGCAAAGTATGAAGTATCAGAGGTGTAAGCAGCTCGGGTTTGAACCCTACGAAGCATAGCTCGTCTCAGTACATTGGTTGGACCAGATAAGGAACAATCGACATACAGTTCGGGCATACATGGTGATTACTTCGGGGTATACTATAAAAATACCTCAAACACTAAGGGATAGCTTGGGGTAACAATTACCGAAAAATCCTACTTCGGGTATGTAGCTCTAACAGCTCGGGTGATGAGATCGCTTTGGTAGAAAATAAAAGAGCGCACCATACTTAGTAGGAAAAGAAAATTTTCATTACTAATTCATAAATAAAAAACCGAGCTAAACAGCTCGGGAAGAGTTCTTAACTGCCCAAGAAAAAGATTTTGAAAATCGGGTTCTAGCACTCGGGAACCACCAGAAGTCAATCAGAAGAAAAGAAAAACGGAAGGCCCGCCAACCTCAAGGGTCCACCTCCTCCACCTCATCGTCGTCCTCCGGGGAGTCAGCCTCCTCCTCCTCCTGGTCTGCCGTCTCAGGAGCCAGGTCCTTTACTGTGATGCCGTTGAGGTTGAGCCCAGAGAACTTCTTTCGGACCAACCAATGGCAGAGCTTGAATCCGGAGCGGTACGAGCTCGAGCCATACTCCACTTGGAGGTCGTGATACTCCTGGGAGTCCTTGAAGTCCCAGGCCGCCTTAGCCCGCTCGGCCTCCACCATAGTGTCGAAGTTCCGAGTTCGGTCCTGAAGCGTAGACTTCAAGTCTTGAACCTGCTGGCGAAGGAGCTTCCTCTCCGCCGCCATCCTCAATGACTCCTCCCTGTAGCGCGTGCTCTCCTCAGAAAGCCTGGCGATCTGCGCCTCCTGGTCTTGGACGAGCAGCTCCTGGCCTCGCTCCCCTTGCGAGCTTGAAGGATTTCACCTCGGGCCTGGTCGAGCTCGCCCTGGAGCTTCTGGACGTTGGCCCTCTGATTGCGAGCATCGCCGGAGTGGATGTTGGTCTGGAGGGCCATGGCGTGGATGGCGGAGTTCACCTGCCAACAAGAGACTAAGGTCAGAAAAAAGGAAAGGAAAGGAAAGAACGAGAAGAAAAGGAAAAAGACCACTTACCACCATACAGTGAGAAGCCGCAAACGCGACGTGCTCCTTGGGGTTCATCTCCCCCCACCTAGCAACCTTCTTGTGGCAGATTGCCCTTCGGCTCTTTCGCCCAGCCACGAGGTAGTCATTGACACCCTCCCAGTTCCCTACCGGGAACTGCGGGTAGGGGAATGGACGGGATGGCCCAGGAGGAAACAGCCCTGGCCTTAGGAGCTCGCCCTTCTCGAGGCCACCTTCTCCAACAACTACTTCAGTTGGGACCGGTGGAACCTCAGGCGGTCAAAAAGCAAAGTCTGGGTCAGTAGACTCGAACTCAGTGCCCCCAGAAGTAGAAGCTCGGTCAGGATGCGACCTCTTCGCCTTACGCTTTTGGTTGCTGGAAAGAAGGCGGCGCGCGTCAACACCGGGCATGATTGCTGCTAAAAAACCACAAGATATATATATATATATATATATATATATATAATACATTTTTACAAGGCACTACGCGACCTAAAAGGCAACCTACCCAGACTCAGGCCAGCCTGCATGAGCTTTTCCTCAATCAAGTAGTCCGAACAGTGAAGGCCAACTGCTGCCCAGGACTGCAGCGTTTTTCGAACTTCAATGTCCAACTCAACCCCTGAATCCTGGATGAAAGCCCTCTAGGTAGTTGGGAAGGGCCACTCCTCGGGGTTACGGACCACGAAATAGTCCCGCTTCCAGGCCGGGATCCTGTTCGGCAGCTCGTGCAAGAGCTTGAAGCTGCGGCGGGGAGAAAAATAGTAGGAACGTCTTTCTGGAGGCGCTTCAGGAGAAGCATTCTTGATGCAGAGAATGGTAGAAAAGATATCTAGATTGAGGGGAAGACAGTACTGATAACACAGAGAAATAGTCCCAACCACATTTCAGATGGAGTTGGGATGGAGCTGGTCAATGGTGACGTTGAAATGATTCAACACCTCCACTATCAGGGGATGCAGAGAAAGACGCAAGCCAGCCTCGAGCTGTTCCTGAAAAATCACTATCTCGTTGGGACCATGCTCCTAGGGAAAGTTACCAGAGGGGAGACTGTAGATAAGGTCCCCGGGAAGGTTAAAGTGAAGAACTAGAGATCTAAGTCTCTCCATCGTCATAGAGGAGGGACCGAAGCTGTCGGGCTCCCTGCCCCGAGAAGTAGAAGCCATCTTGTCGGAGGCCTCCCGAGCCTCCGAAGCCTGCCCCCAAGCTCTCCCTGAGCTCAAGGGGGTGTCATCCTGGTTACTGTCCCGGGAACAGACGTGGTACGGATACCCAGACATGTTGACAAGATGATTAGACTCACCAGAAAAGACGAGACGGTGTGAATAGGAGAAGAGCTCGGGCAGCTAGATGGATACATGACCTCAGAATCTGAAGACAAAGCAAGTTAGCGTGAAAGAAAATGAAGCCTGGGGGCCCTCCTATTTATAAGCCACTGTGCCCCCAGATCAACGGCCCGGATTGATACAGATCTGACGGTTCGCAGTCAAGCTGACCGCACGTCTTCTTAAACCGAAATGTGACTGGCTACACGTCTGCCATGATTGAGGTAATTGAAAGAATGGTAGGATCCATCTAATGGACGCCATGAAGGGTGCGGAATGGGGGGCAAATTTCAAAAAATTTCCTACCTTCTTCCAATTGGGAATCATATTCCCTAAATTTAGAATACATTATTCAAGGATCCTACTTGAACCATAAACAAACCAGATCTGAACCAAAAGGAAACATGAAGGATTATACTTGATCCAGAGAAATAATATCTCCCAAAGTTGGTGTTCACGCCCAAAGAAGAAACCAAGATCCGCTCTTGCTGAAGATGACACAGTTGTGGATGGAACGGAACCAGCAGGGTGCGTCCTACACACTGGATTCTTCACAAGAACCCTCTGGAAACCTTGAACACCGAATCCTTTTGTCTTTCTTGCAAGACTATTGTCAAGAACTGATCTCTTGACTTCCTGTTGCTACAAAGATCCAATCTTCCAACAGGGAATGGCGGCGGCTGAAGGAGGAGAAGTCCAGGGACGAAGAGGGCAGAATTGTCTCTTCTCTCTGGAGTCTGTGAGAGATCTGATCTCAAATTGCAGGATGTGTTTCTTGCTTACTCAAACCCCTAGTTCGAAATCTGATATTTCTGCTAGGGTTTTCTCCTCTTTCTTCTTGATTAAGAAACCTCCCAATATTTTGGGAGTTATCCCAATTCAAATCAGTATTTGGATAGGGGTTAATCTTAATCCTATCTGTAGATTAAGTTAGTTAACTCCTGATCTTATCAGGAGGTTACCAGATTCAAATCTAATTTGAATTTGGTCTCTTAGAGTGGATAAGGTTAAAGACCCAATCCTTTTACTAACATTAATCTCAGATTCGCCCCATGAACTGGTGATCATATCAGCCTAGTTCGAAATGGGCTTTTTGGCCCATTAAGTGTTCAGTGTTTAACTAGTTTCCAATCTGCTGCCCAGTTGGGCTTCTTTGTATGGTGTGGGACCCAAGCATTGATCTACACACCAGCCACATGGGTTCGGCCCAGCCTTTATTACAAGGCCCAACCGAATTCACTGAAAGACTCAGTGACCCCCTTAAGCCCATCACATGGACCTTATGGGCCCAACACTTACATTAAGTGGTCCCTGGGCCAAGCCATCTTATAAAAACCCAGGGACTGTGGGCAGGTGCAAGATTAGCCCATCAGGTATTATCCTAAATGGTCTTACACTTAACCTCTTAGCCCTTAATGATCAAGCACTGCCTGACAAGAGAAGACCTCTCCCTCGGCTGCAAGGAACAGCGCCGCACTCTCTACTCACATGGATCCCGGGAATTAAAACTTTTTGCAAATCTTTTGAAACCGTACATATACATATATATATATATATATATATATATATTTTGCAAAAAAAAAAAAAAAATATATATATATATATATATATATATATATATATATTTTGCAAAACAAAATTCCAACGATTGAAATCAACTGCCGACAGTTTGGTTTCCATCAGAGAGAGTGCATTCCCGATCATTACCATTGTTCGACAAAGGGGCTAATCCTGTCACTATGACCACTCACTCAGATGAATTCTCAGACTGCCCCAACATGTCCAGGTTTTGACCCCCACTAAGGATCTCACTGATTGACACATCAAAGACAGCCCGATCCGACACCTAGTGATGTGTCATAATCGAGTCTAGGGGTCAGGTGTAACTTTCCAGTTTTGCCCATCTGTCTCCAAGGTCTAGGGCAATACTGGAAATCTGGTCTGGTTCAAGGGTTCAAGCAATCCTATACTGCATGTGCCTTGGGTCTTACCCTGATGGCCGAAGCAAGCCATCCCAACACTTGGTGGCACATCAGTATCAGCCTTGGCAGGATAAATCTCCCCAGACTTATCCAATGGCTGTGAGCATTTAAAACTAACACAAGTTTCTATAAGTGTCCAGTTTTAGGGTCTTACACAGAATTACACCAAACAACATGAATCAAACATGCACTTTAATTTATTTCCACTAAATAACAAAAGTACATCAAATCCGATTGAATCTATGGGCATACAAGACTGTCTAATAGTAATGACGGTTGCACGACATCCGGAGTTAAGAGCCACTTTGGCACGTTTCTCGACATTCGAAAGGTCAGAAATCCCCTGACCTTCGCACGCAAATTTAATGCGAGCAGTCAATCAAGTTTGAACTTCAGTCAAATCCACCCGTCACACTTCATGAACTCCTGACGCTAAGGTAACACTCTTAACCCGAGGAGTGGGGGGCAATTGATGGAGGGTGATTTGACCCGACCCCTTGAGACGATGACACGTGGACATGACTCAGCACGAGCAACAGCTCAGCACCACAGCCTGACTGCGACTAAGTAACGAGCCCACAGGGCAGCTCGCTACGCCATAGCTCGCTATAGGTGGAGCTCGCGTTGAGGACCCCGAGCTACTGAAAGGGAATACTCCAAGACAAGTCTATCCCAGCTCGCGAGCTAGGGTAACCAGCTCGCTCCAACACTTAGGTAGAAAAACTGCCCCAAAGGCAACCTTGAGAGGGGTCACCTCGAAGTACCCCAAGGAGCTTGCTACAAAGTAGCTCGCGACAGGATAGCTCGCTAAAAAGTAGCTCGCGACAGGATAGCTTGCTACACGACAGGATAGCTCGCGACTAAGCGATGTGATGCTTCCAGGAAGCTTCTATTTGACAAGACCGTACCCGTCAGACTGCACCATTTCTCCTGACCGGCGGCGCAGTCCCTGCCAATTCAATAGACTGCACCCACGTCTCTCGACAGATGGTGGCGTGCCTGTCCCCCCGGGACGTGTCACTCATTTGGTTGGGTAGTGCCCTGCAACGGTTACCTGCGCAGCCTTGGCAAATAACGGCTACAATAGAGGCCCAGTGGCGGTTATGCCCGATTTGACAAGAACGCCTATATAAGAGCCCCTTAGTCGAGGGGGAGAGGGATCTGATCTGATTTTTGGATCTCGAATCATCTTACTTAAGCTTGCTCTCGAGCTAACCTCGAGAACTCAGTGACCTAGCGCGACCTACACTCTTAGCCTTTACACTCTTCACTATTTTCTCCAGCGTTCTAACTTAAGCATCGGAGTATTCCCACCGGGCAAGTGCCCTGGGAATTCTTCACTGTCTTCTTCTCAGGTGCCGTCCGTTGCCAGCTAGGATCCAGTCAGCAGCCAGCTAGGAGTGCCCGGATTGCGCAGCATCACATCAGGTGTTTGATCAAGAGTGGATAGAAAACATATATCAAGAAAGTGATGCTGAATCTTATCACGAACAAAATAGAAAACATATATCAAGAAGGTGATGCTGAACCTTAAACATATATTAGAGGCAAGATAAGTTGCTCCGATATTATCACACCACAAAATGGGTGGTGACAGTGGACCTAAACGAATTTCATGGAGGAGCATCTGTAACCAAGTAAGCTCAGCTGCTAGAATGGCAAGGGAGTGATATTCTGCCTCCATGCTAGAACGTGAAACAGTTGGGTGTTTCTTAGAACACCATGAGACAAGATTATCACCATAAAACACACAGTAGCCGCCATGAGAATGATAATCATCCACACATCATCCTGCCCAATTGGAACCACTAAAGCCATGGAGTTGGGTCGAAGAAGATTTAGTAACATTGAGACCCATAGTAAGAGTATAGGTAGCACAAAATGCGCTTGACAGCACACCAATGGTCCATGGTGGGCTTGGACAGATATTGAGATCTTATTCACTGAATAGGAGAGATCAGTTTAGTAACTGTGAGGTATTGGAGAGCACCAACAGTACTATGATAGAGAGTAGGATCATTAAATAACTGAGAACCTTCAGATGTAAGCTTTAGAGAAGACCCCATGGGTATAGAACATGTCTTGGCGTCAGCCATATGAGTGTGCTGAAGAAGTTCAAGTGTATACCAAGACTGAGAGAGGCATATGCCATGTGGTGTAGGTTGCGACTCAATGCCAAGAAAATAATGTAAGGGACCAAGAGCCCATAAAGCAACTCCTGAGATAAGGACTGAATGATGGACTCCACAAGATGAGTGTTAGAACCAACAACAAGAATATCATCGACATACATGAGAATGAGTGTAATGTCATGAGATGTATGATGGATAAAAAGTGAGGCATGAGCCTTAGACTGCATAAAGGCACATTTTAAAAGTTAATCACGGAGACGGTTGAACCAAACACGAGGAGCTTGACGCAAACCATAGAAAGAACGATGAAGAAGACAATACATGATTTGGATATGATGGATGATGAAAATCCGGTGGTCGACTCATATAAACTCTTCCTTGAGATGGCCATGTAAGAATGCGTTACTAACATCAAGTTGGTGGATGACCCATGAATTTGAAGTGGCAATAGAAAGTACCAAGTGAGTTGTACTTGGTTTGACAACTGAACTGAAAGTGTCATCAAAGTTGATCCCTTTTTTACCAACACATGTGCATGCATGTATGCTTGTGTTTCTGTGTATATGTACATATTCAAAAGTATTTGGGCATATATGTATAAGAAATTACATGTATACATATATATTGTACTTCCATAGAAGGATTTTGCTGTCATTCTCTTCGGTTTAATTGAGTGATTTTATTGCCAAGATTTCTTATATGAGCTGAAGGTATCAAATATTATGGGAAAGCGATCAAGTTCAAATTATGTATTGCCTCAGTAGCAATGACTAATGATATATTTCTATGATATAAATATGACGATAAAAGTTGTTATATTTTTGAATTTCTAGCTTTGAGGAACTAATGATCGTATATATGACTTATAGCTCAAACTTCCTTTTTTGTTGAATGCTTTGTTTTAGGGACTCAGGGTTGGTCTCAACTTGGCCTTGGCTATTGCTTTGCACAACATCCCAGAGGTTAAATTTTTGTCATTCTTTTTCACTCTTGTGTCATGCCATGTTAATGAATTTAAACTCTGAATCATATCCTTTATTGTACCTGTTTCAGTTAAATCTACTTTTTTCTTATTTGGATAACTACAATTCATATGTGAAAGTAGTCTTATTATCACAGTGACATCATGATGTTGATATAGAATACCAGAGAACAATAAAAAAAAAAACCTAAATAACAGTAATACAAGTGTAAAGAGGGACTTAAGTCCCAGGAGAAAATTCTATAATTTGGAATATTTTTCAAGGTGGGTTTCATGGCCCCAGATGCTTCTTATGCTGAGCTCTAGCAAACCCCGTAGCTAGAATACGGGGGTAGGATTTTAATTATGTATTTCTAGTGGGTCCATGGGTCCAGGGGTAGGATTTTAATTATGTATTTCTTTATTTTCTTCTGGGTTTCTTTTGATTTTTTGTAAAAGTTGTTTTGGATTCCTTTGGTGGTTCTTTTAACATGCACTGTATTTGTTATCAGTTTTGCACTATTTTACTGTCTGATCACTATGGATTCTCCTTATCTATAGATGGTCATTTACAAAATACCGGTAGTAGGAGGTGGACCCATTAAATCATCCCACTAGAACTATATTCACTTAATGTTTCTTGATGTCCTAATGACTGACAAGTGCAAGTCTATAATAGTGTATGATAGTCATACTATTGTAGCATAGCTTCTTTTTTTCATTTTTTGATAACTGGTAACTTGGTATTAGAATTAAAAGCGGTAGAGGTTCCCTTATTCCATTTTTGTCATAAAAACTGTTCAATCAGAAGAACCTTTTACTGAGGGGATCATGCGAATAAATTCACTTCACAAAAAGGATTTTAGGTCCAGGTTCAAACACCTTTTCACTGGAATCTCTTCTGTTTCTATCCACTAGGGATATAATACTTGGAGTGGAGAATCAAGACATTCTATAGATCACTATTATTTCCCCCTTTCTGGTAAAGGAATTACCTCATTCATGTAACTGCCTCAATATATTTGGACAGGTCCTTGTTGAGTTGGGGGGGTGTCAGTTGGATTGAGTAGTTTTAGTTCTCAACTCCATGAAGCCTATCTCAACTATTAGGAGTTTGCTGCATGAGTCGTCATAGTTGCAATCAATGGACAGCTTGACATAATGGTTGAAGTTCATGTTCATAAAGATTTGGCTTGGGTTTTCTGCTTGCTGTCAGCCTTTCATAGCCCCCTCCACTTCTGGTAGGTAGTGCAAGAGAAGCTCTGCACTGGTGTCAGGCTATGCATGTGTATAGACACATGTAACATATAATAATTGAGGGAAATATGCATAAAGAATTATTGTCCTGTTTGGTTGGTTGGAACCGGAATCCCATTTCCATTCCTGGTGGAATGCATTCCCCCATTTGGGGGAATGGTCATTCCCTCCCCTAACCAAACAGACTATGGGAATAGGCCATTCTGATTCTGATTCCAGCTATGAACAAAACGGACCCTATATAGAAGTGTATATCTTGTCTAACCCTGCAGTAGGATAAGCATCACTTGTAAATATTACTATGTTCTTCTGTGACAATGAGAGGTGTTATTGTAGATCAAATGACTCATTATTTGTGAATTTTATTGTATTTACTAACTATTGAATTGAGCTCTTCACTTAAAATTATCTATCTTTTCTTTTGTTTTAACTTTTTCACATTTTCTTTGTAGGGTGTGGCTGTAGCACTACCTATCTATTTTGCAACACAGAGGTAAGAATTTTTTTAACCTTCTGGACAAGGTTTTGGCCAGAAACTTCTAAGGTCACTTGAAGTATATTGACTGAGAATATCATTAATTGGTTATGCATTTTTTCCAACATTACTGGAAAAGGGAAGATAGCGAACACCTGTGAGGATGATGTGGTTCAAACATTATTAAGTTCCAGATGAACTATATCCAGGTTGACTTTTCTTAGATACATGTTCAAAAAGGAAAGAAGGAATGCAGCATTCCAACAGTACTGCACAAGGACTACTAAAATTTTAAAACAGGTAACCTGTATTAAAAACCTACACCCAAGGTTCAAAGTATTGACACATATCGGCCCGTATCGTGCCGATTGCTTCCCGCTATGCTTCTCCAGGGGTTGTATCGGGTCAGACAATGCTTCAGAGGGTAGCTGGGACTTAAACTGACCCCTCTGAACCGGTTTTGAAAAAAATAGATAAAACATAAAAAAACACCAATACAGACGTATCGGCCTGTGTCGGTACTTTGAACCTTGCCTACACCCTTTCCTTAAATAGGTATGCAGACCTAATTAAGGATATGTATGAAGGTGCAATGACCAATGTTAGAACACCTGTGGGAGAGACATCTGATTTTACTGTTAAGATGGGCCTCTACCAAGGTTCAGAACTCGGTCCTTTATTTATTTGCAGTTATCATAAATAAATTGGCTAAACATATTCAGGAGGTCCTAGGGTGCATGTTGTTTACTGAAGACATTATTTTCCTTGATGAAATAAACAAAGGATTAAACACAAAATTAAGCTTATGGACAAATGCCTTAGAAACAAGAGGTTTTAAACTTTAAAGTTAGTAGAACTAAAATAGGAGTACAAATCAGGTACACTTAGGATTGGAAACCGAGATATATCTCAGTGTGACCTTTTTTGGTACCCATAGAATGTATCCCATAGAATTAGAGTAGGATGGGAAAAACAAAGGGGTGTGTTTGGATGTGTAAAGAGACTGGGCCGAATGGGCCCTAACAGCCTCTCTTGTAATATCTTTTATTTTATGTTGATGGACCACACTTAATGGACCTGTTATTTATTCTTGTTTATTTTTTCTTTATGTAACTGCCAAGCTGGCCGCTCACTTAAGGGCATTCTTGTCATCATCAATTTTTAGATCTTAATAAAATAGGGTTAGAGGAGAATGGAGAATTATTCGACTCCTTCTCTTACCTCTTCTCTTCGCCATCTTCTTCACCTTTATAGTTATTCAGATCTGTTTTATTCTGCTAATCACTAAGTTTAATCTTGATATTAGAGGACTAATTTACATCTTGGTATCAGAGCGGGTTTAGTTCCCCTTCCTTCTTTTTTCTTCGTTCCTGTACACTCTAAAATCAAGAGTGTATGGAGAGATAGGTTCTCTATAGTATAGAGAATCACTTGCCTAGTTGGTAGAAGGGTTTGGAGAGTTTAGTTCTGGCTAGATTTTGCCAAGAAGTGATGTTGTTTTGCTGCTGCCCAAAACCCTAGCCGACTAGAGATTTTCGAGGTTACTAGGAAAGGTGAAGCTCAGGTCTGGTGCTCTGTGCTTGGAAGGTGTCTTGTGACTGCTAAAGGAGGGCGGTTCAGGTTTGGAAGAGTTTGGGTTAGTCTGGTAAGTGCGGCAGCATCTTTTCTCTTCCTCTCATCTGCTGGACAGAGCAAAACCCTAGTTTTTCAACCACCTGAGTTCTGGTTTGACTTCAAGTAAGTTTACATAGTCAAAATTTCTGTTCTTTGATTTTCGTTTGATTAATGGAGACATATGGAAGTGAGTTCAAGTAGGTGCCGGTTTCTGGACTTGCCTCAGTAGATTCCGTTTTGACTGGTGTTACCACAATTAACTATAAAAATCTACGTTTGTAGTAGAGGAAAACACAGGTATCTCACAGGCAATAAGGTGAAACCCGAAGAGACAGAACCTGAATTTGAAAAATGGATGCAAGAGAACTATACTGTTATAGGATGGTTAGTCAATTCTGTGCAACCCCATATAAGCCAGCACTATCTCTGGATGTCTTGGGCCAAGGAAATATGGGACAGTGTAACTGAGACCTATTCATAGCAACTGAATGTAGCCAGAGCGTACAAATTGAAAAGTGATGTGAAAAATCTGAGACAGGGGGAGAAGAGTGAAGCAATCTACTACTCTATACTAAAATCCCTATGGCAGGAAATTGATGTTATAGAGACAGTGGTATGGGAGAGTAAAAGGATGCTGAAATGTATAAAAAGTTGATGGAGAGAAATAGGGTGTTTGAGTTTCTCACTGGACTCAACCCTGAGTTTGATATTATCAAACAAAAAATTTTGGCCAGGGATGAGGTTACTCTTTCACAGGCATATGCTATGATAAGTAGTGAGGAGAGTAGGTGGCAGGTTCAGTTGCAGAGTCCACCTACAAAACATTTTGCACATGTGGGAATGAAACCAAAGGGCCCTACTGAGAAAAGAGAGCAGGTGTGTGAATATTGCAAGAAACCACGACATACAAAGGACACCTGCTGGAAGCTTCATCCTGGACTTCTCCCTGATAGGTTTAAGAACAATAATAACCCTATGAAGGGCAGTCAGGTGGGAAAACCCAAGATTGCTAATGCTGCTACAGTACCTGCTACAGTCAGGTGGGAAAACCCTCAAACAGTACATCATCTTCATCGGCTTTTGCTCACTCAGGTACCCGTGCTTCTACAAATCTGTTAGACAGTTTTGTATGCCCTTAGCTTCAATCAAAATGATGTACTTTATGAGTTTATTGTAAATGAATAAAAGTGCATATTTGATTCATGTTCCCTTGGTATGTTTCTGTGTAATACCCTTAAACTGGACACTTAATGAGACTCGTGTTAGTTTAGAATGTTCATAGCCAGTGGGTCGGTCTGGGGAGACCTATCCTGACAAGGCTGACACTGTAGTGCCACCAAGTCGGTTGGGGTGGCTTGTCTCAGCTACCGGGGTGAGACCCTAGGCACACAGTGTAGGATTAATTGAATCTTTGAACTGGACCAGATTTCCAGTATTGCCCTGGACCTTGGAGATTGATGGGCAAAACTGGAAAGTTACACCTGACCCCTAGACTCGATTATGATACTGCACTAGGTGTCGGATTGGGTGTCTTTGATGTACCAATCAGTGAGATCCTTAGTGGGGGTCAAAACCTGGGTATGTTGGGACAGTCTGAGAATTCATCTGAGTGGGTGATCATAGTGACAGGATCAGCCCCTTTGTCGGACAAAGGTAATGATCGGGGATGCACTCTCACTGATGGAAACCAAGACTGCCGACAGCCGATTTCAATCATTGAGATTTGTTTTTGCAGAATATATTTTATATGAGATATAAAAGTATATATATTATGCTTTCGAAATGTTTGCAAAAGGTTTTAATTCCCGGGATCCATATTTGAGAGAGTGCAACACTGTTCCTTGCAGCCAAGGGAGAGGTCCTCTCTTGTCGGGTAGTGTGTGATCATTATGGGCTGAGAGGTTAAGTGTAAGGCCATTGAAGATAATACCTGATGGGCTAATCTTGCATCTGCCTACAGTCCCTAGGTGTTACAAGGTGGCTTGGCCCAGGGACCACTTAGGGTAAGTGTTGGGTCCATAGAGCCCATCTGATGGGTTTCAGGGGGTGCATTGTCCATAATAGTGTATTCGGCCAGGCCTTGTGACAAAGGCTGGGATGAACCCATGTGGCTGATGTGTAGATTAATGTTTGGGTCCCACGCCATACAAGGAAGCCCAACTAGGCAGCAGTTTGGAAGGCTTAATGAATACATAACCCTAAATGGGCCTTAGGCCCATTTCGAGCTGGGCTAATTTGATTAGTCTTTAAGGGGCGAATTCTGAGATAAGATCAGCTGATAGGATTGGGCCCACACCCTATCCACTCAGAGAGCCCAAGATCTAAATGAGATTTAGATTTGGAAACTTCCTAATTAGATTAGGAACTGGCTGATCTGATCTGCTGATAAGATAAGGATTATCCCTTATCTTAAAGGGACTTCTAATCCAGATATGATTTGGGTTAGCAACTCCTAATGGGATTAGGAGCTGATCCCTTTAAGTCTATAAAAGGAAGAGGGGGCGGCAGCCTTTAGATACAACATCCAACAAACTCAAGTCATGTCTTCAGAACTAAGATCACAGAGGAGAGAATTCTGCACCCTGCAAATTCTTTCTAGCCGCCTCCTTCCTGCAGCCGCCGCCTATTGCAGTTCGATCTCCATTGCTTGGGAGAAATCAAGATTAAATCTTGATTCCAATCTTTTGGAGAAAAGATTGGTAGGAGTTGTATTCACAAGCCGTCCAGGTGATTCTTGGGAAGAATCAAGTTCTTGGGAAGGACACTGCTGATTCTGCTCCACCTTGCACTGCGCCATCTTCAATGGGAGCAGATTTTGGTTTCTACCTTGGGCGTGAACACCTCCATGGAGAGATATTGTTTCTCTGTATCATGTATTATCTCTCTCTCCTCCTTTTGGTTCAGATCTGGTTCAGTTTATGGTTCAAGAATGATCATTGAAAATATGATTTTCTAAATAGGGAATTCGATTCCCAGTTGAAGGGAAAGAAAAATTTTTGAAATTCGCCCCCTTTATTCTGCAATCTGGGGCGTCCATGTGATGGATTTCCTATCCCTTCAAAGTCATGGTTCAATTTCAGGTAATCATAAAATCCCTTGGATTATTGATTCCGGTGTATCAGACCATATGACCAGTCTATCTAACCTTTTTTGCTCATATCACCTCTCTGGGAAAGAGAAAATATCCCTTGCCGAGATGGGTCCCTTGCCCCCATCTTTGGTAAAGGTGATATAAAGACCTCTGACACCCTGTTCTTATCTTCTGTTCTTCATGTCCCTAAGCTTAACACAAACCTCTTATCTGTTAGTAGCTTAACAAAGTCCATTAATTGCAGCATAACCTTCTTTCCCACTCATTGTGTTTTTTAGGACCTGCAGTCTCAAAGGATGATTGGGAGTGGCCATGAGGCGAACGGAATATACTTGCTGGACACACCGGATCAAGCTTTGGGACCACCTCATGGAGTTGCCTTAGAGTCAGTTGTGTTAGAGTCTGTTAACAAAATTTTATTATGTCATTTTCGGTTTGGTCACTTGTCTTTTTCTTCTTTGAGTCATCTGTTCCCAGATATGTTTAAAGGAGTGTCTTTATCGAGTTTTCATTGTGAATCATGTGAGCTGGCAAAGCATTGTAGACATTCCTATTCAACTAGCAATAAAAGATCACTTTCTTCTTTCCATATTGTTCACTCTGATGTGTGGGGGCCATATCACATGCCAACCATGGGGGGTTACAGGTACTTTATCCTTTTTATTGATGATTATTCGCGTTACACTTAGATTTATCTCATGAAATCCAAGGATGAAGTACCAACTATTGTGAAAAATTTTCATGAACTCATCCTCACCCAGTTTGATACTCGTATCAAATTATTCAGCTCTAACAATGCTAAGGAGTATTTTGAGAGAACCCTCTCCACCTATCTTGAAACTTTTGGGGTTATTCATCAAAGTTCTTGTTCTTACACTCCACAACAGAACAGGGTGGCGGAAAGAAAGAATAGGCATCTGGTTGAGGTTGCCAGATCCCTCTTGTTTGCATCCCATGTTCCTGTAAAGTTTTGGGGAGATGCTGTTCTTACTGCTACCTTTCTGATCAACCGTATGCCCTCCCGGGTCCTTGGCTTTAAAACTCCTTTTAGTTTTCTCTTCTCGGATGATGATCTCTTTTCTCTTTCTCTTCGTGTGTTTGGGTGTACTTGCTATGTGCATATTCATAGTCGCCAAAGGCACAAGTTTGAACCCAAGGCTCATAAGTGTGTTTCTGGGATATGCTTCCACACAGAAGGGTTATTGCTGTTTTGATCCAGTTCGTGGCACCCACTTTGTATCTCGGGATGTTACCTTTGCCGAGTTGACTCCTTTCTTTAGTATTCCTCCTGAGGGGGAGAAATCTGATGAGCCCTTTTCCATGTCTCCACCTGTTCCTCTTCCCATCCCTTGTGAGTTCGATCATGGGGTGTCCATCTCTTCCACTGGACCTATCTCTGATATCCCCACTCCCCCTCCTCCTTCTGCTCCTGCTCTCCAAAGGTGGTACCAAAGGCAGAGATTCAGACATGTGCAGGTTGTTTCCACTCCTTCAGAAGAGCATCTTGCCACTCCCATCATTCCTGAGGAAACAGGTCAGCCCTCTACTGACCCATCTCTGACTGTCCCAGACCTTGACCTTCCTATTGCTCTTTGCAAGGGCAAGCAGAAGTGTACAACCCACTGTATATCCAAACACTTCTCTTACAACCTTTTCTCCCCTTCCTACTACTCTTTTCTTGCATTTGTTTCTTCCCATGTGATACCCAGGTCTGTACCGGAAGCACTATCTCAAGCTGAATGGAGGGATGCTGTGATGACTGGACTTGATGCATTGCATAAGAACCATACCTGGGATATTGTGGACTTGCTAGAAGGGAAGGAACCAGTGGGTTGTAAATGGGTGTTTACCATTAAGTATCACTCTGATGGCTCTATTGAGAGGTTTAAGGCTCGGTTGGTTGCTAAGGGTTACACCCAAATATATGGCATTGACTATCTTGAAACATTTGCTCCCGTAGCTAAGATGACTTCAATCAGGGTTTTACTTTCTCTAGCAGCTACTTTTGACTGGACCCTACACCAGTTTGATGTTAAAAATGCCTTCTTGAATGGAGACTTGCATGAAGAGGTCTATATGTCTCTACCTCCAGGAGTATATGGAAAAGAAATAAAAGGCAAGGTGTGTAAACTACACAAATCTATTTATGGTCTCAAACAATCTCCTCGGGCTTGGTTTGAGGGATTTCAGGCTGCTCTTGTCTCCTTTGGCTACATTCAAACACAATCTGATCATACACTGTTCTTGAAGAGAAATACTCTCTGGTGACTTTCTTGATTGTTTATGTTGATGACATTGTGGTCACGGGTAATGACATTGAAGAGGCCAGTAAACTAAAAGGATTTCTCAACTCTGAATTTGAAATCAAAGACTTGGGAGATCTTCGGTATTTCTTGGGCATTGAAGTTGCTCGATCTAAGGATGGTATCTTCATATCTCAGTGCAAATATGTCCTTAATCTTCTTGTTGAAACTGGTAAACTTGGAGCTAAACCTATCTCCACTCCCATTGATCCTAATCACAAGCTTTCTGCCACAGATGGTGAACCTTTGTCTGATAAGGGAGTGTTTCAGAGACTGCTTGGGAAGTTGTTATACCTTTGCATGACTCGGCTAGATATTTCCTATGCAGTAAGTGTTATTAGTCAGTTTATGCATTCTCCCAGAGATACTCATCTAGCTGCTGCAGAAAGGGTTCTGTGCTACTTGAAAGGTACTCCAGGGAAAGGTATTCTATTTGCTAAGCATGGTCACATGAAGCTGGAAGCCTTTACTGATGCAGATTGGGCAAGATGTATTGATGACAGAAGGTCTACCTCTAGTTGTTGGGAATATTGTGTCTTGGAGGAGTAAGAAACAATCAGTAGTTGCTAGATCCTCAGCTGAAGCAGAATACAGGGCAATGGCTCATGGTGTGTTAGAATTACTATGGCTATGATCTCTTCTAGAGAAATTGGGGGTGGACTATGAGAAACCAATGATGCTCTATTGTGACAACCAAGCTGCTATCAACATTGCACATAATCCTGTTCAACATGACAGAACTAAGCACATTGAGGTTGATAGGCATTTCATAAGGGAAAGAGTCTCTTCAGGAGAAATTTCTTTACCATTCATCACATCAGAAGAGCAACTGGCTGATATCTTGACCAAGGGAGTTCCAAGGGGGAAATTGACACACTATGTAAGCAAGTTGGGCATGATTGACATCTATGCTCGGCTTGAGGGGGAGTGTAAAGAGACTGGGCCGAATGGGCCCTAACAGCCTCTCTTGTAATATCTTTTATTTTATGTTGATGGGCCACACTTATTGGGCCTGCTATTTATCCTTGTCTATTTTTTTTTATGTAACTGCCAAGCTGGCCGCTCACTTAAGGGCATTCTTGTCATCATCAATTTTTAGATATTAATAAAATAGGATTAGAGGAGAATGGAGAATTATTCGACTCCTTCTCTTACCTCTTCTCTTTGCCATCTTCTTCTCCTTTACTGTTATTTAGATCTGTTTTATTCTGCTAATCACTAAGTTTAATCTTGATATTAGAGGACTGGTTTACATCTGGATTTTTATGTGATAGGTGAATACCACTTAGATTAAAATGTCTAGAAAATAGGTGTGGTAGAAATGCGTATGCTAAGATGGACGATTGGGAAAAACTAGAAATGATAGAATCAGAAATGAAGTCATTCATATTATGTATAGCTCGATCCCCCTTGACCACTCTAGGTAGTTTAACCCATCAAGAGGAACAACAGCCATGGGGAAGGATACGTCACTGTTCCCACTCATTCCATTCAGCATTGTGGAGATCCTGGATGTAGCTGAATCTTTACTATTCATGATTCTAGGTTTAGAGGTACACAAGAACAAAAGCACACTACCTTACAGAGCTGCTACAGTCCACAACAATACACTTGATGATTTTCGGTTTTACAGAGAACCAATCACAAACACTGCAGCTGCAGCACTATGATGTATGACCTACACTGTGTAGGAGTCCACAGAACAATATACGAACTGCTCTTGCAGTGTAACCAGGTCTGAATGATCTACAGTTTGACAACTTCAATACAGCTTCTCAACCAAGAGAGGGAAAAAAAAAACTCAGTATAAACAGCAATACAAGTGGTGGTGCACCACACCTAATCGGCTGATATCCACTTTCCAGGACAGCCGAACAGTCACTTAGGGTCTAGGGTTCAACAACAGTCCCTTGGAGAGTTGAATAGAGCAACACACAATCAGAGGAAGGGGAACAGTCCCTACACAGATTTTGGGACATTAACAGTCGTGCAAGAAGAGAGCCATAAACAGGAAAAAAGTTTCAGTACCTATGTCACCTGAACTGTGAATAGGTAGAACAGTCATGGATTCGAACTTCTCTTCAGGTCAGAACCTTCCTTCGTACATCTGGGATGGATTTCCATAGACTTCTTAGTCGAGCAACACCAGCTACCAGCACCTAAGGCTGGAAGTTGAACAGTCAGTCCCTTTTTCCTGTGCCAGGAAGTTGAATAGTCAGCCTTCATGTAGCAGAACCCAACTCGACAGTGGAGACAATCCGCAGCACTAGAGAATGCTTCCTCTCCTTGTCTTCGAGCATCAGGACTACAGCTTCTATGCAGCAGTGGAGAGAGACCTCAGCTGGTTGTTTTCCAGGCCTGAACAGTCCTGTTCTGATACCATGTTGAGCAGGAGGAGAAGGAGAAGAAGGGAAGGAGGAAGAAGAAGAAGAGGCTACAGAGTTAAGGCCTCAAAACCAAAACTGCTTCAGTCGAGTGAAGCATTGTATTTATACTATACTGGCCGTACAACACAATAGGTCTACAAAATTACAAAAATACCCCTGCGGGTACTAAACCTGTATACAGAACATATAATACACCTGTCAACAAGAAGGTTTCCACCAAGGAGGTTAGAATACCCTATAGTTGACTTCTTATCCACTAAGGATCCTGCCCAATCTACATCTGGGTATCCTTTGGGCACCAACTCTCCCCATTTCGTATATAACATCCCACGGCCTAGAGAGCCTTTCAAATACCTCAACACCCACCACTATCCTAGTGAGTAGTTCTAGGATTTTGCATGAATTGACTCAACAGTCCTACATTGAAGGAAATGTCAGGCCTAGTAATGGTGAGATAGATTAGTTTTCCCTTTAGTCTCCAATATCTTCTAGGATCACTCGACAACTCCTCCCAACTATCATCCAACTTCACATTAGGATCCATGGGAGTGTTAACTGGCTTGTCTCCTAACAACCCTACTTCATCTAACATGTCAGGGACATTTACGTTGTGACAGAGAAATTCCCTACTTTGACCTTGCTACTTCAATTCCCAAGAATTACTTTAAAGATCCTAGATCTTTGGTTTGAAAGTGCTACCGTAGAAACTATTTGACTCACCAGTCCCCTATACATTATTCCCTGTAATAACTATGTCATCAACATAAATATCCAAAATGATCTTACCAGAGGAGATATTTCTATTGAAAATTGAGTGGTCAACACTTCACTGACGTTGACCAAATTCCTGCACCACACTGCTAAATTGACCAAACTAGGCTTGTGGTGATTGATTCAGCCCATAAATAGCTTTCTTCAGTCTACATACCTTTCCTACCTCCCCTTCAGCAACTACTCAGGGAGTTTCTGCTAGTGATTTAAAAGGCACATCTAGGCACTTAGGTGAGGCACATTTTAAGGTATGTGCCTCGTCTAGCCCTTGGGTGCAACACTTTCAAAAGGAACATGCCTGGTGTGCCTTGTGCTTTAGTGCAGGCGTGCACCTTTTCAAAATTGTGCTTCTCATGACCCTTTTAAAACATTGGTTGCTCCATATACATTTCTTGAAGGGCACCATAAAGAATAGCATTTTTAATATCAAGTTGAAACAAAGTCCAACCAAAGTGGGTAGCCGAGGAGATAAGTACTTGTATTGAACCTATTTTTGCCACTAGAGAAATGGTATCTAAATAATCAACACCATGTGCCTATGTGTAACCCTTGGCAACCAATCGGGCTTTAAACCTCTAAACACTATTATCCTAATGATGTTTCACTGTATACACCCATCTACATCTAACAACTTGTTTTCAATGAGGTAAAGAGGTGAGATCCCAAGTGTGTTTGGATTGAAGAGCATGATATTCTTTATCCATCACCTTCTTCCAGTTAGAGGATGCAAGAGCTTCCTAGACAAAATGAGGAATTGAAATAGAAAAAAGATATGGAAAAAACTTTTGATAGGTAGGAGACAAGTGAGCCAGGGAAGCATAACAAGAAATAGGATGATTAATGCAAGAAGGCTTACCTTTATGGAGAGCAATGGGGAGATCAAGGTCATATGCTGAAGGATCTATTGACAGCAAAGGCATTGGTGGTGGATTAGAAATTGGAGCTGGGGCTGAGGTTGAAATAGTTGCTCTTGTTCAGATGGTGAAAGATCAACTGGATCCTGTTCACGTCTTGTGTACACTATGAATTGATGGTTGTATAGGCTCCTCGAGAGTGGGGATGAACACGTTGGGAGTAGGAGACAGAAGAGGGACTAAAGATGATGGTTCCCTTCTAGAATCAAAGGGTAAACTCTTAAAGAAAGTATGGGCAGGGTCATAATACTTATGACCTTTCTGGGTTTGTTAATAACTAAGAAAAGTGCACCTAATAGCCCAAGAATCAAGTTTTTCAAGGCCTGGACTCAACTTGTGCACAAAACTAACACAACCAAAGACACAAGGTGGCAAAGAGAAAGATGACTTAGGGCCTATTCTTTTGCACTGATATCTGACCTCTAGACAAAAGTACTATGAAAAGTTGTGAGTTTTTGCTTTTTCTGACATCTGAATGCAGAGGATATTGTTCTGATATCTGAGTGCTGAGTTTTGAGAAATGACAACTAACAATATTACCCTAATAGTACGATGACAGGACAGATAATAATTGCTTTGAAAAGGTGAGTGATTGGAAAAGAATAAAAAATGAATTAATTTGTAGAAGACTTCGAAAGAAGAATGAACCAAACAATAATGCCATTGTTGAAGTGTGAGAAGAATGGAGAGCTTTTTGTGAACCACCACCAGCATCCAAATAGTACATTCTCCTCTATCTTCATGTCCACCAATTATCTTCCCCATCTTGAGATCCTGAAAGACGCAATAAGAAGGATAAAAAATGACTAAACAATTAAGAGATTTAGTTTACTCAAACAAAAGACTAAAGGGGAATTTGTGTACATATTACATAGAATATAAAAGGTGGTGTTTAGTATGGCTTCCGTTTATTTGATAAACGGTGCCATGTCATCGCCAAATCAGCATTTATCCCATCATGCCGATTCGTAAGTATAGGTAAAAAAGTTGGTCTTGATTTATGTGTACACCAACCGTTGGGGGAAGTTTCATTTTAACGCTTCCTCCAACGGTTAAGTGTTTATTCACTGTTCTGCTGATGTGGTGCCTAATGGCGCCTAGTTGTCAATAAACGGTTTATCAAGTACTTTTTCTTGGTTTTGAAGACAAATCAAGTACGAACGTTTATTTAATAAACGGGAAGCTATACCAAACACATACAAAGTGAAGGTTAGAGTCAAGAGGCGTTACCAGTACTAGTGATGGAAGCAAGGATCAAAGTATCAATACGCCTCTGTGTATAAGTAGAGGCGTATCGGTACTTAGATACACACGGAAATAGTATTTTTTTTTCAAAATTTCGTTTTTGGAGAGCTAAAAAAGAGTATTTTTCATTAAAAAAGAGTGGGGTCCCAAAACACCTGTAAATAGGCGTATTGGAACCCAAAAGATATGATACGATACACCTGATACGGGGCGTAACTTATCGAAATTTTGAACCTTGGAAGGAAGTAGTACCATCAACTAAGGTGACATTCTGTGATGTTTGAGGAGGAAACAAGGACAAATAAATATGGGGATCCAGTTATATGGTCTGATGCTTCAGAATCTATTACTTAAGGTGTGGGTTTGGAACAGGAAACTAGGCCAGCTATACCTGATTTAGCAAAGGGTAGAAGAAAAGAAAGGTGAAACTTCACATACTCCTCGTGTATGATAGTTACTGATTCCTTTTCCTTCCCACCACCTAAAGTAGGTGTTCTACCAATTGATGTAACATCATCAGATTGATTTTCAACTGCAGCATGACTAGCCCAAGTGAATGGTGGGCCATACAAATCATAACTGAAATTAACAGAATGTCCTTATGGCCACAACAGTTGCATTCATGTACCTGCCCATGTCCAGCATAACTACTTCCTCCATCTCTCCCACCACCATGACCAGCACCTCTCATTGCACCACCCCCTCTATCAACAGACACACAATCTGTGTTTATGACCAACCCAAATTTGTTCTCATCAGTGTCATCACTCATTCACTAGAAAGAGCCATAAGAGAAGTATAAATTTGGAAGAAATAAACGAAACAGTGGTTGCACATTCTGACAGGCGACCCACTTTGTATTTATAGTGTATAAATAAAGAAAGAGAGAAAGAGAAGGGTTTGGTCTAGGAGAGAAAAAGCCTACTCTCCCAGATGACCCACTTTGTATTTATATTGTATAAAATGAATTACAAAAGTCAGTATTGTCCCTCATTACGTATGGGATGCATAACTTAAACTCAGACAAAACAAATTATTCACTCTCAATTAGATAGACAAAGGACCAAAATACCCTTGTACTGTAGACTCTAACACTTGGGAAAGAGGATATATTTGTTCAGATTTAGAAAACTGATCTGTTTCATTTAATGATTTAAAGCATCAAAACAAAAATTTTAAAAATGTCCTACTCGTCATGTGAGAAAAGAGAAAGAACAAATGGCTTCTTGCAACATTGTTGTTTTCTCATCAGAGGTGGATATAAAAGGCTTATCATAAAGAAAGTACAAGGATCAAACATAGAAAAATCTAAGCTCTTAAGTTTAGCAGCTCATCAGCCAACATATTTTCTTCCCTGGAAGTGTGGTTAAGTTCAAAGAACAAAATCAGTAACAGGGAGGTATTAACAATCCACTAAATTAATAGTTGAAAGTGGTCCATTTTGGATCTTAGAATATCCTCTAAGATAATAGAATTACTTTAAAAAATAATAAATTCATTTATGTTAAGAAAGAGAATAGTCTAATACCATCTAGAAGCTCCCAGATTTTATATGCATTTTTTTTTTGTATCTTTGAAATGGTTCTCAAATATCATTAAATGGTTACTTTGTCTTCGTACTACAGCAAATGGCAGGCATTCAAACTGGCAACCCTATCTGGATTTGCTGAACCCATGGGGGTGGTTATTGTAGGTATGCTAACTTGTCGTTGATACATATATGTGCTTTTGTGTACCGATGAACCTTCTTTCTCAAATTTTGACTAAAAAAATATGCTTCTACTTGCACTTAAGGCAAGTGATACCTTATTAACCTTTTGCAAAGTCATTTGTTCATGTGGTACGTTTCAGTTGAAATTTGAAAAGGCCTTTGCTATGAGTCCAAAATAAACACTTTTTGTTGAACAGTTTCTGAACTAAAATCTTGGGATTTTCACTATGATGACCTGGATAGAGCTCCAATAAAAAGATGAGGTATAGGGGTGACATGGACATGGTGAATGAATACTTGGTAGGTCTCTTATCTGATAGATGGTTTGGGTTGGCCACATTCAACACCATTCCCCAACAGGGTAGCTATGGATGAGGTCAACTATAGACGCTTTTACATGCATAAACACACAGAATGCCTTCTGTTGCTATTTGTAGACCATTGGTTACTCTGAAGAAATTAATACTTTTTCCTCTTTTAAATGGAGCCTATACAATAAAATGGTTTTTCAGGAAATAAACAAGTTTGTTTGATATTTAATATTCTAGAGTAGATGTCCCGCCTGAATGATTGAATTCTTCTTTTCTGCAATTTGAATTGATTGCATGTTTTTGGCTATCCAATAGAATGTGCTAGATCAGATCTTTTTTCATCCTAGCTCAGATCCGGAAGATAATGGTCCCAACTCCCATGCATTGTTCTACATCTTGGAAATACACTTTTTCTATAGTTGCAAAACAATGGCTGGTTGACAACATCTTTACCTTTATTTCTTTTTCTTTATCAATAAAATACAACATCTATTAAAATAATCGAGAAAGCAGAAAGATAAAACTATCAGGTTCTTTTATTTTTTTCCACCTCAATTAATGTATGCGTACAACAGAAGGAAAAGAATGCAGCATTTGCAGCATAAAAAACTTCTATATATCTCAGTATATTTAGAATTTTATTTGTGTCAAGATGGATTTAGTTCCTTGTGTGTGTTGAAACAAAAAAATGCCAACAAGACATTTTTTTTTCCATTTTTTTTCAATATAAGCCTTACATTTCCATTTTGAACTGTCTGGTATATTGTCTGTGGGACCTGGTTGTTCTGAAAGTTAGATAACCCACTTGAAATGACTTTATATTACAGATATGTGGTGTAATGGTAAAATCTTCAGATAGCAAAGTGTGAGAATGCAGCTTTGAGTTTGTGAATGGCCACTTTATGCAAAAAATGCCTAAGGTTGGGTCTGTATCCAGTCTACCTCTCCTAAATAGGGGTGGATATGAGCTGAGCTCAGCCAAGCTGAATATTAGACTATTTGAGCTCAGCTCAGTAGAAAAGCATAAGACTCAAGTTTGGGCACATGCTCTATTCTAGCTAGAAATACTAGCTTGAATTTGGCTCAACTCAAAAGCTTATATTTTCGACCTTGGCTTGTCTTGAGCTTGACAATGAGCCAAGTTGCATAGAAAAAACAATAAAAGTTATACATATAAAAGATATTTTTTATTATACATATAAAAATTTATTTCTTATTATACATATAAAAATAAAAAAATTATATATAAGCTCAGTGAGGCTTGTGAGCTTCACAAGCTGAGCTTCATATTATTTGAGCTTGAATCAATTAGCAATTGAGCCTGTGTATTGGGCTCGAGCTCAGCTCCAAGCTTTTCATGAGCTGAGCTCGAATGGCATGTGAATAGCTTGATTCATGTCCACCCCTACTTCCATGATACAAGACCAATTTGCTATGCATTGTTCTAAAATAAATTATTAAACTATTCACATTCAAATATTTTTGTCCCTTTGCAGCATACCTATTCCCTATCAGTCTAAGCCCTGAAATTCTTGAAGGCTTGCTTGGAGCAGGTTTGCTAAAGTGATACAATCTGTGTCTTGTGATTTTCAAGTCAATAAACCAAAATTATATTTATTGGTTTCTGGTCTTTTACCTTATATATGTATATTTCCCATGCAGTTGGTGGAGTAATGGCTTTTCTTACCTTGCATGAAATGCTGCCCTTGTCATTTGATTATGCGGGGCAGAAGCAAGCTGTCAAGTCTGTTTTCTTTGGAATGGCTTTCATGTCTGCAAGGTAATCCAGTTCATAATTAAGAGAAACCACTTTACATTCTTCAGTTTAACAGGAAGAATATAAGTTGAAATGGCTAAAATATCACTAGTCTGATTAACATCTCTACATGTCTGTAAGGATATCTAGAGCAGTTGGAGCATTGTAGTTCAAGTGGTAATGCCAGTGAATTGAATGTCATGTCCAACATACTTGATAGTTAACATGTTTTTTGTTTTGTTTGTGGGGGGGGGGGGGGGGGGGGTGAAACAAATCAAAATGACCTTATATATATGGAGAATTTTATTCACTGAAATTTTGGTTGATTTAGAACTGCATCCATACTAAAATTAATTGTTATAAAGACGAAATTGTACAGTTAACAACATAGTTTCTGTTAATTCTATCCAGACAATTAAAAAAAAAGAAACCTTGTTATGAAGTTCTTCTGGTAAGCATCACAGAGCTGTTTTGGTATTTCTTATAGAAAGAAATAAATAATTAAAATTAAAAACATAAAATTCTTGCTCACTGTTGTTTTATCAGAATTTTCTGTTGATTTTCCTGCACAAAAAAAATTCAATATTGGATATCTAGTTATGAGCCACCAAAAGTGGAGGTTTCAGCTATAGGTTTCTCAATCTAAGTTTGTATGGAACATCAAACATGTTGGCATAGAAAATCCTGTATTGGTTTTGTCAAGTAGATTGAAACCTGCTAGACCATCTAAAATTGGACACTTCCAGCTATCAATATGGATTTCATGAAAGTATGCTTTAGTATGGCCTATGGCGCATGATGAATGTCCCTTCTGCACACTACAAATATGCTTTTCCTAGGATTGCAGCCTTCTTCCTGTCCTATGAATGATGCATAGGGCTATCAAATGATTGCATGGTGTGCTTGGCCCATTCATTACAACTGTCTAATTATGGTCAAATGGATTGATGATGATAGAACGACAGTTAGATTATTGCTAGCTAGATTTTAGATGCATTTCTAGTGCTACTAGCATAGTAGCATTGCCTTCAGTTGGATGAGTACATATATTTCTGATTGTTTTTTTCCACTTGTGTATTGTGTTTTTTACATTTCTCTTACTTTTGCAGTTTATATCTTCTTGAAATAAGTTTGCCGAAGGAGATGAACTTGTAACTGTACTGGGTGAGGACTAAAGAATGTCTGTGCATTCCAAGATAACCAACCTAGGCTCTTCATATGTTCATTAGCCAACAAGTTGTCTAGCATACATCATCAGCTTCTTCTGAAGGAAGGCATGTTTTATCATCTGCAGAATGGAAATATAGTCACAAAAGAAAAAAAGGAAACAGAAAAGGGAAGGAAAAAAAAGAGGTTCATGTGTTATATTCTCCACATATCTGGTTCTATTTTCTCCCTTGAATGCCTATTCAAGATATATTCACATCGTTGTCATGACTCAAAATTGTTGTAATAAAATCGCCAGTGAGAAGCATTTTGCTTTCGATATGGAATCAATATCCACTGATGGAAGTGGTTGTAACCGAGAAAGCTTGGGGCCCATTCAGTGTCCAGTGAAATGCAGAGTTGTCCAGCAGAAAGTATTAAAACCTGCAGGACAGTTTATATGATTAATGGATGACTGGTGAACAGGGTGTTCTTTTTAGAAATTCCGATAGTTGTTCTTTTTAGGTTGATGGTGTACCTGATTGCTGAGAGATGCACTTAAAAAAAGGAGGATCAGAACTTGGTGATCTTATCAACCCTAGGATTAATGATTTATTTTTCTGACAGCCTTTTCTTTTAAATTATTCCCCTGAAACCAAATGCAAGATTAGTTATATTACTTGTATTCATTCCATTCGTCTATTAGACATAGGATTCTAAAGAGGTTTCTATAAGATTTCTATAAGAAAAGCATCTGACTGTTTAAAGATTTCTGGATTCAGATTTTGGGATTGGGAGTTAACTAGCTCATCAATCTACTACAAGGGATAATACTAATAGAGGTTAAGGGACCTAACCAAGTACTGTTGCAAGCTTTATTCCAAATTAGAAATAAATTGATGAAACAGTCGAGGAGTATTTTGGTTGGAAGGTTTAAGTTGTGCCTGGTTCTTTATTTTGTTTGAATAAAAAAGGGCCAAAACCCAATGTTAGATCCGTCTTTCCCAGGCCTTGGAAGCTCAAATCTGCATTCTCACACTTGTCAGCCTGAGGTTTTACCATTGCGCCAAGGAATGGTCCCTCTTGTATAAATCCTTTGGACATGTACGATTTTACATGGGGCGCTAGGTCTGGTCTTATGGGGCTAAACTTGAAAGTGGTGGATGAAATCCTAAGAGAAAGTAGGGTTTCATAAACTGCAATCGTTGATTTGTTGTACGTGTAATGGGGCCACGAGCCCAAGATTACTAAGACATTCAGACCCTCAACTTTTTCTTTTACCTTGCTCTTGCCCATGAAATGGTTCACTGGAAATGAATATTAAGTGTTGGAGAGCTGGAATTCACAAGCAGATTCGCTTCCCCATTCTTGGAAATTGGCTTCTCTTCCACACAAGTGCGTGTTTTACATTACATGTGTCATACAAGAAGACATCCAACTGCAACCCATAAATGGAGAACATAGGAAAACTAGAAATATAATAAGAAAATTCATGTATAATGAACTGCATTTCTCCATTTCAAAGCTTGCATTTATGAATTTAGGGAATTTCATACATCTCATAACTTCCGAGGGGAGTTGTCTGAGAGTTGATTTCGTTGGACCATCAATGAAAGAAGGTATGGGTCCATTCTCATAAATCCTACACTTCTATAGAAGCAACGAGATTAATGGCTTTTGAATGCAACTTCCAAACATGTCATATATAAAACATAGATCCTATAAATGATTTATGGTGTTAAAGTTGTCTTGTCCTAACTTTTATTCTTTGAGAAAAAAAGTAAGCTTTTGATTGGATTTTCAAAGTTAAATGAGAGAGAGAGATTGGGTTATTGGTAGAGGGAGATAAAGACACCTATACTTAAAGCAAAAGAGAAGAAAAGCGTGTCATCAACTAAAGGAGAAAGAGGGGGAAATTTTTCAAACTTTATTGGGAAGAGGAACCACTCTTTAGAGAACTAGCCTAACCACAGATAGATTCAATGTGCTCCTTTAAATGCTATCTAAAGTTATCCCAACAAAAGATATGGAACAGGAGCCAAATGGGGAAGATATAGAACGATCCTTAATTGATAATAATGGCTGCACTAAAAAATATACCATGATATTTTGACATCTTTCATATTTACAGTGGTAATCCATAGAAGGTTTGATTAGACTCAATACATACACAAATAAATCATATGATAAGCTACCATCCAATCCAAATAGTAGATGTGTGACTTGTGTTATTGGTCCCTTATTGATGAAATGATGGGTGCCCTGCTTGTCTGTAGCCAAAACTGTAGCAATCAGATTATGCTATATCTAGTTAATTGTTTGATTTCAGGGCAAACAGCTAATTTGCCAGTTATTGAAGCAAAAGCTTCTGCATTTCAATATCATGGGCACATTGACTTTTTACTGAATTGCCCATATTCTGACAGATTTGGGCCTTACTGGTACATCCCAATGTAAGCCCATAAAAGGGTGATGTTGAAGCATCTTGAAAAGAGAGGACTAATGAGCAATTAGTCCTTATCTTTGTAATTATTATGCAGGAAAGATTTCTTCTTTTGACTAGTATTTGGTAATCACATGAAAAGCATTAAGATTCGACAAGTAATATTGGTCATGGGGCTTCCCACTATGAACTTTAGACGACAAAGAGATAAGTTTGGGGCCCATACAGCTTCATTTAATTGCGATCTTACAACAACATTCTCCAATCTCCATGAATTTGAACCACAAATTGTATAATTTCACTTAGAGTTTGATTTTCTTTTGCCATGAATAAACGTTTAATTGAAGCTGTCATTGATTGTTATTTTCTTGTTATTGAGAGGTGTCAGTGGGACAACTAAAGGACATTGATTTCTATGTACCATCTGCAGTCAAGTTCTGTTTTATCTTGTTGATCACATGTGCCTGGTTGTAACAATAGCACTTTTTATGGGAAGATTTTTTCTTTTTTTATGAATATAAATCTTCATAGCTTTAACCTTTCATATGGGTGTTAGGTTAGCCTCCTCACAAAAAAAAAAAAAAGGAAAAAATAAAGGAAAAAGGCTCAACCTTTAACATGTGATGGATAAGATCAAGGGTCTTTTCATCTTCCATATGTGGTGTTATGATGTAAGAAAACAACCAATCATGTGTTTGGAGGATGAAACTTTTTTGGAAGGAGATTGATTGATTACTTATTACATAGTCCCACTTCAAGAGAGACCTTATGATACTTCCCTAACATATCTTATTTGAAGAACAAATTCAATTTTTTTGTGAGGGTGTTGATTTGGGAACAACCCAAAGCCCTCAGGAAAGAGAGCTTTTATTCAAACATGCGGCCAGCCTCCTACTCAAGAAAAGAGATAAATAAAATTTCACATTAAAAAGTTATCTCATATCATCATATCTGCCAGTAACAAATTAAGTCTAAATTTAGTTTTCTAACTCAAATAAAAAAATTGGCAGAAAAGCTTTGAATTCATTACATTGGTACTGTCCCATTGTTTTTGATAAAATTGATTGTTAGTTATAAATAAAACCTGATTCAGTCTCTAAAAATCTGAGGAAAAATGTATTACCAGGTTGATAGTGGGTCTCAAACTAAATATGTGGTTAAAGTTCTCCCATGTTCTCTGCATGGGATGGTCATTAACTAAATTTTTTTTTTTTCATGAACCAGGGATATCCTTGTTGAAAAGACAAAAGATGCTCCTATCATGGAGATTAGATAAATAAATGAGGTTGCTTTCATCTTTTTAAGGAAATACTTTTTAGTATCTATTTCATCCTTAAAATTTATTCGTGGAAGATAGGCGGCCACCGTAAATTCTTTTAATGATTGAAAAATATAACCTATTGGAGATTTGGTAGAACATAAAAACCTTACCAATTAAAAAAGCTTGTTACAAATGGATCATCAAAGTAAATATATGAAAAATACAAGAGGATCCAATTCTCTTTAATCCTAAGGCTTCATTTGGGTCCAGTGTAATAGGTGAATATATGAAAAAATACACTGATGACGTTTTACACTAAATCGTATAATAGGTGACCGTTACAGTTTGAAAATCATGATAAAAAGTGTAAAGTTTTATATCGATAAAATCAATGTAGTATTTATATTGATTATTGATGTAAAACTTCAAGCTTGATGAGGTTTTACATCAACTTACAATGAAAAACTCCACTCCATCCAAACACACAAAACTGAATTGGAGTGGAGTTTTACATCGATCATAATTACGCGCTCCTTCCACATGCCTACAAAACTGAACTTATGTAAGTTTACATCGGTTCTTGATTTACATGGCTTCCAAATGCAGCCTAACGGAACAACATATTTATTTAGTGAGTAAGAAAGGATTTCTGGAGCCATCATCCAATAGGTAAGTGTAACTCCTTCAAAGGATTGAAAATCCTTATTTCTTCTTTAAATGCAAAATAATAAATTTATAAGAGTATATGCAACTTTGTTACCTTCCTCAAGAGAATGAAAAACATTTACAATCCGTCAAACAATTTTGGCGTTGTCCTTTGTCATGAGTATGAGAGCTTCCATTGGTACTTCGCAATGGGATTCTACCTAGTTTATCAATAAGGAGATATGCCCTGATTGTTACCTTCTTGTGATCAAATACTGTACCAGTGATTGTGCTAAATTCATGTAAAGTTTTCTGATCAAGGGCTTGTTATAAAGATATTATAGTAATCACTCATCATGTTTAACTTCCTATATCCTTGCACCATTTTGGCTTTGTATCATTTATAATTTAATTGCTATAATCTGTCTTTGCTTTGTCCACTGCATCTTCAGTTTCTTTTTAATGATAAGTTTTCTTATCTTGTGGTCTCAAAATTGGTCTTCCATACAAGTTTATTTATGCAGTTATTTGTGGTCCAGTTTGGCATGTCTTTTTGCATGAACTGTCAGTTTTTTAGAAGTCTGGGAGCCTACATTTTAATTTTTTTTTCGTTTGATTGAGAAAAGATGTAGCTGTCAAAAGATGTAACCTCAAAAAGATGTGGGAAACCTGTTTCAGGCTATTTTCGTGAAATTCCAAATAGAGTTTCACTTTCTTCTTTGTCTCGTCTTCATGTGAAAAGATGCACGGAAAGACTCACCTCCACCAAACAGTTAGTGGGCTGCTAAGAGTTTTATGCAAACTCATACACCCTCTTTTTGCTGTCAAATCTTCCCAAAGATCTTTTAAAAAAGATTATATATCTTCCTATAGTGAAAATGTTCAATCTTAAAAGCTTAGGAGGCTAGATGAAGTCTGAGGTTAGTAAATAGATAGTTATTCATGCCCATCATGTGATATATTATTGGGTTTAATTTGAAGTATATACAAGTAGCCTCACTTATATCTTGAGCTGAAATTTAATTAATTATATATATGGCACGACAAGGATTCAACGAATAATTCAACCTAAAAACTTAAACTGTTGGATGAAGTATGAAATCAATACTGAATACGCATTCATTCTAAAACACACCCCCTCAAACAAAGGCCCATTGTGCTTGAAAGCAGTTAAGCACACGCCCACCCATATAACTTATGCTGAAATTTAATTGATTATAATGGGGCGACGAATACCAAACAATATACTACTTAGTCAAACAGACTCTCTTACAATAACAATTTTTTTTTTTTTTTTACCTTCAAAAAATAAATCCTTAGACTGTATTTACATTCTGTTTCGATTCTGTAACTGTTTGGATGGAGTGTAATTAAACACCGAAAATCACTATAAAACTTCACTCACATTGAGTTTTACATTGTAAATAACAACGATATAAATGTCGATAATCCCAGTTTTCATTTCCATCAAATATAACTTTTAAACGGATCGGTGAATAACTCCAAAGGTGTACATTCACACTGCATTCAACGGGGCAAAAAGACGTAAATACGTTACTGTTCGGATCTCAAGCAAATGCAAATCAGTAGAAGAATCCGGCGAAAGTTTTTGAGTTGCAAACAGAAAACCTTCCCCCGATCTCATGGGAAACAGATTAAAAGCTTTCTTCTAATGGGTAGGCTCTTGCTTCCATCCCGAGAGAGAAGAAGATAAACAAGAACAATACATGAATTGAATGCCCTCAACTACCTTCCTTCTTCCTCTGCTCCATCTCTCTGCATATTACGAAAGGCCTGCTCACCATCTCAACAGGTATAACGTGCGTTCGCGTCACGAAGCAGCAGCTCCTCTCACTCTGCAAAGATCCAATATTTCAACCCTTCTCCACAAACTCACCGAAGAAGTCAGAGAAATCCTGAATTTTCAGATGAGAGCGATAGCAACGAGGCGTTTCGCACTTTCACTTCGCCGGTGACGGTGACGGTAATCTCTCAATCCCGTTCTTGCGGGTCGAATCAGCAAGTGACGTGTTAGGCCCGTTATATGATGTGGCCACACTTTATTGGATGCTTTAGCTTGAGGCTATGTACTAGTGTATAGCTGATTTCGATGGTCGGCCCTTCAGCATTGGGCTTCATAACGAGGCCCATAAAGCCCGCATATTGAAAGTATTGGGTCCCTGGTCCAGTGGCGAAGCGTCAGAAATCAGCAATGACTCAGTGTCTCCTCCGAGTTGACTCTACTTCCGATTGCAAGCATGGTCAACCGAGTCATGGTGGCGATTGCTTTCCTGCGTGACTGAGGACTCCTCCCGGGTTTTGTGGTAGACTCTTTTCAAGCTGGTGGTCCTCCAAGTATCAATGGACGTATGGATTATGGGCAAGTTCAATTGGACGGTGTGGATCGAATAGGCCCAATTATGGGCAAGTTCAACCATCACGTGTGTATTTACTTTTCCACCGCTGCAATTTGGGCCCAGAAATACGTGAATGAATTCACAAGACCCGACCTCGTCATGGGCCTCATGGCGAATAGGCCCAAATACCATATCATAGGTGGGGAGACCAATTCTGCTACTCAGACGGGGCGGCTCACACCGACCTCACATGCACATCTTACCAGAAACATCTTTCGTACTTATAAGGGAAATGTTTGCGATGCATTGTGAATGTGCCTGTGATGCGCCCAGTAGCAGATCCCGTTCTATAAGTGGGACCCATTTCATTATAGATTATGTTACGTGTCAAAGTCCAGTCAGTCATCCTTAAGCATGATAACAGTGGGACCCGTGAACAGTGTTCTACTGTTCAAGGATATGGGGAGATTAGATGTGGGTAAACGGGTACGTGGAGTCATTTATTCAGGGTGGCAATTTGGACGGTTTAGATTACAACCCGCCGATGTAGTCCATCATCAACTCATTATCTGAAATGACTTCTCTATCCTCAACCTCATCTACGAACTTCATTGATTCATTATCATCGACCCCGACCCGACAATACCCCACCTCAGCACTGGCGGGTTGGACCGAAAATTGCCCGCCCACCGGTCATCACTGGCTCGCTGTAGACGTGTACCACTACTACAATATAAGCCGGTTTTGGGTGGGATTATGCAGTGATTGAGTTGCGTTGATTAAACCACTTTCTCCGCTTTTGAGAAGTTACTTATTAAACGGGTCGGAACAGGAATCGACAAGACATGATAAGGTCTCGGAACCGATTAGGGTTTATAATTTCAGATTTAGAATCGAATCATCCGCTATCAAAACAAATGGGTCCAATCCGATGGATTCAATTATGTATATGTTTGGCATTGATGTTGTAGATACAATATCGTTTTTGATGTTGATGTGTGGGTTGAAAGTACTGTTTTATGAGAAAATGTTGTTTTTTTTTTTGGAAATGTTACTGTCAAGTAAGACATTTATTACAGCAACAACAACGTTTTCTGTTTGGTACCAATGCTTTAGGAAACATTTTCAACATTGGTACCCATTATCTAGTGTGACATCATTGCCACCTCATTCTCCTGTTAGATGCAACGAGCTGCATCTCCAAGAAGCGCCAAATTCAGCATTGCTCTAAGCCATACTTTCCTGATTTTCAAGGCGTGGCTTGGAGTATTATTTTTTCCAACATAGTGTTGATGTGGCACCATTTTTTGGAGAAACAACATCAATCTCAAATAGGCACTATAATAAACTTACCGGAAGTACTATATATTTAATATATTAATATATATTTACTTATATATTATCTATATAATATATAATATCGGTTTGAGACAAGGTAGAACTCTGGCTTAACAAGAATCGGGACTAGAAAACAAGAACCAGAACTGACCTATCAGTCTAAATCAAAATCGAAATGGGCCCCATCAAATCCATCAGGTCAGACTCGACCCATTGATAGCCCTATAGAAAGTTGATTTTTGATTTTTGGGATTTTTACCAAACGGGGCTTCACTACTTTTGATGATGAATGCTTGGAAGTAGGGGTGTAAACGGATCAAACTCAAATGAGATCAGGCAATATCCGAATTCGAATCCGATTAGAAAATCCGATATCCGACGGATATTGAAAATTAATATCTGAATTTGAATCCGATTAAATATTCGAATATTCAAATATTCGATTCGAATTTGATTAATTAATTATTTTAGATAATTAATAAATATATAAAATAAATATTTTATTGATATAAAATATATAAATTTATTTATATAACTTAATTATTATATATAAATTATATAAAATGATTTATATATTATATATAAGAATTAAATAATCGGTCGAATTTGGATATTTGTCAGATCGAATCAAGTTATATCCGAGTTCAAATCTGATTAACTATTCAATAAAAATAAAATATCTAAATTCAACCGATTAAATATTCAAATTATCCAAATTCGATTAAATTATATGTAATATTAAATTTAAAATCAGATTTTCGAATACTATACACACCTACTTGAAAGAGCCGGTGTGCAATGGGCACGTAGAGACAATCCGATTATTGCTCGCTCAAAAGATCCTATTTCAATGAGGCATGAGGCCTATTCTCCATCTGATTATTCTGATAAGCTTTTTCTCTGTCAATATCCAGGCCTCCAGGGTTTTGTATGTGATGATGTGGTTTGTCTTTGGTTTGGTGTGGAAGTACAATCAGCGGTTGGTTTGGACTTCGGATTGGACTGCTGGGTATCAGCTTAAAGAAGGGATAGAGTCATAATAATGAATGGGCTTTATTCTGTTTGTCGTCTGGAGGCTTCAATAACAAACCCCAAGAGAAGCAAAGTGGATGGTTCATGTTCTGTCCGGATCACAAGGAAGGCTCAGTGCACGGTCCTATCAAAGCTGCTTATAATTTATTTGCTTTCTTACGGTAAGAGAGAAAGAAAGAACAAAATTAATTAAAGGGTATCTTTCTTTGTCAGTTCCTCCATCTCCTTTACTGTTTTTCTCTCTCTCTCTCACCTTATTTCGTCTCGCCTTAATTATTGTGGAAAAACGAGAGGACTGAAAAAAGTTCACCTATCAACATAAATAAATGCATGGTTTGTTATTCTTTCAGCTAAAGGGTCAATGGACCGGTTTTGGATTGAATTTCGTAATTGGACGGATTGGACGGACCAATAAGACATTGAATTTAGATGGATTGGATGGACTAACATGACATATTGGATTGAACCTAATCCGTTGGATTAAGCCAATATCTAATCCATTGATAGAAGATAAGAACATAGGTGTCATCGGACCAGATTTGAATTGAAACCAATCTAAATTAATAAGAATTTGAACAGATTGGGCAGTCTCTGAATGTATCCAAAAGGGTCCAAAATATTTATTGGACTGAATTTGACTATGCCCATTTGTAGTGGACTCACATTGGACTGGACAGGATTGAACCAAATCTAGTCCAATTGACACCCTTACTTTCAACCCAATCTTTTCCGTTTCAAAGGTCTAATTCCTCTTCTTTAGAATTTCAGGAACATATGAAAGGAAAAACTGAAAGGTAGAGTTTGCTATAGGTACATGTATCGGGAGGCGAGCTAAGTGACGGATTGGCTGGTGAACAAGGCTCATTTTTTGTGTAGTGGTGTCACTTCTCTTGATCCTTGTACCCTTTTTAGTGGTTTAGCTTCTATTTGTTCCGATGGTTTAATGGGGCGTGTTACTCCCGTCTTGTGTAGCACTTTTGTTTCTATAAAAAAAAGCCCCATTCTTTTCTAAATATGATATTTGCATCTTAATTCCTATTAAATTTTAAGCTATAATTTTAAAATTTAATTCCTATTAAATTTTAGGATTTAAGATTGAGAGTTCAAATTTTAGGATTTTAAGGTTTGAAATTTAGGGTTAATATTTAGGATATAAGGGTTTAGAATTTAGAAATATAGGGTTTATTAAATCTAACAATTAGGGCAGAGGTGGTAGGATCATGATCTCCTTTTTCATAATTTTAAAATAATGTCTTTTTTTAATTAAGAGAAAATTGGAATTGATATAAATTCATTTTTTTTATATTTTTAAAATATTCGGAGGCATTGGTGGCGTGGTGTGATCCAAAGCATTAGAATTTAAAAAATAAATAAATTTGTCAAAATATAATAAAACAATGTATCTTGGATGTTCCAAGGTGTGGCATGTTTTGGAACAAAAAATTTTGGTGTATTTTTTACCATATTTTGTGTGTGTGTTCTAGAACCAAATTCAATCAGTTCCAGAACATGCCACGGCTTAAACGAACTGTTGTTTGCTATGTGACACATTCTAGATCCAAATTAAATGGCTATCTTCCACAGTACCAAACACTGCCTTACTTTCTTTTTTTTTTTTTTATATTTAATTTTGTAGATCTATCCTGGTTTTGCACAGTTTTATTAAGTTTCAAAATTGAATTGGATACCCTGATTATAGATAAATTATGTTCAAATCTATATTTTTCATATCCTTCGGATATTGAATTGAATTTTGTTTACTCAAATTCTTATTTGTCCAAATTTGGTCCAAGTTATAAATAGATCACATATCCTACCAAATAAATAAATCACATTTTAAGATATGATCAAATCCAATTAGAATAAATATTGAATACCTGATTCTTACTTCAATGAATTTGTAGCCCCATTTGAACATTAACATATCATCCATGTTAGTCAGAATTCATAAACGAACAAGATTAAAAACCCTCGTCATTTATATATATATATATATAATTCAGATTTTAAATGTTTGTTTGTAAAAAAATGATATAAATTATGATTTGAAGCTAAAAAAGGTTTTTTTGACGAAAATAGTGGGGTAAGGCACCTTAGGATGCATAGATATCGAAAAATTACCTAAAATATAAGAAAAGATGACCCCAATTGTAGATCTGAGTGCAACGGGCCTAGAACCATGGCCTAGAACCATGGCTGGTGATGGTTCCAACAGTTCAACGGGCCAGATCAACGATGAGTTGAAACTTGAAAACACTGCTCCTGTCCATCAAAAGTTATTTCTTTTTATTAATTGAAGGTGGGGAAAGTAACTTGGAGAATAATTTTGAGCACTAAACTGGTTTTTAAGTGCAGGATTCCTCAATCATTTAGGAAAGCTCACTACATGATCCAACTACTAAATCCATTTGCAAACCATTTATAGATGGGCAAGATTTTCAATCACCCCAATTCACATCAGCCCTAATGGCACTTCAAATGAATTTGTGTAACTCTTGGGTTCTTTGCCCTATATAAAGATGGAAACAGCCAAGAACAACACATGCAAAGTTGGATATGGCTTTTTATAGGCCCCATCTTTTCTGTAGAGCAAAGAAACCTACAGTTGCATCTTGCCAGCATCCTTCTGATGTTAACTCTGAAGTTTGGTCACAGAAGTAACTTGTTAATTTATTTTATGAATAATGTAAGGGGGGTGTAATTTAGGCTCAGTTTGGAAAGAGTACAAATACAAATTAGAAGGTTTTGCACCCTATATATCTATATTTGTATTCCTTTCAAACTGATCCTTAAGGGAATCCATTTTGGGCTTAAATTCCCATAGTACTGGCGATCCTGGAGTCTTCCATATAAAAAAGAAAAAAAAAAAGAAAAAGAAAATTCAAGACAAAGGACCTTGCAAGTGCTACGTGCTTAGGACCAGAATGAGTTAATTGAGAAAACCATGCTTTCCTGTCACTATTGTTTCCAGTTAAGATGCTGATTCATCACAAGTTAGTACCGGACACCAGAGAGAGGATGTTTATATTCTTATGTTTATAGATCAAATGCAATACATATCTTGCCCCAACATTCAAAATTGGACCGGATCATACGGTTAGATCGGAAAAACTGAAAATCGGTTCAGTGACTGCTTATGTTTTATCCCAGAACTGTTATTTCATTAAAAACTGTTGATTTGGTCAACAAATTATTGATTCGGGCGGTCAAACCATTCAACAGTTTAGCTTTTTATTTTCTATTTTTTATCAGAACAATTCATCTGTTCGGTTCGAACGATCAAACTATTCAACCTGAAAATCGGACCCTGACCGATTCTTTGCCCGATTTGGTTTTAAAAAACTTGCTTCTTTCCATTTGGCAGCACAATATCTCTCTCGTATATTATTTCTTACCCCAGGCCAGCTTACCCTATCCTGCATGCACCTTTTTTAGAGGGACAGTATGGGTTTGGTTGAATAAATTTTAAGGCAGGGTGTCTTTTGGGGTAATACTGAATCCGATTCATTGCCAAACATTTTTGTATTAATTGGAAGAAAAGAAGTATGAATATTATTTATTATGTAGTGGGCAAAATTTAAATCTAATACAAGGTCCCGTGTGGGGTAATGACTCTAGGGACTGAACACGTGGCCTTCTTCAGTAGACCCCTTATCTAATAGATGAGGTCATGCAGGGAAGCACCTCCCTGAACTGATTATAAACCTTTTTTCTAATATAGCAAATGCAAATTATATGGAAAAGCAAAAATAAATAAATAATTGAGAGGGAAATATGTTCATGTACCTAAACGATATTTCCATAGGCACTGTTTAAAATGAGTATAAATACAAATATGTAGAATGCAATATCTCAAGGTTTTTAAATCTGAATCGGATGATAAACCATTTAGGGGTCCCATTTTTGGGTCAAATGGTACGGCCTATTTTGATATAAAATTAAAAATAAAAAACAGCCAAAAACCGTTGAACAATTCAAATGATTTGATTGCCCGGATCAATGATTTATTGACCAAATCAATGTTTTTTCGTCAAAAGGCAATTTTAAGATAAAACAGAACTGATGAGATAATCGATTCCTGATTTTTCTAATCCGACCATCCGGTTTAATCCGATTTTGAAGGGTGAAAAATGCCTAGAAAAAGAATTTATTGGACAAATTGGGTGAGCTGTTGATCGAGTTGAAGACCTATGAACGAAGCCTGTAATAAGGAACAGGTGGAGCACATTTAGGTCAAAAACTACTACAGTGCATGAATAATATTCTTGGGCTGATTAAATTTTCTGACTAGTATTGTGTGTGCATGAGATGTATAGGAGATGTTTGGGACCGGTGTTGATTCTTCTTACGAGATTTTTTCAAAAATCATCGATTTTTCAGAAATAAAAGAAATTACTTGTTTGGTACATTGTTTCCATGCCAGCAGATTTCCTAGAAATAGGTTATGAGTTTGTTTATAGTGATTACAAGTAATATTTTTGTGTTTATGAAGCTATCTTCCCTATCCATGTCAGATGCCACATCAACAAAAAAATTGAAATCGGCTTAAAAAGAGGAATCATCATTTTATCAATTTCTAACTGATTTTCGGATATCTCAAAAATCAACCAACCAACCAACAAAATAACCGACAATTTTGGAAGTGCTGATGTGGCTCTAATGTGGCGTCGATTTCTGCGAAGAAATCAGCATTGATTCCAAACACAATATAGTAATTTCCACTAATAATTTTAATGGACATGACATGTCTTGGAAAAATTAAACCAATAAGGATATATCTCCTATAATTACATAATCCATGGAAAAAAAACCTAAATGACCCATATATCATCATCACTATTTTGTTCTCCATTTCATCAGTTCTCTCTCTCTCTTTCAACAAATATTTCTTCTTTCTTCATGGTGGGTCATTGATGTAATTCTTTAAGTCCAATTTCTATTTTCATTTTCAAACTCCTTTCTTCTTTTTTTTTTTTTAAGAAAATGGTGCTACATTGGCATGCCTTTTCTCTGAAAACATTTTTAATTTTTGTTTGAGACTGTTGTTGCTGCCACATAGGCATTTTTCAATGCCACATCAGCATACTGTAGCTAACAACAGTAAAAAACAAAAAAAAAGACAAAAAATGATGTTTTCTCAAATTACACCTTTCTTGATTTCCAAGGTGTGGTTTGAGAATTTTATTTTTTCAGAAAAAACATATAAATATGACAGTTGTTTTTTGTCTGTGTGCCTGCATGTGTGAGGGAGGGAGAGAGACCCATTTTATAGCATATAGTGATAGGATTGTCTTCACAGCATGGTAGTTGTTTTTTGTCATTAAAAACAAAATCAACCATGTTGTATGAATGATATTTACGTATGTATATGCATATGTATATATAATTTCATATCTTTACACATATGTATATACAAATAAATAAACATACATACTTATACATACACATACATACATAAATTCATTCTTTGGGGTGTAACTTGGCTAGGTTAGTATGGACCCAACTTAAATCCAAACTAGAGAAGTTAGATTGTGTTGAAGGCTGAATTAGGGTTAGGGTTCAATAATATGAATCTGACCTCACCATGGGATTGGGGCCTTGGGCAACCTAGACATGTCTTTGTATTTTCATACATAAATGTCATATAAATATGTACATAGACAATAAATACTCTTAAATGTACCAATAATGATTTTAATTCTAGAAGGAAAGACTTTTTTTTTTTCTTTTCTTTTATGTAAATAAAGTATGGTACTCCTAAAGTGCCATACCTTTGTCCCCATCTATAATCAATCTTAGTCAATCAATTCCAATAAAGAAGTGAGGAAATTTGACTAATAATCCGACCCCAATGCCAAGTTATTTTGTTGGGGGCAAGGTTAACTCGAACCCTCGAACCCATCTGAATAGCTTGCACCAGTAGCATTTATGATCATAATGTTTAAGTGTAATATAATTAACCAATAAAGAAAGATGATGGCCAATAAAGAAACAATTAATGTGAACGGAGATCGTTGTTTGTTTATATGGACAAAAATATTTTAAATCCATATTAACCTGAAAGATAAATATGTTAAGATACTACATAGTTTAAAAAAATAATTCGGAAATGGAGTCATTCTGGCTACTAGTTTTTGGGTTGACGATTCAACCATTTGGTTAGGATGGATGGATCATTCTTTTAAAAAATTAGAAAAATAATTAAAAATAAAAGAATGGCTAAAAACCATTGAACAGGTTGATGAGTTGACGGTTAATCTGCCTGGGTCAACAGGTCGTTGATTGATTTAATAATTTTTTATCGAGGACCTAGTTTGGGATAAAACGGAACTGGTTGCTTGGACGGTTTCTTTTGAGATCAGTCGTCCGAATCAACTGCAGTTTAAAAACCATGAGATATTGTACTTTGTAAACTATATATTTAAAATGTTTTCATTTTATTTACTAAAAAGTCCTATCCTTTTTTAGGCTCTGTCTCATAATTCTTTCTATAATAAACGATTTTGGATTTCATTAAAATTCTCAAAATTCTAGTAGTATGTTTGCTTTTGAGGATTACCATAATGAAATTCAAAACAAAATACTAGAATTTTGATTGTATATAGGAGAAGAAATAAGATAAACATATATGGAGATATAAAATGAAATAGTAATTGAAATAACAAAATAAAATAATATTGATATGATCATTAGGTAAGAGAAGCAAAAGAGAGATATGGATCAATAAAAAGGTGAGATATTGGATTGTGATTCAAGACAGAATTTAAAACCATGGTTATTGTTGATTACAACTTCTCCACGCTTATCACTCATTGATTGAAAACGAACCTTATGAAATTTCATCTCAACTCTAAACTTTTATCTTCCTTCTTTCTGCATTCAATGAGTTAAATAAACAGGATCAACACCCATTTGTTGACCTGGTATCGTCGGTTGGTATCCTAATGTTGTCAAATAACAATCATACTCTTATTTAAGTTTAATGAAGACACCATGCCTTTGGTAATTAGCCTTTAGATCTATCATGTTTTTCCCATCCACTCCCGTGAATACTCTTTTACCTATTTGATTTCTTGCTAAAAATAATTGTTAATTATCTCTTCCTTTTCTTTGACAGAGTTCTAAATAAAAAAAAAAAAAAGAGCTAATTTGCCCACACTTTATAACTTTTCCATGGTGAAGGATTTATCTGTTATTTTTTATATATCATTTCTATGGCAAAAGTATACATAGAATTAAAAAGTTAAAAGTGTGAATGAGAGAGAGAGAGAGTTGGGGGGTGTTCTCCAATGTGAATTGTTTGTCTTTTGTTGTTATTTCAAGAAAATTGACCCCCACAAACAGTTGTTTTTCTTAAACAAAAACAAATAAACCTTTTCTTTAGTTGGATTTTTTTTGCCCTAAAGGTGAAGTGAAACCATGAATGCATTCTTGGACTTTTTGATTTTACAAGCATGTTTAAATCCTTGTTTTTTTCTTTTGGTTTTCAAAAAACAAGCCTATCTATTTTCTTTTCAAATCAAACTGAAAATGATTTTACATTGTTTTGAGAAAATACACAGAGAGAAGAATGTTTATGGTTTATTTTCTGATTGGGCATTTTCTAAAGCAGGAAAGATAAAATCATTAGTATTACAGTAGTAAAAACAGTGTCAGATTGAAAAACATAAAAGCAAAAACAAAAAAGAAAAAAAGAAAATCCTTCCCTAGCTTTATAATAGGTTAACAGTACATAGATTATTCCTAAAGAAGAATTTGTAGTGGCATTTCGTTTTCAAATTATGCCCCGTATTTTTCCTCCTTTTCCAACTCAGTTTATATGAGAAGAATTAATGCAGAGAGGATCCTTCGAGGAAGCTGGTGAAGAAGCTCTTTCCTTAAAGCTCTTTTCTCTTTAATCTTTATTTGATTATTTTTCAAAAAGTCATGATGAAGCTGAGGACATCTCTTACTGGGCCCTACTGACCATAATGCTCAGACGGCCCACTAACACAGCGATCAAGACCATTCAATGGGTGGGGCCAATGTTTGATGAATGCATGACCCCAGGTCACACTGGACTGCTTTCTTTTGGGCAAGTTTTTTTGCATAAAGAAAATAAAAGGAATAATGGCCACTAAGAAGGACAAATTGCTTCTTTTGGCAAATGTTGGTTGATGATCGATCCAGTGCTTGATATCCTATGTAGAGGGTGATTTATCCTAGAGAGAAGTTATGGGTCCCACTGGTACACATAGGCAAATGGACCATGTTATTGATGATCGAACGGATGGGAAGACAGGATTTGGTGGGCCATCCATGTCTTTCCCTCACTGAAATTTGGATTGGATAAAGCAAAACAAACAGATTTTAGAGTATTTCTTCTGTTTTTTTTTTTCCTATTTAAAGCTGAACAAATAAGAAGAAAGAAAAAAGGTGCATCACATAAAAGGTAGCTGTTGTTCTTTCACGAAAAAAATATATACGAGGAGAAACAAGAAAAGTGGGTCTTTACTAACACTAGGTTATCTCGTAAGTATATTGAATTACAGATTAGATGCATCTAAACATACCCCAATACAAAGTATAAAAAAATTTAAAAGGTTTTCTTGTTGAAAAGAGATGAAAAGCAAAGGTTCAGACATCAGAAAAAGTGCCAAAGCTATGAGATCTTGGCAATTTCCTCGTGTAGTACTTCTTTTAAGGTATGAATATGTGGGTTTGGTTTAAGCTAGGGTGTTTGGAGGTGGGTTTCTTACAACTTTTGATTTGGGTGTTTTGTTTTTCTTTGTTTAAGTAGTATCTTTTGCAACTAGATCTTGTATTTGTTTCTCAGAATAAATGGATCTTTTTAGTTGCTAGAATCATGGCCAAGAACGTCAAATGTAGCTTTTTCTCTTCAATCTGACTCCAGAAAAGCCTTCTCTCTCTCTCACATTCATTTATCTTTCTTCTGTTTGAAGACTCTATATATTCCCTTGACAAAGCGATCACCCAATACTTACAACTTGGAGAATCGCCAATACATCCAAAGCGAGACAAATTTAGTAGAAGAGAATGGATCAAACCAAGCATATATATTGCATGGATGATGAGGATGACAAAGACGATGATGAATAAAAAAAACAAAATAAAGTAATCTCTAAGGATAGTCCAAAAAGAAGGATTTTGTTTTCAATTCTTTTTTTTTTCTCTTAATTGTTTATTTATTCTTTGTTCTTCAAAAGGTTGATCATGGATCAATATTATCTTGCCTTTACCTTTTCTTTTTTTCCTTTTCCTATTTGGGGTTCTATCAAACAAATGGCAAGTTTACCAGAAAACGAAACTTGACATTTTGAGTACCTATACAAATATATAACTCATCATATTTTGTGGTGGAATTCAATTGTAAATTTCAATCTATAGTTTGTTTTGAGATGAGAAATAATCTGGGTATGACTTGTGATTCTAGCCCAAGGAGACAAAAGGGGATGTTTGAAATTGTGGTTGTTTTTCAAAAAAACAGTGTCACGTCAGATTCACATAGGCGTTTCAACAAATGCCCATGCATCTCATTGTTTGATTCAGTTGATTATTAAAAAATTGGGTATGCCTTGAAAATCGAGATCTCACGATGCATGAAATAACGTTTCCCCCAACAGTTGACTGATGTGTATCTTATGTGATGCTTACCTATCAGTACATACATGAAAAACAGTGATCAAAATTATCTTACCAAACAGCATAGTATTGCTCACTGTCCACGTGGTAGAAGCATTTTTTTATGAAAAATGAGTCTTAAAAGCATGGGTGTTTTTTCTTGAAAATTAGTCCTAACAAGTGTCCACGCTTCCAAACACCATGAAAATTGTCTCCTTGTGTTGAAATGCCAATAGAAGGGAGTGGTCTCCTTGGAAAGGCCAAGAAATTGCAATACATATAATTTCTAAACCTTAAAAGAAAGTGAGAAGGGTCTTGGGATTTTAAGTAGAGGATTAGCTGCAACCAAATTGATTGCTGTTGAGTACTGGAGACAATGAATTCTACTGTCAGCATGTGACCAATGTCGTTGTAAAGAAATGGTTGGAGTAACACAGCCATTTCAATCTCTTATTATATATATACAAAATTAAAGTAAAATAAGGATGGAATTCCCTTTTATATGCAGGTATTTGTGTATCCTATGTAATTCCTTCCAGAAAATTAAAGGAGATAAAATAAAATACAAAATTATGCAAGGACATACCTTTGATGATAGAATGATCATATCATGTTAACATTAACAATATATATTCTGAGAGAGAGAGAAATTAAAAAGAAGGTAATTATACTACAATTAAGGATAATCATGATAGTAGTAGCTGAAGTGTTTTCATTAGTGAGCTAGGAGTAAATTCACACTAGAATAATCTGTAGTTTGGTTTCTCAGTACTGTATATCGGCTAACAGCAGCAGTAAGTTGAATATATATATTTTTTTCAGTACTGATTAGTATGATGTTTATGCAAAAGCAAATAGTGGGAAATAGGCTTTTATGTATCATTCAACCCAATTCAATCCAATGTTGTCAAAGGCAATACAACTAAATATAATAATGGTTGATCTGTAGAGACCATAATTATCATCACATTCATCATTAATATTGACTGTTGTTTTAAAGAGATTTATGGTACAGCATCACCAGTAACAATTAAAGACTGCCATACTTACCTCGTTAGAAAGTGAAAACGCAAAGGTGCTACACCAGAAGAGAGAGATCAGTCAAAGGTCTATTGAAATGTCATTTCAAACTACAATACATCCATAGTAGGTTATGTATGTACTATGCGGAGTTGTCAGTAGTGTGTCGCAAATAACCCCAACCAATGGAAGATTGGCTCCACACTGTTTAACTCTCTCTCTCTCCCTCTCCAACATTTAAACTAATCTGCCACCAATATCAGTTCCATTCCCCTCCAACCTTATTAGTATCTTATATTACTGGGTATAGTTTGGGAGTACGTTCTGGTCATCTAAAGCTCTACACCTAGCTAATACTGGTCCAATCAAGATACACCACCTCAGCCAGGTGCACGTGAGTCGACATTACCAGGATGACGATGACGTGGTAGATTGTCATATCCTCCGGTCACCATAGAGATCTGTACCTAGTTTGGTACTAACATGATTAATCACAAACCCTAAACTTCAGCTTTATTATCATGCAAATCAAACATTCTCTCTCTCTCTCCCCACACAACCCTCCAAGCTAATCATTTAATTTGAATTTCCAAGAGGCAGTGAATCTCACATGGTATAAGTTCCATCCATCAGCAAACACATCTCTCCACTACCCAAAGCGAAGGGCATCATATGCACCTAAAAAGCTGATGCATTTGCAGGTTGAAAAGCCTCCCCAACTACATTTGGGACCAACTATATCCTCACTCGCCTTTGCTATCCAGTATCCAGGAGCTTGTACCTTACCAACTTGTGGATTCCAGGACCAGTGTGGTGCTGAAAACCCATATAAAGATTTTGTTTCAGAAGAAAAAAAATGAAATAATTGCAGACAAAAGTTGCTGATGAGAACAGCCAAATGGATAATCCATGCACTCTCATCCCCAAAAGCAGAAGAGATCGGTTTATTTTTGAGACATCATCCAGAGGGGACCCGTTCTTTGTTAGAAGCATAGATGTTTGTACTTTGTACGTATGTACTCTGTCTCTACTATGGTTCTGTGACTTTGTGTGGATGTAATACATGAGAAAGACTGGTAATTTAATGACTTAAGAGGTTCTTTGTTATAAGGAATTTCCTTCTTTGATTCCTAACTTTAGCTAGATGGGCCTTCAAGTGCTGCTGAGCTTCAATTTGTTCTGTAGTTTTTAACTAACAATGAGTTCAACTGAGACAGTCTCCCTTTAAGAGTGCAAATGTAATGGGTTTTTGTTATGCAATTAACCGATCTTTCCTTAGAACCATGGTGTCCATGGGACACCTTAAAAGCAGAAAGGGATGAACAATGAAAACCATCTACATGAAAGCTAAACCAAATAATGGATTTACAGGAACATGGGCTAACATTGATGTACGTATTTGTCTATCTGATACTAGGATTAATTAGTAACAAAAGAAGGAAAAAAAGGGAAAGAAAAACAGCTCTCACAAGTAATCTAGACGTTAATTAATCTGTTCTTACTCAGAGAGCAAAAACTGTCTAGGCCGAGTACCAGCTAGCTCACAAGACGAAATACTTAATCACTTATAATTAACCTTATGGACCTTCGTCATCTGTGTATCACTGTGAGGATTCATCATCTTGTTCGATTTCTGACGCAGGTTCATCTTCTTCTTCAAAGCAGTCAATGCCGTAAGCTGCGTGGCCATGCCCAAAGGCCTTGATATGGTCCTTGAGAGATCTCTTGTGCTTGAAATCAGACCCACAAATGCAGTACCACAGCTTCCCACAGTTCTTCTCGTGGGTTCTCCAGTCACCCCTCACTGCAAAGGCCTTCCCACATTTTCTGCACATGAAAGGCTTGATTCCATGCTTTCTCTTGTAATGGGTCTGCAGGGTTCTGAAATCCTTGAGTGGTTTGGCTCTTGGGTGATCGATATTGTTCCTGCACCCTGGTGCACAGCAATAGCAAGGCAGCCTCAGCATGGCTGTAGGCTGGGTGCCCCTTAGCGACTCGGGCCCTTTTCTATACTGAGATCCATGCCCCCACATATGCATCTGCAAATAAGAATACCCAGATACTAAGTCTAGCTACCTCCACTAAGAGTTGGGGGAGGGAACAAAACGAATCAAAAACTACAAATTCAAAACCCACTATCGCTCAGAATTCGAGAAAACTACACAAAAAAAAATGTTATCTTTCTGCTCCAATTCTAATCTTTCCTTTAGGAGACTTTAAGGATATGTATTGTTTGCTTGTTGAAACCACGACGGATTCTGGAATTTGCTATCTTACTGGATACGAAACAGCATTTATCATCTAAATCATGTAGGTATCTGAACATCACAGAAACAAAAGAATGCATCCTTAAAACCGGGTCCTCTCTCTCTCTCTCTCAAACTTGAAGGAGAAGAAGGAGAAAACATATCCTTAACCACGAAATATTTGATAATTGGACTTAAATGAAAGGTTGTGTCAAGTTCTGAAAAGAAAGAGAGAGACCAGGTGCTCAAGTAAGAAAAATTAATGAACTCCGAAGCTGTCATAAGTTGGTATTGGATCAACGAAAGGAGCTATCCTATTCCTATGTAAGGGTTTTTTCATGCATGTGGGTTGGTTTATTTCAGACTGGAGTGTGCAGATTGGGAAGTTCTGTTCTTTGACGAAGATCATCTGAACCCTGGAAAAACAAATTTTCAGTTTTATACGCGTGCCATTGTATGTTGTGTGGAACACAAACTTCGAAGTACCAAAAGAATAAATTGCATGTGTAGGTCAATCGCATAAAGAAGACACTGATCTGAGACAAATGTGTATATATTCAAATCCCAAGACTCATAAACCATGCAAGCTTAAACAAAAGTAAAAATATATCAGTGAGTATAAAGATACAATTAGAAGATGAAGAAGATGAAGATGAAGATGAGATATGGGATTTTTTTCCTCTTTTTTAATAAATTATAAAGAGGAGCCTAAAGGAGAAGAAAGGAAAGGAATGTTCCTGAATCGTGGTTCATGTCATGAAAAATACCTGCATGTTATTGTATCTATTGAAGGTCTTGCAGCAAACAGGGCATGAGAACTGTGTAGGACCAATGAGTATCTGAGAAGGGGTAGGGATCCAGTATTGACCCTTGTTGAGTCTGGTCGTTGTGAATCCTGAAGCAACAGTAACTTCTTCCCTGTCTGTCATTTCTGTAGAGGAAGAGACCCTAGAGATCAGATCAGCAGCACTAGGGCTGGGGAGCCCAATATGTAGGGCAACAGTCACGGTTTCGTCGTCAGCAGTACTAGAAAAACTCTCATCTTTCGCCTTGTTCTTGTCCTCATCCATGGCGCTGCAGGAGGGCTCTTCTTCTTCTTCTACATGTCTAGATGGACTTAAGCTAAGGAGGGGAAGAGCTTCCCTGAGGGGAGGAGAAGGAGGCGGCGTCTGATAGTGAACAAAGGTGTTGTTGCTGCTGTTGATTAGATTATTGGGGTAGTAGTTGTAGGCGTAAGGAATATGATGAGATGGGTTGGAAGAGGATGTGGAGGAAGAAAAGTGGTGAAGAAGAGGGTTGAAGTTGAACCAACCATTGAAGAAATTAGAGTAGGGGTCGGCCATGGTGAAAGGTGAGGAGAGAATTTGGGTAGATGGGTTAGGTTATTATAAAGAGAGAGAGAGAGAGAGAGAGAGAGAGAGAGAGTAGATGGTAAAATAAAGAAGTTTAGGAGAAGACACTGGAGAGAATTTTAAAACAACAATAATAAAATATTGATATATAAAAGAGAAGAAATCACCTGTTTCTGGGATTTAATAAAAAAGTAGTGAGAGAGAGAGGGGGATCGGCTAGTGGGAGAATGAGATAATCTTGGGACTTGAAAGAACAAGCTCCTTGTTGGAGACTGTGTGAAAAGGAAAAAAAATACCCACACCAACCCAAGAACAGAAGGGGGAAAATTAAAAAATAAAAAATAAACAAGTATGTAAGAAGAAAAAAATGAAAATTCAGAAAAAGAGAAAAGAGAAAGTCAGAGATTAGGGTTGGAGTTTGTCTCCCACCCCACACGAGTGTGTTGTATGCCTAAGACTCGTCACAGAGAGAGAGCGAGAGAGAGAGAGAGTGGGTACAACTACAGACATACATATACAAGAGATCGCCTTTTGTTTCTCCTCTCCCTTTACTTTCTCTTGCTCAGGAAGCATGTAGTTTCACTCCATGCCGGCATTTGCTTCGGTTGGCGGGCTTTGGTCGGCTCGGCTCAGTACGAGCTGAGAGACTGTCCCAATCTCACTCTCATCTTCATTGTCTTATACATCTACCACTGTTCACACTCCATATATGCACATCCAGATCGATTACTGCTCCTGCCGTCACCCACTTCCCTCCTGCGGCCTTCTGGCTCTTCCCATTTGGAGTTTATAATTACAACAGCTCAGCCTCGGCTTCAGTAGTTCAAGTGCATGCTGTGTTATGTTATAACAGAAACATTTGTGTTTTCAAGATTTCACTAACAACCAATAACCACATTAATTACGGTTCTTGAGATGCCTTTTCTAGTATACATTATGTACTGGCTACGACTGTAATTCCTATATATACAACCATGTTTTCATTCATGTCTTCCCTTCAGGCAACTGGTTAATTGATGTAGGGGGGGGGGGGTGATTGATTGAGGAAAGCAGCTATGTTTTGTGGGTCTATCTTTATTAATGATATTGTTGCTGCAACCCCATTAAATAAAACACTATGATTTACTACTTAAAACCCATTTTGGATCCTTCCATCAATGATGATTATTGGGTGATGATTCATATATATATACGATCCTGATGATCTCTCTCTGGACTCTGATCCACACATCATGAAAGTAAGCAGTGTAACTTGTTAATTAATCATCCCCTTACAAACTCATTGGCCTATCTCAAATATCAATCAACAGCTTAATTTTCTTTATCAAGGAAGCAGGCATCATTTATTGTTATATATTCATCTTAAAATGGGCATATTAGTTTCTTTCTTTTTTTCTCTCTAGGTAACCAACCAACTGATGATAGATGTATGATATATAATTCTAATTAATTACCTTACATAAAATTCATGATCATCTCTATCTTGTTTAAAGCATTTTATAAAGTTTTGAGATTAATGCTGATCTTATTAGTGTGATGGATCTCTCTTCTAATCAACAAAGTTTGGTTAATTGATGAGAAGATCAATATATAACAATGTTATATACTAAGCACCAGTACTCGTGGGTTGAGCCTTGAGGGTCTATCTCATCTTGCTTGTGTTGCATTTAGTACGTGGACATGATAGAACTGTTGGAGCATAGTACCTAGAGATGTCTCTACAGAAATAAATAACAAATGGAGGGAAGGTGGGGAGCTCCCATTTAAGTGAGAAAATGAAAGCCAAAAATAAGCCCAGTGATTGAAAGCAAGTTTCAGCCGGGAAGCCGGCAAAGAAAGCGATGACTTATAGGCATACAGCTGTTTGTCCCTTGGCTTTTTAGAGATTGGGAAAGAAGCAAATACGTGGGTTAAAATTTACATCAAGTACATGAGACCATAAACGTATTGCTAGCTGCAACCTTTACCACCCAAATCACTTTCTTTTGGCCCCTAGCTACGCTAAAACTCACAATCACAATCACTCACACACACACAGAGTCAAAGGGAAAAACTTAGAGACTGGAGACATTTTGGATGATTGCTAGCCGGAAGAATGATTGCACCATCAATCTAGGCTTTACTCGCTTAGCTTGGCTTACCTTTATAACGTGGATCAGAATATTACAGTTTAAGCATTCAATGCTTTTTACAATTTCCCCATCTCACTAAAGCAAAAGGAATTTAAAGAAACAACTGTTGAGCGTAGTACCACCAATCTAATTCAACTATTCAAGTTTGGACTCTCGGTTCCCAAAACCTTATTCAGAGGGATGTTGATCATCTGTAGCGAATTATGGCTCCCAACCCACTACATTAGTTTGTCACTTAACAACATTAAGCCAATTGTCTTCCTTCTATTATTAATATAATTGCTGCTCAATTTTGCATGCCTAAGGCCGGATACAGTGTTGTAAAGTGATATAAAAGTATATTCAAATTAATGCTTGTGATGAGATTGACCATCCAAGTAATTAACCTAACACTAAAAAGGCTCCCCATTTATTTGATATTGTAAGAGGAGTTGGGGCAAAGCTTAGAGATGATGATGATGATGATGATGATGATGACTCATGCATGGTGGAATTACATTAATACATCTCTAGCTATCTATTATGATATATTCTGGTTGACTAATGGAGTTAGGTTTTTTTACAAAAACAATGATAAAAAAAAAATTATTCTCAATACAGGAAAAGACTCAAAGTTGAAACAAGCTAGTAGCAGAGGAACTGACTATGATAGTGGGTTATTGAGAAATTTGGAGGTTATTTAGTATGTACTTGGTTCGGTGGGTGTTTATTGAGAGAGTGTTTATTAGATTAAGTGACACCCCATAAAGTTGCTTTCCACCTCAGCTTAAAATGCACCACATCAACATTTAATTTCAAGAAATGTCTTTAGGGGAAATGAGAATTTGACATTTCCCCAAATACCTCATGCGCACAAACCAAAGCGTTTAAATTTTTTAATATTTATTTAATAAATAGTGAAACCAAACAATGGTTTCATATATAATAAACACAGACACCTATGTGACACTGATGTAATGGTGTTTTTACAATAAACACCCACGAAACCAAACATAATCTTAAATATTATAGGCGTTTAAGCCAAGAGGACTAGAGGGAAGCTATTAAAACTCAGGTGAATTTGGCTTCCATCACTTGCTCCTATCAAATATACGAGACACTTCACCCAGAATTATATCCCAGAGCTTCAAAATATCCCACATTTCCAGGGAAATCATTTTATCCAAGGCCATGCCAGCCAATATTATGAATGTATAGTCAAAAAGACAGCCATGCATGCAGAAAGATTTCCCATGTCATATTCATGGTCTCATCACCAGTCTGGACAAAAAAAGGAACAGCAAAACATCTATTCACAAAGTTAATGCATGTGTTGCGTGATGTAAATAATGAGGTATACTGGGTCAATTCCCAAAATCCCTGTGGTAAATTCATTTCCTCATTCTCTTTTATCAAGACGGATGAGATCGTATTTGGAAGAAGAAGAAGCAGTCTGATATGCCTCTATAGTCTAATTAGATCTTGTTGGGATGAGAGCTAGAGCTTATTTTTTAATGTACTCTGAAGATCGAATTTGTTTCTGCAGTCTGGTGAACCATCATATTTGAGTTGCTGATCAGAGTGGACACTGCAGTTTCTTCTATATATTTAAATACGAGTACGAGAGGTATTCTTGTCATTACAAAAGTTCTGGAGTAAAGGAACTAAATAATTATCTCTGCACCATTAATAAGTTGATGAATGGTGACCCAATAACTTATTAATTAAGCATATGTAGGCTTTTCAGTTTTAGAGATTGAACCAACACGCTAAAAGAGGGGATGTCTACAACCTAAGGCTATGTTTGGTTTGAAGGAAAAGGAAGGGAGAAGTAAGGAAACCAATACAAGATTTGTAAAGGTTTTCCCACCTTTTCCTTCATTTTCCTACCTTTTCCTTCAAACATGTTTGGTTCAGTTCTCGTTTTTTCTCATTCTTATCAAAGATGAAATTCTAAAATGGACAAGAATGGGCAAAATAGGCAGAATGACAAAATATTGCTATGAACCAAACACATTTTTTCTTAAACAAATTCTTTTCAGACTGATAAGTGTCCTATACTGCTCATTTTCATTCTTCAGGCTATGGAAGGAGAACAAATACAATTATGTACTGTGCAAATACATACAAAATGCAAGGTTTTGTACACTACATATTTGTATTTGTACTCCTTCCAAATAGAGCCTCAAAAAAAAAAAAAAAAAAAAAAACTGTGCCAATATTCATAAACCACCAGCCTAGGTTTCCAAAATTGTTGGCATAGATGTTTTGTAAAAGTACTTTCGTAAGGTCCTTTTATAAAATTACTTCCGTAAAAGTGCTTTATTAAAAAGTACTTTCGTAAAAAATACTACCATAATAATGCTTTTATAAAAGCACTTTTGTATAACTGCTTTCATAAAAGTACTTTCGTAGAAGTGCTTTAGTAAAAGTACTTTATATAAAGTGCTTTCGTAAAAATGCTTTATATAAAGTGCTTTCATAAAAATGCTTTTATTTAAGTGCTTTCATAAAAGTACTACCGTAAAAGTGTTTTTATAAAAGTACCTTCATAAAAGCACTTTTATATAAAGTACTTTCATATAAGTACTTTTTATAAAAGTATTTTTTTATAAGTATGCTTTCAGAAAAGTGCTTTAATGTAAAAGTACTTTATTTTTGCAAAAGTACTTTCATAAATTTACTTTTATAAAAATGCTTTTGTAAAAATACTTTAATATAAAAGTACTTTTATAAAAGTACTTTCATAAAAGTACTTTTGTAAAAGTTTTTTTACAAAAATAATATCTATGGTGGTAGTTTTGTAAGCAAAGTTTCCTAGGAATGAAAATGAGCAATATGAGGCATGATTATTTTTCATGCTGCAGGCTACTCAATTTTTGTGCCATGGGGCTGATTTTTCATTCTAAAAAGAATGTGACTCATGGTAAGAATTTTGTAACCAAACGCTCTAATGTTATTCATTATTGGCTACTCTTGCTTAGAATGAACCAGAATTAAAAAAAAAAAAAAAGAGAAACATGGCCTTATAGATGCTCAGAATACCTTCTTTTTTTTCTTTCTATATATAAATATGGATTTGATAAATTCATTGGTGGCTAATTAGGAAATTGTGCTTTTTGGGTAGATCAAAGTTCAAATGTCAGGAGGTACTCAACAGGCGGCTTTGATATGGCACTAAATAGATCACAAAGGGCATGGATTGAAATAGTGAGAAATGGTCCAAGGATCCAAAATTTGACAATGGATATGGTATTGAATAAGATGGAAGTGGTGGAACAGGAACCATGTAGCTCCCCCATATAGGACAAAGTTTACATGAAGATGAGAAATTTGATACTTTCTCCATTTCATGAATGGCTTAAAAACCACAAGCCAGTAGATTCATAAAATCTCATTTTTTTTTTCTAATGCATTTGCTGATTTTAATCAATTATATATAATTGCAAGCAATATGGCTACAGTATTAAACTGATCAACATTGTTGTATAAACAACTGGTCAATTGAATTATTTTATAAATTTTAAGTAGTTCTTGCTAAGAATGTGTTAAAGGATGTTAATAGGCTCTGCCATGGATTAAAAAATATAACAGTTGCTACATTGTACAAGATTGCTTAGACCACCAAATAGTAGTTTGTGCTAGACTCGAAGCAATATCCCTTGTGTAATAAGTTACTATTTCAAACAGTCAGATGTGTGCCCCATTTCCATCCATTTTTAGCCTTGTATGAGCATGAATTTTCGCTTCTGTAAATGGGTTTTGAGGATCACGTGAACCCAAAAGCACTAATTAATTAAATTAGTTTATGTGATAATTATTTTTATCATTAAACGTGTATTTTCATTTCAAAGCTGATGTTTCCTCTATGAAACCGAAGCTTGCATTTTTCATGTTCATGTCTTTTTTTTTTTTCTATTTGATCCTTGCAAGGAAGACATTGGAAATATCAAGCTAAGAGAGAAAATTCAAAACCATGTTCAATTTGAAAGGATTAAGACTTAATTACATCTCGATTTGTAACCATAGACCAAACCAATACATGAAGTAGTTCTCTTTAGAAAACCAATTTTTAGTTTCAAGTACTTAATGCTCTGGATAGTACTCCCAGTATCAACACTTGGAGAAATCCAATAACACTTTGTTCGTTTTTTCAGAAGACCCAACTTTTGTTTATATTCATTCCACAAGAACCTTTCTTGGATGGATCCCCTACTGAAGGACTCAAGCCAATACGGAAGAATTCTTTACTTAGCTCAAAGCCTCTTCTGTGTTAATATTAACAAAATTCTTGGGGATTGGACAAGCAGCAATTCATTTAGGAATTCCCATTTCATGCACACTTTCAATACAGGGAGAAACATGGGTGGGAGACATTAAAATGCTTCTGGGCTTAGGGTTATCTTACCAACAAGAAAGAAGAAACACATAAAGCCAAGCACATTAATTAATTATCTGAACAATGAATTAACTAATTAATAATCTCATCTGGGTATAGAGCCCCAGAGGCTAGAGATCTGTAAAATGGATTTAAAAGAACGGTAACCAAAACAAAAAATCAGACCAGCAATTCAGACGAGCTTCCTGTTCTTGACTAGTCTCCATCCGTGCTTCTATCCCTTTCTGTTCCCAAGATGGCACGAGTGTGTGGGATTACTTTTGAGTCTCCTTGTCCATGTTCTGTTTTCAAACCCCCAAACATCTCTGCCTCCATGATCACGAAATTCCAGAAGGATTATATTATCAATTACTATTTTAACACTCCAAAGACAAGCAAATTGTGTTTTATTCAATTCTATGCTGTTGGGTTCACGTTCCTTTTCCTTCGTTCACGGTGGTGATGCAACGTGGGCTTGAAATTTGATTGTTCTAGGGTTGTGCATTATGCAATCATTCATCACAAAATAACAGTCCCATTAATTCCAATCTGACGGCTGTTAACTGTAGATCAAGCATATGTAGAACCCAGTTGATCGGTTTTTGAGGGTCTGTTTGGTTTGGAATGAGAATCAGAATCGAAATCCTTCTGAATCATAATTGGAATGGTCTATTCCTCTAATCTGTGTGGTTTAAAACAGGAATAGAAATAGGAATTGAAAAAAGCAGGAATGAGATTTTATTATCAAAAAAGGAGCATGGAATAGCACTCCCTCAGCAAGAATGAAAATGGGATTTTGATTTTGCCCGACCAAACAGTTGGAATCAGAATAATCCAATCTAATTCCGATTCCTGTAAACCAAACGGGGCGTAGTTTTTTAGTTCTAACCATGGTTGAGCAACATGGGCACTGTGGAAACGTTTTATCTCAAGTCAGTAGTCTCCATTGCGATCGGATGTTTGATTGGTTTCCCAAAAGTAATATTCAAAGTGTGATGAAGCTGAAGGGCCCACTTCATCATTTTCAATGGAGGGAAAGCCCAAAGGTGTTAACGTGTTGATAGTTAATAAGCAAGGCCCATGCAATGAATCCATGCATGGGCGTACTTGCACATACCACAGCTGTATGGTTGAATTTTGCAGAAAATTTGAAAAAAAAAGGGAAATTTCTCAATTAATTAATCTAATTCTCAATTAATTTTGCAGAAAATTAAAATGTAACAATTCATTACTTAAACTTTTTAAATATGTCAATTCACTACTTACTGTTAATTAGCTGTTAAGTAGTATTTGAAAATAACATAAATGTCCTTCGCATGTCATTTAATTTTTTTTATAAACCATTCAAAAGTTGACTAAAAATTAACAATTTCAAGATAAAAAAGACAAGGATTTGGGACTGTCAATTTTTTGTTAATGTTTGAATGGTTTATAAAGAAAATTAGATGATATTCATAGAGCATTTATGTCTTTCTAAAATGCTACTTAACAGCTGATTAATAACTAGTTAACAGTAGGTATTGCGGTATTAGATTAACACATTTTGAAAGTTCGGATACCAAATGGTTACATTTTAAAATTTGAGCATCAAAATTAAACTAGGCTCAAATTACAAGGTATTAATTGAGAATTTTTCAAAAAAATCGGTTTTATAAATGGATGATACGTGCGAAAGGTTGAAACTGTAGGAAGGATGAAATGATTGGCAGTTACTGTTCACGTGAAACTATGACATCACCCAAAATCTTCCATCCCCTCATTTTTGCTTGTCGTCTCTCTCTCTCTCTCTCTGACTCAGTTAGGTCAGGTGCGGGCATGCAGTGGTAACTGTTTTGGTTAAGTGATGACACCCTATATTTATTAGTGCTTGTTTGAAGGTTGGCGAGAAGAGTGAGAGGCTTGGAAGGTTTTAGTCTAGGTGAAGGAAAATAAATGAATAAAATTCAGAAGTAAAGGAGAGGGTACAAGTAGAACAAAACCACTGACAAGAATAAAGAGATTAAGCAAGCTGATAGGTTTTATATATTTTCTATTAGATGTGGCATGTGGGTTCGGTTCAGAAGATGAACACAAGCGAACCAACCGAGGTAATTAAACTTCTAAATGTTTTGTCACATTTACAAAAACAGTGAGGAATTAAAAAAAAAAAAAACCTACAAAGAACATTCAATTTTCTTTTTCTTGTTGGTTTGTTGACCATGATCCTTTCTTATTTGTTTATTCTTTTTAGTACAAGGGATTAACTTGGGGAAAGAATATCCAAGAAAACAACAGATGAGAGGAGAAGCTCCTCTTTCTTATTTTATTTTTTTTTTTTTCTGAACTCTGATGCCACCACTTCAATGTGATGTGGATGTGGTTTTGTTCTCTTTTTCAGTGGGTCTTGTTATTGTTATCATTTAAGAGGGGATGCAGGGTTGGATGAACAATCATACCAATCCGTCAAAGTTTGTTAAGAACATGGCATGGGGCTGCTGACTGCTGAGCTATTAACTTAAATGTGGAGTCAAGTCTCCTCCGCCGAGTTACAGGACACCCAGTCACATCAAATGATCCATCATCCATGCAACATGGGCATCATTTCACCAATGTATGGGAGAGTCCATGTGTAAGAAATGCCTGAGATAAAGAGAGGAATATAACCATTAAAGCATTATCTCAGTATCAGGCAAGACTGCTTGGATTGATAGAATGAGACACACTTGGCAAAGACGAGAATGTGCTAGGCTGCTAGCAGTTAGCACCTTTTGCCCGGTAGATCACCTGTTACCAATGGTTTATCTTTCTATCTTGTTTGATTCCTTTGTTTCTAGGCGGCTAGCAATTGTTATCAGCAAAGAGACTTTGCGTGGTTCTGTTCAATTTTAGCCCTTACCCCTCAGGGATGGTAAGAGGGAGAAATGCTATGTGGGTGAGGACAAGATGCATGTTGGTGACAAGTAGGGCTATAAACGGATCGGTTTCAGCTTCATCTGCATTATTATGTCAACTTTTGGAGTAAATTCAGATTTAATCCGTAACTATTTTAAAATGATTAAAACAATTAAAAAACTAATTATTTTTAAAGTTTATCAAATATAAATTTTATATAATTATAAATAATATCCATATATACATAAAATAATAACTTTTTATTAGACTTTAGATTTTAATCGGACCAACGGGTTAAGTTCGCATCTTATCTGTTTATTAATTGGATGCAAGTTCTAATATCCAAACATGAGATACTCATATTAAAGTTAAATCGGTATCTGATCTTAGTAATCCATTTACAGCCCTAGTGACAGGATGGTCGTGGCACATTAGTGCTAGAGCACTGATGAAATGCATCCATCATGAAGGCACGACCACTCTATTGCACTGAGTCAACCCATGTAGAACAAAGCCAAGAGGAAAGGAGAATGAAAGGCACTACCACTTGCCAAGATTGGATGGTGATCACATCATGATCCTAAAACCATGGTGATAGAGTGCAGAGACCACCGTCCACGTGCAAGACTGCTCTCAACTTTGGTTTCAAGTGAACAGCCCACAAGACAGAGAAGACAAAGAAATTCATTCTGGAACCCAGTAAAGAAGGCCTCATGAAACAGTGGTCCTGTAGAAACGGAAAGGTGTCTTGATTTTGAATGACACAGATAGCGACACTGAAAAGGCAGTAGGAACTCTTTGGCAACCCACCGGCTACTGCAATAACATTAGATTTAAATGCAATATGGCCTGTCACAGAGATTCCACGCAGTCATGCCCAAGACTAAAGAAATTCTCTTAAGGGGGGGGGGGGGTTTCAAATCAACAAAATCGACTACAAAAATCTTTTGATGGGAATCAGGACCATCTGGGCGAGAGGAATTTACTGTCTCTGATCAGATTCATTCAGATATAGAAAATAGATAGGCAGCATTTGAATAGTCCAATATGTAAATTCAGATCATTCAATTCAATTGGACAAGCATAAAAGCCTATGCAGTGAAAAAAAAAATTACATGGTCATTCCATGACTGATCTACAGAGCTACATCAAACATGAATAGGCTGCAAGAGAAATGGAAAGCGTTAACCTTAGTTTCAGTACAACCAATCATAAAAGCGATATGCTTATATGAAGTACGAGTTTCAAGCCAGCATTGAGTCTGAGATATCATCCGTTTTCCAGCAACAGACGACGAGTCTAGTGAATTTCGACCGAAATTGATGCAGCCAAAACTGTAGCCCTCTGCTTCAGTATTTTAATAGCCTAAACGGATTTTATCCCAAAGACAACAATAGGTTTACTTCTCTTAGGTGAAGAGGCTTACGACTGAATAATTCGTAATTTGTTCCATTTTCAAGAAAATTTACACCTCGAGAATTTAGGGTTTTAGCCACCAAAAATATGCCGAGGTAAATTTCCTCTCTTTCTCAACAGCATCCTGAGTCCTGACTTCATTCACCATCCAGATTTGCAACGACTACGAGAAGTTATCCACATGATGGGGGGAAGAGGATCCATAATGACAGATATTTTCAGAGATTTTCTTTAATTATTTCTTTGTTCTCACCCTTTTTTATGTGTATAGCGAGAATCAAAACTGCAGCCAATAGATTAGCAATGCCAATGAAGCAAAGAAACCATCATTTCCGGCGACCAACTCCAAACTGAAACCTCTTTTCCTGCCTGTCGTTGAATGCATATTCCAACCGCAGTGGCCCCAAGGGGGAGTCTACACGGATCCCGAACCCATAACCGTTACCACTTCCAGGTTTTTGATCTTGCTCCAGCTGGATCACCTGGAAAGGTAAAGAAGCAACAAAATTAAATAGAAGGGGAAGAAGAGGTATGGCATCTGGATGTTGCACCATGCTGCCAATAGGTTGTAGTTTTCAGTTGAATAGGCCAGGAATTATGGAACTTGAAAGGCCAAGAAAAAGCAGGAAATGATGTACTAGACAACCACCAGTCCTTTTAACATCAGAAAATACATAGTGCATTTTATTCGACTAGTATTCCTGTTCCTAGATTTTTGACTGCTATACTGCTATTCTGCTAAAGCATTCTTTCTCTCATATCCATTTCTAGTCTGATTGACAAAACAGAAACTAGATATAGTTATAGAAAATATAACAGGCAGAGTAGGGCCAGATCCAAGATCGCTTCCATAGTCAGTAAAAATGGCCCCCACAACTGGTCCAAGCTGAAAAACAGGGGAATAAAAAATGATCAATGATCAGTCATCTGTACATATAACACTGGGATTTGCAAGGGGGAAAAATAAAATTCCACGCACAGTTCATCAAAAAATAAATCTTGGAGCTAATGGCCCTTAGGCAAGGTAAGGACTCCCCTTAGTTAAAACATGTAGTCCTTCAACTATTTCATTGAACTCGTACCAGGCACAATAAACATTGGTGCTAAAAACAAAGAATTTAGCAGCATTCATCTTCAAGTATCTTCAACTAAACAAACATACTCACGACCAAAGAACCACTTCTCTGTTATTTAAGGTTCAGATACAAAGCTAACATGCTTGATTAAAGACAGATTGAAGTTCTTCCAAAATATATCTCCTAGAAAGCTAATATGCTTGATTAAAAAATAAGCAAAAGTTATGCATGGGCACGACAGATTTGGGGATTCCTTTGTGGCTGCTTTCAGACAGGAACCTGCAAGTCAGACTTTTCATCCTAGATTTTACCATTAAACCAGGAAATGGTCTCCATGTGCAAATATCTATTTATAAAATTCAGAATCGGTTGCTGGTTTCAATCACTACTTATAATATGCAACTTTGGCTGAACATTTGCTTTCAGGAAATAGGAAAAACATTGCAGTGAGTAACCCCATTTGAGGAGGGGAAGAACTTTTGAAGGGAAAGTGAGGTCACTTTCAAGCAAGAATCAAAATATTGACAACATTCAATGTCAAAAAATGGGTATCAGTGCATATTGATAAGACCGATACTCTTTTTTTTTATTTTTTATTTTTATTTTATCAGCATGAGAGGGATGCCTTCTATCATCCCAAACTTTCAAAACCCTCTAACCCCTGTGTGTATCGCTGTATCCATGAGTCTCAAGACCTTGGATATGATGATAGGCCCAATATGGGGTGTATCGTATTGATATTTTGATCCTTCCTTTCAAGGATCTGCACAGACATGCTACTTTATTATGGATAATAGGCTTTCTCTTTGTACAGGAGTTTTCATAGTTCTATGGTTTTAAGATTATTAATGAAATTATTTTACCTTACAGTTTAAGAAAAAAAAAAAGAGTATAAGAACATGAGAAGGACAAGTTTCACAAACGGATATTGTAGATTGTGAAATAACAAGACTATTCTTTTTCTTTTCCTTTTTGTGTATTTCATGATCTTTCTAGATCCATAGTCTTGGGAAGGATCCCTCAATACATAATTATTCCACAAGGTTGAAAATTTCTACCAGAAATAAAGAAGACACAAGAATGCAACCAAAACCAAAATGCATAGAAAATGAAGGCTGTGCTTGCCACCCACCATAGGAAAAGAAATCTCTCCAGAGCCAACCACATACAAATATCAGCATAATGAAGAACTCAGTCGAAATGTTTAAAACTTTAAATCATCCCTTCAACATTAAAAACCAAAGGAGCTTAATTGCAGCACATCTCTTTACAGTTGTGCGTATTTAGAGCAAGTTCTGCAGCTGAAATGCTTCTCATGAACAAAAAAGAACATACAGGATATCATATCTAAAAGGGATACATGCGGGTTCAATTTCAACACCCTTTCTACCACGGGCAGTCTATGTTAAAACACAACCACTCGGGCAAAATAGGAAGTCCTTGTTCCATGTTGAAGACAAACTGGAGAAAATAGAAGATAGCAATGAGAGGCTAACGGCATAGCAGCACAAAAATGCTGATTATTTTCTCCAAAATACAGAGGGGCCAGTAGTGATAATTGGAAAGAAGTATACCATTGAAGACCCATGGTTGGCAGACCCAGTGTAGACACATTCAAGTTTTACAAGAAGCATATCATCTTGAGTATTTCCACTGCAAAAAATGAATCAAAAGAAAAGAACAAAACATATGGTGAGAACAAGTGGCAATCGAACAGCATAATCAAATAATGAATATGTACTGTAGAATCTCAAAAATGTTCAGAAAGGGGCAGTATTTAAAAGTGAATACCTTGCAGTCAGTGGGCTGCCATAATGATCCTTAATATTGGGGTCTCCTTTGTCATCATGCACACCAGCATGCTGCATGGGAAATGAAATTACTACTTAGGATTTTTTTTGAGAAGGTAATGTATTGATAAATACAACAAAGTTCCATTTTTTTTTTTTTTTGAAATAGGACTACTATATAGGATTGAACAAATACAAAGAAATAATCCAGAATAATGATGACAAAGTGAAACTTATAGAAATTATACACATTTTTCCATAATTAGCTTTCAATAGACAATTACAAATATGCATTTAACAATTGAAAGATACAGGTATTTACTATGAAATTGTGACTGCCATCTGGGATAGCATCCAGAAATTTTGAAAAGATAGTCGAAGTCCCTCCCTACCTTCTTTGGGAAGTGTGCCATATACTAGAGCATGTTCTACAATTTCTCTTGGGGCTATCAGGATAATTGATCGAAGCATTCCACAGATTATTGGAGCTCATTGATTCAAACATCCAAGGGCAGTACTTTAAAGGCCAGAGACGCAACAAAAGTGCAAGGGCTTCCAAATGCCTCAGGCACAAGGAAGGTTTTATTATACACAAGGAAGAGGTCAGAGATTCAAATCTTGTTGTAGTCATTTTATAATTTCTGATAAATTAATTACCTGTTTGGGTTAGTGAAAATTGGCTAGGCCATTGAAACCCAGACAGTTGTCACCATTTTTTGACAGGGATCATTTGGTTTCTCAGAATTTTAAAACTCCAAAAATACAGAATGTCTGCCAGTTCCAGGTTTTCATGGTCCAACCATCCAGTCCAGTCCAAGTTTACAACACTGGTTTCCCATAACCTATGGGATCTTCTTCTCCTCTGTTCTCTCTTGGAGTACTGGGAGTCTGGGACTAGCCAAATCTGAAGAAACTCTGATCAGGTAAGATCTGGTTTTTTATTTCTTTTCCCTCTATGGTGGACTAAAAAGTTAAGGAATAAGGAGGCCTTGTTTCCAGTTTGTTGTGTGCTGGCAATTTGAGATCCATTCAGCCAGTGTTGCACCTTAGTTTATGGATCTTTCACAAGAATATCAAGAAGCGGAATCCATCAGTGATGTTTCTGGGTTACTAGCTGTTTTTAGACAAAACTGTCTGCTAGAGGTGTGTGGACTGTGAAGATCAATTGTAGGGCTGTTCTTTCCTTTTTTGGCCTGTGAAGAAAGTTGACAGGTTTAGATTACTGTATAATCAGACTGCTATTGTTGGTGTTCAGAGTTTATTTCATTGCTGTTTTTGGTTTGCAAGTGGCTTGGGTTGACCAAACAGTTTGTATTATTCAAAGTATTGTTTGCATGAGAACCTAGTTCTTACATTCTTTGGTCGTAGAAGGGGTCAGTTTTGGAGATGTAGTTAAAAGTACAAATCTGCTACACTCAGATTGTGTACTGCTGCTTGGTGTTAGTAATCTCTTACTTTCAAATCTGCTATTGAAGATTCTTCTATTTCAGGGGTATCTGGAGGATAAAACATCATCAGCTCAAGTGCTGAAACTGGGAGTTTTCCGGTTTCTATTGCTCTTTTAGACTGTGTGAAACGGTGTTAATGTTCTTGGCTGCTGGTCACTATACAACCAGGTCTGAGAAAAAAATTTATGTGGGCTAGTATAGCCAAAGAGATTGGGATCAGACTCAGGCTACTTTTTTCTGCACAAAGACATTATGCTCATTGTATGAACTTCAGGTTGAAGGGAAGAAAAGGCTATCTTCATATTATTTTACCCTCACCTCGATGTGAAAAGAACTTGACCATTATTAGACCATTGCCTAGAGAGATGAGTTGGAAGCTAGGGACTACAGAAAAAACATCAGCAATGGATATTTGCCTTTCCTGTGGGTCCTAATCCTAATTACTAGCCCATTCATGTTCAGATATGAAGCAGTAAGAAGCTCACATCCATTCAGGATGTGTACTTTCTTGTTCAGTCTGAGAAGAGCAAGAGGGTTAGCATGAAGGGGGGGGGGGGGTTCTCTTGGTCCTTGGCTAAGTAGAGTCATGGTAATAAGGGTAAGCTGAGATATTCTCATTGTGATAGGACTAGAATCTCTTGACACACCAAAGAGGCCTCAGAATCTCATTGGCCAGCTGAAGATTTTCTAGAATTTCCAGAACCAACAGCAGCTTGGGAAGAAAACTAATTCAGCCAATGTTGTGTCAGGTGGCTCATTGCAGGAGAATAACTCCATGGTTCCAACTCCAAGGAGAGAATGTTGAATGCCTCACATGATCGGTTGGAAGAATATGGTAGGACACTTCATCATCTTGAGGAAATCTTTATCACTCCTACCTCACATGTATCAACCTCAGGTAACCAGGTTGTTGCATTCAATGTGTCCACTTTATCCTCATCCCCTTGGATCATTGATTTTGGGGCTCACATGACCAATAAGCCAAACCTTTTTTCAGCTTACCATTTTGCTTTCTGGTAGAGATAGAGTGAGATTAGTAAATGGTTCTCACACCACCATTGGCCATGGAATTGTGTCCCTACCAAATGGTGTTAACTTGAACTCAGTTCATCATGTTTCGAAATTCCCCATAAATCTTTTATCTGCTAGTTGTATTGCCCAATCTTTGAATTGTTGTGTGACCTTTTTTTTTTTCTAATTCTTGTGTTTCTAGTATTTGATTTTTGGAAGAATGATTGGAAAGGGGCATGTTGTTGGTCTCTACACTCTGGAGGATGTTGTTGGTTTAAAGGCGAATAATACAACAAATCTTGTGAGACAGTCTAAGAGTCCTTGTAAAGACTTTACTATGGCATTACCGTTTGGGCCATACGTCTTTTTCTTCTTCATAGTCTTGTTCCCTGAATGATTTAATTCTGTTTCTGAGTTCTCTTTGCAATGTCCTACTTGTCCTTTAAGTAAACATTGTAGAACAAGTTTTCCATTAAGTAATAAATGGCTGAGTTTCCTTTTCAAGTTGTTCACTCTGATGTTTAGGACCCTACTACTATTACTACTTAGGGAGGTTATAAATATTTTATTAGCTTCATCAATGATTTCTCACGCTATACTTGGAACTATTTACTTCATTCTCTAGGTGAAGTACTGAAGGTGATACAGGACTTCCAAAGAATGGTGTTCACTTAGTTTCATGTGGAGTTTCTGTTCTTTCACTTAGACAATGCTTGTAAATATTTCAACAGTGATCAAAGGTAGTTTTTTCTCAACACGGTACCATTCATCAAAGTACATGTCTGCGAACACCTCAACAAAATGGCATTGCTGGAAGGAAGAAGAACAAGCATCTTGTTGAAGCAGCTCAAGGTTTAATGTTGCATATGTATGTCCTTAAGAGGTTTTGGATACCACATGCCCTCACATTGCTTGAGAGTTCAGCAATGAGGGTCTGAGAATGAGAGTTTCGAACCTACTCTCTCTCAGCACCCTAACACTATTTTATTAAGATATATTTGAATAATTACAAGGAGGCCCTTAGTTGGGCAAGAATTTACAAAGAACTTAATATAGACAGGATGGGACCAAAATAAGGCCCATTACAGAAAAACATAAACAACAAGAAAGAATAAACAGCCTATGGGCCATTCGGCCCATCTTCTCTACATTCCCAAGTCCCCATTGTTCTCCATTCTTATTCATATGGTTGTCATTGTTTTGTTCATTACTTGTCTCCATCTCATGGAAAGTTTGGCCTTCATTCCATTCCTTGTATCTTCCTTGGATACTCACTACCCAAAAAGGGTATAAGTGTTATGATCCCTCTTCTCATCATATCTATTATCAACAAGGGATGGAAGTCGATTTATCTACTCGAACTACTTTAGGTATGATGTTTGCTCTGGTGGCAAAATTTTGTTTGGGACTTTCAGGCTCTCTGTATTTCATTCTCCTCCCAACAAACCTTTCCCACCAAAGAAATTGGTATGGGCCTGTCCCATGTTGGAGCGTTTTGTTGGGAGGTGTATAATGAGAAGATAAATACTATGAATATGTTACAAAAAAGAAGGTCAAGCTGGTGCCTCTCCCTGAATTGGTGCATTCTTTACAAAGCTAATGGTGAGAGGTGTTTCCTGTTGGAATAATGTTAAAATAACTTAGTTGCAGTTGTTAGGGCCTATTTGTCTAATTAAAGTGTTTTTTATTTCGTTTTTTATTTCTGTTATGTCTGTTATTGTACTCAGAGGCACAAGGGTCTTTTCCCTTGTTATTTCTGTCGCACTATATATAGTAAAATAAACATTGGTGCCGCCAGTACTGTTACATTGCAAACCTTCTCTCTTCTCTTCTCTTCTCTTCTCTTCTCTTCTCTTCTCTTCCACCTATCTCTGGCCGGTTACACTGTCAAGATGGTATTAGAGCGGGAATGCTGATTAAAAGAGAGCAGATCGATCAACCCTACTGTCAAGAGAAGATCGAACAGACTAGCAGAAAGGAAATCTGATAGGTGGAACCAAGAGAACAGTATGGTGATGTCTTGGCTCTTGGTTTCAATGCTGCCACAAGTAAGGAAGACCTTTATGTGGGCTGAAACTGCTTGTGAGATATGGGAACAAGCGAAATCCACTTATTCAGAACAGAGACACTATGCCAAGATAACAATCTGCAGCTGAAATGCTTCTCATGAACAAAAAAGAACATACAGGATATCTTATCTAAAAGGGATACATGCAGGTTCAATTTCAACACCCTTTCTAGCACAGGCAGTCTCTGTTAAAACACAACCACTCGGGCAAAATAGGAAGTCCTTGTTCCATGTTGAAGACAAACTGGAGAAAATAGAAGATAGCAATGAGAGGCTAGTGGCATAGCAGCACAAAAATGCTGCTTATTTTCTCCAAAATACAGAGGGACCAGTACTGATAATTGGAAAGAAGTATACCATTGAAGACCCATGGTTGGCAGACCCAGTGTAGACACATTCATGTTTTACAAGAAGCATATCATCTTGAGTATTTCCACTGCAAAAAATGAATCAAAAGAAAAGAATAAAACATATGGTGAGAACAAGTGGCAATCGAACAGCATAATCAAATAATGAATATGTACTGTAGAAGCTCAAAAATGTTCAGAAAGGGGCAGTATTTAAAAGTGAATACCTTGCAGTCAGAGCGCTGCCATAATGATCCTTAATCTTGGGGTCTCCTTTGTCATCATGCACACCAGCATGCTGCAAGGGAAATGAAATTACTACTTAGGATTTCTTTTTGAGAAGGTAATGTATTGATAAATACAACAGAGTTCCCTTTTTTTTCTTTTTGAAATAGGACTACTATATAGGATTGAACAAATACAAAGAAATAATCCAGAATAATGATGACAAAGTGAAACTTATAGCAACTATACACGTTTTTCCATAATTAATTTTAAATAGACAATTAGAAATATGCATTTAACAATTGAAAGATACAGGTATTTACTATGGTGTTGTGACTTCCATCTGGGTTAGCATCCAGAAAATTTGAAAAGATAGTCGAAGTCCCTCCCTACCTTCTTTGGGAAGTGTGCCATTTACTAGAGCATGTTCTACAATTTCTCTTAGGGCTATCAGGACAATTGATCGAAGCATTCCACAGATTATTGGAGCTCATTGATTCAAAAATCCAAGGGCAGTACTTTAAAAGCCAGAGACGCAACAAAAGTGCAAGGGCTTCCAAATGCCTCAGGCACGAAGAAGAGGTGTTATTATACACAAGGAAGAGGTCAGAGATTCAAATCTTGTTGTTGTCATTTTATAATTTCGGATAAATTAATTACCTGTTTGGGTTAGTGAAAATTGGCTAGGTCATTGAACACAGACAGTTGTCACCATTTTTTGACAGGGATCATTTGGTTTCTCCGAATTTTAAAAAATTGGGGCTCCAAAAATACAGAATGTCTGCCAGTCCTGGTTATCATGGTCCAAGTCCAAGTTTACAACACTGGTTTCCCATAACCTATGGGATCTTCTTCTCCTCTGTTCTCTCTTGGAGTACTGGGAGTCTGGGACTAGCCAAATCTGAAGAAACTCTGATCAGGTAAGATCTGGTTTTTTATTTCTTTTCCTTCTGTGGTGCACTAAAAAGTTAAGGAATAAGGAGGCCTTGTTTCCAGTTTGTTGTTTGCTGGCAATTTGAGATCCATTCAGCCAGTGTTGCACCTTACTTTATGGATCTTTCACAAGAATATCAAGAAGTAGAATCCATCAGTGATGTTTCTGGGTGCCAAGAAACCTGCTTTTAGATAAAACTGTCTGCTAGAGGTGTGTGGACTGTGAAGATCAATTGTAGGGCTGTTCTTTCCTTTTTTGGCCTGTGAAGAAAGTTGACAGGTTTAGATTACTGTATAATCAGACTGCTATTGTTGGTGTTCAGAGTTTATTTCATTGCTGTTTTTGGTTTGCAAGTGGCTTGGGTTGACCAAACAGTTTGTATTATTCAAAGTATTGTTTGCATGAGAACCTAGTTCTTACATTCTTTGGTCGTAGAAGGGGTCAGTTTTGGAGGTGTAGTTAAAAATACAAATCTGCTACACTCAAATTGTGTACGGCTGCTTGGTGTTAGTACTCTCTTACTTTCAAATCTACTATTGAAGATTCTTCTATTTCAGGGGTATATGGAAGACAAAACATCATCAGCTCAAGTGCTGAAACTGGGAGATTTCCGGTTTCTATTGCTCTTTTAGACTGTGTGAAACGGTGTTAATGCTCTTGGCTGCTGGTCACTATACAACCAGGTTTGAGAAATCAATTTGTGGGCTAGTACAGCCAAAGAGATTGGGATCAGACTCAGGCAACTTTTTTCTGCACAAAGACATTATGCTCATTGTATGAACTTCAGGTTGAAGGGGAGAAAAGGCTATCTTCATATTATTTTACCCTCACCTCGATGTGGAAAGAACTTGACCATTATTAGACCATTGCCTAGAGAGATGAGTTGGAAGCTAGGGACTACAGAAAAAACATCAGCAATGGATATTTGCCTTTCTTGTGGGTCCTAATCCTAATTACTAGCCCATTCATGTTCAGATATTAAGCAGTAAGAAGCTCACATCCATTCAGGATGTGTACTTTCTTGTTCAGTCTAAGAAAAACAAGAAGGTCCGAAAGAATGGTAGGATCCATCTAATGGACGCCAAGAAAGGTGCGGAATGGGGGCGAATTTCAAAAAAAATTTCCTACATTCTTCCAACTGGGAATCATATTCCCTAAATTTAGAATACATTATTCAATGATCCTACTTGAACCATAAACAAACCAGATCTGGACCAAAAGAAAACAGGAAGGATTATACCTGATCCGGAGAAATAATATCTCCTAAAGTTGGTGTTCACGCCCAAAGAGTAACCAAGATCCGCTCCTACTGAAAATGACACAGTTGTGGATGGAACGGAACCAGCAGGGTGCGTCCTACACACTGGATTCTTCACAAGAACCCTCTGGAAACCTTGAACACCGAATCCTAGTGTCTTTTTTGCAAGACTATTGTCAAGAACTGCTTTCTTGACTTCCTGTTGCTGCAAAGATCCAATCTTCCAACAGGTAGTGGCGGCGGCTGAAGGAGGAGAAGTCCAGGGACGAAGAGGGCAGAATTGTCTCTTGTCTCTGAAGTCTGTGAGAGATCAAATCTCATATTGCAGGATGTGTTTCTTGCTTACTCAAACCCCCTAGTTCGAAATCTGATATTTCTGCTAGGGTTTTCTCCTCTTTCTTCTTGATTAAGAAACCTCCCAATATTTTGGGAGTTATCCCAATCCAAATCAGTATTTCGATAGAGGTTAATCTTAATCCTATCTGCAGATTAAGTTAGTTAACTCCTGATCTTATCAAGAGGTTACCAGATTCAAATCTAATTTGAATTTGGTCTCTTAGAGTGGATAAGGTCAAAGACCCAATCCTTTTACTAACACTAATCTCAGACTCGCCCTATGAACTGGTGATCATATCAGCCCAGTTCGAAATGGGCTTTTGGCCCATTAAGTGTTCAGTGTTTAACTAGTTTCCAACCTGTTGCCCAGTTGGGCTTCTTTGTATGGCGTAGGACCCAAGCATTCATCTACACACCAACCACATGGGTTCGGCCCAGCTTTTATTACAAGGCCCAGCCGAATTCACTAAAAGACTCAGTGACCCCCTTGAACCCATCACATGGACCCTATGGGCCCAACACTTACATTAAGTGGTCCCTGGGCCAAGCCATCTTATAAAAACCCAAGGACTGTGGGCAGGTGCAAGATTAGCCCATCAGGTATTATCCTAAATGGTCTTACACTTAACCTCTCAACCCTTAATGATCAAGCATTGGAAGACCTCTCTCTTGGCTGCAAGGAACAATGCCACACTCTCTACTCACATGGATCCCAGGAATTAAAACCTTTTGCAAATCTTTTGAAACCGTACATATACAAATATATATATATATATATATATATATATATATATATATATATCTTATTTTGCAAAACAAAATTCCAACGATTGAAATCAACTGCCGGCAGTTTGGTTTCCATCAGAGAGAGTGCATTACTGATCATTACCATTGTCCGACAAAGGGGCTGATCCTGTCACTATTACCACTCACTCAGATGAATTCTCAGACTGCCCCAACATGTCCAGGTTTTGACCCCCACTAAGGATTTCACTGATTGACACATCAAAGACAGCCCGATCCGACACCTAGTGATGTGTCATAATCAAGTCTAGGGGTCAGGTGTAACTTTCCAGTTTTGCCCATCTGTCTCCAAGGTCTAGGGCAATACTGAAAATCAGGTCCGGTTCAAGGGTTCAAGCAATCCCATACTGCATGTGCCTTAGGTCTTACCCTGATGGCCAAAACAAGCCAATCCAACACTTGGTGGCACACCAGTATCAGCCTTGGCAGGATAAATCTCCCCAGACTTATCCAATGGCTGTCAACATTTAAAACTAACACAAGTTTCTATAAGTGTCTAGTTTTAGGGTCTTACACAAAATTATACCAAACAACATGAATCAAACATGCACTTTAATTTATTTCCACTAAATAACAAAAGTACATCAAATCCGATTGAAGCTAAGGGCATACAAGACTGTCTAACAGCTCCCACTTGCACTTAGGTCCAATCTGGTACAAGCCGGAGTCCCATACTTTCCACGTGTTTCTCAAACACCTTCTGTGTCAGTGGCTTAGTCAATGGGTCTGCCACATTATCCGCTGATGCTACCTTCTGAATTAGGACGTCCCCTCTACCAACGATCTCCCGCAGTACATGGTACTCCTCTCGATGTGCTTTGACTTCGAGTGGGCCCGAGGCTCTTTAGCCTGGGCGATCGCTCCATTGTTGTCACACAACAACGGGATGGGTGATGTGCTGGACGGAATCACTCCCAATTCGTGTATGAATTTCTTCATCCACATGGCTTCCTTGGCAGCTTCACTTGCGGCAATGTACTAGGCCTCGGTTGTGGAGTCTGCAGTGGACCCCTGTTTGCTGCTTTTCCAGCAAATAGCACACGATCTTATCGTGAAAATATACCCATATGTAGACTTTCTATCATTTGGATCCGACTGGAAATCGGCATCAGTATACCCCATAACTTGTAGTGAACTACCATCGAATACCAAACAAAACTCTTTTGTCCTTCGAAAGTATTTAAGTATGTTCTTCACAGCAGTCCAATGCTCCAGCCCTGGGTTAGCCTGGAATCTGCTTACCACACTCACCGCCTGAGCTATGTCCGGGCGAGTGCACAGCATGGCATACATGATGCTCCCTACGGCTGAGGCATAGGGAACGTCTCTCATGCCCTCAATCTCCTCAGAAGTCTTGGGAGACATCTTCTTGGAGAGAGTTACTCCATGTCTGAAAGAAACATTTCCTTTCTTGGAGTTTTCCATGTTGTACCTTTTGACAATTTTGTCAATGTAAGCAGCCTGGGATAATCCAATTATCCGCTTCGATCTATCTCTATAGAGTCGAAGACCCAGTATGTATGAAGCTTCTCCAAGATCTTTCATGGAGAACTGTTGTGACATCCATACCTTGACCGAAGTCAACATTCCTACATCATTCCCAATGAGTAGGATATCGTCCACGTACAATACTAAAAAAGTAATCTTATCCCCACTGGACTTCCTGTAAACACAGGGCTCATCCGGATTCTGCTCAAAGTCAAACGTTTTGACGGCAGAATCAAAACGGATGTTCCAACTCCTAGAAGCCTGCTTAAGTCCATATATGGATCTGTTGAGTTTACATACCATGTGTTCCTGACCAGCAGCAATAAAGCCTTGTGCTGCATGTAGATATCTTCACTAAGATCTCAATTCAGGAACGCGGTTTTGACATCCATTTGCCAAATCTCGTAGTTATGGTATGCTGCTACAGCTAGCAGGATCCTAATGGATTTAAGCATGGCCACGAGAGAAAAGGTTTCCTCATAATCGATGCCTTCTTTCTGAGTATACCCTTTCGCCACCAAGTGAGCTTTGTAGGTTTCAATCCTGCCATCGGGGCCCTTCTTCCTCTTGTAGATCCATTTGCAACCAATTGCTTTTACCCCGGAGGGCGGATCTACTAGAGTCCAGACTCCATTGGTCTCCATCGAGTCCATCTCAGCTCTCATGGCCTCCACCCACTTCTGGGAATCTATGTCAAACATAGCTTCCGCGTAAGTCACGGGATCCTCTTCACTAGTCAAGGCTTCCACCAGGTCGGTATCCTGGTCATAACCATATCGGACTGGTGGTCTGGATACCCGGGTGGACCTTCTAGGTTGGTCATTACCTAGAACTTGTGGGACATCTCCCACTACTCGTGAGCTCTCCTCATCAAGAACTATTTCCTGACGATGAGTGTCCATAATGTATTCAGATTCTAAGAATTGGGCGTTTCGACTGCAGAACACTTTCTGCTCACTTGGGTCATAGAATAGATAACCCATTGAATCCTTTAGGTAGCCTATAAATAGGCAACGGCTGGTTTTGGATTCCAACTTGTCCGCACTTGTTCTTCTAACGTGTGCAGGACAATCCCAAATCTTCAAGTGTCTTACACTTGGCTTCCTTCCGGTTCATAGTTCATATGGAGTTTTCGGAACTGATTTGGTTGGAACCCGATTCAGCACGTAGATAACAGTCTCTAATGCATATCCCCAAAAGGATGTGGGTAATTTTGAGAGTACGAGAAGTGACCGGACCATGTCCAACAAGGTCCTATTCCTCCTCTCTGAAACACCGTTGAGTTGTGGTGTAGCAGGAGGAGCTAGTTGTGACACTATCCCATTGTCCTTTAAATAGTCCCTGAATTCGTCAGAGAGATAATCGCCACCTCGATCCGATCGAAGGGCCTTAACTTCTCTCCCTAACTGTTTCTCGACTTCCTGTCTGAACTCTCTGAACTTTTCAAAGGATTCAGATTTGTGTCTCATTAGATACACGTAACCATATCGTGAAAAATCATCTATAAAGGTGATGAAGTGCACGTGTTGATTCCGTGTCCTAACACTCAGGGGACCACATACATCAGTATGTACTAGGTCAAGTGTGCCTCTAGATCTTTCAGGCTTACCGTCAAATGGCCGCTTAGTCATCTTACCTTGAAGGCAAGGCTCACAAGTGGGAAGATTTTCTACGGTTAGAAAATCCAAAAGACCATCCTTTACTAGTCTTGTGATTTGGTCAATACCGATATGGCCAAGTCGGTAATGCCAGAGGCACGTGGGATTAATTGTATCACGATTCCTTTTCTTGGGATTTTCAACCGACGTAGTTTCGGTTATGTTAGTTTCTAGAGAATGATGTAGAACATAGAGATCATTCTCCAGTTCCCCGCATGCGATGAATTTGTTATTCCGTTTAACAGTAATCATATTACTAAAATAAACAGTATATCCATCAGCACAGTTTAGAAACAGAAATTAAATTTCTTCTCAAGTTCTGTACATAAAGACAATCTTTAAGTACAAGGACTCCTCTAAAAACTAATTCTACGGTTCCTATCGCCGCAGCTACAACACTTGCAGTCGTTCCCAAGAATAGTGTCACCTCGCCATCACTCAATCTTCTGCTAACTTTGAACCCCTGCAGTGAGTTACACGCATGAGTTGAAGCCCCGGAGTCAACACACCAGGACACAGAAGTAACTAACATATTAGTTTCTATGACACAGGTTTCGATGTTACCTTTCTTAGATTCCAGGTAGGCAGGACAGTTCCTCTTCCAGTGACCGGTCTGTTTGTAGAAGTGCAGACATCCGATGCCTTGTTCTTCTTTTGCTTCTTGGGTTTGGCAGCTTTCTTCTGGGGCTTCTTTGCCTTTCTCTTTTTCTTGCCCGATCTGTTAGCTTTAGCAAGCATAACCACAGGCTCATCCTTCTTTAAAAGATCATCGGCCCTCTACAACATATTGCTGAGTTCCTAGACGCTGACATTCAGCTTATTCATACTGTAGTTCATAGTGAACGCATTGAAGGAAGAGGGCAAAGAATTCAGGATGGCATCCACTTGCGTGCCAAGATCTAGCCCGGATCCAAGAGCTTCAAGTTCATTAATGTATCCCATCATCCGAAGACAATGGTCATGAACTTTCTGCCCCTTGGACATCTGCGCGGTCATGAACAATTTCAGGACCTTCTGTCGAGTAGAACGGTTCTGCTCTCTATACATTGTTCTTAGACTGTCCAATATGTCCTTGGCTAGTTCGATCTGATCGAACTGCCTCTGTATTGAGTTGTCTAATGAGGTAATGACAAAGCAGCAGGCTAGGGAGTTCTTATCCTCCCAATCTTGGTAGTCCCTCCTACGGGCCTCAGAAGCCCTATCACCCGGACGTTCCGGGTACCACCTTATCTAACTTTTCAGAAGTTAGGACCAACATAAGATTTCTGTACTAGTCGGCATAGTTTGGGCCCTTAAGCTTGTTATCATCTAGAAGCTTTGCAAATTGACCGTTTGCCATTTTTTGATAAAACAGCAAAAACGTTAGTCCACAACCTTAGTTTGATTCATGTTACGTACATAGATATGGCTTTTAATCTATGTTCCATTCCCATTTATTCATCTTTGAGATTTTCCCTCCCTTCTCAGTGACGAAGACGACGGAATGTCTCTGAAAATGTGGGAAATCACATAGGGTGCGTGAAGCCAACTGTTTTAGCTGCATAACCCCACCACCTTTCTGTGACGGATCATATCCACTCATCAGATGAGTTTCCCTTTGGCCTCTGTCAGACAAGGTTCAGAGCCGTTTTCAAGTAAATCTTTCTGTCCAGTGAGTGCACGCCCATCATGTTCAGGTTACGCCAAGGTACCGTGAGAGAGTTCCCATTTTCTGGTGAAGCCCCTCCCACATCGGTCTATGACGCCCCTATCATCTAATGAAACACTCTAACAGATCCAACAGTAAATGGATAGTCCAATTTCATGGTGCGTTTCCTCATTACTAATGGACCCATCATTGTGCTAATGACGGAAGGCCTTTAGAGAGTCCATCAAATGGATCTCCCTATCACATGCACTCATATTTGCTTGGAGGGAACAAAATTACGCCCTAATTCTAATTTAGGTCAAACCAAAGTAGCTCCCACTGGCTTTCATAAAGGCAAATTTCTGGTGGGCCTCAATCTGCTAGGGGTTCCGTACGCATCCCGTTTCAGGGTTGTGCGGCCCACCAAGTAGAGAGGGGTCATCCAATGACCTTAAGGGACACCATGGCAATGATGTGCATTCAGCCATGGTGTGCGCAAGAGCCACTAACGAGTTAACATGAGCCAAGTGCTTATGGCCCATGGTTGCAGCACATCATACATCCCAAACATCACATGTAAAGGAAGAATTGATCTAATCAATTAACTGTTGTAAAGCCCATCGAATGGCCCATTTAAAACTTAAAGCATTAATAATTAATGTTTACTAGGTGTATGGGCTGAATTGCAGTTAGCAGTTCGGCCCATATAGCTTTTCTCACAACAATGGGCTTTTGCAGTTTTAACCCTTTAAAACTGGGCTTTATAGGTGAGCCGAATTAATCCCTGTAATTGAACATCAGATTTGGAATAATCAGTGTGAGAAATATGGACTGAAAAACAACCCCCTTCGAATCTCAGATTCGGTCCAAACAATTTTGGTCCAATCTAGTCCGAAATGGTCCAAAACTGATTTTCAATCCAATAATTAATTCAAGAGAGATCTGAAATTAATAATTTTTTATTTTAGACAATCACAAATAAAAAATATGGATTGTTCGTACCACCTACAAAACAGAGGTTAATCACAAAAGTTACAGTTTCATAAACTGTAAATCACAGTATGCGATTTCTCCATCTGCAAATCTCCAGCGCCGCCATCTTCTTCCTTCTTTAATCAAGAAAATAAATAAAAAACAGAAATCCTATTTCTATTAATTAATTACATTCTTGATCAAATCCTATACATTCAGTCTAGAAAAATAAAAAAATTATTTACAAACCAAATAATAATAAAAGGAAGAAAAAAGGGTGCACAGACTATCTGCGCCAAATCTACACTGCGATCTCCAGGTTCGAACAGTCCATTAAATCAAAAATAAATAAAGAACAATTCTAAATAAATTTTCGGATTTAACAAAATTAATTTCAGATCAAACGCCCTTAACAAGAAACCATTTCTTAAAAAAAAAAAGGAAAGCAATCTGCACAGATCTTGGCAAAACATTTTCTGTTCATCTGCGCAAGTTCAGATCTGATTTTCTTTTGGTTCAAGATTCGAACCTGTGGCTTTGATACCACTGAAAGAATGGTAGGATCCATCTAATGGACGCCAAGAAAGGTGCGGAATGGGGGCGAATTTCAAAAAAAATTCCTACATTCTTCCAACTGGGAATCATATTCCCTAAATTTAGAATACATTATTCAATGATCCTACTTGAACCATAAACAAACCAGATCTAGACCAAAAGGAAACAGGAAGGATTATACCTGATCCGGAGAAATAATATCTCCCAAAGTTGGTGTTCACGCCCAAAGAAGTAACCAAGATCCTCTCCTACTGGAGATGACACAGCTGTGGATGGAACGGAACCAGCAGGGTGCATCCTACACACTGGATTCTTCACAAGAACCCTCTGGAAACCTTGAACACTGAATCCTAGTATCTTTCTTGCAAGACTATTGTTAAGAACTGCTTTCTTGACTTCCTGTTGCTGTAAAGATCCAATCTTCCAACAGGTAGTGGCGGAGGCTGAAGGGGGAGAAGACCAGGGACGAAGAGGGCAGAATTGTCTCTTGTCTCTGAAGTCTGTGAGAGATCAAATCTCATATTGCAGGATGTGTTTCTTGCTTACTCAAACCCCCTAGTTCGAAATCTGATATTTCTGCTAGGGCTTTCTCCTCTTTCTTCTTGATTAAGAAACCTCCCAATATTTTGGGAGTTATCCCAATCCAAATCAGTATTTCGATAGAGGTTAATCTTAATCCTATCTACAGATTAAGTTAGTTAACTCCTGATCTTATCAGGAGGTTACCAGATTCAAATCTAATTTGAATTTGGTCTCTTAGAGTGGATAAGGTCAAAGACCCAATCCTTTTACTAACACTAATCTCAGATTCGCCCTATGAACTGGTGATCATATCAGCCCAGCTCGAAATGGGCTTTTGGCCCATTAAGTGTTCAGTGTTTAACTAGTTTCCAACCTACTGCCCAGTTGGGTTTCTTTGTATGGCGTGGGACCCAAGCATTCATCTACACACCAGCCACATGGGTTCAGTCCAGCCTTTATTACAAGGCCCAGCCGAATTCACTAAAAGACTCAGTGACCCCCTTGAGCCCATCACATGGACCCTATGGGCCCAACACTTACATTAAGTGGTCCCTGGGCCAAGCCATCTTATAAAAAACCAGGGACTGTGGGCAGGTGCAAGATTAGCCCATCAGGTATTGTCCTAAATGGTCTTACACTTAACCTCTCAGCCCTTAATGATCAAGCATTGGAAGACCTCTCTCTTGGCTACAAGGAACAATGCCGCACTCTCTACTCACATGGATCCCAGGAATTAAAACCTTTTGCAAATCTTTTGAAATCGTACATATACATATATATATATCTTATTTTGCAAAACAAAATTCCAACGATTGAAATCAACTGCCGGAAGTTTGGTTTCCATTAGAGAGAGTGCATTATTGATCATTACCATTGTCCGACAAAGGGGCTGATCCTGTCACTATTACCACTCACTCAGATGAATTCTCAGACTGCCCCAACATGTCCAGGTTTTGACCCCCACTAAGGATCTCACTGATTGACACATCAAAGACAGCCCGATCCGACACCTATTGATGTGTCATAATCGAGTCTAGGGGTCAGGTGTAACTTTCCAGTTTTGCCCATCTATATCCAAGGTTCTAGGGCAATACTGAAAATCAGGTCCGGTTCAAGGGTTCAAGCAATCCCATACTGCGTGTGCCTTGGGTCTTACCTTGATGGCCGAAACAAGCCATCCCAACACTTGGTGGCACACCAGTATCAGCCTTGGCAAGATAAATCTCCCCAGACTTATCTAATGGCTGTCAACATTTAAAACTAACACAAGTTTCTATAAGTGTCCAGTTTTAGGGTTTTACACAAAATTATACCAAACAACATGAATCAAACATGCACTTTAATTTATTTCCACTAAATAACAAAAGTACATCAAATCCGATTGAAGCTAAGGGCATACAAGACTGTCTAACAGGTTAGCATGGGAGGGGGGGGGGGGTTGTTCTCTTGGGCCTTGGCTAAGTAGAGTCATGGTAATGGCAAGAAAGGTGGTTATATGATGAAGAAGGGTAAGCTGAGATGTTCTCATTGCAATAGGACTTGAATCTCTTGACACACCAAAGAGACCTTAGTATCTCATTGGCAAGCTGAAGAATTTCTAGAATTTCCAGAACCAACAGCAGCTTGGGAAGAAAACTAATTCAGCCAATGTTGTGTCTTGTGGCTCATTGCAGTAGAATAACTCCATGGTTCCAACTCCAAGGAGAGAATGTTGAATGCCTCACACATCGGTTGGAAGAATATGGTAGGACACTTCATCATCTTGAGGAAATCTTTATCACTCCTACCTCACATGTATCAACCTCAGGTAACCAGGTTGTTGCATTCAATGTGTCCACTTTATCCTCATCCCCTTGGATCATTGATTTTGGGGCTCACATGACCAATAAGCCAAATCTTTTTTCAGCTTACCATTTTGCTTTCTGGTAGAGATAGAGTGAGATTAGTAAATGATTCTCACACCACCATTGGCCATGGAATTGTTTCCCTACCGAATGGTGTTAACTTGAACTCATTTCATCATGTTTCGAAATTCCCCATAAAACTTTTATCTGCTAGTTGTATTACCCAATCTTTGAATTGTTGTGTGACCTTTTTTTTTCTAATTCTTGTGTTTCTAGGATTTGACTTTTAGAAAAATGATTGGAAAGAGGCATGTTGTTGGTCTCTACACTCTGGAGGATGTTTCTGGTTTAAAGGCGAATAATACAACAAATCTTGTGAGACAGTCTAAGAGTCCTTGTAATAAAGCCTAGATTTTACTATGGCATTACCGTTTGGGCCATATGTCTTTTTCTTCTTCATAGTCTTGTTCCCTGAATTATTTAATTCTGTTTCTGAGTTCTCTTTTCAATGTCCTACTTGTCCTTTAAGCAAACATTGTAGAACAAGCTTTCCATTAAGTAATAAAATGGCTTTTTCTTTTCAAGTTGTTCACTCTGATGTTTAGGGCCCTACTACTATTACTACTTAGGGAGGTTATAAATATTTTATTAGCTTCATCAATGATTTCTCACGCTATACTTGGATCTATTTACTTCATTCTCTAGGTGAAGTACTGAAGGTGATACAGGACTTCCAAAGAATGGTGTTCACTTAGTTTCATGTGGAGGTTCTGTTCTTTCACTTGGACAATGCTTGTGAATATTTCAACAGTGATCAAAGGTAGTTTTTTCTCAACACGGTACCATTCATCAAAGTACATGTCTGAGAACACCTCAACAAAATGGCATTGCTGGAAGGAAGAAGAACAAGCATCTTGTTGAAGCAGCTCAAGGTTTAATGTTGCATATGTATGTCCTTAAGAGGTTTTGGATACCACATGCCCTCACATATTCTCCAGTTTAAGGATCCACATCAGCTTCTTTTTCCCAAGTCCCCATTGTTCTCCATTCTTATTCATACTTCTGGTTGTCATTGTTTTGTTCATTACTTGTCTCCATCTCATGAAAAGTTTGACCTTCATTCCATACCTTGTATCTTCCTTGGATGCCTACTACCCAAAAAGGGTATAAGTGTTATGATCCCTCTTCTCATCATATCTATTATCAACAAGGGATGGGTGTCGATTTATCTACTCGAACTACTTTAGGAATGATGTTTGCTCTGGTGACAAAATTTTGTTTGGGACTTTCAGGCTCTGTATTTCCTTCTCTCCCCAACAAACCTTTCCCACCAAAGAATTTGGTGTGGGCCTGTCCCATGTTGAAGCGTTTTGTTGGGAGGTGTATAATGAGAAGATAAACGCTATGAATATGTTACAAAAAAGAAGGTCAAGCTGGTGCCTCTCCCTGAATTGGTGCATTCTTTACAAAGCTAATGGTGAGAGGTGTTTCCATTTACTAATCTCTTGTCCATTTGCTACTTGCATTTGGGAGTTGTTTTGTCTCTCTCTTTGGGCGCAGGTAGACTTGTCCTAGGGAGATGACTGCTCTTTTTAGTCAGGTAACCTTTCAACTTCCCAAGAAAAGAGGGAGGAATCATGTAAACATGCACCAGAGTAGTTATTAAGTGTTGTTACCAGGATCTCTTTGGGTATCCCTTTCTGTGGAAAATGTGAGGTTTCTTCATATCTTATTAAATTTAAGCGTTGTTACTGATGGCTCTCTTCCTAAATTTATATATAGAAATTGCAGAAAATGTTTTAAAAGTTATATACAATAAAGAATATAGGGCCTTTCTTCAATGAAGGTGGAATTCAGGTGGAGGACTATTTAAGGTATCTCAAATAAAGAAATAATAGAGAAGTTAACCATGAGCCATCAGTATCTAACACAGAAAATGGTAATTCCAGGCCTATATGAATTTCAGACAAAGGTCGAGGGTTGGTGGGAACATAATGGTGGAAGAGAAAGGGAAAGGAAAGAAGGAGGATCTGTTAGGTTTCAAGTGATAGCTTGTGCCATCTAGGAGAAGGAGATTATCTTCTTATAATCTCTAGCTTGTCTGGGTTGGTTTTCTTTTGTTGTTGTGTTTGTTTGGCTTATTCTTTAGGGTAAGTTGCTGAAACCTCTCCTGAAGTTTTGGACCATTGCAAAGACCTCCCTTGAAATTTGGTAATTGTAATCACCTACCCTGAACTTTCTGATATAGTTGCAAGTAGAGCACCTCTTTTAGAATCCTCTAAAAAGATGCATGAAAATGTCCAAAATACCCATGCAGTTACTATTAAGGCTTGGTTTCTCCAGAAAAAAAAAAAAAAAAAAAAAAAAACAACAATACATACTTTATGAAAACAAAAACAAAAAAAAAGGATTTGAAGTTGCAGCTTTATCTTTGAGTGATTGATATGAAGGATCAATTTGGAAAATAAAGAATTTCAGAAAAGCGATTGGAAGGGTTTGGGGTAGCAATTCATAATTTCATATGTAGAGGACTTCGAAAATGTACATTTTGGTCAAAGTAACTGCATGGGTATTTTGGATATTTTCATGCTTCTTTTTAAAGGATTCTAACAGAGAGGATCTACTTGCAACTATGTTAAAAAGTTCAAGGGAGGTGATTGCAATTACCAAACTTCAAAGGAGGTTTCAGCAACAACCAGAAACTTCATGGGAGGTTTCAGCAATTTACCCTATTCTTTAAGGTGCTTTGGGATGCATCCCAAGGTAGCAAGAAATGGGACTCTTTTGGCACGTTTCCTCCAGGAAGGGGACAGTTCTTTTAGTACTCTTTAACATTTAAAAACACAGGTATCTTGAAAATGGCATTTCGGTGAACCCCCAATATGATAGATACACGCCCATATGGGGTGTATCGTATTGAAATTTTGAACCTTGACTACCAGTTGGAAAAAAGCAGATGGTATTCAGGGAGAAAATGAAATAATCAAGCATAAATTGACATAAGAAATGTTTAATGTGAAAAAATAATCAAAAATTATAAGTAGCATTAGTAGTTTATAGAAAAATAATCAGCATTTGTTTTAGGCTCAATGTTAAATGTGTAGGGGGTTCTTTGCTGTAGAGGGTCTTTGGCCTAACAACTTCTTCTTGTACCTTTTTGTTCCTTAATTTTAATGAAATTTTCTTGTGTTGCTGATCAACAAGAAAAAAGACTGGGAAACTTGGTGCCAAATCTGTTTCTACACCTATTGATGTTAACCATAAACTCTCATCTAATGATGGTGAGCTTTTGATAGATAGAGGACTGCTCCAAAGACTTTTGGAGAAGTTGTTATATCTTTGCATGACATGACAAGATATCTCATATGATGTTAGTATAATCAGTTAGTTTATGCATGCCCCTAGAGACATACATACAGCTGATGCAGAATGAGTTGTGTTACTTGAAGGGAACTTTAGGAAAGGGTATCCTCTTCTCTAGGCATAGACACATGAAGCTAAAGGCTTACACAGATGCCGATTGGGCTGGAAGTATTGATTATAGGAGATCTACATCAGGTTGTTGCGCCTTGGTTGCAGGGAACATTGTCTCTTGGAGGAGTAAGAAACATTCTATAGTAGCCAGGTCTTCAGTTGAGGCAGAGTATAGGGCAATGGCACATGGAGTTTTAGATTTGTTATGGCTTAGGTCACTTCTAAAGAAGACGGGTATTACACATGATAAGCCCTTAATGCTTTACTGTGATAATTAGGCTACGACCAACATAGCTCATAACCCAGTTCAGCATGATAGGACAAAACATATTGAAATTGACTGGCATTTTATAAGAAAAGGGAAGCTTCCAAAAAATTTGCCTTCCTTTTATTGCCTTAGAGCAACAGATAGCAAATGTTCTAACAAAGGGTATCCCCAAGGAAAAGTTACAACATTGTGTAAGCAAGTTGGTTATAATTGATATCTATGCTCAGCTTGAGGGGGAGTGTAGAGATAATGGGCCGAATGGGCCTTAGTTTCTTTGTTTTTCTTTAAGTTATGTTTATGACTTGTTTTAATAGGTAGTGGGCCTTAGTTATGAACTTGTTTTCTCTTTCTTTATTGTTGTCTTTAGTGATGGACGCCCTACTAAGGGCACTCATGTAATTGTCCTTATTTTTTACAACAAAAGAATAAAAGAGATCACTGGGGGCAGAAGAGAGGTTTGGGACTACTTTCTCTTTTGACTTTTCTATCATCTGCTTCCATCACTTCTCTCTCTTCAATCCCCCTCTTTTCACCTGTTTCTTTTCTTTTAATTCAAATAATTGCAAGTGTGATTTACAACTATAATAAATTGTTTTGAAGCTTTTTTAGAGGATATATCCGCCAAGGTAAACATGTCTTAGAAAGCAGAAGGCGATATTGGACTTGAAAATGCCAAATGAACCTCCTATTGTGACTAAGCTATTGAGCTTGTTGAATTCAATTTTCTTGAGTAAAGGTGACTCAGATTCTAGAGTCTAGGGTCCTAATTCTGATGGGTTGTTTTCTTGTAAGTCCTTACATTCTTTGGTAGCCACCTCCACTTACCCTTCTTTCCCAATCAAGGAAATTTGGTTTTCTTCCATTCCCCCTAAAATCAATGCTTTCTGTTGGTAAGTGTTTCATGGTTGCATTAATACCTTTGATCTACTCCAAACCAAAAGACCAAATTGGTGCTTGTCCCCCAGCTAGTGTGTCCTTCGCAAATTGAATGGTGAGACTGCTTTTCATCTTATAATCTCCTACCCTTTTGTTAGCTTTATTTAAAAAGAGGGGTAAGACCTTGTGGAGGTGCACTAGAGCAGCACTACTTTGGACTGTGTGGGAGGAAAGAAATGCAAGAATATTTGAAGAAAAGGAAAGAAGAAAGGAAGCCTTGGTAGAAACAATAACTTTGAGAGTGGCACATTGGGCAAAGAGAATGAAGTTGTTTTCAGACTTCAAGATTGAAGATAGTAGAAGTTCAGGACTGTTATCAGTCTTGAACCCTAATGGATTTCAGGATCGAAGATAAGAAGAAAGGTAAGAGGAAAGAAGAGGAAGAGGGAGGAGAAGCAGTAGAACACAAGGGTTGAAAGGAGGAGCAGAAGCTTAATGTTCTGCCGCCACCACTTTAAGTAATATTTATAGGTTGTGCTCATTACATGGAAAGGACAGATCTGCCCTTAGTCTTTACATAACAAATAGAGCAAAAAATAAGACTGAAATAAATAACAACTGAAACAACTAAATGACCAATAGCTAACCCTAGGCAGACTAGAACATCTTCTACCCTACGAACACAGTGGGACCGTAGCTGTGGGGCCCACATCAGTGTCCTCAAAACTCCCCCTCAAGTTGGGAATAAATGTTTATCATTCCCAACTTAGATAGATCTGCCTCTAGCTTCTTCCGTGGTACAGTTTTGGTGAGGATATCTGCCAGCTACATATTGGAGGTGATGTATGGGAGACATGCTTCTTGTGATGAGACCCTCTCTCGTACAAAGTGTCGATCAACTTCAATATGTTTAGTCCTGTCATGCTGCACTGGGTTGTGTGCTATATTAATAGCCGCTTGATTATCACAATACAGCATCAGGGGCTTCTCATACTCAATACCCAACTCCTCAAGTAGTGACCTCAGCCAAAGAATTTCAGCCATTCCATTAGCCATTTACCTATACTCAGCTTCAGCACTGGATCGGGAGACAACACTCTGTTTCTTACTCCTCCAAGAAACCAGGTTACCTCCCACAAGAGCACAATATCCAGGGGTAGACCTTCTGTCATCAACACTCCCAGCCCAATCAACATCCATATAGACTTCCACCTTCATGTGATCATTGTTCTTGAACAGTATACCTCTACCCGGGCATCTCTTCAAGTATGCTAGTATTCTTTCTACTGCTAGAAGGTGCGCGGTTCTAGGAGAATGCATGTACTGACTGACAACACTAACGGCATAACTGATATCTAGCCGGGTGAGGCATAGATATAGGAGCTTTCCCACTAACCGCTAGAACATAACTTTGTCTTCAAGCAGCTCTCCACTCTCTACACTAATCCTGTGGTTCTGTTCAATGGGTGTATCTGCAGGTTTGACATCCAACTTTCCAGTTTCAGCCAAGAGATCTAAAACATATTTCCTCTAAGAGACAAAGATCCCCTGTTTAGATCTAGCAACCTCAATACCCAAAAAATACCGTAGTGTCAGTGATGACTCCACCCTCTTGATGAACAGTGTATGATCTGATTGGGCCTGTACATAACAGAACTTCCCAAGGGCTAGTCTGAATCTGTCGAACCAAACTCTAGGTGACTGCTTCAAACCATACAATGCCTTATTGAACCGGCAAACCTTCTTACCTGCCTCTATATCATAGAATCCAGGAGGCAACTGCATGTAAATCTCTTCCTGCAAGTCCCCATTCAAGAAGGCATTCTTAACATCCATTTGGTACAAAGGCCAAGTGTAGCTTGCTGCAAGAGATAATAGAACCCGAATGGTGGTCATCTTGGCTACCGGGGCAAATGTCTCCAAGTAATCTATACCATAAGTCTGAGTGAACCCTTTTGCAACTAATCAAGCTTTGTACCTCTCAATGGAACCATTTGCATTGTGCTTCATAGTAAATACCCACCTGCATCCAACTGGTTTCTTTCCTTTGGGCAAATCAACTAGCTCCCAGGTATTATTTTTCAACAGGGCATCCATTTCAACTTGCATTGCACCTCTCCACTCCAGGACTGATAGGGCTTCTTGCACTATTCTCGGAATAGGGACATCAGCAACGGAGGTGAGATAGGACCTGTAGGAGGGAGATAGGCGATCATAGTACAAAAACTGGGAGATGCAGTGGGCTATAGATGTGGTGCAATGCCGTTTTCCTTTATGGAAGGCAATGGGAAGGTCAAGGTCATCTGCAGAGGGTGAGGTAGCAACAATGGAAGGAGTCTCTATGGGCCCTGGGACTGTAATATCTGAACTTGGAGCTGGTCGGGACTACTGATGACCGGGATCAACCTGCCTGCATCGCCTGTGATAGACTCTCAACTCCCGATCCCTCTGACCACCCTCGCTACTGCAGCCCTCATCACCAACTGGAATAGATAAGGGAACAGCACCAAAAGTATTAACCATGTCCTCACTGCACTCCCCCTGAAGAAAATGACCCAAATCTCCACACTCACTACTCTCCCCCTGAGGAGAGAGCATAGAATAGTAGGGTGTCTCCTCAAAGAAAGTGACATCCATGGATACAAACTTCTTCCCTGAGACAAGATCATAACAACAATAACTCTTTTGAGTTTGTGCATAACCAAGAAAGATGCATTTGGAGGCCTTGGGTTCAAACTTGGAGTGATGGGGACCGAGAAGCTGAACAAAACAGGTACAACCAAATGTCTTGAGGGGAATAGTGAACAACTCCACATTGGGGTATAGAAGGGAAAAAGGAGGTTTCATATCAAGAACCCGGAAAGGAATCCGATTAATAAGATACACCGCCGTAAGGATAGCATCACCCCAGAAGCGAATAGGGACATTGGAGGTAAACATAATACTTCTAGCCACCTCCAAGATGTGCCTATTCTTCCTCTCTGCAACCCCATTCTGCTGAGGTGTATGAGGGCAAGTGCTCCGGTGGATAACCCCATGATTAAGGAGGTACAATGCCAATGGCTTAGCAAAGTATTCCTTTGCATTATCAAATCTAAGCACTTTGATCCTGGCATCAAACTGGGTTAGGATCATTTAGTGGAAGTTTTGGGTCAGGGCAGGCACCTCATCTCGTGATCGCATAAGATAAACCCAAGAAAACCGGGTGTGGTCATCAACAAATAACAAAAAATACCAATAACCCACCCATAGAAAGAATGTGATATGGCCCCCAAACATCAGTATGCACAATATCAAAAGAACTATTACTCATTTTATTACTCAATGAATAAGAGTTTCTACAATGTTTAGCAAACTCACAACTTTCACACTTCAACTGAGATGACTCAACAGACTCAAACAAAGTAGGAAACAGACTCTTCAAGGACCGAAAAGATAAATGACCCAATCGATTATGCCAAAGCATAACTGGACTCACAACCTGAGAAACAAGTAACTTTTTATCCACTAACTCTTCCCGACGAGAACTCTCCCCGAGCAGATAGACCCCATTCGTCTCACCGCCAGTCCCAATCACCTTCTTCATCTCCAGGTCCTGAAAAACACATCGGTCAGGAAAGAAAGTTACTGAACAGTTCAAATGTTTGGTAATACTACTAACGGAAAGGAGGTCAGTATCCAGTTTAGGAACATGCAAGACAAAGGACAAGGATATAGTATCTGACAGTTTGATGTCACCCTTGCCAGAAATAGGGACAAGAGAGCCATCAGCTATAGATACTTTATCCCTACCAGAAGATAAGTAATAAGTAGTAAACAAAAAGGGCAAGCTAGTCATATGGTTGGATGCACCTAAATCTATTACCCAACAAGGTTCAGTAGTACCTGGAGCGGAGGCATGGTAGGCTAAGGCTCGAGTACCTGAGTGTGCAAAGGCCGATGTGGCCGGGGCTGACAATGACTACGGTAACTGAGCTGAACTGCCAACTTCCTTCTCCAATTGTATTAGAGCAGCCCGAACTGCAGCTAAGGTCTCTAATGGTGTGCCTCTTGTGCCAGATGAGGATGCTGAATCAATAGTCATAGCCACATGAGCATTACCCTTTTTATTTCTCAACTTTGCCGGGACCAAATGTGGATGCAGCTTCCAACATGTTTCTTTTGTGTGTTTAGGTTTCTTGCAATGCTCACACACCACATCCATTTTATCTTCCTTCTTTCTGTCCCTCTCTGAATCACCCTCTGTTTTGGGTTTCGCAGCTACCAAGGCAGGTGTAAGCAGCTGAGGTTGCATCATGACTTTCCTCCTGGTCTCTTCACTGTGCACTAAGGAGTATGCCTGAGAGAGGGTCACACTATCTCTAGTCAAAATCTGCTGCCTCACAATATCATATTCTGAATTCAGTCCTGCCAGGAACTCAAACACTTTGTTTGTCTCAATGTGCTTTCTATGTATTTGAACATCTTTGGGACTCTCCCACTCAAGAGTCTCTAAGTGATCAATCTAACGCCATAGGGACTTCAAGGTAGAGAAGTAGACCGACACTGGTTTCTCTCCTTGTTTAAGGGAATTCACCTCACATTTCAACTCATATGCTCTGGCAACATTAAGGGCTTGAGAGTAAGTCTCTTTCATCACATTCCATATCTCCTTGGTTGTCTTTGCCCATAAGTAATTTCGGTTGATATGGGGCTGCATAGAATTACAAAGCCATGTCATAACCAAATAGTTTTCTTGGACCCACTTGGTATACATAGGGTCTCCCTTGGAAGGTTCTGCCACATCTCCCAAGAGATACCCTACTTCGCCCCTTCCCCCAATAGCCATCATGGCTGATTGGGCCCATTCCAAATAGTTTAATCCATCAAACTTTACGGTTGTAATCTAAAAACCTGTCTCAGAACCACCACCATAACTGTTGTTCCCAAAACTGCCTTCTGCTTGATTCTTAAACTCCATTTCGGTCAAGAACCAGAAGTCTCAAAATTAGGGTTACTACAGTCAAAACCAGCACTAGGACTACCAACCACAATCACAAAATCAGTATAGAACCAATCTGTACTCACAGTAGATATGCACGAAACAAGTATAAAACTGATCTGAAATCAACAACCACACACAACAGCAACAGTCTGAACTGTTTTCACCCCTTTAGAAGTGTTCGAAACCCCGAAAGAAAACTAAAAAACAGTTTGAAGAACAATCTGATATGCTGAAGCCAATTTGAGGTTTTAATCAGTCCTAAAAGCCGTACACTCCAGACAGTACCGTACGGATAAGGTTTGCATTAGGGTTAATATGAAACCCTAAAACTAATCAATCTGATATGCTGAAACCCTAAAACTGAACTATTAGGGTTTGCCGCAGGGATAAGATCACAAGGTTCAGTCCAATACTAGGGTTTGCCGCAGGGATAAGACAAAACCCTAGAGAATAGAGAGATAAAACCCTAGAGTGGTTCGGCCACCCTTGCTAGATAGGTCCAACCTATCTTCTCTAATGTTACTTCTCTCAGAAAATAAAAGACTTACAATAGGATGCAGTTCGCTGCCTACCAAGGTTACCCGAACCCTAGCCTTCTCTGATTCTTCCTGATCACCAACTCACTGCAACTGTGGCACTTCTTCAAACAGCTGTTAATCCTCTAGAGATCTCCAAGAACCAGTCAACGAACTCTGCTTTCTCAACTTCTAGCTTTAGATGGTTCTCATGTTCGGCTGGACTAGACTCACATGAGAAACCCTAGCTCTGATACCAAGTAGAAGCTTAGGATTGTTATCAGTCTTGAACCCTAATGGATTTCAGGATCGAAGATAAGAAGAGAGGTAAGAGGAAAGAAGAGGAAGAGGGAGGAGAAGCAGTAGAACACAAGGGTTGAAAGGAGGAGTAGAAGCTTAATGTTTTGCTGCCGTCACTTTAATTAATATTTATAGGTTATGCTCATTACATGGAAAGGACAGATCTGCCCTTAGTCTTTACATAACAAATAGAGCAAAAAATAAGACTGAAATAAATAACAACTGAAACAACTAAATGACCAATAGCTAACCCTAGGCAGACTAGAACATCTTCTACCCTACGAACACAGTGGGACCATAGTTGTGGGGCCCACATCAGTGTTCTCTACAAAGATTTCTTCAGAGCTTGGGGTGTTATTGCTGCATCCTCATCTACAAGACAAGGATCTGTTGAGACTTGGTCTCCCCCAATAAATGGATGGAAGAGGGGAACATAAATACTTTATACTCCAGTCCTGTGGAGCAAGGTGATGTGGCAAGGTCAGAGTTTTTGGCTGCAGTTTATGGGGTTGAGAAGGCAAAAGAATTGGGTATTAGTAGGCTGATTATTGAGGGAGACTTGGAAACAATGGTAAAGTGGCTGCTTAAGGGGGAGTGGGTGGCATGGCATTTGCGGAATGAATTTAGGAGATTTAAATGGCTATCGAAGGACATGTCAATCCGAGTGAGATGGGTGAGGAGAACTACCAATAGTTTGGCAGGTAGCTTAGTGAAGCAAGGGGTACATAGAACACATATGTTTTGGGCTCAAATGTAATCTTGGATTGGGTCATCTTATAAAGCTGGTTTTCTTTTCACAACTTCTTGTTGTAACCTGCTTTTTCTAATTAATGAAATCGTTTTGCTGTGTTGTCAATCAAAAAAGAGATAATACAATTCAAGTTAGAAATGAACCAACCTCACCTCCTGCTGGCTGGGGTATAATGTTAACATCTTCCATAATTCCCATTGTTACAGTTTCAACATCTCTTTTTCCCTGAAGCAAACTGTAGACCTACAAAACAAGAACTTAAAGTTGAAACCTTTCTTATACTAAACAATATTGTGACTGATACAGTATCACTCAAAAGATGTCAGATAAGCTCCAAGTTTTCATCCTGATTGGTCATACATGTCTGAAGCATAAATGATGTTTCCATCCATTAAAAAAAAGCATTAACAGTGTCTCTATAGCCTATTCAGTTCAACTTCCAGAAATGACAACAAAAATAAAAGGAACAAAGATTAGATAGAACCATCAAACTAAATTGTATGATTGGCCCCAAGGAAATTCTTGTCTTTTAGGTATTGGAGGATTTTCATTAAATAGCAATTTAGTTGACTCAAGAGCTCAGATTATCAGTGTCTATGGTGTATCGTAGGATGGTTATACAAGGGGGCTTACAGGCTAAGATTGAATGCATGAGAGACATCCAAATCAGATAGTCTCTTAGAGATCGGCCGATCAAATTTGAGATCTTTGACATCTAGAGTGAACCCCTCATTGATTTGGGTTCCCAAATCTGCAAACTCTATGGCAGACATCCTCCAAAGGGGGTGTAGCTGGTAATGAGCTGTATTTGGGTAAATTAATACCACCTTCAAAATACTTTTGTATATTCATATTTACTAGGAACTGATCGTATCCCAATAGAAGTGTGGAAAGTTATGGGAGAGGTAGGCTTACTGTGACTAGATAAGCTAATTTAATATAATAATGAAAGCAAAGAAGATGCCAGATGAATGGAGAAGGAGAACTATGGTGCCTATATTTAAAAACAAAAGCAAAACATAAAGTTGTAACAATTATTGTGGGATCAAACTCACGAACCACACTACAAAACTTCAAAATAGAACATGGTTTCAAATGTCACGAAATTTCGCTAATGTCGCCCGACATATGTCGATGTCGAGCCTCACTGACATGAAAATGGATGGTAATATAAAAATTACATTATTTCAGCCACCATTTCCTATATTTCAGAAATGTCGACCAAATCGGTCCAAATAACCAAAAACAAAACAGTTTTTCCTAGCTTTTCCTATTATGTTGACAGGGTGTCGACTAATGTACATTAATAATATAATATATTAGTATATTATATTAATATAATATAGTATATTAATATAAATTGTTCCATTAATAATTTCTATTTAATATTTCAAATAAAATATTTATAAAAAGGAATTAACAAAAAAATAAAAACAAAAGAATAAATTAATTACTTTATAATATAAAACATAAAATATTTTTCAAGTAATAAAATATTAACTAGTTAGTATTTTTAAAATATTTATTAAAATCAGAAAATGATTATTAAATTTTATAATAAATCATATTCTAAATTTAATATAAAAATGAGAACAAATTTATTAAATTTTATACTAAATCATAATTTATTATAAATTTAGTATTAAAAATCATAATAAATTCATTAAGTCTTATAAGAAATCAGAATTTATCATAATCTTAATAGTTAATACTACAAAAAGAAGAATCAGTTTATTAAATTTATAATAAAACATAATGTATTATAACTTTAATGTTTAAAAATCAGAATAAATGTATTTCTATTTACTAGTGTGAAATAAATATATTAGAATTTATAATAAATCAGAATTAAAAATAAGAAAAGAAAATATCAGATAACCTTGTGAAAACATCAAAATGCATAATAAATCAGTAAATCGTCATTTACTAATTTGTTATTGATCTTAGTTTCTTAGCTTTATATAATGGTTGGGAATAAGATAATAGTCTAGAAATATGTATTAATGCTTCTTTTATCATTTTACAAGATATCATTGCATATTTCCACATATTTCATAATATTTCCACAATGTCTCTAATTTTTACAATATTTCCCCTCGACATTTTCAACATATGTCCTATATTTTGGTAAGCAACATTTCCATTGACATCGATATTTTAAACCTTGGAATAGAATAATTGAGCAAAGGTTTCAACAAGTACCAAGTATACAATATGTTCAAAAAATGAGTGGCACAATTGTGAACGCATGGATGAGTGGAAAAACTAGGAGTATCTCCAATAGGTTCTAAAATAAGAAAAAGTAGACTTAGATGGTTTGATGAAGTGCATAGAAGACCATCTACAGCACTCATAACAATAAGTGATTTGTTACAGGTTGAAGAAGCTAGAAGAGCTAGGAGCAAACCAAAATGGGTCTGGGTTTGAGTAGTAAGAAATGATTTATGTGCTCATAATTTAACAATGGATATTGCACTGAACAGAATAGAATGGAAAAATAGGATTCATGTAGCCAACCTCATATAGCTGGAACAAGGCCTAGATAATGATGATGATTATATTGGATCAAAAGCCCTTGCTTTAAACATTGAAGCATGGAGCACTGTATCTAAACACTTTATTTCACTTCTTGTGAATAATAATGATATTAGTTTTTTTCATTTCTTATTAACAAAAAAATTGCATAGCTCTCAATTTCAGGTTTAATGGGAAAAAAGATCGGAAGATGGAGGTCAATACTTCACAATCAAGGAATGCTAGCCAAACTAACAATGAACTTGTGGCAAGCAAGAAAGATATTGGATTAAAAAGTTTAACACACTTCAATGATTCAATCTAATGATCTTTGCTTTCTTCATGGTGTAATACATGTTTTTCATAAAAGCAAAACAACATGGAAAAGTAAAAAAAAAAAAAAGAAAGAGCATATGGTCTTAGTTCATAACAATCTATCTTTCAAACATAAAATTAAACAATTATGATAAGTACCTTCAAGAATTAATGAAGTTCACAATTAGAATAAACTTTACTAGAAGAAAAATAGACATATCTTTTTTAAGGCAATGTTCCTTGTATCTTAATTCCTAAGAACAAGTAATGTTCCTCCCTACACAAGTAGTCAACCACAAGTTACCAAATTGATGAACATACTTCTTCCTTCTTTGCGGTCAGTTGCTGAAGTATAGTTTCTGGCTCTGTCTTTGCAGTAATCAACTCACCACTGAAGATATCATGAGGCAGTCTATTAGCCATAAAAATGCAACTTAAATAGTTTTCAGCTTTCATTCAGTAAACACTAAACACCAAAGACAAGTCCTCAGACCCTCCTATCGAGGAACTCTATGATGATATTGTTGACCTCAGCTTCTGAAACTTGAAACCTGACGATCCCACCAGAGAGAATTTCAACATCTGAAACCAGTGACAACCATCAAAAAAGAAATGCATGTTAAAATTAACAAAACAATCGTGTACAGATGAAGCACCAACCATGCCAAGTAGACTTCGCTCCATGTACTACCCATTAATGGAGCTTATCACTTCATCCAAACTCCAGATATTGACCACTTTTCCTGCATAGCTCGATGCCAAAAAGATTAGGCATGTTGTGAGCATTTCTTGATGCATGGCCAGATAAAAGAGTAAAACAAAGAATGAAAGTATAATCTGTATATAGCTCAGAACCATTAAAAAAGAAACCCACCATATCCATCATGGAATGCATCTTCCAGAAACTTCAAGGAAAGAACACTGGCTCCTTCGCATATCAACCTTTGGAACTCCTGGTTCGGTTCTGCCTTGTATCACGGAAAACCAGTTCAGAACTTCAGATGCTTATACCGTGCTAAACCAAATAAGAAAAATGTGGTTACAGAAGTTCGTTTTGCCCACCAAACTATAACAGTGAAAGTAAAACCAATCCCTTGCAGTTCATCGTCACGGAATTCTATTCAGAAAAGAATTCAACATGCTTACAGCAGAAGGCATCATACATATCCCTGAAAACTCGAATTAACATCTAGCTGTTACTTCCAACAATAATTCTATAAGTCACACTGCATCGATGAGGGGTTACGACCATGTAATCATCATAGCACAATATTTTGGGAACTCGACTAACACTTTTTCCTTTATTGCAACCAAATACTTCTTTATTGATAAAAGGCCCTGCAACGAAATTTACAGCACTCTTTCTTTTCTAGAAGACCCCAAGTCCCACCTTGTTTCTTTATGTAATGTTCTGGCATACCTTAAGAAAAAGAAAAAGAAAAAGGAAAGAAAAAAGAGAATTAAACAAAACGTACCTGAAAAATCAACCGAATCCCATCTCTGGTATCAACTGCGGCAGGCATGCAGGAGAAAAAGTACCCACTGTCGATAAGCCGGTGAGCATCTTCTTGAACTTCTCGCACAGTGAGAGCTGAGTTTGGAAGACAAACCTTCAAAGCCGCTGCTGCATCTGCCTCAAGGTCCTTCCTCTCGAGTTCCTCCCCGTCTTTGTTCCGGATTAAAACTTCACTAATTGAAAACCTTCTCTTCATTTTCTCTTCCGTACTGGCTCGGTGAATACGCTTTCTCTTGAAGCTCTGTGCCTCACGACACATTCTGATTCGACTCCTCGGATCGAACCAAAGCTAAAGAAGAGGAGCAGAGGATGGAAGATTTAGTTGCAAAAGGCCCAGCATTTCTTCGATTTCCTATCGACAAGATGAAACGGTTGATAGAATCTCTGATTTTGATTAGATTCAGGGAGATTGTATGAGATCAGAATGAAGATTAGAGAATAAGTGGAGAGGGTGGTGAACTTTAGACGGGGAGAGAGTGATGGAAGATGAGATGAATTGATCGCCTTCATTTTTCTCCATTACAGCGTAATTGAGGTCTTTACGGGTCTACTGGAGAAGAAATAAAATCATACAATTGAAGTTCTCTGATAAACCCTAGCTTTCCGCCATTTTCTTATGTGCATTGCTACTGCAACAGCACGAGCGGCAATTTTTCGACCGTTTAGCGGGAAGTGTTATACACGAAGGCCTGCTCAATGTATAGTTGAACACGCTAACATGCGCCGGTTGTGGAACAACTTTCACTCGGGAAAACGACACGTGGGATGCATGGATGTAAGTAGGGATGGGTCCGGTTGTAAGATAAGTTGAGGATCTTCGTTAGAGAAGAAAGACCAATAACTTGTCTTTGGTATGGATCCATTAAGATTGTTAGAATGAAGGGTTAAAGGCTAGAAAGTTTTGGCAATTTCTCTCCTGAGAATCTATTTCCACCCAAGAACAACTACTGTAGTTTCTGGAGCTTTCCGATAGCAGTTGGAATGCTACCTCCAAGTAAGTTTGCCTCCATGCCCAAATAAGTCAAGTTCATGAGGTTCCGTAAGCTTCCAAAGAGTTGGTTCTGTCCAAGTAATAGTACTGTGAGTTGGGTTGACAGATTAGCTATAGCTTTGGGCGCAGAGCCTCCAAAGTAATTGGCATGTAGCTTCAATATTTCTAGATTATTACAGTTGGTGGGTGAGTTCAGTAAGAAAAGCTAGATCATGAGCTTGCCCTGTTCCAAACCGATTGTAACCAAGAGTTAGATACCGAAGATTTTGAAGTCCACCGATATTCAGAGGGACTGGTCCAACAAAACTGTTTTCGGCAAGCTCAAGAAATTCAGGTCCCGAAATATTGAACAAAGAAACTGGAATAGGCCCAGTGAAATTGTTTAGTCCGAAAAGTTTTGGCAGAGTGAGTCCTATATCCAGTACTGGAATTCTCCCATAGAATCGATTAAGTATAACACTAATGTAAGTAATAGATGACATGTTGTAAATCCAGTTAGGGAACATACCAGACAACTCATTTACACCAACATAGAGAATCGATAATCTTGTCAATCGGCCAAGATCTTTTGGAATGCTTCCCTCCAAGCTATTATCCGTTAGATCAAGATCTTGGAGCGATGACAGGTTCCCAAAAGGAGGTGGAATTTTTCCAGTCAAGTGATTTGTACGAAGAGTCACTGCAGAAAGCTTGGACAAAGAATCCAGCTCGAAGGGGATTTTTCCGGTAAGGTTGTTTCTTGGTAGGTAAAGCACTTTGAGATTGTAGCAGTTGCTCAGATTGCTTGGAATTTCTCCTTCAAAATTGGCATCGGAAAGGTTGATATACCGTAGACGGAGCAAACGACCCACTTCTTGGGGGATTGCACCGTGGAATTTGTTATCTCCGAGTTCAGTGGAACGAAATACAAGGAGATACAGTTCCCACCAAGCTCTGTCCCTGTAAATTCAATACGGTAACTCGTTGATGCCGGCGACACATGTGATCCCTTGCCACTCACAAAAATGGAGAGACTCGTTCCAGGAACTTGGAGCTCCCAAAGGATCGTTAGTTATCGCATTCTTGAGCTGAAGCAAGGCCAGTCTATCCGTCTCATTTCCTAAGGGGATAGCATTTTGGTGGTGATGGGACATTCTGAACAGAACAAGAGAAAGAAGACATGAATTGCAGATAACCGAAATAGACTGGAGCAAACCAATGGGAGTTCAATCTTCATGGGGACTTTGGGGAATGACAAAGGTAGATAGCGAGATCACTATCTGCATCACTCAGAAGAAAGGTGATTTATTGTCTATGACATGGGAAAAATAACAAGTAGTCCAGTCATCTCTACCATGCTCTGTTCTTGAGAGAATTGACCACAGGCGATCTAGGTCTTGTAGTAATTATCGAAAAACACAACCAAGTCTTAAGTCCTTTCGGTCTTTGTCTTCCATGATCTCAACGTGTCTATCACTCTCGGTCTTTGTCCAGTATCCCCTGCTTGACCGTGAAGCGAGTGTTCAGTGTTCTTCTCTCCCCACCATATCTTGACTTAGACTTCAGTAAATGGCTCCAATCTCATCAATGGCACTTTTTTTCCACCATTTCCACTCATATTTGGCTTTTTTTTTCTTTGTGTTTTGCTTTTTTGATCCTGATGGCTTCTCTGTTCACTCTGAACAGAAAATGCTCTGAATTTTTCATTTATCAAAGATCCTTGATCAGTTTTTCTTACAATTGCTGTTTCTATATGAAACCTTTTCGGTTGATCAATACAAATCGGTGGAAAAATATAAAAATAAATGTGTTATTGGAGAAAAATATAAAACAAAAAGTATGTATATACTACTAATGTAAAAATTAGATTTATCAAATCCCAAATCCCACTTAATTTCTCAAGAATATCTGGATTCGATTTAACTACTAAATCGGTCATTTTCAGATATCAATATTGATAAACGAATATCTAAAATATGACTTAAATGAATTGGATTTGAAATTTTATCAGATTAAATCTGATCCATTTGCAAACGTAATCAAAGTTCAAGGAAAAAAATGATATTTTATGATTTCTTAAGAACATAGTTCCAAAGAATTTGTTCTTTTAGCTGGCCAATGTGGAGTAAATGCGAGGCATTCTGATCCAGCCATTGGATTACAGACCCTATCATTGAAGGTCTATCTGTTCATTCCCCTCCCCTAATCCACATTAGATTCATACCTACCTTTTAATTTAGCGTCTATTTGTTGTTGTTCCAGAAAACGGTGACTCATTTTCACACTATTAGCATATAACCTCGACATTTTTTTCATTGGATTGATATCAACAGCTCACGTGAATCTAATGTTGGTTCTTATGAAGAAATGAATAGTTCAAAGAATTCGAATAAAAGTGGAAGAAGGTGTTCCAATGGAAGGGATTGAGACATAAATTCTTTAAACTTGCTACCCTATGTAGTTAATAGTGTACCAGATCCGAGAGGTCTCTCTTCTTTTGCATGTTAGAACTAAAATCAGGTTAAAGAGATCGCATTTTCTTGCTCTTCTTCATGGTCAAGTTATTAATTGATTTTATATGGCTATGCAAGTTGGGTAGATTGGGCCAGGTTTAAGTTCAACCTAGGCCCAACCCAAAGAATAGGGCATAAGGCCTGAGATTGGCCTGAGCCCAAGTTCAAGTCAGAACTGTCCCGTTCATACATTTCATTAAATTAGTAATTAAGCGCGTGCGTTGCACGTAAGAAAATTTTCTTCATATTAATTAATTGAATTTTAGATATATCATAGTTAAGATAAAAATTGAAAAGTAACAAAAGTAACAATTTAATTAAAAATAAACTTAAATGTTTGTGGTAATATGATGAATATATATTAAAAATGTTCCCAAATGTTTTTGACAAAATTCCGTACTTTTTCATTTTTTTACGTTCTATCTTTTTTTAAATATTTATTATTCAATTATGACATCATGAGTTTCTTTGAAAAGTTGGATCATTGAGCCACCATCTACATAAGAAAATAGCTTTGCTTTAAAATTAGTTTTAAATTATAAGTAGTTTTTGATTACTTCTTATAAATAATATATATATATATATATATATATATATATATATATATATATATAGATTCTTTTGATTACTTGTACTTTTTTATTTTTTTAAATATTTATTGTTTAACTATCATATCATTGATTATCCATTTGACCCAAACCACTATACCACCCAAGGAAAATAGTTTGATTTCTAGGTTGACAATAAATTTTGTATTACATTTCCATCATTGATAAAATTATTTTTTATGTATAATTCTTATTCTTGCTCAATATAATGAATTTATAGTATTAGAGATGTACCTAATATTTTACTTTTTATAAATATATAACATTAGATATGTACCCAATTTTTCTTTTTTTTTTATTTTTATGATTCTTTTTATTTTCTATTTTTTAAAATTTTATTATTTGACTATGGAATCATTTCGTTTCCAAATTTATTATTATTAATTCAATATTATGTTATAATTATTTTTCCACTTTTCAGAAAATTTTTTAATTTATTACATAATTTCTTTATTTTAACTATTGAAAATCAAGTTATGTTAAATATTTTGTTATTTAAAATACCTAGTTATTTAAATACTTAAATAATATGTAAAATAATTCAATTTTAAAATATTAATTATTTATGGAATTTAATTATCCATAAAGTCATAATTTATACTATTATTATATAATTTCATTATTAATGAAAGGAATGGCATTTTTATTTCTATTTTCTCTTTATTAGATTTATTTAATTGAACATTAGTGTCAACATGTCATTTTCCACTATCATCTAATGGGAGATTGATTAAATGTTGCAAATTATAAGTGGTGTTTTAGTAAAATGCTAAGTATAGAGTAGATTTTAGTAAATCCATAAAAATATAAAGGTATTTTAGTAAATGACCATTTCTATTATTTACCTTTCATTTAATACATCATGTGCATTGCATGGATCCCCTCTAGTGTTATAATTATTTTTCTGCTTTAAAAAATATTTAAAATTAGTACATAATTTTGTTATTTTAACTATTTAAAATCTAGTTATGATAAATATCTAGTGACTTAAATATTTAAATAATATATAAAATATTTAAAATTTTTTGTTATTTGAATTTTATTTATTTAAAGCTATTACATATTATTAAATGTTTGAAAAAAAATTAAATTGATGATCTTGAAAAGCATAGTTTAAATTTTTAGTACATATTTTCATGATATATTTTGTAAAAATATAAAATTATTTATTAGATAATTTAGTTATTTTAATTAATTAAAATATAGTTATTATAAATATTTAGTTATTTAACTATTTAAATAATATATAAAATATTTAAATTTTTTGTTAGTTGAATTTTGTTTATTTAAAGCTATTACATGTTATTAAATATTTGAAAAACATTTAAATTGATAATCCGAGAAAACATAATTTAAATTGTTAGTACATAATTTCATGATATATTTTGTAAAATATAAAATTATTTTTTGTATTTTAATAAATATTTTAAAGTTATTATATAATTTTGTTAGAATATTTAAATGATTCTTAATTTTTTTTAATCCAAACTTACTTTAGATAGATATAGATAAAAAGTAGGGGAGAGGATAAATAGGAATTAGCGATAATTATGGAGAAATTGCGAGAGGAAGTTTAGGAAAAATTTTAGGATAAGAGATTATTTAGGTTATTGGGAAAGTGCATCTCATTTGTTGTTTCAAAAATGACATGGAATAAAAAAACAAAAAATTCAAACAAAGGAAAAAATTTCTTGACCACTTTGTTTTAACATATATACTAGTAGGGACTCATGCGATGCATGAGATTTATTAAGCAAAAGTTAAATAATTGAAAAAGGTCATTTACTAAAATACCCCTTATAGTTCCATGGATTTACTAAAATCTACCCTATAGTTAGCATTTTACTAAAATACCACTTATAATTTGTAATGGATTTAATCAATCTTCCGTCAGATGATAGTGGAAGATGACAATGTTGACCCTAATGTTCATTTAAATAAATTTAATTAAAATAAAATAAAAATAAAAATACCATTTTTGCCCTTAATAAGACACATACAACCACTCTATTGGCTATATTTGGTCAATTTTGTTTTTTATACAAAAAAGTATTAAGGTTATTTTTGGAATAAAAAATAATGAGAATAATAGCAAAACAAACACTCCTTAATGAAAGATTGATCAAGTAAATAAGGTGGCATTCAGTAGTGTGTTCATCTCGTGGATGGACCATTTCAGTCCACACCATGGGGTGAATTCACCGTTTTATTGGTCATGGACAAGACTAGTCCATAATATATCATGGACCGTCCTTGCCCACAGCCCAAAATCTCGACCACGCTTATATTTCGTAGATGTGATTGGTCCACAACATTTTCCACACTGTATTTTGATACAATATATCTCTTCTACATACTTTTCATTCTTTTTAATTTTTAAATTTTAATGTAATAATATTTTAATTTTATTTGTTTATTATTTTATCAATAAAAATAATATATTTAATGTCAATTCTAGCACAAGCCCAATGGTGCTCATTTTCACTCTTTTTTAATTTATTTAAGTATTAATATTTTAACATTTTTATCAATGAAATAATATTTTTTAAATATTTAATATATATTTTACAATTTTTTAATTATTTTACTATTGATTTATAAAAATTAACATTTATTGGTTAATATTAATTCATTGATGCATTTTTTAAAATATTTATCATAAAAAACGTAAAAATTAGATATTTATGATTAACTGTGTATGTCATTCATAAAATGTACATGAGATACATGGAATTGTTGGGACATAGGGACATAGGGAGAGGATCTATAAAGTCCTGCTAAGACCATGCTTTGTCAGTGTTCTATAGCTAACAAGGGTTGATTACAACCCTTTCCACTCAATCTCAATTTCTTTTACCCATTACAACTTTGCATAATATTCTCTATCATTAAATAAGTTGATTGAGGCTTCGTATGTAAGACCTCCTTCACTCGATATGAAGGTCAAGGGGTCATATACCTCCCACCCATAATGACCAAAGAAGAAAAGTGATGAATCAATCATAGTTGTAGAACCTGTAAAGAACCCCGAAATGGCCATAATTGATGGGTATGTAACATGGTTAATCCTCTCAAGATTTCTGCCAGGATCATTGGAACCAAAGTTACTAATGAAGTTCCTTTGTTCTATTGAAGTGCCATCACCAATCGTGCGTGGATCCTTTTGCAATCTAATGGGAAGAGTAAGTGACCTACAATTTCCATGAAGAGAGCATTTTTCTATCATTCCTTATATTTGGTGAGGTTGTTAGGTCTAAGAGTCTGAATGCTACACCTTAAGAGGAATCCAATAGAAAGAGACTCCTCATCTACCATCTCAACTTGAGGCTTTTTGCATCTAAGGAACTCACACAAGTGTGCCTTATATCTTTGTTTAACTACATGAAATGCTATATCATCTTCAATTTTCATGTGGAGTAGATAAGCCACCTCTTCTAATGTAGGACACATTTGATTATCTCCAAAGCAAAAAGCCATACACTCAGGGTCCCAACATTTGATAGTTGCCTTCAACAAAGGCCAATCTAAAGGTACTAAAGCCAAATCCCTTATATTTCCCCAAGTTACAGCCTTATGTAAAGCCTTAATATCATCATCCTTTTGGTAAATCCTATCATAGAGAATTTTACAACACCCTCAATACCTGAACAATCCTTGATCCATCTGAGACTACAATTGAAGAATTAAATGGCTATTATTGCAATATTTCTAGTTGTTTTAACCATTTCAGAACCCAAATGAGTAGAAATACAATTAGGATGACTTGAAGATAATGGAGAAGGGGAGGACGGAAATGTCTTTGGATACTAGTTAAGGGAAGGTTATCCATAAACTATACATGTATTTATTAGCCACCTCCCAATATTGAAAGGATGATGTGTGTGTGTGTGTTTATTCCTTACAAATTAATTCTTAGACTCATACATTTACTAGACATGTTCGAGAGGTGTCTAGTTTCTTAAAATATCAAGTAGGAGATTAGGGGGGCCTTTTGATACTGGTGAAGGGAGGTTTAATCCCTACACCATGTATGTATCTACTTGACAAGCAAATTTTAAAGGGATGATTAGGCTTAAAGAGATTATGGATCTAATGGAGATGTCTTTTGACATTGGTTTAGGGAGATTTAATCCCTAACCGTACATGTATTTCCTAGACATTCCCAAATTCTACAAGAATGAGTAGGTAAAAAAAAGTGACTTTTGATGCTATTCCCTAGGAATTGATCCTTAGGGTCGTGCATTTACTCAGCTTTGACCAAGGATGAACAAAGACAGGCAATAGGACTATGGGTTCTGTAATTTTTTTTAAGAAAACTATAGACTACTTAGTCACCTTGAATGTTGCAAGTTTATGTTTTCCCTTAGGTGAATTTCAATATTCACAATTTTTTATATAATCTTGATCTAAGGCTTTAGATGTTTGAAATCAAGGGTTTAATTTAAATAGGTTAAGATTGCCTAAGGTTAGTGGTTTGATCATGGTTTGTCTTATGGATGTTTAACACGAAATTGGTGGTTCAAGACTTGATACCTTAGATTTGGAATTCGTTTAAGATGTTAGTTAGGAATACTTAGAGTTGGTTTATGGTTTAAAATGGAGGATGTGTTTTATTACTCTTGAATGGCTCTTTTAGAAGTTGGAAGATAACCTTGTCTTGGGGTTGGTCTTTCTCATTATATTGATAATATTTGGGTTTTACTTTGACCTTACTTTTAAGGATGGCAACTACATAGTGAAGCACATTGGGTATCCTAATCTTATATTCTAAGTTTCCTCTATCCTATTTCCAACTAAGCATGCCAAATATGGGTGTACTTAGTGCAATGCATGAGGTTATTAGGGTTTTAGTTATAGACTCAAAGGCTTCATCAAGGCCACCAGCCTTCGAACCTCCACCCGTGAATAAAAGGGCTTCTTTCGTTGGTGGCTGGTTTGAGGGTTTTGGTGGATTCCAAGAAGGACCAAAGTCCAACGGAATACACCTACTATCCTCCTCTAGTGGGTAGTCATGGGTTCTAGAACTAGTTTTCATGAAAGTGTGTGTTATTGTGAGTGTCTTAAGCATGCAATATTAAATGAAAACATACAAGCTAAAGAAAAAAGGGGAAAATGCATCCACTTGTCCAATTTTACATACAATCTTATAACTGTTTAGGTGGCCACATGTGGGTTCTAAGAGAAACTGGGTTTTTAAAGCTTTATGCAGAAAAACAATAATTTAGGATTTATTGCCAATCAAATCTAATTATTAAACAATTTATCCATAGAAACTTAAATAACTAATGAAGAGAGAACTTGACCAAACAAGGATTTGCTACTTGAATCCAACCTTCAATAGATTAATAGAAAAAGGAAACTGGTTTTGTCAAGTTCAAATCAAAAGGCAATATCATATAAAAGGAAATGATTTTTCTTTTTTGTTTTTTGAAATCAAACCTGAATTTTTCAATAATGGCTAAGATCAAGGAGTTGCCATAATGAAATTTGATTTTCTGCTTACAATTTTGAAAAAAGCAACCCATATTATTAGCTAATTCTCTTGATTTCTTCCTACTTAAGGATTAACTTCCTTGTCAACAAGCCTAACCAGCTGAAATGTGACCTATGTCTATAATTTATCTCCTTAACATGAAATAGTTAGAAAATGCAGATCTATGTGGCTGAGATTATAATGCAATTTAGGTTCCTAAATTCCCTCAATTAATGTAAAAAGAAAAAAAAAATGAAGACAATGTATTGTTGTTCTTCGAGTTTGAAATAGTGAGAAAATGCAAATCTTTGTGTTTAATACAATAATGCAATAAAAGTCCTTGAATTAGATCGAGTAATAGAAGAAAAGGTGTAGAACTATGAGCCTAATGTGTTATTGTAACTTAACTACCTATGGTATGCTTGAAATGGTGCATGTGAAATGAAAGCACTATGAGGTGTTTCAAGTCTGAAAATCCTACTCTATCTTTTCCTTTTCTTTTCTTATGAGGACTAAACCATTAAGGGAGCATCTATGGCCATGTAATGCATCAAGCCCACTCATGAATTAGTAATATTTTATAATCATGAGAAAAGCATAAACTTAAATGAATTTCTATGGATGCAGCCATAAGGATAATCAATTATTTCAACCTTAACAATGGATCCCTCACATTTTCTCAAACTTTTCTTCTGAAAGAACTATAAGTGTGTTAAAAATTTTCAAAATTGCAGCAACTATGACCACTTTCTCCTACAACCCAGATTTCCCAAGAGAACCTATTCACATTAGTAACTAGAAATTGTCATTATAATGCCACTACAAGAAAACTGATAAATACGGCAATTTTAAAGGGGGCTAAATGGCAACTGCCAGTAATTGTAAAAGTTGCGCTTTAATCTTTGCCACTATGCACATTTAAATATTTTATTAAAAAGTATAAAAAGCACCGAGCAAAAGTACACCACCGGTTCTGAAGAAAAAAAAAATACACTACCAATTTAGTTGACAAAAAACTCTTTGTGCACTCAAATAATATTCCACGTGTGAATTCACTCGCCTAAGGCCGTTCCCACATTTTCAATGGTCGCAAGGAGGCTGGTTAGCAACGGTGGCAAAATGGAGAGAGGGATTGATGGAGAAGAAGCTAAGGAAGAAATCATAGAGGAGAGTGGAGAGGAGGGTAAAGAAGCAGAGCTTATTGCTGAGGTTGAAGGAGATGAAGCGAGCGAGAGTCTGGTGAGTGCGAGTTTGGCATCAGTGTTTCTGTATGCCTTAGTTTTAATCAGGGCCCAAACCCATGCTTCCTCTTCACATGAATTGGTAGATGAAGTGCAGGGTGGCAATGGAGGTTAGTAGCATATTTCATCAGATGACATCCTTGACAGCGACAAGTAGAGGCAGCAGATTTGAAATTGATTAGGAATGAGGGTAGACATGAGGGAGTGAGAAGTCTCAGAGTTGCATGTGATTTATTGATAATCCTACATTTTGATGCCTTAAAAGCATCAATTTAGGGGTATTTTTGGTCTTAGATTAATCAAATGCACCATTTTTCCAGTTAAAATCAATTATGTGACTTTTGAGGGTCTCTATGCAAATTATGTAGAAAACTGGAAAGTTTTCATGGTTGAAGTGTAGTTTTTGGGAAGCTGGTCTACTGTATTACCATGTTCCCCTCTCCTTAGCAAACACTAGGGAGCATTTTGAACCCATTCTTTTCCTCCTTAGCTAACCCTTGCCGCCCCAATTATGTAATCTCCACAATCCATTTTAGGGCTCTACTTTATAGCTTTTAATCCCTAAGGCACCACTTATTCTACTAATCCTCAGCATTCAGTTCCCCTACCATTAAACCTCAGCCATTCCCTCCATCTTATATCCCAACCATTCAATCTAGGGCGCCACATATTCTTTTAATCTTAACCCTTCAACCCTATATGTTCTAATCTACACCCTCCATTTCTGGTTGCCCAAATCTCAGCCCTACATAATATTGGGCGCCCTCTCCTTCCATTCTTAGCCATAGGATCACCCCAAAACCATCTTAGCTATCCATTAGAAACCCTAGGGCGTCCCTAACTTTGCTAAATCCCAACCGCCAGTCCCCATCTTTCTCCCTATTTTCAATTGTGTCCACGCTTCTCTATTAAAAGGGTCCTAGGGGCCCTGTAGAAGGGGTTGGTCAATTCACTCAGGTAAGAAAGAAGGCTGATCTTGAGAAGTTTAAGGGTAGAGGAAGAGGAGGGGCTCCTAATTGCAATTCGCCAACACCACTACTGCCACCTCTGGATTTGAATCCCAACCATTTTTTCTTCAATTTTAGAATTAATTTTTGTTATTTAATTTCTAATTTATTTTTTCCTTCCTTCAAATTTTACTTTTATTAGATTTAATTTGTACTTTATTTCTTTTCTGCAGATCTGAAATTCAGCCAAGTAAAACAAAAGGCCTAGCTCAAGAAGTTTGAGGGTCAATGGCGAGATCTAGAGACTACTACCCCTGATCGAATTGCAGCTTTCTTCTTTTTAATTTCTAATATTTATTTATTGCTGTTATTTATTTCATTTTCAACAGTGTTCGAACTTCATTTCTATTTAATTCCAATTTAATTAATAAAAGTTTTGTGATTCTACAATTTCCATTTCCCTTCTTTTACCCGGATTAAGGTTTGTAATAATTTTTCCCTCGCTTCCCTATGGATACAACCCGTTCTCATCCATTGACTGCGTTAGTATTTGTTTGAGAGTCAGAAAATTTTATAAATATTTAAACTGGTTTTTCGAAGTGTTTAACGACGCGCTTCCAGACACACCACTTATAAGATTGGGGCTGAAGGTAGAATCCTTGAGGGAGTGTTTGCTTGGTTCGTTCTCTTTTTCAATGGTAAAATCCTTCTAGGCTCAACAATAGCGATATCTGCTATATTAATTTCCATTTCTTGAAATCTCTTCAGAGAAGTTTTGATTTTTTTTTTTTCAATTGTTGTTCTATTTGTCTTTTTTGTTGTTTTTAGGCTTTCCCTTTTCCCCCTGTTTGGATCCATCAACATTCTTATACCAATTAGCGTGCCTACCCCCTATCTCGTCTTCAGAGGTAATGTACTTTAACAAATCAATAAATCAAAATTTCTTTTTCCTAATTCATCTTGTTAATAAATATAGTATATTTTTGTAACATGGTGCTCTAGATTTTTTTAGTTTCCTCTAAATTTATAGAATCTAGTAATGAAAGTTCTGTCAGATTTTGAGAAGAATGGAGTGAACACCCTGTGCTCTCTTATTATTTTCGATTTCAGGCTAGCCCAAACTTACATCTCTAGCCCAAAAAGTACGGCCACAGAGCTTTCTAGTTGATCCATCTCTGACAAATAAGGTAAACTTGAACTTTTTCTAATTTCCATCCTAGCTTACTTCTTTCGATCCTAGCTTACTACCTTATAAACCCATGAGAAATATTGTCTAAGAAGACATGCATACGTATACGTATTAGTGATGGTTTAAAGAATCCATGAAGTCCTGATCCATTGTTTAGTTGCATGGGGTTGGATGTAGTGGTGCAAGGCAAACAAGTTTTTCCTTTCTTTATGGTAGGAAAGAAATGATAGGTTGGATTCATCATCTAGCAGGGGATTCTGCAACTAGGTTCCATGGTTGAAGCAATTAATAGAGAATCTGGATGTAAAAAAACTATTAGGAGCCAAACAAGGCTGTAGTTTTCTACTAATAAAAGAATTAAGATGAGGAGAGAGAGAGAGAATAATGACAAAATTTTAACAAAAAAAAATCTAATATTCTTCCCATGTTCTGTTTAGTGAAAGAAAAGATAATTTCAAAATCAAAAAGAGGAAAAAGAAAATGTATGAGCCCTCTTCTTTTGTCCTTTTCTTTCTCTCTCCTCAAATCCCTTTGAATCTTCTATATTTTGATGGTAAAGCCGTAAATTAAACACAAGAAATATGTATTATATGATGGGCTGTATGACAAGAACATAATAAGTTGCAGACATGGTACTAAAACTGTTTGCCTTTTATGTGATTTCTCATATTTCAGGAGTCTGATTTTGTGGCTTTGCTTTATTTGTAGATCTCTTATAATTGGTAGCAGAACAAATCCTGCATTGCAAAGAAAACGACCTGCCTTTGTTGGGCATCTCTTCATTGACAAAGTTAGACTTCAAATGCCGCATGAGGACATGGTCTGTATATATGTTGCTTTTACATTCTATTGGTTTTTGGGGTTATCTTTCTTTTATTTAATACTTACTGTTTATGGCGGTTGTTCTTGTTTACCCAGAAATGAGCAATATCTACATTTTATGGTGGTTGTTTATGGAGTGGAGGCTACTACAAACAAGAGTGGACATATGGTGGAAGGAGTTGTACAAGGTTAAACCTCATTCCTCCCTGTTACATTATATATTTTTGAACATTTTCCTTTTCTTTATTGTTGCTATTCCATTCTCATTCTGCCCTTTTCTTTTCAATAGCAACAAGTGGTGGAGTTGAGAAAGGTTGAAAACAATCTTAAGTTCAAATAAGTAGTTTATTCTTGTGTTGGTTCCTCTGGTAAGGTTGGCACCAAATGATCTATGGAACCCATTTACTCACCATAGGAATCATTTTTTAGTCCACCCATCATCTTTTGTTGACACAGTATTTGGGACCCACTTCTGAGAATGAAAACAGACAATAAAGAAAAAAATGGACTTTTACCGTTTACAGGTTGTGAAGGTAGTGAAAACACATTAATTACTTTGGTCCCATTTGCTTGAGAAATCCCTCAAGGAAATGACCACGTAGGCAAACACCTCCTCAGGCTTCTTCCCCGAATGACCTGACCAGAAATCCCTCTGCAAACAAAATTATGAGAAGCCCTAAAAGGTCCGCTATCCAATGTTTGTCCAATCTATCTAGGGTCATGGGAGGGATGGACTGAATATGGAAGTTACCTTTGGCATTTTTTACAGTGTCCACTCTCAGGCTCACCTAAAATCTCACTTGTCAGCAAGAGGTTTTTCTATTGCACCAGGCAATAGCCTCTTTTATGAAACTCCTACATCTATTCACTTATAAGTTCATTGCCAATGGTGACTTTGTTTTTAACAGGTATATCGATCACCTCGGATCTTACTTCTCTGCAGGTTGCTGCTGGAGAACTTGAATTAAATCATGAATGTAATTTGATGCACTGGTCTCCTGAGGACTTTGAAACTAAATTATAGGTGTGGACCATCCTTGGTGCAAAATTGAAAATGGCTGGTTGGAGTTGCATTATTATTATTGTTAATCGTGACCAACATGCAACCGCATCTTGGCTTATTGGTAGGAAGTGAGCAAAGAATTTATTTAGTACATTTCCCATTTTTATTTCAAAATTCAACATTTGAAATTTTTATTTCCAAGGTTGGCTTAACTTCTTTTTATGGTTAATAACCAAAAAAGCTTAACTGATCAAAAAATAACCAAAAAAGCTTATTAATTACTTTTCTATTCTGTAAAATTTTATTAATGATAAGAATGTACAAAACTTAACTAATGCAAAATTTCTTCTTTAGTTCAGTGTACCACCACCCTCTACACCCAAAATATAATTCTATCTGAAAAATAAAAAATCTTTTAGCATGGTTTCCCATCAGTGAGGAAACAAACATCTGCATATGTTTGAACAAAAGGTTTTCCATTATCTTCATAGATTCTATAGTTCCTGAACTCCTCTCCATCCAAATACTCCGACCTACTACATGAGAAACCATGACCACATCAGTTTAGCCATTTCATTATAAGGGGTGATCATTTCTAGCCCAGCCTGCCCCAGTCCACAAATTTCCAGGCTTGGGCCTAGTTTTTGTGTCCAGGCCTGGCCTGGGTCCAAGCCTACATCAGACCCAAAAAATGGAAAACTAGTAGAAATAGACAAAATAGAAAAAAATAATACTAAGAAGCAAGTTGAGAAATTATTAAATGAAGCTAAGGTTAAAGAATCTGATGAACTTTACCAGTATTCCAGTATAAAAGAAGGTAAAAACAATATGTACAAACTATTAAGGATGAGAGAGATGGAAAATGAGACCTAGATCATGTTAGATGCATCGAAAGTGGAGATCAAAGGATTCCTATAAAGAATGAGAAGATTAATAAAAAGCATATCAAGAGCTCACATTTTAAAGGCCTTAGGAAATATATGGAGAGTTGCAAACATAGAAATGATCATTGAATAAAATCTTCAAAAGTTAAAGAAGCCCTAAGAAAGATAAAGGTACATTGGTAGATGAGTTAATTATGGTTGACTAGCTTGTTTAACATGATTTTTTAAAACAAATAAAAAACCATATGAGTTGAGGAGTACAATGGCCCATATATATATATATATACATCAAAGGTGATATGAAGAATTGTATAAATTATTGTGGTATTAAGATCATAATAATGATAGTGAATTAAACTGTTTTCTTATTTTTTACCCATAATAGTGCAACACAAATCGAATGGCCAATGGCTGAAAAACCAACTACTGTTTCAGTGTGTAATTTGATTTGATCTTCTTGGATTTTTTTTTCTAGTCCATCTAGTTTATGAAATTCCCACAGGGTACAATTTTCAATATAAGTTACATGCTAGGATAGAACCGCTTTTATATGTTCTGTTTGAGCTGTGAGAATGGTTCATTTTCAACACTGATTGATATTTTATGTTTCCTGTTTGCATCATTTTTTGTGCCATATTTGATTGGGAGCATCTCTTTGATAGTTTTGGCAGTTGGAAGCATTAGCGCAGGGTAAGGCTATCGGGAGAATTTAGAATAAACAACACTTTACAATATTCTTTCTTGATTAATAATATGAAATGCCTAGGACCAATGTGCCAACTAGCTGGTTGGTAAGGTCTCATGCTGGCCGTAGCGGAGACTTGGGATCAAATCCCGCCTGCACCTGCTTTGGGGGATGGGTTACCCCCCCCCTCCCCCAGTCATGTAGCCCTTCAAAAAGATATAAAAGAAAATATGAAATGGATAGGAAAAATAAATAGTGTATGGAAAAGCGAGAAATGTATGTATCTCATAGAAAATCAAATGCTTTTTACAACAGCCTTACTATCACCCAATTAAGAAACAAACTCTCCATTATACAATGTAAAACAATTCATAAAATTATACCATGTAAAAGGGTAGATCCAACTCCAACTCCTGTCATTGCTCAATGCCTCTATCCAGACCTAGAGAAACCAAAAATTGATGGTGGTGGCCCTAGATTAGAGGACAAAAGATGCACAACTAGGTGATAAAGACAGTTAACCCAACCCAAAGATGATACTTTTTCAACTTTTTTTTGAGGTCCTTATTTGGCTTATACTTGTATAGCATCTCATTGTATAGAGGACCATATTCTTTTTGCTTTTAATACAACATAGTTTACCTTTCTTCAAAAAGAAAAAAAAAATCTGTTTGATCTAGTGAGTGCAGGGGTCTTATAGGCCAAAGGCATTGGCTTCTTTCAGCTTTTGGTTACACTATAGAAGGGCCATTACCCAATGTTGGTCCTGGCTATCTGAAGTAACCCAATAAATTTGGATTTATTTGAATTCTTACTGTCACTCCAACTAAAATAAATGCATTCTAATTATAGACTTATTAGAAAGTTTCCAAATTCCTGTTTTTCCTTTTGGAGGACTTGATTACTTACAAGTATGTACTTTAGAGTTTGAGATCTTAAAAAGGTATCTTCATCCCATCAGACAACAGTGAAGCCATCTGATATGCTGAGCAACTCAAGCTTCAAGGTTGAGAATGGGAGACATATATCAGAATTGACATTAGAATTGAAATAATGGAATTGATTGGTTGATTTTATCCACTAAAATAAATGCATTCTAATTTTAGACTTACTAGAAATCCAAATTTAATTAATATCTTCTATTTCTATAGAGCAAGTGGCTATGATGCTTTTATGACTGGGTGTGTCTTTGCCTAGGTTTGCAGACATCTAGATATCAATTTCCAAGGGGCATATGAGCTTTAAAGAAGACATAAGAGTCTTTGAAGAAGAGAAGAAAGCATCTAAAGCTGGTTACTATTTTGATTAACAAAAAATACAAAAAGAAATAGAAGAAGACATGAGAGAGCAGTTTGAAGAACACATTAAGTCCATGAGAACAAATTTACTAAGTCATCCATCAAGACAATCAAGAAGATAGTGAAGATATGAAGCATTGTCTACTTACTACTATGTATATGAGAAGACAAGAAGAGGAAGATAGTTCGAAGACTGTAGTATACTATGCACGTAGACCTTTCAAAATAAAGTTTCTTTTTTTTTTTCTTTCTTGTAAGACTAAAGTTCCAAAGGTTGTCAAGAAAAGAAACAAGTTATTTTGTATTGAATTTTAATTTGGATGAATAAAATTACAAGTTTATTTAATAAATGAGATTTGCAGCCAATTACAATTAAATTATAGGTTGTGGCTGCCACTATAGACTTATAGAAGCAGTCAGTCTTACCCTATAGTGTCAGTCGCGACTGCCGCTAATGATCATTTATAGCGGCTGTTTTCTGTGTTCTACCGGTAGTTGCTAAAACTGCCGCTAGAACCCTTTAGCGACACCTAGTTTAGCGGCAGTTTGGCAACTGTCGGTAAACTTTTTAGTGATAGTTTTTAGGTTTTTAGTGGCAATCAAAACTGCTACTAAAAATCAATTTTCTTGTAGTGTTCCTAGGAATATGACCTTATAAATAGATGGGGAAGTGCCTAAAGCAATCATAGAATTAAGTTGTGGAAATCTGGGTTAAAACATTAGGAAGTTAGCCTCACTATACTTGGTGATAGCTATAATTATAACCCTAGCAAGTGCACTAGTTATCAAGTAGTATAAAAATATCATTCCCACAAGGATTTAACAAAATAAGTATTAGAACTATACCCTTCCTTTGTTATTTGGACAATCGAATTTCAGATTTAAGAATAAGAACTATTGAAAAGCAGAAAAAAAAAACAAAAGCAAGAGTAATCAATACTGAAGTATGCAACGATTGATTGAATTCGCTAGGACCTTTGGTCCGCCTAACCATTCCAATGAATATTAATGGATGAGATTACCCAAGATAATTTGACATTCCCATAAGCTGAAGTTTTTCCAATTTTATTTAATATTCTTTCTCAAGATATATCAAAACTACTTCTATCAAGTAACCCTTCGATCTCTCAACTAGAGTTCTCAAGATAGAAATGCATTAAGTTCAAGGAAAACTATTACATTCAGATGAATCATGGGTATATACCCCTATATACCATTCAATTCACACCATGAATTATTTGGTCTGCTATATGAATTCCTCTCTCGATTCATTCACATAAACCTAATCAATTAAGAGATGGTCACTCCTAATCGCATTAAGCAAGATAACTCACAAACTATATGGAAATCACGATCTTGGATAAATCAAAATAAAAATATATTCATTGTTATGGTTAGGCTTTCCACAGCCCTACTTACAAATAAATCAATTCATACTAGAGGAAATAAAGCAAACAAGAGGAAAGAAATAACTCATGGTGTCACCCTTAGAGCTGAGGTCTCCTCTTCTCTTTGCTGCCACCTCCTTCTTGCAGTCTTCTTGCTTGATAGATTGATTGCTCCTCTGCCTTTTTGATGGATTGAGTGATTGATTCTCTGCTTCTTGATACCCCTCTAGTCTGCCCCCATCCTTTTATATAGCGTAAAGGGGAGGGGGTGGTCTCCAACTTCTTCTTGAAGTTTATCTTTCAAAAATAGAAAGTCTTAGTCTAATCCTACTCTTATCTCTTATCTAGTGATCTCAATCTCTTTATCTTTCTAGGATTACATCACAAATTTAAATCTGATAGAACTCTTCTCAGTTTCTTGTTCTTGCATTCGTATTAGGCTTCCTCTGCAAATTGAGCTGCTGAAAGGCTTCTCTACAAGTTGGGTTTCAGCTAGGGGTGTTCACGGGTCGGGTTGGGTCAGTTTATTGGGATTTTCCTAACCGACCCGACCTGGTCGGGTTAGCTAAGGTGGGAACCGAAACCGACCCACTAACAGGCCAAACCGATCTGGTTGGTTTGAGTCGGGTTGGGTCGGTTTCGGTCGGTTTCGGTTTTGCTCCTATACAAAGCCAAATAAAATCTGAATTACTTGATAATTTGATATTCAAGAGTCCAAGATAAATCTAAATTTAATTCAGGTAAAGAATAAAATCAATAAATTCTTCATGTAAAAACAAGTGTCAATAAAGGGCCTTCTAGAGTAAAAAACTAGGTAAATCTAGGTAGGTAAATTAATAAAATAAAAATTTAGAAACCTTCTAAATTATAATATAGGTAAAAAACTAAAAAATGACACCTAGTTGAATTCTAATTGTAATTGCCTAATGGGCCTTCTAGAGTTCTAGTTCTAGTAGAAGTCTAAAAGTAGAAGACTAGTAGGAATTAGGAAACTACTCAAACTAGGAAGTAGAAACTACCAAACTAGTAGAATACTAGTTCGGTTCGGGTCGGGTTGGTTTTGGTTTTCACGCAAGAAAGCCGAAACCGACTCGAGATTTCGGTTTATGTATGTGCCCAACCCGAAACCGACCGGTACGGATAAAAACCCAGCTGACTCGGGTTGGGTCGGTCCGGGTTGGTCAGTTTGGTCGGGTTAGGCATTCTTATGAACAGCCCTAGTTTCAACTGCGAATTGGGCCTTTCTGCGAATTTTCTTCGACTTTGGAACAGGATTTGACCTCGATGCAAGCCGAATCTGTAAAAGCTCAAAACATGAAAGTTGTATCTTTCTCTCTTATCTTTCCAGTGAGTTTGAATCAACCCTATCGGAGCTCGGATGTGAGAGTTAGGCCCATATTACTGAATGGTGCCGAAACTGTGAAAAATCATCCGATTAGCCTTGCTTATCTCCTGATGCCTTCTTTCATGCCCTGAACCGAAATACAAGAATAATGAGTCTAATTAAGTACTAATTCAGTATAAAAGACTGAATATTTGGGGATAAAAATATGATAATTTTTTATTCTCATCACTTGGTCCACATTAAGAGCCAATCTTGTACACTTTTTGATAAAGAACTCTTATTGCAAAACAGAATTACAGTAGGAACAAGTTAAACATTGCAATACAACCTTCAAAAAGGATGGGTACTCTCTTGATAACAAAAAACATAGTTGTCCACCCATATAATTATTGAAGGAAAGAAGAATATGAAAGACTGTGGCAATACTAAAATTAAAGAAAACATGACAGTAAAAGGAAACATACTATCCCATTATGAATCAATTGGAAAAGGTGATCAATATGCTACCTATCTATCACTTTTTTTGGTAAAGAAAAACTGATTTCTCCTTGAAAATCCAAGATATACTGAACAATACTGATTTGTCGTACCTCTAGCCCACCTGAACAAGAAACATCTTTCTCCCTAAGCCTTTAGTAGGCATAAAAGAATGCTACTGGCCCATTTGGACAAGTAGAAAAGTTATTTACATTCTTTCCTTGCATTCAATTTCTTTTCTTTTTTGTTTTTTTGGAACCTTGCCTTCAAGTTATGAAAACAAAATCAAATGGGAAATAAACTATGCATATTATGTCTAGAGTTCAGATTTCAAAACTGGTGTTTGAATGGAATCCCATTATACAGTTCAAATCCTAAATTCTAATAGAGAATGTATGCATTTCAAATCTTGAAACAAATGACTATGTTAGAACCAACTTTGACGTCTTGCTTGGTGTCGAAGTTATATGCATAGAAATGGAAAGAGAACACTAAAACTTAAAAAACCTAAAACTAAGGAAAATATTTAGAAATCAGTTATGAAATAATACTTGAATTTCCAACTTCAAAACTGGAATAAAAAAACTATAATGATTCATATTTCCTTCCAGTGTTTAGATCTAAAATATGAGACTATGAACATATTTGTATTCAGACTCTGAAATGATAAAACAAGCAATTTATTTCCAAATTAAAGTTTGAAGATCTTAAGGCCAAAGAAGTAAAGTAGTTGAGCATAGATTTTTGTTACTTTAAAGCTCAAAACTGAAGATAAGAATGCCAATGTCTCTCATTTCCCAATCAGGTTTAAAAGCAGAGAAAGAAAAAAACTAAAAAAAAAAAAAAACTTAAGCTAGTTGTACAACTTGACTCAAAACCTTAGGCTTTTGATCTAAACTGAAAGGGAAGTGCAACCTTTTCACATTCAGACTTAGGTATTTAAACTTTCCTTAGAACCCATGAGGTCTAAAAAGCAATTTTTGAAATCACAAAATACACATGAATTATTTTTCCCTTGACATGTCAAAATAGACATTGTGATTAAAAAAAAACTTAAAATTCACGGTCATGAACTGGAATCATTGTTTAGTTTGGCAAACCAAAAGTGCATGAGGCACATCCTTAAACATTTACGTAAGGGGGCAAGAATTGTAAATTGGAGCCACTGAAAACTGAAAATTGGGGATGCATTCTGGGATCAAAAATACTTGAAGTGAGTCCTAGAATCTAAAATTGATAGTAGGTTAAAACATATATTTAAGAGTTGGATATAAAAACACAAGTGATGAAACTTGACTTTTAACGATTGAGATCAAAGTTGGTTATATATTGTGATTAAAGTTATGTGAGCCCAAAACATTGGCTTTAAAACTGAAATCAAAGCTAGTAGCATACGTTTAGCAAAACGAAAAAAAAAAAACAAAGAAAATTTATGGTGGCTTGAAACATCAATTTGCAAAGTTGAGATTATAGTTGTTTGGCAATCATTGATACAAGAAAAGCAAGAACTTGAAATATATTTAAGGTTAGAGATGAACTGAAATATTTGCTTAAAATCTGAACTTAAAATCACAAACATAGAGAAATGGAACATGGAGTAAAAAAGGATAAATAAAAAAACACTTCCAATTTTTCAAAAAGCAATTTCAAGTTGTAAAAGTTAAGAATAAATACAAGGGTTCAAGCATAACTTTACAAATTAATACTAGAGAATAAACTTACATTGAAGCATGTGGGCTAAAACCAAAAAGTTAGAAATGGATAAAAAATAGGATGAAATAGATTGAGTTTGGACCCAAAAATCAATATCCAAGGTGGCTAGTCAACTTGAAGCATAAGGACTGAAATACTGTGAGAAAACATGCATGTACACCATCTACATCTATAGTCTACTTTCTTTGAAAACCAAAATCCAAGTCTGTCCATAATGTATTTTCCTTTGGAGGATAAATCATTGATCTGTAATTTAGAACCTTTTTTGAAAACCCAAATTAAAACTTGTAACCAAACCCCAAATTTATCGTAGAATATCAAAACTTAGTTGTGCCATACCCATAACTTAAATCTGATCCAGGTTTGCACTTCCCTTCATTAATTGAAACCAAAACCTAATTGTAGGTTTACAACTTATTTCAAATTATTTTTGTAAATCAAAGCATAGATTTGTAAAATTCATCAAGAATTAAACCTGAGTACAGGTATGCAATTTGCACTTGTGGGAAAAAGCAAGTCTGAAATAATCTTAGAACTGAACTTAGATCTATGAGCCTACAAACCAAATTCTAAGCTAGCTTTAAGGAATGCAAAACCAGATCTGAACCTTCAAAATTCAGGTTAAAAACCAGCCTCAGAACAACCCCCAAAAGGTTGAATTCAACTCTGTAAACTATATTTTTTTCCTTTTGAAAATCATTCTCACACTATAAATCATTTTTGAGAAGAAAATTCAAAGTTGGACTCAGACCTAGAATTGCTCTAAGGGAAAACATGACCTGAACTGGTGTATGCAAATTCTGGTTTTTGTTTTTCTTTTCAATTCAAACCATTAACTATAATTATTTTAGAGGGGAATTTTTATGTCTAAACTTGGGTCCAATCATGACTATAAATCAGAAATCGCAGACCTAAAATCAGATATATAAATTGGTTCTTTCCTAAGAAAATAAAGTCTAGGTTTATATAGGTCTCAAGTTCAAAAATTTAGTCCTAGATTTTGCCCCTTCATCCTCAAAACCCTGATTTCAAATTCAGCAAAACTGATTTTAGAACTATAGCATACTTTGCAAACCAACACATAATCTTAATTTAAAGTATGTAGCTCACTTATTTCTTTTCGGAATGATTTCTGACCTGCAAACTATTTTTTTTAGTGTAAAATTGCATGTATACAACAATTTCAACCATGGATCTTTAATGACACTTAGCAAGTTTTTTCTTTACTATTCTAAATTCCAAATAAATAACCCACTTTAAAAACAGATTTCCAACATATAGCTAGGCCTGCAACCTATATTATTTCCTTGAAGTTCAATAACAGAAATGATTTCAGATTTGTACCCTATTTCAAAACTAAAAAAAAAAAATGCCAGTCTTGAACCCAGTTGCCTAGGTCTAGATTTCACCTTTATACTCAAAGTTGCAAGAGAGGAAAAGCAAAAGAAAATGTAACCTCTTTGAAAACTTAAATTGATTCTAGAAATCAGGTCCACAAGCTTTATTTCTTTCTAAAACAATCAGCAGACCTAGTTTCAAATCTGCAACTTGCCTTTTGTTTTAAAATTCAAAACATAGGTCATTTTATTTAGAAAAAAGTCAATGCTGAATGTAATCTTCTGAAAACCAAACCAAAACATAGATAAATCTGTAACAAACTTCCCTCTTTAAAAACACAGATCAGATCTGAATTTGACTTCTTCATTGAAAATCCAAGCTTAGGTCAATCTTGGAATGAGTTCCTTCCTATGAAAATTACAGCATAGGTAAGGTTTGACACTATCCCTGTTAAACCAAATACAAGACCATAAAAAAAGGGAAAAAAAAAACATAAGAACAATCTTGAAAGTAGGTTTTAACTTTGAAGCTCCTTCTTGAAAATCTTAATACTGAGGTGTTCTTTGTTTCTCTAGAAGCTAATAGAAACTTCCCTACCAGTACCCAACCCTTTAAAATAACAATGTTATTGATTCTAATGTGCATAAACCAGGTCATAAATATTTCAATACATAAACTAGACCAAGAACTGTAGTTTACCATGCTTAGCATTATATATAGATACATTATATGAAATTAACTAGCAGGGACCAATGCGATGCATGGGATTTATTAAGCGAAAGATAAATAATAGAAAGGGTCATTTACAAAAATACCCTATAGTTTCATGGATTTACTAAAATTTATCTTATAGTTAGCATTTTACTAAAACACCACTTATAATTTGCAATGGATTTAATCAATCTTCCATTACAAGATAATGGGAAATGACAGTGTTGACCCTAATGCTCACTTAAATAAATTTAATCAAAATAAAATATAAATACAATTACCATTTTTGCCCTTAATACACGAGCAAACCACTCTATTGGCTATATTTAGCCAATTTTGTTTTTTGTATAAAAAAGTGTTAAGGATATTTTTGGAATAAAAAATCATGGGCCTAATGGCAAAAAAAAACACTCCTTAATGAAAGGTTGATTAATTAAATAAGCTGTAAAATATATGAGATGTTTTAATAAAATGAAAACTATAAGGTAGGTTTAAGCAAATATATAAAACTATAAGGTGCGATCTAGTAAAGGACACTAAAAGAAACACATAAGAGTATACAATTGTTTTATGTTTTCAACTTTTTAAATAATTAATAATTATTCATATTTTATATACTACTTTTAATAAATTTTTTATAATAAAAAAATAACAATAATTATTTTCAGTTAGGTTTATTCATCAAACTTATGAAACCAACTAACTCGATCAACTCGACCTGAGTTGGTCAGCTTTCTAGTATTTTAGGTCGGCTTTGCTTAAAAAATTTCCCAATTTGACCAAGTTGGATCAGTTTCACTTTGGCCATTTATAAACCAACCAAAATTGAACAACTTAACCATGGAGCCCGAACTCGCTACAAAGAGCTCGAACTCCCTACAAGGAGCCCAAACTCTTCCTTAGGCCCAAAGCCTCACACAAGGTAAATGACCCGAACTGGCCCGCCTCATGGCAGTTCGGGACACTCTCCTATCCGAACTCAAGACTTCATCTCGCTCACCACTCCAGCACTTCGCCTCCAGGATGCTAGACTGAACAAACGTACCATACCTGACACCAAGGATGTCCGTATCCGAGGGCGGCGCACCCAACTGACTTGGGATCTGACGCTTGACAGCCACACTTCAACGGCCACCTGCCGCCACCACCTGCCACTGTCGTCACCGGCCGCAGAGACAGCTCCGACAAAGAGAGTAGTGGCGGTTCTGCCCAGCCAGAGGGGATCACATCCAAACTGGCAAGAGCTTAGAAATAATTATACCCGATCTGACAGAAGCTTAGAAGTGAGTGCGCGAGGTGGTTATAAAAGGGTCCCTACCCCCCAAGAACAAGGTATGTGAACTTTGCACCATCTGGTTTTATCTTGCCTTTGAAGAATTCTAACTTGAGCTTCGAAGCATCCATATCGGGTTCCCCCTGGAGCTTCCTCATCTTCTCCGTTTCAGGTTCCCTGTAGTCATGCTCAGAGGCAAGGTCGTTGACAGCTAGGACCAGCCGGATTGCACACCATCAATTGGCATCGTCTATGGGAATCGCTTCTAAAAGCCTCCCTCTAAAACTCTCATAACCTCTTCTTCCAAAAATCCCAACGCCCATGGCTTCTTCCAGCAATGCCGGATGTGGCACAGACATGAACACCACCAGGGAACAACTACAAGCCCCCGTGGTGTGCATCGGACAGTTCGCCATCCCCCTTCCGGTGGATGGATTCCCCAGCTTGAATGCACCTCAAACAGTGGCACCCGTAAACTCCCCTGCCATAAATGTCCCTCTTCCACTCCCTATCGAAACAACTTTTGCTGAACCAACTGTTGTCCCCCTAGCAACCCGCCAGAGCCAGTTCGACAACTTGATGCAATGCATGCGGGCAATGCAAGCCCAAATGCAACAATTCCAACAGCACCAAGTACTACACCACCTCTCTCAATAGCACTACCAGCAGCAGTTCCCCCAACTACCCCTGAATCAGTCACTGCTTCTGCCTCGGCACCCTGCTCCGAAGCCGGTTAAAGCCTCCCCTTAGGGTGGACGCCACCACCAGGGAGAAGCCTCCCGACCCCAGAACTCCCCTAATAGCCAGGCCTCATCCCCTGGCCGAAGGGAAAGAAAAATCACCTCCGCCTCGCAGCTCGCAAGTGGGTCAGGAACCTCACCCGCAAGGTCAGCACCCTAGCGCTCCAGGCCCGAGTTCCCGCTCACAGAGAACCGATTCAGCACCCTAGCAGCAGACTACCAACATTCCGGGCCCATCAAGCTTGGCAACACAGAGGCAAGCAACGCTAGTACCAGGCCCACTCAACAACGAAGGTGCCAGCGAAGTCGCTAAACTGCCACCCGTGTCCTGCCCGAGCTCAGAGGTAAGGAATAGACGAGCTCGGACAAGGTAAAAGTTGCCCCGATTCTCTTAGTTCCTTCCCACCTCGCATCAGAACTCTTGGCAGTCCCCATGCCCAGAGACTTCAAGCTTCCACCTTTGGACAAGTATGATGGGTCCTTTGACCCCAACGACCATGTCGATGCTTTCCAATCCCAAATGCACCTCGCTAGGGCCCATGAATCATGCATGTGCGTGGCCTTCACCACCACCTTCAGGGGGGTGGCCCGCACCTGGTACAGGAACCTAGCCCCAGGGTTAATAAGAAGTTGGACCCAGTTCGTGTAGGTCTTCACAACATACTTCGTTACTAGCAAGCGGTGCCCCAGAACTGAGGAAAGCATCTTCAGAGTAGTCCAGAGAGATGGAGAATCCATCCGGGGCTACATCAAGCGGTTCAATGAAGCGTGCTTGCAGATACCATGATTAGACTCTATGGTACAGCTCGCGGCAGCCAAGAGAGGAGTAACGCACAAGGAGTTTAAATGGCACATGGTGGCCAGCCAGCCCGCTACCATGGTCGAATTCCTCAAACTCGTGGACAAGTTCATGAGAATAGAGGAAGAGATAAACCAAAGGACTGAGGGCGGGGTCGAGAAAAGGAAAAGAGAAGGTGAGCCCCCCAACCCAGGTGACAGAAGAAACCCAGCCTGGGAGGCGAAGCCGAGCCAGCCGTCCCGACCCGCCTTAGCGGTTCGGACGAATTACACGCCGTTAAACACGAGGCGGATTGAGATCTTGATGACGATCAAAGATGCCCCATACGTGAAGTGGCCACCTCGCCTGAAGGGGAATCCAAACAAGAGAAATAAGAATCTATACTGTAGTTTTCATAGAGATCACGGTCATAGTACCGAGCAGTGTAATAATCTCCGAGACGAGATAGAGGGACTCATCCGTCGTGGATACTTGAGAAATTTTGTACAGCATAATAATAATAATAACGATAAGGCAAGTCGGCAAGGGGAGCATGAAAAGGATGCCCCTGAGTCTAGCAGCAGACCGGCTGAAGCGTCGCAACGACAGCCTCTGAAAGAGAGGCCAGTTCGGGGAACCATCCATGTAATAGTGGGAGGTCCGGTGGTAGTAGGGTGTACTTCGACAGCAGCCCAGACGTCAGTTCGCGAGGCAGCCCGATAAGAACAGAACCCTCCAAAGAGGCCAAAGACAGAAGAACCGATCTTCTTCATAGAAGACGATGCGCGAGGTGTCCACTACCCCCACGATGATGTGCTAGTCATAAAACTAAGGATCAACGACATCAAAGTCAGGCGCGTACTTTTGGATTTGGGCAGTTCGGCGGACATCCTCTTCAAATCAGCATTTGACCATCTATAGTTGCAGAGAAGCGAACTGAAACCCACAAGCACTCCTCTGGTGGGCTTCAGCAGAGAGGAAGTCAGGCCCCTCGGGAAGATAACAGTACCTATGGAGGTCGACACATGGCTTTGTGCGGTCAGGCTCAACCACGATTTCCTGGTGGTCGCGACCCCCTCCCCATACAATGCCATAATAGGGCAGCTAATTACGCATATTCTGCGGGTAGTGGTCTCCACCTACTATCTAGAAATGAAGTTCCCTATAGACTTCAATGTGGGGGTAGCACGGGGCGACTAGCTTGAGTCCCGCAAGTGTTATGTTGCCGCCTTGAAGGGAAAAACAAAGGCGACCGACGACCTCGAGCTGGAACGGCCTACAGAGCAGGGCGAGGCACGAGCTTCGCCTATAGAGGAAACAGTCGCAATTCCGACTTCGGCTACAGATCCAGCTCAGACGATACAGATCGGTGCTTCCATCAAGGAGGGTGGTCGATGAAGAGGTCAAAAAGCTCCTTGTAGCAGACTTCATAAGGGAAGTTCATTACCCGATCTAGGTGGCCAACCCAGTGCTGGTGAAAAAGGCAAACGACAAGTGGCGCATGTGCGTCGACTACACCGATCTGAACCGACCTTGCCCAAAAGATTGCTTCCCCCTCCCCAAAATTGACCGCCTAGTGGACGCGACCTTGGGACATGAGCTGCTAAGCTTCTTGGACGTCTACTCAGGTTACAACCAAATCAGGATGGATCAGTCTGATGAGGAAAAAACTAGCTTCATAACTGAGTTCGACCTGTACTGTTACAAGGTCATGCCCTTTGGACTGAAGAATGTTGGGGCGACCTTCCAAAGACTTGTAAATAAGCTATTCCGGCCCTTAATTGGCACGAAAATAGAGTGTTATGTAGACAACATGGTCATCAAGATGCAGTTCTCACAGGAGTTAATACAAGACTTAGATTCAGTTTTCCAAATTCTGCGTCGATTTAGCATGAAACTAAACCCCCAACAAATGTGTCTTCGGTGTCATCTCGGGTAAGTTCCTAGGGTACATTGTCAACCGGCGCGTTAGATTCAGTTTTCCAAATTCTACGTCGATTTAGCATGAAACTAAACCCCCAACAAATGTGTCTTCGGTGTCATCTCGGGTAAGTTCATAGGGTACATTGTCAACCGGCGCGTTATTGAGGCCAACCCGGACAAGATAAAGGCCATCCTAGATATGAGACCACCCCGGAAAGTGAAAGAAGTTTAGAGGCTAAACGGCTGCATAGCCGCTTTGAGCCGCTTCATGTCCAAATCGGCAGACCGCTGTCATGCCTTTCTTTAAGGCAATCAAAGACAAAGGGTTCGAATGGACCTGAGACTACCAGCTCGCGTTCGACGAGCTAAAAAGCTACCTCGCTACTGTGCCAACCTTAGCCAGGCCCGAGGAAGGCGATGTCTTAGAACTGTACCTCTCGGCAAGCGACGAGGTGGTCAGTTCGGTGCTAATAAAAGAAGCAGATCGGGTCCAGTGGCCCATCTACTATGTTAGTAAAATTCTACAGGGAACAGAGATGAGATACCCTCAGATACAAAAACTAGCGTATGCATTGGTAATTGTAGCTCGGAAACTCTGCCCGTATTTCCAGGCTCACACTGTCGTGGTCTTGACCGACAAACCTCTGAGGCAAGTCTTACTTAAGCCCGATGTTTCCGGTCCACTAACAAAGTGGGCCATTGAGCTCAGCGAGTACGACCTCCAGTATAAGCCACAAACTGCTATTAAGGCCCAAGCCTTAGCAGATTTTATCGCCGAGTGCACGTTCAGCCTCGAAGCCCCTAGGCGGGTTGAGCCCGAGATCCCCAGTTCGGGCAAGCCCAGAGCTCCCAAGCCAATAGAGTCTGAACCCCGTGAAGTAGCAGCCAGTGTGGCACGCGAACTGGGATGAGGAGCCCCAGATCCTTCACGTAGATGGCTCATCGAATCAGCAGGGTAGCGGGGCTGGAATAGTCCTATGCGGCCCAGGTGGCATGAAGTTGGAATACACACTACGCTTTGAGTTTGTGGCATCCAACAATGAGACGGAGTACGAGGCACTGATAGCCGGGCTGAACCTAGTGCAAAAGGTAAGAGCAAAGCACATAGTTATCTGTAGTGATTCTTAGCTCATGGTCAACCAGGTTATGGGCGAATACGAAGCACGCGAGCTCACTATGATCTTATACTTGGCCAAAGTAAAGGAGGCTCTGCTCAACTTCCAGTCACACTTCATCAGGCAAATCCTGAGGTCAGAGAACACTGAGGTTGACGCCCTATCTCGGTTAGCTAGCACGAGTCACAACACCATGAGAACCGTGTACATAGAAGACTTACCTCGGCCTAGCATTCTCGGTGGGGCAGAAGAGGTTGCTCCCATCCTTGAAGTAGAGCTGAGTTGGATCGACCCACTCGTGAGCTTCTTGCTAGATGGATCCCTCCCTGCGGACCGCAATGCAGCCAAGAGGGTGCAACGCCAGACAACCAAATATGTCATAATAAACGAACAGTTGTACCAACGGTCTTACACACTCCCCTACCTGCATTGCTTGCGACCTGCCGAAGCCAAACTCGTACTACGCAACACCCATGAAGGTCTGTGCGGCGGACACCTGGGGGGCAGATCCCTCGCCCAAAAGGCACTTCGACAAGGATACTACTGGCCAATGATGAAGGCAGAGGTGGTCGATCTCGTCAGGAAATGCGACAAGTGTGAAAAGCACGCCAAGATCCACCATCAGCCTGATGCCGACCTCAAGTACCTCACCAGCCCATGGCCCTTTGCTCAATGGGGCATCGATCTCCTGGGGCCTTTCCCTTCCAGCAACAGGTGGGAGAAAGTTCTTAGTGGTGGCAGTAGATTACTTCACAAAGTGGATAGAGGCTGAACCTCTGGCAACGGTCACAACCGGAAACATACAGAACTTCTTTTGGAGGAACATAGTATGTCGCTTCGGGCTACCTCAGATACTGATCTCCGACAATGACAAACAGTTCAAAGATATCAAGTTCCAAGAATGGTGCCAAGATATGGGAATTCGTCGGAACTTCACATCGGTCGCACACCCGCAAGCAAACGGTCAGACAGAAGTAATGAACAGAGTCACCCTCCACAGACTGAAAGCATGACTAGACCGAGCTAAAGGGTTGTGGGCGAACGAGCTACCAAGTGTTCTATGGGCTCACCGAACTACAAAAAAAACTGCCATGGGAGAAACCCCCTTTAACCTTACCTACGGCACCGAAGCGGTAATCCCGACGAAAATCGAAATACCTACACTGCGACTAGAAGCATATGACGACCAGACAAACGGAGATGAGTTACGCACCAACCTCGACCTACTGGATGAGGTAATAGACCTCGCGCACATCCGGACGGTGCCCTACTAGCAAAAAGTAGCTTGGTACTACAACGCTAGAGTAAAGAAGTGGAGCTTCCGCGTTCTCCGTAATATCATGGTACCCGAACCTAGCGTGGGCAAACTTGGACCAAATTGGGAAGGGCCCTACAGAGTAAAAAAGCACTTGGGGGGCATACGAGCTCGAAACCTTAGAGGGTAAGCAAGTACCCTGAGCATGGAACATCGTCAACTTAAGGCGATACTACCTATAGACCACCAAGCGAGGTGGATAAAATCGCCACCAAAGCCCAAGGGCTAGGATGCCGAGCTAACGAAAGTACCTCGGCACAAGCAATCTAAGAAAATGAGCCAAAAGTGATGCAGAGACAACGAGCTAATAGGAACATCGACATCTCAGTGTATTAAACACTAAAACAGGCTGCGCGAATGCGGTAACCCAAACAGTAAACAGACCGGACGTATGGTCAGCTCAACAAATATGTTTAGTTCGGGAGAAAGAACAACCAACACTTAGCCAAAAGAAAGGTCATTCCATTTCAAAATAAGGGAGTGTACATTTTGAAAAAAAAAATTACAGGCCCGGAGCTACTTCTTCATTATCAGAAGGCACTTCAACGATACCCGAAGGCCCTGCATCGCCCTCAGAATCTGGCTCACCATTAGCAGCATTGGCCATCTCTTGAGTTATGCATGAAGTGGATACAACACTGATGTCGAGCTCAGGGTACGTATTCCGGATCATTCACTGGCTTAGTTTAAAACCCCTTTTGTACGAGTCCACCATCAGATCATCAAAGCGAGGTGAGATGATGTACTCATCGATGGCCTTCTTCTTGGCATCTTCGATACTTTGAGAAAAGATCTGTGTCCTCTCCCTAATGTCCTCCTGAAGGTACTCAACCTGATGCTACAGATCCAGCCTCAGGTCTGCCATGTGCTTCACCACTACTCCCATGGCCTCGACGTCTCTCTGAGACCTCGTCTGCCTGATCTGTGCAACGCGAGCAGCCTCCTCGGCAGCATGAGTAGCCGCTTCAGTAGCTCGCGATGTCGTCTTGGTAGCACGAAGAGCCTCTTCGGCAACTCGCGTCTGCCTCGAGCTCCTTTCCACCTGGGCCACCAAGGCATGGATAGAAGAGTTCACCTACCAAAAAGAAAGAACAAGTGATCAAATGAACGACATAAGAATATAAGCAAAAAAGCTCGATAAAAAAGTCTGACTTACCACCATGGCATGAGTGATAGCACGACAAGCCACCTGATGCAAAGGAAGATCAGTCCACACCGTGACCTCCTCGGGGAAAATGGCTTCCTTACTCTTCTGAAGAGCGTGGGTCGGCAACAGCACACTCCTGAAATCCCCTAGGGCCCCCGAGCTTGAGGGGGCCTCTTGCCGCTTCTTGCATTGGAGGAGCCCTCGTGTAGGTAGTCTCATCTTAAGGGCCCCCTGCCGCTTCTTGCATTGGAGGAGCCATCTCGGGCTCACTAGGCAGATCCTTTGATGGATAGCCCGACACCTCGAGCTCCGCATCCCGGTGCAGCTCGGCGCGAGTTCGCTTGGCAACTCGCTTCCTCCTCTTCATGCCTTGGAACAAGTGCCCACCATGAGTCCTTTCTGAGTATTAAAGATAAAATATATGCACATTGATTTGCAAAATATATGTGATAGTGTGATATGAACTTTACTGAATATTAAAGATAAAACAAAGGACAATCTAAGTACTCATCTTGATTTGCAAAATATGGGTATTAGACAAGCACTTCATTGATAACCTGCCCCTGGAGGCAAGATGTATTTGCCTCCTTCATGCTTCACAATGACAACAGATGAGAGAGATTTTTTGTGAAGTACTACAAGAGTTAAAAGTCCCTGATGGATATGCATCTAATATTTTAAGACGTGTAAATCTTAAAGAGCGTAAAATTTCAGGACTCAAGAGCCATGATTGTCACATTCTGATGCAACAACTTCTTCCGTTATCCATATGGAAAACATTACCTAAAAATGTGAGATCAGTTTTACTTGAATTGAGCAATTTCTTTAAGGGACTATGTTCTAAGGTTGGGCAAGTGAGGGATTTTGATAGATTAGAGTCCCAAATTGCACTTACACTTTATAAGCTAGAACGGATATTTCCTCCTGCATTTTTTGATATTATGGTGCATTTGCCAATTCATTTAGCGCGCGAAGCAAAGATAGCTGGTCTAGTACAATATCGCTGGATGTATCCAATTAAAAGGTTAGTGAAAGTTTTATTATTTAGTGTTCTTCATGTTATAATATAAACATTGTATTCTATATTTTTAATTATGTATATGTATAACTATAGGTACCTACTCATGTTGAAGTCTTATGTGCGTATTAGAAATCGACCTTAGGGATCAATTGTAGAAGGATATATAGCAGAAGAATGCTTGGCACTTTGTTAGGGATACTTGCATGAGGTGGAAACAAGGTTTAACCGACCTATACGAAATGATGGTTAAGTCAACCTTAATAGAGAAGGGCAATTATCTATCTTTACACAGAGAGGTCGTCCATTAGGAAAGGTTTAGGCCATTGAACAATCCTTTCAAGAGTAAGAAAATTAGCACACTTTTTGTTTATTTTTTAAAGTGATACACCATTCACTCTTATCAAATCAATGTACATGTAGGGAACGCTTAAGGATTATTAGACAAAAGAACCGTCATGCATTACCAATGGAAGTAGAGCGGATTCATAACGACACATTTCATACATGGTTTAGGAACCATGTAAGTACCTATTTTAAAGTGATTCTATTAACACATTCAATATCCTCATAAATTAACATGTCCCACATGTGTATAGGTTGATCAATTGCGTTGTTCAAGTGATGAAATGTATCAGAAGAAGTAAGATGGCTTTCTGTTGGCCCAAATAAGACAGCAAGAAGATTTAAGGGTTACATTATGAATGGTTTCCGGTTTCACACTAAGGATCGTGAAGAAAAGAGAAGAACTCAAAATAGTGGTGTTGTTGTGGTTGCTAATACATTAAGCTTCGTAAGTGCAAGTGATAGAAGGCCTATTGCTGGAGATGTATCATACTATGGTGTTTTAACAGACATAATCGAATTAGATTATAATGGGTGTGGATGGATTATATTATTTAGATGTGATTGGGTTGATGTTTTATCTTATGGTAGAGGAGTCAAGGAAGATAATTTAGGATTCACACTTGTCAATTTTTCAAGACTTTGTCATACTGGCCAACATTTATCTGATGAGCCTTTTGTATTCGCATCCCAAGCACAACAAGTTTTTTATGTCCAAGACTCCACTGGCAGAGATTAGCATGTTGTTATCAAGATGAAACCTAGGGACTTGTTTGATATGCATGAAAAAGTGTTTTCGGATGATGTGGATCAATATTTGTAAAGCCATCCCCTTGAAATTCAACACTTAGAAAATGCATCAATTCTTGACAATGATGTTGATAATTAGGCTAGAGAAAATGCAGAGGGAATAACAGTTGATGCACCTTCAATAAGGAAGCCAAAGAGAGGAGTAGAGAACGAATTTCATGATATTGATGAAGATGATTCTGAGTTCCATAGCAACGATAAATTTGAACTTGTTATCATCATAGATAATATTGAATGATATTTGCTTTCCTTCTCTTTGTTTGCCATAATTAACCTTTTCTCTTTTTTAAGCAACATAAAGATAAATTTAAACATTGAGTATGCCCATCCTATCAAATTAAGATGTCTATTGTGTTATTATTCTCTCTTTCTTTCTTTTTTTTTTTCATATTAAATTTTATTGTTTTTGTTAAAAATCTTTATTTGCAAACCTGAAAATTATCAGTCACTCACATGTTTATTCTCTATGCCAAGTAGCATTGGAATTCATAATGAATACATATGTATTATATGAAAACCAACAAAAAGATATCTAATTAGAAATAACTTCAAAGGTAAGTGTGTTTCAAAAAACCAACAAAAAGACTTTCAATTGATCGGCCATTAATGTACCTAGAAGTATCAGTCATTTTCTTACTCTTGTCTTTGTCTTTATACTAATGTATGAAGTTGGCTAATTTATTTTATCTTGTTATATTTCAGGTTGTGATGAAGCATCGATTACATAAGCTATGGTTATCATATTCAGAAGATATTGAGAATGCTTCAAATCAAATTCAACCACCATCATCTGTTCAGCAAACATCTCATTCAAATTCTAGTCAAGAGCAGTAACATCAAGAGGGTCAATTGAGAATGCAACCACAATCAAGCCTTGAGAACTTACACTCACATAATCACGTTGATTCTATTGAGACTACGGAGCGTGGTACTAATACTTCAAATATTATTTTTCATATCTAATATTATGATTTATAAAATATATGAAAATTCACGTTCTTTTTAGTTTTTATAGGTTGTGCAAGAAAACCCCATGGGCCTACAAGATATGATGTGGTATGGGGAATGCCTGTAGACCAATGCATCAAAATGAGTTTTAACTAACAAGGGCAAACCATTGGAGATGAAGGTGGGCCATTATTGCAATTCTTGGGCAAATTAGCAAGAAATGGGAACTGTGCACCTCTAAATTATCTAGATTGGAGGTTGGTGCTAGGAAAAAAAAAGAAGATATGTGGAGCGTTATTGAGGTAATAATAATATTTTTAATTTGTTTTTAATATATGCATTTTGTGTTAATCATATATTATTCTAATAATCTTTTTCTTTACATGTGACGTAGAGCAAATATGAAATTGATTCAATTTATAAAGAGAGGGTAATGCAATCCCTTGGGAAGAAATGGAGGGATTGGAAGTGCCAATTAAAGAAAAAGCATTTTGATGGCCACAATTCTAGTGAGGAGTGTCTTACTGATCGTGATAATCGTCTTACCCAGATCAATAGAAATACCTTGTTAACTTTTGCGGTACTGATAAGGCAAAGGTAATATCTAAGTAAAATATTCTTTCTATATTTTGTTCATAATAATATCTTAATATTTACTTGTGTTATTTTTAAGCTAGCACTTGTTCCTAATTTTTATGTAGAGTCGTAGTGGTAAAAACATAGAAAGCCATAGTAAACAAAAGTACACACATACTACGGGAACAAAATGTTTTGCACGAGTACGTGAGGAGGAGGTAAACTATTTTAATCATTTCAATGGGCTTATAGTTGTGACAGTTAATACGATAATCATATTCAATGTTGTAAAGAAATAGTGGTTGAAAAATGATGGAGAGGAACCAACCCGGGCTGATATTTTTATAAAGACTCACACACGTAAGGATGGGAAGCCTATGAATGAAGAATCTTCACGTATAATTGTATGTATAAATAATTTTTAATTTTAAACAATCTCTATCTAAGTATTACATGCTACTAACCCTTATATTTTTGTTATTATAGTCATTACTCAATGAGAGGTGATCTCAACAAAAAGATCTCCCACATAGTAGGAAAGATATTTTCTCTCAAGTCATGGGAGAGGAGCGGCCTGGTTGTGTACGTACTTATGGTATAGGTCCCACACCTAATGACTTATGGGGTATGAAACTTACATGATCATACCAAACTAAAAGATCATTAGAGAGACAACTTCGTGAAGAAGTTAATGTCCAAAAGGAGAAAATTGCACAATTAGAGAATACCTATCAAAATAAGATTGCATAATTAAAGAAAGCATTGGAAACATTAATGTCCTCGATAAAAGTACCAAACAATCTTATGGGACATGATAATGTAACTTTACATCCCCCTAATGTGCACTCTTCAACATGAAGCCATTTGCCTCCAACCCCCAAGGTATGTAAATGAAGAATGTATGAAAGTATTTTTTCTATTTCTATGAATTTCAACATAACTAATTTGTAACTTTTATTCATAGGTAACCTCTGCTCCACCAACTCTAGGCACCAATATCCAAACTAATGACTATGTAGAGCAAGTGCAGGTACTCGAAGGGGAGTTATTTTACTATGATTTAATTTTTATTATAAATTAAATGTGGTTATTAATGGTATTTTCTAATTTATAGAGACCAAAAAAGAAAGCAAAGAATGTTGCTCCTTCAAATGGTAATGATCAGGTATATTTTTCATATTTATTGTTTTAATATAATTAAGGATCTAAATATTTTTACATGTTTTTTTGATAAGATTAACCTTGACTACAGATAAAAGTATTGTAGCCCAAGGGACTATTGTAAGCAAGGATCAACAACAAAAGTAGGGGGATTTGAATTGGGCTCTGATTTTTGGGAAATATTCATTGAAGTCCCAATAATGCATAAAGAGAGTCTATTGAGACCATATGGAAACTTCAAGACAATTGGAGGTGTAGTTGGAGTAAGTGTCGCTTGGCCATGGGTTTATGTAATGTGTTTTTATGCATATTAGTTTTTTAATAAACAACATTTTTATATAAATTGATTAATATATATACATACTCTAATTGTTTCTTTGCATTTCATTTGTAGGTTGACTACATACTACGTAAAGGTATTGACAAGTGAGAATATGGATTCGAAACTGAAAATGAGGTAAGTAAGGTAATTAAATGAGAGCTTCTAATTGCTAATATAATAAAGGGTAAATCTTTTGACATTACTCATCTTCTTTAAAGCTTTTCTGAACTTGTGTTATTTGTCTGCAATTTATTTGCATTTTTTGGTATTTCTTTCTGCATTTTCTTCAATTTCTATTATTTTTCTGCATTTTTTGCAAATTTTCTATAAATTTCTGTTATGTTTTTGCACTTTTTACAATTTTCTGCAATTTCTATAATTTTTTTTTTGCAATTTCTGCTATTTTGTGGTATTTTTTTTCTGTAATTTTCTGCAATTTTTTGCCATTTCTGTAATTTCTACAATTTCTGCAATTTTCTCCTACTTTATGGTATTTTTCTACAATTGTTTGGTATTTTTCTGCATTTTCTGGTATTTTTTGCATTTTTACAATTCTGTAATTTTCTGCAATTCTACTATTTTCTGCTATTTTATGGTTTTTTTTGCTATTTCTGCTACTTTTTTTTTCTATTTTCCTACAATTTTCTGCTATGTTCTGGTATTTACCTTCTTTGGCATTCCCTCTAGAAACAATTGACCAGCAGAAACCTACAAGGCCATAATAATATTAGTTATCTTACCTTCTTGACAAGGTTCATAGTCCTAACTTGGCGCCATCCTTGATGAAGCTCCACCACAGATTGGAAAAGGGGATGGTAGTGGCATGCGATAGAGCATGAGCATCAACAAATCCCTTGTATGGAGGAAAATCATAGATCTCCAAAAGCATAGCAAGACCACCTCCTACAACATCCACCCATAACTTCCAACGTGAAGGATGGTGAATGAGACCAACCCAAACAGCCCACAGGAGAAGCTGAACTACACCCATGTAAACACACACTTTCATGTTTAATCCTGTAAGATTTATTGAAAGATTAGATCCTTGAATCAAAATAACTGCAAGAGGAAACAAATATTTTCATCAGGAAAAAAAAACTCAGTTCTAAGTTATATGCTAATATTAAAAGTTTAGGTTTTAGCATGATTCATATATGATTCCATGCCAGCATCACCTGACTGACAACTCGTATGCATGTTCGCTTTGAGATGGTTATAGGCACTAACATATTAACCAACTTTTTGCATCTTCAATTTTGTATGCAATTGTTAAATCATTTATATGTTTTCTATACAGAAATCTGCTCCTAATTTTATGAACATTATTCTCTTTTTCTTCAGTTTCATCCATGTTTCATTAAAGAAAATGATATCCCATGAGGGTTAAGTTTCATCTCGAGACTAATGAATTACCTAACTGGAAGTCTTGGTTCTTTGAATCACTCTCTTGGTGCTTCAAAGCATTGATGATTTGATATATATAAGAGAGAGGTCTAAATTTTGATATTATTTAATTAACGAGGCAGTTCCCAACAAGGCCATAAGTCTTCAAGATAGCCATGGATATTTTCCTTTTAATTTCTTACTACACAGAAGTTAAAAAATTGCAAAGCATTAAATAGTTATATCTTTTCTCTAGTCATTCTCTATTTCTTTTTTCTTCTTTCTCTATTGATTGACTGCTTTATTTCTAATACAACAACTATTTATCTTTGGCTTCCTTCTAATTTTTATTGCCAAAGTTTTGAATTTTTAACTCAGCATCTTTTTACTCAGTCTAGCCAGCTCTATTTCATCTTTATTCTTAAATCTTAATATCAAATTCTCATAATCTGCTGCATATAAATTCGTTTGCCATTTCAAATCCAATGCCATTTTCATGGTCCTAATTTGTCCAGGGTTCCCAAGTGAGGTTCCATGAAACTATAGCTTAATCTCCCCATTGCCCTATTGCTTGAGGTGAAGATTGGATGATTCCTACTATGTTCTTTCTAATGTTGTGATGACTTAGGAGACATGTTTCCAAATTACTTAGAGGTCAAGACCCATGAAATCATGAACTAAGGGGGAGAGAATGTGGCCTTTGAACGTGTCAAAGGATGGCTTCTTGCTTTGAAAGGTATGCTTATTCCTTTCTTCCCATGTTCCCCACATGACAACATGAACAATGATTATCCCATATGACCTTCCCTTGACTCGATTCATGTGCCTTCGAAAGGATCCAACCAACCTTGATCTGAAAATGATATTGAGGGTCTCCCAAGAACTTATAGGTTGCCCTTTCTATACTTTAACTAGCCAAAAGTGGCTAGCCTTGGAATCCGGGGTGAGATATTTTATCCTGGATGCCCACATTGTTGCCTCTAATCACCTACAACAGTCTCTGTTTAATGATTTCATTTGTCTTGTAAGTTATGTTAGCTTTTGGCTCCCCTTCCATTGTAACCCTCAATAGTCCTACCGAGTGAGGTGACTATATACCTTGGAATAAGGTTGAGGCTACAGTTCTAATTGCATCCTTTTCCTCTTCTGGGCTTTGGAACACTTGTGCCTTCACCATGCTTGGAAATGCCTTCTATCCTTGAAGGTGCTAGACTTCCAACCGAATATCAATAAAAGTTTAGCATCTCCATATTTGGCTTTGGGAGTTTGGGTGCTATTACTTTACTACCTTTGGATGTGATGAGGGCAGATTTGGCCCTCCAGTGAAATTGTGACACGTGGCACATCGTGACAACTAGGAAAACACCCAGCCAACAAACTTACGAAGTTGGTGACCCACCTGGGCACCAGTCTGGCCGGCTAGGCGCGACCTGCGCACGGCACATGCGACCTGCGCGAACTGCGCGTGGCCTAGCGCGTGGCCTGCGTGAACCTGCGCGCGACCTGGCACGACCTGCACGCGACCTGCGCGAACTACGCGCGGCATGCACGAACTACGCACGGCCTAGCGCGCGGCCTGCGCGACCTGGCCGACCTGGACCAGCCTAGCGCATGATCCGGCCAAGGCGCCCACCGACGAACCTGGCCTAGACACTGGCCCGTCGACTGACACAGGCGCCAGCTTGACGACCTGATCTAGACACTGACCCGCCGACTGACACAGGCATCGACCTGACGACCTAGCCTAGACACTAACCCGCCGGCTGACGCAGGCACCCCTCTGACAACTCGACCCAGGCGCTGACCTGGCCGCCTGACACAAGCGCCAGCCTGACGACCTTGAGGAGTTCACCACCGTACCCCGGTTCTGACAGGATGTGACGAGTCTTACTGTTTGGAGGCTTTTCACCCACCTAACCCGCGAGGACTCCGGTATATAAAGACCGCACCCCCCAAAGGGGAGGGGGATGAGAAAGAAAGGGAAGTAACCCTGCTCTCTAGCTCTCTCATATTATCTTCAAAGCTCTCTACAATAAGAGTGCTAACTTAAGCATCGGAGAGCCCCCACCGGGAAAATACCCCCAGGACCTCTGATTCAGTTCTCGCAGGTCCTTCAGCTCCCGCCGCTTACGAAGAGGAGGAAAAGATGCAGTTCTCGGAAGTCCCTCAGCTCCCGCCACCCACAAGGAGGAAGAGATGGAGTTCTCGGAGGTCCCTCACCCACAAGGAGGAGGAAGAGATGGAGTTCTCGGAGGTCCCTCAGCTCCCGCCACCCACAAGGAGGAGGAAGAGATGGAGTTCTCGGAGGTCCCTCAGCTCCCGCCACCTACAAGGAGGAGGAAAAGATGGAGTTCTCAGAGGTCCCTCAGCTCCCGCCACCTACAAGGAGGAGGAAAATATGGAGTTCTCGGAGGTCCTTTAGCTCCCGCCACCTACAAAGAGGAGGAAAAGATGGAGTTCTCGCAGGTCTCTCAGCTCCCGCCACCTACAAAGAGGAGGAAAAGATGAAGTTCTTGCAGGTCCCTCATCTCCCGCAGCCTACAAAGGAAAGAAGACCACCTCATGCTGAGGGCAATCGGATTGCGCCGCACTAGGGAGCTCCAACATTCTCTAAGGCAGTTCGTCACCAAGGCAGTTTGCCCCCAGGCAGTTCGCCACCAGGCAGTTCGTCCCCAGGCAGTTCGCCACCAAGGCAGTTCGCCCCCAGGCAGTTCGCCACCAAGGCAGTTCGCCACCAGGCAGTTCGCCACCAAGGCAGTTCGCCCCCAGGCAGTTCGCCCCCAGGGAGTTCGCCACCAGGCAGTTCGCCCCCAGGCAGTTCGCCACCAAGGCAGTTCGCCCCCAGGCAGTTCACCACCAAGGCAGTTCGCCACCAAGCAGTTCGTCACCAAGCAGTTCTCCCCCAAGGAGTTCGCCACCAAGTAGCTCGTCACTAAGGCACGCCACCACCGGGTCGAATAACGAGGTACTTTGCCAAAAAAGTTTACATCACAAAACATGGTACGTGGCCGAAAACGGTTACATCAGGATGGAATACTGATTTCTTATAATGCTCAATGAAAGTGCTACCTCAATAACTCCAACTCTGACACACAATGTATCCTTCTAAGTTTCATATAGTTAATGCGAAAGTTATGGGCATCTATCTTCTATCTCCTCATATTCTTTCTACCCCAATATAATGGGCTGTAGTATATATCTCCAAATATAATTGGCTCCAAAACAATAAATGCATACATGGGTTGCTCATTCTCCATAAAGTTGCATATTTGACATGTATAGCCATAGTTTTCTTTCTTTTTTATCTTGATTACTGAATTAGATGTGTTCCTGGGATAGCTGGCAACTTCAGAAAGCCTTTTTATTAAAATTGGCGAGGCTTTTTCATTTTGTTACAAAGCTTCAAAGAATAGGCCATTTATAAGAAAAGGTACTATGCAAGTCACAGTGACTAGAGATTATTATTATATTATGAGGGAGAGATCAATGCATATTAGGAGTGCTCAATAAGATTAGTAACTTGATTGGTTTCATCTTCTTGAAGTTCCTGGAAAATGGTTAGATTCCATGAGAGTCCAAATAACAAATGAATGAATAAATGAACCTATCTTAGTTTCTTTTAGGAAGGGAGGTTGTTCTAACAATGATAACCAGAAGCAAGTGCTCCTTTTTCACTCCAAATATCTTACTAGAACCTTACCCCCATCAAGGGACTATAAATGGAAGATTTTTTGTCATTGGATCTTATCACACCTTGAGTCCCCCTAATAGTAAGCATTACAACTAAAACACCTTAGGAGCTAAAACTTTCTAAGTCACTTTCAATATGTTTTTAATACTATGTTAGTTTTTCATAGTAGAATGAAATAGTACGGTATGGTAAGGAATGGGTACAAGTTGTACCCTTGTAAGTGGAATTGTATAGTTTAATCATGTCCTTATATATTGCTTACTTAGTTTAAATCTTGTACACAGTTGAGGTAGTATGTCGAGTTTTCCATGATATGAAAAACTGGAAAAAGCTCAGATCCACTTATGAAAAGGGGTTTCAACCAGTGTTGCATGGAATGTTCTAAGTGGATGAAGTATTTACTTCTGATTCCAACACTCTATGCATTCCTAATAGAAACTTCAACAAAACATTTTCCTTTATCTACCTGCTTATTTGGCATAATTGAATAGTTAGTATACACAATGGTTGCCATTTATAAAAGTTGAATTGTTGACTTTACTGCAGGGACTTAGGTTAGCTAAGCAATTGGGACTCGGTCAAATGGAGGTGGAAATGGACTTAAAAGTAATCATCTCTTGGGCTAGATAAGACATATTTCATAGACACATGGTCGACCCTCATAGACCTGGAGAATCAAGTGAGCCAATTGGCAACTGCTGTGAGTCGATTAGAATCTCAAAGATCAGAAGAACTACCCTCACAGACCATGATCGACCCTAAGCAGAATGCTAGTGCAATCACTTTAAGCGGAAGGGAGCTGAATAGGCCTAGAAAGGAAGTGCCTAAGAATACAATTGAAGAAGAAATAGAAAAGAAAACACCTCCACCCTAAACTCAAGATCCAAGCAGTGAACAGCCCCAAGCCATAGTGATAACTCCACCTTTTCCTAGCCGATTTGCAAAATCCAAGGAGGAGCAAGAGAAGGAAGAAGTTTTTGAACTTGGTGGGAAGGAGGGATTCAAAATTTCCATTACTAAGCATCTTGAGAAAGAGGAGTCAACCTGGAGTTCTAAATTGCAGGAAACTGTTGCAGCATTGAATGATTCTCTGGAGTTACAACAGTCAAGTAACGTTCCTTATATTACGTTACCAATTTCTAATGAGACCTTTACCATTTGTTTTGCAGGCCCCTATTCTAGATTTGAACCCACCCATGATGGATGAAAGGGGAAAGCATCGGAAGTTACAATTACAAGACCTAAAGGATCTAGTTTATGATGATTAAAAACAAGGAAGTTTGTTTTTCCTTTTTTTCTTGTTTTTGCATTTACAGTTTAGTTAATTCCACATTTTCTTGAGTTTAAGTGTGTGTGTGTGGGGGGGGGGGTATAGGATTAGATAAGTAGTATTTTATTTCAATTCAAAAAAAAAAACTCAACTCTTTTTGAATTCAATTGAAACAATATTCTGGAAAAATTCTTGTGAACTTAGTATAATGAGGTATAATTAAGAAGTACACGACCTATCTGAAGTCATTTCCTGTTAAGCTAATCCTAAATTCAGGTTTAAGTAAATAGGGTGAATATTTTTGGTAGGATTGAGCATAAAATGCACCTACTACCCAGCAATTCAAACAGTAGGACAAAGCTTGTTTTGGTTGTGAGATCGCTGACCAAAATTGGGTCTCTCCCCCCTTAATGATATTAATAGATTAAATCCTAAGAGTTTGTTTAGGACTGTCTATTAATAAGAGAAGCAATCAAAGAACTTGTTTTGGTTGTCGAATAATACGAGTAGAAGCTGACTGTTAGAGCTTGTTAATGACTATAACCAATTTATTCGTAAACATATGAATTTATCATTGCATCGATGATCAATGATAAGAATCAAAGTTGAACTTGTCTCTTCAATTAGAAGCCATCGTCCATCGATTTGATCTTTGCTTTCTATTATTTTATTTTATTTCATCTTATTTTCCTTATCTTCACAACCCCCTATTTCATTTACTTGGAAATAAATCCACCAAATCCCTGTGGAGACGACCTTGCTCATCACTATATACAAATTATTCACTTTGCGCATGACTTTTTATCTTTGGTTGGATTTGACACCCACCATCTAGTCTTTATAAGATTTCAAGTTTTGCTCAGCACTGTTATGGTCATGTGCTTCTTTCTTGGTTTCATGAACAATCCTGAGAGTAAACCCAAAATTTCATGAGAAGCGGCACCACTTCTATGTTTACATAGGTAAAATTCCATTGTGTACCTTTATTTGACACATTTTTGAACTTCATTAAGAGTTTAAATCAACCTCTCATCATAACGGACAACACAGTTTATGTTGTGATGGGAAATTTCTCAATGTTAGTATTAACAGTCACATTGTTGTAACTTGTTGCTACCCATTAAACTCAATACTAATGGTTTTTGAGTTCAGTTCGGGTTACCATTACAGGTGACTAAGTAAAGGGTTTTAATCTCATATCTTTGATTGTCATTCTTACCAATTCTTTGGCTAAGCCATTGGTAAGAGGATCAATCAAGTTTTTATTTGACCTTACATAGGTTATAGTGATGACACCATCTTGAATCAATTGCCTAACAAATTCATGTCTCAGACTTATACGTCTGGACTTACCATTGTAGGTACCACTGTAAGCTTTTAACAGAGTTGCCTCACTATCATAGTAATGGAAATTGGAGGTATAGGACTAGGTCAATGTTTTATATCTAATAATAAATTCCTAATCCATTCAACCTCTTTTCCAGTAGCCTCTAAGGCTATGAATTCAGATTCCAAGGTTCTCTTAAGATACCAAAAAACTCTTCCAATTGCCTTTCTCTTCGTCTTCCTCTGGTTCATAGTCACTTTATATTATCTTTAGAACCAATTTATTGGGCTTGTTTTTATTTTTAGTTAGTAGTTGATGTCATTGCCTTTCTTTTATTTTTAATGTTCAACTGTGACAGGTATAGACGAGGAGCACCACTTATTATAACGACTCGAGAAATCACTTGATTTAAATTTGAAACCTTTGATTGTGGACAACACTTGTTAGGGTTCAAGTAAGCTTTGTAGAAGTTGAAAGTTTATCCCTTGATGCATATAATGGTAATAATCTAATTTCTCTATTCATTCACTCGGTCCATACTTTGAAATTTCTAGTAAAATATATAGGAAAGCATATTAATCATTTATTACTTATTCATTAATTTCTATATTCTTCCCACGGGGAAATTGATGTATGGACACTTCACACTGAAATTTGTGAAATCTGCATACATTCCATCTACCGCTTTCTTTTCAATGCTAGCAAAAGAAGAAACACCAAGTTAACCATTAATTAATTATCCATTAATTTCTATGCTATTTCTTGCCTTTTAGTTTGGTTGCATTTTAGTTTCAAATTTAATTAACATTAAACTATAGTTGTTTGGTAATCAATGTTGTGTTAGACATGGAATACAATTTCTTGGTGCATATCCTAAATAACTAAAACAATTCCTCTTAAGATGAACATTTATGAATCCTCCTTTGACTATGTATAAGTAGAGTATTCCATGCTTTTGTTAATGTAACAAAAACAATGTACTAAATATATATAAGATTTATTTACTATATAATGAACTAGAATATTTTGTTAATTACTTTCTAGCTTTATCTGACTCTGGTAATGCATTTTCTCTTTTGTAAAAGGACTAAATTTACCATCAAACCTACAGGCCTCCATAGATCAAAGAAAGTTGTCCAACATGGCAACCACATAGAGGGCCTATATTGGTGTGTATACATACAAACAAAGTCTTTGTTCTTGTAGTTACAGAATAACTAAAGCCACTATTGTCTCAATTTGCATAAAGGGACTTCGGCTAAATCTAAGCACTTATATAAGGTTTCTTTATATCACATTAATGCACTAATTATTGAAAGTCTTAAATAGATTAAGAATAGCAAAATATTCAGCCTGTGTGTTTCTTGAATTTACATCAATGCTCCATTAACAAATATGATGTTAGAAAACTATTCAACCTGTGAGCTCTATGCTATTTCTTGTTCGAAATAATTATCTAATTTTGTTGATCATTAGATTATTTTTGTGCATTCTGCTTTTTCCTCTTCCTAGTTTTATAAGGTTCTTTTTCCTCTTCCTAGTTTTATAAAGTTTTAAATCTTCATTGTTATTTAGAATGTAAAAATATTATCATGAAAGTAAGTTTTAGTATATCAATATTAGATCAATAACTAATGGAATCAATTTCTGGTTCTACGTGTTAATCAAGACAGGCACATAACAACAAGGTGGTTGTAACAGAAAAAGATCTAAACACGTGGCCATTTTGTTAGGCCCATTTGTCCACTTGATTGAAGTCCGTTAGAACTTGTATATATATGTATTGACTAATAAAATATTTGCTAGCGCATTCTTCTCTCATTCAATACCATTTACATGGTATCAAAGCCAATCAATTCAGATATGTGGATTTCTCTCCTTTGGTTGATCCTACTCTGCATCAACACTCTGTTAATGGTGACGATAGAGGCAGAATCAAGCTCACTATGCATAAATAATTCTATTGACATCAGGTTAGATTCGATGAATTTTCCATAGTATCTTCATCCATCAAACAATCTAGGACTGAATTTTGTGTCAAATCCACTCATAGATGATAACTTCAATACCTAGCAACATGCAATTGCATTTTGTGCAAAGAATAAGTTTGTTGGCGGTTCTTTACCGCAATTGCCATTGTCTTCAATAGAAGAGGAGATCTGGAGTAAATGTAACTCCATTGCCGCCTCCTGGATTCTCAATTCATTAACAAAAGAGATCCATCACAATGTCACCTTCATTGAATCTGCGGTGGAAATATGGCATGAACTTGAAGAACAATTTATTCAAGGTGACATTCCATGTATCTATTAGCTTGAATAGGATCTCACCTTCGACAAGATCTCTCTGTTTCTACTTATTTTTACTCGTCTAAAAATTCTATGGGATGAGCTCAACAATCTCACGAATCTACCTGAATGTAGTGTGACGAAATTCTTCCTTGTCGATCGAAAACAAAGAAAGAACCGATGTCCGCTGATCAATAGAAGTTCTTGTGTGAAGCATGCCTTAAAGAGTTCCTGCTTTGGTACATCATATGTTGTCTTGGCAATAGCTGAGGGATGACTCTTCCTTTTATCATATGGAACTAAAAGATTGGACTCCACAGACCTTCCAAACTCAGAGTTTTTGAATGCATCTTCAATTTTTGAAACAAAGAGAAACACACATGGTTTCGAAGGATCAACCCAATACTATGCTTGATCCTTTCTAGAGGTAACCTGGATATAAGAGAGACAGATCCATTCGGGGAGAGAGGCCTTAGATCTTGGAAACAGGCTAAAATATTGAACATAAAGAATAATTCCTCCTATGATGTCCTTTAGATAATAGTATTAAGTCATTAAATAAATCAAACGTCTCAATTCAGGGGCAGGTTGAAGGAGGGGCATCAAATCGGTACCCTTCATTTCGTGAACAAAATTACGTATGCATTTTACAATTTGGTATGTTATAGAACTATCAAGTCCAGTAGATATTTCATCCATGAATAGGGTTTTCCTTGGTCTAACAATCATTTCTCCTGAAATTACAAGACAACATAATAATAATTTAACATAAGTTAATATTCATGAACAAAAATCACTAGGAAGTTTCTCTTTATTTTTATTAATTAAAAATGGATATAGTGGCACCCATGGAAAATTCAGTTTCCATTAGAATAAAAATAGAACAAAGGGCATCTTTTAGCATGTTGTTTGGATAAATTGAGACATGAAGAATAAAGATTTATGTTAAGCTTTCTCAATGACTATGATTTTGAAATTCTAATTTTCTTACCAATGAAAAGAAAGGTTATGAACAACTGAGCATATGACCCTTCAGGTGATTGGTTCTATATAGTCGACGATAAAGCAGAGTTTATTGGCTTTCAATAGAATGATGATAGTTTTATACAATAGACAGGTGGGGGGATTCTGAATATAGGGATGGAGACCAGATCTCCTACATCCAATCGCATCCCATACGTGTATGTTAAAGCGACTGGATGCATGCCTCCACTTTTAAGTGCATAAAAAGTATTTATTCATAGGAGATCATAGGGATGGGGATGGCTCATATGTCATATGGGTCATAGGACCCTTGCTGTTGTGTACGATATGGGGATGGAGACCAGATCTCCTACCTCCAATCACATCTCATACGTGTATGTTAAAGCGACTGAATGCATGCCTCCACTTTTAAGTGAATAAAGAGTATTTATTCATAGGAGATCATAGGGATGGGGATGGCTCATATGTCATATGGGTCATAGGACCCTTGCTGTTGTGTACGATATGGGGATGGAGACCAGATCTCCTACCTCCAATCACATCTCATACGTGTATGTTAAAGCGACTGAATGCATGCCTCCACTTTTAAGTGAATAAAGAGTATTTATTCATAGGAGATCATAGGGATGGGGATGGCTCATATGTCATATGGGTCATAGGACCCTTGCTGTTGTGTACGATTGGCTCCCCACAGCACATTTCAGCATTGGAAATATTTTTTATAGTTATCTTGGGGAGATGTTGGAATGTGCTGTGGGACATGTGTAGTTTTCGAAATTATAAACTAGTGTGAATTGGACTGGATTTGGTCCAATTAGATCCAATTCAATGCGAGTTCATTACAAATGAATTATTAAAAGAAGACTCTCTTCTCACCATTGAATTAGAAGGGAAAGGATCCCACCCTAGAGCACAATGAATATCATGGTTTATATCGTAAGAAGGTTGGAAGAGAGTAGGTATAAGCACCAAGTTAAGGTGGAGGTAGGTTAGTTTTCGAAGGTTCGGAGATGGCGGCGAGAAAAAAAGAGCATGTGGGTGATGAGACCAAAACGAACCCTAATTTTATCCCCTAATATTCACTCTTTTACATTTATTTAGCACTTAAATGGACTTATTACTCTTGTATTTCGATTCATGGCAATAAAGAAGGCAATTGGAAGAAAACAGGGCAAATCGGGTGATTTTGCACAGTTTCGGCGATAGTCAGCAATCTGGGTCTAACTCTCAATTCCGGACACCGAATTAGACAATTCAAGAAGCATTAGAAAGATGAAAGGAAGGCCCACAACTTTTATGTTTTGAGTTTTGATAGATTCGGCCCGCATCGAGTACGAAAACGAGCCCAAAGTCGGAGCAAGTTCGTAGCCAGGCCCATTTCATAACTTAAGCCCAACTTGCAGAAGTACCTTGAAGCAACCCAACTTGAATTCAAGAGTTAAGAGTTCGAATTTCGAATGTAATCTCCAAGGAGAGAGTTTTATCAGATCTAAAGTCTTGAATATAATCCTAGAGAGATAAGAAGATTGAGATTAGAGCATTAGATAAGAGATAGGATAGGATTAGTTCAAGATAAGATCAAAACTCCCTAAGGATAAGATTATCTCCTAGAAGGAGTTGGAAAACAGCCATCTCCTTTGGCTATATAAAGAGGGGGGCAAACCAGCTCTAGAAATCACTCATTCCAAGATCCAAGAAATCATCAAGAAGACAAAGAAGCAAGAAGGCAGTTCGGCTATGGAGAAGAAGAGCATGGAGATTGCGCAGATCATGAGTAGCTAAGCTTCTTTTTCTGGTTCAAGTGGGGAGGTTCGATTGTGCCATTGTGAGGTTCTGTAGTTACTTTATTTTCTTTCTTTTTAATTCAAGTACTCATTGGTTCTTGTGCACATTTTTATTGGATGTTAATGTTAATTAGTCTGACAAACTGAATTAATGTTGATTTTCCTACTGCTATCCATGATTTCGGTGATCCGTAATTATCACGAATAATGGTACAAGTAGCAATTAGGTTGATATCTTTCTGGGTCAATTGTTCGTGATAGCCTTTGACCAATGTTTTAACATGGTTCAACCTAAAAGAATCGATGGAACAAAATTCAGTAATTGCAGCTATCTCAATTATTGTTATTTTGGTTTAACTGTTTTCACAAATCTTAATGCTATCATTGTTTAACATGGAACGCTATCGTACCTAGTTGAGTGGTGATAAGTGTTGATCGAATGTTGGGTTTGGTCAACTGAATTAGGAAAGCACAATGTTTATTATGGCTATCCTAATAAATCTAAGGTTAAATGCTTGAATTGCAAGAATGCTGAATTGTACCTAGGATCGATGGCCAATCGTTTGGAAGTTAATGTAATCAAGGAAGTTCTTTCTTGTTAGGAAAGCTGATCTTTTCTATTAGGAAATGAGATATTTCCTTTTGTTTGAATATTAAGGGATCATTATTAGAGAATTCTATCCCTTTTGGATTCCCTTTGTATGCAACCTATTATACTAACGTGGTGTGGGTGACATCATTTTTTAGCAGGCATACTTTAATTGAACTCAAATGCATAATTTAAAGACACACATGTAACCAATATTTATTTCGGATCTATTATGATTCCACGATTTTGTAACGGCCTCAAGTTCATGGTAACATTACACGCGTTCGAAGTTCATTGCAAATCCACATACGTCTTTATAGATCATCAGGATTCGTGTCTAAGATTTATCGTAAGTTTATGTATGACTAAGGTTATCACGGATTCACGCTAGCCAATGTTCATCATGACCCGTTTCAAGTATGAGTTCATTACAATTGCGGATCTGCGATGAACTTATCATAAACGTGTGATGGGTTATGGATTCATCGCAAGTGTCCGTGTAGTGTTGGTTTGACACATTTTGTATTCTGATGGTCTTAGTGACTACTATGTACCTACATTAACCCCTACATATTGGTAAGTGGGGACTTACTGATAAGCATTTTGTCATCGTGTTTGCTTCGAGTTTTGTGATAGGGCGATGAGGAAGACAATCGTAGAAGTTGTAGCATCCTGATCCTTTCACATTAGGTTTGGTGATCACTCCTATTCTTAGTGAAATGCTCTATGAACTTTGCATGTGGAAAAAATTTATTTGGGTATGTTTGATAACTCCCTTGCTTATTAACAAGTATGAACTTGTCAATAAGCATTGTGGTATTCAACTTAATAATGTTCTTGGATGGGAATTGAGAGTTTTCATTTATTCAACCCCTTATCATTTTGATAGGATGTCGTGTTGACTCGTATTTGCTTTCTGTGTTCAGAGTTTTTTGAAGGTGCAAGTGATGGAAAACATCATAGGAGTATTTTGTAAGGTATAGCTCAATACTTTTCTATACTTTAGCCCCCATGTTTCTTGATAGAAATCATTGTATCAAGAGACGAGTGAAATGAATAGTTGGCTACTTTAATGTCTTCTATCGAGAAACACTTAACTGATAAAATCATGCTATTTGAGAAACAACAATAAAACTTGGTTAAAAATCTAAATGCTCTAAAATTTAGAAACTTGTATTGTCAAAGATGTCAGCATCACAATAACATCGATTTACCTATATATCATCAACAAGTATGAGAAATTTTAGCCACTAATTCACAATTTAAAAGGTGCGACTGTTAGTAATAGCACTTGCAAAAGTAACTAAATCTCATGGCTTCAGTGCCAAAATGAAAAAAAAAAAAATCAAGACTGATTTGGAACATTGAGTAAACCAGGAGTAGCTGATCACCAAAAGTCAACAAGGAAATATACAACTCTTGAGATAAATAGTTGGACCACCGTCATCCTCCGCGATGACTAATTGAACATGTTCAGGGATGAGGTTTCTCTTGAACTACTTTAATCGTAATGGGAATAAGTTGTCAAATAAGCATAAGTACAATTCAACTCTTAATTTTCAATCAATGACAATCCCACAAGACGTAATTCTGTACAACTATGGACCACACAAAAGTGCAACATCAAGCTGGTGGTGTAAATTATGAACAAGTTTATCAGAAGAGTATTCAAGCATTGTATGCCTAATAAACTGGATATAAGATCATAATAACTGATACGAAACAATTTGAGACGAAGGGCAGTGCAAATTGGTGCTATTCCATGATAGACCATAAAGGTGAATAACATTTGGAAATATTTATTTGGGCATGAAATTAAACTTAATGATAAACTCTTTTTTTTTTTACAATAAGGTAAAATTAAAAGGCCTATCGATAACAAAGTTGCAACAGAGAATATGAAAATATATCGATGAGAGTTTGGAGTGTCGAATGTGTGTACCTTTGGAGTCGAAGAAAACATGAATGAATTGGAATTGGATGGAAATTTAGGACTATCGCATGTGTGTACCTTTGGAGTCGAAGATGATTTCCATCCCCCATGAAAATTCAAGACTACCATCTTAACTCCTCGATTTGAAGCACCGTGTCTACTCATGATGAATTGGAAATTGCTCCAATGGCATTAGTCAAGAACAAAGAATCCCGTAAACAAAATATAAAATATACACAAAAAGAAAAATAACAGATCTAATTAAGATACCACCGAATTTGGGATGGTTCTGCATATATCAACTACGACTTGGGAAGGCATTGGATCGGGTTGACCTCAAATTGTTTTTGAATGAGAACGATGCTGCAAGAATGTGATATCTCAAATCCAAACAAAAGCACGATAGGGATAGGCTTCGGCAACACCAACTTTTGTGAAAGAAGAAGAAAGATGTCGCAAGATTCGAGGGTTGGGAAAAGTCCCCCCTCCCCCTTAAAGCACTGTGACAGATCTAAATTCAAGTGATTGAAGATAAAAAGAAAACATGGAGACGATACTGGGATCAAAACGTCGACCATAAAGCGATCCAACAAATTCTAGAAGTGGACTTAAAAACGATGAAAAACAAAGAATTTGATCTAAGATGCTGGCAATACATTATAGCTACAAATACCATGGAAGGCAAGATAGATATGCCATAATAGAGATTCTTAGAAGAAAGGAAAAAAAAACGGCATAAAAAAATGATCACCAGGCAATCTAGCAACTTCCTAAGACAAAAATCAAAACATAGAAAACAAAGAAGTAGATTTATGATTAAAAATAAATGAAGAGAATAAAACAGGCAGAGGATGCGTGATAATCGAACAGATAAGAAAAAGGTGGAATTCATTCAGCAACTAACTAGGCATCTGCATCGGACTTCTAATGTTCTATTCTGTGACAACAAAGCTATGCCTCTCCATTTGTTGAAGCAGACAGCAGGGAAAGGTATGATTGAAGAAGAAGAAACAGAAAAAAGGATAGAGAGAGATTGTGATAAGAGTGGGAAGGGTTGTAGTAGTGAGACAATGCTCTGTATTCAAATGGGATCAAAGAGACGAATCTAGTAGTGGCGGTGGTGGTAAAAAAGAACAAACTAGGGGATGGGGAAGGTGTTCGAGAAGACACCCACTACCGTGAACTTTTGTTGCCATTGTTAATGAAATTTGGGGAACTCCTACTAGATGCAACTTTACTGACCAGGTTTCCATATCGGATCTGATGTATATAGAGTTCTCAATAATGGTCACCACACGAGGTCGGAGGCTCCTGTTTGTTGAGTTGGGGTATTATGGCGACAATCCTACTATCGTTGGAATAAGGTTCCTATAAATCTCTGCAAATCTTTCCTTCAACCACCATCCTTAACTCTCACCCGATTAAATTCTTGGAGATCGGAGATGGTAACCAGAGATCCTAATGTAAGCACCATGGTAAGGAAGAGGTTGGTTAGTCTTCGAAGGTTTGGAGATGGTGGCGGGAAACAGAGAGGATGTGGGGAAGAGAGGAGAGAAGGGAGTTGCTTTTCTCTTAGAAATCCTAGGTCAAGATTGTATTGCTTTTCTCTGGCATTACCGATTTGGCCATATCGGTGTTGACCGAATCACAAGGCTGGTAAAGATGGTCATTTGGATTTTCTAATCGTAGAAGATCTTCCCACTTGCGAACCTTGCCTCCAAGGTAAGATGACTAAGTGGCCATTTGACGGTAAACCTAAAAGATCTGTAGGCACACTTGACCTGATACATACTGATGTATGTGGTCCCCTGAGTGTTAGGACACAGAATCAACACGTGTATTTCATCACTTTTACAGATGATTTTTTACGATATGGTTACGTGTACCTAATGAGACACAAGTCTGAGTCTTTTGAAAAGTTCAAAAAGTTTAGACAGGAAGTCGAGAAACAGTTAGGGAGAGAAATTAAGGCCCTTCAATCGGATCGAGGAGGCAAGTATCTCTCTGACGAATTCATGGACTACTTAAAAGTCAACGGGATAGTGTCACAATTAGCTCCTCTTTCTACAGCTCAACTCAATGGTGTTTCAGAGAGGAGGAATAGGACCTTGTTGGACATGGTTCGACCACTTCTCGTATGCTCAGAATTACCCATATCCTTTTGGAGTTACGCATTAGAGACTGCTATCTACTTGCTGAATCGGGTTCCAACCAAATTGGTTCAAAAAACAACATATGAACTATGGACTGGAAGGAAGCCAAGTGTAAGACACTTGAAGATTTGGGGTTGTCTTGCACACGTTAAAAGAACAACTGCGGACAAGTTGGAGTCCAAAACTAGTTGTTGCCTATTTATAGGCAACCCAAAAGATTGGGTGGGTTATCTATTCTATGACCCAAGTGAGCAGAAAGTGTTCTGCAGTCGAAATGCCCGATTCTTAGAAACCAAATACATCCTGGACACCCATTGTTATTAAATAGTTCTTGATGAGGAGAGCCCAGGATCAATGGGAGATGTCCCACAAGTTCAAGGTAGTGACCAACCTAGAAGATCCACTCGGGTATCCAAATCACCAGTCCGATATGGTTATGACCAAGATAGTTACCTGGTGGAAGCCTTGGCTAGTGAGGAGGATCCCGTAACTTACACGAAAGCTATGTTAGACATAGATTCCCAGAAGTGGGTGGAGGCCATGAGAGCTGAGATGGACTCGATGGAAACCAATGGAGTCTGGACTCTAGTAGATCCGCCCTCAGGGGTAAAAGCAATTGGTTGCAAGTGGATCTACAAGAGGAAGAAGGGCCCCGATGGTAGGATTGAGACCTACAAAGCTCGTTTGGTGGCGAAAGGGTATACTCAGAAAGAAGGCATCGATTATGAGGAAACCTTTTCTCTCGTGGCCATGCTTAAATCCATTAGGATCCTGCTAGTTGTAACAGCATACCATGACTACGAGATTTGGCAGATGGATGTCAAAACCGTGTTCCTAAATGGAGATCTTAGTGAAGATATCTACATGCAACAGCCGCAAGGCTTCATTGTTGCTGGTCAGGAACACATGGTATGTAAACTTAATAGATCCATATATGGACTTAAGTAGGCTTCTAGGAGTTGGAACATCTGTTTTGATTCTGCAGTCAAAACATTTGACTTTGAGCAGAATCCAGATGAACCCTGTGTTTATAGGAAGTCCAGTGGGAATAAGATCACCTTTTTGGTGTTGTACGTGGACGATATCCTACTCATTGGGAATGATGTAGGAATGCTGACTTTGGTCAAGGTATGGCCATCACAATAGTTCTCCATGAAAGATCTTGGAGAAGCTTCATATATACTAAGTCTTCGACTCTATAGAGATAGATCGAAGCGGATAATTGGATTATCCTAGGCTACGTACATTGACAAAATTATCAAAAGATACAGCATGGAGAACTCTAAGAAAGGAAACGTTCCTTTCAGGCATGGAGTCACTCTCTCCAAGAAGATGTCTCCAAAGACTTTTAAGGAGATTGAGGGCATGAGAGACGTTCCCTATGCCTCAGCCATAGGGAGCATCATGTATGTCATGCTGTGCACTCGCCCGGACATTGCTCAGGCGGTGAGTGTGGTAAGCAGATTCCATGCCAACCTAGAGCAGGAGCATTGGACTGCTGTGAAGAACATACTCAAATAACTTCGAAGGACAAATAAGTTTTTTCTGGTATTCGATGGTAGTTCACTACAAGTTCTAGGGTATACTGATACCGATTTCCAGTCGGATTTAGATGATAGAAAGTCTACATCTGAGTATGTTTTCATGATATGATCGTGTGCTATTTGCTGGAAAAGCAGCAAACAGGGGTCCACTGCAGATTCCACAACCGAGGCCGAGTACATTGCCGCAAGTGAAGCTACCAAGGAAGCCGTGTGGATGAAGAAATTCATACACGAATTGGGAGTGATCACGTCCAACACATCACCCATCCCGTTGTTGTGTGACAACAATGGAGCGATCGCCCAGGCTAAAGAGCCTCGGGCCCACTCGAACTCAAAGCACATCGAGAGGATGTACCACGTACTACGGGAGATCATTGGTAGAGGGGACGTCCTAATTCAGAAGGTAGCATCAACGGATAATGTGGCAGACCCATTGACTAAGCCACTGACACAAAAGGTGTTTGAGAAACACGTGAAAATTATGGGACTCCGGCTTGTACCAGATTGGACCTAAGTGCAAGTGGGAGCTGTTAGATAGTTTTGTATGCCCTTAGCTTCAATCCGATTTGATGTAGTTTTGATATTTAGTGTAAATAAATAAAGTGCATGTTTGATTCATGTTGTTTGGTATAATTCTGTGTAAGACCCTAAAACTAGACACTTATTGAGACTCGTGTTAGTTTTAAATGTTCACAGCCATTGAGACTGGTGTGCCACCAAGTGTTGGGATGGCCTGTCTCGGCCACCAGGGTAAGACCCAAGGCACATGTAGTATGGGATTACTCGAATTCTTGAACCGGACCAGATTTCTAGTATTGCCTTGGACTTTGGAGACAGATGGGCAAAACTGGAAAGTTACACCTGACCCCTAGACTCGATTATGACACTTCACTAGGTGTCGGATCGGGCTGTCTTTGATATGCAAATCAGTGAGATCCTTAGTGGGGATCAAAACCTGGGTATGTTGGGATAGTCTGAGAATTCATCTGAGTGGGTGATCATAGTGACAGGATCAACCCCTTTGTCGGACAAAGGTAATGATCGAGAAGGCACTCTCTCTGATGGAAACCAAACTACCGGCATTTGATTTCAATCGTTGGAATTTTGTTTTGCAAAATTAAATATATATATATATATATATATCAGCCCCTTTGAAACTTTGTATGGTTTCAAAGTGTTTGCAAATGGTTTTAATTCCCGGGATCCATGTGAGTGGAGAGTGCGACACTGTTCCTTGTAGCCGAGGGAGAGGTCTTCTCTTGTCGGGCAGTGCTTGATCATTAAGGGCTGAGAGGTTAAGTGTAAGACAATTTAGGATAATACCTAATGGGCTAATCTTGCACCTGCTCACAGTCCCTGGGTTTTTATAAGATGGCTTGGCTCAGGGACCACTTAATGTAAGTGTTGGGCCCATAGTGTCCATGTGATGGGCTCAAGGGTTCACTGAGCTTTTCAGTGAATTCGGCTAGGCCTTGTAATAAAGGCTGGGCCGAACCCATGTGGCTGGTGTGTAGATCAATGCTTGGGTCCCACACCATACAAAGAAGCCCAACTGGGCAACAGATTGGAAACTAGTTAAGCACTGAACACTTAATGGGCCAAAAGCCCATTTTGAGCTGGGCTGATATGATCACCCATCTATGGGGTGTATCTGGGATTAAAGTTAGAAAAAGGATTGGTCCTTTAACCTTATCCACTCTAGGAGACCAAATTCAAATCAGATTTGAATCTGGTAACCTCGTGATAAGATCAGGAGTAAGCTAACTTAATCAGTAGATAGGATTAAGATCATCCCATATCCAAATACTGATATGGACTGGGATAACTCCTAATTAGGAGGTTTCTTAATCAAAAAGAAAAGAGGAGAAACCCTAAGAGAGATCATAATCAGATTTTGAACCTAAGGGTTGTGTGCAAGAAATCATGTTGCGAACTGAGATTGGATCTCATACACACTCCAGAGAGAAGAGAAGCGATTCAACCATCTTCCTCCCAAGAGTTCTCCTCCAGTCGCCGCCATTTTTTTCTGGCAAGATTTGATCTTTGAAGAAGAAAGAAATCAAGAAATCAATTCTTGACATCAGTCTTGCAAAAAAGACTGAAAAAGGTTTGGCGCTCAGAGTTTCCAGAGGATTCTTGAGAAGGATCCAGTGTGTAGGACGCATTCTGCTGGTTCCATTCCACATACAGCTGTGTCATCTTCAGCAGGAGCAGATCTTGGTGTCCTCTTTGGGCGTGAACACCAACTTTGGGAGATACCGCTTCTCTGGATCAGGTATAATTCCTCCATTCCTTTTTTGGTTCAGATCTGGTTCGATTATGGTTCAAGTCGGATCCTTGAATATTGTATTCTAAATTTAGGGAATACGATTCCCAGTTGGGAGAAGGTAGGAAAATTTTTGTAATTCGTCCACCCATTCCGCAATCTTTATGGCGTCCATTAGATGGATCCTACCATTCCTTCAACAGGAGAGAACGTCGCTAGCTGATAAGGCATATCGCTACCGTCCGAATCGGTCGGAGGAAATAAGGCTAGCTGTTACGAGGCATGATCCCGTAAAATATTATGTGGAATCTGGTGGCAAGATATTTGGGGTTATCATGCAGAGCTCGATCAATATTACCCGAACTAGTGCCCCTTGGATCCGTCCTGGTACGAATGTCGAGGTGCCTTATAACCGAGGTGATCTTGATGCAATCGTGTCCCGAAGTGGACTTGCCCCGAGGTGGTTTGGTTATCCGAGCTTGGTCCGTCACAAACTTGGGTACGTCGGGATGAGTTTCCCTCCTATTAGTTAAGTTGTGTCCACGTGTCCCCCTATTATTAGGTCGGGCCAAATCACCCTACATCACAATCAATGGGCTCCCCCCTAGTTTTTCTAGTGAGCTTGTTCTTTTCCTCCCTTTTTGTGCAAAACACACTTTAGAATGCTGCTTAAGTAGTACTAGTCTATTCTCTACCATATGCCATTTCTAAATAAAGTTGTATTATCAGCCTTGGTCTACACATTTGTTTACCATTAGGATGTTATCAGTAATTTGTATATTTGTAATGAAAGAATATTGGTTTTCAAAGATTTCATCACCAATTCCTCTTTAATTCTCTCTACTAAAACTAATGATGGATAAAAGTGGCTCGTTAGTCATCCATCGCCATGTTGGCATCCAGTGCAACCTCAGATCACCTTGGGACTTTAAGTAGCATCATGTTGGAACTTGCTTGCCAATAGGATGTGTTGGACAATTTTGTATGCCCTTAGCTTCAATCAGAATGATGTACTTTATGAGTTTATTGTAAATGAATAAAAGTGCATATTTGATTCATGTTCCCTTGGTATGTTTCTGTGTAATACCCTTAAATTAGACACTTGATGAGACTCGTGTTAGTTTAGAATATTCACAGCCAATGGGTCGGTCTGGGGAGACCTATCCTGATATGGCTAACACTGTTGTGCCACCAAGTCGGTTGGGGTGGCCTGTCTCAGCTGTCAGGGTGAGACCCTAGGCACATACAGTGTAGGATTAATTGAATCTTTGAACTGGATTAGATTTCTAGTATTGCCCTGGACCTTGGAGATTAATGGGCAAAACTGGAAAGTTATACCCGATCCCTAGGCTCGATTATGATACTGCATTGGGTGTCGGATTGGGCTGTCTTTGATGTACCAATCAATGAGATCCTTAGCGGGGCTCAAAACCTGGGTATGTTGGGACAGTCAAAGAATTCATCTGAGTGGGTGATCATAGTGACAAGATCAGCCCCTTTGTCGGACAAAGGTAATGATCGGGGATGTGCTCTCACTGATGGAAACCAAGACTGCAGGCAGCCGATTTCAATCATTGAGATTTGTTTTGCAAAGTATATTTTATATGAGATATAAAAGTATATATATTATGGTCTCTAAAATATTTGCAAAATGTTTTAATTCCCGAGATCCATATAAGTAGAGAGTGCAACATTGTTCCTTGCAGCCGAGGGAGAGGTCCTATCTTGTCGGGTAGTGTATGATCATTATGGGCTGAGAGGTTAAGTGTAAGACCATTGATGATAATACCTGATGGGCTAATCTTGCATCTGCCCATAGTCCCTAGGTGTTACAAGGTGGCTTGGCCCAAGGACCACTTAGGGTAAGTGTTGGGCCCATAGAGCCCATTTGATGGGTTTTAGGGGGTGCACTGTCCATTACAGTGTATTCGGCCAAGCCTTGTAACAAAGGCTGGGCCGAACCCATGTGGCTGATGTGTAGATCAATGCTTGTGTCCCACGTCATACAAGGAAGACCAACTGGGCGGCAGTTAGGAAGGTTAAGTGAGCACATAAGCTTAATAGGCCTAAAGCCCATTTCGAATTGGACTTATTTAATAAGTTAAATATGGGCGAATTCTGAGATGGATCAGCAGATAGGATAGGGTCTTAACCCTATCCACTTAGAGAGTCCAGATCTGAATATGATTCAAATCTAGAAACCTCCTGATGAGATTAGGAGAATGTTGATTTAATCTACAAATAAGATAAGGGTTTATCCTTATCACCTAAAGAGAGGTCTGATCCAAATATGATTTGGATCAGCAACTCCCAATTGGATTAGGAGCTGGTCCTTTGGGTTTACAAAAGAAGGAGGGGGCGACAGCCTTTAGAAGAATCACATAATCATATCCTCTTTAGAGCTGAAATCACAAAAGAAAGATTTCAGCAATTCCTGCAAAGATCTTTCTTGCCGCCTCCTTCCTGCAGCCGCCAGACATCCAGTTCGATCTCCAGTTGTGGGAGAAGTCAAGATTCGATCTTGACATTAGTTCTTTGAGAAAGAATTGATAGGAAGCTGTGCTCACGTGCCATCTTGTTGTTTTTTGCGAAGGGCAGAATTCTTGGAGAAGAATATTGCTGATTCTGCTCCATTCTGCACTGTGCCATTTTCAGTGGGAGCAGTCTTTGGAAATTTCCTTGGGCATGAACACCTTCGTTGGGAGATACTTTTTCTCCGTATCAGGTATAATAATCTCCTACTCCTTTTGGTTCAGATCTGGTTCAGTTTATGGTTCAAGATTGATCATTGAAAATATGATTTTCTAAATAGGGAATGCGATTTCCAGTTGAAAGAGAGAGAAAAATTTTGAAATTCGCCCCTTTATTCTGCAAGATTTAGGCGTCCATACGATGGATCTCTCATCCCTTTAGGATGGATTCATGTCACATTGGAGTACCCAAGCTCAGTTGGAGACAGCTCGGTGAAGACTGAGCTACAATGTCAATTGTCACCTTAGAGCGCTTATACAACACAAGCATCAGGCGAGTTCCTCGATCTCATAATAGTTGACTTACCTCACTCGCTCATTTTGTACCAAGCAGACCATTTAATACCTTTGATATGCTTGGGGGTATGCCACTCATTTAGCAGCAGTCACAAAAGTCTCCCCTGTTCTTTTGGAAAAAGGAAAGTGGTCGACTCACTAATCGTCATCAAGTGTCCTTAAGATCTGGGGGTTGAGGACTATTAAATCCAAGAATCTTGGAGACGTTCTAATCGCTCCCCAGAGCTTGTTTATGGGCAGTCCATCACCCTCAAATGGTACATGCTCTATTAGCCATTAAACTCTTACTCTACTCTTTGCTTTGTACTTTCAACTAGATCTCCTGACTTGACACTAACTTGACGGTTGGAGCCTTCATGCCTGGGTCGGGCACTCTGACACCATCTCCCTTGTAAAAATAGCTTAAATGACCTCACCCAACTCATCTTTCCAGGAAGGACAAGAGCAAATCAAGAAAATCAAAAACCATAGGCACTCTTTAAAAGACTAATTGGTTTGTAGTCTTTTACTTCAAGATTGCTCTCTTTCTAAGGGATAACAACTAAAATGTTAGAGCTAATATTCCAATTACATTGCAATATTTGTTGTATATTAAATCAAAATTGCAACCAATCATATTAAAGACATCACATAGTCGAATTATTTTTCAATGGTTCATATTACACAAAACGTACTTATCATCAAAGTCTTTAACAACATTAAAGATATCACTGTCACATTTTGCTTTATTATAATTCATTCACCTACATGTTATCTTACAACATTTTCCATAGAATGCACCATTTTGCCTAAAGTTAATTCTTAGTTCATTTAGGCATATTGTTTGAGAAGCCAGACACAACCTTGGGATTTGGTGTGAATTCAAACTTGTAGAAAGGCAAGCTCTCCAAGTGAATGCCAGTGGGCTCATATATAGCAGATCTAGACTTGCTTTAACCTCATGTCACTACTCTCTTTTTCGGAGAATGACTATTCAGCCTAGGGTCAGAATTTTTAGGCCCAAAGTACAGTTGGGGTGGATGCCAGCTCGGAATTGATGCCAATTGACATTTTTATGTTTATAGGTTTGTAGTGGAAATCAGAAATCTGTATTAAGCTTGTCTGTATTTCTCCATTTCTTTTTTTTTTTTTTTGTAGAAATCTATTATAACCACAGTTAAAAGGCCTTTTACTTATGACTAGTAGTCGTAACCCAACTGGGGGTCTATAACAAGCCATCTTTTGGATATCTAAGGATAAAAAATATTGGTCCCTCTTATTTGGGCCCCAATTATGATATGTGCCTATACCCTATCCTTGAAATATATTACATATAACATGACGGGAAGTTCCCCATTCCTGAGCCTCAACTTAAGAATTTATTTGGGTTTAAAAGGCTTGACCTCACTGGTGTTATAGTGGCCCTTTTCTTTATAGCTTAGTCCGGCCTGCATTAATGGGTTCCATTACTGAATGAGCTGATTTAAGTATAATTGTTTAAATTGATTTTAACCTTAGAGAATAAGTTTTGAAAATTTGGACATTTGCTATGTAGTGTCTAATGGCACTAATGACACTAGTTTACGTATATTAAACAATAATAAACAATCATAACATTATAATATTTGCCTTAGACTTTGTTTTTCCTAATTTTTAATGTTTACATCAAGTACAAATATTTCCTAATTTTTAATGTTTTACTAGTATATTAATTCCAAGGACAGGTGAATGCTGACTTGGTCCAAGTCTTTGTGTTTGTTTTTCTATTCCAAGTGCTCCTTTACATTATTGCCCTTGCACATGGGTTTGGTTGAATGATCCATAATTAAGTCCACAACTGGAGAAACTAAGCTCCAAAATTTGCAGACCATGAAACTTACAGCTTGTGGTCTTGAAAAATTGCCAGAAGATATTGAGAATATGAAGAGCCTAAGACATGTTGACCTCTCTGGGAACGAGGTAATCAGAGCACTCCCAGCTTCTATTACAAAACTAGAGAATTTGCACGCTCTAAATCTTGATAGTTGTGGTCCATTTGAAAATTTGCCGGACAATTTGGGAAGATTGAGAAAGCTTAGGATAATCAATTTGACAATAACAGCAGGGGAACATGTCATGAGGGAGTTACATGGGCTGAACCAGCAGCTAAGCGGCCATTTAATTATTAGGGAAGTTGAACAAGTGAGAGATGGCAAGGAAGCAAACTTGAAGGAGAAGCCACACCTTCGATCCTTGACTTTATTATATCGAGGAAAAGGGGATAATGATGATGATGCGTTGGAAGGACTGCAGCCACATCCAAATCTGAAGGAGTTTACGCTAACAGAGTATGGAGGGATGAAGTTTGCTTCTTGGATGATTAAATCCTCGTTGCTCCCAAATCTAGTGAGAATTGAGTTAGAGAATTGTCCAAGATGCGAATCTCTAGATTTCTCAGGTCCACTCCCTTCCCTTGAAGTCCTACGTCTATCTGAATTGATATCCCTCAAGAGCATTACAAGTAAATTGAGGAAAGGAGGTCAATAATCAGGGAAATATTAGACGGTGACCAGGAAGTATTCTTCCCTCACCTTCCCTATGACTTTAGCATAAGGGGTTGTCCTAAATTGGAAAGTATTCCTTGGGGTTTGCCGGCACGTAAGAGAGTGGAATTATCTAGAATTGATGCTGGAGTTATTTCTGAAGAAAAAGACGAAGATAGATAAAACCCCATCCCCATCCCCATCCCATTAATGTTGACATCATCATCATCATCATCTACAAACTCATCATCCTATTCTTCATCTTCTTCTTCTTCTTTTCAACACTTCCTTCCCACTACTCATGTAACCACCACATCCTTGGAAATTAGATACTGCAGAGGCCTAAAGTCTTTTCCTTCGAAAGCGATGGAAGGCTTGAATTCTATCTGAATTTTACAAATTTTATGTTGTAATAAATTGACATCATTGCATCCTCAAGCAGTGAAGAAATACCTCGCCGATCTTGAAGAGTTGAAAATTAAGTATTGTCCAAACTTTGATTCGTTGAAGGGCATCGGAGGTTTTTCTGCCCTAAAAGTTTTGAGGATTAGCCATCTGCCCGAATTGGTGGAGCTGCCAGAGGAGCTTGGAGACCTCGAATTGCTTGAAGAGCTTTATATTTATTACTGTCCCAAATTGACATCTCTACCTAAAGAAATGAAGCATCCAAAAACAGTACTACGGGAGCTACTAATCCAGCATTGTCCAAACTTTCATTCGTTGGAGGGCATCGGAGGTCTTACAGCCCTGCAAGTTTTGAAGATCGGCGATAAACCCAAATTGGTTGCATTTCCAGAGGAGCTTGGAGACCTAAAATCCCTTCGGGAACTTCATATTGAAGATTGTCGTAATCTATCATCACTACCTCAAGGTATGCGGCGTCTGACAGAGCTACAGATTCTACGGATTCAAAGATGTCCCAAGTTAAAGAAAAGATGCGCAACCGAGAAGGGTAAAGATTGGCCTAAGATATCTCATGTCCCAGATGTGGAAATACAATGATGGTGCTGATGACCTACCGAGAGAATTTTAATTATTAAGTGATTGGAAACTGTATTACTTCTCAACTTTCACATTCGTCACATCACTCCAAAAAGGAGAAGCCATGGCTTATCACTATCTCTGTTTTACTTTTATCCACAACATCAGACTTCCTTCTTCTACCTCTGGCACGTACGTAGTCACTTTACTTTATCTTCACAACCAAACTATTTCATTGTGCTTCTTTTAATGTTCTACAACAGGGGAGGCCAATAGAAAATGGTCTCACATTTTAATTTGTTTTCAATTTACAAGTTTCGTCTATTTCTATATTCTTTCTTTATCTTTTATGGGAAAATTGACAATAATATACAAATTTGGCCACGTTGTGAAAAATTTTCCAAAGGTTCGGGTTTATATCCTCTCCTTCCAGAGACATTGGATAACCAACTTGGACCAATATTGGTAGTGTCCCTTACTAAGGAATCATATGATAGTAGCAACAATTATTGTTTTATTGCACACTTTCTTTCTATTCATATTTTCTTGTTGTGTTTCTTGATATCATGGTCAGTCCTATTAAAACTTGCAGATCTTATGAGGGCCATTTAGAATTTGGAAGTTTGAAGTCATCATGTAACTTTACCAGTTTGAACTGTAGATGAGATGGAAACACAAGAAGTACGTTGCACAAGCACATAATAATGGCATATTCAGGATTTTAGTATAGTTTAAATTCAATAGAAAATAACATAATAATAGCTTTGTGCATGTATTAATTTTTAAATATATATATACATATATAAATATAATTTACATAATATGTTCGAAGAATCTTGATTGATACAATTCAATGTTCAGGACAATGTGTATCTTATTGAAAATCTTCTCTCTATTAGCCTCAACCAAAAATACAATTGACTGAGTAGAGATAAAATCAAAACCTAAGTGTTTCTCTATTCTTTGTCTTTGATTTCTTCTAGTTTCAATTGTAGGTGTTACAGTTGCGCCATTTCTTCTTTTAGTCTCATTATTATCAATAGGTATTGAGTCTGAGTTTATCTTTTAGGTTCTTTGTCATTTTTTGTGGATTCATTTTCTGTAGATTTAGAATACAGTTTATTAAAAAGAATACAACATCTCTAGTTTCAATTATTATGGACTCTAAGTCTAGAAGCCTATAGGCCTTGCTATGTTCTGCATATCAAACAAACATACTTCTCTCAGCTCTGAGTCCTAACTTGGTTATTTAGGATCTGGAACTATATAATATGCAAAGCACCCCCACACTTTTAGATATTCTAAATTATGCTTTCTTCCTATCCATAATTCATATGAGCATTTGTTATTAACTCTAGACACAATTCTGTTATGTAAATGGCAGGCTGTTAGGAGTGCTTCCACCCATAAGTTTAATAGTGCATTAGCTTTTAACAACATATAGTTTATCATTTCTATAATTGTTCTATTTTTCCTTTCAGCTAGGCCATTCTGTTGAGGAGTATAAGGAGTAGAACACTAATGTATTATTCTAAATTCTTCACAGAAAGAATTAAACTCTTTTTTAAAATATTCAACACCCCTATCACTTTCAAGGATTTTAATTTTCTTTTTTACTTGATTTTCAATTTCAGTCTTGTACAGTTTAAACATGTTAAAGGTTTCATCCTTAGTTCTCATAAGGTAGACATAGGTGTCCCTAAAAAAGTCATCTATAAATGTTATTAAGTACCTCTTACCTCCTCTAGTTAATACGCCATTGAGTTCACAGATGTCATAGTGAATTAATTCTAGAAGTTGAGAATTTCTCTCAACACTAGGGAAATGTTTCCTAGCCATTTTAGATTTTACACATATCTCACATTTTTCAGTTGATTCATTACTGTAAGAAATTATACAAAGTTTGCTCATTTTCTTTATGGATTTGAAATTCAAGTGTGCTAATTTATCATGCTATAAAGAGAAAGAATCAACAATATAAGAAACAACACTGTTCACATAGGTGAAATTTCATTATGTATACCATTATTTAACACATTTTAGAACTTCATTAAGAGTTTAACTCAACCTCTCATCATAACGAACAACACTGTTTATGTTATGATGGGAAATTTCACAATGTCAGTGCTAACAGTCACATTTTAAACCCAATACTAATGGTTTTTCAGTTCAAGTCGGGTTACCATTATAGGTGACTGAGTAAAGGATTTTAATCCCATATCTTTGGTTGTCATTCTTATTAATTCTCTGGCCAAGCCCTTGGTAAGAGGATCAACCAAGTTTTTACTTGACCTTATATAGGTTATAGTGATGACTTTATTTTGAATCAACTGCCTAACAAATTCATGTCTTAGACTTATATGTCTGGACTTACCATTGTAGGTACCACTGTAAGCTCTTAATAGAGTTGCCTCACTATCACAGTAAATGAAAATTGGAGGCATAGGACTAGGCCAAAGTTTTATATCCAATAATAAATTCCTAATCCATTCAGCCTCTTTTCTAACAACCGCCAAGGTTATGAATTCGAATTCCATGGTTAAATGAGATATACAAGTTTGTCTCTTGGATGCCCCAAAGATCGCACCCCCACCAAAGACGAAAATTCATCAAGAGGTGGACTTTTTATCTCCATTACCGGTAATCCAACTTGCATCAGCGTACCCTTCAAGTACAACTGGATAATCATAGTAAAACAAGTCAAGTTCTAAGGTTCTCTTCAAATACCCAAGAACTCTCCCAATTGCCTTCCTCTTCCTCCTCCTCTGGTTCATAGTCACTTTATGTTATCCTTAGAACCAATTTATTGGGCTTGTTTTTATTTTTAGTTAATAGTTGATGTTATTGCCTTTCTTTTATTTTTAATGTTCAAATGTGACAGGTATAGACGAGGATCACCACTTATTATAACAACTCAAGAAATCACTTGATTTAAATTTGAAACCTCTGATTGTGGACAACACTTGTTAGGGTTCAAGTGCGCTTTGTAGCAATTGAAAGTTTATCCCTTGATGCATATAATGGTAATAATCTAATTCCTCTATTCATTCATTCGGTCCATACTTTGAAATTTCTAGTAAAATGTATAGGAAAGCATATTAATTTCTCTATTCATTCACTCGATTTGAAGCACCGTGTCTACTCATGATGAATTGGAAATCGCTCTAATGGCATTAGTCAGAACAAAGAATCCTGTAAACAAAATAAAGAATATATACAAAAAGAAAAATAACAAATCTAATTAAGATACCCCCGAATTCAGGAGGGTTCCGCATATATCAACTACGATTTGGGAATGCATTGGAACGGGTTGACCTTAAATTGTTTTTGAACGAGAATGATGCTGCAAGAATGTGATATCATGAATCCAAACAAAAGCATGATAGGGGTAGGCTTCAACAACACCAACTTTTGTGAAAGAAGAAAAAAGAAGTCGCAAGATTCGAGGGCTGGGAAAAGCCTCCCCGCCCCCTTAAAGCACTGTGACGGATCTAAATTCAAGAGATTGAAGATAAAAGGAAAACATGGAGATGATACTGGGATCAAAACATCAATCACAAAGCGATCCAACAAATTCTAGAGGTGGACTTAAAAATGATGAAAAACAAAGAATTTGATCTAAGATACCGACAATACGTTTTAGCTACAAATACCATGGAAGGCAAGACATACGCCATAACAGAGATTCTCAAAAGAAAAGAAAAAAAACCGGCATAAAAAAATGATCACCAGGCAATCTAGCAACTTCCTAAGACAAAAATTTAAACATAGAAAAACAGAGAAGTAGATTTATGATTAAAAATAAATGAAGAGAATAAAACAGGTAGAGGATGCGTGATAATTAAACAGACAAGAAAAAGATGGAATTCATTCAGCAACGAACCAGGCATCTGCATCAGACTTATGATGTTCCATTACGTGATGACAAAGCTATGCCTCTCCATTTGTTGAAGCAGGCAGCAGGGAAAGGAATGATCGAAGAAGAAGAAGAAGAAGAAGAAACAGAAAAAAGGATAGAGTGAGAGGTTGTGATAAAGGTGGGAAGGGTTGTAGTAGTGAGACAGTGCTCTGTATTCAAATGGGATCAAAGAGACGAATCTGGTAGTGGCGGTGGTGGTAAGGAAAGAACTAACCAGGGGATGGGGAACTCCTAGATGATTTCCACTACCTTGAACTTTTGTTGCCATTGTCAATGAAATTTGGGGAACTCCTAGATGCAGCTTTACCGACCAGGTTTCCATATCATATCTAGTGTATCTAGAGTTCTCAATAATGGTTATTGCACGAGGTTGGAGGCTCCTGTTTGTTGAGTTGGGGTATAATGGCGACAATCCTGTGGTCGTTGTCTAATGATGCCCAAGGAAGATGAAGGTAGACAGGTGCCTTGTCATGGCTAGAATCGATCGTGGGAAGTGGTGATAAGAGATTGCACTGGCTTGTCATTTTGATTATGATGGCAAATAGAAGGTTGGAACAAGGTCCCTGTAAATCTCTGCAAATCTTTCCTTCAACCACCATTCTTAACTCTCACCCAATGAAACTCTCAGAGATCGGAGATGGTGGTGGGAAAGAGAGAGGGTGTGGTGAAGAGAGGAGAGAAGGGAGTTGCTTCTCTCTTAGAAATCCTATGCCAAGATTGTATTATGTCGTACCGTGGGGAAGAAGTGAAGGGATGAGATATCCATCGTATAGACGCTCGAATCATGCGGAATAGAATGGGCGAATTTCAAAAATTTCTCTCCATCCTATTGGGAATCGTATTCCCTATTTTAGAAAAATCATATCTTTCAAGGATCAATCTTAAACCAAGAACAGGACGAGATCTGAACAAAAGTAGTAGGAGAGGGATATACCTGATATGGAGAAATAGTATCTCCCAATAGAGGTGTTCACGCCCAAGGAAGGAACCAAAAGCTGCTCCCACTGAAGATGGCGCAGTGCAGGATGGAGCAGAATCAACAGCGTTCTTCAAAAGAACCGGATCCTTGGCAAGTATCAGCTAAATGGCACGTGAGCACTACTTCTAATCAGCCCTTTCACAAAGGACTGATATCAAGATCCAATCTTGATCACTCCTATTGGCAAGAAGAAATCGAACTGGCAAATATGGCGGCGGCAGAGAGAGATTTAGCCCAGTGATGCTGAATTTTCTCTTCTGTGATTTCAGCTCTGAAGAGGATGTGAATATGAATGTCTTCTTAAGGCTGCCACCCCTTCCTCCTTTTATAAGCTTAAAGGGATCAACTCCTAATCCCATTAGGAGTTGCTGATCCAAATTATATTTGGATCAGAATTCCCTTTAAGTGATAAGGGTAAACCCTTATCTTATCTACAGATTAGATCAACCCCCTCATCCTATTAGGAGTTTTCCAGATCTAGACTCTCTAAATGGATAGGGTTGAGACCCAATCCTATCTGCTAATCTAATCTCAGAATTTGCTCCTTATTTAACTGATCAAATCAGCCCAGTTCGAAATGGGCTTTAGGCCCAATAAGGTTATGTGCTCACTTAGCCTTTCAAATTGTTGCCCAGTTGGGCTTCCTTGTATGGCATGGGACCCAAACATTGATCTACACATCAGCCACATGGGTTCAGCCTAGCCTTTGTTACAAGGCCTAGCCGAATACACTATTATGGACAGTGCACCCCCTGAAACCTATCACATGGGTTCTATGGGCCCAAAACTTACCCTAAATGGTCCCTGGGCCAAGCCACCTTGTAACACCTAGGGACTGTGGGTAGATGCAAGATTAGCCCATCAGGTATTACTCTCAATGGCCTTACATAAACACACCACAGGAACATGAATCAAATATGTACTTTATTCATTTACAATAAATTCATAATGTACATCATTCTGATTGGAGCAAAGGGCATATGACGGGTTGTCGAAGCCCTCAAAATTAATGCTAGTCCCACAATAAAATTTTTGCAGTAAATGTGGTACTAGGTCGAATCCCACAAGGAGCTAAACAATAAATTCTCAGCCGAGTGAATAATATAACTGAGTGGGAAAATTAAATAACTAAAATTAAAAGAACAAGAAAGTAATAGCAATATCAAAACAAGAGAAATCAGTCTTACCGAATTCTGGTTCAAGGGTTCGGGTTAGTCAATTGGCCATCGATCATGGGTAGACCTTGGCAGTCTTGCAATTCAAGCATTTAACCTTAGATTTATTAGGATAGCCATAATAATCCTTGTGTTTTCCTAAATCAGCTTACCAAACCCAGCATTCGATCAACACTTATCACTAATCGACTGGGTACGATAGCGTTCCATGTCAGCTAGTGATAGCATTAAGCTTTGTGAAAACTGTTAAACCAAAATAACAATAATTGAGATAGTTGCAATTATCGAATCTTTTTTCATTGATTCCCTATAGGTTAAAACATGTTAATACATTGGTCAAAGGCTATCACGAACAATTGACCCAGAAAGATATTAACTTAATTGCTACTTGTACCACTATTCGTGACAATTACGGATCATCGAACCATGGATAGCAGTAGGAAAATCAACGTTAATTAAATTGTCAGACTAATTAACATTAACATCCATAGAGAATGTGCACAAGAATCAGTGAATACTTGAATTAAAAGCAAGAATTTAAGTTAAATGCAGAACCTCACGATGACACAATCGAACATCCCCCCTTGAACTAGAAAGTAAAAGCTTAGCTGCTCATGATTTTTGAATCCTCCTTGCTCTGCTTCCTAGAAGGCTGGATTGGTCTTCTTGATTGAGTTGCTTGGTTTTCTTGATTGATTGAGTGATCGTTCGACCCGAATAGTCGGCTTGTTTTGACAAAAAAAATAAAAAATTTAGAAAATTGGAAAATGGTCAAAACCGTTCGAACGGTTAATCGGCCGGTTCAGAGGTTTGTTGACCAAAGACAACGGTTTTGAGGGAAAGAAGCGGTTTTGGAGGAAAAAGGAGCCGGTTAGGTGACCGGTTCCCGATTTTTCTGGTTTGACCGTCCGGTCCAGTTCGATTTTGAAAACAGTGGTAAGAATGAGAAGAATGTGAAAGGTGATATAGGGGAAGAGAAGAAGTCAAACATGAACAATGGCAATAAATTAGATTTGGTAAAGAAAGAAAAGATTTATTTGAAAAAGTGAAAAGAAAATTTCTAAGAATCCATCTAAACAAGCCTCCTAATTGTTAGCAACATTCTTCATCATCAGCCTAACTAGATAGTTTATTGGAAAATAGTAAAGAGAGAGCAAATGGAATTTATCGGTAATCGCTTTCCTTTGTCAAAGTTGCAGTGATTTGAAGTTGTTGCAGGAACTCGAAATTGGAAATTGCAAGAAGATGGAGGGCTGAGTCGTGCCACTTGGTCACTCTCCTTAAAACCGTATTTCCCCCTATGGGGCAGTCGGGTTATCGCAAACCGGTCGCCAAGATAAAACATCCCACAGGCCACTGGTAGGCGTGCACTCGCTTAGTAGACCTTTGCGAATGACTGAAGATTGATGCTCAGATTTCTCAGAGAAAGGAAAGCCGAAAATGGTGTGTCTTCTTGACTGGGTTGACCAGCACTCCTTTTATAGAGTGCTCTCAGACCCGAATGGACACAGATGTGTCCTTTCAAACAGGAACCTCTTTAGAATATGCACCTGTTCGAAGAGTAAATTTGAATTTGAAGAGACACGTTTTAAAATTGAAAAGGTGTAATTTAGATAAAATTAATGATTCAGTGCATCGCACGTATGTGTACACGCCCGACATAGCTCAGCTCGGCGCACACATGTGAAAAGCACCCCCAACCCCCCCTCACATGTATGGAATATCTATAGTCCTCTCCGAGGGAGCAAAATTACAAATATACTCTACTTCCACTCCTTTACCAAGCAATGTGGGACAAGGAGTCATTCAAGGGAGGAAAGGACAAAAATAAAAGAGGGAGGAGAGATATTTTTGTAAATATAAATCTCCCTCCAACAATCCCCTACAAGATTCAAAATTACAAGAAGATCGAACAATCTGAGCATCACAATAAGAAAAGTATTCATGGTGATGTCTTTTAGACTTTAATCAACACTTAGGTATGACAGGTTATGCTACAGAGTACGGGTGGAGTTAGAATCCTTCAACCTTTCCTCATTGTAACTAGCTAATCGACCAACCAACTCAACTCACCAGTTCTTTAGTGCTTCTTTTGTTTTGGAACATTTTGGCCTTGTTCCCCTCTTGGAATCATGAGTATTTTCGAGAGTCAGCCCTATATCTCTCTTAGAAGCATCTATACTTTACACTCACTTAGGATAGTTATTAGTGTGCACTACTCACACTATTCCTAATTGATTAAGAGCCTCATGCTCAACCTCCTCAATTTGTAGTGAGCACCATCTTACCTCGGCATCTGAAATGGGACACAAATGATAGTGCTTTTCCAAGTCATCTAGCGACTCATTTTTACCCATTCAACCTAATTCCAAGGATCTCCTTTCACATAGGGTCCATCACTTATGACTTCGTAACAGGCTTCAGCCCCATTCCTACCAATGCCTTATAAACCACCTTAGAAGTTTGTGGTTTGGTTAACGAGTCTGCAAGGTTCCTTTCAGACCTTACAAAATCTAGAGCAATCGTACCTTCACTGAGGTATCGCCTTACCGGGTTATGCCTTAAGTGGATGTGCCTTCTTTTACCGTTGTATGTCTGGTTCTTGGCTCTAGCTATTTCTACTTGGCTATTATAATGGAGAGATATGAACGGAACTGGCTGCGGCCAAAGTGGTATATTTGCTAGCAAGTTCCTTAGCCAGTCTACCTCGGACCCTGCCAATTCTAGTGTAATGAAATCGGCTTCCATTGTTAAACTTGTATTGCACAACTGCTTTACCGATTTCCACGATACTACTCCTCCACCTGGAGTAACACATATCCACCGGTGGAAGTACTATCTTTTGAATCTGAAATCTAATTTGCATCAGTAAAGCTTTCTAAAACAAGAGGAAAACTTGAGTAATGTAATCCAAAGTTTATGGTTCCTTTTAAATATTTTAATAATTTTACTAAACCTTCCCAATGTTCATTTCCGAGATTATGAGTATACTGACTTAATTTTCCCACAACTATAGCTATGTCTGGTCCTGTACAATTCAATAAATAGGATATAGATCCAATTATACTTGAATACTCCTTTTGTGAAACAGGTTCTCCTACATGTTTCTTTAAGCGAATACTATAGTCAAGAAGTGTTTTAACCGGTTTACAGTCATTGTATCCAAATTTCCTAAGAATACATTCTACATAATGTGATTGGGAGAGAATAAAGTTTTATTGTTTTTTATGGATTTTAATCCCCAAGATTACATCAGCCTCACCCAAACCCTTGATATCAAATTTGGACATTAGAAAGTGTTTTGCTTCTTTTACTACCTCTAGACTGGTTTCCATTATTAGTATATCATCAACACATAGATAGATAATGCTCCTTTATTATTTTCAAATTTTCTATAGACACACCTATCAGAATCATTTCTGCTATATCCATTAGTTACTAACACATTATCAAAATTTTTCATGCCATTGTTTGGGAGCTTGTTTTAAGCCATACAGAGACTTGATTAGTTTACATACTTTATTTTCTTGTCCTAGCATTGTGAAGCCTTCAAGTTGCCTAATGTAAATTCCCCATTTAAGAAAATTGTTTTCGTATCCACTTGATGAACTATTAGTTTGTAAATGGATGCTATAGCAAACAAAACCCAAATTGTTGTTAATCTTGCAACTTGGGAGTAGGTGTCAAAGAATTCTATACCTTTCTTTTGTTTGAACCCCTTAGTAACTAACCTGGCCTTGAATTTATCTATTGCGCCATTTGGTTTTAGTTTTTTCTTAAAAATCCACTCTCAATCTAGTGCCTTAGTTCTAGGTGGGAGATCTACAAGTTCCTAAGTGTGATTAGTGACTAAGGAGTCTATTTTACTTTTTATGGCTTCTTTCCAAAGTACTGCATCAGGTGAAGTTATAACTTCCTAATAGGTTACTAGGTCCTTGTCCACCAGAAATGTGAATATTCCATCACCCAAGTTTGTTTTTCTTCTTGTCTTATACTTCTTCTTAAGTTTGGATCTTGCCTAAGTGAAGTACTAGTTTCTTGAGCATTCACTAGTTCTTAGTTTCTAACTTGGTTTTGGGAAGGTTCCCTATTTAACGTTTCTTTCCTCCAATGGAAGATATGCTCAAAGAACTCTATATCTCGAGACTCTATTATTGTGTTACTTTCGACAACATTTTCAATTGTTTTAATTACAAGGAATCGATAATCCGTAATGTTTTGTGCATAACCTATGAACATACAATCATAGGTTTTTGGTCCTAATTTCTTTCTTTTAGGTTCAGGTATTCCAACCTTTACTAGCCCCAAACCCTTAGTTCAAACTAGGTTTTTCGTTATGCCAAAGTTCAAAGGGAATCTCTTCTTAGGTGGTATTCTATTATATAAGTGACAAGCCGTTAGGATTGCTTCCCCCCACAAATTCAGATGTGCACCTAAACTAATTAACATTGCATTCATCATTTCTTTTAGTGTTCTGTTAAGTCTTTATACAACTCCATTAGATTCAGATTGATAGGGATTTGTGGTTTCATGTATGACTCCATTTTCTTCAAAGAATTTTCTAATGGTTTTTCCATCATACTCAATTCCTCTATCTATTCTAAGTCTTTTTATTTTCTTTCCTAATTGATTTTCTACTTCAGTTTTGTAGTTTATAAAAGTTTGATCAATCTCATCATTTGATCTAAGTAGAATTATTTTTGCATATCTAGAGAAGTCATCTATAAATGTTATATAGTATCTTTTCCTCCTCTAACTTCATGACATTTAAGGTCTCCTAGATTACTATATATAAGTTGTAACAATTTAGTTTCTCTTTATACACTTCTATGAGGTTTCTTAGTAAATTTTGATTCTATACATACCTGGCATTTTTCATTTGTAAAATTAATAGGAACATTCAGAACTCCTAATTTATATAAGCATTTTAAATAAGGAGCACTATGATGTCCTATTCTATCATGCCAAATATCAAAAGATTCAACAATATAAACAAAAGAAGAAGTAGTTTTATTCATAATAATATCAGAGATGTTGAGTACAAATAATCCTTTGCCGATGACCTTCGAAGTTTGTGAGCTTCCCATGAAGACTTGCTCTTTTTCAGATAGAGTTGTATACTCATAGAAGGAATTGCGGTCTCCACAGATATGCTTGGTAACACCAGTGTCCAGTACCCACTTTTTTGGCTTATCGACTTAGTTAATCTCAGTTACCACTACTGCGATAACTGAGGATGTTGTTTGTTTTCCAAGATATAACTTATGAGGAATTACAATTCATCAATCCTTTCTCTCTAAAGACTTACATTGGAAGTTTTGTTCCTTCAATAATACTGAAAGTCACTGTTACATTTGAAATTTTGACCTCTTCATCTCAATTTTGGACTCTTCCAAATCAACCGGCAAAGAAGCAGGATCGAGTTGTAAAACTTCTAGTACTTCTAAAGCTTGAAAAGGCTTTCACTTAACAGTAACAATTCCCTTTACTTGTAGTTATGTTCTTCCAAAAACAAGAATTATAGTTTCTATAGTCTGATCAGTCTTGTGAAAATTGGTAATAATATTGATGATGATAATGAAGATTATTGAACTTATTTTTAATTATTGATTTTATTTTTCCAAGCTATTTCTTCTTGGTTAGAAATTGCTTTTTACAAAGGATCTAAGCACTCATTGGTTCTTGAATGCATTTACAAGGTATAATACTGGATTTCATTAGTTGCAAAGAGGTAGCCACAAATTGTGAACCTATATATGGAAGGAAGGTTTAACCCTTAGACTAGTGAAATAAATTACAAAGACTTAGAAACAAATATTCACTGAAACCATCAAGACCAAACTAAGTACAAGACTTTAAACAAATAAAATCATACTTTGATGTTACAAGGATGAGAGCCTCTGCACTTGAAAATGGTGCCTTGGTAATCTGGTTAGCTGCAGACTAAAAACAAGGGTGGAAGGAGAGAGAGAGAGATTGGTGGTGATTTACCTTATCAGAGTTTCAGTTCAGTTTGGTGCTTCAGAGTTCAATTACCAAAAGAGGGAGTGTCATTTTTTTATGTTTTAATTAGTTAGAGTGGGATTCCAATTCTTAGGGGTGGGTCGGGAATGGCCATTCCATTAATAAATGGGGAATTTCTATTCCTCCAAGAATGCGAATCGGATTCCAATTCCACCCAACCAAATGAGTAGACTTGGAATGGATCGTTCCGATTTTTTGCTATCAAATAATATTACTGTAGTAGGATAAAAGAGTTATTGCAGTCAATTTTCTTTTGATAAAAAGAAGGCAAGACACGCACTGAATGGGTTAACGTGTCATGCCCAAGAATGTTGTAAACAACTTAGGCTATTAGCCTCCAATGGTTAAAGTTTTCTTTCCATCTATTGCTCCTTTACAATGTCATTTCTGTAATCAAGTTCCCATACAATGGGTGTTTCGGGGTTTAATCTGGTTCAGGGGGTAAAAAGACCTTAGACCGACCCATTAATACCAAAACATGAACATTGGTAAATTATCCAACTCCCATCTCACCCACATCTACCAAAAAACACGATCTACCCACCCATTAAGATATGATTTAATATGAGCTAATCAAAATGTTGAAATGGCATTTCAGCACCTTCCAATAGTCTGAAGTAAAGTCAATAAGAACTAATAGGCAATCCATGTGCGTTATACGAGACCAGGGAACCCAAGGATTTGTCATATACATCTAAACAGCTCTATTTCCAATCACCCAGAAGCATCTTGTAACAAGCGTTGATTTTCAAGATACAATTGCTTTCCTTGTCTTGCATTCTTTATGCCAAGTTAATGACCTTGTAGGCATGTATTCACCCTTTACTACCCAAGTTAATTTGGATATTAGGACATTATTCGCTAATACTCACTCCACCCAAGGCTTTTGGTTTCATGAAGTCGGCCCATGATTTAACATAAATATGTTTCTTCTCATTCGTGAAACCCACAAGAAGTCCCTAATTTGTTTATTGAATCTTTGCTAGAATTATAAAATACCCCCTACATTTTCCTAAAATTACCAATGCCTTACATAAATATAACCTAACTTTTTTAATTTCACCTAATGTATTACTGTTCATCATCTCCTCCCTCTCGACAGTGTGCCTCGATCTCTCCTCTCCTCCTCTCTGGTTTTTTCTTTTTATTTTTTATCTCTTCCTCTCTTTTCTCGATCATCCCTCTCTCCCCCCTTGGTTTCGTCACCGCCGTTGCAATTTGCAACGAGGAGATCTGAATCCTGCTCCTACCCTTTAGCCGATCTCTTGCTCTCTATATATTTTTTTTCTCTTCTTCTTCTTCTCCTCTCCCCCATTTCTCTCTCTCTTCCTTGTTTCGTTATCGCCACTGAAATTTTGCAGCGGGAAGAAGAAAGAAGACTGGAAGAAAGAAGAAAATGAGAAGAAACGTACCTCTGTCCAGAAATATCGCGAATTTCAAATTTTCTATCTCCTCTTCATCCTTTCATCGGCACATATATGGAAATGAAGATGCAAGTTTTCTTTCAAATGGAACCCCTTTCTGACATGGCATTGCACAGACTGCCATTCTGATCTCATCTCATGGTGTTTGTGAGTTTGTATCTTCCATGAAGGATCAATAGGTTGCAGCAGTTTCCAATTAAGTTCTCTTGTAGTTTCATCATCCATAATGGTGCTATCTCAACAACTTTGTCTACCGGTCTAGATTTATTATTTTCATCAACTTCGTCTCACTCGAGACCATCACCTCCACAATCCTGCTACTGCTAAATGATAATCCCTACCTTTTTCTTCTCTTGTGTCAGCTTAATGCTTCTCTAGTTCAATTGGTGTTAGGATTACAATTAGGATTGCATTAGGAGTCTCTGTTTATCTTCTTTGTATCTTCTTATCCTTGTAAACGTAGGAGACTCGACTATATATATATATATATATATATATATCGGCATTTTCAATGAATAACGACAAGAAAAAAACAAACCAGAAAGCTCTGGTTTTACATGGTATCAGAACCAGGTATTCTCAGGCAACTCGTCGTAGGCCTTCAAGAGCTTTGGACTCGTCGGGCTTATACTTGCATGGTGACCTTCTTGCATCGGCTTTGTCGTCCTGGTAATCTCTCAAACCGACCAATATAATACCGCTGGCAGCGATCCAGACTTTCTTGTGCATCTTTCCTCGTATGTGACAGAGTCGCTTGGTGTCGTCCATGCACAAGACCTCGCAACGGCCTGTTCCGGGGCATCCGAAGAACCTGAGCGTACTCCTGGCCATCGACGGGGCCAATGCAATCTTGATATTCATCATCCGGGAAGTAGGAATCCCCGTTGTCCACTAGCTGTAGACCGGCATCGTTGGAAGCAGTCGGTCTTCCATCTTTACGGTTACAGAGACAGCTTCTTGGCTGTAAACCAAGCTTCTTGGCGAGCTCGGTCTTTCATCCTCTACGGCTTCAGCTTGTTCTCCGTCGGCTTTCGACTCGTAAAACACTGAGGGGATGGCGATTGGATCAAATTCAGAGGTAAGATCATCCAGCAAGGTAAGATCATCGGAGAAGAAATCAGGCATTGAAAATAGGAAGAGGCACAAAACCAAATTCAGAGGAAGCATAAGGGTTCGGTGGATCAGTTTCAGTGAAGGGAACTGCACGGAGCAGAGTTCTTCGGTCTTCCTCTATAGAAGGGTCTTGACGTATGTGGCAATCATCTTGTCTTCGGAGGGTTTAGGGTCGTTGGGGAATTCATGACGATGAGCCAATGCTCATAGTCGCAGCCGTCGAGGAGGATTGTCTCTTTAGGGGGTCTGTTGCTCTAGTTCGGAGAAGGGTCGTTCAAGGGCGAATACCCTGACCCAGATGTTTTTGACCTAGTCAAAATTGTTCTTGGCTCGGGAGAGAGTAGCTGTTGCTGCTTGTCAAGCACTACTAGTGGGAACCAAGAATGAACAGAAGACAACGACAATGAGGATTTAAGAGTTCGAGAGAGAAGAGATAATTGGTGACCGACTATTCGTTTCAGGCATCCTTGCCGCATCACAACCACGAGAGAGGAAGCCTAATGAAGAATAAGCCCTGGTTCTAGCTTCTATTTATCGTCGCGACTTGTCTCGGCTGTCCATTGCCTCAACAATAGGTTTCCGGCAGGTAAGAGTAGAGAACTAGGGGGTTCATTCTCGATCAGAATGTCCCGATCCTTAACATATTTCCGACGAGTTGAAGTTCTGCAACAGGTTTTAGGGAGATCCAGAGATCGATTCTCTGTCTTTTGTGGTGATCTTGCCACCGACTGTGGATTTTCAGACACAATAGTCAGTATGGCTGAAAACAAAAAAAAAAGTACAGGGTGAACAGAAACAAGGAGCAGGGGCAAGAGGAAAAGGTCGTGACGGCCAAGTCAAGGCCAATATAGCCAAAGCCTTTGCATAAGGCAATGCGTCTCAAGGAGAATCAATTGATGCAGTCAAGACTGGGTTAAATGGACTAAGTAGTGAGCAGTGGAACAAATTACTCAACCTTTTAAACACACAGAAAGAGGGGAGTCAACGACTAAGTGGTAAGCAAAAATTGTCAGAATGGATAATAGACACAGGGGCCTCTCATCATATGACAGGAAGCCTCGAGTCAATGAGAGACATCAAGAATATCATTCCGTGCTCTGTCGGGCTACCAGACGGGAAAGCGACAATAGTTGAGAAAGAAGGCACAGTTGCACTGGACAATCATCTAAAACTGACTAGTGTTTTAATTTGAACTGCAATTTACTTTCTGTATCGCAATTGATTGAGGAATCGAATTGTATTGTCCAGTTCACTAACCTGTGTGATATAGGACCGCACTACGAGGATACTGATTGGAGAGGGTGAGCAATGAAAGGGACTCTATTATTTCTGGAGCATTGCATCAACAAGAGCAATGAAGACTACAGAGAGTAGAATGTGGGATATTTGGCATCAAAGGTTAGGGCGTCCTTCTTATAGAATTGTTAAGTTGCCTTTTATTAGCACTAAGAATAATAATGATGACAATATTAAGGGTTGTGATGCATGCTTCCAAGCTAAACAATGTCGAGAAGAATTTGTTTCTAGTAATAATAAAGCATCCAATATTTTTGAGTTAATTCATTGTGATTTATGGGGCCCGTATAGAACTGTAGCCTCTTTTGGTGCTCATTATTTCTTGACCATAGTAGACGATTTTTCTAGAGGCGTTTGGATCTATCTTCTTGTTGATAAGACGGAAGTGGGACGAGTTCTTCGAAACTTTTTTGCTATGATTCAAAGGAAATTTAACAAACCTGTAAAGGTGATCCGTACTAATAATGGGACTGAGTTTGTCTGCTTGGGTAGTTATTTTACTGAAAGTGATATTATTCATTAAACCACTCGTGTCGGGACCTCTCAACAAAACGGGAGGGTAGAACGTAAGCACCGCCACATACTCATTGTTGCCCAAGCCTTGCGCTTTCAAGCTAGCTTGCCTATTGATTTTTGGGGGGAATGTGTCTTGACCGCATGTTATTTGATCAATCGGACACCATCCATTCTGTTGAAGGGAAAGACTCCCTATGAAATGCTATTTGGGCGACCTCCTTCTTATTATAATGTGCGAGTTTTTAGTTGCTTAGCATATGCGCACAATCATGGACATGGAGGGTATAAATTTGTTAGTTGGAGCAGACGGTGTGTTTTTGTTTTATATCATTTTGGAAAGAAATGATAGAGCTTGTATGACTTAGAGTCCGGAAAGTTCTTTGCATCAAGAGATGTTACTTTTTTAGAGAATAAATTCCCATATGCACACAAGGAGGATGCACAGCCGAACAAAGTACAAGGTCAATTTAATTATGGAATAGGTGGGACAGATGCGGTGTTGGTACCATCCACTTGCTTACCTGGACTAGCAAATGGCGAGATGGAGACTACCCAGCGAGGTGAACTCATCGAAGAAAGAGTCCATGTAGAAGAAGGAACCCATGTACACCCAAATGCAAATGTTGGTGAACCCATGCATTCTTGTGACGCCGCCATAGAGAATGCAACCGCAGATAGTTCTGATGTCAGGGGGGTGGTGATGTTGAGCAACAACAGCACTCTGAATTTCAATTGGGGTGTGGGCATCGACAGAAACAGTAGTCCACAAGGTTGAGAGATTATGTGCTTCACACCACACAGCGCTTGAATCCCTCTCCACATCCCTTTGCAAGTTCACTCGGCCAATCACATCCTGCAGGTAGTCCTTATCCCATAGATAACTATGTGAATTGTAACAGTTTTTCTTGTCGACATCGTGCTTTCTTGGTAGCTATTACTGATGGAGTTGAAACTACTTTTGCTGAGGCCGTAAAGGATGAAAAATGGAGGGATGCAATGCAGAAAGAAATACAGGCACTTGAGAATAATCAGACATGGACTATAGAGCCTTTGCCATCTGGAAAACGAGCCATAAGATGCAAATGGGTGTATCGAATCAAGTACAATGCTGATGGGGCAGTGGAAAGATACAAAGCCCGTCTCGTGATTTTTGGGAACAAGCAGGTTGAGGGAATTGATTATAATGAAACTTTTGCCCTAGTTGCAAAAATGATTATCGCCCGTACTTTTCTTGCAGTCACAACAGTTAGAAATTGGGAGCTTCATCAAATGGACGTCCGTACATAACGCATTCTTGCATGGTGACCTTCATGAGGAAGTCTACATGCGAATGCCTCTGGGTTTTCAGTCAGATAAACCAGGTATGGTGTGTCGGTTGCGAAAATATCTGTATGGCTTGAAACAAGCACTGAGATGTTGGTTTGCTAAATTAACCATAGCCCTGAAGACATATGGGTTTCAGCAATCATGTTCAAATTACTCCCTCTTCACCTTTCATCGAGATAGGGTGCATGTGCTTGCTCTCGTGTATGTGGACGACATTATCGTGTTAGGTAATGATCGTATGGCAATTCAAGTCTTCAAGAAATATTTGAGTGACTACTTCCATATGAAAGACTTAGGACCATTGAAATATTGAAACTTTTTACAAATAATAGTAATTAATTTTTTTGGGTTGCCCCGTGGGTGTATACAATTTTTTCCTATTTTAGGTTGTGGGGGAGATTATCCTGCAAGCCCATAAAGCCGCCCAACCCTAGTGCAAGTAGGATTAGATCCTAGTTCTCTACTATAACCAATAGGAGACCATACCAATCAACTAGTTAATAATTTGGTTGGTGATGTTTTGAAACTAAGTTAAGTTAATTAAAAAGCTCTATTTATTTCTGTTGCATAACAACAACATATAAGTAGAGAAAAACTTGAATATCTTAAAATTCTTGGTAACAATGTAAATATGAATAATTAATTTTAAAAAATCTATGAATAAATTTCTGAATAGATATGAATAAAATTTCCAAGATTTATTGATATGAATAAATTAATTTTTAAAAAATCTGAATTTATGAATAATTAGTTACTAAAAAAATAAAAACATTCAATAAATTAGAATTTTTAGAATTAAGTTCCACAAAATTAAATTATCAAAACATGAAAATGGGGTTATGGATACCACAAAATGTAAATTCCCAAAATTATGGAATTTATCAATAATTACCAAATGCACATTATCAACATTAAATTCCCTAATAAATTTTAAATTTAAAATTTACCAATTACCAACGTAAATTAACAATAATTAATTATGGAAATATTAGAACTTTTCAATTCAATAATTTTTAAAACATTAAATAGAAAAGTGAAGCATCTACTCGATACACAATAACCAATATTGAATAGAATGGAAAAAAAAGTTGCTTGTAAACTGATCATGGCTGAGGATTAAAACTAATTCGAATAAAACTAATGATTTAGTGCATCGTGTGTACATGTACACCTATTTGAAGAGTAAATTTGAATTTGAAGAGACATGTTTTAAAATTGAAAAGGTATAAATCCAATAAAACTAATGATTCAGTGCATTGCATGTATGCATATACACCCACCTCGGCTTAGCTCAGCGTGCATGTGAAAAGAACTCCCCCTCACATGCATGAAATATCTATAGTCCTCTCCTCCTTTGGGTCCCTACCCATAAAGAGAGCAAAACTATAAATATACTATATTTCCACTCCTTTCCTAGGCAATGTGGGACAAGGAGTCATTCAAGGGAAGAAATGACAGAAAAAAAAGAGGGAGGAGAGATATTCTTGTAAATTTGAATCTCTCTCTAACAATACCCTACAAGATTCAAAATTATAAGAAGATCGAATAATCTGAGCATTGCAGTGAGAAAAATATTCATGATGATGTCTTTTGGACTTCAATCAACACTTAGGTATGATAGGTTATGTTACACAGTATGGCTGGAGTCAAACTCCTTCAACCTTTCCTCCTTATTATAACTAACTAACCAACCAACCAACTCAACTCACTAGTTCTTTAGTGGTTCTTTTGTTTTACAACATTTTGGCCTTATTCCCTCTTATAATCATGAGTGTTTTCGAGAGTCAACACTAGATCTCTCTTAGAAGCAACTATACTTTACACTCACTAAAGTCAGTTAGTAGTGTGCTGCTCACACTATTCCTAACTAATTAAGAGCTTCATGCTCAACCTCCTCAATCTGCAGAGAGCACTATCTTACCTCGGCATCTGAAAATGGGACACAAATGATAATGCTTTCCCAAGTCATCTAGCGACTTGTTTTTACCCATTCAACTTACTGCCAAGGATCTCCTTTCACATAAGTTGGGTGTCCATCACTAATGACTTCGTAACAAACTTCAGCCCCATTCCTATCGATGCCTTATAGACCACCTTAGAAGTTTGTGGTTTGATTAACGAGTCTATAAGGTTTCTTTTAGACCTTACAAAATCTAAAGTGATCATATCTTTACTGAGGTATCATCTTATTAACTTATGCCTTCAGTGGATGTGCCTTCTTTTACCATTGTACATTTGATTCTTGGCTCTAGCTATTGATGCTTAGCTATCACAATAGAGAGATAAGAATGGAAATGGCCGTGGCCAAAGTGGTATGTCTACTAGCAAGTTCCTTAGCCACTCTACCTTGGACCCTACTAATTCTAGTGCAATGAATTCGGCCTCCATTGTTGAACTTGTATTGTAAGACTTCTTTACCGATTTCTATTATATTGCTCTTCCACTTGGAGTAAACACATATCCACTAGTGAAAATACTACATTTTGAATCTAAAATCGAAATTGCATCAATAAAGCCTTCTAAAACAGGAGGAAAACCTAAGCAATGCAATCCAAAGTTTATAGTTCCTTTTAAATATTTTAATAATCTTACTAAAGCTTCCCAATGTTCATTTTTAAGAATATGAGTATGCTAATTTAATTTTCCCACAACTACAACTATGTCTGGTCTTGTACAGTTCATTAAGTAGGATAAATATCCAATTATACTTGCATACTCCTTTTGTGAAATAGGTTCTCCTATATGTTTCTTTAAGTGAATACTATAATCAAAAGGTGTTTTAACCGGTTTACAATCATAGTGTTCAAATTTCCTAAAAATATTTTATACATGATGAGACTAGTAGAGAATAAAGTTTAATAAATGGATTTTAATCTCCAAGATTATATCAGCCTCACCTAAGTCTTAGTATCAAATTTGGACATTAGAAAGTGTTTTGCTTCTTTTAGTACCTCTACACTAGCTTCCATTATTAACGTATCATCAACATATAGACAAATCATGACTCCTTAATTATTTTCAAATTTTCTATAGACACATCTATTAGAATCATTTCTTCTATATCCATTAGTTACTAAGACATTATGAAAATTTTCATGCCATTGTTTGGGAATTTGTTTTAAGCCATATACAAACTTGATTAGTTTACATACTTTATTTTATTGTCTTGGCATTGTGAAGCCTTTAAGTTGCCTAATGTAATTTTTTTCCTATAATTCCCCATTTAAGAAAGTTGTTTTAACATTCACTTGATAAACTATCAATTTGTAAATGGATGCTATAGCAAACAAAACCCTAATTGTTGTTAGTCTTACATCCAGGGAGTAGGTGTAAAAGAAGTTTATACATTTCTTTTGTTTGAACCCCTTAACAACTAAATTAGCCTTGAATTTATCTATTGTGACATCTAGTATTAGTTTATTCTTAAAAATCCATTTACAATATAATTCTTTAGTTCCAAGTGGGAGATCTATAAGTTCTTAAGTGTAATTAGTGACTAAGGAGTTTATTTCACTTTTTATGGCTTTTTTCCAAAATACTGCATCAGGTGAAGTTATAGCTTCCTGATAGGTTACTCGGTCCTTGTCCACCAGAAATGTGAACATTCCATCACCCAAGTTTATTTCTCTTCTTTGTTTTTTACTTCTCCTTAAGTTTGGGTCTTGCCTAAGTGAAGTACTAGTTTCTTGAGCTTTCACTAGTTTTTGTTTTCTAACATGGTTATAGGAAGGTTCTCTATTTAATGTTTCTTTCCTCCAAGGGAAGATATGCGCAAAGAACTCTGCATCTTGATACTCTATTATTGTGTTATTTCCGATAACATTTTTAATTGTTTTAATCGCAAGGAATCAATAAGCCGTAGTGTTTTTGTGTATAACCTATGAACACACAATCACAGGTTTTGGTCATAATTTCTTTCTTTTGGGTTTAGGTATTCCAATCTTTGCTATGCAGCTCCAAACTCTTAGATAGTTCAAACTAGGTTTTCCATTATGCCAAAGTTCAAAGGAAATATGTCCTTTCTTCTTAGGTGGTATTTTATTATATAAGTGACAAGCCATTAGGATTGCTTTCCGCACAAATCCAAAGGTGCATCTAAACTAAATAGCATTGCAATCATTATATTTTTAGTGTTCTCTCAAGTCCTTCTATAACTCCATTAGATTCAAGTTGATAGGAGTTGTGTTTTCATGTATGATTCCATTTAATGGTTTGTCCATCATACTCAATTTCTCGATCTGTTTTAAGTCTTTCTATTTTCTTTTTTAATTGATTTTCTACTTCAGTTTTGTAGTTTATAAAAGCTTGATCAGCCTCATCTTTTAATCTAAGTGGAATTACTTTTGCATATCTAGACAAGTCATCTATAAGTAGAATTACTTTTTGTAATGTCTGGGTTTACCACATACATATCAGTTCCCTTTCTTTTGTTGTTTCTTGAATTTCTGATCAATTTTCACATTCAAGTTCTTTCTAAATTTTGTAGTATTTTCCTCCACCAGATTGGTTTTGGAAAACTGGTCCTCATGTTTCTTTCTATTCGTTTCTTCAATCTTAATTCAAACCACTACTTGGTCCAAAGTAGTATCCTTCCTTTTGTGTTTCATACTGGTCTTGAAATCATTCTATGTATGTGGTAGTTTTTCTATGAGAGAACCGACAATGAATTCATCTAGCAGCACCATGCCTTCTTTTACCAATCCCCCCCCCCCCCCAAGAACTTGGAACTCATCTATTTGAGTAAAAACATCCATGTCTTCATTCATAGTGAAGTGTATGAAGTTGGAAATTACATATTTCTTATTTCTAACATTTTCTAAAGCTTAGTGTCTAAAGCATTCCAGATTTCATAGGCATAATTGAAGGAAGAATAAACATTGTATAGTTCATTGGACAAGCGATTTAGGATACAGTAGGTCCAGAGGTGGTTGGTTTGTTCTGCAACAATAGAACATACTAGTTCTTCCATGTTTAATGGGTGTGGTTCAATGAAAGCAAAAGCTACCCCTAACTGTTATAAGGCAAACAACAAGCTTTGTCTCCAATGCTTGTAGTTGGTTCCATTGAAGGGTTCAATTTTAGAGAAATCAGGAACTACTGATAGTATCCAATTCCTCAGGAAGGGGTTAGTAGAGATAGGTTCCATAAATATGGTTTTAAGAATTTGGAAAATAGTAAAGAAAGAGCAAATGGAACTTATTGGTAATCACATTCCTTTGTCAAAGTTGCAATGATTTGAAGTTCTTGCAAGAACTTGAAATTGAAAATTGTAGGAAGATGGAGGGTTGAGTTGTGCCACTTGGTCACTCTCCTTAAAACCGTATTTGCCCCTATGGTGCAGCTAGGTGATTGCAATCTGATCGCTAAAATAGAACAGCCTATAGGCCATTGGTAGGTGTGCACTTGCTTACCAGACCTTTGCGAACCACTAAAGGTTGATGCTCATATTTTTCAGAGAAAAGAAAATCGAATACTGGCCACTTTGTTTAAGAAAATGCCAATGTTTTCTTTTTTTGGTTATAGAAAATTCATTTATCAAACAAACCAATAGTCCATACAAATTGAATAGGAGCTAAAGGAAGAAAACAAAGGTAGAGCTTGTCATGTCTTTCCATCCGGTTTTCTGGGCTTCGACAAGCTTGAAAGACCAAAAATTAGTCCTTTTCATTTGGTAACAAAAAATTAGAAAGATGAGAATATGTGTACATGGAAAGACCTAAAAGGATAAAAAATGCCAAATTTTGAGAAATTTCAAATGAAGATCTTTCTAAAAAGACTTGCCAAATGACACCAAACAAAAGATGACACCTAAACAATAAAAAGAAAATACTGCCAAATGCCAAATTTCGAGGGCTGGAAAAAGTTCCCCCTCCCCCTTAAAGCACTGTGACGGATTCAAATTCAAGAGATTGAAGATAAAAAGAAAACATGGAGACAATATTGGGATCAAAACGTCGACCACAAAGCGATCCAACAACTTCTAGAAGTGGACTTAACAATAAAGAAAAACAAAGAATTTGATCTAAGATACTAGCAATACGTTTTAGCTACAAATACCATGGAAGGCAAGATAGATATGCCATAACAAAGATTCTCAAAAGAAAAGAAAAAAAAATGACATAAAAAAATGATCACCAATCTAGAAACTTCCTAAGACAAAAATCAAAACATAGAAAACAAAGAAGTAGAATTATGATAAAAAATAAATGAAGAGAATAAATCAGGCAGAGGATGCGTGATAATCGAACAGACAAGAAAAAGGTGGAATTCATTCAGCAATGAACCAAGCATCTTCATCGGGCTTTTGATGTTCCATTCTATGACAACAAAACTATGCCTCTCCATTTGTTAAAGCAGGCAGTAGAGAAAGGAATGATCGAAGAAGAAGAAGAAGAAGAAGAAAGGGAAAAAAGGACAGAGAGAGATTGTGATAAGGATGGGAAGGGTTGTAGTAGTGAGACAGTGCACTGTATTCAAATGGGATCAAAAAGACGAATCTAATAGTGGTAGTGGTGGTAAGGAAAGAACAAACCAGGGGATGGGGAAGGTGTTCTAGAAGACTCCCACTACTGTGAACTTTTGTTTCCATTGTTAATGAAATTTGGGGAACTCCTATTAGATGTAGCTTTACTGGCCAAGTTTCCATATCGGATTTGGTGTATCTAGAGTTCTCAATAATGGTCATTGTACGAGGTCGGAGGCTCCTGTTTGTTGAGTTAGGGTATGATGGCGACAATCCTGTTGTCGTTGGAATAAGGTCCCTGTAAATCTCTATAAATCTTTCCTTCAACCACCATCCTTAACTCTTACCCAATGAAATTCTTGGAGATAGGAGATGATAACCAGTGATTCTAATGTAAGCACCATGATAAGGCAAATGTTAGTCAGTTTTCAAAGGTTTGGAGATGGTGGCAAGAAGGAGAGAGGATCTGGGGAAGAGAGGAGAGAAGGGAGTTGCTTCTCTTTTAGAAATCCTAGGTGAAGATTGTATTATGTTGTCCTCTCGGGAAGAAGTCTCTCCTCCTTTTATAGAGAGAAAGTTAAGGTTATCAAGGAAGAAGTTCTTTCTTGTTAGGAAAGAGGATCTTTTCTGTTTGGAAAGGAGATCTTTCCTTTTGTTTGAATATTAACAGATCATTATTAGAGAATCCTATCCCTTTAGATTCTCTCTGCATGCAACCTTATTATACTGATGTGGCGCAAGTGATTCCATCATTTGGTGGACATACTTTCATTAAACTCACATGCATAATTTAAAAATACACGTGTAACCGACATTCATTTCCAACTTATTGTGATTTCACGGTTCTATAATGGTCTCAGGTTCATGACAACTTTGCAATTTCCAAAGTTCATCATGAATTTGTGCACGTCTTTATAGATCACCATAGATTTGTGCATATCTGATCTTTATTGCAAGTTTATGTATATCTAAGGTTTATTGCAAATTTGCACTAGCTAATGTTCATCGTGACCCATTTTGAATATGAGTTCATCACCATCACAGATCTATGATAAACTTATAGTGAACATGTGATGGGTTATGGATTCATCATAGGTGTCCATATAGTGTAGGTTTGACACATTCTATACTCTGATGCTCTTAGTGACCACTATGTACCTATAGTAGGAAGAACATAACAACATACATGAAAAACACATTTACACGGAAGCAAACCAACTTATTATATATTACGTGGATTATATTGGCCAGGAATTGGATGGACAACATCTCTCCCCTATGCATTTGAATGCAATCAATGGGCTCCCCCTTAGTTTTTCTAGCGAGCTTGTTCTTTTCCTCCATTTTTGTGCAAAACACACTTTAGAATGTTGTTTAACTAGTACTACACATTTGTTTACCATTAGGATGCTATCAATAATTTTCATATTTCTAAGAAAAGAATATTGGTTTTCAAAGATTTCATCACCAATTACTCTTTAATTCTCTCTACTAAAACTAATGATGGATAAAAGTGGCTCGCTAGTCATCCATCGCCACGTTGGCATCCAGTGCAACCTCAAATCACCTTGGGACTTTAAGTAGCATCAGGTTGGAACTTGCTCGCCAACAAGATGGATTCATGTCACATTGGAGTACTCAAGCTCGGTTGGAGATAGCTCGGTGAATAATGATCTACAACGTCAATTGTCACCTTAGATCACTTATACAGCATAAGCATCAGACAAGTTTCTCGATCTCATAATAGTTGACCTACATCACTCGCTCATTTTGTACCAAGCAAGCCATTTAATACCTTTGATATGCTTGGGGGCATGCCACTCATTTAGTAGCAGTCACAAAAGTCTCCCATGTTTCTTGGAAAAAAGGAAAGTGATTGACTCGGTGATTGTCATCAAGTGTCCTTAAGATCTAGGGGTTGAGGACTATTAACTCCAATAATCTTGGAGACATTCTAATCGCTCCCCAGAGCTTGTTTAAGGGCAGTCCATCACCCTCAAATGGTACACGCTCTATTAGCCATTAAACTCTTACTCTATTCTTTGCTTTGTACTTTCAACTAGATCTTCTAACACAGCATTAACTTGATGGTTGGAGCCTTCATGCCTGGGTCCACAACTTGGGCACTGTGACACCATCTCCCTTGTACAAATAGCTTAAGCGACTTCACCCAATTCATCTTTTCAGTAAGGACAGGAGCAAATCAAGCAAATTAAAAACCATAGGCACTCTTTCAAAGTCTTTAACAACATTAAAGATATGACTGTCACATTTTGCTTTATTATAATTCATTTTCATGTTATCTTACAAAATTTTCCATAGAATGCACCATGTTGCTTAAAGTTAATTCTTGGTTCATTTAGGCATTGTGTTTGGGGTGCCAAACATAACCTTGGGATTTGGTGTGAATTCAAACTTGTAGAAAGGCAAGCTCTCCAAGTGAATGCCAGTGGGCCCATATATAGCAGATCTGGACTTGTTTTAATCTCATGTCACTATTCTCTTTTCCGGAGAATGACTATTCAGCCTAAGGTTAGAACTTTTAGGCTTAAAGGTATAGTTGGAGTGGCTGCCAGTTCGGAATTGATGCCAATTCACATACAGGAACTATTGTATAGAGTGAGGGATTTTGACATTTTGACATTTTGAATATTTATAGGTCTGTAGTGGAAATTAGAAATCTGCATTAACCTTTATGTACTTCTCCATTTCTTTTGTTTTTATAAAAATATATTATGACCACAATGAAAAGGCCTTTGACTTTTGATTAGTAGTAGTAACCCATCTGGGGGTCTATGACAAGCCACCTTTTGGATATCTAAGGATCAAAGATATTGGTCCCTTATTTGGGCCCAACTATAATATGTCCTTATAACCTTATCCTTGAAATATATTACACATAACAAGACTGGAAGACCCGAATCCATTCCTGGGCCTCAACTTAGGAATTTATTTGGGTTTAAAAGGCTTGACCTCACTGGTGTTATAGTGGCCCTTTTCTTTATAACTTAGTCCGGCCTGCATTAATGGGTTCCACTACTGTTGTATTTTTGCATGAACCCATTTTTGGTATCAAGTGTGGTAAAATCGTTGCCTATGCACCGTATAATTGTTTTGAGTCTACTAAACCAAAACCCTATTTGAATTGGCTGATTTAAGTATAATTGTTTAAATTGATTTTAACCTTAGAAAATAAGTTTTGAAAATTTGGACATTTGCTATCTAGTGTCATGTGGCACTAATGACACTAGTTTACATATATTAAACAATAATAAACAATCGTAACATTGTAATATGTGCCTTAGACCTTGTTTTTCCTAATTTTTAATGTTTACATCAAGTACAAATATTTCCTAATTTTTAATGTTTTACTAGTATATTAATTCCAAGGACAGGTGAATGCTGACTTGGTCCAAGTCTTTGTGTTTGTTTTTCTATTCCAAGTGCTCCTTTACATTATTGCCCTTGCACATGGGCATGGTTGAATGAACCATAATTAAGTCCACAACTGGAGAACCATTTGCCGTGTCTTCTTCACTTGTACCATCCCAAAAAGGTGTTATATGCTCTGATCAGTGAGTGGAACGTTGTGACCGCTTGCTTTAGTCTGTTTTCTCTTTGGCAAAATATGGCAGAAGTTGTGCTTTTTGACTTTGTTGGGAAGATAGTGGCGAGCTTGGCCCCCCAAGCTATTCAAGAGATTAGTCTGGCATCAAATGTCGGAAAGGATGTTGAAAAGCTCAAAAACAAGCTATCAGCGATCAAAGTTGTGCTTCTGGATGCAGAGGAACAGCAAGCCAACAACGATGCCGTGAAAGATTGGCTCAGGAGGCTCAAGGACGCTGTCTATGATGCAGATGACGTGGTAGATGAATTTCAAACTGAAGCTTTGAGAAGGCAAGTGGAGATCCATGGCAGCAAAAGACAGGAGGTAAAAAACTTCTTTTCACGTTCAAATCCTCTTGCATTCCGTTTTAAGATGGGGCATAGAATAAAAGAGATCAGGGAGAATCTTGATGTGATCACATCAGATATGTCCAGATTCCATTTTATAGAGAGGTTACATGATACCAGGCCATTTGCAAACATAAAGAGGGAGGAAACCCATTCCTTCGTACATGAATCCAATGTTATTGGACGAGAAGAAGATAAAAAGAAGATTGTAGAGCTTTTATTAAAGGGACCCCCCGACTCCAACTTGGGTGGTGGTGATGGTGTTCATCATCATCATCATCCAGCTGATCAGAATGTGGGCATCATTCCCATAGTTGGAATTGGGGGACTGGGGAAGACCACACTTGCCCAATTGGTCTACAACGACCAGAGTGTGGCAGATCACTTCCAACTGAGAATGTGGGTGTGCGTGTCCGATGAATTTGATGTGAAATTGCTAACACAAAAAATTATAAGATGTGCCAACTCTTCAGATATAGATTGTTCCAACAAAGAAATGGAACAATTACAGGCTATGCTTCGAAAAGCTGTGGACGGGAGGAGATATCTACTGGTGCTGGACGACGTGTGGAATGAAGGCCAAAAGAATTGGGATGATCTTAAAGAATTGCTGATGGGTGGTTGCTTGGGTAGTAAAATCTTAGTGACAACCCGTAGCCAAAAGGTGGCAACAATCATGGGCTCAGTTGAAACATATCGTTTGCAGGGGTTAAGCGATGATGAATGCTGGGAGTTGTTCAGGCGACGGGCATTTCAGGCGGGACAGGAGCAAAGCCATTCAAAGCTTGTGGAGATTGGAAGGGAGATCGTCAGGAAGTGCGGAGGAGTACCACTGGCAGCAAAAACACTGGGAAGTTTGATGCGGCTTAAACTTAAAGAAAGTGAGTGGTTGTTCGTGCAAGATAATGAAATATGGAGAATAGAAAAGGAAGCAATCGATGGTGGAGCTGAAGGTAACAAAATTTTACCTTCACTGAGGCTAAGCTATGATCATCTGCCGTCTAAATTGAAGCAGTGCTTTGCCTATTGCGCAATATTTCCAAAGGATCATGTAATAGAAAAGGAGACCCTCATTCAATTATGGATGGCACAGGGGTTCATTCGATCGCAACCGCCTCATGATCAAGGGAGTAGTAGTAGTAGTGAGAGGAGGAGGGTGGAGGAAATAGGTGAGGAGTATTTCAACGATCTACTGTGGAGATGCATGTTTCAGGAAGCAAAAGAAGATGAAGAGGGAAACATAGTAAGTTGCAAAATGCACGACCTCGTGCATGACCTTGCTCAATCAGTCGCAGGGATCGAGTGTTTTCGGATAGAGAAGGCCAGGTATAGAGAGGTGACTCAACCACCTACTATAACTATTCGGGAAGGAGTTCGACACGTGGCGCTTCTTGACCAGGGAGGATATGAAAGCACTAACGGCATTGAATTCTGTTCACAATTGATACTTGGTAATAAGGTGCGGACTCTTCTACTCTTGCCCTATTTTGCTAGAAGGGCATTGCCAATTGAACGAATAGTGAATTGTTGTGCTTGCTTACGTGTGTTAGACTTGAAATTTTCATTTCTTAAGAGCTTGGACATAAGTAGCATAGGTGAATTGAAGCACTTAAGGTACCTTGACCTCTCTCGTAACGATGGATTTAAGACACTCCCTGCATCAATTACTAAGCTCCAAAATTTGCAGACCATGAAGCTCCGATGTTGTCGTCTTGAAAAATTGCCAGAAGATATTGGGAATATGAAGAGCCTAAGGCATGTTGACCTCTCTGGGAACGAGGGAATCAAAGCACTCCCTGCTTCTATTACAAAACTAGAGAATTTGCACACTCTAGGTCTTAATAGTTGTCATCTTGAAGAATTGCCAGAAGATATTGGGAATATGAAGAGCCTAAGGCATGTTGACCTCTCTCGGAACGAGCGAATCAAAGCACTCCCTGCTTCTATTACAAAACTAGAGAATTTACACACTCTAGGTCTTGCTTCCTGTTCACTTGAAAATTTGCCAGTTGACATTTTGGGATTACTGACAAGACTTAGGAGAATCAAGGGATTGGGGTTATGTGGTGAGGATATTAAGCTGTTGCATGGGCTGAACCAGCAGCTAAACGGCGATTTAACTATTTGGAGAGCCGAACAAATGAGAGATGGCAAGGAAGCAAACTTGAAGGAGAAGCCACACCTTCGATCCTTGACATTAGAATATGGAGGGGAAGGGGATAATGATGATGATGCATTGGAAGGACTGCAGCCACATCCAAATCTAAAGAACTTGAAGCTAAGCGGGTATGGAGGGACGAAATTTGCTTCTTGGATGATTAAATCCTCGTTGCTCCCAAATCTAGTGAGAATTGATTTAGTGGATTGTCCAAGATGCGAATCTCTAGATTTCTCATGTCCGCTCCCTTCCCTTGTGGTTCTATGGCTATCTAAATTGATATCCCTCAAGAGCATTACAGGTAAATTGAGAAAAGGAGATGGTTTCCTACCTTCCTTACAGCATCTCTACCTCTGGTACATGCCTAAATTGGAGAGTTGGTCAGTAGTAACGGAAATATTAGACGGTGATCAGGAAGTAGTGGTAGTAGAAGAAGAAGAAGAAGAAGAGCTACATAACTCATTATCACTGTTCCCTCACCTTCCCAACCGCTGGATCATAGAGGGTTGTCCTAAATTGGAAAGTATTCCTTGGGGTTTGCCGGCACGTGAAAGAGTGGAATTATCTTGGATTGATGCCAAGCCATTGGAGTTAATTCTGAAGAAAAAGAAGAAGGATAAAAACCCCATCCCCATCCCAATGTTGACATCATCATCATCATCAACTACAAACTCATCATCCTCTTCTTCTTCTTCTTCTTCTCAACACTTCCTTACCACTACTCATGTAACCACCACATCCTTGGAAATTAGGCACTGCAGAGACCTAGAGTCTTTTCCTTCGGAGGCGATGGAAGGCTTGACTTCTATCCGAATTTTACAAATTTCATATTGTCATAAATTGACATCATTGCATCCTCATGCAGTGAAGCAATACCTCGCCGATCTTCAAGAGTTGAAAATTGAGTATTGTCCAAACTTTCATTCGTTGAAGGGCATCGGAGGTCTTTCTGCCCTAAAAGTTTTGAGCATTAGGCATCTGCCCCATTTGTTGGAGCTGCCAGAGGAGCTTGGAGACCTCGAATTGCTTGAAGAGCTTTATATTGATGACTGTCCCAAATTGACATCTCTACCTCAAGGTATGCAGCGTCTAATGCAACTTCGACATCTACGGATTGAACATTGTCGGGAGTTAAAGGACAGATACTCAACCAATGCGGGTGAAGATTGGCCTAACATATCTCATGTCCCAGAGGTGGAAATACTATGATTCAATTAATTTGGAATGTTCCGCCTCAACTTTCACATTCATGAAGCTCTGTACTTTACATCCACGACGTAATGCCTGATGATGTTATTCAAATTCTTCTTCTCCTTCTTCCTCTGGTTCGTGGCCACTTCACTTGGTCCTTACAATCAATTCACTGGGCTTTAATTTGTCTATTGAGGAATTACCGTAACTGCCTTTCTCATATTTTTAATGTTCTTCTGTGGCAGGTATAATAAGCGAGGAGCATCTCTTATGTATTATAACAACTCGAGAATTACGTACGTCATTTAATTTCAACCCACTGTTATTAGTTTGTGGTCAACACCTGTTAAGTTTCAACTTTCAAGTGTACTCTGTAGCGGTTGAACAAGTTATTTCCTTGCAGATCCAACTCATTTCTTTATTTGTTTATTTCAACTTTCATTGCTGTAACGAATTCGTTAAAATTAGAGGTCTGTCTTGAAAAGCTAGCTTCAGAGGCTGACATCAAGACATTAGCAAAGATCAGGCAGAAACATCGCAAAAGGTTTGGGATTTTGCACTTCTGTCATGCTAAAGAAACAGTTGTTCAATCACTTCAGTCCCTGGACTCTAAGACCCACATTCCTATTTCGATCTGTTTTCAGTGATGGCAACTTCTACCCCCGGGATGAGCATTCAAACTCAACCACAACTTAAATAGATAACAAAACAATCCTAGTTTGCACTGTTTTCTCCTCAGCCTTTGTAAATTCAACTCTAGTTTGCATTGTTTATTTTCCAAGTTTATGCTTTTTGACATGATTCCTTTTGTAATCGATACCAGAATTTCCTTTTGGATTTTGAACCTTGACCATCATTCATGGTTCCAGCATCACATATAATATGGATGGAACTTTCCTCAGTGAGGTTTATGTCATATCCCCCCTTGAGAAATCGTGGAGGGGCTCAAGGTCCTCAATAATTTGAGACTCCTGATCATTCTGATTCACAAAATCCTGCAGAGCCTTATGAATGTGGTCTAAAGTTTTTGCAACATTTATGACAACTGATTCCAGCATCACATATAATATCAGTAGACATGTTACGGTTGGACCGTGTGGCCCGAGAATTATTTAGGCAACTGGTTCTGTTTTACTCCAAACCTGGTCCTTGGCCAAAAATCATTGAATTGGTCAACAACCCATTGATATGGGTGGTCAAATCATCGACCTGTTCAATATTTTTTGGCAGTTTTTTAACTTAATTATTTTTTCAATTTTTTGTCAAAATGGGTCATCTATTCAAAACAGGTGGTTGAACCATCAATCCAGAAACCGGTGGCCAGAATGATTCTAATTCTGGATCATTTTTTAAAACATTAAAGAGTACTATGTGATTAGGTTTCCTTAATTCATGAAGTATTCTCCTCCAAAGGTCGTCCTTATTTATCCATTCAAGAGGAGCCCCAAGAGTAAGACTGTTAATGTTGGGCCCAGCCCATTATGGGATATTAACCCATATTATAGCCCACTCTCCTTCAGCCAACTGTTTTTTTTTTTTTTGTTTTTCAAAAAAAAGAAAAACAAAACTAGGGTTAGATCATTTTTGCGCGCGGTGTGTTGAAGAGAGAGAGGAAAAGAGAGAAATCGAAATACTGTGCAGATTTCTCAGTGCGCAGAATTCATCAAACGGCCGGAACTTTCCGATCCACCGTCCGATCGAGTAGAAATTTGGATAGCAAGTGGATGAATCATTTTTCTTCATTCGGAACGGTCGGATCTTTGATCGGAGCTCTGAATCACCAGCTGTTTGAGGTCGAACAGAAGCAACTCGTAGTTGTTCGGGAAAAGAAAACATCTCGTGGCAGTTTTCATTAATTATTCTGATCAAAGGTCATTTGTGGTTCGATTTGGCTGAAATTTGGTAAGATTGTTCGAAACTCACAGACCTACGAGTTGAACGGTGAAGATCTGATTTGGAGTAGTGAAGGTCTCCATGTTGAGGCCTGAACAGTAACCACGTTTGTGAGTTTTTTTTACTGTTATTTTCACCGCTTTTGGTATTCTCGTTTGTATGTTTGAGAATTTGTATTTGCTCTAAGTTTATGAGCATATTATGGTGTTTGAGTTGCTGTAATTATTACGTCAAGTTATTAGTGGAGGTTTTTTGTTGGGTCTCCTTGGCCCCATGGTTTTTACCCTTCACATTGGAGGGGTTTTTCACGTTAAATATCGTGTGGCTTATGATTGTTTTTGTTGATATCTTGCTTGGAATTGTGATAGTTGAATATCTACAAGTTTTTATTTTTGAGAGAGAAATAATTTATGGATAAACTTAGTTTCTTCCCAACAAAGTGGTATCAGAGCCAAGTTATTTGTTTGTGGATTTGTTTAATTGCATGATGGAGCCTAATTATGGTAGAATGATTAATTTGAATGGCACCAATTACCACAAGTGGAGAGGAAAAATAAATGATCTACTATTTGTGAAAAAGTTACATTTACCAGTTTTTTCTACTCAAAAACCTGAAAATAAATTTGATGAAGAATGGGCTTTTGAGCATGAGATGATTTGTGGCTTTATTCGACAATGGGTAGATGATAATGTTTTGAATCATATTGCTAATGATTTACATGCCAGAACCTTGTGGGATAAGCTTAAGACTTTGTATGCCTCTAAATCTGGGAACAATAAATTATTTCTGTTGAAACAAACTATGAATTTGAGGTAAAAGGAAAGTACTCCTATTTCTGATCACATAAGTGAATTTCAGGGGTGCTTTGATCAATTGTCCGTCATGGGTATAAAATTTGAAGGTGCAATTTTGGGACTTTGGTTGCTTAATACTCTACCTGACTCTTGGGAAAATTTGCGCGTGACTTTGTCCAATTCTGCTCCTGGTGGTGTAGTGACCTTGGAATATGTAAAAGCTGTTGTTTTGAATGAAAAAGTCAGACGACGAACTCAGCAAGCATCCTCTTCTCAATCAGAGGTTTTGATTACGGAAAACAGGGAGAGAAGCAATGATAGAGACCGAGGACAAGGTAACAGAGGTAAAAGTAAGGCTAGAAGCAAATCAAGGTCTAAGTACAAAAACCTTGAATGCAACTATTGTGGTAAAAAGAGACATATCAAAAGATTTTATTTTTAGCTGAAAAATGACAATAAAGGTAACAAAGGTAAGCAACAAAATAAAGATAATGACAATGATGATCATGCTGCCACCACCACTATAGGTGATCTTGTAATTGTTTGTGATGAGAATTTGATTAATGTTGCTTGTGATGAGACAAGTTGGGTTGTTGACAGTGGTGCTTGTTTTCATGTTACACCGAGAAATGATTTTTTCACATCCTATACTCCAGGTGATTATGGGGTTTTAAAGATGGGTAATAATGGTTTGTCAAAGGTGATTGGCATTGGCACTATTTGTCTAAAAATAAGTAATGTAACTGAATTGATTTTGAAAAATGTCAAACATGCACCAGACATTCGTTTGCATTTGATTCCTACCAGTATTCTTGATGATGATGGTTATGTTAGTACCTTTGGTAATGGACAATGGAAACTCTCAAAAGGTTCTTTGGTTGTGGCACGTGGAAAGAAGTGTTCTGGTCTGTACTGGACCAAGACTTCAGTTTCCATTGATGGTGTGAATGCAGTTGAGTGTGATAACTCATCAGTGTTATGGCACAAAAGACTAAACCACATCAGTGAGAAGGGACTTGATTGTTTGGTGAGGAAGAATCTACTTTCAGGTTTGAAAGGTGCAAGGTTAGAAAAGTGTGCTCATTGTTTGGCTGGGAAACAAAATAGAGTCTCTTTCAAGAGCCATCCTCCCTCTAGGAAATCAGAGTTGCTTGAGTTGGTGCATTCAAATCTCTGTGGTCTGATGAAGACAAAAACATTTGGTGGTGCACTTTATTTTGTTACTTTTATTGATGATCATTCAAGAAAATTTTGGGTTTATGTCTTGAAGAGTAAAGACCAGGTACTTGGTGTCTTTAAGCAGTTTCAAGCTTCTGTTGAGAGGGAAACAGGGAAGAAACCGAAATGTATTCGCACTGATAATGGTGGTGAATATTGTGGACCATTTGATGAGCACTGCAGGCAGCAGGACATTAGACACCAGAAGATGCCCCCTAAGACTCATCAGCTTAATGGCCTGGAAAAGAGAAGATGAACATGACACTGATGGAGAGAGTTAGATGTTTGCTTTTAGAAGCAAAGTTGCCTAGATCTTTTTGGGGTGAGGCTTTATATACTGCTACACATGTTATTAATTTATCTCTTGTTGTTGCTTTGCAAGCTGATGTTCCTGATAGGGTGTAGTGCGAAAAAGATGTATCCTATGACCACTTACGTGTCTTTGGCTGTAAAGCATTTGTACATGTGCCAAAAGATGAAAGATCCAAGTTAGATGTCAAGACAAGACAATGTATCTTCATTAGCTATGGTCATGATGAATTTGCCTATAGATTGTACGATCCAGTTGAAAAGAAGCTTGTAAGAAGTCGTGATGTTATTTTTATGGAGGATCAAGCCATTGAGGATATTGATAAGGCGGAGAAATCAGAGTCTTCAAGTACTGATGGATTTGTTGATCTTAATCCAGTTCCTGAGACACATACGCCCAGTGTAGCTGAGTTTGGTAGTCATGATGATGGCCAGAATCATATTCATGATGATTTGGTTGAAGATAATGATGATGATGTTGCTGATGATATTGATGCTTCTACTAGTGGTGCTATTGGTGAACCTGTTGCCCCACTTATAAGGTCTTCTAGACAGCATATTCCCTCTACTCGCTATTCGTCTAATGAATATGTGCTTCTCACTGATGGGGGAGAACCTGATTGCTACAAAGAGGCTATGGAGTCTGAGCACAAGAAAGAATGGGTTGCCGCTATGAATGATGAGATGAAATCTTTGGTTGACAACCATACTTTTGAGCTGGTCAAGTTGCCTAAGGACAGGAAAGCTTTGCAAAATCGGTGGGTTTACAGGTTAAAGATTGAGGAGAATACTTCTAATCCACGATACACAACTAGATTAGTTGTCAAAGGCTATCGTTAGAAAAAGGGAATTGACTTTGAGGAGATTTCTCGCATGTTGTCAAAATGTCTTCTATTTGAGTTGTTCTTGGTTTGGCAGCCAGTCTTGATTTAGAGGTTGAGCAGATGGATGTAAAAACTGTTTTCCTTCACGGTGATTTGGAGGAGGAAATTTACATGGAGCAACCAGAAGGTTTCGTGGTGAAGAGTAAAGAAGAATATGTCTGCAGATTGAAGAAAAGTCCATATGGGTTGAAACAAGCCCCGAGACAATAGTACAAGAAGTTTGAGTTTGTTATGATCCAGTTGGGATTCAAGAAGACAACCTCAAACCATTGTGTTTTTGTGCAAAAGTTTTTTGATAATGGCTTCATCATTTTATTGCTCTATGTCGATGACATGTTGATTGTTGGTCATAACTATTCTAGAATTGATAGGTTGAAAAATGAGCTTAGTAAGTCTTTTGCAATGAAAGACTTGGGACCAACAAGACATATACTTGGCATGCAAATTACTCATGACAGAGAGGCCAAGAAGTTGTGGTTATCTCAAGAGAATTATATTGAGAAAATACTTCAGCGGTTTCATATGGATAAGGCTAAAGTGGTAAATACACCTCTTGCTTTACACTTTAAGCTTAGTATTAGACAAGCTCCTTCTAGTGATAAAGAAAAAGGAGAAATGCAACGTATTCCTTATGCATCTGCAGTAGAAAGTTTAATGTATGCAATGGTTTGCACAAGGCCCGATATAGCTCATGCAGTTGGTGTTGTTAGTCGTTTTCTATCCAATCCAGGTAGAGAACATTGGACTGCTGTGAAGTGGATATTGAGATATCTCCGGGGTACTTCTAGTTTAAAACTCTATTTTGGAATTGGGAAACCTATTCTTTGTAGTTTTACAGATTCAGACATGGTTGGGGATGTTGATTCTAGAAAGTCTATTTCTGGTTATTTGATTACCTTTGCAGGGGGAGCTGTGGCCTGGCAGTCTAGGTTGCACAAGTGTGTTGCATTGTCTACGACTGAGGCTGAGTTCATCGCTATTACTGAAGCATGTAAGGAGTTGCTGTGGATGAAAAAGTTTGTTCATGAACTTGGTTTCACTCAACAGAAGTATGTCTTATATTGTGATAGTCAGAGTGTTATTCATCTTGGTAAGAATCCAACATTTCATAATAGATCGAAGCATATTGATGTAAGATATCATTGAATTCGAGATGTTTTGAACTCCAAGTTGATTGAACTTGAAAAGATTCACACTGACAAAAATGCTGCTGACATGATGACAAAAGTGGTGCCTCGAGAGAAGCTTGAAGTGTGTGCCGGAGCAGCCGGCCTTAAATTTGCATAGTTGCCTTTTTTGAAGTGTCTCCCTTCTCTCATGGGCTGGAGGGGGAGAATTGTTGGGCCCAGCCCATTATGGGATATTGACCCATATTATAGCCCACTCTCCTTCAGCCCTCCTTCAGCCAATTGCTTTTTTTTGTTTTTCAAAAAAAAGAAAAACAAAAACTAGGGTTAGATCTTTTTTGCGCGTGGCGTGTTGAAGAGAGAGAGGAAAAGAGAGAAATCGAAATACTGTGCAGATTTCTCAGTGCGCAGAGTTTATCAAACGGCCGGAACTTTCCGATCCATCGTCCGATTGAACAGAAATTTGGAAAGTAAGTGTCTGACTCATTTTTCTTCATTCTGACCGGTCGGATCTTTGATCAGAGCTCTGAATCGCCGGTTATTTGAGGTCGAACAGAAACAATTCGTAGTTGTTCGGGAAAAGAAAACATCTCGCAGCAGTCTTCATCAATTATTCTGATCAAGGGCCATTTATAGTTCGATTTAGCTGAAATTTGGTGGAAATGTTTGAAACTCACAGAACTACGATCTGAACGGTGGAGATCTGATTTGGAGTAGTGAAGGTCTCCATGTTGTGGCCTGAACAGTAGCCGTGTTTGTGAGTTTTTCTGACTGTTATTTTCACCGCTTTTGGTATTCTCGTTTGTATGCTTGAGAATCTGTATTTGCTCTAAGTTTGTAAGCATATTGTGGTGTTTGAGTTGCTGTAATTGTTGTCTCAAGTTATTAGTGGAGATTTTTTGTTGGGTCTCCTTGGCCCCGTGGTTTTTACCCTTCACATTGGAGAGGTTTTCCACGTTAAATATCGTGTGTGTCTCTCTTTGCTTGGCTTATGATTGTTTTTGTTGATATCTTGCTTGGAATTGTGATAGCTGAATATTTACAAGTTTTTATTTTTGGGAGAGAAATAGTTTATGGATAAACTTATTTCTTCCCAACAGTTAATAGGTTGGGTAAAAATGATGGAACAAAACCAGCCCAATTATGTGTTTCGATCATAATTGGTCATAACTGGGTTGGGATTGGTTTTGGCTATTCACCGGAAAGATTTAGAGCTCATCAGGGTTTCCCTAAAAGAGGAATTACTAATGATTCACACTTTTGGGACCTCAGACATGGGAAGAATTAAGTTTCAATTTTATTTTGTTCCCTTAGAAATCCAAGCCTTATAGGTGTGAAATGTGTTAATTTAGAGACAACTTGGACAATAGAGAAGAGTTACATTGATTTGGTTTGGTTTGCCCTCACTAAATGATGTGTGGGAGTCCCTCACCTTTTCACCATATTAATAATCCTTTAATAGTGATGCTGATTAATAATTCATCAAAAGTGAAAGGAATTTAATAGGAGAATCTCTTGAACATGGGAAAAAAGTGTCAACATTTTTCAGGAGTCTTGTTTAATTGGAGTATTTGTTCACCTAGATCAGGCTGGTTCGGATATAGGTTTGGAATCAGAACCGGAATTGAAGTCACTTATTTTTAATGTCTGTTTGGTTCGGTTAGGAATCGGAATTGGGTTTCAGTTGTTGTTTGGTTCATTTGAAGATGGAATTGGAATCGCTTATTCCTAATGTTTGTTTGGTTTAATTGGGAATTGGAATTGGATTCCAATTGTTGTTGTTGGATTCACTTGGAGTTGGAATTCAAATCAACTAAAAATTTTCAATTTTGTGTTAGTCTATTTATCATTTTATTAATATTTTATGAATTTATAACTATTATTTTATTGTTGTTTAATTATTAATATCTTAGTGCTTATTAGGGGTGTTCACAGGTCGGGTTGGGTCGATTTCTTGGGATTTTCTTAACCAACCCGACCTGGTCGGGTAAGCTAAGGTGGGAACCGAAACCGACCCACTGACAGGCCAAACCGGCCTGGTCGATTTGGGTCGGATTCGGTTTTGCTCCTATACAAAGCCAAATAAAATCTGAATTAGTCGATAATTTGATATTCAAGAGTCCAAGATAAATTTAAATTTAATTCAAGTAAAGAATAAAATCAATAAATTCTTCATGTAAAAACAAGTGTCAATAATGGGCCTTCTAGGGTAAAAAGCTAGGTAAATCTAGGTAGGTAAATCAATAAAATAAAAATTTAGAAACCTTCTAAATTCTAATCTAGGTAAAAAACTAAAAAATGATACCTAATTGAATTATAATTGTAATTGCCTAATGGGCCTTCTAGAGTTCTAGTTCTAGTAGAAGTCTAAAAGTAGAAGATTAGTAGGAATTAGGAAACTACTCAAACTAGGAAGTAGGAACTACCAAACTAGTACAATACTAGTTCGGTTCGGGTCGGGTTGGTTTCGGCAAGAAAACCGAAACCGACCCGAGATTTCGGTTTATGTATGTGCCCAACCCGAAACCGACCGGTACGGATGAAAACCCGGCCGACTCGGGTTGGGTCGGTCCGGATTGGTTGGTTTGGTCGGGTTGGGCATTCTTATGAACAGCCCTAGTGCTTATCATTAATTTATGAATATTTTATTAATATATTATTATTATATTATTAATTTATTAATATTCTATAATTTGTGTTTATTATTTTAAAATTAATTTATTATTATTTAATAGTTAATATATAAGTATTTTATTATTACTTTAACTATATCATATTCATATTTTATTTATTCTTAGTTATTATTATATTTATTATTTAATAAATAATATATTTGTTTTTTATTGTTAATTTATTGATACTTTATTATAGTGCTATTATTTTATTAATATTTTACTAATATTTTATTACTATTTTAATTATTAATATATTCATATTCCATTACTATTACTTTTATTGTTATTATTATTATCATTATTGTTATATTATTATTATTATTATTATTATTATTATTATTATTATTATTATTATTATTATTATCATATTCTTACTTTCATGATATTTTATTGTTCAATTATTATTTCATAAATTTTTATTAATATTGTATTATTTTTATTCTTAATAATTAATATCTTTGTTTTTATTATTAATTTATTAATATTTTGTTATTAATATGTTAATAATATTTTATTATTTTATTAATATTAAGGGTTGAGGGGTTTTTGTCATGAGTTCTTTAGTTCTTGGCAGATTTTGGAATGGGAATCCCATTCACTAGGGGGGACTTGGGGGGAAATCATACCCAAGAATGGGAATCAAAATCCCATTCTTGCCAAACAAACAATTGGAATTGATTCAGATTCCAGACAGATAGACCCTAAGATCTTGGCTAAATGGACCTATCTTTGTCAACAGGTGTAAGATACACAAACCCGACCCTAGATTTTATTAAAGTAGAGATATTATTTATCTATGGACCTTTCTTGTTGACATAGATAATAAAATCATACTTTATTAGAGTAGAGACAAAATCATAAACAAGCTACACAATTTTTTCCTTTTTTTTTTTGGGGGGGGGGGGGGTTGCGGGGGAGATCATCCCCCAAACCCATAAAGCCACCCAACCCTAGTGCAAGTAGGATATGATCCTAATTCTCCACTATAACCAATAGGAAACCATACCAACCAATCAGTTAATAATTTGGTAGGGGATGTTTAAAATTAAATTGATAAAAAATCTCTATTTATTGCTATTTTCATAACAACAAAATAAAAATAAAAAAACTTGAATATCTTAAAAATTCTTGGTACAAATATAAATATGAATAAATTACTTTTAAAAAATCTATGAATAAATTTTCCAAAATTTATTTATATAAATAAATTAATTTTTAAAATATCTGAATTTATGAATAATTAGTTACTAAACAAATAAAAACGTTCAATAAGTTAGAATTTATAAAAGGGTAAAATACAAAACCTTCCCTGAAGTTTCTAACAATCATAAAAACCTCCCCTATAGTTTCATTTTAGCAAAAACCTCCCCTTTATTTTTGAAAAAATCAACAAATACCTTACTTCCATTACAGGTGGCAATTTTTCACCCAACCTGCTAAACCCACCCAACCCACCCATTTACTTGGTGGGTTGTGTGATCAACCCATCACCCAATCTACTCATTTAAATGGGTTGGGTTGGGTTGGGTTGGGTTGGGTTGTGGATAACCATTTGGTTAACCATTACAAACATAAGTATTAATTCCATAGCATTTTTTTTAATTTCCTTCATTTGAATTAAATAATTTGTAATTAATGCATTAATTTTCTATTAGTTATTGATTAGATTTAGTTTTGTCTTGACTCAACACACTTCACCCAACATAAATCCAAATCAATTTGACCCAATTTCATACTAGTTCAATGCAATTTGACCTGATCCAACATATTGATCTAGGTCGATCTGAATCCGAAAAAGGCCTCGGGCGGGATGGTTTGGTACTGCTTGCTTTACATAGTTTGGGTCGTTTGGTCCAATCAGTGTTCACACAGCCCGATCCGACCCAATAAAACCGATTCAGGTCAGCCCAAATCCGAAATGGTTTCGCGCAGGACTGTTTGGTGTTCGCGTGCTCTGCCCAGTCTAAACTAGACATGTTCACGGGTCGAGCCAGGTCGGGTATAGGCCGGGCTTTGCCTTTACATTAACAAAAAGTGTTCAGGGTCGAGCCCGAAACCGGCCCGACCATTGGGCCTAGGTCTTGATTTCAAGCCTGGCTCGACTATAAATCCCAAAGCTCGACTAGAAATTTGGTAAAAAAAAAAGATTTATCCTTTTTAATTCAAATAAAAGTCGTTTTATTTACACTAAAAGACTTCGAAACCTAAAAAAAAATAGTGAAAAGTCTAATTATTACATGAAAGAAGAGAAGAAAAATATTATATATATATATATATGCGTTTTTGTTATATATATGTATTTTTATTAATATAATACATTATCAAATCGGGCTTGAGCTCGGGTCAGGTTTTTTTGAGAAAGCCCGAATTCAGCCCGAAAAAAAAGTCAGGCTCGATATTTTAGGCCCAAGCTCGAGCCCGCGGGCCTGAAATCTTGTCCAAGACCGACTTAGGTTGGGTTGGGTTGGGCCAGCCCATGAGGTTACCCGACCCATGAACAGGTCTAGTCTGGACCGTCCGGTCAGCAAATATCCACACAATTGACCTGAATCCTGACCGACCCAATTTACTTACGTTGACCCGATTTGGGTCAATCGATTTGGTCCCAAACCTGTGCACAAACCTGATATGGTCTGGTCTAAGTCAATCCACCATTGACAAAACCGATCTAACCCGGTTTGGTCCAATCGAACTAAACTAGATCTAAACGGTTCAACCACCCTGTATGTGATTAGCTCGAAGATAAGCCAATTAGATAGTTCAAGTTGTGTAAAAATGACATGCATGTAATGTGATTTAAACATGCACCATTTGTGTAAATAATAACTACAATTACCACCAAGCCATAACCAACTTATTTGCTAAGAGAGAGTTAGTTCATTTTTTGTCTATAAATATAATTTTAATGGGTTTGGGTGGGTTGGGTCTGGTCTAAGTCAATCCACCATTGACAAAACCGGTCTAACCCGGTTTGGTCCAATCGAACTAAACTAGATCTAAACGGTTCAACCACCCTTTATGTGATTAGCTCGAAGATAAGCCAATTAGATAGTTCAAGTTGTGTAAAAATGACATGCATGTAATGTGATTTAAACATGCACCACTTGTGTAAATAATAACTACAATTACCACCAAGCCATAACCAACTTATTCACTAAGAGAGAGTTAGTTCATTTTTTAAGTCTATAAATATAATTTTAATGGGTTTGGGTGGGTTGGGTTAGGTTAAAGTTGGTTTTGGTTGAACCCAATCCATTTAATTTTATATAATTAGGTCATTAATGGATTGGCGGGTTAGATAGATTGGGTTGAAGCTCAACCCAAACCCAACCCAACCCAACCCGCCCAATTGCCATCGCTACCTTCCATCAATGACCAAGACGGAAAACGTTAAAGAGATAATCATTTTTTAAATACCTATTTTACCCTTTTACGAATTAATGTGCATCTATTTTTACTAAAATAGCCCTATCTCAACTCAAACACTATTCATCTTCTTCCTTAGGACACCCAATGGCAGAATAGATTTCATCCTCTTCAACTGTTTCACCATTAAAGCATTCACGGAGTCTCAGCTCAAACACTATTCATCTTCTTCCTTAGGACACCCAGTAACAAAATATGTTCATCTTCTTCAGTTGTTTCACCATTAAAGCTTTCATGGAGTCTCGCATGAGAAATCTGTAGGTTCTCATGGAAAAGTAGCAGAAAAGGTCATCCCTTCCTCTTTAAAACCCTTGTAGACCCTTCTCCTCAAACCAGAGTTCCCCGCCTCCCTGGGTTTCTCTTATCTCTTCTCTCTGTTTTTTTTTAGAGATGGAGATGATGAAGAGCACCTAACCTCTATGCTTAAACAATACAATGAGATTTGACGGCATCACTAATTGTTAACAAAAGTTGAAGCTTAAGCCAATTTAGAAACAAGATTTAAGAACACCTAACCTCTATGCTTAACCCACCTGAATTCACTCATCCATTCTCTTCACTGAGGTATTGTCTTACTAGGTTATGCCTTAAGCGGATGTGCCTTCTATTACCGTTGTACGTCTGATTCTTGGCTCTAGCTATTGCTACTTAGCTATCAAAATGGAGAGATATGAATGGAACTGGCCACAGCCACCTGGAGTAAACACATATCCGCTAGTGGAAGTACTATCTTTTGAATCTAAAATCCAATTTGCATCAGTAAATCCTTTTAAAGCAGGAGGAAAACCTGAGCAATGTAATCCAAAGTTTATCGTTCCTTTTAAATATTTTAATAATCTTACTAAAGCTTCACAATGTTCATTTCTAGGATTATGAGTATGCTAACTTAATTTTCCCACAACTGCAGCTATGATTGGTCTTGTACAGTTCATTAAGTAGGATAAAGATCCAATTATACTTGCATATTCCTTTTGTGATACAGGTTCTCCTACCTGTTTCTTTAAGTGAATACTATAGTCAAGAGGTATTTTAACCGGTTTACAGTCATAGTGTTCAAATTTCCTAAGAATACTTTGTACATAATGTGATTGGGAGAGAATAAAGTTTCCTTGTTCTTTATGTATTTTAATCCCAAAGATTACATCATCCTCACCCAAGTCCTTGGTATCAAATTTGGACATTAGAAAGTGTTTTTCTTCTTTTACGACCTCTAGACTAGTTCCCATTATTAGCATATCATCAACATATATACAGATCATGACTCCTTTATTATTTTCAAATTTGCTATAGACACATCTATCAGAATTGTTTCTGCTATATCCATTACTTATTAACATATTATCAAATTTTTCATGCCATTGTTTTAGAGCTTGTTTTAAGCCATACACAGACTTGATTAGTTTACATACTTTATTTTCTTGCCTTGACATTATGAAGCCTTCAGTTTGCCTAATGTAAATTTCTTCCTCTAATTCCCCATTTAAGAAATTTCTTTTCACATCCACTTGATAAACTATCAATTTGTAAATGGATGCTATAGCAAACAAAACCCTAATTGTTGTTAATCTTGCAACCAGGGAGTAGGTGTCAAAGAAGTTTATACCTTTCTTTTGTCTGAACCCCTTAGCAACTAACCTGGCCTTGAATTTATCTATTGTGCCATCTGGTTTTAGTTTTTTCTTAAAAATCCACTTACAATCTAGTGCCTTAGTTCTTGGTGGGAGATCTACAAGTTCCTAAGATTTATTAGTAACTAAGGGGTTTATTTCACTTTTTATGGCTTCTTTCCAAAATATTGCATCAAGTGAATTTATTGCTTCCTAATAGGTTACTAGGTCCTTGTACACCAGAAATGTGAACATTCCATCATCCAAGTTTATTTCTCTTCTTTGTCTTTTACTTCTCCTTAAGTTTGGGTCTTGCCTAAGTGAAGTACTAGTTTCTTGAGCTTTCACTAATTCTTGGTTTCTAACTTGGTTATGGGAAGGTTCCCTATTTAATGTTTCTTTCCTCCAAGGGAAGATATGCTCAAAGAACTCTACATCTCGGTACTCTATTATTGTGTTACTTCCGATGACATTTTTAATTGTTTTAATTACAAGAAACTGATAAGCCAGTCTTTTGTGCATAACCTATGAACACATAGTCATGGGTTTTTTATCTTAATTTCTTTCTTTTGGGTTAAGGTATTCCAATCTTTGCTAGGCAGCCCCAAACCCTTAGATAGTTCAAACTAAGTTTTCCGTTATGCCAAAGTTCAAAGGGAATTTGCCCTCTCTTCTTAGGTGGTATTCTATTATATAAGTGACAAGCTGTTAGGGTTGCTTCCCCCACAAATTCAGAGGTGCACCTAAACTAATTAGCATTGCATTCATAATTTCTTTTATTGTTCTGTTAAGTCTTTCTACAACTCCATTAGATTCAGGTTGATAGGGGGTTGTGGTTTCATGTATGATTCTATTTTCTTCAAAGAATTTTCTAATGGTTTATCCATCGTACTCAGTTCCTCTATCTATTCTAAGTCTTTTTATTTTCTTTTCTAATTGATTTTCTACTTCAATTTTGTAGTTTATAAAAGCTTGATCAACCTCATCTTTTGATCTAAGTAGAATTATTTTTGCATATCTAAAGAAGTCATCTATAAATGTTATATAGTATCTTTTTTCCTCCTCTAGCTTTATGACATTTAAGGTCACCTAGATCACTATGTATAAGTTGTAACAATTCAGTTTCTCTTTGTACACTTTTATGAGGTTTCTTAGTAAATTTTGCTTCTACACATACTTGGCATTTTCATTTGTAAAATTAATAGGAACATTCAAAACTCCTAATTTACATAAGCGTTTTAAATAAGGAGCACTATGATGTCCTAGTCTAGCATGCCAAATATCAAAAGATTCAACAATATAAGCAGAAGAAGAAGCAGTTTTATTCATAATAATAGTATAGGTATTTAGTACAAATAAACCACCAACACTATACCCTTTTCCAATAAATACATTATTTTTAGTCAACACGGCCTTGTTTGCTTCAAATGTGAGTTTTAGTCCTACTTTGTTGAGGAGTGCTCCCGATACCAAGTTCCATCGGATCTCCGGCACAAGCAATACATCGTTCAGCATTAGGATTTTTCCTGAAGTCTGTTTCAGTAGCACCTTTCTTTTGCCGATGACCTTCAAAGTTTGTGAGTTTCCCATGAAGACTTACTCTTTTTCAGATAGAGTTGTATACTCATAGAAGGAATTGTGGTATCCACAGATGTGCTTGATAGCACCAATGTCCAGTACCCACTCCTTCGACTTATCAACTGAGTTTACCTCAGTTACCACTGTTGTGACAACATCCTCATTCAAATTGACTTTTGGTTTCCCAGAGTCCTTCTTTCGGTACCGGCAGTCCTTGTAATGTCTGGGTTTGCCACATATATCAATTCCCTTTCTTTTGTTGTTTCTCGAATTTTTGATCATTTTTCACATTCAAGTTCTTTTTGAATTTTGTAGTATTTCCCTCCACCACATTGGTTTTAGAAAACTGGTCCTCATCTTTCTTTCTGTTCTTTTCTTCAATCTTAATTTGGACCACTATTTGGTCTGAAGTAGTGTCCTTCCTCTTGTGTTTCATACTGGTCTTGAAATCATTCCATATATGTGGTAGTTTCTCTATGAGAAAATCGACAATGAATTCATCTGGCAGCACCATGCCTTCTTTTGTCAGTTCCCCCCCAAGAACTTGGAACTCATATATTTGAGTAAACACATCCACGTCTTCTTTCATAGTGAAGTGTAGGAAGTTGGCAATTACATATTTCTTATTTCCAGCATTTTTTAGAGCATACTTAGTGCCCAAAGCATTCAAAATTTTATAGGCATAATTGTAGAAAGAATAAACATTGTATAGTTCATTAGACAAGCAGTTTAGGATATGGTTGGTGCAGAGGCAGTCGGCTATAGTCCAATGTTCTACAACAACAGAACATGTTAGTTCCTCCATGTTTAATGGGTTTGGTTTAGTCAAAGCGAAAGCTACCCCTAACTATTATAAGGCAAACAACAGGCTTTGTCTCCAATGCTTGTAGTTAGTTCCATTGAAATGTTCAATTTTAGAGAAATCAGGAACTATTGATAGTATCCGATTCCTCATGAAGGGATTAGTAGAGATAGGTTCCATAAATACAGTTTTAAGAATGTTGGAAAATAGTAAAGAGAAAGCAAATGGAACTTATCGATAATCGCTTTCCTTTGTTGAAGTTGTAGTGGTTTGAAGTTGTTGCAGGAACTCGAAACTAGAAATTGCAGGAAGATGGAGGGATGAGTCATGCCACTTGGCCACTCTCCTTAAAACTATATTTGCCCCCTACAGTGCATCCGTGTGATCACAAATCGGTCGCCAAGATAAAACATCCCACAGGTCACTAGTAAGTGTGCACTCGCTTACCAGACCTTTGCGAACCACTCAAGAATGATGCTCAGATTTCTTAGAGAAAAGAAAGTCAAAAATGGTGTGTCTTCTTGACTGAGTTGGCCAGCACTCATTTTATAGATGGCGAGTTCAGGTCGAACACTAGCCGCTTTGTTTAAGAAAATGCCAATGTTTTCTTTTTTCAGTTATAGGAAATTCACTTATCAAACAAACCAACAGTCCATACAGATCGGTTAGGAACTAAAGGAAGAAAACAAAGGCGGAGCTTGGCAAGTCTTTCCATGAGTTCTTCTGGGCTTCGACAAGCTTGAAAGACCAAAAATTGGTCCTTTTCGTTTGATAACTAACAACTGGAAAGATGAGAAGATGTGTACATGTAAAGACATGAAAGGACAGAAAATGTCGAATTTTGAAAAGTTTCAAATGAAGATCTTTCCAAAAAGACATGTCAAATGGCACCAAACTAAAGATGACACCTAAACAACAAACCAAGATAATAAAAGCCAATAACCTATGTTCTACCTACTAGATGTTGTTGCCAATGCCATCGCTTGTTTGGAGGCCATCCAATGGTGTTGAGAGAAAGAGAAGGGAAGAGCAAGAAATGAGAAAATAAAAGAGTGAGAGGAAAGAAAACCCTAGTTTTTGTGCCTCTTGTACTACGTCAATTGATCTAGTTTTGGCGGGCAGTTTTAAATGACTGCCACAGTGCCGCTAAAGACAAATATTTTTGCAATCACCCAAGCGTTATTCTAAAAACTTCCGCTAATGCTCCATTTTTTTTAATGGCAGTATTTGTTCTAAGATGGTAGAGCAGCCCCCATGGGCTCCACTATGTTGTTTGTTTTCCAAGCTATAACTTATGAGGAATCACAACTATTACATTAGAAGTTTTGTTCCTTCAATAATACTGAAAGCCACTGGTACATTTGAAATTTTGACCTCTTCATTTCAATTTTGGACTCTTCCAAATCAATCAGTTTTTTACCAGATTTGTATGGGTCAATGGTTTGTTGACTTTTTCAATGATTTTTTACCAGATTCCGAGTTTAAGAAAAAATAGAACAGGTCATCTGGACAGTTTCTGTGCCGAACGGTCCGACCGTTTGGGTTAACGGGGGTTCGAAAACGTTGGTTAAAAGTTGTGTGTAGGACCAAATAACACATTCAAACATGAAAACATTACCTATTCATGGGTCGGGTAGCTTGATGGCCCGACCCACACCCCAGTTGGGCTTGGACATGTAACTAGGCCCGTGGGCCTAACCTCGGGCCTAAAATAGCAAGCCCGATTGTGTTTTGGGTCGGGCTCGAGGTTTGTCAAAAAAGCCCAGTCCAAGCCTGGCCTGGCCTGACTCAGCATTATATATTTTGTAAAATACATAATATTTATTTTATATATTATATAAAATATATAATATTTATTAGAATATATATTAATAATTTAAATATATACATTTTTTTCTTTACAAGTTTTCTCTCTCTATTCAGCCGCTTCAGCAATAGCGGTAGCATGAGCTAGATTTCGGGCTCAGGCCCAAGCCTGAGCTTCGGGCTTTTTATGAGGGCCGTGCTCGGGCCGAAGTTGTAGGCCCAATGACCGAGCCAAGCTCGGGCTTAGGCCTTAGAAAAGTTTTTTAATATAGAATAAAAGCCCGGCTCGGCCTGGCCTGGCCCATGAATAGGTCTACCCACAAATAAGTCTAGAATGCTCAAAAACTCCACATTGTCAAATTTTAACCAAAAATTCCCTCACGTTTCCCTCTTTCCCTAAATTTGAACTAACTTTGCTAGAATTATAAAATACCTCCTATATTTTCCTAAAATTACTAATGCCTTATATAAATATAACCAAACTTTTTTTAATTTCAACTAATGTACTGTTCATCTTCTCTTCCCTCACAGCGGGATGTGCCTCGATCTCTCCTCTCCTCCTCTCTAGTTTTTTCTTTTTATTTTTTATCTCTTCCTCTCTTTTCTCAATCATCCCTCTCTCCCCCATTTCTCTCTCCCTTGGTTTCGTCACTGCCGTTGCAATTTGCAACGACGAGAGATCTAAACCCTACCCCTACCCTTTCGCCGATATCTTGCTTTCTCTATAGTTTTTTTTCTCTTCTTCTTCTCCTCCTCTCCCCCATTTCTCTCTCTCCCTTTGTTTAGTTATTGCCGCTGCAATTTTGCAGTGGAAAGAAGAAAGAAGACTATAAGCTTGAAGAAGAAGACTAGAAGAAAGAAGAAAATGAGAAGAAACGTACCTCTGTCGAAGGCATGACTGATATATATCAGTCTAAGGTGGCGGTCATGAGTTCACCCCCTAAACCACTACTGGCCTAGGTCAAGACCTCCGATTTAGACAGAAAAGGCTGCCACCTTTGAGGACTGGTTCAACACGGTTCAATTATTCCTAAACCGACAGTATGTCAAGAACTGCTGGCTCAGAGTTAATAAAGGTGGCAGTCTAAACCGCCGGCTTAGATCTCTTTGGGCTGTCACCTTAGATCTGTCGAAATGTTGCTTCCGTTTTTAGGTGGCAGTCTAGACCACCAACTTAGATCTCTTTTGACCGTTGCCTTAGGTCCATCAAAATGTTGCTTCCATTTTTAGGTAGCGCTCTGGACCACGGCCTTAGGTCTTTTTTTATGTCTAAGGGGCCGGTTGTATGACCGCCAACTTTGTTTATTTTTTATTTTTTATTATTTATAACAATTTGATTTCAATAGTTTTTGGTACCTATTTAATACAAATCTCATGGTAGATAATACATAAAAATCAATTTAAATAAAAAATAAAATAAATAATACAGAACTTTTAATTAAATTATTAATTATTATAATATCCGAAACAAATTGCTTAAATACAATGTCCAATTAATGTAGAAAAAAGTATAAGGCATTTGAAAAAATCTTTTTGAAAAATGTAACACATCTTCCAATGTAACACATCCGGGTTTTCACTCAAGGCTCAGTTTAAGAGTACAAATATAGATATAGAGTGAAAAACCTTATACTTTTATAAATTTGTACTGTACACATGAAAACAGTACAAATACAAATATGTAGCTTTATTTGAGTATCCTAACTCCAAATTATTATTGCACATGTCAGTTAAACAATGTGTCGGTTAAATAGCTAGAAGCTTGCCAGCTGTACTTTCTCCTCTCAGCTCCTAGCCAGCTGTAATTCCGTTATTTACCTTGTATAAATTCCCATGTATATTGAATAAACTACAAGTTGTTCATTTCATTTTTATGGTCTGCTACTCGCATGGCGACTGAAAGTAACTCTTCCTCTCCTTATTTCTTGCACCCGTCGAATAATCTAGGAGCAATGCTCATCTCAGGTCCTCTCACCGGTGAGAACTATTTGACATGGCAATGGGAATGCACAATGCCCTGCAAGTGAAGAACAAATACGCTTTTGTTGATAGTTCATTGCCAAGACCAGAGGATTCTGAGAAGGAGCAGGCTTGGGTAAAGTGTAATTCCATGGTGATCTCTTAGATCTTTAATTCTTTAGCAAGAGATCACCATGAAAGTGTTGTTTACATCCAAACTGTACAAGAAATTTGGAAAGATCTTGAAGATCGCTTCTCTCAAAGCAATGCACCACGCATACATCAACTGAAGCGGGACATTGGTTTGTTACGGCAACCCGGACAATCGGTTGCAGCCTACTTCACGAAGCTGAAGGGGCTCTAGGATGAACTCGCAGTTTTATTGTTGGTACCTACATGCACATGTGGTGCTGCAAAGGAGTTTGTAGTTGAGCGCAAGCGAGAGCAGCTTCGTCAGTTCCTCATGGGACTCAAATGAGAACTTTAATACTATTCGAACCAACATTCTCAGTTCAGATCCGCTGCCTGGAATCAATAAGGCCTGCAACGGCCTTGAATGTTGTCACAAAACCAAACACCAAATCAAGAGAACCATCATGGAGAACAAAGCTCAAATGCGACTATTGCAAGAAAGGTGAACACGCAAAGGATCGTTGTTACGAGCTTCATGGCTACCCTGTTAACTGGGAAAGGGGGCACAATTCATGATCCAAGAAATATGGTGACACTCGGACTGCAGCACAGATGTTCTTTGAGATAGAAGAAGTTAAGTAATCTCTTTCTGATAATGCATATCCGATCATCGGACTAACATATGAACAATACCAAAAGCTTATCAACATTCTTGGACCCGAGAAGACCCCATCAACAAATCCTATGACTTCATCTAACTTTGCTGGTATGATCACTGAATCTTCATCCCATGCATCATTCAGGATTCCAGATACAGGTGCATTAGATGATATGACACCATATCCTAATCATATGATTCCACTAAAATCATCTCATCCTGTGAAATTACTGGACGGTATAGTCTTGCCAGTTACTCATCATGGATCAGTGTCTCTTACACCTTCCCTCACCATTGATAAACTGTTATGTGTCCCACAATTTCAATGCAATCTCCTATCTATAAGCAAATTGACCTCACAACTTCACTGTTGTGCTATATTTCTTCCATATTTTTGCATATTGCAGGACCTAATCTCGAACAAAGTGATTTGAGTGGGTAGAATGCACAATGGAAATTATCACCTACATATTTCCAAATCCATGCCATCCACAACCTCCCCACTGTTGACAGTTGATGCTGATTCTTTGACTTCACATACCATAAATAGTTACATTACTATTGATTACCTATTGTGGCACAGACGGTTAGGACATGCATCCTCCAACCGAATTACTTTATTGTTTGGCTGCTCCCCTGCTGAAGATCACTGTTGTAAAGCTTGTCACCAAGCAAAATTCACTCGGCTCCCATTTCATCTCAGCACCTCCAGGGCTGTTGCACCCATTGATTTACTGCATTGTGACATTTGGGGTGGGTACCGAAACCCATCCATCACTGGTGCTCATTTTCCTCAACTATTGTAGATGACCATTCTCGATGCACCTGGGTGTATTTGATGAAAAATAAATCAGAGACGTTTTCTCTTTTGACTGGTTTTTATGCTATGGTCAAAAATCAATTTGGAACCTCAGTTAAGGTTATCCATTCTGATAATGGGCCCGAATTCACATCTGGACCAATGATGGAGTTTATATGACAAATGGCATTATTCATCAGCGTTCATGTGTTGACACTCCTCAACAAAATTGAATTGTTGAGCGAAAGCATCAACATGTCCTAGAAGTGGCACAAGCTCTTCGGTTTTAGGCATCATTGTCCTTACATTTTTGGGGTGAATGTATTCTAACAGCTGCCTATCTCATCAGCTATACACCCACGTCCACATTGAATATATGACTATTTCGCAAAACCCCTTCACATGATCATATCTGTGTTTTTGGATGCTTAAGCTTTGCTAGAATCGCTCCAAAGCCACATGGACAAGTTTGGTACCTGGGCACGAAGATGCATCTTTGTTGGTTATCCTTTTGCGCAAAAGGCTTACCGTTTGTATGATCTTGACACATCAAATATTTGTCTCATGAGATGTTACCTTCCATGCATCTCTGTCTTCCCTCTCACCGCCACCACAGATCAGAACAGTTGCCTAGTGCTGAAGGTGGCCAACCTATAGTTGTTCACCCCCCATCTGAGCTGATGACCAATTCCAACATGGAATCCCCAATAGAACCAGAACTCACTTCCAATCCTACAGTTGTCATTAATCAACCTGCTGAACCTAGGCCAACACGTGCTCGATGCACACCCTCTCATCTTCAAGACTACATATGCTCCCTACCTACTTCCTTACATTCTGCCTTCTATACTTGTATTTCATCTCACATTGAGCCTACACCTACCATTAAGCTGCCAAGGACCCAAATGTTAGACAGTTTTGTATGCCCTTAGCTTCAATCAAAATTGATGTACTTTATGAGTTTATTGTAAATGAATAAAAGTACATATTTGATTCATGTTCCCTTGGTATGTTTCTGTGTAATACCCTTAAACTAGATACTTATTGAGACTCGTGTTAGTTTAGAATGTTCACAGCCAGTGGGTCGGTCTGGGGAGACCTATCCTGACAAGGCTGACACTATGGTGCCACCAAGTCGGTTGGGGTGGCTTGTCTCAGCTACCGGGGTGAGACCCTAGGCACATACAGTGTGGGATTAATTGAATCTTTGAACTGGACCAGATTTCTAGTATTGCCCTGGACCTTGGAGATTGATGGGCAAAACTGGAAAGTTACACCCGACCCCTAGACTCGATTATGATACTGCACTAGGTGTCGGATCGGGCTGTCTTTGATGTACCAATCAGTGAGATCCTTAGCGGGGGTCAAAACCTGGGTATGTTGGGACAATTCGAGAATTCATCTGAGTGGGTGATCATAGTGACAAGATCAGCCCATTTGTCGGACAAAGGTAATGATCGAGGATGCACTCTCACTGTTGGAAACCAAGACTGCCGGCAGCCGATTTCAACCGTTGAAATTTGTTTTGAAAAATATATTTTATATGAGATATAAAAGTATATATATTATGGTTTCTAAAATGTTTGCAAAAGGTTTTAATTCCCGGGATTCATATAAGTGGAGATTGCAACACTGTTCCTTGCAGCCGAGGGAGAGGTCCTCTCTTGTCGGGCAGTGTATGATCATTATGGGCTGAGAGGTTAAGTGTAAGACCATTGAGGATAATACCTGATGGGCTAATCTTGCATCTGCCCACAGTCCCTGGGTGTTACAAGGTGGCTTGGCCCAGGGACCACTTAGGGTAACTGTTGGGCCCATAGAGCCCATTTGATGGGCTTCAGGGGGTGCACTGTCTTAATAGTGTATTCGACCAGGCCTTGTAACAAAGGCTGGGCCGAACCCATGTGGCTGATGTGTAGATCAATGCTTGGGTCCCACGCCATACAAGGAAGCCCAACTAGGTAGCAGTTAGGAAGGTTAAGTGAGCACATAAGCTTAATGGGCCTAAAGCCCATTTTGAACTGGGCTATTAATTTAGTTAATTAAAGGGGCGAATTCTGAGATGGATTAGCAGTTAGGATAGGGTCTTAATCCTATCCACTCAGAGAGTCCAGATCTGAATGTGATTCAGATCTAGAAACTTCCTAATAAGATTAGGATAAAGATAATCTAATCTGCAGATAAGATAAGGGTTTATCCTTATCACTAGAAGAGAAGGTTGATCCAAATATGATTTGGATAAGCACCTCCTAATGGGATTAGGAGCTGATCTTTTCAAGTTAACAAAAAGGAGGGGGCAGCAGCCTTGAGAAAAAAAACAAGAAAACACATCAGATCCTCTTTAGTGCTGAAATCAAGAAGAGAGAATTCTGCACCCTGCAAATACTCTCTTGCCGCCTCCCTGCTCTTGCCGCCCTGTTTTCCAGTTCGATCTCCAGCTATGGGAGAAGTCAAGATTGGATCTTGACATCAGTTCTTTGAGAAAGGATTGAAAAGGGAAGCTGTGCTCACGTTTCATCCTGCTGTTTCTTGTGAAGGACAGAGTTCTTGGGAAGAACACTGCTGATTCTACTCCATCCTACACTGCGCCATCTTCAGTGGGAGCAGTCTTTGGATCCTTCCTTGGGCATGAACACCTTCGTTGGGAGATATTACTTCTCCGTATCAGGTATTATTCTCTCCCATTCCTTTTGGTTCAAATCTGGTTCAGTTTAAGGTTCAAGATTGATCCTTGACAATATAATTTTCTAAATAGGGAATGTGATTCCCAGTTGAAGGGAGAGAAAAATTTTTGAAATTCGCCCCTTATTCCGCAATATTTGGGCATCCATGGGATGGATCTCTCACTTCCTTCAGTGGTTTCAGATCAACAGGTTCAAATCTTGAACCATTCTGTTTCAGATCTGAACCTGTGCAATTAGGGAGAAGGCATTCTACCCAATTTGCGCAGATTTGGTTTTGGGAAATTTGTTCCCAAAATAGATGGGCAAATAATCTGAAATTATTTTTAAATAAATCTGATTATTATTTATAATTGTTCTTTATAATTTTCTTGATTTATGGGCTGTTCGTACAAGAGGAGATCGAATTCTTAGTTTGTGCAGGGAATCTGCGATTTTGTAGTTCTTGATTTATTTTGGGTCTGTAAATATTATTTTTATTTTCTAGACTCAATGTATAGGTATTCGATCTGATGTAATTATTAATAGAAATAGGATTTCTATTTATTTTTATTTTGGATCAAAGTTGGCAGCGCAGAAAGGGAGATTTCGCAGAGAAGGAGATTTCGCAGATGAGAGAAATGCTATCTGCGATTTGCAGTTTGTGAAACTGCATTCTATGATCTAACCTCTGTTTTGCAGGAAGGATTGTGCGAACAGCCTTGTTTGACTGATTCTTGTTTTTCCTTTTATCAGTATTTAATTTCAGATTATTTTCTTGAATTAAGGATTTAATTAAAAATCAAACACTAGACCCATTCGAACCAAGATTGGTTCAAAACTGTTTGGACCAATTCTAGGGTTTAATAAAGGCTGAAAGTCAGCCCTAATTTCCCACTAATGGGCCTAAGGATTGATATTTAATTAAATGGTTAATTCGGCCCAGCCTGTAAAGGCCCAGTTTTAAATAGTTAAAACTACAAAAGCCCATTTTCTTGGATAAAACTATATGGGCCGAACTGGGTAACCCTAATTCAGCCCATATACCTAGATAATATTAATGGTTAATATTATGGAATTTTAACGGGCTTCCAACGGGCCTTATAGATAATTAATTGATTGGATCAATTTATCCCTGCATGTGATGTACGGATGTGTGATGTGCTGCGTACATGGGCCATAAGTACTTGGCCCATGCTCATTCGATAGTGGCTCTTGCGCACACCATGGCTGAATGCACATCATTGCCATGGTATCCCTTTTGGTCATTGGATGACTTCCCTCAGTGGTGGGCCCCATACCTCATCAAGAGGTTGCGTGCGGAACCCTAGCCGATTTAAGGCCCACCGAAATCTGGCTTTATGAAAGTCAGTGGGAGCCACTTTGGTTTGACCTAAATCAAACTAGGGCGTAATTCTGTTCCCTCCAACTAACATGAGTGCATGTGATAGGGAGATTCATATGATGAACTCTCTAAAGGCCTTCCATCATTAGCATGAGGATGGGTCCTTCAGTAATGAGGAAACGCACCAGAAAATGGGCTATCCATTTGCTGGTGGGCTTGTCTGAGTGTTTCATAAGATGATAGGGGCGTCATAGACCGATGTGGGAGGGGCTTCACCAGAAAATGGGAACTCTCTCACGGTACCTTGGCGTTCACGAATATGATGGGTAAGCACTCACTAGACAGAAAGGTTTACCTGAAAACGGCTCTAAACCTTGTCTGACAGAGGCCAAAGGGAAAACTCATATGATGAGCGGATGTGATCCTTCACAGAAAGGTGGTGGGGTTATGCAGCTGAAACAGTTGGCTCCATGCACCCTATGTGATTTCCCACATTTCCAGAGACAACCCGTAGTCTCCGTCACTGAGAGAGGAGGGAAATCTCAGAGAAGAATAAATGGAAATGGATCGTAGATTAAAATCCATATCTATGAAATGAACATGAATCAAATTAGGTTGTGGACTGATGTTTGCTCTTTTATCAGAAAATGGCAAACAGATCTTTTGCAAAACTACTTGATGACAACAAGTTGAAGGGCCCAAACTACGCTAATTGGTACAGGAACCTTATGTTGGTCCTAGCTTCTGAAAAACTGGACAAAGTGGCAAAGAATCCTGCCCCGGAGCGTCTGGGTGATAGGGCTTCTGAGGCCCGAAGTAGAGACTATCAAGAATGGGAGGAGAAAAACTCCCTTGCCCGGTGTTACATCATTGCCTCCTTAGACAACCCGATACAGAGGCAGTTCGATCAGATCGAACTTGCCAAAGACATATTGGATAGTCTTAGGACAATGTATGAAGAGCAGAATCGTTCTACTCGACAAAAGGTCTTGAAACAGTTCATGACCGTACAAATGTCCAAGGGACAACAAGTTCACGACCATTGTCTTCGGATGATGGGATACATCAATGAACTGGAGGCTCTTGGATCCGGGCTGGACCTTGCAACCCAGATAGATGCTATCCTTAACTCTTTGCCTCCTTCCTTTAATCTGTTCATCATGAACTATAACATGAACAAGCTGAATGTCAACTTACAAGAGCTCAGCAATATGTTGCAAAGAGCTGAAGAAATGATTAGAAACGATGAGCCTGTAGCCATGCTTGTTGAAGCTAGCAAGACAAGCAAGAGAAAGAGGAAGGCAAAGAAGCCTCATAAGAAAGCCGCTAAGAGCGAGAAGCAGAAGAAAGACAAAGCATCGGATGCCTGTCACTTCTGCAAGAAGACCGGCCACTGGAAAAGGAACTGTCCTGCCTACCTGGAATCCAAGAAAGGTAACTTCGAAACTTGTGTTATAGAAACCAATTTGTTGGTAGCTTCTGCATCCTAGTGTATTGACTCCGGGGCTTCAACTCATGCTTGTAACTCACTGCAGGGGTTCAAGGTAAGCAGAAGGCTGAGTGAAGGAGAAGTCACACTCTTCTTGGGGACTACTGCAACTGTTGCAGCAGCGGCCATAGGAACCGTGGAATTAATTTTTAGAGAAGGAATAATTGTACTGAAAGACTGCCTTTACGTACAAAATTTAAGGAAAATTTTGATTTCTGTCTCAAAACTGTGTGCAGATGGTTATTCTGTCTTCTTTAGTAATACGATTACTATTAAAAGAAACAACAGATTCATCGCATACGGGGAACTGGAGAACGGTTTCTATGTTCTACATCCTTCTCTAGAAACTAACATAACCGAAACTACGTCGACTGAAATCCCCAAGAAGAGAGATCGTGATACAGTTAATCCCACGTGTCTGTGGCATTATCGACATGGCCACATCGGTGTTGACCGAATCACAAGGTTGGTAAAGGATGGTCCTTTGGATTTTCTAACTGTAGAAGATCTTCCCACTTGTGAGCCTTGCCTACAAGGCAAGATGACGAAACGACCATTTAACGGTAAGCCTGAAAGATGTACAGGCACACTTGACCTAATACATACTAATGTATGTGGTCCCCTGAGTATTAGGACACGAAATCAACACATGTATTTCATCACCTTCACAGATGTTTTTTCACGATACGGTTACGTGTACCTAATGAGACACAAGTCTGAATCATTTGAAAAGTTCAAAGAGTTTAGACAAGAGGTCGAGAAACAGTTAAGGAGAGAAATTAAGGCCCTTCGATCAGATCGAGGTGGCGAGTATCTCTCTGACGAATTCAGGGACTACTTAAAGGACAATGGGATAGTATCACATTTAGCTCCTCCTGCTACACCACAACTTAATGGTGTTTCGGAGAGGAGGAATAGGACCTTATTGGATATGGTCCGGTCGCTTCTCATACACTCAGAGTTACCCACATCCTTTTGGGGTTACACATTAGAGACTACGATTTATGTCCTGAATCAGGCTCCAACCAAATCAGTTCCGAATACTCCATATGAACTTTGGACCGGAAAGAAACCAAGTGTCAGACACTTGAAGATTTGGGGTTGTCCAGCACACGTTAAAAGAATGAGTGCAGACAAGTTGGAATCCAAGACCAGCCGTTGCCTATTTGTAGGCTACCCAAAAGGCTCTGTAGGTTACCTATTCTATGACCCAAGTGAGCAAAAAGTGTTCTGCAGTCGTAATGCGCAATTCTTGGAAACCGACTATATCCTGGACACCCATCGTCAGGAAATTGTTCTTGATGAGGAGAGCTCAGGAGCAGTGGGAGATGTCCCACAAGTTCCAGGTAGTGACCAACCTAGAAGATCCACTCGGGTATCCAGGCCACCAGTCCGTTATGGTTATGACCAGGATAGTTACCTGGTGGAAACCTTGACTAGTGAGGAGGATCCCGTGACTTACACGGAAGCTATGTTGGACATAGATTCCCAGAAGTGGGTGGAGGCCATGAGAGCAGAGATGGACTCAATGGAGACTAATGGAGTCTGGACTCTAGTAGATCCGCCCTCCGGGGTAAAAGCAATTGATTGCAAATGGATTTACAAGAGGAAGAAGGGCCCCGATGGTAAGGTTGAGACCTTCAAGGCTCGTCTGGTGGCAAAAGGGTACACTCAGAAAGAGGGCATCGATTATGAGGAAACCTTTTCGCCTGTGGCCATGCTTAAATCCATTAGGATCCTGCTAGCTGTAGCTGCATACCATGATTTTGAGATTTGGCAAATGGATGTCAAAACTGCATTCCTGAATGGAGATCTTACTGAAGATATCTACGTGCAGCAGCCGCAAGGCTTCATTGCTACAGGTCAGGAAAACATGGTATGTAAACTTAATAGATCCATTTATGGACTTAAGCAAGTTTCTAGAAGTTGGAACATCCGTTTTGACTCTGTCGTCAAATCGTTTGACTTCGAGCAGAATCCGGATGAACCCTGTGTTTACAGGAAGTACAGTGGAGATAAGGTTACCTTCTTGGTTCTGTATGTAGATGACATTCTACTCATTGGGAATGATGTAGGTATGTTAACTACAGTGAAAGTATGGTTATCACAGCAATTCTCCATGAAAGATCTTGGAGAAGCCTCCTATATACTGGGTTTTTGACTCTATAGAGATAGATAGAAGTGGATAATAGGATTATCCCAATCTGCTTATATTGACAAAATAATCAAGAGATACAGCATGGAAAACTCCAAGAAAGGAAATGTTCCTTTCAAGCATGGAGTCACTCTCTCCAAGAAGATGTCTCCCAAGACTTCTGAGGAGATTGATGGCATGAAAGACATTCCCTATGCCTCTGCCGTAGGGAGCATCATGTATGCCATGCTGTGCACTCATCCTGACATAGCTCAGGCAGTGAGTGTAGTAAGCAGATTTCAGGCCAACCCAGGGCAGGAGCATTGGACTGCTGTGAAAAACATACTTAAGTACCTTCGAAGGACAAAAGAGTTTAGTCTAGTATTCGACGGTACCTCACTACAGATCCAAGGGTATACAGATGTCGATTTCCAGTCAGACCCAGATGATAGAAAGTCTACATCTGGATATGTTTTCATGATAGGATTGTGTGTTGTTTCCTGAGTGTCAGCAAACAGGGGTCCTAAGTTGCAAATTAATAGTCCACAACCCAAGCCGAACGCATTGCCGTAAGTGATGCTGCCTTATGAATGAAGGTGTTCATTCATGAATTTGGAATTCAGCACATCACCCATTCCATTGTTGTATGACAACACTGGACCTACGGGAGGATGATAGTATGAGGTAGCATCAGTGGAGAATGTGGTAGACCCATTGACTAAGCCACTGTCACAGAAAGTGTTTGAGAAACACGTGGAAAGCATGGGACTCCGGCTAATACCTGATTGGACCTAAGTGCAAGTGGGAGCTGTTAAACAGTTTTGTATGCCCTTAGCTTCAATCAAAATTGATGTACTTTATGAGTTTATTGTAAATGAATAAAAGTACATATTTGATTCATGTTCCCTTGGTATGTTTCTGTGTAATACCCTTAAACTGGATACTTATTGAGACTCGTGTTAGTTTAGAATGTTCACAGCCAGTGGGTCGGTCTGGGGAGACCTATCCTGACAAGGCTGACACTGTGGTGCCACCAAGTCGGTTGGGATGGCTTGTCTCAGCTACCGGGGTGAGACCCTAGGCACATACAATGTGGGATTAATTGAATCTTTGAACTGGACCAGATTTCCAGTATTGCCCTGGACCTTGGAGATTGATGGGCAAAACTGGAAAGTTACACCCGACCCCTAGACTCGATTATGATACTGCATTAGGTGTCGGATCGGGCTGTCTTTGATGTACCAATCAGTGAGATCCTTAGCGGGGGTCAAAACCTGGGTATGTTGGGACAATCCGAGAATTCATCTGAGTGGGTGATCATAGTGACAGGATCAGCCCCTTTGTCGGACAAAGGTAATGATCGGGGATGCACTCTCACTGTTGGAAACCAAGACTGCCGGCAGCCGATTTCAACTGTTGAAATTTGTTTTGCAAAATATATTTTATATGAGATATAAAAGTATATATATTATGGTTTCTAAAATGTTTGCAAAAGGTTTTAATTCCCGGGATCTATATAAGTGGAGAGTGCAACACTGTTCCTCGCAGCCAAGGGAGAGGTCCTCTCTTGTCGGGCAGTGTATGATCATTATGGGCTGAGAGGTTAAGTGTAAGACCATTGAGGATAATTCCTGATGGGCTAATCTTGCATCTGCCCACAGTCCCTGGGTGTTACAAGGTGGCTTGGCCCAGGGACCACTTAGGGTAACTGTTGGGCCCATAGAGCCCATTTGATGGGTTTCAGGGGGTGCATTGTCTTAACAGTGTATTCGACCAGGCCTTGTAACAAAGGCTGGGCCGAACCCATGTGGCTGATGTGTAGATCAATGCTTGGGTCCCACGCCATACAAGGAAGCCCTACTGGGCAGCAGTTAGGAAGGTTAAGTGAGCACATAAGCTTAATGGGCCTAAAGCACATTTCGAACTAGGCTATTAATTTAGTTAATTAAAGGGGCGATCCAAATATGATTAGGATAAAGCTAATCTAATATGCAGATAAGATAAGGATTTATCCTTATCACTAGAAGAGAAGGCTGATCCAAATATGATTTGGATAAGCACCTCCTAATGTGATTAGGAGCTTATCTTTTCAAGTTAACAAAAAGAAGGAGGGGCGGCAGCCTTGAGAAAAAAAACAAGAAAACACATCATATCCTCTTTAGTGCTGAAATCAAGAAGAGAGAATTCTGCACCCTGCGAATACTCTCTTGTCGCCTCCCTGCTCTTGCCGCCCTATTTGCCAATTCGATCTCCAGCTGTGGGAGAAGTCAAGATTGGATCTTGACATCAGTTCTTTGAGAAAGGATTGAAAAGGGAAGCAGTGCTCACGTTCCATCCTGCTGTTTCTAGTGAAGGACAGAGTTCTTGGGAAGAACATTGCTGATTCTGCTCCATCCTACACTGCGCCATCTTCAATGGGAGCAGTCTTTGGATACTTCCTTGGGCGTGAACACCTTCATTGGGAGATATTATTTTTCCGTATCAGGTATTATTCTCTTCCATTCCTTTTGGTTCAGATCTGGTTCAGTTTAAGGTTCAAGATTGATCCTTGAAAATATGATTTTCTAAATAGGGAATGTGATTCCCAATTGAAGGGAGAGAAAAATTTTTGAAATTCGCCCCTTATTCCGCAATCTTTGGGCGTCCATGGGATGGATCTCTCACTTCCTTCACCAAAATGGCAGCAAGCTATGGCGGATGAAGTAGATGCATTGGTATGGAACAATACTTGGAGTATAGTGGATTTACTCCTCGGAAAGCATGCAATTGGCTCAAAATGGGTGTACAAAGTCAAATGTAAAGCAGATGGTTCTATTGAGTGGTATAAAGCTCACCTTGTCACAAAGGGTTACAACCAAGTTGAAGGGTTAGACTACCACAACACCTATCCTTCTTGCATGGTGATTTGCATGAAGATGTTTACATGACTATTCCTCAAGGGTTTGAACAAGGTCAACCTAATAAGGTTTGCAAACAACATAAATCCCTACTGAGCGGCAGCAGCACCCTCCAACTGATGGACCTTGTCCTGTGCTGCCTTCAGCTTGGCATGAGCCACGCGAGACGACTCCTCGGCAGCCAAAGTGCGCCTCAGGTTTCTGTTAGATTGTAGAGTCAAGGCGTGAACGGTAGTGTTCGCCTGATGGAAGAAGACCGGTCAGCAAAAAAAAAAAAGAAAGAAAGAGAGGGGGGGACAGAGTGTTGGCCCACAGAACGTGAACTTACCACCATGATGTGGGTTGCAGCGCAGCCCCCGAGCTGATCTGGGGAGAGTTCGGCCCAACTCACGACTTCTGCATTGATGACACTGCTCTTACTTCGGTCGAGGCTGACCTCGGGATCCAAGATGGACTCCTCCTCTCCGGTCTCCAACTGGACGTCGCCGCATCTACAGCATGGTGAGCTGACACTTCAGTAGCCTCAGCAGCCACCCTAGCAGAGCTCGGAGCCTCAACAGCAGCCCCGGCTGGCTTGTTCACCAACCCCTCCGTAGCCTCAGGCTTTTGGGGCGGAAAATCATCCTCCAGATCTATCATTAGAGGGGCATTGTTGAGCTCGGTCTCAGGGGCAGGAGCCCGGGAGTGATCGGGTTCAGAGGAGGGAGCCCTCGGTGACCCCACACAAGCCTTTTTGGCGGCCTTCTTGGTAGTCTGCTTCTTCCTCCTCTTCATTTGGTTGAGGAGCCTAGTGGTTGTGAATCTCTCTTTCTCATCCATAGAGCCTACAACAAAGTTGGCGTCAATAAATCCAAAGACAACAAGCGGGTAAAAGCAAAGCGCCAAAAGACAAAAATAAACCTACCCGGGCTCAAACCGGCCTGAACGAGCTTCTCTTTGATGATTTATTCCCGATGATCGAGCTCAGCCTGAGCCCACGAATGGAAGGTCCCCCACGTCTGCTGGTTAAGGGCGATGCTGGTAGCTTGAGTAGCCACCCTCCAGTTGGTGAGGAAGGGCCACCCTATGCTGGCCCGAACAACGAAGTAGTCCCGCTTCCAAGCCGGGACCTTGCTCGGGAACTTATGCAGTAGCTTAAAGCATGGGCTAGGAGACAAGTAGTAGACCAGCCCGTGCTCGGGGGGAGCGCTAGAGGCACTCCTTTTTATCAATAGTATGGAGCAGAGTATGTCCGCATCCAAGGAGAACTGCTTTTCGTGGCAAAGGGAAATGGTTCCCACCAAATTCCGAATGGAATTGGGGTGGAGCTGATCCAGCATGATGCTGAAACACCCCAACACCTCGGGAATAAGGGGGTGAAGAGAGAGGCGAAGCCCACTGACGAGCTATTCTCTGAAGATCCCGACCTCGTTCAGACTATGCTCCCAGGGGAAATTGCCGGTAGGAATACTGTAGGAGTATTCAGAAGGGAGGTTGAACTGCTGGACGAGGTCTTGAAGCCTCTTCGGCGTCTGGGTAGAGGGACCGAACTGGTCCAGCACCCGACCTCGATGAGAGGTGGACGCCAACTTACCTGAGGCTGCCTGTGCCTCGCAGGATGGTCGAGCCGGGGAAGGGTCACCATGACCCGAGGTGCCCGCCTCAGGCTCATCCGAAAAGCTACTCTCACTAGACATAAGGGAGAATGGGCTGAGAAAAGAAGAAAGGAAAAAGAAAGAAGGAAAGACTCAGGGACTCACCGGAAATAGGCAAAACCGAGCTGAAAAACCCGAGCTGGAGACCTTAGACGCGAGCTCAAGGCGAAAAATACTTAGCAGCGAAGAGAATGCCAGAACCCCGCTATTTATAGACGTGGGGCCTGGTGACCAACGATTAAGATTGGATCAATCCAACAGACCTCAAAGAAACCGGCTGCGGGACTCTCAATGCGAATTTGATTTAGCGCATTTTCTGGTGTCCGTGCAGCATAAAGTGCCTGACGTCCGCGCGTGAGTTGCACGAGACGTGGGTTTTTCCCCCGTAAAAGAACCGAATACCAAGTCGGGTCAACTGTTAATGAAGGGATAGGAAATCCATCACATGGACGCCCAAAGATTGTGGAATAAGGGGGCGAATTTCAAAAATTTTTCTCTCCCTTCAACTGGGAATCGAATTCCCTATTTAGAAAATCATATTTTCAAGGATCATTCTTGAACTATAAACTGAACCAGATCTAAACCAAAAAGGAGTAAGGAGGGATAATACCTGATACAGAGAAGTAGTATCTCCCAATGGAAGTGTTCACGCCCAAGGAAGGATCCAAAATCTGCTCCCACTAAAGATGGCGCAGTGCAAGGTGGAGCAGAATCAACAGTGTTCTTCCAAAAGAACTTGACCCTTCTCAAGAATCACCTGGACGGCTTGTGAATACAACTCCCACCAATCTTTTAGATTGGTATCAAGATCCAATCTTGATTTCTCCCAAGAACTAGAGATCCAACTGCTATAGGCGGCGGTTGCAGGAAGGAGGCGGCAAGAGAGTATTTGCAAGGTGCAGAATTCTCTCTTCTAGTAATCTCAGCTCTGAAGACAAAGATGTATAGCTTGCATGTCTAAAGGCTGCCGCCCCCGTCTCCTTTTATAATCTTAAAGGGATCAGCTCCTAATCCCATTAGGAGTTGCTAACCCAAATCATATTTGGATTAGAAGTCCCTTTAAGATAAGGGATAACCCTTATCTTATCTGCAGATTAGATCAACCCTCTCCTAATCTTATTAGAAGGCTTCCAGATCTAAATCTCATTTAGATCTTGGACTCTCTAAGTGGATAGGGTCTGGGCCCAATCCTATCAGCTGATCCATCTCAAAATTCGCCCCTTAAGTGACTAATCAAATTAGCCCTGTTCGAAATGGGCTTAAGGCCCATTTAAGCTTATGTATTCATTTAGCCTTCCAAACTGCTGCTCAGTTGGGCTTCCTTGTATGGCGTGGGACCCAAACATTGATCTACACATCAGCCACATGGGTTTGGCCCAGCCTTTGTTACAAGGCCTGGCCGAATACACTGTTATGGACAGTGCACCCCCTGAAACCCTTCAGATGGGCTCTATGGGCCCAACATTTACCCTAAGTGGTCCCTGGGCCAAGCCACCTTGTAACACCCAGGGACTGTGGGCAGATGCAAGATTATGCCATCAGGTATTATCCTCAATGGTCTTACACTTAACCTCTCAGCCCATAATGATCATACACTGCCCGACAAAAGAGGACCTCTCCCTCGGCTGCAAGGAACATTGTTGCACTCTCTACTTATATGGATCCCGGGAATTAAAACCTTTTGCAAATCATTTCGAAACCATAATATGTATATATACTTTTATATCTCATATAAAATATATTTTGCAAAACAAATCTCAACGATTGAAATCGGCTGCCGGCAGTCTTGGTTTCCATCAGTGAGAGTGCATCCCCGATCATTACCTTTGTCCGACAAAGGGGCTAATCCTGTCACTATGATCACCCACTCAAATGAATTCTCAGACTGTCCCAACATACCCAAGTTTTGACCCCCGCTAAGGATCTCACTGATTGGTATATCAAAAACAGCCCAATCCGACACCTAGTGCAGTATCATAATCAAGTCTAGGGGTCAGGTGTAACTTTCTAGTTTTGCCCATCAATCTCCAAGGTCCAAGGCAATACTAGAAATCTGGTCCAGTTCAAAGATTCAATTAATCCTACACTGTATGTGCCTAGGGTGTCACCCTGGTAGCTGAGACAAGCCACCCCAACCGACTTGGTGGCACCATAGTGTCAGCCTTGTCAGGATAGGTCTCCCCAGACCGACCCACTGGCTGTGAACATTCTAAACTAACATGAGTTTCATTAAGTGTCTAGTTTAAGGGTATCACACAGAAACATACAAAGGGAACATGAATCAAATATGCACTTTTATTCATTTACAATAAACTCATAAAGTACATTATTTCAATTGAAGCTAAGGGCATACAAAACTGTCTAACAATTAAACCGTCTAACGTGGCAGTGTGAGTAACCAAGCCAAATCTGCTCGGCGAACCGTGAACTCCCCACACTGGGGCCTCGTCCCCAGCACGGGGAGTGGGGGGTAATTGATGGAGGACAATTTGGCCCAACCCTATGGACCAAGAACACGTGCGCATAACCTAGCTAGGTGGATAGTCCAGCCTGGCAGCATGATCTCGACTCGACAGGAAGGAAACGCCAAGTCAAAGACTTACAACTCACCGAGGACTAACACCTCGGTGCTTTGAGGCAAGGATCGATCTGCCCCGAAGCAGCTTGGTATGTGGTAGCTCGGCAAGCTAAATGAAAGAGGGCAGGAGGGTCTCCTGCCCAACCACCATAACCGACAAATCTGGTGACAGCAGCCATGTCCCTCGTTAGGCAGCGTCGTGCCTGCCACCTTTAGAAGGTGTCTTACACCTGACAGTCATGTACCCTACGGTGATGGCCCCGCGTGTGCCACCTCAGCTCTGCCAGTAAGGGCTGCGGCAAGTTGACAGTGGCGGTTATACCTGCCCTGTCAGAAGCCAAGGGGCCAGGGGCAACCGATTTCTGCTATAAGGAGTTTAGTATTAAGGAGAACAGGTATGATCTTGATTATCTTCATCCTCAATACTCGCGCTATCCGCACTCTTAGCCTTCATCTTCTCCTTGCTTCTTCTATTGAGTAATAGCTTAATCATCGGAGTGTTCCCGTCGGGTAACTACCCTCGGGATTCTTCTTCTTCTTAGGTATCTTCCAGGAGCCACGTGAGTGCCAGCTAGGAGTGACCGGATTGCGCTACATCAGATTCTTTTTTTGATATTGCTTTTTTTTAAGAATTTAAACCCTAATTTGATTTGGTTTGTTTTTGAAATTCTTAGTATGGGATAAATGCTCATGGGAGTATTTATAAGTTCATAGATTTGTTTTCAAAATTTGTTGTAATTACTAATTGATGGAGGACCAACTCAGGGCCAACCAGGCGACAACTCATAGATAGAGAGGACAACTCAGATAGGGAGGACAACTCACAGATAGAGAGGTAGGATAACAGATAATAGGATAATCCCATGCATGGGATAAACCCAGGGAGATCTGACGGTGGAGATCAAGGCAGCATCAAGGAGGACTTCGATCCTAGCTAGAAGACTAGGTATTTTAGTTCCTTTACAACCTTTCTTTCCTAGTTACTCTATAAGTTTTCCAGATGTATTATAAATACTATTATTCCAAGCTAATAAAATCATCAATAATTTAGCCAAATTTTCTTTCTCTTCTAAAGGCTTACGCCTAGTTATAACTGGCTTCACAACGAAGCCTCGCGTTCGCCTGGTGCTTGCATAGTCAACCCGGTTTTATTGCTTCCACGCTGCGTCAGGTGGTATCAGAGCGAGAGTTCGCCCAGTCAGATGGCCAACCAAGATGATAGCAGTCGCAACCAACCCCGTGACGGAGATCAGGGGTTACAAGCTATTTGGAGAGCAATCGAAGAACAGTGCATAGCCACGCGTAACATTGAGCAGCAGTTGGCAGAGATCGCTGGACAACTGCGGACCTTGTTGTGGGAGGATGTTCCAAGGAACCGGGATGACCCGTATCTAGCCGAAAGGGATGACCACGGTAGACCACTCGTCAATCCCATACCCCGGAATCCTTTTCTTGATGATGATAGCGACGACAAACTAGAACTCGGCGTTGCTCCAGTTATTCCCAGCAACGGCAGAAATAGTAGGAATTGGCGCAACTCTGACAATTTTAATCCTCCTTGGAATCATGATGAGTTTAAACTCAAGGTAAACATTCCTACTTTTAGTGGGGATCTGGATATCGAGGGCCTTCTAGATTGGATCACCAAGGTCGACCGTTTCTTCAAGTACATGGAGATCCTGGAAGAAAGAATGGTGAAATTAATAGCTTTTTGACTGAAGGGAGGAGCATCTGTCTGGTGGGAACGAATGAGGGAGACTAAGATCAGAGAAGGAAGAGGTCCAGTTCGAACATGGAGGCGCATGAAGCAGTTAATAAGAGGTAGGTTTTTATCCCCGGATTATGAGCAGTATATGTTTGAATCATATCAATGGTGTGCACATGGAACGAGATGCGTAAATGAATACACATCAGAATTTCTGAGATTGGCTGAACGAAATCATCTATCTGAAAGTGATAACCACCAGGCAGCTCATTATCTGAGTGGTTTGAGACCTGCTATCAGGGACAAGATTGGCGTCCAGATGGTTCTCAGTGTGCAGGAAGCAAGGAACTTAGCTTTGAAAGCTGAGTTAATGTTCCAAGAAAGGACCCGAGGTGAAAACTATCGACAGTACAGTGGGAGCGACAACAGACCGGCAACAGTCGACAAGTGTAAATCAGCCCCAGGAGTACAGCCCTCCCACCCGCCGAATACAGCTAACGTCAGTAAGGCCACCATAGGAGGAAACACTCGAGGTAACACTTCAAACCCTCCTAAACCCAGTAATCCCTATGCAAAACCTGCTCCTTTTAAGTGCGTCAAGTGCAATGAAGTTGGGCATAGGTCCAATGACTGTCCCAGAAGGAAGGCAGTTAACGTGATAGAGAGGGAGGAGGAAGAAGATGTTGATGATGAAGTATATTATGGACTTGATGGAGAGGACGAAGAAGGTCCCTATGAGCATGAAGAATACACAAGTGTTGTGAGAAAACTAATGTTGTCCCAAAGAAGCGAAGATACCACTCAATGACACCGACTGCTTCGCAGTAGATGTACTGTATAGGGCAAATTATTTGATTTAATTATTGATAGTGGCAGTCAGGAAAATATTATTTGCAGGGATGTGGTACAGAAATTACAACTACTTGAGAAACACCCGAACCCATACACAATTGGGTGGATCAAGGAAGTCGGCGGCGTACGAGTGGAGGAACATTGCAAGGTCCCATTCTCCATTGGTAAGTACACTGATGAGGTATATTGTGATATTGTGGATATGGATGCTTGCCATATTTTGCTGGGTAGGCCTTGGCAGTTTGATAAAGATGCAAAACACCTGGGTAGGAAGAATACCTACCAGCTCGAAAAAGAGGGTGTACGCTACACCTTATTACCCTTGGTAGAAAAGAATCCACCAAAGGCTCCAAAGGTAGAGGAGAGAAATTTCCTTACCATTACCCATCACCATGCTGAATTTGTAAGGGAATGTAGGGATACCCACGAGGTCCACTTGTTGGTGGTAAATGGAGAAAGCATGAATGAGTCACTGGAGAAAAACAAAATTCCAGTGGAAGTGTAGGGACTACTTAGTGAGTTCCATGACGTGGTTTCTGATGAGTTACCTAATGAGCTCCCACCCATGCGAGATATCCAACATCATATCGATTTTGTTCCTGGTGCTAGTCTACCTAATCTACCACACTACAGGATGAGTCCTAAAGAAAATGAGATCTTATAGGAGAAGGTAGAAGAATTATTGAGAAAGGGGCATATTCAAGTCAGCATGAGTCCTTGTGCGGTACCAGCATTATTAACACCCAAGAAAGATGGGAGTTGGAGGATGTGTGTCGACGATAGGGCCACTAACAAGATCACTATTGGCTACAAGTTTCCCATTCCCAAGCTGGATGACATGCTGGATCAACTTGATGGAGCTGTAGTCTTTTCCAAAAATCGATCTCAGAAGTGGTTACCATCAGATCAGGATTTGTCCCAGAGATGAGTGGAAGACAGCCTTCAAGACTAAAAATGGACTGTTCGAATGGTTAGTCATGCCGTTTGGACTAACCAACGCACTCAGCACCTTCATGAGGCTAATGAATCAGGTACTGTGCCCTTTTATTGGTAAATTTGTTATGGTATATTTTGATGACATCTTGATTTACAGCAAATCTTTCACTGAGCACCTAGGACATATCAGAGAGGTCTTGAATGCATTAAGGAAAAACAAATTATATGCTAATTTAAAGAAATGCACTTTCATGAGCGATAATTTGTTGTTCTTAAGATTTATTATAAGTAAAGATGGAATTAAGGTGGATGAGGAAAAGGTGAAAGCCATTAGGGAGTGGCCGACCCCATCAAACATCACGGACGTAAGACATTTCCATGGGTTAGCAACTTTCTACAGGTGATTTATCAAACACTTTAGTAATATTGTAGCTCCCATCACTGAGTGTTTGAAAAAGGGAAAGTTTCAATGGGGAGAAGAACAAGAGCAGAGTTTTGCTCTCATAAAAGAAAAATTATGCACCGCTCCTGTCCTTGCATTACCAAGTTTTGACAAACTATTCGAGGCTAAATGTGATGCCAGTGGAGTTGGCATAGGGGCTGTATTGTCACAAGAAAAGAGACCAATTGCCTTCTTTAGTGAAAAGTTATGCGAAGCCAGGAAGAAATGGTCCACTTATGATAAAGAATTCTATGTTATTGTTAGAGTACTAAAAACCTAGGAACATTATTTAATTGTTAAAGAATTTGTTCTTTACACCGACTACCAAGCTCTTAAGTATCTCAGTAAGCAAAAACAGTTGAGGAGTGACCTGCATGCAAGGTGGTCTACTTTTATTGATAAATTCCCATACAAATTTGTGTATAAGGTTGGACAGCACAACACAGTGGCCGATGCTCTAAGTAGGCGTGTAGCCCTCATCAAGACTCTCAGCATTGAAACAGTGGGCTTTGAATGCTTGAAAGATCTGTACGCCTAGGGCGAGGACTTCAAACAGGTGTGGGAAAAGTGCATAAATCGACAGCTAGCAAGTGATTTCTACATTCATGATTGGTTCCTTATGAAAGAGGAACAATTGTGCATCCCTTGCACCTCCCTCTACGAGAAGATCATCAAGGATCTGCATGGGGGTGGATTAGCAGGACACCTTGGGAGAGACAAAATGATTGAAGTAGTCAAGGGACATTACTACTGGCCTAAATTAAGGAGGGATTTGACCACTATTGTGAGTAGGTGTTATATCTGTCAGATAGCTAAGGGATAGGCCCAGAATACCGACCTCTACATGCCTCTACATGTTCCAACTGTGATTTGGGATGACTTGTCCATGGATTTCGTGCTAGGCTTGCCAAAGACTCCAAGAAATATGGATTCCATCTTTGTAGTGGTCGACCGGTTCTCCAAGATGGCTCACTTCCTCCCATGCAGGAAGACCACAGACGCAATAGCAACTAAGCTATTTTTCAGAGATTGCCTGTTTACATGGGGTACCTAAGACCATCACATCGGATCGAGATACGAGGTTCTTAAGTCACTTCTGGATGACCCTGTGGAGATTATTTGACTCATCATTGAATTTTAGTAGTACAGCTCATCTACAGACAGATGGACAAACAGAGGTGGTGAATCGGTCCACAGCACAGGCAGAGTTCGCCTACAACAATGCAGTTCATAACTCTACAGGTAGATCCCCGTTTTCCATTGTTTATATGAAGGTACCTAACCATGCGTTGGACTTAGTGAAGCTACCCAGAGTACCCGGCCTCAACACTTCTGCAGAACAGCTGGCAGAACAGATCCAGTCCGTCCAGGAAGCAGTGCAGTAGAAACTGGAGCGAACCAATGCAAAGTACAAACTTGCAGCTGATAAGCATCGTCGGCGCCAAGTGTTTGACGTCGGTGACGAAGCCATGGTGTTCTTAAGGAAGGAACGCATTGCCGAGGGAAAGTATAACAAGCTACAGCCTCAGAAGTACGGTCCATACAAGATCATGAAGAAAATCAACGACAATGCTTATGTCATGGACTTGCCAGATCACATGGGTATCTCCAGAACATTTAATGTTGCTGACCTTCATCGCTATTTGCCAGAGACGACACTTGCATATCCCAGTCAAGACTCGGGGTCAAGTTCTTTTCAAGTGGGGGAGAATGATCGAAGACCAACTCAGGGCCAACCAGGCGACAACTCATAGATAGAGAGGACAACTCACAAATAGAGAGGCAGGATAACAAGATAATCCCATGCATGGGATAAACCCAAGGAGATCGGACGGTGGAGATCAAGGCAGCATCAAGGAGGACTTTGATCCTAGCTAGAAGACTAGGTGTTTTAGTTCCTTTACAACCTTTCTTTCCTAATTACTCTATAAGTTTTCCAGATGTATTATAAATACTATTATTCCAAGCTAATAAAATCATCAAGAATTTTGCCAATTTTTCTCTCTCTTCCAAAGGCTTACGCCTAGTTATAACCGGCTTCATGACAAAGTCTCACGTTTGCCCGGTGCTTGCAAAGTCAGCCCGGTTTTATTGCTTCCACGATGCGTCACTAATTAAACTAATTACCTTAATCTAGTCTCCTCCATGTGGACACTTTTCTTCAATGAATGCTTATTATTTATTTTTTTTTAAGGACTCTGTATTTTTCCTTTACCTTCCCTAACTTAAGTTGAAGGGTTGCCCAAAGGTTTTCCTTTTCTTTGTTATTAATGTCCTCAGATACAAAGATCACTTATCTTAATTTTTAGGACCCAAATAATGCTATAAATAGTGAAGATGTCCACAATTTTCTTCTAACTATATAGTTGATTGGGACTTTAGGAGATTATGGGTTTCTTCCTTGCCTTGCTATAAGAAAATACAAACTTTTGATTTCTTCATGTGTCTTCCTAATTGTTGAGATGATTGATGACTATTACTTTGTTAATGGTGCTTTTCATAAGACTTTTATATTGAACTGGGGAACCCAAATTGAAGGCTTGGGAAATATTTTTTCATTGATCAATCTTTTCTTTAAAAGGAAATAATTGAAAGTAATTTGTCACTTTTCATTATATTTTTGTTTTCTAATCTTCATGCCAAATTTTTTTCTTTGTCAAGTGTCCATAAGCAAGCACAGTGCATCTAGAAAATGGGGGACTTTCCTATATGTGAAGAAGAAAATTAATATTGTTAGTAAATAACATTGTTATAATTTGGTTTTACTTGTAAAATTCTAGACACCTAGGCTTCTGAAGAATGCAAATAGAGTGTAAATAGAAATATGTAGAGTGCATTATGGTCCATGTAGATGCAAAGTTGGTTTAATTGTGCATAGTTAAATTTACTTTCTTGCCAAATGATGTAGCGCAATCCGGTCACTCCTAGCTGGCACTCACGTGGCTCCTGGAAGATACCTGAGAAGAAGAAGAATCCCGGAGGGAGTTACCCGGCGGGAACACTCCGATGATTAAGTTAGTACTCAATAGGAGAAGCAAGGAGAAGATGAAGGCTAAGAGTGCAGATAGCGCGAGTATTGAGGATGAACATAATCAAGATCATACCTGTTCTCCTTGATACTAAACTCCTTATAGCAGAAATCGGTTGCCCCTAGCACCTTGGCTTCTAACAGGGCGGGTATAACCGCCACTGTCAACCTGCCACAGCCATTACTGGCAAGGCTGAGGTGGCACACGCGGGGCCGTCACCGCAGGGTACGTGCATGTCAGGTGTAAGACACCTTCTAAAGGTGGCAGGCACGATGCTGCCTGACGAGGGACATGGCTGCAGTCACCAGATTTGTCGGGTACGGTGGTTGGGCAAGAGACCCTCCTTCCCTTCTTCATGCAACTTGCCGAGCTACCATGTACTAGGCTGCTTTGGGGCAGATCAGTCCCTACCTCGAAGCACCGAGGTGCTCCCTCTCAGGCAGGGGAAAGCTTGGGGTTCCTTTGGGGGGAGATCGGGCTCTCCGAGCTAGGCGGGAGTCGGGCTCACCAAGGTGTTAGTCCCCGGTGAGTTGTAAGTCTTTGACTTGGCGTTTCCTTCCCGTCGAGTCGAGATCATGCAGCCAGGCTGGACTGTCCACCAAGCCAGGTCATGCGCACGTGTTCTTGGTCCATGGGGTTGGGCCAAATCGTCCTCCATCAATTGCCTCCACTCCCCGTGCTGGGGATGGGGCCCAGTGCGGGGAGTTCATAGTTCGCCGGGCAGATTTGGCTCCATTACTCACACTGCCACGTTAGATAGTTTAACGGCTGAACCGGCTGGGTATTCAGTTCTTTTACGGGGGAAAAAACCCATGTCTCGTGCGACTCACGCGCGGACGCCGGGCACTTTATGCTGCACGAACACTAAAAAATGCGTTAAATCAAATTCGCATTGAGAGTTCCGCAGCCGGTTTCTTTGAGGTCTGTTGGATTGATCCAATCTTGACCGTTGGTCACTGGGCCCCGCATCTATAAATAGCGGGGTTTTGGCATTCTCTTCGTTGCTAAGTATTTTTTGCCTTGAGCTTGCGTCTAAGGTCTCCAGCTTGGGTCTTTCAGCTCAGTTTTGCCTATTTCCGGTGAGACCCTGAGTTTTTCCTTCTTTCTTTTTCCTTTCTTCTTTTCTCATCCCGTTCTCCCTTATGCCTAGTGAGAGTAGCTTTTCGGATGAGCCCGAGGTGGGCACCTCGGGTCATGGTGACCCTTCCCCGACTCGACCATCCCACGAGGCACGGGCAGCCTCGGGTAAGTTGGCGTCCACCTCTCATCGAGGTCGGGTGTTAGACCAGTTTGGTCCCTCTACCCTGACGTCAAAGAGGCTTCAAGACCTCATCCAGCAGTTCAACCTCCCTTCTGAATACTCCTACAGTATTCCTACCGACAATTTCCCCTGGGAGCACGGTCTGAATGAGGTCGTGATCTTCAAAGAACAACTCGTCGGTGGGCTTCACCTCCCTCTTCACCCCCTTATTCCTGAGGTGTTGGGGCGTTTCAGCATCACACTGAATCAGCTCCACCCCAATTCTATTTGGAATTTGGTGGGAACCATTACCCTCTACCACGAAAAGCAGTTCTCCTTGGATGCGGACATACTCTGCTCCATACTACTGATAAAAAAGAGTGCCTCTAGCGCTCCCCCCGAGCACGGGCAGGTCTACTACTTGTCTCCTCGCCTAGGCTTTAAGCTACTGCATAAGTTCTCGAGCAAGGTCCCGGCTTGGAAGCGGGACTACTTCATGGTTCGGGCCAGCACAGGGTGGCCCTTCCTCACCAACTGGAGGGTGGCTACTCAGGCTACCAGCATCACCCTCAACTAGTAGACGTGGGAGACCTTCTATTCGTGGGCTCAGGCTGAGCTCGATCATCGGGAGTACATCATTGAAGAGAAGCTCATTCAGGCTGGTTTGAGCCCAGCTAGTGAAGAGTCGACTCACCATGCTGCAGATGCAGCGGCGTCCAATTCGGGGACCGTAGAGGAGGAGTCCATCTTGGATCTCGAGGTTAGCCTCGACTGAAGTAAGAGGGGCGTCATCATTGCCAAAGTCGTGAGTTGGGCCGAACTCTCCCCAGGTCAACTCGGGGGTCGCATCGCAACCCACATCGTGGTGGTAAGTTCACGTTCTATGGGCCAACACTCTGTCCCCCCCCCCCCACTCTTTCTTTTTTTTTTTTTTGCTGACCAGTCTCCTTCTGTCAGGTGAACATTGCCATTCACACCTTGACTCTACAATCTGACAGAAACCTGAGACACGCTTTGACTGTCGAGGAGTCATCTCGCGTGGCTTATGCTGAGCTGCAGGCAGCAAAGGACAAGTTCCATCAGTTGGAAGGTGTTGCCGCCGCTCAAAGGAGCCTGAATGACGCCTTGGCACTAGAGAGGGAGGAGCTGGCCCGTGAACGAGACAGACTGAAGGCTGAGGTGAACGGGCTCCGAGTTGGTCAAGAAGCCCTAAAGCTCGAGGTGGAAAGCTTCAAAATGGCCCAGAAGGATTCGCAGCTCGAGATGCAAGTCCTCAAGAAAACCAAAGAGGCCTTAGAGCACAAGGTGGAGTCTCTCAAGACCGATATCGAGGAGAAGACGGAGATCTTTCACGATGCTCTGGAATAGACCAAGGTTCAGTCTGTCATCGATTATGTCAAGTCTTTGAAGTTCGACAATGTAATCTCAAAGGCCTACCGTAAAGGGTTCAAGCTTGGCCGATGGTGGATACGGCGTGCCTACCCCAACCTGGATATAAGCGCCTTCACTTCTTTCAACATCACGGATGACATGGCACGTCAGGCCGCAGATGATCCAAACTCTAAAGATGATGGCGGCAACGGGGAGGCTGACGCCATTGATCTGACTGATTCCTCCGAGGAGACCCCTGAAGAAACCTCGAGTAAGGCTGATGAGCCTCCCAAATAATCAAGCACTCCTTGTATTTTGGGCCTGCGAGCTCGATCCCCTTCTCTTTTGTACTATACATATTTAAGTAATGTAATGATGGAATATTTTTTGCCAAGTGCTTGTGCAATTTGTTTTTTGCCGGAATGGTTGTCTCACTCCAAGTTGTTATCCTATCGAGTTAAATTCTCGAAGTGGGTGTTCCTCAACTACCATTAGCCCGAACCGCCTCTTAATGTTTAGCAGGGGTGATGCGATAGGGCACACCGAGGTGAGTGACTTAGGCTTTGGGAATGGCTCATGGCCTACTCAGTTCTTACAGATAGTATTGTCTTAAGTTGACAATATTCCATGCCCAAGGTACTTGTTTCCTTTCGAGGGTCTCAAGCTCGTACGTTCCTTCCCTGAGCACTCGTTTCACTCGGTAAGGACCTTCATAGTTAGACCTGAGCTTGCCAGCACCGGGCTCAAGTACCATAACTTTATGAAGGGCTAGGTCGCCATCGCGGAGACTCCGCTTCTTGACCCTGGCGTTATAGTACCGAGCTACTCTCTGCTGGTAGGCTGCGGTCCTGATGTACGCGAGGTCCCTTACTTCGTCGAGTAGATCGAGGTTGGTACGTAGCTCATCTTCATTTGTCTGATCACTATATGCTTCTAATCGTAGCGTAGGTACTTCGATCTATGCGGGGATCACTACTTCAGAGCCGTAGGTGAGATTGAAGGGTGTTTCTCCCATGGTGGTCTTCTTCATGGTCCGGTAGGCCCATAGAACACTGGGTAGTTCATCTGCCCACAATCCTTTAGCTTGGTCCATTCGTGCCTTTAGTCCGTGGAGGATGGCTCTGTTCGTGACTTCTGTCTGACCGTTTAATTGATGGTGTGCGACTGAAGTAAAATTCTGTCAGATCCCCATGTCTTGGCACCAGTCTTGGGATTTGATGTCCTCGAATTGCTTGCCGTTGTCAGAAATCATTACCTGAGGTAATCCATAGCGGCACACGATGTTCTTCCAAAGGAAGTTTTGGACATTTCAGGCTGTGATCGTTACAAGGGGTTCGGCTTCTACCCACTTGGTGAAGTAGTCCACTGCTACTACTAAGAACTTCCTCCCACCCGTTGCTGGCAGGAATGGCCCGAGTAGATCAATGCCCCACTGTGCAAAGGGCCATAGGCTGGTGAGATACTTGAGGTCAGCAGCGTGTTGGCGGTGAATATTGGCATGTCTCTGGCATTTGTCACATTTTCTAACGAGCTCAATAGCATCTACCTTTATTGTTGGCCAATAATACCCCTGTCGAAGTGCTTTCTAGGCGAGGGCCCTGCCCACTAAGTGCCCGCCACACAACCCCTCATGAGTGTCATAGAGTACGAGCTCGGCTTTGGTAGATCGCAAGCAACGCAGGTAGGGGAGCGTGTAGGATCTCCGGTACAGTCGTTCGTCTATCATGACGTATTTGGTTGTCTGGCGCTGCACCCTTCTGGTTGCATTGCGATCTGCAGGGAGGGTCCCGTGTAGCAGGAAGCTCGCAAGCGGGTCAATCCAGCTCGGCTCTGCTTGAACAACAGGAGTGACCTCCTCTGCCCCCCCCCACCGAGAATGCTAGGCCGAGCCAAGTCCTCTATGCACACGGTTCTCATGGTGATGTCGCTGGCGCTGGCTAATTTGGACAGGGCGTCGGCCTCAGCGTTCTCCGACCTTGGGATTTGCCTGATAAGGTGTGACTAGATTTTGAGTAGGGCCTCTCTGACTTTGGCTAAGTAGGCGATCATGGTTGGCTTGCGAGCTTCGTACTCGTCGGTGACCTGATTGACCACGAGCTGGGAGTCGCTGCAGACAACGATGTGTTTGGCTTTTACTATTCTAGCTAGAGCTATTCCAGCTATCAACGCCTAGTACTCCGCTTCATTGTTAGATGTCGCGAACTCGAAGCGTAGCGCGTACTCCAGTTTCGCGCCACTTGGGCTGTGCAGAACTATTCCAACTCCGCTGCCCTGTTGGTTCGAGGAGCCATCTACGTAAAGGATCCAGGGCTCCTCATCCCAGCTTGCCCTTGGCTAAACTAGGAGAGATGCCACACTGGCTGCTACCTCACAATGCTCGGACTCGACCGGCCTGGGAGCTTCGGGCTCACCCGAGCTGGGAGCCTCGTGCTCAATCGGCCCGGGGACTTTTGAGCTAAATGTGCACTCGGCGATGAAATCTGCTAAGGCTTGGGCCTTAATGGCAGTTCACGGCTTCTACTAGAGGTCATACTCGCTGAGCTCAATGGCCCACTTCATCAACCGACCAGAGACCTCGGGCTTAAGTAAGACTTGCCTCAAAGGTTTGTCAGTGAGGACGATAACAGTGTGAGCCTGGAAGTACAGGCGGAGCTTCCGAATTGCAATTACCAGTGCGTATGCTAGCTTTTCTATCTCTGGGTATCTCGTCTCTGCTCCCTGCAACACTTTACTAACATAATAGATGGGTCGTTTTACTTGATCTACTTCTTTTATTAGTACCGAACTAACCACTTCATCGCTTGCCAAGAGGTATAGTTCTAAAACATCGCCCTCCTCGGGTCGGGTTAAGATCGGCACACTAGCGAGGTATTTCTTGAACTCGTCAAACGCGATCTGACAGTATTGGGTCCATTTGAACCCTTTGCTCTTGATTGCCTTAAAGAACGGCAGACAGTGGTTTGTCGATTTGGACATGAAGCGGCTCAGGGCGGCTATGCGGCAATTCAACCTCTAAACCTCCTTCAACTTTCGGGGTGGTCTCATATCTAAGATGGCCTTAACTTTATCTGGGTTGGCTTCAATGTCGCATCGATTAACGATGTATCCTAGGAACTTGCCCAAGGTCACACCGAATACACACTTGTTTGGATTCAATCTCATATTAAACTTACGCAAATTTTTGAAAACAAACTTCAAGTCTTGTATTAATTCATGTGAAAATTGAGTTTTGACGACCATGTCGTCTACATAGCATTCTACTTTTTTACCAATTAATAGCGCAAACAACTTATTTACACGTCTTTGAAAGGTTGCCCCTACATTTTTCAACCCGAAGGGCATAACCATGTAATAGTATAGATCGAACTCCGTGATGAAGGTAGTCTTTTCTTCGTCTGCCGGGTCCGTCTTAATTTGGTTATAGCCCGAATAGGTGTCCAAGAAACTTAGCAACTCGTGCCCTGAGGTCGCGTCCACTAAGCGGTCAATTCTGGGGAGCGGGAAGCAGTCTTTTGGGCAAGCCCGGTTTAGGTCGGTGTATTCGACGCACATGCGTCACTTGCCGTTGGCGGTAGTGGACCTCTCTTATGAAGTTTGCTGCGAGGAGCTTCTCCAACTCCTCGTCGACTACTTTCCACCGCTCCGGGGCTAGGTTGTGTTTCTTCTGTCTAACAGACCTAACTACAGGATCAGTACTCAACTTGTGAGTTATAAGGTCGGGGTCTATACCGGGCATCTCTGTCACGGACCATGCAAAAATATCTAATTTTGAAGTAAGAAGCTTACCAGTTCGGATCGTAGAGATTCTTGGATGGAAGCACTGATCTGAAGCGTCCGAGTTGGGTCTGCTACTTAGGTCGGGACAGCGACTGTTTCTTCCGTGGGCGTGACTCGTTCTTCGCCTTGCTTCGTAGGCCGCTCCAGTTCGAGGTCATCGACCACCTTGGTCTTTCCCTTCAGGGCCGCGACATAGCACTTGCGGGACTCGAGTTGGTCGCTCCGCGCTACCCCCACACCGAAGTCTGTTGAGAACTTCATAGCCAAATGATAGGTGGAGACCACCGCCCGTAGGACATGGGTGATCGGCCGGCCTATTATGACATTGTATGGGGAGGGGGACGCGACCACCAGGAAGTCGTGGCTGAGTCTGACTACGCAGGGCCATGTGCCGACTTCCACAGGTACTGTTATATTCCCAAGGGGCCGGACTTCTTCCCCGATGAAGCCAACCATAGGCGTGTCTGCGGGCTTCAAGTCACTCCTCTACAACTGAAGTTGGTTGAACGCAGCTTTGAAGAGGATGTTGGCCGAGCTGCTGAGTCGATGAGTACGCACCTAACCTCGAAGTCGTTGATTCTTAGTTTTATCACGAGTGCGTCATCGTGGGGGTAGTGGACCCCTTGCGCATCATCTTCCGTAAAGAAAATCGGTTCTTCTGTCCTCGGCCGCTTTGGGGGATTCTGCCCTTCCCGGGCGGTTTCACAAATTGACGTCCGAGCTGTTGCTAAAGTACAACCCGCGGTGATCGAACCTCCCACTATCACGTGGATGGTGCCCCGAACCGGCCTCTCTTTCGGAGGCTGCCTTTGTGACTGCTTGGTCGGCCTGTTGCTGGGCTTGGGAGCCTCCTTACCATGCTCCCCTTGCCGACTTGTTTTATTACTATTATTATTATTATTTTGTACAAAGTTCCTTAAATATCCACGACGGATGAGCTCCTCAATCTCGTCGTAGAGGTTTTTACAATTTTTGGTACTATGACCGTGATCTCTGTGAAAACTACAATACATATTCTTATTTCTCTCATTGGGATTTCCCCTCAAACGGGGTGGCCACTTCACATACGGGGCATCCTTGATTGCCATCAGGATTTTGGTCTGCTTCGCGTTTAGTGGGGTGTAATCAGTTCGGTCCGCTACTGGAGCTCAGAACGACTGACCCGACTTTGCCCCCCGAGCTGCATCCTTTTTCTTTCGGTTGTCCCCTTGGCTGGAAGACTCTCCTTCCCTCTTCCTCTTTTCGGGCGTGCCTTCGCCCTTCTGGTTAATCTCCTCCTCGGTGGCTATGAACCGATCCGCGAGCTTGAGAAATTCGGTTATGGTCGTCGGTTGGTTGACGACCATGTGCCATTTGAACTCTATATGGGTCATGCCTTTTTTGGGTGCTGCGAGGTGTACAGCGGGGTCGAGGTGCGGTATCTGCATGCAAGCATCGTTGAACTGCTTGACATAGCTCTGGATGGATTCCCCCTCTCTCTGCACTATGTTGATGAGGCTTTCTTCAGTCTGCGGGCACCGCTTGCTAGTAGCGAAGTGGGACATGAAGGCTTACACGAACTACACCCAACTTCTTATTGATCTGGGCACTAGGTTCTGGTACCATGTGCGGACTACTCCTCTAAAAGTGGTGGAGAAGGCCACGCACATGCACGAGTCACTAGCTCTTACCATGTGCATCTATGATTGGAAGGCATCTACGTGATCATTTGGGTCAAACGACCCGTCATACTTGTCAAGAGGGGGGAGCTTGAAATCTATAGGCATTGGGACTGCTAGGAGCTCGGGAGATAGGGGGATTGAACTAAAAGGATGGGAGTCTTGAATTCGCCCGAGCTTACTTCTTCTTTGCCTCCGAGCTCGGGCAGGTCGTGGGTGGCAGACCGGTGAGCTCGGTGGCGACGTCCCTACTTCTTGGCGGGCTCAACGTTTGTACTACTCACCTCTGTGCTATCCGGGATGGTGTGTGCAGGAAGTAGCTCGGGCCGCTGGTGATGACTGCAGACAGAGGGATCCTGCTTAGAGCCTACGGCTAGAATCTCAAACTGGTTCTCTAAGAATGGGGTATCGGGCTTGGAGGGCTGAGGCGACGTGGACCTGGCAAGCTGAGGTCCTCCCGACCTAACTGCCCGCGGTGAGACTGGAGTGGCTGGTCTTTCTTGTCCGCTGTGGGAGGAGGTGCTCCTCCTGACGGAGAGACCTAGCTCGCTGCGAGGCTGGGTTCCGAGGAGGGAGCTACGATTGCTAAAGCTGAGGTTGAGGCAGTTGGGGAAATTGTTGTTGATACAGGTACTGGGAGACCTAGTGTAGCACATGTTGCTGATAGAGCTGGAACTGTTGGAACTGTTGCATTTGAGCCTGCATGGCCTGCATGCACCGCATCAAGTCTTCCAGTTGGTTCGGGCTAGCCGCTGGGGGCACAACCGAGGGTTCGGTGAAGGTTGCTCCGACTGTAGTAGGGAGTGGAGCAACGGCGGATGCCCCTGTAAGAGGCACGTTCAGGCTAGGGATCCCGTCTACCGAGAGGGGGACGGTGAACTGTCCGATGCAGACAATAGGAAGCTGGGGCTGTTCCCTGGAGTTATCCATCTCCATGCTTCGTCCGATGTTGCTTGAAGATGCCATGAGTGTTGAGTTTTTGAAGGAGAAAGAGTTGTGAAGGTTTAAAGAAAGACTTTTCGAAGCGTTTCCCACAAACGGCGTCAAATGATGTAGCACAATCCGGTCACTCCTAATTGGCACTCATGTGGCTCCTGGAAGATACCTGAGAAGAAGAAGAATCCTAGGGGGAGTTACCCGGCGGGAACACTCCGATGATTAAGTTAGTACTCAATAGGAGAAGCAAGGAGAAGATGAAGGCTAAGAGTGCAGATAGCGTGAGTATTGAGGATGAAGATAATCAAGATCATACTTGTTCTCCTTGATACTAAACTCCTTATAGCAGAAATCGGTTGCCCCTGGCCCCGTGGCTTCTGACAGGGCGGGTATAACCGCCACTGTCAACCTGCCGCAGCCGTTACTTGCAGGGCTGAGGTGGCATGCGCGGGCTGTCACCGCAGGGTACGTGCCTGTCAGGTGTAAGACACCTTCTAAAGGTGGAAGGCACGACGCTGCTTGACGAGGGACATGGCTGATGTCACCAGATTTGTCGGGTACGGTGGTTGGGCAAGAGACCCTTCTGCCCACCTTCATGCAGCTTGCCGAGCTACCACATACCGGGTTGCTTCGGGGCAGATTGATCCCTGCCTCGAAGCACCGAGGTGCTCCCTCTTAGGTGGGGGAAAGCTTGGGGTTCCTTTGGGGGGAGCCTGGGCTCTCCGAGCTAGGCGGGAGTCAGACTCACCGAGGTGTTAGTCCTCGGTGAGTTGTAAGTCTTTGACTTGGCGTTTCCTTCCCGTTGAGTCGAGATCATGCTGCCAGGTTGGACTGTCCACCAAGCCAGGTCATGCGCACGTGTTCTTGGTGAAGGGATGAGAGATCCATCGTATGGACACCCAAATCTTGTGGAATAAAGGGGCGAATCTCAAAAATTTTTCTCTCCCTTTCAACTGTGAATCGCATTTCCTATTTAGAAAATCATATTTTCCATGATCAATCTTGAATCATAAACTGAACCAGATCCGAACCAAAAGGGGTAGGAGAGGATTATACCTGATACAGAGAAAAAGTATCTCCCAATGAAGGTGTTCACGCCCAAAGAAGGATCCAAAGACTACTCCCACTGAAGATGGCATAGTGTAGGATGGAGCAGAATGAGCAGTATTCTTCTCCAAGAATTCTGTCCTTCGCAATAAATAGCAGGATGGCACGTGAGCACAACTTCCTATCAATTCTTTCTCAAAGAACTGATATCATGATCGAATCTTGACTTCTCCCACAACTAGAGATCGAACTGGATGTCTGGCGGCTGTAGGAAGGAGGCAGCAAGAAAGATCTTTGCAGGGATTGCAGAAATCTTTCTTCTGTGATTTCAGCTCTGAAAAGGATCTAATTATGTGATTCTTTTAAAGGCTACCACCCCCTCCTTCTTTTGTAACCCTAAAATATCAACTCCTAATCCAATTAGGAGTTGCTGATCTAAATCATATTTGGATCAGACATCCTTTTAGATGATAAGGATAAACCCTTATCTTATCTGCAGATTAGATCAGCCCTCTCCTAATCTCATTAGGGGGCTTCTAGATCTGAATCATATTCAGATCTGGACTCTCTGAGTGGATAGGGTTAAGACCCTATCCTATCTGCTGATCCATCTCAGAATTTGCCCATATTTAACTTATTAAATAAGTCTAGTTCGAAATGGGCTTTAGGTCCATTAAGCTTATGTGCTCACTTAACCTTCCTAACTGCTACCCAGTTGGGCTTCCTTGTATGGCGTGGGACCCAAGCATTGATCTACACATCAGCCACATGGGTTGGGCCCAGCCTTTGTTACAAGGCCTGGTTGAATACACTGTTATGGACAGTGCACCCCCTGAAACCCATCAAATGGGCTCTATGGGCCCAACACTTACCCTAAGTGGTCCCTGGGCCAAGCCACCTTGTAACACCCAAGGACTGTGGGCAAATGCAAGATTAGCCCATCAGGTATTATCCTCAATGGTCTTACACTTAACCTCTCAGCCCATAATGATCAAACACTGCCTGACAAGCGAGGACTTCTCCCTCGGCTGCAAGGAACAGTGTTGCACTCTCTACCTATATGGGTCCCGGGAATTAATACATTTTGCAAACATTTTAGAAACCATAATATATATACTTTTATATCTCATATAAAATATACTTTGCAAAACAAATCTCAACAATTGAAATCGCCTGCCAGCAGTCTTGGTTTCCATCAGTGAGAGTGCATCCCCTATCATTACCTTTGTCCGACAAAGGGGTTGATCCTGTCACTATGATCACCCACTCAGATGAATTCTCAGACTATCCCAATATACCCAAGTTTTGACCCCCCGCTAAGGATCTCACTGATTGGTACATCAAAGACAGCCCAATCCGACACCTAGTGCAGTATCATAATCGATTCTAGGGGTCGGGTGTAACTTTCCAGTTTTGCCCATCAATCTCCAAGGTCCAGGGCAATACTGAAAATCTGGTCCAGTTCAAAGATTCAATTAATCCTACACTGTATGTGCCTAGGGTCTCACCCTGGCAGTTGAGACAGGCCACCCCAACCGACTTGGTGGCACAACAATGGCAGCCTTATCAGGATAGGTCTCCCCAGACCGACCCACTGGCTATGAACATTCTAAACTAACACGAGTTTCATTAAGTGTCAAATTTAAGGGTATTACACAGAAACATACCGAGGGAACATGAATCAAATATGCATTTTTATTCATTTACAATAAACTCATAAAGTACATCATTCTGATTGAAGCTAAGGACATACAAAACTGTCCAACACTTGGTCCATGGGGTTGGGCCAAATCATCCTCCCTCACCAAATGTTTTTTAGTTGTAGCATGTGCAAACACAAATCCCAAGATTAGTATGTACCTTTTTAATATTGAAGTAACCTTGAGTGCAAAGTTTACATTCCTTTTCCACTGTAAATTTTGCTCTTATTTTTTGTGGAAACATGCTTTAAAATTTGTAAAAATTGTCATTTTAAGTACATAAATGCAATCTTACCAAATACCCACAAAACTGAGAAGAGTGCATATGCACTGAACCAATGTTTTTACCCTTCCAAAAGGAGTCCTACCATTTGGTTCTACTTGTAAAACTAGACACCTAGGTGCCTAGCTAGTCAAGTAGGTTCTCCATTGTTATCTAGACTTGCGTATACACTTTGAAAAATATGAGGATTATTGGAATTACTACTTGCTATTTTAATGTTGTTTGTTTCATTTGTTTTTATTTAGTTTTGTCGAAACTTTTTTGGCACTTAAGTAATGTAATGCAAATATGCAACACTTGGTTCTTTGCTGTCATTCTCTCAATATATTTTCCATAGTGAAAATATTTTTCTTGATACCTTTCCTATCCATTTTCTCGTAGACATGACTTCTCTACTAACGCAACAAGTGTTGAAGAGTATTTGCACCATATAGCTTTTACATGTTTTGTGTATGATTGCAACAATTAGGAACCATTTGATAACAACTTAAGGTTATATCTCATACCATTTTTATCTCTAACTTAAACATTTTGGGTTGATAAATACAAATTGACATACAATTTTTTGAGACTATGATTGTTGTAGCGAGCATGCCTTAAAAATACACATGTAAGAGGTTGTTTCTAGAAATATCAAATTGGTGTTTCTTACTCCAAGGGGTATACTCTAATCATTAATATAGCCGAAATAACTCTCACATGTGATGTAATAACACATATCTCTCATTAATTTGTATTGATCGACCCAAAACATTTGAAATAGAAAAATCAATTATGCCAAATACAACCATGAAAGACATATTGCCTTGTCTTTTAATTGATAGACATATTTAAATAATAAAATAATCAAGATATAATCTACAGAACTTCAGCTCCAACTATTAAAGATCCCACAACTTCCATAAAAACTTCTTTATTAAATGACAAAGAAATAGCCTTTTCACTTCAACTACTTCAATTGTTATCAAATGGCCCCTGAATGATTGCAAATCCAAACCAAGCACATAGTTTGGATTTGCATTGTAAATAAATAATTTGGTGTTAATTAAGACATTGTTTATGCTGCAACAAATTACTTTATAAATGAAGAAAAGGCAAATTTTCATACATTAATAAATGGATTTGCCTCTAATTGATTGTAATAATTAAGGGGTCATTTGATAATAAAGAAAAAGACTCATTGCTTTGTCTTTGACAAAATGCTTAAATAATAAAACAATCAAGATGTAGTAATATACGGAACTTCAGCTTCAACCATTAAATAGTCCACAACCTCCTTAAAAACTTATTCACCAAACGACAAAAACGATAACTTCTTCAGTTCAACCACCTTAGTTGTTATCTTATGACCCCTAAATGATTGCAAATGCAAATCTTGCACACAATTTGGATTTACAATTCAAATAAGTTATTTAATGTTAATGTAGACATTTTTACCTTATAACAAATTCCTTCACAAGGAAACAAGAGCAAACTTCCATTCTCTTTCCCTAAAACATATTCTCTACTTTAGAATTTAATGTATTTGTTTCTAGTGCAAAAACAATTATGTATCATTCAAAAATTCTCTCTGACCGGCCATGAATACAAATTGGTTTAATTTCGCAATGATAAATTTTGTATTTCAACCAAATGGTTTTTGTTGTAATGAGTGTAAACATGGATTACATGACTGAAATCCACCTCTTTTGCATTAATCAACTATAAGTGCAAAATTTGTTTCCAAAAAAAAATTGGTATAGTTGTCAAGACCCCAAAACATGATATGAATGGCATATATATGGTTGATTCATAAGCAAAATCTTAGAAAGGCAACTGGAATTTCAAGAAAGCTTATTATATCAACCTTTATGTTGCATTTATTTGTGGTGATGTTGGTTTGATACATAAATCTACTTTGGTTCAATTTTGTAAGCATGATCATGGATTGGATAGACTGAAATGACCTAGTGTATTGGACCAATCTAGTCCAAAATTGTCTAAATTATTCATTGAATTGGATTAAACCTGGTCCATTTGTAATGGGCTCACATTGGACTAGATCGGATTGAACCAAATCCAGTCCAATCAACACCCCTAATTAATACATGTAATACTTAGAGTTAGACCTATTTTTCAATGGCTTTAACTTGTAATAATCATCTTCATAAACATATCTACAAATTAAACTAAACAATTTTAATAATACTATGTAATGTCAATGCTTGCAAATGGTGGTTGTCCAAATATTTTATTTTTTAAACATATTTGCTTAATTAAGTTATGATTTTGCCTTTTTTTCCTTTATTTGCACATGTGCATGACATGTGCCCTTTTACAAATTTTATATAGTTAATTTAATTTTACAAATTATATTCATAAAAACCATAATATATATAACAAAATATTGAAAATGAAATATTTACATGAATATTTTAATACAGACATGAATATTTTAATTTTGAAGCATTGTTTGTAAAATAGGCATGAAGAAACAAAATATTTAGATGTAAAATATTGGTCGTTAATATGTAAAATATTGAAAATGAAATATTAGAAAGAACAAAAATTATTCAGGAGATGATAATTTTTTCATGGTTGCAATTTTTGAATAAACTGTTCTTACTTTTATATTAATTTAAAATCATTTACGAACTATATTACTTCATTACAAATATAGGTCAACCATTTTACCCAAATACAATGAAATTCCAAGGGACTAATTTAATCCAAAAAATTTCCACCCAAAACCTATCAATTTTGATATTGTTTCCGAAAAAGGAAAAAGAACTGGAGAAAAGAGGCAAATGGGCCTTTAGGGTCCAGAGTCCAGACCGCAACTACGGGTTGTGTCCCCCATACGAAAGACACCCTCAAATGGTTAATACTCCAGGAACAGCAGTGAAAGAAGGAGAAAAGAAAAGCGCGTTGATGAGACTTGAGAGAGGTCGCATGGTTTGCCTGGGTTTTGGACCGCCAAACCAAATGCAATTCGATCTGCTTTCTGTCTGATTGTTGTGCCGAAATTGAAACCGCCATTACCGACATATCAAGGTCAGTTCCAAATTCACTCCCCCCCCCCCCCCCCTCCATTTGTATTCTCTCTCATATTGTCGATTTAATTATTCATGTCTGTGTATATATATTTTTTAACAATTTCACTTCATTTGGGTTTAGATCTTCATATTATCTGCATTATATAGTTATTGTAATGATTCTGCTACGTTTCCTTTGATAGAACAATTTGGTTTTGGAGGGTTTGAAGTTAATGTGGAGAAGGTTCTGAAGTGGATCGGTTGTTTTTGAGGTGATTGTGTGGTTTACCATGAAGGGGTAGAGTTGTTGAATGGTCTTGGTCTGGGGATTCAGAGAAGAGGAGGTTGGTTTATTGCAGTTCTTTTGGGTCGGTATGTAGATGTTTCTAGACTAGAAGGGAAAACTAGGGTTCTGTTTCTTCTGTTACGATGGTGATATTTTGGCTTTAAGGTTTTTTCGTGGCTGCTGTGATTTGTGAAAATTTGAGTGAACGGCTGGAACTTTGTTGCTTTTTGCAGAGGAAATCGGCATCCGGAAATGGATAATTCGGTTATGGGTGCTGGGCTTTTGTCAGGTTCAACATCGGGGATTTTAGAGCTGGAACCTTCCATTCAGAGACACCAACAGAGCCATTCGGTTTCCCATCACCATCACCTGCAAGCGATGAACTCGCTGACTGGTCTCAACGGTGATCACTCCATGGGGTTTATGGAAGCGAAGAGCACTGCCCCAAAAGGCATGCCGATGAACTGTAGTAAAGGGAAGGGGTTTACTAAAGCTGGTGTTGCTATCTCTGCTGCTGCAAATAATAACAGCAGCAATACAAGTGATGAAGATGAACCCAGTTATAATGAAGATGGCAATGATCCGCACTTTAATGGGGCAAGGGGCAAAAAGGGATCTCCTTGGCAACGAATGAAATGGACTGATAACGTAGTTAGGCTTCTGATAGCGGTGGTCTCTTTTGTTGGGGATGATGTTACTCCTGAGGGTGTAGATGGGTTGAAGAGGAAGTCAGGAGTTCTGCAAAAGAAGGGTAAGTGGAAAACTGTATCAAATATAATGATGGAAAAGGGTTGTTATGTCTCACCTCAGCAATGTGAAGATAAGTTCAACGACCTGAACAAAAGATACAAGCGACTGAATGAGATCCTTGGAAGGGGGACCACTTGTAGAGTGGTTGAGAACCCTGCACTCTTGGAATCCATGACCAATATCACAGCAAAAATGAAGGATGATGTTAGGAAAATTTTGAGCTCAAAGCACTTGTTTTACAAGGAGATGTGTGCGTACCACAATGGACAAAGGATACCCAATACACATGACTTCGATCTACATTCTTTACCTGCCTCAAGGTGTTCAGAGGGTAATGGATTTGAGGGGGAAGAAGATGTGGAAAATGAGGATTGTGATGATGGAGATTCAGATGATGAAGATGACAACAATGCTGAAGAAGATGCAGAAAGGATGGGGGAGTTTGGAAAAAGGAGGAGGGAAAATGAAGAAGATGGCAATTTGTGGCTACAATCTGGAATTTATAATAGCTTTGAAGCTGAAATAGCTGGAGTTCTTCAAGATCCCACGAAGTCAACATGGGAGCGGCGGGAATGGATTAGGAACCAGTTATTACAACTCCAAGTAAAGAGGGTCAATCTTCAAGCTGAAGCTTTTGAACTGGAGAAGCGTCATTTGAAGTGGCTGAGGTTCTGCAACAAGAAAGATAGGGAGCTAGAGCTTTTGAGGCTGAATAATGAGAGGATGCGATTAGAGAACGAGCGGATGACATTGCAGGTGAAGCAAATAGAGCTGAAACTTGATTTTAAGAGGTCAGAAGCATCTTTAAACCCTGTTTCTCTTGGAATAGATAGACTGCAAGGAGGAAGAGATCAAATTGAATCAGGAAGGGTTCAGTAGCTTCATTTCTCCAGGGGTCAAAATTTTGTTGCAACCTTACCCAATTTGTTGCTAACCTCAAAGTTTTTACTTCAAGGCTTACAAAAGTACTAACCTTCATTTGGCTGCATTTACAATCTACTAGACACCAATGTGTGTATTCTGTTGTATATTTTAATAGGTGGCACTGGGTAGCTCCTTTTTCCACAATGTACAAGAGATCCAGTTCTTGTAATTATATGTTTGATGTTTCAGATATGATTTGTGTTGGATCATGTTATCATGGGAAAAACTTGATTTTCAGTGTGATATTCTAGTTATAATTGCCTTTTTTTAATGTACAAAAAATAATACGGGTGCATTAAGAAATTGGCCTGGATCTGTGATATAGAAAATTTTGCTTTTATTTATTTTTTCTTTTTTTTGGGGGGGTGCAAGATTTTCTCAAATATTGCCTGTTTTCTCAAGAAACTGTATAGCTGGGAGCCTGGGGACCAACATTGGTTAATGGCCTTTCCTTATTTTGAGAAGGTAAAGTGCAATATAATTCTCTATATGCAAAAATTATATAGGTGTACAAGAATGTTCATGTGCAACTAATTGGCATACGCATGGAACCCAAAGTATAATAGTTATCTAAGACATATACAATGGTTTAACATAAAAAAAAAAAAAAAAAGAATCTAGGGCTTCTCTGAGATCCCAGAAATATAGTAGTTATGTAACCCATGAATAGATTGTGTTGAACAGCTTCATCAAAATTGTCTCTACTGGAGAGGACCGCCAAGTCAAAAACCAGATGGTATGCCTCTCTTGCTTAGCTTCTCATTTACCCTTTTTTGAATGATTGCTTCTCAAGTTGCCATGTCGACAAAGTTTCTTTAGACTGACCAAGGAGAGCACCTTTTGATTCCAAATGTCTCTAAGAAGTTGACCCATAGTATGATGTAGAATTTTCAATGGATGAAGAATGTGATTATTAGTTCTCCCCACTTCCTGGAAAAGGACACAATTCTGATTGGGTGTATCCATTCATAGTCAAATTCTTGATTCAACCTCATCTGGTTTTGGCATTTTTTGTATAGCTATTGTAGCAATATATTCTGTACTTTCCAATCATTCAGGCTACTTTAAGTAGGAGTTAAGATTATTCTTGTAAGGCAGCTTCATAACAATTCTTGCTTATGCAGCTGGAATTGGTGGATGTTATGTAAGTCTAGGAATAATGACTTTCAATAGGCAAGAATCATACCAGTTATCAAACCTGACTACCTGATTAGTTTCTTAGAGCCATCTCTTTTTTGATTCTTTCAAAGGAAGATTTGCATGCTTTTTAGGTTCCTCCTCAAACTCTACACCCATATGTCATGTGTCATGGGGCTCCCAGCCCAAGTGTCTTGCTCCATATTTAGCTGCCATAATTTGGCACTATAAGTCTATTTGGGACTCTATGGTGTAGCGGACAGAAATGCCATGGAAGGCCAGATATTTACCAGAGGGAGGTAAGCCCACCCTTTGGTCAACTTATCCACTTTCACGTTTTTCCACCCTAGATGAAACGTGAGAAAGATTGAAAGCTTCAAATGGGATTTTTATGTCTGTTAATTTGGTGGATTTCATCTCTAATTTGATGATTCCTGCATGAAAGTGTTCTACTAGATTTACTTGCTACTTGCTTGCTTGTATATGCAGGATATGAAATATTTTGGTTGATGTAAGTTTGATTGGTAAATTATTATCTCGATATGTTCCATCTAGTCTGGGGACTGTTGCATTTAGAGGGAGGGGCAAATTAATGCTGTGATTTTTATCCCTAAATTAATATATTGTAGTTCGGTAGCTGTAAAATACATAGTCATCATCATCATCCAAACCTTATCCTAACCGTGTTTTGCCATTAATTCTGTTTAGTGCCGCTTAAATCATTTCTTGCCCCTTTTACCCTTGATATTATCTGCCACTGCCATTTCAAACAGGAGACTGTGCCTTGTCTCTTAAATGGCAACGCGTAAATAAATGACAAGCATTTTTACACGTTGCCATTTTTCACGCGCCCAGTTCCACACTATGAATTGGTTCATTGCATTAATGGGGCTTGAATGTTTTTTATTTTATCTTCCAGGAGAGATCGGATTCAGTACTCACACAGACCATTCTCACACCGCACTCTACTCAGTTGCAACTGTGTATTGGGAATATTTTCTCGTATGTTTTTATTCATGGGGAGATATTCCCATTGCACAGGTGCAAGTGATTGTGAGAATGGTGTGAGCACGGTACTGAATCCGAGTTCAAATATCTAAGGATTTTTTGTGAGTTTTTTTCTTTTCCTTTTTTTTTTTTTTATGGAAATAACGCTGTGCCTATTTTTGCTGGAGTTCTGTCTTCCGTAGCTAACTTCAGTCTTCAGGCCTTCAAAGGAAAGCACGGGCCTCACATTCCTCAGAGGTGCAAATTTGAGCTGAGATGTTGCATAACTTTTTTGTATCAGTGTTTCCAAATAAGCAACATGATATAGCCCCCTTGGCAAATCTAGACAGGTAGCAAACATCACTAGGATCATCCATATCTAGCCTTTATTGTATTATAATGAGCTGATTCAAATGATCCTTGTTTTCGAAGAAATAGATGGTCATAAGGCTCAGTTTGGGAGGAGTACAAATATTAGTATGTAGAGTGTAAAACTTTGTATTTATTGTATTATTTTGTATGTATTTATACTCTTTTTAAATTAATAAAAAATAGCAATCTCTCTCTCTCCACCCCAACCTAATAATCGCTGTTTGTAACATTTTCCTGTCTCAATATGCTTGATACACAAAAATGGTATATGCTATGATAAAAATAAAGGTAAAATATAAAAATCTCTCCTGAAGTTTCTGACAATCATAACAATCTCCGCTAATGTTTCACTTTAACAAAATCCTCTCCTGTAGTTTAACAAAAATTTGCAGTGACCTCCCTTTCATCTTTGTTCCAATATTGGAGATTTCAAAATTATGAAATTACCCTTATAACTCTTTTGGGCATCTTTCAATATAATTTAAAATACCATATTTGCCCTTCTAGACTTCACTAGATCTAGCATTTTTATAGAATAAAATTACTTCATTCTTTTTCAATCTTACTTACCGAATTTTTTTTTAATCAAAAGTGAAAAAATCTTTTGGGGGTACTTTAATAAATTTCCATATGAAGGGAGGTAACTGCATATATAAGGAAGGTTTTTGTGAAAATGAAACTTTAGGGGGCATTTTTATGATTGTTAGAACCTTAAAAATAATATTGAGGATTCAAGAATTGGCCTAAGATATTTCTAAGAAGAGTATTAACCCTTTGAAAATGGGCAGATGTCTTAAATTCGTGTATTTGGCATTTCAGTGATTCCACGATATGCTTGATATGGGTGTATCATATTGATAGTTTAAACCTTCATTTCCCTTACTCCATAAATTCCTTTTTTCCACCAAGGTTTAGAAGGCTAAAGGCATAGTTGAAGTGTAATGTCCCAAAAAACATGAGACATAATCCTCAAAATTTAAGGAAAAATTAATTAGAACTTTTAATCATTAAATAAAATAATAATAAATCAATTAACAATTTTAAACGCTTTAGATTTCATGTTTTAAAATGCAAAATTCTCAAATTATTCAAATGACCAATTTAGGGGGTGTTCTACAACATGGTTGGTTTTGTTTTTGAAAACAAAAACAAATGCAACAACAGCAAAAAACAACATAATTTTTTGTTGATGTGGCAATTGTTTTTGTTTTCAAAAAAAAAACTAACCATATTGTCAAACACTCCATTAGAAGAAATGAAACAACTTAGTTGATTTGATCTATGCAAAAAAGAAATAATAAATCAATTAAGAAAAAATAGAAAAATAACACACCTGCCCCGGTTTACTAATAGAAAAGGTTAAACAATGACTGTTTTGTTCATAAAAATGTCATTATCGAAAGGGCAATGTTGTCCCATCATGTATTAGCAATTTTCCCGTGGATAGGAAAATTTACCCAAGTGAGAGGATAAATTGGTGAACTCTTGCATTGATCAACTTACCTGCCCCAGCTTATTAGAAAACAGAACAAGGCCTTAAATTTTTTAGGACTCCTTTTGGCCCTCTCTGATAAAGCACTAGTATAAATTAGATGAATAAAGTTAGATTAAGAGCTAACCCAAGACCAATTCTAAATATGAATCTTGGGATGGACAGGAACTGATGATGTCTAACCCCAAATTTAACCATCCAAGGCTAACCAAAATTTCTATTCAATCCCATGCATTACATGAATTTGGTTACTAGAAATATTGAAAGACAAATTGTGGTTGCATGATTGAGGGTTTTATTCCACAAGAAATTTGTAAGTGAAACAGTGGTAAATTTACCATTGGGCGTAGTTTTTGTTTTTATTTTTATTTTTTTTTTTTTTGACGCATCATTAGAACTGTTCAATAACTATGTATGAGATCGAAGAAGGAAAGCGAATGACGAGCAAGATTATGAGCCACCTTAATATGAGCAACTGAGCAGTGGGAGAGTAGCCATGGGCATAGTAGCCATCAATGTCCTCATTAAAGCATTTACTGATAGAATAATTTCAAATCATTCACCAACGCAATTCGAATGGATGGCCATTCTATTTATGCCGTGTGCAAGTAGTTTTAGTGGGTGTTTTGTATTGATGTCGTTTTCTGAAAAAACAGTGTGACATCAGAAAAAGCATTGCTTCAAACAAGGCCCTCTTGTTTGGTAATGTTTTTTTTTTTTAAATGTTGTTTAGATCATGTCTTAAAAATCGGGTAAATGTAGTCTGGAGCAACACCAAATTTAATGTTTTTTGAGAAAACATCAAATTGATGCCAATGATGCAATGATATGGCATCATCCGATATTGGATAATATAAATTAATATTGAAAACGTTACTTCGAATATTGATACAGTACAAAACCAATATTATTTTCTCAGAAAACGCCTATATAATAACATCGATTCCAAACAAATACAACTCCACATCCCCAACACCATTTTTATAAAAAAAAACAATGCGATATTCCGAACACCTATTAATGTGCCAATGCATATCAATACTAACCTTTAGCATGTTAATGGAAGAGAGTTGGCATAATCACTGTATTAAATACGAAGTAGGGGAGTATTATTACATTGGGCATAGGTGGATATGGCATTGAAATTAGGCCATTCCACTCATGGACTTGTATTGGACGTATTGTATGATACTTTGAATCTTGTATTAAGACATTAATTCAAGATTTGATATTTAAAACCTATTTATAGAGAGGGGCTTAGAAGGTGTTTAAAAGCTTATAAATGGGAGCAACGTTCTGTGCACTTGTGGGTGCATTGGACGCGTGAACCCACAAATAGAAAAAGGACACATCAACCATGTTAATGTTAACACGCATTTGAATTTTAACGTGGTCTGGTTGGTTCAATCAGACACGAATTGGTCGTGACACCAGAGCTCCTTCAATTGAACTCTCCCCATACACCGAACCCTTCCTCCATCAGCAGCAACAAGAAGACCTCTGGCGGTTCATCAACGGTAACAAGAAGACCTCTGGCAGCGACAGGTATGACTGTAGCTCTCTCCTCTTCTCTATTTCTTCTCTTCTCCGTTTCTCCTCTTCTCTTCTCATCTGGTCTCCATCAATGGCAATAGGTATGACCATCTATGGTGGATGGCAACTAGATCTGTTCATGGGCCGGGCCGGGCTTTTACTCTGTATCAACAGATTTATCTAAGCCCCGAGCCTACAACTTAGCACTTCAGGTTTGTCCATCTGCTTTAGAAAACATTGAACTCTGGCGTCAAAGCAATCAAGAACAAATCTTTGTCATCAATGGAGAAGAGGATAAGAGGAGAAGAGGAGAGAAAGCAACAATCATACTTGTTGCCGACGGAAATCTCCTTGTTGCCGCCGATGGAGTAAGGGTTCGTTGTATGGGGAGGGTTTGGTGGAAGGAGCTCTGGTGTCATGACCAGTTCATGTCCAATTGAACCAACCAAACCACATTAATGCTCAAACGCACATTAATTTAGCATGGTCGACGTGTCCTTTTTCTATTTGTGGGTTCATGCGTCCAGTGCACAAAACGCAAACTCATAAATGTGGCCAGATTTTGAGATTTGAAAGTGAGGGAAATGGGGTAAATATGCAATGCAGGATGTCCTGCCCATGAGAACTCTGCCCATGTCTACTCACAACATACTGCCCCCGTGAATTGGGAACATCTCCCCTTGTATAATACTATGCAAGAGGTTGAGATATTCTCCATATGTGGGCAAATATGGTCAGAGCAAGGTACAAAGTATCATCCATACTGTCCGATACGCCGGTAGAGCGTATCGGCTCTTTTTTTTATGTTCCACTTTTTTTTTCAATTTTGGTTCAGAGGGTCCGGTTTAAGTCCCAGATACCCTTTGAACCAGGTCTTGACTTGATACAACCCCTATAGGGGTGTATCGGGAAAGGCCCGGTATAATATATTGGCCAGCCAATACGTAATGATTTTTTGAACCTTGGGGCAGAGTTCTCGTGGGCGGGAAATCCAGACTCTATATATGCATAAACTTGTGTTTTGTATTATTTTGTACTATACATATTTGTATTGTAATCCTTCCAAACCAAGCCTATACAATGTGTAAAACAACTCCTTTTAGTTATGGTGCAAATAGATACGAACAGATCTGAATCAGGGTATATCTAAAACCAATCCAATACATTTGTAGATCCAATCCAAAGATCAATGGGATCTCATAAAGTACTTATTTGAATTTGAATCTGATCAAGATGTCTATCTGCATCTGATTTAATTTAAAAAATAATAATAAATTATTAAAAAGAAAAAAAAAATGTAATAGTTTAAATAAAGAAAAATAAAAAAAAACAAATATTTTTTTCAATTATTTTTCATCATATATATACATTTTTATAAAAATAATATACAAATTGGCAAAAATACAATATAAATAATATATATATATATATACATATATATATATCAGATTAGATCCTTTTGGAGTGGATAAGGGTGAATCAGTCTATTTTTAATTGGATCTGATTATCCTATCCAAAAATCCAAAACAGAGATATCCAAATCCAATAATATAAGATCGGACTTCAGATTGAGTCAGATCAATTTGCACCCTACTTTCATAGCTGTCCATTGGTGTTTTCCATGTAACTCATTACTCGTTAGTCTATACAGTCATGCCTCCAACACTATTACTGTTGCATGGAGTTTGTAGACAAATGTGCCATGCAAGTAGAGCCTATGTAACATTGGCTATTGAATTTAAAATAGACAAATTTTCTCCAATACAGGTTGATACCTTCTAGCACAAGAGAAATGGCATGGGAATTAGGCCTTTCCTACCATGCTATTCCATTGGTGGTGGTCTCTATTATATTGTAAGAATTGATGATGTTGATGAGAAGTTATAGCATGATGATGAAGATACTCATTCTATAGCAACCATGGAATTAAAAAATGGAAAAAAAAAGAAAAAAAATACTTAATTCTGATTTAAATATAATGGGTTGTCTCCTAAAACACCCCTATAATTTAAAATATTTATTAGAATATACTATATAATTTGCATTTTACTAAAAACTCTCTATAGTTTTCAACTCGTTTACTTAAATCAGTCTAGTCGAAAATGACAGTTTTGACCCAAACATCCATCCTTTCCTACCTGTAGCAAAAGCACAATTTCAATCCAATTATTGAAAATTGACATCCACATTCCGCCAAATTTGAAGACCTCAGGTTTGAATTTGAATTCTAATGAACTTGGAATGGATCCAGATTTTAATCCAATTTTACTTTAATTTTTCAAAATATAGAAAAATAAAAAATTTAATTACTTTTCAACTTTTGTATATAATAAAATAATATAAATATAAGCTATTAATTTATTATATACATGAATTCATATATTATATAATATATAAAATACATTTTTTTTATTTTTAATATAACTATATAAGTTTTATATATTAAAATTATAAATACTATAATTTTAGTGGATTCAGATTTTAATCGGATGATATGGAGTTGGGTCCAAATCCAATCGGATCATTAATTGAATATGTTTTGTAAAATCCAAATCCCATGCAATTACAAAAATATATCATTTGCATATGGAATAATCGGATTCGATGTTAGATTAGGCCACGGAATTTTGGATATCACCCACAAGTCTAATCAATTGAAAGGAGAAAAACACCATGATTGACATTTCTTCTTAAGTCTGGGTGTGACATACGTTATTTAGGCTCTAAATCTATTATTATCAGACAAAATATGGAGCTCAAAAAATAGCACCTAGGGGTGTTTTAATAAAAAAAAAAAACATTTTTCATTCAGTTAACATGGCTTCAATTAAGTAAACCAGTTACTTATATTTTCACAAAGGGATTACAGCTGATATGAGTAATTTTTGAGTTTTATTATCAATAAAATAATTTTTGATATAATTTTAAAAGTATGATATTTTTTTTAATATAAAAAAAAACACTGTTCATCTTCTTCCTCCTTTTTACCATGAACAAATTTCTCCATCTCCAATCTCCATCTTTCTCTTTCTTCTTCCTCCAGTCTCAAAAAAGAGAATATCAGCTATAATCCCTAAATCATAAACCCATTGGATTGATGATCAGCGCAGACTTATGTGCGACACAGATTCCAGTGCGCAGGGTATCATTGAGGGAATCGTTATCGGGTTGAACATATAACCTTTTTCTCCTTTTCACAAACGTGAAATCAAAGGGTCCTCATATTCATCCTATTCATGGTGATGATAAAGCCACGCCTCTGTACTTCTGAAAATTTTTGTACTTTTCGATGATGCGGCTTTAACATTCACCGTGAATAGGATGGTTACTCTTCTGGTTGCTCTTCTAACTGGTAGCTCTTACTAACCGGTTGGTCGGAGTTACTAACCGATTGCTCCTCTGGCTCCCTACGGAGTAGAGGCCATCACAAACGCAGTTGAAGTGGCAACGTCTGAGGCAATTGATTCATGTCGGCTGACTGCAGTTCGAACCCCAACGCAGGATTATCCACCTTGATCCGAAATGCTATCAAAGCGTTCACCTGTTTATCAAGCATGTCCGCCTCTTTCCTCATCTCTTCCACTTTGGACTTGTAAAAATGGTTCTTCTTGTTCAGTTTGTCATCAAACCTCCCGAAGTAGACCAGCTCGTATTCTCCTCCTTCATCTTCCCGACATAAGAAAATTAGTCTAGTAACGCCCTTGATCCGAACTCCCTTCCTGCGGTACCAACTTCACAACTCACAAGTATCACCTGGTCCTCAACTCTCTTCATTGGTTGCTTAGCAAGGTTTAAAGTATTGGAAACCTAAGTGTATTGGGATACATCAAGGACATACATGTGTATTGGAAAAAAACTAAGATACACAGAGAAATGTTATAAATACTTTAATAAATCATAAAAATACATCAACAACTACAGTAAATATAAGACCCCAGTGAATTGTATATACATTAAATTAATATATTTTAGTGGTTTTATGAAGAAATATGCTGTAGCTAATTATAATTTCATTAAAAATCATATAAATAACTATAATTTATATATTATAATCTTAACTTTTAATGTTTTATGGGAAGGGAAAAACCCAACTCTCTTATCTTGCCACAAAACATGCATTGACACAATGATTGTGGATATGATAGATCCTGTCAAAACATGCATTGACACAACAACTCTCTTATCATTATTATTTATTATTCATATTCAAAAATTATAAAAGAAAAACAAATATTATATAATATATTCAAAAAATAGTTATTAAAGAAAAATTTTCAATTGCTTTGTGGATATGATAGATTGTCACCCATAGAATTATAATATATTCAGTGATTGTAATCAAATGATAAAATATAATTAATTAATTTTTTATTTTTTAATTCTAAAATATAAGAATAGAAAAATAATTATCAAAGAAAAAGTTCAATTGGTCTATAGATATGATAAGTCATCCATAGAATTATAATATATGCAATTGTTGAGATCAAATGATAAAATATAATTAATTATTATTTATTTTTCAATTCTAAAAATATAAAAAATAAAAAAATATTAAATAAGAAATTTCAATTGCTCTATGTATATAATAGATGAATCCATACATCTAAAACATATTTAGTCTTTATAGGTAGAGAAAAAATTGCGTTTTCAAATTTTTGTTAATTTATATTTTTCCCAAATATCTTTATGAAATTTCCTTAAATTTACTAATAACACAAAAAAAAATTGTAATTTTGAATGTAAGAAATGCATATCAACATAAATTTAAACATTCAAGAAAAAAAGAAATCACAATATATTATAAAAAATGAAAAAAAATTACCTATTTTTGCCATATTTTTCAAAAATTGAAAAATCTTTTAAAAAATTAACGATTCACATTAATTTCTTGCAAATATTTGCAAATCTAGCACTCTAGGAATGAAGTTTGGAGTTTAAGAGCCATTTGGGGGTGAAAGAATGCTTATTTCAGGGAAAAGAAGCTTGCTTTCCCCCTTTCTTTTTTTTTTAGTTTTTGTCGTATCTTTTTCGTAGATATGCTATTGATACGCCCCCAATACGGGTCTAATACACACGAAAAGAAGATGAAACGTCCGATTTTCATATGTATCCTGTATCTATTTTTCAAAGATACGATACGATACGCCTTGTGTCGAGCATATTGTATCAAAATTTTAAACCTTGGCTACTAGGGCTCTTGAGGTTGTGGTACTGAGGACCTTGTGTAGTTGATCATTAGAATATGAAAAACTTATAGAAAAAAGAAGTAATTTGTTTGGTTGTATAAAGGAGGAAGAAGATAAACAGTATTTTTATCTTTTTTTGATATTTAAAAAAAAAGTAATGTATTCTAGAAATTATATTAAAAAATTATTTTTATTGATAATAAAACCCAAAAGCTGCCCTTATCAGTTATAATCCCTTTAATAAATCTGTAAAATTATGGGATTATTTTAATAAATAACCCTTCAATCCATATAGGTTTCATAAGTGTTCACCATACATAACTTAATTCCTCTATCATTTCCGAACAATTCCCAAGTGTATCCTAGTAATTTATACTTCACATAAATTATTAATATATATAGTTCTCCCATATTAACCCAATAATATATGCATTGTTTATGTGTTTATACCTTTAGAATTCAAATCAGAATGATTCATTCTACTGTTTGGTTGAGATAAGAATGGAGATGGGAATTGGAATCAATAGGAATAAGATTTCATTCATAAGAAAAGGACAAGGAATGGTCAATCTCTCAAATAGGAGAATGCTATGGAAATTCCAATTCCAAACCCCTATTCTAATAAATCAAACGGATCCCTAGTTTGTTTATGTCTTATTTTAAATTTTGTTATAGTTTGTTTGTTTTATTTTAATGAAATTGTGTTTCATGAACACTTCCACGATCAACGGCTAGATCCTTAACCCTCAGCACTTTCCTGTTGGGATCAACCCAAATGACAACTGTTGACATGCATTAAGAGCTAGATGTTGCTTCTTCTATTCACACTCTCTTTCTTGCAATGGAAATTTTAAGAATCCATTTTGTCTTAGTGCATGGGCCTGCCGGACTCGTTGCATCTTGCATGGGCCATGTTTGAGATGGGTTTTGGGTAAGACAGGCACAGCCCGTCCAGGCCCGAATATCGGCCCGGCCAGCACAGCCCATATTACTCATCTATCAAGAGCCAAGCAAGGGGTGACAAGTGGTCGTAGAAAAGGGCAAATTGGGGAAATTAAATCAGCAAATACACAGAAAGATCAAAGAACAGAAAAGAGGAAAGTTTAATTTAGAAAGGTTGGAATGAAATAGAAATTGAGCAGAACAAGGAAATCCTAGTTCTGCTTCAATAAGGGCTCCCACTCTATATAAAGGAATTCAGCCTAAGATAATTTTCACACAATTACTTTGAAAGAACGTCTAGCTCTGTCTCTGTCTCTGTCTCCGTGTCTTATCAGAAGTATCTGCACTCTCCAGCCATGGCGATCGTCGTCGTCGGTGAACCAGAGGTGAAGCTGTTCAACAGATGGTCCTTGGACGAAGTCCAGGTTGGTGACATATCTTTGGTGGATTATATTGGTGTATCTCCCAACAAGCACACAACCCATGTCCCACACACAGCAGAGAGGTATTCTGTGAAGAGGTTCAGGAAGTCTCAGTGCCCCATTGTGGAGAGGTTGGCCAATTCCGTTATGATGCACGGGCGGAACAATGGGAAGAAGCTCATGGCTGTCCACATCGTCAAGAAAGCAATGGAGACAATCCATGTGCTCACGGATAAAAACCCTATTCAAGTTATTGTGGATGCTATAATCATCAGTGGGCCGAGAGAAGATGCAACTCGTATCGGTTCTTCTGCTGTTGTGAAGCGTCAAGCTGTTGATATCTCTCCTCTGAAGCGTGTTGACCTAGCACTATACCTTCTTACGAAGGGTGCCCGAGAGTGTGCTTTCAGGAATATGAAGTCCATGGCTGAATGCTTGGCCGATGAACTTATTAATGCTGCCAAGGGCTCTTCCAACAGCTATGCCATTAAGAAGAAGGATGAGATTGAACGTGCTGCCAAGGCCAACCGTTAGAAGAGATTAATTAAAGCTCTGTGGGCTGCGGCTGTAGGTGCGTGTTAACGAGGAGACGACCTTTATGGAAGAAGAGAGAAGAGAGTTTTAATTATTTCTTTTGTTTGATTTTTCTTTGTTAGAAATTAGAATGACGACCTTTATGGAAGACGACCTTTATGGTTTTTTTTTTTTTTTGGGGGGGGGGGGGGGGGGTAGAAATTATTAATGAACGTTTCTCGATCTATAAAGCTTGAAAGGTCACAATCCAATTTTTATTTTTCTTTCTGTGTTTTATTCTTTGTTTACTACTTTCTCCATCTATCTATCTATATTATATAGTAGCGACCCCGTGTGATGCAAAGAATTAGAGTTAAAAGTTAAAACTAATTATTACATGGAGCCATACAAACTGGGGGTAGGGATGGCAATTTTCTCCACTCCCGCCAAATATTTGGCCTCCTCATCGGATGGAGATTGTCTTAGTGGGATAGGATGGGGATGGAATTAATAGGAATATCTAATTGGAGATCGGGAGTGAAGCCCAAACCCTGCCCCAACCCCGATTATATATATGTGTGTGTGTATATATATAATATTGTTTATGTTATTTATAATATTATATATATCAAAATATATTTAACATATTATTTACATTTTAGTTTTTCCTTTAATTTAAATAAATACTTTTCTAAAAACAAACTTTTAATTACAAAATTCAAGGATATAGGTCCTCTAATGGGAAAGCCCTCTTTTTCGAGGGCGGGGGATGTAGGCTAAATTTTTTGACAATGATTAATTTAAAATTCGAGGTCAGAATGGGGAATATGATCCCTGCCCCAAACTCTCACCCATTGCCATTCCTACCTTGGTGGTCATCCCCTAAACCTATAACACCCCCTAAACCCACAAATATAGTTTCATTAATTATGGTTAAATGTAGTATCCAATACTTATGGAATTTATTAAAATTTTTCAATTATTTATTTGAAAAATTGAAAGTTTTATAATCTAAGTTTCACTAAATTTCAGCAAGTAATTCTTACAAAAAATTATAGTTTAGGTGTTGATATTTACTAAATAATATTCAATAATATTAGTAATTATTGAAACTATAAAAAAATATTTCACAAATTAATTTAATTAATTAATTCACCCATGTTTTTGCTTTTTAGATGGCTTATAATATACATTAAGTGGTGCTTTAGAAGGAATTTTAGATGGGAGATATTGTTTAGGAGAAATTTTAAGAGGGGGTTGAGCCCATTGGTAACATGAGAGAGAGATGAGAGAGAGAGAGAGAGAGAGAGAGAGAGAGAGAGAGAGAGAGTTGGAGTGGAACTCTACTGAGAAGAGAGGGCTGCCATGTGGAAATATAGATTAAGAGGTGTTTTAGGAAGAATTTTAGGTGGGAAAGATAGTTTAAAATAAATTTCAGGAGGGGGATGGCGAACTGATTGAGAACATGAGAGAGAGATTTGGAATGGCACTCTAGTGTAGAAGAAAGGGTTGTCACGTGTAAGGGTGTAAACAAATCGAATTCGAATTGGATCAAGCAATATCTGAATTTGATTCGATATCCGACGGATTTTGAAAATTAATATTCGAATTTGAATTCGATTAAATATTCAAGTAATTGATTTGATTCGAATTCGATTAATTAATTATTTTATGTAATTCATAAATATATAAAATAAATATTTTATTTATATAAAGTATATAAATATATAAGTTATTCATATAATTTAATTATTAAATAAGACATTTAAATATTTTATGTATTGTATGTAAGAATTAAATAATCAGTTGAATTAAGATATTTTTTGAATCAAATCAAGTCATATCCAAATTTGCATCAGATTTATTCAGTATGAATAGGATATCCAAATTTGTCCGATTAGATATTCAAATTATTCGAATATGATTCAATTATGTCAAATCTCAAATTCAAAATTGGATTTTCAAATACTGTTGGCACTCCTAGTTATGCGGCTACATGGAAGGGTTAAGGAGCAAGGAAGAAAGGAGACAAGTTTAAGGAGAAAAGAGAGATGGGGGAATGGAAGAAGGAGAGGGCTATTGATGTTGGACATATTTAAATAATATATTATAGATTTAGATATTGAAATATTTAAATAATGTTTTATTTTTTAATGTTAAATTTTTATTTTTTGAATAACATTTAAAGTGAATAATTCATAAAATCATAATTTATATTGTAACTACATAATTTCATGATGAATTTTGTAAAAATATAGAATTATTAATAATATGAATATTATTATATCTATTAATTTTTGTGTTTTGAATAAATATTTAAAAATTAATATATAATTTCTTTATAATATTTAAATAATTCTGAAAATTTTTAATTGAATTTTTTTTAGGTCGATGTAGATAAAAGTGGGGGAGAGGATAAATAGGAATTAAAGATAATTTAGGATATATATATGTGTGTGTGTGTGTGTGTGTAGAGATAGATAGACAAATAGATACTAGCAAGTACCTATGTGATGCACAGGCTTTGTTAAGCGAAAGTTAAATAATAGAAATACATAAGAGTATATAATTATTTTATATTTTAATTCTTTAATAACCAATCCATCAATCTCAACCCAAGTTGGTCGATTTTTTAGTATTTCTGATTGTTTTTGGTTTAGCAATTTTCCAACCTGACCAAGTTAGGTCAGTTTTAGTTTGGACATTTAACTGACCAAAACTGAACATATCCAACCATAAATATATATTAATATTTTATACTTTAAATTGAACTTCTTAATACTTGAAAGTGGGAAAATTCCTATATTTCTTAGTCTAAAATATTTTATATCATTATTTTATTTTTAATAATATCACTATTATTTATTAAATTTAAATTTAATTTTAAGTTTAGTTAAATCGATACAACCCGAGTTGGTGGGTTTTCACTAATGGTCAATCGGTTTTGGGTGACAAACTTCTAACTTCACTAGGTCAATTTGGTTGACAAAACATCTTGCAACTAAACTGAACCAATCCTTGAACACTCTCAATTTCAACTAAATTAATAGTCTAATCACTGGTAAATAACAATATCTTAATCTCCAACAAATATTAAAAATTTATAGCAAACATACACAATCATTGAAAATAAATCTATAAAGAAAATATAATAGATATCTAATAAAAATATAATAAATATTAAAAATATATTAAATTAGTCAATAAATAGTGTAATCTCTAATAATAGTTTAATCTCTAATAAATATTAATTTATAAATTATAAAAATTATATATAATTACTAAAATTAAATCTATAACAAAAATAAAATAAATACAATAAATTAAATTTTAAAAGTTAAATAATAGTTTCTTAATCTCCAATAATTATTGATAATTTTCTATTAAATAACAAAACAAAAATAGATTTATAAGTAATTGTTGAAAACATATTTATCAACAAATACAATAAATAATTACTATAAATACAATAAATTTTAATTTTATTATATATAAAGATATAATGAGTATACACTATTATTGTAAATCTATTACTAATAAATATTAGTTTGTTTGAAAGTTATTTTCTATAAATATTATTTGATATAAGTGAAATTAGTAATTTACAATATTTTTTATTTATTTAAATAATATTATTATTTAATTTTATAATATTAATTATTATTGATTTAATAACATGTAAAATTATAATTGGCACTATTATTACGTGATTCATTATTAATTTTGTAACATATTAAATAATTATTAACATGAACATTATGAAATCTATTATAATTATTTTCTACTTTTAAGAAATTTCTTAAATTTATTACATAATTTTGTTATTTTAACTATTTAAAATTTAGTTATGTTAAATATTTAAATAATATATAAAATATTTACAAATTTTTATTATTTGAATTTTATTTATTTTAATGTTATTATGTAATATTAAATATTTTATACAATTATTTAGCTATTTTTAATGTTTTTTTATTTAAGATAATTAGTTATTGAAATATTTAAATAATGTTTTTTAATGTTACATTTTTATTATTTTAATAACATTTAAATTGAACAATTCATAAAATTATAATTTATATCATTATTACATAATTTCATGGTGAACTTTTGTAAAAATATAGAATAATCAATAGTATGAATATTATTAAATCTATTATTATTAATTTTTGTGTTTTGAATAAATATTTTAAAGTTAGTATATAATTCTGTTATAATATTTAAATAATTCTGAAATTTTTTTATTGAAACTTTATTTAAATAGATTATAGATATAGATAAAAAGTGGGGGAGAGGATAAATATGAATTAGAGATAGTTTAGGAGATAACCTCTCTACTAAATTAGAGATAATTTAAGAGATAAATAAGAGTTATAGATAATTTAGGAGATAAATAGGAATTAGAGATAATTTAGGAGAAAGTGGGGGAAAGTGGTGCCACTTGACTAAACATTAGAAAAGCAAATCCCTCTTTCTCTATGATTATTAGAAATAGTTAGGCTTATGTGATTTCCCTTTTGATTTAATGATTAATTATGTGTAATTAAAAAGCATAAAAAATTCAAAAAGAAAAAAAAATTAAGAAGAAGGTTTGGAGGCAGGAGAGACATAGTGACTGTATTTTGTCATGATATATATACAGGAGTTCTTTTTTAGAATTAAATAACTTGTTAATGACAATGGACAAAAAGAGGCTGCCAATTTTGTTAAATTGATAATATCGAAAACTATAATTATAACTCATCTTTAATTTGTGGATTGGTGGGTCACACCACGTTTCCATGTGATACGTTGAAGCCCAGTAGCACATTAGGATCCTAATATTTAGGTTAGGAAAGATACTTTGAGCGTAAATGTTCTGTTTTATTTATAACCAATTAAATAGCCAAAGTTTCTTGAATTTTGTTAATATCATAGAATAATGTGTTTTTAGTCTTTTTTTTAATACACCTCACCAAAAGGGAGATTATATTGAGAATCTTTTTCTTTTTCTTTTTTTTTTTTTTTTTGTTCCTTAAGGCTTAGTTGGGAAGGAGTACAAATGCAAATATGTAGAGTGAAAAACCTTATATTTTGTATTATTTTGTATGTATTTATGCTGTACATATTTTCATTTGTACTCTTTCCAAACTGAACCTTACTTATTGTTGACCTGGAACAACACTTTCACCATCTCAGATCTAAAGCTACTTAAAATGAGAAAATATCACTTCTAGTTGTTTGTGTAACCGTAATTTTGATGGAACTCTGATCGATGATATATATATATATAGCGAGAGAGAGAAAGAGAGAGACCTCTTGATTTCCCTACAAGAATCTGAGTTGCAAGGGGAGTTTTGTTTTTATTTTTTATTTTTGGAAGGCCCAATGCAGATTTCTGAATTCCACTATATATATATATATATATATATATAGAGAGAGAGAGAGAGAGAGAGAGAGAGAGAGAGAGAGAGCTCTTGATTTCCCTACAAGAATCTGAGTTGCACGGGGAGTTTTGTTTTTATTTTTTATTTTTGGAAGGCCGAATCCAATGCCCACTCTTGAATTGACATCAATTCAAAGCTGGCACCTACCCTAACTGTACTTTGGTTCTAAAAATTCTGACCCGGGGCTGAATTGTCATTCTCCTTTTTTTCCATTTAACTATATCAATTTCTTTACAATAATCAAGAATATTTGAAAATGTAAAATATATAGGAGTAGAATCTATCTATACTATCTATAAAAGAGTGAATGCCCCTTCTTTCTGGAATTTTCATTAGACATTTTCTACCCCCTTGTTTAAGCATACAATGGGCATAAAAGAGAGAATATATGTTATTTATTCTCACTTCAAAAAATACCCACTTATAACTGTTCAGAAACTGTCTACTTATAACCGTTCAAAAACTGTCCATGGTTTATAAATAGTTTTGTCTTAGAGATATTGCCACGCACGTGTACGCTTACTAGTATATAAAGATAGCAAAACTTACTCAGCAAGTGTTGGAACCCAAACTCTTCCTCAACTTTACTCAGCAAATGTTGGAATCACAACACACTTCTTCTGGTTTCGGCCTCTCCAATAATGTAAACGTTCCTTTGGAACATCACTCCTGGTCACCTGGTTCCCAATTGATGTTAATCTCTTTTCTCAAATTGAAAATATGGTGCAAAATATGAAATAGGAATCAATGGAAAGTAAATTGATTATGCATTAAATTTGATTGAAAATTTTATTTAACGTGTGATAGATATATGAAATACACCATAGTTGAATTCTTCTTTTATTTATAGATAACTAGTGGGAACCCGTACGATACACGAGATTTTGTTAAGTTAAAGATATACAATTGTTTTATATAATAATTAATAATCAATTTTATTTTATATACTACTTTTGATATTTTTTATAATACAAAAATAATAATAATTAATTTTAGATAGGATTATTTATCAAACTTAAGGGGCAATTTTCCCCATTTGCCTTATCCCCATGGGATCTGCCTTGAATGGGGTGCGGACGGGGATGATTTTCCCCTTGTGGGATAGAGATTGGGAAATTTTCATCCCCGTTGGCAAGGACGGTGGGGAGACGAGGAGAGGACTTCTTGCCCTATATGGACCTCGATCCTCTCTCCCCATGGGATCCCCACTAATATATATGTATATATACGCATACGTTTATATATGTATATATGTACACATATGTCTATATGCTAATACTTTTAAAAATATGGTTGAATATGTTTGAATCTTTTCTAATATATAGGATTGTAAGTTTTACTTATTTATTTTTATTTTTAAATAAAATAAAATAAAAAACATAATGGTTGACATTATAAAGAATCACGGGGAGTGGGAATCCTTGTGGGGATGGGGATAGGGACATGGATGAGGATTTTAGCAAGGATGGGGAGGTTCCTCATCCCCACCCTGCCCTATTGTCATTCCAAATCAAACTAATGAAATTGACTAACCTAATTTTTAGTATTTCTAGTCAGCTTTGGTTCAATAATATCCTAACCTCACTTAGTTAGATCAGTTTTGCTTTGACCATTTGTAAACTGACTAAAATCGAACGACCTGACCATAGATATAGAATAATATTTTATATTTTAAATATATCTTTTAAATACGGGAAAGTGAGAAAATTCCAATATTTATTAGGCTAAAATAGTTTATATCATAAATTTATTTTTTAATAATGCCATTGTATTTTTTAATTTAAAATTAATTTTTTAAGTTTAAATCTTTTGAACCAATAACAAAAAAAAACTAAAAAATGACCCAAACTAATATAACTTGAGTGACCAACCCCCTAACCTAACCATATCAATTTGGTTGGCCAAACAACCTACAACTAAATCGAACCAACCCGTGAATAATAGTTTAGTCTCCAATAATTATTAAAAATTTATAGCAAAAATACACAATAAATTAAATTTAAAAAGCTAAATAGCAACAATTTAAACTCCAATAATTATTTAGAGTTTTCCATTAAATAACAAAACAAATATAGATTTATACATAATTATTGAAAATATATTTATCACAAAAAACAATAAATAATTACTGAAATATAATAAATATTAATTTTAGTATAGATAAATATATAATAAATAAAGATTAAGTTTTTAAATTTATTATTAATAAACAATAAATTTTTTGATAGTTATTTTCTATAATTATTAATTGGTATAAATGAAACTAGTTATTTACAACATTATTTATTTATTAAAATAATATCATTATTTAAATTTTAAAATATTAATTACTTGTTGAGTTTAAAAATCCATAAAATTATAGTGCAATTAATACATAATTTTATTACTTTAACTATTTAAAATCTAGTTATGTTAAATATTTCATTATTTAATATATTAAGTTATTTAAATAAAATATTTAAAATCTTAAACTATTTATTATAATTGAAATTTATTCAATAATTATTTAAAATATATTATTAATTTTAACATTTTGTTATTAAAGATATTTATTTATTAAAATATTCAAATAATATTTCATTTTTTGTGTTAGAATTTTATTATTTGAATAACATTTAGATTGAATAATCCAGAAAATCATAATTTATATTGTTTGTACATAATTTCGTGATAAACTTTGTAAAAATATATAATTATTAATAATATAAATATTATTAAATTGATTATAATTATTTGGGTAAAATACAAAAACCTGCCTTGAAGTTTCTGACAATCATAAAAACCTCTCTTATAGATTCATTTTAACAAATACCTCCCCTGATTTTTTGAGAAACTCAACAAAAACCTCCCTTCCATCTAGACCTGGCCATTGGGTTGGGTCAGTCGGGTTCAGGTTGGGTCAAGGTACTTTGGGTTGATTTCAGGTCGGGTTGAATTTCGGGTTGGGATGTCCAATGCTAGACTCTAACCCTAACCCATGGGTCAATTCGGGTCATCTCAAAAAATAATTGAAATTTAAAAAATAAAGAAAAATTACATGAAAAATGTCAAAACTAAAAGAATTAACCTTAAAATTCCAGATATAAAATAAAAAACTTGAAAATTTAACAATTTAAAGAGTAAACAATAAAAAGTAATGACTAAATAGAAAAAATTAAAGAGTGGAAAACTTCTAACAATGCATAAATAATCCCAATTAGACTTGACAATCGAGTCAATGGGTTGACTCATGACCTAACCCAACCTAACCCAGTTTTTTTCACGTTGGGTCATTTTCACATTCGGGTAGCTAAATATGATACCCTAACCCTGTTTTTTTGGGTTGGATTGGGTCGGGTTCACAGGTTGGGTCAACTTTTTGCCAAGTCTACTTCCATCACTATCCCAGACGAAAAACATTAGATTGATGCCCCGATTTTTTTTTTCAAATATCCATTCTACCCTTTTATAAATTATTTTACATACAAAATTACTAAAATAATCCCATTTTAACTCAACAAAAAACATATTTCAGTAATTTTATATGTAAAATTACTAAAATTGATCATTAAAAGAGGTTTTTGTTGAGTTAAAATGGGGTTATTTCAGTAATTTTATATATAATATATTTTATAAAAGGGTAGAATGGGTATTTGGAAAAAATTGGTGCATCAATCTAATGACAGAAGGGAGGTTTTTGGTGAGTGTCTCAAAAGTTCAGGGGAGATATTTGTTAAAATGAAACTATAGAGGAACTTTTTATGATTATGAGAAACTTCAGGGGAGATTTTTGTATCTTACCCTAATTATTTTTTGTCTTTTTAATAAATATTTTAAATTTATTATATAATTTTGTTATAATATTTACACAATTCTTAAATTTGCTATTCAAACTTTCTTTAGATAGATGTAGATAAAAAGTGAGGGAGAAGATAAATAAGAGTTAGAGATAATTTAGGAGAGAAACTCTCTATTAAATTAAAGACAACTTAAGAGAAAGTTGGAGATGGTGGAGGAGGTTGTTTAGGAGAAATTTTATGATATTAGATTATTTAGGTTATTGAAATGTATGAGAGAGAGAGAGAGAGATTAGGATTTTATTTTTTGAAAAACTAGAGTTTTTAATTGATAGTTTTGAATGATATGGATTAAAAATTAAAAAAAATAATAAAAAAGGAGAAAATTTCTAGTATGCAGATTTTTTTGGACCATCTAGAGTCGAATTAAATAGGAAATGGGACCAAACTGACATATGGTCAGATTAGTTTTAGGTACCCACCCATTCTCACTCCCCACCAAGAAAGCATTTGCTATAGGGTTGTCAAACCCAATGGGCCCAAATTGATTAGGCCAGTTTTGGCACCAATGAGTTAGTTGTGGTTCCAGATCTATTGTCCCAATAATAGATATGGAATCGAGATCCAATAATTATTAAATGGGCTGTAGATCCAATAATAAAACTCCACATCAGTAGTATATGGCCTAGTGACCCACAAACATTTAACTTGAATAGGGATCTACTCCACATAGAATGCACTTCACCTCACACCAACTTCGTAAGTACATCTCACCGTCCATTGGAAACATCTCTCATAAATAATTACACAAAGTATGGGAGATATTCCAATATATTATGGGATGTGCCTGTGAGGTCCTTGTGAGGAACAAGAGCAGATAACTTCTGTAGGCCTTTATGTTTTAGGGAAAAGTAGGAAAACAAATGATGCAGAATTCTGAATTCTAGCCCTCCCTTACAATTAGCCCTGTCCCCTCCTATAAATCACATCCTGCCAGTGAAGAGTTTGTTGTACATCAAATTATAGTGTCATGTCAGTATTCTTTCATGTTTAAATTTCGCATGTGCAAGTCTATTTTTAATATATTAAAATTTTAAAATAAATAAAAAATATGAATTGAATTTCTTTTTCTTATTTCGTTCAAATAAAAAACAAGAATCGAAAAACAAGAAAAAAATCGTGAATGATATAACATTCAGCCTCTTCTCCCAGTCCAAGAGCCTTGCTTCTTCATCGTCATTTAGCGAACTGCCCTAGCTTCCCCTCTCCAGGTACTCGTATTTCTATTAGAGCTCGTATCTCATACCGTCATATTTTCATCAGACATGGATGAATGAAGACGCTTTACAGCAACATCACCTAGAACCTTTGCTTTATATACACTCCCTTGTCATCCCTTCCCTATACAGTATGTCTTATTGAAATTTTTAGTGGCCATTACTATATCCTTAAAAGCTAATTTCCCGTCTTCTTCTTCATCAGCATATATGTCTTTGCATGTATAATGGTCGATGAAAATTCCAAAGAAAATTAGCAACATTGTGATAATGACAGCAAGAGGTATGGTAATCAACAATCTGCCCAACGCTTTTGTTCTTGTTTGTAGAAGTATTGCTGCTAACATTTGGAAATTACCTGCCAATGCCTTAATTGGGAGGAACATTTTGAAAGGCCTTAATGTTGGGAAGTGGACCCTCAAGATTGTTATTTGATATTGTTGGATTTTAATCTCATTAGAGATTAAATCCAATGGGTTTGATTGGTCAATTACATGACAAATTGCACATGTACACTTGTTTGAAAAAATCAATTTTTCTCTTACAAAAACCCAATTTTGAACTTGTCCCACATTGCAAAATTATAAGTTTTGTTTCTAATATTTCAATAGGAGCTGATTTACACTCCTTAGAATTAGTAGAGGAGAGTATGGGGATTCGATACTGATGGAGCGCGATCCGGCTAATCTTAGCTGTCCGCTGCCTTGCTTCCGAACGGGGTAGCAGGGAACCTGAAACGGAAGAGATGGGAAAGCTCCGGGGGGAACCCGGTGTAGAGGCTCCAAAGCTCAAGTTAGAATCCTTCAAAAGCAAGGTAATACCAGATAGCGCAAAGTTTGCATACCTCCGTTGTCGAGGGGCAGGGGGCTCTTATAGTCACTTCGTGTACTCGTCCCGAGGCCCTTGTAAGGTCGGGTATGATTACCCTTGTGCTTGTCAACTCGGCCGTCGTCCTTTCTGCGGAGACAGAACCGTCACTGCCTAACCGTCTAACTGGAGATGGCGGCGTCAGTGGCGGTGGCACCCTCGGTCACGGACTTCCCTAGTGTCAGGCATGGTACGACTTGTTTTGCTTTGGTGCCCAGAAGATGATGCGAAGTGCTGAGCGAGGCGGTCTCGAGCTCGGAAGTACCCCGAACTGTTACAAGGTGGGTCAGTTCGGTGAAGTGTATCCCGAGCTGTTACAAGGTGGGTCAGTTCGGCGAAGTGTATCCCGAGCTGTTACAAGGTGGGTCAGTTCGGCGAAGTGTATCCCGAGCTGTTACAAGGTGGTAGTTCGGCGAAGTGTATCCCGAGCTGTTACAAGGTGGGTCAGTTCGGTGAAGTGTATCCCGAGCTGTTATAAGGTGGTAGTTCGGCGAAGTGTATCCCGAGCTGTTACAAGATGTTACAAGGGTCAGTTCGGCGAAGTGTGTCCCCTTGTTCCCGCCTAGGCTTGGCCCCTTTTGCCGAGCTGTCGTTTCTGCCATGTGTCACATAATAAAGAGGTCGGGCCAAATCTCCCTTCATCAATTGCCCCCCACTCCTTGCGCCGAGGGTCTTGCCATGGCCCGGGGAGTTTTCGCGAGGTAGCTGGTGGATTTGTCCCGTCCTTCAAACCTTCACTGTACGAGACGCTTTTGCTATGGTTCTTTCGGTTTTCGAGAAGGCTGGAAACGTGCTTACTCAAGAACGCTGGTGGTTGTGACCGCGCGTTTTAAATTTCAAACCAACTCGTGCCGCTGGGACGTGGCAGCGGGTCATTTCAAAAAGGCATGCCACTGCTGTACGTGCGCGGTCGACTGTCAGGGAGACGTGCGGCGCGTCAATTTCGAAAAGACGCGTGTCAAAGCGACGTCGGTTTCAAAATGACGTGCTAACGTTTCGCTTTTCTCGGAAAGACGTGCGCCCGTCACGTCTCGACCTTAAGGGTTGTGCGGTTGGTAGGAACGTGGGCCGTCGGATCGTCTTCGGTCTGCACGGTCGATTCTTGGTTAATGTAGATATAAATAGTGGGGGACCCCGGTTGTTGTCACTTCTACGGTTTGTCTATTGAGTTCGCGTCCAACCCTTCAGCTCGCGTCCAAGTCTTTTCTAGCTCGCGTCAAGGCCGGTACAGTTCACGGTTCTTTGGTATTTCTTCAAACCTTCCGGTTAGTACTTTCTTGAATTCGTCTTTTCCCCAATATCTAACTTTGATAGATCAGACGACTCTTCGAGTAGGGCCGATTTAGGTTCCACCAACCGAGCCGTGTCCCCAGACTGCCGCAGTGATCCTGAGGTGGAGTTTGAGGACTACGAACCAGCAGGTCGAGTCGCTTCGGGCAGTTTGGCGTCTACCTCCCGCCGAGGTCGGATGCTAGACCGGTTTGGCCCTTCGACCATGATGCCTGAGGGGCTTCAATCCATACTTCTGTCTTACAATCTTCCTTGGGGGTACACATATTTTATTCCTTCGGGTAGCTTTCCTTGGGAACACGGTACTGACGAGATCATGATTTTTCGAGAGCAGCTTGCTGCAGGGTTGCGACTTCCTTTCCATCCCCTTCTCGTCGAAGTCATAAACCACTTTGGTGTCACCATTGGCCAGCTTCATCCGAACTCTATTCGGAACCTGGTGGGGACAATTTCCCTTTTTTGCGAGCAGAACTTTCCCTTAGACTTAGAGATATTCTCCTCTATCTTGATGCTCAAGAGACAGGCGGGTTCTCTTCCAGGGGGGAGACGGGCGTATTACCTTACTCCTCGCCAGGGTTTCAAGCTTCTGCACGATCTTCCTAATAAGGTCCCGACTTGGAAGCGGGACTACTTCGGCATGCGAAGTGCACAAGGATGGCCCTTTCAGACCGGGTGGGGTGAGGCCGCTCCCGATTTGGGCGTAACTCTTGATAAAGAGACGGTGAAGGGTCTCCAGCAATGGGCACGACAAGGCTTAAAGTGCCACCAATACTTAATGGAGGCTAAGCTTTTTGCAGCCGGCTTGAGTTCGGGTAGGTTTCTGGCTATGCGGCTTTTTTTTTTTTGATGTCGAACTCGTTTCTATAGATGTGATGGATGCAGAGAGAACTCGTGGGGGTTGTTTGTTCCAAGGTATGAAGAGGAGGAAGCGGGTCGCCAAGCGAACTCGTACCGAGCTGCCCCTGGATGAGGAGCCCCAAGCCCCAAACCATACTCCAGAGGATCTGCCCAGGGAGCCCGAAGTGACTCCACCGGTGCACGAGACTGCCGGGGCGCCTTACGCTGAAACCACTCATACGGGCGCTCCTGCGTACTCAAGTGCTCCTGCTCACTCTAGGTCTGCTCATATGCAGGCTGGGCCCTCTGGCTCGGGAGCTCAAGGGGAGTTTAGGAGCGTGTTGACGCCGAACTACACTCTTCAGAAGAGTAGGGACGCTACTTTCCCCGAGGAGGTCGCGGCGTGGACCGATCTTCCCTTGGATCAGGTCGCTTGCTGCGCCGTAACACATGCCATGGTGGTAAGTTAGATTTTGTCTTCCTTTTTTATTCTGTTGCTTCTGCTGTCATTTTTCTCACTTGTTTCTTTTGGTAGGTGAATTCTGCAGATTTTTTCCCAAGGCACTGAAGACGCCAAGAAGAAGGCAGTTGAAGACTACATTGCCTCCCCGCGTTTTGACGATCTGATGGTGGATTCTTACAGGAGGGGGTTCAAGTTGAGCCGGTGGATGATCCGGAATACATACCCGACCTCGATGTAAGTGCCATAACCACTTCGCGTATAACTCAGGAGATGGCCAATGCTGCCGATGGCGAGCCGGACTCTGAAGGAGAGGCATGGCCTTCGGGTGTTGTTGAAGTGCCTTCCGATGGCGAAGTGGCTCCGGGCATGTAATTTTTTTTTTGTTGCCAGTGTACTGTTTCTTGTAATGGAGTGTCTTTTTCCCCTTGCTCATCTTCCCCGATCTGTTTCTTTGCCGGGTTTTTAAATTTCCGTGGTCTTTTATGCCGCAAACTGATTTTTTGCCGAGCTGATAATGTGCTGAAGTTCCTCGGCTTGTCTTGTGGCACATGGCCTGATTTCGTCCACTTCGCTAGGTGGTTTATAGGTAGTATCGCCTCAAGTTCATGATGTTCCACGTTCGGGGTACTCGTTTGCCTTCCAAGGTTTCGAGTTCGTATGCGCCCCCGAGCGCTGTTTTTACTTTATAGGGCCCTTCCCAATTAGGTCCAAGCTTACCGATGCCGGGTTCGGGCACCATAATCTTACGGAGGACCAGGTCGCCGACTCGGAACCTTCGTTCTTTACTCTGCTATTGTAGTAGCGAGCTACCTGCTGCTGGTATGCCGCTGTTCGGATGTGTGCGAGGTCCCTTACCTCGTCCAGTAGGTCGAGGTTGGTGCGTAACTCGTCTCCGTTCGTCCGATCGTCGTATGTTTCTAATCGCAACTTTGGTATTTTGATTTCCGCCAGGATCACCGCTTCAGTGCTGTAGGTGAGGTTGAAGGGGGTTTCTCCCGTGGCTGCTTTTTTGGTCGTTCGGTGAGCCCATAAGACACTTGGTAGCTCTTCGGCCCACAATCCCTTAGCTCGATCCAAACGTGCTTTCAGTCCATGCAGGATGGCTCTGTTCATCACTTCCGTCTGACCGTTTGCCTGTGGGTGCGCGACTGACGTGAAATTTTGCCGAATCCCCATGTTCTGGCACCACTCTTGGAACTTGATATCCTCGAACTGTTTGCCGTTGTCGGAGATTAGAACCCGAGGTAATCCGAACCGACATACTATGTTCTTCCAAAAGAAGTTTTGTATGTTTCGAGCCGTAACAGTTGCCAGAGGTTCGGCTTCTATCCACTTCATAAAGTAATCTACTGCAACAACTAAGAATTTTCTTCCGCCTGTTGCTGGTGGGAATGGCCCTAGGAGGTCGATGCCCCATTGTGCAAAGGGCCACGGGCTGGCGAGGTATTTTAGGTCGGAGGCAGGTTGATGGTGGATGTTAGCGTGCTTCTAACACTTGTCGCATTTTCTGACGAGCTCGACAGCTTCTGCCTTCATTGTTGGCCAGTAGTATCCTTGTCGGAGTGCCTTTTGGGCGAGTGCTCTGCCCCCCAAGTGTCCGCCGCACAGGCCTTCATGAGTGTCGCGGAGTACGAACTCGGCTTCGGTAGGTCGCAGGCACCACAAATAGGGGAGCGTGTACGACCGTCGGTATAACCGTTCGTCTATTATGACATATTTGGCCGCCTGGCGCTGCACCCTCTTGGCCGCATTGCATTCTGCAGGGAGGGTTTCGTCTATCAGGAAGCTCGTGAGTGGATCGATCCAGCTCGGCTCTGCTTCTAAGACCGGAGCGACCTCCTCTGTCCCCCCGAGAATACTAGGCCGAGGTAAGTCCTCTATGTACACAGTTCTCATATTGTTGTGACTCGTGCTGGCTAATCGGGACAGGGCGTCGGCCTCAGTGTTTCGGACATCAGGATTTGCCTGATGATGTGTGACCAGAAGTTGAGCAGGGCTTCTTTTACTTTGGCCAAATATGTGATCATGGAGGGATCGCGTGCTTCGTATTCGTCGGTAACTTGGTTTACCACGAGCTGAGAATCGCTGCAGATGACCAAGTGTTTTGCCTTAACCTTTGGCGCTAGGTCCAGCCCGGCGATCAGTGCTTCGTACTCTGCCTCGTTGTTGGATGCCGCGAACTCAAAGCGTAGTGCGTATTCTACTTCTGTGCCGCTCGGGCCGCACAAGACTATTCCAGCTCCGCTGCCTTGCCGGTTCGAGGAACCATCCACGTGAAGGATCCAGGGCTCCTCATCCCAATTCGCTCTTCGCCTGACTAGGAGAGATGCCACACTGGGTGCTACTTCACGGGGTTCGGACTCTATGGGCTCAGGAGCTCCGGGTTCGCCACAACTGGGGACCTCGGGCTCGACCTGTGGGGCTTTGTGGCTGGAAGTGCACTCGGCAATAAAATCTGCCAAAGCTTGGGCCTTGATAGCTGTTCTCGGTTTGTACTGGAGGTCGTACTCGCTGAGTTCGATGGCCCATTTCATCAATCGACCGGAGACTTCGGGTTTGAGTAAAACTTGTCTAAGAGGTTTATCAGTTAGGACGATGACGGAGTGAGCCTGGAAGTACGGGCGGAGTTTACGAGCTACTACTACTAGGGCATATGCTAGTTTTTCTATCTCCGGGTACCTTGCCTCTACTCCCTGCAAAATTTGACTAACATAATATATGGGTCGTTGGACCCGGTCTGTTTCCTTTATTAGTACCGAACTGACCGCCTCGTCGCTCGCCGAGAGGTACAGTTCTAAGACCTCGCCCACCTCGGGCCAGGCTAAGGTTGGTACACTAGCGAGGTAACCTTTTAGTTCATCGAACGTGAACTGGCAGTCCTGGGTCCACTCGAACCCTTTGCCTTTGACTGCCTTGAAGAAGGGTAGGCAGCGGTCTGCTGACTTAGACAAGAAGCGGCTTAGAGCGGCTATGCGGCCGTTTAGCCTCTGAACCTCTTTTACTTTCCGAGGTGGTTTCATATCTAGAATGGCTTTTATTTTGTCCGGGTTGGCCTCAATACCGCACCAATTGACAATGTAGCCTAGGAACTTGCTCGAGGTGGCGCCGAAGACACACTTGTTGGGATTCAACTTCATGCTAAACTGACGCAGGATTTGGAAAACAGAATCTAAGTCTTGTATTAACTCTTGTGAAAACTGAGTCTTGACGATCATGTCGTCTACATAGCATTCTATCTTCGTACCAATCAAGGGCCGAAATAGCTTATTTACAAGTCTTTGGAAAGTTGCCCCGGCATTTTTTAGTCCGAAGGGCATGACTTTGTAGCAATACAGGCCGAACTCGGTTATGAAGCTGGTTTTCTCCTCATCGGATGGGTCCATCCTAACTTGGTTGTAGCCCGAGTAGGCGTCCAGGAAGCTTAGCAACTCGTTTCCCGAGGTTGCGTCCACTAGGCAGTCAATTCTGGGGAGGGGGAAGCAATCTTTCGGGTAAGCTCGGTTCACATCGGTATAGTCGACGCACATGCGCCACTTGCCGCTTGCCTTTTTTACCAACACTGGGTTGGCCACCCAGCTCGGGTAGTAGACTTCCCTTATGAAGTTTGCTGCGAGGAGCTTCTCGACCTCCTCGTCGACCGCTCTCCAGCGTTCTGGGGCTAAGTTGCGTTTCTTCTGTCTAACGGGTCTGACTAAGGGTCAGTATTAAGTTTGTGAGTTATCAGTCCGGGGCTAATGCAGGGCATGTCGGCCGCGGACTAGGCAAAAATATCTAAATTTTGAAGTAAAAAACTCACCAGTTCGGCTCGTAGGGGCTCTTCGATGGAAGCTCCGATGCTTAGTGTGCGAGCTGGGTCCGTAGCCGAAATCGGGATTGCGACTGTTTCCTCCATGGGCGAAGCTCGCTCCTCACCTTGCTCCGTCGGCCGCTCCAGTTCGAGGTCGTCGACCGCCTTGGTTTTTCCCTTTAGGGCAGCAACGTAGCACTTGCGGGACTCGAGCTGGTCGCCCCGCGCTACCCCTATACCGAAGTCCGTAGGGAACTTCATGGCCAAATAGTAGGTGGAGACCGCCGCCCGTAGGACATGCATGATCAACCGTCCTATTATGGCATTGTATGGGGAGGGGGTCGCTACTACCAGGAAATCATGGTTGAGTCTGACCGCACAAGGCCATGTGCCGACTTCCACAGGGACAGTTACTTTTCCGAGGGGCCTAACTTCCTCTCCGCTGAAACCTACCAGGGGAGTGTTCGCGGGCTTCAGCTCTCTCCTCTTTAACTGCAGCTGGTCAAATGCCGATTTGAAGAGGATGTCCGCTGAGATGTCCGAATCTACGAGTACGCGCCTGACCTCGAAGTCGCTAATCCTTAGCTTAATGACAAGAGCGTCATCATGGGGGTAGTGAACTCCTCGCGCGTCGTCCTCTGTGAAAAAGATTGGTTCTTCGGTCTTTGGTCTCTTTGGGGGGTTCCTTTCTTCGAGGGCCGCTTCGCGAACTGAAGTCCAGGCTGCTGCCGAGGTACACCCCGCTACCACCGATCCTCCCACTATTACATGGATGGTTCCCCGAACTGGCCTCTCTTCCGGAGGCTGCTTCTGCAACGGTGCGGCAGGTCTGTTGCTAGACTCGGGTGCATCCTTTTCGTGCTCCCCTTGCCGACCTGCTTTATTGTTATTGTTGTGCTGTACAAAGTTTCTCAAGTATCCACGACGGATGAGTCCCTCTATCTCGTCCCGGAGGTTATTACACTGTTCGGTGCTATGACCATGGTCTCTATGGAAACTACAATACAAATTCTTGTTTCTATCGTTCGGATTTCCCTTCATTCGAGGTGGCCACTTAACGTATGGAGCATCTTTGATCGTCATTAAGATCTCTGTCCGCCTCGTGTTTAATGGCGTGTAGTCCGTCCGAACTGCTAGGGGGGCCCGGAAGGACTGGTTCGGCTTCGGCTCCCGGGTCGGGTTTTTTCTATTCACCGGGTTGGAGAGCTCGCCTTCTCTCTTTCTTTTCTCGTTCCCGCCTTCGGTTCGTTGGTTGATTTCTTCCTCTGTCCTCATGAACTTATCCGCGAGTTTGAGGAATTCGTCCACGGTCGCAGGCTGGCTGGCCACCATGTGCCATTTGAACTCTTTGTGCGTCACCCCTCTTTTGGCCGCCGCGAGCTGCATTGTGGGGTCCAACCACGGTATTTGCAAGCATGCTTCGTTGAACTGCTTGATGTAGCCCCGAATAGATTCTCCTTCTCTTTGGACCACTCTGAAGATGCTTTCCTCTGTTCTGGGGCACCGTCGGCTGGCGACGAAGTGTGTGGTGAAGACTTGCACGAACTGGGCCCAACACTTTATCGACCCGGGGGCCAGGTTCCTGTACCAAGTGCGGGCTACCCCCCTGAGGGTGGTGGTAAAGGCCACGCACATGCACGATTCGCTAGCCCTAGCGAGGTGCATTTGGGACTGAAAGGCGTCAACGTGGTCGTTGGGGTCAAAGGACCCGTCGTACTTGTCCAAAGGTGGGAGCTTGAAGTCTCTGGGTAAGGGGACCGCCAGGAGTTCCAATGCGAAGGGGGAGGGAACGGAGAGAGCCGGGGCAGCCCCTACCTCGTCCGAGCTCGCGTCTTTGCCTCTGAATTCCGACAAGGCGCGGGTGGCGGTTTGGCGACTTCGCCGGTGCCTTTGCCGTTGAGCGGGCCTTGTGCTGGCGCTGTTGGCCTCCGTGTTGCCGAGCTCGATGGGCCCGGAGTGCTGGTAGTTTGTCGCCAGGGCGTTGAATCGGCTTTCGGTGAGCGGGAGCTCGGGCTTGGAGCACCGGGGTGCCGACCTCGCGGGCGAGGTTCCTGACCCGCCTGCGGGTTGCGAGGCGGGGATGACATTTTTCTCTCTTCGGCCTGGGGACGAGGCCTGGCTGTTGGGGTGGTTCTAGGGCCGGGAGGCCTTCGCCTGGCGGGGACGCCCATCCTGCGGGGAGGCCTTGACCGGCCTCAGAGCGGGGTGGCGAGGTGGAAGTAGTGGTTGGTTTAGTGGCAGTTGGGGGAACTGCTGTTGATAGTGATACTGGGAGATGTTGTGCAGCACTTGGAGCTGGTGAAGCTGGTGTTGCTGGAACTGTTGCATTTGGGCTTGCATTGCCCACATGCACTGCATCAGGTCCTCCAATTGGTTTTGGCTAGCTGCCAGGGGGACGACAGTTGGTTCAGTGAAGGTTGTCTCAATGGGGAGAGGAAAGGGGACGCTTGTGGTAGGAGGGTTTACGGGTGCCACTGCTTGTGGCATGTTCAAGATGGGGATCCCATCTGCCGAAAGGTGGATGGTGAACTGTCCAACGCACACTACAGGGACTTGAAATTGCTCCCCGGTGGTGTTTGTCTCCGTGCCACGTCCGGTGTTGCTGGAGGAGGCCATGAGTGTTGGGTTTTTTGAAGAAAAAAGGGGGTATCGAAGTTTGGAGGGAGACTTTTCGAAGCGTTTCCCACAGACGGCGCCAATTGATGGAGTGCGATCCGGCTGGTCTTAGCTATCCGCTGCCTTGCTTCCGAACGGGGTAGCAGGGAACCTAAAACGGAAGAGATGGGAAAGCTCCGGGGGGAACCCGGTGTAGAGGCTCCGAAGCTCAAGTTAGAATCCTTCAAAAGCAAGGTAATACCAGATAGCGCAAAGTTTGCATACCTCCGTTGTCGGGGGCAGGAGGCTCTTATAGTCACTTCGTGTACTCGTCCTGAGGCCCTTGTCAGGTCGGGTATGATTACCCTTGTGCTTGTCAACTTGGCCGTCGTCCTTTCTGCTGAGACAGAACCGTCACTGCCTAACCGTCTAACTGGAGATGGCGGTGTCAATGGCGGAGGCAGGTGGCCGTTTAGAGTGCTGCTGCCAAACGTCAGATCCCAAGTCAGTCGGGCGTGGCACCCTCGGTCACGGACTTCCCTAGTGTCAGGCATGGTACGACTTGTTTTGCTTTGGTGCCCAGAAGATGATGCGAAGTGCTGAGCGAGGCGGTCTCGAGCTCGGAGATACCCCGAACTGTTACAAGGTGGGTCAGTTCGGCGAAGTGTATCCCGAGCTATTACAAGGTGGGTCAGTTCGGCAAAGTGTATCCCGAGCTGTTACAAGGTGGGTCAGTTCGGCGAAGTGTATCCCGAGCTGTTACAAGGTGGGTCAGTTCGGCAAAGTGTATCCCGAGCTATTACAAGGTGGGTCAGTTCGGCGAAGTGTATCCTGAGCTGTTACAAGGTGGTAGTTCGGCGAAGTGTATCCCGAGCTGTTACAAGGTGGGTCAGTTCGGCGAAGTGTATCCTGAGCTGTTACAAGGTGGTAGTTTCGGCGAAGTCCATCCCGAGCTGTTACAAGGGTCAGTTCGGCGAAGTGTGTCCCCTTGTTCCCGCCTAGGCTTGGCCCCTTTTGCCGAGCTGTCGTTTCTGCCACGTGTCACATAATAAAGAGGTCGGGCCAAATCTTCCTTCATCAATTGCCCCCCACTCCTTGCGCCGAGGGTCTTGCCATGGCGCGGGGAGTTTTCGCGAGGTAGCTGGTGGATTTGTCCCGTCCTTCAAACCTTCACTGTACGAGACGCTTTTGCTAGGATTCTTTCGGTTTTCAAGAAGGACGTGGCAGCGGGTCATTTCAAAAAGGCACGCCACCGCTGTACGTGCGCGGTCGACTGTCAGGGAGACGTGCGGCGCGTCAGTTTCGAAAAGACGCGTGTCGAAGCGACGTCGGTTTCAAAAAGACGTGCTGACGTTTCACTTTTCTCGGAAAGACGTGCGCCCGTCACGTCTCGACCTTAAGGGTTGTGCAGTTGGTGGGAACGTGGGCCGTCGGATCGTATTCGGTCTGCACGGTCGATTCTTGGTTACTGTAGATATAAATAGTGGGGGACCCCGGTTGTTGTCACTTCTGCGGTTTGTCTATTGAGTTTGCGTCCAACCCTTCAGCTCGCGTCCAAGTCTTTTCCAGCTCGCGTCAAGGCCGGTACAGTTCACGGTTCTTTGGTATTTCTTCAAACCTTCCGGTGAGTACTTTCTTGAATTCGTCTTTTCCCCAATGTCTAGCTTTGATAGCTCAGACGACTCTTCGAGTAAGGCCGATGTAGGTTCCACCAACCGAGCCATGTCCCCAGACTGCCTCAGTGATCCTGAGGTGGAGTTTGAGGACTACGAACCAGCAGGTCGAGTCGCTTCGGGCAGTTTGGCGTCTACCTCCCGCCGAGGTCGGATGCTAGACCGGTTTGGCCCTTCGACCATGACGCCTGAGGGGCTTCAATCTATACTTCTGTCTTACAATCTTCTTGGGGGGTACACATATTTTATTCCTTCGGGTAGCTTTCCTTGGGAACACGGTCCCGATGAGATCGTGATTTTTCGAGAGCAGCTTGTTGCAGGGTTGCGACTTCCTTTCCATCCCCTTCTCGTCGAAGTCATAAACCACTTTGGTGTCACCATTGGCCAGCCTCATCCGAACTCTATTCGGAACTTGGTGGGGACAATTTCCCTTTTTTGCGAGCAGAACTTTCCCTTAGACTTAGAGATATTCTCCTCTATCTTGATGCTCAAGAGACAGGCGGGTTCTCTTCCAGGGGGGAGATGGGCGTATTACCTTACTCCTCGCCCCGGCTTGGAAGCGGGACTACTTCGGCATGCGAAGTGCACAAGGATGGCCCTTTCAGACCGGGTGGGGTGAGGCCGCTCCCGATTTGGGCGTAACTCTTGATAAAGAGACGGTGAAGGGTCTTCGGCAATGGGCACGACAAGGCTTAAAGTGCCACCAATACTTAACGGAGGCTAAGCTTTTTGCAGCCGGCCTGAGTTCGGGTAGGTTTTTGGCTATGTGGCTTTTTTTTTTTTTGATGTCGAACTCGTTTCTGTAGGTGTGATGGATGCAGAGAGAACTCGTGGGGGGCGTTTGTTCCAAGGTATGAAGAGGAGGAAGCGAGTCGCCAAGCGAACTCGTACCGAGCTGCCCCTGGATGAGGAGCCCCAAGCCCCAGACCATACGCCAGAGGATCTGCCCAGGGAGCCCGAAATGACTCCACTGGTGCACGAGACTGCCAGGGTGCCTTACACTGAAACCACTCATACGGGCGCTCCTGCATACTCAAGTGCTCCTGCTCACTCTGGGTCTGCTCATATGCGGGCTGGGCCCTCTGGCTCGGGAGCTCAAGGGGAGTTTAGGAGCGTGTTGACGCCGAACTACACTCTTCAGAAGAGTAGGGACGCTACTTTCCCCAAGGAGGTCGTGGTGTGGACCGATCTTCCCTTGAATCAGGTCGCTTGCTGCGCCGTAACACATGCCATGGTGGTAAGTTAGATTCTGTCTTCCTTTTTTATTCTGTTGCTTCTGCTGTCATTTTGCTCACTTGTTTCTTTTGGTAGGTGAATTCTTCGATTCATGCCTTGGCGGCCCAAGTGGAGAGGAGCTCGCGATAGGCGTGAGCTGCTGAGGCTGCCGCTCATGCGGCTGAAGAAGCCTTCCGTGCTGTAGAGGCAAATACCCGGGCTGCTGAGGCGGTTGCTTATGCTACTGAAAAGGCTGCTCGCGTCGCGATGGCCAGACAGGCGAGGTCTCAGCGTGACGCCGAGGCCATGGGGGTAGTTGTCAAGCATATGGCGGACTTGAAGTTGGATTTATAGCATCAAGTCGAGTATCTTCAGGAGGACATTAGGGAGAGAACGCAGATTTTTTCCCAAGGCATTGAAGACGCCAAGAAGAAGGCAGTTGAAGACTACATTGCCTCCCTGCGTTTTGACGATCTGATGGTGGATTCTTACAGGAGGGGGTTCAAGTTGAGCCGGTGGATGATCCGGAATACATACCCCGACCTCGATGTTAGTGCCATAACCACTTCGCGTATAACTCAGGAGATGGCCAATGCTGCCGATGGCGAGCCGGACTCTGAAGGAGAGGCAGGGCCTTCGGGTGTTGTTGAAGTGCCTTCCGATGACGAAGTGGCTCCGGGCATGTAAATTTTTTTTTTTTGCCAGTGTACTGTTTTTTGCAATGGAGTGTCTTTTTCCCCTTGCTCATCTTCCCCGAGCTGTTTCTTTGCCGAGTTTTTAAATTTCCGTGGTCTTTTATGCCGCGAACTGATTTTTTGCCGAGCTGATAATGTGCTGAAGTTCCTCGGCTTGCCTTGTGGCACATGGCCTGATTTCGTCCACTTCGCTAGGTGGTTTATAGGTAGTATCGCCTCAAGTTCATGATGTTCCACGTTCGAGGTACTCGTTTGCCTCCCAAGGTTTTGAGTTCGTATGCGCCCCCGAGCGTTGTTTTTACTTTAAGCTGTCCTCCTATACAAATTTGAGGAGGGGGCTTGCCTGTGAAATTATTGTAAGAGAAGCTCACATTCCTTAGAGATATGGGTCCAAAAAATCTTCAGATATACTACCAAAGAAGTTGTTAGAATGAACATAGAAGTAAACTGGGTTCTTCAAACGGGTTATGGTGGGAAGAAAGTTTCCTTGTAGCTGGTTTTCACTCAGATCAAGAAGTTCTAGACTTTCCAACTTGCCTATTTCATGGGGAAGGATTCTAGTGAACTAGTTATTGGAGAGACTTATGTTGGCAAGCTGAGATAAGTTTCCCATGCTAGAAGGAATTGGGCCAGTAAGAAGGTTATCAAACTAAAAAAGATTACCCGTCGGAGAAAAGTCACGCTTGGCAGACCAGACTACTTGTGGGAAGCCTAAGTTAGGCAAGTACCATTGCAGTAGAGAAGATCTAGAATGAAGTCGAAAGAAACAAATAAAACTTAAGTAGGGACAAATTGGTTTATAAGATTGAAATTAGAGTAGATGATGATAATTAATTAATGAAAAGAGGAGGTGTTGTGAATTGATTTGTTTTATGGTTGACAAAATTCAAGATGACGAAATAGGAAAAAGAAACCTAACTCATATTTTTTAGTATTTTAGGAGAATGACTGATCAGCCCGGCGTCAAAATTTGTAGTAGGTTCAAGGTACAGTTGGGGTGGATGTTAATTCGGAATTGATGTGCATTAATGTATAAACTGGATATTTTTTACCTTTTGAATGTTTATAATTCTGTAATGGAAATTAAAAATTTGCATTGAAATTGTCCGTATTTTTTGATATTTTTTATTTATTTTAAAATTTTAATGTATTAAAAACAAAGAGGATGTTTGAAACGTCCGTTACTCCTCTGATTTGATGTACAAGTCTTGCTGAAGGATTATGCAGGAGATATGGACTCTATTACAGGTATCGCGTTTAACCAATCGGAATTCCTCCCCACGACCCCACCCCATCTTCCCACTTCCCAGTCCGGTCGGTGATTGATACCCACAGGTGCGTCAAATAATCCACGCGATTCAATGCCCCCACCTAACAACATGCAGAAACAGTTGGTTGGAAAATGGACTCATCTTCTACGGCTCTATTACGGTATTAAGGCTCCATTTGACATTCTTTATTTTAAGGATTTATTTCTGAGCCAATCAACATATACCACGTTTCCCTCTGATTGATCCACGTGTATGAAATATGGATTTGGCGTGGTGTATTTTTTGGTTGACCCGATAATTAAACCGGCGCAGATGGACCCAGACCCAGAATTAGTAAAAGCACGTGCAACAACCACGTCCGAACGGAGATCCACTCCCTTCTAGAGTCTTGGACTAATGTTATGGAGTATGGACTTCTTCCAGCCGCCCATTTTCCAACGATGACCGAGAGAAGTTAAACGGACCCATCGACCCATTTTCGCCGCTCCGGTGGTCAGCGCATATTGGAGAACTCTTTTCAATCCAAACAACACAATCGGCAATCGGCAATCGCCGAAGAAATGGATCATTTGACGGTCAAGAAGCGTTCACGACTCGACTAAAACTATTGTAGTATCGGGCACACCGAGACATCTTTTTCCGATATTCCGTATCGGGAACCTCAACAAGAGTTTTTCCACCGAAAATTGAGGACTATAGTACTAATCTGCACATTTGGATATCATTGTTAATCACAGATCCACTGCTCAGATCAGACCACACTTTCCTCGTTTTGTAGGACCAGCCAGACTTCTAAGGCATCAAAAAGGAAAGGACAGAAGTATCTGCGCGACAAATTTGAAGAGCTGTCGAGCGTGGCCGAAAGTAGCTAACCAGAAGTTGCCGAGAAACCTGGGGAAAACATTCTAGAACCTCCCCCGATTCCAATACAGATATGTCGAATCAACGGTTTCCACAAAAGGACTATTCAAAGCGGTATTCCGAGAAGCACCGGTTCAGCCTCTCCAATATAAAAAATCTCTTCAAAGTCAGCCCTTAAAGTGAGACTCTCCTCCGCCCCTCCAGACTTCCAACCTCATTGAGCCTTTCTCCCATCTTTCCTCCTTGTTCTTCTCTCCACCTTTCGCTTTTCTTTATCCAAGCGAGAGGCGGAGCCGACGCGCAGAAGCCTCACGCAATCGCCGTAGCTCAGGGGTATGCTACAGTACTAATTTTTCTTTCATTCTCTTGTTTGTGTATATTGAATCTGCTCCTGCTTGTTGTACGGGCGGATCGGTGGTCTCGTTTGGCTCCTAATCTTGTGTGTCTGGACCTCTGATATTATCTGTGAATAGATTTGGAGTTTTGTAACTGTTTTTGCATTTTAGGTGCGGACATTTCGCCGTTGATCGTATCATCTTGAACTTCTACTTTTTTAACCAAAGATACTGGACTCAGATCTATCAGGATTTTTATTTCACATTCATTTTGATTTGGAATATCTATTGGCTCTTTTCCCATTACATCGTCTTATTCTTTATTTATTCGTTCTAGGTTTCGATTTTTCTTTTTATTCTTAATGTTCTTTCGATATTAAAAGCATCATGCGAAGGTCAGTTGGATAAATTGGATATCTATAAATGTAGATCGGGCCCTATTAATGTCTTTCATTGATCCATAGCTCTGTATTTCATACGTGCTTGGGTTCGTTGCATTTTCTGCGTTGCCTTGTTGGTCTGGATTTTCTTATGTGTCTTCTAGATTCAGATCTGTCGATTTGATGATGCTTTTCAAGATTGAAAATTCACCTTCGGGTTAAGCGTTTTTCTGTCGAAATTGTTGCTATATTTCTGCGCGTGTATTTGTCATCTAGTTCTACCTTAACTGCGAGTTTGTGTTGGTCCGTGTAGACCATACATTGTTTCACTGTCCTACTTTCTTGATCAGTGTGAATTTATCCATTCTCAAATCTACAGCAATCTACGTAACCGCACTAGTCGGTTAATTTTTTTCCTGAGTCTTGGGTAACCGAAGCTTGGTTTCTTAAAATGTTTTACTTATACCTACATTTTATTCCAAAGATATGCCCTGGATTAACAACACTTGTTTCTAAGTCTATCCCTAGTTTTGTTTGATGCTTTTCTTTTGGTGATTTGTTGATATGCATCTCTAGCTAGTGCCCGCTCTAGTAGGGCTGCAATCCAGCCGAGGTGAACTTCTGTATGTCTTGGCTTGGTTTGACAAAATGCTATTAAGCTTGGGGTCAAGTTTGAGTATGATTTGAACTCTATTTCCTGGTTCGTGCTCAGTTTGATTAAATATTCAGAACATTGATTGATTTTACCTAAAAATTTAAACTTGATTAGAATCAAATTCAAATTGAGCCTAATCGAACTTGACCTTGAACTATTCTATTAGAGCTTGTTTTGATTGCAGTCATACCCTAAATGCCTTGTAGTTTGGTGCATCATTATCAACAAGTGTTCTGTGAGTTTTAAAAGGTACTCCTCAGACATGCCTAGCCGTTCAGGCGAAGCACATTTTAGGTTATGCAATATGTTTTATAAAATCATTATTTATTGTGTGGGAACTAAGTATTAAAGACCCTAGCATGGAATTGTTTGGACTTGCCTCGAGGGGCTTGGTACAAAGGTGGTTCATAGATTCAGGAATGCAATATGTTTTACATCGCATTAGCCACCTGAAGTAATGCAACTGAGGAAAAAAAGAGATTGTGGGTTTGACATGCTTGAAAATGTTTTGTATGTTTGATTATGTTTTTCAATTTTCATTTGAAAATAGTTTTTTTTTGTTTATGCTTATGTATTTCTATTTTGATTTTTTGTTTTTTTTTTTGTTTTTATTTTTGCGCCTTGCTTCAAAAAAGGTATGTGCGTGGTGCACCTTGTGCCTTGCACTTTTAAAACATTGTTAGATTAAGTGTTTAGGGACCGTTAGTTGGTGTAATGGGAAAATTTCAGACTGGTAAGTGTGACAGCAAGGGTTTTGAGTCTGAGCCTCTGTGGGTGGCCACTTTGTGCAAAAATGGCAAAGTTTGGGACTGTACCTAGTCTATCCCTCCCAAGACCCCAGATGGTTGGAACAAACAGTGGGTTATTGCCTTTTTTTAACCTGCTAGATGAAGTGTTTCTTTTCCAAGACAGAAGATTCTGTCATTGGGTGGCAGTCCTTTGGGGGTGGGGCAGGGTTAACAGGTAAAACATCATTTTTATCATTTGAGGCTTTCATGTGCTTGGCCTTCATGCACTTCTAGCTTTTATTGCTTTGTCTTCACCATATGTGCAACTGTAAGGGAATGGAAAAACTGCTGAATGTCGGTATGGAAATTGAAGCATTGTCATTTGTCCTGATTCTTGTTGTTATCTGATGCCATTGACTTTAACGTCCTCATAGGAATGATTTCATCTTCAACCGGTTATTGGTTATTGAATAAATCCTGTTGTCTATGCTATCTCCCATGTTTTTATTTTTCCTTTGGTTTTTTTGTTGGAATTTACATTTCATTTTTTACCTTGTACTTGGATTTTGATTAGGGAATTCGACTGGTTACCGGCTGTACTTGTTTTATTGACGTACTATGTTCTGTGATTTAAAGTTTGAATAACCATATATTTGATTCGTCCTTTCATTTTAGTTTTTTCTATCCTGGCAGAAGTTAAGTTTATGTGAGATGATTTTATTTGATTTGTTTCTACATGCTGTTCACTACATAAAGTCATGAACAAAATTTATATGTACATGATTTTAGAGAGCCCCCATCTGTTACTTGGCATGTGTTTCTATTTTGAATGCCAGCTTTTTTGAAATATTTAGAACAATAATTTTTCTCATTAAATGGTCCACTTTGTACATAGGTATTATTGAGAGTAATCTGTTTGATAAAAATGTTTATATTACCTAAAAATGGTACTTTTTAGTGTTATCTTAAAGTGCCATTTGAAACCTTATTTCAACAGTTCATTATTTGTAATATGCATTGCAGTGCTTCAGGACCTGCTTGTACACAGTATTATGCTTTGCCCAGTCAGTATAGTTCTCATGGTGTTGCCTAGGCTTAACTTGTAGCAATAATGTACTCACCAAGGCAGCAAAATTGACAAGGCGCCTTTTCATGTTGCCAGGTCTTACTAATATGTGTGTTAATACATTTTATTATATACTATATATATCATTTATACTTTGTTTTAAAAAGGGTTTTGAGAAAAAGAAAGAAAGAAAAGGAGGTTTCATTTTTTTCTAGTATATTTAAACTATTTTTATCTTTTCGATATGATGACTTTTCCACACATTGAGAAGAAATTTAAAATTCTCATTTAAGAGAATTGCTACTTTTTTCAATTAATTGCTGCTTTTTAGTCGTAAAGGGTGATGCTACCTTGACCTCCTGGTTACTTAATTGTGAGAACTGTTGCTAAACTGTTCAGGGTATGAGAAATTGAAATTCAATGTTACCTGATAAGAATTATTTGCTTTTTTTAACAGGGTCTCAGTTTGCAAGAAATGATGGCTGATCAGCCTCATCACCCAACTGTCCTCCAGAAGGTGGCTGGGCAGTTTCAACTTGGTTCAAGCCTTTCTCAAGATGTTCAGGCTCGCAATGGCAGTTTTTATAGGCCTTCAATGTACCAGAGACGCTTTGCTTATGGAAATTATAGCAATGGTGGACTACAGTACTCACTGACACAGCCATGCAGCAGCAGTAGCAGTTGTGATCTGTCCATGGTTGCCCCAGCTGCTTCACCTATCTTTGTCCAAGCACCAAAAGAGAAAGGATTCACCAACTTTGCCATTGATTTCCTTATGGGTGGGGTTTCCGCTGCTGTATCTAAAACGGCTGCTGCTCCCATTGAGCGTGTGAAGCTTTTGATCCAGAACCAGGATGAGATGATCAAGGCTGGCCGTCTCTCTGAGCCTTACAAGGGTATTACAGACTGCTTCAAGCGAACAATCAGTGATGAAGGGATTGCGTCATTGTGGAGGGGCAACACTGCTAATGTCATCCGTTACTTTCCCACTCAGGTTGGTTATGATTCTCGTCTTATTTCTAGTTTCTGCATAAAACTTCTAATTTTATTGCCTTTGAATATAAGATGTGCCAAATAATTTCTGCACCAGGCATTGAACTTTGCTTTTAAAGACTACTTCAAGAGGTTGTTCAGCTTCAAGAAAGACAGGGATGGCTACTGGAAATGGTTTGCTGGCAACTTGGCATCGGGTGGTGCTGCTGGTGCCTCCTCCCTCCTATTTGTTTATTCCTTAGACTATGCTAGAACCCGGTTGGCAAATGATGCGAAGGCAGCAAAGAAGGGTGGGGAGAGGCAGTTCAATGGCTTGGTCGATGTTTATAGGAAGACACTCAAATCCGATGGTGTTGCTGGTCTTTACCGTGGTTTCAACATCTCTTGTGTTGGGATCATTGTTTATCGTGGTCTCTACTTCGGACTGTACGATTCATTGAAGCCAGTGGTTCTGACTGGAAACTTACAGGTTAGTTGTCACTTGCTCTTGCCTCTTTCTTCCCTCCTTTTATGAAAGTGCAATTAATGTAGTAATGCCAGGTACGGTGGCCTGTTGATTTCTACCATCCATCCATTAGTGTTGCTGATTGTGGTGTTCTTCTGATATGATAGTGGATGCTTGTGTTCGTGATACACAAACAAGTGCATGTTTTATAGGTCTACCCACTTACAAATTTCTTTTTATTTGTGATTCCAGGATAGTTTCTTTGCTAGTTTTGCATTGGGTTGGCTCATCACAAATGGTGCTGGCCTTGCCTCGTACCCAATTGACACTGTTCGGAGAAGAATGATGATGACTTCCGGTGAAGCTGTGAAGTACAAGAGCTCTTTGGATGCCTTCTCTCAGATTCTTAAGAATGAGGGGGCCAAGTCATTGTTCAAGGGAGCAGGAGCAAACATTCTCCGTGCAGTTGCTGGTGCTGGTGTGCTTGCAGGTTATGACAAGCTTCAGCTGATCGTTTTTGGAAAGAAGTACGGGTCTGGTGGCGCCTAACTGGTGGTGGTATCCTATCCAATTAGTTCTGTTAGCAGTAGATGGTGATGAAAACTTGAAAGAGTTATACTGAGAATTTATCCGGGCGATTTTCTTTTTTATCTTTCCAATAATTTAGTTTCAAACGTCAGATTTAAAGGGGGTTTCTCCCGGAAACTTGTTTACAATTTTTTTGGATGGAATTTTGTTTTCCAGAAACTTCATTTTATTAGCGGTTGCAAGTGCCAACTGCGAGGGGATTGCTACCCGTAATTAGGGTTACTGTGTTAATTCTATTAGTCATTAATACTAGATATAGTTTCTTGTTATGCTTGATTACTTGTGGGCTGCAATACATCGGTCGGATGCATATGCATCATTTGTTGTTTTATAGTGGAATTTTTATTTCCTAAAAAAGGAACCAAAAGTTAGATACTAGTAGTAAGACTTGTACAAAACTGATTAATGTTATGTATTCGAATTTGTCTGGTTTATATTTAACAACCGGGGCGATGCATGGGAAAAATATGGTAGGGTTTATTGGGTTTAAAATTTATTGCTTTATCAGCCAATGCAACCCGTGGGTAGAGGTAACTATTTTCAGAAAACAAACTTTTAGGCTCAGTTTGGAAGGAGTGCAAATGTGAATGTGTTACAAAATAATATACAATATAAGGTTTTGCACGCTATAAATTTGTATTTGTACTCCTTCCGAACTGAGCCTTAATTAAAAAAATTCATGGATTCAGGTCTTTGACGGGGAATTGTGGGTGGTAGTATGTTAAAATTTTCGTATTGAGGATCTGGGTCAGAAATGGTGTTTATTTAAAACTCGGGGTCGAGATGGGGAGTATGTGATTCCCAGTTCCCCACCCTAAACCTGGCCATTGTCATGCGTATTTGTGGTTGTCATACCCATAACACCCCCTTAAACTCACTATAGTTTCAGAAACGGTGTTTTCTCTATTAAAAAAATTGTGTTTATTTTAAAACTTGGGGTCGAGATGGGGAGTATGTGATCCCCACTTCTCCACCCAAAACCTCGGCCATAACACCCTTTAAACTCATAGATATAGTTTTAATAATTATGTAATTATAAATGTAGTATGCATTATTTATGTAAATGATTGACTTTTTTTAATTATTTATTTGAATAATTAAAGTTTTATAATTTAACTTTTACTAAACTAAATTATCAAAATTAGTAATTTTTAGTAATTAAACTCAAATATTATATAGTAAATACCAAAATTACTGAAAATATAAGAAATAAAATTATAATTATTAAAATTAATTTTCCATCGAAAAGTTACTGAATTTTTCTAATTAATTTTCTGATAATATCATTAAATATTAATAAACTTGCCAAAATTGTTGAAAATATTAATAACTATGTTTTGCTAAAAATTACTAATAATATCAAAATTACTGAAATTGTAAAATAATAAATTTATATTTAGGGAAGCATTTCTAAACTCACCACAATTTTTCAAAATGTCTAAAACAAACCATGCCACTAACTTGATGTTAAACAAACTAATGGGTGTTAATATATTACCATTTTAACCTTCATAGAAAAATATAAAATATATACATATATTTTAATAATTAGACATGAAAAATAGGAAAAAGTTCAAAAAATATTTTCAAATATAAATACATAAAAACACCTAAAAAATACCAGAAATTTTGTAGAAAAAAAAACACCAAAAATTATAGAAGAACACACTAATTGCAAATAAATAAAAAATACCAGAAATTTTATAGATTGTATAAAATAGAAAAATGTAAAAAAAAACAGAAATTATAAAAAACATTGGAAATTATAACAAAACACTAAAAATGCAAAAAAGAAAGAAAATTGAAAACTCAAAAAGACCCTTTTCCTCTCGCCATCCAAGGGTAATTTGGTCATGAAAATTGATGTGGACACCTTTATTAAGAAGTGATGAGGGTAGATTTGGCCCTCCATTGACATCATGACACATGTCATCTTAAAACAACTGGATGACACCCCAACATCACCTAGGTGATGAATTGCCTTAGCCAAAATGATGGAATCCTAACTGGCGACCTACCTATGCTGTCGACCTGGCGTCCTACCTCCGCTGCCGACCTGTTAACCTGCCTCTACTGCCAACTTGGCGACCTACCTCCATCGACTTGGCGACCTGCCTCTTCCACTGACCTGGCGACCTGCCTCCGCCTCCGACCTAGTGACTTGCCTCTGCCGACCTGGTGGAAATCTTGCTAGCGGCCTCGTCCACAGCTCAAGGCAACTAGCAAAACCTTATCCAAAGCCGACCTGTGGTGCCTCGTCAGTATCGGCCGAAATGACCTCGACATGAGGAGTGACTTACCTCGAGGGCTTGCAAACTTGATTGAGGTCCAAGTGGCAACCTGCGAGATGTGCTTGCTAACCAACTCTGCATGCATCCCATCACTCCCGGGTCTCTTGGAAGTTAGCTCTTATACCGAATGTTTTGGAGGAAACCGACGAAGGCACAAAGATTGGCCTATGTGCACAACTACCTCTTAGGACTTTGGACCAGTTAGGCATGTCTTCCCGGAGATCCCAGATGCGGTGCGTGATACCCATGCCAAACAATGCCTATATAAAGGCCTTACCTCCAACCTCAAATGGTAGATGAACAATTTATCTCTCGTAGCTCTCTATCTCACTTTTAGCTCTCTCAAAAAATTTTCAACTCGTTGACTTAAGCATTGGAGTGCCCACCCTGGGTAAAGCAACCCGGGCACTCTGACACTATTTCCTTGCATGTCGCCCTAATAAGCTATATAGCTCGTCACTATTCAGCTAGGCATCCGAGCCACCTTCCAGTTTGTCACCATTCAACTAGGCGTTCGAGCCACTTTTCAGCTAGGAACCATTCAGCTAGGCGTCCAAGCCACATTCTAAGTAGGGATTGTTCAGCTAGGCATCCGAGTCACTTGCCAGTCAGGAGCTGCCGAAACGTGCATCATCAAGAAGCATTAACAATGCACTAATAGAAGGTAAGTTTTGGAAAAAAAAAGAAACTTACTAACATGGTGAGTTTTAGATAGTTTGAAAAGTTGTGGTGAGTTTAAGAAAAATGCTAAAAACTCATGGTGAGTTTTAGACAAATTTCCTTATATTTATTAAATGTTCCAATGAAAATTACCAATGATATTTAATTATTTAATTTGTATTTATTAATATTTTGATTAAATGTTAATTTTAGTAATTATTAATTTCAATAATTAAATATCAAAATTTTTTGAAATTAAATTACCAAAATCAGTAATTTTCAGCAAGTAATTTTTAGTAATTAAATTTTCCAATTTAGTAACATTTTGAAAATTTATAGTTTAGATGTTTATATTTACTGAATAATATTCAATAATATCACTAATTATTGAAAATATAAAAAAATATTTCATAAATTAATTTAACTACCCAAATTAATTTAACCACAATTTTTGTTTTTGTATGGTTTATTGGGTATGTAATATAGATTAAGAGTTCTGCCACATCGTTTATTGGGCATGAGAGAGAATTGGAGTGGGACGCAAAGTGGAAAAAAGAGGACTGCCACATGACTAAATGGAATGGCTGAGAAGGGGGGTTTGGAGAAAAGAGAGAGAGTTAAGAAGAAATGAAAGAAGGGGGAATGGGAGAAGGAGAGGACTGTTGAGGTTGCCTATATTGCTTTATAATATAGTATCAATTTGATCTAAATTTGGATTGCAATGACCTATGCATGAAATATTGAATAATATTATTAATTTAAACGAAAATGATCAAAATATCGTATTATTAATAAAATGGGCAAAAAATACTAATATTATCATATTGTATGTCATGAATTTGACGTCGAAGTCAATTTTATTATTATTAACATAGAATATGATTATATTGCATTATGTAGATGAATTCATGTTCAACTTAATTATTGCATCATTGCCTCGTTCAATAAAATTTGAAGTAGCATTTACAGCCTAAAGTGAGTTCGGATCTTCTCCCAATGTGTGGTGAATTCGGATTCAGTCCTCACAAAACTGTATTCACAATATCCTCACAGTCACTTGTAACTGTGTATTGAAAATATTTCAGTACTTGTATATATTAATATTCCCCATGCACAGCTGACAAGTGGCCCTAAATATGGAGTGAATATCATTTTATGAGGACTGAATCCGATCTCGTATAAATTTATTGGGTGCAAATCCTTTCTTTTGAATCACTTGGAACTGGGCCGGAAGAGTAACCCAACCTCTTGCCTAACAGAAATCCTGTCTTTTGAATCACTTGGAGTGAAAAAACAATCACTTTGGGTGTAGAAGACTGCATGAAACAGCTGCATATTGGAAATATTTCTATTCTCCCATACTCAAAAATATTAAATTTGTGAGGAGATGTTTCTGATGTATAGCTTGATAGCATGCTCTCATATACCATTTCATATTTCTTGTATAATCCTCTATTTTCTTTTTTGTATGCAATAATAGAAGATATTTGCTCTCTCTTTCTCTACACACAGAATCCACTGTGCATCAAAATACTTTGACTGTTGGGAGCCAACAGCCTATGCTGTTGAGAGCGGTTTTGAGAATGTCACATTACCATCAGAGTGGGTAAATTAGTAATTATCCCCTTATTTTATTTTGATAGAAAAGAAAGACATGGGTGTAAATAGGTAAACATGCCCAGCTCAAAAACGCTCTCAACAGCCTGTTGGCTCCCAACAATCAAAGTTATCCCACTGCGCACTTGGCCGCCCTTTGGCCTTTCCTTAAGCTATCTTGCATAGAATCAATATTATGTATGGATGTACAAATCACTTAACTCTATATTTTCAGTATAGGAGAATCTTAAAACCAATACGTATGACATTGACATATTGGTCGATGTGCACTGATACATTGTAATTGAGCTCAACCGTGAATTGTTTCATTAAATGGCTCTTTGAATAAATATTTGAATGATATTTTCGAAAAGTATTGGATTAACAAAGGGATTGTCCATTGTTGTTTGTTTTTTCTTTTTTTGGTTTTTATTTCAATCACATTAAGAGAAAAAAAAAGTAAATTTCAAAAAGAATACATATTTTTAAAACCATCAAAACAATTGTTTTGGAAACAAACTCAAAAACAAAATTTATAATATAGAAATTATATAATTTATGAAACATCATTATTAAATAGCCAGATGAAAATATGTTTAAACCAAGAATTCAAGAACACAATTTTTGTTTCAGGTTTGGAAACATAAAAAAAAAACCCTATAACCAAGAATGTGTTTTCTGCCTTTTTTTTTAAGAGCGAATTTGTTTTCATACCAGCTGATTTTATTTTGTTTTTGGAACCAGCATTCACATTGGAGATCGAACACCCATTGTGTGAAAAAGATGGATTTTCATAATTTTAAGCCAAAAACACCCAAGACTCTAATTAGTTTTAATAGGGGAATTGGGAAATCCTTGTGATTTTAGTTACAACCTGCAAGAAAAAGGATGAAAATAATAGATGAGTGCATATGTGAATGGACTGGAAAAGGTCTTGCTTGCTTTGTAAAAGCCGTCCATTAAATAGCCAATGATGTAATCGATTCTGGTCATGTATCAATTTTTTGCTAACTATCTCGTCATTTGACCTACTCCGAGGAGAGGATGGTGGAGCTCCTTGGTGGCGAACTGTCTGGGCACCCAAGGCCTCCCACGCCTCGCGAGAAGGTCGGACATCGGCAGGGTCACCCTGAGCCGAGGTACCCACCTCGGGCTCACCCAAGAGACTATCCCCACTAGACATGAAAAAGAAATGAACTGAAAAGGAAAGGGGAGGCTCGGGGAACTCACCGAAAAAATGCAACCGAACTGGGAAAACGGGACGAACTGGAAGACCCAAGCTAGAGATCCCAGATGCGAGCTCAAGGTGAACGCTAAGAACTTATGGCAAGGAAAAAAGACCTGGGACCCCACTATTTATAGCCGCTATGTTTGGGCATCGACGGTCAAGATCAAGATGATCTGACGACTCTCAAGAAAACCGGCTACGAGACCCTCGAGGCGAAATCGGTTTAGCGCATTTTTTGGCGTTTGCGAAGCCCAGATTGCGTGACATCCACACGTAAGCTATACTCGACCCGAGTTTCTTTCGATTGAGCCACCCAGTGGACCGATCTGACCAACGAGTTGCCTGACAAAGTGGCATGAGCACCGAGCCAAATCCACCCGACACACCATGAACTCCCCACGTTGGGTCAAAACCCCCAGCACCGGGAGTGGGGGGCAATTGATGGAGGGTGATTTGGCCCAACCTCGTAGCACGGGGACGCGTTGACATGACGTGGCGTAAGTGATGACTCAGCGTGACAGCATGGCAGCATGACCATAAATCGGTGTGATGAACTCGCTGGAGTCCGACTTGGCGACTCGGTGGACGAGGCAACTCATCGGGAAATAACGCCCAGCTTACCCTGACTCCTACTAGGGATGGAACACCCCGAGCTCCCACCAAGTGAGGGGCCTCGAGCTCCTCCTAGGACCCGAGCTCCTCCCAATGAGCTCTAAGCCCTTCCTTCCCGAGAAGGGAGCACCCCGATCAACAGTTAAGTATCCCGAAGTGGAAACACTTCTAGTCAGCCCCATTGGCTCTCCTAACTTGTCCCTAAGCGTTCAACTCAAGTAGAAGCAGCTCGGCGCACCACCGGTACCTCGGCACAGGGTAGCTCGGTAGAATACAGCTCAACTCAAGATAGTCAGATGACTCAGAAAATATCTGCCTGACAATCGTACCTGCCGAATCTGGAGGCTGCGCCCACGTCTCTCGTTAGGCGACGTCGTGCCTGCCACCTTTGAAAGATGTCTCACATCTGACGGGTCCGTACCCTGCAGCGGCGGCCTGCGACCGCCATCTTAGCTCTGGCAATAACGGCTGTGACAGGAGGATAGTGGCGGTTAAGCCTGACTTGACAAAGGCGGTTACGCTAGATTTGACAGAGTTCCAATATAAAAGAGCCCCAATCCCCAAGGGGCAAAGGTAACCTTTAATTTTGTGCTATCTGCACTCTTAGCCTTCTTCATACTCTCCACAACTCTCAAAGCTCTAACTTAAGCATCGGAGTGTTCCCGCCGGGTGAGCTCCCCGAGAATCCTTCATCTTCCTCTTCTTATCAGGTACCGTCCGTCACCAGCTAAGAGCCAAGTTTCTACCAGCTAGGAGTGCCCGGATTGTGCAACATCAGCCAATCTTTACCAAATCAGCTTAATACAGTTGTGACCAACGATCTCATGGTTGGGCCTAGACTGGTTTTAGTAGAAAAAAAAAAACGCAAAATAATCATGTTTTAATGGACCAAACAATCATGCATGAAAATGTAATTGGGTTCTTCAGTTCTTCATTCCTCCCCTTTAGCTCTTTTCTTCATTTAGCTTAGGTGGTTACTTAAAATCACCTAAGTTCATCTTTTCTCGTTGCTTATTTTAGAGCTTAGACTACTTAGGACAAGGGAGGAAAAGAGGAGTACTTTGCAGCCAAAGGGTAACAAAAGAATAAGCATGGTTTTCAAAACCGGACTGGTTGATCCGGGAATGGTCAGGCAATCAGTTCCGTTTCACTCAAAAATCGTTTCTAAGCCAAAAATTGTTGATTTGGTCAGCAATTCACTGACTCCAACAGTCAAACCATCAACTCATTGACCTGAAAATTAAAACAGTTTTTTTGCCTTTTTTTTATTTTAATTATTTTTGTAAGTCAGAACGGGCCATCCGTTTGAATTGGATGGTGAGACTGTTCAACCCAGGAACCAGTCCCCAAAACAATCCATATCCAGTTCAGTTTTTAAAACCTCGAGAATAAGAGTCAAATGAATAAGATGGAGGAGAGGTGAAAATCACCTCTCTGTGATTTTCAGAGATTGAAAGTTAAGAAAATCAGAGATTGATGGAGCTTATTCACTTGCTTCTTCCCACCTTTTTTTTTCCTTGATCAAGCTTTATTATGCATATATTAATTATTTATTGGGATGGGCTGGGCTAAGAAGAAAAACTTGTTTTCAGGCTTTTTAATTTCTAAGATGGGCTGGCCGGCCAATGCAGGCCTGAAATATCCATCAATAGACTTGCCTTTTCTGTGATGATCTGGACTCTGGAGGACGTATTTTTTAAGCATTTCGTGTCATGCATCATTAATAATTTCCCCCTGTATTTCGAACTATTTTCTGTGTATTTGCACCAATATTTTCAAAACCAGATCAGACCGGATGATTGGATTGGAAAAATCAGGAATCGATCATTTGACCAGTTCTGTTTAATCTCAAAATTGTTTTTAGCAAAAAACTGTTGATTTGATCAGTAAACCGCCAATTCAGAGAGTCAAATCATCAAACCGTTTTAACCTGAGAACGGTTTTTGGATTTTTTCTTTTTTGTGTTTTTAAATTTTTTTGTCTGAGCAAACCATCCATTTGAACCGAACAGTTGGACCGCTTGACCTAGAAACCGAATCCAGAATAGTTCCCTGTCCGGTCCAATTTTAAAAAACACTTTATATAATTGTATTTGTCCTCTTTCGGAACTAAGCCTTTCTAGTTAATTATGAGTTGAAATATTTTCAGCCATCCAAATGAATGTGGTAAAACGAATGAATGCCTGGAGTGTTCGATGATGCTTTTGGTTCAATTTATCTCCATGGTGAGATTCACCCATTGAAGGGCTTTAATCCCATAAATTTGGATGTGTTTTTTCAGTTTATTATTAATTTTGTAGGAAGTAGAAAAGAGGGAAATCTATAATACAGTAATGGCATGGTATCGAAAGAATTTTGATCAATTAAAACTGATCCATGTATTTTGATAAATAATACCACGTTTATGATTTCAATTGATTGGTGAGAAGTCAGAAGTTTTTCTGATATCATAGTCGAATCCTAAAAAGAATTTTTATTAATTTAATAAGTGGGTCTACCTAAGCCTCTAATTAGGTGGTCTATAAATCATTAAGTCCACTTCTACAAATAATTGAGCAAGACATAATGAGTCTGATTATAGGATTCTGTTGTCTCTCTCAATAGAATTATAGAACTATAGAAACAGAATAAAAAGAAAAGAAAAGAAGCATCAGAAACAGAAAACTGTTGAAAAATTTCTTGCCAAAAGGAAAATCAAACATTGGGTCTGTTGGTTCACTTTGAGTTATCAATAACTGCAGTGAATTATTAGAGCTGAAGTGGGTTATCCCGGCATGACCCCAAATGACATGGGCCGTTCCAGGCATGGCAAGGCCACTGTAGCAACTAGGTGGGTTTGGGTTTGGGGGCCTATGAATATATATATAATTTTATTGTAATATTTTTCAATTTTATTCTATTATTTCATATATAAACAACTGGATATATCGAAATTCATGTAGAATAAAATTTTAAACTTTTTTTTTTTCAATTTTTCTAAAAAATTGTGCTACCCACATCCCGGATCGGCATGGCAAGGCACGGACCCATCTGGGCTCGTGCTTGGCTACCCCTTTCAGGGCTTTCGGACTAGGCAGGCATTGCCTGCCCAGGCCCCATGCCAGCACAGCACGGCCCACTCCAACATGGCCCACATTCACCTCTACTGAACTATATAATTCATTAATTGTTCTCAGTTTTTATGCAATTAGCTGCAGAGTAACTGTTTAGTGTTTGGGATCACGCCACAGTGGCGTGAACGACATACCCAACCATAATTACTTGGGCTATTTTGACATAACTTTTAGAAGTTCTATCAAGGAAAGAAAGAGATCTTATTTGAATTTGGTTCTCGTTTGCTTCTGTTGTTTGGTTGGGTTGGTATTAGGGGCCAATGAAAGAAGTTGGCGTCGCTTAATAATCAAAGTTTGCATTTTACATCACCAGATTCTACATCTTCCCAACTCTCCCTTGTGATCTGATACATCAACCACACCAAAATTTGGTCCTAGTCAACAACATAACGATCCGCCCATCTTTTGGGCTAACTAAAAGGATGACAAAATTGGCTTTGGACCCTTCCTTTGACTCCTCTCTCTCTCTCTCTCTCTCTCTCTCTCTCTCTCTCTCATACACACATCAATTGAAAACCCTAAAAACTATGGAAATCTTGAAGGTTGGTTGGTTGCCCTTTGACTCCTCTCTCTCCCTCTCTCTCTCTCTGTCAATCATCAAGTGGAAACCCTAACGACCTGTGGAATCATGGAGGGTCGTTTGCCTGCCCTTTCTAGTTGAAGTTAAATATCACAATTTTCCATTAAATAATGTTGGAAACATGAGTATTCTAATTTGTTAGAGGTCTATCCTACCACTTCTATTTGAAATAGGGTCATTAGTTTAGGTAATTCACATGTTCAAACTAATCTATACTACCTTGAATCATGTCCTTCCTTTTAAGTTGCCTTCCAAAAGTCTTCTCAATGTCCATGACCAAGCCATCGTTTGATAATGGCATATAAAGAAACCCATTTATTGGATGATTAAAAGCCAAATCCATCTTCGTCCGTATTCATAAAATTTTGCTGAATTTAGGGGGTGTTTGCCAACATCTATGATTTCGTTTCCTATAAACAAAGGCAATTATCATATAAAAAAGCAATACTGATGAGGGATTTTCTTTCTTAAAAGTTTCATATCCCAAACTAGAGAGCTTCCTTTGGTACATTTTCTCTCTCCAAAACTAAAGAGCTTTCTTTTTAGTTGAATGTCGATTTGGTAAGGCTCACTTTTATCTTTCTTTGTCATTTATAATTGCATCCAAAGCTTGAAATTCAAGTCAGTTGTAACTTCTAGCCAACCCCTGACAACATATCTTCCTTGGAATATTTCACTAGACAAACATATTATAAGGCAACTTTTGTAATTGAGATTGATTCCAAACGATTCTCAACCTCCATAACCTCCTCTGGGGTCCTTGTTTGTGTTTGGTGATTCTTTCCAACCATTCTTCTTACCAACTAGTAAGGGCATCAAGATACAAACCTGGGACTTTTCTTTAATTGGGATACTTGGGTCTATTTATAATTTATTGGGGGCAATTGAAATGCCCAGAACCAGATTGTTTAAGGCCCAATTAGAACCCTAGATAGGTTTGAAGCAACCAAACTGAGAAGAATCAACCTCACCCCTAACTAATTTTCAGAACTTAGACTAATTTCTGTGTATTCTAATGGGTATCCAATTCCAAATGCCTGTGAATCTTATGGGGTGATAGATTTAGTTCTATATTGGTTGTAGTGGGACTCACATGGCTATGTACTGACCATAAAGTATGTATATAGGTGGTGGGTTGGATGCTGAACAGAAAAAGAAAGGAAGACTTGGCATAAAAAAATAGAAAAAGGAAAAGAAAGGGAGATATTGGAGGACTTGGTTGTATTAAACAATCCATCATAAATTGTGGGTTGTGGGTTCCACCTGCCAATATCCAAAAAATAAGCCTTAAAAATGGGATCAGTAGCTCTTACTTGGGGGAATAAATAGAAATAAACAAACAATTTAAAGTACATATCAAATAAGAAAAGCTATACCAGAACTAGATCACCATTAAACAGGAAAAAACAAGTCATTTTGTCCTCTCAAGTGAAAAATTTTCAGCCTTCAGACTCCAGAATGATATTTGGTTGCAAAAGAAAGATCCTTGGCAACAAGTTGAGTTCTTTGTTCTTGGCTTCTGTGGCAGAGAATGCAGCTGCTGGAGTTCCTCTGGAACTGACCCAACACCCATTAGCATCTGTCATTACAAATCCTGGAGGATCCAATTTCTGCCAAAAAATTTCAACTCTATTTCTACTTATTAGATGACAATGGCCCAGAGTTTGAGCAAGGAATGGAAGGTACTCTCCTCTAATCTGTTGCTTCCTACCACCAAAGTTGTACTAGAACAAGGAACCTTCCTGAGGAATATAACCGGAGTTTTATCTTCCATAGTACTGGAATTGACAGAATGGACTGAGGTCCTAACAATAGAATTCTAGCTGTTGTGCACAGAGGCAGAGAACATCTCAACCCAATAGTTCTGTGACAGAGAGCTGTCTTAGAGTAAAAGGTTCAAACTTCAACAGGTTTAGCTTGAAGTGTACAACCTCACAGCTATGTACTTGAGAGGATGCCACATCAAATGCAACTCCCCTTTGTCATTGTTAGGCTTTCATCTCCTTAAAAGTGCTTGATAATCTTCTAAACAGATGGGCCCCATGTGAATCCCTGCCGAGTGCCGACCAGCTCACCTAACCTGACCCACCTGATCATGGGCCCAAGCTCGCCTCCCTGGTCCATGCACCCTGCCCTTACACTAGTAATTGTTCAACTTTGTCCTTCAAAGCCCATTAAACTAAATCTTTGTTTGGGCCTTTTTGTGGGCCATAAGCTTGCCCAGACAAGGGTCCTAAGTTTAGTGGGACCGTTGGTGAAGACAGAAGAGAGATAAGGTTCTTTACGGTGGGGCGTCAAAACTTTGATGCTCCCAAGGGTCAAGCGTCAAAAGAAGCGTCAGGGTTTGTTTGTCGTGTGAACACTAATGCGAAGACATAAGCCATGGGGCCCATGCCGTTGCTACTACCTCTGTTTGCTTTTCTTAAAGAAAGAGAAAAACTGACACACAATGACATTGACTATAGTGTGATCAAAGGCTAATTCCGTAATTCTAGTCATCTACTGTCGCCACGCGTAGGAACAATCCTGACCATACACATTGTGGGCCACCCACTGGTTTTAGTTATCTGTGGGTTCTAATCTGCATCAAATGATTAGAGGACCTGTCTTTCATTCTGCTCCGGTCTCTCTTCTCTCCACGCACACTCCAAGGCTGGCGCGAGACCGGATCTGCTCCTCACAACTGGCGCCTTATATGTATATCCTATTATGCATCGGGAATAATAGGAGATATTTGTTAAATTGTTATTATTTATAGGAGATATTTTCAATGCACGGTGGATGTGCTTGTAGGGCGTCCATTTATGAATAACAGATCTCTCACGGCTGCCCTATAGTTTCTGCGTCCCTTATCTTTGACCTAGCATCCACGTGTAAACAAATTGTTGTCCGTTGAGAATTGGATCTGCTCTCACAGATTGTTCCTCATACCAACTTCATCGTCACATCCAATCTTATAATTATTGGTAACATCTTCCATGAATAATAAATATAGGTATCGAAGATATGCACAATGTGCGGCTAGAACATGTTATGACTTATGAGGTCAGTCTGAGGCGTATTGTGTGAGAAGCAGATTTGGACTCGTCTGTTGAATTGTTAATGTACACAAGTTTGTTTGAAGGCTTTGAAGTGTAATAATTGAAGAACTTGCCACGTGGGGTGATTTAGGTGTAATTTGTTTGTCCGTGCTAGCTTTGTTTGCTTGGGGTGCAATTTCATTTGCATTAATGCAAAAGTATGAAAGTGCACCTGAATTGAATATAAATTCTAATTTACTTTTGTTTTTACTTTCTAGCTTATTTTGCTTGTTTGCAATGCAAATAAAATCTATACTATAGAAAAGGGGATATTTGCCTTGATTCTGGTGTAGGTTATAAAACTTAAAATTGATTGTATATAATCTTATATTTAGGCTCAGTTTGAGCATAAATGCATATATATAGAGTGCAAAATTTTGTATTTTGAATTATTTTTTATGTATTTGTATTGTATATATTTGCATTTTCACTCTTTCCGAACTGAGCCTTACTTGCACACATATATAACATATGCATTTAAACTAGTAAAATAAAACCTAAGGCTGCATTTGGAAACAATGCAAATAAGTGTGAATGCAAATATGTAGTGTAAAGCGATTCATATATATTACAAAATTGGGTTAGTTTTGCACCGATTAATTTACCTTCTTACCAAACAGACTTTTATCTGTAATGGATAACATGAATTTCAATAAATTATGTCTTTTTTTTTATCAAAAGCCCACTTGAATGCAAATTTACTTCTTTTTTTATTGATGTACTTTTACATCTTATTATCAATGTAAATATGCATTGGTCTGTCATTTATCAATGCATAAATGTAATGTTGCCAAAGACAAACTAAAGCTCAGTTGGAAAAGAGTACAAATACATGCAAAATAATACAAAATACACAAATATGCACTCTACATATTTGTAATTGTATTCCTTCCAAACTGAGCCTAAAATGATGTAAAATATAATCCAAAAATGAATTGAAACTCACACTTTTTTCATTTGTATTCCCGGCCCATGCATTTTTGCTAATGCAAATAGAATTGCACTGCAAATAAAATAGAGCCAGTGATACATATTGGAGTGCAAATAATTTGGATGCAAAGTTCTGTTTAATTTTTATTTCAACCCTTTCCTTATTTTGTATGTTTGCATTACAGGTGAAGTAAAATAGAACTTGAAACAATGTAAAACTCAGAAGAAAAAAGGAAACGAAATTTGCATTCTTATCATTTGCACTCTCATACATTTATATTAGTGTAAATAAATTTTTTATAACTAGTGCTGAAAACAGATATGAAATACTAGTACCAAACAGAAAGTGTTGTTGTTCTAATAAATGTCCTACCTAACAACAAACTTTAAAAAAAAGACATCATTTTCTAAAAAACGTACTTTCAAGTTTCAACGCATAAACCGAGAAAATAGTACTGTATCTATAACATAGATGCCAAACATATACTAAAATTTCATTATAAACAAATAGAGCCTTACCTACATAAACGGAGAGATTTATGGACGGCTTCTGGTAAGAAAGAGAAAGTTGAGACTTAAAAGAAAGAATAGTTGATCTGCTCAAGGATTAAACCTTTTCCTTTTATTGGATAAACACTCTACGCTTAAACCTGTTTATAATTAATGTTAAGCAAAACTATCCAGTCTTAATTAGCTTCTCCTTCCCACGTGAAGGAAGAATCTTTTACATTCTATTTTATTAATTAATTAAGTAATAAAATAAAGCATTGGGATGATTACGAATAGATAAATGGGCCCACATTCCTTGGACATTCTAATTTGTGGGACCAACCATACAAGATTCCTAAGTGGGATGATTGTTGGTATTTGGTAAAAGGAGAGGTCAATTATGGGTCAGGACCATTTCTTTGTAGGATTTAAGGGTTTTTGAGTTTCGTCTTTATTTTTTATTAGCAGGCCTCATGGAATGCACGAATTTTATTAAACAAAATCTAAATTGAAGGATAAACTGATTTCAATGCAAATATTATTTTTGGTTTATTATAGTTAAGTAAACTTGTATTAGTTTTTCTGTTAATATTTATTAATTTTTATTATGATCGTATAAGTTGTTGTTAATTTTTGTTTTTTATTAATGTTTAAATGAATTTTTTTATTAATTTTTGTTAGATAATTTTTTTGATGTTTACTATTTTTTATTAGATTTTATTATAGAAAGCAATTTCAAATTAAATGGCTAATTTAAAACATCTAAGAAATAGGATAATGGCAAGCATATAAATGGGCTCACATTCCTTGGACATTCTAATTTGTGGGCCCAACCATATAAGATTTCTTAGTTGGATGATTGTTTGTATTTGATAAAATGAGAGCCCAATCATGGGCAAGGACTATTTGTTTATAGGATTTGAGGGTTTCTTGGTTTTATCTTTTGTTTTTTATCTTTTATGGGTTCACGGAATGTAAGCCATAGCTTATTCATGAAGGCTTAGAAGGGCAAAGGATGAATCATATAGTGTATGTATGGAAGTAGTAAGAAATGATTATGTACCAATAATTTAACAATAGATATGACATTAAATATAATAGACGACTCATTACGGATATATCCATGATTATAACTATGGATTTAGAACCATGTAATTATAATTGAGACATACAGTGCAAATCAAGGTTTAAAGTATTAATACATATCATACAATATCATATGATATATATCAATTTTTGGACTTTCTCAAGAAATATCGATTTTTTACACTACGTGAAATAGGGGTGAGCATTTGGTTTATTCGGTTAAAAATCAAATCGAATAAATTGAAGTTTTAAAAACCGAACTAAAAAAGATAAAACAGAACTGAAACAGAATTATAGAAAAACCAACATTTTTGGTTTGATTTTCGGTTCTTCCAGTTAAAACTGAATTATAATAATAAATATTATAACATATAACATATAATATATAATATATATTATGAAATCAAATTTTATTTTATTTATATATTAATATATAAATATATTATATATTATATATAATAATAAAAATTCAGTTAATTTAGTTAATCAAATTTCTAATTCTATAAACCAAAACCAAAAACTGAATAACCGAATCGATTTAACCAAAAATTGAACCGAAAAAACCAAAGTCGAAATTTTTGGTTTGATTATTCGGTTTTAACCAAATAATGCTCACCCCTAACATGAAATGCCATGAATTGACAAAATTTAGATTAAATTTCAAAAGATTACAAATGCAAATATATTAAGTGCAAAACCTTATAAATTAATACTCTTTTTAGAGTTATTTGTATTGTACATGTTTGTAAGGCTAAGTTTGGGAAGATTACAAATACAAATAAATACAATACAAATTTTATATATTATTTTTTAAAACTTTATATTTACATTGTACATAATTCGAAGGTTGTATTTGGTTTGAAGGAAAAGATGAAGAAACCTATACAAACTTTTTACAGGGCCCCTGTCTTTCCCTTCCTTTCCCTACATATTCCTTCAAACCAAAACACAGTTTAGCAAATTGGTACCAATTATCCTAAAATGTGATAGGTGGAAACAATGTACCGGATATGGATCTATTCGACGATTTGACCCATTCACATCAGCTCTATACACATGGGGCCCATTATCAGACTGGTGTGGCTTGTCATGATTGGCCACATCATCCAAGGTCTTTGAAGTTTGAACCGGTGGTTCCAAACCTTCTATTTGTACCAGACGAATATTTTTAATATTATAACCCTTGTACCACCATGAATTTCAATTTTCTCTACTTTTAATATTTTTATCTGCATTGAAGGCTAGATATTGTAGATGAATGTTGAGAGTAGGTACTACAATAATGAAACTTTGCCTTGACCTATGTTCTAATATGTTGAGCTAAAAATTAATAAACAAAAGTAATAAAATATTTAGCTTAATAAGCAGAAGTGACCTCCTACCTTTTATGTATTAATGTATTAGCTAAGAGATGCCGAATGTCAACTAGTTAGCCAACTTCTACAAGCCATGATCAGAGAGAGAGATCCAACGGAACCAATTATGTTCGTTTTAGTTCCATGATTTTGTTCTCATTAATAATTGGATCAATTTTCGTTCTTATTTGTTTAGAATTTAATAATTGGATCAGTTTTATATACATATATAACTTTTTATTATATTTTATATCTGAAATGGTAAATTTAGTAAATAATATATAAGATAATATTAATTAAAAATACTTAATTTATTAACATATAAATAATTTATTAATTTACTGTCATTTTTATTAAGTTTATAACATCAAAATCCAAAATCAAAGTTATTTTCTAAATACAAAATATAAGGCAATATAATCGGGTCTATCGGATCAGACCCGATACCAATTGGGTCTCCTGTCCCGACCCAGACCCAACCCGTTCAGAGCCCTAACTACCTTTGAGCCTTGATCGGTTGGTTTAACCGCAAAGTTACACTGGTCTAGTTTAGGAGGGCGGTTCAAACCTGGCTGCTCTGTTTTTTTTTGGTTTGTCCGACTCTGGGATCAGATCAAGATCTAGGGTTTTCCGGTAAAAGATCTAAGGGTTTTAGTGGTCCAATTTCTGCCCAAATTTTAATAAACCAGTCCTTCACTCTCCTATCATTGTAGGGATGCCACCTGGCAACTTCTGACCCGACCTGCCAATCTGATCTCCTTGGTCTCTCCAGCTCAGGTTCGGCATCTCCAGTCTAGTACGTCCTTTCTTTATCAAAGAATATTGTTCTAATGACCAATCCACCCATAATATAAAGACACAAACACCCTTCACACACAGCCTTCCAATCCTAAAATATTCTGAAACCCTAATCCCAAAATTGGGCATTTCTAGATAAACCCAATATGGCCCGGTCCAACCAGAAAACCAGGCCGTCCTTTGTTCTAGGAATTGGGAACATGTGATGTGAACTTTTCTCGCTTGGAATGTCTCAATTAATGGGAGCAACTGGATATGCCTCCACTGAGCCTTCATAAATTCGGAAAGAGAAAGGAGTACTCTTTTACTTCTTTAATCAGATCCGGATCGGACGTGCCAACGAAGTTCTACAGACTGAGTTTTGGTGGTATTTCATCTATACCGGATCACTAACGTCACTAAAATAAAAAAGGGAAAATGAAAGAAAATTAATTTCCAAGAAAATCGTGTCCGCTTCCTGCCTGGGAGGAAAAATGTGAGCTTGAGCTATTTCTCATTCTCGTGTATCGCGAGATGTCGGAGTGTTTCTCGTCTGGTTGGTGTCGACTGTGTCGCGTGTCTCTGAATCTCAGCATAAAAGCGCCACAAGAGAGAGAAAGTAGAGAGAGAGAGAGAGAGAGAGAGAGAGAGAGAGAGATTGGAGATGGAGACCCATTCTCTTTCGTTTTCGTGTGCTAATCTTCAGAGCCGATGAGCTCGTTCGTCCGTTTTCTATGTTCTTTCTAATCATATAGATCAAAGTCAGTTCTCAAATCTTTCATTTTCTTTCCTTCTCTTGCCTAGAATTATATTCTTTCGTTTTTTCTGTTCTGCTTCGTCTGCTTTCCCTGTTTAATCTTCTCTTTCGTCTTATTGTTTTGGTTTCTTGTTTCTCCTTGTTGATCGATTGAGCAATTCAACATTCTTAGCTTTTCAGCAAGGATATCTCTGAGAATTGATGGAGAATGTGGTATAAATGGCCTCTATTGCTGTGCTCTTATTTTTATTTTTATTTTATTTTCACGCAGTGGTTGCAGGGGTGGAAACGTCAGTGCAAACCATTGTTATCAGCTCTTTAGTGGCATCAACTTTATTTTTTGGACGTAAAAACTATTTTTTCTCTAAATTCTTTCTGGTTGTATAGATTTCTTGTAGGGTGATCGCGGGAAATCAGGAGTCAGGACATATTTGATGGAAACGAGCAGAGTTGTTGTTAGATGAGGTGTGGTATCTACTTTTCCTACAACAAGATTTTAGTTTTGTATTTTAAAGAATATATCACGGAAATGTCTTAATGACTGCGTCAGTTTGCCCAGGATTCTAAAATTTCCTTTATGTTTTGCTTAAAGATTTCAGAAAACGGAAGAGAGCGATCAATGCTGGCTCATACCTCGTGAGATCAGTGTTTTCTGCCCTAGTATTCCGACATTCAGGTAATCTTTTGCTACCAACTTCTCTGCGTCAGGATCGGATCGACTGAAATCCGTACTTCATGTAAATGTGCTACAGCCGATTGTTTCTTGGATTATTCAGTCCATAATTTCAAGCGCTTAAATGCTCTTGGAAAATCTACGTGTACTTGGCAAGGATCAGGGAATTCTTTAGAGCTATTACGAAATGAGGTTTAGCTGCTTAGTTCTGATTGCTCTGTTTTTGTTTTGCTGTTTTTTCTGTACAGGGAATAGCCGAATAGGAGAAAGCAAGAAGTGAAGGTAATGACGAACAATTGATCTTCTTTAACTGTCTTGGATGAATTTTCTCTCCTAATATCAGAAATAGCAATTCGGCTTTCTCAATGCTTTCCTTCTCTTCCCTTCGGGACTCAGGTTTTTTAATGATCTTAATTCTGAAGGTTAGACTTACTTTACTGTAGACATCTAAAACGAGTGGTTCAACATGGACGGGAACCGACAGATGGAGGTTCATTACATCGACACTGGATTTCCGTACACTATTACCCAGAGTTTTATGGATTTGTTCGAAGGTCTTACATACTCTCAGGCGGATTTTCCTCTTGCAGCAACTATACATGATCAGGTACTAGTCTTTTCGATGTACCTTCAATTCCTTGGTCCTTAATAAGTTGGTCAAATAGCCCTTCTTAGATTCTTTATGCTTAGTCACGATCAAATTCAAATCTGGTAGTTGATGTTGCTCATGGGTTGTGGTTGTTTCATATTGTGTATAAGGGGTTTTTTCTTGGTCTATTGGAGATAAAGAAAAAACAGAAAAGATGTTGGAAAATTGTAGGAAAGTCCATATTATAAAAAAATGTGGAGTCCTTAGTTCATCCTTTTAAAATATTTATAGAAAAGGGGAATTCAATTGTTTGTTTCTATCAAGTTGCTTATATCATTTGATTGACTTTGAATGTCAACTTTAAACACTGTCCTCGAGTGAATCTTCTTCACAACAAAATTTTCTTTTGTTTTGTTCTAAATATGCAGGAGAGTGCATACTGGTCAACGCATGCAAATTCATACAAGTTTGGAACATCAGGTCCAGGGAGTACTTCATATTATAGTGATAGTTATACCTATGAGTTAAATGATCATGTACAGAGAATAGAAGCAAGTGGGCAGGCCTGGGATAATGCTGCAACCATGAACTATGAAGATTTGACACCCACGAATATGCATGGGAGAGAAAATTCTGGGGCAACTATACATGTTACACCTGAAGACTGTATGTGAACTCTGAATTGTGGTCATGATTTGTTTTCCTACTTATGTTATGGGTGGAACTTTTGAGCATATTCATGATGTATTGACTTAAAAGCTTTTAACAATTTGATAAGAAATGAATTGTTAACAAGTTACATCTTAGATAATCTCTGTAGGTAATTAAGTTACTGAGAATTCTTCCTTTTTGGTGTGCTGAACTCCTATCATCATAAAGCTTCTATCTCAAAGGTGCTGTTACTCCAAATAGAGAGAAAATGGTAAAAATATTCTGGACAGTCTGTTCTTAGTGGTTGTAGATCAGTGGACGGTTGTAGAAGGTGTTTATGCAATGTGATGATATCCAACTGTTTATTGACCTAGATACTTGAGCAGCAACAATATGACCCTCTGACGAGTATCTCATGATGCATATAGTGCATCAACATTTTAGATGCTATGACTGTTTTAATTGTTTATATTTCATAAGTGATCATATTGAATTTTAATTGTCATACCTTCAGTATGGAATCTAGCTTTTCATCATGGTGAACATATGTTGGTCAGTGGGTCTGCACTCTCCTTGTTGGTTTGAGTGTGCTTGTTCTTAGGCTTCATTTTTCCTGTTTACATTGGCATTACTTGATCCATTTAGTAATTTTCATTTTTTCAGATATAGGTGTAATCATAACCCATGATCCTACAATTTTGAGGAAGAATTTTTAGCAGTACTCAGTTTCACCATGTTTTTCTTTTGGATATCATGCTGAACTGTCTCCAGCCGTTTGAGAAACCAATTATTTCATCTAGTTCAATAATAATCCGTCCAGTCCAAGATGCATAGCTAATAGTAGTACACATCAGAGTTAATGGAACCAAAACACCTGATGACCTGTGAATCCTTGGGTTGTCTCAACATGTGCATTTGGTTCATGTGTATTATTTTTTTTGGTGTCCATATATGATTTGAATCTCAAATACTTGAGTGCTAAGATTGTGTAGCATATGATGCTACAGTGTATAATCCTATAATACAATTGGTTATGCACCAACTAGTAAATGGCCCCTGCCCATCATTGTCCTGGATGCCTAATAACTTTTCCCCCTTTAGTATAAAGGAGATTGAAGACCCTTCCATCACTTTAGTGGAGTCAAACCTGTTTAAACTGCAGGTCTTAGGACAGGTGGCTACAATTAAATGTTGAGAACTGTTATATCTTTATTATATTTACTTTCCATTCTTTTGCCATTGTTGTTGCATAGTTGTCTCGTCCTATTGTTCTTTCTGGAGAATTACCATTTTAGTACATATTCCCACTTCAATATATGTCCTTTTGCAGGCATTAGAAATCAACATGATCCTAGTAGTTCTCAGGTATGAAATTTGCTTCTTAGAATTTCTTACCATTGAACAAATTTTACTTGAATGGTGTACATACATGCATACATACATGTGTAGGTTGGATATGGACATTTTTTTTCACAAAGTGGATGTTCTCAAGCTTGAACCTGTTGCATTCTCATGCCTGTCAGTCCAACTTTGATTTGGTATTGTCTAGAAGTGTTTGATTGTTGATATACTTTTTCAAGATATTCATACATCTCATATGCAGTCCGGTATCCCCTCATAGGAATTGCAATATCAGTCTCAACTGATCATAGTATCCATGATGCAATTTTTGCATTATCAATTTTCCTTTGATTGAGAGCCTTAATGTCTGAATCATCAGGTTTAGCTATAGACCCATCCAGATATCCCTGAAGTCACTTTGCCTCAACATAGAATTGAAAATTAAATTTCCACAAGGCATAGTTCGTACCGTTGAACTTGATAGGGAGAACATCCATTCTGTCTAATGTCATTAAAAACAAAGAACAGCAGTGCACACTTCAAATCAGGTGATAAAGAGAGGTACCTTTCAGTCAATATCCAGAAAAGGAAACTGTAAGTCTGCTGAACCAGAAGTGGATCAAAACCATTCTAAATCACAACCGATCCAAGCCAAATCAAGGGGAAACACTAGATGTCCTCTAGGCAATACCAAACCTAAAGATTCAAGCCGATCTGATGTTTCTACAGAGAGATCCAAGGAAAAAAAATTCTGATGGTGCAATAGTTGAGAGAACTGATCTGTATAGATCTGATCGAAGCATCCCTAGAGAAGGGGGTTCAAAGGCACTTGAAGAGTTCCCAATACTGTATTTATATTAAAGAAACATAAGAGGAAAAATCTACCCTCATGCATATTGCATATACTGTACTAGGCATTGCATCAAATGGTTTTCTTATTTCTGAAATGTAATTTTAATTTGGATACTTTGTTTTAATGGTAATATTAAAATTTTATACATTTGGACTTTCATGTTTCAATTTGTCCCCCTCCCCCTAATTCACAACTTGTATATAAATGTCATTTTGGAGGTAAAAATTGAACCATTTGCCTTTGCTGTTTGAATTTTTGCAGACGTTTTGGCAAGATAATATTGACCCAGACAACATGACTTATGAGGTTTGCTACATACACTTTTCATACAATGCTATGAATGAGAATTCCTTGACAAATAACTTGTACTTGAAATAACCTTTGGATATGATGAATATGGCAATGGATTTTATTTCCTATTATGGATTGTACCATCACATCTAGAAGATTCTTATATTCAACTCTTTCTCTGTTCTCCTCGTGTGGTACAATTGAATTTGATCATTGCCATGAATAGCACTTGTACTTTTCTGAGCTTTATATTAGCTTCTTGGAAGAGTGTAGGGAATAATTATGTTCCTTGAATATGGATTGAGCTACCTATATCTCTTTGCATCACCTTCACTTGGAGAAAAGTAGAAAATACAACTTTAGTTTTCAAATGCCAAGACAATCTTTCATTTGAAATTCTGAGGGAAGGACCAGGTGGCCTCTTTTTCCTGGGTTTGCCCCCTTTAGAATACAGGAATGTTCTATGTGCCAATTTAGCTTTGTTGTTAATAATTGCTATTGGTTATTATCTTTGACTTCTTTTGTTCACTGCTTGTTTAACAATAGGACAGGACACTGGTGAATCCATAGTTTGTGAATATTTGTCCATGCTTATGCACTCCTGGTAGACTTGTTAGGATGCAACATCCAGTTTCTATCAGTTCCCTGCAAGGACTAAAATATTAATATACCCGATACCCAAAGTTTGGTATCGGTGCATATTGATATCACCTATGCTCCACTTTTTTCTCAACATTTTTCTTTTTTTGATTTTATAGGGCATTAAAGGAATGTGAGAAGGTACCTTGAAGTTTTAAAACATTTAAAATATCTTGTATAGCTGTATCCATCCCTACTTGGGCGCACTGGTATGGATACGATATGCCTGATATTTTAATCCCTGGTTTCCTGATCACCTTTTTTAAATCCGATTGCCTTTAATGTTTTATATGGATCCATACTATAGTTGGGTTCTCACTTTTGGCCTTATTTTCCTTCGAATCCAAACATATTATAGACTCATCCATCAGCATATCATAATCTTCCTTTTATAATGGGTGGTTGTAGAACTTGTGATGGGAAAAGCTGATTTAGGGGCTTACAGTCAATGCCTTATTTTTCCCAGAAATCCAAAATTGAGCATGTCAGCAATCAAAATTTGATCTGTGGTCATATACCTTGTTGATCGGTATCTGTGGTCATATACATTCATTATCATGGGGATTCATGGATGAATTTATAGTGGTCAGATTTTCAAGCACAATATCTGCAACTGAATTGAATTACTTATAAAAAAAAGGAAATCTGCAATCAAATTAAGTTCACAATTGAAGATATATGGTAGGAACAGATTCAAGGTCTACCTTGTCATCTGATGGTACATGCATCCTCCTATCCATCTTGAGGCCCAAATGTAGGTATTATTTATTTGGAGCATAATTAGAGGCCCATGAAATCTTATAAGGCTGCATATGTGTGTCTCAAATTATTTGGATGTGGGGGAATAATAGTCTGATTGTTGTTGTTGTTGTTTTCTTTTTCTTTTTTTTTTTTTGTTTTTTTGCATTTCTAAAGATGTTTCTTTTTTCTTGATTTTTTTGCTACCATGTGTTTTTAAGCATCTAATATATGTTAATCCAGAAAAGGTTTTACTGGACCTGAATAAGAAAAGGCATGGATTTTCTTTTGATGGTAAATATACATATTGGGTTTTAGTTGTTTATATTGAATGGGCATATTTGGCAGAATATTTGGCATGCCTTGTCCTACAGTGGTGTATGGCTCATATGCAAATTCGATACAAAGGTTCAAATTATTTGAAACACCCTGCTATGCACAAACGTGCATTATCAGGGGTTTCGATCACACTTAGTTTTATTTCCAAAATCGCACAGGGGGTAAGTCTTAGGCTAACCTACCCCTTGAAAATATCAAAAACCCCAAACACCTATTATTTAGTGTATCGGGGCAGGGCCAATATGATATGATATGCCCTGTATGTGACGGAATTTTGGACCTTGCTTGATTCTGTACCTACTACAAGATACATGTATTGTGAAAGGATTTACCACCTGTATTCTGTACTTGGTCCAAGCAGCACCTGCAGGATTTTGGTCATTGCACATGCCAGATCTTTGATTTGTGTGCAATGACCAAAATGCCCTGCAGATGCAGCCTGGTCCAAACTTGGGGCTTCAATAGCACAGAAAATTTGTATTTTACTAACTTATTGTTAACAGATGAAAAAGACCAACTGTTAAAGCAACAAAGGACTGTTATTTCAACTCTGGTATGCAACAGCCATGGTATGACATGTGATGGTTACTAGCTAGATGAATGTGATATTTTGTGTAATTGATAAAAAAGGCTAGGATGTCACGAGATTTTCCACATGATGGTTGGACTTTGAATTTATTCCTAGAGTGTTATTAATGTTTATTCTGTTACATATCTAGCCTATTTATTTATCTTGACTGGTACATTGATAGACCTAATTTTCCCAGGTAAGTGTCAAGGGAACCATCTTTTGTAGAGTGTCCCATCTCAAGAAAAACTAATTATCTATAATGGATAGAAAATGCTTCTAACTTTTCATTTTCCTCCTGCTCATCTCTTAGGATAAAACAGCACTTTTCTCAATTTTAGGCTTGTGAAAATTATACATCAGGAGAACTTTTCATCTACATATTCTTAATATTCTATTATGGAGTAGCAGTTATGAACTCTTTTGGATCATTAATTTAGTAAGGCCCCACTTATTTGAATGCCTATTTTTTTGCCCCTTGCAAATCCCAGATAGCTGGGGCAAACATTGGACATGGCCTTTTTTATATGACACTTTCAATTTACTACATTGACACAAATTAGAAGGGGTGGAAAGCAAATTTTTAACTGTAAAGGGGGCATAAATAATATCTAAGTATTTTAGTTAGGAAAATTTTATATCTAGTTATGGAGAAGCAAGCTTGTTGGCAGAAAGAATTATGTTGGAAGAAAATGGTTTAATCATGACTTTAAGTTATATTGGAAGAGAATTTGTAGTCGGGCATAGTTTGGTAATTAGCTGTGGTCTAAGAAAGAAAGGCAAAGCATATTTGAAGATTTTTACTCATGTGGTCATGTGGGGGATCTAGGAGGGACGAAATAATCTGGTGTCTGAGAATAGAGCCAGACTGCAGGTAGGTTGGAAGCACATACAATATATGTAATGTTTGGGTCTTAACATCTGATGTTTTTGAAGGGGTATTAACATGGGAAACCTGAGTAGAAATCTAAGGCCGATCCTGCATTCTTCTCTCAAGCTCATTTGCCACGCAGAAGGTTATCTGACCAGCCAACGGACAAGGAGTTCACTATCAATTTGATGGAACTTCTTTTGGAATCCTGGGAAAGGATGGTATAGGGTGAATTTTGTATGAGAAGATTGGGGCAGTTGTGTAGGTTTTTAGCAGGACAATTGGTGTGTCTGGCTCTATGAGGGCAGAAGTCTTGGATACTAACAGGTCTGATTTGCTACTTCGCCTATTGTGCCTTTACCTAGGTGACTTCATGAACACTAAAATGGATTGATGACCGGGGGAGTGGGCCGTGGAGGTTTGACTAATTATCTGGATGAAGTGAGAGATTTGGCAATGTTCTTGCATGCTTCTGTTTGTTGGATCCCCAGAGAATTAAGCATTTTTGCAGACAGGTCAGCCAAATCAGGGGTGTATAATGTGGACTTGCATGGTGATTCTTCCCTTCCTAGCTAGTGGTTGTGTGTTTTTCATGGTATGTACATCCCCTCATGTACATGTATTTTTGTCCCTATTTAATATTATCATAGTTACCTTTTCTTTGAGAAAAAAAGTTTGGTAATTAGCCACCAGATATAGTGAGTTAGTTTCTTGGAAACAGCCTCTGTATGTGCAGTGGTAAGGTTGCGTACATCTGTCCCTCCCCAGACCCTGCATTGGCAGGAGCCTTGTCTCTGGGCTGCCCTTTTTATATAGTGAGTTAGTTTGATGATTTAGAAGCCGTGTTTTAGTTTCTGACACTATGATTAACCTTGTTTACATTGACATAACAATTTATCAAATAAAGAAAAAGAAAACATTGGCATAACAATGGCTTCAAATAGAGGTGTCAATTGGACTTGATTTGGTCCAACCCAATCAATCCATTCCAATACGAGTGCACTTACAAATGGACTGGACCCAATCCAGTCCAAATCCAATACAAACCAAATCCAATCCAATCCATTAAAATGTAAATGGATTGGATCCGATCCAACTCAAACTGAATGAAATATCAAAAATTATATAAAATCACTTTTGGCATTGAAAAAACACTTTTGTAAAATTACTTTGATAAAAGTATTTTCATAAAAGTGCTTTTGTAAAAGCACTTTTAAAAAAGTACTTCCATAGACTTTTATAAAAGTACTTTTGTAGAAGTGCTTTTGTAAAAGTGCTTTTATAAAAGTACTTCCATAAAAGTGCTTTGTAAAAATTCTTTCGAAAATTACTTTTATAAAAGCATTTTTGTAGAAGTGTTTTTAAAAGTGCTTTCATAAAAGCACTTGTAAAAGTGCTTTTGTAAAAGTTCTTTCATAAAAGTGCTTTTGTAAATGTGCTTTCATAAAAGTTCTTTTGTAAAAGTGCTTCTGTAAAAGTGCTTTCGTAAAAGTGCTTTTATAAAAGTATTTCTATAAAGGTGCTTTTGTAGTACTTTTACAAAAGTACCGTAATTTTTTTTTTGTAAAAGTGATTTCATAAAGTGCTTTCGTGTAAAAGTACTTTTATAAAAGTGCTTTCATAGAAGTACTTTTGTAAAAGTGCTATTGTAAAAGTACTTTTGTAAAAGTGCTTTCGTAAAAGTACTTTTGTAAAAATTCTTTCGTAAAAGTATTTTTATAAAAGTACTTTCATGAAAATACTTTTCATAAAATTAATTTTATAAAAGTGCTTTTGTAAAAGTGCTTTCATAAAAGTACTTTTGTAAAAATGCTTTCGTAAATGTGATTTTAGGTTTTGCCTCATGATCGGATTATTGAAAATTTGGTTTAGGCCCAATTCAAACTAATAGGAATATGGATCAATTTATTTTGGATTGGCCCAATCCAATAATCATAATGGACCATCCAAATCCAATTTGATAAGGTTTGGATCGGATTGGATCCAAACGAAAACCGGTCGATTGACACCCCTAGCTTCAAACGGAATTCTGTGCAGTTGAGTATGAGTCTCTGAAAATGCTAAGAATAAATAGTGACTGCTTTCCTTGGGAATCTGTTTTGTTTTGAATTATCTTCCTATTGAGATGTAAGCATAAAATGCTTTTAAATTCTTATTGAGTTAAATGCTGGTGATCTGGCTTACTTTTTCAGAGTTCTCTTAGTTTTTTTTTTTTTTCTCACTCAGAATTCCTATATTTAATTGGTTATTAACACAATTTTCATCATAGGAACTACTTGATCTGGGTGAGGCAGTTGGAACCCATAGTCGAGGTCTCTCCCAAGAGCACATTTCTCAGCTTCCAATATCAAAATTCAAGTGTGGGTTCTTCTCAAGGAAAAAATCTCGAGGGGAACGGTAAAAGTTCAAGCTTTTTAACTGTTCTTTAAAATTGCATTAGCATCTTTTCTTCCTATCTGCTGACTGGAAATTTAAACATTTTATTATGTTTTACAATGTTGATCTAACTTCTCTCATGGAAATCTTCATGTTATTTGTCTCAATCATCTACTTGAAAGAAAAATGCACTTGTTGGCAGACCAAGTGTCCATGTGAACTAGCAGCAATTAATGCTGGATGACAAGACTTTACCTTGATGTTGTGAGACTTGGACCAGATGGTTTAACCATTGACCTGATAACCTAGTCACCTTTCTGGGTCCTTGTTAAATGATGATTTTCATTGGTTTGAACAGGCTAATTGCTCAGTTAACTGGTAAAACTGAGTCTGTGACCCAGTGAGCATTTTGATTTGTATTGCCTTGTAAGGTATCCAAGAGCCCAAGGGCCACCAGACCTTGGGATAACCAGAAAATTACCATCTTGAAGGGTATGATAAATTAATCCATGGATAAGGCCAGGAGCTCAGCACAAGAAATTCCTTCCCCATGGGGGACCTGAATAACTCTTAAAATTTCTACCATTCTCATCATAAAAATGTTAACAACCTAGCCTACTTCAAAAATAAAGAGATAATGGGTCCATGTGTTTTCATATTTTTGTCAAAAGCAAGAATCACAGTTATTGTGTGGACGTCCTCAAGTAAAGTTCATAATTGCAAGGCATTCTTGAACAGAATACAGAATGAAATAGAAAATGCAAGTATACAGTTTGTTGTCTGTACTCCAAGACAAATCTCATAACTGGTCCTTTTTTAACAGTGTAAGTTTCTCTTTTTTTATAGGTCTGGCTGCAACTGTTAGAAATTTGTTTTTAGGAAACTAGGAACTTGTTGAAATATTATTGTGACCTAAAAATTTTGCAAAGGAATTTCTTTTCTGCTTCACCTTCTTCTGTGCTCAATAGGTAATGAATATGAATTTCCACTGTTGGTGGCAAACAGATGTGTGATTTGTCAGATGGAATACAAAAGAGGAGACCGGCAGATCACTCTGCCTTGCAAACATGTCTACCATGCTGGCTGCGGCGCTAGATGGCTCAGCATCAATAAGGTCAGTTGTTGAGGGGGAAAAAGAACCTTAATCTAAACTAAGTTAAGAAATTTTCCTACACATGCCCTTCTCTTCTTCTTCTTAGAAGAAAATATATCTTTCTAATTTTGTTTTTCTTCATTATCAGGCATGCCCAATTTGCTATAGAGAGGTATGTGGCAACAAGGAATCAAGGCATTGAAACACTTTTTCCAGGAAAAAGGAATAATGTCCTGTGGTCTGCTTTGGCTGCTTCTACATGCTTTACTTCTGCAAGCTCGGATTTCTACTTAATGGAGTTACATGCAGATTGCAGTATTCTCATTTTCTTTTTTCCTTTCATACGTTGTCCTCTTGTGGGACTAGCTCCACAATAAACTGAAAGTGATCGAACAATTTAGACCTGATCTCTCCACTTGAAGAATACAACATAACGAATTTCCTGTTGAATATAGATTCATTTGTTGTATGGCTTTTTCAAACAACAATTGGTTTTCTCAATTCAGTTGCGGATTGAAAATAGATTCTGAATTGCAGGTTTACGTATGCAACAAACAGTTTTGCTCTGGTAAACTTTTGGCAAGGAGAAAGAGAAGCCAGCTCCCCATTCCATTTTAAATGTAACAGTTTGGCAAGGAGAACAAATTACTAATCAATACTACTAATGCAGTATTTGGCATTCATTATTTTATATGTCCTTTTTTCAGTTAAAAACTCAATGTTCATAGGGGCATTTTAACATCCAAAAGGAGTTAAGTCTTTAAAATAAGGAATGCCAAATGCAGCCGAACTCCCTTCTAGTGACTGTAATCTTTACACCCCTTCAAGTTCAACTCCATGGCTATAAGCCTTGTTAAAAGGCTCTTCTTGTTGTGGCTGTCATCATCATCATTTGCAACCATCTATGACATCATTGTTGTTGTCGATGCCATCATCATCATCATCCTCATTGCTAATACAGCTTTTTTCATCACCATCGACATCCTCATTGCTAATACGGCTCTTTTCATCGTCATCATCATCCATATTTTATTTTTATCATCACTGTCTTCAACATCTTTGTCCCTGTCATTATTGTTATTACAGTTGCTTTCATCGTCATTCTCATGGTTGTCGCTACCGGCCTCAACATTATTGTTACTGTCATTATTGCTGCTACAGCTCCTTTCATCATCATCATTGCTACAGGAGGTCTCGTTATCACTGTCGTCAACATGATTCTTACTATCACTATTGCTGCTACAATTCCTTTCATCATCATCATTATCATCATTGCTACTGGATGTCTCATCATCACTGTCCTCAACATCATTGTTACTGTCATTGCAGCTACTACAGCTCCTTTCATCATCATCTCTGCTAGAGGTCTCATCAAGACAGTCCTCAACATCATTGTTAATACTATCATTACAGCTATTATAGCTCCTTTCATCATCATTATCATCATCGTAGTCACAGCTACTGTAACTCCTTTCATCATCATCGTATTCGCCACTACTATCATAATCATCATCGTCCATCATATCACTATCATCATCATCATTATTGTCATATTCATCATAATAATTAATATCATCATCATCATCTTCATTTTCATCATCACTATATTCCTCCTCACTATAATAAATACAAGACCCCATGCCCCCTTCATCAGCAATCGCCAAAAACGGTCGTACAAACTCCATTCCATGGTGCATGAAAAAAGCCAATAATAAAACAGTGAGGCTTCTGTAGACCCAATAGTAGACGACCCCGATAACATACCCACTCATTGGCAATGCAATCTCAACATCTGATAAACATCTCATCAAACCCTCCATCACCTTCCCTCCCAAACTCAAAGCTGCACCAGATAGAACCTTGCAACGGGATCCACAACCACAAAAAATACCTCTAATAGTTGCTCTTGTGGTTTCAGCCAGTCTTCGGACACCACCAGAAAGAGAGAAAAAGCTTGCTAGCAGACCGTCGCGATTGAGTGCCTGACGCTGCAAGCAGAGAGTGATCGCAGGCAGCAGAAGAGCAGCATAGCGAAGAGGCAGGAGGTACAAAGAAATCTGAAAGATGGGAAGAACCACAGAGTAGAAGAAGATAGAAGTTAAGGAGATACGAGGCAGGTTGATAAGCCACTGAAGGGTGAGAGACACAAAGACGGAGAGTCTGAAGAATGCAGCAGGCTCCATATCGCTGGTTCAATGCAATTTTCGATCTCCTTTCTTTGATGGTTTGCAATATACGGTCTCTATAGCTACCAGGTGATTTTTATAGTCAGAAATTCAGAATACAGCTTCCAGTTCGAGTTCATGTACAAAAAGGAGTGGGAGTGAGAGAAGGTGACATACATCGGTTGGGAGTGAGACACCGACAAGAAACTTTCCTTGTTTGACTTGGTCTTTAATACTGTTTTGGGTTTATTTCCCAAAACTGGATTCTGGGAGGATCATCTGGGCCGACTCTTGTGGGCCCTGGCCCAGTACTCATGCCACGTGTATATATTCAGAGCCATTGATATGACATTTCTACTCGTAATTATCGTTTTGTGGATGCATCACGATTCTGACTTGAACGATTGATTCTCTAATTCAGAAACGGGATTCAATCAGAGCAAAGTACATTAGATCTCTTATGGAGAGAATTCACGTCAGGGATCAAAAGCACAAAGAGAAATTTTATTAAAACAAATAAAAAAAAGGATTATAAGGGTATCTTCGATCGGTCAGGCTTAAATAGAGGTGTAAGGTGGGTCGTGCTGTCCTCCTTAGTGAAAGTTTTAGGGGTTAGTCCAGTATGGGCCAAGCCCATGTGGGCTCTTATTATGTTATGGGTTAGACTGGCTCATGGTCTTCTTTATGCCAGGTCGGGTTGTGCATCGGCCCAAAGTTATTTATTTAAAAAATTGATAAAAAACTTAAAATTTTAATTTTATATGAATTTTGTGTATACAATTGATTATATATAATAATTAAATAAATTAATATAATAAAATTTAAAAATATTTATTTTATTAATATATTATATACTATATATTTTTAAATAATTATAATTTATAATATTATATAAATATATATAAATAATATATATAGGTTATGTCGTGAATCGTGCTGGCCCGCTCGGTCGTACCATACCGTGTTGCCATAAACCTAAAACCCTAGGCCCAGCACGGCTCGCATGATCATATTAGGCCTGGCACAGCCCGTGGACCGCCATGCTAGGCTGGTCCAAGCTCATGCTGGGCCATGCCGGGCTGCGAGCAGTATGACCTGGTTGATTGCTTCTTGCTCCTCCCAACTCATACCATCCATCCTCACATGGAGCCTTCTTGATTGCTTCTTGTTCCAACCTATGAAGGTCTCTCCAGCAGATTCTTCGGTCTTCACTACCGAGAAACAACAACTCTAAAGACTAGGGGTGATCATTCCGGGCAGTATGACCTGTGAAGGTCTCTCTTCTTGCTCCTCCCAACTCATACCATCCATCCTCACATGGAGCCTTCTTGATTGCTTCTTGTTCCAACCTATGAAGGTCTCTCCAGCAGATTCTTCGGTCTTCACTGCCGATAAACAACTCTAAAGACTAGGGGTGATCATTCTTGGCCCTGGCCCGCCCCAGCCCACAAATTTCTGGGCCCAAGCCCAGAAAATTTTAGGATGGGATTGGGCCCAACACTTTAAGTTCGGCCTGGGTTGGGCCTTGAGTTAGCCTATAATATAATAAATATAATATAATATATTCTTTTATTATAATATATATATATATATATATATATAATGTACATTTTATATTTTATATTAAATGTATTATTTTATATAATATATAAAAGTTAAAAATTTTGTTTTAATATATAAATAAACTATCATGAGTAAACACATACAACACTTTAGTTAATTCAAGTACTAGAATTGTCCTCTTAAGTAAGGTGGGAATTAAATGATAGGTAAGCCAAGTCGAATCAAGCATGGAAATTAAATGAGGCGTATGCCTTATTTTTTGTGCCATGAACCCAAAACATAACCAAGGTCAATTTAACTTGGATTTGTGTAATATTTTTTTATATATTACATGTTATTTAATTTTAAAAATTAAATTTAGATATATCATGGGTCCAAAGTCATTATTCATTAGACCTAAAATTTCGTAAACCTAACCCAGGATAATGTTAGGCTTGCAATTTAAGCTGGGCCTGATTCTAGGTTAGAGCCTTTATCATTGGTCTTAAACCTGTCCAAAGTCATTATTCATTAGGCCTGTAAGTTAATTGGTCTTAAACCTGTTCGGGCTTAATCCAATCCGACCCATGATCACCCATACTGCTTGTCCCAAAATAGAAGTTGCTTGATTGCTTCCTCTTGAATGGCCACCGCAATGCCAAGATTGAACTCTCTGGGATCAACAACCTCAAGAAGCACGTTGTCTTCCCACCGCTTCAAGCACTTGAACTATGCCGCTTCAAGCACTTGAACTATGTCAAAACACCATCATCAAATTCTTTGATACGGATTCTTACCTACTACCAGAAAATAGCTGTATCAGCCTTTGAGTTGTAGTGCTGGATCACCACTTGAAAGGACTTTCAGCAACCACATGGAAGCCAAAACAAATCCTTGATTTGTCTCTGCTCAGCATTTCAAACGGTGTACAAGGTTGATAGAGCCCAAGGTTTAAAGTATGGATACGTATCCGGGACCCCACCGATATGCTCCTATAGTGGGTGTATCGGGGTTCTGACCAGTTTAGGGGATGGAGGACACTTAAACTGCCCTTTGAACCAGTTTCAGAAAAAAATAGAAAAAATTAAAAGAAATAGTACCGATTCACTCTATACACCCATACCGACGTATCCGGCATATCAATATTTTAAACCTTGATAGAACCACATCAGATTCCATCCCACTTATACCCCGGTGAGGACTGTAGCTATTGAACTTGAGATTTAGTTCTCACAAAATTATGCTCATACCATATTCAGTTACTTGTAACTGTGCATTAGAAATATCTTTGTATTGTATATATTTATTTAGGCCACATTTGTTTGGGGTGGAGGATCGAATTGGAGTAAACTTTACACCTTGGTTCGATTTTCCAAATGTTTGGAATGCGTGTAGTTTTACACTATAAATTGATTAAAAATGATTTTTGAATTTTTTTACATTGATAAGCGATGTAATATATACACCGAAATTATCATTGTAGTTTTACAATCTCTTTCTTCCTCTCTCTCTTCTTTTTCTCTTCGCAGATTGGAACCCAAGGCAGCAGCGACAGGTGATTTCTCTCTCTCTCCCCTTCTCTCTTCTTCTTCTCCTTCTTCTTCCCCTTTTTTTTTCTCTCTCTTTCGTCACCGCTGCTGCAACCAGTGCAGCGGCAGATCTGAAACCATGGCAGCACTGGCATTGGCATGTGTATTCTCTCTCTCTCCTCCTCTCTTCTTCTCTCTTCTCTCTTCTTCTTCTTCTTCTTCTTCTTCTTCTCCCTTTTTTTTTCTTTCTCTATTCCGTCACCGCCACTGCAACCAGTTGCAGTGGCAAATCTGAAACCAAGGCGGCAGTGACACCGGTATTTCTCTCTCTCTCTCTCTCTCTCCCCTCCTCTCTTCTTCTTCTTCTTCTTCTTCCCCCCTTTTTTTTTCTCTCTATTCTGTCACTGCCGCTACAGCGGCAAATCTGAAACCAAGGCAGCAGTGGCACTGGCATTTCTCTCTCTCTCTCTCTCTCTCCCCTTCTCTCTTCTTCTTCTCCTTCTTCTTCCCCTTTTTTTTTCTTTCTCTCTTTCGTCACTGCTGCTGCAACCAGTGCAGCGGCAGATCTGAAACCATGGCAGCACTGGCATTGGCATGTGTATTCTCTCTCTCTCCTCCTCTCTTCTTCTCTCTTCTCTCTTCTTCTTCTTCTTCTTCTTCTTCTTCTTCTTCTCCCTTTTTTTTTTCTTTCTCTATTCCGTCACCGCCACTGCAACCAGTTGCAGTGGCAAATCTGAAACCAAGGCGGCAGTGACACCGGTATTCTCTCTCTCTCTCTCTCTCTCTCCCCTCCTCTCTTCTTCTTCTTCTTCTTCCCCCCTTTTTTTTTTCTCTCTATTCTGTCACTGCCGCTACAGTGGCAAATCTGAAACCAAGGCAGCAGTGGCACTGGCATTTCTCTCTCTCTCTCTCTCTCTCTCTCTTTCTCTTTTCTCCTTCTCTCTTCTTCTTCTTCTTCTTCTTCTTCCCCCCTTTTTTACTTTCTATGTTCCGTCACCGCTGCTGCAGCGGCAGATCTGAACCCAACTCCTATCTGTCTCTCTTTCGTTCTCTCTCTTTCTCTCTTCTCCCCCTCCTCTTTCTTCTTCTTCTTCTTCCTCTACTTTCCTCCTCTGTATAAATTTTCACAGAATTTACACCTTGACAATCATACATGATTGTTGTAAATTTTCAAAATCTACTGGTCCTAATTTCCATCTATAACTAAACCAATTCAAATTTCCCATATGTGTAAAACTGAATTTACACCTAAAACAAATGCAGCCTTATGAAAAAAATATTCTTAGTGCACAGTTGCAAGTAGCTATAAATATAATGTAAGCACTATTTTGTGAGTACTGAATCCGATCTCGTAACTGTTATATTAGAATGCACTAGTTATCCTAAATTATCTCATTGAATGTTACTATCAATAATACAATATGGTGTTGCTCACAATTCACGAATGGTGTGTTTCGTGAACACTAGCGTACAGAGGTGTAAATCGGGCTGGGCCGCTCGATTTACACTAGCCGGCACGACAGCTAATGGGCCGTGCCAGGCCCAGCACAGAGGTCCGCGCTGTGCTGGGTCGGGGGTTCGAGGCCCATGGGCCGGCACGGGCTGCACTCAGCCCACGAGAGAATATAGCCATTGGGCCCCTTTGGGGGGTTACAGAAATACCCCCAACAACTATAAACGACCATATTAGGGGGGGTATTTCTGTATTTTGCTTATGGAGGATTGAAAAAATGACATAAATGCCCCCCAACAGCTATATAACAACTAGTTTAGAGGGGCATTTTGGGCAAAGTTATAAGTAACTTTATAGTGACTAAAATACCTCTCCTAAAAACTAAATAATAGATAGTTTTTTGGGTATTTTGGGAAATTGAATCATGTTCAATTCCTATAAATAGTCGTATCCTCCACCATTCTCATCACACCAATTCAACAAGTCTCTTAATTCTCTCTCTCTCTCTCATAGTCATACATTCTCAATTATTTTCAATATGAGAAATTCTGATTAGCTGATTGTTTGATTTTGCATTCTCCAATTCTCAAGTCTCAACTTTTTAAAAGTATCGACTTTCAACAAGAAGGCTTGCTCAACCAGCTCAAGTATCTTAGTCCAGGAGGCTTGGATGTTGAAAGACTTCAACCGTTGAAATCAAGTTGGGATTTTGAACCGGCAATCCGGGTAAGTCGAATTAGATTAATTTTTATCTTTTTAGAATTAAATAAATGGCCGGCCCTTCTCAAAATTGATTCCCAACATATTCACCATGGATGGCATTCAATCGCGTCACGATAGTATTAGTGTTAGCACTGATGCGTTTGATGTCGATGGAAGTGGAACTCTCACCCCCAATGGTAGTGGTACTACAAGAAAAAGGAGGGCTTCTAAGCTAAGTAGCTCAATTTGGAACTTTTTCAAAGTATAAGATATTGAGGGGAAGGGGAAAAGGGTCGTTTGTCAAAAAATGTAGGAAAGACTTTAGTTATTGTAGAAAGGGTGGTACGGGTCATTTGAGTAGACTTCTGCTCACCCATGAGCTAGAGGAAGATGAAGGGAGAGAAACAACCCAAACACAGATTGGGAGGGTGACTAGTTTTGTTACTTTTAGATATTCACAAGAAAAAATGAGACAAGAACTTGCTAAGTATATTGTACATGCAGAACAACCATTTATGTTAGCTGAAGATCCAAAGCTAGAAAAATGGTTGCGTAGTTCTGTAAACCCACAATATAAAAAAGTTTCTACGAATACTATAAGAACTGATGCTTTAAAAATTTGTTATTCATATAAACAAAATTTAATTTATTTGTTAGCAAATCTTAATTCTAAAGTTGCAATTACTTTGGATGTTTGGACATCCAAATTTAATATTAGTTATATTTGTATTACCAACCATTTTATTGATGAAAATTGGCTTTTGAATAAAAGAATTTTAAGTTTTACTAGGCTTGAATGGCCACATAGTGGCCTGGGTATTGCTGTAAGTATTTTAAATACTTTGCATGCTTATGGAATAGAAAACAATTCTATTAGTTTTGATAATGCTAGCAATAATGATTTTGCAATAAATATTTTAAAATCTCAATTAAAACCATGCTTAAATGGTAAATGAATTCATATTAGATGTGCATGTCACATCTTAAATTTATGTATTCAAGATGCCTTGAATATTATTTGTAATCATATTTCAAAAATTAGAAATTGTATTATATATATAAAAAGTTTAGGGGCAAGGAAACAAGAATTTAAAACAATTTCCTTATTTAAATTAATGTATTTTAGGTCTTCAAAATGTGTTAAAATATACATTCAAAACTATATTTTGTTTAGGGTCGGGTTAGAGTTTTGATTCTTTGACCCGAGTTAGGTTCATGTTTTGGCTGACCCGCCCCACCGTTCATGATACCTTGCATATATACCAAGTACTCTTACAATTTCTTAACTTCTAACTTTATAGACTTAAACTTTATAATTTATTTATATGTTGATTTTGATTTTCTTCTTTCTTTTAAATGGAAAAAATAACACCTTAAAATATATAAAACAACTTCCTTATTTAAATTAATGTATTTTAGGTCTTCAAAATGTGTTAAAAAATACATTCAAAACTATATAGGTCAAGTTAGGCCAGAATCGGGTTAAACCCTATAGGGTCGGGTTAGGTTCATGAATCATGTCTTTTTAAGTTGGGTCGGATTGGGTTCGAGTTGGAGTGCTAGAGGGTCGGGTTAGGATTGAGGCAAACTTGTGCTGAACACGACCCGTTGACATCCTTTTGTACACTCTTACATGTTTTTATTGTTTATCTTTAACTTAACAAATCCCGTGCATCACACGGGTCCCTGTTAGTAATCAATTATAATTGGTCTTCTCTAAGTTTCAATCAACTTAAAGTCAACTTTGATGCATTGTGCAAAGTGGAAGGCAAAGCTTTTATAGGATGGATTGCTATAGACTATAAGGGTACATCATCATTTTAAAGTATAAGAAGATTGGATGCTGCTTAGTTTTAGTAGCAGAAGCGTGGGAGGCCAAGTAGGGGTGTCAATGGACCAGTTTTGGGTTGGATCCCATCCAAACAAAATCAATTTGGATGGATTGGATGGACCAATGAAACATATTGAATTAGACCATTCTAAACTTAAGGGTTCAATGTATTTATTGGATTGACTAGACCTGGTCCATTTATAATGGATTTATATTGGGCTGGGTTAGATTAAACCAATATCTGGTCCATTGATAGTATATAATAATACATGTGCCAAGGTTTGGGTTGGAACCTATCATAATTAAAACCAATTTGAACAAATTGGATGGTCTAGAGACATTGAATTGGACTGGCCCAAAATGGTCCAAATTAATTCACTAGATTGGATTGGACCTGTCCATCTGTAATGGGCTCATATTGGATTGGGCCAAATCCATTCCAATTGACACCCCTACAACCAAAGATGATATTGAAGTGGTGATCGACTCAGGATTTAGTAGCATTGTCCTTGAAGGGGACTGCCTTTTCACCATTGAATGTATTAAGGCCCCATTCATTTTTTGGTAAGTTACTTACCTGGGTAAATGCAGTTACTTGGGTAAGTTTGTCCTAGGAAACTCTTACCCGGGTAAGTGTATTTACCCTTGTTCTTTTACTTCTCTTGTAAATAAGGCAATGGTCATTTTATCCATAAAAATCCATTATTAAAAGGGGCATTTTTGTACCATTCAAGTGTTGGCAACTTCCTAACCCGACCCATTCAAGTGTTAATAGTCCAACTACGTTGCAATATTTGTTGTATGTTAAATCAAAATTTCAACCAATCATATTAAAGCATTGTTTTGAAAACCAGACTAGACTGGATGGTCAGACCGTTTGACCCAGGAATCTCTCATATCTCCGGGTCCAGTTTTAGTCTAAATTGCATTTTCAAAAAAAAAAAAAAGAACATTGATTTGGTTAAAGAACCACTGACCTGAATGGTTGAACCACTGAAGCATTCGACCTGGATAGTGGTTCACAGTTTAATGAATTTTTTTATGGGAGGATTAAAGAGAAAAAGATGAGAAACAGAGTAGGGGGGAGGGATTGAGGTGAGTTCTTTGGTCCAAGATCACTGTGAGTTAGTGAGTGAGAGAGAGAGATGTCTCAGATCTGAGATCAAGGAGAGAGAAATCTCAAATATGAGTAAATCTGATATTAAAGACAGAGAGATCTCAGATTGTCATCATCCTTGCCGCCGTTTGTCATTGTCATCGCTGTTGTTGCCACTGTCACTATCACTGGTGAGCATTACCTCTTCTTCCTCTTACTCTTTCTTCTTCTTCCTTTCTTCCTTCCTTCCTTTTCTTTTTCTCTCATATATATGCATATGTTTTACCCTAATATTCCAATCTAAGGGTCCATTTTCTTGAATCATTCGATTTGGATGGTTGAACCGTGCGCTGATCCAAAAATTGGTGACCAAAATGGTTTTATCTCCACATCGGTTTTTAAAACCTTGTATTAAAGACATAGCATGGTTTATTCAAGCATCGTACGCCTAATAATCTGGATATAAGATCATAATAAATGAAACGAAACAATTTGAGACAAAGGACAGTGGAAATTGGTGCTATTCTGTGATGGACCTTAAAAGATGAATAACATTTGGAAATATTAATTTGGACATGAAATTAAACTTAATGATATACTCTTTTTTTTTTTTTTTGCAGTAAGGTAAAATTAAAAGGCCTATCGATAGCAAAATTGCAACAGAGAACATGAAAATATATCAATGAGAGTTTGGAGTGTCGAATGTGTGCACATTTCCTTTCCCTACTTTTTCCTTCAAACCAAACATAGCTTTAAGGTTTCCCCTCTTCCTTTGTAAATTCAACTCTAGTTTGCACGTTTATTTTCAAGTTTTTTGTTTTTGGACATGGTTCCTATTGTAATTAATACCAGAATTTCCTTTTGGATTTTGATGAATATAGTTATATTCACCATATTGATGCTAATCATCAAACACCACTTCTGAACTGCTTCTTGTTATCAATTATAATATGGATGCAGGATCTTCTTGAAGAAAAAGCAATAAAGAATCATTTAAAGAAATAGTTAAATGGGGTCAAGACCGCAGTTCCTTTATGGATCATAGTTAATTGCAATACAATCTTTACATTAGTAATGCAAGACATGAAATTGATTTCAAATTTGCCGTTTGTTAATCAATTTTTAAAGAGAGAAGTACAGATACATCTGAGGCAGAATTCTGAATTCTAGCCCCCACTCCCCCCATTACTTGCCCTCTCCCCCCTATAAACCACATCCTGCCCGTGATTTTGGCATTGATTCACGGTCAGGATGCATTCCCCTGTACTTTGGGACTATAAAATTCTGTTCTATATTTGAGAAAACATTACATTTACTATTTTTGTTCTAATCATCATTAATTTGCTCTAATTTCACAATTTCTATTTGTTATTAATTAAGATGAAAAAAATTTAATTCATATGTTCTTGTGTCAAGATCCTTCATTGTAACTTATATGTTTTAAAGTGTATTCTATTTAAACACAGCCTACGCATTCATGTTTCAAATTTGGCCACAATACAACACATGAACAATCTTAAAAACTGAATGATTCTTACATTCACTTATCTACTAAAACTATTATCATCAAAAGCCCTAAAGCATGCAGGATCACCAACATTCTACAACCACTTGTCACTATTCAATCAACATCAATCCACTGTTGAACTATAAAATAAAAAATTCCTGTAATTTGTTAGGGTTAAGAGGAGCCATGGAAATCTGCTCCAAATCCAATGGAATTTGTCATTCCATCATTATCCAAAAAAAGGAATGAAACATTTCGCCATGAGTAAAAATTGACTATATTTCCATCTCATTGAATGTTTGAAAAAAGTAAATCACTAGAGAGGGAATATGACTGAAAAGGGAAATTTTAGATGGTGATTGGCAATGAAGTGGACCTTTCCTGGTGAAACATGGGATGGAATCCTAAATCATAGATGAATTCTTTAAAAACATTTTTCTATTTTTTTTAGAAAGTGATTCCTTTTAAATTCTTTTTATTCATATTCATGAGGCTAAACAACAAGATGTAACCCATTGCCCATCCCTGATTTAATCCCAAATCTCTCCAATACAACCAATCAGAGACCTTATCAAACAGGGCACCTTGATTCTTTCTAAACTTGAGAAGGATAAACAGAATGTGCTTTTTTGGAAAGCAATCTTCTATAAGCTACTGTTTACCTTTACCATAACTCACACAATTATGGTCTAATATCTTCACATCTAACCTTGGCCCAGGAATCACAGTTGGAGTTAAAGATGTAGTCCAATTCACAACCCAAATTTAAAAATGAAAAGAAATTGCACAAAGTAAAGGAGATCATACAACATTTTGAAAGGATATCGAAACAAATGATAAATCAAATTGGAAAGGATATCGAAACAAATGATAAATCAAATTGGAAGCCCATTTAGTCAGAGAGTTGATAGAAGGAAGAGAAGAATACTCTTACGAATGTCATGATTTAAACAAATACCGTCAGTGGAAAAGTATTTAGGAGCCAAACTAAAATTTTGGAAAACCAAACAAGTCAAAGCAACTGGAAGCAATCCAAAAAATTGAAAGATTGACATCTAGGAGAGAAAAATTTTTATCACAAGAGGAAGAACTACTATGGTAAAAGTAGTGATACAAGCTCTACCAACGTAAAACTTTTATCGAAATGCTGGAAAAGCATTGTGGAAATATATATCAAACCAAATAAAGTGGAACATAATATAGCAAATAAAAGAAAGATGTAAGGCAAAAATAGTTGATATTTGGGTTCCCACCATACTAGATGGCATTCCAAAAATAAAAATCTAAAGCCCTAAACTTGCTGCCTTTCTGTCATGTGGAAGAGCTCAATAACAACTAGGGTGTTTGGGATCAACACAGGCTCAATATGATCTTCCAAGAAGATTGAATTCCTCATATTTCCCAAACATTATTATCTACTCACCTTTCTAAGGACACCTTACTATTGAAAAAACAAGAAAGGCACTTACACTCTCAGTTTGGGCTACAAGTTCTTCACTGAAAATCAACCATGCACTGTCCTCTCGACAAAGGGTAAACTAAAACATCATCTGGAGGGCCTAAACACCATTGAGATTTAAAATCTTCATGCGGAAGTCTTGGTGGAATGGTGTTCAAAGGAAGGATAAACTCACCTGCTTCCTACCAGAAATAGGAAAAAAATTGCCTATCCAGTGACACAAGAATGGAGTTATGGTAGCACCTCTTCATCTCATGCCACCATGCAAGGGTTGGCGAAATAGTTGGCCAAACCAACCTGAACCCAACCCAACTCGTTTAGATAAAATAATGAAGATTACACAAAAATAATAAAACTCGCAGGAAATAAAATAGAAATTAAACAAAAACACAAAAAATGCATAAAATTAATTAAAGTTACATAAAAATTGAAAAAAACAAAAAATTACAAAAAAAACTGAAATTGCATAACTATATAATAAAAATTATAGAAAAACATAGAGAATGAAGAAAAATAACATAACTTACAAAAAACAAAGAAAACCTTGAAATTGCAAAAAAAAAAAAAGAACAAAAACTCGAGAATGATATAAAAATCATAGGAAAACATAGAGAGTGAAGAAATATAATAGAAATTATAGTTAATATAAATAGCTACGAAAAAATTACAAAAATTTGTAGAAAAACCGATGTTGGGCAAATGCCTCTCAGCACATATAAGGATACTTGTCGTTTAGATATCAAGCAAACAATAATAGTAGCCCCATTACACACACACACACACACCTTAATACTATTGTTTCCAGATTCCAATGATCCTCTTCCCCACCCCCCCACAAAAAAAAAAGTTGAACAGAGCCAATCCAAGAAAAAATCCTAACTTAAATGATGGTTTCTCTTCCTCTAACAATTGATCTTCTTTCGAACTGATACTACCATCATTTAGAGGTGTAAAATGGGTAATGTCAGTCGCGACTCGGCATGGTTTGACATGAATTTGGACCGGCCCGACATGACGGTCTGTAGGCCATGCTAGGCCTGGCACAATCGTGTGGGTCGTGCTGGGCCTGGGATTTTGGGTCCACAGGCTAAGCTGTCATGGCACGACCGAGCGGGCCGTGCCACCAGCAGTCCTCATGGCAGCACAACCCAACCCGTAGCCCATCCCAGCACAACCCGATATAACCCATATATATTATTTTTATAATATATATATATTATATTTATATAACATTATATAAAAATTATAATTATATAATAACATATAGTATATAATATATTAAAATAAATATATATATTTTTAATTTTATTATACTAATTTATTTAATTATTGTATATATGAGATTTTATACATCAAAATTCATATAGAAATAAAATTTGAAGTTTTTTGTCAATTTTTTAAATAAATAGGTTTGGCCTGATGCACGACACAACCTAGCCCAAGGCCCGGCCAATGGGTCAGCCCAGCCCACGACATGACATGGGCCTAGGCCGTGGGACCTGTCGGGTCAACCCCCAAGTTATCCCTAGGGGGGCATAGCCTGGGATGGCTCATGGGTCGACAAGGCAAGGCCCACACTTTGTGCAGGCCCATGACCCGTTTTACACCTTTAACTGCCATTAGATTAGGGTTCTGGTCCAAAGAGAGAGAGAGAGATTAGTAGAGGATGAGGCTTTTCGCCCTCATATCTCAAATATGTAGAGAAGGAGACTTATTGCCCTTATATTTGAAAGTTGTAGAGGAGGAGGATACTTGTTGCCCTCAGATTTCAGAGTTGTAGAGGAGGAGACTTATCATTCATAAAGGAAGAAAAAGATTTCTCTCCAAGATATAAACAAATGATGAAAAACTAGAATCCTTAATTAATGGATATCCGTTGGACACCCGTGACCCAACCTGCCCAAAGCATTTAAAATTTTGTTATTGGGTTGATCCACCCGCTAAGAATCCAATATTAAAAATTACAATCCAACCTGCTAATAAATGGGTGGGTTGGGTTAAAAATTGCCGCCCCTAGTTACAAACAAGTTGATTGGCCTGTTAAAAGAGATAAAATGCTATTATATAGTTTGCAGCAAAGCAATAACCACTAAGTAGAGAAAAAAACTATTATGTATAAATACCACAAGAGACCTAAATAGAGAAAAAAGCAAAGCAATAACCAAGAACAAAGATTATAATTAAATATCTATTATATGTGGATGGGTCGAAACAAACCAAGCTGCAACAGGTTTTATCATCCTAACAAGACCAAATGTTACTTTGTTTGCAGCAAGTAGAAAAATTAAAATCTCTGGAAATGTTCACACAGAATGGTGCACACTGCTCGATGGTTTGAGGAGGGCAATTTTGCTAGATATCTAGTCACTTTTTGGTTTTTCTAACTCAAAAGGCATTGTAAATACCATACACATTAACTGGACTACCGAGTGGAGCATGAGCGCCATATATACAAGAGAAGGTCAAAAGCCTTATGAGCGTTTTTGTATGTTATTTTAGTAAATCATATTAGTACAACCTCAAATTGTACTACCCACAATCTAGTATACAATGCCATGTAAGTATAATCACTTAGTCGATCATGAGGCAGCATAAAGTCTTCCAGTAATGATATAGATATATGAATGAAGTCATTTCCTTTTGAAAAAAAGAAATTTTTTGGGTTATGGTTGAACTGGCCCTTGGTGTTAAGTGTCCCTTCTGTGGCTGCCATATCACTTCAGCTACATTGGCACCACGTAAGATGGATAAACACGACCAAGGAAGGAGAACCCCGTATGGATAAGGAGGACGGCTCTGGCAGGGATCAAGACATATCCTGAAGACCTCGGTGGACGATCTCATCTCGCCAACCCTAGGAGTCTCATCTGAAGAGGACACGGATCCTCGATTATAAATAAATAATCCCCACCCAAGGTAAGGGACTTTTGACTCTTTGGCATCCATAATGTTATTATGCCTTTGCTCGGACCAGCATGTTTCTCTCAGCTGCTTGGCCCGATCACCCACTATCCTTGACTAAATTGAGTGTTGGAGTACCTACCCGGGGAACAACTCCTTGGGCCTTTGACCATATTCTTGTTTCAGCCCTTGGTGCGTAGCTTCGTCCTTCCACCTCAGCTTTGCTAGTTGGCAGGATTATCTGATCGTGATCTTGGTTTGGGACACCTTGAATTAGACAACATTAGATTGGTGTCATTTGTGGGAAATGCACAAAAAGTCATTCCCAATTTTCTTTCTACGCAATCAAGAAACATGCCAAGAAACGCATTCGACCGCTCCACAGGCCGATCTACATCTCAGAGATCTTGCTCTCATAGAAGCCCTCCACATCACGAGTCTCAGCAGTAGCCTCAACAGCAAACCATGGTCGACCCCGCCCAGTTCTAGGTGATGTAGTAGAAGGCCGACTAGATCCTCACGATGATGCAAATCATGGGACAAATAGCACAACCCCCTTAGACCATCCCCACTCCTGTCCAGACGCTTAACACGGTTGATCCTTACCACCACATGGACAGGAAAAGGGTGTGGCCTGACCAAAAAAGGCAACCGACATTAAAAAGATTGGACTCTTCAACACAATCTCGCACATGCAATGACCATAGCAAGATGCACCGTTCTGCCCAAATTTTTGCAAAAGAAAGGCTCGACCAAGGAATGCAACAACAACTAGTCTCCATCGCTGAGTCCATCTTGGTCAGAAACCGCCCCATGATACCTAAGAAAGAAAGGGCCATGCATGCGGCTTCAAACAATAGAGATGCAGCCAAAGAGCTAGTCTTCACCCAAGACATCATGGATGAGCTCCCCCTAGCTGACTAGTAACCTCCACAGTTTGAGAAGTACGACGGAGATGCAAACTCCAATGACCACATCAAAGGCTTCAAGGCCCTGATGATGCTGCATGACTCATTTGAAGGACTGATGTAAACCTTGATTGCTACCCTCAAGGGAGTTGCCTGAACATGGTACCTCTCCCTTCCTTCGCGCTCTATCTCCTCTTGGGAACAACTGGAGAGCCAATTTCTGGCATAGTTCATGGCTAGCCAACAACATTAGAAGAATTTGGCCAGCCTCATGCATGTGCAGCAGAAGAAGGGAGAGACCCTCATAGAGTACTTGGAGAGGTTTAACGCTGAGGCGCTACAAGTCCATGCCTTGAACCAGTCTACGACAGTCACAACCATCATGTAGGGCCTGTGCTCCTCCACATTCAACTTCTCACTATCAAAGAACACTCCTCAGATCGTACCCGCGCTAAGGACACACACCCAAAAGTAGATCAACACTAAATAAGCACAATCGCAACTGAGGGATGAGGAGGAACAACATCATAGGAAAAGAAGGGGTCCTTATGAGCACAAGATAGAAAGGGTGGATTGAGACAACAAGAGACAAGACTGCCGATCTAATCGAAGACCGAGGACTCCACCGCCAACCTATAGGAACTTCGCAGCTTTGAATGTACCTCGGTTAGAGATTCTGCTACAAATTTACAACCACAACTACATCAGGTGGCGTGAGAAGATGAAATCTCAGAACAACAAGAGAAGCAGAGACAAGTACTGTGACTTCCATTGGCAACATGGCCATGAGATGGACAATTTTCGCCATCTACACCAACACCTCGAGGACCTGATTAGGTGCAGATACCTAGAAGGATTCATTGCCATCAAGGATTATAAGCTAAAGGAAGAACCTTGCCAGACAGATAGGCCTCCAGCCCAAGCTCCCCTCATCCCTGGTTAGGTGCGGATACCTAGAAGGATTCATTGACATCGGGGTCATTGTAGTGATCTCAGGAGGAATGGCCTTCGGGGGGAGAGTAGCTTGGGCCACAAGGCATATGTGCGACTGCTCGAGATCTATGACATGGAACCGAAGAGAAGACAACAGGATGATTTGATCACCTTCACAGAAGATGACCACAGGGGGGCTTAGACCCCGCACGATGATACCCTCGTGATAACTACTGAGATTTCCAACTTCAAAGTTTGGCACATCCTAGTGGATATGGGAAGCTCAGTCGACATTCTCTTCGAGGAAGACTTCGAACAGCTCAGCATCAACAAGGATCATCTCACTCCAATCAACATTCCCCTGGTAGGCTTCTCCAGAGAGTCCCTCACCCAAGGGAAGATGGTGACATCACCACCACAATGATAGTCGACTTTATCGTCATCCGATGAAAGAATGGTAGGATCCATCGTATGGACGCCAATAAGGTTGCGGAATGGGTGGGCGAATTTCAAAAATTTCCTACATTTCTTCCAACTGGGAATCACATTCCCTTATTTTAGAATCAAATATTCAAGGATATACTTGAACCAAGGCAGACCAGATCTGAACCAAAGATCAAGGGAAGGGTTATACCTGATATGGAGAATCAAAATCTCCCAACGTCGGTGTTCACACCCAAAGAAAGATCCAAGATCTGCTCCCGTTGAAGATGACACAACGATGGTGGGGCAGAACCAACAGTGTACGTCTCACGTACCGAACTCTTCACAAGAACTCGTTGGAGGCTTAGAGCACCGTACAAAATCAGCCTTTCAGCAAAGACTGATATCAAGACAGATTTCTTGATTTCCCCTTCAATGGAGTTCGAACTATGCAGCAAGGTGGCGGCGGCTGGAGGAGATCCCTAAGGATGAAAGTGGCATGACTGCAGTTTTCAGCTTAGGAAAGATGAGATCCTATCTCAGATTGCAGAGAGTGTTGACTACAAAACCCTAGGTCGAATTCTTGTAATTCTTGATTAGGGTTTTTCTCCTTTCTTAGTAGTTAAGAAACCTCCTAATCCCATTAGGAGTTATCCCAATCCAAATCTGTATTTGGATAGGGGATAATCTTAATCCTATTTGTAGATTAGATCAGCCCATTCCTGATCTCATCAAGAGGTTAATCTTAATCCTATCTGTAGATTCACCCCCTTAAGTGGGTGATCATATTATCCTAGTTCAAAATGGGCTTTTAGGCCCAATAAATAAATAGTGCTCAATAAGTTTCCAAACTACTGCCCAGTTGGGCTTCTTTGTATGGCGTGGGACCCAAGCATTGATCTCCACATCAGCTACATGGGTTTGGCCCAGCCTTTGTTACAAGGCTTAGCCGAATTCACTGGAAAGCCCAGTGAACCCCCTGAGCCCATCACATGGACCATATGGGCCCAACACTTACACTAAGTGGTCCTTGGGCCAAGCCATCTTATAAATGATCAAGATTAGCCCATCAGGTATTATCCTAAATGGCCTTACACTTAACCTCTCAGCCCATAATGATCAAGCACTGCCCGACAAGAGAGGACCTCTCCCTCGGCTACAAGGAACAGTGCTGCACTCTCTGCTCACATGGATCCCGGGAATTAAAACCATTTGCAAACATTTTGAAACCGTACATATCTATATATCCAATATATAAATTTTGCAAAACAAAATTCCAACGATTGAAATCAACTGCCGGCAGTTTGGTTTCCATCAAAGAGAGTGCATCCCCGATCATTACCTTTGTCCGAATAAGGGGCTGATCCTGTCACTATGATCACCCACTCAGATGAATTCTCAGACTGTCCCAACATACCCAGGTTTTGACCCCCGCTAAGGATATCACTGATTGGCATGTCAAAGTCAGCCCAATCCGACACCTAGTGCAATATCATAATCGAGTCTAGGGGTCAGGTGTAACTTTCCAGTTTTGCCCATCAATTTCCAAGGTCCAGGGCAATACTGAAAATCTGGTCCGGTTCAAAGATTCAAGTAATCCTACACTGCATGTGCCTTGGGTCTCACCCTGGCGGCTGAGACAGGCCACCCCAACATTTGGCAGCACACCAGTGTCAGCCTTGGCAGGATAAATCTCCCCAGACTTATCCAATGGCTGTGAACATTCTAAACTAACATGAGTATCATTAAGTGTCCAGTTTAAGGGTCTTACACAGAAACATACCACACAACATGAATCAAACATGCACTTTATTCATTTACACTAAATGTCAAAAGTACATCAAAACTGATTGGAGCTAAGGGCATACAAAACTGCCTAACATCCGGGTCCTCTCACCCCGCAACTCCATCCTCAGCCGACCGACCCTGAATGATCTGCGAGCCTTGATTACTGCATGCCACTTGGCAATTAAATTCCCCAGCCCATATGGAGAAGGCGTGGCACATGGAGACCAGAGGGCTGCATGGTTATGTTACCTGACCTGACGGTCTGCTGAGGAAGGTCCAATGCTGCGGAAGCACTGACAACGAAGAACATAGACCTATGAGACGAGTTGAAAACACAACACGGCTAGCCCAGCAAAGACCTCATATAGGTGTCGCTCTTTGAAGAAGACCCCAAGAAGACAATCCAAGTTGGATCCCTCCTTGAAGATCGTCTTCGGGAAGACCTCATACATTTGTTGAAGGACAACGCTGACATGCTTTCTTGGTCGACAGTAGACATGTCAGGGGTCGACTCCAAGGTCATCACCCATCACTTAAACGCTGACTTGTGCTACCGACCCATCAGGCAGAAGAAGAGGAACTTCGCCTCATAACGGTGGCATTTGATCAATGAAGAAGTCCGAAAGCTGTTTGACACCGGTTTCATCCAAGAAGTGAAGTACCCCAGACTGGCTGGCGAATGTGGTAGTGGTGAAGAAGGACAATGGAAAGTGGAGGATTTTTATCTTCACCAACCTAAAAAAAGCCTATCCCAATGACAACTTCCCCTGCCAAGGATCGACTAGCTCGTCGACGCAACAACGGGGCACAGACTCTTGAGCTTCATGGATGCATTCTCAAGCTACAATCAAATCCATATGCATCTGGATGACCAGGAGAAGACAACCTTCATCACTGACCGAGGATTTTACAGCTACAAAGTGATGCCCTTCGGTACCAAGAATGCCGGTGCTACTTATCAGCGGCTGGTGAACCATGTTCTTAAAGATCAGCTTGGCCTCAATGTGGAGGCGTATGTGGATGACATGCTAGTAAAGAGCAAGAAGGCCGAGCACCACTTGTTCGACCTCAAAGAAGTCTTTGGTACCCTTAGGAAGTATCAAATGAAGCTAAATCCAACAAAATGTGCCTTCGGGGTCAACTCTAGAAAATTCTTGGGGTCCATGGTTACATAGGAAGGAATCGAAACCAAGCTAGAGAAGATCGAGGCCATCCTCAATATGCAATCACCTCAAACTTACAAATAAGTTCAGCATCTCACTAGACGAGTAGCCGCACTTAATAGTTTCATGTCAAAGTCCATGAACCGATGCCTGCCCTTCTTCAAGGCTCTAAAGAAAGTGAAGGATTTCTAGTGGACCGAAGAATGCAAATGGTCCTTCCAGTAACTCAAAAGGTACGTGAGTTTGCCATGCCTACTCTAAAAGATGAGCCCCTAAGACATGATACTTTTCTACCTCTTGACTAGAGATGAGGTGATCAACTTAGTCTTGGTGAAGAAGGAAGACCGAACACAAAAATCAATCTACTACACCAGCAAGGTCCTCAACGGTGTAGAAACCTGGTACTCGAATCTAGAGAAGGTCACCATGGCCTTAGTCAACTCAGTGCGAAAGCACAAGCCATACTTCCAAGCCCACAACGTCCAAGTGCTTACCAATCAGCCTCTCAAACAAGTTCTACAAAGGCCAAAAGCATCTAGCTACCTAGTCGACATCAACTACACCTTTTCAGCACAAGACCCAATTGCACCACCACCGGTTTGGACTCTACACGTGGACGGCTCATCCAATCAACAAGGTAGTGGAGCTAGGCTTATCTCCTTAGCCCAGATGACATTGTACTAGAGCACACTCTCATATTCGAATTCAAGGCAGCCAACAATGAAGCTGAGTATCAAGCTCTAATTGTCAGACTTAGGCTTGCCCTAGACCTCAGTGCCCAACGAGTCAAAGCCTTTAGTAATTCCCAACTGGTGATCAACCAAATCATCGGCCACTTTGAGGCAAGGACACCAACCATGGAAAACTACCTACAAAAGGTGCTAGAGATCATCCAATAGCTCAAACATTTCACTATCCAACAAATACCTCAAGCCAAAAAAGCACAAGCTAATGCACTCTCAAAGCTCGCTAGCTCACCATAGGCAGACCTTGACCCAACATTGCAAATGGATACACTAGCTTAGCCCAGCATCTCAACAACAACCTTCCTCATCCTCCCTATTCAACAAGGCCCATCCTGGATGGACCCCATAACATAGTACCTTTGGGACAACACGCTACCAAAAGATCGATCCGAAGCCAAGAGGCTCATACACTGGTCGACTCGATATTGCCTCATCTAGGGACAACTTTACCGCCGATCACACATTCTCCCCAACCTGAGGTGTCTCAACCCTTTTGAGGTCAACTATGTCCTTAGGTAGATACACAAAGGTATCTGCATAGATCACCCTAGCACTTGAACCTTGGCTCATAAGGCACTTCGGCATGGCTACTTCTAGCCAACCATGAAGCAAGACACAACCCAACTCGTCAGAAAGTGCAGCCACTTTCAGAGGCACTCCAACTGTCATTATCAGCCAATGGTTCCTCTAAAGCTGATCACGAGTCTGTGGTCCTTATCCCAGTGGGAAATGGACATCCTTGGACCTTTCCCTACCACTGTCAAGCAAAAGAAGTTCCTCCTCGTCGTAGTGGACTACTTCACCAAGTGGGTAGAGGCCGAAGTCCTGGCATGCATTACTGCGTAGAATGCCCATAACTTCTTCTAGTAGAGTATTTTTTGTCAATTTGGCATTCCTCGAGTTCTCATCACCGACAACGGTGCTCAGTTCACCAATCGTAAGTTTAAAGCCTTCTATGTCGACCTGAAGATATATATCCAGACTAGGGCCATTCACCAACCATAGAGCAATGGATAGAACGAAGTGACCAACTGAATCCTACTACACGACCTGAAGACCAAACTTGAAAATGCCAAGGGAAGGTGGGTCATGGAACTACCAATCATTTTCTAGGCATATAAAACCACACCGTGGACAACTACTAGAGAGACACCATTCAACCTAGCATACAGGTCCGAAGTCCTAATCCCTTAGAGATAGACTCCCCAACTCTTTGGACCAAGCTCTATGATGATGAGTAGAACAACGACGACCTTCACATAGAACTCGACCTAGTGGAAGAAGCACATGATAGAGCATACCTTAGGATGGCAACATAACAGTACTGAATGGCTAAGTACTACGACTCCAAAGTCTAAAGAAGAGAGTTCAAGACAGGTGACCTCATCCTTTGAAAAGTCATAGTACCCATGCCAGGAGAAGGGAAGCTTGGACCAAACTGGGAAGGACTGTACAAAGTGACCGAAGTCCTCGAACCTAGCACTACAGGCTAGAAAACCTCGACGAAAAGCTCGTATCGAGGAGTTGGAATACCAGGAACTTGAGGATGTACTATTAGTAGATCATGTTAATAAAGACCTCAATTTTTACATCCAGATGTTCAACACACACTGCACAACACACTACATAGCGTACACTACACAACACACACCGTGCAACACACACTGCCAAACCAAACTCTAATGGCTAAGGCACCCGCACACTACTTTCATTCATTACTATACCTACGATCACACTTTGGCAACACATAGCTGACCAAGTTTACCAGCTGACTCGACTGACCCACAATGACCAAAGCCCAAAGCGGGAACGACACCCCCACTTCCAAAGTCTAGAGTGCAGCCATCAAACTCTGCACACCCGACTGATAACTTGTTAGAGTAAAGACAACCAAGGACTATGACTTACCCAAAATGAGTGTGAAGCTCCCTGAGACCAGGTGCCACTGAGCATCACCCAAGCAATGAGAGCTCGGAAGCACCTCGGCCAGTACAAAGCCGAAGACTAGGACATCAAGATCTCAACTACTCTAGACCTTGGCCAGAATAAGACCGAGGCTTATGACTAACTTGTTCGTTTCAGTTCAACAAAATAAAATGAGAAAAAGGAAAAGAAGGAAACACAAATCTCGGGACAAAAGTTGCTTTTCATTAATAACTAAAGATAATTACAAGTGAAAAGGCTCAACATACTGAGCCGTGTACATCACAACACAAAAAAATAAGGATAACATCAGGAGAGCATAACGGAACAGCGGCAGCAGTAGTAAGTAGATGCCTCAATTCTTAGTCGGATGCTCCTTGGCCTCCTCAAGCACCTCGGTAGTAGTAGTGCCATCCTCGCTAGGTGTAGGGGGATCATATGGGTCCAAACCCCCGTGACCTTGGTAGCGACAAGAAGCTGGCGCACGATCCTCTTTCGACAAAGGTCGAAGCCTTCCTCCTAGGAGTAAGAAGCCCAGTTGTCTAGCTTGATTTGGTAGGCATCCTGGGCCTTGCACGTGGCGACCCCTTCTTCCTCTACCTGAGCAACTTTCTCTTCGACCTCCTTCCTCAAGGCTTCCTAAGCATCCTTCAACTTAGTGGCATGGCCTTTCAACTTGCGAATGGTGTCATTTTGCTTGTCGATGTCGTGCTTTAGCTCGGAGTTCTCGGCTTCAAGCTCGGCCAACCAAATCCTCGAATGCTCAGCCTCAATCTCCCGAACCTCATAAAGGTGCCGCAACATTCGAAGGCGGGCAACTTGAGTGACCACGGAGCAAGTGTTCTACAAGAAAGGACCAACTATCAGTACAATGGAAGCAATAATCAACCAAAGCAAAGTGACCAAAGCAATAATCAACACCATGGGTTGATGTAGAGCCACTCTCTAGAGAGCTACTCGTTAAGTTGGCAAGTTCATGTTTGATGGTCGGCGTCAATAGACCCTAAACAAGTTGCTCGAGAATGCCCTTGATCTCAAGCCCATTGCCAAGTTGAACATTCCACTACGGCATGTAGACACCAGTGCTGCCACTCTCCAGCACATTCTCTCGTAGTGGCGAGGAGTGACCGGTCGGAGCACCCTCCTCCAGGTCGACCATTACCACTTCTTCCTCAGCCTACCTCAACTTCTTCTACTGTCGAGGTGTGCACTCTACAGACCTCGGCTATGTCTCAACAACCTGGGACTGTGTCCCTTGGGCCCTTCCAGACCACACTCCTTCACCCACGGTCCTCATACGGTGAGCAACCTCTTCACTGCTAGCCATCTCAGCACCTACACAAAACATACACCAAGTTAGTCACCAAGTAAAAGATCTTGGATACAAGAAATCTAAGAACCTCAGCATGACATGGACCAACCTCACTCATAAGCCCGCTGCAGATTAACATCAAGAAGGACATGCACTCCATTGCATCAATCCTCCTGATCGTCTTGATATGCCTTTCCCCTCTAGGTGACCTTAGTCACACTCAATGCCTTTACCTTAGTCCTCAGCTTTTGAAGCTCGGCTGGTAGATGTCAAACTCCAGGACAACACACAAAGAAGAACCTCACCTTCCAGCGCTTCACTGAAGATGGGGCCCTGACCAACAAGCAAAACCCAGTACCACCTGAACACCTCAACAGTCCCCTCACTTAAAGGAAACCTTAGCCTGGCAATTGGGTTGTGCTTGTATACACAGAGCTTACTTGGTCGAGCCAAGGTGGCTCTCTCACCAATGCCTGGACACCTAAGTTCATACTCCTCTGGTATACAGTACAGACAGCACGGGGTGGTCCCAAACTGACTGTTGGCCCATGGAGGGAGGCTGGCCCCCTCCTCGGTCAACAACTCGACCTCAGCCTTCCGATCTGTGGCCCCCTCAAGATCAAAGGCCACCTTCTCAAAGTCTTTGGCCTTGGCCCCCTAGCCATTGGCCTCATAGATAACGAGCACGAAGGAAGAAGAGGAAGAGGAGGAGGAAGATGAGTAGGGGGAGTCAGTAGATGAAGAGGAAAACATCTTACTGGATTTACAAAAGTTTAAACCGTGGAATTGAAGCAACACTAAGCCGAAGACTACTTATCATCGAGCTCTACAAAGAATCCCTTAAAAAATGACAAAGATAAAATTCTCTCCGCTCCCTTTTATAGGACCTTCAACGTCCTATATCAAGGAAAATTTACCACGTAGGTCAAACACCATCCTTTGACAACTTAGAAAGAAAAAATGATGCACCGCCCTTCGTGGAGGTGAATATCGCTCCGATGAATTCAGGAACTACTTAAAAGACAATGGGATCATATCACAGTTATCTCCTCTTGCTACACCTCAAATAAATGATGTGATAGAGAGAAAAAATTGAATTCTATTAGAAATGGTTCGATCACTCCTCTTCCACTCAGAATTACCTATATCTTTTTGGGGGCATGCATTGGAGACTGCGATTATGTATTGAACCGATTCCAACCAAATCGGTTCCTAAGACTCCACATGAGCTATCGACCAACGAGAAACTAAGTGTAAGACACTTGAAATTTTGGGGTTGTCCTGCACACATTAAAAGAAAAAGTGTGGACAAATTGGAATCCAAAACCAATCATTGTGTATTTGTAGGCTACTCTAAGGACTCTATAGTGTATCTTTTCTATGACTCAGAAAACAAAAATTGTTTATTAGTCGAAATGCCTACTTCTTGGAAGAAGACTATATCCTGAACGATCATCAATAGAAAGTTGTTCTTGATGAAGAGAGAACAAGAGTAGTGGGAGATAACCCACAAGTTCCAGATAACACCTAATCTAAAAGATCTACTTGGGTGTCTAGACCTCCAGTTCGTTATGGCTATGATCAATAAAGTTACATGATGGAAGCCATGAACAATGAGGAAGATCCCGTGACTTATACAGAATCTATATTGGATGCAGATTTCTTGAAGTAGGTAGATGCGATGAAAGTCAAGATGGACTCAATGAAAACCAACAGAGTCTAAACTCTCATATACCCACCCCTTGGGGTGGAAGCAATAAGTTGTAAATGGATCAACAAGAGAAAGAAGGACCTTGATGGAAAAGTTGAGACTTATGAAACCCGGCTTGTAGTGAATGGTATTTTCAGGGAGGAGTCGATTATGAGAAAACCTTTTCGTACATAGCCATATTGAAATTCATATGGATTCTATTACTTATAGCTAAACATTATGACTATGAAATATGGCATATGGATGTAAAAATTGCATTCCTGAATGGAGATCTTATTGAAAAATGCAACAACCGCAAGGCTTTGATGCCTTGGGTCAGGAACATATGGTGTGTAAACTGAACAAGTCCATTTATGGGTTGAAGTAGGCTTATAAAAGTTGGAATATCTGATTTAACTCAATGGTCAAATAGTTTGACTTTGAGCAGATCTCGATGAACCTTGTGTTTACAAAAAGACAATGGGAGAAAAAGTTATATTTATGATTTTGTATGTAGATGACATTCTACTCATTGGGAATGATGTAGGAATGTTAACTATGGTGAATGTATGGTTTTCACAACAAATCTCTATGAAAGATCTTAGAGAAGCCTCCTATATCTTAGGACTTCGACTCTATAGATATATCGAAAAGGATAATAGGATTATCCTAATCTATTTACATTAATAGCATCGTCAAAAAGTACAACATGAAGAACTCAAAGAAGGGATTTATTCTTTTTAGACACAGAGTCACTCTCTCTAAAGGAATGTCACCTAAGACCCCTGAGGAGATTGAGGGTATGAGAGAAGTTCCCTATGCCTCAGTCGTAGGGAGCATCATGTATATCATATTGCGCACTCAAACTAGACATTGCTTAGGATGTGAGTGTGGTAAGTAGATACTAGTCAAACCCATGACAGGAGCATTTGACACTATGAAAAACTTACTAAAATACCTACAAAGGACTAAAGACTATTGTCTTGTCTTCGATGGTAGTTCACTACAAATGGTCGGGTATATTGATGCTAACTTCCAGTCTGACCTAGATGATAGAAAGTCTACGTCTAGTAACATCTTTACGATGAGGTCCTGAGCAGTTAGTTGGAAAAGCATCAAACAAGAGTCCATAATAGATTCCACGACTAAGGCCAAATACATTGCCGTAAGTGAGGCTACTAAGTAAGTAGTATGGGTTAAGAAATTCATTGCACAATACATCACATCATCCATTCCACTGTTGTGCGACAACACTGGAACCATTGTTTAGGCTAAGGAGTCTAGAGCCCACTCAAAGTTAAAGCACATTGAAAGGAAGTACCACATACTATAGGAGATTATTGATAGAGGAGACATCCAAATTTAGAAGGTAGCATTAGTGGAGAATATGGTAGACCCATTGACTAAGCCACTAACACAGAAAGTCTTTGAGAAACACATGGACAATATGAGACTAAGGCTTGTACATGATTAGATCTAAGTGCAAGTGGGAGCTGTTAGATAGTGTGTGCCCTTAGCTCTAATCAGATTGTTGTATAGATATATTTATTGTAAATGAATAGAAGTACATTATTGTTTCATATTGTCATTGGTATGTTTCTATGAAATTTATCCCTTAAACTAAACACTTATTAGACCCGTGTTAGTTTAGAATGTTCTCAGCCATTAGATAAACTTGAGGAGTATATCCTACCAAGGCCGACACTGATGTGATGCCAAAGAAGTTTGGTCAGCTTTTCTTAATTGTTAGGGTTAGACCTAAAGCACATGTAGTGTGTGTCTGGTTGAAACAATAAATCCGAACCATTTTCCAGTTATGCCTTGGACATTGGAGATTGATGGACAGAATTAGAAAGTTACACATAACCCTATACTAGATTATGACACTATATTGGGTATCGAATTTGGCTGTATTTGATATACCAATCAATGATATCTATTATGAGTAAAAACCTAGGTATGTTGGAGTAGTCTAAGAATTCACTTATGAGGGTGATCATAGTGATAGGATTGGCCCCTTTGTCGGATAAAGTAAATGATCAAGTTTACACTCTCTCTTATGGAAACGTAAAATGCTGGTAGTGGATTTCAAATGTGTTTGAGATTTATGAAAAAGTGTTTGCAAAAGGTTTTAATTTCTGGGATCCATTCGAGTAAAGAGTGTGACACTGCACCTTACAATCAGGGGAGAGGTCATTCTTTGTCAGGCAATGTTTGATCATTATGGGCTGAAAGATTAAGTGTAAGAGACCATTAAGGGATGATTGCCTAATGGGCTATATCTTACTTAAGTCCATTATCCTTGGGTCTTCATAGGATGGCTGGATTCTATGATCATTTAACTATAAATGTTGGGCCCATATTGAGCCCATAGTGATGTTCTCAGGGATTCATTGCATTTAGGAGTGAATTCAGTCAAGCCTTTTCAGAGGCTGAGCCAAACCCATATGGGCTTATATGAGATTATTGTAGAGCCCCACACCATACAAATCAAACTTAAAATAGCCAGGTAACACTCTTAGGCCGTGAGCCATACAGCTAAAGGGCCAAAAGCCCATGATTAATATGATTAATTAAGCTGCTACATGATTGCTTAAGTTGTCAAGTGACATAGGCGAATCTGGGCTTGGAAATAAAGATTTGGATAAGACCCATCTTATCGATTAAGAGAAGTGCTCCATCAAGGATAAAAGAAGAAGAGATCGAGCTGCTCAAGACATCTCTGGATTCATGCACTCTCTCTTCTTTTCTTGTTGCCCAAGAAAACCTAGTTCGACCTCACCTTTTAGGACTAATAAAGATCAGTTATTTCTCTGATTTTTACAAGAAAAGTACAGAGAAAATTCGTGCTCAACTCCCTAGGTCGATACGAGAAGTTGGATTGCAATTTTGCTGAAAATTGCATTGCTGAACCGACGTCAACCTAAAGCTGTGCCATCTTCAATGGAAGCTGGTTTTAGGGACTAATTTGGGCATGAACTTCCCACCTTAGGAGCTGCACTTGTGGAATCTGTATTAGGTATATTTCTCCCTCTTATTTTGATTCCAAAGCTGATTTGGTTTCAATGCAAGATCGATCATAGAAAAATGCAATTTTTCTATTTTTAGGGAATTTGATTCCCGTAAGGTTAAGAAAATTTTTGAAATTTCGCCCAGCCATATAGCATGGTTCAGCGATCCATATGATTGGATCCTGACCTTCCTTCATGAAGGATGCACAAACCTTGCCCATCCTAGCCTTCCTGATCAATTCTGTAAATTGTCTATTTCGAGAGTCATGTGATGACTAGCACCTGATGAGAGTAGAATTTATCATATTTTTATCCCCATATATTCTGTCTTTCATACCTAATTAGTACTTAATTGGACTCATATGTCTTGTATTTCGGTTCAGGACATGAAAAGAAGGCATCAGGAGCAAAGAAAGGCAATTCGGATGATTTTTCACAGTTTCGGCACCATTCAGTAATTTGGGCCTAACTCGCGTATCCGAACTCCGATTGAGTTGATTCAAGACCCACTAGAAATATAAGAGAAAAATCCACAACTTTCGTGTTTTGGGCTTTCACCAATTCGACCTGCATCGAAGTCAAATCTGGGCCCGAAGTCGGGGAAAATTTGTAGGAAGGCCCAATCCGCAGTTGAAGCCCAACTTGCAGAAAAGCCTGGCTAAAACTCAATTCGCAGAGGAGGTCTAATACGAATCCAAGAACAAGAAACTGAGAAGAATCCTACCAGATCTAAATTTATGATGTAATACCAGAAAGATAAAGAGATTGAGTTCATTAGATAAAGAGATAAGAGTAGGATTAGACTATGACTTTCTAATCTTGAAAGATTAACTTCAAGAGAGAGTAGGAGACCACCCCCTCCCCTTTAGGCTATATAAAGAAGTAGGGGGTGGACTAGAGGGACGAATCAATCAACAATTGGAGGAATTCCTAAAGTCCCTCTGAAGTGAATCAAGAAGGTCTTCAAGAACTTCAAGAAGGAGATCAAGAAAGCTTCAAGAAGGAGGTGGCGGCAAGAAGAAGAGGAGGTCTTAGCACCCCGGGCGAATTCATGAGTTCTTTCTTTCATTTTGTTTGCTTTATTTCCTTTATTATAAACTAATTTTTTTTAGCTAGGGCTGTGGAAAGCCGAACCATGATAATGAATATATTTTTATTATTATGATTTATCCAAGATTGTGATTTCCATATAGTCTATGAATTATTTGTTTAATGCGATTAGGAGTGGCCATGTCTTAGTTGATTTGGTGTATATGAATGAATCGGGAGAGGAATTTATATACTCGACCACATAGTTCATGGTGTGAATTGAATGGCATATAGGGATATATACACATGATTCATCTGAATATATGAGTTTTTCTTGCACTTCATGCATTTCTATTATTGAGAACTCTAGTCGAGGGATCGAGGGGTTATTTGATAGAAATGGGTTTAATATATCTTGGGAAAGAATATTAAATAAATTTGGGAAAAACTTCAGCTTATGGGAATAACAATTAATCTTGGTTAATCGTATCCATCAATATTCATTAGATTGGTTGGGCGGACCTAAAGCCCTAGCGATTTCATCCTTTGCATATTCGATTGTTGATTGTCCTTGCTTTTATCTTCTTTTCCTAGTTTTTATTTTCAGTAGTTCTTACTCTTAAATCTGAATTTTGATTGTCCAAATAATTAGGGAAGGCTTTAGTTCTAATACTTAGTTTGTTAAATCCTCGTGGGAACGATATTTTTATATTACTTGATAACTAGTGCACTTGTTAGGGTTATATTTTTAGCTATCAGCACCCAAATCTGGATACCAAGTTGGGTCGAACATCGAATTTCCATTGGATTGACAGTGAGGAGTTCGCAATCCTCTACATAATGCTGAAGGATCACTAGCTGAATTATCATTCTGAAAACCAAAGGTATACTTGGCTTTGTGGCATTGTAGTGCACTATGTCCAATTTTGTTGCAGACTTGACATAAAATACCAGAATTCTTATTACCACGATCTCCATTGGGAAATTGAGGATAGAATGATTGTTGTTGATTGTGCTGATAAAATTGATGATGATTGAACGTGAAGGGTCCTCAACCCCTACCCCTACTGTAGCTATTATTGGAATTAGAGAAGTGCTAAAACTATTGATTAGGTTTTCCTTGCTGTGAAGAATTTTTATATTCTGTGCTACCAAAATTAGGATTAACAGATTCATCATTCAAAGAGTGAGAATATTCTTCAAACCAATTTTCATGGTTGAGTAGCGATCCCATAATCTCTTGAATACCAAGACTATCAGTATCAGGACAATTTGTAAGGGAAGTAACAATAAATTCATATTCACTACCAAGACTAGCAAGAATAAAAAGAACTAGATTAGATTTGGTTACCGGTTCAAAAACAGTGGAAAGACTATCTATGATTGATTTTTCCCACTAGATGTAAGAAGAGATAAATAGAGATCCCTTCTTCAAACTCTGAAGTTGTCTTCTTAGTTGTAAAATCCTTGACCTAGAGTAGGTTTAAAAACTCTTTGCAAGTGTTCCCTATACTTCTGCTAAAATGGAGAGACCAACTACTTGTGCCATCACTCTTTTAATAAGAGATGAGATTAACCAGCTTAGCACAAGCTGATCAAGATCATTCCATCGTTCAAATTCTGGATTCAGGATGGTTCCGGTACCATTTGGGTTTTCGATCTCTAGGGGAGGAGGTTTCTTCTTACCTTCTACCATTTCTATGAAATGATGATGTCTGAGAATAGGAAGAAACTGTGCTCACCAGAGTAGGTAGTTATCACTCCCTAGTTTGATTGGGAGATAATGCAGAACATTTTGAATTGAAGGGACTGAAGAACTTCCGTGCGATATGACTCCACTGCTACCAATATTGGTGGCAACATTGCTTGCTTCTTGATCGGCAGCCATTGGTTCTAATACCAAGTTAAATTATAGAAAGAGAAATAAAAATAACAAAAGTAATTTGAGAAGAACTTCTAGGATTCAGTAAGTTTCGACTGATCCTTGGTATCTATTTATAGATACAGTAGTAGAAATTGAGTACAACTGTGAGAGTACAAGATGATGAACAAGAATAACTTATCAGGATAAGATAGGATTCACTAAAAAAGGATCTATCCTAATCCTGATATGCTATTGCTAACAGAATTGTTGTTGCGGTAACTTGCCTTGTAGTGTGGTGGATATCCATGAAGGTTGTAACAGACGTCATGGGAGTGGCCCAGCAGCGTTCTTTGGACTTCAGAGGTTGGGAAGCAGCAGCAACAAGTTGATTTAACTTGGGTTCGGTGGTAGTTTTTGCTACGAGTGCAGCACTATTAGCTGATATTGTTGATTACGAGTGGATCATGCGATGGGTTTCATCTTGTAGGTTAGAGAATAAGATCTCGTAGACATAGGGAAGAGGGTTAATCAATAAAATTTGGAACCTGACGCTTGAATAGGTTAGACAAATTGCATTAAATGTTGTTGTGTATGCGTCTCGTATTCTTTGGATGCCGAATATGAGCAGGCTAGCGATGGACAATAAGAAGATAATTCATCCCAGTGGCGTTTCAGAATGTTGTAATATGTTCCGACGGAGAGGATGTGCTGTTGGAGAGTGGTTATGTCTCGTTGCAGTTGATAGATCTGCTGACCATTGCTCAGTGAAAACCGCTCCTTTAAATTGTTCCAAACGGTGGCAGTTGAATCCACGTACAGAATGGTAGGTGCCAGGTCTTTGTGAAGTTGCGTGATGGAGATAGTATGGATTGTAGACATCGTCAAAGGTGGTGTCGGTTGTGGTGGAGGCTGAGGTATTGGCAGCCATCGTTGTACTTGGAAAAGAGGTTGCTCCCATACCATGTAAAATAAGAATTTGCTTTAATCAGGGCAAAGCCTGTTAGAGCTTTACAGCCTTGCATTGAGAATATCTCCGTTCTAATGTGCTTTATTTCATGGAGAAATATTCCCAGTGCAAGGTTGCAAAAGATGGTTGGATGGGTGTACGCACAGGCTATCCTTGATAAAATCGTACAATGCTTAAAGAGTTTATATACAAGAAGAGATAGAGGTTACAAATAGAGACAAGGAGATATCTAGGAGATACATATAGAGATTTTCTTTCTTTCTTTTTTTTTTCTTGAATGCTTCATTCATTCAAGAGATTGGTACAAAGAGATGCCAACTAAGCCAAATAAAGATCAAAGATACATTCTCAAGAAAAACAAAATGAAGAGATGGATTTAGGAGAATCGGAAGAACTTCTGCAACCAAAGGAAGGTGGCTTAACATCACCAATAGAAGTGGATAAGTACATCTCCAAACTACCATAACTAGCAAGCAAACTGACAAGAAGAATAAACTACCATAACTAGCAAGCAAACTGACAAGAAGAATTACCAATCAAACCGAAAACTGACAGAGGATGTTACATAGCCACAAGCCATGAACTGTAACTTCCAACCATGCCAAAAAAAAACTGCAAAAGACAGCATCATCTGTAACTGCAATCCAGCACACAGAAAAATTGCCGACTGTGAACTGCCTTCCAAAGAACGCCAGAGAACTGTAACGTCCATCCACAACGCCGGAGAATTGAACGTCTATTCACAACGCCAAAAAACTGTAACTGCCATCCGAAAATCCGGAGAACTGAAATTGCCATCCAGGATGTTGGAGCACTATCTCAAACATCTAGGACGCCGAAGAGTTGAAACTGCTTTCCAAAACATTGGAGATGGCAATACGAGGGGCAAATCCACTAGTGGTTTTTGCAGAAAGGAGATTAGAGCAGGAACTTCATATCAGAATGGCCGTAGAAATAAAGTAAACAAAGAAAAACACAGAAGATGGGAGAAAGAGAGAGAGAAGGGGGTGATCATCGAGAGATTTAAAAAGATCTCAAGAGAAATAGAATCGAGATGGAGAGAGAGAGAGAGAGAGAGAGAGAGAGAGAGAGAGAAGGGGGAAAAACACAGAAGCAGAGAGAAACAGAGATCTTGAGAGAGAAGGGAAAAAACACAAAAGAGAGGAGAAAGAGAGAGAGGGAAAAAACACATAAGAGGGGAGAAAAACAAAGAACTGAAATAAAAACACAACCACGAGAGATTACAACATATTAGCTAGAGGTTGAGTTATCCATATAATGCATGGTGAGGAAGGATAATTAATGCAACGTAGGTCCCAAAGAAAAAATGGACCACATGTAAAACCATGAATATCATTTTAAGGATTATATCAATGTTTTTGAACCGCTATTTATCCAAACGGTTAGACCATTCGACTTGGGAACCGTTTAGGCAATCAGTTCCGTTTTACTCAAAACCCGGAATCTGGTCAAAAACTGTTGCAAAAGTCAACAAACCATTGACACGGGTAGTTGAACCGTCGATCCATTCAACGGTTTTTGATCATTTTTAATTTTTTTAATTTTTTTAATTTTACTATCAAAGCAAATGACTACCTTTCTGAATTTTTTTAATTTTATTTAATTTTTTTAAAACATTGGTTTATATTTACCTTAGCCAAAATGACTCTACCTTTCTGAATTTTCTAATAAATAAATTATGCAATCAAAATTAAATGTATAAACTAATTAATAACTGATTTTGCATCCAAACACATTATCAACAAAAGGAAGATAGTATACTACGAATGGAATTAAACACGCCGTGAAGTTACCAAGGAATTGCTGAATATTTTGAAGTCCCAACTCGCAAGGAATTGTTTAAAGCTATGGGGTTGAGGAATGGCACTTTTTAACACCAAAATTTCGCTCAGTCCGTCGTAAACCTCAATTCACTCCGAAATCCCAATTAAACCATTTCGATTTCTTTGAAACCCAAAGAACCCAAATACCTTTAAGGCTTAAAAATACTCCTCGTGCCAAATGTCATTCTCAAATTTTCTAAGATACCCCTTGACTAAATTAACAAAGTCCCCTACATTTTCCAAATCACTAGAACACTCGTCCCCATTGCCAAGCTACCAAAATTCCCGTACACCATATGACAAAAATATCCTTCAAAGCTAAAACTATCAGAATTCCCCTCGACCAAATTATCAAAATACCCTTCATTCCAATTTTCCCAAATACCATTCCAAATCCCCAAAGTACTCTTCAAAATAAATCCCCAAGGTATCCTTCACACCAAATTACCGAAATGCCCTTCATCCTAAATTACCAAAGTACCCTCATTCTAAATCATCAAAAATACCATTCATGCCAAATAACCAAAATACCCTCCATTCCAAATTCTCAAAATACACTTCTTCAAATTACCAAATGACCCCCAAAATCCTAAATTACAAAACTACCCTCTGGACCCCAAGTTATTAAGACCCTCCTACTCCTTTAAATCCTTACCTACCCAACCACCCCCCTTTCATTTTGAGAAATTTTGAAAAACCCCCTCCTTCACATTATAAATAAGAAAGAATGATTTTGAGAATGGGAGGGAGATTGTTCATTGTCTTCAAGCTTGTGACGAATGCAAATTGATGACGACAGGTACTTCTCCCCTCTACGTCAACAACAAATCACACTCTAAGCCTCTCTCTCTCTCTCATCGCTGTAACTAGTTGTAGCGGTAGGTTTGAACCCAATCAGCAATGGCCACTCACATCTCCCCTTCCGTTCTCACCATTTCCGTACCAATCTCACCCTTTTAGTCATCTTTGTCTTCTCCTCACCTCTCAGATAACCAATCAATCACCGCCCATTAAGCGGAATCACTGCTAGTAACGGCAGTTGAGGCATTCCAAAGCAACACCAACCAGATTGTTTCCCCCTTTGGCACCACAGATTCAATCAAAATTTGTAGTTCAATATACTTATCAGGCGACCAATCTTCCATTCATCTGGCTTCTACTTCGACGTCACCACCAGCAGCATTCAGCCCTCATTCAAAGGCTACATAGATGTAATGCTCTTGCCTCACACTCCCTCATTTCAGTTGAAGACCTGCATATTTACTAGATAGCCGTGCATTTCTGTTAGCCTCTTTTTCTTTTTTATTTTTGGGTAAATTATAAAGACCCCCTGTACTATGGCGTCTGTGACAAAAACTTCCCTGTACTTTGTTTTGCTAGAAAGACCGTGAGACAAAGACCTCCTTTTGTTAGTTTTTCATAGAAATTTGTCATTTTAATTCCTATATTACCCTCGTAATAAATATTCAAATAATTGGGAAAAAAGCATTATTCATCCTTTCCCAACCTCAGGATACACAAACGGCAACGGCAGTGATTCCTTCTACTTTAGATTCTTTCACTCCTTCTACTTTAGATTCTTTCACAGTTCACTACTGAACAAAGTCAAATTTGGGGTGGGGGGAGGATTTTTTCTCCCCTATCAAGGCTGAATATTATAAGTGAATATTAATGTTTAATTTATAATAACGGGTTATTTTATTTCCCTAACATTTCTTAAAACAAGATAGTGCATGGCACATGTTTTTCCTTTATTGATTTATTTATAGGCATGCAACTATTAGAACAGTCATTCTTACGTACAAGAGTTGTCAATTCTACATAGCATCAATGTAAAGTGGTGTACGAAATGAGGAGAACAACCAAATAGTCATTGCTGATTGGACGGTGCCGAGCTTATAAAGATGGTGCCGCGCTATGTAACCTGTGATCAATAAATGTCATCAGAGGCCCGAGGAGTTGTCCCCAAGTAGACACTCTGACACTCAAGTCAGTAAGAGGGCAATGAATGGTCGGGCCGAGCAATGAGGTTGCTGGTCCGAGCAAGGTAACAATACGAGTGCTAGAGGTTTGAATCCCTTACCTTGAGCATGGAGCACCTTTTTATACCCAAGGGGTTCGTCTCCTGGTCAGATTAGGCTTCTAGGGGGATCGGGATAGAGCCCTCCGCCAAGGTGACCGGGGTAGAGTCCCACTCCTTGGCGGAGTTGTCTTCCCACTCCCTTATTCACGGTTGAGCTTATCCATGAAGCGTGTAGCTGACGTGGCTGGAGGGTTGAGACGGGAACCACGATAATAACATAGCTCAGCCAAGCTGAGCCGACGTGGTCGAGCTATGCCGATGTGGCTGGGCTATGCCATCATGGTCGGGCGATGACTGAGCGACCACGTGTTTCTTAGGGCCAGCTAACCTATGACCCTAACACAACTCCCCCAGTCCGAAGTCGAGGGACAAGGTTCTGTTGTCTCATTGGTCGGGGCTCCTTCTTCTATGAAGCATTGGAAGGAGTCATTCTTTTTTGTGCACATTCCCGGCGGTCTCTCTTTTTGAGCCGAGCTACAGGAACCGAGGATAAATGTGCCACAACCCTAGTGAACGACACTCATTTGGGAGGAGGTCAGCCCTGAGCATGATCCACGAAATAGATGTGATCACCTAGACATGCTCAGAGATGCTAATGCTTGCCGATTTGATGGAAAGGGTGGCCGGTGTGTTTTCTTTACTGTTTGCTTGCTAAGTTGTTTCTTCCTTGTTTGCTTTCTACTTATCTTGGGCGTTCTATGTTGTAGGTATTAGGATGGCCAATGAGGAGGAGATTGTTTGTTGCATGAGGTCACTCTGGTAGAGGCAGGGGCAGGCTGGCACGTAGCTAGAGGATCGGCCTGAGTCAGCGGACCAGCCACGATCCATGGATAGGGCGGCCTGAAGGCACAGGAGGGTTCGATAGTGGGATATCGAGGAAGATGATGTCATGGTAGTTGACCCTGGAGGGGCTCGTTGTCCTACAAGTGCATCGGGGACAGAGATGGGCGGCAGTAGCTCGGGCTTGCACATGCTGCGATGGCCGGTTCGTGTCGATGATAACCTGGAGAAGCCTAGGGTTCCCAAGCAGTTTCTACGAGGGATCATGACTATGTCCATGGCTCGAGAGTCAGTGGGGGTTGGCAGCAGAGCCTTAGAGTGTGTGCTTCTGCGGTCCGCGGTCTAGGTGAGTTCCTTACTTGTCCCTTGTGTTTTTTTTTTGCATATGCTCATCTCTCTTCCACAGAATGCTTGTGTCGTTGTCACATTGGTTGATCATGTCCAGGACCTTTGATCTTTATACGAGCGGGAGCACTCTGAATATCTACGACAAAAGGCGTAATTGACTGAGCTTTAGGCTACGGGAGAATGGTCAACCACACTAGAGAGAGAGGTGGCCAAGCGGGAGGCTGTCGAGGAGGCAATTGACCGGTACAAGGCATCGGAGGAGATGAAGCTACACATGGATGAGTACGCTGAGGCTTCCTTCGAATCTGGATTCAATGTATTCCACCGAAGGATCCTTCACCGCCACCTGGAGTTGGCTGAGGAGTTGCAAGACTGGGGAGCTTGCCACCTGTAGTTTGTTGTTGTTGCTATTTTTACTTTTGCATCTTTTTTAACCAAGGCATGGCCAGTCGAGCTATGCCTCGACGTCTTCTTGTGCATGGACGAGGTATGGGTTGTCGGGCTATTGTTGAGGCCGAGCTGAGCTATGCCTCAGCATCTTCTCGCTTTTTCAAATTTCTTTTGCTAGCCAAGGCATGGCGGGTTAGGCTATTGCATGGGCCAAGTCAAGTTATGCCTCGGGTATCCCTGTTCACTTTTCTTTTGCTAGCAGAGGCATGGCCAACCAAGCTATTGTGTGGGCCGAGCCAGGCTATGCCTCGGGTATCCTTGTGCACTTTTCTTTTGCTGTTCAATGTATGGTAGGCTGGACTATTGCGTGGGCCAAGCCGAGCTATGCCTCGGGCATCCTTGTGCACTTTTCTTTTGTTGGTCGAGGTATGGATAGCTGGATTATTGCATGGGCCGAGCCGGGCTATGCCTCCGGCATCCTTGTGCACTTTTCTTGTAGACCGAGGTGTGGTTGACCGAGATCTTTCGGTTTTCGAGCTCTCACATGGGATGCTCAGTTTCTGGTCTTGGGAGCCTTTGGGGCCCGTCTAGGGCTAGCCGTTTCCAAGCTAGCTCGGCCGTTAATTGGCGGTTCTGCGGAGTTCCATGACCACCCTCAGGTTTTGGTGGGAGGGAAAGTTCTTTTTCCACATTTAGGCTCAGCCATGGTCAGCTGAGTTGGGTAGCTTAGTCGACGATCCACTATCGATCTAGGCATTATAGGCTCGGCCATTTTGGGGTCGGTGGAGTTGGCTTGGTTGGTAGCGGTTTGGCCTATGCATGTGTAGTGTGTGCGGTGAGCATGTTTGTGTTTATAGGTCGAAGATGTAGCTTGGGGAGAAAAATAGAATTTTATTGCTAGTTAATTTACCGGTAGTACATACTGAGATTTCCCGAGTTTTAGATTCTAGGTATTGATCGGCCTTCGAGGTCTTCAAGTCTATAAGTTCCCGGTCCAAGGACCCTGGTGATTCTGTACAATCCTTCCCAGTTTGGTCCAAGCTTGCCTTCTCCGGGAGTGGGGACTATGACTTTGCGTAGGACAAAGTCGCCTGTCTTTATTTCGCGTCTTCTGACCTTGGAGTCATAGTGCTTTGCCATTCTCTACTATTATGCAGTCATTCTTACGTGTGCTCGATCTCGGGCTTCTTCTACTAGATCCAATTCAGCGCACATGTCTTCGTCATTCTGCTCCTCGTTGAATAGCTCAGTCCGGAGAGTCAAGTAACCTATTTCCATGGGGACTATGGCTTTGGCCCCGTAGGTCTGGCCCAAAGGGGTCTCTTCGGTGGCAGTCTGTGGGGTCATCTAGTATGCCCAGAATATGCTCAGCAGCTCTTCAACCCACCTTCCCTTGGCTTGATCTAGGCACATTTTTAGTCCTTGTAATACGGTTTGGTTGGTTACCTCGGTCTACTCGTTGCTCCGGGGTCGGTGCATAGCGGTGGTCTGATGATCTATCCTTAAGTCGGCATCGAGGGCTTCAAACTTCTTGTCTATGAACTGTGTCCCATTATCTGTGATGAGCACGCGAGGGATGCCGAAGCGGTAGATAATACCTTGCCAGAGGAAGTTCTAGGCACTATGGGCGATAATGCGTGTCAAGGCTTCAACTTCCACCCACTTCGTGAAGTAGTCCACTACTACAAGAAGGAATTTCTTCTACGCAACCACGGTGGGAAAGGGGCCAAGGATGTCCATTCCCCATTGAGAGAATGGCCATGGGCTGGTGATCAGCTTTAGGGGGACTATAGGCTTGTGATGGAGATTGGAGTGCCGCTGGCAGCTGTTGCACTTCCGAACTAATTTGGCGGCATCCTGCTTCATCGTCGTTCAGAAGTAGCCCTGCTAGAGTGCTTTATGGGCCAATGTGCACGTGCTGGGTTGATCTCTGCAAATGCCCTCATGTATCTCCTTGAGGACGTAGTCTGCTTCGGCTACGGGAGACACTTCAAGTATGGCGAGTGTGGGAGCGGCGATAGAGCTGACCTTGGTTAAGGCAGTACTGGGATACTCGGTTATGGGGTCCATCCAAGATAGGTCATGCTGTACTAAGAGGACGAGAAGGGTTGTCGGTGCAATGCTCAGCTGGGCTAGTGTGTCCAGTGGTATGGGCAAGTCAAGGTCAGTTTGTGGTGAGCTGGTTAGCTTCGAAAGGGCATCTGCTCGGGTGTTCTCGACTCGAGGGATCTGTTGAATATTGAAGTGCTCGAGCTGCTGAGTGAGCTACTACACCTTTTGTAGATAGCTCACCAGAGAGGGGATTCAAGCCTCGAACTGCCCATGGATTTGGTTGACCATGAGCTGCGAGTCGCTGAAGGCCTCAATTCTTCGGGCCCCGAGGTCCAAGGCAAGGCGGAGCCTAGCAATCAAGGCCTCACACTCGGCCTCGTTGTTGGACACCTTGAACTTGAACCTGAGGGCGTGTTCCAATACTATGTCATCTGGGCCGAGGAGAATGAGGCTAGCGCTACTGCCCTACTGGTTCGATGAGCCATCTACTTGTAGAATCCATACTAGGGGCAGTGGGGCTAGTTCCTTGACGGTGACTGTACACTCCGCGATGAAATCTGCCAGGGACTAGGCTTTGATCGCCGGTCGAGGTGCATACTCAATGTCAAATTCACTTAGTTCCATGCTCCACTTGACTAGGTAGCCAGATACTTCCTGCCTCTATAGTATCTGCTTAAGGGGCTGGTCTGTAAGTACTCGGATGTTGTAGGCTTAGAAGTAGGGCCTGAGCTTTCTAGCGGCTATGACGAGAGCTAAGGCTAACTTCTCCAGGTTGGAGTATCGGGTCTCTGCTGCACTGAGGACTTTGCTAGTGTAGTAGATCGACCTCTATACCCAGTCTTCCTCCTTAATCAGTACTGAGTTGACAACCTCGTCTCTAGTCGAGAGGTAGAGCAATAGCTCATCCCCTGGGTTCAACTTGGTTAGGAGGGGCGCCAAGTTCAGGTACTACTTTCAGCTCCTGGAAAGACTGCTCACACTCTTTGGTCCAACGGAAATCTTTTGGCCATTTAAGGGCCTTGAAGAAAGGGAGACACCAGTCCGCAGATTTGGACATAAACCTGCTAAGAGCAACTATTCTTTCGGTGAGTTGTTGCAACTCTTTATGGGTCCGAGGAGATGGCATATCAAGGATGACCTTTATCTTCTCCGAATTGGCTTCGATTCCTCTCTGTGTCACCATGAACCCCAGGAACTTGCCGAAACTGACCCCAAAAGCACACTTGGTGGGGTTTAACTTCATCTTTTATTTTCTAAGGGTGTCAAAGACTTCACGAAGGTCGGCCAAGTGATGTTCAACTTTCTTGCTTTTCATGATCATATCGTCAACATACGCCTCTACATTCCAGCCGAGTTGTTCTTTGAATACCTTGTTCACCAGCGGCTAATAAGTGGCACCAACGTTCTTGAGGCCAAATGGCATCACCTTGTAGCAGTACAGGCCGCGGTCGGTGATGAATGTTGTCTACTCCTAGTCATCCGGGTGTATTTGGATCTCGTTGTAGCCTGAGAAGGCATCCCTAAAGCTCAGTAGCTCATGCCTCGTCGTTGCGTCGACGAGTTGGTCGATCCTCGACAAGGGGAAACTGTCTTTGGGGCAGGCCTTATTTAGGTTGATGAAGTCGATACAGATCCTCCACTTCCCATTTGCCTTCTTCACCATCACCACATTGGTCAGGAAATCTTGGTATTTGACTTCCCGAATAAAACTGACGTTGAGCAATTTCTATACTTTATCGGCAATCACTTGCCATCGCTCTGTAGCAAAGCTCCTCTTCTTCTGCTTCACAGGTTGGTAGCGTGGTTTGACGTTGAGCCGATGCGTGATAACTTGGATTTTCTTCTTGGGATCTTCTTCAGAGAGTGGGACCTAGATGAGATCTTCCAGAGGTTGGCTGCGTTGCGCCTTTACTTCATTGTGCAGGTCATAGAACTCCACCATTAGTGTTTCGGTTGGGCACGATCCTCGGTAGGAAAGCTGATAGCACTGGCGCGTTATCCTCTGGTTTCCGCATGCCACCCCTATGTCGTACTTGGTCAAAAACTTCATGGTAAGGTGGTACATCGAGACTGTGGCCTACAGGGCATTGAGGGTCGGCTTGCCAAGGATAGTGTTGTATAAAGAGAGGCAATGTACCATGATGAAGTCCACCATGGCTGTTGTAGTGACGTTGCCATCCCCGACCAAAAGGGGAAGGGTTATCCCCCCCAGTGGAAAGGAGGGGCTCTCTGGAGAATCCAATCAAGGGAGTGTTGACCGGAATGAGCTGCTCTCTATCGATGCCGAGCTTTTCAAATGCATCTTCAAACAGTACATTGGTCGAACTACCTGTGTCGGCGAGGATCCGCCGCACCTCAAAGTTAGCCACCGTGGCCATGATGACCAAGGCATCATCGTGCAGGGCCTGGACTCCTCGAAGGTCGTCATCGATGAAAGTATTGGCAGGGTTATGCTTCTTCCTGTGGCCTCGATTGTCGATCTCATTCAACCGAGCATATTTCTTCCGACCCGAGCTGCTTTCCCCTCTAGTGGTTGTTCCTCTTGATATGACATGGATCACGTCGGCTGGGGGGCCTTGGGGTGGTGGTTGTCGATCTTCCTCCGTTCTCCGCTCTTCTTGGGCTAGCTTCTCGCTTCTGTTGATGAAGCCGCTGAGGTAACCACACCTAATAAGATCTTCAATGTGGCAGACACATTGCTAAGCCACTGACACAGAAAGTGTTTGAGAAACACATGGAAAGTCTGGGACTCCGGCTTGTACCTGATTGGACCTAAGTGCAAGTGGAAGCTGTTAGACAGTATATGCCCTTAGATCTAATCAAATTGATGTACTTATTGTCACTTATTGTAAATGAATAAAGTGCATAATTGATTCATGTTATTATGGTGTGTTTCTAGGTAATACCCTTAAACTAGACACTTAACAGACTCATGTTAGTTTAGAATCTTTAGTCGTTGGATAGATCTAGGGAGATTTATCCTGCCATGGTTGACACAAATGCGTCATCAGGTTGGTTGGGGTGGCTTGTCTTAGTTGATAGGGTGAGACCTGAGGTACATGTAGTGTGGGTTTCCTTGAAACCCTAAACCAAACCAAATTCCAGTATTGCCCTAGACCTTGGAGATAGATGGGCAAAACTAGAATGTTACACCTGCCCCTAGACTCGATTATGGTACTGAACTAGGTGTCAGATTGGGTTATCTTTGATATGCCAATCAATGAGATCTTTAGAGGGGGTCATAACTTGGGTATGTTGGGACAGTCCGAGAATTCATCCGAGTGGGTGATCATAGTGATAGGATCAGCCCCTTTGTCAAGCAATGTGAAGGATCAGGGAATGAACACTCTCTGATGGAAACCTAAAGTGTCGGTAGTGGATTTCAAATGTGTTTGAAATTTGGTTTTGCAAAATTAATTTATATAGAGATGTACTTATATATTATGGTTTCAAATTGTTTGCAGAAAAGTTTTAATTCGTAGGATCCATGTGATTAGAGAGTGCAACACTGTACCTTACATTCGAGGGAGATGTCCTCTCTTGTCGGGTAGTGTTTGATCATTAAGGGCTGAGAGGTTAATTGTAAGACCATTGAGGGTAATACCTAATGGTCTAATCTTGCATCTGCCCACAGTTATTGGATTTTCATAAGGTGGCTGGACCCAAGGACCATTTAGTATAAATGTTGGGCCCATTAAGAGCCCATGGTGATGGACTCAGGGGTTCACTATATCCTGTAGTGAATTCGGCCAGGCCTTGTAATGAAGGCTGGGCTAAACCCATGTGGCTGATGTGTAGATCGATGCTAGGGTTCCACGCCATACAAATAGAGCCAAGTTAGCCAACATATTAAAGGGTAAGTGAGCAATGTGACTTAATGGGCCTAAAGCCCATTTCGAACTAGACTTAAATCAGTTAATTAAAATGGGGCGAAATCTGATTTATAACCTGATTAGGATTAGTTGAATGATAAGATAAGTCTTATCCATTTAAGAGTCCAGATCCAAATATCAGATTTGGATCAATAAACTTTCTCCTAATTGGATTAGGAGGCTAATCCAAAGAAGGCTATAAATAGGGGGCAAATTCCTCAGTTTATACATATTAAGCAACCTACAGAATTCTCCCTAGCTCTTGCTGCCCCTAACCAATTTGATTTTCACCTCTGGAACTCATCAAGAAAGGTTCTTGATATTTTTCTTGCTAGAAGAAACATTCTGAAGTCGTGCTCACCTGTGTCATCTTTAGTGGAAGCGGGTTTGGGTCTTCTCCTTGGGCGTGAACACCTACATTGGGAGTTACTGTTATTTCGTATCAGGTATATCCTTCTCTTCCCTTTTGGTTTCAGATCTGGTCTGTTTTTTATTCAAGAATGAACATTGAAAATGCAATTTTCTAAATTTAGGAATATGATTCCCAGATGTGGCCACGTGCCTCTCTAGATCAGCTCAACCATGACCCGAACACCTATTTAATTAAAAATTTGAAATTTATCTTATATTTTTTTCCTTTTTCATTAGATTTTGTTATCTAGCTTCCTTCACATTTTTTCAATGTATATAGCATGTTTAATTAGATCATCAAAGTAATCATTATTCTAACTTTTTTTTTGTTTTTCTTTGTAGGTTAAACATGCAATGAGCGACTCTTAAAGCGTGACTGGATACAATGGATTATTCTTTTATATTTAGAACTTTTCTCTTTTTTTTTTAAGGTTATGTAGACTTCAATATGTATTAAAGGAAATTTGACATTTGTAATACATTTTAAACAATGGATGTAATCAAATTATACATAGCATGTAATTTTTATTACAATAATATAACAATTTACTAGAAGTTATTGTATAATTTTCATGTGATGTATGAATGAAACAAGTATTGATTTTGACGTAGCGTGGAAGCAATGAGAACCGGAGCTGGCTATGCAAGCACTGGGCGTCCGCTAGCACCTAGCGAAAAACACCGATTTCTCTAGGAGAGAGAAAAAGGTAGCAAAAATAGGAAGAAGAGAACTTGAAGAAATTCTGAAAATCTAAAGTATGAATTGATTCATAATTCTGGGAAATAGCAGTATTTATAATACATTGAGAAATTATAAAAGAACTAGGAAAAGAAATTAGATTTGATCTAAACATCTCAAACTTGTAGATAGGATCGAACTCTTCTTGACTTGTAGATAGGATCGAACTCTTCTTGACTTGATCTCCCCCGTCCGATCTCCTTGATCTTATCCATGCATGAATCTTGGATTATCTAGAATTCTTGAATTCTTGATGAGTCTTGAATTCTTGAATTCTTGAATTCTTGATGGATCTTGAATTCTTGAATTTTGATAAGTCTTGAATTCTTGAATTTTGATAAGTCTTGAATTCTTGATGGATCTTGAATTCTTGAATTTTGATAAGTCTTGAATTCTTGAATTATCTTGTACTCTTGGCCTTATCCTAGGAGCTGCCGCCCCTAGGAGTGAGATGGGCCTTGGGATGGGCCTCCATCATTCTCCCCCACTTGGAGAGAACTTGATCCCGAGTCGGGACGAGGATAGGCAAGTGTTATCTCTGGCAGGTACCGGTGAAGGCAACGTTGAAGGTCTTGGATATACCCATATGATCTGGTAGGTCTACTATATAGGCATTATCATTAATCTTCTTCACGATCTTGTATGGACCATACTTCCGAGGCTTCAACTTGTTGTAGGTACCTACGGGAATTCTTTCCTTTCTTAAGAAGACCATAACCTCATCACCTACATCAAACACTTGAGGTCGGCGGTGTTTGTCTGTGGCCATCTTGTACTTGGCGTTGGATTGCTCTAACTTCTACTTCACGGCGTCTTGGATGGACCGAATTTGTTCTGCGATCTGTTCTGCTGAGATACTGGCGCTGGGTGCCTTGGGTAGTTTCACTAAATCCAGTGAATGGTTAGGGACCTTCATGTACACGATGGAGAATGGGGATCTGCCTGTAGAACTATGCACTGCGTTGTTATAGGCAAACTCGGCCTGGGCTATGGCAAAATCCCACTGTTTCGGCTGTTCCCAGCATATGCTGTGAATTAAATTCCCTAAGGTTCAATTTACCACTTTTGTTTGTCCATCTGTCTACGGATGGGCTGCACTGCTGAAATTAAGTGATGAATCGAACAACCTCCACAGGGTCATCCAAAAGTGACTAAGGAACCGTGTGTCGCGATCTGAAGTGATGGTCTTGGGTACCCCATGTAAGCGAACAATCTCCCTGAAAAATAATTTGGCTGTTGCGGATGCATCTGCAGTTTTCTTGCGTGGGAGGAAGTGAGCCATTTTTGAGAACCTATCAACCACCACGAAGACGGAGTACATGTTCCTCTGGGTCTTTGGCAAGCCGAGAACAAAATCCATGGACAAGTCTTCCCATATAGCAGTAGGAACGGGTAGGGGCATGTAGAGACCTGTGTTCTGGGTTTGTTCCTTAGCTGTCTGACAAACATAGCACCTGCTTACGATGGTAGAGACGTCCCTTCTCAATTTCGGCCAGTAATATCGCCCCTTAACAGCTTCTATTGTTTTGTCCCTTCCCAAGTGTCCTGCTAGTCCACCCCCATGCAAATCCCTGATGATCTTTTCGCGGAGGGAGGTGCAAGGGATACACAGCTGTTCCCCTTTCATAAGGAACCCGCCATAAATAAAGAAGTCTTCCGCTGGCTGCTTATTCACACATTTCTCCCATACTTGTTGGAAGTCTTCATCTCGGGCATATAAGTCTTTTAGGCACTCAAAACCCACGATCTCAACGCTGAGGGTCTTGATGAGAGCTACACGCCTACTAAGTGCATCAGCCACTTTATTTTGCTGCCCTGTCTTATACACAATTTTATATGGGAACTTGTCTAGGAAAGCAGACCATCTGGCATGTAAATCACTCCTTAATTGCTTTTGCCCACTAAGATATTTTAGGGCCTGGTGGTCAGTATAGAGAACAAATTCTTTTGCAATTAAATAGTGTTCCCATGTTTTCAAGGCTCTTATCACAGCATAAAATTCCTTGTCATAGGTAGACCACTTTCTCCTGCCTTCACATAATTTTTCACTAAAGAAAGCACTGGGCCTTTTTTCTTGGGACAATACAGCCCCTATGCCAACTCCACTAGCGTCACATTCAACTTCAAATAATTTATTGAAATCAGGTAAGGCAAGAACAGGAGCAGTACATAACTTTTTCACCTGACGCAGCGTGGAAGCAATGAGAACCGGAGCTGGCTATGCAAGCACCGGGCGTCCGTTAGCACCTATCGAAAAACACCGATTTTTCTAGGAGAGAGAAAAAGGTAGCGAAAATAGGAAGAAGAGAACTTGAAGAAATTCTGAAAATCTGAAGTATGAATTGATTCATAATTCTGGGAAATAGCAGTATTTATAATACATTGAGAAATTATAAAAGAACTAGGAAAAGAAATTAGATTTGATCTAAACATCTCAAACTTGTAGATAGGATCAAACTTTTCTTGACTTGTAGATAGGATCGAACTCTTCTTGACTTGATCTCCCCCGTCCGATCTCCTTGATCTTATCCATGCATGAATCTTGGATTATCTAGAATTCTTGAATTCTTGATGAGTCTTGAATTCTTGATGGATCTTGAATTCTTGAATTTTGATAAGTCTTGAATTCTTTAATTTTGATAAGTCTTGAATTCTTGAATTGTTGATGGATCTTGAATTCTTGAATTTTGATAAGTCTTGAATTCTTGAATTATCTTGGACTCTTGGCCTTATCCTAGGAGCTGCCGCCCCTAGGAGTGAGATGGGCCTTGGAATGGGCCTCCATCAGATTTAAAGTGGCAATTTTGATTATTGCTACTTTACTACTTTAATTGGGATATGGTAACGATTTTTTAAAAAAATCGTGGCTATAGATTGAAACAATTAACTATGCTTTTACAATAAACTGTGGTTATAGATTTTAGTTTTAGTCATGGTTTGTTAAAAACCATAACTATAGGGTCATGTGTTTAGCTTCGGTTTTTATAGGTTAGCATATCTAACTATGGTATTGCAAAACCGTAGTTATAGATTGTATCTTCTAGCCACAATTTGTTAAAAAGTCGTAGCTATAGGTTAAGTGTTTTGCTTCGGTTTTGGAAAAAAAATGTGGTTATAAGTTGGAATATTTAGCTACATTTTTATAACAAATTGCGGCTATAAATGGATGCCTTTAGCTATTGTTTTGTGAAAACCTGTGGTTTTAGATTTGAGTATATAGCCAAAGATAATTCAAAAACTATAGCTATATGCTTCTTATAGCTACGATTTAGTCTATGGCTGAAAAGCTTATATGGTTTGCATAATCCTTTAACTATGGACAAATACTGTAGCTATAGATATGCTATGGCCATGGATTAATTGATCCATAGCCATAGGCTATTGCCATGTGACATTAGGCTATGGTTTTCTGATCGTGGCTAAACCGTAGCTATAGGTCTATAGCTACAGTTTTTTTTGACCTTCAGCCACGATTTTGTCTGTAGTTAAAGGTCATATTTCTATTAGTGTATAGATTTTTGAAAAGGGAATGAAAGAATGAGATAGTGAGATAAAGAATATCAAAGATTGAGGTTTAGAGAGTATTTTTGGAAGGAAATGAATAAGGGAAGGGGCTATCAGGACAAATTTGTGAGAGATCCTCTCAATTAATCAAGGCAATAAGAGAAAAAATTCACAAATTTACTTGAATTGAATATTCCAAGTTTAAGTGGTTGCCTTGATTGATTGGAACCTCCTTGGCTGATAAATCTTGGATTTAAAGATAGTTCTAGAGTATATATGTGAGGAAGATCTAGTCGTGGGATGCCCTAGGTTCATATATACATATACATGTAAAAATTCTATTAGGCTCACAAGCCTCATAAGTCAAACTTTATTGGGCTTGAGCTCGGCTCAATTAGCAAACGAGCCTATATATGTTGTGGACACACCACCCGGCAGCACGCTGCGGCGCAATCATAGGCAGCAGCACACACAGCGGGCCGCCCAGCAGCACGCACCGCCCGGCAGCACCGCACAGCAGGCGGGCAGCACACGGCACATACCGCCCGACAGAGCGCTGCACGCACACGCCCGACACCGCACGGCAGCGGCACCATGGCGCGTAGCATGCACCGCCAGGCAGCAGCGCGCACTGCACGACAGCACGCACCGCGCACACCGCACGACAGCGACACCATGAGCCGCGCGCACGCAAAGCGCGACAGCAGTACTGCGCGTACGCACCCGGCAGTGGCAGCAGAGCGGGGCCCACACGACAACTCATAGGGGTGGGCCCACCCTTATCTGGACACGTCAACTCGCTGCCAGCTTAATCTTATCCCTTATCCCTTATCCCTTATCTTATCCTTATCTTATTTTATCTTCTTAAGTAAGAGTTATGAGTTTTAGTTTAAGTAGGAAATTAGGAGTTTTTGTTGAGTTGGATTACCCTAGCTTAGCCGAATCCAACAAGGAATTCCCTCCTGTAATCTCCTATTTAAGGAGCTACAAATTGAAATAAAGTATTCAGTTTTCCAGTCAAGAAACGAGTGAGGAGAGTTTGGGTGGTCTCTTGGACAAATCACCCCAAGGGAGAGTTCGGGTGGTCTCTTGAACAAATCACTCACTAGATAAGCAAAATAGGGTCTGTGCGCAAGGCCAAAGGCAAGGGAAGATCAGGGGTTCCTGCCGTGACGCGATCCTATGCTCGGGCCCATAACAATATATTAGACTCGAATTTGATTTAAATTGAGCCAAATTGAGCTCTTGACGAGCCAAGCTCGAATAGCTCATATAAAGCTTGACTTGTGGCTTCCCCTACTTCTAGATATCAGGAAAAAAAAGAAAAACAATATTTACAATTTACTGATGTCTATTAATGGTCATATAAGCCTTCCAAATTTAATTTCTTTTTTGCTCAAAAATTGTATAGAAACTATCTAGGACTCCTCCAAATTATTTCGAAAACAATAAATTTCATGGTTCATTGGATTTGGTAGCTACCACTTAGATGGAACTTGTTATATTCATTAACTCGGTCCTTTACACTCTTTGTGGTTCTAATTTTGCCAACCCATCTGTGGTACGCATGACAAGGGCATAACCACAGGAAGGCCCCATCTTTATATTATTATTATTATTTTACTTCTGAAGCCTTTGTTTGGTAAGAATGTGTATTGTGTTAAGTACCAAAAAAAGAAATATCATATCCATATTTAAGGTCAACAGACTAGTGAATACACTGATACAGATAGTATTGGGGTTTTTGAATGTTTGGGATGATAGAAGGCATCCCTCTCACGGTGACAAAATAATAAATAAAACAAGCAAGAATCAGTCTTCTCCATATACACCTTCACACCTTCATCTTTGTTTATAAAGTTTCGTCTTCATATTCGTATGTCCATTCATGGTACTATTAAAACCTGAGCTGCTATATTTATTTTTGTAATGCTTAATGATATACGTGATAAGCATTATCACGATAAGGACACATGATAAACACTATCATTATTTTCCTTATCATCTGTGTAACAACTTTGTGTTAATCTCTTCCTCTTATATGTATAAATACCCAAGGCTTCTCAGTAATCAATCGATGCCATTATTGTCTTTCATGGTATTAGAGCCCTAAGACTCACGTCCTCCTTCATTGATTTATGTCGACCTCCTCTAGCTCATCCACAGCACTCCCTCCCTTCCTAGTCTGTACACTCTCAACCTATCTCTACTGATAACGGTTAGACTTTCTGGACCGAACTATCATCTGTGGGTACAGCTCATTTTGGTAAGAGAATTTACATTTCAGAACCAGATACAACTCATTTTGAAACAACCACACCCCTAAAAGAAGACAATTTGCAGTGGCTCATTTCAGAATGGGCAGAAACACACCAAACCATTACTGAATGCCACCTTCAAATGTTGTAAGGTTCACAGTGTCAGAATTGGTTTGCTCTTAAATTCCTTCTTCCAAGGCCGTGGATCCTGATGTTGGGAGGTATTGAAAGCATGAAAAGAAAAAGTAATATTTTATTATTATCCATCAATAATACAACCCAGTAATTAATGTTTGAAGTGTGAACACAATGTTGCCACGATAGCGTTGAATTGGTAAGGTTGGAAGGGGCTTTTGAAACAAAGAAATGATATGAAGATTGAGCTTGAGCCTTCTACTTTTCAAGACAAATCAAAATCCCTATTTATAACGTTTTCATCTAATTTGCTTAATACTTGAAAGGAAATTGTCTAAAACTTACCATGACTCAGCATTTCTTTTAAACTCACCACAATTTTTTAAAATGTCTAAAACTCACTATGTCAGTAAGTTATTATTTTCCAAAGCTCACCTTCTGTTAGTGCACCATTAATGCTTTTAAACAGAGGTGTCCGCATCAGCATATATAACAATTTTTATGACCAAATTGCCCTTGAATGGCGAGTTAGAGGAAAAGGGCACACCATTATCCAATCTTTATATTTTCTGAGTTTTTTTTGTCCTTTTCAGTTTTCAATTTTCTTTTTTCTTTTTTGCATTTTTAGTGTAATGTTATAATTTCCAATGTTTTTTTAACTTCTATTTTTTTACATTTTTCTATTTTCTACAATCTATAATTTTTTCTATATTTTTTGTTATTTATTTGAAAATTTTATGTTTTTTCCTATAACTTTTGGTGTATCTTCTACAATTTTTATTTTCTGATTTTGTTTTTCAATTTCTATAGTTTCTGTATTTTGAAAACATTTTTTTATTGTTTTTTAGAATTTTTATATAATATATTAACACCCATTAGTCTGTTTAAGGTCAAGTTAGTGACATGGTGAATTTTAGACATTTTAAAAAGTTTTTGTAAGTTTAAGAGAAATGCTGAAAAGTCATGGTAAGTTTTAAACAATTTCCCAATACTTAATAATAAAACACTTCTATTTCTTTCCCTAGTTATTGTAGGATTACAACCTACCAAAATTGGTTCTTTCAATAACTCCAAGACATCAGGGTCCACGGCTTTAAAAGAATGAAATTGAAACCAATTGACCAATGTGTGAGACTAATCTTTTACTGAACTAGTCATTCCCAACTTTGTATTTGATTGAAGTATCTTCCATCTTAATAAGTAAATCATGATTAAATCCTTCTTTGACACTGAACAAATACTACATTATTTGTTTAAAATAATTATTAAGTGAAAGACAATAATGGTTGAAGCCTTGGGTATTTATACGTACAAGAGGAAGACATATGAGATAGGAGTGTATAGAGATTAACACAAAACTGTTACATAGATATCCTTATTGTGGTAGTGTTTATCATGTGTCCTTATCGTGATATCGTGATAATGCTTATCACGTCTATCACCCCCCCCCCCAAGCTGATGGTGGGAGAAACCACTTGAAGCTTGTCATGAAGCCAATAGAGGCACAGCAATCCAAGAGGTTTTGTGAAGATGTCTGCAATCTGGTCCTTTGTGGAGATGTAACGAATGGAGATGTTCTTGGTGGCAACATGATGGCGTACGAAATGAACATCTATCTCAATATGTTTTGAGCGAGTATGAAATACCAGGTTAGCAACCAAGTATGTGGCACCAACATTGTCACACCAGAGTACATCAGTGAGGGGGATACCAAGCTCCAGGAAGAGGGACTTGAGCCATAGAACTTCGGAGGTAGTTGTGGCAACACTACGGTATTCAGCCTCTGTGCTAGAATGGGATATGGTGCTCTACTTTTTAGAGGCCCATGAGATAAGATTGCCACCTAAGTAGATGCAGTAACCAGTTTGAGACTTCCGGTCAAACTTGCAGCCAGCCCAGCCAGCATCTGAGAATGTATGGAGAGAGAGTGAGGTAGAGGAGACAATGGCAAGCCCAAAGTCAACAATATGCTTTAGGTAGCATACTATTCCTATAACAGCAGTCCAATCACCGATTGTGGGGCTATGTATGAACTGGCATGCCCAATTCACAGAGTAGGAGATATCAAGTCTGGTGAAAGACAAGTATTGGAGGGCACCAACGATTTGCCTGTAGAGGGGGACATCAGCAAAAGGATCATCCAGTGTAGGAGTTGTTGTAGCTGTCGGTGTGCATAGAGGCTTAGCACCAGCAAGATGAACCTTGTCCAAGATGTCAAGTATATACTTGCATTGACTGAGAAAGAGGCCATCTGGTGCATATAACCTCCATGCCAAGGAAATAGCTTAATGGGCCTAAGAGTTTGAGTGTAAACTGAAGTTGTAGCTTCGAGATAATGGCCTCAATAAGTGAAGTGGAAGATCTGATGATTATGATGTCGTCGATATAGACAAGTAAGAAGATTTTCTCACCATGATGATGGAGGATGAACAAGGAGCTGTCAGAGGTACATCACGTGAAGCCTAGTGACAAGAGATGGGAGCTTAGTTCTTGGAACCAAACCTGTGGGGCCTGTTTGAGCCCGTAAAGAGATTTGCGAAGTAGGCAGACATGATCAGGTCTCTCTTTGTCAACAAAGCCTGGAGGTTGCACCATATAGACAGTCTCAGATAAGTCACCATGCAGGAAGGCGTTTTGGACGTCTAACTGTTGTAATGGCCATCCGTTGGAGATAGCAAGACTGAGTATAGCACGAATGGTGGTGGGCTTGATGACTGGGCTGAATGTCTCTTAAAAGTCAAGGCCCTCTCTCTGATGAAAGCCCTTGGCAACAAGCGGGGCTTTGTAGCGGTCAATACTGCCATCTAGACGGAACTTCACCGAAAGGTCCATTTACAGCCCAAAATGTTTTGGGCCCCACTCCTGGGTCGTAAGATCCAGGTGCCATTCTGGATTAAGGCAAGAAACTCCTCATTACTTTGCGCCAATGAGGTTCTTTATTGGCTTGGGTGAAGATGGTGGGCTCAACACTATGAGATAGGATAGGGTATTTAGTGGAGTTATGGGCCTGACGATAGTCATATTTAAGGAGCTTAGGACTGGATTTCTGGATACCAAATTTGGATCTGGTGGTCATATGATGTGTGTTCATGATGGGGGGAACAGCAGGTGGTGGTGCAGCAGGTTGCAAATCAGAACATGGCTGATCATGGTCAGGTGAATAGATAGTGGTAGGGGGTTCAGGTGTTGAGCCGGGTGCAGGTTGGAGAGGAGGATCGGTGGAGGGGTCAAGGGATGGTGTAGTGTTTCCTTGTAAAGTGGGGGGAGGTCCGATGACAGAAGGGACAAAAGTTGTTCTACTAGGCGCTACAACCTATTGTGCAAATGGGAAGGAAGTTTCATTGAAGCACACGTCCTTGGAGATGTAATGTCCGTCTGTGGGAACATGCAGACAAATGTAGTCTTTATGGGAGTCACTATAGCCCAGAAATACATAGGAGGTGGCATAGAATTCCAACATACTGGAGGCATAATCCCTTGTGTGAGGGAAGCATTCACATCTGAAAACCCATAGTCGTAGGTAATTTGGCATCTTGTTGAAGAGAACCTCAAGAGGAGTTCGATTATTGAGAGCTCGTGTAGGTGTTCTATTCATTAAGTGAACAACGGTGCTGAATGCTTCCCACCAATATTTTGTGGGTACTGAGGAGTGGGCAAGAATGGCCAATCCATGCTCAACAATGTGCTGGTGTTGGCGCTCAGCAACACCATTTTGTGCTGGCATGTGAGGGCATGGCATTTGATGAATAACGCCCAATTTAGCCAATATGGACTGCAACTTGCGAAATCCACCACCACCATCAGATTATAGCTGCTTGAGGGGGACCCCAATTATCGTTCAGCCATAGTTTTAAAATGAACAAAAATATTGAGAGTATCACTCTTTGCATGCACAGGGTAAAGCCATGTGAATTTGGTGAACACATCTGTAAAAGTTATGTAATAATGATAACCATGAACTAAGGATGTTGGTGCAGGGCCCCAAACATCCATTACAACTAGTTAAAGAGGAGATGACATTGTCACTACATTACTATCAAATGGAAACCGATGACTTTTCCCATAAATACAGGAAGAGCAGAAGGAAGATGCCTTATTGGAGCTGATCGGAAGTTGATTATGTTGCACAATGTAATGAACTGTGGAAGGTGACGGGTGGTAGAATCATAGATGTCAAGTATCAAGGGAGAGACGAGCACCAAATAAAGTTGAACAGGAAGCAGTGGGCAGAGGAAGATAATAAAGTCCATTATTAGTCGCTCCTTTGAGAAGTACCTGATGAGTTTTGGAGTCCTTCACCAAGAAATAGTCATGGTGAAACTCAAAATAGCTTGCATTACCCTTAGTGAACTTGGATACAGAAAGTAAATGATTGTGAATGTTAGGATCATTGGATCTATCACTGAGGTTATGAGAAAATCTGAACCTTACACCACAAGATCATTGGATTTATCACTGCCATCAACCACGCCACAATCTAGGTATTTATTTTGGTTTAAAGGTTTGACCTGATCTGTACGTATTATAGGGGTTTCTTTTAGTTAGTTCAGTCCCATCCTGCATTTATAAATCCATTATTGTTGTAATTTTGATTGGATCCATCTTGAAGAGATGTAGCCAAATTAATCATCAACATTGCCTAATTTGATCATTTCCTTAGTATATATATATATATAATATAAAATGTGTGTGTGGTGAGAAGTAGGGAATTGGAGATAAATATAGGAAAGGGGTAAAATCAAGGATTTAAATACATATCATATCGTACTGGCCAGAGAGGATACGAGATACGCTACGAATAAACCTGTATCCCCTGAATCGTGCGTATCAGAGTGATACACCTTCGTATCGACCCGTAGCTTAATGTATCAGAGCAATACACACCGATAAAGTCGATACAGATCGGTGACTAGTGTTTTCTTACACGTGTGTTTATTTCCAAAAAGTTGTGTCTGGTGCAATTCGAACACAAATCACCTAGCGATAAAGCCTTAAACGCACGCTTGATCCATTAAGCCTTTCCTCATCTTATGCTATTTATTAAAATAAAATAACTTCTTTTTATTATAATGTCCACATGCAATGCAAAACAATTACATTTGTGTTTAAAAATTTCAGCAAAATAAAAAATAATATTCAAAACTAATATTTTATAAACTAATATAATAAATAATTTCTTAAACTTACATTTATATCAAAAATTTGTTTAATAATAGAGTAATTATTTTAATACTTAATATTTATAAATTTGAACATGGCATGTATCTTAAAATTTTATAAATGATTAATTAATATTTTAATTTGAACTAAATAAAAGTATATATATTATTTATAAAAATAAAAATATTATTTACAAAAACCTCAAGAATATAATATAAATTGAATTTGTAAAATCCATTAATCTACATTTATATCAAAAATGATTTTTTATCTCAAAATTTATGAAAATAAAAATATTAATAATGGAATAATTATTTTTGTAGTTAAAAAGTATGAAATTACATATGATGTGTATCTTAGAAAATTTAATATATTTGATATATTTTAAGTTAATAGTATATATTATTATAAAATTTAAATTTATATTTTAATTACATTTTATAATAATGTGTTTATTATTTACAAAATTAAAAATATTGTTAACTAAACATTTGAGAATTAATTTTTAGTTGTGTTTTAGTTAATATTAAAAGTTAAAAATAGTAAAATAGAAAATAATTGACATAATAATTCACATATAATATTAGTATATGTTTTATGCCTTAAAATTCAATAGAAAATAACATAATAATAGCTTTGTACATGTATTAATTTTTCAATATATATATATATATATATATATATAAATATAATATATATAATATGTTTTGACATGTATTAATTTCTCTGTTTTTTGTCTTTGACTTTTTTTAGTTTCTATTGTAGGTGTTACAGTTATGTCATTTCTTCTTTTAGTTTCATTATTATCAACAGGTATTGAGTCTGAGTTTCTCTTTCAGGTTCTCTGTCATTTTCTGTGGATTCATTTTCTATATATTTAGAATACAATTTATTTTGAAAGAATTCAACACCTCTAGTTTCAATTATTATGTTGGACTCTAAGTCTAGAAGCCTATAGGCATTGCTATGTTTTGCATATCCAACAAACATACTTCTCTATGTTCTGCATATCTAACAAACATACTTTTCTTAACTCTGAGTCCAACTTGGTTCTTTTAGGATCTGGAACTCTATAATAAGCTAAGCACCCCCACACTTTTAGATATGCTAAATTATGCTTTCTTCCTGCCCATAATTCATATTGGCATTTGTTATTAACTCTAAAAACAATTCTGTTATGTAAATGCTAAGCTGTTAGGAGTGCTTCCCCCCACAAGTTTAAGGGTGCATTAGCTTTTAACAACATGTAGTTTATCATTTTTATAAGTGTTCTATTTTTCCTTCTAGCCAGACTGTTTTGTTGAGGGGTATAGGGAGCAGAACACTGATGTATTATTCCAAATTCTTCACAAAAAGAATTAAACTCATTTTTAAAGTATTCAGCACTCTTATCACTTCTAAGGATTTTAGTTTTATTTTCTAGTTGATTTTCAAATTCAATCTTGTACAGTTTAAACATGTTAAAGGCTTCATCCTTAGTTCTCATAAGGTAGACATAGGTGTACATAGAAAAGTCATCTATAAATGTTATGAAGTATCTCTTACCTCCTTTGGTTAATACATCATTGAGTTCATAGATGTTAGAATGAATTAGTTCTAGAAGTTGAAAATTTATCTCAACACTAGGGAAATGTTTCTTAGCCATTTTAGATTTTACACATACTCACATTTTTTAGTTGATTCGTTATTGTAAGCAATTATACTAAGTTTGCTCATATTCTTTATAGATTTAAAATCCAAGTGTGCTAATCTATCATGCCATAAAGAGAAAGAATCAATAATATAAGGAGAAACATTTCCATCATTAATACTTAATTTGAACATACCATTACAACCATATCCCTTTCTAACAAACATCCCATTCTTGGATAGGATTAGTTTGTTAGATTCAAAACCAACTTTGAATCCCCTCTTACAGACAAAATTTACTGAGACCAAGTTCTTTCTAATGTCAGAAACATGGAGAACATTCAGAAGAATCAGTGTCTTTCTGGAGGTGAAGTTCAATTCTATGTTGCCTCTTCTAGCAACTTTGGCACATTTTGGTTCCCCATCCGTACTTCTTGGCCATCAGTCACTTCTTCATATGTCTTGAACAAGGACTTGTCCTTGCAAACATGGACTGTGGCGCCTAAATCAAACCACCATCCAGAAGATGATTCTGCCATGTTGACTTCAGTAATCATGGCTATTAGATTGTCTTTTACCATGTTTGCAGACTTGGTTATGCCTTTTCGATGTTGGAAGACTCAGGCACAATGCCCCTTCTTTCTACAAACATAGCAGGATCCTTTCTTATTGTTGCTTTTCTTGAAGTTCCCATCCTTTATCTTTACTTATAATGTAGGGTTAGTCTTCTTCGATCCGTTTGGCCACAAAATTGACCTTAGAGTTCAGCATATCGGCCAGGGTCTTTGAAGGGATGGGAGATCCATCGTATGGACGCCCAAATCTTGCGGAATAAGGTGAGCGAATTTCAAATTCTTTTTTTCTCTCTTTCAACTGGGAATCGCATTCCCTATTTAGAAAATCATATTTTCAAGGATCAATCTTGAACCATAAACTGAACCAGATCTAAACAAAAGCAGTAGGAGAGGATTATACCTAATACAGAGAAATAATATCTCCCAATGGAGGTGTTCATGCCCAAGGAAGGATCCAAAGACTGCTCCTACTGAAGATGGCGCAGTGCAGGATGGAGCAGAATCAGCAGAGTTCTTATCCAAGAACCTAGTCCTTCGCAAGAAATAGAAGGATGGCACGTGAGAACAGCTTCCTATCAGTTCTTTCACAAAGAACTGATATCAAGATCAATCTTTACTTCTCCCTCAGAACTGGAGATCGAACTAGCAAGCTAGGCGACAAGAAAAAGGAGGCGGCAAGAAAGAATTCTATAGGGTTGCTTAATTCTTTCTTCTATGATTAAAGCACTAAAGAGGATGTGAATATGTGTCTTCTAAAGGCTGCCACCCCTTCCTTCTTTTGTAACCCTAAAGGATCAGCTCCTAATCTAATTAGGAGTTGCTGATCCAAATCTCATTTGGATCAGACATCCCTTTAGGTGATAAGGATAAACCCTTATCTTATCTGCAGATTAGATCAGCCTTCTCCTAATCTTGTTAGGAGATTTTCTGATCTGAATCACATTTAGGTCTGGACTCTCTGAGTGGATAGGGTTAAGACCCTATCCTATCTGCTAATCCATCCCAGAATTCGCCCCATATTTAACTAATTAAACAACTCAGTTCGAAATGGGCTTTAGGCCCATTTAGGTCAAGTGCTCACTTAACCTTCCTATCTGCTGCCTAGTTGGACTTCCTTGTATGGCGTGGGACCCCAGCGTTGATCTAGACATCAGGCACATGGGTTCAGCTCAGCCTTTGTTACAAGGCCTAGCCGAATACACTGTTATGGAGAGTACACCCCCTGAAACCCATCAAATGGGCTCTATGGGCCCAACACTTAACTTAAGTGGTCCTTGGGCCAAGCCACCTTGTAACACCCAGGGACTGTGGGCAGATGCAAGATTAGCCCATCAGGTATTATCCTCAATGGTCTTACACTCAACCTCTTAGTCCATAATGATCAAACACTGCTCGACAAGAGAGGACCTCTCCTTCGGATGCAAGGAACAGTGTTGCACTCTCTACTCATATGGATCCCGGGAATTAAAACGTTATTGCAATCATTTTTAGAAACCATATATATATACTTTTATATCTCATAGAAAATATATTTTGCAAAACAAAAATCTCAACGATTGAAATCGGCTGTCGGCAGTCTTGGTTTCCATTAGAGAGAGTGCATCCCCGATCATTACCTTTGTCCGAGAAAGGGGCTGATCCTGTCACTATGATCACCCACTCAGATGAATTCTCAGACTGTCCCAACATACCCAGGTTTTGACCCCCGCTAAGGATCAAACTGATTGGTACATCAAAGGCAACCCAATCTGACACCTAGTGCAATATCATAATCGAGTTTAGGGGTCGGGTGTAACTTTCCAATTTTGCCCATTAATCTCCAAGGTCTAAGGCAATACTGGAAATCTGGTCCGGTTCAAAGATTCAATTGATCTTACACTGCATGTGCCTAGGGTGTCACCCTGGCAGCTGAGACAAGCCACCCCAACCGACTTGGTGGCACATCAGTGTCAGTCTTATTAGGATAGGCTCCCCAGACCGGCCCACTGGCTATGAACATTCTAAACTAACACAAGTCACATTAAGTGTCCAGTTTAAGGGTATTACACAGAAACATACCAAGGGAACATGAATCAAATATGTACTTTTATTCATTTACAATAAACTCATAATGTACATCATTTTGATTGAAGCTAAGGGCATACAAAACTGTCCAACAACTCCCACTTGCACTTAGGTCCAATCAGGTACAAGCCGGAGTCCCATGCTTTCCACGTGTTTCTCAAACACTTTTTGTGATAGTGGCTTTGTCAATGGGTCTGCTGCATTTTCCGCTAATGCTACCTTCTGAATCAGGACACCCCCTCTACCAACAATCTCCCGTAGTACGTGATACTTTCTCTCGATGTGCTTTGACTTCGAGTGGGCTCGTGGCTCCTTAGCCTGAGCAATGGCTCCATTGTTGTCACACAACAACGGGATGGGTGATGTGCTGGACGGAACTACTCCCAACTCGTGAACAAACTTCTTCATCCACACGGCTTCTTTGGCAGCCTCGCTTACGGCAATGTACTCAGCCTCGGTCATGGAGTCTGCAATGGACCCCTGTTTGCTGCTTTTCCAACAAACAACACACAATCCTATCGTGAAAACATATCCAAATGTAGACTTTTTTTCATCTAGATCCGACTAGAAATTGGCATCAGTATACCCTTGGATCTGTAGTGAGATACCATCGAATACCAAACAAAACTCTTTTGTCCTTCGAAAGTACTTAAGTATATTTTTCACAGTAGTCCAGTGCTCCTGCCCTGGGTTGGCCTGGAATCTGCTTACCACACTCACTGCCTGAGCATTGTCAGGACGAGTGCACAGCATGGCATACATGATGCTCCCTACGGCAGAGGCATAGGGAACGTCCTTCATGCCCTCAATCTCCTCAGAGGTCTTGGGAGACATCTTCTTGGAGAGAGTGGCTCCGTGCCTGAAAGGAACATTTCCTTTCTTGGAGCTCTCCATGTTGTATCTCTTGACAATTTTGTCAATGTAAGTAGATTGGGATAATTCTATTATCCGCTTCGATCTATCTCTATAGAGTCTAAGACACAGTATATAGGAGGCTTCTCCAAGATTTTTCATGGAGAATTGCTATGAAAGCCATACTTTCACCGTAGTTAACATTCCTACATCATTCCCAATGAGTAGAATGTCATCTACATATAGAACCAAGAAGGTAACATTATCCCCTCTGTACTTCCTGTAGACACAGGGTTCATCCGGATTCTGCTTGAAGTCAAACGATTTGACAGCAGAGTCAAAATGGATGTTCCAACTTCTAGAAGCTTGCTTAAGTCCACAAATGGATCTATTAAGTTTACATTCCACGTTTTCTTGACCAGCAGCAATGAAGCCTTACGGCTGCTACATGTAGATATCTTTAGTAAGATCTCCATTCAGGAATGCAGTTTTGACATTCATTTGCCAAATCTCATAATCATGGTATGCTGCTACAGCTAGCAAGATCCTAATGGATTTAAGCATGGCCATAGGCGAAAAGGTTTCTTCATAATCGATGCCCTCTTTTTGAGTGTACCCTTTCGCCACCAGACGAGCTTTGAAGGTCTCAACTCTACCATCGGGGCCCTTCTTCCTCTAGTAAATCCATTTGCAACCGATTGCTTTTACCCCGGAGGGCGGATCTACTAGAGTCTAGACTTCATTGGTCTCCATTGAGTCCATCTCAGCTCTCATGGCCTCCACACACTTCTGGGAATCTATGTCCAACATAGCTTCCACATAAGTCACGGGATCCTCCTCACTAGTCAAGGTTTTCACCAGGTAACTATCCTGGTCATAACCATAACGGACTGGTGGCCTTGATACCCGAGTGGATCTTCTAGGTTGGTCACTACCTGGAACTTGTGGAACATCTCCCACTACTCCTGAGCTCTCCTCATCAAGAACTATTTCCTGACGATGGGTGTCCAAGATGTAATATGTTTCCAAGAATTATGCATTTCGGCTGCAGAACACCTACTGCTCACTTGGGTCATAGAATAGGTATCCCACAGAGCCTTTTGGGTAGCCTACAAATAGGCAACGGCTGGTCTTGGATTCCAACTTGTCTGCACTCGTTCTTTTAACGTGTGCTGGACAACCCCAAATCTTCAAGTGTCTAACACTTTGTTTCTTTCCGGTCCAAAGTTCATATGGAGTGTTCGGAACCGATTTGGTTGGAACCCGATTCAGCACATAAATCGCAGTCTCTAATGCGTAGCCCCAAAAGGATGTGGGTAACTCTGAGTGTATGAGAAGTGACTAGACCATATCTAATAAGGTCCTATTCCTCCTCTCTGAAACACCGTTAAGTTGTGGTGTAGCAAGAGGAGCCAATTGTGATACTATCCCATTGTCCTTTAAGTAGTCCCTGATTCGTCAGAGAGATACTCGCCTCCTCGATCTGGTCGAAGGGTTTTAATTTCTCTCCCTAACTGTTTTTCGACCTCTTTTCTAAACTCTTTGAACTTTTCAAAGGATTCAGACTTGTGTCTCATTAGGTACACGTAACCATATCGTGAGAAATCATCTGTAAAGGTGATGAAATACACGTGTTGATTCCGTGTCCTAACACTCAGGGGACCACATACATCAGTATGTATAAGGTCAAGTGTGCCTATACATCTTTCAGGCTTACCATTAAATGGTCATTTCATCATCTTACCTTGTAGGCAAGGCTCACAAGTGGGAAGATCTTCTACAGTTAGAAAATCCAAAGGACCATCATTTACCAACCTTGTGATTCGGTCAACACTGATGTGGCCAAGTCGGTAATGCCACAGGCACGTAGGATTAACTATATCATGGACTCTTTTCTTGGGGATTTCAGCCGACGTAGTTTCGGTTATGTTAGTTTCTAGAGAAGGATGCAGAACATAGAGACCGTTCTCCAGTTCCCCGTATGCGATGAATCTGTTATTTCTTTTAATAGTAATCATATTACTAAAGAAGACAGAATAACCATCCACACACAGTTTTGAGACAGAAATCAAATTTCTCCTTAAATTTTGTACATAAAGACAATCTTTTAGTACAATAATTCCTTCTCTAAAAATTAACTCCATGGTTCCTATGACCGCGGCTGCAACAGTTGCAGTAGTCCCCAAGTAGAGCATAACTTCTCCTTCACTCAGCCTTCTGCTTACCTTGAACCCCTGCAGTGAGTTACATGCATGAGTTGAAGCCCCAGAGTCAATACAGCAGGACACAGAAGCTACCAATAAATTGGTTTCTATAACACAAGTTTTGAAATTACCTTTCTTGGATTCCAGGTAGGCAGGACTGTTCCTTTTCCAGTGGCCGGTCTTCTTGCAGAAGTGATAGGCATCTGATGCCTTGTCCTTCCTCTATTTCTTGGGTTTGGCAGCCTTCTTCTGGGGCTTTCTCTTTGCCTTCCTTTTCTTGCCCGATCTCCCAGCTTCAACAAGCATGGAAATGGGCTCATCCTTTTTAATCAATTCTTCAGCCCTCTACAACATATTGTTGAGTTCCTGCAAGCTGACGTTCAGCTTGTTCATGTTGCAATTCATGATGAATGGATTAAAGGATGGAGGCAACCCGGATCCAAGAGCCTCCAGTTCGTTGATATATCCCTTCATCCGAAGACAATGGTCATGAACTTGTTGGCCCTTGGACATCTGCGCAGTCATGAACTGTTTCAAGACCTTCTGCCAAGTAGAACGATTCTGCTCTTCGTACATTGTCTTGAGACTATCCAATACGTCCTTGGCAAGTTCGGTCTGATCGAATTGCCTCTGTATTGGGTTGTCTAAGGAGGCAATGATATAGCAGCGGGCAAGGATTCTTGGCCACCTTATCCAACTTTTCAGAGGTTAAGACCAACATAAGGTTCCTGTACTAGTCGGCATAGTTTGGGCCCTTCAGCTTGTTGTCATCAATCAACTTTGCAAATTGTCGGTTTTCCATTTTCTGATAAAAGAGAAAACATCAGTCCACAACCTAATTTGATTCATGTTCATTACATAGATATGGATTTTAATGTACGTTCCATTCCCATTTTTTTCATCTTTGAGATTTCCCTCCCTTCTCAGTGACGGAGACTACGAGTTGTCTCTAGAAATGTGGGAAATCACATAGGGTGCATGGAGCCAACTGTTTCAGCTGCATAACCCCACCACCTTTCTGTGAAGGATCACATCCGCTCATCATATGAGTTTTTCCTTTGTCCTTTATCAGACAAGGTTCAGAGCCATTTTTAGGTAAACCTTTCTGTCCAGTGAGTGCTTACCCATCATATTCGTGAACGCCAAGGTACCGTGAGATAGTTCCCATTTTCTGGTGAAGCCCCTCCCACATCGGTCTATGACGCCCCTATCATCTTATGAAACACTCAGACAAGCCCAACAGCAAATGGATGGCCCATTTTTTGGTGCGTTTCCTCATTACTGAAGGACCCATCCTCATGCTAATGATGGAAGGCCTTTAGAGAGTTCATCATATGAATCTCCCTATCACATGCACTCATATTAGCTGAAGGGAACAGCAAATTACGTCCTAGTTTGATCTAGGTCAAACCAAAGTGGCTCCCACTGACTTTCATAAAGCCATATTTCAGTGGGCCCAAAACGGCTAGGGTCCCGCACGTAACCTCTCCATGAGGTGTGGGGCCCACCACTGAGGTAGGTCATCCAATGACCAAAAGGTACACCATGGCAATGATGTGCATTCAGCCATGGTGTGCGCAAGAGCCATTGTCGATTGAGCATGGGCCAAGCACTTATGGCCCATGTACGTAGCACATCACACATCCATACATCACATGCAAGGATAAATTGATCCAATCAATTAATTATCTGTAAAGCCCATTTGAAGCCCATTTTCAATCCATAATATTAACCATTAATATTATCCAGGTATATTGGCTGAATTAGGGTTGATGGGTTCGACCCATATAGCTTTAACCGCAGAGTGGGCTTTTAGAAGTTTTAACAACTTAAAACTGGGCCTTTACAGGTTGGGCCGAATTAAGCATTTAATTAATCATCAATCCTCAGGCCCATTTTGGAAAAAATTAGGGTTGATATTCAGCCTTGATCGAACCCTAGATTCGGTCCAAACAATTTGAATCAATCTTGGTTTGAATGGGTCTAGGGTTTGATCTTTAATTAAATCTTTAATTCAACAAAATAATCTGAAATTAAATACTGATAAAAGAAAAACAATAATTAGTCAAACAGGGCTGTTTGCACAATCCATCCTGCAAAACAGAGGTTAGATCACAGTTTGCAGTTTCATAAACTGCAAATCGCAGATTGTAACTCTCCCATCTGCAAAATCTTCTTCTCTGCGAAATCTCCTTCTCTGCGCCGCCATCTTTGATCCAAAATAAAATAAATAGAAATCCTAATTTCTATTAACATCTACATCAGATCGAATACCTATACATTTAATTTAAAATAAAAAATATATTTTACAAACCAAAAGTAATAAAACAATCCATAAACTACAAAATCGCAGGTTCCCTACGCAAATCAAGAATTCAATCTCCTCTTGTACGAATAGCCCATAAATCAAGAAAATCATAAAGAACAATTCTAAACAATAATAAGATTTATGTAAAAATAATTTCAGATTATTCGCCAATAAATTTTGGGACAATTTCCCAAAAACCCTTTATCTGCGCAAATCGGGTAGAATGTCTTCTACCCATTTGTGTAGGTTCAGATCTGAAACAAATTGGTTCAAGATTTGAACCATGGCTCTAATACCACTGAAGGGATGAGAGATCCATCGTATGAACGCCCAAATCTTGTGGAATAAGGTGGGCGAATTTCAAAAATTTTTTTTTCTCTCTTTCAACTGGGAATCGCATTCCCTATTTAGAAAATCATATTTTCAAGGATCAATCTTGAACCATAAACTGAACCAGATCTAAACAAAAGTAGTAGGAGAGGATTATACCTAATACAGAGAAATAATATCTCCCAATGGAGGTGTTCACGCCCAAGGAAGGATCCAAAGACTGCTCCTACTGAAGATGGCGCAGTGCAGGATGGAGCAGAATCAGCAGAGTTCTTATCCAAGAACCTAGTCCTTCGCAAGAAATAGAAGGATGGCACGTGAGAACAGCTTCCTATCAGTTCTTTCACAAAGAACTGATATCAAGATCAATCTTTACTTCTCCCTCAGAACTGGAGATCGAACTAGCAAGCTAGGCGACAGGAAAAAGGAGGCGGCAAGAAAGAATTCTACAGGGTTGCTTAATTCTTTCTTCTATGATTAAAGCACTAAAGAGGATGTGAATATGTGTCTTCTAAAGGCTGCCACCCCTTCCTTCTTTTGTAACCCTAAAGGATCAGCTCCTAATCTAATTAGGAGTTGCTGATCCAAATCTCATTTGGATCAGACATCCCTATAGGTGATAAGGATAAACCCTTATCTTATCTGCAGATTAGATCAGCCTTCTCCTAATCTTGTTAGGAGGTTTTCTGATCTGAATCACATTTTGATCTAGACTCTCTGAGTGGATAGGGTTAAGACCCTATCCTATCTGCTAATCCATCCCAGAATTCGCCCCATATTTAACTAATTAAACAACTCAGTTCGAAATGGGCTTTAGGCCCATTTAGGTCAAGTGCTCACTTAGCCTTCCTATCTGCTGCCTAGTTGGACTTCTTTGTATGGCGTGGGACCCCAGCGTTGATCTAGACATCAGGCACATGGGTTCAGCCCAGCCTTTGTTACAAGGCCTGGCCGAATACACTGTTATGGAGAGTACACCCCCTGAAACCCATCAAATGGGCTCTATGGGCCCAACACTTAACTTAAGTGGTCCTTGGGCCAAGCCACCTTGTAACACCCAGGGACTGTGGGCAGATGCAAGATTAGCCCATCAGGTATTATCCTCAATGGTCTTACACTCAACCTCTTAGTCCATAATGATCAAACACTGCTCGACAAGAGAGGACCTCTCCTTCGGATGCAAGGAACAGTGTTGCACTCTCTAATCATATGGATCCCGGGAATTAAAACTTTATTGCAATCATTTTTAGAAACCATATATATATACTTTTATATCTCATAGAAAATATATTTTGCAAAACAAAAATCTCAACGATTGAAATCGGCTGCCGGCAGTCTTGGTTTCCATTAGAGAGAGTGCATCCCCGATCATTACCTTTGTCTGACAAAGGGGCTGATCCTGTCACTATGATCACCCACTCAGATGAATTCTCAGACTGTCCCAACATACCCAGGTTTTGACCCCCGCTAAGGATCAAACTGATTGGTACATCAAAGACAGCCCAATCCGACACCTAGTGCAGTATCATAATCGAGTCTAGGGGTCGGGTGTAACTTTCTAGTTTTGCCCATTAATCTCCAAGGTCCAGGGCAATACTGGAAATCTGGTCCGATTCAAAGATTCAATTGATCTTGCACTGCATATGCCTAGGGTGTCACCTTGGCAGCTGAGACAGGCCACCCCAACCGACTTGTTGTGAACATTCTATACTAACACGAGTCTCATTAAGTGTCCAGTTTAAGGGTATTACACAGAAACATACCAAGGGAACATGAATCAAATATGTACTTTTATTCATTTACAAATATGTACAGTTTTGAAGCTAAGGGCATACAAAACTGTCCAACAGTCTTATCCCTATTGTCTTTAATTCGAGACTCTTCTTCAATATGAAGGTGTTGCTGAATTTGCTCTAATGTTAGTTCTTAAGCTTTGTGTAGAAGCTTCTTCATATAATCCTTCCAAGAGGGTGAAAGTTTTGCAATGATTGCTCCCACTTGGAAGGATTCAGGAAGGATGATGTCAAGGGATCAAATTTTGTTGACTATCACCTGTAGTTCATGAACTTGCTCCAGTATGGGTTTATGGTCGTTCATGGTGAAGTCAAAGTATTTTGCAATAGGATACTTATTTGTACCTGCTTATTGCACCTTGTATTTGAATTCCATGGCCTTCCAGATTTCTTTTAGAGATGTAAGTTCCTTGTAGAAGTTGTGGAGTCGATCTGACAAGACATTCAATATGTGTCCTCGGCACAGAAGTGAGTCCTCTTCTCATTTTTCTCTTTCCTTCTTTAGTTTTTCTGAGTCTTTAATAGTGGATTCAGAAAGTGATTGCAGATTCAGGTCCAGCAGATAGTATAGTTTTAGTGTGGTCAGAAAGAAGATCATCTTGTCTTGCCATCGGCTGAAGTTTGCTCCATCAAACTGGTCCAGTCGAACAAGATGTTGGTTCATCATCTTGATTGAAATAACGTTCTAAAATTGTTGGGAAATGGGGTCATTAAAACTTTGGAGGAGAAGCTCTGAGGCACGTCTAAAGACACTATTTTTAGAACGTTATTTGCCCTCACTCAGTTTCACTGACTTTGCTGTTGGGTTACAAGAAAATCCATTCTCATGATACAACAGAGCCTTGGGCGAGAATTTGTAGCCAAAAAAGTTGAAGAATCTCTTAAATAACCTTCTGTGAGACTGTAGCAGACCGAACTGAAAGAGAGAAAAAAAGTTTATTTCGAAAATGTGTGTTTTTGAAGTCTGATCCATGCTCCTAAAACAGTTTATGAAGAGGTATGAAGAAAAGGTAGGTGCTGGTTCGGAGAAGGCACCTTGAACAGTCACAATTTCAAACATTGTGACTATTTAAAAGGTAGTTAATAATTAATAATTGTTAATTTTTAATTGTGCCTCTTGATCACACTTGATCGAATCGTGACTGTTGATCTCATCAACAATGATCAATGGTCAGCTTCGCACTAGAACCAAAGCTGCCATTCGCGAGCCACGCAGGTGCATGCGAAGTGCGAGCAAAGTGTGTCTCTAAAGCGCTTCATTGCGCCGCACACATGTATGCACGCGCATGCACGCATGTTGTGCATTATCAAACCTCTATACTCTCCTCTACTATTTCTAAGGAGTGTAAATCAGCTCCTATTTAAATACTAAAAACAAAGCTTATAATTTTCCAATGTTGGAGAAGTTCAAAACTAGGTTTTGTAGGAGAAAAGATAATTTTCCAAACAAGTGTGCAGGTGCAATTTCTCATGTAATTGACAAATCAAACCCATTGGATTTAATCTCTTATGAGATCAAAATTCAACAATCGCCCACATTGATCGATCAATTACATAGTTCTCTCTCAATCCAAACTACTATGACATAGTTATGCATACAAAAAGTGCTTATCAACTTGTCAAAGTTATTGGTGGTAAGACCATAAACCAATTACTCTCAAGATAGATGGGAGACACCCATACACAAAAATGTCCAGTCTCTGCAAGAGTTTCAAGTTTCGCTCAACACTGTTATGGCCATGTGCTTCTTTCCTGGTTTCATGAACAATTCCGAGAATAAACCCAAACTCTCATGAGAAGCGGCACCATTTCTATGTTCATATAGGTGAAATTCCATTATGTGTATCATTATTTGACACATTTTAGAACTTCATTAAGAGTTTAATTCAACATCTCATCATAACGGACAGCACTATTTATGTTGTGATGGGAAATTTCTCAGTGTCAGTTTTAACAGTCATATTGTTGTAACTTGTTGTTACCCATTAAACCCAATACTAATGGTTTTTCAGTTCAAGTTGGATTACCATTAAAGGTGACTATGTAAAGGGTTTTAATCTCATTTCTTTGGTTGTCATTCTTACAAATTCTCTAGCCAAGCCCTTAGTAAGAGGATCAACCAAGTTTTTACTTGACCTCACATAGGTTATAGTGATGACTCCATTTTGAATCAGTTGCCTAACAAATTCATGTCTCAGACTTATATGTCTAGACTTACCATTGTATGTACCACTGTAAGCTCTTGACAGAGTTGCCTCACTATCACAGTAAATGGAAATTGGAGGCATAGGACTAGGCCAAAGTTTTATATCCAATAATAAATCCCTAGTCCATTCAGCCTATTTTCTAGCAGCCACCAAGTCTATGAATTTAGATTCCATGATTGAGTGAGCTATACAATTTTGTCTCTTGGATGCCCAAGAGGTTGCACCCCCACCAAGGACAAAAATCCATCCATAGGTGGACTTGTTATCTCCATTACTGGTAATCCAACTTGCATCAGTATACCCTTCTAGTGTAGCTGGATAATCATAGTAAAACAAGACAAGTTCCAATGTTCTCTTGAGATACCCAAGAACTCTCCTAATTGCCTTCCTCTTCTTCCTCCTCTAGTTCGTAATCACTTTATGTTATCCTCAGAACCAATTTATTGGGCTTATTTTTATTATTAGTTAATAGTTGATGTTATTGCCTTTCTTTTATTTTTAATGTTCAACTGTGACAGGTATAGACGAGGAACACCGCTTATTATAACAACTCGAGAAACCACTTGATTTAAATTTGAAACCTCTGATTGTGGACAACACTCGTTAGGGTTCAAGTGCGCTTTGTAGCAGTTGAAAGTTTATCCCTTGATGCATATAATGGTAATAATTTAATTTCTCTATTCATTCACTCGGTCCATACTTCAAAATTTAAAATATATAGGAAAGCATATTAATCATTTATTAATTATTCATTAATTTCTATATTCTTCCCACGGGGAAATTGATGTATGAACACTTCACGGTATGAAATTTGTGAAATCTGCATACATTCCATCTACTGCTTTCTTTTCAATGCTAGCAAAAGAAGAAACACCAAGTTAACTATTAATAATTTCTATGCTATTTCTTGCCTTTTAGTTTGGTTGCATTTTAGTTTCAAATTTAATTAACATGAAACTATAGTTGTTTGGTAATCAATGTTGTGTTAGACATGGAATACAAATTCTTGGTGCATATCCTAAATAACTAAAATAATTCCTCTTAAGATGAACATTTATGAATCCTCCTTTGACTATGTATAAGTAGAGTGTTCCTTGCTTTTGTCAATGTAACAAAAAATGTACTAAATATATCTAAGATTTATTTACTGTATAATCAACTAGAATCTTTTGTTAATTACTTCCTATCTTTGTCTGACTCTGGTGATGCATTTTCTCTTTTGTAAAATGACTAAATCTACCATCAAACCTAGAGGCCTCCATAGACCAAAGAAAGTTCTCCAACATGACAACCACATAGATGGCCTATATTGGTATGTAAACATACATACAAAGTCTTTGTACTTGTAGCTACAGAATAACTGAAGCCACTATATTCTCTATTTGCATAAAGGGACTTCGGCTAAATCTAAGCACCTGTATAAGGTTTCTTTATATCACATTAATGCACTAATTACTGAAAGTCTTAAATAGATTGAGAATAGCAAAATATTTAGCCTGTTTGTTTCTTGAATTTACATCAATGCTCCATCAACAAATATGATGTTAGAAAACTATTCAACCTGTGAGCTCTATGCTATTTCATTTTGTTGATCATTAGATTACTTTTGTGCATTCTGCTTTTTCTTCCTAGTTTTATAAAGTTTTAAATCTTCATTGTTATTTGGAGTCTAGAAATGTTATCATGAAAGTAAGTTTCAGTATATCAATATTCGATCAGTAATTGATGGAATCAATTTCTGGTTCTATGTGTTAACCAAGACAGGCACATAACAGCAAGGTGATTGTAACAGAAAAAAATCTAAACACGTGGCCATTTTGTTAGGCCCACTTGTCCACTTGATTGAAGTCCGTTAGAACTTGTATATATATATATGTATCGACTAATAAAATATTTGCTAGTGATTTCTTCTCTCATTCAATACCATTTACATGGTATCAAAGCCAACCAATTCTGATCTGTGGATTTCTCTCCTTTCGTTGATCCTAGTTTGCATCAACACTCTATTAATAGTGACAATAGAGGCAGAATCAAGCTCACTATGCATAAATAATTCTATTGACATCAGGTTAGATTCGATGAGTTTTCCATAGTATCTTCATCCGTCAAACAATCCAGGACTTATTTTTGTGTCAGATCCACTCATAGGTGATAATTTCCATACCTAGCGGCGTGCAATTGCACTTCGTGCAAAGAATAAGTTTGTTGGCGGTTCTTTACCGCAACTGCCATTGTCTTCAATAGAAGAGGAGATCTGGAGTAAATGTAACTCCATGGCTGCCTCCTGGATTCTCAATTCATTAACAAAAGAGATCCATTATAATGTCACCTCCGGTGGAAATATGGCATGAACTTGAGGAATGATTTATTCAAGGCGGCATTCCATGTATCTATTACCTTGAATAGGATCCTGCCTTACTTTGACAAGGAGATCTTTCTATTTCTACTTATTTTACTCGTCTAAAAATTATGTGGGATGAGCTCAACAATCTCACAAATCTACTTGAATGTAGTGTGATGAAATTCTTCCTTGTCAATTGAAAACAAAGAAAGAACCGGTGTCCGTTGATCAATAGAAGTTCCCGTGTGAAGCATGCCTTAAAGAGTTCCCACTTTCGTACATCATACGTTGTCTTGGCAAGAGCTGAAGGATGACTCTTCCTTTCATCATATGGAACTGAAAGATTGGACTCCACAGACCTTCCAAACTCAGAGTTTCTGAATGCATCTGCAATTTTTGAAACAAAGAGAAACACATATGGTTTCAAAGGATCGGCCCAACAATGTGCTTGACCCTTTCTGGAGGTAACCTGGATATAAGATAGACAGATCCATTTGGGGAGAGAGGCCTTAGATCTTGGAAACTGGCTAAAATATTGAACATAAAGAATAATTCCTCCTATGATGTCCTTCAGATAATAGTATTAAGTCATTAAATAAATCAAATGTCTCAGCTCAGGGGCAGGCTGAAGGAGGGGCATCAAAACAGTACCCTTCATTTGGTGAACAAAATTATGTATGCATTTTACAATTTGGTATGTTATAGAACTATCAAGTCCAGTAGATATTTCATCCATGAACAGGGTTTTCCTTGGTCCAACAATCATTTCTCCTGAAATTACAAGACAACATAATAATAATTTAACATAAATTAATATTCATGAACAAAAATCACTAGTAAGTTTCTCTTTATTTTTATTAATTAAAAATGGATATAGTGGCACCCATGGAAAATTCAGTTTCCATTAGAATAAAAATAGAACAAAGGGCATCTTTTAGCAGGTTGTTTGGATAAATTGAGACATGAAGAATAAAGATTCATGTTGAGTTTTCTCAATGATTGTATGATTTTGAAATTCTAATTTTCTTACCAATGAAAAGAAAGGTTATGTACAATTGAGCATATGACCTTTCAGGTGATTGGTTCTATATAGTCGACGATAAAGCAGATTTTATTGGCTTTCAATAGAATGATGATAGTTTTATACAATAGACAGGTGGGGGAATTCTGGATATGGAGATGGAGACCGGATCTCCCTACATCCAATCGCATCCCATACGTGTATGTTAAAGCGACTGAATGCATGCCTCCACTTTTAAGTGCACAAAGAGTATTTATTCGTAGGAGATCATACGGGATGGGGATGGCTCATATGTCATATGGGTCATAGGACCCTTGCTGTTGTGTACGATTGGCTCCCCACGGAACATTTCAGCATTGGAAAAGGTTGAGGTTGGTCAGTTTTCAAAGGTTCGGAGATGTCGACAAGAAAGAAAGAGCATGTGGGGGAGAGAGGAGAAGAGAGGAGATGAAAGGAGAGAAGGGAGTTACTTCTCTCTCAGAAACCCTAGGTCAAGATTGTATTTTGTTGTCCCTTGGGGAAGAATTGCTCTCCCCCTTTTATAAATTGAAAGTCAAGGTTATCAAGGAAGTTCTTTCTTGTTAGGAAAGAGGATCTTTTCTGTTAGGAAATGAGATCTTTCCTTTTGTTTGAATATTAAGGAATCATTATTAGAGAATCCTATCCCTTCCGGATTCCCTTCGTATGCAACCCTATTATACTAACATGGCATGGGTGACATCATTGTTTAGCAGACATACTTTAATTAAACTCACATGCGTAATTTAAAGATGCACATGTAACCGATATTTATTTCCAATCTATTATGATTCCACAATTCTATAACAGTCTCAGGTTCATGGTAACTCTACATGCGTTCGAAGTTCATCGCAAATCCGCATACATCTTTATAAATCATCACAGATTCGTGTGTGTCTAAGCTTTATCGTAAGTTTATGTATGCCTAAGGTTATTGCGGATTCACGCTAGCCAATGTTCATCGCAACCCGTTTCAAGTATGAGTTCATTGCAATTGTGGATCTGCGATGAACTTTATCGTAAACATGTGATGGGTTATGGATTCATCGCAGGTGTCCGTGTAGTGTTGGTTTGACACCTTTTGTACTCTAATGGTCTTAGTGACTACTATGTACCTACATTAACCCTTGTATATTTGTAAGTGGGGACTTACTGATAAGCATTTTGTTATCGTGCTTGCTTCGAGGTTTGCGATAGGGCAATGAGGAAGAAAATCGTAGAAGTTGTAGCATCCTGATCTTTTCACATTAGGTCTGGTGATTACTCATGTTCTTAGTGAAATGCTCTACGGACTTTGTTGTGGAAAAATTTTATTTGGGTATGTTTGATATCCCCCTTGCTTATTAACAAGTATGAACTTGTCAATAAGCATTGTGGTATTCGACTTAATGTTCTTGGATGGGAATGAAGAGTTTTCATTTATTCAACCCCTATCGTTTTGATAGGATGTCATGTTGACTCATAATTTCTTTCTGACTTCAGAGTTTTTTGAAGGTGCAAGTGATGGAAAACATCATAGGAGCATTTTGTAAGGTATAACTCAATACTTTTCTATACTTTAGCCCCCCATGTTTCTTGATAGAAGTCATTGTATCAAGAGACAAGTGAAATGAATAGTTGGCTATTTTAATGTCTTCTATCGAGAAAACTTAAGTGATAAAATCATGATATTTGAGAAACAACAATAAAATTTCAGAGCTAAATGATAACGCTTTTTTACATATCTTAGAAAGTGATATTGAAAGTGTTTTTAAAAATTACTATATATAATTATTATTATTATATATTTTTTTCATGTACATACTGAGTATAGTCTACCATCAAATATACTTGGTTAAAAACCTAAAGGCTCTAAAAATAAGAAACTTGTATTGTCAAAGATGTCAGCATCACAATAACATCGTCACTAATTCGATGTTTAAAAGGTGCGACTGTTAGTAACAACACTGATAGAAGTGACTAAATCTCATGGCTTTAGCACCAAAATGAGGAAAGATACAACTCTTCAGATAAATAGTTGGAACACCGTCATCTTCCACAATGACTAATTGAACATGTTCAAGGATGAGGTTTCTCTTGAACTACTTTAATTGTAATTGGAATAAGTTGTCCAATAAGCATAACTACAATTCAACTCTTAATTTACAATCAATGACAACCCCACAAGACGTAATTCTATACAGCCATGGACCAAACAAAAATGCAACATCAAGATGATGGTGTAAACTATGAACAAGTTTATCAGAAGAGTATTCAAGCATCGTATGCCTAATAAACTAGATATAAGATCATAATAAATGATACGAAACAATTTGAGACGAAGGGCGGTGGAAATTGGTGTTATTTCGTGATGGACCATAAAAGGTGAATAACATTTGGAAATATTTATTTGGACATGAAATTAAACTTAATGATGTACTCTTTTTTTTTTTTTTGCAATAAGGTAAAATTAAAAGGTCTACCATTAGCAAAGTTGCAACAAAGAACATGAAAATATATCGATAAGAGTTTGGAGTGTCGAATGTGTGTACCTTCGGAGTTGAAGAAAACATGAATGAATTGAAATTGGATGGAAATTCAGGACTATCGCATGTGTGTACCTTTGGAGTCGAAGATGATTTTCGTCCCCCATGAAAATTCAAGACTACCATCTTAACGACTCGATCTGAAGCACTGTGTCTACTAATGATGAATTGGAAATCACTCCGATGGCATCAGTCAAGAACAAAGAATTCCGTAAACAAAATAAAGAATATATACAAAAAGAAAAATAACAAATCTAATTAAGATACCATCGAATTCGGGAGGGTTCCACATATATCAGCTACAACATGGGAGGGCATTGGACTGGGTTGACCTCAAATTGTTTTTGAATAAGAATGATGCTGCAAGAATGTGATATCTCGAATCCAAACAAAAGCACGATAGGGATAGGCTTCAACAACACCAACTTTTATGAAAGAAGAAAAAAGAGGTCGCAAGATTCAAGGGCTGGGAAAAGCCCCCCCTCCCCTTTAAAGCACTATGATGGATCTAAATTTAAGAGATTGAAGATAAAAAGAAAACATGGAGACAATACTAGGATCAAAATATCGATCACAAAGCAATCCAACAACTTCTAGAGGTGGACTTAAAAATGAAGAAAAACAAAGAATTTGATCTAAGATACCGACAATACATTTTAGCTACAAATAACTCGAAAGGCAAGATAGATACGCCATAACAGAGATTCTCAAAAGAAAAAAAAAACGACATAAAAAATGATCACCAGGCAATCTAGCAACTTCCTAAGACAAAAATCAAAACGTAGAAAAACAGAGAAGTGGATTTATGATTAAAAATAAATGAAGAGAATAAAACAGGCAGAGGATGCGTGATAATCGAACAGATAAGAAAAAGGCAGAATTCATTCAACAACGAACTAGGCATCTTCATCGGACTTCTGATGTTCCATTCCATGGTGACAAAGCTATGCCTCTCCATTTGTTGAAGCAGGCAGCAGGGAAAGGAATGATCGAAGAAGAAGAAGAAGAAGAAGAAGAAGAAGAAGAAAGGGAAAAAAGGATAGAGATAAATTGTGATAAGGGTGGGAAGGGTTGTAGTAGTGAGACAGTGCTCTGTATTCAAATGGGATCAAAGAGACAAATCTAGTAGTAGTGGTGGTGGTAAGGAAAACAAATCAGGGTATGGGGAAGGTGTTCGAGAAGACTCCCACTACCGTGAACTTTTGTTGCCATTGTTAATGAAATTTGGGGAACTCCTAGATGCAGCTTTACCGACCAGGTTTCCATATTGGATTTGGTGTATCTAGAGTTCTCAACAATGGTTACAACACGAGGTTGAAGGCTCCTATTTTTTGAGTTGGGGTATGATGGCAACAATCCTATGGTCGTTGTCTAATGATGCCCAAGGAAGATGAAGTTAGAGCGGTGCCTTGTCATGACTGAAATCGATCGTGGGAAGTGGTGACAGGAGACCACACTGGCTTGTCGTCTTGATTACGGCGGCAAATAGGAGGATGGAACAATGTCCCTAAAAATCTCTGCAAATCTTTCCTTCAACCACCATCCTTAACTCTCAGTAGATGAAATTCTCGGAGATTGGAGATGGTAACCAGATATTCTAATGTAAGCACCATGGTAAGGCAATGGTTGGTCAGTCTACGAAGGTCTTGAGATGGTGGCGGGAAAGAGAGGAGAGAAGGGAGTTGCTTCTCTCTTAGAAATCCTAGGTCAAGATTGTATTATGTTATCCCTTGGGGAAGAAGTCTCTCCTCCTTTTATAGAGGGAAAGTTAAGGTTATCAAGGAAGCAACTCTTTCCTGTTAGGAAAGAGGATCTTTTCTGTTTGGAAAGGAGATCTTTCCTTTTGTTTGAATATTAACAGATCATTATTAGAGAATCCTATCCCTTCGGATTCTCTCCGTATACAACCCTATTATACTGATGTAGTGTGGGTGACGCTATCGTTTGGCAGATGTACTTTCATTAAACTTACATGCATAATGTAAAAATACATGTGTAACCGACATTTATTCTTGATCTACTATGATTCCACGATTCTGTAATGGTCTCAAGTTCATGACAACTCTGCATGTTTCCGAAGTTCATTGCGAATTTTTGCACATCTTTATACATCACCACAGATTCATGCGTATCTAAGCTTTATTGCAAGTTTATGTATGTTTAAGGTTTATTGTGGATTTGCACTAGCTGAGGTTCATTGTGACCCATTTCGAATATGAATTCATCACCATTGCGGATCTGTGATGAACTTATCGTAAACGTGTGATGGGTTATAGATTCATCATAGGTGTCATATAGTGTTGGTTTGACACCTTTTGTACTCTGATGGTCTTAGTGACTACTATGTACCTATAGTAGGAAGAACATAACAACATACATGTCAAAAACATCTACACGGAAGCAAACCAACTTATTACGTATTACTTAGATAATATTGGCTAGGAATTGGATGGACAACATCTCTCCCCCATGCATTTGAACGCAATCAATGGACTCCCCCCCCTAGTTTTTCTAGTGCGCTTGTTCTTTTCCTCCCTTATTGTGCAAAACACACTTTAGAATGTTGCATAAGTAGTAATAGTCTATTCTCTACCATACGCCTTTTCTAAATAAAGTTGTATTATCAGCCTTGGTCTACACATTTGTTTACCATTAGGATGCTATCAATAATTTGTATATTTCTAATGAAAGAATATTGGTTTTCAAAGTTTTCATCACCAATTACTCTTTAATTCTCTCTACTAAAACTAATAATGGATAAAAGTGGCTCACTAGTCATCCATCGCGATGTTGGCATCCAGTGCAACCTTAGATCACCTTGGGACTTTAAGTAGCATCAGGTCAGAACTTGCTCGCCAACAGGATGGATTCATGTCACATTGGAGTACTTGAGCTCAATTGGAGACAGCTCGGTGAAGACCGAGCTACAAGGTCAATTGTCACCTTAGAGCGTTTATACAACATAAGCATCAGACGAGTTCCTCGATCTTATAATAGCTGACCTACATCACTCGCTCATTTTGAACCTAGCAGACCATTTAATACCTTTGATATGCTTGGGGGCACGCCACTCATTTAGCAGCAGTTACAAAAGTCTCCCCTGTTTCTTTGGAAAAAGGAAAGTGGTCGACTCAGTGACCATCCTCGAGTGTCCCTAAGATTCGGGGGTTGAGGACCGTTAACTCCAAGAATCTTGGAGACGTTCTGATCGCTCCCCAGAGCTTGTTTAAGGGCAGTCCCTCACCCTCAAATGGTACACTCTCTATTAGCCATTAAACTCTTACTCTATTCTTTGCTTTCTACTTTCAGTTAGATCTCCTGACTTGGCACTAACTTGACGATTGGGCCCTCATGCCTGTGTCCACAACCTGGGCACTCTAACACCATCTCCCTTGCAGAAATATCTTAAGCGATCTCACCCAACTCATCTTTCTGGCAATGACAGGAGCAAATCGAGCAAATCAAAAACCATAGGCACCCTCTAAAAGACTAATTGGTTTGTAGTCTTTTACTTCAAGATTGCTCTTTCTCTAAGGGATAACATCTAAAATGTTAGAGCTAATATTCTAATTAAATTGCAATATTTGTTGTATATTAAATCAAATTTCCAACCAATCATATTAAAGACATCACATAGCCAAATTATTTTTCAATAGTTCATGTAACACAATATGTACTTATCATTAAAGTCTTTAACAACATTAAAGATATCACTGTCACATTTTTCTTTATCGTAATTCATTCACCTTCATGTTATCTTACAACATTTTCCATAGAACGCACCTTTTTTCCTAAAGTTAATTCTTGGTTCATTTAGGCATTGTGTTTGAGAAGCCAGACACAACCTTGGGATTTGGTGTAAATTCAAACTTGTAGAAAGGCAAGCTCTCCAAGTGAATGCTAGTGGGCCCATATATAGCAGATTTGGACTTGCTTTAATTTCATTCATCATTCTCTTTTTCAGAGAATGACTGTTCATCCCAGGGTCAGAATTTTTAAGCCCAAAATAGAGTTTGGGTGAATGCCAGCTCGAAATTAATGCCAATTCACAAGCGGGCACTGGTGTGTAGGGTGGGGGATTTTGACATTTTAAATATTTATAGATCTGTAGTGAAAGTAAAAAATCTGCATTAAGCCTGTCTGAACTTCTCCATTTCTTTTTTTGTAAAAATCTATTATGACCACAGTTAAAAGGCCTTTTACTTATGACTAGTAATTGTAACCCAACTGGGGGTCTATGACAAGTCATCTTTTGGATATCTAGGTATCAAAAATATTGGTCCCTCTTATTTGTTCCCGAACTATAATATGTCCCTATAACCCTATTCTTGAAATATATTACATATAACAAGATGGGAAGGCCTGAACCCATTCCTGGGCCTCAACTTAGGAATTTATTTGGGTTTAAAAGGCTTGACCTCACTGGCTGCATTAATGGGTTCCATCACTGTTGTATTTTTGCATGAATCCATTTTTGGTATCAAGTGTGGTAAAATCGTTGCCTATGCACTATATAATTGTTTTGAGTCTACTAAACCAAAACCCTATTTGAATGGGTTGATTTAAGTATAATTGTTTAAATTGATTTTAACCTTAGAAAAAAAGTTTTTGAAAATTTGGACATTTGCTATGTAGTGTCTAATGGCACTAATGACGCTAGTTTACATATATTAAACAATAATAAACAATCGTAACATTGTAATATGTGCCTTAGACTTATGTAATAAAGACTAGAGACAAAATCGGAGGCCACAAAGTCCTCCCGAATGATGTGTTTGTGGAAAATTCAAAGATGCTGGAACTATCGGCAGCATCATCATCTTATCCAGCTCTCCAAGGTGAGGTGGAGGTGAATGCTGACTTAGTCCAAGTCTTTGAGTTTATTGTTCTATTCCAAGTGATTCTTTAAATTTTTGCCCTTGCACATGGGTTTGGTTGAATGAACCATGATTAAGTCCACAACTGGAGAATCATTTTCCGTGTCTTCTTGACTTGTACCATCCCAGAAAGATGTTATTATTGGCATATTAATTTGGGAGAAGTATCAATCAGCCCAGATCAGAATTCTCTAGCACCAAAGTATGGGGGAATGCATCCTGACCGTGAATTGATGCCAAATTCATGGGCAGGATGTGGTTTATAGGAGGGCTGGAATTCAGAATTCTGCGTCGTGTGTCTTTGTACTTCTCCGTTAGCCAAAAATTTGGGTACACATAAAAGCAATGGATAAGATCAGACTCAGGCCACGCCACAATAAAAACCCAACTCACTCCCCCTGGTAAGGTGTTTTTGTTGTATGCTCTGATCAGTGAGTGGAACGTTGTGACCGCTTGCTTTAGTCTGTTTTCTCTTTGGCAAAATATGGCAGAAGCTGTGCTTTTTGACTTTGTTGGAAACATAGTGGCGAACTTGGCTTCCCAAGCTATTCAAGAGATTGGTCTGCCATCAAATGTCGGAAATGATGTTGAAAAGCTCAAAAACAAACTATCAGCGATCAAAGTTGTGCTTCTGGATGCAGAGGAACAGCAAGCCAACAACGATGCCGTGAAAGATTGGCTGAGAAGGCTCAAGGACGCTGTTTATGATGCAGATGACGTGGTAGATGAATTTGAAACTGAAGCTTTGCGAAGGCAAGTGGAGATCCATGGCAGCAGAAGAAAGGAGGTAAAAAACTTCTTTTCTCGTTCAAATCCTCTTGCATTCCGCCATAAGATGGGTCATAGAATAAAAGAGATGAGCAAGAATCTTGAAGTGATTGCATCAGATATGTCCAGATTCCATTTTAGAGAGAGGTTACATGATACCAGGCCAATTGCAAACATAGAGAGGAAGGAAACCCACTCCTTCATACGTGAATCGACTGTTATCGGGCGAGAAGAAGATAAAAAGAAGATTGTAGAGATTTTATTAAAGGGACCCCCCGACTCCAACTTGGGTGGTGATGATGGTGTTCATCATCATCATCATTATCCAGCTGATCAGAATGTGGCCATCATTCCCATAGTTGGAATTGGGGGATTGGGGAAGACCACACTTGCCCAATTGGCCTACAACGACCAGAGTGTGGCAGATCACTTTCACCTAAGAATGTGGGTGTGCGTGTCTGATGAATTTGATGTGAAATTGCTAACACAAAAAATTATAAGATGTGCCAACCCTTCAGATATAGATTGTTCCAACAAAGAAATGGAACAATTACAGGCTAGCCTTCGAAAAGCTGTGGACGGGAGGAGATATCTACTGGTGCTGGACGACGTGTGGAATGAAGACCAAGAGAAGTGGGATTATCTTAAAAACTTGCTGATGGGTGGTTCCTTGGGTAGTAAAATCTTAGTGACAACCCGTATCCAAAAGGTGGCAACAATCATGGGCTCAGTTGAAACATATCGTTTGCAGGGGTTAAGCGACGATGAATGCTGGGAGTTGTTCAGGCGACGGGCATTTCAGGCGGGAGAGGAGCAAAGGCATCCAAAGCTTGTGGAGATTGGAAGGGAGATCGTCAGGAAGTGCAGAGGAGTACCACTGGCAGCAAGAACACTGGGAAGTTTGATGCGGCTTAAACGCAAAGAAAGTGAGTGGTTGTTCGTGAAAGATAATGAAATATGGAGAATAGAAAAGGAAGCAATCGATGGTGGAGCTAAAGGTAACAAAATCTTACCTTCACTGAGGCTAAGCTATGATTATTTGCCGTCCAAATTGAAGCAGTGCTTTGCCTATTGCGCAATATTTCCCAAGGATCATGAAATAGAAAAGGAGACCCTCATCCAATTATGGATGGCACAGGGGTTCATTCAATCGCAACCGCCTCATGATCAAGGGAGTAGTAGTAGTAGTGAGAGGAGGAGGGTGGAGGAAATAGGTGAGGAGTATTTCAACGATCTACTGTGGAGATGCATGTTTCAGGAAGCAAAAGAAGATGAAGAGGGAAACATAGTAAGTTGCAAAATGCACGACCTCGTGCATGACCTTGCTCAATCAGTCGCAGGGGTCGAGTGTTTTCCGATAGAGAAGGGAGCTCCACCACCTACGATAACTATTCCTAAAGGAGTTCGACACGTGGCGCTTCTTGGCCATGGAAGATATAATAGTACTAACGGCATTGAATTCTGGCCACAATTGAAACTTGCTAATAAGGTGCGGACTCTTCTACGCTTGCCCCATTATTTTTGTTATGGTGGCAGGGCATTGCCAATTGAAAGAATAGTGAATTGCTGTGCTTGCTTACGTGTGTTAGACTTACACGATACAAGTAATAACAGCTTGCAAATAAGTAGCATAGGTGAATTGAAGCACTTAAGGTACCTTGACCTCTCTAATAATCCGCATATTGAGACACTCCCTACATCAATTACTAAGCTCCAAAATTTGCAGACCATGAAACTTATAAATTGTTTTGGTCTTGAAAATTTGCCCAAAGATATTGGAAATATGAAGAGCCTAAGACATGTTGACCTCTCTGGGAACGACGGAATCAAAGCACTCCCTGCTTCTATTACAAAACTAGAGAATTTGCACACTCTAGGTCTTGCTTACTGTTCACTTGAAAATTTGCCAGTTGACATTAGGAGAATCAAGGGATTGGGGTTATGTGGTGAGCATATTAAGCAGTTACATGGGCTGAACCAGCAGCTAAGCGGCCATTTAATTATTAGGGAAGTTGAACAAGTGAGAGATGGCAAGGAAGCAAACTTGAAGGAGAAGCCACACCTTCGATCCTTGACTTTATTATATCTAGGAAAAGGGGATAATGATGATGATGCGTTGGAAGGACTGGAGCCACATCCAAATCTGAAGGAGTTGACGCTAAAAGGGTATGGAGGGATGAAATTTGCTTCTTGGATGATTAAATCCTCGTTGCTCCCAAATCTAGTGAGAATTGAGTTAAAGAATTGTACAAGATGCGAATCTCTAGACTTCTCAGGTCCGCTCCCTTCCCTTGAGGTCCTTAAGCTAGAATTGTTGTCTGCCCTCAAGAGTATTACAAGTAAATTGAGGAAAGGAGATGGATTCTTCCCATCCTTGAAGGAACTCTTCCTCGTGTACATGCCTAAATTGGAGAGTTGGTCAATAATAATGGAAATATTAGATACTGATCAGCAAGTAGTGGTAGTAGAAGAAGAGGAAGAAGAAGAAGAGTCACATAACTCATTATCAGTAGTACTGTTCCCTCACCTTCCCAATCGCTGGATCATAGAGGATTGTCCTAAATTGGAAAGTATTCCTTGGGGTTTGCCGGCACGTGAAAGAGTGGAATTATCTTGGATTGATGCCAAGCCATTGGAGTTAATTCTGAAAAAGAAGAAGAAGGAGGATAAAACCCCCATCCCCATCCCCATCCCATTAATGTTGACATCATCGTCATCATCAACTACAAACTCATCCTCTTCTTCTTCTTCTTCTTTTCGCCTTCCCACTACTGTAACCACCACATCATTGACAATTGACGGCTGCCAAGACTTAGAGTCTTTTCCTTCGGAGGCGATGGAAGGCTTGACTTCTATCCGAATTTTACATATTTCATATTGTAATCAATTGACATCATTGCATCCTCAAGCAGTGAAGCAATACCTGGCCGATCTTAAAGAGTTGAAAATTGAGTATTGTCCAAACTTTCATTCGTTGAAGGGCATCGGAGGTCTTTCTGCCCTAAAAGTTTTGACGATTAGGGATCTGCACCAATTGGTGGAGCTGCCAGAGGAGCTTGGAGACGTCGAATTGCTTGAAGAGCTTTATATTGATGACTGTCCCAAATTGACATCTCTACCTCAAGAAATGAAGCATCCAAAAACAGTACTACGGGAGCTACTAATCGAGCATTGTGCCAACTTTCATTCGTTGGAGGGCATAGGAGGTCTTACAGCCCTGCAAGTTTTGAAGATCGACGATATGCCCAAATTGGTTGCATTTCCAGAGGAGCTTGGAGACATAAAATCCCTTCGGGAACTTCATATTGAAGATTGTCCTGATCTATCATCACTACCTCAAGGTATGCGGCGTCTGACAGAGCTACAGATTCTACGGATTCAAAAATGTCCTAAGTTAAAGAAAAGATGCGCAACCGGTACGGGTAAAGATTGGCCTAAGATATCTCATGTCCCAGATGTGGAAATATAATGATGGTGCTGATGACCTACTGAGAGTGCGTAGTCACTTTACTTTTATCCACAACATCAGACTGACTTCTTCTTCCTCCGGTACGTACGAGTCACTTTATTTCATCTTCACAACCAAACTATTTCGTTGTGCTTCTTTTTGTTAACATTGTTATCTTTATCTTCATTTTTTTTAGTGTTCATCAGCAGGTGTAGGTCAGCAGCACTCTTATTATTACAACCTGACAATTACGTGATGTACGTTCCAACCCACTATTTGTGGTCAACACCTGTTAGGGTTCAATTGTAGACACCTTTACCCAGTTAAACAAGTTTATTCCTTCCATATCAACTAACAACAAATAAATTAATTTTTGTATTTCTATATTCTTTTCGATCCTAGCCAAACAGTAACACCAAGTTAAACATTGATTAACTATTCGTTAATTTCTATATTCTTTCTTGTCTTTTATGAGAAAATTGACAATTTCTTTAGACCTTAGAATTATTTCCAAGGAACAGGGGAGGCCTACAGACAATGGTCTTGCATTTTAATTAGTTTTAAATCCAATTGACATCAACATGAAACCATTGTTGTTTGGTAACCAATATTGTGTTAAACATGGAATACAATCCTCTATGCATATCCTGAATAACATGCATCAACAATGCCCCATAAGATGAATTTTTATCAATCCCCTCCGTTAGAAGTTTCTCAGGTCGGTGTTTTGTTAAATTAACTTCCTCCATCACCCAACTTAATGGAAAGGGGGTCTTTGTTAGAATTTGAATGTTCAGGTGGTCTATGTAGGAATTTGCTTACAATGTATAATCAATTAGGATTTTTGTTTAACCTTCTTATTCCAATTCTGATGATGCATTTTGACTTTCGTTTTTTTTTTTTTTTCTTTTAAGCATTATAACAAAATAAAATGACTACAAACTACCATCAAATAGAAGCCTCCCTAGACCTCTAAACAGAGTTGTCCAACAAGGCAATCACATATAAGGCCTATCTTGGTGTCATAAACGCATGCAAAGTCTTTGCTCTTCTAGATACATAATTAATGAGACTATGTGATCTCTATTTGTATAGTGAGACTTTGACTAAATCCCAAACACATATATAAAGTTTGTTTATATTCCATTAATGCATTAATTATTGAATGTTTTAACAGATATGAATGGTAGAAAATTCAGTCTGTCTAGTTCCAGTTTGCGGTTAAAAAAATGTCCTTACCTTTTTCATCTAAGGCTATGAACTAATGTTTTTAACCCACCGTTGATTCAGCCGGTTGAATCCTTCAAATCATCATCTGGTCAGGATTTTGGGTTCAATTCAGTCAAGACGTGTCAGACGGTAAAAAACCATAAGCTTGGTGAAGAATCATTTGACCTGATCGGTTTGACCGTTGACCTATTTGGCCCGATGACCAGGTCGTGGGTTATAGACTGAATGCATACAAATTTTTGGAAGTCATACATTTGCACTCCGATGTTCAATTGGGGTGATTCTTTTTTGTTTGATTTGGGCAACTATTCGAGATCTATGCATCCCTGTATCCATTGTTGCCTTGCCCCACTATTTTCGTGCAAAAACCCATTTTTGGTTTCAAATGGGAGCCGATAATACTTAATACATATATGCACTGACGTGGCATACTCTAAATTGTTTGACCCAACTGGTTGAAACGGTGACCCATGACCTAGAGGCAAAAATGGTTCGACCTCTGGATTAGTTTTTAAAACATTGTTATGAACTTCACCCAACAAATGATAGACTTAGATCCTCATTCTATATATAATGGACATCAAATCTGAATGATCTCACAGAAAACATGGAACTCATTGAATAAACACAAAATAGCAAGAAAAAGGAGAGCTTGGACTCAATCCCTCTAACTAAACCCTTCCTTATCCTTGACTTCATCGAGCCTTCACATTCTTTTTTGTAGAGCTACAACACCTTCTTTGCTACATAGAAAGAAGCCATTATTCTAATGCTCTCAACTGCATCATTAGCAACTTAACTTGCTTCTTCATACATCTACAGATATTTGAATTTGCATCCTGATAACGAAAATGATTTGAGAGGTTGAAGAATAGATAACTAGAACACCATTTTATTTGTGTTTTAAATCTGTTGACCTTAAAATTGGCCATAAGGTCGAAACTGAGAAGTTGTTGGAATATGGTGTCACCTTAGCTGTTAAGAAAGATCTACAACCAAAAGAGACGTCAGAGGCCTCGGGAGATATCCCAAGGGCGTGGATGCTGACAGTTAAGTCAGTAATGCCAAGGAAAGATAAGGTGAGCCAGAGATCTTAGTGAGGTAAGGTGAAAGCTCGTGTGGAAAGCTGGAGAGATCATGTGGAAAATTGGAGAGATCATAAGGAGAGTTGGAGTGCTCCATGTGATGAGCTAGAGAGTTTCATGTGATGAGTTGGAGTTGTTGCTGCTATTTATGCACGCGTTGTTGCTATTTATGCACGCGTTATCACAGCTTATAATCTGGTCTAGCCCAATCTTAAATTAGTATTTGATTCAAACCATACACTAAGAAAATGTTACTCTTATTGTCAATCAATCAATACCAATAAAGGTGTAAAACAGGCCGTGCCTAATACGGCACAAACCTCCGTCTTGGGCTGGGCCAAGGGTTTGTGGCCCACAGGTCGTACTAGCCCATGGCCCGTGAGGGCTCATGCCGGCACCGCCTACAGTTTCGGCATGGCAGCCTGCATTACATCTCTAATACCGGAACTTAGGAGACTGGTGCTCCAAAGTGTTGATGCAGTGGTGTATTGGTGTGTAGAAATAAGTGGGAATACGTACTGAGAAATTGTGGATGAGTGCAAGTAGGGGAGTCAATTGGACTGGATTTGGTCGAATCCAATCAAGTCCAATGTCAGCCCATTACAAATGGAACAGATCAAATCTAAATTCAATGATATTTTGGACCATTTTAGACTGGTCCTATTCAATATTTTGGACTGTTCAATATGTTCAAATTTATTTTAATTTGGATTGGTTCTAGCTTCTAACCTAATAAAGACTAGAGACCAAATCAGAGGCCACAAAGTCCTCTTGGAATGCTGTGTTTGTGGAAAATTCAAAGATGCTAAAACTGTCGGCAGCGTCGTCATCTTATCCAGCTCTCCAAGGTGAGGTGGAGGTGAATGCTGACTTGGTCAAGTCTCTGAGTTTATTATTCTATTCCAAGTGCTTCTTTACATTATTGCCTTTGCACATGGGTTTGGTTGAATGAACCATAATTAAGTCTACAACTGGCCTGTGTCTTCTTGACTTGTACCATCCCAGAAAGATGTTATTATTGGCATATTAATTTTAGCCAAAAATTTGGGTACACATAAAAGCAATGGATAAGATCAGACTCAGGCCACACCACAATAGAAACCCAACTCACTCCCCCTGGTAAGTTGTTTTTGTTATATTCTGATCAGTGAGTGGAACGTTGTGACCGCAAGCTTTAGTCTGTTTTCTCTTTGGCAAGCAAAGGATGGCAGAAGGTGCGCTTTTTGAGATGGTTGGGAAGATACTGGAGAGCTTGGCATCCGAAGCAATTAAAGAGATTAGGCTGGCACTGAATGTCCAAAATGATATTGGAAAGCTACAAGACAAGGTCACAGCAATCAAAATTGTGCTTCTGGATGCAGAGGAGAAGCAAGCCAAGAACAAGGTTGTGAAACAATGGGTGACAAGGCTCAAGGATGCTGTTTATGATGCAGATGACGTGGTGGACGAGTTTGCAACCCGACTTTTGCTACGGCAGGTGGAAATCCATGCTGGTCGTAGCAGAAGCTTTATATCTATGGGGAAGAAGGTATGTTCAAGCTGCTGTTTTTCTGTTCCAGTCTTTAGCTCTAAGATGGCCCATAGGATACAAAATATCACAGAGAGGCTTGATGGGTTTGAGTGCCAAATACCCGGGTTGAAGTTAGTGGAGAGGTCATATGATACTAGGCCATTTGCCAAGATAAAGAGGGAGGAAACCCACTCCTTCGTACAAGAATCCAATGTTATTGGACGAGACCAAGATAAAAGGAAGATTGTAGAGCTTTTATTAAAGGGACCCCCCGACTCCAACTTGGGTGGTGGTGATGGTGTTCATCATCATCATCATCCAGCTGATCAGAATGTGGCCATCATTCCCATAGTTGGAATTGGGGGACTGGGGAAGACCACACTTGCCCAATTGGTCTACAACGACCAGAGTGTGGCAGAGCACTTCCAACTGAGAATGTGAGTGTGCGTGTCCGATGAATTTGATGTGAAATTGCTAACACAAAAAATTATAAGATGTGCCAACTCGTCAGATATAGATTGTTCCAAAAAAGAAATGGAACAATTACAGGCTATGCTTCGAAAAGCTGTGGACGGGAGGAGATATCTACTGGTGCTGGACGACGTGTGGAACGATAAAGCAGAGAAGTGGAATAAGCTGAAAGAATTGTTAATGGGTGGTTGTGTGGGAAGTAAAATCCTAGTGACAACACGTAGCAAAAAGGTGGCAAAAATCATGGGGACAGTTGGTATCGAAGCATACCATTTGGAGGGGTTGAATGAAGAAGAATGTTGGGAGTTGTTCAAGCAACGTGCATTTGAGCAAGGACATGAACCAGACCCAAAGCTGGTGGAGATTGGAAAGGAAATCGTCAAAAAGTGCAAAGGAGTACCACTAGCAGCAAAATCACTAGGGAGTTTGATGCGCTTTAAAACCCAAGAAAGCGAGTGGTTGTATGTGAAAAATAATGAAATTTGGAGAATAGAAGAAGAATCCCCACTTGGTGATGGTGATGATGATGACGAAGGAGATAGAATTGTAAGAGTACTGAGGCTAAGCTATGACCATTTGCCGTCAAAATTGAAGCAATGCTTCGCCTATTGCTCAATATTTCCCAAAGATCATGAAATAGAAAAGGAGACCCTCTTCCAATTATGGATGGCACAGGGGTTCATTGGATCTTACGAAGGGGTCGACTGTTTTCAGAGGAGGAGGGTGGAGGAAATAGGTGAGGAGTATTTCAACGATCTACTGTGGAGATGCATGTTTCAGGAAGCAAAAGAAGATGAAGAGGGAAACATAGTAAGTTGCAAAATGCACGACCTCGTGCATGACCTTGCTCAATCAGTCGCAGGGGTCGAGTGTTTTCGGATAGAGAGGGCCAGGTATGGAGAGGTGACTCGACCACCTACTATAACTGTTCCGAAAGGAGTTCGACACGTGGCACTTCTTGACAGTGGAGGATATAAAAGAAATAAAGGCATTGAATTCTGGTCAGAATTAAAACTTGCTAAAAAGGTGCGGACTCTTCTACTCTTTCCCTATGTATATTTTGGTGACAGGGCATTGCCAATTGAAAGAACAATGAGCTGTGCTTGCTTACGTGTGTTAGACTTACATAATAGAAGTATTGAGAGCTTGCAAATAAGTAGCATAGGTGAATTGAAGCACTTAAGGTACCTTGACCTCTCTTATAATACGCATATTGAGACACTCCCTACATCAATTACTAAGCTCCAAAATTTGCAGACCATGAAACTTACAGCTTGTGGTATTGAAAATTTGCCCAAAGATAGTGGAAATATGAAGAGCCTAAGACATGTTGACCTCTCTGGGAACGAGGGAATCAAAGCACTCCCTGCTTCTATTACAAAACTAGAGAATTTGCACACTCTAGGTCTTGCTTCCTGTTCACTTGAAAATTTGCCAGTTGACATTTTGGGATTACTGACAAGACTTAGGAGAATCAAGGGATTGGGGTTATGTGGTGAGCATATTAAGCTGTTGCATGGTCTGAACCAGCAGCTAAGCGGCGATTTAACTATGAGGGGAGTTGAACAAGTGAGAGATGGCAAGGAAGCAAACTTGAAGGAGAAGCCACACCTTCGATCCTTGACATTAAAATATGGAGGGGAAGGGGATAATGATGATGATGCGTTGGAAGGACTGCATCCACATCCAAATCTAAAGAACTTGAAGCTAAAAAGGTATGGAGGGATGAAATTTGCTTCTTGGATGATTAAATCCTCGTTGCTCCCAAATCTAGTGAGAATTGTGTTAAAGAATTGTACAAGATGCGAATCTCTAGATTTCTCAGGTCCACTCCCTTCCCTTAAGGTCCTTGAGCTAAAATGGTTGGAAGCCCTCAAGAATATTAGTTTTAAATTGAGAAAAGGAGAAGGATTCTTCCCATCCTTGAGGCTACTCAGACTCGAGTACATGCCTAATTTGGAGAGTTGGTCAATAATAATGGAAATATTAGATGCTGATCAGCAAGTAGTGGTAGTAGAAGATGAAGAAGAAGAGCCACATAACTCATTATCAGTAGTACTGTTCCCTCACCTTCCCTATGACTTTTGCATAAGGGGTTGTCCTAAATTGGAAAGTATTCCTTGGGGTTGGCCGGCACGTGAAAGAGTGGAATTTTTTCTTACTGATGCCAAGGCATTGGAGTTAATTCTGAAGAAGAAGAAAAAGGATAAAACCCCCATCCCCATCCCCATCCCATTAATGTTGACATCATCATCATCATCAACTACAAACTCATCATCCTCTTCTTCTTCTTTTCAACACTTCCTTCCCACTACTCATGTAACCACCACATCCTTGGAAATTAGCTGGTGCTCAGACCTAGAGTCTTTTCCTTGGGAGGCGATGGAAGGCTTGACTTCTATCCGAATTTTACATATTTCATTTTGTGATCAATTGACATCATTGCATCCTCAAGCAGTGAAGCAATACCTCGCCGATCTTGAGGAGCTACAAATTAAGTCTTGTCGAAACTTTCATTCGTTGGAGGGCATCGGAGGTCTTACAGCCCTGCAAGTTTTGAAGATCGATGATATGCCCAAATTGGTTGCATTTCCAGAGGAGCTTGGAGACCTCAAATCCCTTCGGGAACTTCATATTGAAGATTGTCCTAATCTATCATCACTACCTCAAGGTATGCGGCGTCTGACAGAGCTACAGATTCTACGGATTCAAAAATGTCCCAAGTTAAAGAAAAGATGCGCAACGGTAAGGGTAAAGATTGGCCTAAGATATCTCATGTCCCAGATGTGAAAATACAATGATGGTGCTGATGACGTACTGAGAGAATTTTAATTATTAAGTGATTGGAAACTGTATTACTTCTCAACTTTCACATTCCTCACATCACTCCAAAACGGAGAAGCCATGGCGCATCACTATCTCTGTTTTACTTTTATCCACAACATCAGACTTCCTTCTTCTACCTCTGGTACGTATGTAGTCACTTTACTTCATCTGCAGCAGGTGTAGGTCAGCAGCACTCTAATTATTACAACCTGACAATTACGTGATGTATGTTCCAACCCACATCAACTAACAACAAATAAATTAATTTTTGTATTAATTCATTCAGATCTCTTGTTTATGGACAGTCAAGGCTGTGAAATTTATGAATCACGCGCGTGATGTATTCTGTCTACTGCTTTCCTTTTTCAATCCTAACCAAACAGTAGAACCAAGTTAACCTTTGATGATTAACTATTCGTTAATTTCTATATTGATCTTTCTTATCTTTTATGAGAAAATTGACAATTTCTTTAGAGCTTAGAATTATTACCAAGGAACAGGGGAGGCCTACACAAAATGGTCTTGTAGGAATATTCATTGATTAACTATTCGTTAATCTCTTGTTTTGGTCTTTTTTTGTTGCAATATTCATTTTATAGAAGTTTCTCAGGTCGGTATTTTGTTAAATTAGCTTCCTCCATCACCCAACTTAATGGAGAGGGGGTCTTTGTTAGAATTTGAATGTTCAGGTGGTCTTTCTAGGAATTTGCTTACAATCTATAATCAACTAGGATTTTTCTTTAACCTTCTTATTCCAATTCTGATGATGCATTTTGATTTTCTTTTAAGCATTATAACAAAATAAAATGACTACAAACTACCATCAAATAGAAGCCTCCCTAGACCTCTAAACAGAGTTGTCCAACAAGGCGATCACATATAAGGCCTATCTTGGTGCCATAAACGCATGCAAAGTCTTTGCTCTTCTAGATACATGATTAATGAGACTATGTGATCTCTATTTGTATAGAGAGACTTTGACTAAATCCCAACACATATATAAAGTTTGTTTATATTCCATTAATGCATTAATTATTGAATGTTTTAACAGATAAGAATAGTAGAAAATTCAGCCTGTCTAGTTCCAGTTTGCAGTTAAAAAAATGCCCTTACCTTTTTCATCTAAGGCTATGAACCAATGTTTTCAACCCACGGTTGATTCAGCTGGTCGAACCATTCAAATCATCATCTGGTCAGGATTTTGTGTCCAATTCAATCAAGACGTGCCAGACGGTCAAAAACCATAGACTTGGTGAAGAATCATTTGACCTTATCGGTTTGACCTTTGACCCATTCGGCCCAGTAACCGGGTCAAGGGTTGTAGATCGAATGCATACAAACTTTTGAAGGGCATATCTTTGCACTCCGATGTCCGATTGAGATGATTCTTTTTTGTTTAATTTGGGCAACTTTTCGAGATCTATGCATCCCAAGGAGTCATAGGTGCCTTGCCCCACTATTTTCACGAAAAAAAACCCATTTTTGGCTTCAAATGGGAGCCAATAGATGATAGACTGTTTATACATGTAACACATTTAACACATCTAAAACATATTTATACATACATACATATATATATATTATATTACATATATGCACTGGTGTGGCATACTCTAAATTGTTCGACCCAGCCAGTTGGAACGGTGACCCGTGACCTAGAGCAAAAATGGTTCGACCTCCGGATTAGTTTTTAAAACATTGTTATGAACTTCACCCAACAGATGATAGACTTAGATCCTCATTCTATATATAATGGACATCAAATCTGAATGATCTCACAGAAAACATGGAACTCTCACTGAATAAACACAAAATAGCAAGAAAAAGGAGAGCTTGGACTCAATCCCTCTTACTAAACCCTTCCTTATCCTTGACTTCATCGAGCCTTCACATTCTGTTTTGTAGAACTGCAACACCCTTTGCTACACAGAAAGAGGCCATTATTCTAATGCTCTCAACTGCATCATTAGCAACTTAACTTGCTTCTTCATACATCTACAGATATTTGAATTTGCATCCAGATAATGAAAACGATTTGAGAGGTTGAAGAATAGATAACTAGAACACCATTTTATTTGTGTTTTAAATCTGTTGACCTTAAAATTGGCCATAAGGTCGAATATGAGAAGTTGTTGGTATATGGTATCACCTCAGTTGCTAAGAAAGACTTACAACCAAAAGAGACGTCAGAGGCCTCGAGTGATATCCCAAGGGCGTGGACGCTGACGGTCAAGTCAGTAATGCCAAGGAAAGACAAGGTGAGCCAGAGATCTTAGTGAGGTAAGGTGAAAGCTCGTGTGGGAAGATGAAGAGTCATGTGGAAAGATGGAGAGATCATGTGGAAAATTGGAGAAATCATAAGGAGAGTTGGAGAGCTCCATGTGATGAGCTAGAGAGTTCCATGTGATGAGCTGGAGAACTCGTAAGGAGAGCTGGAGAGCTCCATGTAGGGGTGTTAATTCGATTGGATTTGGTCCAATCCGATCTAATCCAATGTGAGTCCATTACAAATGGACCAGGTCCAATCCAATTCAATGAATATTTTGGACCATTTTGGACTATCTAAGACAATGTCTAAACTATTCAATCTGTTCAAATTCATTTTAATTTAGATTGGTTTCAACCAAACCTGGTCCATTGACACCTATATTCTTATCTTATACCAACGGACTAGATATTGGCTTAATCCAACTCAATATGGACTAAGTCCAATCCAATCTAATAAATATTTTGGACCAGATTGGTCCAATCCAATATGTGTCATTGGTCTATCCATTCCTTCCAAATTGATTTTGAACTGGATTGGGTTCAATCCCAAATTAGTCCATTAACACCCTTAGCTCCATATGCCAAGGTGTCTGGTGGGTGTTGTGCATGGTAGTGTAATGCAACATTAAGTTGTGTCCTAATGAATGGGGGTCTCACCTATTTATAGGAGAGGTGTTTCATCCAAGAACCAATGTCCCAACTCGTGAACGAACTTCTTCATCCACCGGCTGTTATACAGTTTTGTATGCCCTTAGCTTCAATCAGAATGATGCACTTTATGAGTTTATTGTAAATGAATAAAAGTGCATATTTGATTCATGTTCCCTTGGTATGTTTCTGTGTAATACTCTTAAACTAGACACTTAATGAGACTCGTGTTAGTTTAGAATGTTCACAGCTGGTGGGTCAGTCTAGGGAGACCTATCCTGATAAGGCTGACACTGTGGTGCCACCAAGTCGGTTGGGGTGGCCTGTCTCAGCTGCCAGGGTGAGACCCTAGGCACATACAGTGTAGAATAAATTGAATCTTTGAATTGGATCAGATTTCCAGTATTGCCCTAGACCTTGGAGATTAATGGGAAAAACTGGAATGTTACACTCGACCCCTAGACTCGATTATGATATTGCATTGGGTGTCGGATTGGGCTGTCTTTGATGTACCAATCAGTGAGATCCTTAGCGGGGGTCAAAACCTGGGTATGTTGGGACAGTCTGAGAATTCATCTGAGTGGGTGATCATAGTGACAGGATCAGCCCCTTTGTCGGACAAAGGTAATGATCGGGGATGCACTCTCACTGATGGAAACCAAGACTGCCGGCAGCCGATTTCAATCGTTGAGATTTGTTTTGCAAAGTATATTTTATATGAGATATAAAAGTATATATATTATGGTTTCTAAAAGGTTTTAATTCTCGGGATCCATATAAGTAGAGAGTGCAACACTGTTCCTTGCAGCCGAGGGAGAGGTCCTCTCTTGTCGGGCAATGTATGATCATTATGGGCTGAGAGGTTAAGTGTAAGACCATTGAGGATAATACCTGATGGGCTAATCTTGCATCTGCCCATAGTCCCTGGGTGTTACAAGGTGGCTTGGCCCAGGGACCACTTAGGGTAAGTGTTGGGCCCATAGAGCCCATTTGATGGGTTTCAGGGGGTGCACTGTCCATAACAGTGTATTCGGTCAGGCCTTGTAACAAAGGTTGGGCCGAACCCATGTGGCTGATGTGTAGATCAATGATTGGGTCCCACGCCATACAAGGAAGCCCAACTGGGCAGCAGTTAGGAAGGTTAAGTGAGCACACTCAACTGACCCTTAAAGAACACTCAGACATCAGGATTAACACCATAGAAGCATATGCGAGTAGCTTGCAACTGACCCCCATGCTGCAATGAACTTGCGACACAATATCACCTCTGCAATGAACTCGCAATACACAAAGCAAAACTGGGATAAACCTGCGGTCCACTAAGCCCAGTTAGTGCTTGGACCTAAAGAAACCCCCACAAGGACCTGTCCAAAGGACCCAAGTTCACCTGAACGTGTGATAAAGCTACACTCGCTACAACATGTGATGAATTCACAACTCGCAAGCCCACTCTTGATGACGGATTAGAAGGAACAGTAGGCGGAGCCCATGGCGAGGCTTGCGTGTGCTCGGACGCACACGGACCCATGACAACAAAGAACCTTGCAAGCTGCCATGTGGAATCGATGAAGTACCAGCCACCGAACGGTGACATCACCATTGCCAAGTAGTAGCACACATGAGTAATGGGGGATCTCGAGAATAAGGAAAGCCAATCCTTGAGAAGATCCTCATGAAACATGTGGCGATACCCTAGTAGCACATCCAATAGTTGATAGCGAATCAAATATTCCCTTCCCCGATACGAAGCGAATATCTTCACCTCCTACCTTTTAGGATCTTGGGATCCCATCCATAAATAGGGATTCTCCTCGTATCAGAGGTCATCTGATACCAAGCAATCTGTTACCTAGTACACTAAGTTATCCCCATTTCCTGCATCCTCAACCCAAAGATCCTCACTTCCCTATCCACGAGACCCTTCTCTATCTTTCATAGAGACCATTCCTCACCCCTACCTTACCCCTCCCACAGATGGTGCACGATCTAGCGGCTCTCACATGGTAGATGACTTGGATGACGAATTGGAAGTTTATTCTATCGGTGGCCGGGCTGAGTTTGGTTAAACTAAGTCTGGCCGAGCTATGTGATTCTGCAAGAGAGAAAGTTAGAGTGCCCAGGTTGCTTTTACCTGGGGTGGGCACTCCAATGCTTAAGTGAATGAAGAGTACTTAAAGATTTTTAATAGATTAGAGAGTGTGAGAGAGTAATTGTGCGTACCTCTTGAAGTGGAAATGCGACCTTTATAGAGGTGTGAGTGGTTGGAGACCTCCTGTAACGTGTCCCTAACTTTCATAGAGCCATTTTTGTTAAGTCGCAAGAGAGTAATGGTGTCAGTTACGTAATCTACATAGAGAGCTAAGGTCCATCGGGTCGAGTCTAATGTGTGTAATGTAGGTAAGTCGGCCTAACTATCAACACATTAATATTTTGGAGAACTCGTTTTGGAAATGGATTGATGTGACAAGTCAGCGAGTGTGCCTTGTATGTCGCCAATAGTACCTTTCTAGCTTGGTGGTCTCTAAGGTAGGTTGCTCCTTGCTCGGAGGTCCTTCAGGTTAGTCAGGCCTAGGTGCCTTAGGTCGGCCTTGGAAAGGAACTACTAGCCAACCTTCCGAGGTGGTCCACTTACTCAATGTCAAGGTGTCACTTGGAAGCCATGTGTCGTGATGCAATTCGGAGGACCAAATTTCCCTTCATCAGTTGCCCCCACTCACGAATCAATGTCAACTTGGCGAAGGGAGTAACTCTCAATATGGTAATTGGTTCGGCTGGTTTGTGAGTTGCTTAGCTTGCCCACTTGATCTGGTTCGAGAATAGACAAGACCACGAAAAATTCAAATTTTAAAATTTTAAAAGGGGCGTGCTAGATGGGCACGCAAAGCTCAAAATTCAAATAGTCCACGCAAGGTGCTGCCTTCTTAGTCGTTGATTCGCTAGTAGCGTGCCTTAGTCATTGATTCTTCTTCCCAATAGACTATAAATAAGGGGTCCCCACCGAGGTCCCACTCACACTATTTTGAGGCTTTCACCAAGGGAAAGAGTGACTAGTTAGAGAAGAGCTCTATTGGAGAATCGTCTTCGTTCGCCTGTCAAGGTCTGTTTGTCACCGACGTTGACTTTCTATTCCCCAACAACTAGTGAGTCACTTCCTTTGTAGCAATGTCTTTTGGTCCTTCTGAGGGTAGGACATTGAATTTTATATTGGTGAGAGGGGAGGTGTCATCATGAGACCAGGAGGGTTCTCAGGCCGAGACCTCGACGTCTTAGCCAAAGGTGGAGGTGGATGCCCAAGAGGAGGAAACCCCATCCAGTCAATCCAAGCTGACTAACAAACACATAGTGGAGTTATATACCGTATGCCAAATACCTAATGAGTTCGATTGTATCCAACCCGACCCAGATCACTTCCCATGGACTCACAGCCGAGGTGAGGTCTGTGTTTTTAAGGAGGCACTAATCGTCAGACTTCATTTTCCCTTGCACCTCTTTATTCCTGCGGCACTTTCATTTTGTTGTGTTCATAGTACGTAGTTCAGACACTTATAGGGCTGATCTCCATGTGTCATCACCTTAATTTTCCTTTAGACTTAGATATCTTCTCCAGGCTATATACTATGAAGAAGGTCCCCCACGTGCCCTATTGTTTTTATCTTCCCTTCTGCCATGGCTACAACCTGATAGATGGCTTTCCCTCTAAGATCAAAGATTGGAAGAATATATACTTCTTCCTTTCTCATTGGACCAGATGGAACATGGATACCATATGGCGAAAGGATTGCTGGAAGTTTAGTGTAGAGTTCAATGAGGATCTACGACTTGAAGTGCAATGCTTCGTGCATTGGCATTTTCAAATAGATAATTTCTTAGCTGAGTATATGCTTATTCAGGTCAACCTGAGCCACGTAGGTAAGTCGGCCAACATGTCTTTTTCATTTTTCTTCGAAATTTAATTTTAGCTCAACTTAGTGATTTAGTCCTAAGGGCCTAATGTCATTCTGATTGGGTTGGTTGTCTATTTACACGATGCTCTACTACTGGCTATTTCACCACTCTTGGTCACTCCACTTTCATGGAAGTCAAGGGATTATTCTTTCCACAAATAGTGATTTAATCCTAAGGGCCTATTGTTTTTCTGATTGGGTTGTTTGTCTATTTATGCAATGCTCTACTACTGGCTATTTCACCACTCTTGGCCACTCGCCACTTTCATGGAAGTCAAGGAAGGAGTTCACTGTATCTCGATCCTCAGAAAAGCAAAATATCATTCTATGGCAGCAGCTACCAGTGAACTACTATGGTTTCATCTGTTCTTTAGTGACTTGGGCCTCCATCACCCTCAACCCATAGAACTCTATAGTGACAACAAAGCTTCTTTACATATATCTGCCAGCCCGGTTTTCCATGAATGCATTAAGCACATCGAAATCGATTGCCAATTCATTAGACATCATCTTCAATCTAGAATTATTACTGCTACTCATTTACCGATTACACTTCAGCCAGAAGACATTTTCATCAAAGCTCTTGGGAAGATCAGTTTACTGCATTGATATCCAAGTTGAGCATTTCAAACCCCATATTAGCTCCAACTTGAGGGGGCACATTACAATATGGAATTAGCGTCCTCTGTTAGTTATCAAGAACCGTGAGTTGTTTTAACTTTTAACCATGTGATTCATTTCAATTTTCTTGATTCTTCTTTCCAGAAACTTCCTATTGTATCTATTGAAACCACGAGATCAGTTAGTTAGTTATCAAGAATCGTGGGTTGTTTTAACCATGTGATTCATTTCAATTTTCTTGATCCTTGATTCCAGAAACTTCCTTTGTATCTATTGAAACCACGAGATGATTGGATTTCTTATGCTCTCATCTCATTTTAGACCAATTATATAGGAAATACTATTTTCAGAGGTTTCTGTGTTTTCTCCAAGAAGAGACCTCATGAATAAGACCACTGAAGCCTTTGCTCTCTTTGGATCAATTACACCCAACTTCTGGGATAAAAAACCCCCTTTCTATCAATATTTCCTCATACCTACCAAAACGATGATCTTGCATCAAAGAATGGCCCATTTCAGATTTATTAGGAGTGAAACCTAACCACGACCAAGAAACAAAGTCTTCTGTCAAACTCAGAGTCCAATCTAACAGTTGATGTGCATTCTGACCTTGATCAGGACTGATTTCTGGTTCATCAATTGGTTGCCTAATTAGTCTGATTTGAACCACCATTTAATGTGGGATCATCTTGTTTGAACTATGAACATTAAAAATAAGAATTGTGAAATGTGAAAATAAATTTAAGGTCAAATAAATAAGATTTTTTTTCTTTCTAATTTGTTTCTATAACAAATGGGAACAAGGTAAAATTCTACAACAGAAAATGTTTGTAAACATTGAATGCTATCTTGCTTCTAGAAAAACAATATAGCATTATAAGTTACTGAGTAGAGGCTAATAATATTTTAAATTTAAGTTCTGTTTTTTAAGGGTAAATTACAAAAAACCCCTTGTACTATGGGGATAGTGATAAATAGCCCCCTGAAATTTCATTTGTGACAAATATTCCCTTGACTGTTTAGTTAAATGACAGAATGCATTAAATTATCAAAATTGCCACCTAAACTTTACTTATTTTCTTTTTCTTTCCCTTTTCTCTTAAACCCTATTTAACCAAAAGTAACCTCCATTTTCTTCAAAGAGAACCAGCTAAAATAACAAGAATAATTTCATTGGCCTAGAAAAACGTTTTTTTAATCTTGATTCATTTCACTCACACAAATGCCTGCTTCACCTTAAGATATAAAAATTATCTATTCCTTTCTCCAATACATCAAGAAAAACCAAACAAAGCCATAAGTTTTTTTCTATCAAAAGGAAACCTCTACCATTTCATGTGATTATTCAATCTAGCTAGAAACCTATAAGGATCTATTGGAGCAACCAAGAGGGCTTCAATGTTATATTTAGAAACCGAATTGAATCATAAATCATTCAAATAAATAAGAAAAGGGTAGCTTGGGGATTTAAAAATTTTAAACAGCTGAATGAAAATCTTTTTCAACATTGACAGAACTCTAATGGAGGGGGTATTTGTTGAAAAGTGAAAGTTCAGTGTGGTCTTCGTCGCAAATGAAAAGGGTATTTGCCATTCACCCCATAGTACAGGGGAGTCATTGTAATTTACCCTTTAATTGTAAAATATTAAAAGATGCTGAACATGTGTCATTAGCTAGCGGATGCATTAAGAAGAAATTAAATTGCAGTGGGCAACTTTCTTCGCATCCATGACTGACGAGTATTTGATGAGGCAACTTGAAAGAGAGAGGATCCAATTTACACTAGAAGACAAGTTAGCTTATTCAAACTCTGATTCATACAAGTTGAGTGAACTGATGGTGGAGTGGCCATAGGCCCTCGTTTAGTCCTCAACATGTTGGAATATCCAATGGCCATGTGACAAGCCACATGTTGATGGTTGATAGTTGATGGTCATCTCCATGCAACACTCTCACACACAATCATTCATTTTAAATAATTGCTATTTATTTATTTTCTATAAAAACAAATTTATTTGATTGCTTATTTGAAAACATTTTCATGCATGGAGATACCAACGTTGTTGGATAATTTGGATCCATATTCCAGCTCTTATTGGGTCAATGGATATCCATTTGACCTAGTGTAGACTGGGTGACCAAGTGGTTAGATCCTTGTTCCAGTTGAGACACTTGTCTCAAATCTGGTGGAGCATAAATTCTAATGCTTATCTCAATTGGTTATTCTGGTAACTGTTGTTCCTAATGTCAAGGAACTTAACGTTGGAGGAGCAACTATTTAAGAGATCTCTCCCAAGTGCTTCAACACAATGAGAAAATCCCTTTACTGAGAAAGGAAAATTATCCTCTCAGCCTTAGCTCTAATCAGATTAAGCTACTCTCTCTCACATATTGTTTGATAGGTTCGTGTCTCGGGTCCGATACTGTGAAGCTGCTCTCATTCTCTTTGAATGCAGGTAAAACCGCCAAAGACTTCAGCCATTCGATTCTACACGCACTTGGATCAACATTGGTATCAGAGCAAGGTTCGATTGGTATAGTGTTCAAAGCATAGGCGCACCTCACCAAATCGTATCTCGTCTTTTAAGATCCGAAGGAGAGGAGAGAGAAAACAAAACCCACTTCGAGGGTTTCCTCTCTACTTCTCAGCCCCTCTGCTCGTTGCTCCCATCTGTGCACTCTCCCATCAGCTTGTTTCCTCCCGTCTGCGCAATCTTCAAGGCAAGGACATAACGACAACGAGGGTTTCGTCTTCAAAAACCCTATTCGAAAATATCACTAGGTGACTGAATCCCCTGTTCGACTGCCCATCTCCAGCGGCTACGACAAGTCCGAGACAACAAAACCCTCGGCTTCGATCCTGCGCTACTACAACCTCCAAAGCACCTATTCGCTTCAGTGACATTTTTTTGGCGGCAGACTCTTATTCCAAATTTTCTCAAGCGAACCTGCTGCTCGAAGAACTACTAAAGCTTCATCCTCTTTTTCTTATTTTTTTTTTGGATCCATCTACAAGATCTAGATCGAACTCGCGACCTTCAAAGAGCAGCGACGACCTCTCTCTCTCGTCAGTAGAAGGGTTACGAGTAAGAGCTCCCCTCAACCATCATTGTCTGTCAATTGAGTTCCCAAATCTGAAGTTTGAGGATATTTCAAATCGGATTGAAGCATATTTTCGAATACCAATGCTACTGTTGAGTTAAAAAGGAGCGGTGGGAGTTAGAGAAATTAATATATTTTGCATGAACAACTAAGTATTCCATTTGCATTTATTTTATTTATTTATTTTTGGCCTTTGAAATTGAATGACAGTCTCGTAAAATACAGTCAACACTGATATTCCATTTGCTTTATTTATATCTAGAATACTGTTGCTATTTTTTTGAATCATGTATGTTACTGCCTTATCCCAAGAACTCAGTAAAACTGAGAAACTGAATGACACCAATTTTGCTCTCTGGAAACATAGGATTAGAAGGATACTTGGTGAAGAAAATGTTGATTATGTTTTAGATAAACCTATTCCTCCTAAACTTGTTGATGATGATTCTTTGACTGTAATTCGTGAATATCAAAAATGGGAAAGGGATAATAGGAAGGCAATAAATTGTTTATTAACCTTTATGGAGCCTGACATAGAAGTTGTGTTTGAAGAACACAATAATGCTAAAGACATGTTTGAAGCCACTAAAGAAACATATAGAAAAATAATTGAAACCTATGTTCAATTGTTAATTGAAAAATATTATGGCTGTGAAATGAGAGAAGAGGATTCTGTAGTAGATCATGTTAGTAAAATGAATGTGATTGCTAAAGAATTGGCAGCCACTGGGAACCCTATTCCTGATAAAATTCAGGTCTCCACCATTCTTAATAGCCTCCCATCTTCTTGGAATTCCGTAGTGACAACTTTGAACCTATCTGGAAGAGAAGTTAACATAAAAAACTTACCTACCTTGTTAGGATTGGAGGCTGAAAGGAAGAGGAAGAAATCCCAACCTTCATCCTTAATGGTTACTCCCAAACCATCTGAAACTTCCCAAATGACCAAAAAACCTAAGGGCAAGTTTTTCAAAAATGCTAATGGGAAGAAATTTAACAAGAAATTTAAATTCTCAAAAGGATTCAAGAAGACTAAGGGTAAGCATTGCTTTAATTGTGAAAAACAAGACTATACAAAATATAACTGCCCAGAATGCAAGAAGAATAAATCAAATAATGAAAAAGGAAAAACTGAAAAGAAAGACAGTGTGTGTAGTCTCTGAATCCTACTTTACTAATTTTGTTCTTTCTGATTGGTGTATAGATTTTGGCTCCTCTAAGCATATTTGCAAAACTAAAGAGATGTTCCTAGAATTGAAGGAAATGAAGATAGGAGAACACAAAATTTTTATGGTAAACAACACCTACACTGATGTGCTTGGAACTGGAAAAGTGAAGATCCCTATAAATGAGAATACAAATTTAATCCTTAATGATGTATTGTATGCACCTAATTTTAGGAGAAACTTATTGTCTGTTCCTCTATTACATGAGGAGGGTTTTGATGTACGTTTCAAGGGAGGAAAGGTGACCATAGGAAAGCATGGTAGAGTTTTAATGCTTGGGAATAAGTCTGATGGATTGTATCATTTGACTATTAATAAAGTTGATGCTCTTTCTAGTTATAATTGTGCTTATCATGTGAATGAAAATGCGTACATATGGCACATGACACTTTGTCACATAAATAAAGATAAAATGATGAGAATGAGCACCAATGGCTTAATTCCCAAAATAGAAATAAATTTTAATTATTGTGAACCATGCCTTAGTGGAAAAATGACTAGGATCCCTTTTAAGAAGGGAAAGAAATCAGAGGAATTATTGGCTATAATACACTATTATGTTTGTGGCCCTTTGAATGTAAAAACACATAGGGGTATGGAATATTTTGTAACTTTTATAGATGATTTCTCCGGATTTGATTTTGTGTATCTGATTAAAAGAAAATCAGAAGTCTTAGAAAAATTTAAAGAGTATAAAACACTTGTAGAAAACCATTTGGGTAGAAAAATAAAAACTCTTAGGAGTGATAGAGGAGGAGAATATTTTTCTAACCTATTTAGTGACTTTTGTACATAAAATGGAATCATACACCAATTAACATGTCCTTCATGCCACAACAGAATGGAATGGCTGAAAGGAGAAATAGGACTTTGGTGGATATGGTAAGATCAATGTTATCTCACTCAAGTCTAGGAACACACTTTTGGGGAGAGGCCCTAGGTACTGCTGTGTATATCCTAAAGAAGATTCCAACTAAAGTTAATAGCTTAACACCCCATGAAATGTGGACTAGTAGAAAACCAGACCTAACTGACACCAAAATTTGGGGGGCTAGTGCCTATGTAAGAGTGCCAAATCAGCAAAGAAGCAAGTAAGATAACAAGAGTCTAAGATGTACCTTTATAGGGTACAATGATAATAGCAAAGGGTATAGGTTTGTTAATTATAAATCTGATGGAACAGTTGAATTAATAGAGAGCAGGGATGCTGTTTTTCTAGAAGATCAAATTGAGGATAATAAACATTTACCCAGCTTATTTGAATTAAACAAAGAAATTATAGAAGCTGATACTGCACCTGATAGACAAGCTTCACCTAATAATGACACCTTAGGTAGAGTTCAAAGAGAAAGATTCCCTTCATCAAGATTAAAAGATTATTATACATCTTTGAATGAAGAGTCTCTTGATGATCCAATTGACTTTGAAGATGCTATGGATGCACCAGATAAAGAAAAGTGGTGTGAAGCTATACAAGATGAGTTAGACTCAATAAACAAAAATCAGGTTTGGGAATTAGTTGTTTTACCCAAGAACAGAAAACCTATAGGGTGTAAATGGATATTAAAGAGAAAACTCAATGCTGATGGATATATAGAAAAATATAAGGCAAGATTAGTAGCAAAAGGGTACACCCAAGTAGAAGGGATTGATTATGAGGAAACTTACTCTCCAGTTTCCAAGTTTACCCCTATTAGAATCCTAATGTCCTTAGTTGCCTTTTTGGACTTAGAGTTATGTCAGTTAGATGTCAAAACAGCTTTTCTCAATGGAAAGCTTAATGAAAAAATATACATGACTCAACCCAAAGGTTATGTAATAGAGGGACAAGAAAATAAGGTGTATAAATTAAAGAAATTATTATATGGTTTAAAACAGTCCTCTAGGATGTGGTATCATACCTTTCATGAAGCAATTTCTAAACTTGGATTTATACATAATCCATTTGATCATTGTGTTTACTCTTTGAATAGTGGGAGCAATTTTGTTGTTCTTTCTTTATATGTAGATGATATTCTTATTACTGGAAATAATATATCCATGATTAATGACACCAAAGATTGGTTGAAAACCAATTTTGAAATGAAAGACATGGGTGATACAAGCTATATACTTGGAATTAAAATAGAAAGAGATAGGAACACTAAAACCTTAACTCTTTCGCAAGAGCATTACCTAAAGAAAATCCTAAAGAAATTTAATATGAAATATTGTAATGGAGTTGAAACTCCAATTTGTAAAGGAACCAAATTAAGTAAAGATATGTCACCCACTAATAATGAAGAAATAGAGAAAATGAAGTATAGACCCTATGCTCAAGCTATTGATAGCTTGATGTATGCCATGCTTTGCACAAGACCAGATATCTCATATGCAGTAGTAGGTCTTGTTAGTAGATACCAAAGTAACCCAAGTAAAATACATTGGAAGACTGTTAAAAGAATATTTAGATATTTGAAGTTAACAAAATACTTCAAATTAACCTATCATGCAAATGATCTAGAATTACTGGGTTATTGTGATGCTGATTTTGCAAGTGACCCGGATGATAAAAAATCCACAACCGGGTACTTATTCCTCTTAGGAGGGGGTGCTGTCTCATGGACAAGCAAAAAACAAAGTTGTGTAGCCAAATTCACCATGGAAGCTGAGTTCATCTCTTGTAGCTCCGCGACATCTGAAGCAGTTTGGATTAGGAGATTCTTGGAAGAACTCCGAATTCTTGATGTGCCAATAGGAGCTGTGAAGATCTTCAATGACAACCAAACTGCCATTGAGACAATTAAAAATGGTGAGATCGGCCATAAAGGGAAACACATAGATCTCCATTACCGGTATTTATATGATGTGTACCAACGGAATGAGATCCTGGTAGAATATGTGCCTACAAAAGATATGATTGCTGACCCTTTGACTAAACCCATTGCAATTACAGATTATGTAAGGCATGTTGAAGCAATGGGGTTGGTCGGCACCCATTCATCTCGGGCATAACTGGCCAAGTGGGAGATGATGGTGGAGTGGCCATAGGCCCTCGTTTAATCCTCAACATGTTGGAATATCCAGTGGCCATGTGACAAGCCACATGTTGATGGTTGATAGTTGATGATCATCTCCATGCAACATTCTCATACACAATCATTCATTTTAAATAATTACCTATTTATTTATTTTCTATAAAAACAAATTTATTTGATTGTTTATTTGAAAACATTTTCATACATGGAGATGCCAATGTTGTTGGATAATTTGGATCCATATTCCAGCTCTTATTGGGTCAATGGATATCCATTTGATCCAGTGTAGACTAGGTGACCAAGTGGTTAGATCCTTGGTCAAGTTGAGACACTTGTCTCAAATCTAGTGGAGCATAAATTCTAATGCTTATCTCAATTGGTTATTATAGTAACTATTGTTCTTAATGTCAAGGAACTTAACATTGGAGGAGCAACTATTTAAGGGATCTCTCCCAAGTGCTTCAACACAATGAGAAAATCCCTTTACTGAGAAAGGAAAATTATCCTCTCAGCCTTAGCTCTAATCAGATTAAGCTACTCTCTCTCACATATTGTTTGAGAGGTTGGTGTCTTAGGTCCGATACTGTGAAGCTGCTCTCATTCTCTTTGCATGCAGGTAAAACCGCCAGAAACTTCAGCCGTTCAATTCTACACACACTTGGATCAACATGAACATCACTGGATGAGGAGAATTGGAAAGTAGATTGCCATCGATGATTTTTAACTTGAGACATAAATGCTTGTTGAAGGAGAAGCTCAATGGCCATCTGCTCTCAAGTACTTATTGACACAATAAAGCCTCATAGTTAATTAGTAGCTTAATGACATTGAGAACATGTAGTATTATGATCTATACTGCAATAGATTCAATAAGAAATTTGTGGTGCTAATAATGGTGGAGGTAGTCTATTATATGGATTGAGGAGGAGGTGATGAAGATGGTAGCGGGGGTGGCTTTTAAATGTTGTAGTGTTGAGGAGGAGGTGGTGAAGATGGTGGAGGTGGGGACTATTGGTAAAGGGGTCACTGTAACTTTGGAGGAGAAGCTCTGAGGCACGTCTGAAGATACTGTCTTTAGAACATTATTTGCCCCCAATCAGTTTCACTGAGTTTGTTGTTGGGTAATAGGCAAATCCGTTCGCAGGATACACCAGAGCCTTGGGCGAGAATCTACAACCAGTAAAGTTAAAGAATCTCCGAAGAAACTTTCTGTGAGATTGTAGTAGACCCGACTGAGAGAGAGAGAAAGTGGATTTTGAAATTATGTGTTTTGAAGTCTGATTCATGCTCCTTAAATAGTTTATGAAGAGGTATTAGGAAAAGGTAAGTGTTGGTTCAGAGAAGGCACCTTGAATAGTCACAATTTCAAACATTGTGACTATTTAAAAAGTAGTTAATAGTTAATGACTATTAGTTTTGAATTGTGTCTCTTGATCACACCCGATCGAATCGTGACCGTTGATCTCATCAACAGTGACCAATGCTCAGCATCACACCAAAACCAAAGCCGCCCTTCATGAGCCACGCGAGTGCGTACAAAATGCGAGCAAAGTGTGCATTTAAAATGCCTCATTGTGCTGCACACAACGCGCACACGTGTTGTGTGGTATCAAACCACCATACTCTCTTCTACTATTTCTAAGGAGTGTAAATCAGCTCCTATTAAAATACTGAAAACAAATCTTATAATTTTCCAATGTGTGACAAGTTCAAAATTGGATTTTGTAAGAGAAGAATTAACTTTTCAATCAAGTGTGTAGGTGCAATTTCTCATGTAACTGACCAATCAAAGATTAAAATCCAACGATCCCTCACATTGATTGATTAATTTAATAGTCACAAGGTGGTAAGACCTTAAACCAATTACTCTCAAGATGGTTTTTCAGTTCAGGTTGGGTTACCATTTCAGGTGACTAAGTAAGGAGTTTTAATCCCATCTCATTGGTTACCATTATAGGTGAGCAAAGTGCTCATCTAAAGCGCTCCATTGCGCCGCACACACGCACGTACATGCGTGCGCGCGGGTTGCACGGTATCAAACCCCCATACTATCCTCTACTATTTCTAAGGAGTGTAAATCAGCTCCTATTAAAATACTGAAAACAAAGCATATAATTTTTCAATGTGGGACAAGTTCAAAATTGGGTTTTGAAGCAGATTTTTGTGCAACTAACCATGAAAAGAAAAAAAGCGAAAATAAGGCAAAATCAATACCTTCTTGTTCTTCACGGCAACAATGTTTCGAGGTCGTCTTTTTTCGTTTATTTCTTTACGTGGGGTAGGGGTGGTTAGTCACCTTGACATATCCCAATCATAATCTCCTAAGCATGGATCAAACAAAATGCTAAGCTGCTCCACGTAGGGCTGTCAACTGGTCCAACCCAATCCGGTCTAGTATGAATCCATTACACATGGATCGGGGTTTAATCCAATTCGATAAATACATTGGACCGTTTGGACCGGTCCAATGTAATGCCTGGATCGCCCGAACTGTGTGAATTGATTTTAATTTAAGTTGGGTCCAATGTAAACCTGATTACCTGATTCATTGACACCTATATTCTTATCGGGCCAGATAATGTTAGTTCAATCCAATCCAGTATTCTACTATATATCAATTACAAATGGGTTAGGTCCAATCCAATATCTATTATAGATCTTTCTAATCCATTCAAATTGATTTTAATTGGGATGGGGTCCAACCGAAACCCAATCCATCGACACTTCTAGCTCCACACAATCTGATCATTGTATTCATAAGTAATTCAACATTTTACCTCATCTAAATCCGGAAATTAAGCTGATGCAAATATATTAATTTGTTTCTAGCTAAAATTTTGTGAAAGCCTGGGGGCTCAATGGTATTTGTATTGCATGTAGAGAAATAAAACGTATTTAAATACCTCACTTAATTTCTTAGCTAGGTTAGAATGTTCGGAAAAGTATGAACTAGCCCATTGCAGATTTTTTATTTTCATTGCATATCTATAAAATGTCAAATATCCCCACTTTATACATCAATGTTCGCCCATGAATTAACATCAATTTTGAACTAACACCTACCCCAAATGTACTTTGAGTCTAAAAATTCTGACCTTGGACTGAATCGTCATTCTCCCTAGAATAATATCTCTATATTTCTCCTATTGTGTAATTGAATTGATTTGATTTATTTGATTGATGAATTTTATTTTTGTGAGCAGTACTCCAACAAGACGAAGTGTTTGATGTATCCCTCAATTCAGAAACGTTGTTGTTGCTATATATGCACGCGTTTCACAGCTTATAATCTGGTTTAACCCAATATTAAATTAGTATTTGATTCAAACCATACACTAAAAAAATGTTACTCTCATTGTCAATCAATCAATACCAATAAAGGTGTAAAACAGGCCGTGTTTGGCTGAGGCCGTGCCTAATACAACACAAACCTCCTTCCTGGGCTGGGCCAAGGGTTTGTGGCCCACAGGTCGTACCAGCCCATGGCCCGTGAGGGCTCATGCAAGCACCGCCTACACTTTCGGCATGGCAGCCTGCATTACATCTCTAATACCATAACTGTAGGAGACTCTGGTGCTCCAAAGTGTTGATGCAGTGGTGTATTGGTGTGTAGAAGCAAGTGGGAATACGTACTGAGAAATTGTGGATGAGTGCAAGTAGGGGAGTTAATTGGACTGGATTTGGTCCAATCCAATCAAGTTCAATGTCAGCCCATTGCAAATGGACCAGATCTAATCCAAATTCAATGAATATTTTGGACCATTTTAGACTAGTCCTATTCAATATTTTGGATTGTACAATATGTTCAAATTTATTTTATTTTAGATTGGTTCTAGCTTCTAACCTAATATGGTCTTTGGACACCCATATTTCTTTTTATCTTCTCTCAATAAATTGGATATTGACTCAATCCAGCCCAATCCAATATAAATTCATTATAGATGGACCAGGTCCAATCTAATCCAAGAAATACCTTGACCATTAAGTTAGTCTAATCTGATTTAATTCAATATATCTTAATGGTCTTTCTAATCCGTCTAAATTAATTTTATTTTGAACAGGTTCAATCCAAAACGGATCTATTGACACCCCTAAGTGCAAAATGCAACTCAACTTGATTGAAATGGAAAGCTACTCTCATGGAAGGCTACTACTCCTCCCATCCTTTTCTTTTCATTTAAAACCATCCTCTTTTTTCTAATGCAGAAAAGACTTTGGTGTGCCATGGAAAGCTCTATATCTTGATTTTAGGGCCCCACCATCTCGTCACCTACGCCTATTTTACATCCAACAACTTGATATTGGGACCCCACCATCTCGTCTCCTACTCTATGGACAGATCAAGAAGGATGCATGGTTCCCAATGTAAAACCGCGTTGGTTGTCTTTTTGACTCAATTTCAGCAGCAGCCAGCGAAATCGAAATTTTCCAAAGGGAAAATGATGATAGACCTCTCATCTCATGGTATAATAGTATAACAGGAGTATCATTAGGGTTTCTATGGCATTATACTAGTTAATTTGGATTTGTAGAATATTGTTGGAGTCCAAATTTGCTTTTCAAAGTGTGTTTCTGACATCAACAGCATTTTCAGCTATGCATTGAAGCAAGGATTAAGGTATCGATACGATACTTCTAATATGGGGCATATTTTATCCATATATATGGGATAAGCTATGATTGAAAATATATCCTATCAGTCATACATATCAGCATGATGTGCCTCCATATTTGGTCATATCATACTATATCATTGGATACGGTCCGATACACACTGATATGGAGGCATATTCATGCCTAGTTTGACAAAACTATATATTGACTACTTTTGGATTATTTTTACTTTTAATAAAAAATAAAAAAATAGTATTACAAAAATTGAAATAAATAATTTAAGATTTATTTTTTCCAAAACATTTAATAAAAACTAAAAATTATAAAAAAATATATTTCATCTACCTTAGATGATTTCTATATTTTATTTTACACAAACTTATATGTTAAAAATGAAAACATAGTTATTATTTGAAAAAATAGAGTTATTACATAAAAATACTAAACAAATAAATTTTTCCAACTTTAATGGAAAACAGAAAATTATAATTATATAAACTGAAATGAATCATTTAAGATTTAATTTCCCCAAAAAAATTAATAAAAACTGAAAATTATAAATAATTTATTTTATTTATCTTAAATGATTTGTTCGTTTTGTTTTACAATTCTATATAAAATAAAAGCATTATATGTTAAAAATAAAATCATATTTATTATTTAAAAAGAATTTTTATTAAATAAAAATACTAAATTAATAAATAATCTCAAAACTTAATAAATATTGAAAATTATAATTATAAAAATTGAAATTAAATGTAATAATTATTGTATGATATTTGAATGTTCTACGGTCCTGGTATTATTTATTGTAATATTTCTCTTCGTATAACCTATTGTATATGCATTTCTCATGTGTTTATATCATATACATAGATAATTGAGCTTTTGATTTAGTATTATTAATGTATTTATGTGATTTGCATGCATTTCCCTAGTTATCTAAGCGTTTCTATATCCTTCATTCGTATCTATGCGTTTTCAAAGCATATTCGTATCCGACTTATCCAATACAATATCCGATACCAGTACTTTGATCCTCGATTCGAAGAATTTTCTGTACCCGATACCCGATTCCAATACCTGATCCCAATTCAATCTAATTCATTTTTAGTTTAATGTAACCAAACTAATTGGGTGGAGCATCTTCTAGCCCATTTCGTTTGCATCTTGGAGCCCTTTTTAGCTTATACTTGTCACTATTGGGTAGGGAATGAGGCAAAATAATGTTTGAGTTATATCATTATGCAATTCAGTTTGGAAGGAATACATATACAAATGTATACAATGCAAATATATACAAATATATTTGGGTTAGTGCATTTAGTTTGCATCTTGGAGCCCTTTTTAGCTTATACTTATCAGGACTGGGTAGGAATGGAGCAGAATAATGTTTGGGTTGGACCCTTATGCAATTCAGTTTGGAAAGAATATAAATACAAATATGTACAGTACAAATACATACAAATATGTTTGGATTTATCCATTTGGATTACACTCTGTATATTCCTATTTGTATTCCTTCAATTCTAAGCCTTAGGCTCAGTTTGGAAGGAGTACAAATGCAAATATGAAGTGTAAAACCTTATATTTTGTATTATTTTGCATGCATTTGCACTATACATATTTTTATTTGTACTCTTTCCAAACCGAGCCTTAAGAATAAACATGAATTGAGGCTTTTTTGTGTCCAAGTATGGCATGCCCAAAAAATCCGATTTTACTTAGGCAATAATTGGTTTCATTATTAAAAGAAACATGTGGTGACACGTTCGACATGTTTTGGAAATATATATTCATGATAATACTAAAAAAAAACTTTGGGTGATAAAACTTTATTTTCATATAAATTTAGGAGGTATTTGACAAGTCTTTTTAAGAAATCTTCCAAAAGCTCAAGACCTTAAAAGACTGATGAGCATTTATGGGTAGATCTTGAAAGACTAAAGACTGATTGGTTGCAATTTTTTTCATAGATCTTAAAAGCAAAAGGACCCAAAGACCATTTGGAAACACATATAGCACAACAAATAATTGTTGAGCATTTAGATGGAAATACACCTTCGAAATGTCATGTGTGGGACCCACTAATGCATTCAAATGTGTATTTAGCACTTATGGGCCCCACCTACACATTGGCTTATGCAAATGTGTGGAGGTTCGCTCATTTAGAAGGCCTATGTGTTCAGATTCCTCGGTGGTGAAATGTGAGAGTGAAACAAAGGTTGTTTTTCTTTTTTTTTTTTTTTCGAATGAAGAAAGATCTCGTAAGTTAAAAAATACTAGAAGCCTCAAATGAAGCTTTTGGATTTTGTACAATTTTCAGCCTCCTCGAGCTTTTTAGGGGGCTATCTTTTTGGCTTTCTATCTTGTGGTTGCCAAACGAAAAAGCTAAATACAAGGTCTTCTGACCTTTGAAAGGCTTGAAAGACCCCTTAAAAAGACTTCCCAAACATCCTCTTTAAATTAATTATGATGTCATATGAGCCAATTCTTTTTACAAAAAATTCTTATAATTGTCCAAATTTCATAAAACAATGTCAAATGAGACCCCCACCAATATAATTTTGGATTTAGATAATTAGGAATATCAAAACATTAAAATTTAAAATAGTTTAATCAATTCTTAAACTAAATGCATTTCTCAAAATTCCTCTATATTCCTATTATGCCCATTTCTAAGAAAAATAGGCAATTCAAATTCTATACTTACCTAAAATTGATAGGTCTACAATGAATTCTCTCTCTCTCTTTCTCTTTCTCTCTATATATATTGACACAAGTTGATTAATGGTCTACATTGTATGTTGGTGGGCCATGCAAACCTACTCATCGCTGGTGATACCATGTCGTTTAGTTGACATTTGATTTGGCCCTAATTGAAACTTGAAAAGTCTCCTAACCTTTGTACTTGGCCCAAATGCCTAATGAACAGTGAATTTACGGATATAGCTGGTACATAAGTTGGCTAGTGAATCAAAGTATCATTATTCGATGCACGCATTCTTTGAATTTATGACTTCAAAGTTATTATGATAACAGTGGTACAAGATCAAAGAAGAAATTTATTAATTTCCCTAAAAAATTAATGATAATGTAGGGTTTATGCATGATTAGATTAAAGAAGAAATTTGCATATAAGTTTATTGAATCTGTAAATATGTAATTTGTTGAATATAATGGTAAGTACAATTTATTAAATGTGAAATTACATTTTATAAAACATAAATCAATAAAAAAATAAATAGACTTTAATGTGTGTGTGATTGGTTGGAATTCCAAGATCCTCTTAACAAATTGGTCCTCATAAAAAATAAAAAAAAATAAAAAAACAGACTTTATATTCATGGGAAGTGTTCCCAATTCCAAGATTCTCCCCAGACGTTATCATACTCGCACATCGGGAACATCACCACATGAATTAAAATATACAAATACGAGAGATGTTTCAAATGAGTTCGGATGTCCTGCACAATTCTCCTTAGAGAACTTTTTGTACATCAAATTAGAGAGTGTCATGTCAGCACTCTCCCATACTTAAATTTTACATGTGCCAGTGAGAGCAACAGATGTTTCAAATGTCCTCCCACTCTCGTTACAAAACTGAATATCACCAAGCAGAAAAAACCTCGAATAGGAGTTCTGACTTCAAAGAATCGAGCACTTGAAGTTGAAACACTCTTTGTAAATTTTACTTCCACCCAAATGATTCTGTCAGCTCAAACTCTTAAAATCCAGTATGTTTGGGTCAGTAGACATTAAGTACAGAGCCAGACTTTCATTCAAGAATCTCATATAGCTCGGTTGTTTGTTCCCTGTGGAGGACCGGACTCGACAAGAGCAAACAAACCTTCTTAGTAACAACAAGTAATAGAACACGATACTAGTTGATAATTGTGTATAAGTCAGAGAGTTGTCTCCGCTTCAGGCGTTCAATTTTAGAAGACCAAAGTCGGAATTATTATTGGTGGTTTCTTTATTAGTTTCAGCTCTGTAAATCCTTATTTTTTATTTAAACGAAAATATGCTGAAGAAACCCTAATTCATATTTTTTATTAGTTTGAAAATTTTAATATTTTAAAAGTAGAACGGAAGGACATTTGAAATGTCTGTTTTTCATGCATAGGAATCTCTTCAGAAAGGATTGTTTCAATTGTCTTCTGGGTCGGTGTAGATAGACAAAGTTTTAATAGAACTTGTGAGTTGTTTAGATTCCAAAGGTAGAGATGCTAATAGGCAACGCCTTATGCATAAACTTTGAGTTATGAAAACTCCATGGTTGGGCCACACCCATTGGATGAATTTTGAACATTATACAGAAGTCTAAGATGATGCAAGTATATGTATATATAGCAATAAGATTTTACCAGGTTGATAATATCTATATGAAAATGAAAGAATCCTGTACAATTTTCTACAATGGTTAAAAGAATGGCTATATAAAGGGCTAGCCTCATTTCAAAGTATTCGTCATTAATTAAGTAGTCTTTTGATCTACTCTTCATCATTCTACTTATCTTGAACAAGAGGAGATCGACTTCTGGCTGGATAACCATTTTGAGCTGCCAGACATGGCACTCAGCCTTTGGCAGAGCCTTTTCTATGCCATGGCATTTTGCCTGGCAGCTGACAGGGTTGCGGCTTTTGATATCCGGCTCCCTCCCTTATTTCACAAACCACCGCCACCTTCGTCACCATACCCACCGCCACCATACAACTATAACCCTCCACCACCAACATCTCCTCCTCATTCATACTACTTTAAATCACCACCTCCGCCCCCTCCATCTCCATCCCCACCTCCTCCATACCAGTACTACAAATCCCCTCCATCACCACCACCCTCTCATCCATACTACAACAAGTCTTCTCCACCACCACCTCCATCCCCATCTCCACACCCTCCACCTCCTCATCTGTCACCACCTCCCCCATACTATTACAAGTCCCCTCCACCACCATACCCATCCCTTCCTCCTCGCACACCTCCATACTACTACAAATCTCCCCCACCACCCTCACCATCTAAATCACCTCCATACTACAAGTCTCCCCCACCACCCTCATCACCTTCACCACCATACTACAAGTCTCCCCCACCGTCCTCACCACCTCCACCATCTCAATCACCTCCAAACAATTACAGACCTCCCCGTCCACCACCTAAAACACCACCGTACTACATGTTTCCCCCACCACCCTCACCACATCCACCATCTAAAACACCTCCATACATTTAAACGTCTCCCCCTCCACCCTCATCGCCTCGACCATCTAAAACACCACCATACTACAAGTCCCCCCCGCCATCTTCACCATCTAAATCACCTCCATACTACCACAAGTCTCCCCCACCACCCTCACCACCTCTACCATCTAAAACACCACCATACTACAAGTCCCCACCACCACCCTCACCATCTAAGACACCTCCATACTACTACATGTCTCCCCCACTACCCTCACCATCTCAGCCTCCATACTACCATCATTCACCACCTCCACCCCACTACTAAAAGAGCCAAAATGTAATCCATCTGTTTGCGTCTGCCTCATTATAATTAGTTGGCTTCTACTCATGGTTGCCGCCGGCTCCTTAGATAAATCAACTCTTTCACCAGTCACCACCACAATCTTCTCCTCCTCTCTGTATGACCATAAAGTAATCCCCACCACTACTTACCTCTAAGATACATATATCCGATAACGTTAATATAGATATTTGAAGAAGCAGCCATGTCTCAAGCAAGATTCTAGCGGTTTCATTTGGATCAAAGCCTTGACTTGAGATCAAGTAATGCATATAGTAGTTTCTTGCAGGTCCTTTATTTGCAGTTTACTAAAATAAATAATCGGGTGAAACTAAAAGCCATTTGGCTTCATCTTTGAAAGTCGTTTGGTTTGTTTAGTTTTCCATGGCTTGCAAAATATATAGAACGAAGTGTTCATTCTATAGATGTTAAAGAAGTGGAACTCAGGAAATAAAGTCTGTATTTGAAAAAAAAAAAGAACTCTGAGCTCGCTTTTTTCTTACTGCACTTGATCATATGATTGGGTTTATAGAATTGTATACATAATATCTGCTTTTGTTCGGAAAAGATTATGCAGTGAAGAGAAAATGAAATGGTCTGTGTGTGTCAGATGTATTGAAATCATTGACAAAATGACAACTAATTATTTCTTAATATAATCCAAGTCAACCTCGCGTTAATTAATCGACAAATATATATATATATATATATATATATATATATATATATATATATATATATATATATAAAGATTTAGGATCAGTCGTCAAACCCATTTTATAATATACAGAAGTGATCAGTGCAATCCTTGTAAAGGTTGACCATAGAGGATCATAAATTTGTCTCACTTATCTATAGGACAAAGTACATATAGATAAGCATGGCCACTATGCATGTTCATATCTGTGACATGAGGATCCAAAGATCTCAAGCATGGATTTCTGATGACATAAAGCCCCCATTTTCTTTTTGCGAAGTTATCTAGGTAAATATACTTATTCGGGTAATTATTTCCTGTGAAATATTTATCGGGGGGAATTATATTTATCCATATTCTTTTATTTCCCATCTAAATAAGAAAATGACTGTTTTTAGCCATAAAAAAAGCCATTATTAAAAGGGACAATTGGCAACTTCCAGGGGGTGGAAAAGTTATCCACATGGAAGATGGGATTTCCCCCCCTCAAAATCCAAAACAAAAATGGGCTCAAAGAGAAATCTGAAGAGGGTTTAGTAATCAACTAGTTTTAGAACCTCATTAAACAAGCCCGAAGAGAAATCAGAAAGACATGCATGCATGCACTTAATTTATGATTGAAGCCTTCCCAACCTTTACGTGCTGTAAGCTCAGTTTGGAAGGAGTATAAATACAAATATGTAAAGTGTAAAATCTTGTATTTTGTATTAATTTGTATGTATTTGCATTGTGCAAGTGTGCATATTTGTATAAAATCCCAACTCCAAATGCAGGCATTTCCCATTACAAAATTAAAACTTTGAAGGGAAAATATAGAAGGTTATTCTTTCTTTTTCATGTAAGGTATCTAGCTTTGCTTTCATGAAGTTTAATTAAATCAGTTAATTTTTTGTATAGTAGCCACATGTTCAAACTGGATATTGAATTGCTAGAGCTGGTGGTTCATCAGTCATGAGCTAGCATTTCTCTCATGGCTTGAATTTATGATGTTGGAATTGTTTTCTCCTTTCTTCTTTCAGATTCCCACTTTTACTTGAAACATTACATCAAGATTTCCTAAACTAAAAGGCGGGACTGTAGTATATATCGAACCTATTTTAAGTTTAAATTGTAAGTCTAAGCTAATGTAATTAAACGCATCTCTTTTTTCTACCACCAATGGCATATTAGTTGTTGCTTGTGACGACACTGGTTTAATAAAATTGTGTTCACTGTCTGCATTGGGAAAATTTAATTTTTGTATGTTAAGTTGGCAGTCCAAATGTTTGTAGTTAAGCTTATAAGAATATGATTCATTACTGGACCCTATATTCTATATAATAAGATTTAGGGTTGTTTCTTTTAAGTTTAAATATCAGAATCTTTCTTTGGAGATACTTTGAATCATGCTTTTTTTCATTCTTCATTATTCTTCCTTTTTAGTCTTAGGGATGGTGGTGGAGACTAGCAGTGGTACAATGGAGGTGGGGAGGTGGTGGTGATGGTGGCACAGAGCCTTGTAGTTATATGGTGGCGATGATGGAGATGGAGGTGGCGGTGCTTACTTGTAATGGTTTGTGGGCATTCTAAGTGTGAAATCGGACTTGGTGCTCACACTGTTCTCATAGCCCTTTTTAGCCCTGCATTGGGAATATTTTCCCATAAATAAAAAAGATATAAGTATGAAGATGCCCCAATATACAGCTGAAAATGGCTGTAAGAAGGGAGCACAATTTTGTTTGACTGTATTCTCCCTCTGCAAGTGCTTTGATTGTGGAGGACGTGGAAAATCATAAAATTAAGGTCCTTGAATAGATTTTATTCTCTAACATGTCCCTTTACACGAAAGCCAATTGGGCTTGAAGTATGGACAGCACAAGTCCACTCATACCTTGTGCTGAAACTTAATTAATTATAATGGGGGTGACAAGAATCAAACACTAGATCACTTGGTCAAAGTGGCTCTGGTACCATCTCAAATAACCAACTAACCTAAAAGATTAAGCTGTTAAGTGAGGTCCTTGAATAGGTTTTATTCTCTAACACACCTCACCACCTCAACTCAGCAATTCTGGATAATTTTGATTTTAGACTTCTCCAATAGGAAAGAAACTTGAAACTTGCTGTTCGTTGATGAATTGAAGGCAGAAGTATATAGTGATCCTCTGAACCAGTATATAAGGGTGATCAAATGCATTTGTTTCTGGTAAAAGTTTGGAAAATAAGACCTGAAACAACCCCTTGTTATTTCACCCACAGATTATGTATCATTTTCATGTCTTTCATGCCAAAAACAAGTCAAGAAGGATGTGCTGAAAAAAATAAAGGGTTTGGTAGGTGTGAATAGGGCTTAGTCTTCCTTCTTTCTCTAACTTATATTAAACGCGCCTGATATAATGTAGGTGGTGCCTGCCTAGTGCCTTCAGGTCAACCTTTTTTTATTTTATCTGAATGTTCAAATAGTAATGCTGCATGGAGTCATGGACTAACAGTAGAATAGGTATCTAACATACTTGGGTGACCCATTTCGACGAATTTCATTCTAATTCTAAAAGTGAAATGGTTAGGGGGCTATGTTTGGGAGGACTTTTTTAAGTGTTTAATTAAATAAACACTTGTTTTGGCTGAGAACAACATCAATAAAGCAAGCACTAGTTATTTGCATTCGGAAAATAAGTTTAAATAAGTATTTATTCTTGAATAAGGTCTATTCTGGCCCATTTGAAAATTTTCAAATGTGTTCAAATAAGTGCTTATTTCAAATAAGTTCAAATAAGTCCAAATTTTGAGTTTATTTTTAAGTAAGTATTTCTATTCTGACCCATCTTGATCCATCACATCATTTTAAAAATACCTATACTACCCTTATTTGAAATAAGTGATTTGTCAATAAGCGTTCATGAACACTTATTTATCAAATATGCACTTCTAAACATGAGCTTGCCTTTTGATTTTATTTCTTTTCTTTCGTCTCTTTTTGGGTTGTGTAGAGACGAGAAATGTTAGAGCTAGCTACACCAAAGAATTAGGTCAAAGTCAGATATTTGATCCTTATTTCTGAATCCAACCCAAATGTGGTGATAGCAATTGATTGAAATGATGTCAGTTTACCTTTTTTTTTTTACACTGAACTTTAAATATATATGACCGTTGTATTTTGAAATCACTGTAAAAAGTTGTTTAAGTTTTACATCGATAAAATCGATGTAGTTTTTATATCGATTATTGATGTAAAACTTTAAATGTAATGAGGTTTTATATCTATCATCGACATAAAACTACACTCCATCCAAACTTATGTAAACTGAACCGGAGTATAATTTTACGTCAATAATGATTACACTTTTTTACCAAACATGTACAAAAGCAAACTGAAATAAATTTTATATCGGTTCTTGATTTACATCGCATCTAAATACAGCCTTAGTGTCTCAACTTTTGCTTAAGATGAGGTTCCCTATACTTAAATAAGCACTCAAGTCCAAACATTATTATTATATCAATTATCTTGAGAATGTGATGCCTCATGTGCCTTGGAACATTTAAAAATCCTAAAACTACCTTTTGTATATTTTATGATACCTTTTTTCCCTCTCTTTTATTGAGTCTCTAAAACCCATGTTCATAATTAGAACTATTCATGGACTGGTCTTGGGCTAAGTTTTTGTCAAAATTCTAATGTGCCGAAGCCCAAGCCCGAGTTAGTGTAAAGTTAGGCTTGAAGCCCAGCCCATGAACAGGTCTATTCGTAACCCTTTCTTTCCCATTTTTTCTCAGAGTTGAACAAATTGGGCATTTAAAAAGGATATGTGCATCAACCATGTCAATTTCTGTTATTTTGCAATTTTGATCTCTTAGTTAGTCAAATCATAAATGGGCATTTTAGTAAATTTACCACTCATAATAATGTTGGTTAACAAACTTGCACTTGAATGTTGATTTCTAAAAGTACATGGTACCTCATCATGGAAAGTTCAAGTTGAATCCCTTAAATATAACTACTCCCAAGTAACATGCAGGGTACCTCCTTTTAATTTTCCCTAATCTATACTATATAAAGCAAATGCTTGGCTTGGTTTTGGTGCAAGTTATAAAAAATTAAATTTAATTATATAATGTCAACATATATCTTTATTCTTTACTTGCATAGCACATGCTCTTACACTAGTCTTTATACTCTCTAAGACTCATGCTTTTTTTTGGTAAATCACACACGAATTTTGAATAGCATGACAAGATCAACACTTTAGAATTAGAAGAAGGTTTCTTTCTTTCATCTTGAAATTAGAAGATGAAGGTATATTGTAGTTATATGACATCCCAGTCTCTTGGAAATTGTGTAGCGATCATGTATATTAAATAATGCATTGTTTGGCAAGTCTTTCTTCACAATCTTTTGAAAATTGCAAGATCAGCGTTTGGTATTTTCCCTTTGGTAATAGAAATAAGAAATGACCTAGAGTTGAGTGCCTAGAAAGACCAAAATGGATGAAATTAGAGAACTTGATAAACCAAGATCTTCGTCTTTAACCAAGTCTAGAAAATTTCAATACAAGTTCTAGTCTGATAGCTCTCTATCCACCATTTCTAATAGGGGTGTGAATATTAGCAACGATCTCTCCCTTAAATTTGTTTTTCATATCCCTAATTTTTCTTCAATTTATTGTCCATGTCTAAACTTACAAAAAATGGATTGCAATGTAATATTTTTTCTTACCCATTGTGTCTTGTAGGACAAGTTGATGACAAGAACGATTGGGAGAGGTTATGAAGTTGGAGGCCTTTATTACTTTGATGAAGGTGCCAGCTTTGCCCTACATTTATGAAGCTTAAGTAGGAGCAACAATAAAGGGTCATGAACTAGGGCTTACTTTCGGCATGCTAGCTAGGCTTGATTATGTGTTTTTTCTTTCATGGTGTTTGGAAGCGTGGGCACTTGTGTGGGACCGATTTTCAAGAAAAAATGCCCATGCTTCCAAGACCCGTTTTTCACAAAAAAAATGCTTCTGCGACGTAGGCAGTGAGCAGAACTATGCTGTTTGGTAAGCACCATTTTTCATGTATGTGCTGACAGGTAAGCACCACAAAAAAACGCTTCAAATTTTTTGGTGTTTCATGCATTAGTGGGGTCCCGGTTTTTGAGACATGCCCGATTTTTTAATAATCGGCTGAACCAAACAATGAGATACATGGGCATTTGTTGAAATGCCTATGTGGATCCGGCGTGGCACCATTTTTTTGAAAAAACGACCACAGTTCCAAACATCCCCTTTGATGAAAGAGTTGTTTCAATTAATTTCAACTTAAAGTCTTTTTTGTGAAGTTTGTCAAATTTCAAAGCAACCTAGAAACAATTATCCAATATCTAATAAAGAAATTCTTGCTCATTTTCATTTAGTAAATTTCATTGTTTGGGGCCTTCACCCCTTTTTTCCATGGATGGCTATCACTATCTTATCATTTTTATTTACCACTTCTCAAGGTGTATGTGGATTTATTTATTAAAAAGTAAGGATGAGGTTCTTATAATTTCAATAATATTTTAAAAGATGATTAAAAATAGTATTGAAAAAATGTAGTACATTCTCACAATGTAGTAAGATATTTTAAAACCTCTCTAAATCTGTTTCTTGAAAATAAGGGGGCAATACATCAGTCATCATGTGTCCATACCACTTAACAAAATTGAATTACTAAGAGGAAGAACAAACGCTTATTGAAGACTACAAAGGTTCTTTTGTTTTAGCACAAGGTCTTTAAAAGTTATTGATCACAAGCAGTTCTTACAACTAGCTTCATATCTGATAAAAGGGATGTCATTTAGGATGTTGGGAATGAAACTCCTTTTGTTGTATTATTTTTCTAATCAAAATGAGTTTCCTTTTCATTCTACGAGTCTTTGGTTGTGCTTGCTTCATTCATATCAAGGATCCTACATGAACAAAGTTGGATTCTAGAATTCTTCATGGTGTCTTTCTTCAATATTTGTTTTCCCAAAATGGGTACAAGTGTTATGACCCTATATTAAGAAAGAACTTTGTTACTAAAGATGTCTTTTTTTGAGTCCCAATCATTCTTATCACATTCCTAGAATCATGTTTAAAGGGACTCTAGATGGGTAGAAGAGTAATGTTCTTCTCATTTTGTGGTTCTTCCATCTTTTTCCCTTAATCCTCCAAGGTGCTAACACTTGTCCAGGTGATTATGGTAAGACTCTTGCAAATTCTATGCTCTAAATGTAGGTAATGATGGAATTGCCAACCTTGAGAAACAAAAGGAGTTGAATGCCCTCTATAGAAAGTGAAAAAGGAATCTTCCAACTTGTGAAAAAGGAATCTTTCAAATTTGGATGTTTCCATTTTTCTTCATAAATCTATTCACTCTTGTACTAGTCATCATTCCATTGCAAATCATGTTTCTTACTTTTACTGTTTCCTAAATTTTTCCTTTACTCTTGCACTTTTCCCTATTAGTGTTCCCACCAAGTATTTTGAAGCTATATTTGTTCCAAAATGGAGAGAGGTAATGAATGAAGAAATGATAACCTTGTGGGAAGACAAAAAGTTGGGAGTTAGTTGATCTATTGAAGGAAAAGATTAGTGTGGGGTGTAAATAATAGGTGTTTACGATGAAGAATAAGGAGGATGGATTAATTGAAAGGTAAAAGGAAAGGTTAGTGGAAAAAAGGGTTTACATAAAATGAGAAAATTAATTACAAAGAGCCATTCACTCCTGTTGCTAAGTTGGACACTTTACAAGTCCTTTTGTCCCTATTTCAATTAAATGTAAAAAAGTTTTTTTCTGAATGGTGACTTATAAGAAGAAGTATTTATGGATTCTTCAACTGGTTATGACTTTCTTGGGAATGCATGCAAGTTGAATAAAGAATCTATGGATCTCCAACTAATTATAACTTGCATGGAAAGGCATGCAAGTTGAATAAAGCACCATATGGGTTAAAACAATCCCCACATTCCTAATTTGAAAGGCTATTGATGAGAGTAGAATTTATCATATTTTTATCCCCAATTATTATGTCTTTTATACTAAATTAGCATCTAATTGGATTCATATTTCTATTCAGGGCACGAAAGAAGGCATCAGGAGCAAAGAAAGACAAATCGGATGATTTTTCACAGTTTTGACATCGTTTAGTAATCTGTGCCTAACTCACGTATCCAAACTCCGAATGGGCTGATTCAAGACCCACTAGAAAGATAAGAGAAAAATCCACAACTTTCATGTTTTGGGCTTTCACAGATTCGACCTACATCGAAGTCAAATCCGGGTCCAAAGTAGGGGCAATTTCGTAGGAAGGCCCAATCCGCAACTGAAGCCCAACTTGCAGAAAAGCCTGGCTGAAGCCCAATTCGCAGAGGAGGTTTAATACGAATTCAAGAACAAGAAACTGAGAAGAATCCTTCTAGATCTAAATTCTTGATGTAATCTTAGAGAGATAAGAGGATTGGGTTCATTAGATAAAAAGATAAGATTGGAATTAGGATAGGACTTTCTATTTTTGTAAAGATCAACTTCAAGAGGAAGTAGGAGACCACCCCCTCCCCTTTAATCTATATAAAGGAGGGGGCGGACTAGCTTTAGGCATCACTCAATCACTCACTTCCTGATTTGAATCAAGAAGAAAAGAAGCAATCAACCAAGAATTTCCAAGAGTTCAAGAAATGTGGAGGAGGAGATCAAGAATTCAAGAATCCCCAAGAACAAGGTGGCGGCAAGAAGAGGAGATCTCAGCACCATCGGCGAATTCAAGAGTTCTTTCTTTCTTTTTGTTTGCTTTAATTCTTCCATCATGAATTGATTTGTTTCTTGCTAGGATTGTGGAAAGCCTAACCATGATAATGAATATATTTTTATCTCTATGATTTTTCCAAGATTGTGATTTCCATTTAGTCTATGAATTATTTGCTTAATGCGATTAAGAGTGGCCATCTCTTAATTGATTCGGTGTATATGAATGAATCGGGAGAGGAATTTATATACTTGACCACATAATTCGTGGTGTGAATTAAATGGTATATAGGGATATATACACATGATTCATCTAAATATTTGAGTTTTTCTTGCACTTAATAAATTTCTATTATTGAGAACTCTAGTCGAGGGATCGAGGGGTTACTTGATAGAAATAGGTTTAATATATCTTGGGAAAGAATATTAAATAAAATTGGGAAAAACTTCAGCTTATGGGAATAATAGTTAATCTTGGTTAATCGAACCCATCAATATTCATTACATTGGTTAGGTGGACCAAAGGTCCTAGCGATTTTATCATTTGCATATTCGATTAGTGATCTCCCTTGCTTTTATTTTCTTTGCTCCAGTTTTATTATCAGTAGTTCTTGCTCAATTCCAAATTTTGATTATCCAAATAATTAGGGAAAACTGTGATTCTAATACTTATTTTGTTAAATTCCTGTGGGAATGATATTATTATACTATTTGATAATTAGTACACTTGCTAGGGTTATATATTAATAGCTATCAAGTTTTTGGCGCCGTTGCCGGGGATTTAATCCTAAAATAATATTAGAATTTGTTAACCTTGATTAATTTGGACCCCTTATTTCTGTTTTTATTATTATTCTATTTTCCTTTTATTTCTATTTTTATTTTTATTTGTTTGTTCAAATTCTTGCTGGTTCAGATTTACTAGTGCATGACATGCACTAGACAGGAAGGATTAGTTGAATTCGATCCTGAGATTGAAAGGACCCTTCGCTTGTTGCAAAGGGACAACAAAGGAAAAGCAAGAGAAGAGGTTGTTATTTGCGAACCAGCCATAGAGATTGAAGGAGAGATGGCAGAAGGAAATCGCACCCTCTTGGACTATGCTTGTCCAAACATTGATGGGGCGACTTCCAGCATTTGCAAGCCCACCATCCATGCAAACAATTTTGAAATAAAGCCTGCAATAATTCAAATGATCCAAACTAGTATTCAGTTTAGTGGGTTACCAAGTGATGACCCTAATGCACACATTGTTAACTTCCTTGAAATATGTGATACATTTAAACACAATGGAGTTAGTGATGATGCAATTAGGCTTAGATTATTTCCTTTTTCATTGCGTGATAGAGCTAAAGATTGGCTCAACTCACTCTCTGCAGGAAGTATCACCATTTGAAATGATCTAGCCCATAAATTTTTGGCTAAATATTTCCCACCCTCCAAAATAGCAAAGCTAATTAATGATATTACTACTTTTGCTCAATTTGAGAGGGAATCCTTGTATGAAGCATGGGAAAGATTTAAGGGGATGCTTAGGAAGTGTCCTCACCATGGGATACCAACTTGTTTTAAACTGGGAAAAATGTCATTTCATGGTTAGAGAAGGAATCGTTCTAGGGCATAAGGTGTCCTCCCGAGGCATCGAGGTTGATAAAGCTAAAATAGAACTGATTGAAAAACCACCTCCACCACAGTCATTAAAAGATGTTAGGGGCTTTCTCGGGCATGCCGGTTTTTATAGGCGATTTATCAAAGATTTCTCAAAAATCGCCAGGCCCTTAACAAATCTGCTAGTTAAGGATGTGCCTTTTGATTTCAATGATGATTGTTTGCATGCATTTAACATTCTTAAAGAGAAATTGGGTCAAGCACCGATTGTATCAACTCCTGAGTGGGAACTACCCTTCGAAATAATGTGTGGTGCAAGCAATGATACCTTAGGCGCAGTTTTAGGGCAAAGAAAAGATAAGAAATTCCATACCATTTACTATGCAAGTAGGACCATGAATGAAGCACAAAAAAATTATTCCACTACCGAAAAGGAACTACTTGCAGTAGTATTTGCTATTGAAAATTTCAGATCCTATCTGCTCTTATCTAAAGTTATCATATTCACTAACCATGCTGCCTTGAGATATCTGCTTGCTAAGAAAAATGCAAAACCTAGGCTGCTACGATGGATCTTGCTGTTGCAAGAATTCGATTTAGAAATAAACGACAAGAAGGGTAGTGAAAACATAGTAGCTGACCATTTATCAAGGCTGGATGAAAAGTATGTTGAAAATATTGTTACTTCAGCCTTACATGATGATTCCCAGATGAGCAACTCTATGCGATTAATGGTAATATCGAACCTTGGTTTGCTGATTTGGCTAACTTTTTGGCAGGGAAGGTGGTGCCACTTCACTTGACATATCAGCAGAGAAAGAAATTCTTCTCTGATGTCAAGCATTATTTATGGGATGAACCTTACCTGTACCGGATCTGCGGGGACAGACTGATAAGAAGATGTATTCCCGGGGAAGAAGTGTTGAGTGTTATAAAATTCTACCATGACAGAGAAGCAGGAGGTCACCATGGAACATCAAGAACTGCTTCAAAGATTCTCCAAAGCGGGTTCTATTGGCCATCACTCTTCAAGGATGTCTACACATATGTAAGTGCTTGCGATCATTGCCAGAGGACAGGTAATATCTCCCGACGAAACGAGGTGCCCTTAAATAACATCCTTGTTTGCGAAATATTTGATGTATGGGGCATCGACTTCATGGGACCCTTCCCAAAACCTGTTAATAATTCTTATATACTTGTGGCTGTAGACTATGTGAGCAAATGGGTGGAGGCATGTGCATACCCCACTAATGATGCTCGGGTTGTCATTAAATTCATGAAAAAATTCATATTCACTCATTTTGGGACACCTCAAGCTATCATAAGTGATGGGGGGAAGCACTTCTGCAACAAGCAATTTGAACAACTATTAAACAAATATGGTGTTACGCACAGAATTGCCACCCCCTATCACTCCCAGACTAGCGGCCAGGTAGAAATCTCTAATAGAGAATTAAAACAGATCTTGGAAAAGACGGTTACCACATCTAGGAGGGATTGGTCCTTAAGGCTAAACGATGCACTTTGGGCTTATCATACGGCATTCAAAACTCCAATTAGTATGTCCCCTTATCAATTAGTCTTCGGCAAAGCATGCCATCTACCCATTGAACTGGAACATAGAGCCTACTAGGCAACCAAATTTCTGAATTTCGATTTAAGAAATGTAGGTGATCAAAGAAAGCTCCAAATCAACAAATTAGAGGAATGGAGAAATCAAGCATATGAGAATACCTGGACTTACAAAGAAAAAACCAAAGCATGGCATGACTCCCGTATTGTAAGAAAAGAATTTAAAGGAGATAAAGTGCTGATCTATAATTCTCGTCTCAAGCTATTCCCTGGAAAGCTGAAAACCAGGTGGAGTGGACCCTTTGTAGTGGCTAGAGTATTCCTTCATGGAGCGATTGAACTGCACAATGGTAAGGGCAACACATTCAAGGTAAATGGGCAGTGGTTGAAGCATTATATTGAAGGAGAGCAACCCATCCACCATGGGTCCATTCTCTCCGTGAAACTGCCATGAAAGAAAGGAGAAAGTCAAGCTCATGACTTTAAAAGAGCGTTTGTGGGAGGCAACCCATTAAATTATTTGTTTGCTTTATTCAGTTTTTTTTATGAGTGTGTTTTTTTTTCTTTTCTCTCTCTCTCTCTCTCTTCGTATCTCACATTTGCAGGATCTCAACGAGACATTCAGGGAAGTCATCTTCAATCTCTCTCTCCTTGTTCTTGTTATGCATATTCCATACATTGAGGACAATGTTTATCTTGAGTGTGGGGGAGGATTAAGGGGTTGATAAAATTTTTTTGAACTCTAGTATGCTTTGATCATACTTTTTAACCTTTCCTTTTGAAATTTTTTCTCCTTAGAGACTTGTTTTTGAATTATTGCAAACCACCCTAAATCATGTGCTTAGGCAGGATAGATAAGAAAGGATGTAGGCAAATCTAGCTGAAATTTCTGGCTATGGAAGGCATCTCAGTAGTTTGAATGATCAACGGGGAAGATGCAATACAGATTTGACCCTTGTGAGTAGTTGGTTTCTAACGAACAAACATAGGTTGATTATTCTAGAACTTGTATTGTTAGGCATGTTGAGACCACGATAATGAGTTCATGTATTGGAACGTGATTTTTATCCAAAAAAAAAATTCTGAATAAGTGTGACATGGAGCATAAAATTCACTCACACTAAAAGAATAAAAGGGTGAGATGGAGCATAAATTGCACTCATCCCTAGATCCCAAACCCTAATTCACCTTTTGATGCATTGCACTCATGATAAGTGGTGGAGATGTGATACATAAGCAAGCTTATGGTAATAACATTCCTTGTTTCATCTGAAGAATCATGAGAGGGTATTTTTCTTTTGATTCTTGCTACATGTGATTATGAAAACAAAGAGGGTTTACTCTAGCCCTAAATTATTCATGTGAAGAGATGCCTATCTTCCTTGATTGTCAATCTCACTTTGGGGCATGAGGATTGGCGATTTAAGATTATTCCTTGACAAGTTAAAAAGGAAAAGAAGTGGATGAATGGAAGGACCATTAATATTGCATCAAGGCATGCAATGCCCTGTTGAGAAAAATCCAAAACAATCTTTTAGTTAGCTTGTTCTTGTTTTGATTTTAATTTTGAGTTTTGCCTTGCACGAGGACAGGCAAGAGTTTAAGTGTGGGGGATTTAATGAGAGTAGAATTTATCATATTTTTATCCCCAATTATTATGTCTTTTATATCAAATTAGCATCTAATTGGACTCATATTTCTATTCAGGGCATGAAAGAAGGCATCAGGAGCAAAGAAAGACAAATCAGATGATTTTTTACAGTTTCAACATCGTTTAGTAATCTGGGCCTAACTCGCGTATCCAAACTCCGAATGGCTGATTCAAGATCCACTGGAAAGATAAGAGAAAAACCCACAACTTTTATGTTTTGGGCTTTCATAGATTCAGCCTACATCGAAGTCAAATTCGGGCCCAAAGTCGGGGCAATTTTGTAGGAAGGCCCAATCTGCAGCTGAAGCCGAACTTGTAGAAAAGCCTGGCTGAAACCCAATTCACAGAGGAGGTCTAATACGAATCCAAGAACAAGAAACTGAGAAGAGTCCTTCCAGATCTAAATTCTTGATGTAATCTTAGAGAGATAAGAGGATTGGGTTCATTAGATAAAAAGATAAGATTAGAATTAAGATAGGACTTTCTATTCTTGTAAAGATCAACTTCAAGAGGAAGTAGGAGACCACCCCCTCCCCTTTAAGCTATATAAAGGAGGGGGCGGAACAACTTTAGGCATCACTCAAGCACTCACTTCCTGATTTGAATCAAGAAGAAAAGAAGCAATCAACCAAGAATTTCCAAGAGTTCAAGAAATGTGGAGGAGGAGATCAAGAATTCAAGAATCCCCAAGAACAAGGTGGCGGCAAGAAGAGGAGATCTCAGCACCATGGGCGAATTCAAGAGTTCTTTCTTTCTCTTTGTTTGCTTTAATTCTTCAATCATGAACTGATTTGTTTCTTGCTATGACTGTGGAAAGCCTAACCATGATAATGAATATATTTTTATCTCTATGATTTTTCCAAGATTGTGATTTCCATATAGTCTATGAATTATTTGCTTAATGCGATTAAGAGTGGCCATCTCTTAATTGATTCGGTGTATATGAATGAATCGGGAGGAATTTATATACTTGACCACATAATTCGTGGTGTGAATTAAATGGTATATAGGGATATATACACATGATTCATCTAAATATTTGAGTTTTTCTTGCACTTAATGCATTTCTATTATTGAGAATTCTAGTCGAGGGATCGAGGGGTTACTTGATAGAAATAGGTTTAATATATATTGGAAAAGAATATTAAATAAAATTGGAAAAAACTTCAGCTTATGGGAATAACAGTTAATCTTGGTTATTCGAACCCATCAATATTCATTACATTGGTTAGGTGGACCAAAGGTCCTAGCGATTTCATCATTTGCATATTCGATTAGTGATCTCCCTTGCTTTTATTTTCTTTGCTCCAGTTTTATTATCAGTAGTTCTTTTTCAATTCCAAATTTTGATTGTCCAAATAATTAGGGAAAACTGTGATTCTAATACTTATTTTGTTAAATCCCCGTGGGAACGATATTATTATACTAATTGTTAACTAGTACACTTGCTAGGGTTATATATTTATAGATATCATGTATGTAGGATTTAGGACTATCCACCATATGTGGATGATATGGTACTAAATAGGAATGATTCTAAAAAACTGAAGAGCTTTTCGGTATCTGAGTTTGAAATCAAGGATTTAGGACTCTCGAAATACTTCCTTGGAGTTGAGGTGGCATGGTCAATGAGTATATATATATATATGCTTTAGACTTGTTGAAGGAAACCGGTATGTTAGGAATTAAAGCAATTGATACTCCCATAAAACAAAATCACAACTTGTAAGAAATAAAAGTTAATGATTTTCCAAACAAGGAGAGATATAAGAGGTTAGTAGGCAAATTGATATATTTGCCCCTTACAAGGCCCAACATTGCTTGTGTTGTCCACATGGTAAAGCAATTTATGCATGATCCTAAAGTCTCTCACATGAAGGCAGCAGAGTGGATTCTTAGGTGCCTGAAGATGTGCCCAAGGAAAGGTATATTATTTAGAAAATATGACAAGCTTAAAGTCGAAGCATTTTTTTATGCAAACTAGATAGGCTATATAGGAAATAGAAAGTCCATATATATCAGGTTATTGTATATTTTTTGGAGGGAATTTAGCTACATCGAGAAAGAAGAAGCAAAATGTGATTTTCAAATCTAATGCAGAAGTCAAGTACGAAGCTATAACTCATGGTGTAGCAAGGTTGTTGTAGCCACAAATTCTAATGACTAAATTGGGGATGAAAATTTCTGGTCCTCTCAAGCTATTATAGGATAACAAAGTTGCTATTAATATTGCCCATAATCCAATGCAACATGATTGGACAAAACACATCAAAATTGATAGACACTTTATTTAAGATGGAGTTGTCTCTAGTGAATTGTGCATTCCTTATATTCCTTCAGAGTTGCAGTTAGCTGATGTCTTAACAAAGGGGCTTACTTTAGTGAAGTTTCATAGGCTTCTTTGGAAGCTAGGCATGATAGACACCTATACTTAGTTAAGGGTGAGTGTTATGATCAAGGTTTTAAAAACTGACCCGAAAACCGAACCATTCTAGCTACCAATTTCTAGCTCAGCGATTCAGCCGTCCAGGTCGAACGGTTCAGACGGTTTGCATATTAGGGCAAATGTTTATTTGAGATTTGCCCTAATATGCATACCTCATAAGAGATGTCGGCTAAGAGCAGAAAGAGAACTATTGTCTAAGATAGAAAAAAAGAAAGAAGAAGGAGAGAAGGAGGGAAGAAGAAGGAAGAGGATGAGGATGATTGGATGCTCACCGGCAACAACAAATACAAATATGAGATCTGAGTTCTTGGATCTCAAATCTCAAATCTGAGTTCCCATATCTGAGATCTGAGTTCATGTCTTCTTCTTCTTCTTCTTCTTCTTCTTCTTCTTCTTCTTCTTCTTGGATCTTAAATCTAAGATCTGGAAAAATCTGAGTTCGTGTCTTCTTCTTCTTCTTAGATCTCAGATCTGTGAGATCTGGGAAGATCTGAGTTCGTGTCTTCTTCTTCTTCTTCTTCTTCTTCTTCTTCTTCGTGCTAGATCCCAGATCTGAGTTCGTGTATGATCTCAAATCTGAATCATCAAGTTCTCTCTGTAACTTTATATTGCGAACCGCTGACCGGGTCAAACGAGTCGACGGTTTGACTGTCTGGGTCAACGGTTTTCTGACAAAGTTAACAGGTTTTGACCTAATAACGAATTAGGGGTGAAACAGAATCGGTTGTCTGGACGGTTGTCTGGACGTCGTGTTTTGTCATATTATCTTTATTGTTGTTAGTTAAGTTATCAGGCCTTTGTTTTTGGGCCCAATACTCTTTTTAAGTTATTAACCATCTAGGATCACTAAAAGAGGGTATAATTGTACTTTTATATACTTTTTAATCTTAACAAAATGAATTAGAGCCAAAAATAGATCCATCAATCATCTTTTCTTCTTCAAACACTTGCATATCTGAAAAAAAAAATAGACCCATCAATCATCTTTGCTTATTTTATTACCACTTTTTTTTTTATACGCTCTTAATAACATAAACTATTTTTTGGATTACTTCATTCATTCAATGGTTAAAACTTTACAATAACTTGATGTAAACTTTATCCAATTGGGTTCAGGCATTGTTACTAAGTCAGGGTGTGATATTTAATTAATAGATGGATCAATAACCGGTTAAAAGATCTTGGAAAACCAAACATGGACATTGTTGCTAATAAAGTGATATGCATATGGAAAATATGGAAGGACAGAAATTCATTTTACTTTGATCAAGAAGATATTAATACATTAGACCTCGTAGATGATATTAGAAGACATTCAAAGGCTAAATTAGAAGATAACTTGGTTTATTTTGGCATCCATGTAACCTGAACTTGGAGCTTTTGAGATTAATATTGATAGTGGACTTTTAGTGTAAATACTAAATAAAACTACGTTTGGTTTTCTGGTGCAACTTTTTTGGTAAGGCACCAATAAGGAATCTGTTGGGGGTTGAAGTGTGGTCCATGTCTTACAACCTCTCCTCTTGTGGCAAAGCTATGATTTTTGTTAGTAAGTCGTCCATGAACAAGGCTATTTTTGAATCTGATAAATAACTCGCAGCTTGTGAACAACCTTCATTAATGGTGATGAAATTAAAGTGGGTGTCTCCAAGAATCTTTTTCTTGTGCAAAGATATCAAAGCTTATGTGTAGGAAGATCTATTAGTTTCATTGAATTCCAAGAGTCACCATTGGATGCAAATATCTTCTTTGACAATGAAACTCTTCCTTTATGGTTGTCGGGTGTCTTAGTTAGTGAAATGCTAAGTTTTAGAGTCTTTCCTTCTAGTAGTTATGTCTAGGTTCTGTTGTTTTCTGCATTTGTTGGTTAACTTTTTTGTGTTTGAATCTGTGTTCAATTCAAAGTATATTTTTCAGGCACATTGACTTGTAGTATTTCAGAATAGTACAAAGAAAACAAAAGGAAAGCATAGTAAACAAGTGATCAGTATTTTATTTCGGAGATTTGACACTAGAAGAAATTTAAAATGAATGATATTTAATGATTGAAGAGGTCTCGTTAATGGCCTATTTGGTAAATCATGGAAAGCTTAGGACACCACCATGTTCCCAATGGTTGGGTTTGATTGTAGGGATTTTAGCTCTGTTCCTCTTCTTGACAAGGATTGTACCTTGTATGCTACATAAAACAAAGAGAGAAGAAAAAGAAAAAAAAAAGGAAATTTATGACTTCTCCATGTAACATCTTTATTCCCACATCCAAGATTTGTTGTAAATCAAATCAACGCATGCTCCAAAGACCACTATCCATTATTCTTATTATCCTTATAGGTACTGTAGGAAAAAAGACAAGTGAGGAAATAAATAAGAGAAAGGAAAAAAATAAAAGAAAAATTTGCATATATCTAAACAATATACTTACATGAATTAAATTTAGGTATAATAATTCTAATAGCATATGGAGGGAAGGGGGCTTGTACTAGTATGCATGAGGTGGAGGTGGTGGTGATTTATAGTAATATAGAGGGGGTGGTGATGGTGATGGTGGGGGTGGGGACTTGTAGTGGTAAGGAGGAAGGGGTGAGGGTGAAGGTGGTGGTGGCGATTTATAGTGGTAGGGAGGAGGAGGAGAAGATGAAGGTGGTGGAGGTGACTTGTAGTAGTACGGAGGGAGAGATGATGGAGAGGGTGGAGGTGGGGACTTGTAGTAGTATGGAGGAGGAGGTGATGGTGAGGGTGGGGGGTGGTGATTTGTAATAATAGGAAGGAGGAGGAGATGGAGAGGGTGGTGGTGGTAACTTGTAGTAGTATGGAGGGGGTGGTGAAGGTGATGGTGGAGGTGGGGACTTGTAGTGGTAGGGAGGAGGTGGAGACGGTGATGGTGGTGGTGGTGACTTGTAGTAGTATGGAGGAGGGAGTGAAGGGTATGGTGGTGGTGGTGATTTATAGTAGTATGGAGGAGGAGGTGATAGTGAGGGTGGAGGTGGTGACTTGTAGTAGTAGGGAGGTGGAGGAAATGGTGAAGGAGGTGGAGGCGACTTGTAATAGTATGGTGGAGGAGATGGTGTAGGTGGTGGAGGTGATTTGTAATGGTATGGAGGGGGAGGTGAAGGAGAAGGTGGAGTTAGGGACTTATAATAGTAGGGTAGAGGAGGTGATGGTGACGGTGGGGGTGGTGATTTATGGTACTAAGGGGGCGGTGGAGATAATGATGGTGGTGGTGGTGATTTATAATAGTATGGAGGAAGAAGAGGAGGAGATGGAGAAGGTGGTGGAGGGGATTTGTAATGATATGATGGGGGTGGGGATGGGGATGGGGGAGGTGGGGACTTGTAGTAATATGGAGGAGGTGGAGATGGGGATGGTGGCGGTGGTGGTGACTTGTAGTAATATGCAGGCGGGGGCGGTGGTGGTGACTTATAATGATATCGATACACCTGTTGTGGAGGTGGAGAAGCATAAACATAAGGCTTGTCATCGTCTGCCGCTACATTGATGGCTAACAAGCAAAAAGCCAAAGTATACACTAGGCACGGCAAAAGCCTTGCCATTTCAGGCAACTTGAAATGGCCGCCGGTGGGCCAATAGCCTCCACAACTCTCTCGACTAAGCTAATGCTACAACTATCTCATTTGGGGATCGAAATACTACGTACTTCTTGATGAATTGAAATGGGATCCAACCCCTTTATATAGTGATCCTCTGAATCATTTTTTTCTTGTTTTAATGAAGTGAGAATTTTTCCAACCTGAACCCAATCTTATACAATTGATATAATCTATATATAAAATCTCACTTTGCCTAAAAGATTTGAAATTCCATATGCATATCAGCCATAACTAGTCAAGCTCTAAGTTTCTAACTTCTGATTATGCCTCAAACTACTGGGTCTGAGCGTGGGAGTAGATGGGTGTGAGTGGAGTAGTCAATTCTTCTTCCTCGGGTGGAACAGTTCTCTAACACAATTGAGTCTTACCTCCATGTCAACTTTTATTTGGCTAGCCGTCAGAAGTTTCTCAGGGAAATATTAAGGGCACTGACGCGACATCCCTTCACAAACTACCACCACTTTCCTAAGCCGTTTGATCTGAGATCCTGAAAGTATTGACTTTTCAACGAATTAATGCATCTCTACTCTTTGATGATCATTACTAGAGAATGCATGAAACCCAATTGCAACTACTGATAATCATGTTTAATTAAGGATATGGAGCAGTTGGAAGAGTTGAATTGGTGCGAGGGAGATTTAATTTTGGTGGGTTATGTTTATCTCATACACAACTAACATCCATTGAAGATAATAGACGTGAGGTCAATGATGTTTTAAGGGGTAGAAAGGATTGTATGTCCGTATTCTGAAGATATATCAGAATAGTGAGTCAAAAATTGAAGCTTGAATCCAACAATATGGATTGTTTTCTTCTCTTTATTTCAACAATTATATTCTTTATTGTTATACTGAGTAATATATTTCTTAATTAGTGAACTTGCCCAATGGTTGAGCTCGTTTATATATTGTGCATCTTTCTTCAATTTAAAATTTTAATGCAAGAATTACCACAGAATTTAAGATCCAATAAAGATTAGGGCAAATTAGAAATGGTGAATAGTTTTTAAATTTTCATGAGTTATTTCCGAAATCAATCTAATGGTAAGTAGGATCCTTCATTGAATGGGTACCATTTTATAATTGCAGCCTAATGTTGACAATTAATTCTTCCACCTACTTACTGAGTAATCTCAGTCGCAATAAATCTTAATTATGTCAATTGTTTTTGTTTCTGGGGTGGACGGGTGGGGTGGAAGTTGATTACGCCAAGTCTTTCTAAATGATTTTGGGGGAAAAAAAGGAAATTTTATTTATTTTTTATTGATGGGGTTGGGATAACCATGCTTAATTTTATTAGTTGACTATAGTTCATCAACAATAGAAAATTAAAGAGATTTATTTTTCTTTGAGTGTAGTTATATCATTAACTTCTCTCAAATATAGGTTAGATAATTCCACACGACCTTGAACATGATCGGAGAGATTGTCCAATAATAACAATTAATTAAAAAAGATAGGTTTAACAATAACACTTGGAGATCGATGATCTCTTTTTAATAACTAAACCAATTGTTTATTATATTAGGGGTTTCCTTGACGATCAGGTCGTTCAGCTGGCAAGCAAGGTTTATTGCGCTCTAATCTCTAATATAAGTATATATGATCAGATAATTCTTGACAACTTAATATTCCAAGGTTTGGTTTCTCTCCTTTTATCCTTAACTAGCAGTGACAATCACAGGATGCTGTATTTCAACTTTTTCACATATAGAATGATAGAAAAACTCTTTCTTTTCTTTTTTAGTTATTAAGCTTCAAACCTTACCTTTTATATATCTTATATATTATAAGAAGCACATAAATCATCTGATCGTGGTTCATTTGATATCTTATCTATTTATTTGTAGCACAAACCTGAGTTGGGAAAATGGGTTACCTCACATTGTGTATTCCTATAAAGCCAAAAAATGTGTTTAGCATGAGATTAATAATCAAGTAAAAAAAAAAAAAACAATTTCAAAATTGAACTGATGAAGATAACCAAAAACTCGCATTAAGTTCTTTCTTACTACTAGTAATTAAGCACGTGCATTGCACGTGAGAAATTGTTTTATATCAATTACTTGAATTTTAGATATATCATAGTTAAGACAATTGAAAATTAACAAAAGTAACAATATGATCAGAAATAAACACAAATTCTTGTAGTAAATGTGAATGTGCATTGCATGTGGAAATTTTAAATTACAATAACAATTACTACTACTACTATTAATTTTGTTATTATTATTATTATTATTATTAAATTTTTGTATTTCATTTTTGTTATAAACAAAAATGATTTTTATTTTAACAATTATTTTTATTTAGTATGATGAATATATAACATTATAAAAGTTCTCAAATGCAACAAAATTCTATACTTTTTAATTGTTTGTGTTCTGTATTTTTTAAATATTTATTATTCAATTATGACATCATGAATTTTTTCGAAAAGGTGGATCATTGACCCACCATCTAGATAAGAAAATAGCTTTCTTTTATCAATTTTAAATTATATGTCATCTATATTATATAAATTATTTTTAATTATCACACTTCATTTTTATATAATTAATATATAAACTTTTATATTTTGATTACATGTACTTTTTTATTTTTAAATATTTATTATTTAACTATCATATGATCAATAAATCCATTTGACCCAAACCACTAACTCACAACCCAAATAGGAAAATAATTTGATTTCTATGTTGCCACTAAATTTTGTAACATTTCTATCATTGATAAAATTATTTTTTATGTATAATGAATGCATAATATTAGAGATATACCCAATTAATATTTATTTTTATGAATATATAACATTAGATATGTGCCCAAATTTTTTGTATTTTTTATTTTTTTTATTCTTTAAATTTTCTATTTTTTAAAACTTTATTATTTGTCTATGACTTCCTTTCATTTCTAAGTTGATTTTAAATTTGGCTTTCCATTTTCATCATTAATAAAAGGGAGAACAATGGTTCAGCCCAGGGTCAAACTCTTTAGGCCTAAAGTATAGTTGGGGTGGATGCCAACTCAGAATTGATGCCAATTCAAGGGTGGGCATTGGTGTATAGAGTGGGGGTTTTTGACATTTGGAATGGTTATAGATCTGCAGTGGTAATAATAAATCTGCATTGGGCCTATCCATACCTTTCTGTTAATAAAGTACTTCTTACATTTCATATGTATTTTTATTTAGTATAATGAATGTACAACATTAGAGATATGTAAAATTCTTTTTATTTTTGTATTATATATTTTATTATTTAATTATGACATTATTTATTAACATATTTGACCCCAAATGATTGAATTGCTTACCCACCACTGGAAGGGAAGAAAATAGTTTTGTTTTCAAATTATTTTTTAAAATTTTTATTTTTATACTATTAAATGAGAGAGAGTGGGAAATAGTTTTATTTCTAATTGTTTTTAAATTTTACATTCCATTTCCATCATTAATAAAAATATTTCTTATTTATCATACTTATTATTATTTAATAGTCAAATATATGATGTTAAAAATGTTCCCACTTTTTTAGTTTCTATATTTTTTGCATTTTATCTATCTTGAATTTTACTATTTAATTGTGGCAAAATGGATTGACCCATTTGACCTAAAAAGGTTTAAGTTTTTACCATCACGTAGATGAAAACACTTTTTTCAAGTAGATTTTCAAAGCATGTTATTGGAATTATTAGTTTATTATGCATGGATTTAATTAATAGAATTTAATGATGAGAAAAAAACAAAATTCCTTAAATATATGATTCAATGAGAGAAAATTGAATGCATTGAATATCTTATAATTGTCTCTTCTCAACTCATTTAATATCAATAATTGATTACTCTCTTGCCCTCATTTTTATCAATAAATTTAAATATGAAAGGGTAAATTTTGTCATCAAAAAGTCCAAAAATATTCTGAAGGCTATTCTTGATTTTTAAAGTAGTGTAGATATTTTATTATTGAACCGAACAGTCCATTAAACAAATCTACATTAAATTAAACTAATAAAAACAAAGAGAAAAACATGAACCCAATGAAAAGAAGGAAAATAGAGGGAAAAAGCTTATAATCCAAGGAAAGTAGTAATGATTTGTTTAAATTGGTTCACCCCATGTATTGGTGGTCAAATTTGGGTTTTTAGAAATTAATTTGGATTCAATCTAAGGTTCATATTTAGGTTGCCCCTTAATCTAACCCAACCCATCTAATTTACACCCTACTTTATTAGAGAGAGTCAAAAGGGATTAAGAGATATTTAAGTGGAAAATAATTATTGGGGAGGATAGATGCTACAAACATTGACTATTAAGGAGTCTGCATGTGTGTGTGTGGGATATATATATATATATGTGGATTTTATGAGAGTCCCATGATTTAATATAAAAATAAATACTCACGTATTAGAAAGGAGAGGAGGAAGAGGAGTATGCATGAGCTTTGTGTTGAGAGGACCCTCGCCTCCCTTCTTTCTTCTTTCCATCATATATATAGATAAATGATTCTTCCACCATAAAAATGAAAACGAGAAAAAATGCTGCTTATCGTTTCTTATGATTATATTGTTGGGGATGGATATCCAAATGGATCCAATCTTTTGTTGCATGAGAAGCATGGTATGAGTACGAGAGATTGTAACTTCTGAATCACATTGAAAAATTATTCTAGAACTCAAAAGAAATGTCTGTATTCCTCTCCCCACTAGACCTGTTCATGGGTTGGGCTTGGGCTTGGCTTTTGTCAAAATTTGAATGGGCCTAGCCTTAAGCCCAAGCCTGTAATAGTATAAGGTTGGGTGCGAAGCCTGGCCCGTGAACAGGTCTACTCCCCACAATCATTCATTGAGAAAATTTTGGCCAAAAGACTTTGCTGCATGGTCAAGATAAATCCTCTTTTGTAGACTTATAGCTAAAGATTAAGGTGGTGTTCTGCAATGTTTTTGTTTTCATTGTTTTCAGAATCACCACATCAAAAGAAAAATAAAAACATGTTCTTGAGTTATGCTTTTTCTTTCAAAGCGAAAAAATAAATTGGTTCTGTTTCAAAAAACAATACATGTTTTTGAAACAAAAATAAAACAAATTATGTTTTTGAAACTATCAAAATAATGGTTTTTAAAACAAAAACAAATTATAATTTATAGAACACAATATTAAATAACGAGGTGAAAACATGTTTTTGAAAACATTTTTTGGTTTCAGTGTTGAAAACAAAAAATGCATACACAACGAATAACATGTCTTTGGGGATAAGAAAAGTAGTGGATCCTCCACAGAAAACCTTTAGAACTCTATCAGAAAATCTTTAATAATAACCACATTCAACAACAAGAAAATGAAACAAAACTGAACTTAAATATCTCATCAAACTACTGGTGTATCCATAGTACAAAAGCTAGTCCAGCTTAATAAGGAATATAGTCACTTCTTATGGTAAAAAAGTATTCAACCAACTCTGTCATTTTGGCCTTGTTTCCATTTTGGTAATCTACTTGTTCGGGTAAATGCACTTACCTAGGTATTTGTTTACCAGGAAAAATTTACCCGGGTAAGTCCATTTACTCATGTTCTTTTATTTCCCATGTAAATAAGGCAATGACCATTTTATTCACAAAAATCCATTATTACAAATGACATTTTTGTCCCTTTTCAAGTGTTGGAAACTATCACCCAAGGTGGGAAAGTTATTTGCCTACTTAGGAGATTGGTACTATTTACCTAGGAAAGTGATACCCAAGAAAATAAATTTTCCCTGGTCCCCACATAAATCTGAAAAAAGAACATGTGGTTTTTTGTCGATGGAATCAAAATCCCATTGACCAACTTCCCCCCCCCCCCCTCTCAAAATCCAGAAAAATGATGCCCCCTTTAAGATTATTACCTTTTGGGCCATTTACTAAAGTACTCCCTATAGTTTCACAGATTTACTTAAAACAATGTATCCTATAGTTTGCATTTTACTAATACACCTCTTATAGTTTGCAACCTAGTTATTTATTTAATCGACCTTTCATTAAGAATTATTTGTTTAGCCATGTGAAAATAGTAACATAATCACTGAAACTCAGTGGAAGATGTTCAAGGATATGGATCCATGGTTGTTTATTCCAAAAGTACTATCCCACACTTTTTTGTACAGAAAATAAAATTGACCAAATGGAGAAAAATAGAGTGGTTGTCTTTGTTTTATTAAAGGTAAAAATGGCACTTAGACTTTCATTTTCTTTTGATTAAATTTATTTGAATGGATGTTAAGGTTAAAACTGTCATTCTCACTTTCATCTAATAAAATGTCAATTAAATAAATTGATTACAAACTATAGGGGATGTTTTAGTAAAAAACAAACTATAGAATAGGTTTTAGTAAATGATCTATATTATCTTATTGCGTAATCTTCCAAAAAATAAAGCTTTAGTGGTGGTCAAGATATAGATCTCCGAAGTGGAAGAAGAAAATCGTGAAATAATAAGCATGTATATGCATTATTTTTAAGGCCATAAACCTTCCAATGAATACCTTATGCCTTAGACTATTTCCAAATATATCCCGCCTTTCAAAAAAGAATTTGAAAGGTTAGAGCCCAATTTTGCAATTTCTTTAGAGCCCATCAGTTGGACGCTGAAGATCGTCATAGTGCTACCAACATTTTGGTGGCAGGTGTGTATGAATAATCCAAGGCTACAGTGGAAATTTAAAGCAAATTTTGTACTGGGTTCAGATTAACATATGTTTGCTTCTAATCATGATTTGTACTCTTACCTAATGCAAACTGCATTTTATGTCAAATTTGCACTCATTGACATTATAAATTTTGCATCCCACTTTCATATATTAATTCATTCTCATAATATTATATAATTTTTTCCTTTTGTTTTACTTTGCCGAAACAAAAAACATTCCTCCCACGCCCAGCCAGCCAACTTTCAATATATAAGCGGAGACCACGCTATAACAAACAAAAATAGAGTCAAACCTAAATTAGAAGTAAACCAAAATTTACTTTAAACCTGTTTGTACACTCATGCATTTGTATCAGTGCAAATGAAAGTCAAATCTGATCATAAAAATAAACCAGAATTACTCACAACCCATTTGCACTCCCATATATTACATCAACCCAAATGAAATTCAGATCTGAAATAAAAGTAAACCAAAATTTACCCTCAGCCCATTTGCTCGTAGGGATGTCAATGAACCTGGTTTGGATTGGATTCCTTACAAATCAAAATCAATTTGAACGGGTTGGACATATCGATGAAACATATTAAATTACACCATTCCAGACTTAATGGTTCAAAACATTTATTGGATTGCAGTCACGGAGCCAGGAGTTTTCTCTTAGGGGGGCCAAGAGAATGAGAGATGAGCAAGAATAGAGAATGGAGACTAGGTGAAAATTTCTAAAAGTAAACCTATGAGATGTATTCTACAACTAAAATCCAATCAGAAAGTTTGGTTTAAACTGTTAACTTCAAAGTTGAACCCTATTAAATTTCAGGCTATGTTAAGATTGAGACATTGTTCAATCCGACCCTATAACATATAAGTCATTCTAGTTCAAGTCCAAACCTGAAAAATCAAATTCAAATCAATTGGATTGACATAGGAAAAAAATAATGAATTTTGTTAAAGTTAAAATTAAGATATCAAGAAATCAAATTGGGTCATGGTTGAGATAAATCAGTATTAATGTGACTCCGCCTACCCAATAGCATTTTCTCTAAAATGCTTTGGGTGTCCAAACATTAGCCCAACCTGGTTGTTGGTATATGTGATGGGCTATCCCCCACCCAATAACTTGGCTCTGCCCCTTTTGGATTGGATTGGCCCTGATCCATCTGTAAAAGATTTATATTGATTAACATCGGATCCATTGATAGAAGAGTATGGGTGTCGATGTACAAGATTTGGGTTAAACCCAATAATATAATGATATAAGAAACTTGAAATCTGGTCTGCCTCGTTAAATTTGATTTTCTGCTAATCCAATTATTTTGGGTCCTTTTTATGATATATCACATATATCATATATTTATAATATCTTCTTTTCGTGAGTTTAAAGTGCCATCTGCTATTAATATATAATCACATAATTTATCAAAATGATAAATAGAATTACATTCGACTATGATATAGAAAATCTATGATATCCGAAAAATAATCGAACAATAACTGGAATCATAAATGTGGTAGCAAATAAGATGTTATTTATCAATTCATGGATGGGTTTTGATTGGTCAAAACTCTTTCCATATCATATCTTTTCCGCATCATAGATTTTCCCATGACAAAATCATAATAAATTAACAAAGAACACCTTTAGGAATTGAGCTTTGGTGTAAAACTCATATGGCGTAGCTGAGAAATAAAAATAGAAGAAAAAAGATAATAAAGAGGCTTTTGAGCATAGGGTTGTTTGAAGTTAAAATTTTCAGATTAGAGAAGAAAAACAGAGAAAGAAAGGTCTTTTATAATTATAATCATGAAAATTCCACCAATAAAAGTTAAAATCATGAAAAAGAAATTTAGTGATACAATATTAAAATAGTGAAAACCACTTTCAAGCGAATTAGGTTTTTGTTGGCCTTGATCAGGCATTGGGTAAGGTCGATTTTAAGTTGGGATGAACTCGTGCCAAACCTAGCCTATGGATTCACCAAGAACTCAAGAAGGCATGAAGCAAGGCTAGCTGTCTCATCCTCTGTACCTTTGCATCTCCTTTTTTTGACAATGGTTAATAAAATTTTAAGGTGACTACCCGTGGAGTAAAATTTAGGGTTTAGGATTAACAAAACAAGAGAAAAGAAGAGGGCATTCTAAACACAACCCATGTTATGAATTTTAAAAACAAATGATAGCCATGTTGTTTGAAAACAAATTGAGTTAAAATAAATCACACTTTTTTGGTTATATATATATATATATATATATATATATATATGCTTTTTATTTCTACATTTGAAAAAAAAAAAAAGAATATATGTTTCTGATATTCTGCTTTAAAAACAATGTTTTCATCTGACAATTTAATATCATGTTTCAAAAAGCATATAATATCTGGACAGAAAAAATTGTTTTGTTTTTAAAATTATTATTTTGATGGTCTCAAAAACATAATTTTCTTGAAGTAAAACTAAATCTTTGCGTAGGATATAAAAACACAGTTTTAGAATATATTTATTTATTTTTTCTATGACAGTTGTTTTAAAAACAAATGAATACAAATAACATTTATGATATAGAATACGCACTAAGTCATTGAATCTCTTTTTTTTTTTTTTTTTCTTTTCTCTTTCTTCCACACTCATTGCTAGTTTAGATACTTGAATGAACATGCCAGTGTTCCATAACATGTGATAACAGCCCATGTAACCAATCATCCGCCCTGTATTTGCAGCCAGCTGAAACTATTGCTCTAGGAACATGCATATCATACGATGTGCTGATCTTTATTTAGCTAGCCAGCCAGTTGAACTGATGGGTCAATGACCACCTTTTTCCATTGGTGGGCCAAATATCTCTTTAATCAAGTCAAACTTTGACTATCATACCAGAAAAGTTTATAATCAATGAATCAATATCATAAAAATGATAACCAATCAGGTGGTATTTATCAAAATTCATGTGGGTTTCAATTCGTCAAAGCCCTTCCAGTCTCATGTCTTTCTGGCATTATAGATTTTCCACAAATAAATAATGATAGACAAATTAACAATTTAATCCATTACCATTGATGCCAACCGAGAGAGTGAAAATGTTTGGTCTACAAAACTCCCACTATGAAATTTAAGCCCTTATTCTCCTCCTAAATGATATTGATGTCTTATAGATAAAATGGTCTTTTTATTATCACCATAGCATCATCCAAAGGAACATGTGTAAACAACAGAGAATAAGGAATTGATACTGTCCCGCTTAGCCAGAAAAAAAAAATGCCATACCAATGGCTAATATGAACAAGATTCATAAAAGGGAGCAACGGAATCTGAAGGTCAGACTACTGACTACCATTGTACATGGCACTCAGGACTACTACTTTGGCAATGTGGGACATGTAACTAGGAGTGATCATGGACCGGGCCTAGCACCTATGATAAGAGTTATAGCCCAGGCCCACGACTCATATGGGCCCAGACTGGGTCGGGCTGGGCATGATATATAATAAATAATAGATGAAAAAAATAGTGTTAGGCCCAGGGTGGGCAGGGTTTGGAATGGCATTGGGCCCATGCAATAAATTACAAGTTTACAACTTCAAACTTGTAAATTACAAGTTTACAAATGTCACATCATGTAGTAATATAAAATGCAAATAAAAGAAGTGAACTGTCAGTTTTAGGGGGTGTTCTTTTTCCCGATTTTGAGAGGGGAGAAAATTGGTCTATGGGATTTTGATTCTCATTGACCGAGAATCCTATGTTCTTTTTTCAAATTTATGTGGGGACCAAGGAAAGTTTATTTTCTTGGGTAGCACTTACCCAGGTAAGTGATACCCATTTCCTAGGTGGGTAAAAAACTTTGCCACCTAGGAAGAAAGTTGTCAACACTTGAATGAGACAAAAATACCCCTTTTAATAATGGATTTTTATGGTTAAAATGGTCATTGCCTTATTTACATGAAAAATAAAAAAACATAAGAAAATATACTAAACTGGATAAATATTTCTCAGAAAAAGCTTACCCAAATAACTGCATTTACCCGCTGAAAAACGAACAGGGCCTTAGTGTATCATTGGGTTTGGGTTACAAAACTGATACATGTCTGATATTCATAATACATTGCAATATTTTGGATATGCTCATACATGTCTGATACTTAAAAAGCAAAACCTTCATTCCAACTCCTAAGCAACATGGGACATGGGACAGCACGCACTAAATACACTCGATAGTGAATGTTATACGTCTTACATCGCCTAAGTGTTATGAAGGTATTGCCTAACCAATGTAGAGAACAAACTATTCTCTCTTGCGTGTAAACTCCCAAACTACTAGACATCCCCCTCATCGAACATTTACATATTAGAGCACAATGGCAAGGCAGGATTCACGTAGGGTGTAGACACCACCAAATGATTTGGATTAAAGCAGAGCTGAGTTTTGTATATAAATCAATAGTTGCAGATTAAAGCAGAGCTGAATTTTGTATATAAATCAATAGTTGCACGAACAATTAGCAGTTTAGCACAGCATTACATAAAGGCATTCGCATTTATTCAATAATGACAGTTTCGTATATAAATCAAGATTGCAATTATATTGATATCATTTTAATTTTTATACAGAATAAGTTACAAGGTGGAATTCTATAGTTAAAGAATATACATGTTTGAACTTTGAAGCACATGTTCGAGTTTCACATAGAAAAGGGATAGAGACAAAGAAAAGAATTAAGAATGAGTCACACGCTAAGCTTAGGGCGGAATTCTGAACCAACAAATGGTTTGGTGAATTCATCTGTACAAGCCATCCGAATCCTTTCAGGGGTTGCCGGATTATCAAGTGGAAACCAGTCATTACATCCAACCTCTCTTCTTGCAGCTATAATTGCGTCTTTTATGGCGAAAAAAACTGATGAAGCAAGAAAGAATGGTGGCTCCCCTACGGCCTTAGATGAGTGTATGGCTTTAACATTTGGAACACCCTGTCCATTAGCATAGAACCCAAAACAGGATAAAGGTCAGCATTTAGTTATTTAATTGCAATATTTTTAAAAGCAATACCAAAAACTCCAGCATAAATACAACCATCGTATTTAAGTATTCGGTACATTTGATATTAAAGTAACTTCCACCAAGCACTAATTTGAAATCAATTCAATTAATGTTACATCTTGGCAAGAATCATGTGAACTTGATGTCTTGATGATCCCAACCATCCCATGTTCCCATTCCATTGAGATATCATTCCAATTTAATTGGAAACTCACCAAGCACTGAATGACAAAACCAGTGCTCTGTTGTGGCAGCAAAACTTTATCAACACGGGATCTAGGAGTCCACCTTAGGACTCAAATGCCCAAGAACTTCACAGACAATGGTAGCAACTGAAATTCCTTTTAGAAAAATTGGTTTGGACTGTATGGGAGCCAAGAGAACAAGAAGTTCGGGTTTTTTGGAAGTGATTTTGATCAGGTCGGAGAAAATCTACTGATTCTTGAAGAATTTCTTCCGAAAGCATTTATTGTAGTCTGCCATTTTTTTCTTTTTTGTTCATTTGGAGGATAACATGGACAAAAAATGGAAGGCATTTGGTTCGTTTTCTTTTCCTGAATTCATAGATTATTCAATCACCTGATTTGGTTAAATTTCGAAGGTCTAATATTTTCCTAATCATATTTACTGCCCCACCCTCTTTAAGGTCTGTTTCTGAAGGTTGGGTTGCTTTTTTTCTACCTTGACAGTTCCAGATTATGGTTTAAGAGAGGACTCAATTCCCTATAAAGATACCTGAGGCAAGGGAGACAAGGTGGATAAGAAAAGTTAGTGCACTAAATTGTTTGGGGACACGATAGGGATCATTGTTGGAGGCTTCGTGGACATCTGTACCAGATTTAACTAAAATGTAAGGAACACTACAATCATTAATGGATCAACCACATAAGTTTCCACTACATTTGGTCCCACTCCATCATCTCAAGGTGTTGCTCATAAAGTTTCTTCTTTTTTTTTTTTTTAATCAGCAACACGAAATTTTATTAATAATAGAAGAGTAATACAGATTATAGGTAGCCTCAGCTACCCCAAACAACTTAACAGAAAACAGCAGAAAACATAAGAAGTTTTCTCTTTTCAGCTTTAAAAAGTTGCCCAGAAGAACTGTTCTCTGCTAACCCCTTGGCCCTTGCTTTGCTAGTTGATCTGCCAGACTGTTGGCTGACCTTGGGGTCCAATGGAATACTAGCTGCATATCCCTTGCAATTCTCCTCAGCTTTTTGACTCCATTTCTGAAGTACCAGGGAGTCTTTTCAGTCTGGTTCAACCAACTCAGGATTACTTTTGCATCTCCTTCTACTATCAACTTCCTTACCCCCAGTTCCCCAGCTTTTTGTAGTCCATACAACACTGCCTTACTGCCTTTAACTCTGCTGTTGTAGAGTGCCCTTCCCCAATAGGCCCTGAAAACAGGCCTAAAATAGCTCGACTATCTTTCCTTATAACTCCTTTCCAGAGGGACCTGGATTGCCAAAGCTACTGCCATTCTCAGGTGGGTCCCAGGTACTAGAAACCTTCCTTTTTGAAGATGAAGAAGCTGCAATTATGCCCACTCCCTTCTTATATCATCAAACCTTAAATCTAAGAATAATTTTAGTGATTTTACCCAATGAATCACCTTCACCATAATACCTTCTATCAACGATTCTTTAGTTCTCTTTTCCTCAAAGATCCTTAGATTCCTTTCTTCCCATATTGTCCATATCACTGCTGCCCTTGTGCACTTCCATGTTCATTTGGAGGATAACATGGACAATTTTTTGTGATAAAAGAATGGAAGGCATTTGTTCATTTTCTTTTCCCGGATCCAGAGATTATTCAACCACCTGATTTGGTTAAATTTCGAAGGTCCAATATTTTCCTAAACATATTTACCTCGACAGTTCCAGATTATGGTTTAAGAGAACTCAATTCCCTATAAAGATATACCAGAGACAAAGGAGACAAGGTGGATAAGAAAAGTAAATTGTTTGAGGGACACAATAGGGATCATTGTTGGAGGCTTCGTGGACATCTGTACCAGATTTAATTAGAATGTAAAGAACACTACAATCAATAATGGATCAACCACATAATTTTCCACTACATTTGGTCCTACTCCATCATCTCAAGGTGTTCCTCGTAAAGTATTTATACCCAGAGGTTAGAACAGGATAGATACTATTTTGAAGGGGAAGCTGGAAATTCCATGATAGAAAGAGTTCTGACAGGAGAGCTCCACCACATTAGAATTTGCCCACTCAAGTATTTGTGTATCCAGTGTTTTAAAAGTGCAAGGTGCAAAAAAAGTGAAAGGGCCATTTTGCATCCAAGGTGTAAGGCGCAAGGCGAGGCGTGTGCCATTTTGAAGCAATATACAAAAAAGCAAAAGATAGTAAAAATGTTCAAAAAAGGCAAAAAATTTTAAAAAAATGCAAAGTATTAAAAATATTAAATACAACATGTAAAACATATTTAAAATGAAAACTTAAAAATATTAAATACAACATTCAAGCATGTAATTTTAAAAGATACTTAAAAGGAAAACTTAAACATTATGAATTCCTAATTCTGCAAGCCACCTTTGTACCAAGCCCCTTTGCTCGCTCACCAAAGCTCCAAAAACTCCATATTTGTTAATGTTGCTCATTCATTCATCAGAATAAAAGATAATTTTAAAAGATACTTAAAGTTATAAAGACTTTTTTCTAGGAATTAAGAATTTAAGATCTTAATATGGACATGTTTGGGCTTGCCTTGAGGGGCCTGGTCGGGGGCCGGAGGGCATAGCCCTTGGCTTATCTTCTAACCATAAGCCAAGGGCTGAAGCGTAAGGCTAACTAGGCACACTAGACACACACCTTTTGAAAGTACTACACCTAGGGGTGCAAATGAATCAGATCATGATCCAATTTGATCCGAGATCCGATCCTATTTGATCAAATTCGAATCACCCCCCTATCCAATCCGATATATGTTATATATTTATAAATATAAATATATACATATATATAATACATATATATATATATGTTATTTATTTATTTATAAATATATTATTTATATTGTATTTTATAAATTTGTTATACTATTTATTTATTTATTTATAAAACGCATGTATATATATGATGAAAATAATTAAAAAATACTTACATTTTTTGTTTTTTATTTATTTAAATTGGTATATTTTATTTTTATTTTAATAATTTATTAAATTTTTAAAGAAAACAATTCGGATCGGATCAGATCTGAAGGTCCAACTTACCGATAGGATTCGAGTTCAAATCGTGGCATATCAGATCTGAACGGATCGGATCCAATATGAACAATGTTGGATCGGATTCGAATAAAACCTGATTCCAACCCGATCCAATCCGTTTGCATCCTACACCTGGGACCTAGGCAAGGTGCATACCCTAAAATGCGCCTCACGCGTGCACCTAGGGAGTGTGATCTGATTCAAACCACATGATCGATATTTTCTCAGCTTTTTTTTTTCTTTTATTTCCCTACTTGTTCTAATGTTTTGGTAGGAAAGAAAAAGAATTATTGGCTGATCATTCTCTTCCATTGCTGAAAATGGTATTGTTCCTATACATAAGAATGTATAGCTGTCAGAATGCCATAATCTCCATCTCATAAACTAATTTTGCACAGGCCCGTCCTGAGAGGGCCTTGCTGAAGTAGGCAATGGACCTGTTTTCCTGCATTAGCACCACTCCTATACCTCCCCCTGATGCATCACATTCTCGTACAAAGGACTTGCAAAAGTTTGTTAGAGCTAGTTCCAGGGGGTGTACAGCAGTTTTCAGGTTATCAAAGTCTTCTTGGGATTTTATTGACCATGAAAAGGAGTCCTTTAAGAGTTGGGCCAATGGGGCTGCTAACATCCCATAATTTTTAATAAACTGTCTATAGCATCTTGTGAGGCCCAAGAATGCCCTCAAACATTTTGCTGAAGTAGGTTGTGGCCATTGCTGTATGCACTCCAGTTTTGTTGGATCTACCACTACTGTACCATTGATAATTACATGGCCCAAGTAATGGATTTGGGTTTCACCAAACTCACATTTTGAGACCTTAGCATAGAGTTTGTGCTCTCACAAAAGATAGAAAGCAATGGTGAGATGATGAAGACGAAAGCGCTAATCAAGAATATATATTGGGATATCATCAAAAAATACTAAGATGAATTGGCGGAGAAAGGGGCAAAATACCTTGTTCATTAGTGCTTGGAAGGTAGATGGCACATTGGTGAGTCCAAATGGCATCACTAAAAATTCATCCTTACTTGATGGTATCCGGACCTAAGATTCAATTCAGAGAGAATTGTTGCTGACCTTAGTTCATCCAAGAGCTCTTCAATGATGGGGATTGGAAAACTTCCCATCATGGTTATTTTGTTGAGTGCTCGACACTTAATGCAAAATTGCCACATGCCATCTTTCTTTTTGACAAGAAGCACTGATGAGGAGAATGGGCTGGACAAACTGTTTTTGGAGCAATTGTTTAACCTGTTTTCCAATTTCTTCTTTCTAGACTTATGGATAACAAGATGCTTTCACATTCACTGATGGTGCTCCTGGAACAATCTGAATATGATGATCATGGAAACAATGTCATGGTAGCTGTTGTGGCTCTTGAAAAACATCTCCAAAATTGACCAACACTTGCTTGAGTTGGTTCTGACCTTCTGGAAACTGGCCTGGCTGGGCTGATTGTGATGCTGGGCTAGGCTCCATACCCATGTGTAGCAACCAGTGTATAGAAAACTGGACCGGACTGGCTGATCAAACCATTTGAACTGTGACCTGGGGGACCGACCAGTTTGGTTACACCCCAATAACCGGAATTGCTCAGAACTTGGTGAAAACTGGATGACTGGCTGGTTTAACCAGAAAACCGGTGAACTGGCCCTGGTTCATGAAACCACCCGGGTCCATACAAAAATGTTGTTAACAGGATTTGAACCTAAGACAAACTGGAGGGGTGATGGGGCTTCTGACATAAACTGGAGGAATTGATGTGCCGAAGATGTTTAGGTCTGAGTTTGGGTTGTTGTGTGTTCATGGGTTTCCATAGATGCTTTTAGAGCTCTTAATGTTCTAGGTTCTTCAAAGGGAGTTCCCGTTTTTGACTGCTTGTTCTTGTCCTTTTGGACATCTTATGTTACTCGTTATGATTGTTCTGATAAATTTTAGAAAAAGATTTGAACCCAAGACCTCTTATTTTCAAAGATTACCTAATTACCAGTAATCCACCTCTTTACTTATGCTAATTAATCTCTTTATTGTATATATTACATTATTATGCACATATTTTAAAGTAAATGTAAATTAAAAGGCTTGAACCCTATCATTTGTTTTAAAAATTAAGAAGCTTACCATCCATCCCCATATTTAAGTATATTAAAAGTTATAAAATATATTATATATAGTATTTATATGATCCATAGTATAAAACTATATATATGTATATGCCACATCATCATGGTTCGATCCCGGTCGAACCTCTGACCCGTGAACCTCTCCCTTCTCCAGTTCTATGCTCGGTCTGGTTCTCTGAACATTGGTAGCAACACTGGATTCTAATTCTGTGTTCGGCAGTCCCTTAAGAGGGCTACCAAGCCTTCAACCTGTAGAGTGGCTTGTTGTATCCCTTCAATGTGATGCACTCTATCATCCAATGAAAAAACCATTGTCATTCGCTGCCAATAACACAGCACTGGACCCAATTGTTTTAACCAATGGACGCCCAGTACAACATCTGCTCCACTGAAATGTAACGGGTGCAAATCGGCATGGACCAAGTAGTCTTGGATTTTATGGGGACTACTGAGCAAACTCTTGTCAAACTTAATGTGGTTACCATCAGCTATACACACATCAATGGTTGGTATATAATGTGGCTGTAGGCCCAATTTATGGGTGAGGCCAATAGGCCTATTGTTATGAAGCTTAAGGTGCTGCTGCCACTATTATTGAAACTTGGCCCATTATTCTTCTAACTACCCTCATGGTTTGGGGGTTGGGATGTCCATTTAGGACCTGTAGTGATATTTCTGGTGTTAGTATCTCGAAGTTCATCGGGTTTTCCCAATCCTTTGGTCCTCCATCATCACCTTCCTCAGATTCTAGCAAATAGTTTTGCTGGGCTTTGCATCGATGACCCAGCCTGAATTTCTCATCGCAATTATAGCAAAGACCACAATCATGACGAGATTGCATTTCGGCCCTTGTCAATCATTTGTAGGAAATTAAAGCCTGTATTGAGTTCTGATTCTTGGGCTGGCCCATCTCACCTTTTGGTAGAACTGGTGGGTTTTTCAGTTTTGAATTGGTCCAGGTTCTGGTCGATATTGGATTGGTTCAACTCGAATGGGTTGATCCCAGTTGGTCCTACCTATTCTCCTTGATCTGTTAAGTCTTTATTCTTGCAGTCTTGTAATACCCACACCTGCTGAGACAGGTTGGCTGTAATGCCTTGACCTCTTCTCGGATTTCTTCTTTACATCCTCCAATAAAGCAACCCAACAGTGCCTTTTCCAGCCATCCTTGCACTCTGGTTTCCAACTTCTCAAACTCAAGTTGATAATCTCATACCGATCCCACCTGCCGGAGTTTTGACAAGGATTTTCCAAAGTCTTCTAAACTGTCAGTCATAGTTTTCAAGGTGCCAAGGCAAGGCTAGGCGACCAAGGGGCGCCAAGGTGCCTAGGCCTCGCCTAGGCGATGAAATCAGAAAATAGTAAGCCTACGTGTTTCTACCCTTCATGAGCTAGTTACTTGGTTTTATACACTTGAATAAATTAAACCAGCAAATAGTTGTTTTCTGATTTAAAACAGTAGAAAATAAAAAAGAAGGGCGACGAATATAAGAGGAAAGGGAGAGAGGAAGAGGAGGAGAAGGAAATGAAGGGTTCGGCAGAAAATTATGTTTCTAGCCTCCACTAAGTTGTATTTATATTGAAAACTACTACAATGACTAATTACCATAATAACCTTACTTAAAACAAATAAAAGAAAGACAAACAAGGCCCAGCCGGCCCAATTATTCTAAATAAAAATAAAATAAACAGCAGGTATAAAATGTGGAGTTGGAACCCCACACACACTAACAGCTTATCAGCTATCTCTACACACCCCCTCAAGTTGGGAGTAGATATTTGTCATACCCAACTTGCGTAAATCTGTCACCAACCTGAATTTTGTGACTGCTTTAGTAAAAGGATCAGCTAGCTGCATTTTGGAGGTAACATAGGGAAGACACATTTCTTGAGATGCAACTCGCTCTCAGATAAAATGTCTGTCCACCTCAATATGTTTAGTCCTATCATGTTGTATTGGGTTATGGGCAATGTTAATTGCTCCTTGATTATCGCAATACAACATTAAAGGTTTTTCATAGTCAATTCCAAGTTCATCCAGCAAAGATTTCATCCATAACACTTCTGCAACACCATTGGCCATGGACCTGTATTCAGCTTCATAGCTGGAGCGAGCAACAACATTTTGTTTCTTGCTTCTCCAAGAAACAAGGTTCCCCCCTACAAATGCACAATACCCTGAAGTAGATCTTCTACCATCAATGGATCCAACCCAATCAGCATCTGTATACACCTCTATCTTCATGTGTCCACTGTTCCTGAAAAGTATGCCTCTCCCTGGGCATCTCTTCAAGTAAGCAAGTATCCTTTCCACCGCCAGAAGGTGAGTGGTCCTAGGATAATGCATGTACTAACTGACAACACAGACAGCATATGAAATGTCTGGTCATGTTAGGAAGAGATAAAGAAGTCTCCCAACCAACCTTTGATACATAGCCCTGTCCTCGAGAGGTTCTCCACCTGCTACACTTATTTTATGGTTCAATTCAAAGGGTATGTCAGCAGGCTTTACTCCTAACCTTCCAGTTCCTACCAATAAGTCAAGGACATACTTTCTTTGAGAGATGAAGATGCTATGCTTAGATCGAGCCACCTCAATTCCCAGGAAGTAGTGTGGTTCTCCCAAGTCCTTTACTTCAAATTCTTCGTGATGATTCCGCTTAAGAGCATCTATCTCATTAATATCACTTCCGGTCACCACAATATCATCCACATAGACAACAAGTAAGGTCAAAGAGGAATCTGTTGTTGAGACACAAATACAGGGAATACAAGTGTACAAGAAAAGGCCACGCCAGCCTTTAAAGAATCTAACTAACAACCATTAGAACAAACTAACTAACAAACTGGACAAGTGGAGAGGCTGGTATAACAGAATCGTAACAACAATATATAAATAAGGAAAGGAAGCTAGGAAGGGATTATCGATTCGGGGAATACAATCTCTCTCTCTCTCTCTATTACCTTCTTATCTACTAGGGAAAAGCTTTCTGCTTCGTAACCTAGAGCAATGGTTCTTTCTACACTTCTAACATTTAGATCTATTTTTAGACTAAATATATCTTTTTTGTATATTTCTGACTGTGCAATTTTTGGGATGGTCCAGTTATGCAAAGATTTTTCTATATTATCATAGTTCACTGCTTCCATATTTTATATAGACATGGACTTAGTTAGGGAGGTGCTACTGCTAGGCTCACCAGATTCTTCTGAGGTACTAGATTCATCATATCCTTTTACTTTACCAAATACGGTCAGTCAACTTTCACAGCCTTCACTCTCTTCGGTCTTCAATGAGACTTCGACCTTGGCTCAAGGGTTCTAGCCCAGTCATATCTCCGAAGAAGCTATAGTCTTTGGGTTCTAGCCAAAGGTTCTAGGTTTCCTACTAGCAAGTAGAGGTTCCGACAAGGTATCAGCAGGTGATGGTAAAGTGGGGTGTAGCAAGTAAGGGATGGACTAGAAAGAATGGAGAAGAACAGTTCTGGATTTGAACAAAGGGGTTAGGATCATGGCTCTGATACTAAATTGATGAGAGAGGTAATGAACAATGTGGTGCGAGGGTGATGAACAGTGTGTGGCGTGAGAGGATATGAACAATGATGAATAGTGTGAAAGGATGATGAACAGTTAAATGCCTTAGATCGGCAATCTCTTACAAAAAATAAAGCATAATATGATATGGACGCGTTTATCGGAAGGAAATATCACCGCCGGTAGCAACAGTGATCTGGGGTTCTCATCCAATCCAATTCGGCACAGCAGTATTTTTATCAATTCGGTAGCAGCAATACTCTTATCTTATTAGTAGATTAGATTATCTTATCTTATTAGTCAGTAGATTAGAAGTAAGGGATATTTATCTTATCTTATCAGTTCAGTCTTATCTTATCAGGATAGAGTAGTAGGGAGTCTTCCTAATAAGCAAGGAGTCTCCCTAAAATCAGGACTCTTACCTCTTGTAATCTCCTATTTAAGGAGCTGATATTATTCATTAAAAGGTATCGAAATTCAGTCAAGAAAAGAGTAAGGAGAGTTGGTGATCTCTTGAACAAATCACCACTAAGGCGCCAAGATAGGTACCTCAAGAAAAGGAAGGGACAAGGGAAAACAGGAGGTTTTCCCCGTGGACCGACCCGTGACGAGATCCTATTCCAGGCCCTTACCATAATAAAACAGTGGTTTTATAGAAAATGAAATATAATAACACAATTTAAAGAGAGCTTGAAATCAATACCTACAAAGGTAAACACAACACTGATAAATGCCTTGGATCAGCAATCTCTTACAAACACTCAACACTCTTAAAGTGATTCTCACAAAAGAAACTTACAATAAAAGAAACTCAAAAACGCTCGGACTTACAAAGAAGAGTATTGTACAAGACTAGAGGACTCTCCCAATTTTTTGCACACCTTTGAAATGAGAGGAGGTCGGGGAGCCCTTGAGAGACTTCCAATATTCGGTCTTATCTTGGAGGCGTCTATGATTGAGATGCCTTTTGACAACGCATCTTAATTATTGAGATGCTAATTTGTCTTGATACGGACAAGTGTCAATGCATTTCACTGTTTTAGCTAAGAAGGAATCTTTTCATCTTGTCTGTCGACGCTTTTCACTGTTTTGGCTAGGCAAGAATCTTTACATCGAGTCTTGGCATGGGCTAAGAGAACGGATGCTCTCTGTCTCGATGTCTTTAGAGATTCCTTTACTTTTTTCCTTTATCCTTTCAGTCATGCGAAGAGACATCTCTTCAAGCTCTAGAGGGTCTAGGTCCGGAAACTTGTTATGGAGCTTATCCATATACGAGTCGAATATGGATTGAAAGATATCGTCTTCTTCAGCTGAGGGCTTGAGAATGGCCGAAACATCAAATTTATCCCACCACTTAATTACTATCTTGCGTTCAATGGTTGGGGACATCCAAGATATGTCCAGATGATAGCTCCATTTCAGAATCCAAGGGAGGCGAAAGGTCTTGAAAAACTCAAACTGCTTTATATGCTCGTATTCCAGATAAGATCTTCCTTTACCAAAAGCCCTATATTTGTCTTAGAGCTCTTGTTGTGGAAAGATATCATCGGAAGCTCCCCAAGAAGTTCACCAAATATATGCCCAGTCAGGGTATGGACCTTGGAAGTCTTCTAAGAACCCGATGAACCAAGAATGTCTGAAGACGGAATTCTGAAATAAGAAGACTTTGTACCAAGCATCTTGATAACCCCAATAGTTAAATATTTTGAGCCTCTTGTCCATGGATTTGGAGATGAACTTCGGCTTGCTAGCTAGACCCCATGAAGATAGGGATAAAAATTTAACAATTACTAGCTTGGAATAATCTATTTCAGTCTTGTTTGGGTCCCTGAAATAATGCTGAATTCTGGCAAACCCGGTGTAGAGGAGAATTTCTTCATAGTACTTCTAGTCTTTGTTTTGTCTGCAAACTATGAAATGATGCCCGTCTAGAATGGAAAGGGCAAGATGGTTGAGGGCTCCTTCTAGGTTGACATGGTTGGAGACGGAGGCGGCTTCTTCTCTTGAGATTGTAGTTACAAATTCTGATGAGTTGAGTAGATACTGGCTAGAATTAGCCTATTCCATGGTAGGAGTTGGTTCCCTAATTAAGGGAGACATTATTGGGACTGATTAGTCCTTGAGCTTGTTCCAGTCTCATAATTAGACCTGGGAATGGACTTATTTGACCTTTTTGGGCGCCTTGAATTAGGACTTAAGGGAAGACGGAGTCTTCTGTCGGCCATCTTTAATTAGATAACCTTGTAGAAATTCCTTGGTTAAGAAATCTGGCAAAGCATTATCAGATCCTTTAATATGTTTAATATCAAAATCAAATACCGATAAAATAGCTTGCCATCTAGCAAAAATCTGTTTTGAAACCAGGTTTTTAACATCCTTTTCCAAAATTTCTTTGGCGGATTTGCAATCAATTTGTAAAGTGAAATGTTGGTTTATTAAATCACTTTGGAATTTAGTGATGCAGAGGACAATACTAAGCATTTCTTTTTCAACCATAGAGTATTTTTTCTGGGTGTCATTCCAAGCTCCCGAGGCAAACCGGATTATTTCATTCTTCCCATCTCTCCTTTGTTTCAAGATTCCTCCTTATCCTATTTCACTAGCATCAGTTTCTACTATTTTAGGGTACCCTGGATGAGGTGTTATTGTTCCTTTGGATATGTGGAATCCCAGAAATTTAATTTCCGTTTGAAAGAATTTCATTTTTTTAGCAGACACTGCTAACCCGTTTTCTTTTATCACTCTAAAGAATATGTTTATGTGTTTCCAGTGGACTTTAGTGAACTTGTAATGAAGAAGAGTAGATTAATACATCGTCAATATCTACTATTATGAATTGAGTATAGGGTATGAATATTTCATTCATGATTCTCTAGAATTTAGATGGAGTGTTTTTTAGCCCAAAAGGCATTACATTTCATTTGTAATGACCAAAGGGTACTATGAAAGCAGCTTTACACCTATCCTTTTCTTCTATTATAATTTTCCAATAACCTGATTTTAGGTCAAATTTGGAAAATATCTCAGCATCATATAGTCGGTTTATCAGGTCCTGCTTATTAGGAATGGGGTATCTAATCCATCTGAGTGCCTTATTAAGAGGTTTGTAATTTATAACAAGCCTGGGAACCCCTCTTTCTATTTCTGCCACGTTTTCTACATAGAACGCAGGACAGCTCCATGGAGATTTACTTGCTCTAATTAGACCTTTTTTCAATAAATCTTGGATTTCTTTTTAACAAATTTCTAATAGTCTTTTATTCATTTGGATTGGCCTGGCTTTGTGGGGATGTTTGATTCCCTAAAATCTTCTTCATACGGTAGTTTTACCATATGCTTTTTTCTGTACCAGAATGCGCTGGGTATCTCAGCACAAATTTCCTTGGTCAGCCTTTTCTAAAAATTTTCAATTTCTAATTGCATTTTGGGTTCTTCAAGCTACTTGATTAGCTGCTTTTCTTTTATTTCATATTGTAGCTCTGCTATAAACTTCACTTTACCTTTTGCTTTCTCTTTGAGAGTATTGATGGTAGAAGTTCTGGGTTTTTGGCAAAACTTATAAGTTACTGGGATTTCACTTATCGTAGTTGTAATTCCTGCATGGTCAATTTGACAGGGAAGGATGGATAATAGGAATGGTGTTCCCAAGATGACCCCTTGTCTTAAGTCTTTTACCATGAGGAATGTAGACTTTAGATAGGTTCCTCGAGTGCAGATATGACCTATAGGGATCTTATACCTTATCTCCAGCTTTCTTCCATCTACGACATTAACTTGTTGGGTTGTTTTTTCAAAATATCTAGAAGGCACGATTCCTTCTCTAATGCAATTAATGTCTGCGCCTGAGTCTATTAAGGCTATTATAGAGAGATTAAAATCTTTAATTCTACTGGTGATCTTAGAGTACCATTTTTGGTATCTAACTTCTTCTATAGAGTATATGAATTCTTCATCATTTCCTATAAAGTCTGTACAAACCTGTTCTGAGGATTTATCTAATTGATTTTCCCAAAATTTTTCAGCTTCTAGTTGATCTACCCTTAATTTGAGGGTTTTTAGCTCCTTTTTTAACAAATTAATTTCTTCTCGCAAATCCTGGACTGTAGGAGGTCGAGAGGCCTCTGATTGATTTCTTATCATCGATCTTTGGTTTTCTTTATTGTGTTTTTCAGCTCGACTTTGTAAGGTTGTTAGCAAATATTTCTTCTTAATTCCTCATTAGGAATTTCGTTGAGTATTTCTGGCAGATATTCTTCATCTAGGGTTAGTACATTGATTTCTTTTTCTGATTCTTCTTCTGAAGTATCTGATTCGCTTTTGCAGGTGCAAATTTCTTTGGTGCAACCTTCTTCAGAAGAGGTGGAAGATTCTCTTATTGAGACTTCGGTCTCACCTTCTTCCAACTCGTTTAGTTTTTTAGTGGTGGTTTTATTTTTAAAACATTGTTAGCATAATGTCATGTTTTTCCACATTTAAAACAGGTTGGGGTGCTGGATTCCTGACTTTAGAAAACCTTTTAGGATTCTTATGGGGCTTCTTCTCTTTTTTGTAAAAATTTATTTGCCTTTTCTTTTTCTTGTGAATTATTCGTAGAGCCGGAGGATCCAGAGCCATTCCAATTTGATAAAAAAGTCTCCTCTTTCTCTCTTGGAATTAAGTTTTTCTCTTTTAACTTGTCTTTTTAGTTTCATATCATTGCATACTTCTAATCCCATTTGATTTACTATCTGGATTAAATATCCATAGGAGTAATTGGAATACAAGATTCCACCACCTCCTATTTGCTTGAGGTAGTTTCTAACCTTTTTCACAAACACTGGCGGAAGCCCTGAGATAAATTGCTCTTTCTAGAAGTCTTGTCTGGAATTAGTTAGTCTATGTACCTTAGACAGAAATACATCTTTGTACCATCTAAAATCAGAGAGTTTTACATCTAAGATTTATCAATTGCTCTCTTAATCTTTCCCACATATCTGATCAATTTCCTATAAACTGGGTTAGGATATTCAATATTAGGGTCATGACGACATCCGATACTGGAGATCCTTGAATTAGGATTCTCTCTCCATCTACATCTCTTTTTACAGCATTCAGGATGCAATCTCTTTCTCCTTCTGTAAGGTAGTTATTCCACCATCCTTTTAGCTGTCCTGTGAAGAACTCAATGATAATAGTGGCTATCACCTTCTCATCATTACCAGCTAACTTACTAGCGCAAGCATACATAGTCATATGTGCGATCATATTGTAAAGAGATATCCTTTTTTATCTTTTATTTTATGTTGATGGGCCTCACTTAATGGGCCTGTTATTTATTCTTGTTTTATTTTCTTTATGTAATTGCCAAACTGGCCTCCCACTTAAGGGCATACTTGTCATCATTAATCTTTGGAGATTAATAAATAGGGTTAGGGTAGAAGGGTGGATTATTCGACTCCTTCTCTTACCTCTTCTCTTCGACATACACAGCTCTTGCACTATTATTCAGCTCTGATTTGTTCTGTTAATCACTATTTTTAAATCTGATATTAGAGGACTGATTTACATCTTGGTATCAGAGCGGGTTCCGTTCCTCTTTCTTCTTTTTCTTTGTTCCTATACACTCTAAAATCAAGAGTGTATGGAGAGATAGGTTCTCCATAGTATAGAGAATCACTTGCCTAGTTGGTAGAAGGGTTTGGAGAGTTTAGTCCTGGCCAGATTATGCCAAGAAGTGATGTTGTTTTGCTGCTGCCCAAAACCCTAGCCGATTGGAGATTTTCGAGTTACCAGGAAAGGTGAAACTTGGGTGTGGCGCTCTGTGCTTGGAAGGTGTCTTGTGACTGCTAAAGGAGGGCGGTTCAGGTTTGGAAGAGTTTGGGTTACTCTGGTAGGTGCGGCTATGTCTTCTCTCTCCCGCCCATCTGCTGGACGAAGCAAAACCTTAGCTTTTCAAGCACCCAAGTTCTGGTTTGACTTCAAGTAAGTTTACATAGTCAAAATTTTTTGTTCTTTGATTTTCGTTTGATTAATGGAGACATACAGAAGTGAGTTCAAGCAGGTGCCAGCTTCTGGACCTGCTCCAGTAGATTCTGTTTTGACGGGTGTTACCACAATTAAGCTAGATGGAACAAACTATCTTGCTTGGGCACAGTCTATAAAAATCTACGTTTGTAGTAGAGGAAAACTCGGGTATCTCACAGGCAGCAAGGTGAAACCCAAAGAGACAGACCCTGAATTTGAAAGATGGATGCCAGAGAACTATACTATTATAGGATGGTTAGTCAACTCTATGCAACCTCATATAATCCAACACTATCTCTAGATGTCTTCGGCTAAGGAGATATGGGACAGTGTAACTGAGACCTATTCACAGAAACTGAATGTAGCCAGAGCATACAAATTGAAAAGTGATGTGAAGAACCTGAGACAGGGGGAGAAGAGTGTGGCAATCTACTACTCTATACTAAAGTCCCTATGGCAGGAAATTGATGTTATGGAAACAGTGGTATGGGAGAGTAAAAAGGATGCTGAAATGTACAGAAAGCTGGTGGAGAGAAATAGGGTGTTCAAATTTCTCACTGGACTCAACCCTGAGTTTGATATTATCAGACAGAATATTTTGACCAGAGATGAGGTTACTCTATCACAGGCATATGCCATGATAAGTAGTGAGGATAGTAGACAACAGGTTCAGTTGCAGAGTCCACCTACTGAACACCTTGCACATGCGGGAATGAAATCTAAGGGGCCTACTGAAAAAAGGGAGCAGGTGTGTGAATATTGCAAGAAACCACGGCATACCAAGGATACCTGCTGGAAACTTCATCCTGGACTACTCCCTGAGAGGTTTAATAACAACCCTAAGAAGGGCAGTCAAGTGGGAAAACCCAACACTGCTAAAGCTGCTACAGTACCTGAAGGGGGAAGTAAGGAGAGTGAGGAAAAATCAACCATTGAGCAGTTGGCCACAATGAAATTAGACTTTGAGAAGTATGGGAGGCTCCTAAATCACTTGGAAGCTACAGTTTCTTCAGCCCACCCTTCCAACAGTGCATCCTCTTCATCGGCTTTTGCTCCCTCAGGTACATATGCCTCAACAAATCATGCTTCAGTATCAAGTAATCATAAAATCCCCTGGATTATAGATTCCGGGGCATCAGACCATATGACCAGCCTATCTAACCTTTTTTGTTCATATCATCTCCTCTCTGGGAAAGAGAAAATATCCCTTGCCGATGGGTCACTTGCTCCTATCTCTGGTAAAGGAGATATAAAGACCTCTCTGGGTCACTTCATCTATCCATTATCAGTTGACTTCTCTTGGATCTAGCTTAATGATTATGCCTTTGTAAAAGTTAAATTGGTTGGAAATGAGTACATTATTACTTGTTGCTTCTAGCTTAGAAAGAGGAGTGACCTGATTGTCTGTTTGTGTCATACTGTTCAGGTTACAGGGGAGGCGGAATATGCTGCTGACTTGCCCTTGCCTCCAAATGGTTTATATGCTGCTTTGGTTTTGAGTAGTAAGCCTCATGCTCGTATACTCTCTATAGATGATTCAGGGACCAAATCTTTACCTGGATTTGAAGGTTTGTTTCTTTCTAAAGATGTACCTGGTGGTAATAATATTGGAGCAGTAATTGATGATGAAGAGCTTTTTGCTTCAGAGTTTGTAACTTGTGTAGGTCAGGTATGGGATTTCCATATAGTAGCTATGTGATTCTTACTGTTGCTTTAGTTATTTCAGTAGAAGCTTTTGTTTGTTTTGTGCAGGTTACAGGGGTGGTTAGTGGTAATAATATTGGAGCAGTAATTGATGATGAAGAGCTTTTTGCTTCAGAGTTTGTAACTTGTGTAGGTCAGGTATGGGATTTCCATATAGTAGCTATGTGATTCTTACTGTTGCTTTAGTTATTTCAGTAGAAGCTTTAGTTTGTTTTGTGCAGGTTACAGGGGATGTTGTGGCCGATACACATGAAACTGCGAAATTAGCTGCAAGGAATGTCCACATCCAGTATGAAGAACTCCCTGCAATTTTATCCATAAAGGATGCCCTCAAAGCTAATAGTTTCCATCCTAATTGTGAGAAAAACTTAGAAAAAGGGGATGTGGAAGCTTGTTTCCAGTCAGGTTCTTGTTACAATATTATAGAGGGAGAGGTTCAAGTAGGAGGTCAGGAGCACTTCTACTTTGAGACACAAAGTACTCTTATTTGGACTATGGATGGTGGCAATGAAGTTCATATGATTTCATCAACACAAGTAGGGTAACAACTTCAAAATTCACATGTAGTTGTTCTCATAGTTTTTCCAATGCACAGGATTTGTTTGCATAAATCTTGAGATATCCTGTCAGTGGTTTATTCCTGTTTTATTTTTTACATAGTAAAACAAAATATTTATTAATAGAAAATAAAAATGGCTAGTACATTTGAGAGAAAGGTGTTAAGGCAACATCTTGATACAACTTGGTTTTATATACACAAAGGTGCAACATTTGAAGTTTAGTGGTCTCCAAACTCTGGTCTATATATCGGATGAAAATCTGGAAGAACGAACAGCCAATCTATAATCAAAGGTGCCAGCTAGCCTGCTGGTAAATTCTCTAGCTGGTTGTAGTGGAGACCTGGGATCGAGTCCTGCCTTCACCCAGGTTGGGGGGATCTAGGGGTTTGGGGGAGGGCTACCCCTATTGTGTAGCCCATTACCAAAAAAAAAAAAAAGAAAAAGAAAAAGCTCCCAATCAATAATCATTTTACCAATATTAGCCACAATTCTTTCATTTCTACAATATTTCTTTTATAAACAATCTCCTATCTCTCCTTCCAAATTCCCCAATAAAATGCAAAAGGAAAGCAGCTCCAAAAGATTTTGGATTTCATAATTCATACTGCCTGGGATTTTTGGCCATTTGCAAAAATCTCTTCCAAAGTGTTAGGCTGAAAACACCTCAATTTGAAAAGAGATGACTAAAACCTTCATACAAAATCTGTCACCTTGCAAGAAAGAAAAAATATGTCTTACATTCTCCTCTTCTTTAAGGCACATATAGCAAATACTGTTCATGCCAATTCCTCTATTCTTTAAATGATTTGCTGTCTCAAAATACTGTCCCTCACAACTATCCAAGCAAAAGCCTCTATCCTTGGAGGGATAAAGTTACCCCACATAGCCTTAATACTGTAAGGCTCTATCTAACTTTTAGTAGCATCCAAGGGATTTAACTGTAATCTGCCATTTTTTTTACATTCCTTCAACCAAAGCTCATCTCCTGCTGAACTAGAAACTTTTACCTTCTCTATAACCTGGTCAGCCGCATGAAACCCTTTTCCACTTCCTTATCTAGTAAAGGTTACTTAAACTTTGGACACTATATTGAATGCTCTCCATTCAACTCATAGGATTGATTAATCCAAAATTCCAAATATCATGTGGACTAAGTCTATATAGCCTTGGACAAAGATCATGAAGCTTTCCAACTTCAACCACTCATCTTCTCAAAATCTGATACTTGGTGCACCTCCACTGAAAACCTTGTAAGATTGACACCTTCCTAGGATCCCACTCAAATCAATCTACCTACCTATATTTACCAAGAATCACCTTTCTTCTCTCCCCTTAATCCAAAGCTCAAACCGTTTTCCTAATAATGCTTTGTTGTAAATTCTCACTTAACTCCAAACCTCAACATTTCTTTGGTATACATAACCTTACCATAATTAACCAAATGAAATTTCTTCCCCCCTCTATTCTAAAGAGAAAACTGAATTTATTATGTCCTGAGTCGGTTAAGCAAGCTAAGGCTGTTGTCTGTAACCCTGTTATAGTTAATGGTTTAACGCGACTTGTATTAAACCAAAGTGTAACCCTGTTCTAACATTTAGATTTGTTTTTAGACTAAATATACCTTCCTTGTATATTTCTGAGGGTGCAATTTTTGGGATGGTCCAGTTATGCAAAGATTTTTCTATATTATCTGTTAGACAGTTGTATGCCCTTAGCTCCAATCAGAATGATGTACATTATGACATTTATTATAAATGAATAAAGTACATATTTGATTCGTGTTCCTGTGGTGTGTTCTGTGAAATACCCTTAAACTGGACACTTATGAGACTCGTGCTAGTTTAGAATGTTCACAGCCGTTGGATAAGTCTGGGGAGATTTATCCTGGCAAGGCTGACACTGGTGTGCTGCCAAATGTTGGGGTCGCCTGCCTCAGCCGCCAGGGTGAGACCCAAGGCGCATGCAGTGTAGGATTAATTGAATCTTTGAACCGGACCAGATTTCCAGTATTGCCCTGGACCTTGGAGATTGATGGGAAAAACTAGAAAGTTACACCTGACCCCAAGACTCGATTATGATACTGCACTAGGTGTCGGATTGGGCTGTCTTTGATATGCCAATCGGTGAGATCCTTAGTGGGGGTCAAAATCTGGGTATGTTGGGACAATCCGAGAATTCATCTGAGTGGGTGATCATAGTGACAGGATCAGCCCCTTTGTTGGACAAAGGTAATGATCAGGGATGCACTCTCTCTGATGGAAACCAAACTGTCGGCAGTTGATTTCAATCGTTGAAATTTTGTTTTGCAAAATATATATATATATATTTTACTGTTTCTAAATGTTTGCAAAATGTTTTAATTCCCGGGATCCATGTGAGCAGAGAGTGCAACACTGTTCCTTGCAGCCGAGGGAGAGGTCCTCTCTTGTCGGGTAGTGTTTGATCATTATGGGCTGAGAGGTTAAGTGTAAGACCATTGAGGGTAATACCTGATGGGCTAATCTTCCATCTGCCCACAGTCCCTGGGTGTTACAAGGTGGCTTGGCCCAGGGACCACTTATGGTAAGCGTTGGGCCCATTAGGAGTCCATGTGATGGGCTTTAGGGGGTGCACTGTCCATAACAGTGTACTTGGCCAAGCCTTGTAACTAAGGCTGGGCTGAACCCATGTGGCTGATGTGTAGATCAATGTTTGGGTCCCACGCCATACAAGGAAGCTCAATTGGGCAGTAGTTTGGAAGGCTAAGTGAGAACATACCCTTATTGGGCCTAAAGCCCATTTCGAATTGGGCTGATTTGATCAATTAAATGAGGGGCGAAATCTGAGATTGGATTAGCAGATTTAGAAACCTCCTAATGAGATTAGGAGAGGGCTGATCTAATCTGTAGATAAGATAAGGGTTTACCCTTATCACTTAAAGGGAATTCTGATCCAAATATGATTTGGATCAACAACTCTTAATAGGATTAGGAGTTGATCCCTTTAGGGTTATAAAAGGAGGAAGGGGGCGGCAGCCTTTAGAGATTAACAGAATTTCACATTCTCTTCAGAGCTGAAATCATTGAAGAAAGAATTCAGCACCTCTGCGAAAATTCTTTCTTGCCGCCTCCTTCCTGCCGCCGCCATATCTGCTAGTTCGATCTCCTATTCTTAGTAGGAGTGATCAAGATTGGATCATGATATCAGTTCTTTGTGAAAGGACTGATTGGAAGCTGTGCTCACGTGCCATCCTGCTGATTCTTGCGAAGGATCTGGTTCTTTGGAAGAACACTGCTGATTCTGCTCCATCCTGCACTGCGCCATCTTCAGTGAGAGCAGTTTTTGGTTCCTTGGGCGTGAACACCTCCATTGGGAGATACTGCTTCTCCGTATCAGGTATATCCCTCTCCTACTGTTTTGTTCAAATCTGGTTCGATTCATGGTTCAAGAATGATCATTGAAAAATATGATTTTTCTAAAATAGGGAATGTGAATCTCAGTGGGAATGGGAGAAATTTTTGAAATTCGCCCATTCTATTCCGCAAGATTCGGGTGTCCATACGATGGATCTCTCATCCCTTCATTATCATAGTTCATTGCTTCCGTATTTTTTATAGACATGGACTAAGGGAGGTACTACTGCTAGGCTCACCAGATTCTTTTGAGTACTAGAGGGGGACCTAAATAACTTCTTCATCTTATCCTTTTACATTACCAAATACAGTCAGTCAACTTTCACGACCTTCACTCTCTTCGGCCTTCAATGCGACTTCGACCTTGGCTCAAGGGTTCTAGCCTTGGTAAAACCGACAGGTGTCTAGGCTATCCGATTGGGGTTCTAGCCCAGTCATATCTCCGAAGAAGCTATAGTCTTTGGGTTCTAGCCAAAGGTTCTAGGTTGCCTACTAGCAACTAGAGATCCCGGCAAGGTATCAGCAGGTGATGGTGAAGTGGGGGGAAGCAAGTAAGGGATCCGACTAGAAAGAATGGAGAAGAACAAATATGGATTTGAATAAAGGGGTTAGGATCATGGCTCTGATACCAAATGGATGAGAGAGGTAATGAACAGTGTGGTGCGAGGGTGATGAATAGTAATGAACAGAGTTAAATGCCTTAGATTGGCAATGAACAGTGTAAGAGGATGGCGGAGTATGCAGAGAAATAGTGTCTGAAGAGTGATTTTACAAAAATAGTGTATGAACATTGTTTACAGAAATAGTGTATGAAGGGTTCTAGCACTGTTCATCACTGTTCATCATCCTATCCAATTGGTATCAGAGCCATGATCCTAACCTCTTTATTCAAATCCAGAACTGTTCTCCGTTCTTTCTAGTCCGATCCCTTACTTGCTACACCCCACTTCACCATCACATGCTGATACCTTGCTAGAACCTCTATTTTCTATTAGGCAACCTAGAACCTATGGCTAGAACCCAAAAGAATGTAGCTTCTTCGGACATATCACTAGGCTAGAACCCCAGTCAGACAGCCTAGACACCTGTTGGTTTTACCAAGGCTAGAACCCTTGAGCCAAGGTCTAAGTCGCGTTGAAGGCCGTGAAAGTTGACAGACCGTATTTGGTAAAGTAAAAGGATAAGATGAAGAAGTTATTTAGGTCCACCTCTAGTACCTCAGAAAAATCTGGTGAGCCTAGCAGTAGCACCTCCCTAAGTCCATGTCTATAAAAAATATGGAAGCAATGAACTATGATAATATAGAAAAATATTTGCATAACTGGACCATCCCAAAAATTGCACCCTCAGAAATATACAAGAAAGGTATATTTAGTCTAAAAACAGATCTAAATGTTAGAACTGCAGAAAGAACCATTGCCCTAGGTAACGAAGCAGAGAGCTTTTCCCTAGTAGATAAGAAGGTAATAGAGACCTAAAGAAGAAAGAGTGACTGTCATTTTATACACTATGGTTTAATACAAGTCGCGTTAAACCATTAACCAGAACACGGTTACAGACAATAGCCTTAGCCTGCTTAACCGACTCAAGACATAATAAATTCAGTGACTCCTTATTAGGAGTAATCGAAGGAAGCCTCCACCAAGGGCCAATTTATTTTAATGCCTATCCAAATTTCTCAGTCTCACTGACAGATCCAGGGATCCATGAAGCGTTAACTCTTAGGATTCAGACCCAAGGTTTCAACATGAAACCAAGATCTGAGAACATAACGCCACTATACAGAGTATACTTTAAGACTATGAATACAATCTGTCCTAATACCAGGATTACAGAAAGCAGGGGAATGACTACCCTCTTCTTGACCAACACTTGGAATAATGTTACAATTCCTAGGCAAATCACTTGGAGTGAAGTGAAGATGCTGGAAAGTTGGTCACGGGCTAAAACAGAGCCCCCAAGTCCTATTGAATCTACTAAACAAGCCTCAATTATCAGTGAACAAGATGGAACTATGGAACTATAGAACTTAGGTTTAGAAGAGCTTCGACATCCTCACGAATGTCGTACGCCGAATCAATGGAAACAAGGTCAAGAAGAGACACCGATTTAATGGAAGCTACTTCCAGAAGATCGGTAGGCCGTCAACCAATAACTCACCATCAAACTACCTTTCAACCCGAAGAGAAAGTCCCTCGACAAAATCTTATGAACCCACAGAGGTAGATTATGAAATTAATGTCTTAAAAATAGAAGAAGACTTCCAAATAGATAAAGACATTATTAGGTAAGGTTTTAATTCACAACCTTTAAAGAAAAGATGGTTTTTCAAGAGATTCACAAAGGAAGAAAGGGATTGCATCAGGGAAACATAGTATAATGACATGATGCAAGCAAAGGAAAATATTCCTTTCTGGGATTGGTTTACGAAACAAAACCAATTCATACAACCTCCCATTGAGGAATTAGAATTATGTGTCAAGGAAAAGCTATCTAAAGTCTAAAAGACAACAGCCACAGGGAAAATTGTAGAGTCAATACATCCACCGCTGGAAGCGGTAAAAATAGAGAAAGATGAGCTCATAGCCAGCCCTATAAAAAATTCAACAATAATAAAAGAATCTGAAAAAATAGATCCAGAACATTGTTCTCAAATAATAGAACAAAATAGTTATACAAAAATTTGTTTAAATGTATTAGGCAAACAAACCAATAGAATAGAGTCTCTAATAAGTTCATTAGAAATCTCTAAATCCAAAACAATAATCAAAGAGAGACCAATGGAAATCATGCCAAGTCTTCCTAGGAATATAAAAATCAAAACAAATCCACTAGACCTATCAAAGGTAAGTTACCAAGAGTTAACAGCCAAATTAATATCTCCTTCAATCTGGGAAAAGGAGAAACTTCTATATCAAATAAAACCAAGAAAGATGATGTATCGAACTCTAAATCAATAAACCTCTTAGGAGAGGATTCATATGACGAATCCATAATATCAAATGAATCCATGGAAAATTTGGAAATAAACAAACTCTCCTATCAAAACAAAAAGCCTTATTACCCTAGGCATACCCCAGTTGACCTCTTATTTGAAGAGCCACCAAAACCTCAAGTTGGATATAATTGGAGCATGCTCTATGAATGAAACCTTGATGGAATATCTAAATACCAGATTCATGATATGATCGCGCATATGACTATGTATGCTTGCGCTGGTAAGTTAGTTGGTAATGATGAGAAGGTGATAGCCACTATTATCACTGAGTCCTTCATAGGACAATTGAAAGGATGGTAGAATAACTACCTTACAGAAGGAGAAAGAGACGTCCTAAATGCTGTAAAAAGAGATGAAGATGGAGAGAGAATCCTAATTCAAGGATCTCCAGTATCGGATGACGTCATGACCCTAATATTGAATATCCTAACCCAGTTTATAAGAAATTCATCAGATATGTGGGAAAGATTAAGAGAGAAATTGATAAATCTTAGATGTAAAATTCTATCTGATTTTAGATGGTACAAAGATGTATTTTTGTCTAAAGTACATAGACTAACTAGTTCTAGACAAAACTTTTGGAAAGAACAATTTATCTTAGGGCTTCCGCCAGCGTTTGGAAGTCTTTCAAGGGCTCCCCGCCCTCTATAAATCCCGACCTCCTCTCATTTAAGAGGTGTGCAAAAAATTGGGAGAGTCCTCTAGTCTTGTACAATACTCTTCTTTGTAAGTTTGAGCGTTTGTGAGTTTCTTTTATTGTAAGTTTCTTTTGTGAGAATCACTTTGCGAGTGTTGTGTTTGTCAGAGATTGCCGATCCAAGGCATTTATCAATGTGATGTGTATACCTTTGTAGGTACTGATTTCAAGCTCTCTTTAAATTGTTTTATTATGTTTTATTTTCTATAAAACCACTATTTTATTATGCTTTATTTTCTATAAAATCACTGCTCATATACTATTTCTTTTGTGAGAATCACTATTTCTCTCCCTCTCTCTCTCTCTCATTCAGGAGGCAGGCTTCCTCGAAAGAGTCCCTGAGTTAGGCAATTCCAATCAAGTTGGTATCAGAGCCAGGATGCCAGCACAAGGTCGTCGGCAATGGAGAACAGAGTCAACAACATGGAAGGAAAAATGCAAAGAATATCGACTAACATCAAGGAAATCAAAGAAAGTTTTGCATCCTTGCTTGAACAACTGGCACAAGCACCACCCGCGCTGAATCAGTAAGAGCGCAGTGACACCAGTCATCGAAGCGGATCAAGAACAACAAGAATCGAGTTTCCCATCTTCCTAGGGGTAGATTCCACATCCTGGCTTCTGCAAACAGAAAGATACTTCGATTACCACGGCACACAGGGACCTGATCGTGTTCCATTAGCTTCTGCACACCTGGAAGGAGAGGCGACCGTCTAGTACCAGTGATACCGGCGACGGCACCCAAGAGCCACATGGGCAGACTTCACCGACGCCTTAACCATGTGATTTGGAGTCTCGGCCTTTGAGAACTATGATGAAAGCCTTGCTAAGCTACGACAGACCGTCTCCGTCCCAAGATTATCAGATGGCATTCGAAAGATTAGCTGTGCGCATACAAGGCTGGCCAGAAAATGCGCTTGTCAGCAGTTTTGTTGGTGGACTCAGGGAAGAATTGTGGCTGGAGGTAAAAGCCATGCAACCCACCACCATTCTTGAAGCAGTAGCATTAGCTCGACTACATGAAGACAAACTGAATTGGGCAAGAAGGACTAATCAACCTCTGGGAGCTGCGATCAGACCAGGTATATCGAACCCAGAACAAGGTATCTTGGGTAAACTGGAGCCCAGATCAGGAGTAGGAATCACAGGCAAGGACGCCAACTCTGGTTCAGGCCCCGGCTCAGCAAAGAGGTTAACCTAGGCTGAGATGCAAGCCCGATGGGAAAAGGGCCTTTGTTATGCATGTGGAGACAAATTCGGGCCGGGCCATCGCTGTAAGATCCCTCAAGTATTCTTCCTTCAACCTAAAACCGAATATGTCGAGCAATCAACAGACATTGAAGAGCCAATGGACAACCAAGAATGGGGGAAATGGACAAAGGAATACACGGAAGTATCCCTGCAAGCCTTGACCGGTCTTGCTTCTTCTAAAACCATGAGAGTAGCTGGATTGGTACAAGGGCGCCATGTGTCGGTTCTGATAAACAGTGGCAGCACTCTCAATTTCATTACCCAAACATTGGTCAGACAACTAGGGGTTCCGGTCCAACCATATACAGCCTTCTGGGTGCATGTAGCTAATGGGAGCAACCTGGTGTGCGACAGTATGTGCACAGAATTAAAGATGAAGATACAAGGACATGAGTTCGAGGTAGATCTGCACCCCTTGGAAATCGTGGAGCAAATGTAGTTCTCGGAGTCCAATGGTTAAGGCAACTAGAGTCGGTGATATGTGATTGGGCCCATCTCACCATGGATTTTCAAGTGGGCAGCTCACAGGTGCATATTCAAGGGCAGTTGTCCAAGGGTCTACGACCCATTAGTCTCGCCTCCCCAAGGAAACAGGCAGCAGACCCAGCCCACATCATATTAATGCAAATAGACTCCCACGGAAACGGCCCCATTCTAGCCCAAGGAAGCAGATCCAAAGAAGGCCGCACACAACTACAGCAGCTACTTCAGAAGTTCTAGGTGATCTTCCAAGAACCTAAGGAACTACCACCGAAACGTGCCCATGATCATTGCATTCCATTGCTATCCAGAACTGCACCCACAAATGTAAGGCCCTATCGTTACCCTTATTTTCAGAAACTAGAGATTGAGAGGCAAGTGCAAGATATGCTTGACAAAAATTATACAACCTAGCCAAAGCCCATTCTCTTCGCCAGTATTACTTTTGAAAAAGAAGGATGGGACATGGCGGTTTTGTATAGACTATAGGGCTCTAAACAACAATACTATGAAGGATCGATTTCCCATACCAGTAATCAATGAACTACTAGATGAACTCAGCAGGGTCACCATATTCTCTAGATTAGACCTGACATCGGGATATCATCAAATACGGGTCCATGAGGGAGACATCCACAAGACTGCCTTTCGTAAACATGAAGGGCATTATGAATTTCTAGTCATTCCGTTTGGGTTGATCAATGCGCTAGTTACGTTCCAAGCCCTTATGAATGACATATTTCGACCCCATTTGCGCAAATTTATACTCACTTTTTTTTATGATATATTGTATATAGCACTACATGGGACAAACACCTAGTACATCTACAAATCACCTTGGAACTGCTAAGGACTCATAAACTTCTCGCAAAGGAGTCAGTGTGCATTTGGACAGACACAAGTATACTATTTAGCCTGATTCATCAGAGGGTATGGACAGATTGCTGCCCCCGTGACAAGTTTACTTAAGAAGAATGGGTTCTGCTGGACTAGGGAGGCCCAACAGGCCTTCAAGACACTCAAAACAATTGTCTCATCCCCACCGACACTCGCAGTTCCAGACTTCTCAAAGGACATCATCATTGAATGTGATGCGTCAAGCCAAAGAGTTGGTGCAGTCCTCATGCAAGATGAAAGGCCACTAGCATTTTTCATCAAAGCAATGACAACATAGAAATGGGCCAAGTTAGTATACGAATGCGAACTGGTAGCAATTGTTCTCGCAATTCAGAGGTGGCGGCCCTACCTTCTAGGAAGGAGGTTCATCATACGAACTGACCACCAGAGCCTGAAATTTCTGTTGGAGCAGTCCATACTATCCCCGGAACAGCAACAATAGATAGCCAAATTACTCGGCTACAATTATATCAATAAATACAAGGCAGGGCACACTAACAAGGTGGCAGATGCACTGTCACGCCAGCCACAACTATTTCCATTACTTCTCACGGGCCCAACATGTTCCATCATGGATCAGCTAAGGGAAGAAGCTGAAAGGCACCAACAACTGAGCAAGCTGCGTTCACAGGTCCAAGAGGACCCTACTAGCCACCCAGGGTACACAGTGGAGAATAACTTGCTGCTATATAAACGCCGAATGGTGATACCATAGGATTCAGCCCATATTCAGCAGCTTCTGGAAGTGTTCCACTCATCACCAGCAAGAGGGCACTCAGGGATCCTGCGCACGTACAAGAGACTAGCCACCCAATTCCACTGGAAAGGCATGTGAAATTCGGTCCAAAAATTCATAGCCAAATGCGTCATTTGCCAGAAAAATAAGGTAGATACCCAGTCTCCAACAGGACTGCTACAACCACTCCCAATTCACACTTGTGTAGGACACAATCAGATCACACTTCTGGCAACTTCCAAAATATGTCTGCTTATTCTCTCAGCAACCCCATTCTGTTGAGGTGTACAGGGACAAGTGCTCTGATAATTAACTCCATGGTCAAGAAGATATGATGCCAGGGGTTTTGCAAAATACTCCTTGGCATTATCAGATTTGAGAATTTTGATCTTGATTTCAAATTGAGTTAATACCATCTGATGGAAAGCTTGGGTCAATGAAGGAACCTCATCTCGAGAGTGCATAAGGTAAATCCACGAGAAACGGGTATAATCATCAACAAATAACAAGAAGTATTTGTACCCCCCCCCCACATGGCAAGAGTATGATATGACCCCCAAACATCAGTATGCACAATTTCAAAGGGAATATTGCTTCTTTTATTGCTCAAAGAATAAGTTCACCTACAATGTTTTGCAAGTTCACAGCTTTCACCCCTCAAACTAGACACTTGGCTGACTCAAATAAACTTGAAAATAAACTCTTCAAAGACCCAAAAGACAAATGACCTAATTTGTTATGCCAAAGAATAATCTGACCCAAAGGTTGAGAAACAAACAATCTCCCAACTTCATTTTCCTTCCCCTGTGAATGCTTAAGCAGGTAGACTCCATTCATCTCACAGCCAATCCCAATCACCTTCCTCGTTTCCAGATCCTGAAAAACACAACGATCGGGAAAAAAAGTAACTAAACAGTTTTGATTTTTAGTAATACTACTAACTGAAAGCAAGTTAGCACTAAGCTTAGGGACATGCAAAACTGAGGACAAGGAGATGGCATCTGATAGTTTGATGTCTCCCTTGCCAGAAATAGGAACAAGAGAGCCATCAGCAATAGACACTTTGTCTCTGCCTGAGGATAAATAATAGGTGGTAAACAAGGTGGACAAACTAGTCATATGGTCAAAAGCACCTAAATCTATTAGCCAGAAGGGTCTAGTGTTACCTGGGGCTGAAGTGTGATATGTTGTAACTCTTGTACCTAAGGAAGCAAAAGCTGAAGTAGGAATGGCAGGAGTGGCAGTTGAAGACTGTGATGATGACCCGGAAATACCAGATTCATTCTCTAATTGTGTCAAGGCAGCCTAGATAGCAGCTAAGGCATCTAGAGATGTGGTTCTTGTATTGGAAGATGATGCATTGTCAATGTTGACTGCCATATTAGCACTTCCTTTCTTATTTCTGAATCTAGCTAGAACAAGATGGGGATGCAACTTCCAACAACTATCCCTAGTATGCTTGGGCTTCTTACAATGATCACAAAACATCTCCTTCTTTATTTCCTTTTCCTAATCTTTCCCAAATTTCTGTTTTGTTGCTGCTAGGGCTGATTCCATGGGCTGAACTTGTAACATCACTTTTCTTCTACTCTCTTTACTGTGCACTAGTGAATAAGCCTGAGACAAGGTCACACCTATCCCTAGTAATAAGTTGCTGCCTTATTATGTCAAATTCTGAATTCAGACCTGCTAGGAATTCAAAAACTCTGTTTGTTTCAACCAACTTGCTATAGGTAGCTGCATCTCTCTGACTCTCCCACTCAAATGGTTTCCAAATGGTCAATTTCATGCCACAGAGATTTCAAAGTAACAAAGTAAATGGAGACCAGGTTCTCCCCCTGCTTGAGATTTTTCACTTCACACTTCAGTTCATAAGCCCTAGCAACATTAAGGGTTTGGGAGTGGGTCTCTTTCATATTATCCCAGATTTCCTTAACCATTTTGGCCCATAAATAATTTCGACAAATGTGGGGCTGCAGCCATGTCATCACCAAATAGTTCTCTTGAACCCATTTGGCAAGTGATGTGTCTTCGTTGGCTGGTTACTTTATATCCCCCGTTACATAGCCTAATTTACCTCTACCCCCAATAGCCATCATGGCTGATTGTTCCCACTCCAAGTAATCTGTTCCATCAAACCTAACAGTTGTAATTTGAAAAGAACATTCAGTCATACTTCCAGCCCCTAAAATACCTTCCCCTGGAGTCTTCGTTGGCTGGTTACTTTATATCCCCCGTTACATAGCCTAACTTACCTCTACCCCCAATAGCCATCATGGCTGGTTCCCACTCCAAGTAATCTGTTCCATCAAACCTAACAGTTGTAATTTGAAAAGAACATTCAGTCATACTTCCAGCCCCTAAAATACCTTCCCCGGGAGTCTTGAATTCACTTCCAACTTTTTCCATTTTAAAGAGGATGTTAACAGTCACTACTTTGATAAAAAAAAACCTCTTTTGTAAAAAAATCGTCTCTGCTGAATCGGAAAAAAAAAAGGAAACTCTCAGCTGAGAATCACCACAAAGAAACTCCTCAGTCAGGAAGAATTACCCAGAAATCGACTTCAGATTATTGGTAACATCCAAGAAACACTCCTCAGTCAACAAGAACACCCAGAAATTAAAAATCAGATTACTGTAGCTGCCCAAGAACCAGTCACAGTCACAGAAAAAGTGGGAGCAATAGTTGACCGTGAGATTTCACAAAAAACTCAGAGAAATGAGCAGATATATCAGAAAACTAACAGAAACAATTGACTTAAATCAGAATTGTCAAAAAACTGTCAAAACTACGCCTTTTAAGGTCGATCTCTGTCAAAAAACTCAGAGAAATGAGCAGATATATCAGAAAACTAACAGAAACAATTGACTTAAATCAGAATTGTCAAAAAACTGTCAAAACTACGCCTTTTAAGGTCGATCTCTGTCAAGAAACCCTAAAGAAATGGCAAGGGAGACAGAATTCTGTTAACCACTGCTTCCAGAAGGTTAAAAAACTGTTCCTTTTAAGGTCGATCTCAATAAAGATGAACCCCTGTTTGATATCACAAAAGTGATATCACAAAAGAGCAGATATCACAAAAGTGCAGGTAAAAGGGTGAAAAGTTTGCAGGAAAATGATAACGGAGGCCCTGTTTGATACCAAAAACGTATGGAAAGGACAAAATAAACAGGAAGAACCAACAAAAAGAAAAGAAAGGAAGAAAACGAAGTGGGTAGGAGGAAGAATAGGTGGACTGAAAACTGAGAAGAAGAAGATGATTCATTTTTAGACTACCTGGCATATTCGAGGTTGTTTAGACTTCTAGTTGGTTATGCAGCTTTGCAGCAAGAGTTGGAGTTGGACTGTGTGTGAAACATACCTGACTGGACAGCTCTCCCTGTTCTGTTCAGTTCTGCCATGAAAATAAAACCCTACAAAGACAGCACTCTTCTTCTAATAAAAAGAGTGACAATGTGTGATAGGTTCAATTGTAATAACAAAATCTAACCAATAAAAACTATTTGCAGCAAAAGAAAAGTAAAAAACAATATAAAAATATTAAAGGATCAATGTATTAAGGGATGCAATGATGTATATCATGTATTAATGTGTCTTGCATCTAGTCTAGCCATGCACCTTGGAGTTAAGCACCCACCTAGTTGACTAGGTGTGCGCCTTATACGAACTTTGCATGGCATCTGGGCGAGGTGAAGTTTGAAAGCCACCTAGTCGCCTAGGCGTCGCCTTGACAACTATGCCGTCAGTCCGAAATGCACACATAATGCTTCTCTAAAATCAGCCCAAGATATTTGGGGTGTGATTGACAAAGCCATTGGAACCAGAGAATGGATTATTTCATCTAAATGGAATGAGGCAAACAAGACCCGTTGGTTACTTGGGATTTCATGGAATTAGAAAAACCTTTCGGCCTTATAAATCCACAACACTGGTCTTCTCTGGTGAAGATTGGAAAGTCCAGTTTGGGTAGGAAAGGTCTTCCTTGATCAATGCCACCACCCCTACCGCTGTCACCTCCTGTTGTTCTTGTTCGCCTTCTTAGTTGCTGTTGGTGGCTCCTTTTCCAGCTGCACCATCACTGCTGTAAGTGTTATTTTTTAACTCCTGTAAGTCACCAGATACCTTGTGCAACCCCACTTCCATCTTATCGATCCTGTCTTCCATTGTTTCTGACCGAGTGCTGGGCATTTCTCCAAGTTCTTTGCTAGCTCCGATGCCAATTATGTTAGTCTTTGTTAAAGCCACCACTTTGTGGGGATGAACCTCCTAATATTCAGAGAGAGAGAGAGAGATATTTGAGAAGGAATGATGGGAATTTGATTCTGTTCTTCTCTTTATTACATGGCCTTTTATAGACTTTAATCAAGATCAAGAATCAAGATTGGTAGTTACAATTTTCAGGTAATCTGTTTCAACTTATCATGTGGCTTTTTTTCTTCTTTCTTGAATACACATTTTGTATAGCTGGCTTGGTCACAGCTCCACCTGTGTTCCTAACGATGTTGCATGTTCTTAATTTGACTACTAAACTGATATCTATGAAAAAAATAAAAAAATTATTGAACTATAGTTATTTTTCTCATTGTTGTATACTTGAGAACCTGGATTTGAAGAAGAATGCAATACCGGTCTTGTATATTTTGGGACCAAAGCTTCATCCATATCATCTATTCTGTCCACCGGACTTGGTAGCATGATAAAAGTAATAAAGCAAGACCAACTGATATATAGGCACTTCAGGATTTGTCATGTCTCTTTTCTTATTTAGAGAAGTTATTACCTCCTTTGGTTGAATCATCTTCTTTGGATACTAAATATACAGTCTGAATTTTCTAAACATTTCCCTATCCTTGAGTACTAATACAGTTCTTTGATGTCCTATCTTAACTAGTTCTGTCTTCGAACATTGTTATTCTATTAGTTATTTCAATGATTGTACCTGCTGTACTTGCACATGTGCATAGAACATGCCCTTACACTATTATAAAAACAAATATATAAACAACTCAAAACAAAACTAATCAAATAGATATATATGATGGAATTATTGTACATGAAATTGAATGCATGTAAGCATACATTCTCAAGTTGAGGGGACATATATTTAAATGTTAAGCCTAGACATGAAATTGAAAGGACATGCATTCAAATTTTTAAGGCTATTAGGAAAACCGAATAATATATTCTGGACATTATACAAACACCATTAGATGTGTCCATTTGAGTAATACCCATTCAAATTGAAGGGACATGTGCAAAATGCACAATACAAGTTGCATATAGTGATGAAAAGTGTATATAGGCTATGTTTGAGGTTTTCATAGTACATAACTGAATTTAGAACTTGAGAAAGACAGAAACCTCTCAAGTGATTTATGCTACTGATGTTTCAGTCATTATTATTACATTTTCTAGATATTCAATTCAAAGTGAATATATTTACGAAAAAATTTCGAAGTGAATATGGGGATTTGTGGCCATTGGTTCCACAAACAACAGTTTGTTAATATCTTACGGCATACTTTCTAAAGACATTTATAATACTAGAAAACCAATCCAACTTGGGGAAAAAAGGCTGAATTTCAGACAAACACAGAAATAACTTAATTCCAAACAAAAGAAATCAATACAAAGTTGAAGTGTATTTACCTTTAGAAGTGAAACATTAAATTCAAGAGGGATATCATTCACAGAAGGAAGTTTGTAGCTTCCAGGTCCACACGTATAGAGATAACCTGGTTTAATCCACTTATGATCTGCATCACCCCATTTTAGCTCTTCCAAAGCAACCCAGCCTAGACCTTGTATGAAGGCTCCTTCAATCTATGATAAAAAAAAGGAAAAAAAATGTAGTCATATGACATTAGGTGAAAATAGTTATTCATGTTATTTGAGCTATCAGTAGTAATACCAAGTGCATCAAAGCAAGAAAAATGGTTCCAGCTTACTTGAGCCTTGAAGTACTTTGATTCATCAATGCACTGATTTTATAGATCAAATAACTATTTCAAAGACATAATTTGGTCTTCATGTGTAAATACCTACCAAGGATTATGAAAGCATTGACAAAGACAACATGATATACAGGAAGTTACAAGTATGGTTCCAAACAGTTTACTTACCACCCAAAATCAAACATAAGTTCCTATTTACAATACAAGAGGCTGTACAAAGAGAATTGGTCTAGAAGACCCTTTCCATCAGACATTCCCTTCAAGCACCTGAGTGATGATCAAAAGTAGTTGCTTGAGAGACCCTTCATAGAGGAGGAAGTGAAGGCTGCAGTTAGTATGTTGGAAAATGAGAAAACTCCAGGTCCTGATGGGCTGACAAATCTCTTCTATACTAGTTGCTGGTAGTTTATTAAGCAAGATGTAATTAATGTTTTTCAGGCTTTTTGTGAGAACGCTTCTCTGCAAAGGAGCCTAAATGCCACCCTTGTTACTCTAATCCCAAAGGTAGAGGAGCTACAAATTTAAACCTATAAACCCCTTGAATAGTTTCTACAAAATCCTAGCAAAAGTGTTGGCAGAGAGAATGGAAGGAGTTATGAGTAGTGTGATCTCAAGTAATCAAAGTGCCTTTGTTCCAGGAAGGCAGATGCTTGATTCAGTCCTTATTGCCAGTGAACTTATTGACTCAAGAAGAAAAGACCCCCTGGCCTGATTTGCAAATTAGATATTGAAAAAGCTTATGATCATGTGAACTGGAGGTGTCTGGATTTCGTGCTGGAAAAGATGAGCTTTGGTCAAAAGTGGAGAAATTGGACCAAAGTTTGCATTTCTTCTCCTAAGTTCTCTATTCTGGTAAATGGTCAGACTGCACGCTTTTTTGAAAGCAGTAGAGGCCTGAAACAGGGTGACCCCTTTTCCCCTCTCCTCTTCATTTGTCTAATGGACATCCTTACCCAATTTGCCAGAAGGTCTGCTGAGGCTGGGCTTTGGGAGGGCTTTGCAATTGCTCCGGGTGAATAAAAAGTTAATATTCTTCAGTTTGCAGATGACACACTTTGTTTTCTTGATGCTGCTCCTGAGCAGTTAGAGGTGTTACTTGGAATTCTGTGTTGGTTTGAAGTGATTTCAGGTCTAAACGTCAACCTGAGTAAAAGCATGATTAGTCCAATGGGTCAAGTTGCTAACTTGGAGAACCCCTTCCTGTTAAGTATTTGGGTCTCCCTTTGGGGGTGTAATGTAATTCGGCTGCAGTATGGGACCCTGTGGTTGAGAGGTTAGAGAGGAAACTTTCTCATGGAAAGCTAAATATCTTTCAGAGGGAGCAGAGTGACTCTCATTAAAAGTACTTTATCTAACCTGCCCATTTATTTTCTTTCCCTCTTCCCACTCCCAGCTAAGACTGCTAAAAGGAGAGATTGGGAAGATGAAAAAGAAAATCCACCTCATTAAGTGGGAACAAGTTTGTCTCCTATTGAAGAAGGGGGACTGGGAATCAGGAAATTAAAAGTGTTTAATACAGCCCTCCTTAGCAAGTGGATTTGGAGATTTGGTACTGAAAGGAATGCTTGGTGGAGAAGCCTTATAGCTGCCAAATTTGGTGTGAACTGGGGGGATTGGTACTCTCATGATTCCTTCCCAAGTTGGGGTTGCTCTGTCTGGAAAGGAATTATGAAGTGCCTTCACTATCTCTATGAGGGGTGATCCTTAATATTGGGAGAGGGGGCAGTATTAAATTCTAGAAAGATCCCTGGATTTTGGACTGCTCCTTGGCAGAGGTCTTCCCTCTTCTCTTTCAATGTGCATCTAATCAAGAGGTGTCTGTGGCTGGCTCTTATTCTTTATCTGAAAACTCTATACTTTAGGCTCCTCTTTTCAGAAGAGATGTGTTTGATTGGGAATTAGGTGAAGTAGTGGAGCTGCTGAATCTATTGCAGAGACAGGAAATTATCTGCAGCAAGGAGGATGAGTGGTTTGAAGTGGAATGCTGATGGTTGTTTCACGGTTAAAACTTTGGCCTCTAAGTTAAGCAGATATGGAGTTTCAGACTTTCCCTGGAAGCATATTTGGAATCCCATTCCCCCTTCAAAAGTGAACTTTCTAGTTTGGACAATGACTTTGGACAAATGCCCCACAAGGTCAAATCTGGTGAGAAGGGGTTTGCAGGTCCTGGATCAGTCTTGTGGCCTTTGTGATCCTGAAACCACTGACCACCTTAGTCTCCACTGTACTGTCACCTCTAAGGTTTGGGACCATTTTATCAAGGCTACTGGGCTGAGCTGGGTAATGCTGAATTCAGTCAAGGAGTTGCTGTGCAGCTGGAATGCTCAAGGTCTGAAGAAAAAAGAAATGATTGTGTGGAAGGTTGTTCCTGCTGCTGTTCTGTGGTCCATCTGGGATGAAAGAAACAATAGGATTTCCAGTAACAAAGTGAAGAGTTCAGAGGACCTTATTCACTTTGATGTTTGCAAATTGGTCTCCTGGGTCTCTGTGAATGCTTAGTTTAAGAATATGAATGTATCAGAGTTGTTAAGAATACACTCCATTTGGAAGTTGTAATCTGTAATCTACTCAGCTTCTTCGGCCAAGTCTCATGTTGGCTTGGGAGCTGATGTAATATCTATGTGATGTTCTAATAAAGCTTTACCTTACCTTTCAAAAAAAAAAAAATTACAATACAATGACTCACTCCTCTCAACGAACACAAATCCCTTTGCACTTCAGATTCCTTCAACAATCAAAAAGTGTTTTGATCATTTTACTCGAGATGAAAGAATATCAACTGTATGCATATGAGGGGTGTCTCTAATGTCTCACACGTGACATGGCCAAACAAAAGTGTATTACATACTAATGAGATACAATAGGTGAGAAAGGACCATCGTGCCCTTCTCTAGCTTAAGAAAGAATAGAACAACTATACAACGATATGGTACATAAGATACACAATAAAAGGGTACTCCAAAACAGGAAAAACATCAAATCAGCCTTCTCACAACAATGGGCATGCGTTCAACACAGGCAATTAAAAGAAATCTCTAGAAGAGTTTCAAAAGCTAACTAGAAACAATATACAGTAAAAAAATACCAACTTATCCAAAAGAGATATCAAAACCCTTCTTAAGCAGATCGAATCCAAACCAGGCAAAGAGAGATTGAAAGTACTCCTCTGGGCAACACCAAATCTAAAGTTTCATGCAGATCTGATACTTCTTGAAAGAAATCTAGAGAAAAGATTGAAGCTGGTGGCACAGAACTCCAGGAACAGGGTTAAGGTATGATCGAAACAGCCTAAGGCAGAAGAATCAAATGCACAAAAGGATTCTCCAAACACTATTAGTAAGAATCCTAAATACCAGTAGGACCGAAGGTTAAGAATCTTCTCCAAGCAGATCAGAATAAGAAAAAGTATTTGAATTGGTGAAAGGACCATTCTGTCCTCAATATACAAATAGTGTACAAAAGAATAAGAAAGAATCTAATGTACAAAAGCATAAAAAAAGGACAAAAAAAGTAACACTTTAGCTCTCTTTGTCTCTAGACAAAATTCATGGATACATTTTATATCAAACAACAATAACATTTTTTTTGGATAAATGAAAATGATTTTATCAATGAACAGATCAAGAAGTTAAATCATTATAAGCACGAGCTGTTACCTCTCCTATCAAACAACAAAAACTTTGAATGACTAATTTTAGTTGTGAAAACCACCAATCCAAGGAGGGTATCTGGCTGACACAGACTGACTGAACAGGCAACTAACCCAGAGATTCCCAATCTCATAGATGATTTGGCTTGGTCAAGAGGATCCCTTGATGTGGTAGAAATAGGTGAGTATATAAAAGTGAATACTTACAACCTCTGTAGAATTTGAATTACAATTATACCATGGCAGATGTTTATACATGCACATGACTGCTTTTATAGACAGGAAACACTCCTTACCCAAAAGTATGACTTCTGAGATCAGTCAAATTGACTGTACTTAGAAAGTAATTGAGTTCTCAGTGAAATCTACTTTGGGCACTGTAAGCAACGAGGTAAAGATTGAATGAAATAACTGGGGCTGAAGCCCTGGATACTAAGTAGAGCACTCAAAATTAGATTTTAGGCTGATCAAACCACTCAGTAGCTAGGGGTTCAAATTTGCTGCAAGTGCAACTGTCTTCACTGTGGCATTGGGTAAATCTTATCTCCTAGTTTCTGGAGTCAAGCTCTACAACTTTGGGGTGATTTTAACATCTCATTTGGCACTTATTTTGACAACTCTATTACAGTGACAACACTTCCAAAAGCCAGAGCTAGCTAACAGAGTTGTATCATGGCAATTATCCTGACTTAAATTCAAAGAGAAACACAGAGTAGATAGTTGAAGATGATATGAAAGAGAATACCTGCCCAACATCAATAGCTGGATTAATAGAATATCCAAGATCCAAAATAACATCTGCTCTTCTAGTGTGGAAATCTCCAGTCAATGTGTCAATTTCAACCTCAGCAAATGCAGCTCCATAGGTGAAGTAGTTGAATGGACTTCCTTTGCCACTTTTCCAATCAAAGCCAATATCCGGTGTAATATAAAATCCATGAGCAGAAAGATCTATTCGCATCATGTGGCAAGCTTTTGCCAGCTGAGAAGAAGTGAAAACCCAATGTAATTGATCTCTTTCATACAGATATTAAACATGATAGTACTCGTTTAAACGAGCCATTCTATAAAAACCCTCATTCAAACAGCATGGAAATTTATGATGGCAATTTTTTTTTTCGTTTTCATTTCTCAGACATGTACAACTTGCAGTAAATTTTAAGTTAAGAAGTGTTATTCTTTTTCAGCAAATTTTACAGTCTACAAAGGTAAGTCAATTAGTGCCCAACTCTGAAAACCACATCAATTAATCTGCCATTATGGATGGAAGTGGAAGAAAATCCCACACAGAAAAGGCCAAATTATCTTTGTAGAATCCATTACATTTTTTGATATAATATTCTTATAGCTGCACATTGAGTAGAGAAAGATATAAATCATGCCCAACTTACATATTTATTTTAAACCTGATTTCACAATGTAGATCGGCCAAATCTTCAGTCTTTAGAGCATTTATGAATCAACCAAGATATATGAAAAAAACAATAAAAAAAAAGATGTGAAAGACAAATATATCAGTCATCACAAATTGGAGAAAACCCTAATTTCACTTGGGAGAAAAAACATTTGCAGCTTATCAGTTCTTTCAGCATTTATAGTACTTAATCAAATTGATTGGAATTCACTCAAAACACTTCCCTGTCCTAAACACTCTAATACCAGACACTCAGAAACTAATTACAAACTGTTGATGTCTCAGTAGAGTCCAATGGCATATTCCGGTCCTCTTCCCTATTACGTAGAAAAAGTGAGCCACCAGTTCAGTTGGCTAAGCTATATCCATTATTACTTGGGCAATTAAATGTCCAACCTATTATTGCAGTAAGCCAGTTGCAAGAGTGACGCTCTACCAACTAAGCTATATCCCTATAGCCAAGTGGAGCATGCATGAAGGAATAAATGCATCATCTATTCTTTCTCCCAGTATATCTGGGCATGCTTCTTTCTTGCAGCATTCAACTCTCCATATATATATATTTGATCAGTGAAAATGGTTTTATTAAAAAAGAGATATTCAACTCTCCATATTGTAAAGTTGAAACTGTAAATAGAAGAATGAGGTGGATCTACCTAACTACTGCTTTTTGGCAAACCAAATCAGTTGGGATATATTGGTGGTGCAATTTGTTACTTCTCTTGAAATCTTGATTGATTAATTGACTAGGTGGTTGATATGTCATGAACAATATACAGACTTTGGCTTATTCTTGTTTGTGTGAAGAACTAATGTAATCATGACTATAGGTAACTAATCTAATGTAATCTAATGACACTAAGGACACAATAAGATTTTCTAGTAGTGGATCTACCTATCTACTGCCTTTTGCCAACCCAAATCAGTTAGGATATATTGGAGGATGTGGAAAGTTGGGCTTTTTTATTGGAAACAATAACTTCATTAATACAAAATTAAGTACAACTTTCAACCCCTAAAACAGGTAGTCCCCAGTAATCTTTATTAAAACTTCCCAGGACATACTTTCCCTCACAGTCCCTTGTTTAGCTAACACATCAGCTAAGCCATTAGTTGATCTCCTTGTCCATTTGGAGCAAGCACCAATATCCCTTGTTATATTGAGGATTTCCCTTGTGGGCTATCTATAAATCCAGGCTCCCAACTTACCTCATTACAGCCAATCAATTAACAATTTAGAGTCTCCATCTATCTCAACTTGGTGTTACCCCAATTGTTTGGCATATCTTACACCTTGAAGCAAGGCAATCACCTCTGCTCTCAATGAGTCCCTCACTCCTATTGGCCCAGAAAACATAGCCACAATTTTACCATTTTCATCTCTGAATACTCGCCCTATACCTCAAGGGCCCGAGTTACCTCTAGAGCTCCCATCAAACTTCAGTTTCGTTCTTTATTGTGTTGGTGGGGATCACAACTCCTGCACAGTAGGTTTTATGGAGGTTATAGATACCACCACTCCCCAATTCCTGTAATTGTCCTTAGCTGAGAAGTCATTAAATAAATCCAAAGTTTTCAACCACTGAGTAGTCATAATGGTTATTCTTTCTACAGTTTCCTCCTTGGATTTCTTCACTCCTTGGAAGATCCTATTGTTTCTTTTCTTCCTAGACCAACCATAGAAAAGCTACTCTTGTGGTCCTCCACACCTCTTTGGTTGCTTGAAAAACCTTGGCTCAAAGAGGTTTACCACGTCCGAGGGAGGTGCCCACCTGTAACCAAAGATAGAAGAGAACCTGGTTCAAAGAAACCACACAAATGGACAAGAAATTAAGAGGTGTGTGATTGTCTCACTAGAACCCAAGCCAAGGCTACAAACATGAGGTGACAAGCAAAAATTTGGTTTTTTCTTTGCAACATATCTGGAGTATTGATTTTTTTGGAGAACCACCTCCCAACAAAATGTCACGAATTTTTGGAGGTACAAGCCGACACCAGACCTCCCTTGAAGGAAAATTTCTTGTAGGATTTGTTGACTGAATACATCAAAGAAGAGGAGCAAGTGAACACACCAGATGGGGAAGGTTTCCAAATTCTATTGTCCAAAAAAGATTGATCTAGATAGGTTGATCCTAGAAGATTAACTAATTCATCCACCATTGTCACTTCCAACTCCCTTAGACCTCTCCTCAAACCCAAGTCCCAAGAATTATCAATAAAAACAAAAGAGATCACTCTCCTTATGTTTTCTGACAATGAAAAAAATAGTAGGGAACCTATCACTAAGGGGACTCTGTCCAACCCAAATATCTTCTTAAAACAACACTTTGTAACACAGGCATCAAATTTAACATTTCCAATCAAAAAATAAGTGGGGGCAGGAAAACATTGCAATCATGTCCTGATTATTCAATTTGATGCAACCTTAAATGTGAGAGATGACCATAGTAAGAAGTCTTTGGACCTCTCTGTTCTGATTCCAAGTAGGTTGAATGAGAAATAAATGAAGAAAAGGAAAAAGAAAGAGGGAAGAGAAGAAAGAGGAAGAATAAGAAGAGAAAGGGGAGAAGAGAAGATTCTTTGAAACAATGGGTTCTTTTACTATTCACACCCTAACAGTCTCTTTTATATCTTTGATAAGAAATTACAAAACATGCAAGGTTCAAAATTTTGATACGATATACTCCGTATCAGGTGTATCGTATCGTATCGGAACGATACACCTACTAAGTTGTTTTGAGGAAACTATTCATTTTGTTTGTAAATAATATAAAAATATTAATAAAAATGAAATTTTGAATAGTGTAAAGCACCAATACACTTCTGTCAATGCATAAAGGTGTATTGATACTTTGAACCTTTGGGAACACCTAAGACAAAGAAACTGGTTTATAAAAAAACCAATTCAGATTCATGCTTGGAAGAAACACTTAGAAAGTTAAGAAAATTTTAGGAGACAAATAAGAGATTTACATTTAGTATAATATATATAGATAGATAGATAGATAGATATAGATAGATAGATAGATAGATAGATAGATATAGATGATAGAGTCCCCAAAGAAGTCATTTGGTATGTTTTAGGAAAGAAGAGAATTTCAAGTAGGTATATTGGTATCCTCGTATGACACGGTAGTAACTACTGTAAGAAATCAGAAGAGAAACGAAATAATTTCTAATCATAGTGAGCTTACTACAGGGGCCAGCACTAAGTCCATATCTTTTGCATTAGCTAGAGATGAACAACCAGACTTTTTTTTTTTGATGAACGAATGGTACTTTATTAAATAGAGATAGAAATAGTACAAGCATGAAGCACCCTAAGAGGAGGCATGAGGTGTTACCTCCACTTAAAGGTGGTTCCAAACCCAACTCTTTTCAGATTGCAGTTACAAATTAGTCAAAAATAGAGAATCCCTTGAAGCCCCTTGTTTAGCTAAAGAATCAGCCAAAGCATTTGCCGATCTACTAACCCATTGAAAGCTAACTGACATGGTGCTCGTAAGCCATTTGGCTTTTTTGATGATGTCCCTATATCCCCAAACAACAGCTTTTGGGTCCGACATCCATCTCACTATCACCTTAGAGTCTCCTTCAACTATCAAATTAGTCACTCCAAGTTGGTGGAAAATCTGCAGTCCTTGTACCACAGCTAATATCTCAGCCCTTGTAGAGTCTCCATAACCTACTGGACCTGAGAATAAAGATAGAATGTTGCCATCCTTATTCTTCAAGATCCCTCCTATACCCGAAGGTCCTGGATTGCCTTGACTACTCCCATCACAGTTCAACTTCACAACTCCTAAAGGGGGTAACTAAACTGCTTGTGTTCTATTTTTCTTAGATGATGTGGAGGCCATCGCTGCCCAACTCCTTCGAAGGTCATCACTAGAGTAATCCACAAAGAGATCAGTAGTTTTTAGCCAAAGGATTGCCCTTGTAAGTATACAATCCTTTATTTCAGCAATGCTTCTTTCCTTCTCTTGGAAAATTCTGGCATTTCTTTCCTCCCAAATGGTCCATATGAGGGCTGCCCTAATACATTTCCACATTTCTTTCCCTCTCTTTGTTGGCCAACCAAAAAAAGACGGATCAAAAAGAAGATTTACCTCGGGAGGCAGGTTCCACCTGTACCCAAACAGCATAAAAACCCAATTCAAATATTTATTGTAAAAGAGCAAGAAATCAATAGGTGATAACAGTCCTCATACTGCACTTTACATAAAATGCACCAATTGGGGGACAAGAATGAAAAAAGGTTTCTTTTTTTGTACATTGTCCACAGTATTAATTTTACCATGATACACTTCCCAACAAAAACCAGCAATTTTAGGTGGAATTGGCCTTGACCAAACTTCTTTAACTGGGAACAACAAAGGGAAAGGAGTAGAGCAAAGGGACTTAAAGAAGGAAGAACAAGAGGAGACACTTAAGGTCAAAGACCAAATTCTTCTATCTGGTTTAGGAGGGTCCAAACAAACAGAATCAAGTAAAAGTAGGAGCTCAGAGATAGAAACCAGTTCCTCATCTCTCAACCCTCTACGGAACCCAAAGTCCTAATTAAGAGACAATGGGAGAATGGGGGGAGAAAGAAACCTCGAAACAGACTCCTTTTTATAGAGGGAAATAGAAAAAAGGGAAGGATAGAGGTCTTTTAAAGGTTGGTTGCCCACCCAAACATCTTCCCAAAAAAGCACAGAATTACCATTGCAGACATCATATCTTACGAACTTGAGAAATTTTGGGAGGATGCCAAAAATCACCTTCCAAGGTGTAGTGAGTGTGGCCCATTGAGATATCCCGACATCCCAACCAAATTCAGAACAGCCATGGATACTAGCCACCACCTCATGCCACAATCTCTCTCTTTCTAGAGGCCACCTCCATAACCACTTGCCCAAAAGAGCTTCATTCTTATTTACTAGGTTCCCTAACCATAAGCCCCCTTGTTCCTTGCTTCGACTCACCACCTCCCATCTAATCAAATGATCCTTTTTTTCTGCACCTGGTTCCCACAAAAAATCCCTCGTCAACTTTTCTATCTTCTTGGCTTCCCTAACAAGTATCCTAAAAACAGATAAAAAGTAGAAGGGTAAGTTTGTGAGTGTGGCCCTAATCAAAGTTATTCTACACCCAAAGAGATATAGTTCTTTTTCCAGGTCACTAGCCTTTTTTCAAACTTCTCTACCACTAGGATCCAAAACCTACTTTCCTTTGGATTTGCACATAGGGGAAGTCCTAGATAGGTCAAGGGCCAAGCAGAAATAGGGCATTCTATGCAGGCAGCAATAGACTCCAACTCCTTCCCTCCACATTTAGCCCCACCACACAACTCTTCTCAAGATTTATTTTCAGGTTTGAGACATTCTCAAAGAGGGTTATTAGATTTCTCAAATTTCTTGGCCTCAACAAATCACATCCCTCACAAAAGATTATGATATCATTTGCAAACTGAAGGTGGGTAACTGGGACTTGATTTCTTCCTAATCTCCATCCTCTTATCAATCCAACTGTGTCTGCTTTTGACAAAAGTCTACTAAAAACATCAACAACCAATGTGAAAAGGAAAGGGGACAATGGATCACCTCATCTCAAGCCCCTACATGTAGAGAAAAAATCATTTACTACTCCATTTACTAAAATTGAGTAATGGCAAGACGTCAGAAAACCACCTATCCACTTGCACATCTATCCCCAAAACCACACTTTCTGAGCACCTCTAGCGGAAAACTCCAATATACTAAATCATAGGCCTTTTCAAGATCCAATTTGCAAACAAAACCTTGCCTACCCAATCTTCTCATTTCTTCCACACTTTCATTTGCTATTAAAATTTGGTCAACTATTTGTCTACCATGAACAAAAGCACCTTGAGCTTGACTTATGATGCGGGGAAGAGCCTTTTTGATCCTCAAAGATAAGGCCTTTGCCAGTATCTTATAGATGCTTGTTATCAAGCTAATTGGCCTAAAATCTTTGGGATGTTTGGCCTCTTTCTTCTTTGGGACCAAGGCTAGGAAAGTGGCATTTACTCCACAGCTAATAATAGACTATTCCTCAAATTCTTTGAAAACTTCTAACAAGTCTCCTTTAATTATGTTCCAACAATCTTGAAAGAAAGCCATAGTAAAGCCATCTGGCCTTCGTGCCTTAGATCTATCCATTGAAAAAACTAGTTGTCATATTTCTTCCTCCTCAAACTCCTTTCCAACCATAATTTCATCTCTTCAGACAGTGTAGGCCAATCCAACCCAGCCAACTCCACTCGACTAGCTAGAGGTTTCCTTAATATAGATTTGAAGCGCGTTATAAAACAATTGGCTCTTTCCTCTTGGGAGTCCAACTCCACACCAGCCACTTCAAGTTTGGTAACCATGTTTTTCCTTCTTCCATTGGCCATCTCATGAAAAAAATTGGTATTCCTATCCCCTTCCTTTATCCATTTATGCCAAGATTTATGCCTCCAATATATCTCTTCTCGCAAAAGAACCTCCTATAATTCCTTTTCCAACATCCACCTTAATTCTCTTTCTTGAGTATTCATGGTTCGTTGAGATTCCTTCTCATCCAGGTCCTCTATTTGGGTCATCAGATTGGATTTTGTTCCTCTATTCTCCCAAAAAGGTCCCTATTCCATTCTCTTAAATTCCCCCTCAGGCTTTTCAACTTCTTATGAAACCTTACCCCTTTCCACTTCACCCCCCCCCCTCGTATCTTGATTCCACCATTCCTCAATCTTTTTTACAAAATCAGGGTGTGTCATCCACATATTTTTGAATCTAAAGGGTTTGGGTCCACTCCTAAAAGGCTCTTGTCCTAGCTCAATGGGACAATGGTCGGAGGTAACTCTAGGTAGAGCTTTGGATAGCAAGTCTCTCCAATGATTTTCCCAACTTTCGTTAAAAATGAACCTATCAAGCTTCAAGCAAGTTAGGCTTTCTTGGAAGTTGGACCAAGTAAAAAGGCCCCGCACAAGAGGAAGCTCCTTAAGCTCACTACAACTAATAAAATCATTAAATTTTCTCATACTATTTGTAGTGAGCTGTTGGGGGTTATTTGTCTCATTAACAAAGCGCAATACATTAAAATCGCCACCCAAACACCAAGGACCCACCCATAGCCCTTGGATTCCATATAACTCTTCTCAAAATCCATTCCTCTCTCTATAGATATTAGGGCCATAGACATTGGTCAACACCCAAACGAAACCATCGTTCACCGACTTGAACTTTACAGACACCGAAGAGTTTCCTATTAACTCCTCCTCTGCCTCTACAACATCCTCTCTCCACAATGTGACAATACCCCCTGAAGCCTCCCAAGAGGGTGCAAAGGCCCAACTTATTCCTCTTGACTTCCACACACTTTTGGCCCATCTTTTGTCAAAATCGACTAATTTGTCTCTTGTAGCATCACTATATCAGGCCTATTCCTTCTAAGCATATCTTTAATTAACCTCCTTTCCCTTGCGCTCCCTAAGCCCCTCACATTCCAACTGATGATTTTCATGGGAAACAAAATTTTAGAGCCCAACTAAGGTTAAAGGTTCCTACTTGGGAGTCTTTCTTCTTCCCCTTCTGCCACTAAACTCAATGTCCCCTTTTATATCTGAAATCAGCCTCTCTACTTCAGTTCTTTTCTTTTTCTTTCTGTTATTTCCCACTCCCCGGGTGCTTGGACAGTTTTTTGGGTTCCCACTCTCATTTGTGTTTTCCTCCGAATAATCCTCTATGATCTTATACTCCTCCAATAGTTCACAAATTTGCCCCCATATCCTCTCTAATTCTTCCTACAATTTTTTCAAGAGCAGTTCTCCCCCCTCCTTTTCATAGTTTTTGTCAACATTCTCAGAAACCACACCCAACCCCTCCCTTTGCGTGTATTCCTCAAGAAGAGCACATATTAGATTCCAGATTCTCTCTAACTACTACTCTTGCTTTTTTCTCAACTGAAGCTCTTTCTCCTTTTCAACACAACCATTAGTTATGCCTACACCTTCCCCTCTAAAAGTTATTCTTTCCAATTGAGAAGCTGAGATACCTGTTTCAAGCACAGAACCTACATCAGTACCAAAAACCAAATGAACATACATACCTATACCAGTACGAGATGAGGACAAAGGTTCTAAAGTCCCAGAAAGGTAATCAGGGGCTGCCACCAAATCTTGTGTCTGAGGAGAAAGTGGAAGTGTATTTGGTTCTATTAATGTCATGTTAATTGTAACATCCAAATCCATCTTAGCATTTTGCCCCCAACCGCTGAATCTATGTTCTGTGAACAGAAGGATTCATGTTCCTCTGATTCGATGAAGAATGTTGCTCTGTGGAAAAGGGAATAGGCTCCGGGTTAAGCGTCCCTTGTGTTTCCTTTGTAGGCTCTGCTGGATTTACCGCCAATTTTGGAGACCTGAGAGTTTGCAAAACTTCCTCCTGGACATCTTCTAATGGACCCAAGGCATCATCTTCTAAGAAAAGCAAGTCTGTGTGAAATCTTTTATCCTCTAAGATTGACCTTGACAGCTGTAGATCGATACTACCAAGGCTGACTGTGTCGTCTGTGTTAGACTCTGAAGAAAAATGCTCCTCCTTGGAGTAGTCTTCCTTCTCCATTTCTAACTGACTACATCTGACACTTCGGGGACTGCAATGGTCAAATGAGAGATTCTGTAGCTTCTTGGACAGGATCCACTATAAAGAGCTCCCATGGTGTATGTTGCTTTATGAATAAATAATATGCTTTATAATCAAAAGGATTCAAGATAAAGCAGATTAAGGCAGGAAACGTAAGTTACAAGTTTAGTGGAATTATTAGTAATAAAGGTGATGTAATTAAGATGGATGATCACAAATGCCCATAATAAACCACTCCCAACTTTGTATCAATCATTCATAATGAAGGAGAAATGAAAATGGGTGTTGCGATAGATAGAGCAGGATAGGTAAAGTTGAAAGTGCATCCAATGTGTTGTGTCACAAACAAAAACCAATGAAGAAACAATATATTATGGAAACAAGTGTATCTAAGTTAAGGATATTGAGATGGATGGATGAGTGGAAAAAATAGAATGGATAGAATTAGAAATGAGCATGTTGGGGAGGAAATACCAATAAATCCAATTAGTGCCAAAATTAGGGAACACTAACTGAGATGGTTTGGTCATCTGTATGGGCTATTAATGACTACACCAACAAGAAGTGACTTGATGCAAGTAGAAGGTTCTGAAAGAACAAGGGAAAGACCATTGAAAACATGGTTTGAACTGGTAAAATTCATTTGACAGAAAACATGGCAGTTCTTTGTAGAGCAGAAATGGTATTACAGGCTTCATCTGACCCGAAACAGCAGGGAGTAAGGCCACATGAAGTTGTGAGGTCACTAATTACGTTTAGAGCAAAAGGAAAGGAGAAGGAAAAAAGAAAAATAATATGCATAACATGAATATAAGACTGCTTCATGAGAAAATGATACTTATGTCTTCCATCATTCCCAATAATCAAGGTAGATGCAGAAAAAAGAAGAAAAAAAGTCAGAAAGAAAAGTAGCAGTCAAGAATGATTACCTCAGCAAAAGAACTATACTTATTTCTTGAAGCAATAGGCTCCATGCGCGCTTTTATTTGCTCACAAGCATCTAAAACAGCAGCTCCATACATGTCTGAACTTGCAGAAGCAGCTGTTGGTGATGCATTAGGTACCTGAATTGAAGAAAAGAATATAGAAGTTAAGACTGAAAAGAGTAATAAGAAACCATACCATGCAATCTTCTCCATAATCATTCCAGTGGATGAACAATATTTTTCATGCTTGACAACGGTCTAAGAACATTTCAGTCTTCCTGGTTGTTCTTAGAAAATCTAAACAAAAACAGAGCTAGTTGTTAGCATGAAATGCAAAATACAAGAGCCAAATACATTAGATGAGATAAAAGTGCATTTGGCCCTGCACAAAGTGAAAGGAAAGAAGTATAATTCCTTTCCACCTCCTAAAAACAAAGGGGAAGACCATGGATATATGTTCTGGCATCAGCACAATAGAGTTTATGGGCAAAGAGGAAATACAAAACCATTTCAGTTGGAGCTAATTAAGTCCAGGACATTATTGCCAAAACTTTTGTTTCTGTTTTCATCTATAACCAATAACTCTGCGATTATAAGAAGTCACACCTTGGATTACAAATATTTTAGGAATTAAAAGATATTCTCCGCTACTTTCTAAACAACTGGCTGCTGTTGTCTAGATCCAAACTGCACTTCCCCTCCTCTCAAAGTATTGACTAATTGGTGTTCAAACTTCAATAAAGAAAAGTAAAGTGGAAGAAAAAGAGAGAGAAGAAAAGGAAGAAGGTAGGGAGAGAAAAAGAAGTAAAAGAGAAGGAGAAGAAAAGAGTGAAGATAAGCAAGGAGAAATCTCTCTCTACTCTCCTTACTGTCAATCCAGCTTTTATTAACATTTTACTAAGCTGAAATGACAACAATGCCCTTAGATAAGATACAGCAGATATAAGAGAAAAAAAAAACAAGGAAAAGACAATAATGCCCTGTCAACCAATTCTAACACTCCCCCTCAAGCTGGAGCATATATATCATAAAGTACCAGCTTGTTACAAATATAATCCATCCTTAAGCGACCCACACTTTTAGTAAAAATATCAGATGCTTGATCTTTAGATTTAACATAGGGAGTAACAATATCTCCACTTGTTACTATCTCTCTCACAAAATTGTTCAGTTGCCACAAAAGAATTTAATGGGTTGACAAATTGTGATATTCATCTCCTAAAGAAGATGCTTCAACCAAACTAGCTCATAGGTAGCATGGGCCATTGCCCTGTATTTAGCTTCAGCACTACCCCTAGAAACCACACTCTGCTTCATTCTCTTCCAGGTAACAAAATTTCCACACAAGAAGGTACAACAACCCATAGTAGAACTTGCTGTCCATTGGAGACCCTGCTTAATCTGTATTTCAATACCTTACCAAAGACATCTCCTCCTTTCTTATACAAAAGCCCTCGACCAGGACCACCCTTTAGATACTTCAACGTCCTCATAACACCATCCCAATAAGCAGTATTTTGATTCTGTATGAATTGATTGAGGACTCCAACACTAAAGGAGATGTCAGGCCTAGTGATGGTAAGAAAGATCAGCATGCCTACCAGTCTTTGATAACTTGTAGGATATTCTAATCGCTCCCCCTAACTATCAATCATCTCCACATTGGGATCCATAGGAGTTTCAACCGGCTTGGATCCCAACCACCTAGCTTCATCCAACATACCCAACACAAACTTTAATGGGACAAAGAGATTCCCCATTTCGATCAAGCTATATCAATTCCAAGGAAGTACTTCAAGGTTCCTACACCTATAGTTTGAAAGCGTTGTTGTAGGAGCTATTTCAACTCATTAATTCCATGTGCATCATCACCAGTGAGAATGGTATTATGAGCATACATTGCCAAAATGATTTTCCCAAATGAAGAGTCCCTGCTAAACACAGAATGGTCAACACTACATTGTTTCAAGCCAAAATGTTGCAACACACTACTAAAAGGGCTAATCTGCAAACTTGATAATGAAAAGACTTTTGATATAGTTGATTGGAATTTTCTTCTAGAATTTTTGAGGTGTAGGGGATTTGGAGAGAGATGGTGTAAATTGGTAAAGGGTGTATCTCCTTTTCTATGTTGTGGCTAAAGAATTTTTACTGGTAAAACGATGCCTTGGACAAGGAGACCCTATATCTCCTTTTCTGTTCAGATTAGTTGCAGATGTACTGAGTGGCTTGATCTTAAGAGTAAATGCTAGTAATTTGATAAATGATTGGAAAGCTAGGAGGGAAGAGGTAGTGGTTACTCATTTGCAATTTGTGGATGACTTGAGTGATACCAATGTCTTCATGGTAGGGAAGCTAATGGATGGGAAGCTCGTCTTGACCCTAGGGCTTCCTATTTATCCCCTTGCAAAGCCATACATGGAACTATCCCTTCCCTTTGTTCATTTCTCAACTATGATGCTTGTTTTGGAAATAAAGTGCTTTTCTGAGAATATGTGTAGTTAGAGGAAGTCCCTCACATGGATTTATTCCCTTCCTTATAGTCCCTTTCTTTGAATAAGAGGAAAGTAATTGCTTTTGTTCATTTCTTTGGGGACATTTGGGACTTGGGTTTGTAGAGAGGCTTAAGGGAGGCTGAAATGGGCACAATGGATGAACTTCCTTCTCTTTTGAGTACAATCTTTGTAGATCGTTATTGTCTATGGAGTGTCGAATATACATTAAAGGGGCCATCATTTCTTAAAGGTTAGGTTTCAGGAGTCAATTATTTATAAAAGATCTTACGAAGTGTGGGGCCCGCGGCAAGAGTAAAAATGTGCTGAGAGATAAAAGCCCCTTCGGAATTTGAAAGGAGAATTTTAAGAGAAGGGTATAGAGGAAGATATGGGTGGGTGTTCGATTTCAGCATAAGAGTGGTGCAACTACTGGCAACTTGAAGTTTGCTAATCTTAAAGCTTGAGTAAAAGGGTCATGCTCGGAGACTAGGGCAGGTGATGTGACTTCAAGGGAGCTCTTCAATGGAAAGCAAGGCGAGGAAACAACAGGCGTCCTTCTCCCCGATCTTGCTGAAGATTCGCAAGGTCGGAATCATGTTGCTTCTTTCTTTGAGTTGGGACATGAGAGTAGTGGTCCCGTTGCCAAGTACCCGGACAAACTCTTAGAGAAAGAGAGAGAGTCAAGAGAAGGGAATGAGGGTGAGCTTAGGGTGGAGGTGACGGAAAAAGGAGGCAAACAAAGAAGGTGAGGGCGAGAAGGTGAATGGTTCTGATTACATGGTTACCGAAGTGATTGTTGGAAGATTGAGAGTTGATCTAGGCAAAAAGAACAAAGAGTCTAATTTGGCCAGAAGTGGTGATGTCTTGGGGATTCGTAGGAAGCCCAGAGTTTCAAGCAAGCTCGGTGTAGTTCATGTCACAAAGGCTTTTTCTAGGTTTAAAGATGGTCTGGTGGGAGTAGGGCCAACCAACAAGTACAAAAGAATTTATAGGAGGGGAATAAAATTTAAAACCCAAAATCTTGTGATTCCTAGTCTGGAATGTACTCCGTCTTCTACAGGGACTGGTAAGATGATTATTCCGATGGTTGTGGCTCCTCAATGGGAGAAGTCGAAAAAGACCAACTATTCGGGGCCTACATGTAGGGAGGGAAATGATGTAGATGAGACCTCTGGTAAATTGTTGCTGGAGCAAAAGGAAATGAAGAAAAGAAGTGTGGATGTGAAGACTCTAGTTGATAAGGAGGTGGAAGTCGACAAGGCTTTGGGACTGTTTTTCCTAGGAGGAGAAAGCTTTGCCAGGAGAGCTTTTGGACAACTCAAAAGAAAAAGAAAGGAGGAGAATATGAGAAAGACTTTTGAAGCCTTAGGGGGAGAAATTTGGGATGAGGGTGGAGACGGAGAAGAATTTGGTGGGGAGGAAGATTGATCTATGTTTAGTAGTATTTGTCAATGATTAAAAAATTGATATGATACGCCTGATACAGGGCGTATCGTATCGGTATCGGACCTCACTGGCACAGGATACGTCACAACTGGATACTTAACCTTCCCGTCTCACATATCAGTCCAATACGCTACTGTACCGGCACATATCATATAGTATCGAGCAATGCGATCCGATACGCATTGATACAACAGCGTACTGCACGTCCATGCCTTCATCTAACAACTATAAACTATGTCTCACTTTAAAAAAATGAGGATAGCGCCACTCGAACCACGTCTCACCCAACGACCAAGAGCATATGCCTCTTCAACAAACAAGGCACTTACCACTTTTTTATTATAAAAGAAACATATTAACCTTTATCAACATTAAAGTCTAATGGACTACACACAACCCAAATAAATAATATATACTAATATTCAACAACTCCAACAATAAATTAAAAAGAATAATTTATAAAATTAATATTTTATGAACAATGGAATAAATAGTTTATCAAATCTACATATATACCAAAAATTGATTTTTAATTTCAAGAAATTTATAGAAATAAAATTATTATTAATAGAATAATTATTTTAATACTTAAAATTTATAAATTTGCACATTATATGTATATTCAAATTTTTATAAATTATTAAATAATATTTTAATTTGCATTATATAATAATGTCTTTACTATATAATAAATAAAAATATTATTTACAAAATATTTGAGAATATAATATAAACTGAATTGGTCAATTCCACTAACCAACATTTATATGAAAATAAAATAATTTTGTATTTTAGAAATTTTAAAAAATAAAATATTAATAATGGAATAATTATTTTAGTAATTAAAATTTATGAATTTTCATATGATATATATCTTCAAAGTTTTAATAGATTTGATATATTTTCAGTTAAGATTATATAATTTTTATAAATTATTAATTAATACTTTACTTTACATTTTATAATAACATATTTATTCTCAATAGTAAAATAGAAATATTGATATAGTAATTCAAATAGAATAGTTGCATATGTTTTGTGCCTTGAACTTTAATAGAAAATAAAATAATAATGGCTTTGTGCATGTATTAATTTCTAGGAATCTATATAATATGTCTTAGATTCTTGATTGATGCATTATCAATAAAGTTGCATAATATCTATGCATCTCACTATATTAGTTGTAATATATTTCATCATATATACCATTAAAAATAAAGCTCCTATGTATTTATATATTATTTATAATTATTTTGACATTAAACTTAATATTTTTAATATGTTTATGGAATTTTTGTGCATTTCCCTAGTGTATCCAAATGTTTCTATATTTTTCGTCCGTATCCATGTGTTTCCTAAGCGTATCCATATCGGTATCCGTATCCAAGTTGTTCAATACGATATGATACCGATACTTTGATCCTTGGTAATTGTTGCGTGATGTTGCGGTGGTTGTGTATTTGTGGCTTCTCTTTCTGTGTTTTATTTTGTTGTGTTGATGTAGGAGAGTAGTAGGAGATGTTGGGCTTGGGGGGGTGTTGTCTTAACACCTGCCTTTAAGATTGTGTCCAATTTTTCTTTTTAATAAATTTTTATTGTTGCTTACAAAAAAAATCTTATTGTAAGGATAGCAAGATTTTCACTTTGCCACTTCATAAAAGAGAGAACACCAGAAGTCAGGGGTGGCAGAAGAATGAATTGACCCCCACCCCAAAGAGTCCATTATATCACGGTTTGACCTCAGTTAAACCTTTCCTTTTACCAATACTATGTCCAATCTGATTCTTTGAACGTTGGCTGGAAGGCTTATCTATAATGCTATGGGAGTCAAAAAATATCTAAAAACGGTGTTGAAAATATTATTTTGCATTGTTTGGGTGACAAAAAACTTAATGGATACACCAAAATAATTCTTAATTTTAACATAAAAGGAAACAAAAATATTAAACAATTATGAATATATTTCATTAAATAAGACTAAGTCATCCTTGAATAATCATCAATAAATGAGAAAATATTTAAAACCATTATAAGACTCAATTGGACATTAACCCCAAACATCTGGATAAACAAGTTCAAAAAGATCCGAAACACTTCTATTAACCCTTGGAACAAAAAAAAAAACACATGGTAATGTTTACTAAGCTAACAAACTTCACATTGTAACTCAAGAAAAGATGCTAAATTGGGAACAAACTTTTGGAGAGCAAGATGAAACAGATGTGCAAACCAACAATGCCACTATTAAGGTGTAGTAGTAGTGGTATGAAGGGCTCTCTACGAACCACCATCTACAATCCTCCAATCACATGCCCGCCACCAATCGTCTTTCCCATCTTGATATCTTGAAACACACAATAAGAGGGATTAAAGGAGGCAGAGAAATTAAGTGTTTTTGTCAACTTACCAATAGGCATAAGACTAAAGAGAGATTTAGGAACATAAAGGACAATGGGTAGAGTCTAATCAGAGTGTAAGGCAACATTATTAGTACCTAAAATAGCATAGGTAGTATCATTGGCTAGGGTAATAGTTTGGGAGGTCGAGAGAGGGATAAAGAAATAAACAAATCTAGAAACCTGGTCATATGATCTAAAGCTCCATAGTTAATGACCGAAGACTTAGAAGATGAAACAATGTAAGTTGTACCTAGTTTTGCAAGGGTAACAGTATTACTAGAGGAAGAAGAGGATAAACAAGCTTATTTGTACTCTTTCTTTATATAAAAAAGAGGTTATCTCAAAATTCCTTCCGTCGATCTTAAATTTGCCAGCACTATCTTGGGATTTTGGTTTCCGTATAGGGTTAAGGGATGAGGAAATTGAGTGCTTGTCTACTCTTCTTGTCTCCTTGATAAGGTTTGGATGGATTCCTCGAAATCCGATAAAAGGATTTGGGCCATTCACCCCAATGGGTCTTTTTCTTGAGGCTCCACTTTCAATTTCCTCTGCCAAACATCCTCTCAACAAAGTTTCCCTTCCAAAGAAGTCTGGTGTAGGACGGTCCCCCCCCCCAAGGTTATGGCTTTGTGTTAGGAAGTGTGGCATGGTAAAGTGAACACGATGGATAACCTACAAAAGAGAAGACCCGTCCTTTGTATTTCACCAAACTGGTGTATTCTTTGCATATCTCATGGTGAAGATTGTAATCATCTATTTTTATCTTGTAGTGTAACTGCAGAGCTTTGGGTTTGGCTTTTATCTTTGTTTGGGTGTAGTTGGGATATGCCAACAGAAGTTAGTACAATCTTTAACCCTTCTTTTTTCTCTTGACCCCATAAAAGAGGAAGGAAAATGTAGAGGTGCATGCAAGTAGCATTGTTATGGACAGTATGGGAAGAAAAGAATGCCAAGATCTTCCAAAGAAAAAGGAAGGAGCAATCAAGCCTTAAAAGGCTGCATTATGAACTGGTCAATACATTGGTTAAAGACTCTAGAATTATTTAACCATTTCTCTTTTACTGATTGGTGGAAGGATTGGAGGTTGGTAGCAAGTTGTTCCTCCTCCAAGGTAAGGATATTGTCTAGCTGGGCCCCCCTCCTCTTGGTTCTTTGAAGCTGAATTTTGATGGGAGTAGCCAGGGTAACCCAGGTCCCTCTGAGATGGGAGGTGTACTGAGCAATGAGGTTGGAGAGGTCATTCCTCAGAGAGGTTGTCTTAACTCTACTCTGACCCTCTAGGTGTTGGGAACTCTATCTGGGTGGAGCTATTAGTGGCAATACAAGGAGTACTTGCAAAAGAAGTGGGTGTGGAGCAGCTTCTGATTGAAGGGGATTCTTAGATAGTGGTGGGTTGGTTAAATCGGAGGGTGTCACTTGGGGCTACAAAAATGAGTTAAAGAAATTCAAATGGCTGACAAGAAATAAGTCTATATAAGTACAGTGGGTTGGGAGATCAGCTAATGCATTTGCCGATGTCTTGGCAAAACAAGGGATAAGTAGGGAAACATTGTTCTAGACACAACTATAACTCTTGTTTAACATCAACATTCACGTATTCTTTGTTGCAATCATGTATTTGCTGTTTGGAGAGGCGGCACCCCGCACCTCTAAGGGGATTTTCATGTAACCAATCTTTGAATTAATCGAAATGATTTTATTTATAAAAAAAAAAAAAAAGAGAGGATAAACAAGCTTTTCATACTCGACAAAGGTAATGGATACCATCTCCTCCTTCCCAAAACTTAAAACAGTGGTCATCACCAATAGTACCACCATCCCCTCCTACCACAGCATGATTAGCCCAAGTAGATGGAAGGCCAAGCAAATCATAACAGAAACTTACCATACATCTTTCCCAACCACAATGGCTACACTCTTACTATACCATGACTTCTAGCATTATCTTCATCTCTGCCACCTCTACAACCTCCTCTCACTCCATGACCACCACATATACCACCTCTACCACTCTTAGCTGTGGTTAAACTGTTAAAGCAGGTTTCTCCAAGATAGGTGAACTATCCATTTATGGGTTGGAAACCCTTCTCACCCTAGAAAAGACTTCTCACAAAGTGGGGATCTTACTGCTACCAAAATTGTGTCTGAGCTAGTCCATAATATGTTCTTAATCCTAAAAGAAACCAGGCAACATCCAACCAATCCCTTTGTTGTTGTTGTACCTTCAAGTCATTAGACAATGGTTTATAGGAATTCAACTCATTATGTAGACTCTTTGAGACCAGAAAATACTCTCCTATAGTTTTATCACCCTATTGCCACTAAAAGTATTTCTAATAAAGTTGATGAATTCTTGTAACATTATCATGTCTAGAAATATAGTTGCTTTACAAGGTCCTAAATTTCCTTTGCAGTATCTAGGAACATCAAATTCACACTTGGGGTTTCATGCTATTCCACAAATATGTCATAATTGGTGCATTTTCTTGCACCCACTCATTATATCTAGTATAGCCTGAATCTGGTTTACCATCCTTAATATACTTTAATTTCTCCAATGCCAGTTGAGTTCATTTCCACAAATTTTGGAAAGGGTATGTAATTCACACCATTGAGTTTCAGAAAGGTCATCTAGACACCCTTTCCTTTTCCCTTTTTTTTTCTTTTCTTTTTTTCTTTTTCTTGCCCCTTCCCTTTCTTTTCTTTTCCTTTCCTTTTCTTTTTTCCTTTTTTCTTTTTTTCTTTTTTTCAGCCTTTTTATATGAGGTGTGCATGAGGCACATGAGGCGTACACCTCTAGCACGCCTCATGAAAAAAGTGCATGAGGCGTACGCCTCAAAGGTGTCAGTGCCTCTAGCATACGCCTCAGGCATTTTGGAAGCACCTCGCTTCCCATGCCTTTTAAAACACTGGTTACAACCTAAGATCTATGACCATATTATTTTAACTATTTGCATTTCGTTCATTCCACCAAAAGTTCAAGCATTGTGTTGGAAAGTTTTTCTTGGAAAGGTGAATACCTATGAGATGCTTCAAAAGAAGAGGCCAAATAAATGCCTCTCCCTTGTGTGTGTGTGTGTGTGTGTTTCTTTGCTTTGCAAATGGTGAATCCCTACCACGTTTACTGCTTTATTGTCCTGTTGTGCTCTTTTGGGAATCTTTTTGTTCTCTCTTTGGTTGCAAGTGGATTGCTCCTTAGGATGTAGTGAGTCTCTTCAACCCAAACTTCCTAAGGCAGTCAATGCAAAGAAGAGTTATGTGGAAAACAATTATGGTGGCAGTGGTGTGGACTGTTTGGGAGGAAAGAAATGCAAGGATCTTCAATGAGAAGCATAGGTCAAAGGAAGAAATTGTGGAATCTATAAGGATAAAAGTTGCACACCGGCTAAAAACACTAGAACTCTTCCAAAGCTTTTCAGTGACTGACATAATAAGAGCATGGAATGAAGTAGCACACTCTTCTAAAGAGAAATAAAAAAGGAGATGGATTAGAACCCCCCAGCTAGCAATAACGTCAAGTTGAACTTCGATGAGAGCTCTTTAGGAAACTTGGGACTGGCCGGCATTGGTGGCGTATTTAGTGATTCTTCAAGAAAAGTGTTGGCAATGTACTCAGGACCTTTAGGGGTAGGAGACTTAATAAAGGCTGAGCTGCTAGTGCTGTTACAAGGTCTAAAACGAGCTGAGCAAGAAAACCTTCAAAATTTGGAGGTTGAAGGGGAGTGAAAACTGGTTATCTCTTGCATTACCACAAGGTGTAAAGTTCCCTGGATTTATAGAAATACCCTGAGATAAATTAGAAAGCCTGGCAAGGGAACTCAATACTTCTTTCACTTGGATCAGGACTGCAAATGGATGGCCAACTCACTATACAAGCAGGGGATCCATAGGCAGTAGTTGTTTTGGGGACTATTGTAACTTTTGTGGTTTTGTTGATATATTGGTTGTATTGTAATTCGGTACTTATTCCTGACTCGTTAATAAAATTAATCTTTCTTTGCTGGTCAAAAAACAACACAATGTGAATTTCCACTTTAGATCTTCAACAAAGTGCAAATACTCATAGAAATATAACCTTACCAGCCAATTTTGTGGCATAAACAGCAATTTATGGCATTCAGTATTAAGATCATGACATCAACCATAAGTTCAATCATATAAAGGAACAGACTGAGATTAGATATTTACCTTGTCAGTGCTTGTCTCTGAGATAAATACAGAATTGAGAGGAACACCAAATGATGAAGCAGCAACCTGTGCAACCTTGGTGTGTAAACCTTGACCCATCTCAACACCCCCATGTGTCACTAAAATGGTTCCATCAGTATAGACTTGCACAAGAGCACCAGCCTACACTTGTTGAGAAAAACAAATTTAAGGAAAGCTTACAAATTAGTACATGATAATCTCAGAAGGCAAATAGCTAGTTTGACAATTACTGTCCAATAATGCAGCAAAAATCACCATGATAAGATGATTTGCTACATAGCTTCATCTAAGCATTACCTGATTCATGAACTTCGTTGTAAAGGAGATCCCAAATTTAGTTGGAACCATAGAAATTCCACGCTTCTTCCAACGGTTGTGCAAATTAAAAAGGTCAACTTCCTTACAAGCCTTTGAAATGTTACAAGATGAATTCAATTCATTCCAAAGTGAGGTTAGGGTACAATGCTGAAGTTTTTGACCATAATGCAATATATATCCTTCATGTTGAAAATTAATTTCCTGAAATATTCATTTTTGAATGAATTAAGAAAAGATGATGAGAACAAGAAAAAAAGTTGGCACATCATAAAGAATTGCAATTAGAGGACAGTTACCCTTATCTCTTCAGCACTCTTCTTAAGTTCCATGGCTATTCGTTGGATCCAATTTTCTGCAATAAGCATACCTTGTGGACCACCAAATCCCCTAAAAGCTGTATGGCTTGGGAAATTAGTAAAACAGACATTTCCCTTAATCCTGACATTTGGCATGTCATATACATTATCTGAATGGAACATGGCACGCTCAAGAACTGCCAGAGATAGGTCCAATGAGTTTCCAGCATTGTTATAAATTTCAAGATCCAATGCCAAAATCTTGCCTTCAGTTGTGAATCCAACCTGAAACAAGTAATTAGAGTTTCATCTATAACTTACTGAATTTAACATCCTTCAGTAAAGAAGCATCAAGAACATTTCTGATCCAACAAGTTGAGACACTAAATATAAATTTCACCCCAACAGAAAAACATTATATAATCAAAGACATTAGAAGCAGCAATTCAACTTCAACTCATAAGACAATATGGTAAAATTTATAAATTCTCTTAATCAACACCTGTAGGGCACTCACTCATTCAGAATGTACACATATCGTGTTCATAACTTCCAACACCCTAAATGCTAAAAAATGAGGCTTGCACCCTTAACAATGATGTGGGTTCCTTAAAAAGGTCAAACAAATATCAAAAGATCGGATATCAGCCTATTCTTGATTCTTGAAATAGAGTGGTAACCTTATCGGATTTATGATAGAAAACCCATGAGAGTTTGCACCCTACGTTATGAATATACATATTTGTAGGTCCATGTATCAAATCTATATTTGTAGGTTCATATATTGCCTGGAATCTTCAAAAAACAATTGTAGAGAAGATGGGCCGAATGGCCCATAGGCTGTTACTTTATATTATCTTTATGTTCTTCTCTGTAATGGGCCTTATTCTGGGCCCATACTCTTCTATGTTCCTTTTTTTGTAATTTCTTGTCCAACTAAGGACCTCTCTTGTAACTACTCAAAGATTAACTTAATAAAAGAGTATTAGAGTGTTAGAGGGAGGATTAGTTCGAACTCCTCATCCTCTAACTCTCCTTGCCGCAGCTCTCTCTCTCTCTCTTCTTCTCTAATCTTCTCTTGTTAGTTTTTCTGGTTTTCTTGCACAGTCCCATACTTCTAGGACTGTTTTTCAACTTGGTATCAGAGCGGGACTGAGCTTGGCATGGCTCTCATGTGGTTGTAGTCCAGCCGACTGCATGAGGGTGTTTTAGGGCTGGAAGTTTAGACTCACTTGCCTGACTCTTGGAGGTCATTGAAGGGTGCCCAAGACTCTATTCGCTTGGAGACTAGTTCGGTGACCAGGAAGAATTAGAGAGATAGATTGTTCAGCCTGATTTGAAGCTCAAATCAGAGATTCATACGACTGTAAGTTGCTTCAGTTATTGTTGAGTTGTTGCTAGGTTATTTTTCTGATTTGGGGAGCTATTAAAGTACTCGAAACTCCTCTATATCTGCTCTACTGGTCGACTATTGCTGGACTATTTTTACTCAGAGATTTCTGGGTTATTTTCTCATCTTATTGGTCTGCCAAGTGGCCGACACTTGTTTGGGCTCAGTGGTACGAGTCTCTACTTTTGTTCAGCTACTTCTTGGACCTATACGGAGTGTTCTTGAAGTGATTCCAGCTAGTTAATAGTGAAGTGTTGACTCCTGCATACATAGCGTTTGTAAAAAGGCCTCTTAAGTACTGTGGATTATATTTTTTGTTCTCTTTGGGAAAATATTGTTGGTGAAGAAAACTGAAGAGAGGAGAGCTTGAGAGTTCAGCAATGAGGGTCTGAGAATGAGAGTTTTGAACATTTCCTCTCTCAGCACCCTAACACTCTTTTATTAAGATATATTTGAATAATTACAAGGAGGCCCCTAGTTGGGCAAGAATTTACACAGAACTTAATATAGACAGGATGGGCCCAGAATAAGGCCCATTACAGAAAAGAAACAAAAATAACAAGAAAGACTAAACAACCTATGGGCCATTCGGCCATCTTCTCTACACTCTCCCTCAAGCTGAGCATAGATGTCAATCATGCCAAGCTTGCTGGTATCATGCTGAAGTTTTGCCTTGGGAATGCCTTCGGTGAGAAAATCTGCCAACTGTCCTTCAGATGTGATGAAAGGAAGACACACTTCACCCGAAGAGACCCTTTCCCTAATGAAGTGTCGATCAACTTCAATATGCTTGGTTCTATCATGTTGCACTGGGTTGTGAGCAATGTTGATGGCAGCCTGATTATCACAGTACAACATCATTGGCTTGTCATATTCAACTCCAAGTTCTTCCATCAATGATTTTAGCCATAATAATTCAGAAACTCCATGTGCCATGGCCTTGTATTCTGCTTCAGCCGAAGACCGAGCAACAACCGATTGTTTCTTGCTTCTCCAAGAAACAACATTACCAGCCAACAAGCTGCAATACCCAGAAGTAGATCTTTTGTCATCAATGTTTCCGGCCCAGTCAGCATCGGTGTAGGCTTCAAGTTTCAGATGACCATGCTTGGTAAACAGAATACCCTTTCCTGGGGAGCCCTTCAAATAACATAGGATTCTCTCTATTGTTGCCATATGAATGTCTCGGGGAGCATGCATGAATTGGCTAATGCAACTGACTACATATGCAATATCTGGCCGAGTCATGCATAGGTACAAAAGTTTCCCAAGAAGTCTCTGAAAGATTCCTTTGTCTTCTAACAATGTCCCTTCTGAGGCTGAGAGTTTATGACTCATATCAATAAGAGTAGCAACTAGTCTAGCACCCATCTTTCTAGTCTCGGAGAGCAAGTCAAGAACATACTTCCTTTGGGAGATAAGAATCCCATCCTTGGATCGAGCCACTTCTGATACCATGAAGAAAACTGAAGAGAGGAGAGCTTGAGAGTTCAGCAATGAGGGTTTGAGAATGAGAGTTTCAAACATTTCCTCTCTCAGCACCCTAACACTCTTTTATTAAGATAAATTTGAATAATTACAAGGAGGCCCCTAGTTGGGCAAGAATTTACACAGAACTTAATATAGACAGGATGGGCCCAGAATAAGGCCCATTACAGAAAAGAAACATAAATAACAAGAAAGACTAAACAACCTATGGGCCATAAGGAAGAGAAAAGACCCCAAAAACAGTTCGTACAGCCCCCTAAAACAGCCAAAATATGAGTAACAATACACAGCCTTGTTACAAGGATGTTTCGGCAGGTTTTAACAGTCCAAGAACAAGAGAAAAACAGCCCAGAAATTTCTGGGTTAAACCAGATTTAATGCAGTCAAAGATAGTACAAAACAGCTAGGATTTTCGGACACTTCAACAGCCCAAACACAGTCGAGCTTCAAAACAGAACAGCCAGAAAACTGAGCACAACTTACAGTTCGAACTCCAACAGTCCAAACACAGTCGAGCTTCAAAAACAGAACCGAGTTGTTCCTCTTCCCCTCCAAACACAGTCGAGCTTCAAAACAGAACAACCAGAAAACTGAGCACAACTTACAGTTCGAACTCCAACAGTCCAAACACAGTCGAGCTTCAAAAACAAAACCGAGTTGTTCCTCTTCCCCTCTTTCTTTCTCGGATTCTTCCCGGCCACCGAACCACTTCACCAAGAGATTCTAGTCTTGGGCTCATCCAATGACCTCCAAGAATCAGGCAGTACGTGACTAAGCTTCCAGCCCTAGGATATTCAAGTTCAGATATGCTCTGATACCATGAAGAAAACTGAAGAGATGAGAGCTTGAGAGTTCAGCAATGAGGGTCTGAGAATGAGAGTTTCGAACATTTCCTCTCTCAGCACCCTAACACTCTTTTATTAAGATATATTTGAATAATTACAAGGAGGCCCCTAATTGGGCAAGAATTTACACAGAACTTAATATAGACAGGATGGGCCCAAAATAAGGCCCATTACAGAAAAGAAACATAAATAACAAGAAAGACTAAACAACCTATGGGCCATTCGGCCCATCTTCTCTACAGTTGGGAACTAAGAATACATAGTGTTTGGAGGTCGGCTGATTGTTCCTTGAAGGTTGAATCAGGCCTTCTTCTTGAAAGTGCTGCCACCGAACTTGGTTCTCACGGCTGTAAGGCCTGAGCTGAGTTTGTGAGTTGCTGTGTTCGTGGTTGATTCAACTCAATATGAGCTCTTTAAAATTAGTATACTATTGGTGGCTTGCCGAAACCCTAATTGAAGTTGTTACATAATAGACTTCTCAGAAATTGAGAACAAGAGTACTGCTGAATATGGACATACTTCGGGAACTACAACTGATTCCTTGTTGGTTGTAACTACAGTTAAACTGGATGGAACCAATTATTTGGCCTGGTCACAATCCGTAAAAATTCATATTTGCAATAGAGGAAAGTGGGGGTCTATCTCTGTGAGCAGAAAAGCTCCCCCAGTGGATGATCCCTCTTATGAGAAATGGGTGCAAGAGAATTACACAGTGATTGGGTGGCTTGTGAATTCAATGCAGCCACAGATTAGTCAGCATTATCTCTGGATGAATTCGGCTAAGGAAATCTGGGATAGTGTTGCAGAAACGTACTCCCAGAAACTGAATGTTGCCAGAGCCTATAAACTAAGGAGTGATGTGAAGAATCTGAGACAGGGGGAGAAATCCCTTCCAGCATATTTCTCCACCTTGAAATCTCTGTGGCAAGAAATTGATCTAATAGAGGCAGTGACATGGGATACTCCCAATGATGCAGAGACCTACCGGAAATTAGTTGAAAGGAACAAGGTTTTTGAATTCCTAACTAGGCTAAACCTTGAATATGACATCACAAAACAAAATATTCTGTCCAAGGAAAGTGTCTCACTATCACAAGCATATGCTTTAGTCAGTAGTGAAGAAAGCAGAAGACAGGTACAGGTACAAGGAGTTGGCACTAATGCATTTGCAAATATTGGGGTTAAACCCAAAGGAGTTATAGGGGCTCCCAGTGGCACTGGAAAGAAAGAGGTTGTCTGTGAATATTGCAAGAAGCCAAAGCACACCAAGGACAAGTGCTGGAAATTACATCCTAGACTTGTTCCTGCTCGATTTCAGAAAAAAAAAAATGATGGTAGGAAGACAGGGGGTGCAAATGCAACCACGGGTACAGATGCTGAAATTGAGTCTGCCTGTGCACAATTGGCAGCCATGAAGGCTGAGTATGAAAAGTTTGGAAAGATGATCAGCCATCTTGAAGGAGTGACCTCATCATCCAACCCTTGAGAAAATTCAGGCACCACTGCATTCGCTCACTCAGATATAAGGGCTTTTGCTAACCATGCAACCACCTCAGGTAATCCTAAGATCCCTTGGATCATAGACTCAGGTGCTTCTGATCACATGACCAATCTTTCCACTTTGTTTCATATGATTTGCTTCCTGGTCGTGACAAAATCACCTTAGCTGATGGCTCTCTTACTATCAAGGCTATGGACTCCTTGCTCCTATCCTCCACCCTTCATGTACCTAGATTGAATACTAATTTGTTATCTGTAAGTAGCTTAACCAAATCATTGAATTGTTGTGTAACATTTTTCCTTCTCATTGTGTTTTTCAGGACCTGGAGTCTCGGAAGGTGATTGGGAGTGGCCATGAAGCGAATGGAATATACCTGCTTGACACTCCTGGACAATGCATTGATCATCCTAAGAATGTTGCTTTTGGATCTACCTTGTCAGAGTCTGTCAGTCGAATCATATTGAGTCATTGTCGTTTGGGTCATTTTTCTTTTTCTACTTTAAGTCATCTATTTCCTGAACTGTTTAAGGGAGTCAATGTGTCAAGTCTTAATTGTGAGTCTTGTCAGTTATCAAAGCATTGTAGAAACAGTTACCCTTTGGGCAATAAAAGATCATCTTCTCTTTTTAATATTGTGCACTCTGATGTGTGGGGGCCTTACCACTTATCTTCTATGGGGGGCTACAGATATTTCATCATGTTTATTGATGACTTTTCTAGATTCACTTGGATATACCTAATGAAATCTCGTGAAGAAGCTCCAAGACTTGTGAGGCAATTTCATGAATTTGTTTTAACTCAGTTTGATACCAGAATCAAGATTTTCTGATCTGACAATGCAAAAGAGTATTTTGAGAAGAGTTTATCCTTGTATCTCTCTGACATGGGAGTTGTTCATCAAAGTTCCTGTGTTAGAACCCCTGAACAGAATGGAGTTGCTGAAAGATAAAATAGGCATATTGTTGAAGTTGCAAGGAGCCTTTTGTTTGCCTCACATGTTCCCACAAGATTTTGGGGTGATGCTGTTCTCATTGCTACCTATCTCATAAACCGTATGCCATCCAGGGTTCTAGGGTTTAAATCCCCCTTCAGTCTTCTTCATCCAGACAATGATCTCTTCCCGATTCCTCTCCGTGTGTTTGGTTGCACCTATTATGTTCACATTCCAAGTGTCCAGAGACATAAGTTTGAACCAAAAGCCCACAAATGCATCTTCCTTGGTTATTCCCCCACACAAAAAGGGTTACTGTTGTTTTGATCCAAAGACTGGCACTCAATATGTCTCCATGGATGTTACCTTTGATGAACTTTCCCCTTTTTATGGGTCCTCTCAAGAAGGACATTGTCAACAAGGGGAGAGTTTGTCACAAGTGTTTGCTCTTCCTCTCCCTGTCCCAATTGAGTCTCTTGATGGGCCTGTGTCCTCACAAAATGAATCAAGGGAGGACCAGTCACTTCATTCTTCTTGTCCTAGTACTCCTATCTCTTTACCTCCTCGTCCTACCCACAATCCCAAGGTGTATCAAAGGCAAAGGTCCAGGAATGAGCAGGTTGTTTCTCTTACAACAGATGAGCCTCATACACTTCCAATCGCAGATGAGACAACAGGTGTTGTTTTAACCTCTTTGGAACCATCTTTCCCGGATCTTGATGTTCCTATTGCTGTCAGGAAAGGAAAACGAAAGTGCACTGCACACTGCATTTCCCAACACCTCTCTTATGACCTACTTTCTCCTTCATACTTTGCCTATCTCTCTTCAGTTGCTTCTAACCCTATTCCTAGATCTGTGTCAAACGCTCTTGAGATTCCAGAATGGAGAGATGCCATGCAATCTGAGATGGATGCCGTACACAAAAATGATACTTGGGAAGTGGTGGATTTGCCTAAAGGGAAGGATCCGGTTGGTTGCAAGTGGGTCCTTACCATTAAATACTGGGCTGATGGGACTATTGAGAGGTATAAGGCCAGACTGGTTGCCAAAGGGTACACACAGACGTATGGGATTGATTACTTGGAGACCTTTGCTCCTGTTGCGAAGATGACATCTGTGAGAGTTCTCTTATCTTTGGCAGCTCACTTTGATTGGCCCCTTTATCAGTTGGATGTAAAGAATGCATTTCTGAATGGTGACTTACATGAGGAAGTCTATATGTTTCTCTCTCCAGGAATGTATGAAAATGAGATGCAAGGAAAGGTATGCAAATTGAAGAAATCTCTTTATGGCCTCAAACTGTCTCCTAGAGCATGGTTTGAGAAATTTAGAACGGCACTTTTTAAATTTGGCTACACTCAGACACAGTCAGATCATACTCTTTTTGTGAAGAGAAGTAAATCCCTGGCAGTCTATCTCATTGTGTATGTTGATGACATTGTTGTGACTGGTAATGATGCCTCAGGAATTCGTGCTCTTAAGTCTTTCCTTCGTACAGAATTTGAGATTAAGGATCTAGGGGAATTGAGATACTTCCTTGGCATAGAAGTTGCTAGATCCAAGAATGGGATTCTTATCTCCCAAAGGAAGTATGTCCTTGACTTGCTCTCTGAAACTGGGAAGATGAGTGCTAGACCAACTGCAACTCCTATTGATATGAGTCACAAACTGTCTGCTTCAGATGGGACATTGTTGGAAGACAAAGGGGTTTTTCAGAGGCTTCTTGGGAAGCTTCTGTACCTGTGCATGACTCGGCCAGATATTGCATATGCTGTTAGCTGTATTAGCCAGTACATGCATGCACCTAGAGATACTCATATGGCAGCTGCAGAACGAGTTCTGTGTTATTTGAAAGGCTCTCCGGGAAAAGGGATTCTGTTTACCAAGCATGGACATCTGAAACTCGAAGCCTATACTGATGCTGACTGGGCTAGAAATATTGATGACAGAAGATCCACTTTAGGGTATTGTAGTCTAGTGGCTGGTAATGTTGTCTCTTGGAGGAGCAAGAAACAATTAGTTGTGGCTCGATCCTCAGCAGAAGCAGAATACAGGGCCATGGCACATGGAGTCTTTGAACTGTTGTGGCTAAGGTCATTGATGGAAGAACTCGGGATTGATTATGACAAGCCAATGATGTTGTACTATGATAATCAGGCTGCCATCAACATTGCCCACAACCCCGTACAACATGATAGAACTAAACATATTGAGGTTGATAGACACTTTATTCGAGAAAGAGTCTCTTCAGGTGAAGTGTGTCTTCCATTCATTACCTCTGAAGGACAATTGGCAGATTTCCTCACCAAAGGTCTTCCCAAGGCAAGGCTTCAGCATGACACTGGCAAGCTGGGCATGATTAACATCTATGTTCAGCTTGAAGGGGAGAGTAGAGAAGATGGGTCGAATGGCCCATAGGCTGTTACTTTATATTATCTTTATGTTCTTCTCTGTAATGGGCCTTATTCTGGGCCCATACTCTTCTATGTTCTTTTTTTTGTAATTTCTTGTCCAACTAAGGACCTCTCTTGTAATTACTCAAAGATTAACTTAATAAAAGAGTATTAGAGTGTTAGAGGGAGGATTAGTTCAAACTCCTCATCCTCTAACTCTCCTTGCCGCAGCTCTCTCTCTCTTTCTTCTTCTCTAATCTTCTCTTGTTAGTTTTTCTGGTTTTCTTGCACAGTCTCATACTTCTAGGACTGTTTTTCAACTACAATCAAGGGTGAAAATACTAACAAAGCACAATACAAGTATACAACAAGGGCACCTGTACAGTATAGGATCTGTGGCATGACCAACAATGGCTTACCAGCACATGAAGATTAAATCTATTATTCATGTACAAATTATATACTATTGTTAGCATTTTAACAAAGTAGAGAAACTGTTGGTACTAGAAAAGTAGTGCTAAATATATGGTGTGCACTTAGTATATAAGATCTACTTTCTTTTTTTCTTTTTTATCAATAACATAAATTTTCAATAATTTAGAAAAATGAAAACTCATAGACACATCTCAATTACAACTCAGTCCAAAAAAATCCATATGAATTCCTTGCTTGGCTAAAGAATATGTCATTCCATTGCAATCTTCCTAATCCATCTAAATACAACTCCCACTTCCTTAGCTAATTTATCAATTTCCATTAGTGTTTGCTTGTAAATGTAAGCATCCAAAATATTGCTACTTAGCCAACAAATGACTAATTTAGAATGCCCCGTTGTCACGGGGGTAATCGTTGGGGCCCTGTGTGGCACTCGAAATGGGCGAGTAAGCCTACGAAACAAAGCAAACACACACACAAAGGCAACAAGATGGCACACGAACTAGCAAAAGGCTATTTGTATTGCATTAATCAGTGGTAAGCACAAGCACACAGCACAGTGTCGAGGGGATCTCGTGCTTAACCTTTACACGCTTATGAGCTCACTCGACTACCTACCTCCCCTCAAAGAGTACGTTAAGCTTTTGGGGGAGTGACAATAGGAGACATCAAAATGATGGAAAAGCATACTAAGTAATTACAATAACGCCATTGGTGGTCCCCCTTACAAAGTACAAGCAAAGCCCACCCATGACACACATGTTGACACCATGAAGGCTCGCAATTGGCACTCGAATGGCTCACTGTACGTGCTTGATGGCGCGACGAAGGAGTCACCTGTGACATTCTCCCCCACTCAATTCGATCTACGTCCTCGGAGATCAGCTTCGCCTGGTCCCTTAGAGTCACTGTTGCGGAAGGAGGGTTCTTCTACTGCTCCCTGAACCGGCTGTCGTCCAAGGCCGAGGTGCATATTTTGGTGGCATGGTCGGGTTGGCTCATTCTGTTGGGGTTTCCTATGGCTAAGTCCTTTCCTGGCAGCCTCAAGGTATGTTAGTGGCTGGTTCTGTTTGGTTAAGGGGTAGGTTTGGGCCAGGTAAGGATCAAAATGGTGTTTTGGATTATTAAGGTGTGGATTCCCATGCATTTTTCCCCAAGGGTAACTCACAGGGCTACTACGGGAACTAGCCTTAGGGATGATGTGAATGTGGTCCCTAGATGGCTTGGGTGGCACTCGCTCTCCCCGGTGGTTGTGGTAGTAGATGTGGGCAAGGTTTGACACGGCCTTGGGTCTTCTTCTGTTGGGCCCACCAGTTGCGGGCACTTGTGGCTTCTGCTGCGAAGTCGACTTCTGCTAATGTGGTTGGCGTTGAAGCTGATGCTGCTGCTGGTGTTGACTTGGGCGTTGGCATTGGTGTTGGCGCTGAAAATGGAACTGTCTGGGGGGTGACTTCTTCCTGGTGACAACTTCCCAACCAGTTCTAGTGTCGATGTGAGGTACTTGACAAGGGTTCTTCCTTGTTGACGCAGAGCTGTCTTCATGGTTGATAGTTTCTTGGTACAACTGCAAGGCTGGAAGCTACTTCCCAAGTATCTGCAAGGCTGATGAGACAGGAACCATACAAGGGGAGTGTTCGTCCAGAATAAGCAAACTGTTGATGTGGGGCATAAGTGCTGCTTCCACCTGCTTGAGGAACTCCACTCCAAGAACCACCTGAAAATCATCCAAGGGAACCACAGATAGATTGATGGGTCCTTTCCATGGTCCAACTCAGAGTTCTACTCCACGGGCCGTGCCCTCTAGTGCTTTGGCCCCAGAATTGACAGCCTTGACCCACCCAGTTTGTTTGGTGGTGGTCAAGCCGAGTCGCTTTGCCTCCGCAAGCGAAATGAAGTTGTGGGTGGCCCCAATGTCCACCAAGGCTTGGGTCGGCCTCCCGCCGAGGGTGATGTCTACATAACTCAGCCCCTTGCGGGCTTTGGTGGGCCGCTTTGATGTGGCCTCTTTCTTGACCATGGCATTGATGAGTTGGAGGGTGCCTACTCTTGGCGCCGCTGTGGGTTTCTCCTCATCGCTCTCTTCACTATCGTTGAGTTTGGCGATGAGGGCAGTTATTTTCTTTCGGGTTGGACAGCCACTCGTCCAATACTTCCCGTTGCAAAGGTAACACGGCGCAGGAGGAGGTCTCCTGGTGGCTTGGTGGCCCTAGTAGCTTGGGCCTCCTTGTAGCTTCTTCCCTTGTTGGTAATTGTAGGGCTTGTTCGTCGGCACTGGCTTCTCCTTTGTAGGGGCTGATTGTGGGTCTCCCCCACTCAAACTCATGGTACCTGGGCTGGATGGTCTTCGCACATCTTCCTTAGGTGTTCTCAGATCAACAAGTTGTTCAGCTATGGCCATGGCGGTGGCGAGGTCCTCAACCCCACGTCGCTGGAGTTCGAGCTCAGCCCATGGCCTGAGACCGTCCATAAAATTGAACAGAAGATCCTTGTCTGACATGTCAGTGATCTCCAGCGTCAAGGCCGAAAACTCCTTGACATAGTCATGTAGTGATTCTTGATGTCTGAGATTCTTCATTCTTCGGCGCGCCAAGTACTCCACATTTTCTGGGTAGAACTGCCGCTTGATCTCACGCTTAAATCCAACCCAAGTGTCGATGGTACGAGTTCCACGTTCAATGTCTTGGCAACACCTACACCACCATAACATTGCGACATCAGTCAAATACATAGCAGCTGTACGTACCTGAGTTTGGTTGTCAATGATGCCAGTGGCAGAGAAATATTGCTCCAGTCGCCACAAGAAGTTGTCAAGCTCCCTAGCATCCCGAGCACCCGAGTAAGGTGTTGGCTCTCGAATCTTGATGTTCATGGAAGCTAGGGTGGAGGGAGTGCTTGGTGTGTTGGCCACTGCCCTCTTTAGGAGAGTCATCTCATCTCTCATCTCATCCAATTGCGCTTGGAATCTGTCTAGCAAGCCCTGTAGGCTGCTTTGGGAAGGCCCAGCTCCCGAATTCTGTATGGTGGTGTGCATGTCTCTGAAGGCGCCATTGAACCGTCCTTCTAGTTCCACCACTGCATTCTCAACCGTCTCTAGGTTGAGGTGGAGTTCATCAACCCGATCTCGGGTTTCTCCCACTGTCACCTCGCAACGTAGGAGGCGCATGTCCACGGTAGCTAGTTGGTCGACTGATTTGTCGTGCTTGCTAGCTTTGGTTGTACGCCCCTTTGGGGCTTGTGTCTTGGTAGGTTCGTCAAGTGGAGCTTCATCAGTGTCGTGGGCTTGAATCCGCCCATGTGGTGTGTCATCGGAAATGCCCTGATTGCTCTTCATTGGGTTGATGTAGGGACGAAGACAAGGTCCAGAGTGTTTGTAGGAGAACCTGGCTCTGATACCAACTGTCACGGGGGTAATCGTTGGGGCCCCGTGCGGCACTCGAAATGGGCGAGTAAGCCTACGACACAAAGCAAACACACACACAAAGGCAACAAGATGGCACACGAATTAGCAAAAGGCTATTTGTATTGCATTAATCAGTGGTAAGCACAAGCACACAGCACAGTGTCGAGGGGATCTCGTGCTTAACCATTACACGCTTATGAGCTCACTCGACTACCTACCTCCCTTCAAAGAGTACGTTAAGCTTTTGGGGCAATGACAATAGGAGACATCAAAATGATGGAAAAGCATACTAAGTAATTACAATAACGCCATTGGCGGTCCCCCTTACAAAGTACAAGCAAAGCCCACCCATGACACACATGTTGACACCATGAAGGCACGCGGTTGGCACTCGGATGGCTCACTGTATGTGCTTGATGGCGCGACGAAGGAGTCACCTGTGACACCGTGCCCCTATTAAAACCCAAGTTTCTTACCTATCTCTGGGTCTTTGGCCCATGTAGCAACACCATTACTTCAGATTTTAAGGAATCTCCAACACCTATGGGACCTGGATATATTGCCACAGTGATACCTTATGTGTCCCTAAATAATCTCCCAATTCCTGTCAAGCCTGGATTTCCTAACTCCCATCAAAATTCAGCTTCCTCTATTATTTACTAGTGGTTTCCGCTCCATGACAGCCTTACCATTCACAGAAGAACAATTTACCACTTATCTCCATGCTCTTGCTATATCATCCACCGAGAAACTTCTAAAGGCCTCCATAAGTTTTACCCAATGTGCAACCTTTACTTTTATATTGTGTACCATCTCCTTTATAGATTTGATCATTTCCTTATCCTTTCTTCTGTACTCCATATATCCTAAATAACTACTATTCTAGTTGCCATCCATATGATTCTACCTCTCTTTTTAGGCAATCTTAGGAAGCTTGGACTAAAAAAGCTAGCCACATCTTGAGGTGCATCCCACTTGTAACCAAAAATATAACAAAATCACATCCAAACACAGTTTAAAAAAGAACAAGAGATTAGCAAGTTGGGAATAATCTCATTGCTTGCTGTACAAAAAAAGCAAATATGAGGAGAAAGGCACTTGTCAGGCCTTCTCCTTTGGAGAACATCACAGTTGTTAATCTTGCCAAAGTCTACCTCCCAATGAAAGGCCTTAATCCTACAATAGGTCTACTACAAATTTCTTTCATTCAGAAGTCATCCTCCAAGCTATTTGGTCGAATTAATATGCTAAAGAAGGAAGCACAATAGAAGAACCTTGTTAGAGAGACTAACCAAATTCTACTGTCATTGGTGTGTGTGTGTGTGTCCAAGAATACAGTACCAAGTTTGGTCAAGAGGTCAAATTCACATTTCCTTTCTCTTAGACCGCTTCTAAACCCAAAATCCCAATCCAACCTAGAAAAAAAAAACAAAGAAAAAAGCAGACCAGAATTTAGAAAAGGAATCGTTCCTGTAAGTAGAAAGAGAATAAAGCAATGAGAATTGTTCCTTGAGAGGGGAGGGAATTAACCTAAAAAATATTTTCCCTAAAAAGAACTCTATTTACAAACCCACAATATACCTGACAAAGCTCATGAAAGAAGACAGCACCTTGTATAGATTTCCAGTGAGAATTTCAAGGAGAGTGAGAAGCCACCTTTATATCCTAACTTTGTCCACTATGAATACTCATAATAACTTTGTGCCATAATCTATCCCTTTTTAGTGGTAGGTACCACAACCTCTTACCAAGCAAAGTTACATTCCTAAGAATAAAATTTCTAATCCTCAAATTGCCTTGTTCCCTAGACATACAAACCAAGTCCCACTTCACCAAATGGTCCTTCTTCTCCCCCAATTCCTATAAGAAATCCCTCATGTACTTCTCTAGTTTCCATGCCAGTTGCCACATTTACCAGTATATGAAAGCTGAAAAGGAAATAGATTGGTAAGTTAGCCATCTATTTCTCAGGATGGGAAAGAAAGACTTTCTTTTGATAAGTTGGGAAAAAAGACATTTAAAATATATTAAACATTAAGTAGTTGCAGGGATAAGATAGCACAAAAGTAGGAGCTGGAAATTCCATGCCATATTTATCGGAAATATCACAAATAAATCCTGTACCACAATTTGGATACATCAAGACAAGTAGTACCTTGTACTTTCCAAGAAAGCTATGCCGTTGCCCAGTTATCATCATGTCTACATCTCTGTCTAATGTGATCTTTACAGGTCGATTTAGAAGATATGACGGCACAGAAGCTGCAGCAGCAATAAAGGCTGACCTTGTTTCCTTTCCTCCAAATCCACCACCTATTCGCTTTGTCTTGCAAACAACTTTTGACTGTGGAAGACCAAGAACATGAGACACATATTTCTGATGCTTTTGAGGGGCCTGCATGTAAAAAGATAAAAAACATGAAAAGAAAAGTTCAGGAAAGAACAGCAAATTCAAGGACAATTGAGATGGTATAGTTAAGAAACAGATGATCATGACTAATACGGTAATGATACCAGCATTAATAAACACGAAGGCTTCTATGAACATATTCAATCACCTGAACAGAAATCCCATGAATGCAAGGATTCATCACTCGTATCATCAGCAATAAGAGGAATTCATATGCAGAAAAATTAGCAAGCATGCAGTAAGAATTTAAATACTGCACATCACTGTACAAATGTGTTGAGCTTGTATGAGGCAAGGTCCTTTTTGGTCATTTCATGCCTTTTGTATTTGGGCACCCATATGAGGGCTTTCATGTAATTTCTGTCATAATATAAATTTCATGTTTGAGAGAGTGAACAAAAAACACTCTCCTCCATTCGTTACTTTCTCTTCTTCTCTTATCTTATCTTCTTTCTGCTCTCCCAACAAAATCCTAGATATTGCAACTTGGTATCAAAAAAAACAAGTTACTGGGAAAACCATCTTATGTTGATCTTTGCTCAAAGGATGAACTGCTGATGTCAGACCACCATCGGATGACATTAGCAGTCCATACAGGTGATGGCAGCAATCCCTAAAATTTATATGGTTCGATTTTTTCTGATTTTATATGAATTTTTGGTATATGTCTCATTTCTATTGGATGCCTCTATGATTTATTGTGGATTTTCCAAGTAGAAAATTGCAGAAATTCTAGATCTGGTTTAGGCTTGTTTCTCTTGTTTGATAGGTTCTTATTCTACAAAACCTGATTCTCTTAGGTCGTTTTATATCTTGGGAATGACGAGAAGTAATCCCGTATTTTGAACCCTAAAATATTTTTGAGAGCTTTTTATCCCTCTATTTTGTTGCCAGCTAGCTTTTTGGCCCCTATTTTGGCCTCCAACTAAGTTTGACCCACTTTTTGGGGTTGTTTGTGTTTCGGTTGGGTGTTGGGGTTCCCCTTGGCTATCAAGAAAGTTGTTAAAGTATGGAATCATCAAACGATGTATAGATGGGTTCCAATGTGTTTCTAGGAAATGTTAATGTTCCCAGTGGTGATAACCATTGTAAAACTTGATGGGACCAACTTTTTGGAATGGTCCCAATTGGCTAATCCTGCCACCATAGGGAGATAAGTTGGAATTCATTATAGGCAAGGATGTGAAGCCGAAAATTGATGATCCTAAGTTTGCAAAGTGGTAACTAGTAATGTTTTGGTTGGTCTATTCAATGCAACCTCACATTGATCGTAACAACATTTTCCTCTCAACTGCCAAAGATATTTGTGATAGGGTTGTCACCACTTACTCACAGATTAACAATATTGTTAAAGTATATCAACTTCGGACGGAAGTTTGTAGTATCCATTAGGGGGAAAGAACAATGACCATGTATTTCTCCTCTCTACATTCTCTTTGGAAGAGATAGACCACTTGAAGGCTCTAGAATGGAAGGATCCCGAATCTAGAGTTTTGATTTCACTAGGCAGCATATTCTTAATGTCGGTATTGTCTCTATAGCTGCTGCTTACTCTCTTGTGCAATGGGAAGAAAGTAGAAGGGCAGCAATGATACAGCCTCCTTCGACAAGACACCCCCTTTCAACTAATTCTACACATCTTAATTCTTCTTAATATAAAAGATTTTTATTAAAATAATCTTAAATGAAATCCTCCTTCCTCTTCTTCCCCCTCCCCTTCCTCCTCCTCCCTCCTCATCCCCATCCTCTTAAGGAGGATTATGCCACTTTGTATTCCGGAGGCTTACGCCTCTTACATTCTGAACTACGCCTCACACCTATAGGTAGTGGAATGCATCATGTCACACTTCTGTGTTTTAAAACATTGCTTATTACTAAGAAGACTGAAGATGTCATCTGTGAATACTGCAAGAAGCCAAGGAATACAAAGGAAAGATGTTGGAAACTCAATCCTCACTTGAAACTTGAAAAGTTTAAAACCGAAAAGAAAGGAAATGCTCATTTGGTTACAATTGGTAATGATCAATCTTCTGGTGTGTCCACCCCTCTCGTGACTCCTCCAATATGACGGATAAACTTTAGTGGTCTCCTATTTCACTTGGAAAAGAATGGGGCATCCTCCTCATCTAGTTCTAGTAATCCATCCAGTACATTAGCTAAAACAAGTGTTACACGTAATTGTCGACTCTGGGGCTAATGCCCATATGACTAGGTATGCCTTCATATTTTACTCCATATAAGTTGACCTCTAGGAAGGGTAAGATTACTATTGCGGATGGATCTCAGACTCCTATCTCAGGTCAAGGAGAAGTCAAACTTACCCACAACCTTTCCCTTGGATATGTTCTTCATATACCTCAATTACACAAAAACTTGTTTATTAGTTCTCTTACCAAGTCCAATTGCTCTATAGCATTTTCTCCTACACAATATGTTTTTCAAGATTTGAACACATGGAAGATGATTGGAACTAAGCATGAAGTCAATGAAATCTAACTTTTTTATCAATCTTTAAAATATGAATTGCTAAGCCAGGATGAGTTATTTTCCAATGAGAAATTGAGTCTTTGCAATTGTGGCACTGTCATCTTGGTCATATGTCCTTTAATTCTGTAAAATTTTTGTTTCCAAATTTGTTTTGTTTAGCATCTAACTTGGATCCTCAATGTGAAGTTTGGCATTTATCCAAACAATGTAAAACCACATATTTTGCAAGTAATTGAAGAAGCAACGTTACTTTTCATTTGATCCATGCTGATGTTTGGGGACAATATACCATTCCTTGCATGAGTAGGTATAAATACTTCATTCTTTTCATTGATGAATATACTCGGCATACATGGCTCATTGGCTCTACTTGATGAAAATTTGGGATGAAGTTCCTATGGTTGTTCAAAATTTCATGAATATGGTGGAAACATAATTTGAGATAAGAGATAAGATAATAAGATCTGACAATGCTAAAGAGTCTTCTTATGTTTCTTGAAGAACGGAGAATTATTCTCCAAAGCTAATGCATTCATACTCCAAACAACAAAGTGGGATTGCTCAGAGGAAGAGGTAGCCATGTGGTTTAAGTTTCACACCTAAGGTCACTACAATTGTAACCTTTTTCACCAATAGCTCTTAGAAAAGGCACTTCTCTAATGCTGCCACCCATAGGTCCCATACTAAAAACTTAACGTTTTAGGGTGCCACTATCCCCCAAATGGCTCAGCTAGGGAAGAGGGCTTCAAATCCTCCCACTATGGAGATGTAGAAGGATTTTACTGAGAACTTCCCATTTCAACACCTAAGAATGAAGCATTGCTAGGATACTTCCTACCTGTTGAATCTCCCAGTCATTGAAATCCCTTCTAAAGGATGGAACCCAATAGATAGCATTGTCCCTCATCACAAAGGTATCAGCTATCATTGCCTCTTTATTTTCTGCCAGATTAAATAGGGTGGGAAATAACAAATTAAGGGAATTCTCCCCAATCTAGGGATCCAACTAGAACCTAACCCCCCCCCCTCTCTCTCTCTCTCTCTCTCTCTCTCTTTAAGCCAAACCTTTTTTAAAAGAACAGTTTCAGTTAAAACTCAAATACTGAAATAACATGTGTAAAAATATCTAAAATACTAATAAGAGAAAAATAAATAAATAAGACAATAATAGAAAATTCAAAATAATTTGTTGTTTTTTAATTTTCACAATAATAATTTTTAAAATTAACTGCAGTAATATTATACTTAATTTTTAAATACACAAATTTCTAAAAATTAGTTTATTAAAATAAATTTATTTATTTACTGAGATTATCATTGAAAATTATTACTAAAATAATTATCATTAATTATTTATTTATCATTAGTGATAATTACAGAAATGATTATTAGAGAATGCTTATAGAAATAATTTTGAGTTAATAATTAATGAAAATTACTAATAATTACTTAAGATAAATGATAGTTATGATAAACATTTGTATAGAATTTGTTGAAAAATGCAGAATATTTCAATAAAATATAGAATTTTCTGAATATCATAGATATTTTGAAGAAAATTCATATACTTGAAAGAAAATACATGGTAATACACAAAATTGACAACAAATATGCATAACATGCAGTTATACGCTAATGACTATTAAATATATTATTTAAGTGATTCTTTTGCTTTTTTTTCCATACAGCTTTTTTGTTTACCTTAAGCTTTGTGTCATCATCGACAAGTTATTAAAACATTTTTTTGATAAATGAAAGATGATTTTATTAATTAGATGAAAAAGGTGTACCGACATCCTAGGAGAAGGCACGAGACGTTACCTCCCCTTAGGAAAAAGAATATAAACACATTCCTAACAGAAATACACTTATAGAGTAGACCAGAACAAACCACCCCTCAAAGCCTCTTGTTTAGCCAAGGAATCAGCCATAGCATTTGCTGATCTGCTAACCCACTGAAAGCTTACAGTCATGTTTCTTGTCAGCCACTAAACTTTTTTGAGAAGGTCCCTATAACCCCAAAAAACAGTGTCTGGATCTGACAACCAACCTACTACCACCTTAGAGTCCCCCTCAACTATAAAGTGTTCCACTCCAAGTTGGTTTGCAACTTGTATTCCTTGTACTGTAGCAAATATCTCATCCCTTGTAGAGTCACCAACACCCAATGATCCAGAGTATAGGGATAATATGTTGCTATCATTATTTCTCAAAACCCCTCCTATGCCTGAAGGCCCTGGATTACCTTGACTACTCCCGTCAAAGTTCAGTTTAACCCTTCCTTCCGGAGGAGGTTTCCATTCAGCGTAGTGAGAGAGTGGCTCCTAAAGCTGAATGCCCAACACAATCTTATCCTCTAGACTCAAGTAATCCCAAACTCCCCAGTACTTCTATTATTGATTCTAACCAAGATCTTATTTCTATCCAAAAGGGAAAGAGAACATGGACCAAGTATCCCATTACTCATTATGTGTCATATGATGCTCTCTCACTCTTTTATTGTGTCTATATTCCTGCCATTTCCTCTATTTCTATTCCTTGCAGTGTAATAGAAACAATGTAGTCTCCTCATTGGAAGGAAGCTATTAACCAAGAAATGGAGGCCTTGGTAAAGAACCAAACCTGGGAGAATGTGCCTTGTCCCAAGGATAAGGTTCCTATTGGGTATAAATTGGTATACACTATTAAACTCAAGGCCAATAGTTCAATTGAGAGGTATAAGGCTCAGCTTGTAGCCAAGGGATATACCCAAACCTATGGCATTGGCCATCTGGAAACCTTTGCTCTAGCTGCTAAGATGAATTCTACTCGTGCGATTTTGTCTCTTGCTGCCCACTTTTCTTGGCCTTTATATCATATGGATATGAAGAATGTCTTTCTTAATGGAGATTTGCCAAATAATAAATAAATAAATAAAGTGTATATGGACTTACCTCCTGGAGTAAGCTTTCCTAACAATGAAGGGAAAGTTTGTTGTCCGAAGAAGTCTTTTTATGGGCCAAACTAGTCTCCTAGAGCCTGTTTGATAGGTTTAGAACTGTTGTTTTTAAGATTAAATTCTCTCAGTCTCGGGTTGATCGCACCTTGTTCATAAGGAAATTTGATGGTCGGTTGTCTATATTGACAGTATATGCTGATGGCATTTATGTGACTAGGGATGACATCATAAGAATCTCAATTAAAATCCTTCCTGCTTTTGAATTTGAGATTAAGGATCTCAGTGATCTCACATACTTTCTTGGAATTGAGGTTGCAAGATCCAAGAAGGGAATCTTCATCTCTCAAAAAAAAATATGTTCTTGATTTGCTTCATGAAGTTAGGAAATTGGGATGCAAGCCTGCAAAAACTCCAATTGATCCCAACCACAAGTTGAGTCATGAGTGCCACTGAAGGGGATGTTCTTCTGGACAAAGGGGTTGTTTTAGAGAGTGGTTGGTCGCCTTCTTTATCTCTGTTTAACTAAACCTGATATATCATATGCAGTTGGAGTTGTTAGCCAATATATGCATGAGCCTAAAACCTCTCATATGCAAGCTATAGTAGGATCCTGGCCTATTTGAAGGGATACCATGGTAAAAATGTTGTACTCCAACCACAGATATCTAAAATTTGAGACCTACACGGATAAAGACTGGGTAGGATTTGTTGATGATAGAAAATCGATTAGGTTATTGTGTCTTAGTTGAAGGCAACATGGTTTCATGGAGAAGCAAGAAACAATCATTTGTTGCTCAATTTAATGCAAAGATACAATACAAAGCAATGAGACTCTATTGTGACAACCAAGCACCCATAAACCAAGGTCCAAACTACTGAAAACAGTAAGTTTATCGATAAGACAACTTAAGAGACATGTTACGATACACCTTGGATATGCATGGATACAGACAAAAAAAATAAGATATGCATGGAATCATTATAGATACATCAATAAATCATAAAAATACATCAATAACATTAAATATAAGTCCTAAATGAGCCAATATATACATAAAAGTCACATCCTTTGTGATTTTTATGAAAAACATATATCATAATCAACATATGAGAACACAAGGGTATTCCCTAATAAGGTTATAACTACAAAATACAAGCCTAATAATTATACAGTAAAACATTTTCTGTAATTTTAACAATTGTTTACTTCTTATACAAACAATTATTTTATTTTTTATTCCAAAAAATTCTAACAAAAATTAAAAAAATTAAAATGTAAAAAAACTAACTCTATGGATGTGATAAATCATCCATAGAATTTTACACGGTAAACATTATGGTTAGACCACACCAAAAATTAGAAATATAAATCAATATTTTTATTCTAAAAATTGCAAAGAATTAAAAATAAATATTTCACATGAAAAATCAATAGATATATGAATTAAAAATTAGAAAACAAATAAATAATTTCTATTCTAAAATTATAAAAATATTTAAAAAATATTTCACAAAAAAATAAATACCTTTTTCATACTAAAAATGAAAAAATAAATAAATAAATGCTTGTTCCAAAAATTACAAAAAATAAAAAAGAATATTTTACAAGAAATTTCAATAGATCTATGGATATGGTAGATCATCCATAGATCTATGACACAATTATTCTTCATGATCATCTTACACCAAAATATAAAATTTTCTTTTCTTTGTTATTTTATATTTTTCTGCATTTTCTTCAAAAAATTACATAAATCTATTTGAAACACAAAACATTATAGGATTTTCAACACAAGGAGAATATATCAATGTACATAGAAGCATTTCCAGGCATCAAAACAAAAAACACAATATTATGGCATATTATCAAATAAATTGAAAAAAAAAAATACCTATTTTTGTAATTTTTGAAAAATGTTGAAAAAACTTCAAAAATCATAAGTTCTACAGATTGTTTTGGGGGGTTTTATAAAGATCTTGCAACCCATGAATGTGCAGGGATGATTAGGCGAGTTTGGGAGGAAAAAAAGGCTTTTGAAGTTCAAGCCTTTTTTCTCAAAGATTTTTAATTTGTTTTTCGCCTATGAGAAAGTCATATTGTATTGGCCAACTTACCCCAATTCGGGCATGATACACCCCAATATGGCATTAATACACCCCACTACGGTCTCAATACGCCTTGATACAGTCACAATATGGAGCCAACACGACAAAAAGACATGACACAGAGGATTTTGCAGTGTTGTTTGCATTGTTTTAAAAGCACAAGGCACAAAAAAAACGCAGGGGTCGATTTGTACCTGAGGCACAAGGTGCAAGGTGAGGCACATGCCTTTTTAAGCAAGGTGCAAAAATTAAAAAAAAAACTAAAAAATCAAGAAAAATGTCAAAAAATCAAAAAATGCCAATAACCTATTACAAAAAATTAAAATACATAAATATAACATGTAAAGCATATTTAAAAGAGATTTAAGAATAAAATCACATATATAAAACATTTTCAAGCATATAAAAACCACTATCTCTTTTTTTCTAAATTGCACTACTTCAGGTAGATAATGTGATGTTACATTCCTAATTCTACGAGCTGCCTTTGTGCCACACCCCTCGAGGCAAGCCCAAACAAGTCCATGTTAGGTCTTAAATTCTTAATTCTCACACAAAAAAAAATAATGATTTTATAGTTTTAATTGCTTTTTAAGAAGATATTTTATTAGGATGAATGAATGAACAATACTACCAAATAGGGGGTTCTCAAAGGCGAAGTGCCTGGCCTGAGGCGCAAGGCACACCAAGCGCACACCTAGGCACACCAAGTGTGCACCTTCTGAAAGGGCTACACCTAGGACCTGGGTGAGGCGCCTACCCTAAAATGCACCTCACCTGTGCGCCTAAGCACGCCTTTTAAATCACTGGTTTCCTGTGCCAAGCCCTTAAATAAATGATATGTACCGGCCAATATGGCTGATACATTGCGAAAGTTTGAACCATTCCATAAGCATTGTCCACAATCCTATTCAACATGATCATACAAAACATATTGAAGTGGATAGACAATTTACTAGAGAGAGGAGAGCTAGTGGTGAGATTTGCCTACCTTTTGTAAGGTCAGAAGACCAACTTGCTAACTGTCTCACTAAAGGCCTTCATCATCCAAAGTTTGCTAAGAACCTAGACAAGTTCGGCATGATTAACATATATGCTCAACTTGAGGAGGATTGTTAAGATTGTATGAGGTAAGGTCCTTTTTGGTAACTTCCTTTTGTATTTGGGTTCCCATATGAGAGATTTTATGTAATTTCTCTCTCAAAATATAAACTTCATATTTGAGAGTGAATAAAAAACACTCTACCCTCCAATCATTATTTTCTCTTCTCCCCTCTCTTCTCTTCTTCTTTTTGCTCTCTTAACAAAACCCTATATATTGCTACTAAATGTTAGGGGTTCTCATGGTTCGGTTAATCGAACTGTGGGCCTATTTTTGAAACTGAACTAGGATTACCAATTATTGGAAAACCAACAACTAAACCAAACTGAAGCCGATCGATTAACCATTGATTCGGTTCACTAGTTTTTTGTATTTTTATATTAGATGTAAATCAGTCCTCTAATATCATATTTAAAAACAGTGATTAACATAACAGATCACTATTCATCACCCTCGCACCACACTGTTCATTACCTCTCTCATCCATTTGGTATCAGAGCCATGATCCTAACCCCTTTGTTCAAATCCAGAACTGTTCTTCTCCATTCTTTCTAGTCTGATTCCTTACTTGCTTCCCCCCACTTCACCATCACCTGTTGATACCTTGCCGGAACCTCTAGTTGCTATTGGCAACCAAGAACCTTCGGCTAGAACCCAAAGACTGTAACTTCTTCGGAGATATAACTGGGCTAGAACCCCAATCGGACAGCATAGACACCTGCCAGTTTTACCAAGGCTAGAACCCTTGAGCCAAGGTCGAAGTCGAATTGAAGGCCAAAGAGAGTGAAGGTCGTGAAAGTTGACTGACCGTATTTGGTAAAATAAAAGGATAAGATGAAATTATTTAGGTCCCCCTCTAGTACTCAAAAGAATCTGGTGAGCCTAGCAATAGCACCTCCCTAAGTCCATGTCTATAAAAAATACGGAAGCAATGAACTATGATAATGAAGGGATGAGAGATCCATCGTATGGACGCCCGAATCTTGAGGAATAGAATGGGTGAATTTCAAGAAGTTCTCCCATTCCCACTGGGAATCGCATTCCCTATTTTAGAAAAATCATATTTTTCAAGGATCATTCTTGAACGATGAATTGAACCGGATCTGAACAAAACAGTAGGAGAGGGATATACCTGATACGGAGAAACAGTATCTCCCAATGGAGGTGTTCATGCCCAAGGAACCAAAAACTGCTCTCACTGAAAATGGCGCAGTGCAGGATGGAGCAGAATCAGTAGTGTTCTTCCAAACAACCAGATCCTTCGCAAAAATCAGCAGGATGGCACGTGAGCACAGCTTCCAATCAGTCATTTCACAAAGAACTGATATCATGATCCAATCTTGATCACTCCTATTGAGAATAGGAGATCGAACTGGCAGATATGGCGGCGGCAGGAAGGAGGCGGCAAAAAAGAATTTTCGCAGAGGTGCTGAATTCTTTCTTCTGTGATTTCAGCTCTGAAGAGAATGTGAAATTCTATTAATCTCTAAAGGCTGCCGCCCCCTTCCTCCTTTTATAACCCTAAAGGGATCATCTCCTAATCCTATTAGGAGTTGCTGATCCAAATCATATTTGGATCAGAATTCCCTTTAAGTGATAAAGGTAAACCCTTATCTTATCTACAGATTAGATCAGCCATCTCCTAATCTCATTAAGAGGTTTCTAAATCCGCTAATCCAATCTCAGATTTCGCCCCTCATTTAACTGATCAAATCAGCCCAATTCGAAATGGGCTTTAGGCCCAATAAAGGTATGTGCTCACTTAGCCTTCCAAACTGCTGCCAAGTTGGGCTTCCTTGTATGGCGTGGGACCCAAACATTGATCTACACATCAGCCACATGGGTTCAGCCCAGCCTTAGTTACAAGGCCTGCCCGAATACACTGTTATGGACAGTGCACCCCCTGAAGCCCATCACATAGACTCCTAATGGGCCCAACACTTACCCTAAGTGGTCCTTGGGCCAAACCACCTTGTAACACCCAGGGACTGTGGGCAGATGCAAGATTAGCCCATCAGGTATTACCCTCAATGGTCTTACACTTAACCTCTCAGCCCATAATGATCAAACACTACCCGACAAGAGAGGGCCTCTCCCTCGGCTGCAAGGAACAGTGCTACACTCTCTGCTCACATGGATCCTGGGAATTAAAACATTTTGCAAACATTTAGAAACAGTAAAAAAAAAAAATATATATATATATATATATAAATATATTTTGCAAAACAAAATTTCAACGATTGAAATCAACTGCCGACAGTTTGGTTTCCATCAGAGAGTGTGCATCCCCGATCATTACCTTTGTCCAACAAAGGGGCTGATCCTGTCACTATGATCACCCACTCAGATGAATTCTCGGATTGTCCCAACATACCCAGATTTTGACCCCCACTAAAGATCTCACCGATTGGCATATCAAAGACAGCCCAATCCGACACCTAGTGCAGTATCATAATCGAGTCTTGGGGTCAGGTGTAACTTTCCAGTTTTGCCCATCAATCTCCAAAGTCCAGGGCAATACTGGGAATCTGGTCCGGTTCAAAGATTCAACTAATCCTACACTACATGCGCCTTGGGTCTCACCCTAGCGGCTGAGACAGGCGACCTCAACATTTGGCAGCACACCAATGTCAGCCTTGTCAAGATAAATCTCCCCAGACTTATCCAACGGCTGTGAACATTCTAAACTAACACGAGTCTTATAAGTGTTGAGTTTAAGGGTATTACACAGAAACACACCACAGGAACACAAATCAAATATGTACTTTATTCATTTACAATAAATGTCATAATGTACATTATTCTGATTGGAGCTAAGGGCATACAACTGTCTAACAGATAATATAGAAAAATCTTTGCATAACTGGACCATCCCAAAAATTGCACCCTCAGAAATATACAAGAAAGGTATATTTAGTCTAAAAACAAATCTAAATGTTAGAACAGGGTTACACTTTGGTTTAATACAAGTCGCATTAAACCATTAACTAGAACAGGGTTATAGACAACAGCCTTAACTTGCTTAACCGACTCAGGACATAATAAATTCAGTTTTCTATTTAGAATAGAGAGGGGAAGAAATTTCATTTGGTTAATTATGGTAAGGTCATGTATACCAAAGAAATGTTGAGGTTTGGAGTTAAGTGAGAATTTACAACAAAGCATTATTAGGAAAACGGTTTGAGCTTTGGATTAAGGAGAGAGAAGAAAGGTGATTCTTGGTAAATATAGGGAGGCAGATAGATTTGAGTGGGATCCTAGGGAGGTGTCAATCTTACAAGGTTTTCAGTGGAGGTGCACCAAGTATCAGATTTTGAGAAGATGAGTGGTTGAAGTTGGAAAGCTTCATGATCTTTGTCCAAGGCTATATAAACTTAGTCCACATGATATTTAGAATTTTGGATTAATCAATCCTATGAGTTGAATGGAGAGCATTCAATATAGTGTCCAAAGTTTAAGTAACCTTTACTAGATAAGGAAGTGGAAAAGGGTTTCATGCGGCTGACCAGGTTATAGAGAAGGTAAAAGTTTCTAGTTAAGCAGGAGATGAGCTTTGGTGGAAGGAATGTAAAAAAAATGGCAGATTACAGTTAAATCCCTTGGATGCTACTAAAAATTAGATAGAGCCTTACAGTATTAAGGCTATGTGGGGTAACTTTATCCCTCCAAGGATAGAGGCTTTTGCTTGGATAGTTGTGAGGGACAGTATTTTGAGACAGCAAATAATTTAAAGAAAAGAGGAATTGGCATGAACAGTATTTGCTATATGTGCCTTAAAGAAGAGGAGAATGTAAGACATCTTTTTTCTTTCTTGCAAGGTGACAGATTTTGCATGAAGGTTTTAGTCATCTCTTTTCAAATTGAGGTGTTTTCAGCCTAACACTCTGGAAGAGATTTTCGCAAATGGCCAAAAATCCCAGGCAGTATGAATTATGAAATCCAAAATCTTTTGGAGCTGCTTTCCTTTTGCATTTTATTGGGGAATTTGGAAGGAGAGATAGGAGATTGTTTAAAAAAGAAATATTGTAGAAATGAAAGAATTGTGGCTAATATTGGTAAAACGATTAATGATTGGGAGCTTTTTCTTTTTTTTTTTTTTTTTGGTAATGGGCTACACAATAGGGGTAGCCCTCCCCCAAACCCCTAGACCCCCCCAACCTGGGTGAAGGCAGGCTAGCTGGCACCTTTGATTATAGATTGGACGTTCGTTCTTCCAGATTTTCATCAGATATATAGACCAGAGTTTGGAGACCACTAAACTTCAAATGTTGCACCTTTGTGTATATAAAACCAAGTTGTATCAAGATGTTGCCTTAACACCTTTCTCTCAAATGTACTAGCCATTTTTATTTTCTATTAATAAATATTTTGTTTTACTATGCAAAAAATAAAACAGGAATAAACCACTGACAGGATATCTCAAGATTTATGCAAACAAATCCTGTGCATTGGAAAAACTATGAGAACAACTACATGTGAATTTTGAAGTTGTTACCCTACTTGTGTTGATGAAATCATATGAACTTCATTGCCACCATCCATAGTCCAAATAAGAGTACTTTGTGTCTCAAAGTAGAAGTGCTCCTGACCTCCTACTTGAACCTCTCCCTCTATAATATTGTAACAAGAACCTGACTGGAAACAAGCTTCCACATCCCCTTTTTCTAAGTTTTTCTCACAATTAGGATGGAAACTATTAGCTTTGAGGGCATCCTTTATGGATAAAATTGCAGGGAGTTCTTCATACTGGATGTGGACATTTCTTGCAGCTAATTTCGCAGTTTCATGTGTATCGGCCACAACCACCCCTATAGCCTGCACAAAACAAACAAAAGCTTCTACTGAAATAACTAAAGCAACAGTAAGAATCACATAGCTACTATATGGAAATCCCATACCTGACCTACACAAGTTACAAACTCTGAAGCAAAAAGTTCTTCATCATCAATAACTGCTCCAATATTATTACCACCAGGTACATCTTTAGAAAGAAACAAACCTTCAAATCCAGGTAAAGATTTAGTCCCTGAATCATCTATAGAGAGTATACGAGCATGAGGCTTACTACTCAAAACCAACGCAGCATATAAACCATTTGGAGGCAAGGGCAAGTCAGCAACATATTCCGCCTCCCCTGTAACCTGAACAGTATGACACAAACAGACAATCAGGTCACTCCTCTTTCTAGGCTAGAAGCAACAAGTAATAATATACTCATTTCCAACCAATTTAACTTTTACAAAGGCATAATCATTAAGCTAGATACAAGAGAAGTCAACTGATAATGGATAGATGAATACATTTCTTTTCACCATCTTTCTTTTTTGAACAGGTGACCAACAACAATAATATATTAGAGAAAATTGAAAAATGAAAAGAGTACACAAATATATCTCATCAAATCTCTTAGAATTCTACTATAGAGATTCCTTGTCAGCTTTGGAATCCCTTCCCCATGGAACAATGAAGCTGAAGTTTGATATTGTTGTGGGAAAACAGTGGCACTCTACCATTGCAGGTTACTCTGAAGCCACATGGAGGAGGTTCTTGAGAGTTACTCTTTGAACCAGTGGAACTGTGGAAGTAATATTTTATATGAGAAAAGCTGTCACTTCCAAGTGAATTACATCTAATGTATGCCCCAGATCATTCCCTATTAGAGGTAGAGGGGGATTGCCATGTGGCAGTGGTATTGTACCACAGAATCTAAATCATTAGAGGCCACAGGTAATATCTTGTCCAACTGGATTGGGAGATCAGCCAATGAGCTAGGCAATTCTTTGACTAGAAGTGGAGTAGGAAGGAGTTGTATAAGGGTTCAGCCCTGCCTTAATAAAGGCAACTTTCAGTCCATATGGGATGTACATGTGTGAGGAGGCTTCTTTGGCACAACATAGGGGTTTTGGGGTGGCTTCTTTCCTATTCTTGTTCCATTACATTTTTTCACTTTTAAGTAATAAATTCTTTCTTGATCTTAGTTCAAAGTTTTAGTGATGAGAAAGAAGAAGAAGAAGAAGAAGAAGAAGAAGAAGAAGAAGAAGGGATGTGTCGAGAATGCTTGGTGTGTTACTGTTCACACCAAGAGACTTTTCATTTAACCTCCTGAGCAAAATTACAAAGGGGCCCTTGAATAGGCACCCAAATACATACATAAAAGGACAAATGCCCTTACACTTTCAACAGTAAGGAGAAGAAGAAGAGAATCTCAAATAAGACAATCAGCCAACACTTTCAACAGTAAGGACAAATGCCCTTACACTTTGATTGGGTGACACCTTTAATAAGACAATCAGCCAACTAATCCTCAGACCTCACTGTAAAATCCCTATACGATTCTAGGTTAAAGTAGAGAAGAAGAAGAGAAAGAAGAAGAAGGAGAAGATGAGTTCGGCCAGATTAGGAAAAATCAGTCCACCTCTAGCTGACCCACTTGTATTTATCTCAAATAATATGGTTACAAAAAAGACCATATTGTCTCTCATAAGTGATGGGACACATAACTTAAACTTAAATAAAATAAACCTTTCACTCTCAAATAGATAAACCCAAATGACCAAAGTACCCCTGAATTGTGTATTCTGACACCCCCTCAAGCTGGAGAGTATATCTCATATAGTCCCAACTTGCCACAAATATAATCTACTCTGCCCCGAGACAATCCCTTTATAAAGAGATCTGCCCACTGATTTCCTGAGCTCACATGAGATGTGGTTATCACTCCACTTATCACTTTCTCTCTCACAAAGTGACAATCGACCTCAATATGCTTCGTTCTCTCATGGAAGACTGGGTTGGAAGAGATGTGAACAGCAGCCTAGTTATCACAATATAGCCTCATTGGTTTGTCAACCGAGAACCCCATCTCTTGTAGCAAGTTCTTCAACCATACTAGTTCACATGTGGTATGAGCCATAGCTCTGTACTCAGCTTCTGCACTACTCCTTGCCACCACTGTTTGTTTCTTGCTCTTCCAAGTTACAAGATTGCCACTAAGGAAGGTACAATACCCTATGATTGATCTCCTGTCAGATATAGAACCAGCCCAATCAGCATCTGTATACCCTACTATGTCAAAGGTCCCTCCACTTCGGTATACCAAACCACGACCTAGAGCACCTTTCAGGTACCTAACAATCCTTAGAACTGCTTCCCAATGAGGAATCCGAGGATGTTGCATAAACCGACTCACCATACTCACAGCAAACGATATATCTGGTCGGGTAATAGTTAGATAATTCAACTTTCCCACCAACCTCTTGTATCTTCCAGGATCATCAAACTCTTCACCTGCATCAACACTCAACTTGACATTAAGTTCCATAGGAGTCTCTACAGGTTTAGCACCTAACAATCCTATTTCTTTAAGTAGGTCAAGAACATATTTTCTTTGACATAAGTTAATTCCACGCCTTGACTTTGCAACTTCTATTCCCAAGAAGTACTTCAGCTTACCCAAATCTTTCATATTCAAGTAGTCTTGTAGGAATTTCTTCAACCTGTCAATCTCGTTACTGTCACTCCCAGTTATGACAATATCATCCACATACACCACTAGCAAGATTTTCCCATCTCTTGAATCATGGTTGAACACCGAATGGTCTACCTGACACTGTTTCATCCCAAAGTCTTTCACTACTTCACTGAACCTGCCAAACCAAGCACGTGGAGATTGTTTCAGTCCATAAGTTGCCTTTTTGAGTCTACAAACCTGACCATCCTCCCCTTGAGCAACAAACCCTAGGGGTTGCTCCATATACACTTCTTCAATGAGATCACCATGTAGGAAAGCATTTTTCATGTCAAGTTGCAAAAAAGGCCAATCATACATAACAGCTAATGAAATCAACACCCGAACTGAACCAATTTTGTCCGTAGGAGAAAATGTCTCCATATAGTCCACACCATACAGCTGAGAATAGCCCTTGGCCACTAACCTGGCCTTCAATCACTCCACACTGCCATCTGGAAGATACTTCACTGTGTAGACCCACTTACACTCAACAACATGCTTACCAGGACGAAGAGCAATGAGTTCCCACGTGTGATTGTGTTGTAGAGCAGAGAGTTACTCTTCCATGGCTTGCCGCCACCCTGGGGAGGTAAGGGCTTCCTAGACAGTCTTGGGAATGGAAACAGATGATAGCAATGATATAAAGTTGCGATGAGAAGCAGAAAGGTGAGCAGCAAAAACATAGTGTGAAATAGGATGAGAGATACAAGTGCATTTACCCTTCCGCAGGGCAATAGGAAGATCAAGATCTAGGGAGAAGAAGCAATGACAGGATGTGTCGACGAGGCTGAATTGGAGGAGGGACCGGTACTCTTCTGTGAGTATACACTTGTGTGATTGGTGGCCTCTCAGTAGTAACTGGCATGGGAAGTGAATCTACAATTGGAATGAGAGCCACAGGAATGGGATCCGCAACAGGGACGAGAAGAGGAACTACGGAGGAAAGAGAAGAAACCATAGAATCTGAGAAAAAATGAACTGATTCAAAGAAAGTGACATCGGAGCACACAAACGACTTATGGAATTTACGGTTATAGCACTTATACCCTTTCTGAGTCCTCGAGTAGCCAAGGAAGATACACTTAGTAGCTCGTGCATCTAACTTGTCTAAACCAGGCCCCAAGTTTTGAACGAAACAAACACATCCAAAGACTCTTGGGGTGAGAGGGAACAGAGACAAGGTGGGAAACAACACCGAGAAGGGGGATTGACTTCCAAAGATGGACATGGGCATCCGATTGATGAGAAAATAGGATGTGAGGACGGCATCACTCCAAAAATGTTTTGGAACATTCATATTAAGCATCAAGGACCGAGCAGTTTCAAGGAGATGTTGATTTTTCCGTTTAGCTACACCGTTCTGTTGAGGGGTGTAGGCACAAGAAGTTTGATGAATTATCCCATGGTGCTCTAAGTATTGCTGAAATGGTATTGAGGTGTACTCTTTGGCATTATCAGAGCGAAGAATCTTAATATGAACACCAAATTGGGTACGTATTTCAGCATAAAATTTTTGAAAAATAGAAAACAATTCACTACGATCTTTCATAAGATAAATCCATGTCATCCTTGAAAAGTCATCAACAAAAATTACAAAATACTTATAGCCATTGTATGACATCACTTTGATCGGACCCCAGACATCAGAATGAACTAAAGAAAAAGGAATCGAGACACGACTCTCAACTCTTGAACTAAAAGAGACTCTATGATGTTTCCCAAGCTGACATGACTCACAATCCAAAGATGAAAGATGACTCAAGGAAGGAACCAGCAACTTCAGAGCCTTGAGAGAATGATGACCAAGTCTGTAGTGCCATTGAAGATGAGTAAGAGACGACTGAAAAGCTATTGGAGGGCCACCACCATCAAGGTAATACAATCCACCTACCCCATGCCCTCCACCAATCTTCATCCCCGTCTTGAGATCCTGAAACACACAAGAAGAGGGATAAAAATTTATGGAACAATTAAGTGACTTGGTTAATCTACTAACAAACATAAGGTTAAAAAGGAACTTGGGAACATATAAAACAGATGATAAAGACAAGGAGGAGAGATCAACATCACCAACACCACAGATAGGAGATGTAGAACCATTAGCAAGAGTAACTGTTTGAGATGTGGAGGACCGAGAAAGAGAAGAGAATACATTAGGAGTCTCAGACATATGGTCTGATGCTCCGGAGTCAATGATCCAAGGAGAAGGCTTGGAAGCCAAGCAAGCCATACCTGAATGGGCAAGGGTAGCGGTGTTCTGCTGAGATGTCTGAAGGAACTGCTCATATACTGCACGGGGTACACTCACCATCTCCTTCCCAGAAGCACCAGTAGATGTGGAGGGGATCGTGTCAGTTTGCTGACTTTCAGTAATTGTACCACTACCCTTAGTCACAGCATGGTTAGCCCAAGTGTTGGGTGGACCATGTAAATCATAGTAGAAATTAACCATGTGCCCCTCTAATCCACAGTGTGTACACTTCCTAGGGACATTACTTCTTCCTTTACCACGACCTTCCCCTGAGTCCCGACCTCCACTCCGACCACCAGCACGGTTAAACATGGGACCACCACGGTTACCTGGAAGTCCACGACCACCACCACCTCTCTTTCCACGGCCTCCCCCTCTAGTCACCACAAAACTAGATCTGTACAAAAGAGAAGAATGCTCTATAGACTCAATAGATGTCCTCCTGAGACGGGCAAAAACTTCAAGTGAGGGAAGAGCAGACCCCCCCAGTATTTGTGCTCGGACAGGCTCATATTCAGCCTTCAAACCCACCAGAAACCTTGTCACATCAAGTTGCTCACGCTGTTGTTGTTGAATCTGTACATCCTGTGTCAGAGGATGATACACATTGAGCTCATTTCAGATATTCCTCAGACTTGCATAGTATTCCTCCAAGCTTTAACTGCCTTGCTTCAGATTAAAGTACTCTTGCTACAACTGATACACCCTAGTTGTATTGTCTTGTCTGGAGTACAGTTTCTTAGCATGATCCCAGATTTCTTTAGCTATACCTAGGAACATAAAGTTCACACTAATTTTTTGATCCATGCTATTCCACAGCCATGTCATTATTTGTGCATCTTCCTGTTCCTAGTCACTAAACCCCTGAGAATCAGAGGAAGGTTTCTCCTCTCTCACATGTTTTACCTTTTTCTTGGCCTTTAAAAATACTTCCACAGATTTTTCCCACGGCACATAATTCTCACCATTCAACTTAATAGATGTCATTTGAACATTTAGGTAATCTGGAGAAATCATAACGCTTGTTTTATTGTCATTCCATCTCCAAACGATGCCATCTTAACTAATTCACCTTCAAATATTCAGCACACTTACACACTTCCACAAATTTATCTCACTTTCAGCACCACCAACTTCTTCAAATACACATTGCACATCAAACACAAAAGCTGAAACCACTCAGTCATTAAATCAAACACCTATACTGCACACTGCAGAACCATTCACACACCAAATACAAGGGCTGAAGTCACTCAGTCATTAAATCAAACACTTGTACTACACACTGCAGAACTATTCACACACCAGATACAAGGGTTCACTTTCAACTATTCAGAATCATCCACACACCATTCAACACAATACAACTACCACCACACCACTGCTGTCGTGAACTTCAGCAGTTGAAACACCCTACTTTCAGCACACATATGAGGTAAAAACAGAGGAGAACAAGGCTGATATGCATGCTAGTCACTCCAAACCTCCACAAAAAAATATTTTGAACCAAAACACAGCATTTACAGTCCACTATTTGGGCAAAAAACAGAACTGTTTATACCTGTCCACAAACAGCCCTCTTCGTATCACAGAATAGAGGGCATCTAGTACACAACCTCAACGATCACCACCACAGTAACTGGAGGCATACTCACCTCCAAAACCACAAAACTACTCCTTTTTGGCCCCTTGTCAAGCTTCCACTTAGGCTATCAGAAAATCGAAGAAGGCTGAAATGGTTGGCGGCAAACCCAGGAAGAAGACAAATAGTAAGGAAAGAAGAAAGAGTGAAAAGAGAACTAGGTTTTATTGCTCTGATACCATGTAAAATCCCTATACAATTCTAGGTTAAAGTAGAAAAGAATAAGAGAAAGAAAAAGAAGAAGAAGAAGGAGAAGGGTTCGGCCAGATTAGGAAAAACCAGTCCACCTCTAGCCGACCCACTTGTATTTATCTCAAATAATATTGTTACAAGAAAGACCATATTGTCCCTCATAAGTGATGGGACACATAACTTAAATAAAATAGACCTTTCACTCTCAAATAGATAAACCCAAATGACCAAAATACCCCTGAATTGTGTATTCTAACACTCACAAAAGGTAAACAAATCTCTCCACTGGCAACTTTCTGTAATGAAATGTCAATTAACCTCTATATGCTTTGTACGATCATGTTGAACAGGATTGTGAACTATGTTTATAGCAGCTTGATTGTCATAATATAATATCATTGGAGTACCACATTCCCATTTCTGTCAACAAGTTCTTCAGCCACAACAATTCTGAGACTCCATGTGCCATAGCTCTATACTCTGCCTCTGCACTAGATCGAGCCGCAACTGATTGCTTCTTACTTCTCCAAGATACTATAGAGAACAGTGATGTGGGCCCCACAGCTGTGGTCCCACTCTGTCCGTAGGGTAGAATGTATCTAGTCACAGCTGTGGTTATTTTACTATTCTGTTATTTCTACTTTCAGTTTTATATTGTTTGTTATTTGTTAGTAGTTATGATGTAAACACCAAGGGCAGATATGTCCTTTCATGTAACTAGCATAACCTATATATATTAACTTAAAGTGGCGGCGGCAGAATAATTGACATTCTGTTCTTCTCCTCAAAATCTGCGTTCTATTGCTCTTCCATCACTTTTTCTTCTACATCTTCACTTTCTCTTCTCATCGAACCTGAAATCTCTTAGTGATCAAGACTGAATAGCAGTCTTGAAAACCTACATGGTATCAGAGCAAGGTTAGGGTTTTTCATGTGAGTCTAATACCAGCCGACCACATGAGAATCTCCTAAGACTGAAAGCTGAAAAAGAGGAGTTCGCAGAATGATTCTTGGAGATTGCCAGAGGTACTAGCAGTTGTTGGAAACTTGCTAGGGTTGCAGAGTGTTGGTGGTCAGGAAGGATCAAAGAAGACTAGGGTTCAGGTAACCCTAGAAGGCAGCGAACTATTTTTTCCTTGTAAGTTGTTACTTTTTTAATAGAAGTTCTTTCAGAGAAGAAAGGTTGGACCTATCTAGAGGGGAAGGCCGAACCATTTTAGCTCTTTCTCTCTTCGTTTTCCTAGGGTTTTACAGCAAACCCTGGACCGAACTGTGTTTCTCTCTACTCTAGGGTTTGAAAGTGATCTGCGGCAAGCCCTAGTGGTTGACTGAACCCTGTGATCTACCTAGAGCCATTCTTAAGTTGATTGGTAGGTCCGATCAGATTCTAGGGTTTCTTATTAACCCTACTGCAAGCTCATCTATACAGTTTGGATTGTGCGACTGAATTGCTTCCTTTCAGAACTGATTAAAACCCTAACTTTCCCTAGCATATCAGTTTTGTTTTTAAAGTTGTTCTCAGAGTTCTAAGGGGGTTAGAGATCTACGGACAGCTACTGCTGTGTTGGCTAGTTGGTTTTAGATAAGAATTACTTCGGTTTTGTGCACATACACTGAGAATACAGATCAGACCTATATTGTTTTGATTGTGATTGGTGATTCAAGTACTGTTTTGAGACTTCACAGAAATGGAGTCTAAAATTCAGGCAGAAGGCAGTCTTGGGAACATCAATTGTGGTGGTATTTCCTGAGATGGGTGGTCAGATTACGACCGTAAAGTTTGATGGATCAAACTATTTGGAATGGGCCCAATCAGCCATGATGGCTATTGGTGGAAGAGGTAAATTAGGGTACCTCCTGGGAGATATGAAAGAACCTTCCAAGGGAGACAAGAAAACTACTTGGTTATGACATGGCTGTGTAATTCTATGCAGCCTCATATTAGCCGGAATTATTTGTGGGCAAAGACAGCTAAGGAGATATGGGATGTTATGAAAGAAACTTACTCCCAACCCCTTAATGTTGCCAGAGCATATGAATTGAAATGTGAAGTGAACACCCTTAAACAAGGAGAGAAACTGGTATCAGTCTACTTCTCTACCTTGAAGTCCCTGTGGCATGAGATTGATCACTTAGAGACTCTTGAGTGGGAGAGTCCCAAAGATCCTCAGACCCATAGAAAGCACATCGAGACAAACAGAGTGTTTGAGTTCCTAGCGAGACTGAACCCCGAATATGATATTGTGAGGCAGCAGATTTTGACTAGAGACAGTGTGACTCTCTCTCAGGCTTACTCATTTGTACACAGTGAAGAAACCAGAAGGAAGGTTATGATGCAACCCATATCAACCTTTGTAGCAGCTGCACCCAAATCAGGGGGTGATTCAGAGAAGGACAGGAGGAAGGAAGACAAGAAGGATGTAGTATGTGAACATTGTAAGAAACCCAAACATACAAAAGAGACATGTTGGAAACTGCATCCCCATTTGGTTCCTGTGAAGTTAAGAAACAAGAAGGGCACTACTCATGTAGCCATGAACACTGATTCAGCATCCTCATTTGTCACAAAAGGAACATCTTTGGAGACCTTAGCTGCAGTTCGGGCTGCCCTAATACAGCTAGAAAAGGAGGTTGGAAATTCAGCTCAGCCACCGCAGCCTCCATCAGCCCCTGTCACATCTGCCTTCACCCATTCAGGTACTCGAGCTTCAGCCTACCATGCCTCAGCTCCAGGTACTATTGAACCTTGTTGGGTAATAGACTCAAGTGCATCTGATCACATGACTAGCTTGCCTTCACTGTTTACTACTTACCATTTGTCTTTTCGTAGAGATAAGGTATCTATTGCTGATGGCTCCCTGGTTCCTATTTCTGGGAAGGGTGACATCAAGCTTTCAGATACTATGTCCCTATCATCTGTCTTGCATGTGCCTAAGCTTGATACTAACCTTCTTTCAGTCAGTAGTATTACCAAGCATATGAACTGCTCAGTAACCTTCTTCCCTGACCGATGTGTTTTTCAGGACTTGGAGACGCAGAAGGTGATTGGGACTGGCCGTGAGACGAATGGGATCTATCTGCTCGGGGAGCGGTTCCGTCAGGGAGAGTCAGTAGAGAAGTTGTCTTTTGTTTCTCAGAGTGTGAGTCCAGTTATGCTTTGGCATAACCGATTAGGTCATTTGTCTTTTTGATCTTTACAGAGTTTGTTTCCTACTTTATTTGAGTCTATTGAGTTGTCTCAGCTATAGTGTGAAAGTTGTGAGTTTGCTAAGCATTGTAGAAAGCCTTATTTATTGAGTAATAAAAAGAGTGATAATTCTTTTGATATTGTGCATACTGACATTTGGGGGCCTTATCATATCCCTTCCATGGGTGGGTACAGATATTTTTTGTTATTTGTTGATGACCACACCCGCTTTTCTTGGGTTTATCTCATGCGTTCACGAGATGAGGTACCTTCTCTGACCCAAAATTTTCACTAAATGATCCTAACTCAGTTTGATGCCAAGATCAAAGTTCTCCGATCTGATAACGCAAAGGAATACTTTGCTAAATCATTGACATCTAATCTTCTTCATCATGGGGTTATCCACCAGAGCTCTTGCCCTCATAATCTCAGCAGAATGGAGTTGTCGAGAGGAAGAATAGGCACATTTTGGAAGTGGCTAGAAGCCTCATGTTTACTTCCAATGTCCCTATTCGCTTCTGGGGGGATGCTATCCTCACGGGAGTATACCTTATTAATCGGGCCCCTTCCAGGGTCCTTGATATGTGATCTCCTTTTTCGCTTCTACACCCACGTGAGGACTTGTTTTCTATTCCCCTTAAGACATTCGGTTGCACCTATTTTGTTCAGCTTCTCGGACCCCATCCCTCCAAGTTCGAACCCAAAGCCTCCAAATGCATCTTCCTTGGTTATGCACAAACTCAAAAGGGTTATTGCTGTTATGATCCTGTCTCCGGGAGAAAGTTTGTCTCCATGGATGTCACTTTCTTTGAGGGGACACCCTATTATCCTCGGGTTGCCCCTCAGGGGGAGAGTAGTGAGAGTGAGGGTTTGAGTTCTTGTCTTCAGGGGGAGAGCAGTGAGAGTGGGGCAGTTCCTTTACCTATTCCATTGGGTGATGAGAACTGCAATGGTGAGGGTGGTCAGAGGGATCAGGAGTTGAGGGAAAGCTGCAATGGTGAGGGTGGTCAGAGGGATCAGGAGTTGAGGGTTTATCACAGTCGGTGCAGGCAGGTTGATCCTGATCATCAGCAGTCCAGACTAGCTCCAATCTCATCTGCAGCTCCAGGTCCAGATACTTCAGTCCTAGAGCCCACAGAGACATGGCCACCGATTTCTCCCCATATCGCATATTACATGCTTCTCTTCACAACTAATAGATTCTAGCAGTGTTTTTCACTTGAGAATAAGTTGCAATTAATTTGTCCCAAATATCTTTAGCGGTTGGAACATATGGTTTCAGGCGACGTATGGCTGCGTAGAGCACACAAGCCATGACATAGCCAGTAGATTATCTTGTTCCCACTGATTTGGAATGGTTTGGATCCTTAGGCTTTGGCTTAGCTTCCTTACCGGTAACAAATCCAAGCTTACCTATTCCACTAATTGAGACCATTCAAGAAAATTTGTAAAATCAAGTTTTGCAGTAGTAATCTGCCCTCTGGCATTGTCATTACTTCTTATAAGGACGGTACATGAGCATCTTTGTGTGAGTCCATCGATCACAACCCCTCCAGAAACACCTTCTCACCAGCACTACAGTATCCCAACACCATCTGAACTCCTAAACACCTTTCTCACAAGGTTAGACATGAGCTACAATAGTAAAACCAGGAAAAATATGTACTGGCGGCAACAGGGGAAGATAAAAATTTCCCAAAAATGTTTTAGGACCGCAAAATCCAGATCTACTTCCTACAGTCCCAGGGGTTTACCGCGACTCAAACACAAGAGGTTTCATCAGCAACCAACCCACCATACAAGGATGCAAACCCTAAACTCTAGATCTGGATTTTTTGCCAATTTTCATATGAAAAATCCAAGAAAAATCTAGAACAGCTTCAAACCACCATGAAACCTATACCAAAAATCCCCTAAAATCAGGGCAAATCAACGAACATCAAAAACCCATAAGAATGTTGCCAACTGTACATACTGCTGACGTCAGTCAGCGATGTGTTGACGTCAGCAGGTCTGTCGCGACCAGCAGCAGATGGTTTCCTTGATCGTACGATGCTCTGATACCAAGTCAGAAGTTTTAGCGATGAGATGCTCTGATACCAAGTTAGAAGTATTAATGATGAAAAAGTTAGAAGGGTTGTGTCGAGAATGCTTGGTGTGTTATTGTTCACAGCAAGAGACTCTTCATTGAACCTCCTGAGCAAAATTACAAAGTGGCCCTTGAATAGGTGCCCAAATACAAACATGCATAGAAGGACATAAATGTCCTTAGGCTTTCAACAATCTTTTCAGCAAAGAAGGGATTCAACAAATGCTCTACTGGGTTTTCAATTGAGTTAAATTTTACTTTCATATGGACCTGCAAATGGTGACATAAATAGCAACTTGTGATAGTGTTCTTTCAACAAAAATTAGGGTCTTCTCCATATTTTGTAGGTAGCCAGCATGTTCCCTTTGATTGGTTCTGTCTCTTTCACTTGACCAGGATTCTAGGATTCTTGTTTTGATATTCATATTTATTAAGGGAAGAGTACTGGCATATCTACAATATCAAAATGTAACTAGAAGATGACATATTCTTTTTATGTTAGTTCTCAATAAATATTAAGCTGCTTGCCACTACACCTTGCGAGAAGTTTTTCTATTGTTCCCTTAAGAAATCTAGGGTTTAATAGTTATTCAAGCACTTTTTCACACCATTCCTCTAGTTGCATGGTAGGGAATGGTAACATAATTAAAGACAATATTTTATAATATAAAAAGTTACAGATTATGGAAACCTATCCGTTAGTACATTTTTGCAATATGTCAGTTTGTCACAAATATAGATCAACACCCAAACCCACAATTACCAACTAACAACTCACAGAAGATTATAATTTATAAACATTATGATGTACTTCCATTCCTTTTCTTAATCTTTCTTTAGATAAGAGAAGAAGTTGCACATACCTGAAGTCTGGATGAGAGATGAACCTCAGGTAACCCAACAGATGTTCCATGTTTTTTAATTTCATAAATCTGTCTTCCAGTAGATGGCAGTCTGCAGAAGGGTTGAATTGCTGATAGGTAGGAATGTGTTAGACCCATTCTAGAAGACTGTTCTCCATCTATCTGATAAGAAACCCAAAGGAAAAATTTGAAGAAGAAACTTAACATCAAAGATTTGCGGAACTCCACCATTCCACCTGGTGCATCTTGCATGAGAACAATATCATTTTCTAATACTCCCAATGCACCCTGCATAAGTTCCTGATTCCATGTTTTTCCAGAAAGAAAAAGTTGGGTTTTTGATGCAGAAATAGAAAGAGGAGCAACTCCACCATAAACAAATGATGCATCTGCAACAGACCATTGGCCACTATTCTCTTCAAGAAGAACACGCATTCCAGCATTTACAATTGCAATATCATCATCCCTTCGGTGTGCCTGCTTGAATTCTTTAACATACTCAAAAGGCCGAGTCCAAGGTAAAAAGATACCAAGTAAAATCTCATTTCTTTTCAGATCTACCTTACGGTAACCCAGGAAGAATTCTTTGGCTAGGGCTGTTCTGATATTACCTTCACTATCAATTATTTGGAACTTTGTTCCTGCAGCCATCCAGAGTGGGTTCAAGTCTGATATTGGACTGGCAGTACAGATATTCCCACCAACAGAAGCAACATTTCGTATCTGTTTCCCAGCAAACCATTTTATCTGTCCAATTAAGGCTTTGCAAGATGAAGTTTCATAAGCAGCACGCTGAGTTACTGCCATTTTTAAAAATTCTACCAGTTCTGTCAATCTTACAGCTGCACCTATCTCCAACCCATCATCTCGCATTCTTAAAGTATTAAGTTCAGGTACATGACCAACAGATATCAATACCTGGTACTGGATTCTCTTCAACTTCATCTCAATACCTACTTCAGTATTACCAACGATCAATTTAGCATCTGGGTACCTAGACTTCAAATCCAATACTTGTCCAAGTTTTAAGGGTCGATACCACTTAAGTCCACCAAATCCATTCAAATGCAAAGGTTTTATCTTCCGCAACAGAAGCTCTGGAGGAAATATAAGCTCTTTTTCACAATATGAGCTTCCATCTATTTCAGTATAAGAGAGAGGAATATATCTGTTGTGACAATTTACAAAATCTTTATTAACACTTACAAGCTTAGATCCACAGGAGCAAGGTTTCCCAGTTGAAGGGCAAACAAACTGATCTTCTAGAAGCCTTTCAGAGGAGTGGTTATTGTATAAGGAATTATCAGTTTTGGCAAAAACCCGAAAAGCATCAATAATTGGTCTGTAACCAGTGCAGCGACACAAATTTCCACCAAGGCATTCTTCAATTTGTTCTTCATTTGGAGGTGTTTTACTGGACCTCAATAATGCATACATGGACATAACAAAACCAGGAGTACAATATCCACACTGTGAGCCATGAGCACGTGCTAATGACTCCTGCAAATCAATTAGAAGTTCAAAAATATAGTTGATAATTGTATAACTGCAAACTGCTGTTTACAGAAGTTATTCATTGAAATGCTGCTGAAATCAGATAGAATGTATTCATGTCACTGTTATTTAAAGAAAAATCATGAGTTCTTGTTTGCTCATAGCAGTTAAATTTACAAGAAATGAAACACCATAAATCATGAAATAAAAGTCAACAAATTCAAACAGGAGTTATACATATACTGCAATTCACTAGGACACACAGCTCCATCCTAAGCTATGTATGAATTTCCAAGGTGACCCAAAACAACATGAAATAGTTGCATCCTATTCATTTATAAATTAGCATATCTTGTCAGAAACCAAACCATCTTGAAATCAGATATTATACAGAGCATAAAAAGAGTTTTCTCAATATCTCAACCAGCAAAATCTGTATATCAGGAAAAAAAATGAAAGACAAGATCTCATTGCATGAATCATTTCAAACCAGTAAAGAACCTTTTGAAGCCCATATCAATGAGGCGGCTTCAGATATGATATCATAACTCCTGGATTAAGAAGGCTATGGTTCAAACAATCTCCTAGAGGCTGATTTTACAAATCCAGTTAAGTGGTATTCTGTGTTTTGTGTCGTACAAAATCTAGTGTGGTCATTCTTGACATGTATTTGAATGATATAATTGTCGAAGGAAATGATCACAATAGGATCATTAAATTTGTAAATTCATTTGATCAAACATTTTATGAAAAAAATGGGCTAATGAAGTACATTCTGAGCCATAAGTGGCACAACCTGAGAAAAGTATAGTGTCTCTTAATGGGAAGGAATATGTTAGGTTTATGCCATTCTACATTCCAATGGATCACAGTATGAGGACTGAAGCAGAGCAAGTTGACTACTTTGATGATCAAGGATGAAGAGATTGATCATGAAGCTAATCATTTTGACTATGGCACCCAGATATTGCCTTTCCAGAAGGTTTTATAAATTTTCTCAAGCATTCCCCTTCCCAACCATATCAGGATGATATTTACAGGAATCCTAAGATATTTGAAAGATGCTCTCCATAAAGGGCTATGGAGCTGTCTAGATAGCCACTTATTTATCAATGGATTCTTAGATGCTAATTTCCGGTACATCACATGGACAGGTTAGTTTTTTCCCTTTTTGAAAGGAAAAAACACCTCCCAAGCCCTGATAGAACACCCAGATCAGAACAGATAAGCCAATGGTTGGGTTGCTGATCAAAAAATAAAATGGCACAATGGCTGGGTTGCTACATTGTTACATGGGTGACCAGGGTTCAAATCTTGGAAACAGCTTCTCTCTGTATCTGCAGGGGGGGGGGGGGGGGGGGGGGGGGTAAGGCTATGTACATCTGTCTCTCACCAGACCCCACATTGGCAGGAGCCTTGTGCACTAGCCCTAGGTAGCCTACAAGAAATAAAAACAAAAAAAAGAAAGAGAAATACAACTCTATACAGGCAAGACACCTAGGCCAAGAAGGATGAAAACTAAATATAATGACTTTCTCCTTATTCTTCCTAATTTTACTGGTCTATGGTTTAGCTTGGGAAATAAACCTGAGTGGTCAGAAGTAAATGGAAATCAAAGAGAATTGTATCAAGAGGAACCCTCTCTTTGGAAAATAACTTATGGAAAACTGAAGTAACATTATTTTCTTAAAACTAGTTCTAAATTTCCAAAAACACTTGTTTTTGATGTCAACCAAAGACTGAAAAATAGGATTTTCTATGGAAATCATTCATTTAATATCACTTTGCATGCACTGAAAAACAACCTTTTACTATTTTTTGTTGCCAATCCCCAAAAAAGGAATATTTTAACGACTTAATATAATGACATTTATGGTCCAGATTAAGGGAGGGTCTTACACTATACAAAGGTGAACAGGGGAATCCAGTCAATTCAGAAAGGAGTAACCAACAGCTGTAGGCTGAGGTAAATTGAGATTCAATCCCTTTACGAACACCAAAAAGGGAATATTTTAGCAACCTCAATACGCATGGCATCTATAGTCCAGCTTGAGGAGCCTTACATCATACATAGGTGAACAAGGGGATCCAGTCAATCCGACAAGGAGAGAAACCAACAGTTGTAGGCTGAGGTAACTTGTGATTTCTTTCTTTCTTATTTTCTCTTCTTTGCCCCACAAGGGCCTTTTATAAATATACATATTTCATATATATATTCTCACTCTCTGGGGTGGGATCAACATTCTGTTTTCACCCTAAACCTGTTGAGCCCTCTTGTACGAACTGATTGTGTGACACTAACATTTCTTATGTTGTCAATGTGGTTAGCCAATAATATGCACACTCCTACAAGTACGCACCTTCTAGATGTTGAAAGGATCCTTTCTTATTTGAAGAGATGTCTTTGAAGAACTATATTTTATTAGAAAAATCGCCATAAGAAGATTGAACAATACACTGATGCAAACTGGGCTGGGTGCATTGGTGATCAGAGGTCTATTTCCTCTGTTTGAGGAAACATGGTATCTTGGCAGAGCAAGAAATAAAATGTTGTAGCTCATTCTAGTGCTGAAGCAGAATATCAATCAATGGCTCATGGGGTGTCAAAAGTTTTGTGACAGAGGTCTTCACTAGAAGAGTTGGGTGTCCTACAAGAAAACCTTGATGTTGTATTGTGATAACCAAGAAGCTATCAATATTGTCCACAAACCAATATAGCATGGCCATACTAAACACACTGAGGTGGTTACCACTTTATCGAGGAGAGATTTGCAGCCAATGTTTAGAAAACCAGACCAAATTGGCCGATCAAACAGGTTGAACCGTAACCTGGGACACTAGCTGGTTCAATCATACCCTAAACCGGACTTAATAGAAAACTAGACCAAACCGAATTGGTTCCAATTCATAAAGCCACCTGGGTTACTAACTAAAATGAAATTTCAAAATGGCAATGACAAGACTTGAACCCATGACTAAGGGTTAAACTTTAAGGTACCAATACACTCTATATGCACAAACATGCATATCAGGTGTTTTGACCTTGTCAAAAAAAAAATTTAACTTCAGATTTTTACAAGGGGCTTGCTTAACTATTATTTAACAATTAAAAAAGAGAGTTTATAGAAAATTCTTAGAAAAGGCATTTCAGTGAGCCCCCGATACGATTCAATATGCTCGATGCATCATATCCAAATTTTGAATCTTACCCATGACCTCTTATTTATGTGTATTGCTCAATTACCATTGATCAATTTCTTTATTTCTGTTAATTAATTACTCTTTATTATATATATATATATATATATATATATTACTTTATTACACAAATACTTTGTAGAAAATGTGAATTAAGAGACTTGAACCCTGGTCATTTGCTTTAAAAATTAAGAAATTTTCCATCTATCCACCACATTCAAGAATGATATAATTTTGTATAATATATTATATATAATATTTATACAACTGCAATATATATACAGCTTTAAAAATTAAGAAACGTATCATCTATCCACCACATTCAAGAATATTCTCTGAACATTCATTGCATCTCAGGAGAGACCTGTTTGCCATATATCGCATCTGATCTACAGCTTGCAGATGTCTTCACCAAAGCAGTTACTAGAACTAAACTGGAAACTGATTTCTTCTTTTTTTTTTGGTGAATTGATTTCAGCGTGTTGGGAATAGCGAATATTTATTTCCAACTTGAGGGGGAGTCTAGAGTTGTAATAGATTAATTATGGGTCTGTTTATATTGTTTTATATTTGTTTTTATTTTTCTCTTAGGGTGGCAAGGTATTTTGGTCTTTGTACAGTTTTTAAACCTCTCATATATAAATACAATTACTTGGAGCGGCAGAGCATTCTATCCTGCTCCCTTCTTCTACTTAATCTTTCTTGTCAATTTTTCTATTCCAGTTTTTCCTCTTAATCTGAAATAGTTCTCAGCAAGTTGACAATTTGATAAGTATTTTGGATCAGAATTCTGATCATTTTTGGGTCTCAAAAGTAGGGGTCCAATTTGGGTGGGCTCAACCTGAGCCTGACCCAACCCAAGTTTTCACATGGGTTGGGCCCTTTGTTTTCAAGCTGTGGGCCAGGCCTCAGCTAGAAAACTTGAGTTTAACCTAAACTTGGGTTGGGTTGGGTCAAGGCCTCGGGTAGCCCGTAGCCCAAAACCTAACCTAGGACATCCGGAACAAATACATACATACAAGCATTATATTTATATAAAATTATCTTTTTTTCTAATAATATATACATGTAGATATGTATAAAATATGTATATGTACATTTGTAGATGAATTTTGTACATATTTTCAATCAATTCTACTCATAATTGGGCAAAAAAAGCCCAATAAAAGATGGCTATATAAAAATATATTCATAAATTCTTCCAAACCCTACCTACTCACCTAAGTCCAACTAAGCTAGGCCCAACCCAGCCCAAGTTGTGTCGGGTTAAACTTAAGTTGGGCCTGGGTTGATAAACTTGGGCCAAACCTCAAGTTGGGCTAGGCCTGAACCCAAGGTTTTCACCTTTAGGGTTAGGCCTAGGTTGACCTTCAACCCAACTCAACTCATCAAAATTACACATTTACACCCCTATTGGAAGGGGGGGGGGGGGGTTGATGTACGTTTTCTTTGTTTTTTTCCCTCTTTTTCTTCAGGTGATTACTCATCACCTTCCTCCGTGCACTTTCTCCATTATCAATGATACTTGGTCTAATAATAGCACATGCCTATGTTTCTCTCACAATTTATATTAATACTAGAACTATCCAAAATTACAAAAAAAAAAAAAAAAAAAACTAATGTTACATTGAAGTCCTTGAATATAAACTTCCTTCCTAAAGTACTTACATTCCACAGATGCATAACAGTCTGAATACTCCAAAAATAACAATGGCCTAGGCAATTTTATCATTTTCCCATATCCTATAACATTTTGAGAAATACACAATACATTGTGCATGGGCTATACTTCTAGCAATATCAAAACTTCAAACTTGGTGCTACGATAAGATTTTGATATACAATGAGGGCTGCACTTAAAATCCTAAAACACCAAGAAGATAAGAAAAGTATCTCACTGAAGAGAAGCTTATAGCAATAAGTGCCTAACTTCAAACATTAATAGGGATCAGTTTTTTGGTCTTTTGACTGAAATTATTGACAAGAATTACTGGAAATACTTCAATGAAATGGGAAAATCATTTTAAAAGCATTGTACAAGGAAAAAATACAAGATAATCATATGTCACCTGGACTGGATGCAAACCATTCCGACGATTCCCAATTCCTTCCACTGTAATTACATGCATCCCTTCTAAAGAATATAAAGGAGCCAAACATGCATTGACTGCATGATGCCTGTAATATGTTTTCATAATTAAATTCATAATACAGTCGGAGAGTTCCATAGTTGATGATTATGTAAAGGCTTAAGCTTTCCAACAAAACAAATATTAACAACTTATGAAACAGAATTGTAAGTAAGACAAAGAAGAATACGTGCTTCAAATAAATCATACAATAAGTGATTGTGTGTGTGTGTGTAACATAAAATGCATCACATAAAATGAGAAAAAAGTGGATTTATAGAACTTCACTGGCTTGCCAACTGAAACAAACCATAAGTCCCTATAATAACTAAACAACAAGTAACTCTTGTAATCCAATAAAATTTGGAAGAACCAACTTGTTTCCATGGTTTACAATTTGGTCCCCTATAATAACTAAACAACAACTAATCTTCCAGTCCCTTGAAGAATGCATACATTCTTGGACCCCTCCAATGGTGAACACAATCAGATTAATCCACAAAGGGCTCACATTGATTCAGTAATTTCGTACACATTTTGTATATATGTTCTTTGATATAAGAATGAGAGAGAGGGAGGGATCCCACCAGGTTAACCATTCTATTGAAGTAGCTTGGATATTCTGTAAATGTTTGATATATGTTATATTCAAAAACAACAAACTGTGAGACTCACATTGATCTTTTTGACACTTGATCATAATAAGAAACCATTACTGTACAAGCCCCACAACCACCTTCACCACAGCCCAACTTTGTTCCTGTCAAGCCTATATCTGCATTCAGAAACAACATTAGATACTGCTTGACAATGAAATGCAATTTATAGGGGCAACTAATTTAGAAGTAAATATAATCACACGGTTTATAGAAGAACAGAGCAACAATAAAGTCCGGAACATTTAAAGAAAAATAGAGAAAATTAATCAAAATTTGGTTATCAAATCTGTAAATTATAAAGCTGAAGGGGAGACTGAACGTTTAAGGAGGAGTTCAGCGTGTTGAAGCATCATCTTTTAGTAATAGAGGAAATTATCATCTACTTGATAGAATTATGACATCCCATAATGGCAGCACTCATTAGCAATGTTCACGGGTCATTCATCGAGTCTACTTTGGTGTTGTTTCTTTTTTTTTTATATTTTTATGTTTTTGTTGCAAAGAAGTAACAACCGTCTCAATGCCCTACTTGCCTAATAATCATGGTTGACTCAATTGAGTCACCTCAATCAAATTCTGCAAAGAAAAGAGTTCAATCATTAATAGTCTCAGGGATTATATATTTAAATGAACCATTGTATCTGGATAGCAAATGCTGCAACAAAATCACAAATGAATCGGTTCTACTTAAAAAAAGAAAAGAAAAGAAAAGAAAAGAAAAGGAAAACATATTCCATAGAACTTGAATCCACACTTCGTCATCTAGAATGGATACATTTCAAGTTGGTATGGAGGAAATTGGAAAATGATTTCGTCTCTTGAAACATTGGAAATGATCCAATTCCAATATTTTTAATATGTATCAGCCGCGAACTGATCCGTTAATTAGTGCACTTGCACTCAAATCCTATTACTGGAAAACCCGAACTAAACATTGGCATCAATCCAGTCCTTCCAAATTACCTTTAAGATACTCAAGAAGCGTTAGGTGAGCCAATCCGTCCGGCAGTACTCGCCGGACACCATTAACATATAAGATAGCTTCATTGGACTCTTCCAAGCTTAAATCCTCTTCGTTCTTCAAAGACCCCATCGATGAAGTTCGAACAAAATCTGAAAACCAGTAGGAAGAAAAATAAACTTTGACCGAAGCTTCAGATTTCCAAGTGTAGTGAAATTTGGGAGGAGAGGAGGAGCAGAAAGCCCAGAAATCCGTAGGAAGGGGGGGAGAAGTTGGTAGATGACCAGAAAGATAAGAGATACAGAAAGGTTGCAGGCGGCTGTGTCCAGAAACTGACAACTTAAAAGAGAGACGAAGACGATCCTCTTGTTAATAATAGAAAGTGGATAGAAAAGTTGGAAGATGATCAAAGGATACAGATAGAAAGGTCACAGGTAACTGGTGGGCTGTTGTGTCCCTCCAGAAACTGACGGACTGTGAGAGATAGACACGAAATGATCCGCATGTGCGAATTACCTCAGCTAGCGAAAATTTGTGGAATTACAGTTTCTCTCTCTAAGGAGACCGGCTTCAGTGGCAGTTTCGGTGAGAGCAAGGTTCGCGCAAAAGGTACCCCACTTAATTTAAAATGTTTTAAGCATGCGGGATGTTTAATACCGTGAGTATGCAAATAAAATTCATTTTTTCGAGTTCGCTCCTCTCTCTCTCGCTCGAGTGTTGCTTGCAAATAAAATCTACGGAACGGCCAATGGCTAAAGTTATTTATTTAAAAAAATAAAAAAAAAACTTATATTTTTAATTTTATATAAATGTTAATATATACAATAATTAAATAAATTATTATAATAAAATTAAAAATAATTGTTTATTTTATTAATATATTATATAATTATGGGTTGTTCTTGATTGGGTTCGCACACATGTTGTGGTCAGCACGGCCCGCTCGATCGTACCGTGTTAGCCTGGCCCATGGACCTAAAACCCTAGGCCCAGCACAACCCACATGATTGTGCCGGTCTTGGCACAACCTGCGTGCCATCGTGTCGGGCCATGCCGGGCCACAGGTGGCATGGCTCAATTTACACTTCTAGCAGCGACAAACAACCATCACCAACAATCAGGGTCAACCTCAGGCAATGTCTTTTTTTTTTTTTAATTCTTCTCCTTCGCATATCTTCCATGAAAATTAACCCTAATCTGTTTGAATGGCAACATCATCATCGGATACCGACAACCAGTGATAAATCAATTTGTAGATATGTACATCTTCCTTCCTTTTGTTTTTCTCCAAAACCAAAACTTGTTAATGTACAAAACAAATTAGTTAGGGTTAGTTTTTAAATGTATAAAATGCTATAACATTTGTTTTTTTATCTTTGTTAAATTTTTTTAATATATAAAAAGATATACATACCTAAAACCATGGTTTTCGAACCGTTGTTTATCTAAACAATAGAACCGTTCGACCTGGGAACCGTCTAGGAAATTGATTCTGTTTTACTCTAAATCCAGTCTTTGGCCAAAAAATGTTGAAAAAGCCAACAACCTATTGACTCAGGCGGTCAAACCGTCGACCCATTCAACGATTTGTTACTGTTTTTATTTTTAATTATTTTTTTATTTTTTAAAATTTTTGTCTGAATGAGTCGTCTATCCAAACTGAACGGTTGGACTGTCAACTCGGAAACGGTGGCCAAAACGCGTGAAATTGATTGTCACCGGTCATCGGTATCCAATGTCACAATCGTCGATGACTACCATCCAAACCGTCTACGACTAGTGTGTTGGCACGACCCAACACAACCCATATATATTATTTATATAATATTTATATAAATTATAATTATACGATATATTATATAATATATTAATAAAATAAATAATTGTTTTTAATTTTATTATACTAATTTATTTAATTATTGTATATATAAGCAATTCTATACATCAAAACTCATATAAATTAAAAATTTAAGTTTGTTTTCAAATTTTTAAAGAAGTAACTTTGGCTCGATCATGGCGCAATCAGACCCAAAACTTGGCCCACGGGTCAGCCAGTAGATTTTATTTGCAAACAACACTCGAGCAAGAGAGAAGAGGAGGTCAGAAGATTCGAAAAAGTTGATTTTATTTGCAAGCTAACGGCGTTAAACACGACAAACATTCCGCATGCTTCAAACATTTTAAAGTATGTGGAGGACGCGTGGCGCATCCTCTTTTTGCGCGAATTTTGCCTTCACCAAAAGTGTCTGGACTGAAGCCGGATTCCTCTCTAAACCTCTTCCTTCCGTCAGAGCAAATCCGTACCCACAGCGTTCCAATTTTGCAGTGAGAATATCTCCCCCAATGAAAGAAGGCAATTAGGCACATAACTAGATAAGGAGGGAGATATTCTGAATGTAAGACTGTAAAGGCTGCTCGAACGTGGGTGCCCTGACCGAAGCCGAACTCCTTCCTCGTTAAAAAGAATCAAAAACGAAGCGAAGAAACTGGAAGGCAAAACTGACCTATCACCGCCAATCGTCACTGGCCACCACGCTTTCCTTCCAGCGGCGTTTTAACTCTCACCTTTGTCACCGCCTCCGAAGATACAGAAGTGTTGTCTTATTTGGGCGGTAAACAACCTCAACAATCTTAGTGGTGAACACCCGTCTTCATTTCACTGTAACTACATTGAGTTATTACCAATGCTTTCGAATGAAGACAACTGGGAGGAATCGGAGAAGTTTCAGCCTTTCTGGGGCGTTTGGGACTTAACGAAATGAAGAAAACCGGGAAAATGATAGTTGAGTTTCGAATGAAGACGGACTGAGCACCGGCGGAAACAACGGATTCGTGACATCTCAGATCTCTCGTCAAGACTCACACATGCGAGAAGCATTCACGTGTAAATATGACGTGTAAGACTGTAATTGGCTCCACAGCTTTCTGCGGGTTTTGTGCTAATCCGACCAATAGGAAACGTGTGGGCAACACGCGCGGGCCAACTAATTCGGAACGAACACGAACCTGATGGATATCTTTGCTAGTCGGTCAAAGCCCGCGACCCTAAGAATCAATTTTTACAAAAGAAAAAGCAAGGATCAATCAGTTTGCCACGTGGCAATTACGCTTACACTGGGACTGATCAAAGATAAGAGATTGACGAATAAAGACAAACCTGTTTCTTAAGTCTTGCTTTGACGAGTCATTAATTAGAGTATGTTCTTTGTTAAATAGACCGTATGATTATTCACCTATTGTTAAAAAAGATGCCCATGTTCCATGAATCCATGATTGATTAATTGGATTAAAAAAATTAAAAGAGCTAAAATTGTGAAATAATTGATTATTATATATATGCATGTGATAATTTCATATGATGTTGATGGACATGATAATGATTCCGGTGAACTTATAAAAAAATAATAACTTAGTGGAACCCATGTGGTAAAGACAGTATTAGTGGATTTGCTAAAATATGGTGCAACTGGTTCGGATTATTTGAGAAATTAAATGATCACAGGTCCATGTATTTTATTACTGGCCAACTCGCTGAATAACCATTGCATTCAGTTAATCCTTACTCGTTTCAAAGCTGCAGCTTTTTTATTGTTATCGAGCTCTTCTTCTGGGCGAGAAGATAATATGATGTTGTGGAGCACTGCTCATAGAGTGTGAATTAGACAAAGAAAATATTCATGCTTATTCTTCATCAGGGGTACATGATACGTGTCTCAACCGAATATAGATAATAATGGCCACAATGGTTGGCATGAATATCCAATATAATTGTCACAACCCTTCATGATTCTGTTACGCCTACATGAGCGAAATAGTCAGGTTGCTTGCCAGCTAGCCACCTACATCTTTGAGCTGTATCATCCCGAGTGGCACAAGGCGAGCATTTGGAAAGTTGCGGTAGAGGAAGTCCACCCGTTCCCAAGTGGCATCAAGCAACAAGCGGAGTAGTTCCTCATTCTCCGGTCTAGCACAGCAACATGGTAAGGTCTAAGGGCTCCTTCTTTAGTTAAGGGTGGAAGGGTGGGGCTACCATTATGATGTTCTCCCACCTTGGCCTTGAAGCATGAGACATGGAATACAGAGTGAACCCTGCATCCCTCTGGAAGCTAGAGACGATAAGCCACTGGACCGATTTTCTGGGTTATCATAAATGGCCCATAGAATTTAGCTGGAGGATACTGAACTTTGGTGGTATGACTGTAGCCTTAAGAATACCTAGTCTCCCACATTGAAGGTCCTCTCAATCCTGTCCCTATCAGTCATTCTCTTCATTCGGGCTTGAGAAAATCACAAATTTTCCTTTAACAGAGTTAATATGATCTCTCTATCTTTGAGCTCTTGCTCTACTGCTTGTACATGTGTAGTACTTGGAACAAAGGATAGTAGAGTAGGGGCTTGGAATCCATATAAAGCCTCAAATGGAGTCATTTGAGTTGTTGAATGATAGGTGGTGTTGTACCACCATTCTACCAAGGGTAACCACCTGCTCCCCCTATGAGGTTATGAGTTGCAAAAGCACCTTACAAAACCACCTGCTCCCCGTATAAGACCTCAATTTGCCCATCTGATTGTGGGATGGTAGGAAGATCCCATGTTGAGTTGAGTTCCCTGAAGTTTGAACAGCTCACACAAGAAATTACTGGTAAATTTGGGGTCTCTGTCACTTTACAATTGATCGGGGCATTCCATGTAGTTTAAAGACTCATAGAATGGCAAGCGCCACTTCTCTAGCAGTATAGGGGTGAGCTAGAGCCAAGAATTGACCATATTTTGTCATTCTATTCACCATCACTAAAATGACATATTTCCTCTATGAAACAAGTAGTCCTTCTATGAAGTCTAATGGTACATCAGTCCAAGCCTTGTCAGGGATGGATAAAAGTAGTAACAGACCTGGAGTAGGCACATTCTCAACTTTGTGCCTTTGGCAGATGTCACACCCCTTGATCCACTCTTTAACTTCTCTGTGATACCCTTCCCAACAACAAACATGCTTAAGGCGGTGCATGGTCTTATCATACTCGGAATGTCTTCCTACAGGTGAGGTAGGAGCTTCATCAAACAACTTGTGGCAAAATTTTGAGCTTGGTTCCAGAACTAGCCTCCCCTTTTTCCACAATGAGCCATTCTAAATTTGATAAGCATCTCTATTCATCTTCCCATCCTTGACTTCATTGACTAAATTCTGAATATAAGGATCTATACTTTGTTCCATTTTCAACTCTTCTATTCAATCGGGCACCAACAAGGAGATTCCCAATAGTTCTTCTACCTCCTTTAGTGACAATGAATCAACTACTATATTCTCTATCCCCCTTTTGTACTTGATTTTAAAATCATACCCAAGTAACTTGCTTAGTAGTCTTTATTGGCCAGGAGTGGAAATTCATTGTTGTAGAAGGCGTCTAATGCTTTTCTGATATGTTAATACTGTAAACCTTCCTCTTAGAAAATAAGGCCTCCATTGTTGAACCACGGAGACCACCACCAGTAGTTTCTTCTCATATGTGGACATGTCTAGTGCTCGTCCATACAATGCTTTACTGAAGAAGGCTACCGGTCTTCCTTCTTAAGAGAACACTGCCCAATTCCACTACCATTAGCATCTCTTTCTACTATAAAAGCTTCTGAAAGTTGGGAAGAGCTAATACAGGTGTTGTAGTCATGATTTCTTTCAGCAACTTGAAAGCCCTGTCGACTTCCTCTCCCCAATACTATTCTCCCTACATGAGTAACTAAGTAAGGGTTCGAGCCAGAGTACCATAGCTTTTCACATTCGAAGGTCTAGGCCACTCCAGCATTCCTTCAATCTTGGCAAGATCAACCTCCACACCTTGGGCTGATATGATGTGCCCCAAGTAATAAATATTACTCTACATAAAACTACATTTACTAGCCCTCGCAAAGAACTAGTGTGAATGAAGGATGGTCAAGACCTGTCTCAAGTGAACTAAATGCTCTTTTCTACTCTTACTATAAACCAAGATACCATTGAAGAAAACTAGCATGGATTTCCTTAAATGGTTCTTAAACACTTGATTCATCAAAGCCTAAAAAGTGGTTGGTGTGTTGCAAAGCCCAAAAGGCATGACGAGGAATTCATAATGCCCTTCATGGGTTCTAAAAGTCATTTTTGGGATATCCCCTTCTTTCACTCAAATTTGAGGATAATCAACTCTTAAGTCCAACTTTGAAAAGAATTCATCCCCATTCAATTTGTCAATGACAGGCATAAGGAATTTGTTTTTCACAGTGACTTGGTTCAAGGCTTTATAATCCACACAAAGTCTTCATCCTCCATCTTTTTTTCTGTACTAGCAAAATAGGGAAGGAATAGGGACTTTGAATGGGTCTAATAGTGCCATCCCTCAACATCTAGCTAACTGTATTTTCAATTTCTTTTTTCTAAAGAAAAAAAGGGTACTTGTAATGTTGGTTGCTAACTGCACTTCCTTCTCAAAGTAATGGAATGGAATGATCTTGGAAGCAAGGGGGAGGCAACCTGATGGGATCTCTGAACACATCAAAGAATTCTTCCAATAGTTTCTACATGTCTTCTTCAGGAGGTACCATTGTTTTGTCTACCCCATGACTAGCTAAAATAGGAAAAACTATCGAGCCTTGTGTAGTGGTTTTGCCATAGATTCGACCTTTAGTAAATTAGGCTCTCATGCCTTTGTTCCCCATAATGTATGTATGCCTCTCTTGTCAAAGAATCGGAGTATCTTTGAAGAGAAATCCAAACAACAAGGCCTAGGGTCTCCAACCATTGAGCTCATAGTACAATGTCATACGTAAGAAGATTCAAAATGTGAAAATTAGCATTGATTTTGGTTCCGTGAGACTAAATTTCCACTCCACAACATTTTCCCTTCCCTTGGAGGCGTTCACCACTAGCCACCTGGACTTCAAAACATCGGTTGGAGCTGATATGTAAGCTAGTCTTCTCAACCATGTTGGGATCTAGAAAGTTGTGGTTGGAGCCACTATCCACCAAAATTGTGAGGTTAGTGGTGGAGGTGACCTAACACCCTCATGGTTTTAGGTGATTGAGTTCCAGAGATAGGATGCAATGATATCTCTGGCGTGCCTTTTGGTTCGGTCTCCCCTCCCACATCTTCTTGAAGGTCACCACTGGATTCTTCTTCCTCGAGAATCTCTTGAATCTAGAAAAACTTCTAGCTCTTACATTAATGTTACGGGGTGCACCACTCATCGCAATGGAAGTAGAGCCTCTCTCTCTCTCTCTCTCTCTCTCTCTCTCTCTCTCTCATTCGCTTCAACTAGCATAAATTTTCTAATTTCTAGTGTCAACCTAATTGCTTACCATAGATGGCCGAGGTAGAGCTACCTTGAATTTCACCAGATCCCCTCTCACTTGTTGATGCTTCACTACCTACTCCTCCTCTTCTAATAAGGCTAGGTGGGAAGCACGGGTAGTGGAGGTTAGTTCAAACTTCTCCACCCCGACTCTCACTTCTGGCTTAAGCCTCGCTATAAAACATCCCACCAGAAAATCCTCAGAGAGGCCCTTGATCCAATTGGCAAGCCTCTGAAACTCTTCCATGTATGGCTGTACCAAAGAGGTTTAGGTTAGTTTTGAAAATCATCCTACCACATTAGCTCTCTGAAGGCCATTGAATCGGGTGTTAATGACGTGCCCAAATTGGTTCCAATTAGGTTGAGGGTAATGATCTTTAAACCAGCAGCACCATTCAATCACAGTTCCCTCAAAACCTAAGCTAGTAATCGCAATCCATTCTTCTTCAAGAACACCCTACACCTCAAAATATTGTTGTATTAACACCATCCACCATTCGAGGTTGCTCCCCCAAAACAGGGTATCTCGATCTTCAGTTGTCTATTTCCAAGGGCGACATAAGATGGTGGCAAGCCATCTAGAGCCTTCCTCCTTTCATTGAAGCAACCCAGGGTGGTCCTTCGACTCCCTTACTCCTAGTTGATCTTCAGTAGAGGAAAGGGACTTAGGCGAGCAAGGATTTCATTAAGCTTTGCATCCATGCCTTCTTATCTTTTCTCCATGCTAGACACCCTTTCTTCCATCTCCGTTATCTCTATTTCCGTCAGATCTACTAGCTTTGATACTAGAATGTTATCCAACTCTTCTCACAAGCGAGAAGATGCCTTGGTTTTAGCATTTCCTCGAGCTATGGTGACAAGGATCACTGCTCATAGAGGGTGAACTGAACACAGTAAACAATTGGTAAGAAAATACTCATGCTTATTCTTCATTGAAAGGGAAATATATAGGTACATGACACATGTCTCAACCGAATACTGGTAATAATGATTACAATTATTAGTACGAATATCCGGTATAACTGTCATGACCCTTCATGATTTTATTATGCTTGCATAAGCAAAATAGTCAAGCTGCTTGCCACCTAACCACTTGCATCTTTTAACTGTATCATAGATCTTTTGGGGTTTTTTCAATAAGCAAAAGAAAACTACACTACACACCAAATATGCATTCTAATGGACCATGGCTTTCTCTTTTGGATAGAATCTTCAAAAAGTTTTCTTTTTTTTTTTTGTGTTGCAAATTGGGCCAAAAGATGAATAGCTTGATTAATCGATTTAAGAGTATATAATTAAGAATTTAATAATAGAAAAACAAGAAACTAAGACTTAGTTTGAAAGAGTAATTCTTTAAAAAAAAGTTTGAAAAAGTACAAAATTGTTAGATTTATTAAGAACACAGAAATCGTAAAAAATACCAAAACCTTGAATCTGCATATAAATCATAGAGAATTTGTGAAAAACTCTACAAAAAGATCTTGAAATGGACAAAGAAGAGGGAACTCAAAGATTCCTAGGACTACCAAACAAAACAAATAAAAGGGTAGAACCCAAAAATATGAATGGTTGATTCTTCCTCGACATCACAAAATGACTCATCATAACATCAGCTGACAACCTCAAGTCCCTTTTTAGTAAAAACAAAACTCTCAAAAGCCTCTTTTAATTAAAAGACCATTATTTGAACCTATCCACAAAATCTTATCTCTTCAAAAATTTCTAAAGATATGAAAATCCATTATATCATTAACCAAATCACCAGAGAAAGTTTGAACCAATTTGTTTCTATCCCAAGCCCCAAAATAGCATTTAGAACATCTTTAAACGTGAGATTTTGATCTTGACACAACTAAATTCCTAACTAAGGAAACAAATCCCACAAGCTTTGCATAGAGTTTTCCAACTATGAAAGGGAGTAGAAGTGAACCTTTTTGGCCAGCCATTACTAGTTAAATATTTACTCTTCAACAATTTATCCCTAAGAGCATCTGATTCCTTAAGAAACCTCCAAGCCAATTTACCTAGTAAAGATTTATTCAATAAGTCAATTCTCTTAAAACCTAAGCCTCTTGTTTAAAATGGTCACATAACCTACCCCAGCTTGGCCATTGAAAACAAGGATGAAAGTATCGGTTTTGAGCATTGTATCGAACAACTCAGATATAGACATGGATACGAGTATTCTTAGAAAATACGTATTAATTGCAAATTAATAATAATAAATCTAAAGTTAAAATATTTGTGAATAAAATATAAACACGTGATGAGAAACACACACTTTAATAGATTATATGAAGAGAAACATTGCAATTAGCAATATTGGGACAATAAAACATGTACACATCACACACTAATTATTACTTATAATTTTTTATTTTATTAGCTTTTTGGGAAATTTTATTCATTTAGCATTTTTTTATATAAATAGTAACTCTATTTTTCAACTAATAAATATGTTTTCACTTTTAACATGTAATGGTAAAACAAAACATTAAAAACATTTTAAAAACATTAAAATAAAACATTAGTAACTCTATTTTTATAATTTTAAGTTTTTATTAAATTCTTTATGAAAATTAAATCTTACATTATTTATTAAAATTATAACTTTATTTCAGTTTTTATAATTATAATTTTCAATTCTTATTAATTTTGTTAAATTTTTTTATTTATTTACTTAGTTTACTTTTATAAAAATAATAATTCTATTCTTTCAAATAATAAATATGTTTTCATTTTTAACCTATAATTTAAATGTAAAATAAAACATATAATTATTTAAGATAGATGAAATAAACTATTTTTAAAGTTTTTAGTTCTTATTAATTTTTTTGGGAAAATTAAATCTTAAATTATTTATTTCAGTTTTTATAATTTTTATCAAAATTCAAAAAACAAAAGTGGTCAATATACACTTTTATCAAACTAGGCACTAATATAGAAGTGTATAATGCCAATACGCACAAGTCTTGGGATACGTACCTAGTCGCAACATATCAAGTATCCATAGCCATGGATACGGATACAATACACCCAATATCAATAGTATCCTATCGATACTTTAAACATTGATTTAAAAACCTCTTTTATAATAGAACCACCAAAACTTATTTTATATTCTCTCCATTTTCTTAAAGTTTTTTTGGGGAATTAAGTAACACTCATACTATAAAGAGGGATAGATTGCAACATGGAGTGGACTAACAACCTTCTCTAAGCATAGGACAAATAGGAAGCCTTCTAGTATACCCATTTACTTTTCATTTTATCCAAGAAAATTTCTAAAGAGTCAGCCTTAATCTTTTTCCGTAATAAAGAAACCCCTTATTCATAGTCTCGATTAAGGGGTGACATCTTCAATTGTCTTCCAATCATCTTTTGCCCTATATATGGTGTAGTTTTAGTAAACCAAAAACCTGATTTCTAGAAATATATCCCTAGTCTAGAGACATCTTGAACCTCCTTGAGTATATCCAACAAGTTTATTGCTTCTTCCCTATTTGCTTTGCCAAAAATTATGACATCATCAACAAAGAGCAAACAAGAAATTTTTGGGCCTCCCTAGCAATTTTAATCCCCTATAGATTTCCTTCATCACTAGCTTTTCCCATAAACCTTGAAAATCCTTCCATTGCCAAGACAAAAAAGTATGGAGATAATGGATCTCCTTATCTAATGCCACCGATTGCCTAGAAATGACCATCAATAAATCCATAAATAACAAGTGAGAAACTAATTGAAGAGATACAAAATCAAATTAGATCACATGATCACATCAAGTGGAGGAGAACCCTAACTTTCCATCACCCACCCAAGGTAGTCCCACTCTGGAGTATCGTAAGATTTTAAAATGTCCAATTTCACCACTCCCAATGTGTTGTGGGCCTACAGGACTACACCTCGGATGGCCATTGGAGAAACCCTATTCAATTTGGCCTATGGAATAAAAGTTGTCACCCTTGTAGAAATTGGCTAGCCAATGCATCAAATAGAGGCATACAATGAGGCCGAGAAGCTTGACCTCAATTGGGAAAGGCCTAACAAGATCAAACAAGTAGTGCGATTGGGAACCTTTTGTCTCAAATACCTTAGTGGAAGAGCAGTACCTCGTACTTGGAACTCAGAAAACCTTCTATTGTTGTTAATGAAAGCAGATATTCCTCTCAACTACTTTGTTCCACAACTTTTTTCCAACTTGGTTGCCTTGTTTCAATTTTACAAGAATCCCATCCATTGCTAGTCACGGTCTTTGGCATACAACCTTTTCTAGGTTACACACCCTATAAACCCCTCATCTAAACATGGGACCTTGACTATTGGGTTAAAACATTAGTAGCTAAAGGCCTTGAACAAACCTCAGCCAGGGTTAAACATCTCGATAGAATATGAAAAATCAAGACTAACCACTTATTTCACCAAACACAATTTCACAAATTAAGCAAAAAAAAACTTTGTATTAATGGAGAAATGTTTTGTACAAGTATAACAAAAAGAGGGCACTTCAGCCCTTACAAAAAAAAAAAAGTAAAAAGCAAATAAAGAATGGAGCCAATGCAAGCCCAACTATCAACAACTTGAAATTTTTTTCAACACTAGGTAAGCCCAACCTGCCCCTCGACCTCAGTCTTCATTGTTACAGCAGCGACCTCTTGTCTATTGGCCTGGTGAAGAGTGTCACCACCTTATACCTCGGTTGTCTAAACAATATCAACCATCTTCTGGCCCTTGCTGAACTGACCCAACTACTCGATGCTGAAATTTGGAACGGTCTTTGCCACTTGATCCTTACAATCATCAAACCCCTCCTGATAGGACAAGGTGGTGAAATTGGCCAAGTCTTTATTGTATTGGTTTGAGGCCTTGTATTCAGTGATGGTTTTGGTGGACGCCTCCACGAGCTTTCACTCCATGGACCCAAGGGACGCCTTCAAGTCCTTCACCATGTCTCTCTTGGCCATAACCTCAGCCTCAGCCTTCTTTCGGCTATTATACTCATGCAGGCCTCGGTTTCCTCCCTCATCGACTGGGCTTCAGCCATCTCATGCTTAGATAAATCGATGTCATCCTTCACTAGCTTTAGCTATTGAAATAGGACCTGGACCTTGTCACATAGGCTGATGGAAGCTAAAACCATCTACAGAAAGGACAAGTTAGATTCACAAGGGTCACTACACAAAGTGAACTCTACAAAGAAATATGACTCTTACCTTGACCGCCTTGTCCAGCAACACCTTACAGATAAAGTTTAAAAACTAATGGGTCCATTATTGCCGATCTCCAGGGAGGGCCATCCCTATTGCAAGTTGTGGTGAATCACTACGGTAGGGCATAACTTTGCGAGGGGACATCTGAGGGCCTCATTTCAGTAGTCCCTCATTGTTGCCTTCTTTAGGGGCCTAGTGTCCTTCCCCCCTCGATAGATCATTTCTATGTAGTGCCCTTCTTCTAAGAAACACCGGTGACGACCTTCCCTTTCGTTGCCTCCTCCTTAGAACATCTCCAAGGCGTCCCCTCGACTATTGCTCCTCTCTTGATAGTCTTCACCTTCTTGGCAGCTATCTCCAGTAGAAACACCTTTTGTCCTCTATCCATCTCTAGATAAGGGAAACACCTAGTGAACAAAAGAAAACTAAATCGGAGTCACCAAATTATAGACTATGGTATTTCCCCTACAAAGGGGGGCAAGACTAAGGCCAATCTTCACCAAGTCTTCCTCCTTCACCAAGGGTCCGATGTGGATCATCCCACCCAACCAAAGTCAATTCAATAGTGCCTTCTCTACATCACTACAATGTAGTGCGATCCTCTTGGATAGACAACCCTCAGGGCACCTCATGAAAAAAAAACTACTTCCAGTTGTGGATAGACAACGAGTTATCCACCACTTTACCTTCTCGGCCATAGAAATACCATAGCCCCTTGCCCTCAGGGTGCTTCGTAAGAGCAAACAAGTTTTGAAAGAAGTTTACTATCATCAGTTGCGGGCTACTACCAGGATGGCCACGGTGGTCCTAATAGTGTTGGGGGAAAGTTGACTAGGGGTAATCTTGTAATGGTTCAATAGCTCAGAGATCAGATGATGCAACAGGAAGTGCAACCCAACTACAAGTAGTGCTCGTGGGCGTACACCTCACACTTCCGACAAAACCACAACCTGTTGCCAACCCGAAGGACTCTACCCTGTAATCCTTGAGGATGAATTACTTCTTAGCAAGGTTCCTAATATCTTCCTTGCCAAGAACACTATCTAAATCGAAGTGCATTGGACGTTCACGCCTCACACCTCATCCTTCAGCCCCTTGTTCCTCAACACCGGACTCCCCTTCGGTCTCTTCTTCATAGACAAACCAACAAATGTACCACCAAGGCACCACCTGATGCATCACCCATCGAAGGCACCATTGCGGGACCACCTTGGGAATTGCACCCTAGCCTAAAGGACCCAGTACTCTCATCAATGGAGCCCTCACTCCATTGGTCATGCTCGGCCTATAAAACCTCCACCTCAGAAGGCTAAGAGGAGCTCCAAGAACTACTACTACTACTACTAATACTATCCTAGGTAGGAGTACTATTGGGGGCTCTCCAATCAAGGAGGGAATAAGTCACATGCTTGGAATCAGAGGTAGACATGGTAGAAGACAAGGTTTTACCAAAGGCTTAGTTTGGGAGGAATACAAATACAAATTTGTAGAGTGCAAAACCTTGTATTTTGTATTATTTCGTATACATTTGCACAGTACATATTTGTATTTGTACTCCGACTAAACTAAGCCTAAGCAAAGTGAATATCTAGTTGAGGTGTTTTGAAAGCTCTAAGAAAATGCACGATCAACAAATGATGGTCTTCTCCCCTCCTTCTCCTATCCATTTAAAGAAAAGCAGACAACCAAAATCTGTTGCATCCAACAGTCACCAATGCACCACCTTAACTACCCGCATTGATGGCCACCACGTAGCATCGACCTCAAAATGCGAAGCGACACCACAAGGCCCAGCCCTAGTTTGCTCAAACTCATTGGCCTAGGCTCCTCAAAACCAATGCGTTCATTTGTCCTAATCGCGGCCGCAAGACAACCCATTGCCTCCAATGAACTGGTGCAGAAACCCATCTTGGACACAACCATCTAACAGTAGATGCTCACACTTCCTTAACAACACCAACTTCTTGATGGTCAAAGACTAGAATATTTTTTAAGCTTCTCTCTACTCCCATCGGTCAATGCCAAGGCCTAAGCAAATAATCAAATGATGGCTTTGATCTCAATGTCAAGAGTGGGGGCCAAGTGATGTGGGTATAATCAACCACTTTACTAGATGACGACGGGTGGCATCACCCAAGTCATTATTTTGACCTCGGCCAAGGGCATTTTCATAACTCCCATGAATCATTAAATACGGAGCATTTATTACAAATGTTACGTTCTTGGTTGAACTTCCTCCTAGTGCACTTATGAGGGGGTAACACTCAGTTGCTATCCCTATAACATCCACATTCATGACCGAGATTCACGAGATCGTTATCGATTGCCCAATATTCTTCTTCTAGGTAAATCCAACAATAAAAGGGCACCAAAGGCTAAGTTATACTCTTACGCATGCACACTTAAGCTAATCCTTACTCTCTTATTGTGACCTTGGATTCCATTAGCCCTTGGCTGACTTGACTATTAGAGTCCTTGCCCTTGGGAACTCTTGAAGCCTCTGACATCTTTTCACTCTTAGTAGGTGAGAGCCTCGGCCATCAGACCTCAAAAGTTACCCAGCTACCCTCGGATCCAGATTTGGCAGCAATACTGTGTCTACTTTTTTTTCTTTGGATTTGTTCCATTTTTTTTGAGAATATTTGATGGTGTAAATGTGGTGCCCATGGTGCATGTAGGAAAGCCTTGAACTACTACTTTCACTAAGGTAGTTCTTCTTGCTTGGGATAATAGTTTTGCTCTCCAAGGTGTCAATCTATTTCCATTTTGTGTATAATTTCCCACTGCCTTGATATGTTTATTTTCCCAAGCTGAAGTTTAGCTCCCAGATATTTTTCTTCTGCTGACATATGTTAAAAGCCCAACATTCTTATGAGCATTTTCTTATTCCTTTTATATACTCCCAACTAAACAAAGTAGTCAATTTGTTCGGGTTTATCCTTTGTCCTAATATCGTTCCAAACCGATGCTAGATTTTTTTTTGTCAACCTATTTTAGTTCTGCATTGCACATGACTATACAGTAATCAGCAAAGAGCAAATGGGTTATTGGAATTCCCCTCCTACAAAGCTTGAAACCCTTAATCTCTCCCAAATCTTCTGTCTTTTCTAATAAATTTGATAACATTTGAATTCCAATGATGAAAAGGTATGGGAATAATGGATCTCCTTGCCTTAACTGATTCTTTACCTCAAAAAAATCATTTTATGTTCCATTAATCTTCACGGAAAACCTTGGTGTTTTGATACAATCTTCCACAATTTGCACCATTTCTTAGGACAGGCCATCTCCTTTAACATTTTCACCAGGAGATCCTGTCTCATTCTATCATAAGTACTTCACATATCTAATTTTAGAATTATCCATCCCACTCCTTTCATCTTTTTTTTTTCATTTTATTTTTGATTTCATTTGCCACAATTACATTGTCGACACATTGTCTACCTTGGATAAAAAGCATATTGGTTTGGGTAAATTTATTTATTGATGTATTTTTGCATTTTCATATCTAGACATTTAACAATAACCTTATATAAGACATTACAGACACTAATCGATTTGTATTGAGATGTTTCTTAAGGGAGTTTGCTTTTGAGATAAAAACGAAATTTGTAGAATCTCTCTCTAGGTAATTTTGTGGTCTCAAAAAACATTTTTTACCTAGTTGCACACATCCCATTTTATAGCATACCATTATTTCTGATAAAAGAAAGGGTTAAATCCATCTAGACCTATGACAGATAAAGGTTCCATTGCTTTGACCACATGCTCAATTCCATCCCCTATTGGGAGTATTAGCATTTCAGTCGCCTCCTCAGTGGTTAACTTTCTATGGATTAATCCATTGAGATCCAAATCCCAAGATTGGTCTAGCTTTAATCTAATTTTTGAAAGATGTTGCCATCCCTCAGTTTTTTAGAAATTCAAGGGAATTCCTTTCCCTATAAAAATTTATGAAGGGTGATTTGACCCGATCTATGAAACAACGACACATGGACGTTGACCCGACATAAGCCACAGATCAGCATCGTGGTCCGGTATAGCTAAGTAACAGGCCCCTAAAGTAGCTCACCATGACGCGAGTTCTCGGTCCCCCGAGCTACCCCCAAAGGAATATTCCGAGGCAACTTCAGTTCGTAAGCTAAGAAAACCAACTCACCTGAACTTCCAACCAGGCAAATCATCCCGAAGAAGTCTACTAATGGCACTCCTGAAGCATTCCTAGCTCGCTACAAAGTAGCTCGTGAATGGATCGCACGAGCATTCCGCAGGAAGCTTCTATCCTTTCGGCAGTCTGCACCCACGTCTCTCAGTAGGTGGAGGCGTGCCTGTCACCTTGGAGACGTGTCACTCGCCCAGGTAAAGAGTACGTCCCAATGGCCACTTGCGCAGCCCTGGCAGGTAACAGCTGTGGCAGGAGATCCGGTGGCGATTACACCCAATCCCCCAAGGAGCGCCCCTATAAAAGCCCTCAAGGCAGAGGAGAAACTTCTTCTGGAGATATAGTCCAAAAAATCTCTTCAGTACAAGAACGCTGCGCGACCTACACTCTTAGCCCTCGTTTTTCCTTTCATTTCCCGCACACAGTACTAACTTAAGCATCGAAGTATTCTCACCGGGTAAACCTCTGGGAATCCTTCCTTTCATCTTCTCAGGTCCCGCTCATTGCCAGCAAAGAGCCAGTCAGCAGTTAGCTAGGAGTGCCCGGATCGCGCTACATCATTTGGCGCCATCTGTGGGAAAAGCTTCAAAAAGCTTATCTAAACTTTTTCAGTCCTTTCTTCTTCCATGAAACAGTCCAACGCTCATGGCCTCCTCTAGCAACGTAGGACGAAGCACGGAGATAGATAACTCCAGGGAATAACCCAGCTTCCTACTATCTGTATCGGACAGTTCACCGTCCCCCTCTCAGCGGACGGAATCCCCAGCTTAAGCGTGCCTCTCACAATGGCACCTGTCATCGCCCCACTTCCTGCTACAGTCGGGACAACCTTCACCGAACCTTCGGTCATGCCCCTATTGGACAACCCGAACCAGCTGGAGGACGTGGTGCAGTGCATGAGGGCCATTCAGGCTCAAATGCAACAGTTCCAACAACTTCAACTCTATCAGCAGCACGTACTGCATCAGGTCTCCCAGTATCAATACCAGCAGTAGTTCCCCTAGCTGCCCCAACCTCAACTTCAGCAGCCTCAGCTCTCGCCTCAGCGCCTAGCTTCGCAACAAGCCAAATCTCACCACTAGAACGAGCACTCTGGCCGAGGAGAGGCCCCCCAAAACCACCCAAAAAACCAGGCCTCCGCCCACGGCAGACGGGAGAGACCGGCTACCCCGATCTCATCGCGGGCGGATAGGTCAGGAGGACCCCGGCTGGGCAGGTTTACGTCGCCCCGGCAGTCGAAGCTTGGGACCCCGATCCTAGAGAACTAGTTCGAAATCATAGCAGCAGACTCCAGGCAAGCTCCTTCCATCCATAGCCATCACCAGCGAACCGAGCTACCCCCGATGCAAACAGTCCTGGATAACACGGAAGTGAGCAGCACAAATGCCAAGCCCGTCAGGAAGCAGAAGCGCCGACATCGAGCTCGTCGATCTGTCACCTGCGATTTGCCTGAGCCCATGGGCAAGGAGGAGGTAGGCTCGGCCGAAGCCGAAACTCCCCTTCTTTCAGTTCCGTCCCCCTTGTCTTCCGAACTTTTGGCAGTCTCGATGCCCAAGGATTTCAAGCTCCCTCCTCTTGATAAGTACAACAGGTCGTTTGACCCAAATGATCACGTAGATGCCTTTCAGTCACAAATGCACCTAGCGCGAGCCAGCGAGTCGTGCATGTGCATGGTCTTCTCCACTACTTTTAGGGGAGCAGCCAGCACGTGGTACCAGAACTTGGCGCCCGGGTCAATAAAGAGTTGGGCGCAGTTCGCACAAGCGTTCACGTCGCACTTCGTCACCAGCAAGCAGTGCCCGCGAACTGAAGAAAGCATCTTCAACATAGCACAAAGGGAGGGAGAGTCCATCATGAGTTATATCAAGCGGTTCAATGACTCTTGTATTCAGATACCGCACCCGGATCCCGCCGTACGCCTAGCAGTGGCCAAGAAGGGCGTGAAGCACAAGGAGTTCAAGTGGCACATGGTCGTCAACCAACCCGCGACTATAACCGAGTTTCTAAAGCATGCGGATAAATTCATAGCCACTGAAGAAGAGATCAACCAGAAGGGGGAGGGCGCACCAGAAAAAAGAAAAAGAGAAGAGTCATCCAGTCAAGCAGACACCCGAAGAAAAAAGGAAACAGTTCGAGGTGCGAAGCCGGGTCAATTGTTCTGAGCTCCTACACCGGACCGAGCTGATTACACCCCACTGAACGCGAAGCGGGCCAAAATCTTGATGGCAATCAAGGATGCCCCATATGTGAAGTGGCCACCCCGTCTGAAAGGGAACCCCAATGAAAGAAATAAGAGTTTGTATTGTAGTTTTCACTGAGACCACGGTCACAGCACCGAAAGCTGTAAAAACCTCCGCGATGAGATAGAGGAGCTCATCCGTCGTGGATATTTGAGAAACTTTGTACAAATAATAATAATAATAATAATAATAATAATAATAATAATAATAATAATAATAATAATAATAATAATAATAATAATAGTAGTAGAGCACATCGGCAAGGGGAGCACGACAAAGACGCTCCGGAATCCAGCAGCAGTCTGGCCAAACAACCGCAGAGGCAGCCTCTGGAGGAGAGGTCGGTTCGAGGAACCATCCACATGATAGTAGGAGGTTTTATCGTTGCGGGTTGCACCTCAGCAGCAGCTCGGGCGTCAGTTTGTGAGGTCGCCCGGGAAGAGCAGAACCCCCCAAAGCGGCCGAAGATGGGAGACCCAATTCTCTTCATAGAAGACGATGCGCGAGGGGTCCACTACCCCCATGATGATGCACTCGTGATAAAGCTAAGGATCAACGACTTCGAGGTCAGGCATGTACTCGTGGACTCAGGCAGCTCGGCCAACATCCTCTTTAAAGCTGCATTCGACCAGCTACAGTTGCAGAGAAGCAATCTGAGGCCTACGGACACCCCCTTAGTGGGCTTCAGCAGGGAGGAAGTCCACCCCCTAGCAGTACCTATAGAGATCGACACGTGGCCTTGTGTGGTTAGATTCGAACACAACTTCCTGGTGGTAGAGACCCCCTCTCCCTACAATGCCATAATAGGTCGACCAATCACACATGTCCTACGGGCGGTGGTCTCCACTTACCACTTGGCTATGAAATTCCCAACAGATTTCGGTGTGGGAGTAGCGTGGGGCGACCAGTTCGAGTCCCGCAAGTGCTACGTTGCCGCCCTAAAGGGAAAAACCAAGGTAGCCAATGACCTCGAACTGGAACGACCCACGGAGCAAGGCGATGAGCGAGCCGCGCCCACGGAAGAAACAGTCGCAGTCCCGACCTCAACAGTAGACCCAACTCGGAAGCTTCAGATCGGCGCTTCCGTCCAGGAGCCCTTACGATCCAAACCGGTAAGTTCTTTAGTTCAAAATTTAGATATTTTTGCATGGTTCGCAGTAGAAATGCCCAGTATAGACCCCGGACTCATAACTCACAAGTTGAACACTGATCCTGTAGTTAGGCACGTTAGACAAAAGAAACGCAACCTAGCCCCAGAACGGTGGAAAGCGAGAAGTCCAATACTTGAGCTGGGTAGCCAACCCCGTCCTGGTAAAGAAGGCCAACAGCAAGTGGCACATGTGCGTCGACTACACCGACCTGAATCGGGCTTGCCCAAAAGACTGCTTCCCACTCCCCTGAATTCACCGTTTGGTGGACGTGACCTCAGGGCATGAGTTGCTCAGTTTCTTGGATGCCTATTCGGGCTATTACCAGATCAAGATGGACCCGACAGATGAAGAAAAAATTGCCTTCATCATAGAGTTTGGCCTCTACTGTTACAAGGTTATAACCTTCGGGTTGAACGTAGGGGCAACCTTTCAGAGACTTGTAAATAAATTGTTTGCGCCATTAATCGGCAGAAAAGTAGAATGCTATGTTGACGACATGGTCGTCAAAACTCAATTCTCATATGAATTAATACAAGACTTGCATTCTATTTTTGAAATTTTACGTAAGCTTAACATGAGATTAAATCCAAACAAGTGTGTGTTCGGCGTGACCTCAGGTAAATTCCTGTGATACATTGTTAACCGGTGTATCATTGAAGCCAACCCGGATAAGGTTAAGGCCATCTTAGACATGAGACCGCCCCGTAAGTTGAAAGAGGTTCAAAGGCTGAATGGCTGCATAGCCGCCCTGAGCCGCTTCATGTCCAAATTGGCGGACCGCTGTCTGCCGTTCTTTAAGGCAATCAAGAGCAAAGGGTTCGAGTGGACCCAAGATTCTCAGCTCGCATTTGACAAGCTCAAGAATTACCTCTCTAGTGTGTTGATCTTAACCCGGCCCGAGGAGGGCGATATTTTAGAACTGTACCTCTCGGCGAGCAACGAAGTGGTCAGTCAGTACTAATAAAAGAAGTAGATTGGGTTCAATGACCCATCTAACATGTTAGTAAAGTATTGCAGGGTACAGAAATGAGATATCCAAAGATGGAGAAGCTAGCATACGCATTGATAATTGCAGCTTGGAAGCTCCACCCATACTTCCAAGCTCATACTCTTATCGTCCTTACTGACAAACCTTTGAGGCAAGTCTTGCTTAAGCCCGAGGTCTCTGGCCGATTGACGAAGTGGGCCATTGAGCTCAGCGAGTACGACCTCCAGTACAAGCCGTGGACTGCCATTAAGGCTCAAGCCTTAGCAGATTTCATAGCCGAATGCACATTCAGCTCCGAAGTTCCCAGTCCGGTCGAGCGCGAGGCTCCCCCCTCGGGTGAGCCCGGAGCTCCCGGATCGGTCGAGTACGAATCCCGTGTAGTAGTAGCCAGTGTGGCACCTCTCCTAGCTTGGCCAACCGTGCATTGGGATGAGGAGCCTTGGATCCTTTACGTAGATGGCTCCTCGAACCAACAGGACAGCGGTGCCAGAATAGTGATATACGGCCCAAGTGGCATAAAACTGGAGTACACGCTATGCTTCGAATTTGAGGCATCCAACAATGAAGCGGAATACAAGGCGTTGGTAGCTGGACTAGCTCTAGCTGGAGAAGTAAAAGCCAAGTACATCGTTATCTGCAGCAACTCCTAGCTTGTGGTCAACCAGGTCACCGGCGAGTACGAAGCTCGCGAGCCAACTATGATCGCCTACTTAGCCAAAGTTAGAGAGGCCCTGCTCAATTTCCAGTCACACTTCATCTGACAGATCCCTAGGTCGAAGAACGCTGAGGCCGACGCCCTGTCCAAGTTAGCCAGCACTAGCGACATCACCATGAGAACCGTATACATAGAGGACCTGTCTCGGCCTAGCATTCTCAGGGGGGCAGAGGAGGTCGCTCCCGTCGTTCAAGCAAAGCTGAACAGGATTGACCCGCTCGCGAGCTTCTTGCTACACGGGAACCTCCCTGCAGACCGCAATGCAGCCAGAAGGGTGCAGTGCCAGGCAGCCAAATATGTCATAATAGACGAGCGGCTATACAGGAGATCCTACACGCTCCCCTATCTGCGTTGCTTGCGACCCACTGAAGTCGAGCTCATACTCCGTGACATACATGAAGGTCTTTGTGGTGGGCACTTGGGGGGCAGGGCCCTCGCCCAAAAGGCACTCCGACAAGGGTACTACTGGCCAATAATGAAAGCAGACACTATTGAGTTCGTCAAAAAATGTGACAAATGCTAGAGACATGCCAATATTCACCACCAACCTACTACCAACCTCAAGTATCTCACCAGCCCGTGGCCCTTTGCGCAGTGGGACATCGATCTACTCGGGCCATTCCTGCCAGCAACGGAAGGAAGAAAGTTCTTAGTAGTGGCGGTGGACTATTTTACCAAGTGGGTAGAAGTCGAGCCCCTCACGACGATCATGGCCCGAAATGTCCAAAACTTCTTTTGGAAGAGCATCGTATGTCATTTCGGACTACCTCGGGTATTGATTTCCGACAACGGCAAACAGTTCGAGGACATCAAATTTCAAGATTGGTGCAGAGACATGGGGATCCAACAGAACTTTACTTCAGTCGCGCACCCTCAAGCAAACGGTCAGGCAGACGTCACGAACAGAGCCATCCTCCGCAGACTAAAAGCACGGCTGGACTAAGCTAAAGGATTGTGGGCAAATGAACTACCTAGTGCCTTATGGGCCTACTGAACCACGGAGAAGACCGCCACGGGAGAAACACCCTTCAATCTCACCTATGGCACTGAAGCAGTGATTCCCGCAGAGATCGAAGTACCTACGATGCACCTAGAAGCATACAGCGATCAAACGAACGAAGATGAGCTACATACCAACCTCGACCTACTCGACAAAGTGAGGGACCTCGCGTACATTAGGACCGCAGCCTACCAACAGAGAGTAGCTCGGTACCATAACGCCAAGGTCAAGAGGCGAAACCTCCGTGTTGGCGACTTGGCCCTTCGTAAAGTTATGGTGCCTAAGCCCGGTGCTGGCAAGATTGGGTCCAACTGGGAAGGTCCTTACCGAGTGAAACGAGTGCTCGGGGAAGGAACATATGAACTCGAGACCCTCGAAGGGAAACAAGTACCTCGGGCATGGAATATTGTCAACCTGAGGCAATATTACCTGTAAAACTTCAAGAGCAGACCACGAGTCCCTCCCAAAGCCTAAGAGCCAGAATACCGAGCTAACATGACCTTGGCACAAGAAGAACCTAGTTGCCACTTCGGCCTAGGAGAAATCCAGGAGTGGACTACGGGTCCCTCCCAAAGCCTAAGGGCCAAAACGCCGAGCTGACAAAGACCTCGGCGTGAAAAAACGACAATGGCAAAGGAAAGGTATGAAACATTTAAAGCGTAAGTAGTTCGGGTTTAAACCCCTCGAAGCATAGTTCATCCCGATACGTTGGTTGAACTGAGAAACAGCCAACCGATGCTTAGTTTGGGCATATGCTGCAATCACTCCGTGATATAGCACGCGGGCCTTAAAAGTGACAAATCGGGATAACGCCTACCGAAGGGCACTACTTCAAGTATGTAACTTTAATAGTTCAAGTGATGAGATTGCTTTAGTAAAAATAAAGGAAGTCCATCATACTCAGAAGGAAGAAACTTTCATTCATTCAAAAAAAAATGAATGACAAGTGCAATAACCGAGCTAAACAGCTCGGGCAAGGTTCCATCACCATAGGGCACAACTGCCCAACTGAACTTGTGAAAGACAGGGTTTATGGCACCCAGGGGCCACAGAAGCCCAGAGAAACGCCACCTCAAGAATCCGCCTCCTCATCCTCCAGGGAATCGGACTCGATTTCATCCGCCTGGTCCGCTGTCTCAGGAGACAGACCCTTCATAGTAATGCCATTGAGGTTGAGCCCGGAAAACTTCTTCCGAACCAGCCACCGGCAGAGCTTAAACCTCGAGCGGTATGAACCCGAACCATACTCCGCCTGGAGGTCATGAAATTCCTGGGAGTCTTTAAAATCCCAGATCGCTTTCTCTCGCTCAGCCTCCACCATCAGATCAAGTTTCGGGTCCGGTTCAGAAGACTGGACTCCAAGTCCCGCACCTGCTGCCTGAGAAGCTCCCTCTCCCCCGCCATCCTCGATGACTCCTCCCTGTAGCGTGCGCTCTCTTTAGTAGGCCGAGCGATCTGAGCTTCCTGGTCATGGACAAGCAGCTCCTGAGACTCGCTCCCCTTGCGTGTGTGCTGGAGCTCGCCCCGGACCCGGTCGAGCTTGACCTGGAGCCTCTGGTTAGTAGCACGCTAGTCGAGAGCGTCAACGCAATGGATGTGCATCTGGAGAGCCATGGCATGAATGGAAAAATTTACCTGTCGGCAAGAAAGGAAGATCAGAAGACAGCGGAAAAGGGAAAAAGAAGAGAAGAGGGAAGGTCACTTACCACCATATAGTGAGCAAAGGCGAACGCAGATAAATCCCCAGGCTCCTTGTTTCCCCACTGAGCGGTTTCATCATTGGTAACCTCTTTCCGGCTCCTCCATCGAGCTACCAGATAATCATTTATCCCCTCCCAGTTTCCCACTGGGAATCGGGGGTAAGGACGGGGCTAAAGGGGGTTGAAGGATGCCTTCCCTGACTAAGGGAGTTTGCTCCCCCCACGGTTAGCCCCACTAGTCCCCTCAGGGGGGCATCGGAACCTCGGGCGAAGGAGAGGGAAGGACCGACTCGGCGGACCTGAACTCAGTGCTCCCCAAAGGCGGGGTTCGGTCAAGGCGCGTCCTCTTCGCTTGGCATCTCTGGCTGCTCGAGAGAAAGCGGCACAAATCAGCACTAGACATGATGGCTGCCACAAGACCACAAGGTATTAGTCCGATAATAAGACAATGCATGTGTGCACAAGTCGCAAGGCACTATGCGACCTAAAAGACCGACCTACCCGGGCTCAAGCCTACCTGCACGAGCTTCTCCTCGCCTAAGTAGTCTGAGCAATGGAAGCCTACCGACGCCCAGGACAGCATCATTTTTCGAGTCTCAGGGTCCAGCTCAGCCCCGGGGTCCTGGACAGCGCCCCTCCAAGCAGTAGGAAAGGGCCACCCCTCGGGGTTACGGAACACAAAATAGTCCCGCTTCCAAGCGGGAATCTTATTCGGCAGCTCGTATAAGAGCTTATAGCCCGATGGGGGAGAGGTAATAAAAACGCCTCTCCGGAGGAACCCTAGGAGCAGCATTCTTTATACAAAGGATAGAAGCAAAAATATCAAGATCTAAAGGGAGACAGTATTCGTAACACAAAGATATAGTCCCAACCATGTTTCGAATGGTGTTGGGATGAAGTTGGTCAATGGTGACGTTAAAATGATTTAGCATCTCCACTATCAAGGGGTGCAGGGGGAGACGCAAACCGGCCTCGAGCTATTCCTGAAAAATTACTATGTCATTGGGACCATGCTCCCAAGGGAAGTTGCCAGTAGGGAGGCTATAAACCAGGTCCCTACGAAGACGAAAGTAGCGGATCAGAGACCTAAGTCTCTCCGCTGTCATTAAGGAGGGGCCAAAAGTATCAGGCTCCCTTCCCCTATAAGTATATGCCGTGTCGCCAGAGGCTTCCCAAGCCTCCAAAGCATGCTCCCAGGCTCCCCCGGAACTCGAGGGAGCATCATCATCTTGGCTATCGCCCCTGCGATAGGCATGACGTGGGTACCCGGACATGGCTGACGGCAATTGGGACTCACCAGAGTAAGACGGAATGAAGCTGAGGAACTCAAGTAAGCTAGGCGAAGTATGCAACCTCAGAATCCAAAGGATGGCGTGGAAGAAGGTAGGGCCTGAGGGGGGCACCTAGTTATAGCCCCCGCCCTTTCAACTAATGGCCCGGATCAAAGCAGATCCAACGGTCCGTAGATTTCCTGACTGCACGCCTCCTGAAAACTGAAGGCGATTGGCGGAACATCTTCCACAATTGAGGTAGACGCAGCCGCACGACGTTCGAAATTGAAGGCCACCTCAGCACGTTTTCAGAATCCGAAAAGTTAGGGAAGACAAGAAGATCTCTTGATTCCCGCGAACGCATTTAATAGGGGTAGTCAATCAAGTTTGAATTTCGATCAAATCAGGCCATCGTGCTTCATAAACTCCCCACGCTAAGGCAATACTCTTAGCCCGAGAAGTGGAGGGCAATTGATGAAGGGTGATTTGACCCGATCTATGAAACAGCGACACGTGGACATTGACCAGACATAAGCCACAGCTCAACATCGTGGTCCGGTATAGCTAAGTAACAGGCCCCCAAAGGAATATTCTGAGGCAACTTCAGCTCGCAAGCTAAGAAAACCAACTCGCCCGAACTCCCAAGCAGACAAGTCATCCCGAAGAAGTCTACTAATGGCACTCCTGAAGCATTCCTAGCTCGCTACAAAGTAGCTCGCGAATGGATTGTACGAGCATTCCGCAAGAAGCTTCTATCTGACAGGCCATACCAGTCAGACTGCTCCATATCCCCTACTGATGGTGTAGTCCCTATCCTTTCGGCAGTCTGCACCCACATCTCTCAATAGGTGGAGGCGTGCCTGTCACCTTGGAGATGTGTCACTTGCCTAGGTAAAGAGTACGTCCCAATGGCCACCTGCGTAGCCCTGGCAGGTAACGACTGTGGCAGGAGATCCGGTGACGGTTACGCCCAATCCCCCAAGGAGTGCCCCTATAAAAGCCCTCAGGGCAGAGGAGAAACTTCTTCTGGAGATATAGACCAAAAAATCTCTTGAGTACAGGAACACAGCGCGACCTACACTCTTAACCCTCGTTTTTCCTTTCATTTCCCGCACACATTACTAACTTAAGCATCGGAGTATTCCCACCAGGTAAACCCCCGGGAATCCTTCCTTTCATCTTCTCAGGTCCCGTCCGTTGCTAGCAAAGAGCCAGTCAGCAGTTAGCTAGGAGTGCCCGGATCGCGCTACATCAGATTTGTATTGAGATGTTTCTTCAAAGAGTTTGCTTTTGAGATAAAAACGAAATTTGTAGAATCTCTCTCTAGGGAATTTTGTGGTCTCAAAAAACATTTTTTTACCTAGTTGCACACATCCCTTTTTATAGCATCTGGACCTATGACAGATAAAGAAAATGTTAAATCCATCTGAACCTATGACAGATAAAGGTCCCATTGCTTTGACCACTTGCTCAATTCCATCCCCTATTTGGAGTATTAGCAATTCAGTCGCCTCCTCAGTGGTTAACTTTCTATGGATTAATCCATTGAGATCCAAATCCCCCGATTGGTCCAAGTTATAAATGGCTTTAATCTAATTTTTGAAAGATGTTGCCATCCCTCAGTTTTTTAGAAATTCAAGGGAATTCCTTTCCCTATAAAAATTTATGGACTGGTCGATGTATTCCCATCCCTCTCTCTTACCCAGATTTCTCTTAGATTTTAGTTACCACATCTATTCCTCTCTTTTCAACCACTTCAATTATCTACCCCATTGTTCACTTGTGGATGGGTTATTTTCATTTTCTAACTTTTGTGTCTCCTGATCAAGTTTGCACAACTTAGTTTTGATTTCCCCAAATTGGATCTTGTTCCAAGCTTTCAACCTCCCCTTGAAAAAAAAAAAAAGAAAAAAAAAGAAAACTCCCCTTGCAAATCTTAAGTTTTGTTGTGAGGGGTAAACCAGCATAGTTATCACTCCGAAGGTCCTCAATTAGGTCCTTATATCCCTCCTTTGCCCACATTGATTGGAAGTGGAATTGTTTTGGTCCAGTCAATACCGTTGGAGAGGAGTCCATCTAGTTTATGCCACCATTCTGTTGATAAACCCCATCTAGTTTTCTTTTATGTTTTTTGTTTCCACCCTTTAGGTTTCACTAAGGCCTCATTCGCTTTTTGGTAAGTTACTTACCCAAGTAAGTGTAGTTCCTGGGTAAGTCTTTCCTTGGAAACACTTACCCAAGTAAGCGCATTTACCCATTTTCTTTTATTTATCATGTAAATATTGTAATGACTATTTTAGTCATAAAAATCTATCATTAAAAGGGGCATTTTTGTCCCATTCAAGTGTTGGCAACTTTTCTCCTAGGTGGGAAAATTATTTATCCACCTAGGAGATGGGTATCACTTACCCAGGCAACCTAGGAAAATAAACTTTCCATGGTCCCACATAAATCTGAAAAAAGAACATGAGATTCTTAGTTAATAGGAACCAAAATCCCATTGACCAAATTTCCCCCTCTCAAAATACAAAAAAAAAACAACGCCCCTAAGTGTATTGTGATCCTATTATGTCAATTTTAATTAGCGCATGATTTTGTATTAAGATTGTCAAATGGGGTGAAGATTTTTTGCCTAGGTTTCTGGATCCCCAATATTTACATGGGTCAGTGATGTCACTTAAGTCTCATGAACTTGATATCTTTAGTTCTTTTGTCAGATACGAGTGAAGTCATCAATGTCCTCTCGGATTGCAGTCCAAGGGTGGCTATAAAAATTAGAACTCTGGTTCGTGACATCCGTTTTGAGATTGGAACTGATTTAAAGATCCAATGGCCTAGAAGTGGAAATCAAGCAGCTCATTTTTTAGCACTAAAAAATGTTATGGATATATTATTTATATTGTATTTTTGTAAATTTGTTATATTTTTTATTTTTTATAAAAACATGTATATATATGATGAAAATAGTTAAAAAGAACTTGTACTTTTCTTTTGTTTTTACTTATTTAAATTGATATATCTTATTTTTCTTTTAATAATTTATTAATCTTTAAAGAAAACAAATCAATTCGAATCAGATCCAAATATTTATCAAATCTGATTGGATTGGATATGCGATTAATAGTGTCGGATCGAATTCGAATATATCCCGATTCGAATATGATCCAATCTGTTTGCATCCGTACTCCTGAGATAACTTGTTTCAATTGACGAGTTTGACAATTATTTCTCCCATTAGTACACTTAGCTTTAAGTAGGGGTGTAAACGGATTGAATTTGAATTTGGATATCGAATCGGATCAAGTAATATCCAAATTCAAATCTGATTAGAAAATCCGATATCCAACGGATATTGAAAATTAATATCTGAATCCAAATCCGATTAATTTTAGAAAATTAACAAATATATAAAATAAATATTTTATTGATATAAAGCATATAAAGTATATAAATATATAAATTATTTATATAACTTAATTATTATATATAAATTATATAAAATGTTTTATATGTTATATACGAATTAAATAATCGATCAAATTCAGATATTTATCGAATCAAATCAGGTCATATCCGAATTTGATTTGATTATGTCAAATATCAAATTCAAAATCGGATTTTTGAATACCGTTGACACCCCTAGCTTTAAGGCTACAAATGGATGGAATCAAATTGGATATAGGTAGATTTAAATTTGAGTATTTATATTCGAATTCAAATCGGATCCTATTCATCGGATTTATGTCGAACTCAAATTTATAATCGGATATTTTATGAACAAAATTAATTGAAAATTTATTTATACAAAACTTAAATAAACAGATCAAATTCTTATGAACGCATATATACTCAAGTCAAATGAAATCAGATTAAATAGGATAGCCCATATTCTATCCAATTGTAAACAGATCAAATCATATCCCCCTTGAAGGGATCAAGTTCAAACTTGGCAATCAGATACCATCTTCAACTCTCAAGCCTTAATTTAAAGAGTGAAAGAAGCCTCACTAAGTGCTTAACATTGGCAATATACTTCACGAAAATGGAAAATATGTTTCATGGCTGGAGGCATTTTTGTCAATACAAATGACTCAAGCATGGTGCTTTATATAATGCGTTTTTTTTTTGAAACCTTCCTTTTTATAAATATTTTATATTATTTAATGAATAAAACAACTAAGTTCCTGAGAATACCTTTAAATAGGTGTACCGAAACCTTGCCAATACAATACGATACGCCCGTATCGATAGATGGAAGTCAGAAGATATGTTTCTGTCATACTCAAATGAGAAAATAACGCAGGAGTTCTCTTCCCTACGCAATAATATCCCGTTTCCTTTTCTTACAAGGGTTTTTTCTTCTTTCTTCCTATTCGTGTCGTTTGGTAAAATATTTGGCTGAACAAATCAAAACCGGCCCGTATTGAGCAGCTGGAATTGGCTTGTCTACGATTCATTCATATAGCCAAGCAATCCAATTTGAAGATTTGTAACGACATTCCAACACTACAAAAAATAAAATTCAAAGCTCCAGAAATTTCAGAAAATGAAAAGTGAATAAACATAAACAAATCTCTCAAAGAATAGGGTAAAACTGAACCACAGTTCTTGCTAGATTTTGCACTAGTAAATATCCTATCTCGGTAAAATATTCTTTTACTTTAAATAAAATGATTTGCATACAAACTGTATTTGATACAAAACCTCTAAAACACTCATAGCCGATGACATACAAACAGGTAAAAAGAAGATAAAAGGATCAGCAACGAGGCAAACAATGCACACAGGGCTTTATGTATCATTTTCGTATTTCTTGAAATCTATATATGAAATAATAATGGGACAACAGGATAAAATAGCACTTCCCATTATTCCCCAAGCAGCAGCCAATTACTGCTGCTTGTCTCGGCTTGTCACAGATGATTCTCCCCCACTTTTAGGTCGTGCAGGAGCAATCTTCGCAGGGGTGGAACGCTCAGACTGAGAGAACAGAATAAAGATATGCATTACGATTGTAACAAGGGACAAGCCTGCTGCTGAGAATGCAATTCCTTTCCATGATGATAGGAGTGAAGACCATTTACAGAATTTGAAAGCCACAAATACAAGGAGACATGACCAAGAGATAACAACCTGCCACGACAGAAAAAGAGATAATCAAGACCAGCTTCAGAAGGAACAAGGAACAAAAAAAGCACAGATTCTCTCCAATCATTAGAGCAGCATCATACCAACAAAGACTTTTTTGGTCGACCAGTATCCTGAAATTCTTGGTCACCAAACGTACCCTCAACCAAATGTTTGTCCAATAGAGCATCCTGATGGACAAGAAAGCAAAAAAAAGCAAATCAATCACAAAGGAAACCCAAAGGTGAAAAGCATATTGTTTGCAAGAAAACTAGGTGGAACTCATGTTTTCAACACTCTTATAGCTAAAATGAATTTTCAACACTGCAAGTGCAAGTTTGAAATAGTTCATGAAAAAACTATGCCAGCAGCACCAAGTAGCAAAAGTTGAAATTGGGTACCTTGACCACAAATGCACTTCTACACCATTGAGCAACACCATCATCAGTGTCCGGCAATTCCTTCATCAAGTGTCGCTTGATGTGCACATGAACCTAATGGAAATGAGCTGTTAAAACATACTAAGAAACATAACCTCCACATACTCGTAGGTAGGGCTGTCAATTGAACTGAATTTGGTCCAGTCCGGTCCAATCCAATTTTGGTCCATTTACAAATGGACTGGACCAAATCCATACAAGCCAAGTCCAATCCAATCCAAATTGAATCAAACACCAAAATAACATGAGAAATCCAGAAAATATATAAAAACACAACACCTGCTACAGTCCATTTAAAATGCAAACAAATCGGATTGGGTCCAATCCAATCCAAAGTGAATGAATAAAAGTACTTTTGTAAAAGTGCTTTTGCATAAAGTTCTTTCGTAAAATTACTTTTATAAAAGTGCTTTCGTAAAAATACTTATATAAAAGTGCTTTTGCAAAAGTTCTTTCGTAAAATTACTTTTATAAAAGTGCTTTTACAAAAGTGCATAAAAGTGTTTCTTATGCCGGCTTCAGTTTTGATAGGTTTCAAATTGGACAAGGGTTTGGCCTCAAGATCTGGGAATTTGGTTTAGGCCCAATTCAGACTGATAAGAATATGGACCAATTTATTTTGGATTAGCCCAATCCAATAATTATAGTGGACCAACCAAATCCGATTTGACAAGGTTTGGATCACAATTGGTTCCAACCAAAACCGGTCCATTGACACCCCTGGCTCATAGGTAGCAACCTTTTGAGCAACCTAAATAGTTGACCAGTATAATCTCAAAAAGGAAAAAAGGAAATACTGATACTAAATTGGATTCCCTTAATCTTTGGTTTCTCTTTTCCTTATGCTCCTCTCAGATGCACAAGTACACATGCCTATTTTTCCGCTCAAATGACAATTTTGGGCACACTATGACTTAGCCATTTTGTCCACGTCACTAGGAAATTCAAACACTATCGCATAGAGTTTAAATTGAACGCATGACTCAATTGAATTTTTAATGATTCAAAAATATTAAGAAATGTTCACCCCAAGTCTGCAGGAACACTAAGTAAATCAATAATACTAACTTGAAAAAAGAAAAACAAAATGCTCAAAATTTCAAGAATTATAAATATGTAATTACCACAGAAGGCTGCCCTTTAAAGATTCTCAGCATGGTAGGGGAAGGTTGACTTAGCCATTTTGTCCTGCAGACTTGGGGTGAACATTTCTTATGCTCCTCTCAGATGCACAAGTACACATGCCTATTTTTCCGCTCAAATGACAATTTTGGGCACACTATGACTTAGCCATTTTGTCCACGTCACTAGGAAATTCAAACACTATCGCATAGAGTTTAAATTGAACGCATGACTCAATTGAATTTTTAATGATTCAAAAATATTAAGAAATGTTCACCCCAAGTCTGCAGGAACACCAAGTAAATCAATAATACTAACTTGAAAAAAGAAAAACAAAATGCTCAAAATTTCAAGAATTATAAATATGTAATTACCACAGAAGGCTGCCCTTTAAAGATTCTCAGCATGGTAGGGGAAGGTTGATTTTTAGGAATAGCAACAGTTACATCATAAATTGCTGGAACAAATGACCGCATATTACTTACAGCTGAAACAAAACCCTGAAAAGAAACACAAAAATTCCTCAGAAAAAAAGAAATTCATGTCAAATTTTTACAAGCACTAATGTCAGAAAAATCCATCATTATGACACGGTTTCCTAAAACGTTTTGCTATGCACAAACCACAACCAATTGTTCATGAAAAATTTTAAGGTGCAGAAAATAGTTGGAGTAGATGGTGGAAAGAATTACTTAAAAATATTGTGCATAAAATACAATTACACTAATAAACGTGTATGCAAAAAGTACAAAAGTGGCAGGGAATGAACCATATTCTCTTCTGGACAAATATACGTGACAAAGTTTCGCAGATCTCTTCAGCCTAACTTGAAAGGTACAGCAGTGGAGAAAGAATAAAGGAACAACATATAGTGAAACAATGGTAAATTAAGTACACTTCTGTAAATGCAAGTCATCTTCAAACGGGATATTGCTAAGCATTACATGGATTCTTTTCCCTCAAGTAAGAAATAATTCTGTAAAAAAAATACCAATTTTTCTCAAACACTGGAAAAATCATAAATAACTCTCTGTCAAACAAAATGAAGGCACCTGCAAGCAGTAAGGAAATGATTAGATTGTCTGTATTAACTATTAAGCCTTAGAAGTACTATGACAAACTAAAACCATTAAAAACCTAAGGAAAAGGTTTATATGGCTTTAATTATTCTTGATTTATAGCAGAATATTTGAGAAATCAAGACAACTCAAGTGTTACATCATTTTTTTTTGGTATTTAGTGCCACACCACTAATAACCCCTTCCCCCTTCCCCAGATTGGTGGTTGTGGGGATCGATTCCATTTCAATGTTGGATTGAACCAGCTAACATACTAACGAGCCACCCCACAGTTGGTAGTGTTACATCAATTGGTAACAAGGTAAGTTGATTTAAAATTAGTTTTATGAGACCAAGGGCAGCTGTATTGAAAGTAATGAGGGCTAAGAGGCCAAAATAGGCTATCAACACAACCCCAAAATTTATTTAATGGTTATCTTAAGGATTTCTATTTAAGGTGAGGGTGTTGGGAGGTATAGATTTGTGTCAGGTGGGTGCAGCTGTTGGGGATGAATCACCAACTCTTTTTTTATATGTTTGTTTTTTGTTTTTTTACAGCTCACTGCTTCAAGATTAGTAGATTCACTAAGCAATACTTCTTTCCTTGCCAATCTACCGTTTATTGTTTGGGACAAAGAAAACACCTGTAATTAAAGAAAATTATGTGCAACTTAACAATTTTCCTAGAGAAGGAATTATGAATTCCAAATAAATGTCTTCTTTTCAAATTCCTTATTTTCCCTACAAGCGCATATAATAATCATTAGTAACAAAAGCAGAGCTTAAAATTGAATAATGATCGCATGAAATCTCAAAAGACGATAACTTGAGCTTATAGGCAGGCATCAAGATCCAGGTAAAAACTAAAAACAAGAAAAAAGATTTTGAACAAGCAAATTCATTAGTTGCAGAAATTTAAATATAAAAGGTGGTAAAAAGTAGGGGAGAAGTTCAAGTAAATCATCACTCCAAATCAAAACAAATATTGAGAACAATGACACAATAAGAGAAAAGAAGAACAAATTTAGATCAAAAACAGAAACCACTAAAACAATTTTAGATAAAAACAAAAATTACAAAGAAAATGAATCACTTCTTCATATTGGGCAAGTTTCTATTATATCACAAAGTCAGAATGGACGTTGTGACAGTTGGAAATGTAGAAGTAGGTGATCCAACCATTCAGGTAGATTCAAAGAGTTTTGAGAAACTAACAGCAGCCAACACTGAAACAAGTGAAGGGAAGGTTTGCCCTGCCATGTCACTCAAGAGGGAGGGTGTGTCCTAACAAAGGTGAGGAGAGGTATAAAGGGTTGAACTGTCTATATTTACTTCTAAGTAAGAAATGTCACTTTGTCTTCTACCCTTTTATTATCTTTATCAGAAATAGCATCTTATCTCAATGCATGAATTTCAACAAGGAAATGGCTGAACTGTCTATATTTACTTCTAAGTCAGAAATAGTATCTTGTTTAAATTTGATCTCAATGCATGAATTTCAATATGCCTTCAGAAGTTCTGCAACAAACTAAAACCATTAAAAACTAGAGAAAAACGCTTACAGTATGGCTTTAATTATACTGGACTAAAAGCAAGTCAAGAAAATAAAATCCATAATATTACGGGGAAAGTTCTTTAAACCATATGCAAGTTATGATGAATTAATTGGACTATTTGTATTTGGCTCTATGTTAAAAGTGTAACTAGATTTATTGATCAAAACAATAAAAGTGCAATGACAAACTGAAACCATTAAAAAACCTGGAGGAAAATGCTTATAATAAGGATTTTAACTATTCTTAATTTAATAGCATAATGTTTGAGAAGTCAAACTCACCCAAAAATAATACATATCTAAGTGGGCTCACGTTTTTTATATGAGACGTATTTAGAGGAATACCTACAATATGAGTGGTTCTGATCTATTTGATATCACATTTTTTTACGAATTCTATTTGGTATCACATTCAAGCATCTATGAGGAGGTTTAAGGATTTTTCGACATAGTACTTTTCCACTCATATAGCTAATCCTCTAGAGAGTGACATGTAATCCAAAGTTTGATGCCTACTTTTACAAAATTTCAATGGACAAAATTATTGGATGATATGTGACTAACAAGATTAATTTTGGGAGGGATATAAATGCAAGAAACTTTCATTTTATTGACTAGAGAAGGAAGATTTTATTTACAAAAAAGAAAAAGAAAAAGAGAATGTAGATTTTTAAGTTAACATTTACACATTTTAAAAGTAAAGTCATAATGGGCATTTTGGTCCATTTGATTTAAAGTTAAACTAAAAATTCAACAAGACTGATTTTTGGAGGGATATATATGCAAGAAACTTTGATTTTCTTGACTTAAGAAGGGAGATTTAATTTAAAAAGAAAAAAGAGAAGGTAGATTTTTGAGTAAACAGTTACATATTTTAAAGGGTAAATTACTGAAACATCCCTTGAAATTTCTGGTTGTTGCTGAAACCTCCCTCGGAGTTTGATAATTGCAATCAACACACCTCCCTTGATTGCAATTAGATACCTATGCAGGTACTATTGATCAGAGTGTTTATTCTCCGTACTTTCTCTTTATATGAATTGCTAGCCCAAACCATTCTAGTCGCTAGCCCAAACCCTTTAAATTCTCTCTTTTTTAATTGTGCATTAACATTGTATTGCCTTTTCTTTAGAAACCAGCCTCAATAGTAATTGCATGGGTGTTTTGGACATTTTCATGCCTCTTATTAGAAGATTCTAACACAACTGTGTCAGAAAGTTCAGGGTAGGTGATTGCAATTACTACACTTCAGAAAAAGTTTCAGCAACAATAAGAAACTTCAAGGGAGGTTTCATTAATTTGCCCTATTTTAAAAGTAAAGTCATAAATGGCATTTTGGTTCATTTCATTTAAAATCAAACTAAATATGAGCACTTTAAGGATTTCAGCAGAATTTTATTTTATGTCATGTATAATAAAATGTTGATAGCAAACAATGCTGCAACGATTAAGTGTAGCTCACTGGCTGAAATCTATGGAGCTATCCTCAGATTTTTCCGTGGTTGACATATTGAGAAAGTGGAAAGAAATAGCTACCTCTGCCCAATGTAAGATGACCTCTAGACCTTCTTGGTCCCCACCCCCCCCCCCCCCCCACCTCCTCCTGGATTCATAAAACTGAAAATTGATGCTAGTAGCTTAAGGAATCCTGGGCCTTCTGGGATTGGGGGAGTGTTCAGGAATGAGTCTGAGATTATTAACACTATTTTCTCAGGCCCAATTGGAGAGGGTGACTCTCTTAGGGCTGAGATTCTAGCAGTTCTGAAAGGAATCCAAAGAGCAAGAGAATTAAACATTCAATGCTTGGTCATTGAAGGGGACTCGGAGGTGGTGATTAGGTGACTGAAGGAAGACAACAATGGTTTGTGGAGCTACAGAAATGAAAAGAAAAAATTTAAATGGCTGAGTAGGGATATTGAGGTAAAGTACAGTTGGGTGAAAAGAAGCGCTAACTCAATGGCTGATGGGTTAGCCAAGCAAGGGGCACTTAAGGAATCTATGTTTTGGGCTAATTTTTAGCTTTCTTCTTTGTTCCTTGTGGGGAAGTTATGATAGTCTACCACCCCTTTCTAGTACTTAAAGTGTCACAAATATTATTATTTAATAAAAAATTTTGTTACAATGTTGGAACAAAGTGGGTTTTTTGGTCGTGCCATGTTAGTCAAGAAAGGTAAGTTAGTGTCTGTTTCAAAAAAAAAAATGAGCAGAGGTTTAAGGAAATGGTTGAACTGTCTATATTTACTATATATTGTAAGAAGTGTCACTTTGTCTTTACCCTCTTTTGATCTTTAATAGAAATAGTGTCATGTTTAAATTAAATTATTCAAATGGAGTGATTGATGATTAGTTAGAATTTTATCTCGATGTTTAGGTGTGTTGTGCTTTTAAAAGTTCTATTGCCAACTAAAATCATTACAAATTGGAAAAATGTTTAAGGTGTGGTTTTAATTATTTATCATTTATAGCAGAATGTTTGAGAAGTCAAGAGACAATAAAATCCAAAATAAATATGAAAATGTTGAAATTGTGTATGGTTCAACTAGGATTGATAAAATTAAAAATGCTCATGTCCTTGAAATTTACAAAGTTAGGCTTTGGATGGATGTAGGATGAAAATACAACTTCTAAGGGGTAAGTAAAGAGGCTAAGAAGTTAGAATAGAATAAATCAACACAAGTACATAATTGCTTTAGTTATTAGGTTAAGAGTTTCCTAAGGATGACAAAGGTACTACATGAGATATTGTTTTGACTGGGAGTAGTTGGTAATGGTGAAATTGTCAAGGATGGAATAAATTACAGAGAGGAAGACCAACTTGCTTATCTTCCAGCTACATCAAGAGCCCCGAGAGAGGAAGCAAGAAAGAAAGAGAGAACAGAAAAAGAAAAAAGTTAAATTACATCTTCACCCAGAACATGACATCCCTGTCCACCCCTTGTTTAGCTAATCCATCAGCAAAAGAATTGGCTGATCTTTGTACCCAACTAATTTTAACTTCCATTTCTCGAACCAACCATCTGAATTTTCTCTTCAAATTACTATAACTCCATAAACCACTATCTTCTTTGTTTATCCACCCAACCACCACCTCCGAGTCCCCTTCAATTATGGGTTCTGACTTTCATCTCCCTAGCTTTCTGGACACCTTCCATTACTGCATGGATCTCAGCTCTAAGAGAGTCACCCACTCCAATTGGGCCTGAAAACATGGCAGAAACAACCCCATTCTCATCCCTGAAGACACTCATAATCCCTGATTGTCCAGGGTTCCCTTTGCTACTTCTATCAAAGTTTAGTTTCATGAAACCCACAGGTGGGGGAGTCCAAGACACACTCATCCTTGCTTTAGTCTGGGTACAGTTGGCAATCTCACTCCACTTCCTCAGCAAGTCATCCAATGTATATTCTGTGAACTCATCCACTGAATAACCCTTATGTGGACCAAGGACTTCAACTCTTCAGCACCTCTCTCCACATCAGAGAAGATTCTGGAATTTCCTTCTTCCCACAAAAACCAGCATACTGTTGTCCTCAGCCCTCTCCACGTGTCCTTCCCTTTTTCGTATGCCACCTAAAGAAAGGAGCAAAAAGGCCTTGCAAATTTGATGGAGGAATCCAAGAACACCCAAAAAGAGATAAAGCCCACTCCCAAATAGATTTTGCAAACTGGCAAGACACTAGAAGATGAAAACCGGTCTCCCCATCAACTTTACAAAGAACAAACCAAAGAGGGGACAGACAAGTATTGGGTCTCTTCTTTTGGAGCAAATCACTGGTGTTGAATCTTTATAGAAAGGATTCCCAACAAAAACTACCAACCTTAAGAGGAATTGGTCTACACCAAACCTCATTAACAGGGAAAGGGGGGGTTACAGGATTGGAGGGCTGGCATAGCACTTTAAAGAAAGAGGCACAAGAGAAAAAAAACCAGTAGGGGTGGGGGTCCAGATTCTAGAGTCATCCTTAGTAGGATCCAAGAAAGCGTTATCAAGAAGAAAGAGGAGACTCGAAATACTGTCTAGGTCGGAGTCTCTCACAGCCCTTCTCAGACCCAAATTCCAACCAAACCCAAAAATGAAGGGGTCAAGAAGGAGGAAACTGACTCATTTTTAAAATCATAAAGTGCATATAAGGAAGGAAACTGGTTCTTAAGTCATACCCCACCCAGGTTTGTTCCTAGAATTTTTGGAGTTACCTGAGTTTAAGTCATACCTAATACAAGGGGAGAAAACCGGTAACATGTCATGAATGGCTTTCCAAGGTGAGGCGCTTGTGGTCCTAGCCAGAATTCCAGCATCCCATCTGTTTAGGTCCAACCCATGAATTTTACCACTATTTTGGCCCATAATTTCTCCTTCTCTAGTGGGAATCTCCACAACCATTTCCCCGGGAGTGCCAAATTCCTTTCTCTAATGTTCCCAAGCCCTAAACCACCATTGCTTTTACTCCTGGTCACAACCTTCCAACTTACCCTATGGTCCCTCTTCTCCTCTCCCAGCTCCCAAAGGAAGTCCCTCATTATCTTTTCCAGCCTGTTAGCAACCTTTACTGGGATTTTGAACATTGACAGGAAATAAATGGGTAAATTTGCTAGAGTAGCCTTAATCAGTGTTATCCTACCTCCAAGAGAAAGATAGTTCTTTTTACAAGATGCAAGTCTCTTCTCAAACCTTTCCACAACCGGATTCCAGAAACTCTCCCTCTTTGGGTTGTCACCCAATGGCAATCCCAAGTAGTTCAACGGCCATCCAGTGACTTCACACCCAAGCACTTCTGCACTCTCCCTAGTTTCTTCCTCCTCTAGATTCACACCCACTACACAACTTTTCTCAAAGTTCACCTTCAAATTTGGCATTCGTTCAAAAAGTAGTATCATCAATTTCATGTTCCTAATATACCCCAAATTTCCTCCTTCATAGAACATAATTCTATCATCTACAAACTATAAGTGGGTGAGGGGGACTCTAATGAGACCCCTAGAGTCCACTTTGTGGATCAGTCTCCCCAAAACATCAACAATCAATGTGAACAAAAAGGGAGATAGGGGGTCCCCTTGTCTTATACCCCTAGTGGCTGGAAAAAAATCAACCATTGTTCCATTCACAAGTACAGAATAATGACAATTCCAAACACACCCCACTCTCTTCAAGAAGTCCCAATCTACCAAATCATAAGCCTTTTCCAAGTCCATCTTACATACCACTCCCTTCTTCCCATCCTTTTTGAAAATCTCAACACTCTCATTAGCAATTAGGATTTGGTCAGTAATTTGTCTTCCACTCACAAAGGCTCCTTGATTTGGTGTAATGATATCTAGAAAAAACTTCCTTCAATCTCAGAGACAACACCTAAGCCAGAATTTTATACAAACTATTTACCAAACTGATTGGCCTAAAGTCCTTTTGGTGGGATGCATCTTTCCTTTTCAGAAACACAGCTAAAAAGGTGGAATTCACACCCAAGTTAACCACTCCTCTCCTATGAAATTCCTCAAACACCAACAACAAATCATCCTTCAAAGTATCCCAACAATCTTGATAAAAAACTATTCTGAAACCATTTGGACCTGAAGCATTTGTTCTATCCATAGAAAAAACAGCCTCCTTAATTTCTTCCAACTCAAACCTTCTTTCCATTCTTCCCTATTATCAACCCCCATATCTGGCCAGCCAGTCCAAAGCTTCCACCCACACCCTTCCACTTACAGGCCTTCTTAGAATGGATTTAAAATGTTCTACACATAACCCTACAATCTCATCTTGTTGTGTCAACTCAGCTCCATCCACCTCCAGTTTGGAGATAAAAGTCCTCCTCCTTCCATTAGCCAGAGGATGAAAGAATCCGGTATTCCTATCCCCCTCTTGCGGCCATTTTTGCCTCCAACTTATTTCCTCCTTATGTAGGCAGTCCTCTAACTGTCATCTCAGACTTCTTCTATGCTCCTTGTCTGCCTCTCCAAACTCTCCCCTCTCTTTCTAGGTTAATAGATTTACTAGATAATACTTCTTTCCTTTACTATTGTTTGTTGTTCTAAACAAAGAAAAACATGTAGTTTAAAAAATAAGGTGCGGACAACTTAACAATCAACTCCGGGATCGACTTATTGATGCAGTTCAAGTATGAAGGAAAATGTGAAATGAAATTTGCTCAGAGAATTAGAGAAAATAAGAGGATCGGATGAAACTCTATTAATATGAGAATTACAATATGAAGCAACAAGGTTGGCGACTCACTCACCCAAAGAGAGGATTCTCGCAACTCTCAAAGAAAACTCTAGGTTTCTCAAAACAAAAGGAAGATTTGTAGGCCTTTGGCTTGAGATTACAAAGCAGAATAAACTAGTTGTTAGAACATTAAATGAGAAGACTAATTGTTGAAGTATTAAATGAAAAACTAATTATTACAACATTAAATGAGAAACTAGTTGTTAGGAGTTATTAGAGCTTTTAATGAACTAGCTATTAGAAGTCCACTAACAACTATCCATATGATTCTATGTTTCTTGGAGCATGATTGTGGACCGCATCATTCTCCCCCTCTTGAAAAGAACTCATCCTCGAGTTTTGATGTAGATATCGTCTTCCATAATTCTTTAACGATATTCTTCAAGCCTTCGTCACTAATCCAAGAAATTTTTTATGTGCGTTGTTCCTTCCAGCGAAATATCAAAGATAATTGCCATGAAAAGGATATAAATCGGTAATGATGAAGATTGGACAATTGCCATTCCGCATGGCAGCTTAATCTTATATGCATTGAGACCAATTTTTTTTTAAGATGCGACAAGGGCCAATCTTCTTATACTTGTGCTTATGGTAAGTACCTATTGGGAACCATTCCTTCCTCAAATATGCCATGACCAAATCACCTTCATGGATGTGATTGGCAAGTTCCTTAACTTCTATCTTACTCCTGCATGGATTGAGAAATGGCACTCTATCTAGTACATGACTTGGAATCCTTCCATAGACTACTTCAAATGGGGTCTTTTTAGTAGATCAACACTTAAAACTATTATATGCAAATTCCGATTGGGGCAAAACAAAGTCACATTAGCGAGGATGATCACTTGCTAGACATCAAAGTAAATTACCAATAGGACGATTCACTACTTCAGATTGCCCATTAGTTTGTGGATGGTATGCACTTGAGAATTGAAGTTGAGTGCCCATGAATTTCCACAAAGTGCGCCAAAAATGACTTACAAATCGCGTCTCTATCAGAGGTGACATAGTGAAAACCAAGAGCATTCATGTTGATGAACCATTTCTCTATTAGGTACACCATGCAATCGAGCAAATTTCTCTAAAAAAAAATGAGCAATATGAAAAGCATCTATAGTGTTTTTACATGCAATAAAATGAGCCATCTTTGAAAATCAACCAACCACCACAAAGATAGAATCAAATCCTTGTTTTGTTCTTGGCAATCCAAGCACAACGTCCATACTTATGTCTTCCCATGGTTGAGTTGAAATGGATAGAGGCAGATAAAGTCCATGACTTTGGGTTTTTCCTTTGGCCCTTTGACATATCACACATTGTTGAACAAACCGCTCTACATCTCGGTTTAATTTAGGCCAAAAGTAACGCTCATGAACCATAGCAATGATTTTATCTCTTCCAAAAAGGTAACCATCCAAAATGTTGAATTTATCATTTTACCATTCTGTTCAACTTTGCATTCATCCCATATTTTACCAAAGGGTCAGTCTTATAATTTTTTGGTTAAAGATCAAACCCAGTTATTTCAAAGGTTACAATTTTCAAAAGACAAACCTTTCGACTGAGTGCAGCAGCTACTTTATTCTTAATACCTAACTTGTGAAGAATTGCAAATGCATACTCTTGGAGGTAAGAAACCCACTTGGCATGTCTAGCATTGAGCTTTTTTTGAGCACTTAGAAAACAAAGAGCTTCATGATCAGAGTATAATACAAACTCCCTGTGAATGAGGTAATGGCACCAGAACCTTAAAGCTTGTACTATAGCATAAAAATCAAGGTCATAAGTGGAATAACACCTCTTAGATTCATTTAGCTTTTCAATGAAAAAAGCTATTGGGTGTCCCTTTTGACTGAAAACAGCCCTAATCCCTACAAGAGATATATCACATTCTACCTCAACTTCTTCAAAATTAGGTAAGGCTAGAACGGGTGCCTCGGTAAGCTTTTTCTTGATCAGAATAAAGTTATCTTCAACTTCATTTGCCCAAACAAAAAATTTGGACTTCATGCTATCAATTATGGGGGCAATTACGGTACTAAAATTATTGATAAACCACCTATGAAAAATAACTAAGCCATGGAAGCTTCTCACTTCTGTTATTGATTTGGGGTGTTGGCCATTCTACAATAGCTTTGACCTTTTAGACACCAACCTTAATACCTTAAGATGAGACAATCATGCTCCAAGAAACATAAAATCATATGACTAATGTTAGTGGACTTCTAACAACTAATTCGATAAAAGCTCCAACAAATCCTAACAGCTAGTTTCTCATTTAATGTTGTAACAGCTAGTTTTGCATTTAATACTCTAACAACTACTCTTCTCATTTAATGTTCTAATAGCTAGTTCATTTCCTATATAAAGCCTTGTAATCTCAAGCCAAAGGCATACAGATCTTCCCTTTGTTTTTGAAAAATCTAGTCTTTTTGAGAATTGAGAGAATCTTTTCTTTGGGTGAGTGACTCCCCAACCCCTTTGGGTGAGTTAGTCCCCAACCTTGTTGCTTCATATTATATGTCTCATATTAACAGATTTTCATCCAATCCTCCTCTTTTCTCTAGTTCTCTAAAAAAAATTCTTTTTAATGTTTTCTTTCATACTTGAGCTGCAACAATTGGTATGAGAGCATGATGAGTTAGAGCTTGTAATTCCTTTGCTCTATTTGCTTTTTTCGTCTAGAGACAGTGTTACAATTCTAGAAAATAGGTCAATTAACATCCCAATTTTGGCAGTGAAAGCTTCACCAAATTGGATTATGTTATATATTGTTGAAAAACTCCTTAAACCTTATGGGAGGAAGTCAATGAAATAAAGCAATCTTAAAATACCATTCAACACATGATGGAAGAGGTGTAAAGTAGACTCCCTGAGCAAGCCTCTACAAGCAATCCTACCAGTCCAACCATATTTATGGAACAAACCTTTGAAGAACCAAACGCATCTGATAAAGAGGATCATTCCGACACATCAAGTTCTACTAGAGGAGAATCACCAAGATCAACACCTTCGCGACAAGCTTGGGATATGGATCGATTTGTACGTGCTTTAGAAGGAACTGACAAGAGCATTCGTGTTGATATTTCTAGCTTTGACAGTAAGCTCAACCCTGAATTTTATTATTGTTGAAACTGAAGAGAGGAGAGGAGACTTGTGTGTTTCGGCAATGAGGGTTCTGAGAAGAGTTTTCGAACAGTCTCTATCTCAGCCCTCTAACATGGTTTTATTAGATATATTTGAGTAATTACAAGGAGGCCCTTAGTTGGGCAAGAATTTACAAAGAACTTAAAAAAAATAACTTAACATTGACAGGATGGGCCCAAAATAACAAGAAGAATAAACAACCTATGGGCCATTCGGCCCATCTTCTCTACACTCCCCCTCAAGCAGAGCATAGATGTCAATCATGCCAAGCTTGCTGGTATCATGCTAAAGTTTTGCCTTGGGAATGCCTTTGGTAAGAAAATCTGCCAACTGTCCTTCAGATGTGATGAAAGGAAGACACACTTCACCCGAAGAGACCCTTTCCCTAATGAAGTGTCGATCAACTTCAATATGCTTGGTTCTATCATGTTGCACTGGGTTGTGAGCAATGTTGATGGCAGCCTGATTATCACAGTACAACATCATTGGCTTGTCATATTCAACTCCAAGTTCTTCCATCAAAGATTTTAGCCATAATAATTCAGAAACCCCATGTGCCATGGCCCTGTATTCTGCTTCAGCAGAAGACCGAGCAACAACCGATTGTTTCTTGCTTCTCCAAGAAACAACATTACCAGCTACCAAGCTGCAATACCCAAAGGTAGATCTTCTGTCATCAATGTTCCCGGCCCAGTCAGCATCGGTGTAAGCTTCAAGTTTCATATGACCATGCTTGGCAAACAGAATACCCTTTCCTGGGGAGCCCTTCAAATAACTTAGGTATCTCTCTACAACTGCCAAATGAGTGTCTCGAGGAGCACGCATGAATTGGCTAATGCAACTGACTGCATATGCAATATCTGGCCGAGTCATGTATAGATACAAAAGTTTCCCAAGAAGTCTCTGAAAGATTCCTTTGTCTTCTAACAATGTCCCTTCTGAGGCTGAGAGTTTATGACTCATATCAATAGGAGTAGCAACTGGTCTAGCACCCATCTTTCCAGTTTCAGAGAGCAAGTCAAGAACATACTTTCTTTGGGAGATAAGAATCCCATCCTTGGATCGAGCCACTTTTATGCCAAGAAAGTATCTCAATTCCCCCAAATCTTTAATCTCAAACTCTGTATGGAGAAAAGATTTTAGATCTTGAATTCCTGAAGCATCATTACCCATCACTACAATATCATCAAGGTAACCTTGATGGTTCCCTTACCAGAGATAGGGGCAAGTGAACCATCAGCTAAAGTGATTTTATCACATCCAGGAAGTAAGTCATATGAAACAAACAGGGTAGACAGATTGGTCATATGGTCAGAAGCACCTGAGTCAATAATCCAAGGGATCTTGAGATTACTTGAAGAGGTAGCATGATTAGCAGAAGCCCTTATACCTGAATGAGCAAATGCTGAAGTAGTAGATTTTCCTGAAGGGTCGGTAGCAGAGGTCACATCACTCAGCTGACTGATCATCATCCCAAACTTTTCATATTCTGCTCTCATGGCTGCCAACTGTGCAGAAGCAGACATCTCTTCACTATCTGGCCCGGCAGCTACATTTGCACTTCCTGATCTTTTACTATCATATTTTTTTCTGAAACCTGATGGGAACAAGATTATGATGTAACTTCCAGCACTTGTCTTTGGTGTGCTTCGGCCTCTTGCAGTACTCACATACAATTTCTTTCTTTCCTGTGCCACTAGAAGTTCCAACATTCCCTTTAGGCTTAATCCCCATATTGGCAAAGTGATCATTAATATCAGCCCCTTGAACCTGAACAGCCCTTCTGCTCTCTTCACTACTCACCAATGCATAAGCTTGTGACAAAGATACACACTCCTTGGAAAGAATATTCTGTTTTGTGATATCATATTCCGGGTTTAGTCCAGTTAAGAACTCAAAAACCATGTTCCTTTCAACCAATTTTTTGTAGATCTCTGCATCATTAGTGGTGTCCCAAGTTACAGCTTCTATTAGGTCAATCTCTTGCCATAAGGATTTCAGGGTTGAGAAATATACAGCAAGAGGTTTCTCTCCTTGCCTTAAATTCTTTACATCACTTCTTAATTTATATGCCCGGGCCACATTGAGTTTTTTAGGAATAGATTTCTGCAACACTGTCCCAAATTTCTTTTGCTGAATTCATCAATAGGTAGTGTTGACTGATTTGTAGCTACATTGAGTTCACAAGCCACCCAATGACAGTGTAATTTTCTTGCATCCACTTCTCGTAGGATGGATCATCTTCTGGGGGAGCCTTCTTACTCCCGGAAATGAACCCCCACTTTCCTCTACTACAAACATGAATCTTTACTGATTGTGACCATGCCAGATAATTAGTTCCATTTAGTTTAACTGTGGTCACAGTCAATAATGAATCACTTGGAGTTCCCTGACCCAGTCCATATTCAGCACTACTTTTGTTTTCAAACTCTGAGGAGTACATCATGTAAACACTCCAAATATGATTTCAGATGACTTCTACAAGTATGCTAGATAAGAACAAGCAATAACTGAATTCAGCCGACCACAAGGAGACAACACACTGAGTTCAGCCTACCACAAGGAGGCAACACACTGAGTTCAGGCTTCAAGAAGTAATCAGAAACTCCTAGGCATTGTGCACTCAGGCGAAGTACCTTTTCAAGGTTGTACACTCAGCCAAGAAGAGTAAGTACCAATCGGTATTGCTGAATAGGCCTTTTCACAAACACAGTGTGGGCAATAGAGACAACCCCACTGTCAAAGAAGAGAAAAAGACCCCAAAAATTGTTCGTACAGCCCTCTAAAACAGTCGAACAAGAGTAACAATACACAGCCTTGTTACAAGAAGAAGAGAAAAACAGCCCAGAAATTTTTGGGTTAAACTAGATTTAATGCAGTTGGAGGTAGTACAGAACAGCTAGGAATTTCGGACACTTCAACAGTCCAAACACAAACGAAGGTAATGCAAAATAGAACCAGAAAACTGAGCACAACTTACAGTTCAAGCTTCAACAGTCCAAACACAATCGAGCTTCAAAAACAGAACCGAGTTGTTCCCCTTTCCCTTTTTTCTTCTTCTCTGATTCTTCCTGGTCACCGAACCCCTTCTCCAAGAGATTCTAGTCTTGGGCTCATCCAATGACCTCCAAGAATCAGGCAATACGTGACTAAGCCTCCAGCCCTAGGACGTTCAAGTTCAGATATGCTCTTATACCATGTTGAAACTGAAGAGAGAGGAGACTTGTGTGTTTCGGCAATGAGAGTTCTGAGAAGAGTTTTCGAACAGTCTCTATCTCAGCCCTCTAACACTGTTTTATTAGATATATTTGAGTAATTACAAGGAGGCCCTTAGTTGGGCAAGAATTTACAAAGAACTTAAAAAAAATAACTTAACATTGACAGGATGGGCCCAAAATAACAAGAAGAATAAACAACCTATCGGCCATTCGGCCCATCTTCTTTGCAATTATGATCGGACTGCATCACTTATGAATAAAGGTATGCTTTGTTTAAATTTTGTTATTCTCCACAAACACAAATAAAAATCACAAAACAAGAGCAAAGTTTAAGGTGGACGATGAATGCATCTCAAAAACAATGAGATATGAGCTCATAGAGAAGTTAACATTCATAGTGAAAACCAAAAACCAAAAAGAAATAATATCTTTAACAAATTAGTATCAAAGGAAAAACGAAAATTCAAATGTAAAAAGTGGTCAATAGAACTTAAAATTTCATGTAGGTGACCAATCTAAAATAAAGAAAAAATAAGAAAAATTTTGAATTTAACTAGAAAAATGAATATGCATCTTCATATCGTGTGTTTCGATTGAACTTATCGTACTTAACATTGTAGTCAAAAAACTTAATGGATGTCATGATATTTGAAATTGTAGATGTAGGTGATAAATTTGTTTCGAGCAATGGAGGTCCATTTTTTTTATAATTGATTGTTTGTTTGAGAGATTTTCCAACATAGATACTTGGCAAATATAGTATCACGAGATTAATAAGAGATTTTGTGATATACATGCTATTGGGATTCTCTTTAGAAGGCAATGTCATTCACATTTTGAACAAGAGAAAAAATATTGCATAACATAGTGGTTCTTAGACAATGAAATCCTTTTCTAGTTTCAGTTTCCTTCCTTTTGAAGTTCAAAATTGTGGATGGTGGCAAAAAAAATTCCAAACCTAATATTCATCATCTGTTTTTTTTTTACAACACCTTAAATAGTTTTGTCAATGTTCGCCAAAAATCATTCCAATGGTTCTATGTAGATGGATATAGATTTGGGACAAATGGTTATATTAAATATTAGAAAATAATTATAAAGGGAAGTAGGGATTTAGAAAATTGATTATTCCTATATATGATCATGTTTTACAAAAACGACCTAACCGATGGGAATCCAAGTAACAAGTATCTCACTCTAGCAATTTAAACCCAAACCACATACTTGCACAAAAATTAAATCCATCCAATTCATATTTTTTCACCTTATTTTTAGTTGACTTTGGTTCATATGCTTATGTATTTTTTCTCTCAAAATTGGTTCGTAGCAAGCAATAGTTGTTACACTAAATCAATTTGCAATGTTTGTCCCACAAACATGTATAGAACATCTATACAAGTATTTTCCAATTGGCTATTACTGCCAAATCATTTCTATGATGGATTCATTTGAATTTTCATTCTTCAATTTATTTCCATTAGTTACCAAAATATTAGAAAAATAGTAAGGTTAAGAATGTTAGAAGAATATAGAGAAAGGGTTTTTATTGTTTAGTCCACCCCTACAAATCTTAGCCCCACTGCACAGGTGGGATGAATCCTAACCATGAATCAATGCCAAATCCACGGGCAAGATGCGATTATGGGGGGCTACTAGTAGACTAGGAGGGGGTTGTAATTTCATATTTCTGTTGAGTGCAGTCTACTTAACCCTATAGAAAAAGATATTTGCTTCAAAATTTGCCAAAACATAAATGTTCTCTACCAAAGAAACAAAAGGTGACAAAAAAACTTGGGTTATGAAAAAATATATATGATTATTATAATATTTTATATATAATAGAATAAGCTTATTAAATTATATAATGTCATTATTTCATACGAAATTATATCAAAATATGCTCATTTTTTTGTAAACAAATCATATATGTAAAATATGTCAAATATTTTAATATTTCAAAATATTATAAAAAAATTATGAATAATATAATGAAAACATTTTATAAATATATTACAAAATTCTTTTCAAGAATATAAAATGTCAAATATTTTAAAAATTGAATCTACATATATTACATTATAAGCATTATAATACAATCTCAAAAATATACTTTTAAGCATAACTTGATGATATAATTGTAATTCAATTTTATAAAAAATTGAATTTTGGTCTCTTGTAAGAAATCAAAAATCAATGTATCTTGTTATCAAATACAATACTTAAGTTTCAAAGATACAAGCATTTTAATTTTATCAATCTTAATCGAACCATAAACCATTTCAACATCTTCCTATCCGTTTTGGATTTTATTGTCTCTTAACTTCTCAAACATTTTGCTATACATGAAAAACAATTAAAACATACTATAAACATTTTTCCATTTTTTTACGATTTTGGTTTGCCATATAACTTTTAAAAGCATAACGCATATCGCACTTCATAAATCGAGATCAATTTCTAACCATTCATCACTCACTCCATCTAATAATTTAATTTAAACATGACACTATTTGTATTAAAGATCAAAAGAGGGTAAAGATAAAATAACACTTCTTAGAGTAAAGTAAATATAGACTGTCCAACCACTTTTTAAAGCTCCCCTCACTTTTTTAAAAGGACACTAACTTACCCTTCTTGATTGACATGGCAAGACCAAACCCACACTCACTTGTTCCAGCATTGTTTGCTATCAACATTTGAATACACGTGACATAAGGCCTTGTTTTGTAGTACTTTACATACTTTTGAAAATATATATGAAAAGTATACGGACACATTTGCTTGGCGTGCTTTTACTTTTAAAAAATACAAAAGCAAGAAGTCACTATGACATAACTTTATACCTTCTAAAATGTGTGCACCAATCATATGTATGATACTTATACACCCCATCCACGTGGTAGAACATATAAATGCCACGCTGAAGCATGCACACCATTAAGTATTCAGTGACATGTGTTTAAAATATATTTAATGACACATGTACTATGCAGTATCATTTTAGATGCCATGTAACATCATATATGGGTGCCAAGTGGTATTTGAAAATAACTAATGACAAATGTATCCATGTGGCATTCATCTATCGCCACATGGCACGTAGTATCATCGACTTACCTTCAAATGCCATGTGGCATCCACATGTCACTGACCCACATTTTGATGCCATGTGACATCCATATATACTGCTACATGGCATCTACATGTCATTAACCCCACATTCAAATGCAATGTAACATGCACACGCATAAAGAATTTTATTGTATCCAAACACCACCATTCACTTTTAGCTTAAAAAACATTTTTTTAATTTTTTCATTCGAATGGTATTCAAAGTAAAAATGCAAAATGTGGTCCATGTACACATAAAGAATTTTATTGTATCCAAACACCACCATTCACTTTTAGTTTAAAAAACATTTTTGAATTTTTTTCATTCTAATGGTAATCAAAGTAAAAATACAAAATGTGGTCCATGTATTTTGTACTTTGGTACTAACAAAATTATAAAATACAAAGTAACCAAACAAGGCCTAAAATTCTGTTGAACTCCTAAAAGTGTTCATGTTTAGTGGGACCTTAAATCAAATGAACCAAAATGCCCATTATGAATTTACTTTTAAAATATGTAAATGTTAAATTAAATTTGTAAATAAAATCTACCTTCTTAAGTCAAGAAAATGAAAGTTTCTTACACATACATCACCAAATACCCCTCCCAAAATTAATCTTGCTAGTCACATATCAACCAATAATTTCAATGCGTTGAAATTTTGTAAAAGTAGGCAACAAACTTTCGATTACATGTCACTCTCTAAATGAGATCAAGTTTTTTTGTATGAGACATATTTAGAGGATTAGCTTTAATAAGAATGGTTCTGATCTATATTAATTTAGTACCACTCAACATTCATCAAAAAAAAATTGGCATCATTCAAGCATCCATCATTAGGTATAATATGAATGGTTCTGATAGCAATGCAGCAGGTTCGAGGAGCGTTTTGCAAATTCTAGACCCTACCTGCCTTTCATATTAGCTATAATATGAATGGCTCTGATATATAATAAAGTCATTAATTTGGGATCATATTCAAGCATCAACCATTAGGATTTTTCCCCCATTTAAGATTTTACTCTCTTGATTTCTCAAACATTTTTACTATTAATAAAGAATATCTAAAATCCATGTAAACATTTCAGTTCGTCATAGCACTCATAAATCATACATCCAAATCTAATTCTAACCAATTGTTTTTTATCCGCAAGAAAATTGGATTAAATTAAAATGATGATCTGGATATTACAATGACAGGGTGCATTCACCTCACCCATAAAGATTCATTCCAATCCCAGCGCAAATAGAAGATTTAAAATGGTGCCCAAAACAGCTGCTGCCTATATGCCCCTTTCTTTGCAAGAGTGTCGGCCATTCCATTTGCTGTCCTAATCTATTTGAAAGTTGTGTTCAGCTTTTGTGTGATGCCATGCTCTTTATTTCCCTAAGATCATGCCTATAGATCCATGACACAAGCTGCTTGCTTCTGGCCCAAGAACTGATCAGCTTTGAATTCTCCAAATGCTGAAACCATGATTGTTTAGCGATTCTTAACCCTTGTAGTAGCCTATAGATCCATGACCAACACTTTTCTGTGCAATCCTTGACTACTCCAAAAACCAACCATTCTTGTGCTTCTCGTGGAACTCCCATCAATCCCGGAATAACCAATTGTCACCCATTCCATATGAACAGTTTAATGTAAACAAGATACTACAGGTTGTTATTTGTTGAAGATCAAAAGTGGATGAACAAGACACTTGCTAACAATATAATCTTGCACATGGCTCCACTTTGTTTGGAAAGGCTAAACAACCAGATTTGATGTTTCTGCAATGCTTGCTAAATTTGTTTTGAAGCAGTCTCAAGCCTAAAGATTATTCATCATCATCATCATCATCATATAAGCCTTGTTATTTTGTTCTGTTTAGTGCCATGTCCATTGTTAAATTATGAGCACTTAGATCATTTCTTACTTCAACCCATCATTTTCTATGCACGTAACAGAACCATCTTAATCTAATCTCTCATTTTATCACATATTGCAGCTACTCCTAGGTACCTTCAAATAACTCCATTTTCTACTAATCCTATCCTTCATAGTTTTTCCACTCATTCATCTTAGCATAGATTTCTGCCACACTAATATTTAGGGCATGTCTCTTAACGGCCCAACACTTCTCCATACAGCATTATCAGCCTTACAACTGCATTATAGAATTTTTCTATTAACCTAAATGGTATTTATCTTATCACCTATGATACAAGGCTCCAAATGCACCTCTCCATGTTACCCATCCCATTCCAATTCAACGGGTGAAATCCTCCTCAATCTTTCCATTGTTATGAATTATCAAAACAAGGTAACAAAGAGATAATATTGAGTTATCTCTTGGTCTCCAATCCTATTATTATTAAAATTCCATAGCATAGATTTTGTTTTGTCACACTTTTTTTTATTAATAACAGAATTTCATTAGAAATTTTTAAAAATTACAAGATAGAGGGACAGGTAATCTTTCTTAACTCTCCACAAACAAAAAAGTTACAACAATTGAGCCCAAAACAACTAATTCCTCCCCATCCCTTGTTTTTCTAAGACAGCAGCAAAAGCATTTGCTGTCCTTTTAGTCCAAAAACATTCTTCTTCCTTTTGCAACCACTCCACTACTTTAAAACCTCTTGTTTCTACTGTACTTGTCCATAAACCAAAGTTTGCATTTAATCCTTCATTAATTATACAATTCATAAGGCCATAAGCAAAATAAACACCTTGGGACCTCCTGAATAAGTTTAGTCAATTAATCAATGATTAGTGCAAATATCAAAATAACATTCAAAAAAGTGAACTAATTCCCAAAGGGATCCACATATAGGAGTGAGCAAACTATAGGTCAAAGGATATATGAAACCCACTCATTGAAAGATTTAAACAAAAATTAGCAGAGTACTTGTTCAAAGGAAGAAAGGTTACATTGATACAATGTGCCTCATCAAATCTCCCAAACTATTTCTTCTCTCTCTGTCCCTCTTTACAAATCCAATCTCAGTTATTAACTCCTTGGAGAAACTAAGATGTGAATTCCTTTGTATCCTTTTGTACTCTCAAAGACAAGGGTAAAATTGGTACTTGACCCAAGGTTCAAAATATCAACGTATCAATGCATCATATGATATGTATCGATTTTCAGGGTCATGAATAAGCCATTTATCACAATTTTGACTTTCTAAAACTTTAGCAACATGATAACAACCATACACTATGGCTTTGTCAGATTTTCAAAACGTAAAAAAAAACAACGGTTAGTTTTGCAGTTTTTATGGCCACAAAAAAAAATATGCATCAATTGCATCAACACTTTTAACCTTGAATAACCATCAATCAAACCTCCTGAATAAAGTGCTCTTGATTGGGAAACAGAAATCCCTCAAATGCCTTATGTCTCAAAGGATGAAATCTATAGATTAATCAGCCAGGAAATGGGGAATAGTTCCTATTCTAAAAGAATGCATGGTGTGGATCAGAACCTTTGTGTAAATCCCATTGCAAGAACTGACATCACTGCTGGAAACAGTTAACAAGATTCACACTCATCCAAACTCTAAAAGGTGGAAACCAGGATGGTCAGGATTCTTTTCTCCAGACCTTTTTCAACAAATTAATAGAGCCCAAGAGGTGTCAAAGTGGCATGAAGCTGGATAGAAGATTAAGGTACCCTTAAAGGTCGCATTCTTCTTATCATCTTATGGACAATTCTGTATAGAATCCTCCCTACTAATCATTTGCAATCAAGAGGTATGGGTGTTGGGCAACCTATGCAGTCTTTGTGGCAAGAAGAAGAATCAGTTCCACAAGTACTGATTCCGCAGCTTCATTTAGAGCAGTTAGGTACATTTTCTACAGCTTTTCGGTAAACATTGGGCAACCCAAAAAGATATTAGCACACTTATCTTAACATTGCCCTCTAATGGATTCAGTAACAGGGGAACCATTTTGTGGAAGTTGGTCCCTTTTTCCATACATTGGTTGACATGCCAGGAGTAGATTAGCAGAATCTTTTATGGGAAAATGGACAGGAAGAGGTTTAAGCAAAAGAGGGAAAACTTTATGGCAATCTCCTGCGCATGCTATATTTTGGAGCATTTGAGAAGAGAGAAATAACCAGGTGTTTAACAACAGAACAAAAAACTGTGAGGAACTAATTTCTTTAATCTGTTATAGATGCTTCCTGTGGACTTCCAGCTCAGATTATTTCAGAGGTGTCACATTTGCTGACCTCCAAAGAAATTCTGTAAATTTTCTTCACTCTAATCCCATACACCTCAACACTTCCCGCAGTCTCAGATTTGCTGACAAAGGGGAGACAACTTTGTACTTTGATGGAAGCGTTTTCGGAAACCAAGGTGCAGCTGGTATTGGAGGTGTAATTCGAAGAAAAGGAGGTACTATCAGTTGGGCTTTTAGTAGACCGATTGGGATAGCTTCCTCAACAAAGGCTGTAGTCATGGCAGCATTAACCAGTATCAGGATTGCAAGAGACCTGGATCTATTAAATCTTACCATTAAAGGAGATCCAGCCAACACCATTAATTGGCTTACTAATCCTGATAGTGGGCCTTGGGCCGTAGCTCACTACTTGGCTGAAGCAAGAGACATCCTCTCCTCCTTGAATACGCACGTGGGCTGGGTTCCAAGGGAGCTAAATTCTGAAGCTGACAGTCCAGCTAAATCGGACGCTTACAGGGATTACTTATTCAGTCATAGTGTCTGCCTATGTAACTCCTTGAGTGTGATATCTGTGTACATCTCCTCATGTACCTCATTTCTCTTGAATAAAGTTAACTTTTTTCTCAAAAAAGAAATCCCCCAGAGAGGTGTTCACTGGAAAAGTGAAAGAGTGCTGATTTTCTAATCTGAAGTCCTACAAGGAGTTTATAGGCTTCACATATCACCACAAGGGATCCTCTACCTCCTATGATACAAAGTACTCACCTTCCGACACTTCTACTCATATCTTAATTAAAATTATACTGCATGTATCATGTTTTATCTGTCCTTCAAGCTTGGATACTAGAGCTTTCCTTCACATTTTTAGTTATGAATTAATTATCCCCATAGCTAATTACTTGAAGGACATCTAAAACAACACAAACCACGAGACATACTCTTGTATATGCCATTAAGTCATCTGCACCAAATGTGAAAGCAGGACAGAAAGGAACCAAGTGATGCCATAAACGGATACAAATGAAATAAAAATATCAAACATATAGGCTGTAAGGCAACAAATAATTGACAAAAAACAGTAGAGAAGTTCCTTTTACAGACCAGAAGTTTTAATAAGAAAGACAATTTGCAAACAACAAGAGGGAGCATCAAGTAATATTTCTTAAAATTTCACCAAAACCCTCTATTGACCTACTTGACAAAAAAAAAAAAGCTAGATATAGTTGCACAATACTAAAAACTCAACAACGAAGCCATAGTTCAATAGAAAACTTTGTTAAACATAGGAAATGGCAAACATATACAAAACTAGCTCGGAGAAAAAAATAAGCAAGACCAAGTAGTAGGACTATTAGGAGAAAATTCATATGCGAATTTATGTTAGTATAGGTGCAAGAAGAGTTTAACCTTAGTGCGTGGAATCAAAACATTTCTAGGAACAGGCAGCCCTGTTGAAGTTGCATATTCTTGAGCTGCTAAAAGCTTTGCCCTAGTGTAGCGAGTTCCCTCTACAAAAAGAGCCAACCAAAAGGGCCGAGGAAAGTCCTTCAATCGTCCAAGTCCTGCCTGCAATTACAATCATAAACAACTGAAATGAAGTTGGCAAGGTAGCCAAAACCACATACACAACTGCAGCAAGCATTTGACATGCTATTACCTTCAATGTGCTTTCGTCCTTTGCCCAACTTCTTTCCAGAAAAACATATTCAGAGAACCACATTGACCAGCCTATAACCTGCATACAGTGATCACATCCCCATAATCCAGGAGTAATTTAGATACCAGTTCTGTTTCTTCTTTTCTTTTTTTCCTTTTAAAACAGTAAAGTATAGTGTTGAGAAAAGATAAGTAAAAATGATACAAAGAGGGACCCCTGTATAGAGGATCTGTCACATTTGGGATAAACACCTGAAACAATATCCTCTAAAAGAACTGTATAGTATGTAACTTAAAGAATTTAAAAAAAAAATGAAGCGGTAAAAAAGGGCAAAGTTCCCTAAATTACAAAGCTCATGATTGACCAGTCAAGAACAGCATCCCACTATCCTTTTAACCACCTCTTTTACTATGAGCCCTGCTTGACTCTACCATTCCTTTATAGAATCTGGGAAACATCCCTTAAAGAGCTCCCAACATGACCCTCTTCATTCCTAAAAAACATTCCCCAATAAATGTAATTTCCTGATCCCTATCCCACCATACTTCTTAGCCACACACACCCTATTCCAGTTTTTTTCTTACTATCTTTTCCATAACAGATCCCACATTTTCTTCTCTAACAGAAGTACCACTTTTGCAGGAATTCCAACAAAGATAATTACTAAGTTGGTAAAACTGACAATAACCTCCCCCCTTCCGATAAAGGTATTTGGATTTCCATGAGATTAGTTTTTGTCCACTTTTTCCACATCGTGCCCCCATATTTATGTAGAGTAACATTTTACCCCCAATGCTTAGTTGGGAGCTTTCCTAGTTTACACTCCCATTTCTCCACCCACTCCTCTGTTTCAGCCACCTCATTACCTACCAACGTTTCACTTTTTGGATGTTTTATGTGGAGAACTGTCACAGCTATGAACTATCTCAAGACAACTTGGAGATTAACCAACTGTTCATGTGATGCACTACAAAAAAAGAGAGTGCATCAGCAAACTAGAGAGTGCAGATAAGGCACATTAATTTCTCTGGAAGTTGTGAGCACAACTTCAGATTAGCCTTTCTCCAAAGGCTGATATCAAGATCCAATCTTGATCGTTCCTGCTTGAAAGAGGAGATCGAACTGGCAGTTATGGCGACGGCAATGAGAAAATAGCGCAATGGTGCTATGTTCTCTCTTCTGTATCTCTTGCTCTGAGAGTCAGGATGTGATGTAGAGGTTGCCGCCCCCTCCTCCTTTTTTAATCTTAAAGAGATCAGTTCCTAATCCCATTAGGAGTTGCTGATCCAAATCTTATCTGGATCTGAATTCCCTTTAAGTGATAAGGGTAGACCCTTATCTTATCTGCAGATTAGATCAGCCCTCTCCTAATCTTATTAGGAGGTTTCCAGATCTAAATATCATTTAAATCTAGACTCTCTGAGTGGATAGGGTTCCTATCTGCTAATCTAATATCAAATCCGCCCCATAGTTTAACTGGTCAAATCAGCCCCGTTCGAAATGGGCTTTGGGCCCATGAAGCCTTAGTGCTCGTTATGCTTCTAAACTGCTCTTTGTATGGCGTGGGACCCAAGCATTGATCTACACATCAGCCACATGAATTCAGCCCAGCCTTTGTTACAAGGCCTGACCAAATACATTATTATGGACAGTGCACCCCCCGAGCCCATCGCATGGGACTGTGGGCAAATGCAAGATTAGCCCATCATGTATTACCCTCAATGGTTTTGCACTTAACCTCTCAGCCCATAATGATCAAACACTGTCCGACAAGAGAGAACCTCTCCCTCGGCTGGAAGGAACAGTGTTGCACTCTCTACTCACATGGATCCCAGGAATTAAAACATTTTTGCAAACATTTAGAAACCGTAGTATATATATGTATATCTTTTATATAAATATATTTTGCAAAACAAAATTTCAACAATTGAAATCGGCTGCCGGCAGTCTTGGTTTCCATTAGAGATAGTGCATCCCCGATCATTACCTTTGGCCGACAAAATGGCTGATCCTGTCACTATGATCACCTACTCAGATGAATTCTCAAACTGTCACAACATACCTAGGTTTCGACCCCCTCTAAGGATCTCACTGATTGGCATATCAAAGACAGCCAAATCCAACACCTAGTGCAATATCATAATCGAGTCTAGGGGTCAGGTGTAACTTTCCGATTTTGCCCATCAATCTCCAAGGTCCAGGACAATACTGGAAATCTGGTTTGATTCAGGGTTTCAAGTAAGCCTACACTGCATGTGCCTAAGGTCTCACCCTGGTGGCTGAGACAGACCACCCCAACATTTGGCAGCACACCAATGTCAGCCTTGGCAGGATAAATCTCCCCAGACTTATCCAATAGCTGTGAACATTCTAAACTAACATGAGTCTCATAAGTGTCCAGTTTAAGAGTATTACACAGAAACACACCACAAGAACACGAATCAAATATGTACTTTATTCATTTACAATAAATGTCATAATGTACATCATTCTGATTGGAGCTAAGGGCATACAACTGTCTAACAATCTTAAGCTGGTTTTCGATTCTTGAGATTGAGCAGGATGTAGAGAATCTGTTTGTATTTTGGTTCCAGGTTTCTTTTCAGGAGGGTGTTACAAGGCATAAGGATGTCAAGAGAATCTAAAAGCTAACCTGGTATGGTCAAGGCACAATAAAATAATCCCCTATTGCTCCCATCTAGACCATTAGCAAGGTATACAGACATATACCAGCAAGGAAGACCATGATTAAAAAAACCTCCCACTATGACTACCTCCTCAAGGCATACACGCACATACAAATGCCAACAAAAATCACCTTAAAATGGCAAAAAAACAAAAAAGAAAATACAAGAGCTAATAGATCGGACAATATAAAAAATTCCAGAACAAGCAAGATTACCTAGGCCAACATGCTGAGAACAAAAGGAAGATCAATTCATAGCAAATACCAACATAGCGAATCCTAGGAAAAACATGCCAAATGACATGAAACTACATGATGATAAAAAAATGGATATCATTCTATAAGAACACAAAGTCCCAAGTATTAGACTATAGCATCAAACAACTTCTATTTCTATAATACGAAAAAGGATAAGTTTCAAGAAAGACTAGGAAGCAATGTTGCACTGCCAATATACATATCCTTTTACTTTTTCAAGTTTTTAAATAGATAGCTTGTCTTTTAATGACATTATACATCTCCTACTCTACTATTATATGCCTATTGTTATAAGAGCAACAACAGTTGGCCTTCAGCAAATCCAATCAAAAGTAGCATTTATTTTTGAATTTTCCAAATTAGGATCACAACCCAATAACACAAAAGTGAACAAAAAAAAATAAAAGACCATAAGTCAATAAGAGATCAATCTCCAATGAAGTTTTACAATGATGCAATTGGATATCACATATGGTTTTCAGCCGGATATGGTGAGTAAAGCTACATTGTGTCAATATCAATAGAAAGATACCGGAAGAAACTTTGATGATTTCTTCATGACGGCTAGAGTGCTACCAAGGCAACCTGAACGCTGGAAAAAAAGTAAACTAAATTACCATTACCAACTAATAACGGGAGAGAAAGTTAAGACATTAAAGTGAATCAAAAAACACAAACAGATATAAAACTCCCAATTTTATGTTGCATGTAGGTAAGGAATGGTAGTTCATAATGAGAGAAGACAAGTACCTGAGCTAAAACCCATCCAACAAGCCAGTCAATGTCGCTTTTGTGATTGGATATGAGAAGAGCATGCTCCTTTCCTGGAATTTTCTCCAATTAATCTACGTACAAGGGTGATCATTAACCACCCTCTCTATATTAGAGAGTAATGCTTAGTATTCAAGTAAACAAAAATGTCATGGACTTTACCCATTGATTGGAAAGTTTCAGAATCTGTGTACAGTTGGACCTGCAGACAGAAAATATTGCTCAGGTCAAAAAGTGAAATGCATAAATCACAGATTTGCAGATTGCAAAGAATGTTATTAGATCAAGACTTACTATCTGAGGTGCAACATTGGTGACAAGAGCAAGTGCCCTAGGTAAAAAGCAAGGTTTAAAATGTCGATATCGACGGAAATGTTTACCCAAATATAGAACAAATGTTGGAAGTGTCAGGTGAAAATATTGTAAAAATTATAGACATTATGGAAATATTATGAAATGTGTGGAAATATGCAATGGTATTCTATATAATGATAAAAGATGCATTAATACACCTTTCTAGACTATTATCTTCCACGATGCATGTCTTTTTCTTCTATTAAATAATTAGAATTAAATCATATAAACAACATGAAGCATTTAATATTTTATTCTAATAAGTTATTAGCTTAAGTAATACTTTTATTATTATAAAAATATCTCACTATTTTTTGTTTCTATGAATAGTTTATCCCAAATATTAACTTTCTTACTATTTATTCATTTTTTATTGCTTTTATAACAAGGGCCTACAATATCACAATATAAACTATCTATTAAATCATATTTTTTATGTTAAAAATGAAAACTTTTCATTAATATAAACTATAGTGTACAAAGATTGTGAAAACCTTATTTAGTCCTAGGTTACTATAGAGAAGAAGAAGAAGAAGAAGAAGAAGAAGAAGAGGGGTTCGACCAGTAGAGGAAAATCAGTCCTCTCTAGTCGACCCACTTGTATTTATCTCCAATAAACTTAGTTACAAGAGAGACCATATTATCCCTCATAAGTGATGGGACACACAACTTAAACTTGAATAAAACAAACCTTTCACTCTCAAATAGATAAACTCAAATGACCAAAATACCCTTGTTATGTGAACTCTAACACTCCCCCTCAAGCTGGAGAGTATATGTCATATAGTCCCAACTTGTCACAAATATATCTACTTAGACTTGAGACAATCCCTGTGTAAAGAAATATGTGCATTGATTTCCCGAACTCACATGAGATGTGGTTATCACTCCACTGATCACTTTCTCTCTTACAAAGTGACAATCAGCCTCAATATGCTTGGTATTCTCATGGAAGACTGGATTGGAAGAGATGTGAACAACTACTTGGTTATCATAGTATAGTCTCATGGGTTTGTCAACTGAGAACCCCATCGCTTGTAGTAAATTCTTCAGCCATACTAGTTCACATGTGGTATGAGCCATAACTTTGTACTCAGCTTCTACACTACTCCTTGCCACCACTGTTTGTTTCTTGCTCTTACAAATTACAAGATTGCCACCAATGAAGGTACAATACCCTATAGTTGATCTCCTGTCTGATATAGAACTAGCCCAATCAGCATTTGTATACCCTACTATCTCAAGAGTCGCTCACTTTTGTATAGCAAACCACGACCACGACCTAGAGCACCCTTCAGGTACCTAACAATCCTTAGAACTTCTTCCCTATAAGGAATCCGAGGATGTTGCATAAACTGACTCACCATACTCACAGCAAATGATATATCTAGTAGGGTAATAGTCAAATAATTCAACTTTCCCACCAACCTCCTATATCTTCCAAGATCATCAAACTCTTCACATGCATCAACACTCAACTTGACATTCAGTTCCATAAGAGTCTCTGCTGGTTTAGACCTTAACAGTCTTGTTTCTTCAAGTAGGTCAAGAACATATTTTCTTCCCACCAACCTCCTACCCAAATCTTTCGTATTGAAGTAGTCCTATAGGAATTTCTTGAATCTGTCAATTCCATTACTGTCACTCCCAATTATGACAATATCATCCGCATACACCACTAGAAAGATTTTCCCATCTTTTGAGTCATGACTGAACACAGAATAGTCTACCTGACACTGTTTCATCCCAATTTTTTTCACTACTTCACTGAACCTATCAAACTATGCGCGTGGAGATTGTTTTAGTCCATAAATTGCCTTTTTGAGTCTACAAACCTTATCATCCTCCCCCTGAGCAACAAACCCCGGTGGTTGCTCCATATACACCTCAAGGAGATCACCATGCAATAAGGCATTTTTTATGTCAAGTTGCAAACGAGGCCAATCATACATAGCAAAAAAAAACTGTCTTTTGAGAGTAAATGACTGTTTAGAATAGATGTAGAAATCAAAATAAAATAACATAAATCATTCTTCTAAGGAAAAGAAGATGAAGAAGAAGATGGCGGCAATAGGGGTTCAGAGTAAGAGAGTTTTGAACCTTAATCTCAACTCTTACACCCCTAACACTATTTTATTAAGTTAAACTTGATAATTTACAGAGATGCCCTTAGTTGGGCAAAAAATTAAAAGAATATAACAAAGAAAGAATAGGCCCGGAATAAGGCCCATTATAGCAAAGAACATAAAAAATAAAAATAAAAAAAGATAAACAGCCTATGGGCCATTCGGCCCATCTTCTCTACACTCCCCCTCAAGCTGAGCATAGATGTCAATCATGCCAAACTTGCCAGTATCATTCTGAAGTTTAACCTTGGGAATGCCCTTGGTAAGGATAACACCATTGGCTTAGTTCTGTCAAATTCAATATGCTTAGTTCTGTCATATTGTACTGGGTTGTGAGCAATGTTGATGGCAGCCTGATTATCACAGTATAACACCATTGGCTTATCATGCTCAATCCCCAGTTCCTCCATCAATGATTTTAGCCACAATAGTTCAGGAACTCCACGTGCCATGGCTCTGTATTCTGCTTCTGCTGAAGATCGAGCAACATAGATCTTTTGTCATCAATGTTTCCAGCCCAGTCAGCATCTGTATAGGTTTCAAGTTTCATATGGCCATACTTGGCAAACAGAATTCCCTTTCCAGGGGAGCCCTTCAAATAACACAGAATTCGCTCTGCTGTTGCCATATGAGTATCCCGGGGAGCATGCATGAATTGGATGATGCAACTGACAGCATATGCAATGTCTGGCCGAGTCAGGCATAGATAAAGAAGTTTTCCAAGGAATCTCTGGAAGACTCCTTTGTCTTCTAACAATATTCCATCTGAAGCAGAGAGTTTATGACTCATATCAATAGGAGTATCAATTGGTCTAAGCACCCATCTTCCTTGTTTCAGAGAGCAAATCAAGAACATACTTCCTCCGAGAGATAAGAATCCCACCCTTGGACCTACCAACTTCTATGCCAATAAAGTATCTCAATTCCCCCAAAATCTTTGATCTCAAACTCTAAATGAAGAAAAGATTTGAGATCATTAATTCCCGAGACATCATTACCAATCACCATAATATCATCAACATACACAATCAGGTAAACTGTCAAGAATCCTCTCCTCTTCACAAAAAGAGTATGATCAGACTGTGCCTGTACATAGCCAAAGTTATCAAGAGCAACCCTAAACCTCTCAAACCAGGCTTTAAGGGACTGTTTTAGTCCATAAAAAGATCTCTTCAGCTTGTATACCTTTCCTTTCATATATGTTTCATACATCCCTGGAGGAAGAAACATATAAACCTCCTCATGTAATTCTCCATTCAGAAATGCATTATTTACATCCAATTGATAAAGTGGCCAGTCAAAGTGAGTAGCCAAAGATAGAAGAACTCTCACAGAGGTCATCTTGGCAACAGGGGCAAAGGTCTCCAAATAATCAATCACATATGTCTTTGTATAACCTTTTACAACCAACCTAGCCTTATACCTTTCAATGGTGCCATCAGCATGATATTTGATAATAAGACCCACTTACAGCCAACTGGATCATTCCCTTCAAGCAAATCAACCACTTTTCATGTGTCATTCTTGTGCAGGGCATCAATTTTGGATCTCATAGCATCCCTCCATTCTGGAATATTCAGAGCTTTTGACACAGACCTGGGAATTGGGTTAGAGGCAACAGAAGAAAGGTAGACAAAATATGAAGGAGAAAGCAAACTACAAGAAAGGTGCTTGGAAATGCAATGTGCTACACTTCCTTTTTCCTTTCCTAATAGCAATGGGAATATCAAGGTCTGGAAAGGATGGCTCCGAAGGGGCTGAAACAGTACCTGTTGTCTCATCTGTAACTAGAAATGCATGAGACTCGTGTGTTGCAGGGGAAACAACTTGTTCATTTCTGGATCTTTGCCTTTGATACATCCTGGGATTAAAAAGAGGACAATGAGGTAAAGAGGGAGAAATAGGAACACTAGAATGAGAGTAGAATGATTTATCCTCTCTTGATTCATTTGAATGAGGAAGAGGCTCAGCAAAAGACTCAACTGAGACAGGAAGAGGAAGAGCAAAGACGTGACAAATCCTCCCCCTTTGGACAATGTCCCTCTAGAGAGGAACTATAAAAAGGAAAAAGCTCATCAAAAGTGACATCCTTTGTGACATATCGAGTATTAGTCTTTGGATCAAAGCAATAGTAACCCTTCTGTATGGGGGAATAACCAAGGAAGATACACTTGTGAGTTTTTTGTTCAAATTTATGTCTTTGGACACTAGAGATATGTACATAACAGGTGCAGTCAAAGACACGAATAGGAATAGAAAAAAGCTCCTTGTCGGGATAAAGGAGACTAAAAGGAGACTTAAACCCCAAAACCCTGTATGACATACGGTTTATAAGGTAGGTAGCAGTGAGAACAGCATCACCCCAAAACTTTATAGGGACATGTGAGGCAAATTAGATACTTCTTGCAACTTCAACAATATGTTTATTTTTTCTTTCAACAACTCCATTCTGTTCTGGGGTCCTGACACAGAAGCTTTGATGAATAACCCCTAAATTAGTGAGATAGCAAGACAAGTTTTTCTCAAAATATTCTTTTGCATTGTCAGATCTGAAAATTTTAATCCTAGTATCAAAATGGGTTAGGACAAATTCATGGAATTGCCTCACAAGTCTAGGAACTTCATCATGGGATTTCATCAGGAATATCCAAGTAAACCGAGAAAATTCATCAATGAACAAGATAAAATATTTGTAGCCACCCATAGAGGGTAAATGGCAAGGCCCCCACGCATCAGAGTGCACAATATTAAAAGGAAACGAAGATCTGTTATTACTCAAGGGATAACAGTTTCTACAATGCTAGCTCACAAGACTCACAATGAAGACTGGACAAACTAATTCCCTTAAACAGTTCAGGGAATAAATGACTCAACGCAAAAAAAATAAATATGACCCAAACGAAAATGACATAACATGACTTGACTGATAGACTCTGTGGATATAGATCCAAAAGCAGCTTTTCCAGGCTATTCAGGGCACTGTCCCGGAGTGTCAAGCAAGTATATTTCATTTGCAACACGGCCACTCCCAATCACCTTCTGAGACTCCAAATCCTGAAAAACACAGTAGGAATGGAAGAAGGTTACACAACAGTTTAATGACTTAGTTAGACTACATATAGATAACAAGTTTGTATTTAGTCTAGGTACATGAAGAGCAGAATGAAGGATCAATAAATCTGTAGCCTTAATGGTTCCCTTGCCGGAGATAGAGGCAAGAAAACCATCGGCAATGGTGATTTTATCACGTCCAGGAAGTAAATCATATGAAACAAACAAGGTAGAAAGATTGGTCATATGATTGGCAGAAACCCGTATACCTGAATGAGCAAATTCAAAAGATGTTGAAATTTCTGAAGGGTTGGAAGAAGAAATCACACCCTCTAGGTGATTGATCATCCTCCCAAATTTCTCATATTCTGCTTTCATGGATGCTAATTGTGCACTAGTTGTCATTTCTTCAGTTTGGTACTTGTCACTATCTAGACCAGCAGCAACATTAGCACTCCCTACCCTTTTATTATAATACTTCTTCTGGAACCGAAGAGGAAGAAGCTCAGGATGTAATTTCCAACACTTGTTTTTAGTGTGTTTTGGCCTTTTACAGTACTCACAGACAACCTCTTTCTTCCCTGAGCCACTTGGAGTCCCTGCAACCCTTTTGGGTATCACTCCCATATCAGCAAAGTGATCATTTAGACCAGACCCTTGAACCTAGACAAGCCTTCTGCTTTCTTCACTACCTACCAAGGCGTATGCTTGTGACAGTGAGACACTATCCTTGGATAAAATATTTTGTTTTGTAATATCATACTCTGGGTTTAGTCCAGTTAAGAACTCAAACACCCTGTTTCTCTCAACCAGTTTTCTATAGGTCTCTACATCATTAGTGGTGTCCCAAGTTACAGCTTTTATCAAATCTGCTTCTTGCCACAAAGACTTCAGTGTTGAGAAGTATACAGCTAAAGGTTTCTCCCCCTGTCTTAAATTCTTCACATCACTTCTCAACTTGTAAGCTCTGGCCACATTTAATTTCTGGGAATAGGTATCAACAACACTATCCCAGATTTCCTTTGTTGAATTCATCCACAAATAGTGTTGACTAATCTGTAGCTACATTGAACTCACAAGCCACCCAATAACAGTATAATTTTCTTGCATCCACTTCTCATAAGATGGATCATCTTCTGAGGGAGACTTTTTGCTCCTGGAGATAAAACCCCACTTTCCTCTACTACAGATATGAATCTTTACCGATTGTGACCATGCCAGATAATTAGTTCCATCCAACTTGACTATGGTCACAGTCAGTAGAGATTCAACAGAAGCTCCCGGAACCTGCCCAGATTCAGCAACGTTCTTGTTTTCAATCTTTGAGGAGTTCTTCTCTTTAAACACTTCAAAAGGATTTCAACCAACTTCAAAAGACACCAAATGAAGATAGAACAAGGATTGTACTGTGAGCCAACCTCTATGCAGCAGTACCAGAAATCTGAGTCACCCGGAAGCTGGGAGAAACAGAAAAAAAGGAGTCGCACCTTGTAGACTACACGACACACCAAACAACTTGTTTCGATCTTCAAGAAGGAAATTCAGAAAGCCTCCAGACACTGAGCGCCCAAACCAAACACCCTGCGGGGCGCCCGCAAACAGATTTCTCCAGAAAATTAAGGTTTCGGGCAATACACTTGAATCAACCAAGGAGGCGACACAGTCAGCCCCCTTCTCTCCAGAAACCACTAACAACTGGGCAGAACAGAGTTTCTTTAACAATCCATACGATTCAGTTCTCTATACACACTGTGTATGGGAAAAAAAAGGGGTGAAAAGGGAAAAGAGAGTCTGCTCTGATACCAAGAAGAAAAACAATCTTTTGAGAACAAAGGATTGTTTAGAACAGATGCAGAAATCAAAATAAAATAACAGAAATCATTCTTCTAAGGAAGAGAAGATGAAGAAGAAGATGGCGGCAATAAGGGTTCAGAGTAAGAGAGTTTCGAACCTTAATCTCTACTCTTACCCCCTAACACAATTTTATTAAGTTAAACTTTGATAACTTACAAAGAGGCCCTTAGTTGGGCAAGAAATTAAAAGAACACAATATAGAAAGAATAGGCCCAGAATAAGGCCCATTACAGTAAAGAACATAAAAGATAAAAAAATGATAAACAGCCTATGGGCCATTCGGCCCATCTTCTCTACAATAGCACCTAAGGAAATCAACACGCAAACTGAACCAATTTTAGCCACAAGAGAAAATGTCTCAATATAGTCCACACCATACAACTGAGAATAGCCCTTAGCCACTAAGCTGGCCTTCAATCATTCCACATTGCCATCTAGAAGATACTTCAATGTGTAGACTCACTTACACCCAACAACATGCTTACCAAGAGGAAAAGTAGTGAGTTCCCACATGTGATTGTGTTGTAAAGCAAATAGTTCCTCTTCCATTGCTTGTCGCCACCCTGGAAGGTAAGGGCTTCCTGGACAGTACAAGTGTGTTTACCTTTCCACAGGGCAATAGGAAGATCGAGGTCCGAGGAAGAAGAAAGGCGAGCAGTTGAAACATAGTGTGAAATAGGATGCAAAGTACAAGTGTGTTTACCTTTCCACAGGGCATAAGGAAGATCAAGGTCCGAGGAAGAAGACGCAACCACAGGATCTATCGACAAGGGCGGAATTGGAGGAGGGGTCGATGCTCTTCTGTGAGTATACATTTATCTGATTGGTGGCCTCTCAATAGTAACTGGCACAGGAAGGGAATCCACAACTGAAATGGGGACCACGGGAAGGGGATCCTTAACAGGGACGGGAAGAGGAACTATGGGGGAAGGAGAAAGAACCACAGTGTCCGAGAAAAAAGGAACCGATTCAAAGAAGGTGACATCGGAGCACACAAATGACTTATGGGAGTTAGGGTTATAGCACTTATACCTTTTCTGAGTCATGAAGTATCCAAGAAATATACACCCAAAGACTCTCAAGGTGAGAGTAAACGGAGACAAGGTGGGAAACAACACCAAGAAGGGGCATTGACTACCAAGGATGGACATGGGCATCCGATTAATGAGAAAACATGATGTGAGGACAGCATCACTCCAAAAACGCTTTGGGACATTCATATTAAGCATCATAGACAGAGCAGTTTCAAGGAGATGTCGATTTTTCCGTTCAGCTACACCATTCTGTTGTGGGGTGTAGGAACAAGAAATTTGATTAATTATCCCATGGTGCTCTAAATATTGCTGAAATGGTGTTGAGGTGTACTCTTTTGCATTATCGGAGTGAAGAATTTTAATATGAGCACCAAATTGGATACGTATTTTAGCATAAAATTTCTAAAAAATAGAGAATAATTCAGTGCGATTGTTCATAAGATAAATCCATGTCATCCTTGAAAAGTCATCAACAAGAATTACAAAATACTTATAGCCATTGTATGATATGACTTTGATTGGACCTCAAACATCAAAATGAACTAAAGAAAAAGGACTTAAGACACGACTATCAACTCTTTTACTAAAAGAGACTATGATGTTTCCCAAGCTGACACGACTCGCAATCCAACGATGAAAGATAACTCAAGGAAGGAACCAGCAACTTCAGAGCCTTGAGAGAATGATGACCAAGGTTGTAGTGCCGTTGAAGATGAATAAGAGACAACTAAAAAGCTACTGGAAGGCCACCATCAAGGTAATACAATCCACCTGCCTCATGCCCTCCACCAATCTTCATCCCTGTCTTGAGATCCTAAAACACACGAGAAGAGGAATAAAAGGTTATGGAACAATTAAGTGACTTGGTGAATCTACTAACAGCCATAAGGTTAAAGGAAACTTGGAAACATATAAAACAGATGATAAAGATAAGGAGGAGAGATCAACATCACCAACACCACAAATGGGAGATATAAAACCATTAGCAAGAGTAACTATTTGAGATGTGGAGGACCGAGAAAGAGAAGAAAATACATTTGGAGTCCCAAACATACGGTCCGAGGCTCCGGAGTCAATGATCCAGTGTGAAGGCTTGGAAGCCAAACAAGCCATACCTGAATGGGCAAGGGTAGTTGTGTCCTGTTGAGAAGATATCTGAAAAAACTGCTCATATACTGCATGGGGTACACTCACCATCTCCTTCCCAGAAACACCAGTAGATGTGGAGGGGATTGGGTCAGTTTGTTGACTTTCACTAGCTATACCACTACCCCTAGTCACATCATGGTTAGCCCAAGTGTTGGGTGGACCATGTAAATCATAGCAGAAATTAACTGTGTGTCCCACTAATCCATAGTATGTACACTTCCTAGGGGCATTACTTCTTCCTTTACCACGACCTCCCCCTGAGTTCCGACCTCCACTCCAACCACCAACACAGTTAAACATGGAACCATCACGGTTATCTGTTAGTCCACAGCTACCACCACCACCTCTCTTTCCACGGCCTTCCCCTCTAGTCACCACCAAACCGGATCTTTTTGAGAGAAAAGAATGCTCTGTAGACTCAATAGATGTCCTCCTAAGATAGGCAAAAACTTCTTCAAGTAAGGGAAGAGCATATCCCCCTAGTATTTGTGCTCGGGCAAGCTCATATTCAATCTTCAAACCACCAGAAACCTCGTCACATCAAATTGCTTACATTGTTGTTGTTGAACCCGAACATCCAGTGTCAGAGGATGATACACATTAAGCTCATTTTGGGTATTTCTCAGACTTGCATAATATTCCTCCAAACTGTGACTACATTGCTTCAGATTAAAGTACTCTTAGTACAACTGATACACCCTAGTTGTATTGTCTTGCCTGGAATACAATTTCTTAGCATGATCCCAGATTTCTTTAGTTGTATCTAGGAACATAAAATTCACACTAATTTTTTGTTCCATGATATTCCACAACCATGTCATTATTTGTGCATACTCATGTTCCCAGTCACTAAACCCTAGAAAACCAAAGGAGGACCTCCTCTCTCACATGTTTTGCCTTTTTCTTGGCTTTTAAAAACACCTCCACAGATTTTGCCCACGGCACATAATTCTCACCATTCAACTTAATAGATGTCATTGAACATTTAGGTAAGCTGGAGAAATCAAAACACTTGTTTTATTGTCATTCCCATCTCTAGTCGATGCCATTTTAACTAATTAACCTTACTTCACAAAGAAATCACTGTTATAAGCAAAGTATTCACCTTCAAATATTCAACACAACTTCACGCACCACCACAAAACCTTAACTCACTTTCAGCACCACTGACTTTTTTTTTATCAATAACACTTACATTAAATCATCAGTAGAAAATTTACTTCAGCACCACTGACTTCTTCAACTACACATCACACACCTAATACAAGAGCTGAAATCACTCGGCCATTAAACCAAACACATGTACTGCACACTGCGGAACCACTCACACACCTAATACAAGAGCTGAAATCACTCGGCCATTAAATCAAACACCTACACTGCACACTGCAGAACCAACCTGTACTCAGCTAAATATTGTTCACCCGAACCTGCTCTCTTTGTACCATCAAATAGAGAGCTTCCTACCAATCACCACAAACAGCCACTGCACCATACACTGGAGGCATGAAGGCCTCCTACAGAGAAAAACAGTCACTCCTTTGCAGCCTTTCCCTTAACCTCCCAATGGTTCTTGAGAAATCTGTGAAACCCTAGAGAAGAGGACGATAGAAAAAAAAAAAAAAAACTAGGTAAATCAGGAAAAAAAAGGAACAAGACAAGCAGATCTGAACTTGTTAAATTCGCTCTGATACCATGTGGAAACCTTATTAAATCCTAGATTACAGTAAAGAAGAAGAAGATGAGGAGTTCAGCCAGTAGAGGAAAACCAGTCCTCTCTAGTTGACCCACTTGTATTTATCTCCAAACTTAGTTACAAGAAAGACCATATTGTCCCTCATAAGTGATGGGACACACAACTTAAACTTGAATAAAACAGACCTTTCACTCTCAAATAAATAAACCCAAATGACCAAAATACACCTGTTCTGTGAACTCTAACAGTTTCCAATCAACCCCTTGCCTAGCTAGAGAATCTGCTATCCCATTTGCCTCCCTTGGAACCCATTGATACATCACTGTTATTCCCCTCAGAAACCATAAGATTTTCTTAACTCCTTCTCAGTGCACCCATGCTGCTTTCCGTACGTCCTTTAGCCAACTAATAACCACTTTAGAATCTCCTACAATCAAATCATCCTTTCCATTTTTAGCTCTTTTGCTATTTGAGCCCCGCATAGCACAGCAAAAAGTTTGGCTCTAATGGAATCCCCTAAACCAAGAAGGCCTGAATAAATGGCTGATATATTCCCTTCTCTATCTCTAAAGACTCCCCCAATGCCTAAAGAACCTGGGTTATCGAGATTGCTTCCACCAAAATTAAATTTGATAAAGCCTAAACCAACAAGACCTGAATAAATGACTGATATATTCCCTTCTCTATCTCTAAAGACTCCCCCAATGCCTGAAGAACCTAGGTTATCGAGATTGCTTCCACCAAAATTAAGTTTGATAAAGCTTTCCGAGGGTGGTGTCCAAGGTACAATGATTTTCTCTTTTCTGATAGACAAAGAGGCCACTTCCCACCAATTTCTTTTTATATCGTTAACAGTATAGGGTGAAAACAGATCCAAAGATTCAACCCAATGTATCACCCTTACTTGGATGCAATCCAATAAGAGCTTCCAAATGTCCTTCCTCCTCCTTGAAGATTTGTGCATTTCTTTCTTCCCAAACGGTCCACAGCAAAGCAGCCCTAATGCACCTCCATAAAACTTTTCCTCACTTCCTTGGCCATCTGAAAGTTGCACCTGCAAACAAAGTCTCCAAAACGAGAGAAGCACCAATTCCAAATAGAGGTAACAAAGAGGCAAGAGATGAAAAGGTATGGCTGATTAAAAAAAGAGACAGATAAAAAGGTGTTCAGTTTCACCATGTGCCTAACAGGATATGCAACAGTTTGGGGGAAAAGCATACAATTTTTCTTTTTTTCTTTTTTTTTGTAAAATATCCAAAGTATTGATTCTTCCATGACAAACCACCCAACAGAAAGCCTCTAGTTTTAACAGAACTGGTTTACACCAAACCTCACACACAGGGAAAGAGGACCCACCAGACCAAAAAGGAAACACAAGAGAAGGCCCCTCTAGGGTTGGGGGGTCCAAACTCTCTCATCAGAAATAAGGGGACCAACAACGACATACTCTAGGATTTGGAGTAAATTAGTGACTAGGGGACACCCAGAATCTCTTAGACCTCTTCTAAAGCCCAAATCCCATGCTTCCCCTTCAGGTAAAGAGATAAATGAGGAGATAGGCATTTTATTTTTATTAAATCATATAAATTATACAAACAATTTAATATTTTTATTATAAAAATCATTTATGCATTTTATTCTATTTTAATAAGTATTTAGTTTGATCATTTGTTTTTTACTTTTGTTTTTTACTTTTGTTTTTTATGAATGTGTTACATTTGATCTTAAATATTAATTTTCTTATTACTTATTCATTTTTACTGGCTTTTACAATGATAGCTAAAATATTATATATTTTTCGCATTTTCTGCACAAAGTGGCCACTCAGAAACCAACACACATTCTCATCTGTCAAAAAAAAAGAAACCAACACACATTCTCACGCTTGTCAGACTGAGACTTTACCATTACACCAAGAAATGGCCACTCAGCGAGTTAAATCTATAGACTTCCATATTACATTCAAACACCAGATTAACATTTTAACTTGTGTTAAATTACCTTAAGTAGGTCTGCAAATGCAACCTAGGTAGGTGCCTAGACTAGCTATCACAATAAAATATATGTGGAATCACAACATATTCAACAAACGAACAGAGTTCAGAGAACATCCAAGCATGAATTTTATTTTGATAAGTCATTATAATTACGCGAGAAAGGAATAAGACTGCATTGGAAAAAGATAATGAACGGTAATAAAGTCATTTGTGGATAAATAGAATATAATGGCAAGTTGTTGAATACCTTAACTCCTGCCCACCAATCAATGAGCCACACAAGCTCAAGCCACAGCAACTCTGCCACCACTCTGTTGATCCTTCTGTACATATTCTTCGACAGCGGACGAACAAGAATGAAGCATACTGCCTGGAGCGTGCGTGTGTGTGTGTGTATAGAGAGAGAGAGAGAGAGAGAGAGAGACCGGTGTAAAAAAAAAAAGAAAGTAAGTAAAACAGACCCACGTAGTCCAACAAGAAGAAAAAACAGTACCAAGAAATTCTACAATTAAGAATTTAAAATCAGTATTAAAGTGATGAAAAATAACTAAGTAATAATGACGCAGAGAACAAAAATAAACATGCAATAAAAAAAGCAAAACGAAATTTGAACGAGATAAAAAAATAAAAGGATTGGGAACTGTATGACAAAAATCAACAAATTGTCGCATTAAAATGCACTGTGAAAACAAAATAAAACCAACAACCAAATGCAAGAAACCAAGGACAAACCTAAATTCGAATCTCAGAAGAAAAAGTATTAAAACGATTCAAACCCCACATTTTGTAAAACGAAGTCAAGCACAGAAAAACAAAAATATAGCAATATTTGAAGCAAAACGATCCAGTGAGCAAGATTTGAAACAAAAAATAACAGCCCCAAACAACCCCGACCCCATTAACCTAACCAATGCAAGAGAATAATCCCTAAGAGAACCGTCCAGTGTAGCTCAGACAAAAGTCATAAAACTTATCCCTAATCGAAAATAACATCATCGACACTGAGGATTATTAAACCAGAGCTTTCAAGAAAAAGAAGAAGAAACGCGGGGAATCAATTCTCTCTTACCTGAATGATATTAACGACGATGCCAGAGAAAAGAAAAAGGACACCCAAAGGAACGACAACAGCTGCAGCTGCGATCGCCATGGCCAGCCGAAGCCGGAGAGGAGTGAAAGAGTAGTTAAGGAAAAAAGGTTTTTCAGAGACGTTGTCAGGGGTTGTCCGCTTTTTAAACACCGCTTCCCATTTGTAAATTGTAAGTTTGTAACGAGCATATATACTCGGTGTTTTTCAACCAGCCGTTGACCAACCGGTTGAACCGTTCGAACCACCACCCGGTTAAAATTCTGGATCCGGTTTGAATAAACCCTGGAAAAATGTCAAAATCTGTTAATTTGATCAAAACATTCCAATTCGTACGGTTGGACCTTTGACCTGATCGAGTTGATAATGGGTTGTGGGTTGCATACTAACCGTGTATGTAATTTCAGGAGGCCATAACTTTGCAATCTAATATTTGGTTGAAACTTTTTTTTATTTTAGATCATTTTTTGAGATTTATGCGTCTCAAAGTGCCCCACTATTTTCATGGGAAAAACCCTTTTTTAGTCTTAAATCACAATTTTTGACAGTTTTTTAAATAAAAATTAAATTTAAATTTAAAATATAAATTAAATATAAAATAATACATATATCATATCTAAAACATAATTCATACTTATACATTATATATATATATATATGCACTTAAAACATATGTAGATGTTGATATAGCACGATCTAACCCATTTAACCCAGACAATTGAACCAACGACCCACAACGTGGAGACAAAAATGGCTCGACCTCTAGATTGGTTTTTAAAACACTGCATATAATGTTCATCAGCTCCTTCCTCCCTAGAAAAAAACGTTGCTAACTTGTGCATTAACGTTTAACACGCACAATGTCTCAACTGATTCCGACAGCAATAAATAGGATTGTCAATGGGTCAGGCTACCCAACATAACCAAACCAATTATATCGACCTGGTTTCACATGATGTCCCGTTAGGTTGGTTCTGGTTCCAAATATTTTGTCCCGATTAATATTGGGTCGAGACTGGTTTTCGTTGTCCTGAACCGATTAGACCCAAACCGATAGTAATATTTACATACATTAACTATCTTGGCTTTATAAGTAATATAATAATGACATATAAATGTAATTTTATGGCCTAAAAGCCTACAATTGAACTAAAAAGGGGAAAACCTTACCACTCAGCTGTATTCCTCTTCATTTCTCCGATGGTTTCAAGTTTCAATTCTCCATTTTTGGCCTCTTCTTCTCCACTCGTGAGTCGTGACAACAGCAGCAGCAATAGAGGCAGCATCAACGGTTCACAGCAATGGTATTGATGGCATCTATAGTTGAGATCCAAGCAAGTTATTTATGCTTAGTTTGGAAGGAATACAAATGCAAATATATAGAGATCAAAACCTTATATCTATCTTCAAAAAATTAATAATGATAAAAGTTCTTATGGAAATACTTTGAACAAAGGAGGTAGTTATGAATTTGGGAAAAGTTACCTCGTTCAAATCTCTATTTTTTAACTTCCTCTGTTCAGTCTTGCTTTTAAATGCATACCTTCAATCATAATCGGGATTTATCGGGCAGACCCGATTATTCCAATTAACAGTAGTCGGTTCGGTTCTAGGCTTCAATTTGTAGACCCCTTTCGGGTCTGATTCGGAACCAGAACAGAGATTTTTCTCATCGGTTTGGAATGGTTTTATCCTGTCTTGAATCAGACCCGACCCATTGATAACTCTCCAATAAACATCAGCATGTCCTTTGCCTTGCTAAAAATGCAAAATTACCCTTCACTCATAGTTACAATTATACAACTGAGAATCTACTAGAATATTTTTGTCTTAAAAAAAAATATTACTTGTGGAGCCATCAACTCCAAAGTCCAAACCCACCAAATTGACCTCAACAGCCCAAGCCCACGTTATGTGATCAATACTCAAATAGTAGTAATATATCACAAGCCGAATTTGTAACTAATGAGAATGGTGACAATTCAGTAATTTTGCTTTCTGCTTTCTTTGTAGGATTTGGATGCAATTGTATTTTAATTGGATTCTGATATGTATCAACATGTTAAACAATTATTCAAAAAGAAATTGAGGTCCAAATGACTAACAACCAGTCAAACACTATGCCTCTTTAGGCTTTTTGGCAACTTTTTCAAAGATCTATTTACAAAACTAAAAGTCACACTTAAATTTTTTTGCAAGTTTCAAAACATCTTTGTATAAAAACAAGGTATCCCGAGCTCTATCACTTGATCCTGACTTCAGAGCTTGAATAAGGTTTGAGCAATCACTTTCCAAAATAGCCTTTTGAGGATTTAAACAACTACGGAGCTCCAAGCATTTCACCATTGCCACTACCTCCACTTGTATCGGAAAAGAAACTAGAACTTGATCAGAAGAAGCTGCCACTGCCAAGCCAAAATGGTACCAAGCCTAGCTCTTCCCACATAAATATGTACAGTACAAATACACATACAAAACAATATAAAATGCAAGGTTTTGTACTCTACAAAATTGTATTTATACTCCTTCCAAAGTGAGCCTAAAAGATCGGTAAATTAGGAAGAAGATTGGCAGTCTCGAGGGAGAACTAAATTCTATTTTTCCATATTATCCATAATAAATAAATCGAGAAACATTTAAATAGCCAAACTAAATTCCTCTTCTTTTCTCTTGCCCATTTTGCAACAAACATCATACCATGAATTGAACCACAAGACAAAATTATCTGGGTTATAGAAGTTTTATCTTTTAACATTTAAATAGCTGGTAAACCATGAAGTTTTAGCATGGGTATAGAAAAACAGAGCATGCATATCAGATTCATCACTCATATTACAGATTGGGCATAGAAAAACAGACCTATACCTTTTTTTTTTTCATGATTTTCCTTTACAACTAAGCATTCGAACAACATTTCCATAGAAAAGATTTCACTTTGAGGTCTACTTTTAAATCCCAAATATGCTTATAATGCTTCTTCTCTAAAGCCATTCCAGTAAGAACTGTTTGTTATTGGGGTTCAACTTGATTTCCTACCACTATGCAACAAAATAGGCTGGTTTGACTGAGAAGTTACCATTTCCTGCAAGGTTCCATCAAATCTTGTCTAGCTATTTTCCAACAGCCAAAGGGGGTATTGAGAATATTTGAAGCATAGACATTAAGGGAAATTGTGTTATTAAACGTTCATTCAATCTTCTCTCATCCTCAAGAATAAGATCCTTTGCTAAGTTTAGGCTAGTATTGTTTGGTTTTAGCCCCTGAATTCTAAATCTGGAATCTTTGGAAGCCATGGATCCTTCCAAATTCTAACCTTGTCCCCAATTGATTGCTTAGCAGCAGCCCTGAACTAAATTTCTTATAGTTGACAAGATACTTTGCCACCCCAAGATCCCCTTTTGGAATATTTGGGTAAAAAATGCATATTTTTTAAATATTTTCCTCTAATTAACCTTTCCCATAAATTGTTTTCTTTAATGCACAATCTCCAAGCTTGCTTAATCAGTAAAGCCAAATTAAAAAAATGGGGATCCCTAAAGACCCTCATTCATTTCTTTATGCTAATTACATCCCAATTGACCTGGTGAGTTTTATTTGTTTTGTTTGAATTATTCCACCATAACTTTGTTTGAATTCCTTTCAAGGCTAAAAACACTTAGGCAATAAAAAACATGACATGGTATAGGATGGTATTGATAAGATTGCAGCTTTAAGGAGGACCTCTTTTCTTGTAGGGGAGAGAAGGTCATACAAATTATTTGTTTTCCTTTCAGCTCTTTCCACCAAATAATTGAATAGCTCTTTTTACCCCCCCCCCCCGCCCCCAATCTCAGTTAAAAGCCCAAGATAAATGGAAAGGTGGTCTACTTTTCTGATTTTAAGCACCTTGGCCATCATTTTCTAAAGTTTGGGATGTAAATTTTTATTGAAAAAGACCTCGGATTTTGTAAGATTTACCTTTTTGCTTAAATTTCTCACATAAGCTTGAAATGTGTTTCAGAATGACCTACTATTCACTAGGGTTAGACATGGTGAACAGGTAACTATCATCAGCATATATGTGTGTGTGTAGGGCACTCCCTCTAGATTTTTTTATCTTACTTGACATAGCTTTAGAAATAAAAAGAAATGAATATGGGGGTAGAGGGTCACCTTGTCTTAAACCCCTTTATTTTATAGTGGTAATACATTCCATGACCTAGTAGTCCATTTCTCTCTGAACCCCAAACTTTGAAGCAATTGCTTTAGAAAAGGGCAACTCGACCCTATCATAAACTTTGCTCATATCATGCTTCACAACCATCAAATTTTTTTCCTTTTGTCTTTCTTCATGTAATCGACGATTTCATGGGCAACCACAATATTATCTTGGATAAGTCTTCCTGTGTAAAGGCACTCTGATGCTCACTAATTATTTTTTTTAACAAAGGTTTCAACATGTTTACTATAATTTTTGAAATTATTTTATACATAGTGTGATAAAGACTTATTAGTCTAAAGTGAGCTGGAAACTCTAGGCTCTTGACCTTTGGGATTATAACCATGAAAGTATTGTTTAGCTCATTCAACATGTGTCCCATTTCAAAGAATTGCTTAATTGCACTTGTGACATCTGAGCTTACTATACACTAGAGTTTATGAAAAAAAAGAAATTTGAAAATCTATGTAGACCTGGAGCCTCCTTTGGAGCCATTTGGAATAGGATTTCCTTCACTTCTTCTTTAGGCACCTCTTTCTCCAACTCCCTATTGTCATTTTCATCTATTCTGACTTCCAAACAATTGAGGAAATCATCCATATTTGTTATAGATGATGTTTTGAATATTTCCATAAAATGTTGATTCATGATTTGATTAATCTCATCTTAATTGTCATGCCAATCCCCATTTTCATCTTTCGATTTCATAATATTATTCATTGCCCTTCTATTCATGGTAACAACATGGGAATATTTTGTATTCCGATCCCCATGAGACAACCTATTCACTATAGCCTTTTGATCCCACATGATTTCCTCCTTTTTGGGGAGATTCCCAAGTTCTTCAAGATTTTTTGCTTTTCAATGGATCATCCATTTTTTCAATTTCTATTCAATTCGATTTTTAGCTTGGATTTAAGTTATTGAATTTTCCTTTAAATATTTCCAAACACTTCTTTGTTTCATTTCATAAAAGTTTTTTTTTTTTATTTCCCTATTTTGGCACAATCAACAATGATAGGATCCATAAACATCCTTTGTCTAATTATTTCTAACCACTAATTCACATAGGTCATGAGTTAACCACATCTCCTCAAATCTAAATGGTCTTTTTTTTTCCATTTAGCATTTCTTCTGGTATTAATTAAAATTTGCAAATGGTCTGGTCCTAAACAATACACCACTCTAGTAGATGCCTCTTCAAAGACATTTCCAACTTTTGTTACAGAAGGCTCTATCTAATTTAGCCCAAATGAGATTGGAACCTTCACTTTTATTCGACCAAGTTAACCAAGGACCATGACTTTATAGTGTAAATTGCACTCCAAAGGAAATTTTCTATTTCTTTTCAAATTTGACTACATATTCTACATCCTTTTTCATTTTTGGTAAAAAAACATTTAAATCACCCAAATAGAGCAATGGCTCTATTTTTTTAGCAATTATTTTCCATTTCAATAGAAAATGTTTCTTTTATTCTTCTTTGGTTCACAATAAACAAAGGAACAACACTGGTCCCCCACTCCCCAACAACTCAAATATCTTATACCTCTTAAGACCTTCCTACAATTTACCTTGGGGCCCATTTGGCAAGTCTTTTCGATAAGATATTCTCATAGCTCTGACAGCCAATAGATGCATTGAGCTTTTGACATAAGAACTTAGCAGCCCAAAGACCGTTTCGTAGACGTTCATCTTTCTGTGCATCGTTTCGGGTCTTTCCACGCGAGATTAAAATGTGAAAGACGCGAGAAGCTTCATTTGGAGCTTCCCGTGTCTTTTCGACACCCCATCTTTTGGCGGCGAGATCTTCCGTGTGCCAAACAGGAATAGACCGATTTTCGGTCTTCCCGGCTTGTAAGCAGCCGAAAGACCACGCGAAAAGACGTGCCAAATGGGGCCTAAGTTAGCTTTAGCCTCCATTAGAAAAAAAATAACATCTATTTTTTCTTTTGTCAATGTCTCTTTGAGAGCATGAATTGCCAAGGTGGACCCAAGACAATTCAAACCCATTATTTTCATTTGGCTCTTGGGCCTTGATACGGGACAGGACCCTGAACCCATTTATTTTGAGTGGAAACAACAAATGGGATTTTGAGAAGCAGACATAAAACCACTTGATACTATGTGATTTGTTTTCCACTAAGACTTTTTGCAAAAAAAAAAAAAAAACTTTGGCATAGCTTCTTTCTAATACCGAGTTGTGGTTTCCTTGCATGGGTGACTTCCTTCCTTGGTTATGTTTCCATCTCCCAGTGTCTATGACCAGAAAGTTCCTCGACAAGGGTTAGCAGAGGAAGAAAAAAAAAAAAGCTAAACAAATAGTACTGAAGTACTAGTTTAGCAAAAAGCAAGAGCAAAACTGATGAGGGCAGATTTGGCCCTCCAGTAAAATTGTGACACGTGGCACCTCGTGACAACTAGGAAAGCACCCAGCCAACAAACTTACGAAGTTAGTGACACACCCGGGCACCTGTCTGGCCGGCCTGGCGCGACCTGCACACGGCCTGACACGCGCCTGCGCGCTGCCTGACGCGCGCCTACGCGGCGCGCACGAACTGCATGGCGCGCGCGCGGCCTGCGCGAACTGTGCACAGCCTGCGCGACCTGGCCATCCTGGACCAGCCTAGCGCATGATCCGGCCAAGGCGCCAGCTTGACGACCTGATCTAGGCACTGTCCCGCCGACTGACACAAGCGCCAGCTTGACGACCTGATCTAGGCACTGTCCTGCCGACTGACACAGGCGCCGACCTGACGACCTGGCCTAAACACTGACCCGTCGACTGACGCAGGCACCCCTCTGACAACCCGGCCCAGGCGCCGACCTGGCCACCTGACACAAGCGCCAGCCTGACGACCTCGAGGAGTTCACCACCGTACCCCGGTTCTGACCGGATGCAACGAGTCTTACCGTTTGGAGGCTTTTCACCCACCTAACCCGCGAAGACTCCGGTATATAAAGACCTCACCCCCCAAAGGGGAGGAGGAGGGAAAGGAAAGGGAAGTAACCCTGCTCTCTAGCTCTCTCATATTATCTTCAAACCTCTCTACAATAAGAGTGCTAACTTAAGCATCGGAGAGCCCCCACCGGGAAAGTACCCACGGGACCTCTGATTTAGTTCTCGCAGGTCCTTCAGCTCCCGCCGCCTACGAAGAGGAGGAAAAGATGCAGTTCTCGGAAGTCCCTCAGCTCCCCCCACCTATAAGGAGGAAGAGATGGAGTTCTCGGAGGTCCCTCAACTCTCGCCACCTACAAGGAGGAGGAAAAGATGGAGTTCTCGGAGGTCTCTCAGCTCCCGCCACCTACAAAGAGGAGGAAAAGATGGAGTTCTCGCAGGTCTCTCAGCTCCCGCCACCTACAAAGAGGAGGAAAAGATGAAGTTCTCGCAGGTCCCTCATCTCCCGCAGCCTACAAAGGAAAGAAGATCGCCTCATGCTGAGGGCAGTCGGATTGCGCCGCACTAGGGAGCTCCAACATTCTCTAAGGCATCGACCGCCTAGTAGGGAGTTCGCCACCAGGGAGTTCGCCCCCAGGCAGTTCGCCACCAGGGAGTTCGCCCCCAGGCAGTTCACCACCAGGGAGTTCGCCACCAGGGAGTTCTTCCCTAGGCAGTTCGCCACCAGGGAGTTCGCCACCAAGGCAGTTCGCCCCCAGGCAGTTCGCCACCAGGGAGTTCGCCCCCAAGCAGTTCACCCCAGGGAGTTCGCCCCCAGGCAGTTCGCCACCAGGGAGTTCGCCACCAGGGAGTTCGCCCCCAGGCAGTTCGCCACCAGGGAGTTCGCCCCCAGGCAGTTCGCCACCAGGGAGTTTGCCCCCAGGCAGTTCGCCCCAAGGCAGTTCGCCACCAGGGAGTTCGCCCCAAGGCAGTTCGCCACCAAGGCAGTTCGCCACCAGGCAGTTCGCCACCAAGTAGCTCGTCACTAAGGTACGCCACCACCGGGTCGAATAACGAGGTACTTTGCCAAAAAATTTTACATCACAAAACATTGGTACGTGGCCGAAAACGGTTACATCAAAAACAATGTAGGCAAAGGTTTTAGCAACAAGTTTTATAGTTTAGACATAGAATAAGTATCTCTATGTCTGACTTAAAACTATACTTGCTTTGATAGAAAAACAAGATAATCTATCCATCAAATCTCCATCTCTCTAACCGAACATTGCCTAAGTAAAGAGTGGAAGAGAAAGGGATCAGATATTGCATACTAACTAGGCCCTAACTTGGGTGAGCCAAACTCATTTGCACAGGATGAGCTTGACTTTTCAAGTTTTGGGATGGGTCTAGGTCAGGAAACTCGGGCTTGACCAAACCTTTAGGTTGAAACATCAGGTAGGGATATTCACAGGTCGATTCGATTTGTTTTTAGGCTATTTGACCAATTGAACCGATTTAGTCAGGTTAGAAAATTGACCGTCTGAAACCGAGTCACCACTAGTGACAGCTGACCCTATTGTAAAGAATCAATTTGGGTCGATTTATTAGTTTTGGTGTATCAGTTCAAAAGGCACATGTTTTTAATAGATAAAGATTCTTTACAAAAACAAAAAAGGATAAGAATCATGTATTAAATGGTTTAATGTGAAGGAAGTAAGGTTTTCATTAGGTAAAAAAATCAAATATTAAAATGGTATGTTATGAAAATCAATGATGTATGCAAGGTAGAAAATGGAAAGTGTTCTACATCCCTATATTTGCCTTCAAAAAAGTTATTTGGGTATTTGGTAAGAGTTGTGTTAAAAACATAATAATCCAATGTCAAAACACTTTTAAGTCCCTCTTTGAGCCAAAAAAATTTATGGTTTTGTGCTTATTGAGTTTAAAAATCACAAATCCCTAAACTTATCCAAACACAGATTCAATTAATAAGTTATTTGTTGTTGGAAAATAAATTAAAAAAGTGACGTCCATGAAAAAAAAATAAAATCAACATTTTTTATAAGGATATGTCCAAACTGTAACATTACTCTCATTGGATTGTAGGCATTTTTAGTGATGTTCTAGGATCACTTGCATAACACAAAAGTCATTGATCGTCAAAACAATAATATATCAAGAATGTGTATCATTTTTATTCATTATAGTCAAGTCAATGCTGCTAGTCATTTGTAAAATGGGCCATATATCCAATAACAAGTGAGCATGCTAGTGTGGAGTACGTAAATGGGTCGGTTCTACCTTAAGCCAGCATTGAACTGACCTTACCCAATCTATTATCGAATAAATCAAACTTGTCTTCAAATAAATTACAAAATACATTGAGAATTTGAAGAATTGATCCAAAGTACTAATATTTGCAAATACCAGAGTTTCACTTGACCACTAAGCCAATTAAGTTGATTTTTTCTTTAATCTAATATTTGAATGTATATAATAAATAGCGTTGAACATAATATTTACAAAATTTAAATTATATTGTTAAGTTTTGAACTATAAATTACTATTATTGAAAATCAAATTCAAACATGCTATTATTGTAATTTCCAATCAATGATATGTATTGATAGTAACATTATCGATGATATAATTTGTGACTATTTAATTAGATCACATTTATAATTCTCCATGTCCAAATACCCATAATAAAAAGAAAGTTTCACACTCTTTGCTATTTCATTTTTTTGTCAATGTTGGGAATTTTTCTTTTCCAATATTCCATTTTCCTTTTCAATATCTTTTGTTAATACTTACACATGACCCAATACTCAATATTTTATAACTCTTGACCTCATCGCTTTTACTTAAAAGGTGGGGTCACCACCACAAACTTCAAACCCACTAGTTTCATACTCTTTGCTTTTGTTTTTTCATCAATGATACAAATTTTATTTTCCAATATTTACCCATATCATTTTGTTTATGCTTATATATAACCCATTGCCATCACTACTGCTGTCATCTATACCTATAACAAAAAGAGATGGTTTCATGCTCTTTGTTTGCTTTTGTTTTTTTATCAATGATCAAAATTTTCTTTTCCAATATTTACTCATATCATTTTGTTAATACTTATATACTAGCGGGGTGCCCCTGCGTAGTAGGGGCTAATAAGAATACAACAACACATTTAATAATTTTATTCATATAGGCATATTTAATGTTAACTATTTGAATAAATGAAACAAATTAATTTCGTGTTATTTAATTAGTTAATTTAACTTAATTAATTAACTATGATAAATCAATTAATTATTATTTTAGTTAATATAATTAAATACTTAAATTACATTAATTACTCAAATTTTAAAACAAATAATTTTATAATTATAAATAATAACTTTAAAATAATTAATAAATTCTTAAAAATACATTTAAGTAAGGCCATGTTTTGGCATGCCCTTTGGTATTTTTTTCGTTTTATTAGGAAAAGATCTAGTCACCGAAAGCCACAGCCCCAAAAAGACATGAGAAGCCCATTTTGGGCTATTTTCAAGAAGCTCCAAATAGAGCTTTTTGCCTTTTTTTTTCAACTCATCTTCGTGCAGAAAAACACATAGACAGGTGCACCTTAACCAAACGGTCTTTAAACTGTTAAGATCTTGATGCAAAAGCTCACATCGTCTTTTAACTATCATAGCATTCAAAATATCTTTGAAAAAAGACTTTCCAAATGGCCCCTAAGACATTTTAACAAGTGTATACTATTGGAGGGGTTAGGGGAATTGGGGGAGGGATGGGGGAAGTGGTTAAATTATTGGAGAGATTGAGAGAAAATGAAATATTTTAAAATATTAGTTTGCTTTCGTTCCATAGATTTCAATTGAGATGTGTTCATTGGATATGCACAAAATAATGCGGATTATCAGTTACTTATAATTAAAACACTTGATAATGTTGTAGAAAACAACATAATAATTGAGTCATAACATGCAAAATTCTTTGAGCACATTTTTCATGGAGAAAAGAAACAATAAATAGGGAACCCTCCCAATTCAATAACAGAAACAAAAAACAATTGAATGTTCAAAGAATCAATACTTCACTTAGTGAAGACAATACTGATTCTAAGAATAAAGAATCAAACTTGAGGAGAAGTAAAAGACAAACGAAAGAAAAACAAACATGGGTGACGACATGTTCACATTTCTGGTGGACAATGACCTAATAACCTATCAGGAAACCGTAACCTCACTTGATGCAGTGTTTTGAAAAGAAGCCATAAAAAAGTGAAATAGATTTTTTAGTTACTAATCACATTTGAGAACTTGTAGATTTCCATTCTATAACTAAGGCACTTTATTGTAAATGAATTTTTAAGAAAAAATTAAAATCATATGATACAATAGATAAATTTAAAATCAGATTAATTGCTAAAGGATTTAAACAAAAGAAAGATGTAAATTTCTTTAACACTTACTCCCAATTATAAGGTTAACTACAATTAGAGTCTTATTTGCTATATCATCTATTTACAAACTAGTAGTTCATCGAATGGACATAAAAACAACTTATTTAAATGGGGAATTGGAGGAAGAAATATATATTAAGCAACATGAAGGATTCATAATGTCGAGACAAGAAAATAAAGTATGCAAACTAATTAAATCTCTATATGGCATAAAACAAGTTTCCAAACAATGGCATGGAAAATTTGATAGTGTATTAATAACAAATTGATATAACATAAATGTTTCCAATAGATGCGTTTATAACAAGTTTCTAAATGATAAAAGAATCGTGATTTGTTTATATGTCGATGATATGCTGATAATGGGAATAAGTCTAGTGGTAGTAAAAGAAACATAATAATTTCTAATGTCAAAATTTGACACCAAAGTTTTGGGTGAGGCTGATGTGATATTGGAGATTAAAATCCATAGACAATAAGAAAATTTTATTTTCTTTCAGTCATACTATATAGAAAATATTCTTAGGAAATTTGGACACTATGACTGTAAACTTGTTAAAACACCTCTTGGTGTAATATTCACTTAAGGAAGCATGTAGGGGAACCTGTTCTACAAAAGGAATATGCAAGTTTAATTGGATCTGTATCTTAATGAGTTGCACAAGACCAAACATAGATATAGTTATTGGGAAATTAAGTCAACATACTTGTAATCATGGAAATGAACATTAGGAAGCTTTAGTAAGGTTACTAAAATATTTAAAAGAAAGTATAAATTTTGGTTTACATTACTCAGGTTTTCCTCTATTTTAGAAGGCTTTACTGATGCAAATTGGATTTTAGGTTCAAATAATAGTATTTCTACCCATAGATATTTTTTTATCCTAGGTGGAGGAGTAATATCGTGGAAATCAGTAAAGCAATCTTATAATACCAACTTAACAATAGAGGCCAAATTCATCGCATTAAAATTGATAGGGTCCGAGGCATATTGGTTAAGGAAATTATTGGCAGATATACCACTTTGGCCACGACAAGTTCCGTCTATATATCTCCATTGTAATAACCAAACAACAATAGCTAGAACCAAGAACAAAACTTACAACGGTAAAAGAAGACACATCTGCTTTAGGCATAACCTGGTAAGACAATACCTCAGCGAAGGTAAAATTTTTCTAGATTTTGTGAGGTTTGAAAAAAATCTTGTAGATTCGTTAACAAAACCACAAACTTCTAAAGTGGTTTATGAGGCATCGATAGGAATGAAGCCGAAGCTCGTTACATAAGTCATTATTGATGGACACCCAACTTATGTGAAAAGGAGATCCTTGGAATTATGTTGAATGGGTAAAAATGAATCTCTAGATGACTTGGGAAAGCACTATCATTATGTGTCCCATTTCAGATGTTGAAGTAAAATAGTGCTTATTATAGTTTGAGGAGGTTGAGCATAAGGCTCTTAATCAGTTCAGTGTGTGTAATGTATGCTAAATAATTGACCTAAATGAGTGTGAAGTATGGTCGCTTCTAAGAGAGATCTAGTGCTGACTCTCTAAAACACTCATGATTTTAAGAGGAGAACAATGCCGAAGTATTCCAAAACAAAAGAATCACTAAAGAACCGATGAATTGATTTGGTTGGCAGGTTAGTTAGTAACAACAAAGATGAAATGTTGAATGAGTCTAACTCCACTCATACTTGTAACATAACCTGTCATTCATAAGAGTTGATTGAAATCCAAATGACATCACCACGAATATTTTTTTCTCATCGCGATGCTTAGATTGTTCGATTTTCTTGTAACTTTGAATTTTGTGGGGGATTATTGAAAGGAGATTCAAAATTTCAAGAATCTCACCTCCCTCCCTTGTGCTTTTTGAGTTTTGTCTTTTCCCTTTCCCACCTTTGAATGCATGGGAAGACTCTTTATCCCATATTGCTTTGGAAAGGAGTTGAGTTGGAGTATATATATAGATAGATGGATTTGCTCTCTCTATGGGTAGGGACCCATATGACGAAATCATTATAGATATTCACATGCATGTGAGGGGGGTTGGGGGTGCTTTTCACATGCGCGCATTGAGTCTAACCGGGATAGGTTAGGGTGCGGGTATGTGTATACATGTGCTATACCGAATCATTTTGGTTTTGATCGGTTTGACATTTGAATTTCAAATTTATTTTCAAATGTTTTCTATTCCTATTTTGTGTCTCTTCGAACATGCACACTATTCATAAGAGACTTCTCTCTGGAAGGACAATTATGCGTCCATTCGGGTGACTATGAACACTCTATAAAAGGAGTGTTGGTCGACCCAGAAACATAGATCATTGCATACAACACAACTTTTTCTCTTTGTCAAGTGTTATTTTTTTGAGCATCACCCTTGGTGGTTCGTAGATGTATGGTAAGTGAGTGTACGCCTACTAGTGTCTTGTGGGCTATTTTATCTTAGCAATCGTTTTGCAATCATTCGGCTGCATCGTAGGGGCAAATGCGATTTTAAGGAGAGTGGCCAAGTGGCACGACTCAACCCTCATTCTCTTTACAAGTTCATAGTTTCATAGTTCTACAACGCTATAGATTCTCAAGTCATCGGTTTGGAAAGCAATTATCAATAAGTTCCATTCTACCTTCTTTACAATGCAACACCCTTGATTGCTATTACTGGGAGAACTCACTTTGCAGCTTCCAAAAATAGCAGCTAACACTTTAATCGAGTGGTCTCTTGTCGCCGCCCCAAAACATGTTTTTCCTTGAGTAATGAAGCTACCATCCACATTGACTTTAACACAACCAAAACCTAGAGGGACCTAAAAAGAGTTTATGCTAACCTGATTAAGAACTAGAGAAGAAGGCTGCCATTTTTGTGGGGAAGTCAACTTCCTCTCCTTTATCGTCCTGTTAATAACAATCAAAGTAGCAGAATGATCTATTTTAGTGTTTTAAAAAATATAAGCATTTCTACTATTCCAATTTGACCACAAAAATATAGTAGAGACAATCAATAAATATTATTTTTTCTCTTTTTTGATTTGAACAAAAATCAATCCACCATTTGAACCAATCACTAAAAGAGTTAAAAGCTGTAAAGACTTATGTTTAGAGATTTAAAATGTTTGCAAACCAAGTGACCTTAGCATGGTCACATATAAATAACACATGGATTATTGATTCCTTCTAATTTGAACAGATCTGACATGTGTCATTCTCCCAGTTAGCTCTATTTATTAGGTTTTCCTTGACAACTATTGCACCCAAACAACATTTCCATATAAACATTTTAATCTTTGGATCAATGTTCATCTTCCATAAAGCTTAGTTTGGAAGGAGTACAAATACAAATATGTAGGCTGCAAAACCTTATATTTTATATTATTTCATATGTATATGTAGTGTACATATTTGTATTTATACTCCTTCCAATGCTTAAGGATTTCCAACGATTTTTTTTAGAGGTTCCATTATTTTTCTACTTGCTTTGGAAACAACATTTGCTTCCGTGCATAACTTTGTTTTGCCGCAAAATAAGCTGATTTCAATGAGAATAGACCATTTCAACTAGAAATCCATCTTATAAGGTTTTGCCGCAAAATATTTATACTCCTATCTTGCCTATTCTCATTTGTAAGAGAGATATGGACCGGCAATGGGCCAACAAAAAGATGTTCCAACATCCAAATGTAACACCGCACATGACACATCTCACCAAGTTTGTATCACTTGAGTTCTAATCAGCCCCCCCACAACGTCCCACGACACATCCCCGCTGTGTATTGGGAACATCTCTCGATGATAATATAAAAATGATGATGTCATCGAGAGAGATGTTCCCAATACACAGCGGGGATGTGCTGTGGGACATTGTGGGGGGCTGATTTGATCTCGGATCACTTACCAATAAAATAGGTTCCAACCCTCTACTAACATGGTCTCACACCACACATCTCATCATGGTTTTTGAAACCGGACCGGATCGAACGGTTGGACCAGAAAAATCGATAATCGATTAGGTGACCGGTTCCATTTTTCTCAAAAGCCGGATTTTCCCAAAAGTCATTGATTTTGGTCAGCAAATTGTTGACCCAGACGGTTAGCCGTTCAAATGGTTTTGATCATTTTTATTTTTTTAATGTTTTTTATTTTTTTGTCAGGATGGACTGACCGTTCAACCTGAAAATCGAACGCTGACTGGTTAATTCTCCGGGTCGGTTTTAAAAAACCTCGCATCTCATAGATGGCGGGTCTCACTTTAATGGTGGAGCAAGTCTGATGGTGAGATAGCGCGGTGTTAGATCAAATTGATAGAGGGTTGGAGTGTTTTGTTGGCAGAAAATCCCAACTCCATCTCACCAAAACACATTATTAACTACGAGTCTGCGACCCGTATGTTGGAAGCTATTTTGTTGGAAAAAGATCCGGACTCGCGGAAAGGCGGTAGTCAGTCCCCCGACTCAGAGCCGACAACGACCCAACCCGGACGAAGGCGGGATTTGGTCTCCGCTACGAGAAGGTAAAGGCGTAAAAACCTTTTTCCATCAGACCAGCCGGACAAAACAGTCCGCCAGTTAGCCCGGCAGCTGCAGAAGTATCAAAACAACTGAAAATAATCCTCGCAGAAGAGCGAAACGACGAAAGAACCCAAAGACTAATGGAGTCACACGCGCATCAACAGGCGCAACAACATTGGGTGATGAGCGCACAGCCTCAAACCCACCAACCTTCGACATACGCCTCTTCTCAACCCTACCGCCAGCCTACCTCCATCGACGAGATTCGAACTCTCTGGATTGGCGACTTGCAGTACTGGGTCGACGAAAGCTACCTCCATAGCTGCTTCGCCCACACTGGCGAGGTCAGTATACGTCTAAATAGACCATCTCCATTCAGGGTTTTCTTCAGAAAAATAATTTATATGTGCCGCCGTCGTTTCTAATTGTTATACGGGAATTTAGACATGGGAAGTGATTTGTATGGTTACTCTTCTATTCATGACATAATTTTGCGCAAGAGAACACTAGGTTCAGATCCCCCAACGCGTGGGTGAAGTTATTATAAATTTACAATCACTTCCAATCCCATTTAGGTTGGTGCCTCCACAACGTTTCCTCCCTGTCCAAAGTCGTCCGTATTTTTATATCCGTGGTTTGTTAGACTTGGGGAAATGTAGTTTTGCTTCTTGTTGCAGTGTACATTTGTGTACAGAAACAAACAGGAACAACCAGTTTAGCTCGAAAACAACATAAATTTTAGATAAATGGTTTCTGAATCGAACACTCTTCATTAGAATAAATTCTCTGTAATTTCTGAAGCATGATAAATAGTCATCCTTAAAATAACGACACCCTCTTAGATCCTCATCTTTGATCTAAAGGTCTTATGATGGTCAGCCTTTAGGATTCATCGTTCTGTCAAGTATTCACCCAACTCAGCAAACAGAAGAAAGAACTATTAGGAATAGGAGAACCCAAGAATAGCCTATTAACATCAGTACAACAATGTAGAGTAGTTGTTAAGCCCAAAAGAGGCTTGTGCCATCATACTCAAGTCAACTCAAGTAAACAAAGCTTTGTTCCGGTTATATGGGTTTGGCTACATGTTCTTATTTCACCATTCCACTCTATTTAGGGCTAAATTCATTGTCCGATTGTTAGCCCTCGTATTATTTATTCTACCTTAATCCATGCTATTTTAGCCCTCCTAATTTATATAAATCTTTCAATTTGTTTTAAACCACTCATCTATCAAAAAAAATAAAAGTTTTAAACCACTCTTGTTATTGACGGTCTTCTTGCTTAAAGAGTAATTTTTCTTGTACCTGTACAATCATAGTATACAAAAAAGCTTTTGATTTGGGCTGCAGGCCCAAGGCTTTTGTTTCTCTCCTCTTCCTCCCATAATTGTGAAGGAGACACCTAGGCAACCACAGGGCGCCCAGTCGCCTAGGTGCCTAGGTGATGCTTATGTGGTGAAATTTGAAAATATAAAATAAAGATCCCTACCCCTCTTAAGCTACTTTATTAGTTTTTGATGCTAACCAACATACCTGTGTACTGGCTATGAGCAATAAAACCATTCAAATAAAACATAAAATGGTATCATATATACATCATACCTGTTTCAGGCCAACAAAAAGGGGGACACAGTGAAAAAGAGAGAGAAAAATAAGGGGGTGGAACCCTTGGTTTGTTCCCAAAATAAGTCATTGAGGGAGACTTAAAAACTGTGATGAAATGGTTGAAAAAGGGGAATGGGTGACCTGGCAGCTGAAGCATAATTTCAGAAGGTTCAAATGGATGTCTAGAAATATGTCTATTCAGGTCGGTTGGGTTAGGAGATCGGTCAACAGCTTGGTTGATAGCTTAGCAAAGCAAGGGGTTCAAAGAACAGATATGTTTTAGGCACTTTTGTAATTCTGTCTTGGCTTAGCTTCTATGTTGATTTCTTTGTAACTTCTTGTTGCATATTAATGCTTCTTACTTAATGAAAATTTTCAGAGTTATTGATAAAAAAAAAGTCGTCCAAGAGGATGCCTTGGACTATGTTTAAGGGGGTGGAAACCCTGTTCCAGGCTAATAAAAAGGGAGAATGTAGGGCAAAAGTAGAGAAAAATAAAGGGACAAAGCCCCTATTTTGTTCAAAGAAGAAAATGCATTATTAAAAAATAGTTCAAAAAATACAGGAAAATTTTAGAAAGTTGGGGCAGAGCCCCTGCTTCGTTCCCATATATATATATATATAGTACCAGGGTGATTTAAGGAAGAAGAAGGAAACAGAGCCCCTGTTTCGTCCCAAAAATATTTCTTTAATGTGTAGGAAAAAAATAGGATCACAGAACGACTTGGAACATTTAATAATAATAAGAAGAACAATGGAAACTTCTCAGTCTTGGACCCTTGGTTCAGAACTCAAACCCAAAGAAACTTTTGTAGCTTTAATAAAAAAAGAATTATCTTAATAGAAAAATTGTAAGATACAACCGGTTGTATTCTAATAAAATAATACCAACCACTAAAATGATATAATACATATCCACATTAAAAAAAAATGCTATAATATGTATATGGGTGAGTGCTTAATATGAAAAGCATCTTGGTGTTGGGTGAGGTGACCTCTAAAAATCACCTAGTTGCCTAGGTGTTGCCTTGACAACTATGTAGGCAACAAGGTGCCCTTGGAGTTGGAGGGTCGCCTCACCTAATCACCAAGCAAATTTGTACATGGTGTTTTGAAATAGTTTATAATTTTTTTAAATGATAATTATAATTATAAAATAGATATTGTTAAACTAAAATATCCATTTTTGTGTGTCAGTATGTTATTTTTTATTATTTTCTAATTTTTTAGGGTTTAATCAACACACACATTTTTAAATGCTGTCTTGAACCCTCAAAGACTTCAAAACTTGAAGGTCCTGAACCAATAAGTAATGAAGAACTTAAAATTTTGTCTAATCAACTCATTTTCTTCTTCTTCTTCCACCTCTTCTTTTTTTATCTTCTTATAACAGAAATAGGGGTTCAGCCCCTATATTTTCTGAATTTTATTTTCTTTCATCTTTTTCTTGTCACGAATATGCTGATTTTCTATAAAAAATATGTTGATTTTCTATACTTCAACTTGAAGCTTATACTTTGCTTACGAAAATTATAGATAACTATTAAGGAAATAGGGTTGCTAGTTGCTTTGGAACCTAGGGAACTACCCTAGGATATATGATTTTTATTTACTTAAAAAATCCATTGCCTAGGAGACAAGGCACCCCTTTCGCCTAGCCTAGCCTTGGCTCTTTGAAAACTATGCCTCCTCCTCTTCCTCTCTTTACTCTCTCCCTCCCTCCCTCCCTCTGTCTGTCTGTCTGTCTGTCTCTCTCTCTCTCTCTCTCTCTCCCCTCTTATACTCTCTCAATGATCTCCACCACTAGATGGGATGCTGGTTGCTTGCATAGAGCTACTCTAGATGCTCCTCGGAAATCTATCTGTGATATACTTCTGCCTTCCTCAACCATGTTAGTTATGATTTGGCCTTGGGTCAAAAAATTAGATTGTGGGAAGATGTTTGAGTTGGGGAACATCCTCTTTTTGAGATCTTTCCATCCCTTTTTACACTCTCCATCCTTAAAAATAGACATGTGTGGCTGTGTCTAAGTTCATTTCCAAGCACTCTTCCCCCTTAGGGCTTAAGTGGAAGCTTGGCTTTACTAGGAATCTTAGAGAGTCTAAAATATCCAGTGTGTCAGATCTGCTAAGCTTGTTAAATTCAGTGGTTTTGAGGGAAGATGGTATGGATACTAGGGTGTTGATTCCTACTTTTGCTGGGATTTTCTTATTTAAGTCTTTCTTCAAGTCCCTTGTAGCCACCTACCTGTCTCCTTCTTTCCCTATGAAGGAAGTTTGGTGTCCCCCATTACATCAACAGTAAGTGCTTTCTGTTGGAAAGTGTTTCATGGTTGTATTAACACTGCTGATATGATCTTAAGGAGAAGACCAAATTGGTGCTTGTCCCCTAGCTGGTGTTTTTTATGTAAGTTGAATGGTGAGATTGTTTTTCATCTCTTAATCTCATGTCCTTTTGTTGACTTCTCTTTTTTGGGTGTAGGTGGTCCCCTCTTGTTAGCTTGTAAGGGTTGTTTAGCTTGTCTGCTTTTAGTTGCACTAAGATGAGGGCAAGACCTTGTGGAGATGTAGGTGGGCAGTGGTGGTCTGGTCAAGTTTGGGAAGAAAGAAATCTAAGTATCTTTGAAGGCAAAGAAGAAGCAAGGAAGTTTTGATAGAGGTAATAGCCTTAGAGTGGCACACTAAGATAGAGCCATCTTTTCTCTGGTTTTAAGATTGATGATTTTTTCAGGTCTTGAGGTGCAATAGCTGATTCTTCCTCTCAAGGCTGAACCCATATCAAAATTTGGTTTTGCAACGGAACTTGGTATAAATTGGGATTTTGGATTTAGGAGAGGTTTGAGAGATTCTGAGCTTGATTCCCTTGTCCTCTTATTATCAAAGCTGGAAAATGTTTTCTTGGACCCTAACTCTCCAGATGGAAGAATTTGGTTCCCTTCACCTGATGGCCTTTTCTCTTGTGCTTCCTTTTTTTTAACCTTCTTGTTTTGTCAAAGTCTTTGGGGGAAACTTTCCCGATTAAAGAAATCTGGTGTAAATCTATCCCTTCTAAAGTACAAGCTTTGTGTTGGGAAGTATTCCTTGGGAAGATCAACACCTATGACTTGCTACAAAAAAGAACGCCAAACAAGTGCCTTTCTCCTCATGTGTGTATCCTTTGCAAGGAAAGTGGTGAGACCCTTCCTCATTTACTTGTTACCTGCTCTTTTGTGTCTTGTATATGGAAATACGTTGGTTCTCGCTTTGGTTGCAAATGGGATCCTCTACAGAATGTGGTAGGCCTATTCAATTCCAGTTTCTTAAGTCAACAAAAGACGAGAGGAAGAGTTATGTGGAGGACAGTGAGAGCAGTGCCAATCTTGACTGTATGGGAAGAAAGAAATCATAGAATTTTTAATGAGAAGAGCAAATCAAAGGAGGAACTGTTTGAAGCCATAACAGTAAGAACAGCACATTGGGTAAAAACTTTGGATCTCTTTTGAGAATTCTCAACAAATGACATAATACGAATATACGGTCCTGGACTGAAGTGGCACGAACAATTAGACCTGCAGAAAGTGTACAAATGGTTTGGAAACCTCCATCTTTCAATAAACTGAAGCTTAACTTTGATGGTAACTCATTGGGTAATCCAGGAAGGGCAGGATAGGTGTTTTTAAAACCACAAAGGAGTGGTGGTGGCATTATTTTCAGGTCCAACTGCCTTTGGAGATTCAGTACAGCTGAAATAATGGCTCTCTTACATGGATTAAGATTTGCTGTACATGTTGGAGTAAGGGAATTAGAAGTGGAAGGAGATTCTCAGTTAGTCATGTCTTGGTCCAAGAATATCAGATCAGCTCCATGGAAATACAGACATGCTTTTAGGGAGATCAACACCTTGTCAAAGAGATTCAATTTCGCTTTTGGGTGGATAAGATCTGCAAATGGAATAGCAGATGCATTGGAAAAGCAAGGAGCTGATAGAGATGGCTTGTTTTGGGCTAAACCGTAATGTGATGCACTTTGGGATGCTGGGTGGGAATTCATCAGCCTTTTGGGAATTCTTTGTAACTGTAATTTGATGAGCTCTCGGGGATGACATCCCTGTCATTGTTTTTACTGCTACAGCTTTCAGACACCAGTGACAAAGAAATATGAAGAAATATGAAGAAGATATCTAGACCCAGAAAATCTGGTGAAAAAATATTAAAATAAAAGAAGAAATATGAAGAAGAAAAGAAGGGGCAGAACCCCTGTTTCAGACACCAATGGCAAGAACAAAAAAAGATGAAAAAATGCAAGAAAGTAAGAACAAAAGAAGGGGGCGGAGCCCCTGTTCTAGACTTAGAAAAGCTGGTGAAAAAATACTAAAATAAAAGAAGAATATGAAGAATAAAAGAAGGGGCGGAGCCCCTGTTTCAGACACCAGTAATGAGAAAAAAAAAAGCTGAAAACATGCAAGAAATTTAAGAACAAAAGAACGGGGTGGAGCCCCTGTTTTAGTCCAATAAAATGATTCAAAAAGCTTGGGGAAAAGATACAAAAATGAAGAGGAGAAAAATGGGGTGTAACCACTGTTTTAAACTAGGAAACGGAGAGCAAAACGAAGAAACTGATTAACTCCGTCGAAGATCTAATTTTGTTTTTACTTTCCTCACAACAAAAACATGATAACATGGAACAGGTTCTATTATAAAAACTGAAACCAACCAATAAAATATTATATATTTTATGTTTATTTTTATTTAGTAAATATTATATATTATATATTTGTTTCAGCCCCCTAAGCATGTGTCGAACATATTTTTTCCTAGCATTAGGGGTGCAACTTGGGCAGGCGCAGCCTGGGCCTGAACCGGCCCAACCCGGAATTTTACACGGGCTGGGCTCGGGCCCAAGAAGTTGGTTTTTTTTTATTTTTTTTTAATTTTTTGGGCCGGGCCTGGATCTAGCCCTTAGGTAGCCCAAACCCGGCCTGAGCCCTGCCCAATTACAAGTGTTGCATACATAATTACATATATATACATGCATATTTGTATATATAACATTTGTATAGATATTTTGCATACATATTTATATACATACATAAATATATGAATATATATTTGCATAAATACATTTATATATGTATAATTTTAGAGTGGGTCATTGACCAACCCAAGCGTAGCCCAGGCTTGAACCCTACTCGGGTGCATCAAATTACAGGGCGGGTTGGGCTCGGATTAGGAAAATCGGGCTTGACCTCGGGCTCAGGCCTTAAGCCCAAATTTTAGGGCCGGACCTGGGTTGACCATAAACTCAGCCCAACCCGCCCGACTTGTATCCCCACTTGGCATTTGGGCAAGGCGTTCTTAGAAAAGTGCCTAGTCGCCTAGGCACCACCTTAACAATTATGCGTAGGTGATTCATTGAGGGCTGAAATTATGATTGTAATGGAAGGTACTCAAAAGGCTAAGGAATTGAATATTCGGAGTTGTCAATTGAAGGAGATTTGAAGCTGGTGATTCATTGGCTTCAAAAGGATGAGGAGGATGGGTGGTGGTGCTACATATATGAGAAAAGGAAAGTGAAGAGGTTATTACAGGGGATGGAGGTGACATTCAATTGGGCGAGAAAAGAAGTTTTATGCATTTTCTGAAACACTTGCTAAACAAGGGGTGGGAAGGGAGAGTTTATCTTGGGCTATGTTGTAATTTGATTTGTCTTTGGGAAAAGCTGAGAGAGTTTATCTCTCCCCTTAGTCCTTAACGAAATTGTCTTTGTTATTGATAAAAAATGTTTGGAGATAATAGAAAAAGAGGGATCTCCATATGGTGTTCATTTATCTAGAGAAAACATATAATGTAGAGTTCCTAAAGAGATAATATGGCAGGTCTATTCATCAACAAATATATGGCAGGTCTTGGAAAAGAAAGGAGTCCCCATTGGGTATATAAATCTAATTAAGGATATGCATGTGGGTGCAATAACCAATGTTAGAACACTTGTGGGAGGGACATCAGAATTTTCAGTTATAATGGATCTTCACCAAGGTTCAGCACTTAGCTCTTATTTATTTGCATTTGTCATAGATGAATTGACTAGACATATTCACAAAGAGGTCCTATGTGCATGTTGTTTGCTGATGACGTTGTTTTAATTGATGAAACTAATGGAGGATGAAAATTGAACTGCAAAATTAAGTATATGTACATACCCTAGAAAGAAGCGGTTTCAAAGTAAGTAGGATTAAAACAGAATGTATGATTTGTAATTTTAATAGTAATAAGAATGCTGTAGAGAACACTGAGGTGGGCCCCACAGCTGTGGTCCCCACTGTGTTCGTATGACAGCATGTTTAACTTTTATTAGTCATGTCAGTGTTAGTTGGTAGTCAGCTTGTTATTTCAGTTCGTTATTTATTTCAGTCTTTTATTTGTTTTATTTGCCATGTAAGTATTAAGGGCAGTTCTGTCCTTTCCTTCATGTAGTGAACATAACCTATAAATACTAAGAGAGTGGCGGCGGCAGAATCATTCAATCTGTCCCTCCTTTCAAAACCCTTGTGCACTTCTGCTTCTTCTTCTTCCTTCTTCCTCTTCCTTCTATTTTTTCTCAATCCGAAATCAGTTGGGATTCAAGACTGATTGTAGTCTTGATTGACTACTAATGCAAAGGGGGATAAACTTAGAATTGGATATCAAGAGTTCGGGGAAAACAGAATGTGACCTTTTCTGGTATCTTGGTTCGATAATTAACAAGGGAGAGATTGGGGAGGATGCTGCCCATAGAATTAGGGGAGGATGGGCCAAATGGAGGGGTGCATCCGAAGTTTTATGTGATAGATGAATGCCACTTATATTGAAAGGAAAATTTTATTAAATGGTCGTAAGGCCAACTATGTTGTATTGGAGCGGAATGTTGGGTAGTCAAAAACATGTCCAAAAAATGAATGTGGCGAAAATGTGTATGTGGAGATGGATGAGTGGGAAAACTAGAATGGATGGGGTCAAGAATGAAGTCATTTGAAAGATCCTGGGAGTAGCTCCAATAGGTGATAAAATGAGAGAAAGTAGACATTGATTTAAAAGGTGTGTGTAGGCACCCAGGCGAGGTGCATACCTTAGAATGTGCCTAGGTCCCAACTCCCAAGCACATCACTTTCAAAAGGTGTGCCCCTGGACCACAAGTCAGCAGCAGGGATTGTTATGTTTATGTATTTAAATTTGAGCTAATAGGCTTTTTTAGAACATTTAGTTTAAATTTGACGTTTGATTTTTTTAATTAATACTATTTTTAATATTTTTTTTTGAAAGGTAGTGTAACTTTATTCAAAACAAAAACTCAATTACAGACTGAAATCAGACCCAAGAAGGCAGTCCGAAAAACAGCCGGATTACAACCTCCACCAGGAGCAAGACTGAAACAAATAAGACAAGCTTAGATTTCTGAACTCCCCAGAAGTGGAAATCTAAGAAATCAGCTTGCCCACTGCTCTCTGAATTACATCATCAAGACTTTTGGATCTATTATAGAAAATTCTACTGTTCCTTCAGGACTGGTGGGAATGGGGGACTCTATGAGGGCAGAAATACTAGCTGCAGTACAAGGAATCCAGATCACTAACCAGCTTGGGGTGGAGCATCTCCTAGTTGAAGGGGACTCTCAGGTGGTAACAAGGTGGCTGCTAAACCCGGATGCTACCATTTGGGGCTACAAAGACCTCATCAAAAAAGTAAAGTGGTTAACTAGGAATATGAGATTTGAGGTAAAATGGTAAGTAGGTCAGCTAATACTATGGCTGGTTCTCTGGCTAAACAGGGGGTATCCAGAGAGGTCCTTTTTTGTGCTATTTTGTAAGTTGTTATAATATAGTGGAAGCTGTACTTAACTAAATAGGAGAGGTTGCATCTCGTGCCTCTCCTTGGGACATTGTACTATTCTCCTCTGCTGATTAATAAATTTCATTCATTTATAAAAAAAGAGAAAATTCTACTATTCCTTTCTGCCCAAATGGACCACAAGACAGCAGCAGGGATTGTCTTCCACATCAGCTTCCCTTTCTTACGTAGACCTATTGAACTCCAGCTACAAAGGTGCTCCTTAACCGATCTAGGCATGACCCAATTGAGAGGAGAACGGACAGTGAAGACACAAATGATCTGTAGATTCTGTAGCAGACCCACAAAGAACACAAGCTGAATCCAGAATTTGAATGCCCCTCCTCAACAGATTGGACCTGGAAAGGCATTTGTCAAGGGCCATCATCCAAACCAGAAAATTGGATTTAGAGGGGCTTATAGGATTTCATATCTGTGTAGCTGGGAAATCAGTGGGCCCCATACTGCATAACTTAGAAGCCATGGAGTTCACAGAAAAAACTCCATCCGGCTTCCATTTCCAGCACCATTTATCATCCTTGAGCACATTTATCTTCTGCTTATGAAGAAGAACCATCAGCTCCAAGAACTCTTCCAACTCCCAATCAAACAGATTCCTCCTTAAGAGGAGGGACCATGACACAGAATCCTCATGCAAACAGAAGTACTCAGCCACAGTTGCATCTTGGTTAGCGGCACACCTAAAAAGGAGAGGAAAGGAGACAGCAAGATGGCCATCCGAACACCAAGTATCCTTCCAAAATTTTGTTCTACCCCCTTGACCAACATTCATTGAAATCCCATCCCAAAAGATAGAATAGTTCTTCATGATGCCTTTCCAAAGAGAGTTGCCCCAATTTGGAGAAGGATATCTAGTTCTCTAGTTTCCCCACTCCACCCCATACTTGTCAGCAATAAGGGATCTCCACCAAGCACTCCTCTCAGCCGAGAATCTCCAAATCCATTTACACAAAAGGGCAGTATTAAAAATTTTCAACTTCCTTATTCCTAATCCACCTTCAGCTTTAGGAAGACAAACTTGGTCCCAATTAACTAGGTGAATCCTGCTCTCCTCCTTCCAACCCTTCCAAAGAAAATTCCTTTGAAGCTGCTCCAATCTTTTAGCTACTCTATTGGGGATAGGAAAAAGGGAAAGGAAATAAGTTGGCAAATTTGAAAGGGTACTTTTAATCAAGGTCACCTTTCCCCCAAAAGAAAGGTATTTAGCCTTCCAAGATGATAATTTCCTCTCCAATCTTTCAATGACTGGATCCCAAATTAAAGAAGATAGCCATTTAGCACCTAAAGGCAAACCCAAATATTTCACGGGAAGAAATTCAGTCTTACAAGCCAACACCACAACACATTTCTCTAAGTTGCATACTTGCCCCACTGGAATGATTTGGCTTTTGTTCAAGTTAACTTTAATCCTAGAGTAGAAGATCAAGACTGCAATCAGCCTTGAACCCTAATAGATTTTAGGTTAAGAAAAGTAGAAGAAAAGTGAGAGGAAGGAGAAAAGAGAGAAGAGGAACAGGAAAACACAAAGGTTTGAAAGAAGGGACAGATTCTAACACATCTGCCGCCGCCACTCTCTTAGTATTTATAGGTTTTATTCAGTACATAGAGAAAAGGACAGATCTGCCCTTAGTACTTATATGACAAATAAAGTAAATAAAAACTGAAATAAATAACAACTAAAATAACAAACTGACCCCAACTGACACTACCATGACTGAAACAAATAATTACACATACTGTCCTATGAACACAGTGGGGACCACAGCTGTGGTGCCCACATCAGTGTTCTCTACACCTAGAAACCACCTCAAACCAGATTAAGATTCCAAGAATAAGCTCCAATTGTGTAGGAGAAGCGTCCACAAAACACAGAGTATCATCTGCAAACTGGAGAATATTGACCTTTAACCCCTACGGAGAGATAGCAAAGCCTTCCCAACTGCTAGCATCGGCTGCCTTCTTATAAAACAGGGTAAGGATTTCCATAACATAGATGAAGAGCAAAGGAGAAAGAGGATCACCCTGCCTCAGCCCCCTTGAACTCTCAAAGAAACCTACTGACTAACCATTAATCAATACTGAGAACTTAGGAGATGTTTTGCAAACTTTGATATAGTTTCTCCATTTCTGTCCAAAATTCATATGTTGCAACACCAAATCAATGCACCTCCAGTTAACATGATCATAGGCCTTCTCAATGTCCAGTTTACAAATTAAACCTGGAACCCCTTCTCTTCTTCTTGAGTGAATTAGTTCATTTGCAATGAGGACCGAGTCAAGCATCTGCCTCCCTGGGACAAAGGCACTTTGATTGTTTGAAATAACACTTCCTAACACCCCTTCATTCTCTCAGCAAGGACTTTAGTCAGGATCTTGTAAAAACTGTGAAGGAGACTAATTGGCCTGAAATCTTTTACATTAATAGCTCCTTCAATTTTTGGGATGAGAGTGATGAAAGTAGTATTTAGACTTCTTTGGAAAGAGGCATTAGCATGAAAAGCCTGAAAAACATTCACAGGATCTTGCTTCACAGTATCCCAGCATTTAACATAGAACAGATTGGTAAGACCGTCCGGTCCAGGTGATTTATCAACCGCCAACATGGTAATAGCAGCTTTAATTTCCTCCTCCATGAAAGGCCTCTCAATGAATGATTTCTGATCTCCACTTAACTGCTTAAATGGAAGATTTCTGGGAAAAGGTCTGAAAGTCCAAGAATTTGTTTAGAGCTTTTTATAAAAATTAGTTGCCACCACCTTCATTTCAGCATCAGATTCCCCCACGCTTCCTTCCCACTCCAGCTTAGAGATAGCAGAGTCTCTCATTCTGGCATTTGCCATTTTATGAAAAAAGTGGGTATTTTTGTCCCCCTCTTTCAGCCACCTCACTTTAGCCCTCTGCCTCCACTTAATTTCATCTTCCACTGCCAATTTATCATACATTAGCTTTGCTTGGGTTCTCTTAAGCCTGCTTTCCTCGGAGAGAGGGCCAACCTCTTCTGCTGAATCAATTTCCTCAATAATACTCAGAAGGGCTCTCTTTTCTGTTTTTGACTTCAAGTTATTTTTCTTCTTCTAGATTTTTAGCTTATCTTATTTGCACCAAGTTTTCTTGCTAAAATGTAAGAACAAGTAGCTTCCACCTGCAACTCTCTCCACACAGCCGTCAATAATTGATTGAAATTCACATCTTCAAACCAGGAATTCTTCATCTTGAACGGGGCTTTGACTTTGTCTTGAAAGCCACAAATCAACTGGATTGGACAGATCAGAAACTGGTCTAGGGAGAGCAATCTGCCTAAAATCAGGAAAAAGCTCCTCCCAGCTTGGGGAGACCAAGAATCTATCCAGTCTCACTAAGGTAGGAGTTTCTTGGTTATTCGTCTAGGTAAACCGACTACCTTGAAGAGGAAGATTCATCAGTTCAAAGCTGTTAATAAAGTTGGCAAACTGAAGCATCTCTCTAGATCTCCTACCTCTAGTATCCTTTTCTTCAACAAATAAAATAATGTTAAAATCACCTCCAATAACCCAAGGGAAAGACATATTACCCCTCACCCCGGCCAATTCCTCCTAAAACTCATCCCGACGACTCCTATCTGTAGGACCATAAACATTTGTAACTTGACACCTTATCGTTAGGAAATTTCAGCACCAATGAGACTGAAAAGTTTCCAACATGAGAGGATATAAGACTGCAGATAGAGGGATCCCAAATAGTCAACAAACCCCCTGCACTGCCCACAGCCCTTTTTTCTTTCCATCTAACCTCACCCTCCCCCCAGATACTTCTAACAGTAGCAGCATCCATATAATCCAATTTGGTTTCTTGAAGCAATATTATCTTCAAACCAGATTTCTTCAGAGATGCACACACCACTACACGTCTTCTTCCCGAACACAAACCTCTGGCATTCCATGATAATATTTTCAAATCCATCTGAAACACAAGAACAGAACAGAAAAACCCTCTTTGAACTTAAACTTTTTTTCCTCCTCACATCGTCCCCTCATTGCTACCAGCCTTGTCGTTAAGCCCCCAAGTCAACCTCATCATCTCCCTGCTCCTCTTCAAAGTAGCTCCCCCTTTCTTAGCCGCGAATTTCCCTCTCTCCAAAAGGACCCTATGTTCAATCCCCTCCAGGAACTTATTTGTTTCATCCTCCATCCTCTCCATTGAAACTCCAAGAAACTTGCCTAATCCTAGAAGTTTAGACGAGACCCAAGAAGAAGACGCAGGGATATCAGACTACATACCTTCCTGTAGCAACAGGTTGGGGGTCTTTCCTCTAAAGTCTTTCATCTGGGCTGAGCTTCCATGTCTTTCGAGTCTCACCTACTCTTTGCCTCCCCTCCTGGCCGCTTCTCTGGAGAAGATCCTTCCCCTATCTTCCCCTGGATCAGTGGACTCCACCACCACAATAGGATCAGCTTCAACAATATTCTCTTCCATCCTTGCCAATGCTAGATCTTGTAATTCCAGGCTTGAATCCTCCATCAATGGGGAAGATAGTAAGCTCAAAGGGCTGAGAGGCTGACGAATTCCCTTTCGCGCACAATCCTTACCGTTAGGATCCACCCACTGAGAAAGTTGCTTTCGCCCATAATCCACGTCAATAGAGAGCTGATTGGATTGGGTGGGCTCCCTTTGGCCTGGGCTACTACCTTCATTTCTACGGAAAAGGGCCTTGGGCTCACTTAGCTTTCGGCCCAGGCCCATTTCTATACTTCTGCGGCTGGCCCCTGTTCAGACTTAAATGGTTTAGAGGGGCTTTCTGACCCCCTATTAAGGAATTCTGACCCCCTATTAAATTGTCCTAACCCGAATAGGACTCGAGAATTGGACTCTGGCTCTTCTCTTTATGGCTGTTCGACGCCAAATTCGCCAAGGGAGCCATGTTCATTTCCACTAAGCACTCTTTAATGAAAATTTTCAAATCATTAATTCCCAACTCCCTCCCAAACCCTCCATCTTCTGTGGTTTGAACTCCAACTTCGATGCTAGTTCTGGAGGGTACATCCTGACCCTCCAAATCATCCAAGATCGGACGCTTCAGGTTCAAGCACGTTTTGTCTCCTTCACCTTCTTTGACCACGGGAAAGATTGCCGGTGAAACAAGATTAATTTGAACTTCATTACAATGATTCTGCTTTTGAGGAACTTCATCAACTTCTTCCAACACTAAAGTTTTTGAAGACTCCGAATCCACTCTCCCCTGCTTATGGACCTTTTCGTTCCCCCACTCTCCCCATTTTCATCTGTTCACTGTTGACAAGAGCTCAGGCCAAATTTGGATTGAGAACAAGACTTCCCCAGCCGCAACCTCCACCCTATTCGGAATGGATTCTCTCTTACGAACCTTCATTCTAACCCATTTGCAAGTTGCAACCTCTGAAGGGGAATCATCAATCTCAATAAAACCCCCCCACACGTCTCCAATAGCTTTAATCACACTTGGGCACTAGAGAAGAAGGGGAAGACCAAAAACCCTAATCCAAATTGAATCCAAGCGATCAGTATCAGAGCCGGATTTCAGGTAGAAACACCCCACACTCGCACCCCACCAATCCAGTAGAAGAGGATTCCTTTCCAGTTGCCACGACCCATTATGCAAGATCCAATCTGCTTCAGCTCTCAAGGGACAGTTGAACAAGAACAAATCATCTACCATTGTTTTCACTCTAGCTCCCCGCACCCCCCTCCACATTCTAGTCACCCAAGATTCCACCTCACTAGCTCCCACCCGCCACCGAAATCTCCCCACCAGACATTTACGCAGAAAATAGCTTCTACCGCCTGATTTTCTGTAACCACCTCCAACTTATCTTCCATCACTCTCAGCTCCGATATGCCAAAATCCGGCCAAGCACCACCGCTGCCGCTTTATTGTAGGACACATTAGATATGCTCCTCACATCTCGCCCCCCTTTCCGAAACCAAGTCTTGGCTTCCCATCTCTGCTTCCCTCCAGGCGGAAACTTGGAAGAGGAACTATGAAACATCATAACAAGAAGTCTCAACTCCTAGCAATCACCTCCTACTCCAACTCTAGAGAAAGCCGACACCCTTGTAATGCATCCCGCAGCCACCGGAGTTAGCAGTCACCGAACCCTCTCCACCATTCTCAGGTATTAACAACCAAGCAGCAACCGTCCCATGAATAATACTATTTTTAATATATTCTTAATTTATTTTGAATTTTTAAATTTGTTTGCATTTTTGCATTACATGTTATTATTATTATTTTTTTAAATTTTGCGCTTTGCCTTGCGCTTTGGATGCAAAATGGCCTTTGCGCCATTTTTGCCCCATGTGCTTTGAAAACATTGAAAGTAGACTAAGATGGTTTGGTCACATGCATAGAAGACCACCAACAGCACCAGTAAAAAGAATTGGTCTATTGCATTTTGTATGGGCTAGAAGGGCTAGGGCTAGACCGAAAAGGACATTGGTTGAAGTAGTTAGAAATGATTTTAACTGCTCATAGTTTAACAACATGATGGATTGTTTTTGGGGCCAATTGGACAATGTGATTCAGTAAGGGCAGAGTTAATAGCTGCTGTTTTGGGTACAAAAAGGTAGGGAAATGGGAATCACAAGGTTGATTGTGGAAGGGGATTCAAAAATAATAATCGGGTGGCAGAAGAAAGGAGAAAGGGTTATTTGGCAATGCAGGAATCATCTCAGGCGGTTCAAGATGTTGTCAAGAACTATGAACATTCAAGTTAGATGGGTAAGAAGGTTCACTAATGAATTATCAAAAAATAAAAATAAAAGAAGGTTCACTAATGGATTGGTGGGTGGATTAGCTAAGCAAGGATTGTATAGAAATCACTTGTATTTGGCTTAGTTGTAATGGGAAGGTAGGGTTTTTTTCAGGTAAAAGGGTGTTCAGATTTAACAACTTCTTGTAACCTTTTTCTTAATTAGTTTTAATAAAGTTTTCTTTGTTGCTGATAAAAGAATAATTTAACAATGGATATGGCATCAGTAGGCATTGGAAAGGAGTTTCATGTAGCACTGCAAATGGACCTGAGCAAACAAGATATTACCTATATCCAAATTTGATTTGTTAATAATTGTACTCAAAATCTTATCCATTCGATTTAGATCAGACTTGAATCAGATTTAGATATTGAATAAAATTAATAAATTAAATGAAAAATTGTAAAATTTATAATAAAATGTACCAAAATTGACTTATATGATGAATAAAATGACTTCAAAGTAACTTCTATTAGACTTGAAAATAATGATATTCAAACCAACTTTACTAGATAGATGCATACACATTATGTAAATATTATTAGATCAGGTTTATGGATTGGATTGGGGTGGATTCTTATTTTATCCAATCATAAACGTATTGAACTCATATCGCCTTAATCGGATTGCATTTGAAATCAAATTTGGACAAACAGATACTATTTGCAACCTGACTAAGGTGATTTGAGTTGAATACGTCCATAATTGGATAAAATATGGATAAACCTTACTTTGAAGAGTGCTTTGGAAGGCAAAACATGAGTCAAGGAAAGAAGTGGCCTCTTTTAATGTGTTTTTTCTTCAAGTTATACATTGAAAAGAATTATTATTTTGCTTATTAAGTGATACAAAAAGGCTATTACCCAATTATGGTCCCGACAATTTGAGGTTTTGGGAGGGGTGGACTGGATATCCTCCAACTTTTTTAGTATAAATCCACCTTCACATATAAACCAGCACTCTCATGCTTTGCCTATCCCTCCCCACGACCCTAGAAAAGATGGAACCAACATTGGGTATGGGCCTTTAATTTTTAGTTTAGAAAATATAAAAAGAAACAGATTTTTACTTAATTCTTAATTTATGATGAGAATCTAGTAGGAGGTGCACACCCTTGATGGTGCGCCTTCACTAAATGTTGCACCTTTTTTTTTTATACATTGTCCTTCTTAAGACAAGACAATTTTGAAAGATAAGGAATTATAATTAAAATTACAAAATCAAAATTTTGTGCATGAATTAAGGATTTATGACTAGCACATATTTGTTTGGCCTTGCCTAAAGGGGTGCAGTATAAAGCAGCTCGTAAATTAGGGTAATGTGATTTGAAAAGAAATAAATAGATTAAAAGTTTCACATGCTTGAATTGTTGAATGCATGGATGTTTTGTATGTGTTATAGTTAATTTTTTTTTTTGCATTTCACTTTGATATGCATTATAGGTTACATCTATATATCTAAATTTGAGCTAATAGGTTTTTTAAAACATTAGTTTAATATATATGTACTTTTTTAAATAATACTATTTTTAATACTTTTTTTGCAGTTTTACCATTTCTTTGCATTTTTTGTTTTTTTTTTTTGTAATTTTGCACCTCGCTTCAAAAAGGTGCATGTCTCACCTTGTGCCTTGGGTGCAAAAAGCCCCTTGCGCCTTTAAAACACTGTTAACTACATTAAACTGATCACACTTGAGTATTCCTTAATTTGAAATATCAATTTCAGGATGCTATGTTGGCATTGGTTATCAGTTTAATATTTGCAAGTTTGAACTACTACTGCCTGCACATTGTTGGATTTACTAAGTTTAATAAACAAGCTTTCTGCATTTGTAGGTCCTTTCAATAAAAATTATACGTAATAAGATCACTGGCCAGCCTGAAGGTTATGGATTTGTGGAGTTTGTTTCCCATGCTGCAGCTGAACGAATTTTGCAAACATACAATGGAACACAAATGCCTGGGACTGAACAAACTTTTAGGCTGAATTGGGCTTCTTTTGGAATTGGGGAAAGGCGCCCTGATGCTGGACCTGAGCACTCCATTTTTGTAGGAGATTTAGCACCAGATGTTACTGATTATTTGTTGCAGGAGACTTTTCGAGCTCAATATCCATCAGTAAGAGGTGCCAAGGTTGTGACAGATCCTAACACTGGCCGTTCAAAGGGTTATGGTTTTGTTAAATTTTCTGATGAGACAGAAAGAAACCGAGCTATGACAGAAATGAATGGTGTTTATTGCTCAACCAGGCCAATGCGTATCAGTGCAGCAACACCAAAGAAGACCACTAGTTTTCAGCAGCCATATACAGCAGCAACTAAAGGTAATGAAAAAATATGCATTTTTGTTTTCAGAGAATGGGAAAAGCTTAATTATTTCGGTTCATTTTTTTCTCATATCTGACCGGCTTTTTAAAAGTTTGGATCTGATCAAATCAGACTGTTGAATCATTTGGGCTTCTAACCAATTACCAAATTCGCCTCCATTAACAAGTCCTTGAAAACCATTGACTTGTTTAAATACTGTTCAAAATTTTCCTGCTAAACCATCTTAGCTTTCCACCCAGAACATTCAAATTATGCTATTTGATTTATATGTGATTTTTCATAAGAATATTTTAGAAGCATGTTTTTAATAGGATAATGATATTTTCACTCTTCTAATAGTTTTATCATTTATTGCTTTTTCCTATTTTTTCATATTACTTCAAGGAAAAATATTTTTTGTTTTTGTTTATAGAGAGGTAGCATCTCGTGCCTCTCTAAGGGATGCTTGTAATGCCTATTCCTTCTGAATTAATAAAATCTATTCTCATTTATCAGAAAAAAACATGTAACTCAATTGGAAATTTTGAACATTTTTTGTATTTTGTAGTTTAGATGGTAGTCATTTTATTGGTTTTCTGAGCTCTTGAGTTTGAATTGTCCAATCACAGTTTAGTTGTTTTTGCAGACTAATAAAAAAAGTTGTGTTTACTGTTTCATAGCCATTGGTTAAGTAGCTAAAGAGGTGTTCAGTTTTCTTATGATAGTGTGAATTCTGTACTTTTTGTTTTTCCTATTCTAGTGGGACTGGCCATACCAGTTGTGACTTTATATGTGTATAAAGTGTCAAAACATGGAGGAATGAATGAATTCCGTTTATTCAAGTTTTTATAACTAACGCTAAGAGTGGTGAGTGATTCCAAGCCCTGAAGTGATTCTAAGCGCCTTTTTTCTTTGATAAGCAACACAGAAATTCATTCGTTCATTTTTTATCAATAACAGGAAATGTTCATTAATTATAGAAAAAAGTTACAATGGAGCACCTCAGAGAGAGATAATCCCTCCCCACCCCTTGCTTTGCCAAAGCATCAACAAAAACATTTGAAAACTATACATATTGTGTTAAACATTTGAATTTTCTTCTTCATTAGCAAAGTTCCACCACCCAGTTTCCTTCAGCTCCTTTGCCTTTTGAGTTCCTTCCATCACAGCCACTATTTTGGCTATCAATGAATCATCCATACCTGTTTGAAAAAGTATACTGAGTAATTGTGTTCTTTTTAAAGATAAATTTGACTTGTGCTTATTTGCTTTGTGTTAAATGAAAATTTATTGTAGATATCAGTGGGTGGTAGGGAGGCAAATGCTTTGGCTGATCATCTTGATAGACAGGGGCTACTAGGGACCATTTATTCTGGGCAGCATTGTAATTTTTTCTGATCTTTTGTAACGGTTAGGGGAGGCTGTATCTCGTGCCTCTCCAAGGGATTCTTGTAAAATCTTATTCCTATTGTTTAATGAAATCATTTTCAATTATCAAACAAAAAAAATGAAAATTTATTGTTTTGCATGGTTGATGCCAGTGCTTTTTTTTTTTTGTTTGATATTGAGCTTAGTCATCTTGGTGCAAAATTTATTGTTTCTACAAAAATATCTACCATAGCTTGACACTGAATTTGTCGTGTAACCATACACATAGTTGGTAAGGCCTGTCTGGTTGTGGCAGAGACTTCGGATCAAATCCAAAAAAGAAGAAAAAAAAAACATACGCATATGGTATGGGTGGCTGATGTAGCTGAATTTTTTGCAGATATTACTTCTTTCCATTATCATTATTTGCATTTTGTAAACCATTTACATATCTCCTAATTGTTGTCTATCCTACTTCCTCCATGACTTGAAAGTTGAACGTTTGTTGTCAAAAAATTCTTCAAAACTTGAAAGGTCCAAGACCAGATGATGCTGTTCCAATGTATAGTGACAGAAAAACATGTAAAATGCCCAGCGAAAGGATAACATATAAATGAAAACCATTTACATATTTCCTCGTTGCTTTTTTTTTTTTTTTTATCAGCTGATATCTCCTCATTGTTGTCTACCCTACTTCCTCCATGTCAAAAAATTGTTCAGAAGTTGAAAGGTCCAAGATTAGATGATGCAGTTCAAATGTATAGTGACAGAGAAACATGTGAAATGTCCAGCAAAAGGGTAACATATAAATGAACTTTCAAAGAGATGATAAGAAGGAAGATGTCCCCTATAACAAGTTTTTTTATAATAAAAACAAGAGACAAACTCTGTGTGGTTCACTGTAGCATCTAACCTGATCTATGGGCAGATTGGCAAAGAAAATGAACTTCTAGTGTAGTATGTTGGAGTGGTAAAGCCTTGTTGAGCTGGTATTGTTGGTTTATATGACATACTAGTCAATCAAGATAAACAAAAGTGGCTTAACTTGCTGTATAAGTAAGTTACCCAAAAGTGTACTTCCTGAATCATATGTAGTTGGATGCTGGGTGTATTTTGTGCACTTGTAAAAGATACAACTGGATGTAAACAGATGAGCTACTGGATTACTGATCCTAAAGGGAATGATCAGCAAACTGATTGGTATTTCGGATTTATTTTGAATGGCTCGATGAATTTAATAATTACTTGCTTTTTGTAAGGATGTTTCTCTCTTGATTATGTCATAGATAGGCTTAGAAGCTAAGGCCCAAGGTTATGTTTCTCATTCCTAGTGGCTCTTTTTTTACCATTTTCTCCTTGAAAAGCTTGTAACTGCACTCTTTCATATGATTCCTTCAGCAGCTATTTACCCAACCCCTGCTTACAGCACACCGGCAGTGCAGGCATTTCCAGCAGATACTGATCCAAATAACACAACTGTAAGTCAGACATCGATTTCCTTTCTATTTGAGATTCCTTTGCAGGAGCTATAACTTTTCTTGCTATGTTTCTCTACTATAGATATTTGTTGGTGGGTTGGATCCTAATGTCTCAGAGGAGGAGCTAAGGCAAATCTTTGCTCAGTTTGGGGAACTTGTCTATGTGAAGATTTCATTGGGTAATGGATACGGTTTTGTGCAGTTTGGAACTAGGTATGCCCTATCCTGCAATAAAACCTCTATTCACTTGATTTGTATATTTATCTAATCAAATGCAAAATGAATTATCAAAATATGCCCGTGAATTTGACCCATCCAATCCGATTAAGATCTAAGCTCGATTAAAATTTATTTCTATGTAATATAATAAATAATTATATAAAGTCAATAATTAATAAATTCAATATTTTATATGAAATAATTATTTTAAAAATAATTTTATTTATTTTAATGAAATAAAGCATATTTGTATTAAACCTAAACTCGATCCATGTACTAACTATATTTTGGATTTTGGATTTTGGATTTTGGATTTTGAAAACTTGATAATCGGATGAGATTTGAATCTGATTCGATTACCGCCCTAAAACTTGTAAAGCTTATGGTTTGTGTCATTATTATATTGAATATTGTAAAGCAGTATACTTAATATTGACTCCATAATTTGCTATGCTCTCGACAAAAAAGAATAAATCTTTTGTCTCAAGGCCCCAGATGGCTGGGACTGACATTGGCTAATCTCTCGTCTCCTTTGATCTCTGCTTACAGGGCAGCCGCTGAAGAAGCAATACAAAGGCTACATGGTACCATGATTGGTCAACAAATTGTTCGCCTTTCATGGGGTAGAAGTCCTGCAACCAAACAGGTAAATTTATTTATGGAAAATTTCTGTCTTCTTTTGGTTCTGAATTTATTATTAAGTCAAAATACCTGAAAGGATAGGTGAAGTTCACCCCACAATTAACATCTTACTTAGGAGAAGAAATAGGTAAGTGACATTGGATGTTGTGTACTGAAAATGTTAAATAAGTTGTTTGGGAGACTGAAGTTCTTCACGAACTACAACTGATTAGTATGGTTTGAGATTTCAACTAGCACTCTATTGGTTAAACTTAAGACTGTGTCTGCAAATTTATGCATACTCTCTATTGCTTCTTATATAGAAAATAATTTATCATATCAAGTTTGTAGCAGCCTTGACAAGCTTTCTTCCACCCACCCACCCACCCTATTGCAGGACCAACCTGGTATTTGGAGTCAGCAAGTCGACCCCAGCCAATGGAGCAGTGCTTATTATGGTTATGCACAAGGTTATGAAGCTTATGCTTATGGGGCTACTCATGATCCATCTTTATATGCCTATGGTGCTTATGCTGGATATGCACAATACCCTCAGGTAAGGATGCATTGGCTTGGCACAAAATGCCCCCGATTTTAGTTTAATATACTTGATTATATGCTGCTTATCTTTTTAGTTTTTCTTGATAACAAAATAAACTTCATTAATAGAAGAAAGAGAGAAGTAAATACGAGGATAGCTTATAAGAAATCACCCAGAAAAAGAAAAAAAAAACACTGAAATCATTCCTGTCAACTGCACCAGTACACCATCCCAACAAAATTATCAAGAAGTCCCATACAAATAAGCAAACAAAAAGGTCACACTTTAAACTCTTCAAAAGACAACATTAGCAGTACTGAAATTCTTGGACTCATCATCCTATCTAGAGCCAACAAATTGACAAATATTTTAAGTCAGATTTATGGTTATCCCCCACCAAACCACTAGATCCTTCATATTTTTAGCCTTGAAAAATGAAACCACAAACTACTCTCTCTCTCTCTCTCTTTTCTAACTTCAAAAAAGGACTTCTTTTCATCCCTTCCCCCTCCTCAACACCCCTGTTCTCAATCTCCAAATCATAGTCTACAACCCTCTCATCTTTCCTTAGATGTTCTGTTAAGAAGGTTTCTTTCTATATTTAGGAATCTGAATACCCTGTGAGTGTAGAGATAATGGAGGTTAATATTGTAATTTTATCTTCTTTTATTCTTTTTAACTGCTCTTGTACCATATTGGAACTATCTTATTCTTGTAAGAACAGATTTGTCCTTACAATAATACAAATATTCTTTTGTTTGGGTGAGGTCATCATCAGAACCACCAGTACAAATATCTCTCTGTCTCTCTTTCTCTCCCTCTCCCTCTCTCTCTCTTTCTCGTAAGAGTAGGTTGTTTTCTGATCCTTTTTCTTCACTCCTGGTTACTTCCTGTAAGCAGTAGTCTGATCGTTCTCATAGGATTTACTGCTCTCTGATCCTTCACTCCTGTTTCTAGGGTTGCTCTCTTGTTTTCTCTCTCTCTTGCACTATGTTTAACATGGATGAGAGAGCAATGTTGGAGAGGGCTGAAATTCTGGGATGTGTGGTATCACAGTAGCCCTTGAATTATTTGGGGATGCTATTAGGGGATAATCTGAGGAATAACAGCTTTTGGAGCCCTGTAATTGATAGATTCACAAAAAGGTTAGCCTCTTGGAAGAAGAAGAATTATTGATCTCTGGGTGGAAGAATACTTTGATAAAGTCCACTTTGTCTAGCTTGTTAGTGTACTATTTATCTGTATTTAGGATCTCAGAGAGAATAAGTAGAATCTTGGAAAAATTAATGAGAGATTTCTTGTGGGAACCTAGGGGAGAATAGGAAAGATCATAAGGTGCAATGGGAAATAGTCTCTAGGAGTAGGGCTGAAGGAGGTTTGGGATTAGGTAACATTTGGAAGAGAAATGAAGCTTTTTTGGGAAGTGGTTGTGGAGGCTAGCAGGGGAAAGGGATAGGTTGTGGGCTAAGGTAACATTGAGTATTTATGGTCAGGTAGATGATGGCTAGGACTCTGGGGTTTTGGCAAGGACTACCTGATCCTCTCCTTTGGAGATCCATACATGCTATTCTTTGTCCTTTTTGCAGTACATCAGGTATGATCTTTGTTCTAGGAATCAGGTGAAGTTCTGGAAGCACCTTTGGGTGGGAGATGTGCCTTTGAAAGATCAACTTCCCTCTTTATTTTTTTCTCTCCCGATAATAAGGGGAACTTGTGTCTAACTTTTTGGTCCCTTCTAAGTCAAACTTTGGGTTTGATTGGGATTTGGGTCTTAGAAGTGGCCTTAGGGATTAAGAATTTATAAATGTTTTGGATCTAATCTAGATTTTGAATGGGGTAGTATTGGACCCTTCAAAAAGGGATAGTAGAACTTTGACTCAATCCCCCTTTGGTGTTTTTATTTTTCCTGTTTTTCTTTATTTAAGTCCCTGGTGCTCATTGCTAATAGCAATGAAGTATGGGGTAAACCGATCCCTCCGAGGATTGGGGCTTTTTGTTGGGAAACCTTCTTGGAAAGATGCAATACTTGTGACCTACTCCAAAGAAAAAGGCCAAATTGGTGCTTGTCTCCAAATTGGTGCATCCTGTGCAAGGCTAATGGTGAAAGCTCCTACCACTTAGTAATTTCTTGCCCTTTTGTTTCTGATATTTAGGAGTGGATTTTGTCTTTGTTTGGTTACAGATGGACCCCCCGCCAAGTATACAAGGATTGTTTGCTGCTTCCTTCTTTAGGTGGCTGAAGAAAAGTGGTAAAATTATGTGTAGGTGTGTGAGAGCTGCCATATGCTGTACATGGGAAGAAAGGAATTTAAGTACCTTTTCTGAGAAGGAAAGGAATAAAGAATATATCATTCAAGTTATAACAGTTAGGGTGGTGCAAAGAGCCTTTTGATTACAGGGTATAGAGGGATTCTGGAAGTGGCACTTGGGATAGAAAAGAAGCATTATAACTATCTTTGAGATTGACCCAAGTTGGAAAGGTTTCCGAAGCCTTTGGTAGGAGTTAGCAGACTATCTCCCTTTATCCCATTTTGTCGGGTCCGGTGAAAACCCTAATTTGGCTATTTGAAGAGCTTTTTTTTTTGACTTAGTACAACAAGTCTTGACTAGTAACACCCTATTTTGATTTTTGTTTGTCCCCGTTTGGCCAATGGAGCGAAGTGGAGGTGAGATGAAACTCTTGACCGATTTCAGGTTTGGTCCAGGAGGGTTTGTGGAGATTCTATTAGGGGTAGTAGCCTCAGTAAAGTTGGATGGAACCAACTTTTTAGCTTGGTCTCAGTCTATAAAGATTCATGTTTGTAGTAGAGGGAAATGGGGGGTGTATTATTAGAACCAAGGAGAAACCTACGGAGGGTGACCCTATCTATGAGAGGTGGATGCAGGAGAACTAAATATTAGTAGGCTGGTTAATAAATTCCTTGCAATCTCATATCAATCAACATTACTTGTGGATGGAGATTGCAAAAGAGGTGGGGGGTAGTGTTGCGGAGACCTATTCCTACAAGTTGAATGTTGCTGGGGACTACAAGTTGAAGAGTGATGTTAATAATTTAAGATAGGGGAGAAACCTTTGGCTGTTTATTTTTCTATGTTGAAATTTCTTTGGTAGGAGATTGACTTGACGGAGACTGTTGTGTGGGGGTGTACTAAAGATGCTGAGACTCATAGGAAGTTAGTGGAGAGAAATCGGGTCTTTGAGTTCCTCATTGGACTCAATCCCGAGTATGACATTATCAGACGAAATATTCTAGCAAAAGATGAAGTTACTTTGTCTCAAGCTTATGCCATGGTTAGTAGTGAGGAAAGTCAAAGACAGGTGTAGGTTACAAAGGCCTCAACGGATCATTTTGCAAATGTTGGGATGAAATGAAGCCAAGGACTAGTATTGAGAAGAAAGATGTAGTATGTGAGTATTGCAAGAAACCTAAGCACACAAGGGATACTTGTTGGAAACTACATCCAGAGCTTATACCTCCTAGATTAAAGAAAATGATTTGGAGTGGCCATGAGGCGAATGGGATATACCTATTAGACATGCCTAGATAAAGTCCAATATTACCTCCGAGAGCAACTTTTGGTTCAAATGTGTCAAAGTCAATCAGTTGTATTTTGTTATGTCACTATCGTTTGGGTAATATTTCGTTTTCTTCGTTGAGTCTTTTGTTTCTAGCTGTGTTTTGGAAACTAAGGTGTCAAGTTTACTTTGTGAGGTATGCAAGTTGCCAAAACACTATAGAAGTCCTTATTCTACAAGTATGATGTGTGGGGGGCATACCATTTACCTTGCATGGGTGGTTATAAATATTTTATTCTGTTTATTGATGACTTTTCTCATTAACCTAGCTTTACCTTATGTGATCCCATGCTGAAGTACCCAAACTTGTGAAGCTGTTTCATGAATTTGTGCTTATCCAATCCTCATCAGGATATTTTGATCAGATAATGCTAATCAATATTTTGAGAAGGATCTTGTTTCATACTTTGAGAGGTTTGGGGTTATACATTAGAGTTCTTGTTTGCGTACTCTAGAGCAGAGAGAGAATGAATCAACATATTGTTGAAGTAGCCAGGAGCATCCTTTTTGCCTCCCATGTTCCAATGAGATTTTGGGTTGATTTAATTATTAATTACACGCCTTCTCGAGTCTTGGGGTTCAAATATACTTTTGTCGTCTTGTTCCCTAAGAGTGAAATGTACCCTATTCCCTTTCTTGTCTTTGGTTACACATGTTATGCTCAAATTCCTAGCACTCAGAGACATGGGTTTGAACCTAAGGCTCGAAAGTGCATTTTCTTAGAGTATGCCTCCACACATATTGCTGTTTTGATCCCACTAGTGGAACTCGTTTTGTTTCCATGGATGCTATCCAATGTTTTAAAAGCACAAGGGCCAATTTGCACTTGAGGCGTGCACCTTTTCAAGAAAGGCGCAAAATTACAAAAAAAAAAAGCTAAAAAATAAGAAAAAGTTAGAAAATTTAAAAAATGCCAAAAAATTAAAAAAAAATGCAAAAAATAATAAACATAATGTTAATAAAAATATAAACTTAAATTTTAAAATCAATGATTTAAAAAACCTATTATCTAAAATTAAAATACATAAATATAACATGTAAAGTGTATTCAAATGAAAATTTAAAAATAAAAGCAAACATATAAAAGATTTTCAAGCATGAAAAACCCAGAATCACTTTTTTTCCTTAATTGCATTTCTTCAAGTAGTTAATGTGATGTAAAACATATTGCATTCTTGATTCCAAGAACCCCCTATTTGCTAATGTTATTCATTCTAAAATATCTTCTTAAAAGGCAATGGAAGTTATAAAATCATTATTTTTATGTGAAAAATAAGAATTTCAGACACTAACATAGACTTGTTTGGGCTTGCCTCGAGGGGCATGACCGGGGTACTGGGGGCAGAGCCCCCGGCCCAGCCATTAGACTCAAAAAAAGCAAAAAGTGCAAAATTTTAAAATGGTGCATGCCTGGGCTGAGGCACAAGGCGCACACCTAGGACCTGGGCGAGGCACATGCCCCAAAATGCGCCTTGCCTGTGCGCCTAGGCGTGCCTTTTAAATCACTGATGTTATCTTTGCAGAGTCACTTTCTTTTTATGGTCATCTTCCTGAGGGGGGGCATTCCATTGAGTTGTTTGCTTCGCTACTTAACTTTGCCTTCTCCTATTGATCTTAGGGCGGAGTCATCAATGGATCCTTTTGTTCCAATGGTAGAACCTTCGTCTCTCGGCTCTTCCATTCCTGCTCCTCCTCCTCCTCCTTCTAGCCCTCCATTTTTTACTATTCATCCTATTCTTTAGAGGTGGTACAACAGACAAAGACTATGGCATGAACAGGTTGTTCTCCCATCTATAACTAAGCCTCAGACACTCTTAACTCCTTAAGAAAGGACAAGTCCCTCACCACTTGCTCCAAAACCTCCCTTCCCAGACTTGAACCTACCTATTGCTATGAGAAAAGGTAAGAGGAAATGTAGCACATTGTATTCCCAAACACCTAATCTTACAGTTTGTTATCCCCACCTTATTATTCTTTCTTAGCCTTTATTTATTCTCAGCCTATATACCCAAGTCAGTTACAAAGGCCTTGTCTAAGTCAGAATGGAGGGCTATGAAAACTAAAATAGAGGCACTGTGCAAAAACAATACTTGGGGTATTGTGGATTTGCCTCATGGGAAGGAATCGGTGGGATGTAGCTGTTCACTATCAAATACCATGCTGATGGCACCAGTGAGAGGTACAAGGCTTGGCTAGTAGCCAAGTGGTATACTCGGCTGCAAGAGTTTTGACCAATCAAAACCCACCCGTGAATTATGATAAGTACCACCTGATTAGTAACATGTTTATGATACCGGTTGATTGGTCAAAATTTTCAGATATATATTTCCAGTATCATATTCGAACCCAATTTAATATTATCCATTTGTGCACCTTTGCCTGGATTATTATTGCTCCAAATTCTGATTCCCTTGCACAGTCTCTTAAAACAGTTATTATGTTGATGTTTGTGATGTGACTAGACAACTTTTCCTTGATATAATGCATATTCATTGAAAATTGGTTCAAATGAACTTTTGTTATATTATAATCTTCTTATACACTTGCTTTACAGGCTGACGGCACGCAAGAAATGGCAAATGTGACCGGTGTTGTCCAAGCAGTGGAACAAAAGGAGGAACCCTATGATCCTTTGGCTACACCAGATGTTGACAAGTCAGTTGCCTACTCTTGTATAATATATTTCTCGTATATTAATGAACTTTTGTTTGTAGATTCATTATTGATGTTTGATTCTGATAACCAGGTTAAATGCATCTTACCTTGCCATCCATGGACGTGCTATGGTGGGCCACCCCTTGTGGTTGAAGACATCAGAACTCTCACAACTAGCATAGCTTCCTGTGCTAGTACTTGATTCTCCCCCTTTTGCTTTGTTGCTTTCATGAATATGGAGAAATGCGACACCAGTAAACCAGGAGTGGAACGTAACGAAGGCTATGTGATCTGAGTAGGGAGAAATGAATACTTGAAGGAGATCAATGTTTAGGATGCGGAAAGTTGGGACTTGATAATCTGCCACAGTTTATGAAGATTCAGATTTTGAACCCTGTGAATTATGAATGCCCAAGGAGATCTGATATTTCCATATATTGGAATTTGGAATGAATATATCCATACCATGCTTTAACTATCAACGACACAACACTACATTCATTCTTTATATAATATCAGTTTTGCCTTGTATTGGATGCCGATCTGGATGGTCATATACCTATACGAGGTTAGAATTTGTTGTTGTCCTACTTCAAGGTAGGTTGATTCTGAAATGAGTCAATGCTTAACTAACAAGGGAACCTATGATACCCGTATACCTGTAAAGGGTATACTTCCAATATTTAGTGTAAATTTTGTATCCAAATCCATATAATAGAAATGATAGCCCTCTTGTTTTTTGGGTAGAAATGTGGGATCCTTACCAGCCATAAGCTTTCTCATAAGAAATTGAAGTGTTTTTGCCCAATTGGCTAACTGTAGTACAAGACAGCTACATTCTCAACCACTGAAAGTTGTTTCCAGGTCCATTACATGAGGTGACTGTAAAATGGATAATGAACAGTTGATTCATGTATCTGAAGCAACCGGCCTTTTTATGACCATCACATATTCATAGGGTTGGGTTAGTCTTCATTGTTGGACAGTGTTTTAGTGCTTTTATCCTTGGCACCGAAAACAAAGAAGTGTTTTTACCCCTGACTCCATATCTTGCAATTTCCTTGGTTAGTTTGGTTGCCTTTAAACTTCATACAATAGCTATGGTTTCACCTGATCAATGATGAAACTTTGACAAAAGTTTGCTTTTCTATTTTCTTTTTCTTTAGAAGTGCAATGGACTGCTGCTTCTTGTTAGAGCGAGCTGAGGAAAACATGTGGAAGATGAGTCCATATAAGCTATACCTGCAAACGGATCGAGTTGCATATACCTTAATCAATTGAGTTTTGTCCTGTCGGATTCATTTTTGGATTTGGATTATAATTGGATATTAAATAACATTAGCAAGTTAAACAAAAGTGATCAAAGTATTATATTGTGAACAAAATGAATAAAAAATGACTGATATTTGAAATATGAATTTAAATTATATGAAACTTGAGCCTATGAATCTTTCCTAAATACTAACTAGAGGTGTAAATTGGGCCGTGCCGCCATGGCCTGGCATGATGGTCTGTGGATCGTGTCAGGTTTGATACAATCATGTGGGCCGTGTTGGGCCCGGAGTTTTAAGTTCGTGGGTGGGGTCAACATAGCACAACCAAGTGGGCCATGTTATCTATGGCCCGGCCTGGCACGATCTATATATATATAATAAAATAAATAATTATTTTCAATTTTATTATATTAATTTATTTAATTATTATATACATCAAAACTCATAATTAAAATTTTAAGTTTTTTTTTCAATTTTTTGTAAATAAATAGCTTTGATTCGATCCACAGCCCAGCCTGATCCAAGGCTTGACCCATGAACCAATCTGACCCATGGCATGGCATGGGCCCACATGGGCTTGGACCATGGGCCTTGCTGGGCCGACCCCCAAGTTATCCTAGAGGAGGGTGACATGGCCCGGGATGGCCCGCACCATGCCCGGGATGGCCCGCACCTTGTGCAGGCCACCCACGGGCCCTCTAAATACATCTTTTAATAGAGGGTAAAATACAACATTCAATCCCTCACGGCCCGCACTTTTCCACATACTAGCATTTGGCATGATAGTTTAGGATGAAGTTCTGAATTGTGATACTGGAGGAGCTTCGATCAAAACACTGCCCCTTCCGTGAATTTTGTCGAATATCATTTGGTTGATTGCAAAAGATACTGGTTGATTGGTAATAGGTTTTCCTAACATAATATCTTTCCAATATCATAATTGATTTACATACAAATAAACATACTATCATATTTCATAGTGTAAAATCAAAATGTTTATATGATGGTTACCTAAAACTTCAAATTCAAATGTTCTTTGTTAGGAGTTCATGTACGAAGGAAAATGGATTCAATCGAGTCTATATAGACATATACAGATTTGATTCATTTATGTCCGAATTAGAGTCAGATTATATCCATTGGATATATAACTGATTCAAATCGAATTTGAATTATAATTGGATATTAAATTGAATAAATGAATTAGACTAAAAATAATCAAAGTATTACGTTTTATTAACAAAATGATCTAAAATGACTTTTGATATAGGGGCATATGGCAAGGCCTAGGATTGCGCCATGTGGCATCAACCGGATGAGATCTGGCCATCCATCCCTAACAACCCTTAACCACTCCTTTGCAAGGTCAAATATAAAAGGGGGTGCCTAGATTAAGATAAAATCATCTTGCTCATTACTGCTCTTGTTCTAGAGTGATTTCATTTGAGTCCTTGTCTCAAGCCTCGTTTGATTCCTTTCATATGCCTGACTAACTTGACTGTTGGAGTCTCTGCCCCTGAGACAACACCCGGGGCCTCTAACGTATATTCTCTTATTCTCATGTTGGACACGTTGGCCTTGGCCAAAAGAGTAAAATTACCTTGTTGTCCTCGGCCCCATCACTGGCAGCAACAACTTTAATATTATATTTTTATGAACAAAATGAATTAAAAAGTATGTATATGAAACTTGAACATATGACAATGTAGTGAAAATTCGACATTTAAACCAACTTTGTTGATACTTATAATATATAGGGGTGCTGACAGTTCGATTAATCGAACCGTAGGCTTATTTTTGAAATTGAACTAGGGTTATCGGTTTTTAGAAAATTGATAACCAAAACCGAACTAAAGCCGATCGATTAACTGGTTGACCGGTTCGGTTAACCATCATTTTGGTTCATAAGTTATATGAGGGCCAGGCTCGAACTCAAGACTTAGGCCCGATGGTAGGATCGGGCTTGAGCTTAGGCTTGAATGTATTTTGTTGACACATATACAAAGCCCAGCCCGAACCCAACCTAGCCCAGCCCATGAACAGGTCTAATCATAACACATCAATGGCCACATTCTCCCCTATCCAAACTCCTCACAAATCTGATTGTTACCAATTGGGATCACCTACTAACAAAATACATTCAACATCCTCTTAGCATAATCTGATACCATACATCTCATACATAATGGGTTCCACTTTTGTGATAGGTCTCAGTCCCAAGGTGAGGACATATGCAGTGGTGGTCCTTGTTGGTAAGATGTTGTAACGTATTTGTTGGCAGGAAAAGGTGGGTCCCATTTTGATGTGAGAGAAACGAGTCCCCATCACCTGCCAATAGAATTCATTCTAACCTACCAATATCATCTCACACCGCACATCTCATTCATGGCAGGTCCCATTTTTATAATGGGTTCTAATCTCATGATGAGAGTTATGTGGTCTAGGATCAAATTGGTAGGGGATTGAAATATATTCTGTTGGTGGTAGATATTGCGGAGAAGTTATCATAAGGGGCTCAGATCCGCCGCCCTACATCTCTACCCACGAGGCATGACAGCTGTGTGTTGGAAATAAGGCGGTGATGTCTGGTAAGTATGTGGGAAGGGCGATATCCGAAGTGTGCGAGTTCACATCTCCGCCAGGGTGATCAGGGGTCAGGGTGGGATGGGTTGGGCTTGGGCTGGGCTTTACACTTATTATAAGGGCTGTACACTAGGCCTGGGTTCGGCCTGGTCTGGGGTTTCCGGCTTGAAATATAAGCTCTAACCCAGGTTTATATGGGCCCGGGTCGGACTGGGTCAAACATGATTTTGGATTAATGTCTTTTATATATAAAACATTATATATTTATAATATTTTATATTAAATGACATAACATGCATATAAACTTATTTTATATATTATATAATATAAAGTATTACATATAATATAAATTATACATATCATGTTATAATATTTATATATAAAATATATAATCTAATATAAAATAACATGTATATATGTATACATTATACACAAAATGTGTACGTTTAAATATATGCGGGTTGGGCCCGGGCCGGGCTTGAAGTATTAAACCCAAGCCCGACCCTAAAATTTGTGGGCCTGATATGGGCCCAGGCCTGAACACAACCCAGGCCCAAGCCTAGAATTTTCAGCCCGGGCTTGTGCGGGCCAAGCCGGGCTAGGCTGAAATGATCACCCCTAATCTCCGTCCCATCGCCTGTTGCCCCACAAACGCCCCACACAATGTGGGCCTGCCACATGTCCAGTCACACGTGGTGGGGCGTTCCCGCATGCGGGGCTAATGGGACGGTTGTTAGCTCATCTCGTTAGCCCCAAAACGAGCCCAAACTTCCTTTCTCCTATACAACATTTTAAAAAATGACCCAGAAATAGAATCGTTTTAGCCACTAGTTTCTGGGTTGACGGTCTCACCATTCGGTTCAAACGGATGGCCCATTCTGACAAATTAAAAATAGTAAAAAATCATTGAACAGGTCAATGGTTTGACCGCTTGGGTCAATGGGTTGTTGACTTTTTTAGTGTTTTTTGGCCAAATACCAAGTTTGGGGTAAAATGAAACTCGTTGCTTGGATAGTTCCTGGGCCGAACAGTCTGACTATCCGGGTCAATGGCGGTTCGAATACCTAGCTCCCATATTCCCACCCCCAACCTCAAATCATGTCTGACCCCATTCTACTCTCTTCCGCCCGAGCTCGGATCCAACTCCATCTCTGGCACCGACGATTGCTTCGTCCAGTTCAAAGAAACAAGGTGCTCCCCTGATTTAAAATGGAGAAACCAAATATCAAAACAAAATACGAGGGTTGGAGAGTACTTGGTGATGGTGAACTAGTCGGAGCAATTGTTGGTGCCAGAGAGGGAGTTAGAAGAGGGGAAAAAAGTTTATCCAAATTAAAATGAAAAATAAAATATTAAACGAGGGCTTCTTTGATTTGAAATGAGTGTATCTGGTAACGATGAATTGGTACCAAATATCAAAACAAAATACGAGGGTTAGAATGTACCTGGTAACGATAAATTGGTCGGAGCGATTGTTGTTGCCAGAAATGGAGTTGGATCCAAGCTTGGGCGGAGGGGAGTAGAATGGGATCAAACACGATTTGAGGTAAGGTTTTCTAACCACCATTGATGCAGACGGTTGGACCATTCTGCCTATTGAACCGTATAGGCAATCGGTTCCGTTGATCTAGGCGGTCGAACCTTCAACTTGTCAACTCACTCAATAATTTTTTACCTTTTTTTATTTTTAATCGTTTTTATTTTTTAATTTATTTGTAAAAATAGCCCATCCGTTCAAATCGGACAATCGGACTGTCGACAAACGGTAGCCAAAACGGTTTCGTTTTTTTGTTGGTATTTTAAAATGTTGATTTGAGATTAAAGGGGCAGGAATATGGGAGAAAGAAACTTGGACTCATTTTGGGGCTAACGGCCGTGGGGCGACAGGCGGTGGGGCGGAGATGCGAACTCGAAGTGCGCCATCCTTTGATACACCTGATTTACGGAGCTTCATTTCCGTGATTCGAGGTCAACTATCTATTTTTCCAATTTCCAGGTTTAATAGGAAAACTCTAGCCAAGCTGGATCCTGCATTCCTACTTGCTCCCAGGTTCATATCTGACGGTCTAATCTCTCGATAAAAAGTTCATATCTGACGGTTCTCACATGAGTACGTACCTGATCGTTCCTGGTCCAGCCAACAAGGGACTACCAAGGGAGAAAAAAATAAAATTGATGAACCTCTAACGGTCAGAAAAGCGTCACACACTCCAACGTTCACTCTCTCCAGTCTCCTCCAACGTTACAAAATCACAATACATTCCCAAGACTCTAGGCTCTACCCTTCCCTCTCTATCTCTCTGCAACTACGCAACTGTCTCATTGCACAAAATCTTCAAAGAACGATTGATCTCCTTGTTCATATCCATCTCCTTTCTGGGTTTCTTGTAGCATCCGCAGCTCCGAGGCATCTCGAATTGAAGAACAGCTCGCTCGATTTCCTGCTTTGCGAGAAAGTTTGGTATCTCATTCATTTCTGCTCTGTATTCCTCTCTCCTTTGATCGATTCTTTTTTTTTTTTTTTCTGGTTTTCATTTTTGTTTCGTTTTCGTAGGTACTTCGTAGAAATGGAGCCAGCAAAAATAGACTGGAAGAACATCGACTCCAGATTCGTCGAGGACGAGTTGTACGAGCACATAAATGCTCCCAAATGGGTCGATTTATCTGCTCCCGATGAACATGTAGATGATGAAGCCTGGTTCTGTAGGCCCGGTAAGATTTCTGCTCGGTTTCTATGAACAAGAAGAACTGGCATGTTTCGTTTCTTTCAACAAAATTTTCTTTTCGATTTTGTAGAGTGTCGTCATCCAAAGATCGCAGAAGATTTTCTTCGATCGACACCTACTTCAAAGGTTCTGAGCCTCTGATCCCAAAACGAAATAATAAATTCCAGGATTCGATATTTGCAGAATTTTCATTGTCTCCTTTCGAGGTTTTCTTCTCCCATTTGTTCATTGTCTTAATTTTTGTCTTCTCCTCTTTAAACAGGCGAAGCATCTGAGATCAATAAGCGTTTCTGAAATCCTTCCATTAGGCGATCGAAATCGCAAGTAATATTGAAACTCCCAACATTTTCAGTTCTTCAATGGAGCTCCATTTTGTTCTATCTCACTACTGATCCGAGTGTTCTCTTCTTCTTTTAGAGATGTAAATCTAAAAAGGAGAGGACTCATTCCCTCTTCAGCTTCTTCGCCTCGTGTTCTAAAATCCGACACGACTACACCATCTAAGCCTCCACGCAGATTCCAACAAGATATCGAAAACAACAATCCGAACTTCTCTTCTCCTCTTCAGAACTATGCAGCCAAAATCAAGAAAGCGGCTATCAAATCGAGCACGGAAAGGAAGAAACTATTAGATGATTCTCCTTCCCATGCAGACACATCGCAAAACGATCGACATCCGCAGCTGAAAAGCACCCTTTCAGCTCGTAATCTCTTCGCCGGACGGGATATATTGAATCAGATAACGGAGTTCTGCAACGAGTTGAAGAAATTGGCCATGAGAGCGAAGGAGAGAGAGAAATTGGAGAAATCGAATGCAGAAAAGAACGCAGTGGATGGCGAGAAATCCGATCAGACTTGTGGTGGCCGAGGAGAGGAAAGCGAGAAGGAGAAAGAAGAAAAGAAGCCTCTGCTTGGGGCTGAAAAGAAGAATTCTGAAGCAACAGATGGCAAAGAGAAACAACAGAAGAGGCCAAGGAAGTAAGTTACCGTTGAACTGGTTAAAAGAACTAAGATCCGATGATACTGACCATCCGATCTGATGATGAGTCACAACTCGTAATTCCTTGCACTGGTCCTGATCCAATCTGTGTGGATCCGATGTATACAGTCCGCCAGGTCAGAAGTCAGAAGTTAGAACCATTGCTTAGTGATGCGAGTGTCGAAGTTAATCAATGCTGATGCGCCATTTGTGACCATCCGATCAGGGTAATCTTAAGATGAGTCTAATTTATTATTGTTGCTGTTCGCAGGGAAACTGATGAGAATGAAAAGGTCCCACAAATCACCGTGGATGTGAAGAACGTTAAGCGCGGAGAAGAAAGCTTGTCGTTGCAAGTTCGAACGTCCCCTCCTTCTCCTCAATGTTTTTCTACGCCTCGTGCTCGTGGGCCCCACTGTTCCACTCCCACCAAACCAATCGCCACCACTCCACTCAGGCCTTCCAGGCCCAAACCCATGGTAGGTTGACAAGCCCACAGGAACAAAGTTCTGAATGGGTCATTACTCCACTCAGGCCTTCCAGGCCCAAACCCACGGTAGGTTGACAAGCCTACAGGAACAAAGTTCTGAATGGGTCATTAAAAGCCCGGATCTCCAGTAAGCAAAACCTATTCATATTATCGTATATAACATCCGGCAGCTGCACATCGGAAACACCTCCGGTATGTTAAATTTATGGGGAGATGTTCCCGATGTGTGGCTAGATTCTCAAATTTTTACTTGAAAACATCTTTCTATAAATAAACATTTTCAAGTACGGAGATGTTCTATAGATACACATGGCTATACGTGCTATGGTCGGTGTGAGGTGCGCTCTGTGAGGAAACAGATCTAAATTCACTTACTGAGAAGAGAAACCGGATGCAGATCTATTCCCAATAAAAAACTATTCCAACATATGACCTGTGTGTTGGAACAGATCTCAATTCAGCCCAGATTATTATGAATTTCTGTACCGAATGGTCTTCACACCTCATAGTAAGTTGCAGCCACATATTTTGGGAACATCTTCCGTATTTGTATGTTTTCATTGATAGTAGATGTTCCAAATGCACGGCTGTGAGTGGATGTATGACGTGGAAATTCCAATTCCCTAATTATGGGTCGGATTGAGAAGAGAACAGGCCAAATCCTATTCCTGGTAATGAGTACAAATGGATGCTTTAGAAAGGCAAAAATAACCCTGAATAATAAGAATAAAATCATTGTAAACACAGTAAGTTTTATGTCTTTTTGACCAGAAATGTGCCAGCCTGCCAGGTCTATTAACACATCCATAGATCCTCATCCCATGACGATATAAAATGTGGTTATGCATGATCAACGGCTGCTGATACTAGTTTATTTTTTGATCTAATAGGCACAGCAGGAGAGGGGAATTCTTCAGGAAATGAAGCAGCAGGACAATAAAGCAAAACAAGAGGAGCATGGAGATAGAGGCAGTGCTGATAGAAATAGAAGGCTTGCTACAGCTGCTGCTGCAGCTAGGACAGAATTAAAACCCCTGGACATGTTTTGGTTCTTGAAGCCTTGCACACTTTCTAACAGAGAATACTAAACCTTCTTCTTCTATGGTATATAATAATTATTTTTTTGAAATACCCACAATAATTCTTTTATTTATTTTTTACTACATATTTTATTTGAAAAATGAGGGAAAATAGGGTCGGTGTAGAGGATGCAAAAATACACTACGCTGGTGAATAAAGTGTACCGGACGTGAATACTGCTTTAATAATAAACTCTCATAGTTTTTTTCAGTCTTTGCATCTGGTTGTTTTTTATCTCATTATTAATATTGCAAAATTTGCATCCCATCAATGATGCAAAATCTGCACCTCCTTCCTCTCTCATATGCGCTCAGTTTGAAAAAAAAAATATAAATAGCAAATATATAAATTACAAATACATATAAAATAATACAAAATAAAAGGTTTTTTTGCTTTCCACATACTCTTTCTAAGCTGAGCATAACATGCAATAGATCACATCATCTTTCTTACCTCACTCTCAAATAAATAACCCTCTTAAATCAATATTCATTCTCTTAAAACAAATGAAACAATGTCGAGTTTGAAAACAGTATACCAGGATTTACACTCAGACTATGTGTGAATAGTATAAGGTGGGCACCACCTCACTCTATACATTTAGGCCAGTGTAAATGAAATATGCACTACAAATGGAATTTGATTCCGTGTCAACTCTGGAACAAACCAGCTAACACACCAACGAGTCAGCCCTCGGTTAGTGCACTGTTATACCTTAGAATTCATGGGGTGTTTTTGTCTTTTCACCGGAGATGTGCCAGGTTAATAAAAAACGGGATGTGCCCGAATCAGCCACCACATCATCCAGTGCTCAGTTATGCATACCCCTAGATCAGCCAATAAGATGGTTCATTCATTACGTCCCCTAGATCAGCCAATAAGGTGGTTCATTCATTACGTAGCCTGAGCACTTGATCAATGAAGGTTTCACCACATCAAGCTTCGAAAGAAAAAATATAACAAGAGCAAAAGCTCCGAGTTTGTTGCTTCGACACCTCATGAATTCATACGACTTTGGACCACTTTGGAGGCAAACATGACATGGTCTAAACAAGGCCATACGACTTTGGACCACTTTAAATAGGAAAATGATACACTGGTCCCAACCAGAAACTATATTATACTGATTTCGCAGTAGGTGACTGGAACGATAATCAATCAAGACTTCAGGCTACCAATATAATCAATCATACTTAAATCAAGTATGACAATCAATCAAGACTCAAAAAAAGAACTCCCAAAAAGAAGGGGGTATCCCTCAAGCTACCAATATAAAAGGGAAAAAATGTCCCTACAGATTAAACTCCAAACTCTTCAATCAACTATTCACTCAGTGAGACTTCACGTACTCCTGGACAATATGGAGACCCTCTGATTCTTCCCCATAGTCCTGCAAAAATTCATAATAAAAGGATTCATCAGCTAATCTACTTAAGAAAGATAAAAAACAGATGCACCAAAATTTTCCCATTTATATATACCTTGATGACAACGCAGGAGCATCCCACCACTTTCCTTGCCTTGCCCTCTGAATCAATTTTACACAACTGTATGGAAAAAACAGAAGTCAAGGAAATGTCCTAGGATCTCTGGAGAAAACATGAAAAACCAGAGAGGGAGAATAGGAGAGGGAGAGGGCTGGGTAAACATTTAGATTATTGTCTGCAATAAAAAATGACCTATTTAAGAAAGGCGGACATGAATATAATAGGCACGATAGAAAAGCACTAGAATGTAAAAGTCAAACCATTGAACCAGGCCTACAAAATGGCAGTTTCCAGTTGCATAGTTATATATCAAATAGGAAATCTAAAAGTCAAACCATTGAACCAATGGACTTTTTAGGCTTCTTGTCCTCAACCTAAGGAAATCTAGAAAAGCACTAGAATGTAAACTGGAAAGCAATCTATGTTCATCATGTATATGGGTACTTCTACAATTTTAACTGTGTGAATACTACTAGGAGAAAAGGAATAGTTGTAAACACCATGTTCTCTTTCCTATTAATATTCCATGGAACAATAAAAACAATTGTGCGTTAACAGGTGAAAAGCAAATGAAGCTGATAAAAAAAGGCGAAAATCAAATGAAGTCACTAATTAGATTAATTAGGGTTATTCAGTACATGGCCCTAATTTTGATCACATCACATGGAAAGAAGATTTAGCCTAAGGTGCCGTAGGTGCCTTGGGACGCATATATCTCAAAGAGTTACCCAAAATAAATAAAAAAATCACCTCAATCAGACATTGGGGTGCAAAGTTATGGCCTCTTGAATTTTGCATACACAATTAGTATGCAACCCGCGACCCGGTCACCAGGTCAAATGGGTCAACGGTCCAACCATCTAGGTCAGACAGGTTTTGACCAAGTCAACGTTTTTTTGACCTTCTCTGGGTTTTACTCAAATCGGACCCAGAATCTTGACTGGGTGACAGTTCGAGCAGTTCAACTAGCTGGGTCAACGGCAGGTTGAAATTCACTGCTTATCACATTCATCCACTGGATGAGGGACCAATAATAGGCCAAATGATCAACCTTCTGGTCCACATATCAATCCTATACCCAACCCTGAACAAGTTCATCATGCTACATGGATAACTCTGGGGACATATAAGTTTTCCGCTAAGCAAACAACCAGACCAGAAGGCATGCTCCCAGAGCAGATTATTAGCCAAACTACCAATATAATAGCTCAAACAAACATATGAAGTAGAAAGAATTAATCACAAACAAACTTAAGTGATAAGGGTTTGTGTACTTACACCAGCCCACTCTCCAAGTGTTTTAGCACTTGGCACTGATATCAAGCTTACATTGTGATCAGCACAAAGTGCTTTGACCAGTTTAACAAAGTCTGGCTGGTTGCAGTCCTCAGCCAATACGCAGAGCTGTGCAGCATGCTTTTCAATCACCTTAGCTCCTTCATGAAGCCCTCGTGCAAGCCCACCATTGGCTAATGATTTCTTCAGAACAAGCTGCAAGGCTGTCATGACATCCATTGGCTCCCCTAGAGCTGGGGCAGCAGCCTCAACTGCAGCAGCACCATCTTCACTGCAAAAGCAGTAGAAAGGAGCAAATAAGACACACAAGTAGAGGATTTCTTTTCTAACATGAAAACGAATGAATCATAAGATATAGAGATAGCAGATATTCTTAATTTACAATGGTAACAAATCCTATTAACTGAAATCAACATCAAGACCAGAGATGCAATACTTTTCATACATATAATTGATTGCTATTGGAGAAAATTACAATGCCTTCTTGAGAAAGCTAAAAACAAAATAAAAACATTTTTTTGATAAATAACAAAATAAAAACTTTTTGGTAAAAGAATTAATTCATTGGTAGCACCACTACATAACCATCTAAGATTTGACAACAGCTCACCTAGCAATCCATGACTCAATGGTGGGGGAATTTCAGGGAACAAGGACTTTACCATGTAGGCTCATAGCAATCCGGTTGGAGATGACTACTCTTTCAAGTTTCAGAACTGATGTGATGGTCCTTTTTGGGCTAATACCAAGAAGCCTTTCATAGGCAAAAGGAGATCTTCTAATGCTATCAGATGTAGCAGAATCCCTTGGATACTGTACTTCTTAATAAAAAAGATCATATATTTTCTAGCAGCTTTAGATGGATACCCAAGGAGCTTAACTGTATGGCTTAATGGATTAGCTAGATCTACGATGGAACGACTTCTGTTCTCTGATAAGTTTGCATGGCCATGGGGAAAAAAAGAGCTATCCCCTTAAGCAAAACCAAATCATCACAAATAATCAATCAATAAAGCCCACCTTGCTTTTGAGCATCCTTTACTCCATTTATGAGAGTAAGAAATGCCATCTAAAATGCATATGTTTCCAGTTTGACTGACATGCATATCCTCCAGTTCCATCCAAATAAATTATTTTTTAATCAATAGGCCCATACAACTTGTTTACAAGTTACAACTCAAAAGAAGTTTTACATGTTCTTAACAAAAGGCTAACTTCAAACTCTTCAAGCACCATGGCCCCCACTGCAAACTTCCAACACTGTAACTGTCATACCAAATACACAGGATTTTTTCTCCTCAAACCAAAGACAATAAACGAGCACCTCCAAGTTCTTTGTGTAACTTTTTTTATTGGAAACAGTAACTTCATTAAAAAACTTAAAAATAACTTTCCATATTTAGGTACAGCTGTCAACCCCTAAGTAGGTGTTGAGCCCCAGTTGTCTTTCTTACAAAACTGCACAGAACATACTCTCCCTCACAGTCCCTTGTTTAGCCAACGTGTCAGCTAAACCATTAGCTGATCTCCTTGTCCATTTGAAGCATGCACCGATCTCTCTTGTTGTATTGTGGATTTCCCTTATGGGCTGGGCTGTCTATAAATCCAGGCTCCCAACTTACTAGATTGTAGCCACTCGATCAACAATTTAGAGTCTCCCTCAATCTCAATTTAGTGTAACCCCAACTGTTTTGCATATCTTACACCTTGAAGCAAGGCCATCACCTCAGCTCTCAATGAGTCCCCTACTCCTATTGGTCCTGAAAACAAAGCTACAATTCTGCCATTTTCATCTCTGAAAACTCCTCCTCTACCTGAAGGGCCTGTGTTACCTCTTGAACTCCCATCAAAATTCAATTTCACTCTTTGTTGTGTTGGTGGGGACCACAATTCCTGCACAATAGGTTTCATGGAAGTTGTAGAAGCCACCACTTCCCAATTCCTGTAAATGTCTTCAGCTGAGATGTCTTTAAATAAATCCAAAGTTTTCAACCAATGAATAGTCATAATAATTACCCTTTCTACAATTGCCTCCTTGGATTTCTCCATGCCTAGATTCTATTATTCCTTTCTTCCAAACTGACCAAAAGATAGCTGCTCTTGTGGCTCTCCACATTAATCTTCCACGCCTCTTCAATTGCCTGAAAAAGCTTGGGTCAAAAAGGCTTGCCATATCTAGGGGAGGTGTCCACCTACAACCAAGATAGGAGAGAACCAAGTCCACATCCGGGGGAGGTGTCCAGGGATGTTCTTTGTGTAACTTCCCTGAAGCCACAATTTATCACCAATGCCATTATTTTTTTCTTAAATATCACCAATGCCAACATGCATGTTTTTGACTTCCAATCATTAACCTAATACAGATGAAAACACTCCAAACAAAAGCAAGACACCACCCATACTACAAAGGCCGCTCAAAGGTTAACAAAACATGAAAACAAAAAGATCAAGATTTTATTGCCACAGTCCTAAGTCCTAACTCATTATCTGCAACCAACTTATTACACATTTTGACCGGCAATGCTTGCCTCACAAATATGTTTATATTCATTTAAATATGCATTCATTTACCTTATTAAAAAATACTTGATTGGGTATACCACGATCTCCAAATTATGAGCTACTACTTTTAAGGGAATGACACACCATATTGACTTACATCAATTACCATCCCAAAATCGAACTTGTATTGGCCAAAATTCCCTTCATAAAGGTTGTTGACGGTACAAGCCTAACTATCTAGATAGTCAAGTTGGGAAATCATGCCCCTCTACTTATATGTATGATGTATAAAATACAGAAAGAAAACAAGCTTAACTTCTTTTAATGAACATGGATGGTCAACAAATTATACAACAAACAATAATTTTACCACCTAAGGAGGCACAGGTGGTCATGAATATACCTGTAACACTTACAAAAAGATGAATATAGTGGACACCTCAAAAGTAGAACAGAATCAAAAGCAATGGAACAATAAGGAATAACTATTTACTTACCCTGACATCTTTACAGTTGAAATTCAGATTTAAAATCTCCTTCCTGGTGCCAGAAATAATAAGGTAAAGTATTAGATAAGAGGGGGGAATCCAATAAAACCAAGCATAAAAGAATAACAGACCATATATCAAGTTTGAGTAAGCATTAGCTTAGTTTTTCACTCTAGGTTCAAATAAACAATTGAACAGTTAAATACATGCATCAATTACCAACCGATACTGTAAAAAAAATGATACTGAAGAAAATGTTATGTGCCTTAGGAGAACTCACCCCTAAAAGCTAGTTGTTAGAGGGGAGGGAACCCAAGCACATATATACCCCACAACAGCATCCCATACTACCGAGGTGGGATACCTCACATTAGCATCCCATACTACCAACATCAGACAAATGGATATTACATTCCACCATGCTCCGTAGTCCTGGCGCCCACACAGGCTGGCTTTGCACTAGTCCACCTAGTTCCAGCCGAACACTGCAATACTGACACCACCACCTACGCCGCCGTGTGATTGCAAATGGGAGGCATATTGTACGTTCTGATACCATTTGTTATGTGCCTTAGGAGAACTCTTCCCTAGCTAACTTTTAGAGGGAGGGAACCAAGCACATATATACCCCACAACAACATGTGGGATACCACACATTAGCATCCCATACTACCAGCATTGGACAAATGGATTGTAACAGAAAACCTTTGCACTAATCACCACCTTTCCATAATCACTCTTTTTTTTTTTCAATCAACACCGAGTTCAGTCAGTTTTCCATGCTTTCTTTCCAAGATATCACCCATAACATCCAAGGCAACAGATAGAAATTTTCTTAAAATAATGCCAACCTAGTGTATTTCAGTTCATGAAGTAACCGCATAAAATGAACAAAAAAAAACCGTAAAGCAATCATTGTTCATCCGAAACAAATAATTAAAGAGTATCACCAAGATGAAGAAGAGCATGCCCAAAAAAAAAAAAAAAATCCACTCAAACAAGCGTAAAATAACGCCATTGACACACTGGACCAATGATTTGTTATCAGTTTTTCAGTTGTAATGCTTTGTGGGTATCATAGTCGGAGAACCCTAAATCTTCACATACTTGAAGGGTATAACCGGAAGCTAACTATTCTTGAAGAGCAGGATAAAGAACAATCTTAAACTGAGAAGTAATGGCGAGGTTTGTCACCTGAGCGACGAGGTTGAACTATCTCTTTTGCTCTGTCCCGTGCCGCCCTCGAGAGGTTACAGAACTTTCTCTATACTATGCTCTAGTCTATAGCGAACTGTAATTTTTAGGGCTGTCAATGGGTCGGATTTATGCGACATCCGAATTATCGAACCCATTATAACGGTTATGGTTCCACCTCCACGATTTTATCCCGATTTTAGGTCCGTTCCGGTTCTTGACGGTTTTGAATCGAATCAGACCCGGAATCAATTATTTTAGGGAGAATGACCCGGAATCAGTTTTTTTTTTTAAATAATAAGTTATTAAAAAATATATAACAATTTAAATAAAGAAAAATAAAAACAACAACCTATCTTTTAAACTATTTTCATCATATATACATGTTTTTATAAAAAAATAAATAATGTAATAATTTACAAAAATGAAATATAAATAATATATATGTGTGTGTGTTATGTATTTATATAAATAAACAACATATATATCGGATCGAATCTTCTCGAATCAGACAGGGGTGAATTGAATCTGATTTGATTTCTTATCGAATCCTATTATTCGATCCAATCCAATCCGAATATCCGAGATGGGGTTGCTCGAATATAGGATTAGACTTCAGATCGGATCAGATCATGATCTGATCCATTTGCACCCTATTCAAAATAATTAATCTTTATTTTAATAATTTGTTATAAAAATAATTTAGTAATTTAAAATGATGATTAGTTATACTAATGATGTTTAACAAAAATAATAAATTACTACTAATTACTTAATAAAATAATTATTTTTCCATATGATCTATTAGTGTTTTGTTTTATTTATTTTACTTTTTAATGATTAAATGTTATATTTTTTTATAAATATTAGTAAATATATAAAATTAAATTGCAATCATAATTAAATTAATCTAATCCTGAGCTTTAGGTTTAAGACTTCAAGTTGGGATTGGGTTGATCTTTGAACTTAACCCAACTTGCCTAAGTTACACTCCTAAGAGCAATGTGATATTTGTAATTGGATTGAACCAAACCAAATACAACCCATGCATGCATTATTTTTTAGTTTTTAACTATTTTTAGATTAAAATTATTAATGTTATAGTTGAATAAGGTTGGGGGATGGGCTACCCTATTGTGTAGTTGACTGAATTAACAGGTTTTAAAGCCACTTAGCCCGACCCAACCTTCACCACCCGAGTGTAATTGTCTAGGCTTGGGACAGGCACAAAGATTACTTGTGTTAAACATAAGACTATGACTTTCTACAAATCCAGAATTTTAATTAATTTTAGTATATTTTAAAAAATATATAAAAATCATATATATATATATTAATATAAAATTTGTTATATAAATATTATATAATAATACTTACCATATATGTATATAACTTTTAAGTCGAGCTTAAGGGTTGTTTAGTTTAGGTCTTGCCTAATGCCCGCATTATGTGTGGGCTTGGTGGATATCCTAGCTCAAAATAAGATAATTGCTTTAGCTCGAAAATTATAGGTCTATTCAGGTTCGGTTAAGTTATAAACGATAATCCCTAAATAGAAGGAGTCTACTTATAAATATTAGTTTTAATATTTTAATTATTATTTATAATTTTATATGGAATTTAAATGATTTATTTTATTACTTTTAATATTCTATTTTGTTATTAATTTAATTATCATATTAATATTAGCTATTTGTAAAGATAATTCAAATGTATTTAATTTACAAAATACTATTTTTATTAATTTCTTAATTTTAATAGTTACTAGATAAAAACTTGATAAAGTTTAATATTTTTTTATTAATTCTAGTTAGTAATTTCAAATTATAATTTTTGACAACTAACCAATTAAATAAAATTTGAATATGAAACAAATAAATGGAAATAGGATGAAAATAAAACTCTCTCTCTCTCTCTAGAATACAATAGGCTAATAATGAAAATCTTATAAAAATATGCTAAAATAGGTAAATGATGGAAGGGATGGGACCTATGTCTTAGAACAGGGTCAGAATTTTTAGGCCCAAAGTATAGTTGAGGTAGGTGCCAAATCGGAATTGATGCCAATTTATAGGTATAAAGTGGGGGTATTTGATATTTTGAATGTTTATAAATCTAAAGAGGAATTTAAAAATCTGCATTGGGCCTGTCCATACTTTTCGATATTTAAATTATTTTTTGTTTATGGATTAGGTTGGACTAGGTCCATGCAGGCCTCACATTAAATGATGTTAGAATCCAAAAAAGTTGAAATATCTCAATATGATTTGAGAAAACTTGCCGGCCTGCAGGCCAAAAATTATTTCCATGCCAGACAGACAAGAACGGACTTCCCCGTGCAATGAAAACATCTTCTTTATCCTCTACAACGAGAGATTTCCAACGTACACCTGCCAACAGAATTCATATATGATGGGCCTCAACTCCCAAATTTCATGATGAGATGTACAGTGTCAAGTTCGTAGGGGTTGAAACGTATAGCTGCATTTCCTCACCATACAAACCTGCATTTCCCAACCGTCGCAACCAACAGTTGCAATGACCAGTTGAACCGGACATTGTATTGGGACTCGATCCGGTCTTGTTGGAATGAATCTGAATCATCCGACCAACCCCCGAAAGTTTTTGCGGACTTCGGGGCGGAAGAACAGGAGAAACAGCCAATCGAATCTCTTGGAACAAAAGATTCCAACTTAACGGTTTTTGGATTCAGAGCCACCTGCCATTACTTTAAAACAGCATTAAATTTTGTATGGGTCAGATCTCTTTACTCTATTACTCTTGAGTCTTGAAGTAATTAACAGCGCAACGCACGAGCACAACTGATAAGCACTGCATCGTCAGTTTCCCCAGTTTTCCACCGGAAGATTCCCCAGCTCCTCTTAACTCCAGAATCCAGATTCCTGATCCATGTTCAAATTCATTTTACCCTAATATGTTTGCATTGCCTTTACGTCATTGTCCATTTATTTATCTCTGTTTAACTTTTTATATATAATAAATACATTTATTAGCAAATCTCTTAAAATATCTTGAAATTTTAGGAAATTGACTACTTCTATCCCTATTATTAGAGAGTTTTTTCTAACAGTTGATTAGATTTTCAGTGATATTAGTGTCTATTATCATTCCATCACAATCCATTCGTATAGAATTTTTTAAAACTCAATATTATCCTTTTGTGATTGGTTTTGCTCTCTAATATTTACTCGGTTAAAGGTCAAGAACACAAAAGGGAATTTATCCATTGTTTCTTGTGATATTATAGTAAGTGCACATGAAGCTAGCTAAAGCAAAGATGGCATCCTCAGAATCTAGTTTTGGGGTGAAAGATGATCCCTCTTGTTCACTTGTTTAGAGGTCTTGATTATCCAATCTAATTTTTTGCGTTGCAAATGGTTTTGTTAGCTATCTTTATCTGTTGGGAAGCTTTGCCGATAGAGGAAGTTTGCCATGAGGAGAAGACTAGCAAGGTGTTATTCAAATGTTTCATTTTGAAAAATTAAAGAAAAATGATAGATAAAATAGTCTTTTTTTTTGTCTTTCTTTTAATGGATATTAACGGCATTGGAGGATTTAATTAATTGTCAAAAAAAAATTGAGGTACTTAACGGTAGGGGTAAGTTAATTTCCTAAAACTTAGGGATACTTTAAGAGATTTGCCTTTTTTTTTTTTTTTTGATAATTGCCCTCACATTGCTGCTACACAATCCTGGGTGAAAACAATGTTAGTGTGATTATTAAGGTTGTGTTTGATAGCATTGCTATTTCTAGTGAAACATTTTGTGTTGTTCAATGCAATTTTGTGAGAGATATGTATTGTATGGACAACCTCCCACATACACATTTTTAGGGGGTGTTCTATAACATAAATGTTTTTGTTCCCATCTGTTTTAAAAGTCACCACATTAGCAAAAAAAAAAAAAAAAAAGAAAGAAAGAAAGAAAATGTTCTTAGATTTCATTTTTTGTTTTCAAACAATTTGGTTTATTTCAAAAGACAATACATGTGTTTTGGGACCATTGAAATTAATAATGATTTTTAAAAGATAAAAATTCTATGTTTTATAGAACATGATGTTAAATAACCAAATGAAAACATGTCATTGAAACTAGAAATTCAATAACATGTTCTTGGTTTCAGTTTTGTAAACAGGAAAGTACACACAACCAAATCAATTTTTTTTGTGTGCTTTTTGTTTTGAAAAATAATATGTTTTTTTTATATCAGATGGTTTTGATCTATTTTTGAAACCAACAACAAAAGAATCATATTGTTAAGGTAAAGCCTATTTAAACTATAAATAGCCTCGATCAAATAACAATAACAATTTTATGCCAATTTATATAAATCAACCTCCAGTGTTGCAGGTAGGAACTGCAATGGTACCAAATAAAACCTAAGGGGATATTCACTAATATATATTAATTATTTTTTGATAGCAAGGGATTGCAAAACAGAGGAACCCTAGACACTCCTAGGGAAAATTATCCCTACAAAATCTAAAAAAGAACAACGGTCCATTTGGTTCGTAGTCGGAATCAGAATCATAATTGAAGTCCACTGGAATCAGAATCGGCATCAGAATGGTCCATTCCCATAATCTGTTTGGTTCAGATAGGAATGTGAATGAGAATGAAAATCAGCAAGAATGAGAATGAGAATTAAAATTAGCAGGACTGAAATTTCATTCCCAAAGGAAGGGCAAGGAATGACCATTCCCTCAAATAGGGGAATGCCATTCTAGCAGGAATGGAAATGGGATTCCGATTTCACCCAACCAAACAGTTGGAATCGGAATAACCCATTCTAATTCCGATTCCAGACCCCTATTCCTGTGAACCAAATGGGGCTTAATATATAGATGATTTTGTTACTATAAGATTCCTTTCGTTTGCAACATAAATGCATGAAAATACATATCTAGTCATTGTAAATTCTAATTTACTTTAGCTTTAGATATAATTTTGTCTTTGTTTGTTCAGGATGAAGGGCAAGTAAATGTTGGTTGTTTGGGAATGAAAAAGAGGGTAATATAATGAGGGCACCCACTTATATGGGAGAGAAATAAGGTAGGAATACAATTGAATAAACCTTGCATCCAGTTTTTTGAAATCAAAGTTTGCAATGCAAATGAGATAACATAGTACATGGTCGCTTTGTTTGTATTTTAACTTGGACTTGGTCTCATTTGCATTGAAGCATTCCAAATAGGGGTGTAAACGAGTCCAAAAATCTGATACCAAATGTGAGATTCAAGAATTCAATTTAATCTAATGGAATTTGGATAATTGAAATACATTAAGTGCCTATTTGGTTCATGGGAATAGGGGTATGGAATCGAAGTTGGAATGGACCATTTCAATTCCAACTATTTGGTTGGGTGGAATTGGAATTATATCCTCATTCCTGATGTAATAGCATTCTCTCCCCCTTTTCTTTGGAATGAAATTTCATGCCAACTGATTCCAATTCTCATTCTCATTCTTATTTGAATTAAACAAACTATGGGGATAGACCATTCTAATTCTGATTTCCATTCCAATTTCTGACTAGGAACTAAATGGACCCTTACTAGTTTGAATCTGGATACAAAATTTATACCATTTAGTTTATTAGGTTGAATTTAGATGTGACTTTCTTTGATATGATAAATTACAATATTAATATACACATATTCGATGATTTAAGAGTGTTTGGTTTACAATTAGAATTAGAATCGGAATTGGAATGGTCTATTCCTATAACCATTTGGTTTAAATAGGAATTAGAATGGGAACTGAAATAAGTTAGAATAAGATTTCCTTCCCAAGGGATGGGGAGGGGATGACCATACCCTCAAATTGGGACGTGCCATTCCACCCAGAATGGGAATGGGATTTCAACTCCATTCAACCAAACAGTTGGAATTGAAAATGGCCCATTTGGATCCTATTTCTATGAATCAAATGGCCCCTAAATACCTCTAATGTTTCTCTATAAGGTAGGAACAGTTCACCGGGTGGGGGGTTTGATTGGTGAAATCCTTTCCATTGGCTTAAAAAAAAAGAAAGTCTTCTTGCTATCATGTCTTTCTAGCATTACAGATTTTTTTTTTAAATAAAAGTAATAAGGAATTACAATCAAAAAATTCTCAAACTCAAAAAGGTCCATTTGATTCTTAGTATGAATCAAGATCGAAATCCTTTAGAATCAAAATAGTATATTCTCATAGTTTGTTTAGTTCAAACAAGAATGGAAATGAAAATTAAAATTAATAGGAATGAGATTTCATTACCAAAGAAGGGGCAACATTCCAACAGAAATGAAAACAATATTCTGATTCCACCCAACCAAACAGTTGAAATGGGATAACTTATTTTGACTCCATTCCAAACCCATATTTCTGCGAACCGAACGGGCCTAAAAATCTTTGGTTACCCCAAATAAATAGAAAAAAAAAAGGCAAAGCTCAAATATTTGATTATTTTCACCTCACCTCTATAGGGGATTTTAAAAGGGCAAAAACCAAGATGCCGAGGTAGGACCCATGGAGAGCGTGGACTTCTGAAGTACAAAACGACAAAGAATGTTGCTGTTAACACATGGATTTTCTTTATTTTTGGTAAACACGTGGATTTCATTTGGGGCTGAGGGTGTTTGGTTACTGTGATTTGTGATGGGCTTTTTGTCGTTTTTGCTTTTTTACTTTCTTTCTTGGGTAAATTCTTCTCCTTTCCATCTCTTCCGTCTTGATCAAACTAATTCCAACTCTGGTACTGGTTGTGGAGAACGAGAAGGGTAATCTCGTCATTTAATGAAAATATGAGGGTCAGTTTGTTCAAATTCTTGCAGCGAGGGCCTTGGCGGCTCTTTTATTGACCTTCGCTCTCTCTGCATTGTTCATTATTGTTGTTCATAATTGAATTATTAATTTTTTTATTATTAGTGTTGTGGGTGGAGTCAGCTCTTCTCCATTGGCTGATCCCTCTCAATGGCCATATGGCATTCAGAATCTTCAAATTCGTTGATTTCATCCTTTTGATCTTCCGTTTTGCTGTCTCGTCTGAAACGCTGTCATCTTAGATTTGTTGAAGGTCAGTATTCTTCTGGATTCTACTCAGTTTCATTCTAAATTTGGCTGAATTTTTCAAAATTTTTGAATCAGACCCAGATGAATATTTTTAATAATCTGAAATCTTCTCTGAATTATTCGGGATATTCGTGTCTCTCTGCTGAAAATCTCTGTGTGTGTGTGTGTGTTTAAGTTTTGGTGTTCTATGCAGAGTTTGCTAATTTTGTCCCGGAACTTTATGGTTAGTTCCCTTACAGGTGAAATTATTTTCACTCGCTTACTATCTTTCTTTGCTGGAATTTGTTATTTAACCTGCCACTGAACAATTTTAAGAGAAATTTATCAATGGGTTTCTGATTTTCTGTCTTCCATTTTTTGAACTTTTGTTAAAGATACGTATCGTGGTCTTGCAAAAATTTCTGACTGATCTTTGCAATGGTTCTTTCTGGGGATCTTTTTAAGCCTGTTTATGTTACATAGGGAGAGTTTTGATCATATTAATTCATGAAACTGATTACGTTTTTTAACTGGTGTGAAAGTTTTTGAGATGATGATCTCTGTTAAGACATGGAAATGCTCGTGGTCTCTGGTAGCAACCATTGCTTCTATCGTGGTATTAGTTTCATTAGTTCATCTGTTCTTGTTTCCTTTGGCGCCTTCTTCTGTTGATTACTTCAGTACCCGCCAAGTTCAGACTTCTTGTTCCCCATTTAATGGGTCAACTGAAAGCAATGCGAATGTGGCTAAAAATCAGCAACCCCCTCTGGATTTGAGTAGTCGGTTTCCAGCTGATTTGCACAATGCAGTGGTTTATCGTGGTGCACCATGGATAGCCAAGATAGGACGATGGTTTTCTGGTTGTGACTCAACTACCAAGGCAGTAAACATTATTGAGGTACGGTTTTTGAAGAATGGTTCAAGCCCTGCAGAACTGGTCTCTTTTCAAATTCAAGTTATGATCGGGTTTTTGTTGGCTTTTGACTCCCAACAACACATCAGATTTGTCTTTCTCAAAATTTTCCTATCTTATTATGAAGATCCTTTGTTGTATATTAGATGTTGACTTAAATGTTGCAACTTTTAACTGTTGGGGTCTCTTTGATTGTTAGTTGGTATCATAATTTTCACTCAGTTAATCATACTTAAGATCTAAGTCTTCAAGAGAGGCTAGCTTATTGGATATGATTTGTCAACCTTTTAGCTTGTGAAAAGGATTAAAGAATGCCCAATGCCAGTTTTTGTTTTCTTGCTTGTAATTTATAATCACTTTGTTAATAGAGAATAGGTGGCAAGGCCTGCAAGAATGATTGCAGTGGTCAAGGCATTTGTAACCGGGGACTAGGACAGTGCAGGTGTTTTCATGGATATGCTGGTGAGTGTTATCTTCCTTTCGCTTTGTTTTATTATGAAACACTGAATTCAAAAACTATGTAAGATATCTGGCTATTCAACATTTAGCCCATTAACATTATCACTTTATTTGTTTCATGAGTCTTATTAGCATTTATGTTGCCTCTTATATATACCATATGAAGAGAACCCACCCTCCTACTCTCTTGGGTATTGGTGTTGACATAATTCTTGAGCCTTTTTTATTTTGAGTTTGTGTAGATTTTCAAATTTCTCTATAATTTGACCCAATTAGACAGGCAGTAAAAATAAAAATTGTTTCCCATGAACGAAGTATGTTGCAACCTAGAATTCCCCCAGCCTTTTCATGCATGTGCATAGCATGTGCCTCAGCCTATTAAGCATATGTTAAAGCCCAAGCAATGGGCTTTGCAATACCTCTTCTTAATAAAAGCTAGTGAAAGTTATTTTCCTGTTTTGGGGAAATTACTTTCACTAAAGTTAAATATTAAATGTATATGTTATTTTCATTTCCTTCAAGGTTTAAAACTTTTTTTCAATCAATTCAAGGTTTAAAATTTATAGTCTAATAAACGTATAGAGTGTCTTACACCTTTTAGTGCTCTCCATTTGAAGCCAAGGAATATTGGATTTTAACCATATTCTGGTGAGGGGCCATAATGAAGCTGGTTCCTGTAACCTGGAGGTTCTTGTTAAGTTAAGTACTTTTGTCAAATATGGGTCACAGGGGAGGCAAATTTGAAGAATTTGCAATACCTAAATGTTATTCAGGATCAATTATGTTAGGGAATATCATTTTTTTCTCTTGCATTTTTGTCTCAGAAATGTACCATTATTTATGGGGTTATCTTTTCCAGCACCCTAACCCCAGATGTATGTTATTATGCTTGTAACTAATGAAGTTTCTGAAATGATTTTCTTCAAGAAAACCCTATTCTCTGTAGTATATTTCTCTTTTTCCTTTTACAGGATTTTTCATATTCTATGTCACCTGTTTGCCTTCTTTTGGGGCCAATTTTGACTCCAAATGCTAATGAACTTTTTTATATTTAGAAATATGTTGTTAATTCATTTAACTAGTCATCTCTTGTAAAATCTTATAGCTCCTTTTTTAATTTTCACAGTACAATTATATTCTTTTTTTTACAGAAAACGGGATGTCTAGGTAGTAACATTGTCTAATCAGTTATACACTAAGATCCACAATATCTACTCATTAAACAGGAGAAGGATGCTCTGAAAGATTGCAGTTGGAGTGCAATTATCCAGGATCACCAGAGATGCCATATGGGACATGGGTTGTCTCAATTTGTCCTGGATATTGTGATAAAACGAGGGCAATGTGCTTCTGTGGGGAAGGCACAAAATATCCAAACCGTCCTCTGGCAGAGGCATGTGGATTTCAAATAGAGTAAGGATTCCCAACTTTCATTTCTAAACTTCAATTGAAGATCCCTGAATTCCTCCACACAAAATTGATCTGAAGCACATAACCACTTTTCAGCTTACCTTCTACACCTGGTGGGCCCAAGCTGACTAACTGGACAAAGGCTGATCTAGATGTCTTTACAACAAATAGTAGCAAACATGGGTGGTGCAATGTCGACCCACAGAAAGCCTATGCTTCAGAGGTACAATTTAAAGAGGAATGTGATTGTAAATATGATGGTCTCTGGGGGCGGTTCTGTGAGGTGCCTGTGCAATGCACGTGTATCAACCAATGCTCCGGTCATGGGCATTGCCGTGGTGGATTTTGTCAGGTAGGTGATGGAAGTTTTCTATGTCTAGGATGTCCTCCATTCTTCTTGTCTGTCTACCTGTTCTGTTTGTCCTTTTTTAAAGACAAGGAAAGGAAGACAAAATATATGGATCTTTTTGGATTTTTCATTCTGTAGATGGATAAATTTAGAGGATTAGTATTTGTACAAGTGATTCTTTGCACAATTGTTGAATCTTTTACTAAAATTAAGTGAAAAATTCTGTGTAAAGATTATAGAATTTGAACTTTACCATCTATTATTGGGGCTGTGATCCTATTCTGGTCCCAGCTATATGGGGTATTGAGCAGTGTTTTAAAGGTTATGAGCAAGGCAGGCCAAAAAAAACCCAAAACTTTTTTGCCCTTATGGCCTCATAAGATGCACCAAAGGCATATGCCCCAAATGTTGAGGCACATGTGCTTCTCGCCTCTCACCTTAATTAGGCAGAGGTGTAAACCTCTTATAAAAGAATATCATGAAGGGAAAGAAATGAACAAAAATTTTTACCTTATCAAAGGGGTCATAAGATACATATCTCTTTTCAACCAATAAACATGCATCTGTATTAGATTTTTTTTCGTTTAAATTTAAAATTGAACTATACTACTACCTTAACTTGTGCAGCCTTATTTCCTATTTTGGGCAATCTCATGTATTCTAATTCAAGCAAAACTCTCTAAAACAAGCACAGATAGTTTTAGATGGACCTGTCCTTAGTTCTCTTTTGGAAGTTGAAAATCTTTTTGTAATCTCAAATAGGATAGTGGTCTAATTTACTTCGTAGTCTCCCACTGTACAGCCACTGGTTGTACTTGGTTTTTTCTGCTTTAATGAAATGACACTTTATCTCTTCTAAAAAAAGAATATAACAGTATAACTATAATACAAAGGATATGGTAGAGGAAAGCTAATAAAACTTTACTTCCTAAGGTTTTTCACCTAAATCCTAATACAACGATACTCAAAATGGGCTTAAAGAATTTTTGAAAAAATAGAAGGATATTTGCTTAAGGATTAAAACAATAGAACAATACACAAGGGTGTTACTCTCCTTTAAAACACATACTTCTTTACTAAAAGGATATGTCTCGTACAAAAAGTGTGACATGCCTAAAACATCCCTGCCAATTTAGTAATACCTGTTCAGTTCATTTAGAGGATGGATCTTATATTATATTGTAGTGATGGAAACGACTTTTTATTTTATTTTGCATCCATAGATTAACCATATTAAGATTCCCCCTTTCCCGGTAATTTATGCTCTCTTGTATAAGTTACTTAAATTGGTTTTGTTCATATGCTTGTATTATTATGTTTATTTCTGTTCATGAGTTAGTGCAATGTCAAGAGGGATGGCCAAGGAGAGTGGGGAATCAAAAAGGTACAATATGTGCCACAAAAAACTAAGCTGTAGGAGTACATTATCAATTTCATTAAATGCAAATAATGCCTTGAGGCTTACACCTTGCCTCCTCTTTTAGCCTTTTAAAACCTTGGGCTTGAGAGGAATCAACTGGATACAAACCTAACCTCCAGTGTTTTTCACATGAAGTGGTTGCTTTCAGACCTGAACCTGGACTCTTGCACTTGTCAGCCAAGATTTACCATCACACCGAGCTATTTACCATTTATTGTTCTGTTCCTTAATGTAACCTACTAACAGGTCATTGTTCATGTTCAGTGTGATATTGGTTGGTATGGAACAGATTGCAGTATTCCCTCTGTGTTATCATCCCTCAGGGAGTGGCCTCAATGGATTCGACCAGCCACAGTTGATCTACCTGATAATGCACATCCCAGCAGAGATCTTATCAACATGAAAGCTACGGTGACAAAGAAAAGGCCTCTTGTATATGTTTATGATTTGCCACCAGAGTATAATAGTCTGCTCCTTGAGGTTGGAATTAGCCCTTATACCTGATAACCATAGGGAAATGTCTTTTTGATATTCCTTATCTATAGCTTTTGGGTGATGCAGGGTCGACATTTCAAGTTTGAATGTGTAAACAGAATCTATGATGATCAGAATGCAACATTGTGGACAGATCAGTTGTATGGTGCACAGGTATAACTTGACCTCTATTTGACAACAGCAAAAATAATAGTATCAGAAGTAGCTTACAATTGATTTCTTCTAATGCTCCTTTGCAGATAGCACTCTATGAAAGCATTCTTGCTAGCCCTTATCGAACATTAAATGGTGAAGAAGCAGACTATTTTTATGTTCCAGTTCTTGATTCATGCATTATAACTCGTGCAGATGATGCACCTCACTTGAGTATGCAGGTAAATTCTTTGGCTCATGAAATTCCACTTTAATGGTTTTGCAGGTTTAATAATTTCAATTTAGGGGTGCAAATTTGGTGTGCTCAACCTGATCCTGAACCAGACCAACTTGAAATTTTAAATGGGCAAGGGCTTGGATTTTGCCATTTTGGTTCTTTGGCTAGGATTGGCCCCAAAATTTTGTTTTTTATATTTTTTGGGCTGGCCTAGGCCTAGCACTTGGGTAGCCTTAGCCTGGATTGACCACAGCTCAACTTTGATCCAATCTAAATCCAAACCAACCATCCACTAATCCATCCATCCATCATACAAGGATTGCATTTGACACCTTGGGCCCAGTAGGCCACCTAACCAACCCAAGCCCAGCCCGACTCTGTCAAGTTTTAGTTTGGGCTGGGCCTGGACTGGGAGGTTGGGCTTAACCTTGGGCTCAGGCCTTATGCCTACCTGGATTGAACTTAAACCCATCCCAGCCCGCCCAAGTTGCACCCCTATTTATATGAATTGCATTACCTACTCATTATAATTATATATAAGCAAAGAACTTTTTTATTTCATATGACAAGAATTATCTTGGGATTATTTAACAGAGATTTTAGCTATATTATCTCTTGCATATGTGTATTTGTATGTGTGCATATTTCCACCCAGTTATAATGTTTATTTTACCTTAAACTTCAGGACCACATGGGGTTGAGGAGCTCTCTGACTCTGGATTTCTATAAGAAGGCATATAATTACATAGTTGAGCAGTATCCTTACTGGAACCGTTCTTCTGGAAGAGACCATATTTGGGTACGATATAGATAGAGAACCTTCATTGATACAGCAGAAGAGTGAATGCCAATTATTTCCTATTTGTTATCTTTTACCTTTCCATGCTCCTAATGATGACGCCTCTGTATCTGAAGGCAGTTTTTTTCATGGGATGAAGGTGCTTGCTATGCTCCCAAGGAGATTTGGAACAGCATGATGTTGGTCCACTGGGGGAACACAAATTCAAAGCATAACCACTCAACAACAGCATATTGGGCAGACAACTGGGACAAAATTTCCTCTCTTAGAAGAGGCAATCATCCATGCTTTGACCCTGATAAAGATCTGGTGCTTCCTGCATGGAAAAAACCTGATCCAAAATCCTTAGGATTGAAGTTATGGTCAAGGTATTTATCTCATAAAAAAATTTGTTTAGCTAACTCAACTTTTATAGGACAAGAAAACAATCACAATGAATCAATTGAGCCTTTTAATTTCAGGTCCCGTAAGAATCGCAAGACACTGTTCTACTTTAATGGAAATCTTGGACCAGCTTATATAGATGGCAGACCTGAAGATACGTATGTAAACCAAGATACATTCTTTATTAATTGGGGTCTTACCTTTTCCTCTGAAACTTAATTTTACAGAACAAACATTTAGGTTTGGCCCTTATTATCCAGGTATAGCATGGGTATCAGACAGAAGCTGGCAGAAGAATTTGGATCAAGCCCTGACAAAGAAGGTAAGCTTGGGAGGCAACATGCAGAAGATGTCATCGTAACCCCATTGCGCTCTGCAGATTACCACAATGATTTGGCCAGCTCCATTTTCTGTGGAGTGTTACCTGGAGATGGTTGGAGTGGTCGGATGGAAGATAGTATCTTGCAAGGGTGCATACCTGTTGTCATCCAGGTAACCTGACCTTTCACATGTCTCCTGACAAACATAAAGAAGAAGAATATAAGATACCTGCCAGGTAGGGATAGCTTAGCAATAGTAGAATAAGAGGTGGAGTCCATGCAGATAGGAAATTACCAGACACTAGATTGGTTCCACAAGGTCTCTTTAACCAATAGTCAACCTGATCTGATAATCCTAACCACTCAATCTATTACATGCTGGTTGATGAATGAGTAGCATTGACAGTTCAGAAGCAATTATAGTATAGGATCTTGATGATCACCTGATGGTTACAATGGAGTCTCTCTTAGGTAGGTCTCATCAAATGATGGATTCTAGACTTGCATTTGTTTCAGGAAATGCAGTTGTGGGTGGACTCCTTTTCTTACATACTATAATCTTATATTTCCCCCATCAGGAAAAATGGCAGATTATATTGCACAGATTAGTTTCCTATGATGACCAGATATTGGCAATTACTATTCTGGTCATTAATCATGAGCAGCCTATTTCCCTGGGTACCTTTTGTTCTAGACATTCATGAGTCAGCAAGTAGCATAAGTATTTATTGTTTTCTTATAACCTGGAATTATTATTGATTTTGTTACTATGGTTTCAGGATGGGATCTTCCTTCCATATGAAAATGTGCTCAACTATGAAAGCTTTGCTGTTCGAATTTGTGAGGATGAGATTCCAAGCTTGATAAAGATTCTGCGGGTACCTGCTCCCTAACATTCTTTGGTTGGCTGAGCCATTGCAGTATTTTAATTAAAAAAAGTTTCTACTGCAAGATGACAGCAATTAATACTACAGACTGATACTGGTCTTCCTTCATCGTACAGGGTTTCAATGAGACGGAAATAGATTTCAAATTGGCAAACGTGCAAAGGATCTGGCAGAGGTTTTTGTATCGTGATTCTGTTTTGCTTGAGGCTGAGAGGCAAAAACGTGCTTCTGGTCGTGTGGATGACTGGGCACAGGAGTTCCTGAGACTGAGTGAAGATGATGTCCTTGCCACATTCATACAGGTACTCAATGCACCTGCTATGTGTTGAAATACTTCAATTTTTGTAAGGGCCTTTAGAAGTTATTTTCATTCTGTTTGGGTGCTGTTATAGAGACAGACAACCAGGGGTGAGCTGGTTATTCTACTGGTGGTATAAAGTGATATAAATAATAGAAGAGGCTCATGTCTTATACTTCCTCTTCTAAACATGTGTTCTCTTTTCTTCTTTTTAATACATTCTTCAACTTTCTTTTCTAAATCAGCACATGTAACTCTTTAGATTAGTAATCAATCAAACAAGTCTATGCCAGTCATAGCTGTTGGATATTTTTTCCAAGTCACCATATTTAGTAATAACTTGACTCAAACATTAGATTTCTGGATTATATACATATAAGACAATTAAAATTCCAACACTTATCTCCTAAATTGGTCATACAATAAAGATAATTTGGATGATACAATGGAAAATTGTAGGATTCTACTACTGTAATTTTATCTGATTTGAAGGATGAATTGAAAATTGAAATGCTCTACGCTTATTTGTTCCAATTGAGCATCAGTAGTTATTTTTGTTCTTTTTTATTTGGTTTGGATTTGGGGGGGGGGGGAGCCTTGAAGAGGGGGTTCCACTTCCAAGAGGAAGATGTGGATCTTTCAATTTTATGTCATGTGGGATGTAACCTATGTTAGGTCCATAAGATGCTACTGCTTTTGGTGCCCTATGATCTCTGAATAATGAATAGGGAGTTTGATCCATTTTATTCTTCTCTTCCTAATAAACTGATGGAGGTATCCAATCAATAAGAAGAGTTGATATTGGATATCTTGTTCGATTTGGAAGATCTTGCTAATGAGTAGTGAGACAACAGCAATTGGCCATTGCCCCCAGGAGGCCTTGACATGGAAAAGGTTAATTTTGGTGAGATGAAGAAGCCGGAAAGAACATCTCTATTGGAAACTGGACTACATTGATAGTAGCTTATTGAGTTTATGGATCATTTAAGGGAACTCTTTCCTTATTTTAGCAATGTAACCTGCTTATGCCATTGACAATAATTCATCTGGATCAGTGGGTTGCCACTGGATGGCAGGAACTTTAAGCTAGGTCCTTCTTAGTCCATAAAAATCCAAGCCCATTTTGTGGACAACCAGAAGATGTAAGCCATTTATTTATTAATTTCCAATTGGCCTCTCAAATATGGACAGTGCTTATGGTCAATTGCCAAAACCTAGTTACATGAATTCCCACTTCATATTGGATCGGTGGTTGGAAGTAAAAATGAGGAAAGGTGATAAGATATTTGACCTTCTTTGGGAAAGAATGGCTTACTTACTATGGTACCTATGGAAAAACAGGAATGAAAAAGTCTTCAATAACAAAAGTTTTAACCCCCTGCAGATAGTAACTAAGACCTTACAAGGTCAAAGAATTTTTGGAAGCCCAAGGGGGAACAGGTAATGACTGCAAAGTAGAAAGAAAAACCATTTGGATAAAGTGGGTCCTGCCAGAACCCAATATCATAAAGATCAACTTTCATGCTTCAAAAAGGGTGGAAGATATGGTTTTGGATGCATAGCAAGAGACTCAAATGGAAAAATTATAAAAGTAGTAGCTGGTCCAATTGGTATCTCGTCCACTGCAGTGGCAGAAATGAGAGAGAGTCTGGAGGCCCATAAACTAGTGAAGTCTTTTGGGGGGTGGGATGAGTTATCATCAAAGGAGATTCAAAGACTTCAATTGAGACTCTAAAGGGATCAAGTTTGTCAGCGCAGAGGTGTCATTCTACTTTGATAAGTGCAAGAAAATTATGTGAAAAGGCCAGGGTTAAAGTTTCCTACAGCCACATTCATAGGGAGGAGAGAACCAAGCTGCTGATTGGTTGGAGAATGGTCATTATAAAAGCCTAGACTCTGATCGATCAAGTGGTTGGGATTTACATTTCCTAGTTAGGATAGATGCTTTAGGTTGCTTCTTTGCTTGTGTTTAATATTTTTCTGTTGTATAAAAAAATTATGTGGTAGTGCAACTAGATAGAATGACAGTAAGTAGTAATCTCTGTCTAGTGTTAGGTTGCATAGGTTCCCACCCTGCATGTAATGTTCAATCTCAGTTAAATATCAGACATCTTAAGGTACTTCAAGAGAGCCTTGAAATTTGTTTACTGGGTATGTGAAAATATACTGCTGTCCATTCAAATCCTTTGGTATACTATTGCTACTAAGATCAGATAATGGTGTAAATTGAGAATATCAGGATGCCCATTACTATTCTTCCACATATTTGTATCTCTTATATCCCTATCACCTCATAAAATCCAATTATTTTTCACCATTAAGCTAGTTAATATGCAATGGGTAATGAATAGAAGATAGCTTTGAATAGGTCTTTGGTATCAACTTGTGCACTCATACCAACTTAATGGTATCTTCTTGAATTCTTTGATGCCTATGTGAATAAGCCTCTTTTTAGTGAGAACTGCGAATCAACAAGTGTCGTCACGGCTTCAAAACAAACAAACAAACAAGTAAATGGTGGCATGACATTTTCATAATACCATTTACTGTTGATCAAATTTTAAGAATGCTTATAATGTGAAATTTCCTATTTTAAAGGTATTAGTGTTCAACAGATTTAATGCTTATATATCTGTGCATTTATATTTTTAAGTTCTAACCCATTGATCTAGCTGAGTTTTCTCTGGTGTAACAAGGTTCTGCACTACAAATTACATAATGATCCTTGGAGGCGGCAACTTGGTTATTTGACAAAGGATTTTGGATTACCATCAGAGTGCTTGTTAGGCACCAACTAATGCGTTATAGGTCAACTGGAAAGTACTTGGAAGGAATTGCAGTAGCTCAAGAATTAGGGAACAGAAGCAACGTTTATCATTTTCAGCAACCGAGATCGACCCTGCAGCCTGCCATTGCAATTGAGAGAACTACTGTGATAGTTGCAAGTGTCGGTCTCAAGTTTAGAGCTACAAGTTTCTTGTTGTAACAATTATCTTATTCAAGTACAACTCCTAACTAATTTATTAACCTCTGGTCAATTTTACCCTATGAAGAAAGGGCAGAGAAAATGTGAATATTATCCTCAGTAACAGGTGTGCGGGAGTATTAATTTTGTTTTGGGAGAGAAGGATGCAAACAAAACTAATCTTCTTTTCATCCATTTTTATTCATCCGTAATTTGGTAGAGCTTCTTTTCATAACTTAAATCCTTTTGCATCAGGTTTGGATGAAAATGCATCTCAGGTTTTTGAAAAACTGGTGAACTGAAACCAGTTAGTTAATTGGTTGATCAGTTTGGCTTTTCAGTTGCTTTGTTTTTTCATATTTTCAATATATATTATAAAAATATAAATATATAACATAAATACTATATATATAATATTATATTTTAAATAATATGTAATATATAAATATTATATATATATATATACCCACTAGCCCGATCTGTTCAGTTAACCACTATCTTTTCTTTTAGGTCAACTGTTGACCAAAAACTGAACTGGTACCACCAGTTTTTGCAAAACATTGAACCAAAACCAAATAGATCACACAATAGCTATGCCATATGACGCTGACCTGGTAATAGCAATACTCTATTACTATTTTAGAGTAGTGATCATGAGAGAGCACTCAGCAGCCACGTCAATAAAACTGGTGAATCCCACCATGCACATTGGTGGGATTTAAAAAACTTGCTAATAGTTATTTTGGAGCCATTGACTGAAGAGCACTGTTATAGCTCATAACATCTACTAGTGATGCAAACGGATTGGAGCGGATTTGATTCAAATCTAATCCGATATTATTCTTAGTGGATTTGATATGTCTCGATCTAAATTGGAATCTTATTGGCAAGTTGGATCTTCGGATCTAATCCGATTTGGCTTGTTTTCTTTAAAAAATTAATAAATTATTAAAAGAAAAATAAAATATACCAATTTAAATAAAAAAACAAAAAATACAATTATTTTTTCATTATTTTCATCATATATACATGTTTTTATAAAAAAATAAATAATATATTTATAAGTAAATAAATAAATAACATATATATTATATATTATATATATTTATATAAATAAATATATAACATATATCGAATCAAATCTTTTCGGATCGGATAGGAGTGATCTAAATTCAACCAAATAGGATTGAATCTTGGATCGGATCAGTTTCATCCCCTAGCATTTATCTAGGAAGTCAAGAGGGGATAGCTTTTGAGGAATCATCCAATCTAGAAAGCCAAGTTTTTCGTCTAATAAAAGTTTGGTGCATCTTTTTGTCCAAATTGTCGGCTTTTTAAAAGCCCAACAGCCTACTTTTTCGTCTTTTTTCATTTGGTTGGGAAAAGATCTAGTTGCCGAAAGATGCAGTCCCGAAAAGATGTGAAAAGCCTGTTTCGAGTTATTTTCAAGAAGCTCCAAATAGATCTTTTCACTTTTCTTTTGCCTCGTCTTCATGCAGAAAGATGCATGAAAAGATGTACTTCTACCAAACGGTCTATAAGTATAAGCTACCAAGATCTTTACGCAAAAGCTCAATCTTTTGACTGCTTTAAAAAAGACTTGTCAAACGACTGAAGAAAAAAGACAAATTCATGCTTCATTTGGAAGGGCTGAAGCGTTGGTTGAACTTTTCACTGAGTTACTTATAGCCATCTTTTTTTTTCTGTCTGAACAAGAGCAAATTTGAGCTTTCCATAATCCAGATTTTTTACCAGCATTGACTATTAGGCTGTTCGGATGGGGCCTGGCATGCAAAGCCAAAAGCCGCCACAGGAAAGCCCTCTCAAAGGGCACAAATAATGTGGGGCTACAGCCTACAATCCCACGAGCAATAGATAGATGCTGGAAGAGTAATAATCAGGAATTCACATTGCATTCCACATGCAACATCATCACAGCGTGCATCAGGAATATTTATCGTACTTGACATTGGTTGATGTTCTCAATACACGATTGCTGATGTCGATTCAATGAGTGAACTTGAGTCACGAGTAAGAGCTCTCGTTTGACAAACCATTACAGAATGCTTTTCAAAACTCAAAAGGGTTTCTTTTGGCAACATAGCATGGGGTTACCGGTCCAAACTTGCCACGTGAGAGGATGATGTGGCAAGCATAAGCACTTTTGGGCTAGTACTTACCTGTAGGAATGGCAAAGGGGCAAGGCGGGGCCGGTTTTTCCTGCCTCGTACCCAAACCCAAATTTAAAATCTCCACCCCGTACCTGCCCCGAACCCCAATGGAACTAAAAATCCTAACCCCATCCCCATCCCTGCAGGAAATGGGAATCCCAATTTTACCTCGCCCCACCCTGATGATGATTCTATATATTTAATAATTTATTTTTTTTTGAAATCTACTTAAAACTATCAAATCGGACCCCACCCCAATCCGAGTTTTGGGTTTTCCTCGAATCTGCCCCAAGCCCCAATCAGTGGTAAAAAAAACCTCGCCCTGATTGGGGCGGGGAGAGGTGGGGCCCATGGTATGGGTCAAATTGCCATCTCTACTTACCTGCCACTAGTAAGAGCCTGGCTTTTCCTTTGGCCATAAACCGATTCTCTATTTGTGCCAACCATGGCTTTGCTTCTGGCACAAGGAATCCACCATTTGACCTGTAATTCACTCCATACAAATAGAAATACTGACCCTAGAAACAATCACCGCTAGGAACCTAGCGCAAATGTAAAACCTTTTTACAATTAATGCTTTAACCAATGATTCTTGGAGCATTTTCATTTGCATCCACCAGCAAAGGGACGAACGTTCCCTCTCATATTTGTCAAATGGACTAAAGATCCTCGTTTGAGTCAAGTCATCCATGATGTTATCTACCCCAGTACACAATTTCCTCTCTCTCTCTCTCTCTCTCTCTCTCGTGTGTTGTTTGGGGGGGGGGGGGTTTAAATACATGGTCCTAAAAATTGGCATTCATTGTCTAGAAAAATTGAATGTGAAGTTCAAAAAAGAATTGTGTGAAAAAAACATCATTGATAAAAAAAATATCATTTAATCCAGGAAACTCAATCCATACTTTGATGAGAAGGTGAAAAAGGAAAAGTCAATAAATAATTCCAAGAATGTAGTTATCATTTTTTCCTCTCAAGTCATCTGTCACAGGTACTTTGCCAACCAGGGTATCTCTTTGCTGTCTTTCAGTGCGAATGCCACATCATCACTGCCATGTCATAACACATTTTCTAGTCAATTGCTGTCATCTGATGCTAACATTTTAATCGAGATGATTAGAAACTACAGAACAAGCGGAGATATGCAGATTGCAGACCGACAAGTATGATCACACGTTATTTGGACAAGTCCATAAATAATATATGTGCAGAAATATGCAGTCGAATCAGTCTGATCAGTTAGGATACTTGGATACTTAAATATGAATTCTTCAGTAAAAGGAACTAACCTCGGGAAGTTAAGCTGCAACTTTTGTAATCTATGCCTAGCTCCAGCCTCGCACAATATAACTCTGCATTCACCAAGCTTAAAGCTGCAAAAAGGCGTATGCAAGACTCAATATTCATCATTTTAGAGTTGTTAAATAGTAAAGTTTTTTCTAGACAATCCTAGTTTGTTACACACGACAACCATTGCAGAGGCCAAAAGAGGTCAGTTTTATGTTTTTTACACATTGAGATATGTAATACGGTGCTAGAAGCCAATCTAAAATACCAAATTTATTTTGACAAGCTACAAATTCAAGGGGTGTTGATAATTGATGTGGCCAATCCAGAGGGTGTCCCAGTGGAAAACCTGGATTGGTCATTTTGTTACTCTGTTCAACCTGACAGAAATGGAATGTAATTGACCAAACAAAAAATAACTGTCAACATGTCTTGCCCAACTCTCAAGAGCACATCCCAGCCAGGAAATGCTTCACCATTGCTTGCACAGAGACAGGAAATGGTTGTCGCTATCTGCAACGGTTGAAATGAATTAGAAAAAAAATTGAAATTCGCCTTTTAGAACAGGAACCATCTCATCAAGATTAATTATCATCATAAGTACTTGCATCTAAAGATGTTATTGAAAAATGACAAGTTCCTGTTTGGATGTAATTTGTTGCTAAATCTCAGTATGCCTGAGAAGCAAGCAAACCTCATATATTCTGAAAATCAAGTATCTCAGCAATATATATTTTTTTGATGAATAAAGAAAAATTTTATTACTCCAGAAGCTAATAGAGAACTTTAAAACTCATATAACAGCCCTTGGAGGGGCGCAAGCTGGAGCCTCTCCCAAATGAGCCCAAAACAAGACTTCCCAATTTGTCCCTTGCTTAGATAAACCATCAGCCAAACAAGTATCTCAGTAATATTGCATAACAAAGCTATCTTGTATGAAGGAAAATAACAGAATACTGCAGGCTTTAAAAGTTACACCTTGAAATTGAGTGTTCAGATAAGCAGAGACAGAAAATATGTACCTTCTCAAAGGTGGTTTCACCCATTCCAGTTTTGTAGAGCTCATGCACCATAGCAACCAGAAAGACTTTACTCAGTCTGGAACAGTTTTTCATAACCTGCAAAAAGAAAAACGAAAGTCGTTTGCCAAGAAAAGAAAGGATCAATTAGTTGTACGTGGTGATCCAGGAAGTGGAAAAAATGTGCATCCAAGAAAAAAACAAGAAAACAAAGAAAAGTATTGCCAGGACTGAACAACCATCTATGAAAATATCTGTGACAATCAAGTTTCCACACAAATATATAAGTTGTAATTTCTACTGAAAAAGAAATTTTAGAAACCAATTAAATATTTATATGCAGCAGTTGTAAGACATGCTGGCTCCTGTTAGACAAAAACAACCACATAAATATGTACGTAAATACATGCACATGCTTTCCCACCATGCACACACATTCAATCACTAGATATAACTTTCATTACATATTTTTTAAGATACAAATATAATTTCATTATTATGAGGCAGAACCCCAAGAGAACAGCTAGCAAATATACAGTGACTGTACAGAAGGCCTCCCACAAAAATAAAATCAAGGAGAGCATGCATTACAATATTTTTCAGTTACATTATATACAAGGCACAGTCTCTTTATATTGCATAGTACCATGAAGTAAATTATGTCAGAAACATAACTTATTAAGCAGCATGTTTTCCTTTTTCTTAGCTGAACATAATGCATTTGCACCATTACCACCAACAAACTCTCCAAAAGAACAAAGGAGACAAGAACACTAATTCTGTGGTGCATATTTTCAGACAACTGCAGCATTTCAAGTATAAATACTCAGTCATTCATTTTCCTGTTTCTATCTTTCATACATGCTCTCTGGATCCTCTAGTCACAAAGTACTGATGCAGCTCTACGGGTTGTTGATATTAGATCCATATCCAGATGTTAGTAATACAAAGACATGTCAAGACATAATCACATAAAAATTCAATAAGAAATGGAGGATCCCACCTCATCAAGCTTCTTAAATAATTCATTTGGTAGTCTACTTAACGAGTTAAAATTTGTATCTCATCAGGTACCTTCAAATTTAAGTTTTGAAGAGCATTCTAGTGCCTCTTTTTCTTTCTTTCTTTATACAAGAAGAATTGGTGTGGCTTTAATTACTTTCAGAGATGGCATGAAGCAAACAGTTTCTCATACATCAATTCTTAAAAGAAAAACTAAAAAAAAAAGAGAGATGCCAGAGGTGGAGATCCAATATGGGATAAAATAAATGAAATAGTAGCAGATGAAAATTGGTGCCTCTTATTAGACAATCTGATAAAGACATGGAAGAAAGGAAAGAAGCCATGGGTATTCAGAAACGAGATGAAGAAAATTATTCATATTACAAAGGATATGCAAATATTATATCAGTGGACTCCAAGAGCAGCAAATGGATTTGTGGACCAGCTGGCGAAGCAAGGGCCTAATAGGGAACACTGTTTCTGGTCTCAGGTGTAAGGATGTAAAGCAAGTCCTAGGTGGAATCTTAAAGGTTATTGGGGTAGCCGAGGCTACTCATTCTCTGTACTAAATCCATTATCAATTCTTAAAAAAATCACTTTTACTGATAACAAAAAAGAAAAAGGAAAGAAGCCATGGCAGAATAAGTCAAGTTACTGTGGCTTCCTGCATCGGTGGCAATTTTATAATTTTTAGGTGATCTAAATTGTAGTCAAATTGAGATATTTAAAATTGATGTGATAGGTTGTCTGTTATTATTTTGAACTGATAAATTGTCACTTGATGTGATAGGTTGTCTGTTTTCATTTAATAACAATGAAATACCATAAATGTAAGTAAAAGGTGTTCTGGTGGCCTTAAAAACTGATACAGTTAACCCTGTATTGGATGTATTGTATCAATACTTTGAACCTTGGGTAAAAGGTTGGCAGCTGGCACTAAAACTTTTGCCAAACCCTCATGATCATGGATCCTGATTTGTTTTTTCGTGCTCATGCTAGGGTGTCCTTTGGAAATGATGCACTACACCTTTAACTAAGTGAGAGGAGTGGCTGGGATGAAGAAGGGGGAGAGGAAGAGGTTCTGGGGGAGGATATGTGAGAAATTGGGCCTCAATTTGTTTGTAGGGGTCAGACAGGGTCTTGAGGATGAGGATTTGGGATGGAACATTAGGGGTCTGAGGGAAAAGAAAAGCAGTGGTCAGGAATTTAATCAGACGATTCAAACCAGAGGTTGTCCTCCAGGAAACGAAGTCAGAGACCTTCAACCTTAGGCAATGTTTTAAAACGCGGAGGCATGACGTGAGGTGTTCCGCTACCTAGAGGTGTTACGCATAGTTCAGAATGCAAGAGGTGTAAGCCTCCTTAACACAAAGAGGCGTAAGCCTCCTTAAGAGGAGGATTAGGAGGAGGATGAAGAATAAGGGGGATCTCATTTTTTCTTTTTTTTTTTTTAACAAAAATCTTTTATTTTAAGAAGAATAAAGATGAATAACAGTAGTTGAAAGGGGGGGTCTGGGGGGTGAAGCCCCCTAGCCGAAGGGGCAAGGGGCAAACTACTTTCTTTCCCCTTATCTTTTCTTCCTTTTCCTTTCCTTTCCTTTTCTTTCTTTCCTTTTCTCTTTTTTATCTTCTCTTTCTTTTTCTTTCCCTTCCCTTCCCTTTCTTTTCCTTTCCTTTCCTTTTTTTCTTTTTTGTTTTTTTTTTTCTGTCTTTTTATATAAGATGTGCATGAGGCGTAAGAGGCGTGCACCTCTAGCACGCCTCATGAAAAAGGCACAAGAGGGGTAGGCCTCTAGCATACGCCTCAAGGCGTTTTGGGAGTGCTCCAGGCGTAACCTCCCATGCCTTTTAAAACACTGCCAATAGGTTGTCCTCCATTTATTGGAAGCCCTATACTTGCTGTTGTACTAGAATGGTTCCTCACTTTCTTGATTACCAGTTGACCCCTGCTACAACTGCCAAGGTTTGTTTAGGCCACTTCTAGCTCGAGGCTACACCACTCTATCCGTCTTAGTCAATTTTTGAGGCTCTTGTAGAGGCCTCCCCTCCCCCTTCACACTTGATGTGTCTTGGTTGCCACCGGTTCAACACCCAACCAGACCTGAACTATTTCTCCACACTACCAATACTTGAAGCTTCTTTTGAAGCACTAACCTCTTCGGAATCATTGTAGCTGTTCCACCCTTCATCATCAGATTATCTCTCCAATCCGCGTTTGGTCTAGTGTACCGTGGGTTGGGTTTGTCTTGGAGAGAGGGAGGATGTTTCACCCAAGCCAATTGATTAGACTTCTACCCTTGTAAGTTTGACAGAGTGGAGGACCAAGCAGGATCTGAAATACTATCTCCCTTCAACTTGTCCTATTTACAAACCTTGTACAGTATTAAACAAAATCCCATCCCAATTACCACGACCAAAAACCTAAATCAAATATCGCAAAAATCCCTACCACATAACACAAAAATAATCAAACAAAAACACAAATCCATCCAACCCATCCATCCCCTACCTTAATACAATGAAAAGTCACCTTGATCCCAAAATACATTTCCGATGAGAGGCAAATCTCCTACTTTATCCATTTTCTAAGCACATCCATTGTCTAAGATAGAGCTTTCACTTCTTATTTGAGAGGCTTTCTTTAACTTCTTCCCCTTCTTTAGCCCCATTCCAAATACTACCAACTTTAATCTAGAAAAAACTTTTGAAACTTGCACTATTTGGTTCATTTTCTGTCTTCTAAATTTTCTTATTGCATTAGGAATTTTCTCCATCATCGAAGAGGTCTCCCTTCTAGAATTGATTCTTTCCAATTCAAGCATTGCATTCTTCTCAAAAAATTGAGCTGCACCCAATTTACTCTCCTAGTGTTCCCCTCCCCTATGTCTCTGTCAACGTTCAAACTCACATCCTTCTCAGCCATCTGAGAACCGGAACCAGCTGCCTTTGTACCTGAGATAAATGTCCCCATATTCTTCTCCTTCAACTGCTCTCTAGGCTCTTCTTCCACCTCCCTAAATGCTTCCTTTGCAAAATCCCCCCCTCCCCAAGAAGAATAAACCCAAGATTTTACTAATCTCCACCTCTTTGTTCAGCACCATTTCCATATCCGCTACTCTCTCGATTTTGTGAGTCGCATCTATAATTACTTCTATCCCCTTTTAGCTGATTCTACACCATCCTCATTGCCTAAGTCATCATCATCTTATAAGAGTCTAGTTCTATATTTTTGTTTCCTTCTATATACTCTTGAAAAGGGCTTTCCTTTTTCACCCTTTTCATCATCCTTCTCAACATTCTTCTCTGCTGCTTCACTATCTTTCCTGATTTCTGCATCTTCCAATTCAGGCCCTGTTTGAATACTGCCCCCTCTCCCTCTTCTACATTTATCTTCTTCCCCGACTGTTCTCCCTTCTGTCCCCTTCTTTTCTACCGCCAACGTTTCCATCTTTTTGATATCAACTTCTCTTACCCTGTCATCTTCTTTTGAAGGTTCTTTTTTCCGATTGAAAGCATTCATCATCCTTGGATTCCTCCCTCCCTTCTTTGAGTTCTCCCACTGATTCTTCTCTTTCTTCTAGCTCTACCCCACCTGAGGAAGACACAACACAAGTGGCAACTATGTTTGGTAAGTCCCAATTGCTCGAGTTTATCAATGCTCTATACCCAACCCCATGCAATCTAATCTTTTGAACTGCTGGCGGACCAGCCGGTTCACTTCCTCTTCTCTTTTATTGATGGACTCCACCAACTAACCCACTCAGCCCCTTTCGTTGCTACTTCCCCGTGCAAGCCTTATCTTTATTAACAGCATTCATTTCCCCTATTGCATTTGGCTTTGGCATTCAAAACGTCTTACCAGATGTCTTCCCTGCATCCTTTCCAACGTCCATGCCACTACATACATGTGCATATTCAGTTGCACATGCCTTGCCATTTGTAACCCATCTAGCCATGTCATCATCTTCCTCCTTTGTCTTCCCAAACCAGAATGCCGCTTCCACTTCCAAAGCCACCCACACCCTTTTCCATAGGCCTCCGACATGCAGCAAGAAGGATCTTGGAATCACCTCTACCTTGCTCCAGCAACCCTCAAGCGTAATGCTCTCAGATCACGTTTGTTATACGAAAGCAGAGCTCCATGGTGCAATCACCTCCCATTGCCGTCACAATCTGCTCAAGAATATATCTCTTCCAAAGTGAGTGCATTTTGTTGGGAGGTCTTCCATGGTGCAATCAACACTTGTGATATTTTACAGAGGAAGAGACCTGGATGGTGCCTCTCCCCTAATTGGTGCTGCTTGTGTGAATCCAATGGTGAATCTGCTCTTCACTTGTTCATTTCCCGTCCTTTTGCTTGTGGTATTTGGGATCGGTTCTTTTCTCTTTTTGGGTGCAGGTGATACTTTGGACAGATTGGACAGGTTGTTTGATAGATCCACTTTCAGCTGGCCAAAAAGGAGGGGAAGACGGATGTGGAGGTGCACAAGAGCAGCAATAACATGGACCCTATGGGAGGGAAGAAATAAGTGTATATTTGAGGAAAAGAAAAGAAGCAAGGAAGCATTAATTGAAGGGATCATGACAAAAGTGGCCTTCTGGATAAAGACTTTGGAGTTGTTCTCAGATTTCTCTATTGATGATATATTAAGGAACTGGAGAACAATTGCAGCCTCAACTTCAGCTAAGCGGAGGACACTAAAGGAATGGGAACCCCCAGAGGTAGGTTTCATGAAATTAAATTTCAATGGAAGTAGTTTTGGGAACCCAGGGCCCTCTGGAACTGGAGGGGTTCTAAGGAATGAAAGCGGAGTGATTTTGGGAATGTACTCAGGTCCCATTGGAGTGTGTGACTCTGTAACAACAGAATTGAAGGCAGTACTTTATGGGATGCAGAAATCTTTGGAAATGGGGTTCCAGAAGCTAATAGTTGAAGGTGACTCCAAAATAGTAATAAGTTGGTTTAAGCGGAACGAGAAGATTCCTTGGTTTTTCAGAAACAATTTCAAACAGTTCAAGAGGTTCTCAAGGGATATACAGCTGATATTTCAATGGGCTTCTAGGTCAGCAAATGGCTTAGCTGACCATCTAGCAAAGCAAGGGATAAATAGAGCAGAATGCTTCTGGGCTCAATTGTGAGACTGATCATCAATTTGTCTATGTTTTCTATTGTTGGTAGCCGAGGCTGCCTGTTTGCTGGAACACAACAGCCGAAGAAGAAGAAGAAGAACTAGTTTCTGGAAGAAGTGAGGTGAGAAGAAGGTAGAGGGATGTGTAGGAGAGAAATGGAGTTCGTGCAGGCAGGTCAGTGGAGGAGATCCTTGAAGATAGAAGCAAAAAATTTCCTGTTCGAAGAGATGAGAATCAGGGGGAAGGTAAGCCTGAAGGTAAGGGAAGTGAAAAAGGGTACAATATTGCTGGAAGGATTAGAAGTGATCGAGTGGCTAAGAGAGTTCATAGCTGGAGCCTGTTCAAAAGGTAAGCAGATAAACTGGCAGGATTTTAGTACATTAGAAGGGAGAAGATATGTTGTTGAATGTAAGAGGAATAGAAAAGGCTTCTTCATAGTTTTGGCTGAATTTTTTAGTGAGGGTTGAAAGCAACTGGTGTGTCTACCAGCAGGAAAACAGAACCAAGGTTGGGGGGAAGTTGGCTGGTTGTTCAAAGAGTTTTTAGCTCAAAGAGTAGCAAATGATAAAAAAGCCTCCATAAGGGAGGAGAAGGCATATCTCAGCAACAGCAGGGTAGAACAAGGGCCAGTGGTCATGGCAAAAACAAAAGGCCATTGCAGAATGGTGGGAGGTCTAGAGAGAGAAGAGTGGGATAGTAAGTTTGTGAAAGTATTTCTAATTTGAGTATAAATTTGGAAAAGAGCTGCATAGCGGGTATAAATTTGGAGGTAGGGGAGGTCGAGGCTATTGCGGAGTGTTTTGAGTGTTCCACCTCTGCTTGGCCTATGTCTTATTTAGGGCTTCCTTTTGGGGAAAATCCTAGGGAGAGTAGATTTTGGACCCCAGTGATAGAAAAGTTTGAGAAGAGATTAGCCTCATGGAAGAGGAATTATATCTCTTTAGGAGGGAGAATTACCCTAATAAGAGCTACTTGGCTAACTTACCTACCTATTTTTTGTCTGTTTTTAGGACACCAGTTAGGGAAGCTAGGAAACTGGAGAAGTTGATGAGAAATTTCTTATGGGAGCCAGGACAAGAAAAAAAGGATCACTTGGTTAATTGGGAAATTGTGTGCAGAAGTAAAGAAGAGGGGGGTTTGGGACTTGAGAGGGTAACTAGAAAAAATCAAGCTCTGTTAGGGAAATGGTTGTGGCGATGGCCATTGGAAAGAGAGAGGTTGTGGCATGAGGTGGTGGGAAGCATTCATGGGAGGTCAGAGAATGGATGGGATGTTGGTGTATCAAGGCAAGCTATCCTAGCAGCACTTTGGAAGGCTATTCACAACACCCTTCCTCAATTCCTCAATTTTATCAGGTATGAAGTTTGTTTTGGCAACTCTGTCCTTTTTTGGGAGGATATTTGGGTAGGAGACACACCTTTAAAGGATTTGTTCTCTTCGCTATTTTTTGTTTCTTTGTACAAAAAAGAGGTGGTCTCAAAATTTGTCTCACCTTTTGGAACACCCTTAGATCCTACTTGGGATTTTGGGTTTCGTAGAGGACTTAGGGATGGTGAAATTGATTATCTTTCTGTTTTGCTTGGTTGTCTTAATCAGGTTTGTTTGGATCCCTCCAAGCCTGATAAGAGGGTTTGGACTCCTAGACCCAATAGAACCTTCACTTGTGCTTCTTTCTTCAAGTCCATCTCTCAACCTTCTACTCACCAACCCTTTGCATCAAAAGAAATTTGGTGCAGACCAGTTCCCCCAAAAATTATGGCGTTTTGTTGGGAAGTATTCCATGGGAAAGTAAACACTCTAGATAACCTACAAGAGAGAAGACATTTCCTTTGTATTTCTCCTAATTGGTGTATCCTCTGTAGAGCTCACGGTGAGGATTGTTACCACCTATTAATATCTTGTCCCTTTTCTACAGACCTTTGGGCTTGGCTATTTTTGTTGTTTGGGGGTAGTTGGAGTCTACCGGCAGAAATTCACATACTCTTCAACCATTCTACCTTTTATTGGCCTACAACAATAGGGAGAATTATGTGGAGATGTGCTTGTGCTGCCTTGATTTGGACTCTTTGGGAAGAAAGGAATATTAGAATTTTTCAAGAAAAGGAAAGGAGCAGTCAGGATTTGAAAGACTGTGTGTTAAATAGGGCAATACCTTGGCTGAAGACCTTGGAAATCTTTCATCAATTCTCCTTTAATGACCTTTGGAGAAATTGGTCAATAGTAGCGAGGTGTTCATCTCTAAAGGACAAATCAATTACAAGCTGGTCTCCTCCATCCAAAGGCTCACTAAAGTTGAACTTTGATGGAAGTAGCATGGGTAATCCAGGATTATCCGGAATGGGGGGTGCTTTGAGAAATGAGAAGGGAGAGATTTTGTTGCTCTACTCAGGTCCCTTGGGAATTGGGGACTCCATCAGGGCAGAACTTTTAGCTGTTGTACAAGTGGTGCAATTTGCAAACCAGCTGGGGGTACAACACTTAATAATCGAGGGGGATTCCAAAGTGGTGGTGGGTTGGTTGAAAAATCTTGAAGAGGCTATGTGGAGTTACAAGAATGAAATGAAGAAATTTAGTTGGTTGACAAGGAATATGTTGGTCACTATACAATGGGTGGGGAGATCAACAAATACTTTGTTAGATGTGTTAGCTAAGCAAGGGGTAAATAGGGAAGAATTATTTTGGGCTCAGTTGTGATTCTTGCTTTTCTTTCCTAGTTTACTTGTACGGTTCAAGGAGGGGCTGCAGCTCACGCCTCTCGCTGGGATATTGTATGAACTCACTCTAAATTTGCTTCTGAATTAATAAATTTATTATCATTCATCAAGAAGAAGAAGAAGAAGAAGAAGAAGAAGAGAAGAAGATTTCAGAAAGGCGGCATACACTCTTCATCCGGCCCTACAATCTTATATAGATGATTATAAAATAATGTTACATGAATTGACTAGAATGCCCCTGATTAGTGATGGGACACCTAGACAAATAAAACATTAAACAAGTTTAGGCCCAATAACTAAGAATTTAAGACACAAATATGACTAACATCAACACTAAACCAGCCGAACCAACACTCGCCCTCAAGCTAAGCATGGATGTCAGTCATGTTTAGCTTGCCAAGTCTGAGAATTTCGTCGAAGCTAGTCCTTTAGTTAACACATCTGCAATCTGCATCTCGGAAGGAGTATAAGGAGTGCAGAGTTCTCCTGAGACGATTCTTTCTCTAACAAAGTGTCGGTCAATCTCAATATGCTTCGTCCTATTATGTTGCACTGGGTTATTTGCAATGTTGATGGCAGCCTTGTTGTCATAGTACAACCTGAGAGGACACTCGACCTTTATCCCGAGCTCACCAAGAAGGGTCTTAAGCCACAGTAGTTCAGCAACACCATGAGCCATAGCTCGATATTCAGCCTCTGCACTTGATCTAGCAACCACATTCTGCTTTTTACTTCGCTATGTAACCATATTTCCTCCAACAAATGTGCAATACCCAGAAGTAGACTTCCTATCTCCAACATCAGTATATGCCTCAATTTCAATTTTATTGTGTTTTTTGAACATAATTCCTTTTCTTGGGCAAGTCTTCAAGTACCTAAGAATTCTTTCCATTGCTCTCATATGAGGAATCTTTGGAAAGTGCATGAACTGGCTGACAACATGTACAACATAAGCAATATCTGGTCGAGTGAGAAATAGATATATCAACTTCCCTACCAATTTTTGGTATCTTTCTTTATCAAGGTAGTCCTCTCCAACTGATTCCTGTAGACCATGGTGCTGTTCTATTGGAGTATCTGTTGGTCTACACCCCATCATACCTGTCTCCTCTAGAAGATCAAGGACATACTTCTGCTGACATATGTAGATGCCCTCTTGTGATCTAGCAACTTCAAATCCAAGGAAGTATCTCAGATGGCCCAAGTCTTTGATCTCAAACTCAGAAGCCAAGAACTCCTTTAATCTTTTTATCTCTTCCAGATCGTCCCCTGTAATCACCATATCATCCACATAGACGATGAGAAATGTAAGTCGGTTATTCTGTTTCCTTATGAACAAAGTATGATCTACACCACTTTGAGTTTATCCCACTCTCTTCATGACCCCACAAAGTCTCTCAATCCAAGCCCGAGGAGACTGCTTAAGGCCATGTAATGCTTTCCTTAGTTTACATACTTTCCCATCAAAGCCATAACCTGGTGGAGGATCCATGAATACCTCTTCACGTAGATCACCATTTAAAAAAGCGTTCTTCACATCCAACTGATGTAGCTCCCATGAGAAACTTGCAGCTAATGACAATAAGACCCGGATTGTGTTGAGCTTCGCAACTGGAGCAAAGGTCTCTTTGTAGTCAATCCCTTCCTTTTGAGTAAACCCCTTTGCCACAAGTCTGGCCTTGTATCTTTCAATGGATCTGTCCTCCCTATGCTTTATAGTGAACACCCACTTGCATCCCACAGTGCTCTTCCCTTCTAGTAGATACACTAATTCCCAAGTCCTTGCTTTCATTAAGGCATTCATTTCTTCATTCATAGCCTCTTTCCATATTGGATTAGACATTGCCTCTGAGTATCCAGTAGGAACATGCATGGAGGAGAAAGCAGATGCAAAAGAATAATAATGAGGAGATAAACGTGAGTAAGAAACAAATTCAGCAATGGGGTGTCAGATAGTACAAGAACGGATAGACTTACGAAGAGCAATAGGGAGATCTAAATAAGAAGTATGAGTGATAGGATTACCTAGGGCTGCTGAGGCAGATTGATCCGAGTCCGATTGGTTGCTGCCATGAGTTAGAGGGTCTTTTTTCCTTCTATTGTAGGTGATTCTTATATCTTTTTGTTGCCTATTGGTGTCCTCAGTTACATCTGCAGCATCAGGCGCAATGGGAGCCTCACTAGGTTCACTCGGGATGCTACAACTAGGAGGATCAGGAGGAGAAAATGGAAGGCCCAAGGCAGAAAGGGACACAAAAAAGGAGGGGGAAGAAGAATCCTCTTCCATCCCACTAGTCTCCCCTTGAAGAGGATTCTGGGAAGAATGAAAATAGGAGTGAGACTCAAAAAATACATCTTTTGTGACATATTTCTTCTTGGTGATGGGATCATAACACTTGTTACCTTTCTGTGTAGGAGAGTACCCTAGAAAGATTCCTTTCGTAGCCCTAGGATCCAACTTGGTCTTCTTTGGATCCTTTACATGTATTAAACATACACAACCAAAGACTCTAGATGGAAGAGAAAGTCTAGAAGATTAGGGCAAAAGACAGAGAAATGAGTTTTCATACCCAACACCTTGGATGGCATCCGATTAATCAAATATGATGCGGTAAGGATTGCTTGAGACCAATAGTGCTTGGGAACCTTGTGCTGAAATAATAAAGCTCGAGCGGTTTCTAATAAGTGTCTATTTTTGCACTCAGCAACCCCATTCTGTTGAGGGGTACTAGCATAAGATGACTGATGTAGCATGCCGGCATCCTCCATGAATAGGTTCAAAGATCTTTCAAAATATTCAATAACATTATCTGAATGGAATTGCTTAATCTTCTTGTCAAATTGAGTTTCAATCATTTTACAAAATGCCATGGTTATCTATGGCACTTCATCACGTCCTTTTAACAAGTAGATCCATGTGCATCGTGAGTAGTGATCAATAAAACTGATAAAGTAATGAAAGCCATCCACAGAAACAAGAGGTGAAGGGCCCCAAACATCAGAATGGACCAAATCAAAAGGAGCTTGAATTTCATTACTAGAAATTGGATAGAGTTGTACATTGTTTTGACAACTGACACACTTCACAAACCAAACTTGGACTTGAAATACCCTTAACAACACTTGCAATGATGAAAAAGGTAAATGACCTGGCCTAGCATGCCACAAGTGTAACCAAGCTATTGACTCATTATTTTGACTACTGGTAGCAGATGATTGTAAGGCCGAACTGATGTCTGCATCAAAATAGTAGAGACCTCCACACTCATGACCGCTCCCAATCGTTCTCTTCGTCAATCTATCCTGAAAAACACAATGAGTAGGAAAGAAAGTTTAGCTACAGTTTAAATTCTTGGTAAACTTCAAAACAGATAAGAGATTGGAAGTAAGATTGGTAACATGTAGAATAGATTTAAGAGAGGTTCTTGCTTAGGTCAACACCCCCTTCCCAGAGATGGTGGAGAGGGAACCGTCAGCAACTCTCATCTTATCTTGGCTAAACATCAATTGGTAAGAAGAAAATAAAGAGGACATATGTGTCATGTGGTCAGTTGCACCATAATCAATAACCCAAGAAGTAGAGTCTATAGAACTAGTTGTGCTATAAGTAGAGACAATACCTGATCTGGCAAGAGAGGTGGAAGCAAGGGAATTAGTCCTTAGACGGGTTAGGGCCCGACTAAGGACCTCTACCTCATCAGCAGTGAAACCCAAGGACCCAGATGTGGAGGAATTAGCAGTCTGTCCCATGGGAAAAGATGCAACTGTAGATGTGTTTTTCGAGCCATCACCACTGTGACTAGTAACAAGGTTCCCACTTGCTGTTTGATTCTTCTGGGGCTTATTGTCTTTCCTTAACGCACTGAGAGCACTTAAGATGCCTCTTGTCTGAATGAGAGCATTGAGAGCACTTTCACCTCCACAATGAGAGCACTTAAGATGCCTCTTGTCTGAATGCTTGCTTCCCCTTTGGTTTGAAGAAATCAGGGCTGAATGTTCAATAGGTTGTATTTGAGTTTCAACTTGCATCTCTTTTCTCCTAACCTCTTCATTCCTTACTAGATAATAGACATAGTGAAAATCTGGCATTTCATCCATTCCCAAAATTTGAGACCTTATGCTCTCATACATTGGGTCTAAACCAGCCAAGAACTTAAAAGCTCTACCCTCTTCAATTTGTTTATCATGCCTCTCCTTGTCTTTTGCATTCTCCCAATCAAGAATAAGATGATGATCAAGTTCCTCGCATAGTCCTTTTAGGGTTGCAAAATACGTTGCAACTGTCATATCTCCTTGTCTCAATGCAGCAATGTCTTGGTTTAGCTTATAAATTCTGGCATTGTTCTTTCTCTATCCATAAATTTTAGAGACTTTCTCCCAAATCTTAACAGCAGTAGGAAAGTGTTGAACAGTCCTGGCCACTCTTGGAATCATCGAAACAAGCAGCCAGGACATAATAGTAGCATTTTCCTTTCGCCATACTACATACTCCGCACTACCCACTACAGGTTCCTTCTTCTGTCCATCTAAATAACCCGTAAGTTCCTGGGAAGTAATGAAGAGCATGGATGAAACAGACCATTCTTTGAAGTTATATTCATCCAACAATACACTGGTGATCTGCAAGCTGTGCATATTTGGATTTTCCAGATTAGAAGACCTCTCACCAGTTCTATTATCCCTAGAAGACACTTCTCCTGATATTGAAGACATCTCCTTCCTTTTACAGTGATCACAATTGAAAACTCAGTACAAAGAACACTATTTCAGACTTATCGAAGCTGTTGCAGGTCCGAGAACCTCTTGTAACAGGTCTGAAACCAAGAACACTCCTCTGTACTGTGCTGAACTCTTATGGACTAGACTGGGCTTTGACTTCTGCTGTCGTAGACAGTGATCACCCTTATGATCTGTACTAGGACTGTCGAAGTCAGTCCTTCCACCTAGATCTGTTCCACACAGATCTCTCTTAGCAGCCGAATGGCTACTACCTGTTGCAAGATGTCTAGTAGGGCATCGACTTCTGGAACAAAATCCCCTTGGGCCCTACAATCAAGGGAAACCCTAGATACAGGCCTTGTTGTGTTCTATGGTCAGCCCTAGGGTTTCTTCATAGCGGCCAAGATAGGAGAGAGAGAAAAAAAAAAGAATAGAGAAGAGCAGAAAAAAGTGGTGGCTGTAACCAGACAGATGGATTAGTGCTCTAATACCATGTTTGCTGGAACACAACAGCTGAATAAGAAGAAGAGAAGAAGATTTCAGAAAGGTGACATACACTCTTCAGCCGGCCCTACAATCTTATATAGATGATTATAAAATAATGTTACATGAATGGACTAGAATGCCCCTGATTAGTGATGGGACACCTAGACAAATAAAACATTAAACAAGTTTAGGCCCAATAACTAAGAACTTAAGACACAAATATGACTAATATCAACACTAAACCAGCCGAACCAACACTGCCCATGTTTCTGTATTATCTTTTTTCTCTAAGTAATGAAATCTACTTTGATTACTGATAAAAAAAAAGAATATCTCTTCCAAAGATTGAAAGGAAGGCCACTTTTTATCTACCCACAACTTCTTGTTGTACACATTCTATAAATTTAATGAATCTTTTCTGTGTTGCTGATAAAAAAAAAGATTGAAAGGCAGGCCCAGCAGATTCAAGTGAATGCATCCATTATGCTGATGATAGACTAATAGCAGAATATGATCCCTCCCAGTCCAACCACCACAAAACACACACACAAACATTATAACATGATTGATGATAGATAGACTAATAGCAGGATTTCTAAACCAGATACTCATGGTGGTCTTTCTTTTCCATCCCTCTGATTTGGTTAAGGTATATATATTTGTGCATATGTTTGGATTTTCATTTATTGACACCAACTTACTTGTATATGAGGCGTCTGGAACATTTCCTGTATGGCTGCTTCCACTTCAGCCATTCCAACAGTTGCTTTTCCTGAAAAGGCAAGAAAACATGAATGCTAGTTAGAGAACCATTTGCCTAAGGGAAAAGTAGAATATAACTCTCAAAGTGTATAATTAAAGCTAACTGTATCACAAAATGCAGATGAGCAACACCAGAACCACAATCAATGTAAGGATCAAATTACACAATTTTAAGGGACAAGGATGTTTTTGTGGTCTATGCTCTGTCAAACCTAAAGGCTAAACCTATAGCAAGGGTAGCTATTCATGGGCCGGGCCGGGATTTCACCTGTTGTCAACGTAAATTCTGTAGACCTGAGCCCGAGCTCAATCCAACCTTCGGGCCTGGATCTTAGGCCCGAGCTTGGCCCTAAAAAGAGCCCGAGGAAGAATCAAATATAATGATTTCAGAGAGTAACCTCTCTCTGTCATTGTTGTCGGTCGCTGCTTTCCTAGTCATCGCTCGCTGCTGTTGAGTGTTGAGGAAGAACTGCCAATCACCGCTATTGATTGTTGAGGATGGGTTGTTGGTCGCTGCTTTCTTAGTCACCGGTCGCCGCTGTTGGGGGTGAATCGCCAGTCGACGCTATTGAGGATGGGGTCACCACTTTCCTAGTCGCCGATCGCTGCCGTTGATCTCTTGGTAGATGCTCGTCAGTCGCCGCCGATTGTGTAGAAGGGAGCTATCGAAAAACTGAAGAGGTTGGGGGAGAGTATCGAGTATCAACTATGGAGTGAAAATTAGGGTTAAGATTTAAGAAAATAAATTTATATTTTTAATAATATGTATTATATATTTTCGGGCCGGGCTGGACTATCATGTAAAATCCTAAGCCCGGCTCGAAATTAAATCGGGCTTAGATCATTGGGCCAGAGCTCGGGCCTATGGGCTTAATAATATGTCCAAGCCCATTTACAGCCAAGCTGGGCCATCGGGCTACCTGGCCCATGAATAGGTCTTAGAATCTGGGCTAAGTTGGGATTTAGAGTTTAGAAGTGGTTTGAGAGATAATGAGTTTGAGTCTTTTTGTTAGTGTCGAGTATGTAGGGGTATTTCTGTCTTTGTGCTTATGGTTAGGCGCTGATGTGTAAGTTTATGTTAGATCTAAAGTCCCTAACTTAAGTAGGGGCACATGTGACTTTTCCACAATATTTTTGGTAATATAAAATAGACCTGGCCGAATGGGAGGGTTGATTTTTCTCTCATTTGAACCAGACCTTTTCCTCCTTGTCCTCTCTTCTACTCTTCTCCTTTCTCTCTTTCTCTCTTAACTCTTATCAGCCTAACAGGTAGGCCGAACTCTAATATGTTATCTGAACTAAACTGAGCAGATCGGATCTGCCGAGAATTCTGTTCTTTGTGCACCTAGTATAGGGTTTTCTCTTGCTTTCTTTGCCATCAGTTGGAGATAAGGGAAAGGGCTGAAAAGGAGTGTTCACCCTCTTCCCTTGGAGGTTTCTATGCCTCCAGTTGTGGTGTTTGTGGTCGGTTGCTGCAGTTTCTAAGAAGCCCTAATCGATTAAGAGAAGAGGGCTGATTCGTGTGGTGCAGTGGGTGCTTTATGTGGTCTGATTTTTCGGGTGATCAGGTAAGAGGTTCTATGCATTCTCTTGGTGTGAATTAAATGATATGTCTGTTTCAGATAGTATGGTGAGATTTCAGATTGTAGTGTGCTAAGGTTTGTGCAGCTTTCAATGTGATTCGAAAGGGAAGTGTTCCTCAAACAGTGTGGTGAAGTTTCAGGTAGTCGTGAGGTAGGGTTTGTGGTGTAAAGAGTGCAGTTTACAGCAATGGTAAGTGCTGAAATCAGTGTAGTGTGGTCTAGTGTGCCGAATTCAGCAATGGGAGACAATAGTGATAGCAAGACTAGTGTGATGGTTCCTACTGACTACCTAAATGTTTAAATGACTTCCATTAAGTTGAATGGAGAAAATTATGCACCTTGGGCTAAATCTGTAGAAGTCTTTCTTAAGGCAAAGAAGAAGGTGAAACACATAAGGGACGAAAAACCTTCCACCGATTCTCATGAGTATGATGATTGGGAGCAAGCAGATGCACAAATTATCACATGGTTATGGAATAGTATGAACCCAAGATTAGTGTAAATTTCATGTAGTGTTTTAAAACGCGGAGGCGTGACGCGAGGCGTTCTACTACCTAGAGGCGTGAGGCATAATTCAGAACACAAGAGGCATAAGCCTCCCGAACACAAGGAGGCATAAGCCTCCTTAAGAGGAGGGGGGTTATGAGGAGGATGAAAAGGAAGGGGGGATCTCATTTTTTCTTTATTTTTAATAAAAATATTTTATATTAAGAAGAATAAAGATGCATAACAGTGGTTCAAAGGGGGGGTCTTGTTGAAGTGAAGGCGAGCGAGCTTTGGGAAGGAGATGATGAGTGTTCCCCGTGATGAGTATGAGAGGTTTGTTCAGGCCACATCTCAGCAGAACACGACCACTCTCGCACACTTAGGTATGGCTTGTTTGGCATCCACACCCAATCCTTAGATTATTGATTCTGGAGCCTCCGATCACATGACTGGAACTCCATGTGTGCTTTCTTCCCTCTCTCATTGCCCAACATCACAATTTTCTACCCTTGCTAATGGTTCCACATCTTCCATTTGTGGTGTTGGTAATGTTAACATGGACCCTGTATCCTTACCCTCAGTTTTGTATGTCCCTAAATTTCCTTTTAATCTTATGTCAATTAGTAAGTTGACCAAGTCTCTTAATTGCTCCATTACCTTTTACCCCTCTTCGTGTAATTTTCAGGATCTCAAGACGAGGATGAAGATTGGTGGAGGGCATGAAGCTGGTGGGTTGTATTATCTTGATGGTGGTGGAAGTATGTCAACAGCTCTCCAATCGTCTCTTTCTCCTCTCTAGTGGCACTCTAGATTTGGTCATCCTTCATCGAAAGTTTTGAAGTCTTTGGATCATTCATTGAGTCATCTGTCTGTTTTGGATTGTGAGTCGTGTCAGTTGGGGAAACATCATCATGTTCCCTTTAGTCCTAGAGTTGATAACCGTATGTCGAGTCCTTTTTCTTTGGTTCATTTAGATGTTTGGGGTTCTTATAAAGTAATGTCATACAATGGATATAAATATTTTGTCATTTTTGTTGATGATTACTCAAGGATGACGTGGCTCTATTTAATGAAAGAAAGGAGTGAATAGTTTACCATTTTCAAAAAATTTTATGCTGAGATTCACAACCAATTTGGTGTTCTTCATTTCAAGAATACCTAAACCAACATGGCATTATCCATTAGACTTCGTGGACCTACACCCCATAGCAAAACGGGGTGGCTGAGAGAAAGAACCATCATCTTTTGGAAATAGCTCGATCCCTCATGAAGGAATGAGAGATCCATTGTATGGACGCCCAAATCTTGCGGAATGAAGGGGGTGAATTTCAAAAATTTTTCTCTCCCTTCAACTGGGAATCGAATTCTCTATTTAGAAAATCGTATTTTCAAGGATCAATCTTGAACCATAAACTGAACCAGATCTGAACAAAAACAGTAGGGGAAAATTATACCTGATACGGAGAAATAATATCTCCCAATGGAGGTGTTCACGCCCAAGGAAGGATCCAAAGACTGCTCCCACTGAAGATGGCGTAGTGCAGGATGAAGCAGAATCAACATTGTTCTTCTCTAAGAACCTATTCCTTCGCAAGAAATAGTAGGATGGCACGTGAGCACAACTTCCTATCAGTCATTTCACAAAGAACTGATATCAAGATCAAATCTTGACTTCTCCCACAACTGGAGATCGAACTGGCAAGGTAGGCAGCAAGAAGATGGGGGCGAAACGAAAGAATTCTGTAGGGTTGATTTTTTTTCTTTCTTCTGTGATTTCAGTACTAAAGAGGATGTGAATAATTGTTCTCTTAAAGGTTGCCGCCCCTTCCTTCTTTTGTAACTGAAAGAATGGTAGGATCCATCTAATGGATGCCAAGAAAGGTGCGAAATGGGGCAAATTTCAAAAAAATTTCCTACCTTCTTCCAACTGGGAATCATATTCCCTAAATTTAGAATACATTATTCAAGGATCCTACTTGAACCATAAACAAACCAGATCTGAACCAAAAGGAAACAGGAAGGATTATACCTGATCCGGAGAAATAATACCTCCCAAAGTTGGTGTTCACGCCCAAAGAAGTAACCAAGATCCGCTCCTGCTGAAGATGACACAGCTGTGGATGGAACAGAACCAGCATGATGCGTCCTACACACTGGATTCTTCACAAGAACCCTCTGGAAACCTTGAACACCGAATCCTAGTGTCTTTCTTGCAAGACTATTGTCAAGAATTGTTTTCTTGACTTCCTGTTGCTGCAAAGATCCAATCTTCCAACAGGTAGTGGCGGCAGCTGAAGGAGGAGAAGTCTAGGGACGAAGATGGCAGAATTGTCTTTTCTCTCTGGAGTCTGTGAGAGATCAAATCTCAGATTGCAGGATGTGTTTCTTGCTTATTCAAACCCCCTAGTTCAAAATCTGATATTTCTGCTAGGGTTTTCTCCTCTTTCTTCTTGATTAAGAAACCTCCCAATATTTTGGGAGTTATCCCAATCCAAATCAGTATTTGGATAGATGTCAATCTTAATCCTATCTGCAGATTAAGTTAGTTAACTCCTGATCTTATCAGGAGGTTACCAGATTCAAATCTAATTTGAATTTGGTCTCTTAGAGTGGATAAGGTCAAAGACCCAATCCTTTTACTAACACTAATCTCAGATTCGCCCTATGAACTGGTGATCATATCAGCCTAGTTCGAAATGGGCTTTTGGCCCATTAAGTGTTCAGTGTTTAACTAGTTTTCAACCTGCTGCCCAGTTGGGCTTCTTTGTATGGCGTGGGACCCAAGCATTGATCTACACACCAGCCACATGGGTTCGGCCCAGCCTTTGTTACAAGGCCCAGCCGAATTCACTGAAAGACTCAGTGACCCCCTTGAGCCCATCACATGGACCCTATGGGCCCAACACTTACATTAAGTGGTCCCTGGGCCAAGCCATCTTATAAAAACCCAGGGACTATGGGCAGGTGCAAGATTAGCCCATCAGGTATTATCCTAAATGGTCTTACACTTAACCTCTCAGCCCTTAATGATCAAGTACTGCCCGACAAGAGAAGACATCTCCCTCGGCTGCAAGGAATAGTGCCGCACTATCTACTCACATGGATCCCGGGAATTAAAACCTTTTGCAAATGTTTTTGAAACCGTACATATATATATAATATATATATATATATATATATATATATATATATTAATTTTGCAAAACAAAATTCCAATGATTGAAATCAATTGCCGGCAGTTTGGTTTCCATCAGAGAGAGTGCATTCCCGATCATTACCATTGTCCGACAAAGGGGCTGATCCTGTCACTATGATCATTCACTCAGATGAATTCTCAGACTGTCCCAACATATCCAGGTTTTGACCCCCACTAAGGATCTCACTGATTGACATATCAAAGACAGCCCGATCCGATACATAGTGAAGTGTCATAATCGAGTCCAGGGGTCAGGTGTAACTTTTCAGTTTTGCCCATCTGTCTCCAAGGTTTAGGGCAATACTGGAAATTTGGTCCGGTTCAAGGGTTTAAGCAATCCCATACTGCATGTGCCTTGGGTCTTACCCTGATGGCTGAAACAAGCCATCCCAACACTTGGTGGCACACCAGTATCAGCCTTGGCAGGATAAATCTCCCTAGACTTATCCAATGGCTGTGAATATTTAAAACTAACACAAGTTTCTATAAGTGTCCAGTTTTAGGGTCTTACATAGAATTATACCAAACAACACGAATCAAACATACACTTTAATTTATTTCCACTAAATAACAAAAGTACATCAAATCCGATTGAAGCTAAGGGCATACAAGACTGTCTAACAGTAACTCTAAAGGATCAACTCCTAATCCAATTAGGAGTTGCTAATCCAAATCATATTTGGATCAGGCATCCCTTTAGGTGATAAGGATAAACCTTTATCTCATCTCCAGATTAGATTAGCCTTCTCCTAATCTCACTAGGAGGTTTCTAGATCTGAATAACATTCAGATCTTGACTCTCTGAGTGGATAGGGTTAAGACCCTATCCTATCTGCTAATCCATCTCAGGATTTGCCCCATATTTAACTAATTAAATAGCCCAGTTCGAAATGGGCTTTAGGCCCATTAAGGTTAAGTGCTCACTTAGTCTTCCTATTTGTTGCCCAGTTGGGCTTCCTTGTATGGCGTGGGACCAAAGCATTGATCTACACGTCAGCCACATGGGTTCGACCCAACATTTGTTATAAGGCCTGGCCGAATACACTGTTATGGACAGTGCACCCCCTGAAACCCATCAAATGGGTTCTATGGGCCCAACACTTACCCTAAGTGGTCCCTGGGCCAAGCCACATTGTAACACCCAGGGACTGTGGGCAGATGTAAGATTAGCCCATCAGGGATTATCCTCAATGGTCTTACACTCAACCTCTCAACCCATAATGATCAAACACTGTCCGACAAGAGAGGACCTCTCCCTCAGCTGCAAGGAATAGTGTTGCACTCTCTGTTTATATGGATCCCGGGAATTGAAACCTTTTGCAAACATTTTAGAAACCATAATATATATACTTTTATATCCCATATAAAAAATACATTGCAAAACAAGTCTCAACGATTGAAATCGGCTACCGGTAGTCTTGGTTTCCATCAGTGAAAGTGCAACCTCGATCATTACCTTTGTCTGACAAAGGGGCTGATCCTGTCACTATGATCACCCACTCAGATGAATTCTCAGACTGTACCAACATACCCAGGTTTTGACCCCCGCTAAGGATCTCACTGATTGGTACATCAAAGATAGCCCAATCCGACACCTAGTGCAGTATCATAATCGAGTCTAGGGGTCGGGTGTAACATTCCAGTTTTGCCCATTAATCTCCAAGGTCCAGGGCAATGCTGGAAATCTGGTCCAGTTCAAAGATTCAATTAATCCTACACTGTATGTGCCTAGGGTCTCACCCTAGCAGCTGAGACAGGCCACCCCAACCGACTTGGTAGCACAATAGTGTCAGCCTTATCATGACAGGTCTCCCAAGACTGACCCACTGGCTATGAACATTCTAAATTAACACGGGTCTCATTAAGTGTTTAGTTTAAGGGTATTACATAGAAACATACCAAGGAAACATGAATCAAATATGCACTTTTATTCATTTACAATAAACTCATAAAGTACATCATTCTGATTGAAGCTAAGGACATACAAAACTGTCTACCACCTCATGCATCACATGAATGTCCCCATCTTTTTGGAGTGATGCAGTGCTTGTTTCTTGTTTCTTGATTAACCGGATGCGCACGTCTATCTTTGATGGTCATCTCCATTCACCACATTGTTTCCTACCTTGTCTCCGGTTCCTCTTTCTCCTTGGGTTTTTGGGTGTGTTTTTTTTTGTTCATAATCTGGGGCCAGGATAGGACAAGTTAGATGCACGATCTATTGAGTGCATCTTCCTTGGCTATTCCCGAACTCAGAAAGCGTATAAGTGTTATCATCCCAGCTTTCGACGATCCTTTGTGTGTGCTGATGTTACCTTCTTTGAGTCTATTCCATTTTTCTTGGGGTCCGGTGATGTCTCTTCCTCTTCATCACCTCTTCCCCTTCCTCTTCTAGTTGTGGATTCTGTTCCTCTTGTTCCAACTATGACCAAGTCCTTGATCTGGTGCCACCACTTATTGAACGACCACCTATCCATCACGTGTATACACATTGCCCACATGTATCAACTCCTCCTCCAGATCCATCATCATCGATAAATCAGACAGCCCTTCCCACACCAGCTCCAAACCTAGTATCTAATCAGGCAGTCGCACCCTTCAACCTATTTCTAATTATGTTTTACTGCCTCACTTTTCCGCTTCCCATCGCCAGTTTATCTCTTTGTTATCCTTTGTTGTTATCCCTAAGGATGTCCAGGAAGCCCTTGCCTCTCCAGGATGGTGCCGTGCGATGGCAGAAGAACTCTCAGCTCTGGCCCATAATCATACACGGGAACTCACCACTCTTCCTCCTAGTAAGCAGGCTGTTGGTTGTAAGTGAGTTTATACGGCTAAGTACTTATCTGATGGTAGTGTAGAGCGGCTGAAAGCTAGACTAGTTGCCAAAGGGTATTCCCAAACATATGGTATTGATTACACAGAGACTTTCTCCTTGGTTGCTAAGATTGGTTCAATCTTTGTTGTGGTTTCTCTTGCTATGATATATGATTGGCCCCTCTATTAGCTTGATATAAAGAATGCCATCTTGCATGGTGACCTGCTCGAAGAGGTCTATATGGAGCAACCACCGGGGTTTGTTGCTCAGGGGGAGGATGGTAAGGGGTGCTGACTACTGAAGGCCATTTATGGGCTTAAACGGTCTCTTCGAACATGGTTTGGCAGATTTAGTGAGGTGGTAAAAAAGTTTGGTATGAAACAGTGCCAAGTTGACCATTCAGTCTTCAGTCATGACTCTCAAGCAGGGAAGATCCTATTGGTGGTGTATGTAGATGATATTGTCATTACCGGAAATGATAAAATAGGCATTGACAGGTTGAAGACTTTTCTGCAAGAACATTTTCAGACAAAGGACCTTGGTAAATTGAAGTATTTCTTGGGGATAGAAGTAGCAAGGTCTAAGCATGGTATTAACTTGTGTCAGAGGAAATATGTTCTTGATTTGCTTGAAGAAACATGTTTGTTAGGTGCTAAACTAGTTGAAACACCTATAGAAACAAACACCAAGCTGAGTAGTGATATGGGTAAAGTGTTTGAAGACCCTAGTAGATACTGGCCGCTGGTAGGTAAATCGAACTACCTAACCATCACTCGGCCAGACATTTCATTCGTAGTTAGTGTGGTAAGTCAATTCATGCAGAAACCTCTGGTTCTACATTGGGATGCGGTTCTAAGGATTGTGAGGTATTTAAAGGGTCTCCTGGTCGTGGTTTGATATACAGAAGTGGTGGAAAACTTGAAATAGAAGGATATACTAATGCTGATTGGGCTGGTTCTGTATCTGATAGGAGATCTACCACAGGCTATTGCACTTTCTTGGGGGTAATCTGGTGACATGGAAAAGCAAGAAGCAGACAGTTGTGGCAAGAAGCAGTGCAGAGGCATAATATAGAGCTATGACACATGCTACTTGTGAATTAGTGTGGCTAAGGAACCTTCTCCAGGAGATGGGATACACTGTTGATACTCCAATGAAGCTCTATTGTGACAATCAGGCTGCAGTTCATATTTCGCACTTTCTTGGGGGTAATCTGGTGACATGGAAAAGCAAGAAGCAGACAGTTGTGGCAAGAAGCAGTGCAGAGGCAGAATATAGAGCTATGACACATGCTATTTGTGAATTAGTGTGGCTAAGGAACCTTCTCCAGGAGATGGGATACACTGTTGATACTCCAATGAAGCTCTATTGTGACAATCAGGCTGCAGTTCATATTTCCTCTAATCCGGTGTTTCATGACTGAACCAAGCACATAGAGGTTGACTGTCACTTTCTTAGAGAGAAGGTGCCGAGTGGAGTGATAGACACTACATATGTCAACACAGGAAACCCGTGGGCAGATTTGTTTACTAAAGGATTGAGTCGGGGTAGAGTGGACTACATATGTAACAAGCTGGGATTATATGATATATACTCTCCAGCTTGAGGGGGAGGTTAGTGTCGAGTATGTAGGGGTATTTTTGTCTTTGTGCTTATGGTTAGGTGCTGATGTGTAAGTTTATGTTAAAGTCCCTAACTTAAGTAGGTGCACATGTGACTTTTCCACAAGATTTTTAGTAATATAAAATAGATTTGGCTGAATGGGAGGGTTGATTTTTCTCTGATTTGAACCAGTCCTTTTCCTCCTTGTCCTCTCTTCTACTCTTCTCCTTTCTCTCTTCTCTCTTTTCCTTGACTGTTATTAGTCTAAGAGGCAGGCCGAACTCTAATACTTTCCTTGTCCTTTTGTTAAAGTTGGAAGTGGTCTACCTGGACCAAGGTTACTGTGATAATAGAATTTGGCTTCTAGATTTAGATGGTTTATTTTCCTATTCATCTTTCTTCAACATACTTGCTCGGTCGACTAGGGGGGAGAGGTAAACTTTCCTATAAAAGAAATTTGATGTAAACTAATTCCTCCTTGTTAGCATAGGGGTATTTCTGTCTTTATACTTGTTGAGGTTGTTGATCTATATTATTATGTTAGAACTAGTGTCTCTTACTTAAATAAGGGCACTTGTGTCTTTTCCATTATATTAATAATATAAAAACATGTCTGGCCGAATGGTAGGGTTTACTTTTCCCTAATTCGAACCAGACTTTTCTCTTCCTTTTCTTGCTCTCTCTTTCTTTCTTCTTTCTTTCTCTTTCTTCTTGACTGTTAACAGACAAAGAAAATTCAAAGGCAGGCCGAATTATAACATGGTATCAGAGCCAAACTAAGCAAATTGGATCTGCCTAGATTTCTATTCTCTGCGCACTCAATCTAGGGTTTTCCCTTGAATTCTTTGTCATCAATTGGAGATCAGAGAAAGGGTTGAAAAGGAGTGATCACTCTCTTCCCTTGGAGGTTTCTATGCCTTCGGTTGTGTCTTGTGTGGTCAGTTGCTGTGGTTTCTAAGCCCTCCCCTAATCAATGTAGGGCTGGCTCGTGTGGTGCATTGGGTGTCTTGTGTGGACTGATTTCCTTCTCGTGTGGTTGTCCTTTAGGTGATGAGGTAAGGGATTTCTATGCATATTTTCTGTTATGAATCATATAGGAAGTATGTTGCAGATCGTATGGTGGGATTTCAGAATGTAGTGTCTAGGGTTTATGCTATTTTTTGTGTGATTCGAAGGAGAAGTGGTGTTCATATAGTGGTGAGATTTCAGGTAGCCGTAGGGTAGGGTTTGTGGTGTAGCGAGTGCAACTTTCAGCAATAATAAGTGCTGAAACCAGTGTGATCAGTGTGATCAAGTCGTGTGCAGTGTGCAGAATTCAGTGATAAAAGAATTCAGCAAGTGTGCAGAATTCAGTGATAACAGAATTCAACAATGGGAGATAACAGTGATAGCAAATCTAATGTGATGATACCTACTGACTACCTGAATGTTCAAATGACCTCCATTAAACTGAATGGGGAGAATTATGTCCCTTGGGCTAAATCTATAAAAGTTTTTCTGAAGGCAAAGAAGAAGGTGAAACACATAAGAGAGGAGAAACCCTCCACTAACTCTCATGAATACAAAGATTGGGAACAAGAGGATGCACAAATTATCACGTGGTTATGGAATAGTATGGAACCCAGGATTATTGTAAACTTCATGTTTCTTGACACTGCCAAAGATGTGTGGGACCATGCTAAGAAATTGTGTTCTGGTCAAGACAATACAACCAGTGTATATCAGCTGTATCAGGAATACTTTAATTTGCAACAGGGCAATCAGAGTCTTGAGGAGTACTATGCCAGTATGAGAAACATCCATAATGAGTTGAATGTTTATCACCCCCTCACTTTTGATGTCAAGATTCAGCAACAACAGAGAAAACAACTTGATGTGACTCAATTTTTGGTGGGGCTGAAATCTAAGTATGAACTAGTACGAGCCCAGATACTAGGAGGATCAGCTCTTCCGTCTTTAGAAGAGGAGTTTGCTCGACTTCGGAGGACTTCTATTGGATCTACGGAGAACTCTAATGTCTTAGATAGATCAACATTTGCAGTGTCAAGAGGCCGTGGTGTTAGAGGTGGAGCTCGAGGAGCTCAGTCTGACCGTGGTGGTAGTAGTGGTCCGGTATATGGCCGGAGTGGTAGTGGTGGATCTACATATACCCGTGGTGGTGGTCGTACTGGAGGCAGAGATTCAGGGGGAGCCCGTGGTAGAGAACGTGGCTCGGGTCCACGGAGGTGTACTCATTGTGGTATAGATGGGCATATCATTAATTATTGCTATGACTTGCATGGTCCACCCTCAACCTGGGCCAATCATGCCATGACTAGTGACACCAGTTCCAGTTTTAGACAGGAGAATCGTTCAGCTAATCAGATGCCTCCTACCTTTTAGACACCGGTTCCTTTGTTGAGTCATCTTTCTGTTTTAAATTGAGTCGTGCCAGTTTGGGAAACACCATCGTGTTCCCTTTAGTTCTAGGGTTGGCCACCGTGTGTCGAGTCATTTTTCTTTAATTCACTCGGATGTTTGGGGTCCTTATAAAGTGATGTCATACAATGGATATAGATATTTTGTTATTTTTGTTGATGACTTTTCAAGGATGACGTGGTTCTATTTAATGAAAGAAAGAAGTGAATTGTTTACCATCTTCGTGAAATTTTATGCTGAGATTCGCAATCAATTTGGTGTTCACATTAATTTTTTTTTGTTCTAATAATAGGCGTGAATAGTTGTCTTCATCATTTCAAGAATACTTGGACCAACATGGCATTATACATCAGACCTCATGTACCTACACCCCACAACAAAATGGGGTGGCTGAGAGAAAGAATTGACATCTATTAGAAATAGCACGATCCCTCATGCATCACATGAATGTTCCCAAACCCTTTTGGAGTGATGGAAAAAAGTTTTAAATTAGGGGTCTTTTAATTTCAAACCGAGTATTTTTAGGGTTGACCCAGCTCAAAATCCACATGGGGTGGATTCTACTTTTAACAAGATTAGGGCCCCAGAAAAAAATTTTGGAAGCTCAAATTTGGATGAATGTTTGAGAAACATCCAGGAGGAGGTCACAAATGTTTTTGGAAGGGGAGAATACAGATGGGGATTGTGTGGAGAAGGGGAAAGGTCCATCTCGACCTTGATAGTTCATTTTGTGTCGAACGATGCAGAGCTTACCCTGTTTCAATCAAGGGAGCCTAAGGGAGATATTGTCCTGAGATTTGAGGCAGAAAAGGAGTTGATTGACTGTATACTTTTAAACCGAGTTGTCATGGAAGACAAAGCTTCTGGTTCAGAGGTTTATGATCTTGACCCCTTTTTATTTTCAAAGATGACCAAAAGAAAGATGAAGTTGGTGAGGGCATATGGGTTCCAGATCCCACTTCTAGCCCCAGTGTAGGATTAGCCCAGAGTCTAGTGCAGCCAAACTTTCCTCTATTTTGTTGGGTGAGTGGGTGACTCTGGAAAACTCTTCAAGCTTCGAAAGGACAGAGGAAATTTTAGAAGAAGGGCTCCACCCTGTTATGGTTGGCCTTGAATCTATAGAAGAAATTGGAAAGAAAGAAAGCAGAAGAAAAAAAAGGGTTTTTCTGGCTATTTTGGTTCTAAGGTGTACTTAAGGAATAGACCTTATCAAACAAGATTTTGATAGGAAAAATGCAGGAAGGTGATGACTCTTCTGATGAAGATGAGAGGTTAAGTGAGGCAACTGAGGAGGAAGCTTATTTGGATGAAACACACTACATCAACAAGACCATTTACTTAAACAAAGTGGTTGATAAGGCATCAGGGAAGATGTTTAAAGGGCTAGAGGAATGATATGAGATGCCTGTAAGGGAGAATGATGGAGACCTTCAAGCACATCCACTTTTTGACTGATTAGAGTTATAATGACTTGAGTACACTTAGACCAAAAGAAGCTGATAATGAAAGAACTACAGCATTGGTTGATGCTCAGTTTTTTTGAGAAGAACACAGTCCTGGAGCAGGAAAGGATTAATGAAAACTCTTCTTGCTTGTTGGAGTCCAGGAAGATTGATGCAGCAAATAAAAGACTTAAAAAAACAAGGAAAACATAGAAAACATAGAAATATTTTGGTTTCAAAGGCTTTCGCTAGACTAAAAGGTTTTTTTTTTTTTTTTTTTTTTTTGAGATGGTTGTGGTCTTGGTGTTGTTTTGTTGGTGGGGTTTTTGAAGTGGTTCTTGTCTTTGTTGGCTGAATTTTGAGTTTTGTCTTTGGGCTGTTTTTGGGACCCTTTGCTGTTGTGGGGCTTGTGTATGGAGAAGGAAGGAAGAATGAAAGAAAAGAATGAGGTGAGGTTGAGATCGAAGAGGAAAGTAGAGAGGGGGAGAGGGAGACAGGAAGGGATAAAGCTGAAGAATTCTCCAAGATAACTATTTCTAAGAAAGGAAAAATCGACATTGATAAAATAGTTGATGGACAGGTTGCAGTTGGGAATCTCTTGGCCTGTTCTTTCTTGGGGGGAGAAGTGGTGGTTAGGAAGGCAATCAAACATTTTGAGCAGAATAGAAGACAGGAAATTCAAAGGAGGAATGCAGTTGGGGAAGGGGGCGAGGCTTGGGAGGAAGGTGAAAGAGAGGTCTTAGATATTGTTGATGAAGAGTGACTGGAGTCTTTTATATTGATGAAGGTGAGCGGGAGTTTTGGTTGTCTGTGTTTTTTATCCTTTTCTTGGCTATCGGGTTGAGTTTGGTTTTTCCAAGGCGATATTTCAAGTGTTGGTTTCTGGTCTATTTTAGTCTTTGGAGGTTTTTGATTTGTAAGTTGTATGGGGGTCTTTTGTTTTGGGCTTTGGGGGCCTGTTGTTCTTAGTTCTTTCTGGAGGTGCTGCCTTATCACCTCTTTAGGGTGTATTTGCTTTTTCTTTTTATTGAATTTCTTTTTTACTATTCATTTTTTGTGGGTTTGCTGGTCTTTTTGAGGCTAGGCTGGCTTGAAGTGCTTGTATTGAGTCTTGAAGTTCTGTTTTGTCTGTCTTCTCTCTTGAGTGACTTCTGGTCACTCTTCTCTATAATTTTCTTTTTTCCTTTAATAAATTTTATTTTCTTACCAAAAAACACCTTTGTTGATCAATGAAATTGTATCCTATGGGATGAATCCTTTGTTTTGTGATGCATGTGCAGTGAATGTCTTATGGTACTTTGCTGTAGAGGAAACCTCTTGCTCTGCAGCCTTCTCTGCCTTTAGTTTGATTGTCAATGAAATTTTACCACCTTTCCAGGTGGGGAAAGTGTTCAGATCTGTTTCGAATGCTGCTACAGTAGTCCGAACCAGGAAGAGAAGGAAGGAGAAGAGGAAGAAGAAGAGAAGAAGAAGAAAGAAAATAAGGGTCTGTCGAAATCTATTGGATTACCCCTATAGTCAACCCCCTTAATCTTCATTAGATTCTAATGATCTTTACAAAGACAAAAATGCCCTTACTTAAGTGTGGGGCAGAGTGACTAATAACACTGCCACATAAGCAAGCTACTTAACAAGCATAAGAAGACTAAACTACCCCTATTCAGCACACTTTAACACTCCCCCTCAAGCTGGAGAATATATGTCATATAATCCCAGCTTGTTACATAGGTAGTTCACTTTCCTTGAGCTTAGAGCTTTTGTAAACAAATCTGCCCACTGGTCATTAGATCCCACATGTTCTGTATTTATCTCTCCAGCAATGACCTTCTCCCTCACAAAGTGGCAATCAACCTCTATGTGCTTTGTTCTCTCATGAAAGACAAGGTTGGATGAGATATGGAGTGCAACTTGGTTGTCACAGTACAATCTCATAGGTTTATCCATGTGAAATCCAATTTCTTGTAGGAGATTCCTCAACCACACTATTCACAGGTAGTGTGTGCCATGGACCTATACTCGGCTTCAGCACTGCTTCTGGCCACAACCGCCTGTTTTTTACTCTTCCATGTCACAAGATTTCCTCCAAGAAATGTGCAATAGCCTGTAGTAGATCTTTTGTCATTCACTGAGCCTGCCCAGTTTGCATCTGTATACCCAACTACTTCAAGTTTTCCTCCTGATTTATACAATAACCCACGACCTGGAGCTCATTTCAGATACATCACAATTCTAAGGACTGCATCCCAGTGAGGTATACGACGATTCTGCATGAATTGGCTCACCACACTGACTGCAAAGGAGATGTCGGGTCTCGTGATAGTCAGATAGTTCAGCTTTCCCACTAGTCGTCTATACCTTCCAGGATCTTCAAATACTTCTCCTGTATCACTACTCAACTTAACATTTGATTCCATAGGGGTCTCAGCCGGTTTTGCACCTAACAGTTCTGTTTCTTCCAATAGATCAAGAACATATTTCCTTTGGCACAGATTTACACATTGTTTTGACCAGGCAACTTCTATTCCCAAGAAATACTTTAATGTTCCAAGGTTTTTTGTTTGAAAATGATTTTGCAGAAATACCTTTAGTTTGCCAATCCCCAATTTATCACTACCAGTAATGACAATATCATCCACATAGACCACTAATAAAATCTTCCTAGCTTCTGAGTCATAGCTAAACACCGAGTGATCAACCTGGCATTGCTTCATTCCAAAACTCTTCACCATTTCGCGGAACTTCCCAAACCAAGCACGTGGAGATTGCTTCAACCCATAAATTGCCTTCTTCAGTTTGCACACCTTACCATCCTCCCCTTGAGCAACAAACCTAGGTGGTTGCTCTATATATACCTCCTCCACCAGATCACCATGGAGGAAGGCATTCTTTATGTCAAGCTAAAAGAGAGGCCAATCATACATAACTGCCAGGGAGATTAGTACAACAACAGAACCAATCTTAGCCACCAGAGAGAATGTCTCCATGTAGTCCACTCCATACAATTGTGAGTAACCTTTAGCAACAAGTCTGGCCTTCAGACGCTCCACACTACCATCTGGCAAGTATTTCACAGTATACACCCATTTATAGCCCACAACATGCTTACCAGGTGGGAGAGTAGTAAGTTCCCACGTTTGAGTATGTTGAAGAGCAGAGAGTTCATCCTCCATTGCCTGCCGCCATCCAGGTGAACAAAGAGCTTCTTGAACCTTGTTAGGTATGGAAATAGAGGACAAAAGTGAAACAAACTGGCGATGTGAGGTAGACAGACGAGATAATGAAACAAAATTGGAAATGGGTTGGAGGGTAGAATTGCGTTTACCTTTCCGTAAGGTAATGGGTAGGTCAAGGTCTGAAGGTTCAACAATAGGAGCCATGAGAGGATCCGCAGATGAGGTAGAAGCTGGAGGAGGGGCCGGTGTCATTCGACGTGTATACACTTGTCGGATCGGTGGTCGTTCGGTGGTGACCTGCACTGGATGAGGTGATGAGTCTACTCCCACAACAGCATCTGGAACTGGATCACTGACAAGAAGAGGAAGAGGAAGTGAGGGTGAAGACAAGGATGCATCAAGACTTGAGAAGAAGGATACAAACTCAAAAAAGGTGACATCAGGGCAGACATAGCACTTTCGGGTAATGGGATTATACACTTGTACCCTTTTTGAGTCCGAGAGTAGCCAAGGAAGACACATTTAATTGAGCGTGCATTTAGTTTGTCTATTCCAGGACTCAGATTGTGGACAAAGCACACACAGCCAAATACACGAGGAGTTAATGAAAATGGAGATAAAGTTGGAAACAAGATAGAGAATGGGGAACGACCGTGAAGAATAAAAGAGGGCATTCGATTAATGAGAAAACATGCAGTGAGTACAGTATCACTCCAAAACCGTTTAGGAACATTCATGTGGTGAAGCATAGATCGAGCAGTTTCAAGAAGTTGACGATTCTTCCATTCAACTACTCCATTTTGTTGAGGGGTGAATGCACATGAGGTCTGATGAATAATGCCATGCTATTCTAAATACTGTTGAAATGAAGTGAGAAAGTATTCACGACCATTATCTGAATGGAGAACTTTGATTGGAACACCAAATTGTGTGCGTATTTTAGCATGGAATTTTTGAAAAATGGAAAATAATTCACTTATTTCTTTCATTAAATAAATCCATGTCATTCTTGAACAATCATTAATAAAGGAGACAAAATACTTGTACCCATTATAAGACTCTATTTTGATTGGACCCCAAAGATCTGAATGAACCAAAGAAAAATGACTCAACTTACGACTCTCAACGCTTGGACTGAAGGACACATGACGGTGTTTACCAAACTGACATGACTGACATTGCAAAACTGGCAACTGACTCAATGACGGAACCAACATCTTGAGAGCCTTGAGAGATGGATGTCCAAGTCGGCAATGCCATTGTAGAGGAGTAAGTGAAGTCTGAAGAGAAATTGAAGATCCACCACCGTCAAGGTAATACAATCCACCAGCTTCATGCCCCCCACCAATCTTCTTCCCCGTCTTGAGATCCTGGAAAACACAAGTGGGAGGAAAGAAGGTAACAGAACAATTAAGAGCTTTGGTTATTTTACTAGCAGACATAAGATTGAATGGAAACTTAGGTAAGAAGCCATGTCAACATTACCAACACCATAGACGGGAGATGAGGACCCATTGGCAAGTGTAACAGTTTGTGATGTGGTGGTTTCAGAAAGAGAAGAGAACACACCTGGAGTCCTAGTCATATGATCTGAGGCTCCAGAGTCAATAATCGAGGGAGAGGTTTTAAATGACATGCAAGCAATACCTGAATGGGCAAGTGTGACAGTGGTATGCTGTGAAGTAGTTTGAAGGAACCGTTCATACTCATCATGCGGTACACTCACCATCTCCCTCCTAGAAGTAGATGCAGATGTGGGAGGAGTTTGGTCTGCCTGTTTACAGTCACTGATGCCAATCTCACCTGCTACAGCATGATTAGCCCATTTAGAGGGAGGGCCATGTAGGTCATAACAGAAATTCACTGCGTGTCCTTCCCTGCCACAATGAGTACACTTCCTTGCAGAGTTATTCTTCCCTCTGCCACGACCTCTCCCTGAGTCACAGCCACCCCGACTAATCATGGAACTGCCACAGCCTCCTCGGGAAGCATGTCCTCCCCCCTTTGTACTGTGTTCGCCTCCTTTAGCAGTCACAAGTGCTGATCTATCAGACTGTGTGGGATTCTCTGTCTGTTCCAAAGAAATTATGCGAAGCCGTGAGAATACTTCCTCAAGTGTAGGAAGGGTGGAGCTCCCTAATATTTGGGCTTTAATTGGTTCATACTCTGATTTCAACCCCACCAAGAATCTTGTTACATCTAGTTGTTCCCTTTGCTGTTGCTGAACTTTAATATCTGGAGTGAGGGGATGATAGACATTGAGTTCATTCCTTATATTCTTCATGCAGACATAGTACTCTTCTAGCATTTTGTTTCCTTGTTGCAAATCAAAGTACTCCTGATACAGTTGATATACTCTTGTTGTATTATCTTGTCCAGAATTCAACTTCTTAGCATGTTCCCATATATCCTTAGTTGTATCAAGGAACATGAAGTTGGCACTGATTTTGGGTTCCATACTGTTCCATAGCCAAGTCATGATTTGAGTATCTTCTTGTTCCCAATCATCAAACCCTGGGGAGTCAGTTGATAGTTTCTCATCTTTTATGTGCTTCACTTTCCTCTTTGCCTTGAGGAAAACTTCCACAGATTTAGCCCATGGAACATAGTTCTCTCCATTCAGTTTAATTGAGGTCATTTGTACACCTAGATAGTCAGAGGAAACCACCACACTAGGTTTTTGATCATTATACCCATCTCCTATTGCTGCCATTGTACTCTTTCACAGTTGCCTCTAACCTGAATTCTCAACAACAAGCTGACTGTTGTTATTCAAAAAATTGATGTTCCAGCACCTATAGCAACTCCTAAACACAACAGTGGGTACACACGCCTTGTTCTTATTCACACTACTGCTGATTTCACAACACCACTGACCACATAGGCATCAATTTAACTCTTGCTAATCACATGTAAGCCCTCTTACATCCACTCAATAGGGATTGTGCAACATAAGCACCACAACATAGTTAAATCTGTTACACCCAGTTCAGACTAGTTTAACAGTTTTAAGAGGGCACTACACACCCGCAAAAAAAATCGGCTAGGTCACAGCATTACACCTTACACCACTCGGCCACTCACAGCAGCCCTAACACCACTCAACAACTAACAGCAGCCCCTATACCATTCGGCTACTGCACACACGGCCCTTTCTAGGGCAACAATGAACCTAGTTCTCTAGGTTCTGATCGATACTAGCAGCTTCTTGTAGGGTTTCTACCCAGAAATATCAGTAACACAAGAAGAAGAGATAACCGACCTTCCTTTGAGAATATCAACCAACCAACCACTGCTTAAGTCACTTTTCTTGATGAAGAAGGTTATGCGCATCAGAGAGAGACGACCTGTGATGTTTCAGACCTAGGGCGAACCAGTTCTCTCCATAGACTGACTAGAAACGAAGGAGGAGAATCACGAACACTGCTGAGGTTCTTTACCAACTGAAGTAGGTCAGGAGCATGGCTCTGATACCATGTTTCGAATGTTGCTACAGTAGTCCGAACCAAGAAGAGAAGGAAGGAGAAGAGGAAGAAGAAGAGAAGAAGAAGAAATAAAATAAGGGTCTGTCGAAATCTATTGGATTACCCCTACAGTCGACCCCCTTAATCTTCATTAGATTCTAATGATCTTTACAAAGACAAAAATGCCCTTAAGTGTGAGGCAGAGTGACTCTAATAACACTGCCACATAAGCAAGCTACTTAACAAGCATAAGAAGACTAAACTACCCCTATTCGGCACACTTTAACAAGATCCTACAGTTCACCGATGATACTGTGTTTCATTGATGCGGATGTTGATCAACTGAAGATTCTCTTGGGGGTGCTTAGTTGGTTTGAAGTGGTTTTGGGTTTGAGAGTAAATTGGACCAAAAGTAGACTGATTCTGGTGGGCAAAGTGGAGAATCTTGAAGAGCTCACAGAGATTTTACCTGGTCAGATTGGATATTTGCCTATTTCCTATCCCGGCCTCCCTCTTGGAGCTAAATGTACCTCTGCGGTGGTGTGGGATCCAGTGGTTGAGAGAGTGGAGAGGAAGCTTATGTCTTGGAAATCCAAGTATCTGTTGCTGGGGGCAGATTCACATTACTAAAAAGATCACTCTCTAATCTTCCGGTCTACTTTTTATCTTTATTCCCAATTCCAGTCAAAGTAGCCCAAAGAATTGAGAAATTCCAGAGAGACTTTCTTTGGAGGGGTTGGGAGGAGGAAAAGAAATTTCATCTGGTTAACTGGGATCAGGCATGTGGCCCTAAGGAGAATGGGGGGTTGGGAATCAGAAAACTAAAGTTGTTTAATAAAGCTCTCTTGGGAAAATGGATTTGGAGATTTGAGAAAGAAAAAGACAGATGGTGGAGGAAATTAATTGCAGTAAAATATGGTACTGACAGCGGGGACTGGGTAACCACTAATCAATTGAATTCCTTAGGTTGCTTCTGTGGACAAAAGTCATGGAAGTTCTCCCTTGGATGAGTAGTGGGATAATTCCAAAGTTGGGAATGGGAATAGGTTGCGGTTCTGGAGGGATACTTGGTATGATAGTAGACCTGGCTGAAGTCTTCCCTCAGCTGTTTCAGATTGTGGAAAATCAGAATGGATCGGTAGCTAGTCAGTTTGAAGTGAGTGGGGGCACTATTACTTGGAGCCCTTCTTTTAGAAGGTCATTCTAGGACTGGGAAATAGGGAAAGTTGCTGATCTCTTGGGGTTGCTGTACAGGCAGTCCATTGACTTTTCTTCTGAGGACTCTTGGAACTGGAAGTTTAGTGTGGATGGTAGTTTCTCGGTTAGTTCTTTTGCGGGGGTTCTGAATGAAGCTGTGCATTCAAAAATTCCAGCTGAGAAGATTTGGAACCCTTCTGTGCCTTCAAAAGTGAATGCTTTGGTTTGGGCTGTCTCTCAATAGATGCCTTACGAAAGACTCCCTGGTTAAAAGGGGTTTTCCGATTCAGGACCAGCTGTGTGTTCTTTGTGGAGATGTGGATGAAGATGGCATGCACTTGTTCATTCACTGTTTGGTTATAGCTGCAATATGGAACCACTTTTTATCGGGGTTAGGGCTGCAATGGTGTATGCCTTATTCCATTCTGGACATGATATGGAGTTGGGAGCTGAAGGGTGGTTCAAAATTGGCCGAGTGCATTTGGAGTGTCCTGCCTGTAGCCTTCTTATGCACAGTCTGGACGGAAAGAAACGGAAGGATCTTTCAAAATAAGGCCTCTAGCATAGATTGCTTGATTGCCTTTGCTTTTGGCAAGCTAATTTCCTGGGTGGCTGTGGTGAAGGACCTTCAAGCTTCAGTCCTCTGTTCTCAGTTGAGATCTAGGAATTTTCTTGAGTTATGATGTATTGTAGTTGTTAAAGTGAGTTTTGGTTCCTTGTCTTGGCAGCCTTGGTTGTAATCTGCCATTTTTGGTTTATTTGAATAAAAATTTACCTTATCTTTTATCCAAAAAAAATTAATAATTCACCACCTTTCAAAAAAAAAAAAAAAGAAAAAGAAAAAGGAGTTAGATGATCTTGGAACCAATCTGAATAAGCTGTTCAATCTGGAAGGCTAGGCTTTCGCCTCTCTATCCACAGCATTCAGGGACAAATTGATCCATCATTTATACCAATGGCATATTTAGAATCTCCCTTTATCTCCACCCTCAATACTTCTAGTGAGAAAAGAAATCTGAGACCATGGAGTAGAGATAAGATATTGGATTGAATGGTGTAAACATGTCCAACCGTGCTAGAGTATACATTTGGTAAAATGATTGACTGACTCTTTGTTTGATAGGGATATAGATTCCAAGTTGTGCCACCACTGAGGCATATTGCAAGTGCTAACCTTCTTGTGGAAGCAAGGACATAATGATACATCGTAAGCACTTCCAAAGCTTTTTTTTTAGGATACCACAAAGGGAGACTGGCCTTAACACTGGGAACCTCAAATAGTTGCAAAAATCTTATATCTAGAATTTGGCAAAGGGAGGGATCAAACCATAGTAGTCATTATGAAGATTATTAGCTGGAATGTGAGGGGATTAGGGAGTGCCACAAGGAGAAGAACTGCTAAATTCTTAAAAAGGAAAAACCTGATATTCTGCTAATTAAGGAGTCTAAAATTTAGGAAGTGGACAGCAGATGGGTAAGAAGTTTCTAGGGAGAGAGGAATATCAGCTAGAGCTTTGCCCTGTCTTGGGGAGCTTCAGGAGGAATAATAATGGAATAAAAGATTTTCCCTATCCAATTTGAGAGTCAACTGGAATAAAAGCTTGGTGGCAAGTATTAACTTAGATGAAGTTGAATTTAGGGAGAAGGTAGAGTCTTTGGGCCGTGAGAGTGGGGAGTGGCCACTTAGATACCTGGAGCTGCCTTTAGGTGACAGCCCTAGGTTAGTTAGCTTTTGGAATCCAATGGTGGAAAGGGTAGAGAGAAGGCCTACTGGTTGGAAAAGGAATTATATTTCCTTGGGGGGAAGATTAACCTTGATTAAGTTTACTTTATCTATACTTCTAGTTTACTTCATGTCTGTGTTTCAGATTTCTCAAGTAGTTGTAAAAAGAATTCAGAAGCTTATGAGGGATTTTCTCTGGGAGCCAGGGGAAGGAAGGATCACTTGATCAGGTGGGGGATGTAATAATTAGAAGGGAGGAAGAAGGGGGTTTGGGTATTGGCAATGTGAGTTAAAAAAATTTGGCTCTCTTAGGCAAATGGCATTGGTGTGGCACAAGGTGGTGGCTAGCATTCATGGGCTATCAAGGAATAGATGGGATGCCAGTTGCTTGCACAGAGCTACTCTTGCTTCACCTTGGAAAGCTATACATGATATCCTTCCTAGTTTTTTAATCATGTGAGGTATGCTTTAGCTTCAGGTAACAGAATAAGGTTTTGGGAAGATGTTTGGGTAAACCCCTCCAAAAGATGTTTTTCCTTCCCTCTTTACTCTTTCCACCTTTAAGAAAGACTTGTAGCTGATTTCCTGGAGCCCCTACCCTCTCCTTCAGGAATGAATTGGAACTTGGGCTTTCCCAGAAACCTTAGAGAGTTGGAGGTTCTTTCAGTGTCTGGTCTGTTGAACATTCTGGGCTCAGTCTTCTTTGATGTTGAGGGACGAGATAACCATGTGTGGTCTCTTAATATGAGCGAGTTCTTCTCCTGTAAATCCTTTTTAAGTCTCTTGTAGTCAATTCCTCCCCCTCCCTCTTCTGTTAAAGAAATCTGGTGCTTCCCTATTTCTTTGAAGGTCAGTGCTATCTACTGGGAAGTCTTCCATGGTAGCATTAACACTTGTGATTGGCTGCAAAGGAAAAGACCAAATTGGTCTTTGTCCCCAATTGTTGTTGTTTATGTAAGCTGAATGGCGGGACTGTTTTCCATCTCTTGATCTCCTCCTGTTCCTTTGTTTGTTGTATCTGGAAATAGTTTTTTTTTTTCTCTTTCTGGGTGCAGGTGGGACCCCCTGACAGTTTGGAGTGGTTGAGAAGCAGAAAAAAGGGGTAGGCTGTTATGGAGATATACAAGAGTAGCAGTGATATGGACAGTTGGGGAAGACCATGAGAATTTTTGAGGAAAAGGTGAGGAGGGAAACAATTAAAGAGTGGCACACTGGAGGGGGATAGTTGAAGCTGAATTTTGATGGCAGTAGTATGGGTAATTGGGGACCCTCAGGTATTGGAGAGGTAATCAGGGATGAAAATGGTGCTATCCAGGCCTTGTTTTCAGGCCCAATTGAGCAGGGGATTTGGTAAGAGCAAAATTCTTAGCAGCAGTTTATGGGGTGGAGAAAGCCAAAGAAATGCATATTGGCAGGGCTAATCATTGAAGATGATTCAAAGATTGTAGTAGGTTGGCCAAGAAAAGGTGAAGGGGTGATTTGGAAGCTCAAAAATGAATTCAGGCACTTCAAATGGCTCTCAAAATATCTGAATATTCAAGTAAGATGGATTAGAAGATCTGCTAACAGCTTGGCAGACAATCTTGCTAAGCAAGGAGTTCAGAAACAAAATTTGTACTAGGCACAATTGTAATACTTATGGGGGGCTAGTCTTGTTTTGTACTGCTTTTCTTCTGGTGATTTAGAAGGCATGCCTAGGAGCACAGGCAAGGCGCATTTTAGGGTAGGTACCTCACCCAGGTCCTAGATGCAGCCCTTTCCCTAGGTGTGCACCTGATGCCCCTTGTGCCTCAGCCCAGGCGTGTGCCTTTTGAAAATTTGATGTTTTTTTGCTTTTTTTGAACCTAGTAGTTGGGTTGGGGGCTTCGCCCCCAGATCCCCATGCTATACCCCTTGAGGCAAGCCCAAACAACCCCCTATTTGGTAATGTTGGTCATTCATTCATCCTAATAAAATATCTTCTTAAAAAGCAATTAAAATTACAAAATCATTATTTTTTGTGTGAGAACTAAGAATTTAAGACCCTAAAATGGACTTGTTTGGGCTTGCCTTGAGGGACGTGGCACAAAGGCGGCTCGTAAAATCAGGAATGTAATATGTTTTACATCGCATTAGCTGCTTGAAGTAATGCAATTGAAGAAAAAAAAGAGATTGTGGTTTTTACATGCTTGAAATGTTTTATATGTTTTCTTTTATTTTTAAGTTCTCATTTGAATATGCTTTACATGTTATTTTTATGTATTTTAATTTTAGATAATAGGTTTTTTTAAACATTTATTTTAAAATTTAAGTTTATATTTTTTATTAATATTTGTTTTGCATTTTTTTGAATTTTTGGCATCTTTTTATCTTTTAGCATTTTTTTTTAATTTTGTGCCTTGCTTCAAAAAGGTGCACGCCTTGCCTTGCACCTTGCGCTTTTAAAACACTGTTTTCTTCACAGCTTCTTGTTGTAATCTGTACTTTCTTTTCTTTAATAAAATTCTTTTCTTTGTGTTGCTGATAAAAAAATCCTATTATCTAAAATTGACTAATAAAAAAAATCTTATATCTAAAATTGAATAAGACCAATTATAAAAAAAGAGGGGTCCCTATTCAGGACCTTGGGAGCCCATGTCCTTTAGGAGTTGGGGGGATCTTTAGGAACCATGAAGGTGCTATCGTGCTCATCTATTCAGGACCTATAGGCCATGAGAACTTGGTGAAAGCAAATGTTGGCATTACTATATGGCTTAAGATTCAAAATGTCTCTTAACATTACAAACCTCCATATGGAAGGTGCTTCAAGGACTGTCTAGTGTATATAGAAAATTTTCAAATTTAATTAAAAGTTCAGAGAGAGAGAGAGAGAGAGAGAGAGAGAGAGAGAGAGAGAGAGGAGGCCCTAGAATCAATTGTAAATATATGCAAAGAGAAGTGCATTTTTCTCTAGTCTCTTTGGACAACAAGCCGCTCCCCCACCACCAAAGCTTTAAACTATTTCTTGGAATGTCAGGGAAGCTTCAAATGTAAGTCTAAGGAAACTAATATGAAGCCATGGAAAGCCATTATTTGGAAATATCCTCAAGTGGGGTCCATTAAAATCAATTTTGATGCATCCTATATTAATTGTGAGGTCTGTTCAGTAGCTTGTATTGCTAGGAATCATTTGGGGGAGGTTCTTAACCTTAAAGCTTGTTATTTGGGTATATCCACTGTCAACCTTGTAGAAGCATGGGCAGCTCCAAGTTGGTCATTTTGTGCCCTCTAAAGTTCTTTCCACCATGGTGGTTAAAAAGCAGTCTACAAAAGACAAGGGGATGTGAGGCTTAGAGTGGAAGGGTTAGAGTGGCCTAGATTGGACCCTGAGGTGGCAAATGTTTTTTTGATGAATGATAATAAATTTATTAATTCAGAAGCAGATTTAGAGTGAGTTCATACAACATCCCAGCGAGAGGCGCGAGCTGCAGCCCCTCCTTGAATCTTACAAGTAAACTAGGAAAGAAAAGCAAGAATCACAACTGAGCCCAAAATAATTCTTCCCTATTTATCCCTTGCTTAGCTAACACATCTGACAAAGTATTTGCTGATCTCCCCACCCACTATACAGTGACCAACATATTCCTTGTCAACCAACTAAATTTCTTCATTTCATTCTTGTAACGCCACATAGCCTCTTTAGGAATTTTCAACCAACCCACCACCACTTTGGAATCCCCCTCGATTGTTAGGTGTTGTACCCCCAACTGGTTTGCAAATTGCACCCCTTGTACAACAGCTAAAAGTTCTGCCTTGATGGAGTCCCCAATTCCCAAGGGACCTAAGTACAACAACAAAATCTCTCCCTTCTCATTTCTCAAAGCACCCCCTATTTTGGATAATCCTGGATTACCCATGCTACTTCCATCAAAGTTCAACTTCAGTGAGCCTTCAAATGGAGGAGACCAACTTGTAATTGATTTGTCCTTTAGGGATGAACACCTTGCTACTGCTGACCAATTTCTCCAAAGGTCATTAAAGGAGAATTGATGAAAGATTTCCAAGGTCTTCACCTAAGGTATTGCCCTATTTAACACGTAGTCTTTCAATTCCTGACTGCTCCTTTCCTTTTTTTGAAAAATTCTAACATTCCTTTCTTTCCAAAGAGTCCAAATCAAGGCAGTGCGAGCACATCTCCACGTAATTCTCTCTATTTTTGTAGGCCAATAAAAGGTAGAATGATTGAAAAGCATGTGAACTTCTGCTGGTAGACTCCAACTACTCCCAAACAACAAAAGTAGCCAAGCCCGAAGGTCTGCAAAAAAGGAACAAGATATTAATAGGTGGTAACAGTCCTCACCGTGAGCTCTATATAGGATACACCAATTAGGAGAAATACAGAGGAAAGGTCTTCTCTTTTGTAGGCTATCTAGAGTGGTTACTTTCCCATGAAATACTTCCCAACAAAACGCCATAATTTTTTGGGGAATTGGCCTGCACCAAATTTCTTTTGACGGAAAGGGTTGGTGAGTAGAAAATTGAGAGATGGACTTGAAGAAAGAAGCACAAGTGAAGGTTCCATTGGGTCTAGGAGTCCATACCCTCTTACCTGGCTTGGAGGGATCCAAACAAACCTGATTAAGACAATCAAGCAAGACAGAAAGAGATTCAATTTCATCATCCCTAAGTCCTCTACGAAACCCAAAATCCCAAGTAGAATCTAAGGGTGTTCCCAAAGGTGAGACAAATTTTGAGACCACCTCTTTTTTGTACAAAGAAACAGAAAATAGCGAAGGGAACAAATCCTTTAAAGGTGTGTCTCCTACCCAAATATCCTCCAAAAAATGAACAGTGTTGCTAGAACAAACTTCATACCTGATAAAATTGAGGAATTGAGGAAGGGTGTTGTGAATGGCCTTCCAAGGTGCTGCTAAGTTAGCTTGCCTTGATAAACTAGCATCTCATCCATTCTCTGACCTCCCATGAATGCTTCCCATCACCTCATGCCACAATATCTCTCTTTCCAATGACCATCGCCACAACCATTTCCCTAACAGAGCTTGATTTTTTCTAGTTACCCTCCCAAGTCCTAAACCCCCATCTTCTTTACTTCTGCATAGTTTCCCAGTTAGCCAAGTGGTCCTTTTTTTCTTGTCTCGGCTCCCATAAGAAATCTCTCATCAACTTCTCCAATTTCCTAGCTTCCCTAACTGGTATTCTAAAAACATACAAAAAATAGGTAGGTAAGTTATCCAAGGTAGCTCTTATTAGGGTAATTTTCCCTCCTAAAGAGACATAGTTCCTCTTCTATGATGCTAATCTCTTCTCAAACTTTTCTATCACTAGGGTCCAAAATCTACTCTTCCTACGATTTGCCCCTAAAGGAATCCCTAAGTATGACATAGGCCAAGTAGAGTGGAACACTCAAGACACTCCGCAATAGCCTCGATCTCCCCTACCTCCAAATTTATACCTGCTATGCAGCTCTTTTTCAAATTTATTCTCAAATTAGAAATACTTTCAAATCCTTTGATTAGCTCCTTTAGGTCTTTTCGCTATAACCTCCTTCACAAAAGATCATTAGGTCATCTGAAGGTGGGTGACGGGGACTTGGTATCTCCCTATTCTCCAACCCCTAATGGCATCTTCACTGTCAGCCTTAGTAATGATCTACTAATCACATCAGCTACTGAGGAGGTGAAAAGGAAGGGTGAGAGTGGATCCCCTTGCCTAACACCCTTGCAAGCTGGAAAAAAGTCCCTTACTAGAATAGAGTAGTGACAAGTACTGATACACCCAAAAATCTAGTCCACCAAATCATATGCCTTTTCAAGATCCAATTTACAAATGAAACCTCTCTTCCTGGACCTTTTCATTTCCTCCACACACTCATTCACAATTAAGATCTGATCTGTTATTTGTCGCCCTTGAATGAAAGCCCCCTGGGTTTTCACTAATGATAGAAGGGAGGACTGTTTTGATCCTCAAAGAGAGCACTTAAGCCAGAATTTTATAGATGCTTGTCACCAGACTAGTATAGATGCTTGTCACCAGACTAGTAGGCCTATAATCTTTTGGGTGGTTGGCATCATTCTTCTTAGGTATCAAGGCCAGAAAGGTGACATTAATTCCAGGACTTATAAAGTAATTGTCTGCAAATTCCTTAAAGACTTCAACTAAATCCTCTTTCAACACCTCCCAACAGTCTTGATAAAAACCCATTGTAAAGCCATTTGGACCTGGTGCGTTGGATCTATCCATTAGAAAGACATCTTTCTTAATCTCTTCTTCCTCAAAGTCCCTTTCCAACCACTTTGCCACTCCGTCATCAATTCTTGGCCATTCCACTTCTTCCACGACTGCTCTCTCACTCAAAGGTCTTCTATAAATCGATTTGAAGTGGTCCACAAATTTTTTGGCTATGTCATTCTGGTTGGTAATCACCTCCTCTCCTATCTCTAGCTTGGTCACAAGATTCTTTCTTCATCTCCCATTTGCCAAATCATGGAAAAATCTAGTGTTCCCATCGCCTTCCGTAACTCACTTGTGTCTAGATTTTTGTCTCCAACTGATTTCTTCCCTTAGTAACACCTCTTCCAAATCCTTTTTCAATTGTCTCCTTAACACTCTGTCCTCCTTAGTCAATCCATTTTGAGATTCCTTTACATCCAAGTTTTCTATTCGAAAGATTTGGCACAATTTTTGCTCCTCAATTCTACCAAAATGATCTCTATTCCACTCTTTTATTTTGGATCTCAACCTTTTAATTTCTTATAAAACTTGACCCCCTTCCATCTTACCCTCCTCTCCTCCTCACCCCACCATTCCTTCACTTTTTTCACAAAATTTGGATGGGTAAGCCACATTTTCGATCTAAAAGGTTTGGATCCTGTAGGAAAAAACTCGGTACCTATCTGGATAGGACAATGATCAGAGGTGACCCTGGGTAACGCTCTAGCAACGCAGTTTTCCAAACTATTCTCCCAGGCAAGGTTAAATAAGAACCTGTCCAACTTCGAACACAAAAGGGTTTCCTGAAGGTTGGACCAAGTGTAACTGGCTTGCAGCAAAGGTATTTCTTTCAATTCACATTCTTCAATAAAACCATTAAATTTCCTTATGCTTGTTGTAATTACCTGTTGGGGATTACTGGTTTCATCAGAGAATCTAGTGACATTAAAATCCTAGCCCAGGCACCAAGGGCCATCTCATAGCCCCTTGATTGCATTTAGTTCCTCCCACATCTCATTCCTCTCTCTATAGGAATTAGGGCCATAAACATTGGTTAATACCCATACACACCCATCCTCCACATTCTTACACTTAATGGAAACTGAGAATCTGCCTATCAATTCTTCCACTACTTCCACCACATCCTCCCTTCACAATGTTACTATCCCCCTCGAGGCTCCCCAAGAAGGAGATGAGCTCCAACCTAAACCTCTAGACCTCCAAAAACTCCTCACCCATCTCCCATCTAATTCCATCATTTTGGATTCTTGTAATAGCACAATATCGGGACTCCCTAACCCTTCTCTTTCTTGCACTCCCTAACCCTCTTACATTCCAGCTAATAATTTTCATCGAGACAAAATAGCAAAAACACCCATGAAAAGGCCATAATATCCTCATTTTAGGCCCTTCCTCCTATCCCCTCTACCACTAAATTCTAAATCTCCCTCAATGTCTTAGATTAGCCTTTCCACTTCAGATCTTTTTTTCTTCTTTGTTCCTTCCCCCCCTCCCTTCCTAATACAACAATCATCCTCTTTCTTTTCTCCATCCTTTCCAACCAATGTCTGAGGAAGAATTTTACCTTGCTCACACTTATTTTGGCTACAACATCTCTCTAAGAATCCTTCCTTTTTTTAAGTTCCTCCATCATTGTACAAATCAACTCCCAAATTCTGTCCGCCTCCCCCTTACTACTTCCTTCCAGCACCCTCTCTCCTTCTTCCACTATCACCCTCTCTCTTGCATCAGAACCTCCTGGATGGAAAGTTGGCATATCTATTACAGGCATAGCACACTAGTTAGTACCTAAAAAAGAATTGACACCCATGCCTGGTGGGACGAGGGTAGGACTAGAATCACTAGAATTTAGTTGCTGGCAGGTGACAAATGGTTTTAAGGCCTTTCCCCTTTTTGGACAGTTGTGAAGTAGACATAGTGAAAGAATCACTTTCTGACGACCTACCCAATTGGAAATCCTCTCTCTGTGTTTCTAACACTAAAATACCCACATCCATCATCACGGCCGATTCTTGTCCCTCTCCACCAACATCTTGTAATTCATTAGACTCAGGGTCAGCTCCCTCAACGAAGGGAAGAGGAGTTTTCACAGCTTTAGGACCATTTTCGTCGCCATTTCTAGTCTTCCCGCCATCTGCCTCTTCAATCTCTTCCTCTAAAAACAACAGCTCTGTATGCAAACTTTCTATTTCAAGTAAATCATTGTTGCTTTTTGGAGACAAACTTCCCAAGCTTATAGTTTCGTCTATATCAGAATCGTCACTGCTGTTTTGTTCACTCAACCAAACTTCAGACCCTTTTTTGTTCAAATCACTAGGCTTCAGGTATCTCAGGTTGCGCCTATCTGGTGAGAGACGGTTCGCTAGGTTGGATGGGACCCACTGTAGAGAGCCTCGAGACTGAGAGTCTTGAGATTTTGCACCTGAACTGTTTGACCAAAAGGAGGGATTCGGGGTAGAAGAAGATAGCCCTTAATCTCGTCTATCAGCTCATCCCTCCTCCCAGTCACGTGCTTACTTAAAAGGTCCCTTGGCCCATCTGTCTTGTAATGGGCCTTGGGCTCAAAACTTGTAATATAAGAACCCGACTTTAAAACTTTTGCTTGAGTTGCCTTCTCCGGCCCACCAGAAAAGGGATCCACTCGATTGGGCCCATTTTCTAAGTCTTTTCCTCCCTCATGACCTCTTAACAAGTCACGCCCCCCTGTTTTAATGGTCGAACCAGCAACCCTCCCTGTCTGAGGTTGATGGTTCAGCTCTCTCCCTTGAGACACTGGTATATTTTTGTCTATTCCCCTGACATTACTCGCGCAAAAGATCTGCCATTTGTCATAGCCTTTTCTTGCTTTCTACAGGTTTGACCTTCCATCTGCCTCAAAGCTTTTTGGCTTCCCAGAATTTGTTGGCCCTTTTTAGTGAAACATTCCTTCCCATTTGAATTAACCAATCTCACAAGTCCACGTAATGCTTCTTCTTCCTCCTTCTCCCCTCCTACCATACGAGCCTCCTTCCACAACCATGCTTCAATGGAGGATGCTAGCCACACAGAGACAAAACTCCCCTCTGTTCGTACCTCTACCTTTCATGGAATGTCTTCTGGTTTCACACCACTTAGTAGGATTGCTACTGAATACAGATCACCCCAGAAAGCTCCTTTCAAGATTCCTCCACACAATACTGCTATAGATTGCTACTTCTTGTTTCCACAGATTAAATGGCAAGCCTATTACACGCACCACCACACCATCTTCGACAAATAAATCCTTGGAATTGGATGTTGGATTCCATTTAAAGACTGTGAATGATCCGAAATCAATATTTCCAATTCATTCTCTACTGGATCTAGGAGGGCTTTACAGTTATCGAAGGGGGTTACTATGAAGACACTCTTCAGCTTCAACCTAGTTGCCAGTAAGTCAGTACCCTCCTCCAATCATTAACCTTATTCTTGGCTTGTATCACAAACTTACTATCCCACTCTTCTCTCTCTAGACCTCCCACCATTCTGCATTGGCCTTTTGTTTTTGCCATGACCACTGGCTCTTGTTCTACCCTGCTATTACTCTTTAAGCTAAAAACTCTTTGAGCAACCAGTCAACTTCCCCCCATTCTTGGCTCTGTTTTCCTACTGGTAAACACACCAGTTGCCTTTGTCCCTTACCAAAAAATTCAGCCAAAGCTATGAAGAAGCCTTTTCTATTCCTCTTACATTCAACAACATATCTTCTCCCTTCTAATGTACTAAAATCTTGCCAGTTTATCTGCTTACCTTTTGAACAGGCTCCAGCTATGAACTCTCTTAGCCACTCGATCACTTCTAATTCTTCCAGCAACATTGTACCCTTTTTCGCTTCCCTTGCCTTTAGGCTTACCTTCCCCTTGATTCTCATCTCTTCAAACGGGAATTTTTTTGCTTCTATCTTCAAGGATCTCCTCCACTGACCTACCTGCATGAACTCCATTCCCTTTTGGTTCAAACTACCCCCCACCTCTCATTTCCTTACCATTCGTTCAACTGATAAAGGGGGGAAAATCCTTCCCAATGCAATAATACCAAATTTCAGCTTCAGACAACACTACAAAATATTAGTTTCTCACATCACATTATTAACAAACCCATTTTCTTTCTTTCTTTCTTTTCCTCTTCCTTCTCTTTAACAATGCAAACACCATTGTTCGGATCACTCGAATATTTACACGTAGAGATGCCATAGGACCAGAATGCAACATGGATCTGCAGGTAGCATATTCTGGTTTGTTGGATTCCAAAGCCTTCTCTGCATGGAATAGTGATAAAAAATACAAGTTTCAAACCCAAGTTCGTAGCCTGAGGTGGCAAATTTGCTGGAAAGGATTTTGACTTGGAAGAAATAAAGGGAGTTGTGTTTTCAATGGATAGATCTAAAGCACCTGGACTTGACGGTTTCACTATTGCTTTCTTTCCGGATTGTTGGGATATCATCAAGTTAGATTTGTTGGCAGTATTTGTGGAGTTTGTGGATGTTCACTTTATAAGTCTAGGGATCAACTCCACTTTCTTAGCCTTGATACCTAAAAGGGAGATGCTGTCCAACCGAAGGACTTTAAGCCCATCAGCCTAGTGACTAGCATTTATAAAATTATGGCCAAAGTGTTGTCGTTAAGGTTAAAACTAGCCCTTCCTAATTTAATAAGCCAATCACAAGGGGCCTTCATTCAAGGAAGACAGATTATAGATCAAATTTTGATAGCAAATGAATGTGTGGAGGGCTTCAAGAGAAGGGGTAAGAAAGGTTTTGTATGTAAACTAGACTTGAAGAAAGCGTAGGACATGGTTGATTGGTCTTGTTAGCATAGGGGTATTTCTTTCTTTTTACCTAGATTAATGTTGCTGATCTGTAATGTTGTGTTGGAACCAGTGCTCCTAACTTAAATAAGGGCACACATGTCTTTTCAATCAGTTTTTATAATATAAGTTTTGTCTGGCCGTCTGGGAGTAGGTTAGGTTGACACTTCCAGATTGAACCAGAATTTCCCCTTCTCTCTTTCTCTCTTTCTTCCACCTTTCACCTCTTTCTACCTCACCGATCTCAGACATATAGAATTCTAAGGCTGGCCGAATCATAACATGGTATCAGAGCTAATTGAATCTACCTAGATTTCTATTCTCTGTGCACCCTATCTAGGGTTTCTCCTTTTTTTTTCTGCATTCAACTGGAGATAAGGGAAAGGGCTGAAAAGGAGTGATCGCCCTCTTCCCTTGGAGGATTCTGTGCCTCTAGTCAGGGCATGTGTGGTCGGTTGCTGTGGTTTCTAAGATCGCCCTCCCCTAATCGATGAAGAATAGAGGGCCGATCTGTGTGGTGCATTGGCTGTCGTGTGTGGACTGATTTCCTGCTCGTGTGGTTGTTACTTCAATGATAAGGTAAGAGATCTCAGTGCATGATATCTGTTAGGGATCAAATAGGAAGTGTGTTTCAGACCATATGCTAGGGTTTCAGACAGTAATGCGCTAGGGTTTATGCTGATTTTTGTGTATTTCGAAGGAAGAGTTATAATCATATAGTGGTGAGATTTCAGGTAGTCGTAGGAGTAGGGTTTGTGGTGTAATGAACACGCTTTTCAGCAACAACAAGTGCTGAAACCAGTGCGACAGGTGTGATCTAGTTGTGTGCAGTGTGCAGAATTCAGTGGTAATAGGATTCGGCAAGTGTGCAGAATCGGTGAGAACATAATGGGAGATAACAGTGATTGTAAACCTAGTGTGATGGTGCCTACAGACTACCTGAATGTTCAGATGACCTCCATTAAACTAAATGGAGAGATTTATGTGCCTTGGGCTAAACCCGTCGAAGTCTTTCTGAAGGCAAAGAAGAAGGTAAAACATATAAGAGAGGAGAAACCCTCCACTGACTCTCACGAGTATGAAGACTGGGAGCAAGAGGATGCTCAGACCATCACGTGGTTGTGGAATAGTATGGAACCTAGGATTAGTGTAAACTTCATGTTTCTTGACACTACCAAAGATGTGTTGGACCATGCGAAGAAATTGTATTCGGGTCAGGACAATACAACCAGAGTGTATCAGCTGTATCAAGAGTACTTTAACCTGCAATAGGGTAATCAGAGTCTTGAGGAGTACTATGCCAACATGAGAAACATACGTAATGAGTTGAATGTCTATCACCCTCTCACTTCTGATGTCAAGATTCAGCAGCAACAGAGAGAACAACTTGATGTGACTAGATTTTTGGTGGGACTAAAGTCTGAATATGAACCAGTACGGGCTCAGATATTAGGAGAATCAGCTCTTCCCTCCTTGGAAGAGGTATTTGCTCGACTCCGGAGGATTTCTATCGGATCTACTGAGAACTCTAATATCTTGGATAGATCTACCTTTGCTGTATCGAGAGGTCGTGGTACTCGAGGTGGAGCTAGGGGAGCTCAGTCTGGCCGTGGTGGTGGTAGTGGTTCTGTGTATTGCCGAAGTGGTAATGGTGGGCCTACTTATAATCGTGGTGGTGGTCGTACTGGGGGCAGAGATTCAGGGGGAGCCCGTGGTAGAGGGCGTGGCTCAAGCCCGAGGAAGTGCACTCATTGTGGTATGGATGGACATACCATTAACTATTGTTATGATCTACATGGTCCACCCTCAAGCTCCAGCTTTAGATAGGAGAATCATTCATCTGATCAGATACCTCCTACACCCACAGATGGTCCCGTGAAGGAGATGGTGAGTGTTCCCCGTGATGAATATGAGAAGTTTATCCAATCACAACAGAATACGTCGACTTTTGCTCACTCAGGTATGGCTTGTCTGGCATCCACACCCAATCCCTGGATCATTGACTTTGGAGCCTCCGATCACATTACTTGAACTCCAAGTGTGTTTTCATCCTTATCTCATTGCTCAACATCACAATCTGTCACCCTTGCTAATGGTTCCATATCCTCAATCTGTGGTGTTGGTAATGTTGACCTAGATCCTGTATCCCTCTCCTCAGTTTTGTATGTTCCTAAATTGCCTTTTAATCTTATGTCTGTCAGTAAGCTGACCAAATCACTTAACTACTCCATTACCTTTTATCCTTCTATGAGTGTTTTTTAGGATCTCAAGACGGGGATGAAGATTGGTGGAGGGCATGAAACTAGTGGATTGTATTATCTTGATGGTGGTGGTGGTAGTCATCTCTTTCTCCTCTCTAGTGGCACTGCCGATTTGGTCATCCGTCGCTAAAAGTCTTTAAGTCTTTGGTTCCGTCCTTGAGTCTGCTTTTTGTTTTGGATTGTGAGTCGTGTCAGTTTGGGAAACACCATCGTGTTCCCTTTAGTTCTAGGGTTGATAACCATGTGTCGAGTCATTTTTCTTTAATTCATTCAGATGTTTGGGGTCCTTATAAAGTGATGTCATATAATGGATACAAATATTGTCATTTTTGTAGATGATTTTTCAAGGATGGCGTGGCTCTATCTAATGAAAGAAAGAAGTGAATTGTTTACCATTTTTCAGAAATTTTATGCTGAGATTCGTAACCAATTTGGTACCCACATCAAAGTTTTTCGTTCTGATAATGGCCGCGAATATTTATCTTCATCATTTCAGGAATACCTAGACCAACACGGCATTATACATCAGACCTCATGTACCTACACCCCACAACAAAATGGGGTGGCTGAGAGAAAGAATCGCCATCTCCTGGAAACAGCAAGATCCCTCATGCATCACATGCATGTTCCCAAACCCTTTTGGAGTGATGCAGTGCTTACCTCGTGCTTTCTGATTAATCGGATGCCCACGTTCATCCTTGATGGTCATTCTCCGTTCCAGGTCTTGTTTCCCGCTTTGTCTTCATTTCCTCTTACGCCGAGGGTATTTGGGTGTGTTTGCTTCGTCCATAATCTGGGTCCCGAGAATGACAAGTTCGATGCCCGTTCTCTTAAGTGCATCTTCCTTGGCTATTCTCGGGCCCAGAAAGGGTGTCGGTGTTACCATCTTAGTTCTCGACGGTACTTTGTGTGTGCTGATGTCACCTTCTTTGAGTGTACTACGTTCTTTTTGGGGTTCGGTGATGCTTCTTCCTCCTCATCACCTCCTCCTCTTCCACTTCCCGTTGTTGACCCTCTTCCCTTGGTTCCAGCCATGACCAAACCCTTGCCTCCGGTGCCACCACCTGTTGAATGCCCACCTATCCATCATGTGTATACACATCACCCACGCGTACTAGCTACTACTCCTCCGGCTACATCTTTGTCGACGGATCTAGTACTAGACCCGCACTCAGCATCTGAGCTTGACCTTCTAATTGCTTTGCGGAAAGGTAAACGCACTTGCACCCTTCATCCTATTTCTAATTATGTTTCACTTACTCACCTTTCCGCTTCCCATCGTCAGTTTGTCACCTTGTTATCATCAGTTGTTGCCCCTAAGGATGTCTAAGAAGCCCTTGCCTCTCCAGGGTGGTGTCGAGCCATGGAAGAAGAACTCTCTGCCCTTCATCATAATCATACTTGGGACCTCACTGCTCTTCCTCCTGGGAAGCATGTTGTTGGTTGTAAATGGGTTTATACGGTTAAGTATCTACCTGATGGTAGTGTTGAACGCCTGAAAGCGCAATTGGTTGCAAAAGGGTACTCCCAAACCTATGGTATTGACTACACAGAGACCTTCTCACTGGTTGTTAAGATAGGGTCAGTTCGTGTTGTGATCTCTCTTGCAGCCATGTATGAGTGGCCACTATATCAGCTTGATATCAAGAATGCCTTTTTGCATGGTGACTTACTCAAGGAGGTCTACATGGAACAACCTCCAGGGTTTGTTGCTTAAGGGGAGGATGGTAAGGCGTGTAGACTAAGGAAGGCTATATATGGGCTTAAACAGTCTCCTTGAACGTGGTTTGGTAGGTTTAGTGAAGTGGTAAAGAAGTTTGGTATGAAACAGTGCAAAGTTGACAATTTTGTATTTAGTCATGATTCTCCAGGAGGAAAAATACTGTTGGTGGTGTATGTAGATGATATTGTTATTACTGGAAATGATATCATGGGTGTTGACAGGCTGAAGACTTATCTGCAGGATCACTTTCAGACAAAGGATCTGGGTAAACTAAAATACTTATTGGGGATAGAGGTAGCAAGATCCAAGTATGGTATTAACCTGTGCCAGAGAAAATATGTGCTTGATTTGTTGGAAGAAATAGGCTTGTTGGGTGCCAAACCAGCTGAAACACCCATGGACACAAATACCAAGCTAAGCAGTGATATGGGTGAAGTGTTTGAAGACCCTGGCAGATACCGATGACTTGTGGGCAAACTGAGCTACCTAACCATTACTAGACCAGACATCTCATTTGCGGTTAGTGTGGTAAGCCAGTTCATGCAAAAACCTCTGATTCCTCATTGGAATGCAGTTCCGAGAATTGTGAAGTATCTAAAAGGGGCTCCGGGTCGCAGTCTGATATACAAGAGTGGTGGAAAACTTGAAATAGAAGGGTATTCTGATGCTGACTGGGCCAGTTCTATGTCTGATAGGCGATCTACTACAGGCTATTGCACTTTCCTGGGAGGTAACCTGGTGACATGGAAAAGTAAGAAGTAGATTGTTGTGGCAAGAAGCAGTGCAGAAGCAGAATATAGGGCTATGGCGCACACCGCTTGTGAATTAGTGTGGCTAAGGAACCTTTTACAGGAAGTAGGGTACAACATCAACACTCAATGAAGCTCTATTGTGATAATCAGGCTGCAGTTCATATTTCCTCTAATCCGGTGTTTCATGAAAGAACCAAGCACATTGAAGTTGACTGCCACTTTGTAAGGGAGAATGTGCTGAATGGAGAACTAGACACTACACATGTTAATACAGGAAATCAATGGGCTAACTTATTTACAAAAGGCTTGAGTCGGGGAAGAGTGGACTACATATGTAACAAGCTGGGAGTATATCATATACTCCCAGCTTGAGGGGGAGTGTTAGCGTAGGGGTATTTCTGTCTTTTTACCTAGATTAATGTTGTTGATCTGTAATGTTGTGTTGGAACCAGTGCTCCTAACTTAAATAAGGGCACATATGTCTTTTCAATCAGTTTTAATAATATAAGTTTTGTCTGGCCGACTGGGAGTAGGTTAGGTTGACACTTCCAGTTCGAACCAGAATTTCCCCTTCTCTCTTTCTCTCTTTCTTCCACCTTTCTACCTCTTTCTACCTCACCGATCTTAGACAGATAGAATTCTAAGGCAGGTCGAATCATAACAGGTCTTTTTTGTTGGAGTCCCTGAGGAACTTTCGGTTTGGAGAGAAATGGTGTGGTTGGATCGATGCTTGTTTAAAAACTTTCCATTTTTCAGTTTTAGTTAAGGGAGTGGTTAGAAACTTCTTTCCAGCCTCTAGAAGGTTGAGACAAGGGGATCCCCTTTCTCCTTTCCTTTTCACTTTGGTAGCTGATGTGTTTAGTAGGCTCATTTTGAGAGCTGATGGTTTGGACATGTTTAGAGGATGGAGGGTAGGAAGAGAAGGTATTGTGGTGACACACTTGCAATTTGCGGATGATACAATCATTTTTTGTGAGACTGGAGAACCCGTAATGGCTGGGAACTTGGAATGAGTAATAAAGTTGTTTGAATGAGTGTCGAAGATGAAGGTCGATTTTGAAAAGAGTTGTGTAGTTGTGGTAAATTTGGAGATGGAGGAGTTGAGTGAAGTAGTAGAGTCCTTAGATTGCCTTACCTCTAGCTGGCCTTTGAAGTACTTGGGTGTGCCTTTAGGAGATAGTCCAAGAGAAGGAAGATTTTGGAATTCAATTATAGAAAAATGCACAAAGAAGCTTGAAGTAGATTGGAAGAGAAACTACATTTCCCTTGGGGGTCGTATTACTTTAATAAGACCTACTCTTGCGAACTTGCCAACTTACCTTCTCTCGGTCTTTAGAATGCTACAAAAGGTGATTTTCAGGGTAGAGAAAGTCATGAGGGATTTCTTGTTGGAGTCGGGGGAAGGAAGGATCATGTGGTTAGGTGGAAAATACGCTTAGGAGGAAGGAGCATGGGGTTTGGGATTAGGCAATCTAAGGAAAAAAAATACAGCCTTACTAGGCAAATGGCTGTGGAGGTGGCCTCTAGAAAGGGAAAGACTTTGGCATAAAGTTGTAAGGAGTGTGCATGGTGTTGCAGGCAATGGTTGGGATGTTGGTGTATCTCGGCTGGCTATGCTGAAATCTCCATGGACGGCTATTCATAGTATTCTTCCTGTTTTCTTGAACCTGATCAGGTATGACGCTTGTACTAGAGATAGGGTTTTGTTTCGGGAGGATGTTTGGATTGGTGACTTCACCCTCAAGGACCTTTTTCTCTCCTTGTATTCCATCCCGTGTTTTAAAAACGAGCCAATTCAAAGGTTTATGTCCTCCTCCTTTTCTTTTGGTATAAACTAGAATCTGGGTTTTAGAAGAGAGATTTGAGAGATTCTGAGCTTGACCAGGTTGTTTTGTTCCTTAAAGCTATTGATCCTGTTTGCTTGGACCCTTCTTGTCTAGATACCCGTATTTGGAAGCCTTTGCCCTCAGGATCCTTTTTTTGTTCTTCTTTCTTTACTTCCTTGTGCGCCTATCCGCTGCCTCAACCTTTTCATAAAAAGGATGTGTGGTCCAAACCTGTCCCTCCAAAAGTGGGAGCCCTTTGTTGGGATGTTTTCCTTAGAAAAATCAACACGTTGGGTGTTTTGCAAAAAAGAAGACCTAGTCTTTGTATCTCTCCTAACTGGTGTACTCTACGCAAAGCAAATGAAGAAAGTTGCTACTATATACTAATCACCTGCCCTTTTGTTGTGGGCCTTTGGGAAAAGCTTTTTGATCCTTTTGGGTGCAGGTGGAAAGAACCGGAGCAGATTTGCAATCTTTTTGACCCTACAACTTTCAGGTGACCAAAGAGAAGAGGAAGAGTTTTGTGGAGGTGTGCTAGAGCTGCTTTGGTGTGGACTGTGTGGGAGGGGAACAAAATGCTAGAGTCTTGAATAACGAGGAGAAGGATCAGGCATGTGTATTAGAAAGTATTTTATGTAGGGCCAAAAGCTGGGTAAAATCCTTGGACTTGTTCTCATCCTACACTTTTGATGATATAAGTAGGAATTGGGAACAACTAGCCAAAAGTTCTGCAGTCAGAAGCAAGTCAGTGGTAGATTGGAAGCCTCCTGATGTAGGCTTCATAAAATTATATTTTGATGGCACTAGTTTGGGCAACCCAGGGCCATCTGGATTAGGGGGAGTCTTTAGAAATGCTGAGGGCCAGATTGTAGCCCTATTTTCTGGTCCTATAGGGATGGGGGATTCAGTCAATGCAGAACTCCAAGCTGTGATACAAGGAGCAGAAATTGCAAAAGAGTTGGCAGTAGAGCATTTAATTATTGAATGTGGCTTTGAGAAGATTTAAGTGGCTAACATGAAATATTTCAGTCACAGTTCAATCGGAAAGAAGATTGGTAAATGGGCTGGAAGATTTCCTAGCCAAACAAGGAGTACATAGGAATTAGATCTTTTGGGCTCAATTGCAAGCTTTATGATGTAGTTTGGAGGCTGCACCTCACGCCTCTTTGGGGGGAGTTGTAGGATGTATACTATGTTTTTTTTTTTATTTAATAAAATTATCATTATCTATAAAAAGAAAAAAAGACAACTGTCTGAAGCTATCGGATTTGTTCAAGCAGGGAGTTCTTTACCAGCATCATATCCATCATGAAGCTAATCAGGCAGCTGACTGGCTGGTGTGAGAGATTCAAAATGCTGTTTGTTGTGCTCTTTCTGTTGATGTTCTCAGTCTTCCCTGCTGTCTGAATTATATCTGCTTTTGTGGTTCTTAGGGACGTGCTACCCCTCATCTTGTGTAGCCCCTTTGGATTTATCAAGAAAAAGTGAGATATTAAAAGATTTGAAATTTAAAATTGGCATAAATTTAGGCATATTGTTGAAATGATTCTAAATTATGCAGAAACAAACCCAAACTTAAAATTGACTTTATCATTCAACAATTAAGTAGACCTTGAGTTGCTGGAATGCTGAATGACACGTTTTTAAATTTGGAACTTTTTCAGCATTCTACTTTCTTATTTCAGCAGTTATTGAATGCCACCATAAGACCAGAAGCACCAGAGACAGAAAAGAATGAAGTAGACAGATTGGAAAACAGAAAGTATCTATTTAGTTCAATTCTGCCTCCCAATGATAACCTAGGTTTGGTGCCAATATACTTCAAGAAGCGATATCATCTGGAGGTTTGTATTTGTAACTTTATTTGCCTCATGAATATGTTTGATTGCCTATTTATTTTGGCGATTGTAGCTTTCCATGGTTTTGTCTTCCAGGCATCATGAAAAACATTCATCAGAGTTCCATATTATACACATCTTTAACTTGTTTTTGTCATCTTGGATCACGTAAATACATTTCTTGCTTTAGAATTTCATATCATGACATCATCTTTGCAGTGAAAAAGTAGCTCTCCAGGCTTTGAAGGCCAGTGATTGGCACCTTGAAGGAGCCTTTGATATATTCTACAGTCAGCCTCAGGTTAAAGCCATTCCTGATTCTAGGCATCTTGAAGAGCTTTACAATAGGTATAAAGGTAATTGTTAGTTTTTTATTGTAATTACATTTGCAGTATTTGTCATTTTTTGTCTTACATTTGGGATTCAGTTTCCAAGTGATGTCTTATCTATGTTGAAGTTGTATGACTAGTTGGAGATGGACATAGTTAAAACATGGTACATGGTCTTGGACAAACAAAATTAAACCACCAGCAGCACAAAAAAAAAGGAAGGAAAAAAGGGAGGGTTTATATACTTTTTTTGGGTCGTTTTGTACTCTTCTATACTTTTATTGTACCGATAAAGAAAAGGGAGGGTTTATATTTGATATATACATTTCTTTGGTTGCTCATTCCTTTGTTAATTATTTGTGTATCACATTATGTTGCTTAGTAAGTTGCATTCTAAAAGATGATATTTTGTGCAGATCCTTATGTTGATATGATTCTAGCAGATGGTATCTCTCTTCTTTGCAATGACCTACAGGTATCTTGGCTCAATTAAATTATATTATTCATGATTCTTTGAAGGATTGAATATATATGGCATTCCCAGTTGAATATATGTATGAAAAATTTCTCTACATTTTCCTTTTCCAAGATTATCTAGACTCTACCTTTCTATTACCACCTGCATTTCTCCCTTGAAACCTGTTGACATATTTATGTGGCTTTGTTTTTGGTAGGTCGATCCTGGGGACATTGTAATGGTATGTGCCCGTTCTTTAAGCAAATACTTTTTTCCTGGACCATGGATAATTAGCTAATGTGTAGGAAACTAGGTCATTTTGATTAGATTATTGTTAAAGCTAACATTAATGTGTGCTTGGGGGGAGAGGAATACTTAAAATTTTGAGAGTCCCTAGTTTCCCTAATATTTCCACGACATATTTCCATTTCCATGGGTAGCGACATGAAATTGTACCGGAGTCAACATATTCCCCAATGAACAGTAGCAGCACTATGTGGAGTACAACTGTACAAGAGATAGTTTCCATGGCATGCATATTCCCCAGTGAACACTAACCAGCACTATATGAAGTACAAGAGATAGTATTAAAACACAAGTTGGTGATAATATTGTAGATATGTGGAGTAACAATGTTATTGCCTACCTAACTTACATGATTACCACTTTGAGCTAGCTAAATATTCATTTCAAGCATGAAATTAAATATTAATTTTTCTTTGTTAATAGGTTATTTGGTTGATCTATTACAACCATTTACATTTTCTGTCAGTTTAAATTTTGCTTTAACTCATTCTATAAGCTTTGAATCTTAAGGTTTATAGGGCAACTCCTGAATGTATTATTTTGTCCATAACCTTAATTAGCTTTGTTTAGTGATTTGGAACAAGATAATAATTTAAAAGGGTGTGCCTATGCTCTCTTTTATCATTTCATAAAATATCATTCTATATTTTGCGTACAATGTTTCAACCAGGCCTATAATTTTTACAATGTTTCCGACATTTCCAACATGTTTCTTGTATTCGGACGATTGACATTTCCATTAACATTGACATTTCAAACCTTGTTTGGGAACACTAGTTCCACTGATCAAGTGATACTGGGAGGAATCAAAGGAAAACTATTTCCTGGTTATTAGTGCACAAGAAACTCAGAAGTTAAGATTATAATTGACAGGTACATATTTTCTTGTTAATTGCTTGCTAACAGAATTTACAGAAATACTGTGTAGTCCCATACACAACATGGGTATACATGGTCAGTAGTTGTATCCTTATTTTTTGTTAATATCACAGTACATTGCATTTCAAATAAAACCCTAACATTTAGATGGCTTCTTGGTGGGATGATCCTCCTTCCTAATTGGCTCCAATTGAAAAGGAAGGGTATTTCTAATTAAAATTTCATATTTGAGGTAGCTATAAATTTGGTCTAATGGATTTGGGGATATTGTCTTAATGCCACTTGATCAGTGATTTAAAAGGCCTGCCTTGGGTGTGCCTAGGCAAAAAAGTGAGGTTCATTTTAAGGTATGTGCCTTGCCCTAGGTTCCAGATGTGCTTTTTTATTTTTTGTGCTTTTAGTGTTTTTAAAACATGGTGGCTGGGTCAGGAGCTCTGCCCCTGGACCCTCAACCAACTCCCTTGAAGCAAGTCCAAACAAAGTCCATGTGGTCTTAAAATTTTTAATCCCTAAAAACTGATTTTATAATTTTAATTATCTTTTAAAAATGGGAAAATCTATGATGTAGAAAAGATATGGTATGGAAAAAGTTTTGACCAATCAAAACACACCCATGAATTTTGATAAACAACACCTGATTCGCTACCAAGTTTATGATTCCAGTTGATTGGTCAGATGTTTTTTTTTGGTCAATAACAGTCAATGCACTTGTGATTATTGTCTTAATTTGTTATAATCGTCAATGTCAATTAATTGTGTCCAGGTTCTTGTTACCATGGATTTTTACCTTCTCTGCAGTTGGTTGTTTCCTGGCATATGAAGGCTGCTACCCTGTGTGAATTTTCAAGGCAGGAGTTCGTAGGTGGATTACAGTCATTGGGGCAAGTATTAATTAATTACTGTTATCGTTTTCATTATGTTCTAGGTTTTTGTTGTATATAGGATTGAAACATGGTTTCTTCTGAGTTATATTGAGGTTGAATATTGTGATGACAGGGTAGATTCACTTGAGAAGTTCCGTGAAAGGATACAGTTTATGCAATCAGAACTAAAGGATGAGCGTATGTTTATTTTATTCTGGGAAATACAAAATGATCATCCTGTATTCAGAAAATTGTTTTGTATTTTTTATTTATCTTTATATGGGATAGACTTGTAAGTTTGCAACTTTTGGGGGAATGTTGGAACTCCAAGGTTTTTATTAACATTTTGGAGGTAGTAGGTTTAAGTGTAGTTACTCTTGCTGAGTTAATGTTCACTCTTCAACTATGCTTGCACAGAAAAGTTCCGTAAGATATACAACTTTGCCTTTGGCTGGGCTAAAGAAAAGGTATGTCTGATTTATCAGCTGTGGTAACTGTTAGTTTGTTCTTTGATAACTTTCTGGATGCTTGCTTTTGTTTCTAATTTGGAAAAGAATTGATTGCAGTTGGTATGACTTTTTACAAATTGCATGATGTTACTTATCTGGGGGCTTCTGTGTGATATAGAGATTGTAATAGGCCTTTCTATGAATTTTAGGTTTGGTTTATCAATCTGGTTAGGCAATGACTAGTCATCATAGCCTCTTTAGTTGATGTTATGACTAGTCCCTAGGTGTTAACCAGCTCACCACAAATAAAAAAAAAATGTTTTGACATATTGATTCAACCTCATATTCATGTTAGTATAGATTGAAATTTGCGATAAAAAAAATGATACAGAATGTATCATAGCAATCTTTGTTTTGCAAACACAAAATTGAAGGCTGGATACGCTGGGATAGAGAGTTACAACCTTTGTTTTCAAATAAGCTTGATTATTTAATGTTGGTCCATTGATTGTGGCAACTCCATACGAGTATAACACTGATTGGAAGGAAAAGTTAAAAGAACTCCTTTACTGTCTTCTTTCATTTTATGCTTTGTTTTATTTTGTATACCATTACCCAGCCATGTGCCATCAGCATTGCTTTAAGTAGCACGCATATAACAAAATAAAAGCATATGTGATATTTTAAATAATTACGATAAGCACAAATAGATAAAACTTTAAAATGATGGCTTAATATTAGGTATGACTTATGAGGATGGATACAATCAAGGTTTAAAATTTTACTGTCTTCTTTCATTTTATGCTTTGTTTTATTTTGTATACCATTACCCAGCCATGTGCCATCCTCATTGCTTTAAGTAGCATGCATATAACAAAATAAAAGCATATGTGATATTTTAAGTAATTACGATAAGCACAAATAGATATAACTTTAAAATGATGGCTTAATATTAGGTATGACTTATGAGGATGGATACAATCAAGGTTTAAAACTTTGACACGTATTGGGCCATATCGGCTAATATGTATCGTATCAGGAGCTTCGCGATATACCCCTACAGAGAAGGTGTTTCGGGGTCTGATCTGGTTCGGGGGGTAGAAGGGCCTTAAACCAACCCTTCTGAACCAGTTGCAGAAGAAAAACTAAAAAAAAAATAAAACCGAGCCACGATACAAGCCGATACACCCCTACCGGTGTATCGGCTTGTATCAATATTTTGTACCTTGGATACAATGACATTATGGTGGGGAGCTCATATCTCCATTTGACTTAATCATATGTTTTTTCCATGTCTAACTTGCATTACACCCTGCGTTGATGCCTGACTAAATATATTCATTAGCTTAGCTAATAAGGATCACCGAGTATTTTGCAACCATCCAGAAAGGCTCCCTGTGATGGTGAAATTACCTTCTTATTAGCATCCATTGAATCAGAGAACTTTAGTGGAAGGAGTGGACTAGCCTAGATTGAGTGATGAGAAGGTAAGTTGGTTGGAAAGAAACTTTAAGAGGAGATTACACAAGCAATTTTTCTGGTGAACAAATCTAAAGCTCTGAGCTCGGATGGCTTTATGATGGCTTTCTTTCAAGATTGTTGGGAAGTGATAAAAGATGACTTGTGTGGTGTCTAGGAATTTATAGATAAGCACATGGTAAATGCTGGAGTGAATGCTACCTTTTTGGCCTTAGTCCCAAAGAAGCTTGAGGTTAGCCACCCTAAGGACTTTAGACCAATTAGCTTGGTGACAAGTATCTATAAAATCTTAACTAAGGTTCTTTTTTTGATGCTTAAAGAAGTTGTAACTTCTATCATCAGCCAATCCCAAGGGGCTTTCATACAAGGGAGACAAATAGGATATCAGATTCTCATTGCCAATGAGTGTGTCCATGAAATGAGGATATCTAAGCAAAAAGGCTTTGTGTGTTAGTTGTCTTGAAAAAAGCCTACAATCTGGTGTATTAAGTAACTATGGGTTTGGGGAAAGGTGGTTGTAGTTGGGTATTTGGTTGCATTAGTTCTTGCCACTATTCTATCCTAGTTAATGGAGTAGTGAAGGACTTCTTTCCCATTTGTAAGGGGGTTAGGCAAGGGGATCTGCTTATGCCCTTCCTCTTTACTCTATTAGTTGATTTTCTTAGCGAGTTGATCTCCAAGGCTGATAGAGAAGATGTTGTAAGAGGTTAGAGAATAGGTAGAAATAGCAGATGTTTCAGCAAAGTAGGGAGTTGAAAGACCGTATTTGTTCTGGGGAAAATTGTAATCTGGTGCTGATTGGTTTGTTGGTTTCCCAGTCAGTTGTAATTTTCACTGGAAGTCAATAAAATTGCTCATTCTTTACTGATAAAAAAAGAATGGGTAAAGATGGGGTTGATGTGGGGAATGTAGCAAATCTAAAGTTGTTGCTTAGAAGCTTTGAAAGAATATCCCATTTGAGAATCAATTTAGAAAAGATCTGTATAGAAGGGGTCAATTTGGAGGTGAGGGAGGTTGAGACTGTGGCTGAGAGTTTAGAATGTTCTATTTCTTCTTATCCTTTAACCTATCTAGGGCTTCTAACCCTAGGGAGAGTAGCTTTTGGAACCCAATGTTAGAAAATGAAAAGAGATTAGGCTCGTGGAAGAACTACATCTCCTTGGCTGGTAGGATCACTTTGATCAGCCACACTCTTGAATCTGCCCACCTATTTTCTGTCTGTTTTTAGAATACTACCTAGGGAAGAAAAGAAGTTGGAAAAAATAATGAGAGATTTCTTTCGGAACCAGAGGAAAGTAAAAAGGACCATTTGCTCAAGTGGGAGATTGTGTGCAAGAGTAAGGAGGGAACTTGGGGTTAGGTAGTGTGATTCAAAAGAATATTGCTTTGTTGGGGAAGTGGCTGCGGCATGAAGTGGTAGGAAGCATTGATGGTTATTTAGAGAATGGATGGGATGTTGTTGTATCTCAGAGGGCTACTTTGGCAACACCCTGGAAGGCAATTTGCAGTATTTTTCCTATTTTCCTTAGGTTTGTCAGGATGATATTTTCTCTGCAAACTTTATTCGATTTTGGGAGGATGTCTGGATTGGGGATAGCCCCTTAAAGGACCTATTCCTTTTTTTTGTCTCCTTGTACAAAAAAGATGTGGTTTCAAAGTTTCTCTGTCCTATAAATCCTTTGGCTCCAAATTGGGATTTTGGGTTCCACGGAGGGTTAAGGGATGAGTAAATTGATTGCTTGTCTAATTTGCTTTGCCGCCTCAATAAGGTTTGTTTGGATGCCTTTGAATCAGATAAATGGGTTTGGTTTCCATAGCTTAAAGGAGCCTTCTCTTGTACCTCTTTTTTCAAGTCCCTTTGCCAATCTTTGTCTCAGTAAGATTTCCCTATTAAGGAAGTTTGGTGCAGACTGTACCCCAAAAATTATGGCTTTTTGTTGGGAAGTGTTATACGGGAAAGTAAACACCTTGGACAACTTACAGAAGAGACCACCTTACCTTTGTATTTCACCAAACTGGTGTGCATCCTTTGCAAGTCTTATGCTGAGGATTGCTACCATCTGCTAGTCACTTGCTCCTTTACTGCAGAGTTGTGGGGTTGGCTTTTTTATTGTTTGGGTGCAGGTAGAATATGCCAGCAGATGTAAGCATGCTCTTTAATCTTTCTACATTCACGTGACCTAACAAAAGAGGAAAGGTTATGTGGAGATACAGCTTTGCTTTGGACAATTTGGGAAGAGAGGAATGCGAGAATATTCCAAGAGAAGGAGAGAAGCTGCCAAGAATTAAAGGAGTGTGTATTGAATAAGGTAATATACTGGTTAAAGATGATGGATTTATTTAACCAACTCTCGTTTAATGATATTTGGAGGAATTGGTCAGTAGTAGCAAGGTGTTTTCCTCTAAAAAATTAGGGTGGAATCAAGCTAGGCACCCCCTCCTGAAGGTTTATTTTTGAAGCCGAATTTTGATGGGAGTAGTCAAGGCAACCCAAGTCCCTCTTGTTTGGGAGGAGTTGTGAGGAACGAGCTTGGAGATATTGTGCTTTTCTACCTAGGGTTCTTTGGGTGTTGGAGACTCTAGTAGGGCAGAATTACTAGCGGCCATTCAAGGAGTGCAGTTTGCAACCTTTTTAGGTGTGGAGCAGCTTTTGATTCAAGGGGATTTCAAGGTGGTAGTGTGCTGATTGAAGGACCCAAACACTGATGTGTGGTCCTACAAGAATGAAGTCAAAACGTTCAAGTGGCTAACACATAATATATCTGTAAGAATACAATGGGTGGGGGAGATCAGCAAATGCAGTAGCTCATTGTCTAGCCAAGCAAGGGGAAAATAGGGAACTTTTGTCTTGGGCTCAGGTGTATTTTGTTGTTTGTTGTTATTATTATTATTATTTTTTTTTTTGTGCTTTCTTTATACTTTGCCAGGAGAAGTCGCAGCTCACGCCTATGCAAGGGATGCTTGTATCAGCAGAAGTGGCGGTTTCTCCCCTTTATACTTTTGCCCATCAACACAATCTTCTCTGCAACCAGCGGAAGCGGCGGTTGCTCCCCTTTAGCGAACATTGAGAGGCAGGAGTCATTCCAGCAGTGGTGATCTATTACCAGCGGTCGAAATCGCAGCAGAAATCATTTTAGGCATCCCAGAGAGGAGAGAAGAGAGATGGAGAACAGGTTTGTGGAAGTTGCAAAATGGAGGAAAGAGATAATGATTGGAGCACAAGTTTTCATTCTTGAAGAGATAAGGATCAGAGGCCAGCAGAGCTTGATGATTAGGGAGGCAAAGAGAGCTACAATATTGCTGGAAAGTCTTGAAGTGACCGAATGGATGCAGAAGTTTGTTTAAGAAGCAAGTTCTAAAGGTAAACAAATGAACTTTACGAAGTTCAACCTTGATGGAAGAAAGAGGTATGGGTTGGAATGCAAAAGGAATGCAAAAGGTTGTTACATAACTCTGCAGGAATTCTTTGGAGGAAGAAAGAAGCAGGTGGTCTGTTTCCCAGAAAGTAAAAGGGGTAATGGTTGGAAGGCAGTGGCACAGGTACTGAGTGACTTTATTCAGCAGCTGAAAACAAAACAAGTAGAGGCTGTAGCAAAGGAAAAGAAAGGGGGTTTGCAAAGGAGAGAGGAAGAACCCAGTTTTGGGTAAATGGTTGTGGAGATGGCCTTTGGAGAGGGAGAGACTCTAACATTAAGATTATAGGAAGTATCCATGGATGCGTAGATAATGGTTGGGATGTTGGTATTATCTTGGCGGGCTACTTTAAACTCTCCGTTGAAGACTATAATTGGTGTTCTTCCCAAATTCTCAAGCCTTATCAAGTATGAGGTGTGTTCTAGAGATTGGGTTCTGTTTGGGAAGATATTTGGATTGGTAACTCCACCCTCATGGACTGTTTTCCCTCTTTGTATTCTATTTCTTTCTATAAACATTCAAAGGTTTGTCTCTTTTTCATAGTCTTCTAGTATCAACTGGAACCTGGGCTTTGGGGGAGACTTGAATTCGATTGGGTTGCCTTGCTCCTTAAAATTCTTGACCCTGTTTGTTTGGACCCTTCTAAACCTGATGCTAGCATTTGGACTCCTAAACTCTGGGCTTTTTCTCTTGTACTTCTTTATTCTCTTCTTTGTGTTATGTTCCTAACCCTCAGCCTTTCCACTGTAAGGAAATTTGATCAAAACCCATCCTTCCTAAGATGGAGCTCTTTGTTAGGAAGCCTCTCTTGGAAAATTAAACACTTCGGACAATTTGCAAAAGAGAAGGCCTAGATTTAGTATTTCTCCTAACTGGTGTATACTCTACAAAGCTAATGGACTAAGTTGTTACCACTTACTAATCTCCTGCCCCTTTGTTGTAGGCTTTCGGGAAATTTTTTGGGTCTTTTTGGATGCAAGTAGAATGAGCCTCTGTAGATTGGTAGTCTAAAGGACAGGGATGAGGCTTCTATTTGTTATTGTATAATTAACAGGGTTATAAATTGGGATAAAGCCTCGGACTTGTTTTCATATTTCTCCTTTGATGACATTTGCAGAATTGGGAACTGGTGGCAAAAGGCCCTTCTATCACTGACAAGTCTGTTGTAGATTGGAGGCACCTTGAAGAAGGCTTTATCAAGCTAAATTTTGATTGCAGTAGTCTAGGAAACTTTGGGCCCTCTGGTATTGGGGGAGTGTTCAGAAATGCAAGAGGGTAGGTTATTGTGTTATTCTCTGCTCCCATTGGAGTGGGGGATGTAATGTGGACGTCTATGCAGTCTTACAGGGTGCAAGAGATTGCTAGAGAGCTGGGCTATGAGAGATTGCTAATTGAAGGTGACTCTAAACTGGTAATTGGGTGGCTGAAGTAACCAGAGACAGTAGCTTGGTCCTATAGGGGGCTTTCTGAAGGATCAAGTGGCTGACCACATATATGATAGTTTTCAATGGGAAAGAAGATTGGCAGATTGTTTGTCTAAGCAAGGGATGCATAAGAATCAGTTATTTTGGGTTAAATTGTAATTTTGTTTTTTTACTTTTGAGGCCACATCCCATGCCTCTTTGTGGGAAGCCTTTACAGGGGGGTTTGCTTTGCTTCCCAACATTTTTATGGTGAGAGCACCTCTATCAGAGCTGAATTTAATGCTCTCTATGATGGCCTTCAGGTTTGCCTATCTCACAACATTTTGGAGGTAGAGATTGAGAGTGATAATCATGTTTGTTTGATATTCCCCTTGGAAAAATTCCCCACCCTTGGCATCTAACTTATATCCTTCGTAAAATAGAGAAAACATGTTATATTATGCACCTTTCTTTCTCTCATACATTAAGAGAAGGGAACAAATGCACCGACTTCTTTGCTTATGAGGGTATTAATGAAGGAAACCACTATGCTTACAATTCCACCAATGAGGTTCCAAGAGAGGCGAGATTACTGCTTAAAGAGGACTGTTTTGGGATTCCGTCACTTTGTATAGGTTAATGGTCGTGATTATTTTTGTTTTTCTGCTTTTTGAGCCTTGTATTGGATTGGAATGAGAGGGTGAGGTTGTGTGTTCTGTTGTTGGGTTTGTGGGCAAGGCGGGCTACACCCTCCCTGTTTTGATTTACTTCTCATTTGATAATGGTTAATAAAATTTTTAGGTGGCCACTCCTCCACCTGGAGTTAACTTTGGGGTATAAAAAAATCTCTTATTTTGAATCTTAATAATATAACTATCACCTATCTTAAAAAAGAAATTATCATGCATTGAAGGATCAATATTTATTTTTTATTGAGATTGGGGATTCTTCTACTAGCTTGTCAACATGGAGATGTGGTCACTGGTGAAGTCTTAATGACATCTTTGCTTACTGGCCATCTCTTAACGGGAATAAAAAGGCAATAATTTTTTGGAGCTGTGTGTTGGGAGGTTTGGAAGGAAGAAACAGAAGGGTTTTGAAGGAAAATCAAGATCTAAGGAGAAGCTTTACGTGGGAATTGGTTCCAAGCTGCTGGATTGGATTTTGATATTACCTGAATTTAAGGGAATTCAAAAAGAGGATTTTGTATCCAGTTTTGGTCTACTTTATGGTTAGAATAGTGATCTTAAGTGAAGAGTTATTTGTTATCTTTTTTGCTATGTTTTTCTATCTTGTATTAGGTGATGCCTTGTCATTTTGATATCTTGTAATTTATTTTGTATATAGGTGATAAAATGAGAGAAAGTAGACTTAGATGGTTTGGCCACATGCATAGAAGACCATCAACATCTCCAGTTAGAAGAAGTGATTTGTTAGAAATCAAAGGGGCTGGAAGAGCTAGGGGCAGGCCAAAAAGGACATGGGTAGTAGTAGTAAGAAATGATTAAGTACTGATAACTTAACAGTGAATATGGCTTTAAATAGAATGGATTAGTGAAACAGGATTAACATAGCCAATGATTAATGAAATTTCTTTTTTATTTATTTTCAAAATAATATTGGAGAATGAGGATATCTCAGTATGGTTCTTTGGATGTTACATTTGGTTTCTAGTTATAATATGACGTAGTTGTAGAAATTCTATTTTCAAGCTCCTGACATATTTGATTGCACAGAATCAATGCAAGTAAAATGGAAGAATTGTTTTAGTGGTTTTTATGCACATTTATTCATCTTGGAACAGAAATCTTGCTAATAAAATATTTTATGTACTTTTATTTGAAATGACCTTTCCCTTACCTCCCCACTGTTATTGTCACTAGCAAAGTAACTTCAGAATTCTGCTACCCTGTCAGAGATTTGGTTATTTGCAGGGTATTCACAAATTTGGTTGCTAATTATTTGCAGGGCCAGAAATCGTTGGCATTGGATACATCCATTGGGATGTGGCAGCTGTTGTTTGCTGAAAAGCGTGGGCGATCACTGGTGCCAGTTCTTGCAGGTAATATGTCTATAAGTGATGTCTGATCTCTACTTACCAAGTTTATAGTAGTTTTATCTAAGGAGTTAAATGTGGGAATTTTCCGGTTTTTGTTGGTTTTAATTGTGGATGTTTTTGTTTCCATGAGTATAGGTGACTTCAGTTCTTCTTTAATGCTCCATAACATTAGACATGATTAGTACATTTTCGGTTATTGAAGAAATATTATCATTTTGCTCATGTATGAATTCTATGTGATGAATTGCTGGCTTCTTTGTTCTCTTTGATCATTTATTTATATTTTTTTGGGAGAAACTGCAGATTACCTTTATTTGCAATTTGTTGCATGTTGGTTTCACAAGGTCATGCTGAAGAGTTGTTTTCTTGATCTTGGTGGGTTGTAGGGGTGCTACTATATGGTATGTGATTATTTTGCAATGATGCGGTGGCCAATCCTATTAGAACTAAATGAAAATACAGAACTGCCACTATCATCAAAAAAGTCAATAGCTTGTAAACTTTTCAATCAATGATGTTAAAATTTTAAACACAACTATGACTATACAAATCAATCGCTAGTGGGCCCTACAAAAGATCCCATGTGTGACTTCTGCAGTTATTTAAAATGCACACCTAGGCACATAGCAAGGCGCATTTTAAGTTATGCACCTCGGCTATGTCCTAAGTGCACCACTTTCGAAAAGTGTGCACTTTATTTTTTGCGCTTTTTGGTGTCATTCGCTCACTTCACCCACTCAACAAAGCTTCAATGACCCCCCCCTATTTGTTGGCATTGTTCATTCATTCGTCCTAATAAAAAATATTTCAAAAATATAATTAAAATTATAAAACCATTTTTTTAGGGGTTAAGAATTTTAAGACCCTAACATAGACTTGTTTGGGCGTGCCTCAAGGGGCTTGGTACAAAGGCAACTTGTAGAATTAGGAATGAAAGATGTAACATCACATAAACTATTTGAAATAATGCAGCAGAGAAAGAAATAAAGAATTAAAAATTTAACATGCTTTAATATGTTTTATATGTTATGTTTGTGTTTTAAATTTGAGTTAATAGGCTCTTTCAAAGCATTTAGTTTAAAATTAAAGTTTGACTTTTTATTCTTAGTAATTTCTTAATTTATTTTGAGTTTTTAGATTTTTTTCATTCTTTGCATTTTTTATATTTTTTTTTAAATTCTGTGCCTTGCTTCAAAAAGGTGTGTATCTTGCCTTGCACCTTGGGCACAAAATGACCTCTGCACTTCTTTTACGCCTTGTGCTTTTAAAACATTGGATTTTTGTGGAGAGCAAGAAAATCCCTCTTGCATAGCTTGTTCAAACCATTTGATTGAAGGGCTTCATGAATAGAAGATAATAACAAGGAAATCGTGTGATGAAAAGCAAAAGATAAATGATCATAACAAAGAAAACTAGACAGTGGATGGGCAGTACAACTGCATTTACCTTTTCAAAGAGCAAGCAATACGAAGATCAAGATTAGGTGGGGAAGGTGGACCATTTGGTGGAGAATTAGATGGAAAAGAGCTGGAGTATTGTGTTGTGTATACACTCATTCAGTTGGTAGATTCTCTGTAGGAAAAGTGCTAGAAATAAGAATAGTAGAGTACATAGAGAAACAGGAAACGACACCATAGAATCGTCAGCAGAAACAATATCAAGAGCAAAGTAGGGCATAGTTTCAAAGAAAGTAACATTGTAACAGACAAAGGGCTTTCTTAAAGTAGGTTTCTAACACTTGTTTCTCTTCTGGGTACAAGGATAGCCAAGAAAAATAAATTTTACACACTTGACATCCAATTTATACCTGGACCAAGGAGTTGAACAAAATTAGACACAACCAAAGATATGTGGAGTCAAATGAAAAAGATATTGAGAAAATGTTAAGGAACAAAACAGAGGGAGTATTATTATGCAGAACAGATGATGTCATTCTATTAATTAAAAAACATGCAGTAAGGACTACTTGCACAAGATGAGAACTTCAATGAAGAATGCTTCTAACTAAAATTGCAGTCTTAAACCCTAGCAAAACAAGAAAATAGATCTTCATTGTATTGGGCAGAATTGTAACTGATTGCTGGAGATCGCAGTTTATTCCTCTGCAATCTTTATCTATTGTAGCTTAATTTCTCTGTTATTAATGAAAGTTTTTTTGCTGATAAAAAAAATGCAGTCTTAAACCCTAAGATCCGCAAATCTGCAGTACCTGGGAACTAAAAACACCTGACCACAATGGAGAGAACTCGTCCTAATAGCATCCATCAGGTCTGCCATCTCTTCTGGAGTAATCTGACCTGCTCTGATACCATGTGAATAGTATCAACCTGCATGAAAGAGAAACTGAGAGATGAAAAAAAGACAGAATCCCCTCCCCCTGGTGGTCAGATCTATTTATCTATACTATATAAAGTGGATATTTTCCTTGGTTCCCATGCATACTATAAAAGAAGTTAAAGCACATATTTACTAGCATCATATTGTATAAGAGTTTTCATTTTTACTCTTTCATCTTTACTTCCATTCCGCACATGCACTCACACTAGAAGTTAGTAGAATGAATAGACAGGGACCAATCTGCACCTAATTAGTATGGACAGATGCATTAATGTGGGGACTGACCTGTATCATTACTAATAAGACATGTTATATAAAAACATACTAATGTTCCTGTTTACATATTTCTCAACACTGATGATTTATCAAAGTAATGCATTTTGCTGAACGTGTGATGGGTCTTTTTTCATTGTTACTGGTCCTAAGAATTATCACTTCAATCTGGTTGCTTCTGAATGTGCATTTTCTTGGTGTTTTATAGCAGTCAGTCTTAATAGTATATGCTTTATTTAATTTTTGGGTTTGATTCATTGACAAGCCCAGTCTCTTTGACTTCAATACAGTTGTTCATATTATTAATTTTTTTATGCCTTTGAACTTAGGCCCGGCATAACAAAGCAATCCCAAGGGATACTTGGTCTCAACTACTGGAGTTTGCTAGGGTAAGGATTCATAAATATGTACCATGAGTATCATGGCCATGCTGAGTATTACAGCTGATATTCAATAACTGCATGTGCTGCACAAATGTGTTATTGCGCATTTGGTATATTCACCAGCATAAGATCCTAGGTTTGTTTTTGCTGTGTGCATTCTCAAGCAGAAATTGATGCATCCTATATGAGAGAAAGAAATGCTTTGTTGCCATAATTGGTAATACACATTTAAAATTGCAAATTTCAAAAGTCAACTCTGGAAAGTTCTCACTTTCGAGATCGGCTTCAGTCACTGCAAGGCCCATTCGAACACTGTTCGAACAGCCTTTTCAGCTTTGCATCGGGAACATCTCTGTACTTTTATGTTTTATTTCATGGGGAGATATTCCCAATGCAAGGCTATGATGGTTGTTTGAACGGTTCTTGCAGTGACTGAATCCCATCACCTCACTTTCTCCATATGCACTCTTGTTTTCTGTGTGCTCTTCTACTTTCAATGTTTCAGCCCAATTTTCTTCTGTAACTTGTTATTTTATTTCATATATAAGGTAAATTGTATGGGTGTTCGAATTTGGATAATAACCAAAAACCAAACTGAATAAGCTAGTTCAGTTTGGTTAATTCAAGTTTTGGTTCAGTTTTGTTTGTCTGGGGAAGATGGTCAAACCAAATAGTTGGTTAGGTTTGGTTGGGGAAGATGGTCAAACCGAATAGTCTGTTAAGTCCTTGGTTCCAACCGGTTGGTTCTAACTGAACCGACTGATTTTGTTCAGTAACGTTCAAGTGGGACAACTTTTTGGTGCTTCGGGGAGCAAAGTAAATTATGGCTTATAGAAAAATGAGTTGACTAGCTGCTTAGCTCATTTGTTGTTGGTAACCCCCCGCCCCTAATATAACTCCAAGTTAAGCCTCAAAACCAGAAGAATAGAAGGGAAGAAAAGGAGAGCCCTAGATATCACATTTTGTCATTGCTAACTAGGAATTGTTTTGAACACCCGGGAGTATTGTAAAATCTGGAAAACTCGGAGCGTAGATATGACTGTAAGAAGGGCGGATGTCTTTTGTATTTGCCTGGAGGATGCTGAGTGCAAACACATCACTGATGTTTGTCTTGGCTCATGCAGACGGTGGATTCCACTCTATCGAACTATGATGCAGAAGGTGCTTGGCCCTACCTCATCGATGAATTTGTTGAATATTTAATTGAGAATGGTATTGTCCAAAAAAGCAGCTGAGAGGAGGAAACTGAAGATGGACTGTGGGAGTTGGTGTATGCTAGTTTTGGGTTTTCTGTCTTTCGCTTTCTATGGTGTGATTTGAGTTGTGCTGCGGCAAAGGTCTATGAAAATCGAAAACCCTGATGAGGGCCTCTTAGCTGCTTGTATTCTCCTTGTACCAAAAAAATGGAAAAGGTAGGAGGGAAAAAAATACTGAAAAACGTAGGCCCCTTCCTTTCAGCCAATTGATTCACTATTGTAGTTGATATGATTGATTCAGTGACAGAATCTGAACCTACTGATGGGGTAACAGAGCTTCAGTGAGGGGTTAAGATTTGAAAATAAAGATGAAATTTTCATAACCGAATGGGGTTTTGAAAAAACATGATTCTGTGTTGTTTGTAATATCTAGTATGTAATATTTCTCAAATCTCAATAGTATTCATGCCTCACGGCTCTACCAAAGCCATGGTTTAAACTAATGATACGTTTCAAGTCTGTATCAGCCAAATACACTTCCTACTCCTTCTGTGGTCCGATATAGTCCTACCATCCTTTATGACCTCTCTAAATCAAATTCAAATTCTCAGTCTCTCCTCTCATTAACTGGCCATTATCTCTCCCTCTTAATTCATGTCATTAATTTTCACTAATCATGCCATTTGACTCTCCAATATGAACTCTTATTTTCTCATTAACTTCCATATTTCGCTTTCTCATACACATCCGCTCTTTAACTTGCCATTAAATTTACAAAGGTGATTCTAGGCAACTTATCTACCAGAACTCGATTATTTGTCATAATTATGTGAGTTAAATTTTAACTTATATGTACTATACTAAGTTCATGCTTACCAGCATTTTCTTATTATCATCAAACCATAGGCTCAGTTTGGAAGGAGTATAAATACAAATATGTAGAGTACAAAACTATGCATTTTATATTATATTGTAAGTTTTTGTACTGTACATATTTGTATTTGTACTCCTTACAACCTGAGCCTTAAAGAAAAAATACTTGATTATTAAAATTTATATATGCCATCAGCGTTTTAATGTATTGGAAAGACAATTTTAAGAAATGTATCGGGATACATCTTGAATACATGTGTATCGGAGAAAAATGAAGATACACAGATACATATGGAAATACTGAAACATTATAAACATTGTAAATAATTAAATTTTTAAATAAATCATAAAAGGTATATCAATAACACTAAATATAAAGCTTTAGTGAGTTATACATTCATTAACTAATTTAAATTAATATTTTCATGGTTTTATGAAGAAATACATTGTACCTAATTATAATTTCATTAAAAAACCCTATATAGCTTTATAATTTATAAATTCTAATTCTTAAGTTTTAAGGGAATGGAAAAATCTAATTATCTTATCCAACCATAAAACATGCATTGGCACAATTTCAAAGTGAGAATATTGTTAATAATTATTTATTATTTAAATAATAATTATTTATTATTTATTTTAAAAATTACAAAAATAAAAAAGAAATAAACATTGTACAATATATTCAAAAAAATGCAGAAGAAATTTCAATTGCTCTATGGATATGATAGATCATCCATAGATTTATAATATATTCAATCATTGTGATTCAATCATAAAATATAATTGATTATTATTTATTTTTTAATTCTAAAATATAAAAATATTGAAGAAGAAATTTCATTTGCTCTGTGGATGTGTTAGATAATCCATAAATCTAAAACATATTAAGTCTTTATAGGCAAATAAAAAATTACATTTTCAACTTTTTTGTTATTTTATATTTTTCCCAAATCTCTTCATAAAATCTCCACAAATCTACTCATAACACAAAAAATTGTGATTTTTTAATATAAGAAATATAGATCAACATAGATTTAAACATTTTCAGGAATTCAAGAAAAAATCACAAGATATTATGAAAATTTGAAAAATCTTGCTTATTTTTGCCATATTTTTCAAAACTTAAAATACTTCAAAAAGCATTAATGATTCACACTTTTTTCTTGCATTTTTTACATATCTAGCACTATAAGAATGAGGTTTGGAGTTTTAGAGCCATTTGAGTTTCCTTGTGGGTTTGATGAAATTAAACATGAAAACTAATGGTTCCAATTCTTTACTGTGGTATTAGATCTATTGTTGTTTCTTGAATAGCTCCATTGAAATACCATTTGTACTTCGCAAAGTATAATCCTAATTTTAGGCATTTCTTTTTTCAAGAAAAAAAAAAGAAAAAAAAAACTTGTGTGAAGAATACATTTAAAACCCCACAAGAGTCTAGAAGGCCACAAGACTTGCTCGCAAAAGAAGGTTTAAATTGAGACTTGGATTCCATTGTCCATTCAAGCAAAAATGATATATGGTTTTTGGGTATTTAAAGGCACTTTAAAAATATTTGTTGCGATAAAAAATTCTCTAAAGTGACAATTAGTGAGAGCTTGTGTGAGCTTGGTTTTGGTTAATGTTAATAGCTTCTTTGTGCAGACTTAGAACTCTTTAAAATTTTGGATGTTGGGACTGGAATGTATCATGTTGTGTGATGAAACACAATGCAAAAAGGCAAGGTTCAAATACATTGTATTGGTAAAGTTAGAGATAGATGCTGATGCAGCTAAAATCATCCTCGCAAACATATGAGGGCATGTGGCATGTCGACGTGGGTTATCATTGTCATGATGTAGGGGCATCTTCGCTATTTCCTTCTCAATTTAATGCGGAGCCTTAATAATAGATGTTATGACTTTGGTGGAGCCCCTCATAATGCATTTATGAGAGGATAACTTTTTCCCACGTGGTTATTGTTAGGCCAGCAATGAAATCGAGCTTTAATTGAACAGTTTGGAATCAAATTCGATTAAGTTCGATTTGAGCTCAAACCTTGGAGTAAGCTCGATTAGATATTTGAGCTCAAGCTTGACTAATAAAAAGTTTGGCTTGAAAGCTTGGAGTTTGGCTTGATTAAAACAAACATACATACATAAATATATACATATATATTATAAAATATTACATACATTATATTATAAAAAATATCATACATAAATATATAAATATATTTATTTTCGAGTTTTTGAGCTAAATTTGAGCTCATTGAATATTTAATCAAATTGAGCTCGAACTTGAACCTAGTAGTATTTTAGTCGAGTCAAACCAAGACATGCCAAAGTTCAGCTTAGCTTGACTTGTTTACAACCCTAGTCATTGCCTTAATGACCCCTCTCTTAATGGTGCTTAACGTGTGGAGTCATTACCAAGAGCTCATTGCACCAATGCAGGGGACTAAAACTATAAGAACTAATTCAAGCCCTTAGGTAAACTCTTTTACGCATTTCAATGCACTTAACTATTCTTGCACTCTTACCACACCTCAATTGCACCAATGAACTTGGCTTCTTTGAGTCTTTGATTGACTTGATCGTTAGATTGACTTGATTGTTAGAGTTTTCACCCATGTGACCACACCTCGAGGGTATCCTGGTATAACACATCTCATGTCCAACGACATTAGTTCAAGGAAGGTGAATTCGTTCTTAGAAAAGTCATTATCCTAGAACCCAACTTGTGAAATCTCAACCCCAACAGGAAGGGCCATACAAAGTAATCGAGGTGGTGGGGCCAAGAATTCATCGGCTATAACACCTTTGCAAAAAGATTAGTGCCTTGTACATGAAACTCCAACAACCTATGTATGTACTACCATTGACGTAAGGCAAGTGTACTCACTTGTATAATGAAATTAAAAGTTCCTCATTGCCACACACTTGTCTTGCAAATTTTGTCACACATGTTATTTTAAGCCTTGAATATAAACCTCACCTAACCTCGACTAAGACCTTAGGCATACTTTCTAATTGGTTACATGCACAACAGGTCACCTTGATTGGACATAAGACGTAGAGGACTTGGCCAAATTTTAATATAATAAGCGAAAATGACTTAGCAACCCTTATACACTTCAAGTTGGATACCTTATCCACCTATGGGCTAAGCTAAGCGAAAGAGAATGGACTTTGTGAATCGAGGCCTTAAACTCCTCTAAGCATAACAAATCAAACACTTCATCACCTTGGCTTACTATTCAGTTAGTACAAAGGCTCAAAATAAAGAACGATATCATACTTTCCAAAAAAAATAAATTTCATTGGTTGTGTTGGTTATAAGAGTATAAAGGATTGAGGGGCACTTCAGCCCCTTATGTAAAAACAAAAAATATAAAAGAAATCAGAAGGAAGAATGAGAAGAAGTGGGGGTGGAAAGGGCCCTCAACCCAAGAAGAGACATCATTTAAGAGCACGAAGGCCCAACAACAGCTATGATCAAGACTAAGCTCCCTCAATCTCCCCCTCAGCCCTATCTACTACCACTTTCACCTCTGGGCACCGCCTTCAGTTACTTCGTCTTGTCTCTACCATCATCTTCACATCCTTAGCCACTCTTTGACTTGGCTCTACCTCTTGGATATTCATGAATCGCTCAAGCTTACCAATATCAGAGTCTAGGACAATGGCTAAAAGTTGCCCTTGGCACAAGGAAAACCCTTCAATGAAAGACTTGTTTGTAAATTCAACCAATTCATCCTCTAGTGCCTTGTACTCTGTAACATCCTTCACCATGACCTCCTCCAACTTGTTCTCTAGCCCTTGGACCACTACCTTCAATTCCTTCAAATGGCCCCTCATAGTAGACACCTTGGCCTTGGCCACCTTCATCTTAGACTTTACTTCCTTCAAGGCAAAAAAGGCCTTACGATGCTCGACATTCGCTCTCTTGGCACGACCCTTCATTTGGAGTGCTTCTTCCTTTAACTCCACCCTCTCCTGGGTTAGATGATTTACCTTGGTCTCACTTTGCCCCAACATCCTTTCCTAGGTGTCCAACTACAAGACCAACTGCAATAACAACACATTAAAAGTTGGAGCAACAAAAAGAAAAGCTATAGAGTAAATACTCACCTAGATGTAAGACTATGTTGTTCAATGCCAAGTTCTTGATGGGAGAGTTTAGCTCCATTGCTAATGATTTCCGATCACTTGGAAGCACAATGCCCATGGAAAGCTATTAGCCAATTCCGTCCATGGTGACCGAATATTCTTCCTTCATTGATTAACTCATATGTCGGATGAGCAATTCATTATCCAACTCTTAACTGAGCTAGTAGGAATGAAGTAAAGATGGCAATTTGACCCATTCTTATGAGACCCCACCTTGATTGGGGTGGGTTTTTTGACCACTAATCGGGGTTTGGGATGGGTTTTGGGGAAACCCAAAACACTAGGGATCGGGGAAACCCTTCCCAATTATATTATATGACAATATATATTATAATATTTTATTTTATGTTATACTATATTATATTACATAATATAAAATAGTTCTATGTAAGTTTCAAAAAAAAATGTAAATTTGTAAGTATGTAAGTATAAATGATTGGTTAAGGACAAATTTGGGGAGCCCCATTCCGCGTAAGGACAAGGATGGGGTTAGGACTTTAAGCCTTGATGGGGTTCGGGGCAGGGATGTGGTGGGGCATTTGAGTTTGGGGTTGAGGATGAGACATGGAAGCATGCAAAACCCTGCCTTGCCCTTCCCTGTTGCCATTCTTAAAGGGAAGGACAAGCTAGAGAGGATGTTATGGGGTGACAGTAGAGGGCCTTCCCCTTAGTGTGAGATTCCTTGAATGGTAGGCTTCATTGCTTATATTTTGTGTGGTTTGTCCTCCACTACACCCTTGGTGAGCCACTTTTTTGCAATTTCCTTTTTCTTTTGGGCAACCTTGACCTCAACGTCATTCTTCTTACATGTCTCCACCATGATTATCTTGTCTTTTTAGACTTCATGCCCCTTCATCCTAGCCTCAGCTACTGCCCTCTTAGCCACAACCTCCCCCTCAGCCTTTTTTGAGCAAGAGCAACCCTTTTCCTCTGAGTTGAATCCGTATCTATGCAAGGAAAAGAGAGTCATCTAACTATACTTTACAACCTATGAAAATTACCTAAGGAGATGTCTTTGCTAAGGTTTATTGGGCTGAGACCAGCCTACACTAGAGCCTCCTCTTTTAAGAGATTATTGACCTTGAAAAACCTGCCAAGCTTGAGGCAATTCAATAGTATTCCCCCTTCCTTAGAACAAAATGGCTTGGCATTCTTTATAGTGGAAGATGGATTTTTCCGTTGTGTGCTAAAGGGCTAGTCCTTGAGACATGACAAGAAGAAGTATTTGCACTTTTAGAAGTGCATAAAAGATGGATTATCCAGGGCTCTCGGCTTTGAAAATACTACCATCCTTTACCAAAGAGATGATGTCTAAGATGAAAAGATTCCTAAACAAGTTTAAGGTGGGATGAACACCTCGAAGACAAGCCATAGAGGGAGCACCAATGATGGTTCTAATGGTATTAGGAGCAAATTGTAGAGGGTAATTTTGTAATGGTTCAAGACCTTAGGCATGACTAAATACATATGAAAATACAACATAAATTACAAGCAATGATCATGACCACAAATCTCACCCTTATCGATCGATTAGGGCCTCTCACCAACCTTGGGGACCCTAATAGTAAAGTGGTTGGGAATGTGATATTTGCGGCCTAGCCTTTCTACAGTTGAAGGACGTAGTATACACTTTAACTCCAATACCACTTCCTTAGCATCGGGAAACCCCTCACCTTCGAAAACCTCATTAGGAAATTTTCTAGGGACATGGCCAAAGGCTAGACCTGTTCAAGGGCCGGGTAGCTCGATGGCCCAGCCCACACCCCGATCGGGCTTGGTCATGTAATTAGGCCCACGGGCCTAACCTCGGGCCTAACACAGTAAGCCCGAGTGTGTTTCGGGCCGAGCTCGGGATTTGTCAAAATAGCCCGGCCTGACTCAACATTATATATTTTTATATATTATATAAAATATATAAATAATATAATATTTATTAAAATATATATTTATAATTTAATATATACATTTTTATTCTTTTCTTTATAATCTCTCTCTCTCTCTCCCTTTCTCTCTCTCTATTCAGTCGTTAACAGTATGGGCTAAATTTCGGGTTCGGGCCCAGGCCCGAGCTTCAGGCTTTTTATGAGGGCTAGGCTCGGGCCCAAGTTGTAGGCCCGATGGTCGGGCCGGGCTCAAGCTTGGGCCTTAGAAAATTCTATTAATACAGAGTGAAAGCTCGGCCTGATCCGACCCATGAACAGGTCTACCAAAGGCTTTGACCCGTTCAACCTTCGACATACCGATTCCCTCTCTCTACTCCAAAGACAAGTTGGCTACTACATTGCACTTAGCCCTACAAAGCTGTATCTCTTCTTTGTAAGACCTCCACCTCTAGAGGTTGAGTAGAGTCCTTGGAGTTCGATTTAGACTCACTAGAAGAAAAAAAATCTCATTATGGGTTGACCACTAAGGGAGATCATAAACCTCTCTACTTGAATTGGAAGACATGGTAAGGAAGATGGGAACTTACTAACAAGTATGAAAGGAAGACAAGGATGACAGAGATGGCGAATGCCTCAAAGAATGAATGTAGAAGCATAGGCCGATATGTTTTGAGAGTTCTCTAGCAATAACTAAAGTAATAAATGACAATCCTATAGTCCCTCAACCTCTCCTTTTATAATAAACTTCAATGACTATGATCTTCCCCATCTAATGGTCATTATCGTGTTTCTTCAAATTTCCACATCGATGAGGACTACATGGTGTGCATCTTGAAAACTGAAATGATGCAAAGTGAGATGATCCTAATCTATCACCCCTTTACGATCCAGATGCTCCCACAGGCCTTGAATCACTGTCATTATCGACAAATAAAATTGTAGTAGGACTCACATGAAGTAGTGAACACACCCAATTGACTCATCTACTTCGAATGCTCGAAGCCGATCTCAAGACTGTGATGTAGCCAAAATCATCCTCACAACCATATGAGGACACGTGGCACACCCATGGGGGCATCATCGTGTTGAGCCTTAATAACTAACATTACATCCTTGGTTGAGCCCCTCTTGATGCATTTATGGTAGGATAACACTCGGCCACGTGGTCATTGCCTTAATAACCCCTCTTTTAATGGCACTGACATCTAGAGGCGTTACCAGCTCACATTGCACTAATGCAAGGGGGACTTCAACTATAAGTACGGACTCAAGCACTCAGGTAACTCTCTTACACTTTTCAACACACTTAACTACTCTTGCACTCTTACCACCTCGGCGTCTTTGAGTCCTTAGATAACTTTGACCGTTGGAGTCATTGCCCTTGGGACTACACCCTGAGGGACTTTGACAACTTTTCTGTGCTTATAGGTGGGACCTTTGGCCTCATCACCTTGTGAATTCCAACTTTAACCTCATTGCTATTCGTGGCAACATCAGATGCACATTTACATGAATATGTCAGAAAAATAGGGACAGGGTTCAAAATTTCGATATTGTATAAGTGGCCTATTGATATGCGAAAAATACACATGTTTTGGGGTTAAACCCCATTTGAAGGGGGTAGGTTTTCCTTCAAACCAACCCCTCTGAAAAGGTTTTGAAAAAAACTACAAAAAAAAATATAAATGTGGGGTTCAAAATAGCGATACACTCCTTTTGCCGTATTGGGGTGTATCAATACCTTGAACCTAGGATATCGGGGTATAGATGCAAATCTCATTATGTTACCAAAAAGGCACAATATCTAAAAAACTTATAACCAGTCAATTAGTATCATAAAAGTGGTAACAATCAGATGGTATTCATCAAAATTCGTGGTCTAACCCTAGATCACCTTTAGTAAATGATTACAATTATGGTTCTAGGAGATTTTACTTTTGATTCCAATTTCATGCTGGTTGTCTGCCAATTGAATGAACCCTTGTTAATTGTCAAATGTATCTACATGACTACTCATACCTGCATTTGGTTTGTTTTGATATTTATTGTATATTATCTGATCGAGTCATGTATCCTCTCCCAATATGCATCATCTTTACCAACTCATTTGAGTCTGACTTGTAGGCTTAAATGTTCTAGTTAGGCACCTAGTTTTCCTAGCATGATTAGGCTTGTTAATGATACTTAAATATTTGAAGTCTGATCTCACATCCAATTTGATTATCTTGAATTCAGATGATGTATTTATTTAATCAGATTGGATTTGGATTTGACTTTATCTGATTCAATTAAATTCAAATCTAATTATATTATAAAATTTATTGATCTTAATATATAAATTTTATAAAATTATATTTAAAATTTATGTTATAATATATATTAATTTCTTATATTCAAAAGTTAAAAAACAAATAACTTCTTAACTTTTTATATTTTAAAAAATTAAAGTAGAATTGGATTAAATTCAAATTCCATCCAATATACATTAGGATTTTAATTTGAATATAAGGTCTTCAAGCCCATTTGGATTTCATATCGGATTTAGATGTTTTAAATAATTGGATTGAATTCAGATTTTGCTATATAATCCGTTTATATCCCTAACTATATATGATGAATTTCGATGGACAATGGGTTGGGTCTATCTCACGGACCTGTACTTACCGAACTGGTTATAACGATTCTGGTTTCACGATTTTGTTCTGATTTATAATTGGGTCAATTTCGGTTCTTGCCCATTCTGAATTGATTCAGATCAAGAGTTGATTATTTTATTAAATATATTAGATTTTTTTAAAATTCTTATAATTCTTATCATATTTTATACTTGAAATAATAATTTTGATAAATAGTATATAAGATAATAATATTTAAAGTCTTAATTTATTAAAATATACATAATTTAGTATTTTTTTATCAAGGTTCTATCAAGATTTTAAAACCGTCATTGACCCGGACGTTTTTCCAGTCGGCTCGGGAACTGGCCAAAGTACCGATGTGCGGCTGGGCTGGGACATGCTGTGAGCCTGTTCGGTCTGGATTATATTCTGTCCTAACTGGCTAAGACCTATTTCGACAAAAAATGACTTTACTCCTTGAGTCTTGGGAGAGTAGTGCCGGCGACCCCCACTTGTAGCGGTGAGACCGCAAACACCACTTGGATTTTTTCAGTTTAGCATTCTCTGTTTCTCAAGTTTTTTTTTTCTCTGTTGAGGGCTATTGGATTAGCGCCGGCGGCCACCACTTGCCGCAGCTACCATGATTTGCAGTGGCGACCACCAGGTGACTCTTTAGATTTTTCAAATAGTGTGAAGATAGATGATTCACCCCTTTCCCATTTCATCTAAAAACTTTATGATTGCTAGTTTTTCTTTTATTTATTTTTTGTTTGAAGTGTAATTCCTGAGTTCTAGATGGATCCAAGTAACCAAATTAAACTTGTAGTTGTGATCCAAATATTATGTTTAACTGAATGTGAATCGTAAAACAAAACCTGAGAATGTAAGAAGGAAACCGGGTTTTAGTTTGTTCCTACATTGTCCGACCACCTGATGGTTTTTAAATTTTCTTTGTGGTGGTGGTAGTCTCTGACTCTAAGCTGCTCAATGTGCGTTTTGCGCACACCCTCGCCAAGCAGAAACAGTAGTAGCTTATGTAAATGTGCGTTTTGCCCAATATCTTGCCCTTCACTCGAAAATTACGTAGACAGCGTGTCCACAGTTTAGCTTCAATCCATATCGCCGCTGAGGCCCAGCAAGCTCACATCCGTCTACTCAAACTAGGAAGTTCAAACCTTGTCGAGTCGGGCCTCTTGCCACCTATTGTGAGTCCAAGGCATTTTCGTATGCTCGGCAGTTGTTCGACGAAACGTGTCACTGGGACCTAATTTCGGCCACCTCTATAATTGGTCTCTTTGCTCGGCACAATCGCCATAAGGAGGCCATTGATATTTTCTCTCGCATGCTTGACCTCAACATCAGATCCAATGGGTTCACTTTCGGCAGTCATTCATTTCTCTACTGCCACAGGGAATATCATTACAGACAAGCAGCTTCACGCTTGCGCGACAAAGATGGGTCTGCATTCAGATGTCTTTGTGGGTAGTTCGCTCCTTGACAGCTACGCCAAGTTGACTACAACCGAAGAAGCTCAAAGAACCTTCCAAGATATTGACAACCCCAATGTGGTTTCTTATACAATTTTGATCTCTGCATACCTCAAGCACGAGAACTTCGAGGATGCTCTCCGATATTTCTAGGAGATGCCGGACAGAAATGTGGTGTCATGGAATGCGGTGATTGGTGGGTATAGCTAGATGGGCCACAACGAAGAGGCCGTAAACCTTTTCGTTGAGATGATTAGAGAAGGCCTAAGGCCTAATGAATCGACTTTTCCTTGTGTCTTAAGTGCAATTGCCAATATCGCTGCTCTTGGAATGGGCAAGAGCTTCCACGCCTGTGCTATCAAGTCTTTGGGTAAGCACAATGTGTTTGTGGGTAATTCTCTTATCAACTTCTACGCCAAATGTGGGAGCATGGAGGATAGTCTTTTAGCTTTCGGCAGACTTGCTCAAAGAAGTATTGTTTCTTGGAATTCTCTGATTTGCGGTTATGCACAAAATGGGAGAGAGAAAGAAGCAATAGACTGTTTCCAAAGGATGAAAGCTTCGGGGTTTAAACCCAACAGTGTCACCCTTCTGTCTTTTGTTGGCATGCAACCACGTAGGCCTTGTTGATGAAGGTTATTCGTATTTCAACTTGATAAGGATGGAAAATCCTAGCCTTCTGAGACCTGGACACTATGCCTGTGTGGTTGATCTACACTCTTGCTCTGGGCATTTCCTCCGGGTAGAGAGGTTCCTTGAGGAACTTCCCTTCGACCCGAGAGTTGGGTTTTGGAAAGCATTGCTTGGTGGTTGCCAAACCCACTCTAAGACATAATTGGTTGAGCTCGCATCTCGTAAGATACTGGCCTTGGATCCTAAAGACGTTTCATCGTATGTCATGCTGTCAAATGCGCATTCTGCCACTGGTAGGTGGGAGAGTGTGTCGATGATAAGAAGAGAGATGAGAGAGAAACGAATGAAGAGAGACCTTGGTAGTAGTTGGATTGAGGTCAAGAACAATATTCATTTTTTTGTTAATGGAGACAAGAGACATATCCAAAGCGATGAGATCTATATGATATTGACATCTTGTATTCAACATTTAAAGGATATCACAAGTGCTTTCTTTGTTGCAGGATCTTGACAGTAAATCTGATTGAAGGTTACAACAAAGAGAAGAGAAGAGAAGAGAAGAGAAGAGGAGAGAAGAGAAGAGAAGAAGGAAGGAAGAAGGAAGAAGTATTGAGGCAATGGAACAGTACTGGCGGTGCTAGCTTCATTATAATATGTAGGGCGAAAAAATAAGAAGGGAAATAACCCCTGTGCCCCTACTAAGTGATGGTACAATAATAGATTAAAATAAAAAAAGGCTTTAATAAGCCAAACAAACCCTAACAAACATAAAATCAATTATTTTAACACTTCCAACACTCCCCCTCAAGTTGGAGCATAGATGTCAATCATGCACAACTTGTCACACAATTCATTATGCCGCACATGATGAAGGCCTTCGATGAAGATGTTTGCAAGTTCTTCTAAGTTGACATATGGGGTACACACTTCTCCACTTACAAGTTTCTCTCTAATAAAATGCTTATCCACTTCAATGTGTTTCATCCTATAATGGAGGATTAGATTAGCTACAATGTTGATAGTGAAGGGATAGGAAATCCATCGAATGGACGCCCAAGATTGCGGAATAAAGGGGGGCGAATTTCAAAAATTTTTCTTTCCCTTCAATTGGGAATCGAATTCCCTATTTAGAAAATCATATTTTCAATGATCATTCTTGAACCATAAACTGAACCAGATCTGAACCAAAAGGAGGAGAGAGAGATAATACCTGATACAGAGAAATAATATCTCTCAACGGAGGTGTTCACGCCTAAGGTAGAAACCAAAATCTGCTCCCACTGAAGATGGCACAGTGCGAGGTGGAGCAGAATCAGCAGTGTCCTTCCTAAGAACTTGATTCTTCCCAAAAATCACTTGGATGGCTTGTGAATACAACTCATACCAATCTTTTCTCCAAAAGATTGGAATCAAGATCTGATCTTGATTTCTCCCAAGCAATGGAGATCGAACTGCTATAGGTGGCGGCTGCAAGAAGGAGGCGGCTAGGGAGAATTTGCAGGGTGCAGAGTTCTTTCCTCTGTGATTTCAACTCTGAAGACAAGACTGTTGCTGGTGATTGTGTGTCTAAAGACTGCCGCCCCCTCTTCCTTTTATAGACTTAAAGGGATCAACTCTTAATCCCATTAGGAGTTGCTAACCCAAATCATATTTGGATTAGAAGTCCCTTTAAGATAAGGGATAAACCTTATCTTATCTGCAGATTAGATCAGCCAGTTCCTAATCTAATTAGGAAGTTTCCAAATCTAAATCTCATTTAGATCTTGGACTCTCTGAGTGGATAGGGTGTGGGCCCAATCCTATCAACTGATCTTATCTCAGAATTCGCCCTTTAAAGACTAATCAAATTAGCCCAGTTCGAAATGGGCTTAAGGCCCATTTAGGGTTATGTATTCATTAAACATTCCAAACTGCTGCCTAGTTGGGCTTCTTTGTATGGCGTGGGACCCAAACATTGATCTACACATCAGCCACATGGGTTCAGCCCAGCCTTTGTTACAAGGCCTGGCCAAATACACTGTTGTGGACAGTGCACCCCCTGAAACCCATCAGATGGGCTCTATGGGCCCAACACTTACCCTAAGTGGTCCCTGGGCGAAGCCACCTTGTAACACCCAGGGACTGTGGGCAGATGCAAGATTAGCCCATCAGGTATTATCCTCAATGGCCTTACACTTAACCTCTCAGCCCATAATGATCATACACTGCCCGACAAGAGAGGACCTCTCCCTCGACTGCAAGGAACAGTGTTGCACTCTCTCAAGTATGGATCCCGAGAATTAAAACCTTTTGCAAACATTTCAAAACCATAATATATATATATATATATATATATATATATATATGCTTTTTATATCTCATATAAAATATATTTTGCAAAACAAATCTCAACGATTGAAATCAGCTGCCGGCAGTCTTGGTTTCCATTAGTGAGAGTGCATCCCCGATCATTACCTTTGTCCGACAAAGGGGCTGATCCTGTCACTATGATCACCCACTCAGATGAATTCTCAGACTGTCCCAACATTCCCAGGTTTTGACCCCCGCAAAGGATCTCACTGATTGGTATATCAAAGACAACCCAATCCGACACCTAGTGCAGTATCATAATCGAGTCTAGGGGTCTGGTGTAACTTTTCAGTTTTGCCCATCAATCTCCAAGGTCCAAGGCAATACTGGAAATCTGGTCCAGTTCAAAGATTCAATTAATCCCACACTGTATGTGCCTAGGGTCTCACCCCGGTAGCTGAGACAAGCCACCCCAACCGACTTGGTGGCACCATAGTGTCAGCCTTGTCAGGATAGGTCTCCCCAGACCGACCCACTGGCTGTGAACATTCTAAACTAACACGAGTCTCATTAAGTGTCTAGTTTAAGGGTATTACACAGAAACATACCAAGGGAACATGAATCAAATATGTACTTTTATTCATTTACAATAAACTCATAAAGTACATCAATTTTGATTGAAACTAAGGGCATACAAAACTGTCTAACAGATAGCAGCCTTATTGTTGCAATAGAGTGACATAGGGTTGCTAACTGTAAAACCCAGTTCTCCTAACAAACTTCTTATCCACATGATTTCAGCAACTCCATGAAACATAGCTCTGTATTCTGCTTCAGCACTAGACCTAGCCACCACACTTTGCTTCTTACTTCTCCATGTGACTAGGCTTCCCCCTACAAAGGCACAATATCCACTGGTAGACTTTTGGTCATCAACTGCCCCTGCCCAATCAGCATCAATATATACCTCCACTTTTAAATGTCCATGTTTCTGGAACAACAAACTAGCTCTAGTAAACTTCTTGAGGTATTTGAGGATCCTCTCTACAGCTTCAAGGTGAATTGTCTTAGGATTGTGCATGAATTGACTAAGGACACCCACTGCATAAGCAATATTAGGCCTAGTCATAGACAAATACAAGAGTCTCCCTACAAGTCTTTGAAACTTCTTCACATCTTTCAAGAACTCTCCCTAACTATCTCCTAGATGATGGTTAGGTTCAATTGGTGAGTCAATTGGTCTCACCCCTAGTTTGCCTATATCTTCTAGTAGATCTAGTACATATTTCCGTTGGGAAATAAAGATGCCCTTATGAGAGCGAACAACTTCAATTCCAAGGAAATAACATAAGGGGCCTAGATCTTTTGCCTCAAATTGAGTGGCTAAGAATTTTTTTAATCTTTGTATTTCAGCCTCCCAATCTCTTATGATCACTATGTCATCCATATACACAATTAGAGTTGCAATTTTCCCTTTACCCTTCTTTACAAATAATGTGTGATCTGACTGGCATTGTTTGAACCCCATCTGTTGAACTACTGAGTGGAACTTACTAAACCAGGCCTGAGGAGATTGTTTTAGCCCATATAAAGATTTTTTTAACTTGCATACTTTTTGTTCATTGCCTTTAGCACAAAAACCTGGAAGTTGGGTCATGTACACTTCATCTTCTAAGTCACCATTCAAAAAAGCATTTTTGATGTCCAATTGGTGAAGTTCCCAGTCAAAAATTGCCGCCAGTGAAAGGAGAATTCTGATAGAGTTCATCTTGGCTACTGGGGCAAAAGTCTCTGCATAGTCCACTCCATATACTTGTGTTTCACTATAAACACCCACTTGCACCCCACTGGTTCGTTCCCTTCAGGAAAATCCACCAACTCCCAAGTGCCATTTTTGTGTAATGCATCAATTTCTTCCATCATTGCATCTGTCCATTCAGGTTTGGATAAAGCTTCTGCCACATTCTTAGGAACGGGGATACTGTTAACAGAGGAGAGGAATGCACGATATGAAGATGAAATATGATCATAGGACACAAAGTGAGAGATAGGATGGTTAGTGGTACAAGATCTAACATCTTTTCTCTTAGCAATAGGAACATCAAGATCATTAATGACAGGGGAATCAACATTGAGAGGAGCAGGCATATCAATAGAAGCAAGTGTACCTGGTTGATGGGAAGGATCAACCTCCGGTGGAGCTGATGATGTTGGTTGCATAGTGTCAGGTTCCACGGCTCTTGAACTCTATTGGCTTTTGTGGCGACAAAGAAAGACACAGAATGGAGGAGGGTCAGGTAGAGGAGGTAGTTGAATCTGAGCCAGTTTCTCCTCAACCCTACTCTCCACCTGAGGAGAAATCGATAAGAAAGGTTGATTCTCAAAGGACACATCTATTGAGACATAGTACTTACAAGAGACGAGATCATAGCAACGGTACCTCTTTCGAGATAGAGGGTAACCAAGGAAGACACAAGGAATAGCACGAGGATCAAGTTTGCCCCGAGTAGGTGACAAGTTATGAACAAAGCAACGACACCCAAAAACATGCATTGGAATGGGGAACAACGGAGCTGTAGTAAACAAAAGCTAATGTGGGGCCTTATACTCTAGTAACCGAGAGGGCATGCGGTTGATGATGTACGTAGCACACAGAACAACATCCATCCAAATGCGCTTTGGAATATTCATATGGATTAACAAGCCACGAGCTACTTCAAGAAGATGACAGTTTTTACTTTCAGCAATACCGCTTTGTTGAGGTGTCCTAGCACAAGAGCTTCGTTGAAGTGATCCACTCGAAGCAAAGAATTATGTGAGATCACTATGGAAGTATTCCTTTGCATTGTTTGACTAGAAAATATGGATTTCAATTTTGAACTGAGTGAACACCATCCGTTGAAAGTCTTTCACAATTTTAGGCACTTCCTCTCTAGATTGCATAGGGTAAACCCAGGTGTATCTAGAGTAATCATCGATCAAGGTAATGAAGTACTTATATTCAGCCTCAGTAGGTAGAGTAACAGGACCCCAAACATCAGAATAAACAATATGAAATGGAAATTTAGATCTTTTATTTTTCAAAGGAAAAGAGCTTCTACAATGTTTACTCAATTGACTCACTGACAAAGACTCAAACAACTTTGGGAACATAACTTTTAATGACTCAAAAGAAAGATGACCAAGATGACTATTCCATAAATAGGCTTGACTCTCATTGGATGAACTCAAAGATTCTGTAGCCACAAAACCAGCTTTATTCTCCAACATGTAGAGGGCTTCCACCATGCTTCCTCTACCAGTCGTCTTCCCCGAGGCCAAATCCTGAAACACACATGAAGACGGATAGAAAGTAACTTAACAGTTCAAGGAGTGAGTAATACTACTAATGGAAATCTAACTTAGGAACATGTAGTACGTTAGAAAGGGTAAGGCCGAATGGGAGAGATATGGTTCATTGGCCGGCTATGGTGGAGAAAGAGCCATCAGCTAGTCTCACCTTATCTCTCCCAGAGAGAAGATTGTATGCCTGAAATAAGTTTGACTTATCGGTCATGTGGTTTGAGGCTCCAGAGTCAATTACCCAAGGGGAATTAGAGGTACGAGATGACACATGGAAGGCAGTGGCAATGTTACTTGAAGCAGATGCAGAAGCGGCAGAAGGAGTAGGACCAATATCCATTTGGAGAAGAGTCCTACCATATAACTCCAAATGGTCACGGATGGAGTTGATGATCTCTTCCTTAGGGTCAGAACTGGGATGCCTTTCCTGAGTTACCATGGGACCAGTCTCTTGAGATGCCATATTAGCTGAGTTTTCCTTTTTTGATTCTGCTGACTTGGTTTCTTGTCCTGATCAGTTGTTGACTTCTTACTCAAATCCTATGCCCATTTAGGTTTTCCATGGGTATCTCAGCAGGTATCTATGGTGTGTCTTGCCTTCTGGTAGTGAGTGCACCAAAGCTTACTCTTGTCATCTGTTCTCTTCTGAGAGCCACCCTTCTTAGAACCACCTCCAACATTGGTATTTGAACGTCCTTGGACAGCTAGATCAACTGGCTCCCCCTCTGTAGAATTCATCACATTTCTTCTACTTTCTTCTGACTGAACCAAGGCATAAACCTCTTGAACTGATGGCAAGTCTTTACTTCCCAAGATTTGCACCCTAATGGACTCATATGAAGGATTTAGCCCCAAGAGGAAGGCAAATACCCGTTGCTGAGATAGTAGTGATTTGTATGCCTTTGCATCCTCATCACACTTCCAGTTAACATTCTGATAGTGATCAAGCTCTTACCATATCAATGTCAGATCCGAATAGTACACCGAGAGACTCCTTTCTCCCTGCTTAGAAGTGGACGATTTAGCTTGCAGTTGGTATATCTTGGCATAGTGTCTTTGCTTTGAATAGGTGAACTTTGCTTGTTCCCATATTTCACAAGCAGTTTCAGCCCACATAAAAGTTTTTCTCACCTGTGGCAGCATGGAAACCAAGAGCCAAGACATCACCATACTATTTTCTTGGTTCCATCTATCATATTCAGCACTTCCGCACTTCGGTTCCTTCACTTTCCCATTGATGTATCATATTTTTCCCTTAGCAGTGATGTAGAGTTTTATTCCCCTGGACCATTCAAGGTAATTCAGACCATCAAAGGGAATGACAGCCATGGGGAAACTCATATCCATTCCCCCACTTACCCCATTTTGATTTCCAGAAATTCCTGAAGTAGCAGAATTCTCAGAAGACATGGTCAACACAGAATTTTTTTATCAAAAAACTTCAACTTAGTATCCCTCCTTATATCAGAACAAAAAACTCCACACACAACAAGTGATTAGTCTACCCACATTGCAGTTTTTGGACTTAATTTGAGCACAAGACCAGCACCAATTTCCAGGATAAGCAAGATGACAGATCTGATTTTCAGCTTGTACGGAGTAGCAGTCCCAGCCTACTAGTTTTCTCAATAGGTCTACAAGCAATAATCACAAGGGGAGATCCTTGCACACAAGGCATCAAGCCAACAAGTGGAGAAAATAGGTCATACGTGACCTACAACAGCCCTTCACAGGTACAAGATCACACGATCCAAAACAAGCAAAGGAAAAACCTCACAAGGGTGTGCCAACATTCAGTGGTTCAGGTCCATTCATTTTCCTCTTGTTACACGACCAAGGGAAGAGAAGAAGAGAAAAGAAAAAAAAATGGGGCGGTACCAGTTGCAGGTCTGATTCGAACAACCTAGATGTACTCCTCTGTTCCGCCCAGATTCAGCAGCTTGGAGAAGACACTTGATCGCCCAGATTCGATGGCCACGCTCTGATACCATCTTGACAGTAAATCTGATTGAAGGTTTCAACCAGAGAAGAGAAGAGAAGAGTAGAGTAGAAGGAAGAAGTGTTGAGGCAATGGGACAGTATTTGCGGTGCCAACTTCATTATAATATATTGGGCGAAAAAATAAGAAGGGAAATGACCCTTGTGCCCCTACTAAGTAAGTACAATAATAGATTAAAATAAAAAAGGCTTTAATCAGCAAAACAGACCCTAACAAACATAAAATCAATTATTTTAACACTTTCAACATAGGATATTAATCTTTGGTTTCGTCCATAGGGAATGACAACCGTAGCAAGATTTGCAAGCTTTATTTATTAATATCCTGTCAGCTCATGAGATTTCATTCCATCATCTTCCTTCTGTTCGACCATCATTGAGTTTTCGTGTTTCATTTCCCCCACAGTCGATAAAAAAACAATCTACAGGGACAAAGGAAGCTATACAGATTGAGCCCAAAGGACACTCAAACCACAGAGGGAAAATAACCCAATACAACTAGCCATCTTGTCATTCACCAAGATTGAAATGAAAACAAAAGAAATAGTGAAGGAGGGGAAGTAATCATACATGGAGTTGCAATTCTCTTTAGGGGGGCAAAAGAGGTGAAGGGAAACTAGAGAGAGAGAGAGATAGAGGGAGAGAAGAAGATATGATATATTGAAGTTGGGAAAAGAAGATGAACTCTATCTATGTGTCTGAGATTGAGAATGAGAGTAGACGGCTTTTAGAAGAGTCGCCACACCACTAGAAAAGCGAAAAAGAGAATTCCCCTGTTTGGAGATATGAACGGTGGTGGTGGTGTTAGTTGGAGTGGCCGGATTGAAGTTTCTCTGATGAGGAACGATTGAGGGTCTTGTGAAAGAATTTCTACCGAAACTCCTCCTGACTCCACAGCTGCTTTCCTAGGTCCTTGAGTTAGGGTTAATTCTATTTGAAATGGGAGAAGGAGACATGTTTGAAGATATCACCATGGTTTCAAAACTTGTAATGCTGCAGATGGAAAGAGAGAGAGAGAGAGAGAGAAAAAGAGAGAGAGAGAGAGAGAGAGAGAGAGAGGGTGGAGTTGGAGTGAGAAAAAGAAAGGGAAATAATGTTGGCATTAAACTACGAAGATAGAAAAGAAAGATTTCAGTGACGGAAGAAGGGTAAAATAGTAAATTAACGATGCCCGTTAGTCAAGTTACTGTTATCTCACTGACATGGTGAGTTTTGGACGTTTTGAAAAGTTATGGTGAGTTTAAGAGAATTCATAAAAAGTGATGGTGGGTTGTGGACAATTTCCCTCTTAACTTATTAAATATATATATATATATATATATTTGAATATTTATATCTCTATTATTATATTTAATTATTTCTGACATCATGGTTTGAATCGTTTAACCCGATGGTTGAACTGCTGACCCGAAAATCAGAGGCCAAAGCAGTTCCGATTCCAACGGTTTCCAAAGCAACAGACTCCTTTTGTACACTTTTGCTTAGTTGTGCAAGGCATCCTTCATCCTATGATACACGAGCTATGGGGTGATGAAATTGGAAGAGCACAGCATTTTTTTATAAGTATGAACAGTGGTAGTCAATATGAATGAAGAAAAATAAATAAATAATTAAAAGGAAGTGTTGATGGATGTATTATCTGCAATCTGCATATTATTTCGCTCTTATTATTTTAGTGATATTTTAGAAAATCAAATAAAGCTTCCCATCCTGGAGAAGGATGCAAGGATCTGATAGACAAACAAATATAACCAATTCTCTCCTGAATTATTATTTACAGTATCTACAATATCTGTCATGCACATATGAGGGAGGAAGACTTTGCTATCAAGTGACTATCATATTCTTATTTCTTTGGAATGTCAATGAAGCTCTATCACTTGAATTTGTCGGTCTTAGCCAACAAAATGAACTTCTCAACAAAATGTTGCAAACCACTAGTGGTTCCACTAAATTTAAGAAATATACATAATTTTTGTTCTTTACAATAGTGCAATATTTATTGTACAAGTACTTGGCAAAGTATAAATTAGAGGATGTACGAAGCTACAAAAGAAAAGTTAAATAGCATTTCTTCCTAGACAACATTATAAAGGTAAAGAAACTGTCAATATACAAAAAGCCCTTTGGATCAGTGATTTTGCCAGTTCAGTATTTTGCTCATTCAAATAATATCAACTTACTTGAACAAGAATAAGGGAATGAACTAGGGAAAAAAAGAAGATTACCTCATTTGCAACTTTTTCAATAATGAGAGGACCATTAAAATCCCCCTTCTGGGTATCATCAAAAGCAACAGTGATTGAACAATATATACCACTCAATATGGCAGCAAGTGAAAATGATCGACAAGAGAGGACATTGATCTTATACAGGACCATACATGTATACTCTTTTTTCAGTTAATAGTAATACATCATACTTTACCTTATTAAAGAAAGAAAGAAAGAAAGAAAGAAAGAATTTTGGTCTATGATTCCATTTGCTGTTCTTTTGGATAGCATGGCATGGAGGAAATTCACATATTTGAGGTTAGCTAGCTAGCTAGTTCAGGAGATATCCATTAAATCCCTCTTCTGGGATATATCATCAAAAGCAGCAGTGATTGAAAAAATGCCATTGCAGGCAAGCAAGCATATACAGGGGTAGCCTTTCTGAAATGGTGCCACACTTCACAAGAAAATTTGAAAACATGAAAAGCATTCCCTGTCTCTATCTCCCCATTACAGAGAGGGCATTCATTATCTGGAAGACTGACTCCCTTTCTAGTTAAACACCTCACCCATACTACTATCCATGCAAAGAATTTAACTTTTGATGGTGCTGCTGACCCCCACATGGCCTTGGAAGGAATGGATATGTCCTGCTTAACCAATAATCCATGGTAGAATGAGGTGAGCTAATTGAAAATTGATTGGACTTGGACCATTTTCATTTCCTTAAGTCCTGCTCTTCCCTGTAAATTTTTTGATTGTTAGAAGAGCCAATAGGACCTTCATTAGATGAAAGAGCTTTACCTCCCTTATTTCAATTTTTTATCTGCCAACTATTAAAGAAGACTTGCATGGATTTCAAGAAACACCCCTGTGATCTGATAATACCCAGGAAGTGAAATGACAACTTATGGAAAAATGATTGGCTGATGCTTATGGCCATCTTCTTGGTGCCTTATTCGGGTTATACCCAATTAAAGTATTAAGTCATTGTTAATTTTATTCTCTTTTCATGATGGTTTTAGTTTAGCATTTTAATAAGTAGGATTCTCCAAATGCAGGCCCCACCAATGAATATGTCAGACTTAAAAAGCCCAATTGTGTGAGCATGACAACAAATCTTCAGGTTATTTATACATTAGGTTCCTTAATTTATTTCTCTCAAATTCATACAATTGAAAAGGTTTTTCCTAGCCATTTTCCAAAGCGTCAACAGAAAAACAAAAGGTTAATTTTCTATTAAATGGATTTCTGTATTCTAGAATGTCATTTGTGGAAAATCATAACATTGGTATTTTTTTTTCACTTTCCTAAAAAAAGGCGGCCTAGTGTACAAGGCTCCCACTAATGTGGGTTCTGGGAAGGGACATATGTATGCAGCCTTACCCCTACAGATACACAGAGAGTCTGTTTCCAAGATTTGAGCCCTGGTCATCCAGGTCATAATATTTTCACTTTCCTCATCTTACTAATAGAATCTAAAACACCCAAAGTCTCCATTGTTTTGCTTAAATATGTTGCTAGTATCTATGATTTTCTGGAAAGTGGTGCAGTTCTTAAGCAACCCATCTCTGTCTGTGAATGAAGGTTTAATCCCTTTGTTCTTTGCATCCTCAAGTTGGGTATTACATGATTTTTAATACTTGTTATAATCATATCAGAACAATTTTTTAAGGTTTGAGTTAAATGCATTATTTCCAAAGTGCAAGTAGCAGCACTGAGTAAGTTTTGAATCTTGAACTCCTATTACTTTTGTTTCAGGACATAGAGAACCACTAGCAGCATGAATGTTTTCAAGCAACTAAATCCCATTAAATATGGGTTTAAAGGAATCACCAAGTGTTGTACAGGTAATCTCCATTCTATTTTAATGATTTGGTGTATCTTAATGTAAAGTGTGATGTATTAGACACCTAGACCCTGGAAAGTTGTCATCTCTATATCATTTTATTAACACTCAGAATATAATATGGAATTTTTGGCAGCAAGTCTACTTGATTGCAAGGGGCCATTTAACTGATTGCAAATCACTTATGAGGCAATCATTCAGATGTACAGGACATACCAGTTGCTGGGTTCCATATTAATAGATGGTACAGTCATGAATCATCTGAAGGTTGCAGATTTTGGTATAAGATCTGCAGATGGGACCCATCAATGGTGAGGCATGTGAAATGGAGTTTTTGCTCCAATGCTTTGTCTATGGATTTTACTGCATGATAACATAAGATGCGGAAGACCATTGACAATTTGTAGAAATATTGAAGCAAAGCAATATTAGAAAGCAGAAAAAGAGATCTCCAAGCTATTCTCTTAACATCTTTATTTCCTCCTACTTTGCAGCAATTTCTCCTTTTCTCCATTTCTCGTCAGATGCTGCAGTGGAAGTCCATACTCCAGAGGAAGAAGTAGTAATCGCCTTGGGAAGCAATGCGGGTGATAGACTTCATAATTTTAATGAAGCTATACAGTTAATGAAGATGTCAGGGATTCAGATCACAAGACATGGGTGTTTATATGAAACAGAGCCTGCATATGTGACCGATCAGCCCCTCTTTCTCAATTCTGCAGTTAGAGGTGTAACAAAACTTGGGCCCCATGAACTATTGAGTGTGCTTAAGAAAATTGAGAAGGATATGGGTCGAGTTGATGGAATAAGGTATGGTCCAAGGCCAATTGACTTAGATATACTGTTCTATGGAAAATTTAATATCATTTCTGAGGTTCTTAATGTTCCACATGAAAGAATTTGGGAAAGACCCTTTGTAGTGGCCCCACTAATAGATCTACTGGGTTCTGCCATAGAGAGTGATATGGTTGCGAGCTGGCATTCTTTTTCAAAACAAACTGGAGGGCTTTTTGAATTATGGAAGAAACTTGGTGGCGACTCCCTCGTTGGAAAGGAAGGATTGAGGCGGGTTTTACCTATTGGAAATCAGTTGTGGGACTGGTCAAAGAAAACCCATGTCATGGGTGTTCTCAACCTGACTCCGGATAGTTTCAGTGATGGAGGAAAGTTTCAGTCTGTAGAGACAGCAGTTTCTCAGGTTCGCTTGATGATCTCAGAAGGCGCAGATATTATTGATATTGGTGCCCAATCTACACGTCCATTTGCTTCTAGGATTTCAGCAGAAGAAGAACTAGATAGATTAATACCTGTCCTAGAAGCTGTTTTGGAAATACCCGAGATAGAAGGGAAGTTATTATCTGTGGATACTTTTTATTCAAAAGTTGCATCTGAAGCAGTCAACAAAGGTGCTCATCTTATCAATGATGTATCTGGTGGGAAGTTAGACTCCAGCATGCTTAACGTTGCTGCAATTCTTGGGGTTCCTTATGTTGTAATGCACATGAGAGGGGATCCATGTACCATGCAGAATAGTGAAAATCTACATTATAAAGACCTTTGTAAGCAGGTTGCTTCTGAGTTATATATGCAGGCTAGAGAAGCAGAGTTGTCAGGTGTGCCAGCTTGGAGGATTATTATTGACCCTGGAATTGGATTCTCAAAGAAAACTGAACACAATTTGGAAATTCTCATGGGTCTACCAACCATTCGAGGAGAGATTGCAATGAAGAGTTTGGCCATTTCTCATGCTCCTATCTTAATTGGACCTTCCAGAAAGAGGTTTTTAGGTGAGATTTGCAATCGTCCAGATGCCTCTGAGAGAGACCCTGCAACTGTTGCTGCTGTCACTGCTGGGATTTTGGCTGGTGCAAACATTATAAGAGTACATAATGTTAGGGATAACTTGGATGCTGCAAGGCTCTGCGATGCCTGGTTGAAGCAAAAAAGAAAAAAGGAGCCCACACATGATGTAGATATTTGCTAATGTTGGTTTATTGAGCTAGGCGAGCTGCCACCATCTCGATCTGTTTACCATCAATCTTTACTAAGATTATGTACCTACCACCCATTGTCATCCAATCCTTTGTTAATGAGATATATAGCGTTGGTTTTGATGGCACGTAGAAACCGAAGCTAGAAGAGATGTAAAATATGTTGATTCATTGTAGACAAAGGTGCATTTGGCATTGCCTTTGATAATTCACTGAACCTGAAATAGGAAAAGGAAAAGGAAAAAAATTGCATCTTGGTTTCTTTCTCTTGCATTATATTTTGTATCATGTTGTAGCTGTACCATCATTTCATAAATTCAGTTTAAATTATTCTGTCACATTGAACTGCCTAGAAGTCCTGGATGGTTCTTGAATATGTTTAAAAGAAGGGCTTCTTGACCATTTTCAAAAGCATTAGAGGTGTGCAACGTTTTAATTTCTCAAGTCTAAATTGTGCTAAATACTCGTAATTTTATTTTAATGGGAGCCCATTTGGTATATAATTTACTTAACTTTGGAAACTTTCACATGTATGTTTTCCGTCGTCTTCTTTGATTCAAGTGTAACTAATGCAATAAATATTTTCATAACCATATTTAAGCTAAAGTTGGGGATTTGATTATTTTGGAATATTTGCAGTTCAGAAGAATAGTATTTTATTACTGTCCTAAATTGTGACTCCTTATCAAATATTAGTATATTACTATTGAGAGCTGGATGCCAAGGCAAACTTGTCATTTTCAATTTTGCAATGACTACTATAAATATATGAATGAAAGGGCAGCTGCCCAGATCTGATAATCTTTCACCAATCTTTCTCTTTTCTCTTCTACATTATCTCTACATTTTTCTGACTCTTACATTTTATTTTTCCATTCTTTATTGTTTTTGCAACTTTATTTACTTCTTGAATTAAGATAAAATAAGTATTACTATAATTTATATTAGTTTCTGATTATTATAAAGAGTTGACTAGTTTTTGAATTAATTATTTAATTAAAAATTTTAGGTAGAGCTTTACAGTCTGAAAACCTAATTAAAGTTGTTGATTCAAAAGTGAAATCAATAAAGCCGAATGCCTTTTTCTTAATTTTATGCAAAAATTTGAGAATTTTCTATGTCTCATCTCATGATTATTTCCAATTGGTTTTGGCAAACTGGTGAGCTTTCCCTGATATTTTGTCAGAATTTGGAAATATTTTCACATGACAAAATGAAAATTTCATTGTGTTAGCTAAAGCTTTTAGTTGAATGGTTTTTCAAGACATTGATTTACCATTATTTTTTGAAACACTAGGAAACTATTGAGAGATATTTGGATTTTTTTTATATATTTCAGAATGTTTTTGTTTTGCCCCATATATAAGAAATGGGGAATTTTTACTGTATTTAGAGGAAATTGTGAACTGTGATTACTTCAACCAATGCATTTTTTTCAGAAGCCTGGCAACCTTAATTTGATTTGCTTATTATTAACAAAGCTGCCCAAGCACTCGAAATAGCTTTCCCTTTTCTTTGGATATGTGTCCACGTATTATGTCAACACTTGCATGCATGGAAAATATATTTACCTTCTTCTGTAAATAAATATATCTGTCCATGGGGAGTGCATGAATTTTTACATTATTGAAAATTTGTAACCTTGTTTTCTTTTTTTTGGATTTTTAACCTCATGGTTTTCAAAACCGAACCGGACCAGATGGTTCGAGTAGAAAAGTTGAGAACCAGTCAAGTGATCAATTCCATTTTATCTCAAAACCGTTGATTTGGTCTGATTTGGTCAGCAAACCGCTGACCCAGGTGGTTGAATCGTTCAACCATCCAACGATTTGACCGTTCTTTATTTTTTAATTTTTTGTTAGAATGGGCCATTTATTCGATTTGAAGGATTGGACTGTTTGACCCAGAAACTAGCTGAGCGATTGGTTGTCCGATTCTATTTTAAAAACCTTGGTTACCTTAATCTGATTATTTTAAACCATATTGTAGGGTGGGAGAAAGTTTATTATTCTGTCAATTTTACTAACAGTCTCTTCTTATCCAAAAGAAGCTCTATTTCTCTAAGCATTATCTAGAAATCTGTGTTAGGTACATTGTTTCCTTTTCCACATGTGAACATCCTGTTTCATGTTCTCTGTTAACTCAAAGTTTACAAGTTTTTGTTTCAATATAACCTTGCCCTGCCTTGTCCATCTAGAAGATTCAGTTTGCTCGTGACCATTCCTGCTGGTGCAGTACTTGTTCTTTGCTGCACTCTCTGAGGTTGGCTACTATTTGGTTGATTCTCTTTCCAAAATGTTCTTGCAGCTGAGTGAGATCTAATCTTTGATATTAATTTCCCATGCATATTTTTATATATTAGGCTCACTCTTCCCCTTTCTGTTACTGACATGCCAAATCCAAAATGGTATTCTGATACAACATATGCCCCTAGATATTTTATCAAAACACTGTCATGCTGATACTAGAGGGCCAGTGCATTCCTTGTCCTTGACAAAAAGAAGAAAAAGCCAATTGTCTAGTAATGGGCTGTCGTCGTTAGAGGCAGAGCTGATGAACATGTATACACAAACAGATTAACTATATGTCTTGTAAGAAATGAGATGTATATGTTTCAAAGGGTGAGATGAATGGCATACAAAGTGTTGGAGTTGAGATGAATGGCAGTCAGAAACCTTTTTGAATGTCTTGCTGAATTCTACAGAGATGAAGTCACATCTATGCTCACCATTCAGTACTGCATGCATGAGCTTATTATAGACTGATCTTCTGAAATATTATATCGGCAGAAAGAAGTCATTGTATGTGATGATGCACGATTTGGCTGTTCCTTGTTGGAAGGTGATTCAAAAGCTGAGCCGGCTAGTTTGCTAGGTTGACCTGCAAAGAGAGAATATGAAAGTGCACGGGCTTCTTTATTTAAGGAGGGCAATCCGATGCTTAAGTCAGCGAGCTAGAGATTTAAGAGAGAGCTAGAGAGCAAGTTAGTTAGAGTATTAGATAGCTTAATTGCGCATACGTTCTCTGAGGGAGGGAACACCTTTATATAGGAATAAGGAACCGAGAGCTTCCTTTAACGCAGCCAAGATTCTCGGGAACCACGCTTGCCAAGTTTGGAGATCTCTCAATCAGATACGTTATCCTTACAAAAGGATGGGGTCAACTCTGATGCAGATGATGCAGATAGATGGGTCTAACGGTCGAGAATTATGATTCTAGAGAAGTCGGAGGCTAACTCAATCAAGGGGGAGACCGCAGGTCACTAGTTGAACTCAGGTCAGGTCAGCAGAAGCAGGTCGCCTCTAATGCCAACTTGACGTCTTGACGGGATGGGGGTAGTTTGATGGAAGTAGGCCATATCATACATCGACCTGAGGTCCAATCTAGTTGTTTGTAGTTTGATTTATTGGGGTGGCCTCGAGGTTACTGATGCAATTATAGTGTTTGAGGTGATATGCTTACATTGTGCCAAGATGTCAGCTCGCTGTTCTAAGATGCCACGTGTCATGATATCATTAGAGGACCAAATTATCCCTCATCAATTGCCCCCCATTTCTGAGTACAGGGTGGTCAATCCGATGAGAGAGTAGTTGTGACTTGAGGCGATTTGGTCCATTCTCCATCCTTGCTCGCAATTTGATTAATGACTCGGGATTAAGTCGATTCAGTCAGTCCGACGTAGAAGCAAAGTAGCATACTAGGGACATGCAGACGCCATGCAACTATTAGGTTGCGTGGATGTAAAAAATGCATTAAATTGATTTCACCTCGGAATATGAACCATCCCACCCTTGCGAACCATTGGATTCGACTAATCTCAATCATCCATAGTTCGGCCCAAGACCGGCGAGGTTCTCATAAGAGGGCTTCATCTTCTTGTAGGGTTAAAGCCCTAGATTATTTTAGTCCATTTGAGCTTTTTATTGATAATGCCTATGAACTTACTGCTCGGTACAAAATCCCAAATGAGTTCGGCTACTCTCTTCCTCTTGAGAGGTACCCATTGGAGCATGACGACGATGAGATAGCTGTCTTCAAGGATGCCTTAAAAGTAGGTCTCCATTTCTCCCTTCATCCATTGATTCCTGAGGTGCTAAATTACTATAACATTAATTTAGATCATCTCTCCCTTCATCCATTCATCCATTTCATTCTGTCACCATGTTGGCTTCCCTTTAAATGTAAAGACCTTCGCCGACCTGTGCCAAATAAAGAACCCTTCGAGCACTCTTAGGATTTATAGTTATTACCTGTCCTACCAACCTGGGTGAAAACTATTGAACAACTTCCTTTCCAAGGTGTTAGCTTGGAAGAGGAAGTACTTCTTTCTTGACTTGAATGGCGGATGACCGTTCCTGATGACTTGGAGAGAGGGAGTTAGGGACTCTGGGGAGGACACTCTGAGTGAGCAGTTGCTGGAAAGGGTGCAGGTCCTAGTGGACTAGAAGTCTATGTTAAGAAAGTACTTAGCCGAGGAGAAGTTGATTCAAGTCGGGGTTGAGTACTTTGGGTAGGTTGTCACCTCAGACTTGGGTATTTTTCTTTTTCCTTTCTCTCTTTCTTACACTTTAGTTCATCATTGAATTTCTTGTGTAGGAGACATGTCGGGTGTGCCAACTCTCGGGCTATTTGAGGCCATGAAGAAGAAGAAGAGGGTGTCTCATTAAGAGGCACCTCAAGTAGTAGCTTCGAAGACCATAGAGCAAACTGTAGAGGTCGTACCTGTCATCGACTTGGTCGAGCGAGACTGGCCAAAAAGGACCTCATTAGAGCTAGAGTGCCACAATATGGAAACAAAACACATTAAGAAAAGCTTCAAAGAAAAGAGCAGAAGTTGAACTACTAGGAAGAAGAATTCTTCACTAAATAATTAAGAGAAAATTCAATATAAAAAACTGTCTTACCCTTCCCCTAGTACTATTTATATAGGCATACACTCTTATGGCTCCTACAAGAAAGCTTCATAATCTATGAAAATACTCCATAATAGAATCCTACTAAAACTCTTCAAAAAGAAAATCCTAATTGAAAAAAATCTTGGAAATCATGATCTAATACTAATTTGGTAATTATGAACTAGAATAGAAGTCTTGCGCTGACACTAGCTTAGTAAATTCAAACTAAGATAGAAATTCCATGCTGGTTCTATCTTGATAAATTCGAACAAAGATGGAAATTCTGTGCTAGCACTAACTGGGTAAATTTGAACCAAAATAGAAGTTCTGCATTGGCACTAAGTAATCTCGAACTAAGAAGTTTCATGGTGGTGCTAATTCATTTATTGATGTCTCGATTGGATTAGTGATGTCATCCAAGATTCTTATGTGTTTTAGAGTGGTCCCAACTTGCATATAACTTATTAGCCTTCTCCTGTACTACACCATGCTCCCCAGGTTGGGGGGGGGGAATCCGTCATCGGATTCAAATCATCATTTGATTGATCACCAACATATGGTACTGAGTGTTTGACATTGAAAATATCATGGGTATGTATATAGATAGGTAGTTTTAGTCTGTAAGCATTCTCATTGATGACTTCAACCATCTCTTATGGTCTAACTTTCCTTGGTGCCAGCTTTCCATGTTGCCCAACCAATAGGCGTTCTTCTATTAAAATGGCCCAAACATAGTCTCCTATATCAAATCCTACTTTCCTCCTATATGTACTAAGATGGGTTTTCGAAAATCAACTATGTAAATGTTTGCTCAGTTGGTTCGAATCCTATACTGCATCATCCTCCTTGGGTTGGAGGGAATCTAACATCGGATTCATGTTACCATTTAAGAGGCCACCAACATATGTTGTTGCACTTACATAGTACTTCTTTGTTTCTAACCCTTTGATAGATAATTGGTGATGTAAACCTCCAATACAAATTGAGGTTTTTTCATTGTATATCTTAAAATTTGAAGTATATTTCTTGCACTTCACAGAACCTGAATCTTCTTTTATTGACCCTTTTGAACATTGCAAGAGTGCTTGCCAATAAGGATCTTCATAGACATGTATATAGACAATCTGATCATAATCCCCAAGATGATAAGCATCATATTGAAATTCATAATGAATGATGGCATATTCCTCCTTAGTAATTGGTTCTTCATCATAGATTGTAGGTTTGTTCTAATCAACAAGCTTCTCTTCAAGAGTATGGACACACAAGATTTTCGTTACAATTCTTAACAATATTACAATCCCTTGTCTTTCAGTGCGGCCATGTAGCACTTGCAAGACTCAAGCTGGTCTCCTTGCACCACTCCTACTCCATAAGAAGTTGAGAAATTCTTCGCTAAATTGTAGATTGATACCATGACTTGAAGGGCATACAAGATAGGTTGGCCCAAAATGGCGTTGTAGGGTGAGGGGGTTGTGATCACTAGGAAGTCATGGTGGAATCAGACTGAATTTGGCATTGAGCAAGTTGTTACTGGCACCCTCACCCGGCCTAGGGGCCGGACTACTGCACTAAAGCCAACCAGGGGGACGTTGATCTGTTGTAGATCCTTCCTTTTGAGCTCCATCCACTTAAATGCCTCCAAGAAGATGATGTTGGCCAAACTTGCAGAATTGACTAGAATCTGCCTTACCTTGAAGTCATTTATAAGCATCTTGTCCACGAGGGCCCCGTCATGCAGATATTGTATCCCACAAGCGTCATTCTTGGTGAAGTAAATTACATACGAGGGCACTTCAGCGGGTTCTCGTCTCTGTTCTCGAGCTCCTGAACTAAATTTATGCCTCCTGAGGTGGTGCACTCTACTACTATAGACCCACCTGTGATAATGTTGATGATACGACAGATGGGCTGCTCTACCGGTGGTGGGTCTCAGGGAGGCTGATCCTTGTTTCTATCCTAGTCCCTATTCAACTATCTCAGGGTTGTTCAACAGGTTAGCTTCTGTCTTCCCTCTTAATGAATTATTTTAGATACCCTCAGCGGATCAGCTCCTCGGTCTCATCCTTGAGGTTGTGATAGTTCTCTATATCATGGCCAATGTCCTAATGAAAGTGGCAGTACTTGTTGGGATTTCTATTGGCAGGGTCTCCTCTCATCCAGTGGCCATCTGACATACTCGGTCATTTTGATTTGCATCAATATCTCCCCCCTTTTTGCATTCAACGCAGTGTAGTTCTTGTTCTGGATAAGGGGAGTGCACAAATGCTGTCTAGAAGACCGGCTGCTTTTGTGTGGAGACTTGATTTTCCGTGGTTAACTACTGCACCGGTTCCAAGGAGACCTACTACACCTTGGTGACTTACTTTTCCGATATTGCTTCTTGCTTCCCGACTATTTTTCTGTCCTTTTCTGTTTGCTACTCAACTCTAACCAGGATCCAATTGCCTCTTTGGCCTTCATAAACTTGGTCACTTGGTTAAGGAACTCCTCCATCGAGGCTGGCGGGTTCAACTCAACCTCCTAGTGCAAGTCTGGATGCCGGATGTCGTTGACTACTATGGTGAGATGGATGGCTGGGTTGAGGTTAGGAATCTGTAACCGCTCTAGGTTAAATCTTTCGATGTAGTCCTAGAGCTTTTCATTTGGTCGCTAGATGACACTTTGTAGACAAGTCACCGACTTCGAACACTTCTTACTCATCACGAAGTGCATAGTGAATAGGTTAGAGAACTAGTTCCACATCCGAGTTGTGGCCCGGAAGGTGGTCAAAAAGTTCATGCAAAGGCTTGTGTCATTTTCTCCGTGTAGTTGCACTAGGGCCTAGAAACTGTCGAGGTGGTCGATGAGGTCAGTTGTCTCGTTCTAGGATTCTAGGCAAGGGCTTTAAAGTCTTTAGGCCACGGGGCCATGAGAATCTCGGCAGCCAATGGCGAGGTGCGAGGCACCGGCTATGTCAGCGAATTGTCAATTTGGCTAGCCTCCTCTTCTCGTTTCTTCTCCTCTTCATTTGCATTTGGAGCGAGGTGGCTCCTTCCTGTGGTGCAGCATGTGTCTGCGGCGCCTCCTTCAGGACCCTTCAATTGAACTAGTGGCCTCGGTCCCAATTGCTTCTATGGCTCGGCTCAATTCTTCCATCGAGGCTTGGTTTTGGCCATCAGAGCAATGTGGTGGGTCAAGAATCTAGTTTTGGTTGGTGGGATGCTAATTTTGATTTTGCTCGGCATTTTGATTCTGGCCAGCATTCTAGTTCTACTGTTGTTGATGTTGTATCCCTACCAAGGTTGTGAGTCGCTCTTCCCATGTCCTCATTTGTAAATTCATTTCACAAACGTACTACACCAATTCATTGAACTAGCACACATTGATCCCAACAGGAGCCAGTGAGGGCTTGATTGGAGGGAGAGGCGCGTTTACTTGGTGTAGGGAAAAGTGGGGTTTGGCATAACGGGGATGCCTGACAAGGTTAGGGGCACTATGAATTGATTGGTAGTCACAAAGGGGACCTCGTGATGTACTACAAGTTGGTCCTACCGCCCTGTGGCTGAGTTGTTGATGGGAGGGTTGCTAGAGGATGCCATTTGGAGATATGGATGCGAGAGCAAGACTTTTACTCCCTGCTGCTTTGCTTGAGGTGGGCACTCCGATGCTTAAGTCAGTGACTTGGAGATTTAGGAGAGAGTTAGACAGCAAGATAGCTAGAGTATTAGAGAGTTGAATCGCGTGTACCTTCTCTAAGGGAGGGGATACCTTTATATAGACATAAGGAACCAGAACCTTCTTATAACGTGGCTGAAATTCCTAAGAAATCATGCCCACCAAGTCCAGAGGAGATCACTTAGCCAGATATGTTATCCAATACAAAGGGATAAGGTCAACTCTGATGCGGGTGATGTGGATTGACGGGTCTAACGGTCGAGTGTTATGATCCTGGAGAAGTCGGAGACTAACTCGCTCAAGGGGAGACCCGACAGGTTGCTAGCTGAACTCAGGTCAGGCCGGTAGAAGCAGGTTGCCTCTCATGCCAACTTGACATTTTGACAGGACCGGGGTAGTTTGGTGAAAATTGGTCATATCTTACATCGACTTGAGGTCCCATCTAGCTGTTTGCAGTTTGGTCTCCTGGGGTGGCTAGAATGTTACTAATGCAATTATAAAGTGTTTGAGGTGATATGCTTACGTGGTGCTAAGGTGTCAGCTAGTTGTTCTAAGATGCCATTTGTCATGATATCATTGGAGGACCAAATTACCACTCATCATTATCCATGGTCCGATCAATCTCGAAAGATGTAGCTATTTCATTCTTGGTATTTATGACAATTTATATTAGGTGGTAGAAATGAAATTTTGTTAAATTAGTAACAAGCTTGAATCCTAAGTTTCCACTTAAAATTCAGGTGAGGTTTCTAAGCAGCCATAGGCGAATGAATGTGGCTGTAACATAGGCAGAAATACAATGTTGTCTATGACAGTACTGAAACTGTGAATGGTCAATGGTGATTGGTTATTGAAGCAATTAATCAAGTGTTCCAAGGAGCATGGTGAGTATATTGAGTTCAATACCATTGGGAATTCAATGAGCAAGGAACATAACTGGCATTAGTACAAGACTGAGTTTAGGTTCCATTCTGCTACTTGTGAAGGCTCTTAGCTGTTCCATCAGTAGTTGCTCAGACTGGCTCCGCATCTTGTGCCTTGTTCTTTTCATGGGATATGTATACTAGGTGAAACTGCTGATGAGCTTGTTTTGTTATAACTATTAGGAAGCTGTATCGTGGTTCCCTTATCATGGTAGAAAAAAAAAGGATAATTGTATATAGTGATTAGTGATCTCATCAAAAGACTTAATTCCTGCTGCCAAGCAGAGATCTTGGTCGAGATCATCAGATCATCGTCATCACCGGCTAAGTATTTTTCTATGCCTCTAGGTCTTCTAGCCCCTTCAACTTGCAAGTGGAATACACAACTTTTATTCAGGTTTTGATCTTATCATAGGAAACTAAGGAATTTTGTGCTTCTTGCTTCCATTTCTTAGGATTTGATTCCCATGTTTTATATAAGGTGTTTGGAGACTTAAAAATGGTATTAGCTTCGTTCCAGAAGTCACTATCTTGGCAAAAAGCAACTGTCCTCTTAGTGCACTTTTCTTAATTCTCGACTGTTGCCATAATTTCTTTGATCCTCCAAGAAAGAGATGCTTCTTATCAGTTGGTTGAGTTATTCACGAGATGTGACTTTTGAGCTACTTGGTACAGAAATTAAGAAAGAAAAAGTTCAAAGAATCCTAGTGTATGCCTTATCTTAACCTCTGCAATAAGAAAAAAAAAAAAAGAGAAAAAGTTTGCCAATGGAGATGGTGGAGTCGTTTTCAGGCACAGAATCAGAATGTTTATTACTGTAGATCTTCATTTCCTCAGCTTAATTTACTCTCCTACGAAGCTGGTAATTCTCTGGCTAGCTATTTCCTATTTGAACCCAAGCTCAGCAGCTTAATTAGATGTTTTATGTTTCATAGAAATTTAAATTGGTGCCATGACCAGAATCATCTGTTCCAGTTGAAAATTACTCAGTATTCATTCATGCATGAAGTCATGGATTTTATACTGGAAAAGTACACATGGCTACCCTCTAGAAACAGTACAGATCTCTTGCTTTCCTCCGACAGAACTATCATAAACATGTCTTACAACCATCGAAGGAAAATAGAACTAGTATAAGTAGTAGCAACTGTCAAATCAGCTGCATTAGATGACAAGTTACATACATACTACTCTGAGATTAGTCAAAGTATTCTTTTTCTCTTTCCTATTGCTTTTCCCTACTGAAATCTACCTGCTAAAGCTGAACCATACTCCGCCAAAACTAGTTGACACTTCAGAAGTTCCAAATGGAACTAGGGACTGTCAGCTCTTCGTGTATGTCAACCTGCAACCCATTGTCTACAGCTCCCTGATGTCCACCTAGTCCATGTATCTCGACCAGTGAATCCCAATTGAAAGTCTGTTCACCAAAAGCTGCTTGCTCGTCATCTTCCGGCAAATATTCTGGCAGCGGAAAACTCTCGGGGGTGTCGCTGCTGTCCAATCTTCTCTCTTCTTTCAGAATGCCCAACTTCTGCAGGAATTCATTTAGATCGAGCTGAGGCTTCTCTTCATGACTCACTAGTACTGGATTCTCCGATGAAAGCACGACTTCTTCTTGATTGACTACTGAATTTTCTACGTAGCTCTTATCGTCTGTGATCCAGGGTTCAGATTTCATGTCAAAAGTAGACGAAGATGACGAAGGCAGTTGATTGAGAGTGGAAGAATTCCACTTGAGCTCTTGCAGTCTTTGATGAATAACATGAACAGTGTGTTGGGCATTTACGTTAAGTAACCCACATGAAGGAAACATGGAAAGGAAGTTCTTCGATGGGAACCATTTGAACTTCTGGGATTTATCAGGAGGATTGAAGCAATTGCTGGGTTGAAGGTGTGGTAGGTTGAGGTAAGCTTCCGGGCCATACAACCTCCTTGCCGCTTCGTCGTAGGCCATGGCAGCTTCCTCGGCGGTGGCAAAAGAGCCCAACCAGAGTCTGGTTCTCTTCTTGGGCTCTCTGATCTCTGCAACCCATTTGCCCCAAGTTCTTTGTCGAACTCCACGATACTCACAGGAGGCGTTCTGAGGGCCGCCTTTGCCTCTTGCGGGGCCTTTCTTCCATGGCTTCAGTGGACCTTTTCTGTAACTTTCCATACTGGATTTGGATGAGAGAGAGAGAGAGAGAGAGAGAGAGAGAGAGCTGAAGAGGAGTGTGGATGGGTGAGACTGGAGAGTGCATTGGTGGAGTGTGAAAGGCGCGGGATATGTAACGAGTAAGAATGCAGTTTGGTTTAATTGTTGTCACGTTCGCAGGATTTTCAAGCACATGTGAGTATGTGACCGTTGGTGAATATGCAGGATGCTATTATGTAAGATAGCTCTCACAGTTTGGTAAACCAACTGTGGGCACATATTTGAAACCGAACTGGTTTAATTCACCCCTGAACCGGTCAAAATCTTGACACACCCTCTGAATCGGTAAAACCTTGATACATCCTTTGTAGGGGCGTATCGGGAAGCTCATGATACGTATTAGCTTGTATGGACTGATACGTGTTGATTTTTTGAACCTTGATAAACACCCGTAATCAATGTTTTGAAAACCCACTCAAAACTGGAACCACTTTGGCCAGCAGCTTCTTGATCAGTGATTCAACTGTTCAGTCCAAACAGATCAGCCCATGATGTTTTAAAATAATTAAAAAACTAATTAAAATAAAACTTTGACATAAAAATCTTGTCTGGATCAAATGGACTGATGGTTCAACCGCCCAGTTAATGAGTCACTGACCAATTCAATCACTGTTGTGAAAATATAGGTTCAAGAGTAAAGTAGAATCAATAGTTTGGCCATTTTCCGGATTGAATGGTCCACCCATCTGGGTCAATAACGGTTTAAAAACCTTTCCCCTAATTGAGACGTTTGATTTTGTGTTGTTGATAATAGTTTATTTATTATGAAATAAATGTTGAAATGTTTATGGGTGTGTATGTGTATGGATGTATCGATGTATCGATGTATGCATGCATGAAGTAAGCATTGACCATGGATGAGAGTTCTAAGAATCACGTGAACTACCATTAATTTTGGTTGTAAGTATCGGTGCTTGGGAATTAGAGTGCCTCCACCTTCTTGTATGCATGCTTGAGCTGCATGGATCGTTGTACATGGTCATGTGCATCTTGTTTTGGGTACAGGGGAAAATTTGATCCACCTTGATTAGGAAGGCGTCTTGTGAGTTGTGGCCACACAATAGAAGTAATCTTGTGATTTGTTCAATGAATCTGATGGGTCCCATTTATCAGGATCATCAGACAGTCAAGGGTTATGGATTTGCTTAGAGAGAGAGATCTCGAAGGGTCACGTCATCACGTGTGGATTCAGATTGGTGGTTCCTAACTGATGTGGACTCTTCAGTCTTCACATCTCACTGTCTTCATATGTGAACTGTTTTCGACCTCTGATTTGAAGTTCAGAACAGAAAGCAAACGGATTGGTTCAGCCGGGACATTATATATCTAGACCCAAACCCAGATCCATCAAATGGTCGGAGCTAATTGGATGTTTAAATGAAAATTAGAAAAAATTTATTGAAAAGTACATTTAAATCAAAATTTATTGCATGGCTACAGTAAAATAAAATGAACAAAATAATAGATATGTCTTGTTTGAGGGTCTCATGTTTATGGAATAGTGACGTGTTTATTTGTGATTGGTTACCAAACCCATTATACACCAATCGGGATCTCCTACCCAAAGGACCCATAAATGATAACATCTAAACATAGGATATATTCTCAATGTATGATTGTAATCAAGGATTAAAGTATTGGTATCGGATAATTTAGATATAAATATGGATACGGATATATTTTGGAAATGCAGGGATATGGATAAAAGATATAAAAATACATTAATACGCTAAAAAATACATACAAATTTCATAACTATATCAATTACACTAATTTTAAGGTCAAAATAAAGACCAATAAGGTATAAATATATAAAAAATATATATTTTAATGGTATATATAAAGAAATATATTAATGTATAGATATCATACAATTTTGTTGATAACCCATCAATCAAGATTCCAAGACTCATACTATATAGATCTTTACAAATTAAGACATGCATAAAACCATTATTATGTAATATTCTATTTAAGTTCAAGAAACAAAACATCAAGGTTTCTAAAATTGACTCAGATAACGAACCGGTTAGGGATTTGGTTTCCGAGTCAAATAGTCCGACCATTCAAACCAAACGATCGACCTGCTCTAACAAAAAAATAAAAAAAAATGATCAAAACCGTTGAATGGTTCGAATGGTTCAACTGCCTGAGTCAGTGGTTTGTTGACCAAATCAATGTTTTTTTTTGAAAAAAAAATCCGATTTTGGAGAAAAATGGAACTAGTTACCTAATCGGTTCTTGATTTTCTGGGCAGGCTGTCTGGTCCGGTCTGGCTTTGAAAACCATTCAAACCATATAAACTTATTATATTCTAATTACTATATCAATTATTTTTTAATTTACTATTTTTACTTTTCAACATTAATGAAAAAGATCAACTAAATATTAAATTTTGAAATGTTTGATGAACAATATATTTCTTTCTGTAAATAATAAATTTGATTATAAAATGTAAATTAAAATATCAATTAGTAATTTATAAAATATATAATCTTAACTTAAAATATTTCATTCCTATATATTAAAATTTTTAAAATACATATCATACACAAATTCATAATTTTTAATTACTAAAATAAGTATTCTATTATTAACATTTTTATTTCCATAAATTTTCTGAAATAAGAAATCATTTTTATATAAATTTAAATCATTGTATTTGATAGATATAATATAATATAGCATGCTAGAATATTTTGTAAACAATTTTTTTAATTTTTATAAATAATAAATATGTTATTATCTAGTGTAAATTAAAATATCAATTTTAAATACTAAAATAAATATGATATAATATAATATATATTCATGTACAAATGTATGAATTTTAAATACTAAAATAATTATTCTATTATTAATATTTTTATTTGTATAAATTTATTGAGAGTGAAAAATCAATTTTTGATATAAATATAAAATTGACAGATTTTTTATTTCATTTATAAATATAACTATTAATTTTTTTATTATTCTCTTTAATTTTAAATTAAAATTGTTGAGCATGTTAATATTTAATATGATATTTCTTTAGATTGCATGATTACAATTAAAATAAAAAAAAAATAATTATATTTCACTTATTATCATAAATTAAAGAGTGCCTTAGTGGCTTAGTGGCTTAAGATGCTAAGTGGTTAGCGTTTAAGCGGGTCTAAATTGTGTCAGCTGCCTTTTTAATATTGGAGTTGTGCAAGCATCCATTTATATATATCGACATGTATCAACTCGTATGATCAGTATACACATTGATACAACACCATATTGTATTGATACACCCGACTGACACGATACAATGCTAGTCCTAGCATATCTAATATTGTTCACTAATGATACCAGCTATAATGTTATTTTAGTATATGTGAATTGTAGACATGGTTGAAAATTGTGTCATTGTGAGTCCCTAATGAGTTCAGATTTTGTTAGGGCAATGCTCATTTGAAGGTAGGGAAAGATAAGAAAACCATATATGATTTGTAAAGATTTCCTTACCTTTCCTTTCCCTACTTTTTCCTTCAAACTAAACATAGTGTAAATGAATGATTGTTGATAGGGGTGTTCACATTAAATGTCAAATCAACCAAACCGGCCTGACCCAACCTGAGTTGGTTAGTTTTTCAAAACTACAGGTTGGTTTCGGTTTGTATAAAATAATAAACTGATAACTCGGTTCATTTTTGGTTTTCATGTATGAAAACTGAAATCGAACCAATCCTATATGTTTAAGTAATTATTAATTAGTCCCTACCTTATATGTTAAATGTTGATATATTTTATTTGTGTTTTGTTTGAACTTTGAAAAAAAAATGGTTATTTATGATAAAAACTAAAAACGTAAAACCAATACAAATATAATACAATGGTACAATATTTAATTCAGTTTTGTATAAATTTAATCGATCTAAACATGTATTTTGATTTTGCATAAAAACCAAAGAGAAATAAACTTAAAAATAAATAGTTGTTTTAGTTTAAAATATATATAAAAACTGATAAGCCAACCCAACCCGACCTTCATGTTTTGGTCGGTTTTCCTTCAAGGTTAGTTGGTTTCGATTTAGTCAATAAGTAAACCGACTAGGTCGGGTCAGTTGAAGAAAATGATTCAAACTGACCCGACCCAACCCGTGAACACCCCTACTTGTTGATACTATGGGTGTAACTTGAGTAGGCTTTAAAGCCTAAAGCCCAATGCAGTGTAAAATGCTAACTTGGGCCAACCTGAGTTGCACTCCCTACCTACTAACCAAGTTTGATTCACTAATTCTTGCTTAGGGGTGGCAATTTTCTCCATCCCTAACAGGTACCTAGGCCCCTGACCCGAAGGGGTCGGGTATGGGGGATACTTTGGTGGGGTTGGGGTCAGAGATGGGGCTATCCTTGAATCTCCGATTGGGTTCAGGACGGGGATGGGGAATGCAATCCTTGCCCCACCCCGGCTTCGATTAATATATACATATATATATATATATATATATATATATATATAATATAATATAAAATATTATATATTATTTATATTATAATATTATATATTATATATTATTCATTTTTTAAAGATTAAAACTTAAAAAACACTCGACACTTCGAGTCGTCTACAGATAGAGAACTCTAAAGTTTGAACCCAACTCTTCTTCTTCCATCATCTTCATTGTTGACTTGCCGACCGCCGTTGTTGTTGCCAATCATTCGTTGGACATCGGACGTCGTCGGATGCCTATCGTCACTGACTACTAGTTTACCACTAGATAGAGGACATAAATACTCAAAGAAGAAAGAATTGAAAACTAAAACTCAGTTCTTCAATCTTCCTTCGTCTATCGTCATCGATTGCCATCGCCGTTGCCTGTCGGACTCTCTCATCGCCAACCTCAACTCACAACAGTCCTCTCTTTCTCTTTCTTTCTCTCAGTCTCGGGGATTCGGGTCTTCGACGCGGAGGAATTCCCCATCGAGGTCGGGGATGGAGGAGGATTCCTTTCCTCAATGGGGATGGGGATGATTTAAGGGTCAGGGTTAGGGATGGGGAATATAACACCTGCCCCGAACCTGCCCCGTTGCCATTCATATTCATACTTACACGTAAAAAATATGTTTATATATCATTCAATAACATATTAGGAATATCTCTCATACATTTATATTAAATCATAGGGAGGTGTTCCCATGTGTGAATGTTAAAATGGATGAATGGGAAAAATAAAAAGGATAGGATTATGAATGAAATAGTCACTAGTAACCTAGGGAATAATTCCAATAGGTGATAAAGTAATAAAATAGACTAGAATGATTTAGGCACATGCATAGAAGAGGTTAGAAGAACTCTAGGTAGACCTTAAAAGTATGGATAGAAATAATTAAAAAATGATTTCAGCACTAATAATTTAACGGTAGATATGGCATTGAATAGAATAGATTGGAAAAAGCAGGTTCATGTAATCGATTCCATATAGTTGGGTTAATGAATGGATAATGATGATGTTTCCAATGTGCAATGGGACTCCCATGTTTCCATAGTTTATAGAGAGCTTTTGCTTACGGGGAATGCCACATTGCATTTCTACGATCCTACCAACCATTGGTTTTATTTCATCCTAAAACTATTCTTTGACCAAAAACCATTTATTTGGTTAGCCGTTTATTGACTTGGGTGATTGAACCATTGACCTATCAACTCAGACAATAGTTTTTTTTATTTTATTATTATTTTTTAAAAAAACATCTATGATGCAGAAAAGATATGGTATGGGAAGAGTTTTGACCAATCAAAATCCACCCATAAGTTTTGATAAATAACAACTGATTAAGTAAATCCAATTGAGTGATCAAAAAATTTTCAATTATCATATTTTTTCCATATCATAGTGGGAACTTTTTTTTTAAATCAAAACGTGACACACGATTGGATCGTTTGACCCGAGGACCGTACAGTTAAGTTTTTAAAACCTTTTTATCAAGGTTTAAATTTGTTTATTTACAAAAAAAAAAATGTAGATCCAATAGGGTCCAGGGTTTGTCGACCCAGACCCGGCCAATCATTGCTACATTGGGTAGTGAGTACCCATTTCCAAATTCGAATACGCATGTAAAATTGCGACACCTGTAGTTCTCAACGCATGTTTCAACTTAGAAAAAAAAAAATAATATGCATAAATGCATTTTCTCGTGCATGCGTTGATGAGAGGTGGCACAAAGTCAAAATGGATAGGTGCCTAGTGCTGTAACTAGCAGATCATTTGAACTCTACATTGATATCCTACTATTAAGTGGATTAGTAGTGGAGACGATGCAAGAAGCCATGCTAGCTCTCCTTTGTGTGCCAGGCCCCACAAAAATTGCCACGTGGAAGGATATGGCTTTGTTGTATTGTATCCATGAAAGAATGTTTCAAAGTTAAGAAGAATGGGCCCACAGACTTGACTTTCAGATTCCAATCTTGTAGTTCTAGTGCAGCCATGGAAGATCTCACGTCTCACCCTCTTTCTTCCTACCAACTTGCTACATAGGATTCCTCACATGCGTTTCTCATAAAAACTGGATAAAGCTAATGGGTGACCCGGGAATCAGGTTGGAAATGTCAGAAAATACATGTGAATTAAGGCTCGTGAAAATGGAAAATGTTGTGAGGTGGCCCTTCTCACCCTCAATACGCACTACGTAGTGACTGAGAGACTCTCTCTCAGTCAATTGGACTGGATTTAGTCTAATCCGATTCAGTCTAATGTGACAAATGGATCAAGTCCAATTCAATCTAATGATATTTTGAGTCAGTTCAAATTAATGTTTAGACCATTCAAATTGTTTAAATTTATTTTAATTTAAATTAATTTTAAATAAAACCTAATTTATTGACACCTATAAGAACTTATCAATGAATCAGCTATTGGCTCAATCCAACCCAATCTAATATAAATTCATTATGGACAGACCATGGCCAATCTAATTCAATAAATACTTTGAACCATGGTTTTCAAAACCAAATCAAATTGGATGGTTGGATTGGAAAAACCGGGAACTGGTATGTTTTCCCTAAAAACCGGATTCCCCCCAAAACCATTGAATTTGATTAGTGAATCGCTGAACCGGGTGGTTAACCATTCAAACCATTTGAATGGTTTTGACCGTTTTTATTTTTTGTCAGAACGAATCGAGCGTTCAAATGGTCGGACCATTCAACCCGATAACCAGACCCCTGACCAGTTTTGTCACTAGGTCGGTTTTAAATACCATGCTTTGACCATTAAATTTGAACTGATCCAATTCAATATATCTTATTAATTGATACAAATTGATTTCGATTTGGATGGAGTACAATCCAAAACGCGTCCGTCGGCACCCTATATGATGCCCATATCTAAGATACAAGATAGGGATTTAAGCCCACCCAAACCCAATCAACCCAATTCGATCATTAAGGTCGGATCGACTAGTTTGGTTCAATACCAAGGCGTCAAATTATCTTTTGGATTAAATTAATCTTACTAATCCTTAGTTTTCTTTTGAAGTTTGTCTTAAGGGGTGCGGACAGAAAAGGGTGCACGTGAGGTCTACGGATGTTACGTGGGTTTAGTCCGGATAGACTCAACTTGGCCTGGATCTTTCACACTTAGGGTTGGCCTTGCAGTTTGTGTCAGATTGTTTTTTTTGACTATATACTGTTTTCCAGAGTTGAGTTACAGGATGATTGGCATTGCTGTCTTTTGTCATTATGGCTCAGTTTTGGAAGGAGAAAAAAATATAAATATAAATATCTATAGTATAAATATATACAAAATAATAAAAAATATAAGGTTTTACATTCTATAAATTTGTATTTTTACTCTTTTCAAACTAAACCTATGATTAAATTTGGAAAGAGTAATGAAAATACAAAATTTTCATTAATAGTAATGGTTATTGGGAATTAAAACTCCATTGACCAACTTTTCCCCTCTCAAAATTCGAAAAAAGAACGTCTCCTAAGTAGTAGAATGGGCAAAATAGAGGATGTATCCATAATCCTATGTCCTAGGAGAATTACTCAGGCCTCAGGCTAAAAGGAAAATTTGACAAAGTTGTCACAAGGGACTTTTTCCGCGCCTTCAAGTGCCATCACCATGCCCACATGCCACCATCTGAGTGTCCATCTGTGTGTCTTCGGTGGGACATTGCATGTATTTTGTATGGGGGGATTGTCAATGGCATTATTGTAATTCTGTAGTATGACTTTTCATCTTTTTGATGTTTCCTATTGTTACTCCCCCAAAAGCTTAACGTACTCTTTGAGGGGAGGTAGGTAGTCGAGTGAGTTTATAAGCATGTAAAGGTTAAGCACGAGATCCCCTCGACATTGAACTGTGTGCTTGTGCTTGCCGCCTATTAATACAATACAAGTAGCCTTTTGCTAATTCGTGTGCCATTTTGTTGCCTTTTGTGTGTGTTTGCTTTGTTGCTTAGGCTTACTCACCCCATCCAAGTGCCACACGGGGCCTTGACGATTAGCCCCGTAACAATTGGTATCAGAGCAAGAGCTCCTTATAAACCATTTGACCCGCGGCACGAGTTACAGCATGAAGCACAATAGGGACATCGTGGAGGAGATCGAGCATGGACTCTCTATAGCCCATGAGGTCGATGATGCGCCCGCCGACGACATTGGCAAGGACAAGGCACCGAAGCCCAGCAAATGGGAGAAATCTTCCAACAAGCATGCAACCATTGACTTGCGCATGCTGCGCTGTAAAGCCACCGTAGGTGAGATGCGGCACTCGATAGACGAGATGCATCAAAATATGGAAACCATGGACAGTACACTAGTCAAGATAGAAGGTCGCCTGAGTGGAGTCATGGACGAGGTCCGTGACATAATCAATAGCACACTCAAGGAAATTTGCAGCAATGTGCGCCAACAAGAAGCAAGCTCCTCCAATTCGCAGGTCCAAGACAGGCTTGACAGTTTTGAAGCCCAGCTCGAAGAGACGAAAAAAGAGTGGGCAATGTGGAGAAGAACCATCTCCACATCAATGGCCGTTCAGGCCCAACTAGATGAAATGAGAGCAAAGTGGGCCTCAATGAAGGCAGCCGCATGTGCCTCCTCCAACACCCAAGCTCAACTAGAGGAACTCAAAGCCGAATGTGCAATCCTAAAGAGGGTCGTCGCCAACCCATCCAGCACTTCATTTGCACATACTCCCTCCCACATCAAGATTAGGGAGCCAACTCCCTATTCGGGCACCCACAATGCACGAGAGCTTGACAACTTCATGTGGAAAATGGAGCAGTACCTTATCGCCGCCAATGTGACTGATGAAATGACTCAGGTGCGTACTGCTACTATGTATTTGACTGATGTCACTATGTTGTGGTGGCGTAGAAGGTGTGTTGACATGGAACGTGGTATGTGTGTTATCCGTACCTAGGATGACTTTAAACGAGAGCTGAAGAGACAATTCTACCCAGAGAACGTGGAGTACCTCGCTCATCGCAAGATGAAGACTCTCAAGCACGGCGACTCCCTCCATGAATATGTCAAAGAGTTTTCAGCCTTCACATTGGAAGTCACCGATATGTCAGACAATGACTTATTGTTCAACTTCATGGATGGCCTAAAGCCTTGGGCCGAGCTCGAGCTCCAACGATGCAATGTTCAGGACCTTGCCTCCGCCATGGCCATGGCAAACGATTTAGTGAACGAAGATTGTTGAATGATGAAGGAAGCAGACCAGCCAGCCCGCATACCACACATTCGAGTGGGGGAGATAGACAACCGAGTCCCCCAAAGAAGAAGCAACACTTCAACCGAAAGACCAGTCGAGCACCACAAAGGGAAGCAGCCACAAGGAAGTCAAAGCTACTACAACAACAGATATCAAGGAAGACCTAGTCGTCCTCCTACTTGCTACATTTGTGGGGAGGAGCACTTGACCAGGAATTGCCCAAAGCGAGCGAAGTTGAATGCCCTCATTGCCAAGCTAAGTGATGATGAGCAGAGTGATGGGGAACGCAGTCAATGAAGTTTCAATTTCGGTCGAATCAATCCGTCACACTCCATTAACTCCTCGCGCTAAGGAAACACTCTTAACTTGAGGAGTGGGGGGCAATTGATGGAGGATGATTTGACCCGACCTATTGAGATGATGACACGTGGACCTGATTCAGCATGAGCAATAGCTCAGTAACATGGCTTGACTGCGACCAAGTAACGAGTCTATAGAACAGCTCGCCGCGTCATAGCTCTCTATAGAAGCTCGCTACAGCGCGAGCTCCAGGTCCCCCAAGCTATTGAGAAGGGAATACTCCAAGATTATTTCAGCTCGTGAGCTAGGGAAACTAGCTCACTCTAGCACCTGGGCAGAAGAATTGCCCTAGAGACCAACCTTGATGAGGGTCACCTCGAAGTACCCCTAAGAGCTTAATACAAAGTAGCTCGCGACAAGGATAGCTCGCTACGAAATAACTTGCGTCTGAGTGACGCGATGTTCTCAAGAAGCTTCTGTCTGACCAGACCATACTGATCAGACTGTGCCACGTCTCTCGACTGACGGCACAGTCCATGTCCTTTCGAAAGTCAGCAACTGTGCCACGTCTCTCGACTGACGGCATAGTCCATGTCCTTTCGAAAGTCTGCACCCACGTCTCTCGACAGACGGAGGCGTGCCTGCTCCTTTAGGACGTGTCATCCATCCAAGCGAATAGTACACTATAACGACCACCTGCGCAGACCTGGCAGGTAACGGCTGCGATAGGAGCCCAATGGCGGTTACGCCTGATTTGACAAGAACGGCCCTATAAAAGCCCTTTAAGCAGAGAGACAGACTCTCTCTCTCAAATTAGATATGAACTTGCACTCTTACTTGCTCACGAGCTAATCTCGAGACCTAGTGATCTAGCGCGATCTAAACTCTTAGCCTTTTATACTCTCTCTTCTTCCTCCCCAGCATTCTAACTTAAGCTTCGGAGTATTCCCGTCAGGCAAGTCCCCGGGAAGCCTTCTTCTTCATCTTCTCAGGTATCGTTCGTTGCCAGCAAGGAGCCAGTCAGCAGCCAACAAGGAGTGCCCGGATCGTGCCGCATCAAAATAATAATAATAATAATAATAATAATAATAATAATGCATGTATGAACGCATGTATCTACGATTATACATGGTACTAACCTGGAATTTTCCCTATATAATATGTAAGGCCCACTGACCATACCAGCAAATCGTAGATAATAATAATGCATGTATGAACGCATGTATCTACGATTGTTTATGACTATGCCAATTATAATTTAGGCAATTTTTTTTAAAGCACGATAATTATGTCATTTTGTATATAATAATGTGAAGATGAAATTGGCCTGAACCATTATTGGCTGAAGAAAGATAAAAGAACATTTGACATGTTAAAATTAAAATTAGAAAAGCTGGAGCATCCCAACCCAACCCAACTCAAAACTGTGGATTGGGTTAGGGGTGCAGCCCAAACTTACAAGAAGGTCACCCCTTACTGCTTATCTTTATTTATTTTGGACCACCTGCATATCTTCATAGCAAGTCTATCCAATAAAAAGATAAAAGAATGGAATTCACATCTGTGCCCCGCAGCATATTCTAATTATATATTGGGAATATTTTCCATTCATAACTTTGGGAGATATTTTCAATGCACACTGAGATGTGCATGTGGAGCATTTGTGGGGTGGAGATGTGATCTCCACCTTGACATCGTAGTAGAGAGGTGCGAATAAAAATTTGAAAAATAAATAAAATCACAGAATTTGATCGACTTTGTCCTTGACTCCAAGGCCACATCCGTTTACACACCATTATGTGTGGATTAACACTTGATTTTTTCTAATTATATATAATTGTTTGTGTTCTTCCTCTATATATGCCATAGTCTATAAGCCTTTGAGATGAAAAATATTAAACAACCAGATGAAAAACGAAAGTGTAACATGTTCTTTAAACTAGATTTCAGTTTTGAAAACTAAGAACGCGTATATAGCTAAAAACTAATTTTGTGTGTTTTTTTTTTTCTTTTGTTTTAAAAACCAATTTATTTTCAAACCAACTGGTTTTGTTTTGTTTTTGCAACTTGCAGCAGGGAAAACAATTTACATTGGAAAACATCCCCATGATAATCGAGAAGCATGATTTAGCCGAATCAAGGATTCTACTTTGGGTTATGTAAGCATTTCAATTTATTGAATTTGGATCACCTGCCAACAAAACGCATTCCAACCCTCTACTAACATGATCTTACATCACACATTTCATACATGACTAGTTCCACTTTTATGGTGGGTCCCAGTCTCATGGTGAGATATATGGTGTTAAATCAAGTTGGTAGATCAGGGTTGGAATGTGTTTTGTTGGCAGAAGATATTAACTTCAATTTATTGCCAGCATACCACCATGCCTTGGGCAGGGAGCCAATGAACTATCACTTGAAGCTACCTTAACCCCAGTTTCACCCAAGTTACACCTCTTCTTAAAAGACATGCCCGTTTAGATTTTCAAAGTGGGCCCCAATGAACAACCTATAAGCTAGGTTTGGTGAAAAACTGTAAATAAAAGGTATAACTTGGGTTGATGCAAATTTGCATTTTATACTGCTTTGAGCTTAGGCGTTAGGCCTGGCCCACTCAAATTATCACAAGGACCCAATTCTAGCCCACCTAAGTTGCACTCCTGCCAGAAAGACAAAATCCAGTAACATGAAACTGTACCTTAGCTGAATCTTGAGCTAACCCTCCCAAATGGGCCCTATATTTCAGCTTGGTTTCCCTAGTAGCAAGTGAATTGTACCTGAACAGTGTTTTTTAATTTAAGGTAAATTGCTCAAACCTCCCCTTTTCTGGAGTGTTGCTGAAACCTCTACACAAGTTTATTAATTACAATCACCTCCCCTGAACTTACTATTAGGGCTGGTTTTTATGGGAGGAAAAAAATCAATACAAACTTTATGAACAATAAAAACAAAGAGAACTTAAAGTTGCAGCTTTACTTACTTTTGAGTGATTGATGTGAAGGGCAAATTTGGAAAATAAATCAATTTTAGAAAAAAAAAAGTTAGCAGGGTATTTATTCATATGAAAAAAAATTGAAAAATAAATGTTTTTGTCAAAATTACTTGTATGAGTATTTTAGATATTTTCATGCCTCTTTTTAGATAATTTTTCAAAGAATGGACTTACTTGCAACCATGTCATAAAGTTCAAGGGAGAATTGCACTTACCAAACTTCCGGAAAGATTTCAGCAATTTACCTTTAATTTATTTGGAATTAGTTATAAGCATTTCAACCTGCTTTTATTAACCAAATCTACTAGCCAAGTATCTCTTTGCAAGTTAGATTTGTCGTTAATTAAGGCAAGGAAGGTCTTTACTTTTAAATAAGGGAAAATTATTTAAACCTCCCTTGTGCTCTTGTGCTCTCTGACAAATGCTTAAATCTTCTCTTCATTTTGAGCTCTACAAAATCTTCAATTCATGTTTCAAATAAATATGCAAATGCACCATTGCCCTTATTTGTCTTAATCGAAAACACTTGGCAACTGTTTGACATCGATGCTGTTTTCTAGAGCAACGAATGCCACATCAGCACCTCGTCGGAAAAGTGGTGCTCTAGTAAATGGCCTTTTGTTTGGAAACATTTTTTTAATAAAAACGGTGCTCTAAGTCATGGCTCAGAAATCCGGAAGCCATGACTTGGTGCAATGCCAGATTTGGCGTTTCTTGAAGCTGCAGTTTGCTGCTGCCAACAGGGCGCTAAAATGGCAGTGACGTGGCATCCTATATGTTCTAATTTGAATTGATATGGTGCATCGCAATGCACCATATCAATAATGTTTCTTATCTGCTTTAAACGAATCCTAAACTCTCTTCTTCAATTTTTCAGCCGTTGGAGTTGGAGGTCTGGTGCAAGCAGTCACCGGAGATTTATCCGTGCAGCCAGTCAGTCGTTGGAGTTGGAGGTCGAGTGCAAGCAGTCACCGGAGGTTTATCCGCACAGCCAGTCACCGAAGTGCAAGCAGTCAGCCGTTGGAGTTGGAGGTCGAATGCAAGTAGTCACCGAGGTCACCTGTAGTCCCCTTTTTTCAGTCACCGTCTGTTCGTTCGTCGGAGATACCAGGTCTGTATTCTTCAAGCATTCTGATTTTTTTTTTTTTCTGTTCTTTTTTGTTTGGGTCGAATAGTGTGATGCTTGCTCTGTTTTGGTGGAGATACCAGTCTAAATTTTGAACTGAGGATGTGGAACTGTTAAAACCTTCATACCCCAACTCTTAAAACCTTCATACCCCAAATGCTCATCCAAATAGTGGGTCTGGTCTTTTCCCAGGTTAAAACCTGATTCAGATTCCTCTACATAAATCCCATGTGCATAGATAGGAAGGATACCTATTCTTCTCATCCTTCCATATACTCCTGATCAATTAAGCAATGGACCTTACCCAAGAAAGAAATGATGGCAGAGAAGAAGCAACAAATTAATGGTTTCATGACTTTGATTTCAATGCTAGTATTCGAATTAATTCAAGTTTGGGCGTTTAGTTTAGTTGGTTGCTTTTTACCTTCAGAAGGCAACAACCTGTTTGAGGGCTAGCTCTCTCCATCCTAACAGCTTACTTGAGTCAAAAGTCAAAACCCACTTATCTTCCTCTATAAAAGACTGAAATGTAATGAGAGAATGTCAAATAGAAGCTACCATAATTCATAAAGCTGGGTCTGA